>NC_092649.1:7062190-9622190 GCF_032118995.1 Asterias amurensis
TTCTCAGTGTTTCACCAATAGAGGGAGCTGTCTCTGTAAATGGACAGACCATACCATCCACTATGGACAGACTTTGCCAATATGCTTTGGATGGGTACCGATTCTGCATTCAGTAAAACCACTTTACAATGTGTTTGAAAAATGAACATTCAAGTTTTGAAGAGATTCCCCAAAAACTTGTCATTTGTATTAAACCGATCAAGTTATTATAATTTTCTTGTGCGCCAGTCAGTATACAGTACGATGGTCCCTGGCCCCATCTACGCTCAGCTGCATCATACGAACCCTAAACACCACAGCCATCCATCAAATTGTTTTGGCCGGTGTGGCCGTCCGTCGAGCTGTCTGACAGTCGAATAAACAATTCGTCGAGTTGTCTCAACCTTTGAGTTGAACAATCTAACATTTACTTTGATGACGATCTACACGGGTAAAGGGACCACTCAGAGTAGATGATTCCTTACAAAGTTCTAAAGCTTAGAATAGCAGGACTAACATACATTAACATAGCCAGCTAGGGGAATAACAATTATTCATAAATACCTCAGACAGTTTCGCTATTCCTATTGGTGGAGAGCGCGCCACGTGGGTGTGTATAAACCATTGTTTATGACCAGTAAAAAGTGTTGAAACATGGGCGTGACACGCGAGGTTGCACCTGTGCTTGTAAGACAGTTTCTTCATTCCTATTGGTCGAGAGCAACGGCCGGGACAGTTGTGCCACATCACGCGATACGTGCGACGCGCACAGCATTCCCTTATAAGGAGTTGTTTATACGATCGGGCCGAGGGCCTTACCATTTCATAGCTGGAGGGGTGTTGTGTTGAAAAAAATCATCAAACAATTAAAATTTTTGCATTTATTTTACTTTTTGACCGAAAAGTGTTGATGTTTTTTGACTGAAAAGGTATTTTATGAATGGGAATCAAAGTGTGTTGAATCGGTTTTCAACTAGTGATTAAAACCCATCTCGGTAAAGTTATCAAGAACCAGGCCTCGTTGGGTTTAAACCACTGGTTCAAAACCTGTTCACCACACATTGATTCCCTTATTTAGTGGCTGATACATTGTACTATGATAGTGATTCATACGTTTCTGTTTACGTTGGCAACTTGGCAGGATCTGTAAGTGAGGAAATCAATCAAACATATTGGTACAGCCATGGCCGTATAGCTTCCTATGGCTCTATATATTTATGCCATTCCTTCTACGATGCCCAGCACAATTGCTTGGAATTGGATGTGGAATAAATAAAATATACGTAACACGAATAAAAGTAGTAAAAAGGTAACTGTTAGTAGTTGTAGTAGTACACCCATACGCCTTTTTCTTTAGACAAAAAAATTACATATACGCGATCATAACCTGGTGTCATGTGTTTTCAGTAGGATAACAGGAAAATTGTTCACAATCAAAAACTAAACTTTTTTTTTCAAATCATCTATCCAATTTTTTAACAATAAGACTTACACTTCATGGTGTGTTGAAATTTTTAAAGTTTTGGTTTAACAATGCGAGAGACAGTCCGCCATTAACATTGCTTATGCATGCACGACATTGGAGCAACGTCATATGTTTTCACACCTTTCATTGGTCGGTATTTTATTGAATATTCAGAAGCTAGTATGGCGTGCAAAAAAATCAAAAATGTTATTCAATTACTACTTCACAAATTTAATTACATTTTTGTCCTAAGGCATTATGGCTACTATAATAGAATCCAGAGATATCAGATAAAGGCATGAAAGTAAAACACCCCACCCCCCTTGAAACACACACACTTCATAACAATCCGTTTTCCCCCATTTCAGACCAGTAAAGTTTGGTTTCAGGAGATAAGAAACCAATCTATGATATTTTCTCTTTAAAGTAGACTTACTATTTATCACGCTTATCAGAATTTATTACAGTATGCAGTAAATAAAAAATAAAAAATTGTTGTCATTTTCACTTAAAATATTTTAGTATTTTTCCCATATTGGCACACCATAGAATCCCAAATAGTAACCACCTCACGTGATCCATCTAGTGACTAAAGCAGAATGAAACTCAATCTAGCAGATAGTAATTTTGTTTTGAACATTTGAAGTTGGATGATGTTTCTTTGACTCATGTGAATGTTGGCATAATAATGCACTAGTGATTAGTAGCAAAAATCAATCATTTTATAAATGTTTGAGCATAACCAACGACAGGAAACCTTTTTCTCAGCATGATTAAGCCTGATGAAAATACAGACTGTGAGTAAACTGCATAGCTTCTGTCACCGGTGCAGCTTGCACAATTACGCGGTAAACGGGAATCACAGTTGGGGACCGAAAACATATGAGGGTCGATAATGTATGACGCTACGATACATTACCAGGCAGTCTACTTCTTCATAACTATCATTTAGGCCTATTAAAATATACCGCAGATTTAAATTATATTTTTAAGTACAGAGGTCAGAGGCAGAGCACCAGATACTGGGTCAAAAAGTCAAATACTTTTTTCTCAAGCATAGTACTTAGTAGGGCCTATTTTATTTATTTACTATTATTTTTAAATAAAACTATTTACATTTTTGCAACATTCATTGCAATGTAAATACTTACCGTTCTGCAGATTGCTTGGTAGGTTGTGTAGGCGTATCACCATTCCCCTCACCTAGTTTGCTTCCTGACCCTGACATAATGATGATTGGAGATTACCGAGTTACTGGTGGGTCTCTCGTGCGATAAGACCGACCCGACGAAAGCTTCCACTTGCAGGGTGGTTCTATTCCGTTGCACCGCACGGGCCTCGGGGCTAGAATCGGTTGTTTTGGTTTTAAAACCTGCGGTCACTTGCCACAATTAAACAGATTTATGTGTTGTCAATGATTGTAATGTCATTTTTAGTCAATGCGGATCATCTCAGGCATTAATAATACACATTCGTAATAGGTGGGATCCAAAACGATGGCCTAGTTTTAAAATGAATCATCAGTATTTGCAAAAAAAAACAACTGTCAAATTTGTCAATCCTCCATGTGTGTATCGTGTGTAACGATGGGCCAATAGAGTCTGGTACTCCGCTCTGTATTACATGTAATAAACCATTCAGTACGCGGCGGCAACAAGACTGCAATCTTCTTGCACTTTGTTTATCACGTGTTACATGGAAACAAATGTCATGTGACGAAAAGTCGAAGAAAAGTGATTGAATCCGATATTGGACAAAGTTGAACGCAAGGTGGCGCTGTTTTAAATTTCTAATAAATAAATAAAAATGTTAAAAGAAATGCTACTAAATAAGGGAATACTTTATGTGTGGTGAAGAGGTTTTCAACTAGTGGTTTAAACCCAACGAGGCCTGGTTCTTGATAATTTTACTGAGACGAGGTCGAGGTAAATTATAAAGAACCATGCCTCGGCAGGTTTAAACCACTAGTTGAACGATTCAACACTTTGATTCCCATTCATAATAACCTTGTTCGGTCAAAAACATCAACACTTTGGTCAAAAAGTAAAATAAATGCAAAAATTATAATTGTTCAATGATTTCTTTCAACACAACACCCCTCCAGCTATGAAATGGTAATGTAAGGCCCTCGGGTAACTCCTTATAAGGAAATGCTGTGTGCGTCGCGCGTATTGCGTGATGTGGCAAAACTGTCCCGGCAGTTGCTCTCGACCAATAGGAATAAAGAAACTGTCTTATAAGCATAGGTGCAAGCTCGCATGTCACGCCCATGTTTCAACACTTTTTACTGGTCATAAACAAAGGTTTATACACACCCACGTGACGCGCTCTCCACCAACAGGAATAGTGAAACTGTCTGAGGTATTTATGAATATCAAATAAATGAATCATGATTTCAAATAAATTGTTGATTAAAATGTAGAAATTTCAAATTTAATCAGTATGTATCAATGGAAGCAAATGTTATCTTTAAGATAAAAGGCAGTTAATCAATCTAAGACAAATATAAAGCATTTTAGAAATATTGCACTTTGAAGTAAAGTGGCCGCTGTTCAAAATATTGTTTTAAACACATTTTTTCAGACTGGCCTTTGAACACATCTGAGATTTCTTTTATTGACCTGGACCAGCGCCTTTGAATGTTTTTTACAGAGATAGTGCGTCTTACAAATGCTGTGTTTTATTATTATTATTATTACAACAATTTAAAAATCTTTGAAGCGTAATGTCAGTAACATTTCTCAGATTGTGTGTTCCTATCTGGGATAACATTTCTTTTTTGGACAATAATATGCACTCCAGATTGTTGGTGGTATCTCAAGCAAGCGATCACCATTTGAAACTAAACTTTCACATGTTTGTTTTTATTGTATACATCTACATTTATATAGGATTGAAACAATTGAATCGTTTAAAAAGCATGGCAATACTGTTCTTTAAATATATTAATATATATTGATTTTTTGTACAATGTCAGCTGGAAAATCATTCCACGAAAGTGATAAGTTGTTTTTGAAATAACTAAAATCCCTTATTAAAGGGACACACCGGCCGAATTGGGCTATTTGAGCTACAAAATAGACTAAGATATGACTTCAACGGTCTTCCAGGAATGAAGAAGAAAAGTCCTTAAAAAAAATCATCAAATTTAGCCGTTTTTGAGCATTTTAAGACAAAAACGCAGGTCTCGTGATTGTTCTAACCAAAAAGTGGTACCAACAATCACGTGACCTTCCGGGCTAGTTTTAGTTTCAGACGTCTAAAAGTAACATACTTAACCAAATTTTAATTTTTTTTTTTATAAAATTATTTACGAATAATTGACGAAAAAGATCATGTACTCAAATCATCGCTACAAAATGTAAATAATGGTGAAAAATCTAACGTAAGATTCACACGCGAAGAGTCCGTGTAATGGAAGCTTGTTATATGGCCGCTTTGTTTTTTAAAGTCATTTTTGCTAAAAACGTAACATTTTGATGATTGTTTTTACAGCAAACATAAGCAAACATAATTATGTATTGTCAATAAATTTGGTAAATTACATAAATGTAGCATATACATATATTGTACAGTACAGACCAATTAAAGAAAATGCACACCACCACATAAAACAAAGAGTATCAACAAATGGCTGAACATTTTGTGAAATGTGCACCCTTTCTCCATAATAAGAACAAAATTATACAAATGTGCATATTTATGTAGCATCTGTATAGTGCCCTCTATTGACAAGTTGTCATGCAAGAAAGTTATGTCAAAGTCCTAAGTTCAGAGGTCAAAAAAAGATCAAGCATCTTCTTGATTCACATTACAACTTAAACAACTGCATATATTAGACTTTCCATATTTCTCTACCTTTTTTGTTCCGAAATATTAAACTGGCGACGAGGATGGGAGGTCGTGACATGTAGTCCGCTGGATTGTCCTTCCCAGCACAGTGGACAATGGACATGTTGTAAGATTGGAGTTTGAGGAGCCAATTTTGTAGCATACATTTCCATGCAATGGGCAGCTCACAATTTGTGACTACAGGAACTCCAGTCTTTGTGGCTCCTATGTAAACATGTGGTGTCACAAATGAAAAGGTTTTTAATTGCAGCATCTATCGAAAACATTAAACTTCCATCCAATAAGAATTTGCCCTACTGTAGGGATCTTTGTGTCAGCTATACAACATTTTGGTCAGTGATTTGCATAGTATTTTCCCATTTGACTTTGAAGCAGGTGATCAACAATTGACCAATAATCACCAATTTCTGACCTCGGCCAAGAAAGGTCAAAAGACGGGTGATAACTAAGTGTCCTTTTTTAGTTCAACCTACGTCAGGCAACTAAAAGTACAGTCTCAATCACAGTCTGAGATCACAGTTATTTTTGTCTGCGTGTGCCACAAACAGTCAGTCGGCCACACCATGCACTACTGAAAATTAATGTCCGAGGTTAATCCACAAGAAGGGGCTATAGCAGGCAGCTGCACTGGCTTTCAGACAGAGACAAAAACACAAATAAAGTTTATCTGGCATGTGGAGTAGGGACAAGTTATAAACTTTCAATTCAAACAGAAGAACATCATGAGTTCAACATTGTCAGTTTTGAACCATGTGGTCGAGTTGAAAACCAACGGTTCTTTTCAGAACCACCCCAACTCATTAGAGATAGTCATTACATGGTGTTACCGCAAACCTTTCTATATCGTATTTCCACCTTGTAACGTTTCAAATCCTACTTATTTTATATAGGTTGTGATACTGAAGGGTCGGCCTTGGACAATACTGTTTACCGAAAGTGTCCAACGGCTTTAAATCACTTTTTATAAAGTGTAACAAAATTTTCCCAAGGAATACAAAATACCGATAAGTGTTTTTTATCCCAGATTAACAGTTCAAATTAAATTAAAATAGCCCATCTCAATTTTGCTAGTTTCTCTTAAGCATGTCTCTACGATGCACATACTCCTGCCAAATTGCGTAGCTTTTAAAGCCAAAATATTTTACAAAATTACTAGAAGAATTATTAATTTTAGCAAATACTGCGAAGGTTCACCTCACTACTGGCTCCCCAAGTTTCCATAGAGATCATGTCTGCGATGTTGCATTACAGACATCCCGCTGCGTACTTTCTGTAGGTAAGTGAGGTCGATATTAGCAACCGCAACGTCAAGGCCTTCGTGACAACAAGCAACAACGCAGCCCCAGGGGTCTACTATCTGAAAACAAATTAAATAAATATAAACATTTTTGTAAGTGATTGATGGTGTATTACTCTGTTTTTCATTATATTTTTATGAATTGTCCACCTATGATGACCACCACTAAAGCAATATACATGGAAATTAAAAGTACACTAAGACCGATAGTGTCTCCTCAATCATCTCAACTCTGGGCTGGAAACCTCTCGAGGAGCGCAGAATGGCTGCACGCCTATCCTTACTTTACAAGTCTATACATCATAGAGCTGCAATAAAAACCTCTTCTAAACAATGCGAACATCTCTATAAAGATAACAACCCTGTGCCCCTTGACATTCTCTTGCCTTGTGTTGACAAACAACCCGGAACGATTATTCTGGAATCGCTGCTGCAAAGCGTCCCATGCTTATTAATATAGGACTTCAATACTAAAGTTTGACGCACCGTGACACATTTTCCACCAATGACAGGGATCTATGTGTCGTGACACACTTGTCTTGTTTGGCAAACTGGCAGGAACGTTTATTTTTGAAATTTCACTGCAAAGCATCCTCTAAATATCCATTTTGGATTCCTATATTAAGTTTGGCACTGTTGTAATACACATCAATCAAATGACAAGGTTGTGTGTATAAAGGCATCATGGCTCTGCTTACCACCAAATTCTGCGCTTATAATCACCAGTGACCATTCTCCGCTTTTTTTTACAAGCAGTGCCGAATTTCTAGTAAAATGAAGTGCACACGCGTACAAGCCAAAATTACCTGCTGACCAATGTTTGTCGCAAAAGCAGAATATCCTGCTTCCGTAAGCGCCGATTCTTTGACTGAGGTATAAAAGCAGAGCCATGAAATTGTGCCCTGTAAGTGTCTACGCTGTTCTGAGGGAGTAGGTTGAATATACCTACCATTGCTCTTCCATAGGAGTTCCTTTCGTAATGCTTGCCTGTTTGAGCTGCAGCTACCACATAGCACTGGTTCTCTATGGCTCTGCTTCGAAGCAAAACCTTGAATGGGTACAACAATGAGTTTAGACAGGTTAAACAACAATTCGATTGCAGGCCTGGAACTCTAAAGAAGTGGACAATTTCAAAGAAACAGGAATGATTGGGTTTACTTCCTGTGCATTGCAAAGCTTGATGAGTGAGTTAACAGTACAGATAACACTAGGAAATGCACATAGACTTCTTAAGAAACTCGGCATGAGTTTGGGCCAGTTTGAAGGTTCACACTGAAAGTGTGTATTTTCAAAATAACTGACAGCGTTGAAACCGAAGCCAAAGCTGCGGTTTTCAGTGACTCTGCAAGTGTCAAGCATGTTGGAAAATTTTGATGGGAATGTTTATTGTCAAGGGAGAGGGGGTGGCCCAAGCATTTTGGCCGGGATTGTATTTATGTGGAGCTGCCTACAACACAGTTACCTGCTCTCTAGGCCCTGTGCCCGATGTCATGGCGCTGCTTACTGCAGATTTATGCAATTATGCCCTATTGAGTTAAACGCTTTACAGAGGGCAGGTAATTCTGTTGCCACAGCGTAATTAGGCCATTCAGGTTTTTCCTTAATTTGTGCTCCCCAAAAAATTGGGGTTTTCTGGATAAAAGGTTCAATACTCTTGCAGTTACTAGTTGTTTCTGTAACTAGTCCGAGCTAACCTACCTCCCAATGTGCCATTCCAGTTAGGAGCATAAATGCCGATGGGTAAGCAAGAATTTCAGCTCCTCGTTGGGTGAGAGCTGTGGACATCTCTGGAAATCGGACATCATAACACTAATGATCAAACAGGTCAAGGAAAACATTTGTAGTGGGTTTAAGTTTGAAATTGATCCCCTTTAATTTGGTTACATTGGTTCTCTAAACCAGCCAGTGTAATCGCCTCACCGATACACTTGTTCTTATATTGCTTTGCTATCACTTGGACAATATTTACCATACAATAGGTCATTTGGGTTGGAAAGCAGTTTGCAACAGACAAATCTATTTGTTCAAACTAAAAAAATCCTGAAAATCTGTGGCAGGTTTCCTCTTGATCCGGAGATAAAACCCTCGAGTGTACAGATGTTTTTGACTGTCAGACATTTTATAATGCGTGCCCACAGCATATTTTACCTGACAGGCACTGCTGATGTTTATATTCATCTGAACTTTCCATTGTGTAGTGTGCACAGGCAGGCACATACCGTGATACGCTTTGTTTCACCCGTACAAAGAAGGACAACAGGTTCTGGAAAACATGCCTTGTAAAGTCCCTTTCTGGGTTTATTGTGTAACTCCCAAATTCAGACAATTGTCCTGTTGTTATACAAAAGTGGCATACAATAATAGGCAGACTGGCCCAATGTTCATCATGTAATTTCATTCAATGTGGGGTAAGTCCGAGCATTCCAAGATTCCAGCATACCATGGCAGAGTTTCAGCCATGTCTGAAGGTTCTGCTAAGGTTCTGCGACTCACGGTAAGAGCCTACTCAATCAACAACATCAAATCCTAACTAATAATGAGAACCTTTATTGTCTTTCCTTTAACAAGTAAGGATTTCCCTGTGGCAATTATATTTTTTAAAGAAAATGATTACTCAAGTCTCGCTACAAAGTTCAAAAAGATTATACAATTGGAAGTCACAGAAAATTTGCGAAAATACCAATGTGTGGTGGTTAAAAAGAAAAACCTTGACAAATTATCTGGTGTAATGTAAAAAGGATTAGGTCTCATAATTCAAACAGAGCCCCACAAACCTTGCAGGAAATGCTGTATGTAACAGCGCCAGGAGCATCACTGAGTGACGGATATGCGCTCTATGTAAGAACTATTATTATTATTATTATTTTGTTTTTAAGGATACAATCATGGGTGCTAGTTTCCCAATCGGCGTGTCAACAATTTCACTCATTTTTTGGCCATGAAGTATGCAGTTGGACTCCTGTAGGTTGAGCTTTCCCTCGATTTGTGCTCCAAAGAGGTGGGCTTTGTGGTAAACTGATACGATTTGTCCTTCTGGATTCAGAATCACGTGAGAGCAGTATATTTTACCCCCTTCAGCTTCAGCTGGTACCTGAGAGAAGAATGGATAGAAATTGTTTTTTTTGGGGGTTGAATACAAAATATGACTTGAGCCGGATTTGAACCATCGACCATTGATTTATGTGCCTATAAGACACCATGGGGAGACCTCCAATTATACATGTAGGGCAGGAGAGCTAAGCTGGTAGAGCACTGGCACTTTAGACCCAAGGTCATTCCAGTTTAAATTGTATGGCTTACAACTCTGAATACAGGGCTAAGATAAAGGTTAGAAGACTTGATTCAACCAATAACCAGCTGATAACAAAATGAACCATCACAGAACGATACCACTGAGATCCCTTGAGAGTATTTGTTTATCTTGGCACTGGACACTATTGGTAATTACTCAACATAATTGTAAGCATAAACAACATTGTGAGAAACGGCTCCCTCTGAAGTAATATAGCTTTTGAGAAAGAAGTAATTTTCAACTAAAATATTTGAATTTGATTTTGAGACCTCATAATTAGATTTTGAGGTTCTGAAATCAAGCATCTGAAAGCACACAACCTTGTGTTACAAGGGTGTTTTTTCTTCCATTATTATCTGGCAACTTCGACAACCGATTGAGTTCAAAATTTCACAGGTTTGTTATTTTGTGCATTGTTGAGATACATCAAGTGAGAAGATTGGTCTTTGACAATAACCAATAGTGTCCAGTGTCTTTAAGAAATGAAGAACTCTTTAGACCATCATGATCAGTCAAATCTTCTCCATCAACAATTTCAACATGACTCACAGATTCATGTATACCTCCGAGTGAGATCCAGATTTGATGACGTTTAGCAAGCTCAGCATAGTTTGATACTGTTTGGCCAGTCAGCGGTTCTGCCATGCTCTTTGACTTCTCTTTTGTAGACGCAATGTAATCCACCGCTTCAGGTAGAAATACCATCTGTATAGAGATAATAACTATTATTATTTGTATGACTGTCGATATTTCTTTCTGGTTTATGACAATGAAAGCATACTTGAAAGTGTCTTGCATTGTAACCAGTAAGAGTAAGACTGTGGAAATAGATACTGCCGTTGTATCATGACTTATGGACATTGCCGAGTATTGATCGCGTAGAAGTAGAAGTAGAAGATGATGAAGAAATGTCAGCTTCAGATGTGGCATATGATCAACAATAATATAATTGCTCATTCATTGCAATACTTCAGACATTTAACAAGGAGAAAAGGCCACAAGCTAGACAAAATGATCATGCAGGGAAGTGTTGAAGAAAGACAGAAGCCAGGCCAACCCATGCCTAGATGGTTTTCACTCAATAAACTGTTAGGGGACCCTTTTAAACTTTTGTGTCTCTTGCCTTTTTTTCATTTTTATAAATATATATCTTTATGTTTTATTTTGGTTGGGTTGGATTATAACTTTTGCCTGTTGGTGGGTTATTTTGCATTTTAACTCATTCTGCATTTTTTTCTTTTTAGCATGTATCTTTATTATTGTCCAATGTCTTTAATTTTTTTGTATAGACTTATTGTAAACAATTATAGATTTTTAATATATGACCAGGGATATTGGAATTGAAGGCCTTCGCGCAACAGTTTTTTTGTATTTTTAATTCAAGGCACATGTCCCTGGCTTTTGTTTTGTTTATGTTTGTATTCTGTATGTGTTTTTATACCGAATAAATAATACAAAATAATAATACAATAAAGCAGTATAGAAGAATCGACAAAGAAAAAAACATCAAAAATAAATGACTTAACTTTTGGACCCAACCCAGCCTCAACCTTCCTCTCGTTGATGGAATAGTACATCTTTAAAATCCTTAAATTAGGAAAACTCTTGACAAATTAAAAGCCCCAGGGATATACCTTAGCACCCATCTTAACTGCTCTTTCAATAAGATGTGAGGCTTGCTTGAAGTTGTCCTCTTTATCTTCCGTTGAGGTCATTTGGCAAACAGCAGCTAGATTCAACTGCTGTTCCAATCCTACCGATGGACCATCCATGTTGAATACTGTCCTCCACCAAAAGTGTCATCAACCTCAGAATGTGGGATATCTGTGGAGTAAAACAAGTCAAATCTACATTTTAAAGGTATTAATTAATACAGAATTTGTACTAGCTGAAAAATAGTGAGTTGAAGACAGTTTTTCTGGTTTTGTGATCAATTAATACATAGGCTAAATGATGAAACAAGAATCCTGTGAAAATTTGATTTAAATCCGTTTTGTAAGTCAAGAGAAAAGAGTGAAAATCATGCCTATTTTCAGTTAGGCCTTAGAAGCACATTGTCCTTATTTTTAAGCTAAAAGGGAAATCATCTGATAATTTGGTGGGGTTCTTTTTAGGGTCTTTTTTTGCAGATAATTATAGTTATTCTGAAACTATGTCATGAGCTTGTCAGACCAATTATCTCAAAACCCGTTCATAGGGAGTGTCTGCTGACCAGGCATCCATGATTGAATCTGTGAGATTCGAGCCCTAAATACGGAAGCGACTCTGTTTGAAGGGGCAACTGGAGGATGGAGATTTGGCAACTGTTTTCATCTAATTACTAATACTAACAGGGAGTGAAGTTTTTTGTTGTTGTGATTTTGGAGATGGAGATGGGGGGTAAGATGACAGATGTCATGTGATATATGTGGACATGTGCATCAGCGAAGAGGACTAATCAACAAGCAAGTAAGTAAGTAATATTAAAAATAAATATGAACAAATTATTTACACAATTTTTAACGTGTGGTTTAGTTCAGTTAATTAGGTGATACGAATACTGACTTGTAATTTGTCCACAATTTCTATTAGGACTTTTTAGTTTATTCCCTATAAAAGTATATAAATACTGTAACGGGGCTGGAAACCGCCTCTAGTGTTCAAGTAAAATAGACTCAGCAAGAACGTACACTCAGAGATCTGTATAATACATGTGCGTAATGCACGTAAACTAAAGCCTATGTGGTTGACGATGAGTCGGAGCGTCAACGGGTTGTAAGACGCGCTCCTAGAACAGTCTAGCCACTGTTCACCGTGTTAGAACAAGTGACAATCTGAACACCAAGCTCACATTTGGCTCGTATTTTATAGCTTTTAGTTTTAGGGTGCGCAAACAACGCAAGGGGCTAGCGTAAATGCCTCTTGCACTACTCTGATTGGTCATTAAACACAAGCGCAAGGATTATTTAAAGTCATAATAATCCTTGGCTAAATACGGCAGAAAAAGTTTCCGTATGGCGCCACCACTTTTTCATTCGATATGAAATAATATATTGTAGCGCCATATGTTATCAACCCTCGTATGTTTTCAAACCCAAACTTTGATTCCCGTTTATCGCGAGACCGTGCAAGCTCCATCGGTGACAGAAGCTCTGCTGTTTACTCACGGTCTGTATTTTCGTCAGGCTTAATCATGCTGAGAATAAAGTTTCCTGTCGTAGGTTATGCTCCAAACATATAATGATGAATTTTTGGTATAAATCACGAGTGCATTATTATGCCAACAATTAAATGAGTCTAAGAAACATCATCCAACCTCTAAATTTCAAAACAAAATTATCATCTACTAGATTGAGTTTCATTCTCCTTAAGTATCTAATTGGAATTTAATGTATTATCAACAATAAATACTCAGTCAAATGAGATTATTTCTGTTCAGCCATGTCAGCTGTTGCAGAAAATGATGATACGAAAAGGGTGGCATATGGTTCGGATACAGAAAGTAAATAATAAAAAAAAATACCCCAAAACAACAACCAAACTTACAAACTTTCTTTGTAGTTGGTGAATTACAATTAAAACTGATCATGCTTACTTTCAAAACAATAAGGCGACAAGAAGCAAAGTCCATCAGCTGGATCAGATTTGAGAGAGAAAACAACACTCGTTTGTGAACAGCGCCCTCAATAGATATTAAAAACGTTTGAGTACAAATTTTACAGAAATGTCCCAGAGTGAATTTTCTAGTTTTAAAACGATGCCATTCTTGGGAGAAAACTGTTTCTCCTTCAGTCGTCTGAATTTTTTTATCACGCTGACATATATACAGGACACATGAGCAATAATTTGATGCAAACTTTCAGCTCAAATGGATGATAATAAATGGAGGAGGGAAAAATACAAAATAAACTCAAACTGCGCAATCTACAGATTATTTTGCTCAATCCTGAGATTGAGCAAATCCCAAGCAAATTGCTCTCGACACAAACAAACAAACGTCAAAGATGACAATTCAAAACGAGGCTGTCGCGTTCATAAGGACGCTTCTTTGAATCTAAGGGACGGATACGGGTCTTGAAATCGGCGAAATATGCTGAAATTATGAAGAAAATATTTAAGGGAAACAAACTGAAGGTAAAAGCTCCTTCTCCTAGTCCTGCTGGAGATGCAGAGTTTGCCTCCCCTGGTTATTCGCTGAAGGAGAAGGATTTACCGAAGCTGCACAAGGCGGCCTGGAATGGTGACTTGGTAAAGTTGCAGCAACTAAGCAAAAAAGGAGATGTCAACCAACTTGACAAGGAAAACAGGTTGGCCTGCAATTCAATTACAATCTTCCTGTTTTATATTGGATCATTTAGCATTGAGAAGGCTTTGCTCTGTAATACTATATTGGTGTCACGTAGTAAATAAGCATAAATCTTGCACTCAAAATGCAGTTTTTGAAGGCAGTGGACAGTGCCAGTGGATTAGTTTTTTTTTTAAATCATGTTGTATTGTAAATGAATATAATATTTACTGGCTGCTGTGTGTGTGGTGCATTTAGTATTACCAAAATTAGTTAGTTTTGATAAAGCCGAAAGGAATTGGAGGAAACCATCCAATGTCTAACTGTTAATGTAATTTATAGTGTAAATAAACATTGCTTCATATCTTTATAATCAGACCCAGTAAGCAGGTAGTAACTAGGCCGGGCTGTGGTCTCATTTATTTTGAAATTTTGACATCTGCTGCAGTAAAAAAGAAAAAGTGGAGTACAGCGTCTGATCCTGTGTTACTACTTGGTCTGTTTCTATATTTTTTGTTTAGTAAATTCTCAGTGGTGTCATTGATGATTCCTCTGTTATTTAGGCTTGCATTAATAAATAATTATTCATAGTTGGCCGTCGGGAGGAGGGTCACGTTATCGCAACCATATATACACCCATATTTTAAACTTATTTCCGATTTGTTCTTTTTACAAGATAGGCTGAAGGTTATTGGTTACCACAATGTAACCACCTAAAATTGTAGCATTGACGATGGGTTGCGATGCACACTGCTTTAAATTATTACAAGAATACAAATAGAAATACAATGGCTTTTCTGTCCCTTTTTCCATAAGCTTTTATTCTTGTTATTTTACTTTCACAAGTCCTGAATTCATAGAAAAAGAAGGCCTAAGCTAAGAGGACACCCCATCTGGTGAGCATGTTTCACCGATCAGCATGCAAAGGGGCAGCTACCAGGGCTCTGCTGTCATGCTATTGCTAGCATCCCCTGGCCCACCAGTCAACCGGCACCTGTTACAATAGATAACCATTTGTTGCTCTTTGTCGCATCCAATTTGACCATCAGGAGGATTTAGGATACTGATTAACATACTAATATACTTTTTTGTGATGTTATGTTAGCCATTATACACTTTCGGTAAACAGTATTGTCCAAGTCCCACACTTTGTGTATCACAACTTATACATAAAAAACAAACCTGTAAAAATTTAGGCTCAATCGGTCATCGGAGTCGGGAGAAAATATCGGGAAAACCCACTCTTGTTTCCGCGCGGTTCGCCGTGCCATGACACGTGTTTCAAATAAATCCGTAATTCTCGTTAACGAGAATTGATATTGTTTTAATGTTTTCCCCAAAAGTAAAGCATTTCATGGAACAATATTTCAAGAGAAGTCTTGCAGTGGAGACCAGACAACTTGTCTGTCGGACAACTCGTCTGTTCGGACAACTCGACGGTTCGGACAACTCAACAGATGATTTATTCAACCGTCAGACAACTCGACTTGGGGTCAAGACAAGTCGACGGATGGCCGTGACGGGGCTCAGCGCGGGGCGGGGGGGTAAATAGCGGCCTGGGGGTGGGGATGTACTGACTAGCGACTTGGCAATGATGCAAGGGCGTTCCCCGGGGGGAGGGGGTATATTATGGTGGGTGGGTTTATATTCGCCAAACGGATAATTGATTTTTTTTATTGCTATTTTTTACTATGACCCCACGGCATTTCGAGTTGTTATTGTTGTTGCAATAAAGTAAATAAAAGTAACAGATGTTTCTGCAAGTATGGCTTCACTGGAACATCACACTTATTGTGATAAATAATAATTGGTAAACAGTAATGATCAATATTATAGAATTGCAGGAATGATACAGGAAAGTTTGTGTAAACATGACAGTAACGGAGGTCGGCCGCTCAACCACTGACTTGTCTTGGCCACCCGTCGAGTTGTCTCAAAGTGGAGTTGTCCGAACCGTCGAGTTGTCCGAACCATCGAGTTGTCTGAACCGTCGAGTTGTCAGAACGGACGAGTTGTCCGACGGACGAGTTGTCTGACATTCGTTTCACCATTACCTTCTGTAAACCCTGTAAATTATTTGTTAATCTGTGAACTTTTTTTTTTTTTTTCTGTACCGAAAGTGTATAATGGCTTTAAGCAAATTTTTTAAGTAAGAACGGTTATTGCTTGACTTGATACTTGTGTTGTAATGAATTGATTTTATGTTTTATCTGCAGGACTGCGCTTCATTTGGCTTGTGCTCAAGGCCACAAGGAGCTTGCAGTTTTCTTGATTTCCAGTAAAGCAAAGCTGAACCTGTGTGACAATGATCAACGGTCACCTCTTATGAAGGTAATTTATAAGAAAAAAAACCACCTATAATATTAACAAATTTGTGTTTAAATTCATCCAAGAACTACACTCAAAGAGCTTTTCAATTTCTGCGAACAAAAAACTATTGGCTACTTGGTGGGATTCAAGCCCATAAGCAGATGTCTTAACTGCTAGACCTACAACTAAAGCATCAGTCTTGTATGTACAACAATGTTGATGATTTCACTAAGAACTAAGATCGATCTTATCTATGCGTCCATCTAAATTGAAAATCAAAGTGTGATTTCACAATACAAGTCGCTATGGCAATATTAATAACTCCTATTAAGATGAATCATAGTGGTTTATGAAATTGAGCCCTGGTTATTAAATAATAGGCCTATGTGATTAGTTTATTTAGGATACTCATGGCTGTGCTTCTGTAAATTAGAATTAATTTCATTGGAAGGGGTTTTCTGCTATAAAATGCCTTTTCTGTAGCATCAGTTTATTTCCAATTTGTTATTACTAGGTACATTACTCTAGTTATTGTTTTGGTGCCCTTTAAAACCTTCCAGCAGAATTTTGTTTTACCCTCATGCAGGTGCCTTTTACAAAGGATTAGTAAAACACACCTCCATGAGGAAAGAAAACTGCCTTTAAACTGCCTTACCCTTATAAGAATGAAGCATCTGGTCTGTTAGTGCAATTTGCATTATTTTATTATTATTTCTGAAGGGTGCCCAAGGCAACCATATCCGATGTGTGGAGACACTTCTCAAAAACAATGCTGACCCTAACCTAGTGGATAAGGATGGAAACACAGCCCTTCATCTTGGTGCCCATGGGGGCTTTGTAGATGTGGTTCTCCTTCTGTTGAAAGGTGGAGCCATGGTCAATGCTCCAAATAAAGTGAGTATATTAACAATACCAGCTCGGTACAAGTAGGATTTGAATATTTAAAGGCAGTGGACACTATTGGTAATTGTCAAAGGCTAGCCTTCACAGTTGGTGTATCTCAACATATATGCATATATGCATAAAATAACAAATGTGTGAAAATTTGAGCTCAATCGGTCATCGAAGTTGCGAGATAATAATGAAAGAAAAAATAATCCTTGTCACACGAAGTTGTGTGCGTTTAGATGGTTGATTTCGAGACCTCAAGTTCTAAACTTGAGGTCACAAAATCAAATTCGTGGAAAATGACTTCTTTCTCTAAAACTATGGCACTTCAGAGGGAGCCGTTTCTCACAATGTTTTATACCATCAACCTCTCCCCATTACTCGTCACCAAGAAAGGTTTTATGCCAATAATTGTTTTGAGTAATTACCAATAGTGTCCAATGCCTTTAAATGATGAGAGTTATGGGATAGGGTCTAGTAAGTGAGGTTTGCCCTTGTGAAAAAAACCTCTCCAATATATGCTACAATTCATAGACCATGTAGTCTGCGATACCATGACCAACACCAGAACCAAGCTCTAGTGTTTCTGATCAGCATGGTGTGGGTTTGAGTTCTGGTCTTGACACTTGTGTCCCTAAGCAAGAAACTGAACCATTGTTGCCGAGTCCCCATGATGGGAAGTGAAGCTGTATGTCTCGTGTGTTGTGAAAGCATAAAAAGAACCCAGTGCACTGATCGCAAAAGAGAAGGGGTTCGCCCAGGTGTGCCTGGTTTTATTGGCTTCACATTGCGCCAGCATCACCTTGTAAACCAGTACATAGTGTTATGTTAAGGTAGGTCTCATACTTAAGAGTGTAGCACTGCATACATGTACCTTGCACGAAACAATATTGAGCTCTCTAAAACGTCCATCGGGTGTGACAAAGGCTTTAATATGAACTACTTATTATTGTAACCACATGTTTACAAAAGGGCCACAGAGACATCCTGAAGGCACAATATGGACTCGGCTCAATGGGAAGGAATAGACCGATCCACTAAGCTCCGCCCCAGTGCGTATTGACCAATCACAATGCAATGAAGGTTCGACAAATAAGGTCCGACATGCGTGCGCGTATCTTGGCGCGTGCGGCAGAGTTGTGCAGAAAGGCATTTGAGAGCCCCACGTGTTCTTGCCTACACGTGCGTCGTGGGCGGAGCCTACTGGATCGGTCTTTTGTAGAAGCATTCGCTTTATGGAGATTTAAATAACATCCACACTCTCTCGCTTTGGGACTTCATGGTAAATGCACTATATATATATAAGAACCCTCTAGTCATTCTTAATATTATGTAAACTCTTAAAGGAAAGATCGTTAGTCAACCAACTTGTTGTATATTTAAATGTTCTAGAATGGCAGCACGTCCCTTCATCTGTGCACAGATGCCAAGCAAGATGTAATGGTTGAGGTTCTATTGGACAACGATGCTGACGTCAATGCAACTGATAACACTAACAGGTAAATCTTACTTTAAGGGTTCATTCATTCCCAAACCCTTGTTTTCAACTAAACACCACGCATTTCAAACAACTTGTAAAGCTTCTTCCAAAAAAGTGGTTTCATTTTTGAGGAAACAGCTGATAATACATATTTTTTTGAAGCACTTTTGGTTGTAAGATGGGACTGTTCCCTGAATTCTAGATCAGATTTTTTTGAACCACTACATCCCCGGGTGTGCCCTGTGTCAAGATGTCGGCCCAATGGTGTTCTTATTTGCTCTGCCATGACACAACACTATTCTTATTCCTAAATGCCTTGTTGGTTATATATAGCGCGTAATAAAGTAATAAACTCTATTAAAGTTATACGTTTTCCGATGTGCTTGAGATCTGTATGTCTGTGTGTTGGATTGTTGTGACCGAGATGACAGTTTTCGGATCCGTTTTTGTGCGCAGTCTTTGTGCAAGATGTTTCCCGTTTCCCTTTCACATAGCGCGACCAGCTCACCGACAGCACCCGCATCGGCCGTAACGAGAAACGTCTTGCACCAAGACTAGTGTGTAGTATCCGAAAACAATCGGTGATAAACAGAGCTCCAGCTGGTCATTATCAGCCATTTAAACACCCCCTTGTGACGCGCTCTCCACCAATAGGAATAGTGAAACTGTCTGAGATATTTATGAACATGAAATAACAGAAGAGATGGTTTCATTTAGTGTTAGTTTTAACCATTTACAGTAAGTAATACTTAAACCATCAACATAGATGTGGAACGGGTCTTTAGAAAGCAAAGCCTGTTAAGTAGAGGCCCCCTGTTACATTTATAACAAAGATTACAAAAATACAGATGCGACTTGGTTGGGATTCGAACCCACCACCTTGTCATACATCAGTGTACAAAAAGGTCTGTGTTTTTCAGAGGCACTAACTTAATTTTCCTTCTCTTCTCATGCTTAGGACTGCCCTGATGCTAGCGTCTCAATCAGACCAGATTGGACTGGTCAAGTTACTGTTGGATCGTAAAGCAGACACTGAAATCAAGGACAGTAAAGGATGGACGGCCAACGATCACGCAATCATGGGAGGATTCCATGGGTAATGTTTATTTACTTACTTGGTATACTACATACATTTTAGGTTTTGCTATAGAAATGGCAGGGCTTTGTGCTTGTGTTTTTGTGTGACTGCTGCGATCAAAAGCTGGATCAAGCACTGGTGTAAACGCGACACCAGACCTTGATCTGTGGTCGTGATAAAAGTGCTGGATCTCAATCCACTTTTCTGGATGGAGTGTAAATGCAGTGTATGTCGTGGTCCAGCAGAACCTTCTGTTGGTCCATTGCATTGAGGGCATAGGCCTCCCGGACACTACCTTAATGCCTATAACTCACTCGTCTTTTGAGACTTTCCCTTAGTAAAGTAAGATGTTTCAAGACATATTTCAAAGGTTGCCTCCTAATAAGTGTCCATTTGTTCACGACAGATGCTCCCATCTCATAGATGAGTTCAACTCCAACAGACGCCCTAGAGGAGCCGTTGTGAGACCAGGCTCTAGTATGTTTGGCTCTACAGCTGGATCTGAAGGGATTGGACTTGGATTCAGTCTTGGAGGTGGTGGTGGTGCTGCTGATGAATATGGTATGTAAAGGGTCGATAAAGAAGATGATAGCTTTGTGCATGTCGTGATACATGGTTTGGAAATGATGGAAATTCTTTTGAAAGTTTGTTTCCACTGAAAATGTTTGTTTCTAAATGCCCTACTAAAGAACAGGCATGCAAATCTTCCTACCTTAATCAGAATTCCAATTTGTTTGCCCTTTGAAAAACCAGACATATTATGATTCAAAAGCCTGAATATCCATTTTAATTCACCTTACATGTGAACAAGTAGTCGATAAAATGTCTCTATTTTTTTCCAAGGAACAAAATCATGCCTGTGATGAAGGATGCAGTTTAGTTGGAGTGAATTATACGACATGACGCTATAGCATTTCTTAAGTATGCACCTTCTATGGTGTTTATCACAAACAAATGAGCAGATAGAACATGTACATGTATGTCAAATTGGGTGATCATTTTACATTTAAATACTGAAAAATCGGGTGAGACGCTTTTGACAAACATTTTTCTCTCTCTTTTATGACAGATGATGAAGAGGATGACATATCTGTTGGAAAGTAAGTTTATTTTTACAATTTATGTTTCATAATTAGTTTCAATCGGATTTCATAGAGCTGCTTAAGCATACAAAATAGCCAAGCCAAAACAATTGTGCTTACCAGAATATGGTTACCAGCTTTAAATGCAATGTCATATGTTCCTTCTGTGACTGGTATCCTGCTCAGTTTTGCTCAGCAGGGAATTGTTAAACCATATTTTCTGCTTTAAAACAGAGCTATGAAATCAGTCCAGGTGATTATAATAAATGAGAAGACTTTAAAACCTAAGACTAAGAGGCTTTTTTTCTGGTGCAGTCACCAGAGTGTGGGTTCGAATCCCTGTCGTGACACTTGTGTCCTTGGGCAAGATACTTTACTATAATATGCTTCTCTTCACCCAGGGGTAAATGGGTACCTGCGAGGGTAGAGGTTGATATTGTGTATGAAAAAGCCACAAGCGCCTTACAGGCAGCTCAGGGCTGTATACCCCCTAGGGAGCTGAGAAACATTAAAAAGGGATTGGCCCTATGACCAAGGCACTAATGTAAAGCGCATTGATACGGTTATTGTGAAAAGTGCTATATAAAAATTTGATTTTATTATTTTTTGGCAATCCAGCCATAGCCATATAGACATGGCAGAAGCCGCCAATGCCCTAGAGTGGTCACACACTCATGCAATTCTTGTACATGGAAGCAGTCCCAATACATGTAAAATCAGAACATTGGCATTGGCTCATTTCAGAATGCACAGCGCACTTGCATGGCACCTATCCTATCCAGCATTTTGGGAGCAAAGTTTTACACAAAGCATTTGACTCCCAAAATGTCAGAAACGGTAGACCTGCATTGTGTGGAGGTTCGTTGCAAGGGGGGTCAGTATCTAAGAACCAAGTTACGATTATTATAATAAGATTAATGCTGAATAATTATGATTATTTAAAGGGACTCATTTGGCGACGATTCATGGGGAGCTTCGGCATCTGAGGCAGATGAACCAATAAAACCAAAGCCCAAGGTTAGTCACAATGAAAAGCACTGAATAAATAGTATACAAATATTGACTGCATCGAGTGCTATGGTTAAAACTATGGCTCCCGAGGTGATCCCCGGAGCGTTCTATTTTCCCGAGGCGAAACTCCGGGGATCACCGAGGGAGTCATAGTTTTAACCAAAGCATGAGTAAAAGCAGTCAATATTTGTTATATAACACCCCAAATATTTCTAAACATTGTACTATTAAGTTACATACCTGAATGCTACTATCCACGGACGACGCGAATGCAACTTTTACTGTGCTGAATGTACATGTAGTGTCATGTAGTCCGAAACAATTACAGACTATTAATTTATCATCCGTGTACACGTAACGGACGTCTTGGTACTGCACGCCGTGTGATAGTTTTCGGACTATCACAAGGCAAACGATGCACTATCACACCACAAAAAATGCACTATCACACGGCCGCCGTTTCTAATAAAACTAAGACATATCATGTGACGCGCTCTAAACCAATGAAAAGGCAGAATATCTGTAAGGGGTATATTAATGTATCATAATCACTGAGTTGGGTGCCACTGCCAGATGATGCAAGGACTGGTATGAAGAGAGTCCTGTGTTTGTAAGTGTAACATAGTTCTACTGAAGCGACACTTCACACAAACTGGCCTCAATGATTACAAAAAGCCTGTAGGGAATGTATATGTAAAGATATGGTTTTTTTTGCTTGCCTTCCACAATGGCGCACAAAATCTCATAGGGTCCTCTCAGAAATATCATTTTATGTTAAAAGAAAAGGAAACTTTGTTTGGAAAATTACGCACAAACTTTATGCCAGCTGAACTTACAAATGTAGCCAAAATCCTGTGCGAATGTAGGATAAATAAAATGATGTAATGAGCTCATCTGCACACTGGTTGCTCAGCATGCGGGCAATTGCCCAGGTTCAATTCAAGTCATGGGTTACATTATTGATGCTGTCGACTTTTGTTTTCAGGTGTCTAAGGCAGTGAAACTGAGCAAGTTTGTGGTGGAATCCGACAATGAATCTATTCTAAGCTTTGATGGTAAGATTTGTTTACGGTTACAGATTTATAAACCAACCAAGGTAGAGTCACAACATAGTAAGCTTGTTACACATTACACAAAGTTTCCAGGAAATTATTGATTTGCATTAAGATTATTAGCCTTACGACGAGTTTGTCAGTATTACCAGAGTGATTTGCATAGTGACAGCTATCTAATTTGCTTAGCAATTATGCTTGATTCGCAGTTAAGATCAATCTTACTCTTTGTGAAATCAGCCCCCCTAGTAAATGCATCGTTATGTGAAGTGTGTGCACGGTCAGAACTACAATAAGTGGTATTACATGATATTTCTACTGCCACCGTGCATAGTATTTAATTTATTATTTTATTTTATTTATTTGTTTCATTTTAAATCTTTAGACATATACACAGTGATTACAAGTTGGACAGTGGCTGTCAAGGTTATACAAAAGTATAACAACTGTCATCTTGAGATGTGTACAACCAGACCCCTGCCTACGATACAAATTTCATTAAAGGAGATTGCACGCATACGCTATTAAAATCACACAACAGTATACCTTAAAACAAAATCATTGATAGTGAACTGTACTGCCAGCATTCATAGGAGGATCTATGGATGAAATGAATGATGGAAAAAGTTGTGCAAATTGTTTTGTTTATTTGGAGGGAGGAATTAAGATTCTTCTTTGGTTCCTTTTGAGATTACACATTTGACTTTTAATTATTTTATTTTATCTTGACAATGATAATGTGATAAAAATGTTTCAAAAATAGCATTCTTTATTCAAAATACAAATAATACTCAAAACATTCAACATGGTTACCTTGCATTTTCCTCAGCATCCCAAAGATCAACAGCCTCCAAGTCCCGCATTCCTCGAGCAGTCTCCAAGGACAGCCTTGCCAGTGCAAGCAGCGCCCGCTCTTCAGCTCGGACCAACCAAGACAGCAGCAAGATCCCACGCAAGTCTAAACTGGGTGATCCCACTCCTGACACCAAATTGACTCCAGCTAAACAGGCTAAGGTCAGAGGTCACTCTGTTAGTGAGACTGATCCATGGGATTCTCCCACCCCAACACCCAGAGATAGTGCCCCTCCTGTTAATAGCTATACACCCAGAGGGCCTCCACTCTCAGCAAGGAGCAGCGTCATTTCTGTTGGAGAGGTAAAATCACAATTCACTTTTTCAACTATTTCAAAGTTGAGAAAAGTTTTGTTTTCACCTCGGCTACTTTCCTGCATTTGTGAACCTTCTTTTACCTGAAAAACATCCATGAAAATTACAGTTTGAAAAATGTAATTTGTTCAAAAGATGTGCACTTTTTTGTTTTAATTTGTACAAATGCTTACTCATACACGAGTACAATTTGAAAAGCTTTTAAAACAGTCTCCAGAAAGATTTAAAAATACTTTAAATTTTAAACAACTTTAAGCTGAAGTTTTTCTAATGGGTGATCTAGTAAATTTTTTGATAAAATTATGACGTCTATTGTACATCAAATATTTGTTTTGTTCATGTTGCAGAGTGGCAGTGAATGGGACGATGACGATGTGTTAGGTGCTCTTGAAGGAATTCCATCGCAGAAAATGCCAAATGTAAGTATTTTAAGGAGACTCAGCATTTAAATATGAAGGGGCCTTTGTAGAGAGCATTCCTTTGGGTACCATCGGTAAGATCTTCTTGGAAGAAGTGTCAGCTCTGAAAAGAACCGGTTGGTTTGTTATCAGAGAGAAAGACACGAACGACTTACACTTCATGTATTTTAGCTGTTGCTTAAAGGCAGGGTATACTTTTGGTAATTGTCAAAGACCAGTCTTCTCACTTGGTGTATCCAAACATATGCATAAAATAACAAGCCTGTGACAATTTGGGGCTCAATTGGTCATTGAAGGTGCAAAACAAATATTTATAGACAAAGCATCTTTTGTTGCATTGTATTGTGTACTTTCAAATGCCTGAGGAAGGGTCAGGTTTTCTGAAACTGCATTGCTTCATAGGGTGTCATTTCTAACAATTTGTTATAATACCGACAGCTCTCCAGTGCTTTTTACCAATTAAATCTTTACGGTCATTATATTTTGGAGCAATTAACAAGGTATACTACCTCAACAGCAAGTTGGACAAATATAATTTATTGTCATATTTTTTTCTCTATTTGTGTTGATCAGATATCAGAAGAGAAGAATGACCATCAGATCACAGGTAAGCAGAAATATATAGATTCCAACTTTGTTAGTCGGAAATACAATCTTACGAGGTTTTAGAATTTACCATATGAGTATTCGCAATTACACTGTCCATCTCACCCTTTACTACTGGTCTCCCAATTCTCTTATCAAATGTTCATTTCAACTGACCCAGCAGAACCTTGTCCCATAGGCAGTGCTCCATTTCATCTGCTATTTTTCTTGACACTGAGAGCTAATCAACAATAGTAATGTTGACTCGCTCCTGGAAGTGACTTTTATGCAAATAGATAAATCTAGGGGTCATGATTGAACTAGGCATGCTGTACAAATCACCGGGATTAGGTTGATACAGTATGTTATCACAATACTCCACACATACCTATGTTCTGTTAAAGTTGTTTGTATTCTTAATTTGATATATGTTTTTGTGTTCATCAGCCAAGCGTAATGATGAGGTAGAGAAACGCCCACTCAGCTCACAGGACAAGCAGCAAAGGAAAGGTAAACTATCAGGGCTGGAAAATGGGTTTTGAAGGGGCAAGAACACTTGCAAAGGACGCTTTGATTGTAGGGGGAACCAGGCCAAATCAGGGCACTGTTAACTACTGAACTCTGTTCTTAAGGTGCCCTGTAAAGCACAGTATTCTATGGGCCATATACGCAGAATTCCTCGGGAAGCAGAGCCATGAAATTTTGCCATGTAGTACAAAGCCGGTGTCCTGCAAGGCCTGAAATATTTAGCTTTTCCGGGCACTTTTGCTGGAAAAGCATGTTTTTTGTTCTGATTTAATAACAATTTCTTTTTTAGTTCTTTCACAAATCCCATAGATTTTGTGCACAGATTGCCGTAAAAAACCTCGGACATTAATTAAACTTGGCAAACACTACCATATAGAGATTTTGTGTTTTGAAGAGTGACATCATTATAATGTCATCATGTGTCACGTGACGTCACATCAAATGGGCACTTTCTGAAGTCATATATCAATTTCTTTTTAAATCTTAGATGTTCTGAATAAACTCGGGATGAGTGATGTGGAGGATGATGAAGAGGATTCCAGCCTTCATTTTACTGATTCAGAAGTCGAGAAAGACTCCACCGTCAAACGAGGTCTCCAGGTAGGTCTGCTTGCTCATTATCAATTTTACAACTTATATACGCCATATAAGCAATATAAGCCATTATACACTTTCGGTAAACAGTATTGTCCAAGTCCCACACTTTGTGTATCACAACTTATATTTAAAATAACAAACCTGTGAAAATTTAGGTTTAATTGGTCATCGGAGTCGGGAGAAAATAACGGGAAAACCCATATTTGTTTCCGCGCAGTTCGCCGTGTCATGACATGTGTTTAAAATAAATCCATGATTCTCGCTAACGAGAATTAAAAGTGTTTTAATGTTTTCTCAAAAAGTAAAGCATTTCAAGGAACAATATTTCAAGAGAAGTCTTTCGCCATTACCTTCTGTAAACCCTGTAAATTATTTGTAAATCTGTGAACTTTTGTTTTCTTTCTGTACCGAAAGTGTATAATGGCAGTGGACACTATCGGTGATTACTCAAAATAATTATCGGCATAAAACCTCACTTGGTAACGAGTATTGGGGAGAGGTTGATAGTATAAAACATTGTGAGAAATGGCTCCCTCTGAAGTGACGTAGTTTTCGAGAAAGAAGTAATTTTCCTCAAATTTGATTTTGAGACCTCAAGTTTAGAATTGGAGGTCTCGAAATCAAGCATCTGAAAGCACACAACTTCAGGTGACAAGGGTGTTTTATCTTTCATAGTTATCTCGCAACTCCGATGACCAATCAACCTCAAATTATCACAGGTTTGTTATTTAATGCATACGTTGAGATACAATAAGTGAGCAGACTGGATTTTGACAATTACCAATAGTGTCCATTGTCTTTAATTTAACTTAAATGCATTTATAAAGCGCTTTTTTATTTAATAACATTATAATTATTATTGATAAGCCCAGCTTATTCTGTTCCCGTTCCCGCCTTCATGCACCATTGAGCCAAGCCCACCTACCAGTTGATCCCTTCAGCATGTAGCAACAGAGTCACGCATTCCTCTGAAGATGATTAGAGCATACTGATCAAAACTATTTGTTTGCAATCCACTGGTTGTTCTCTGAACCACCACAACTTATCGAGAGATGTATGCTCAAGGTGTCTCAGCAAACCTCATTTGATTATCATAAAAATCTTTTTTTTTAATGAAATTAAATGAGTGAAAATAGAAATTTAAGATGCGTAAGAGATAATATAAAATATAACAAAAACAGATTTTAAACCAGTGCAAAACTAAAAACATACACTTGAAGGCATAATGTAAACAAATTTCACGGCAAAGTGGAAGGAAAACTGTGAGATGTGAGAGTGTTTAACAAGGAACTTGGATAATGTATGAAGGTTGGCCAAGTGTCATTTTATATCTAAAATTTATACTGTCAGAGATTTTCAACTTAAAGACCCATTATTACATCTTTTTGTGTTGCACTATTTCAAAAGGGGTACTGAATGTTGCTCTTTTAATAAAGAAAGTACCTATAGCATTATAATATAAGTAGGATGTGAAACCTTGCATGGTGGAAATACGATATAGAAAGGTTTGCGACTATCTCTATTGAGTTGGGGTGGCTCTGAAAAGAACCGTTGGTTTCAACTCGCTGTTTCAATCAGTATGCTTTGATCGTCTTCTGGAGAAATGCAATAAAAGCCTTATGTGCACTCACAATAAACTTGCTGCCACTAATCTTTGATTTTGTATTTCTCTTGTTAGTAGTGCTTTAAATTTATTTATTTTATTGGTTTATCTTTTCTTTTAAATTTTATTTCCAGAACCCAATCATCAAAGCTAATAGTAACCCTTTGTCCTCCAAAGAACCTAAAGGGAACGAAGAGGAAGGTATGTTTCTTATTTATTATGTAAGGAACTTAAGTAAGACCTCTGCTTCGGTTTGCTTTCATCCATGAAGTACATACAGATGACTTTATGTAAGAAGTGGTGATGGTCTTGCGTTTCAACCCTGCCACTGGTTGTCTTAAGGGCTGGTAAACCTTTTTAAACATTAGAAGATCAGAAGATTGGAATGTTTTAGTAGCCAATGATTAAAAGCATCACAGGAATTTGAAGTGTTGGTCTCACATCATAAAAAAAACTATAGATATCCTCAAATACAAAACAATAAATATAAAAACATATCATGAGAAAGACTCCTTTAGGCTCAGAATGTAAGGCCATTATTACTTCTCGCATTTACACCACATATCTTTTTGGTTTGTAAGTAGTTGTCAAAAGCTTCTTTTTTAAAATTGACTGTCTTCAAAAGTTATTATAAACAATTTAAAAAAAGGAGTTTTGAACCACAAAATGTGAGCGCAAAACTCATTTGAATGATATCAGTATAAGTGTAGAAGCCAATAGTCAAGCTTTATAGTTTTTTTCAATTTTATAGTTCCTACTTATTTTTCATTTACAAAAAGAAACTTCACCCCAAACCAACTGCGGTTTAATGAAAAGTACATTCTAGTTACTTTTGTGACAACAAAACGATATCATCTACATACCTTTCTGTCATCTTAAACATGTATATATGGCTTCTGACTGGTACCCACAAACAAAGATAATGAAAACAAAATAGGGAGACGGGTTCAACATAGGGCTAGATGGCTCAGTTGGTAGAACACTGGTCTGTTAAGCTAAAGGTTGGTGGTTCAAATTGTTTATAGTAAACTTTTCTTTGGCCGAACCCCAAACCATTTAAAAACACTTAGAAATGTATTTTCCATCAGTTGCTAATATTCAGTAAGGTTAGTGGCGCACAACTCGTTCAACAAATGTTTTTTTTTATAGATCGCTAAAATAGGAAAACACTGCTGGTGTCATCTTTGAAACACTGTTTTTATACTTCTAAAAGGTTTAAAATGTGTTTTGCTTTCCTTATTGATTGGCAACCTTCTTTTTTCCTCTGCATGCAAACAGACTCAGACTGGGACTCCGATGTAAGTTTTCACCATTTCCTTTCTTAAATATGTTGTATGTTATTGTTTGTTTTTTCTTAACCATTTCTCGCTTCATCTAACGTTTAATGTATTTTTGTTTAGTTTAGTGGGTAGGTGAGTGGAAAATAAAACAAATATATGCTGCTGGAAAAACATACATGTAGAAATATTTAAAACCAAAAATGTTTCGCTTTTTACTTCTTTAGAATTCCATTGATATGCATCCCTAAATGTTAGCCACTCTTTTCTAACTAAAATATAAGTAATGACAGTATTGCTGAACACTTATTTTGAGCTTGGCTTAAGTTTATATCGCTTTTAGCGCAACAAGTAGCGATATACAGAATAAATCTATAATAGATGTTAAATTTGCATCGGGGATAAAGAATACTATTATTTTTTTTTTTTTACCCATACACCGATGTGTGTTAGCACCGTATACTCTAGTACTTTCCCGAGTCCTGTGAAAAAATATCACAGGCATGTTACTCGGGTATGATTCATCCCACGACCCTTGCAATTCTAGAGCAGTGTCTTACCAACTAGACTACCGAGGTTGCCCGGTAGCTAGAGGCAGTTCGAATCCTATGTTTTGGCAGCGAGCTGAATAAATCTGTTTACCAGAAGAAGGTTACCAGCCAAAATACAGTATCCCTCCTACCTTCTGTGACTGGTTTCCTGGTTATTTGTGTTAAATAGCAGAACGTTGTTAAGGAGTTTTCAGGAATTGTTTGTATATTTATGTATTTTTAATATGAATGATGCTTAAAGTTGCATGGCCTTTTTGCCTAAAGAATCTTTTTTTATAGATTTTAACCCAAATTTGGGGGTGAAATACAACAAAATGGACCTTGCATTTTTTCAAATGAATTTTTAGAATTAAGTAAAATATGCAAAATGTTGCTAAAAGTGGTTGGAGTTTAAACTTCTTAAGAGCAAGATGTCTCAGTCTTTTTGTACTCTCTCATTAACCTTTTCTATTAATTTAAACCAAATGTTTGCAAGCCCTTTGTAATTAAAAAAAAGGGGGCATTTAAGGTAAAATTCTGTTTTGCGATAGATAGATTCCTTATGAAAGTGAAAACACAAAAAACAAGTCTCTAAAAGATCAAATGGTGTAAAACTGTAGCTTATTTGATACTCTTTCAGAACACAATTTCAATCATGATCTCATTGGACAAAAATAACAGGTGCGCAATTTTTAAAGAGGAATGTTGGCACCAGTCAAAACGTCAGATTCAATGCCATGTTGATTAAATATCATCAAAGTTCAGGAATGAACTGGAAAACAAACTTGTATAAAAACGTACAGCCCCATATATTTTACAAGTAAAAGCATTATTCTTAGTGGTTTATTTATTTCATCAACATTGATTAAAGGATTTGGGTACTTTTTCTAACACAAAACACAATGTCCACAGATTTACACTAAACTTACACAGTTTGAAGATAATGATAATATAAAGCTTCCCTTAAAATATTAGTCGCTGAGGTGCTGTAGTTTTTGAGAAATAAGTAAAACAATGTCATGAAAATACGTTTTTAAAAGCTAAAATAATTTTCATCTCATGAACAGTGAGACAAAAATTATTTTCATGACATTGTTTTACTCATTTCTCGAAAACTACAGCTGCAACAAGTATTTTTAGGGAAGCTTTATACTATCGTTATCTTCAAACTGTGTAAGTTTAGTGTAAATCTGTAGATTGTGTGTTTTTCGTTCTACAAAAAGTACATAGACCCTTTAAAAGACGTTTTTTTTTTATGTTGACACAACTTGGACTGGAATTGGGTATCAAATATGATGGCATTTTTCACTGTTTTAATGTGAGGTTAGAGACTTCAAATGGTTTTCTCACCTTTCATAATGACTCTATTAAAGGATTAGTACATTTCAAAACTGAAGACAACCTTGGAGACCCTCTTGAGACAGTATAATGTGATTGCTTTTTTTTAAAGTGTTGATTTAAAATGATTAATTTGGTGCTTACTTTGACAATTTCAGGATGACCTTCTTCCATCCAATACGTCGAACCACACTGGAGGTAAGATTAATATTCAATAAATAAAAACATAAAATGTATTTATCTTAATTTATTATTTTTTCCTTCCAATATTATATGTAAAACCAGTAACTTGTTTCTTTGAACTGTGAACTAAATGTTTTTATATTATCATGCCTGAGCAACTAATGTGACTAATGTCAAAGTAGCGAGTATCTGCTATGTCCAGATGCGAGTGCGGCTTTTCAACTACTCGTTGACAACTAAAAAATAAAAGCTACAAAGTCAAAGTTGAAAACATAAACCTACTGTATCTTTCATTTATATTTAGATGTTGCAGCTAAGAAGCCTGTTGACTTAAGGATCCAAACCAACTCAGATAGCCTAGCCTCCAAGACCAAACCGACCCCATCAGCGGTTATGTCTTCACCACGCTCCCCTGTTCCAGGCGTCTCACCCCGAATCGAGAGGAAATTACCATCACTGCCAAATCAGGAGAATAAAGAACAGGCAGGAGGGCTGTCTGGAAGGTCAGGGGAGAGCCCTAAGACTGATACAGGAACAAAGGAGGAGGATGAACCTGAGGTTGAGGAGGAGGAAGGAGGAGGAGATGGTAAGGAGGAGGAGGAAGATGATGATTGGGATTCTGAAGATGATGATGTTGAAGAGGAGAGTGAATGGGAGAAGGCAAGGAAGCTGCAGCGAAGGGTGAGTCTAATCTTTTGTTTAGTCGGTTTTTATCTTAGAGGCAAAGTATACCTTTTGTTTTTGGAACCATTTGATAGTTTTAATCCCTTCTGAATGTAGACTTCTTTTCAAAAGGTAGTCGCTTTTTGAGATATCGCCAAAAATCTGGAGCAAATATGTCCATGCAGGAAGAATAACCCATAGTTGGATTACACAATCTTAGAATCGATACTGCAGTGGGGCATACAAACTTGCTTGTTTGTACATGGACAGATTGCTTCAAAGTAAAATAGTCTATACTAATTTTTAGGATCTTATTACTGCAACTGATAAACTGCAGAATCTCAGGTTTCAATTTGTCAGGATTTTGTGCCAAAATGTTGCACTTAATTTTGTGTTCATATGAGAATGTTATATTGAGATTCAAATATTAACAATACAGTTTGTGATATATGTGTAGGCATGAACAGTCATTTAAAGGCAGTGGACACTATTGGTAATTACTCAAAATAATTATTAGCATAAAACCTTACTTGGTAACGAGTCATAGGGAGAGGTTGATGGTATAAAACTTTGGGAGAAACGGCTCCCTCTGAAGTGACATAGTTTTCGAGCAAGAAGTAATTTTTCACGAACTTGATTTCGAGACCTCAAATTTAGAATTTGAGGTCTCGAAATCAACCATCTAAACGCACACACCTTTGTGTAACAAGGGTGTTTGCTTCTTTCATTGTTAGCTCGCAACTTTGATGACCGATTGAGCGTAAATTTTCACAGGTTAGTTATTTTATGCATATGTTGAGAAGACTGGTCTTTGACAATTACCAATAGTGTCCAGTGTCTGTAACTTCAACTGTCTGTTACATATTGCCTATAGCTTTAGTATACCTTAGTGGTAGCCAGGTTAGTTTAGCTCTTGACCTCTGATTATTTGTCTATAGTGTCTAGTTAAAGAGGGACGAATTTGATTTTGAGACCTCAGATTTAGAACTTGAGGTCTCGAAATCAACCATAACGCACACAACTTCGTGTGACAAGGGTGTTTTTTCTTTCATTATTATCTCGCAAGTTCGATGATCGATTGAGCTCAAATTTTCACAGGTTTGTTATTTTATGCATATGTTGAGATACACCAACTGTGAAGGCTAGTCTTTGACAATTACCAATAGTGTCCACTGCCTTTAAAATATAACATCAAAAAGAATGGGTCTGTGCATTTCCAAGGGAAATGTTGTGCTTGTAAAAAAAGGTCAAATTCAAAGCAGTTTTGATTGAATATCATACAAGTTCTCTGTACAAAAATGTACAGACCATGTATGAAGTGTGACGTCATCAAACCTTTTTTTGGATTTGGACAAAAAATATTTCACTCTGGCATTTTACACTACGCTCTTGTGAGGTTAGAGAGTTGTCGTTTATTTCTTGGTTTCATTGAAAGGACTCTATCTATTTGAAAGTGAGTGGATCACAAAACTGAATTTAACCTTTACGCCCCTCAAAATGAATGATAAACTGCTTCCACCAAAGAGGCCTACACTGGAAACTGGAAAATATGCATGGGAATCAACAAATAATGCCGAAATGGAAAAAAGACGGACAAGTATACGATTTCACAAAGCACTAAGATTCGTCTTAACTTAGGATGGGTGGTTTGCCACAGTGATTTGTGTTGTGACCCTGCCCAGCCACTCTAATACTCCCCTGTACACAACGCTACACTTGCAGCATTTTATCGCGGCAACCCGCTAGTGTATCTCAAGTCTGATGTTTTACATAGGGAATAGAGGCAATCGCCTCTATACCCAGGCTGGCCATGACCTTGGTGTCCATTGTAACAGTATAATCTTAATACCACTCATGCCAGCATGAAGTCCAGGCTCCATGTTTTTTGTTTTACACATGTGACATTACAGGTTACATCTATAGTCTTTCTCCCAAACAAATCTACTGACTGCACATTGGCTTTTGTTAAATAGTTGCCACCTATCCGTTTTATTCTCATCTCTTCTCTGATGCATTTTTAAGGAGATTAATTTAATACTAATTATGGTTTTCTCAAGAGAGGGGGACGGACCCAATGATTGCTTCTTGTAATGCATTAGTAACACACCAATAGAACAGCTTTTAAGTGACTCGTACAATGGTTTGTAATCATTGTTGTATTGATATGAATTGAGGCTGATATGAATTGAGGCTGATGGACTTGTGTGTGGGGAGAGTTAATGAAGCGTGATTGGACAATAGCTTGAAGTCAATGGACTGCCAGTCCAGTACTCGACAAGCTTATTCCAATATCGACAAAAAACCAACATCATAAAGACTGTTTCTTGTAGAAAGTGTTCAGAGCACCATTTCACATGTAACACTAAGATTAATCTTTAGGTTTATAGTTGTCAGCATTGCCATTTATAGGCTAGTGATTTGTATACATTTAAATCTTTGGGAAATAGAGCTCAGAAATTCTACAGCAAACTTCTGTGTGCTGTGTTGTGTTGTGTTGTGCAATGCATACGTAGAAGAACCTAGTTACACTTACTGTTGAGTTTTAGTGGCTGCTGATAGCACCGGAGCACCTTATAAACCTTGCTACATGGGTGGGTCTCACAATTTTCAAAAGCTTCAAAAACAAAAAAGAACTAGACATTAAGTGTTTGTGAACAAACACGAAGCTGTTCCGTGATGTTTTGCTTGGATTATGTGCTTCATTGCCTAAGGAATATATAACTGGAAAAAAAAAGTTTCAAAAAAGTTGTGTAGCTCTTTGTATTAGGTCACACTTCCCGGTTGACCCGCAAGTAAAGGTCAAAATGGGCCCACAGCTACCAAAGACTAATCTGCAATGCCAAGGAGTCTATAACTGAAAAAGTTAAAGCAATCGGTTGTGAAGATCTTTTGTTGTGAAGTCCCACTTCCGGTTGACCCAGAAGTAGAGGTCAACATAGGGTCACAGTTTTCCAAAGTTAATATTTATTGCCTTAGAGTCTATAACTGAAGTTTGAACATTGGCTTTGTACTTCTTGAGATATGGGCCCACTTCCGGTCGACCCGGAAGTAAAGGTCAATATGGGGTCAAATGTGTTTCAAACTAATCTTGAATGTCCAAGGAGTCTATAACTGAAAAAAGTTTGAAAATCGGTTGTATATTTCTTGAGATATTGTCCCACTTCCGGTTGACCCGGAAGTAGAGGTCAACTTGAGGTCACGGTTTGTCAAAAGTTATGTTTCATGCCTAAGGAGTTTATAACTGAAAATTTTTTCATAATCTGTTGTATAGTTCTTGAGATATGGTCCCACTTCCGGTCGACCCGGAAGTAGGGGTCAACTTGAGGTCACGATTTTTCAAAATTAATCTCCAATCCCCAAAGAGTCTTTACCAACAAACAGTCTTAAATTCGGCTGTATACTTCTTGAGATATGGTGCTGCAAAGATTTTCTAATTTAATATGCAAATGAGGGTCATGTGGGTAATTAGTTACTAGTTGCCATTTTTCAAAAACAAATTAAAGATGCAAACATCACGCCATTGCTTCTTAGACTCTCCCCGAGAGTCCTCAACCCATACAGGTCCGCAGTGTGTTGCAAGAGCCATAGAGATGTTTAAACATTGCAATGAAAGTGACTGCACCCAATTTATGAAGTACTACGTTGTACCCATGATGCCAAGATTCTAATTGATTAATTAATTAATAGACGAACATTGATTGCTTTTATGGACTGAAACAAATCTTATTAGAATCAGTGTATTTTTCTACACATAATATGATATTTAGGAAACTAACAGATAAATTATTTCGAAGTTATTGTGTTTTTGACCAGTTTAAAGGAACACGTTGCCTTGGATCGGTCGAGTTGGTCTTTGAAAAGCGTTTGTAACCGTTTTTTATAAAATGCATATGGGTAGAAAGATGTTGTGAAAGTAGAATACAATGATCCACACAAACATGCCTCGAAATTGCGTGGTTTTCCTTTTACCTTGTCGACTAACACGTCGGCCATTTATGGGGGTCAAAATTTTGACTCCCATAAATGGCCGACCATGTTAGTTCGCACAGTAGAAGGAATACCACGCAATTTCGAGGCAAACTTGTGTGGATCATTGTATTCTACTTTTAAAACATCTTTCCAACCATATGCATTCTATAAAAAACGGTTACAAACGCTTTTGTTTTGACCAACTCGTCCGATCCAAGGCAACGTGTTCCTTTAAAGTATAGATTTGAAGAGCCATTGTGTTTGTGCACAGACACAAAACGTGCATTAAATGACGTCATGGTGACGTCGTCCGAAATTTTATGTCAGAAATCACCTTAACAGGACCTGACTAGTGTATAGCTGAAAAAAAGTTTCAGGATCGGCGGTCTACTTTTTGAGATATGGTGTTAACTAGGTTTGCTAATTAGATATTCATAAGCTTAATTAAGGCTTATTAATTAACAATTTTAATTTTTTTTTTTCGATAAGAATTAAGCTTATGTTCTAAGCTTCAATTTGGTATAATAAACTCACTCTTTCGTATTATGGTTTAGGAGATTAGGCTGCCACAAAAACGTGTACAAACGCTATGGGATTAAGGGGAGAAACAAAGAATAATAATAATAAAAACAATAAAAATCTAGACGAAAACAATACCTGTTCCGACGGACGGTCGGAACAGCTAATAATTTAAGCTATTTTAAGACACCTGTAGATAAAGTATTGAATATATAAAGTAGTTAGTATTGATACTGTTATTCTGATCAATGATAACCAGAAGAACCAAAAACACATGTTGCAAACAATTCAACGATTCGTTAAATGTAGTTGCTTATCAATATGGACGACCAAGTTGAAATAAAACGAAGTAAATATGCAAAAACCAGATTCAATTTATATACCAAGAACATTGTAGAGAAATCATTATCTTTTAGAAATGGAATAAATTATATGAAAACCTTCCTAGCTTCACCTAAGCTACAGGCAAATTATAGACCATTTTGTTAAATATAGGTAGCGTGTTCCAATTCCATTTTTCACACAGTATATTTTATTCATTAATTGGCCATGACGGCATGCCTCCCACAGCCACAAACCATCACCCTTATTTATTGGTACTGTCTAATATTGACTAGTCACCACTGGCGTAGTGGAGCTGAGATGGCCATTGTCGTCTCTCATTAAACCGGAGGGAGCAATTCCATCAAGGCCAGGTACTCTAGAAAGCTTGGTGTACATCTGCGTGGAGTATTCATTGCATCCTTTTATTGTGATGCACCTTTGTTTCGTGTGTGATGATTTTTTGGTGCTTTTGAGCTGTGGATTGGTATGATAATGTTTTTATGACTACGTTCGTAAAACTTGTTTTGGAATAGCGAGATGGAGGCTTTGTTGTTGTACTTGTCTGGAGAACAATTCATTCAAAGGAATTTTTTGTAACTGGGAGAGAATGAAATTGGTGTAAGTATCTTTTTATACGTATCTTTGAACACGCTCGTGCAACCTGTGGAATGAGTTTATCTAGACGCTTGTAATTTGATTTGAGTGATGGTATGATGGGTAATGTCAGGTAATTTTAAAAAGAGAAAATAGTTGCGAAACAGTTTTTTATTTGATCAACCATGATATAAAAAACCTGTGAAAATTTAGGCTCATTCTGTGGTGTGAGTCGGGAGAAAATAGAAAAAAACTCATGCACAATTTTCAGCAAATAAACTCATTTCCTTAACTTTGCAACAATTGACATTAGCTGTTGCATTACACATTGGAGTAAGGTTTCCAAATACATATTTCTCAGATGAAAATATTTTACAGAGAAAATGGTTCTAGTTATGAACTTCATAACAAGCTTTCATACTAAATTGAAACAATTGAATTTTTATTCTTATCAATCCTGTATTATATAACTTCAAGTCATGCATCCCTTGTATTTTTTAAATTGCCAGCCAAAAGTAATCATTACAGTTGTATCTCACTTTTTCCCTGTCGTGTGTTCTTACCTGATGAGCTTGATTTGATGGCAGGGGTTGTGGGTTCAAATCCCAGTTGAATGGATTTATCTTTTGAGGGGCTCGGAGACCGTGCTCATCTCACATTAGTGTAGAGTAACAACTAAAATAGTATCCTTTATCCAGGCCTTTAGAGTCAATCGCCTCTGTTGCCCTTTCTGGTCATTGCCTTGGTGCTCCTTGAAATGAAATGTTCCAATAGAAAGCTACAATTTCTACGTATAGAGGTGCCCTTTACCAAGGAGAAAATGCCTTGGTGCCCTTGCCCTTTCAAAAACGAAGTATCCAACACGTTTATCCCGTATGCATGTTTTACATCTATCGATTGTTGATGCTCACAATAATTATCAATTTAAAAATCAATTTAAAAATCTTTGCACTGTATTCATATTATGTTTAAGTATATATATATTTTGAAGAGTTTTAACAATTGGCATTATAGATAGTCTTTGAGTAACAAGTATTTTAAATGGTCATTACAATGACGTGATACTTAAAGAATTTTGTTTTTGTGGCATTGTGTTAAATTTTAAGAATGAGCTACTTGGTGAAAAATGGCAGCTGAACTTAAGATTCTTCAGAAAAAATACGAATATTTACATGGTTTAGTAGAAGTACATTTTGCATTTTTTTTTTCACAGCACAGTTTGGCTTTACTGATCAGGTGGTTGCTATGCAGTTTAGCTTAAAGGCAGTGGACACTATTGGTAATTACTCAAAATAATTATCATCATGAAACCTTTCTTGATTACGTGTAATGGGGAGAGGTTGGTAGTATAAAACATTGTGAGAAACGGCTCCCTCTGAAGTGATGTAGTTTTCGAGAAAGAAGTAATTTTCCACAAATTTGATTTCGAGACCTGAAGTTTAGAATTTGAGGTCTCGAAATCAAGCATCAGAAAGCACACAACTTTGTGTGACAAGGATATTTTTTCTTTCATTATTGTCTCGCAAGTTCGATGACTGATTGAGCTCAAATTTTCACAGGTTTGTTATTTTATGCATAAGTTGAGATACACCAACTGTGAAGACTAGTCTTTGACAATTACCAATAGTGTCCACTGTCTTTAAACAAATGATATAGTTTTTTTTTGCCTATTGTCAGTGACTGGTTTCTAGGTTATTCTTGCTTAGCAAGATTTTTGTTTTGGTAAACAGCTTCATAAAATTTGGTCCTGGCCTTTGCACTCCTTAAGATTTGCGAACATTTCATTGGAAATATTATTACTTTAAAAAGCGATCTTGCCCTTTCAGATTTAATATTCCAAGCTTCATCTTTCTGTTTTTTTATCAACATAATGCTTTTTATAGCCAAGATTACCAATGTATGACCCTACCTTTAAAGGGAAGGTACACGTTTGGTAATTACTCAAAACAAATATTAATTCAAAAACTGACTTGGTAACGAGCATTGGAGAGCTGTTGATAGTATAAAACATTGTGAGAAATGGCTCCCTCTAAAAAAAACGTAGTTTTTGAGAAAGAGGTTATTTCTCACTAAAATAATAAAAGACTTCTAGCTAGAAGTCTTTTATTTCTATCTGAAAGCACACAAATTCGTCCAACAAGGGTGTTTTTTCTCTCATCATTTTCTGGCAACTTCATTGACCAATTGAGCTCAAATTATCACAGGTTTGTTATTTTATGCTTATGTTGGGATACACCAAGTGAGAACACTGGTCTTTGACAATTACCAATAGTGTACCTTCCCTTTAAAGGCACAAGACACTAATGGTATTTACTCATTGTGAGAAATAACTCTCTCTGAAGTAACGTAGTTTTTGAGAAAGAGGTAGTTTCTCACTCAAATAATAAAATACTCCAGGCATGAAGCATTTTATTAGGCATCTGAAAGCACACAACTTGTGCGACAAGGGCGTTTATTCAACATCAAAATTTTCACAGATTTGTTGTTGTAGGCTTTGACAATTACCACAGGTGTCCAGTGCCTTTAAATACAAAAGTTATTTTAGTTTATAATTTATTATATTTTGAAATAAAAATTATGAAAGACTAGCCTCTTTCACTCACCGGTTAAGCACCACAATGTCTGATCTGTATGCGTTTCTGACTTCAAGTGGTCACTTCAATGATTAAGTCATATCACCTTTACTCACGCCATCTTACTTATAGGCCTACAGCCCAGACAGGAACATTTAATACCTGTATTGTCGTACCAATTAAATAAATTCCTGTGCAAAAATGATCCTAAGTAGCCTTGCACTTTACATGAATAGACCAGTGTCAGATGATTTAGTGTTCGTGTAATTAAACAGCAGGGACAGGTGTTGGACCACCTGCCCCAAAGGAAGCATTGGTCTTTTGTTAGACACATATTCTTTAGACAGATTAGGATGTGCCAGGACCTGTCACCTGTCTGTATTTTTTTGTTGATGTGAGGGTTAGGAGGTATGAGATGGATTAGTTGGAAAATGTCATTAGGACGAGGATGATTAAATTTGTTTTGTGTATGTTTTTCATCGTAGGCAAGTGTTCATGAGGAGTTAAAGCAGGCCGAGAAAACAGAGGCTCAGCGGCAGAAACTGTGGGAGGCTGAAGAGGCAGAACGCGAAAAGCAAAGGAAGATTGAAGTTGAAGCAGAGCTACGAAGAGAACAGGAAGAAATAGAGAAGGAGCAGCGAGAGAGAGAAGAGGCAGAGAAAAAAGACAGGGAGAGGGAGAAACGAGAGAGGAAGGAAAGAGAACAGAAGGAGGAGGAGCAACGTAGGGAGGAAAGGAAGAAACATGAGGCTTTGAAGCAAGAGGCTGAGCGACTAAAGGCTGAGCAGCGAGAAAGGGAAGAAGCAGAACAGAGGCGGAGGGATGAAGAGAAGAGAGCTGATGATGAGAGAAAACATAAAATAGAAGAAGAACGTTTGGAGAGGAAGAAACAGGAGAAGATGGAGGAAGAAAAGAGACTAAGGGCAAACAGGGAGCTTGAGGCAGAAGAACAGAGGCTAGAAGAGGAACTTAGGAAGGAGATGGCGGAGATGAAGACTGTGGAAGAAAAGAACGAAGCAGAGCGACTGTTTCTTGAGAGGGAGCGGAAACGACTGGAGGAGGAAAGGCAGAAGGAGGAGATGAGAAGAGATGAAGAGAAGAGGCTTCTGGAAACGGAGATGAGACGTGAGCAGGAGAGGATTGAGGAGGAGAGAGTTAAGTTACAGGATGAGAGACGTGCTCAGGAAAAACGTCTTGAAGATGAAAGGAAAAAGGTTGAGGATGCCCAGAAAAGAGCTGAAGATGCCCAGAAAAAGGCTGAGGATTCCCAGAAAAAGGTTGAAGATGCCCAGAAAGTGGAGAAGCAGATTCTTGAGAGAGAAATGAAGAGGCAAGCAGAAGAAATGAAACAAAAATTAGAAAATCAGGAACAGGAATTGAAACAGAAGTTAAAAAGACAGGAAGAGGAAAGAAAAAAAATTGAAAAAGATAAAGATGAGCTAAATACCTTGCGACGAAAGCAAGAAGAAACACGGCTTAAAATGGATGAGGAGAGGAGGCGAGAAGAAGATAAAAGAAAATGGGAAGAAGACAGCCTCAGGAAGAAAGAAGAACATCTTGAGAGTGAACGGAAGAAGATAGAGGAAGAAACCAAGAAACGACAGAGAGAATTGCTCAAAGGGATCTCGTCTCAGAATGAAACAGAAAAGAAACAGTTTGAAGATGAACTGCGGCGTCTGGACGAAGAACGGGAACGAAGAGAGGATGAATTCGTAGAAGAAAAAATGAAGCAAACGGCGGAGAAGACATCTCTTCAGAGAGAAATTGAGAGGCTCAAGGAAGACAGGTTGAAGTTGGAGGCTAAGCAGCAAGAGGCAGAGAAGCAGAGACAGTTGATGGAGTCTCAACGCGAGGAAGAAGTCTTGAGAATGACGCAAGAGCTGACGAGAGAGAAAGAACAGCGGAAAGCCGAGAAACTACGTCTTGAGAAAGAAAATGAGGAAATAGAACGCAAGAGGAGAGAGATTGAAACCATGAAACGCGATGCTGAGAAGAAGGAATCTGAGAGGTATCTTCAAAGATATCAGAAGTCCATCGAGAAGAGGCTTCAGGATGAGGATGGGAGCGATGTCCAGACTGCTGACGGAGATCACAGCACAGACATTGATGCTGATCTTCATGAGATGGAGGTTGCTGTTATTCAGAAGCAGAGGCAGGACCTTCAGGGAACGAGTCCAGTACTGTCTGGAAGTAGAGCAAATATTAATGCTAATAATGGATTGGACTCGCAAGGAAATACGACAGAGTTCAACCAAGGTTTATATGGGTAAGAATGCAAATCTAAACTTGTTAGTATTCTCTGACCTTTTTGGTATTCTATGTCGAGTAACACTATTTTTTTTCATATTCGTGAAAAGTAAAGGTGAAAGTAGAATTTGCTGTGGCAAACTGCTTACTAACCAAAAGGACCTGTGGCATAAATGAAAAAAAAAAAAGTTTTGACCTTCGCGAAAGACTCTGCTAGCGTTAGAAACGTCAGGCCTTTAACTATAAAAAAAAAAATAGGAAATGTATGAGTTTTCTGTCCCTTTCTCTAATAACGATAATACTAGTGCAATTTATAGAACACCTTGTAGAAACTTACCCAATGCCTTGAGCAAACATTTAGATTCCAACTAAACAACAGCATTGTAGCTGAAAATCAGAAAAGCTACACTAAGAGTTGCAAACTAAAGTAAACCGAAAAGGTAGCCTAACTTAGAGAAAATCCAAAACCTATCTTAAAAAGTAATAATAGTGTTAAAACCACAGAATTTATGTTTTTTTTTTTTTTTACAAGTTATGGTTGAGGCTTACAAAAAATTTATTATGTTTCAAATATGATTTGCATTTGTTTGTAAAAAAAAAAGCATTTGTGGGATATCAAAAAATTTGATATTATTCATGTTGGTTTTAGGAGAAAAAATACAGAACATATTGAAAAGCAACTTAGTAAAACCCTGCAAATGTGAATGCGATGTGATTTTGAAGTCGCAAGTTCACATCAGAGCTGTCACATCAAATTTGCTTTACATGGGACATTCACAGGGCTTTACTAAGTAGCTATTCAACATATTCTGTAAGTACGAACAGGGCTTAAGCTTGTGTAAACTTGGACTTAATTTGATAATAATCATGAAATATTCTAGTCCATTGCTTAAAAAATACAAATTTTCTTCCTGTATCTACAGGATGCAATTAATTGAAACAATTTAACACCTTCTTGATGAGCTGTTGGGGTTTTGTCACGTCCAATATTTCAATCTTCTGTAGTTCTGAAAATATGTTTATCCTCTTGTTTTCCAGTCAAAATCCACGCAACCCGCTGCACTCAACAGCAGTTCTTAGGTCACAGAAGTCACCCATTTCCCATAATCCACTTACCAATGGGAATCCTCATGGTCTTCTATCATTGGTAGGTAAACCTTCATATACCCCTCTCTTAATGTTTATGCATGACGTCATAATTCTTACCCAAAATGAGGCTATGGGCGCAAGTCCCCCACCACTTGCAGTGGCTGTGCCCATGGCATTGTTTTGGGTTAGCGTTGTGATGTATCCCAGGTCGAAATTCCAGTTGAACCTAGTTAAACTGGGTTTAACTGGAACTAGTTGAAACCAGTTGATAAACTAGTTGAACACAGTTAAAACCAGTTGGTTTAATATGAAAATGGACAGAAACCAACTGGTTTATAATTTCAACCTAGTTGAACACAGTTAAACCTAGTCCAAACCAGTTGGTTAATATTGAAAATGGACGAGTTTGGTCACTTTCCAGTTGAACCAGTTGACCCCAGTTAACTAGGTTCAACTGGAATTTTGACCTGGGATCTCATGCATAAATATTAAGAGAGGCGTATTGGTAACAATATGTGCACATTGGTATCTTAATTTGTGCTGTTTTTCATTCTTGATTTCTACCTGTGTTTATTTATTTCCATTGTTTTTCTCCTATTACTGTGTATGTATTTTTTCCTTGTTCTTGCTTTGTTTTATGCGAATAAAAATACTAGAATAATAATAATAATTGAGTTTATATTGCGCTGTCTCCGGGACCACCCTGTCCAGGGGCGCATAACAGTATAAAATACCAGTAAGAAAATTACACAGAAACAGTTTCAGAAAAAGTTTTTAAAAATAAGCAAAACAAAAATTAAAGCCTTATTGACAAAAAAGGTGCGTGAACACCATAATACTGTAAAAACAATGCAACTTGGGTACAGTAAAGCAAAGGTCACAATGAAATATAACTCGTAAAAACCAACAGATATAAAACCCACTGCACATCACCAAATGCTTTCGTAAAAGGAAAGTTTTAAGTTGGCATTAAAAAGATTGTTTGAGTGCAGGTTACGAATATGTGATGGCAAGTTATTCCATATATTAGGTGCTGCTGAGTAAAAAGCATGATTTAATAATAATAATAACATAACATCTATAAGGCGCACAGTATCTGGAAGGTACCATTCAAAGGCGCCGGAAGCTAGCAAGCAAACAAATTGAACAGATGAGTTTTGAGGTTGTGTTTGAAAGTATTTAGATCAGGTGTGTCCCACAGTATGCTGGCAAGGAATTCCAGAAACGCGGTGCGCAGCTGGAAAAGGCACGGTCTCCGAAACTTGCCAGACGAGTTTTGGGAATATAGAGTATGTTTGATATGATTTCCGAAAGTAGCCAGCATTTTGCACTTTGGATATTCTAAAAAGACTTGACCTTATGACCTGAGGTTGTGACAACACAAATCAAATCAAATTAAATCAACTCATTCTGCTTTAAATCTCAAATACAGCAACCATCATGGCAAGCAGTCCTGAGTGAACCAGACGGTCTGGACGCATCTTCAACTGATGAAGACAATGACGATGATGCTACTACTGAGGAGCTTAGAGCATCCTTCCTTACTCCTTACCTGTCATCCACACCCATCACCCTCAACACCAATCAGAACGCTGGGGGTACTGCACAGATTGAAGGGGCTACTGGTGGGTTTGGTCTCTTGGATATTTCACTTGTGACACTTGAGCAAGACACTAAAACTATCATTCGTTATGTTAGAACTATTATAAGGTCTTGAGTGGAGTTTCATATAGATTTCATAACATTGGTTTTGCATATTTTTGAGCTGTTGGTAAATGCAGTTAGTTGATCAAGAGTGGTCGACAAATTATTTGTTTGGTAAATAATAACATTAATTTTCAAAGAAAAACAATCATTTGTGGATTCAGTTGTACAGATTTAGAGACAATTTTGACTAAATGCATTTTTGTTCATTGCTGTTAATGACCTTATAGCACTGAGCCAGCGAATTGGTTGTCATCACCCAGGGGTAAATGGGTACCTGTGAGGACAGTTTATCTTGGTGTGTTACATATTTGGCAGTACAGGCTTTATTCTTCAAAGGGAGCTGAGGTGGTTTAAGGAATGAAAAAAAATGGCCCAGTGACCAGGGGTAATAATATTGGAGCTCCCATGTACAAATCGTGCCTGCAGGAAGTCCAGGGACCAATTTTACAAAGAAAATACAATTCATCCCCAGACAAATAGTCAGGTTTGTCATAGTGATTTGTATTGTGACATCACACTACCTAGCATGCAACTACGAATGATTTTGCAGTTGAGATCAATCTTAACTCTTTGTGAAATCCACCCCAGAAAGTCGAGGCTCAGTGGCTCTTTTGTAAACATGTCATGTCACAGGTTATGTAAATAAATGATGTTGTTCATGTCCTCAGATCCTACAGTCCTCTTGCGACTACAGGGGCAGCTGAGGGAGCAGAAGCGCATTGCAGACCGTGAGAAAGGTTTGCGCCACAACGCAGAGAATCATTGCCAAGCTCTAGAGGGCGACATTGAGGATATGCATAGGTGAGATACTTTGTCATTGGACAAGCTTTGGTGCGTAAAGCTTGAACATTTTGAGACTGTGAGAGAAGACTGTACGTATGTATTTGTGTGTTAATGTAAAATAAAAACACGACCCAAAAGCAGGGCCCAATTTCTACTGGAGCAGAAAATATTGCTTAACAATTTTCTGCTAAGCAGATGAGCAGGATACTAGTCACAGATGGCACATGTGAAATAGCCTTATTCTGATAAATATTGGTCTACTTTGCTTAGTTGCTACTCACTGTGCTTAAATGTATGGAATTATGAAAAGCTCTTTTCCAGTAGCAGTGGTCATGTTTTGGGCAGTATGGAGGTCACTTTGTATGATTCTACATTTATATCAAGATGACAACTCCATGTATCTCCTTCTATTGCCGTTTCAGGAAACTTGAGGAGTCCAGTCACATAAAAGCAGCACTGGATCAACATTTATTAGACCTAGAAGCCAGGATTCGAACCTTGGAGTGAGTACTCTACGCTGTGTTCATTATTCCATTCATTATACTGATCATTCCTAACAAGGTGCTTGATAGCAAGATCAAGTAATAGCGGATGTGGCTACTAACAATAATAAATAGAACATTTATAAAGCGCCTGAAACAAGGGAATGCAAAGCACTGGAAAAGGAAAAGAAGAAAAAGCCAGAAAGATTGAAAACATAAGTGGGAAGTTTATTCCGTAGCTGAGGGACAAAGACAAAACTCCTCCGTCTCTAGTCCTGAATGCCAGACTTAGGAACATCAACACATCCTCCTACAGAAGAATGGAGGCGGTACGAGAAAGACTTCCAGTTATGAAGTAGAGATAAGAGTAACTCTGAGACAGGCTAAGGCTTAGTCAGGGTGTAAGTGTGTTGAAGTATATAGCAACATCCTTAGCAACAGCCGTAGCCAGATCCACCAATTTAAACACATCCTTACAGACTTTGACATGGGTTTCTTTTCCCGCTTAAATTGCAGACATGAGATGAGCCAGGAGGTTGAGAAGAGAAATAATGCTGAGGTTCTTCTAGATAAGACTAAGGAACAACTCATCCGCAAAGAAGATCTCTATGCACAGTAAGTAGCTGAGTACACTTAACACGTAACCATGTACATGTAACACAAATAAAATATTTTTTTTAACATCTATTAAAACTTAACATCTATTATACAAATAAAATAGTTCTTCTGTGAGTGGTTGTTCAACTCATTTTGATTTTGGTCTTGTAAATTACTGTGGTCAAGAAAACATTTCCTCCTCCCCTCAATTCATGCCCTGCACAAAGCTACTGCTTGCTCATGGTCTGCCATTGTGGTCATCAAATTACATGTGGTACATGTACGTGTATCTGCTAACAGTAGGTACATACATCTCCTAGATTTTTCCCTGCTTTGCTGTGGGAAGGCGACTCCAAGAATGGTCAAAATGTCAGGTGAATTGGCTCAACAAAGAAAACAAGACAATATTATGTTATTAAGAGCTCAGGAATAGATGACTGAAACAAGTTTATCATTTCTTTTGATTGTAGTGAAATAGAAGCCAAGCAGAAAGCTGAGCTAGGAGCTAGGAATCTTAGTTTAGAAGTCCGAACAGCTCAGAATTTAGTCAGACAGGTAAGTGGCTAGAAAATGGAGTTTCTGTCATTTCTCATCTTCTCTCTCGTTGTTGTCGTGGGTTTTCATTTGAAGCTATATTTTTGTTTTGATGGAACGTCTGTTGAGAGTGTAATCTAATGGATTGATTCAGTAAGCTTCGCCCACCTTCATGGGAGGAGTGTCCTGGCCAAGCAGGCTTGTTCACCGGGCTCAAGATTGGGGTGGCAGAGTTTGGGTTCAAGTCCTGGTCATGACACTTGACCTTTATTGCTTCATCTTTCAGATGGGATTGTTCATTTCTACAATTCAGGCATTTTATAAGAATTTTGTATAAGTATTATTAATATGTAAATAACTTCTATCAATTTTGACTTCTCGTTCTTACATAGCTTGAAGAGGAACGTGATGAATTTCGTTCTCAACTCCTCCATGAGAAGCATGCCAGAGCACTTCAGGAGGAAATGGTACAAGACCAACTCCATGCCCAAGACGTCTTGCATCAGGTATGTAACATTTAGGAGATGTCTTAATAATAACAACTAATAACTAGTTCTTATATAGCGATTTTTACAATAACCTTATCAATAACCTTATTAATGAGTTTGGAATCTTGTCAGTAAGGCGGGCTGCAGATACAGATAGGAGATTATTGACTTTATTCATTGTTATTGTTAGCAACTAAGTTTAGCTTTTTGGGGGTTTTAAGTATCAAATGTATTAAACCTTGTCAATCATAACTTTAATGATCTATGTATTTTTTATTGTTTCTTTCTTACAGGAAACTTCCAGATTCTTCACAGAGAAGGTAAGAGTTACATGTATTTTGTATTTTTGTGTAAAGACATATTGCTATTGAAGTGATTCTGTTGGTGTCAAGGTTTTGAGTTGGTCAATTAGCTGCACACTGCAGCCATTTTGTCTGATTTCTGTTTTGCACAGTGAAAGTGGTAGTTTAAAGGCAGTGGACACTATTTGTAATTACTCAAAATAATTATTAGCATAAAACCTTACTTGGTAACGAGTTATGGGGAGCTGTTGATAGTATAAAACATTGTGAGAAACAACTCCCTCTGAAGTAACGTAGTTTTCGAGAAAGAAGCAATTTTCAACAAATTTGATTTCAAGACCTCAGAATTAGATTTGGAGGTCTCAAAATCAAGCATTTGAAAGCACACAACTTTGAGTGACAATGTGTTTTTTTCTTTCATTATTATCTCACAATTTAAACAACCAACTGAGCTCAAATTTTCATTTTCACAGGTTTGTTATTTTACCAATAGTGTCCAGTGTCCAGTGTCCAGTGTCCTTAACCCTCATTTCTTTAAAAGGTACCAGAACTATTACTGGTTTATTAAAAAATCTGGTCGTTGCATGCGACAGGCTGAATTATAATACAGATATATAATAATAATATAAATACAAATATAAAAGAATAACCTTTCTAGGTCGCAGAGTGGATGCTTTAAAAAAAAAAAGGAAAGGGCCTCAACAAATTTAAACCAATTTAAAAGTGTGGCTGTGCAAATATTAAAATACAAAGCAATAAGAGTAATTTATTGTATGAGATAAATGATTGATGTTTACAGGCGGAGGCTGTGACTCGTCTTGAAGCTGCTGATGAGAGTCGTAGAGTGGTGTTAAACCAGAGCGATAGACTTAAGACTGAGCTACATGCACTCAAGGTAGGTCAAAGGTCATTCAGAGTTAAGATCCTGCCGTCGATTTCACAAAACATTTCACAAAAACTTAAACCAGAGCGATAGACTTAAGACTGAGCTACATGCACTCAAGGTAGGTCAAAGGTCATTCAGAGTTAAGATCCTGCCGTCGATTTCACAAAACATTTCACAAAAACTTAAGACAAATCTTGGGGCTTAGGACGAGTACCAACCCTGCACTGTAGCATACAGACCTTGAGATTAATCCTAAGTTAGGACGAGTTACTCTTCCTAACTTGAGATAAGACGAGTCCTAACTCTTTGTGAAATCGACCCCAGGCCCAATATTACGATGCTTCTCACCACAGAATTCTACGCTTACGGCACCTTGTAAAGTTCATTCTTCTATATCCTATCCGCTGTTTTTTTTTAAATCAGAATGTACCGGTAAACAAGGAATTGACTCAAAAAAAGGGAAAAGGGTAGACGGGCATTGCGCGGAGGTGTGTTCCACGTTGTGCAAGGGGTCGGTAGAAAGATTACACAATAATAATAGTAATAATAATAATAATTTATTTATAGTAATATAGCGTACAAACAGTTTTTACATATTAACTTTAAAGCCATTGGACCCTTTCGGTAAACACTATTGTCCAAGGCCCACACTTTGTGTATCACAACTTCTATATCAAATAACAAACCTGTGAAAATTTAGGCTCAATCGGTCATCGGAGTCTGGAGAAAATAACGGGAAAACCCACCCGTGTATCCGCGCGTTTCGCCGTGTCATGACATGTGTTAAAAATAAATCCGTAACTCTCGCTATTGAGAATTGATATTGTTTTAATGTTTTTTCAAAAAGTAAAGCATTTCATGGAACAATATTTCAAGGGAAGTCTTTCACCATTACCTTCTGTACACCCTGTAAATTATTTGTAAATCGGTGAACTTTTTTTTTTTTTTCTGTACCGAAAGGGTCCAATGGCTTTAAAGGGAAGGTACACATTTGGTAATTACTCAAAACAAATATTAACTTAAAAACTGACTTGGTAATGAGCATTGTAGAGCTGTTGATAGTATAAAACATTGTGGGAAACGACTCCCTCTGAAGTATCGTAGTTTTTGAGAAAGAGGTAATTTCTCACTAAAATAATAAAAAACTTCTAGCTAGAAGTCTTTTATTCCCATAGCTGTAAGCACACAAATTCGTTCAACAAGGGTGGTATTTCTCTCATCATTTTCTTGCAACTTCGATGACCAATTTAGCTCAAATTTTCACAGGCTTGTGTTTTTGTGCTTATGATGGGATACACCAAGTGAGAAGACTGGTCTTTGACAACTACCAAACGTGTACCTTCCCTTTAAGCTAAAAAGAGATACATAAGCAAAAATACAGCTAGAAAATATTACTTTAGAATAAGACAGACACAAACACACACCATGAGATTAAACAACAACACAACAATGAGATAAAACAATAAGAGTCAATCAACACTATCACACCACAAGGAAAAGCAATGTTGAGAATGTACATGTAAATCAAATTGGCTTGTCAGTAGGGATAGTTCTTAGTTCTGATGTAACATATTCTAGTGTAACAGTAAAGCCTCAACGATATGTTTAAAGGCAGTGGACACTATTGGTAATTACTCAAAATAACTATTAGCATAAAATCTTCCTTGGTGATGAGTAATAGGAGAGATTGATGGTATAAAACATTGTGAGAAACGGCTCCCTTTGAAAGGTCACAGTTTTCTAGAAAGAAGTAATTTTCCACGAATTTGATTTCGAGACCTCAGATTTAGAATTTGATGTCTCGAAATCAACCATCTAAATGCACACAACTTCATGTGACAAGGGTGTTTTTTCTTTCATTATTATCTCGCAACTTCGATGACCAACTGAGCTCAAATTTTCCCAGGTTTGTTATTTTATGCACATGTTGAGATACACCAAGTGAGAAGACTGGTCTTTTGACAATTACCAGTAGTGTCCACTGTCTTAAAAAATATAAAGCGCCTTCATAAAACTTGTTTGTATCTTTCCCTTTTCAGGTTGAGTTGGAGCGCCAGCGGATGAGGCATCGAGACGATCAAGGAATGCTGACCTCTGAAAATGAAGAACTCGCCAACAAAATTGATGAACTCAAGAGTGAAATTGTGAGTGTTATCGCTAATTATGTCTTCCTTTCTGACTCTTAAGAATTGTAAAGTCCAATGATTTGATTTGTCGAACTTGAAACTCTGTGTTGGGGAGAGTTAATATTGTAAAGGGAAGGGGTTTTGCCCCGGTGTTCCTGGTTTGATTTTTGGCTGCATATTGCACCACAGCACCTTGTAAACCATTACATGGTGCATAGGTCCTTACTCTATGCATGGTGCTATGTAAAGGAATTGGTATAATTACTTCAAATATAGTCCCACATACTGTACATTATAGTGCCAGGAGCGTCAGTAAGTGACGGATATGCACCCTATATAAGAAGCCATTATTATTATTGTTTATTAATTTTTTCATTTGGCACAGCATTGTAAATCTTTCCTGAAATAGTTTGTTGATTTATGGTTGTATTTTCAGAGGGTGAGTGAAGAAGCCTTAGCTCATGCTACGATGGCCTTCAATTCCCAACTCATGGCTGTTAAGACTGAGAATGCTATGCTTCATGGCGCCGTCGAGAAAGAGATGAATAAATCTGACAAGCTTCAGACCAAGGTAGAAAATGTTCACGTTGAGGTCTTTTCTTCTTCTGGTTAAACAAAAAACCCATTATACTACATGTAGGAATTTATGAAACATTCAATATCATCCATTATGGTAGATAAATTATGCCAGCCTGTAGTATGATATCATGTGGTGATTGCATCTACACAGTCAACCCTCCTACTGTTTGCCCGTTTAATATCATCCACTGTGATTTTGATTGATAGATAAACTACGCCAGCCTGCAATTTGATATCATGTGGTGATTACATCTACATGTCACAGTCAATCTTCATACTATTTGACCATTCAATATCATCCACTGTGGTTTTAAAATGATAGATGCACTTATCAGCATGCAATATGATATTATGTGGTGAATGCATATACACAGATCACAGTCAACCTTACTACTGTCTGACCATTTAGTATCATCCACCGCGGTGTTTCAAACAACAGATAAATCCACAATTAGATCCACATCTCCACATGTACAACGCAGCATTTGTTCAAATGTATTTATCATTTTTCTAGAGGTCCAAATAACACTTGTGAAGATGCCTTATACATAAATACACTATCAGCCAATAACACAAAAGTAGTGTAGGAGAATATAAGTTATCACACAAGCGCGAGTGGAATACGGAAAAATATAGCGCTTCTGCGTCGCATATCCAACGAGGCCGAATTATCTTCAAGCAAACTTGGCGCGTGACATAGAACACACAATACGCATGGTAGTGATATTAGCCGTGCAATATAGGTTTTTATCACCACTCCATTCTGCGAATCTGATTGGAGGATTAGCGCGTACTTGAAGATAACATAATTTGTTGGACTTCCACAGCCATTTTTCTTCATGATGGGAAAACTAGCCAGACAATTTTTTCTTTTTAACAAATATATAGAAAACAATCAAAGTCAAATATATTCTAGATGATAAAAGTTACATGAATGAAGTGCTTAACTTAAATGAAATGGACGTGATTATTTATTTAATTGTAATGAGAATCCATTCCCCACTTACAGCTGGACTCTGTAGACAGGAGACTCAAATCCACATCACAAGAACTGGAGAAAGCTCAACAGGCGAGGGCTGACCTGGAGCGGTAAGTACATAAATGTCCTTATTCATACCTCCATCAATCACTCCCACGGGCCGCAAATCCATTTTAAAAGAAATTTTCTATATGCAAGTTAGCCCCAAACAATGCTGAAATTCACTATTGGTAAGGGGTTACAGAAGAAAAAAACAATGAAGATGAAAATAACTCGTCGGTAGTTATTTTTCTTTCGACATCTCAAGGTCTTGATACTATTCAAATTATTTCTTACTCTCAAGTTGTGTTTTTTAATGTTTGTCTGTTTCTTAAATGTTAGTGTCAGGAGCTCTGCCGGACAGTGATTAAGTTTGCATTTTTTCTAATCAAACATGATTTGTTCTATTTACAATGTTTTGTTTTTTTCCTCGTAAAATTACTACATGAAATGAATAGTGTAAGTAATTGGATTTAACAAGCCAAATATATGCCTGACACTTCATGGGGGCAATGGAGACAGGTGCCTCCATTGGAGACAGGTGCCTCCTTTGCCCCTGGCTTTTTGTGCCCTGGAGCTCCTTGAAATGTTTGAATGGAACTTCACAATCTCCACATGGAGGTTTTAGTTTTATTAGACTTTACACTGGCATATCAAAATATATACAAGACGATACATAAAGAAACAAAGAAGCAAAAGAGCTGAAAATACCAAGCCAGTGAGTGGCGAGGAGGAACAGGTGACCAGCACCTCTACAAAGCCGTCCTGCCACAAAGAATGTCCCCTGAAACCCACCCCACAGTTAAAAACCACCCATCCCACTATCAAATAAAACATACATGTAGGTGCCCTTTACCAAGGAGAAAACACCTGTGTGCCTTTCCCTTTTAAAAACTAAGCATCAGGCCGACCAGTGAAAGGATTTTGAAAAAAGGTAAATAAATAAATCCTTTTTCTTAAGGCCCGGTCCCACTGCATCAATAATGAGAACGATAATGATAACGATGCAAAGAGAACGCATTCCATTGGTTGCATTCCATTGGGCGTGTGCGTATTGTGCGTGGAGCAATTCAACCAATAGAATGCATTCTGTTTGCGTCGTGATCGTTATCGTTTTATCGCGCTGCAGTGTGACTCGGCCTTAAGCTTGAATATTATTAAATGCATTCCTATTCACACACAGTTACTTTAAGTGGAAAGTTCACATTGTTATACAATTGTACAACAACCCCACAGCCCTTCAGGTTATTGACCAATTATGTAAATTAATTTCCAGTTAGTAATTGGATATCTGCTCGCCAGTCTTCAATCTCTTCTTCCAAACCACTTAGCTGACTGTCTCGTATAATGTGACTGTGTTGTATAAGTGTCTGTTATTAAATTACCATTGAGTATGATATGAAGGATTTGCCATAGGGTATACTGATCAATGTATAATTCATGCGAACCCAACACAAGGATCAGTTCACCAATTTCAAGGTAGTTTACACATATTGGAAAAAAGTTAATTATTGTAGGTTGTGTTTAAAGCTTTGCATGGTGTGGAAAATAAGATAAGAATTAACTATAAATTGTAAACTTGCAGGTACAACCATGTGTAAATCTCTTTTGTTGGAGTGTTGGCTCTGAGAAGATCTGGTGTGGTCTCAACGTTTCAAACAGTATACATGTACTATGCTCGTCTTCTTGTCTCAATGTTAAAACTTCACAGACCTGCAACCCCCCCCCCCCTCATGTTGGTACACCAGCGCATATACTCATTAGCACTGTGATAGTGCCTGGGGAGATGTGTCTATGGCTTTCTTACAAACCCGTTGTGTTTTTCAATCGTTCCTTGTTCAGTTCACTTCAGAGGGAGAGAGATGAATGGAGCTTGAATAGGGACAAGCTGGGAGCTGAGATTATTTCACTTCGAGACTCTTCACAGGTAAGGATACTCGGCTATAACTTGTTTTTATCCTTACACTGGTGTGTATTAAGCACTGTATACTCAGTACTTTCCCAAGTTCTGTGCAAAAAAAACCTGTTTGTACGTGGCTGCTGGTAAACAGGAGATAATGTTGATTCTTGCCAATAAATCAGTTGTATTTTCTAACTAGTTGTTACTTAATTGTTGACACATTTTTGTGCCATTCAGTATATAAAAAGTGATTATTGCTCAAATTTGGAGGGGAAAAAAACATAATAATATAGCTCAAAACATTTACTAAAACATATTTGTTTTTAACAAAACTAGAATTGAATGAGAGTAAAAATACCTTTAACAGTTTAACATTTGTAAATTGTATAATAGATGTTAAATTTGCATCGGGGATAAAGAATATTAATTTTGGTTTTTACCCATACACCGATGTGTGTTAGCACTGTATACTCAGTACTTTCCCGAGTCCTGTGAAAAAATATCACAGGCATGTTACTCGGGTGGGATTCGAACCCACAACCCTTGCAATTCTAGAGCAGTGTCTTACCAACTAGACTACCGAGGTTGCCCGGCAGCTAGAGGCAGTTCGTAAATTGGGCACTAATAGAAGATTCAGCTCATTTGTATTGTTTTGGTATGTATTTCTTCAGTATTCAACAAGATTGAAAGAGACTTAACAAACTGAAAGTCAACCTTTCAACAATAACACCAGATTCCTAGATTTGTTCAATCGTGAATTTACTGGGCCCAATGTCATGGCTCTGCTTGCATCACGGGTAGCGGTGAATTTCTGCTTCTGCATGTGTGTACATGTACTCCACGTTAGTTTCGGCGGTAAGCAGAGCCTTGAAATTGGGCCAAGGTTTACTGTCGCAATGACTGGCCTCGGGCCTGTAGTCAAGTGGTCATTTCAAGCCCTGCCAAATTTGAGCAGGATGTTTAGCCAATAGTAATGTTTTTAATCAGTTGTAACTAAACATATTTTGATTCTTAATTAAGGCTACAATCAAAAAGTACACAACGGCTGAAAGCAGACTACGTAGTCTGGAGAAGGAGGTAAGTTTGTAGTTAATATTGTTTCTGCTATTTAATCAGATCACATCATGCTTTCATAATTACCATTTAATCCTTTAGAGACCATTCTGCTCTGTATAATTATCACCCAACATTCATATATGGCTAATATTGTTAATGTTGTTAATTGTATAATTCAAATTGCGGGGGAAACCTCTGAAAAGCGATAGGATAAAGGAATTTATTTTTATTTTTGTAAATTTAAGATACTATGTAACGATGGGAGAAGTGGGAGTTGTTTATTCAGATCCCAAACTCATAGAGCTGTTAAATCACAGAAAGTAACACCGGTTACCAACCAAAATACAATTTCACTTGTACCATCCTGCTTTATTTTGCTCAGCAGAAAATTGTCTTCTGTTTAAAGCCATTGGACCCTTTCGGTACAGAAAAAAAATAAATGTTCACAGATTTACAAATAACTTACAGGGTTTACAGAAGGTAATGGTGAAAGACTTCTCTTGAAATATTAGTCCATGAAATGCTTTATTTTTTGAGAAAACGGTAAAACAATATAAATTCTCGTTAGCGAGAATTACAGATTTGTTATAAACACATGTCATGACACGGCGAAACGCGCGAAAACAGGATTGGGTTTTCCCGTTATTTTCTCCCGACTCCGATGTCCGATTGAGCCTAAATTTCCACAGGATTGCCATTTTATATATAAGTTGTGATACACGAAGTGTGGGACTTGGACAATACTGTTTACCGAAAGTGTATAATGGCTTTAAGCAGGGCCCTGAAATTGGGCCATGCAGAACTTTACTTTGACCTATTTGGTTGAGTGGAAATAGGGTCAATTTTTGCAGCCATTTACGGCTGCTAGGAGCATTTTGATTCAAGCTGCTAGTGGTCGCTTTGGTTATTTCTATGTTATTTCTATGTGACCTTTTTCTGGAATATACATCTTAAAAAGGGTTTGTTTTATAACCATGTACTTGGGTTGTGACAGTCTCTGTACAATATTACTCTTATATTTGCTTTCACAATATCATCACTTTTCATGATATCCATATATGATTTACCGAACCGCAACAGCACTCTGATTAACTTCAATTGTTACCAAAAACTTTCTTAAAAAGTTGTCATCAACCTCCATTCCCTCTCTTCTTTTGGCTGTATCCCTCATGTCTGGCTCTATTTATACATAAAAGAAAAAAGGCCTTTTGCCCAAGACTTAGAAAACTTATGGGGAAAAGCTTCATCTCGTTTTAACTTTTTTTATTTAATGGGAGATTTTTTCTTGATGCCTGGTGGAAGCAAGTATAACTGGGCCCAATTTTATAGAGCTGCTTAGCGGCCAATATAATGCTTACTGTGCTATTCCATAGAAGTGCTACTAACTGTAAGCACAGAATCGGAGAAAACTTCACTCTCATCACAGTTATTATTTCATTATCACTGCTTACCGTAAGCAAAGCAAAAGGCATGCTAGCTCTCCTGTGGTTCTTGTAAGCAGAGGAGCAATGTATCTATGCAAATCCATTCTAGACGGCGAGCACACAAGCTTGTTTTCTATTGTTTCTTGAAATTCACTTTTGCTTTTGCTTGTTCTTCTGCCCAAAAAATTTCATCACCGGTTAACAGCTTTATGAAATTGGGCCCTGGTTAAAAACAAGTTTTAAAATAACTGTTCACACACCTGGAATTGCTTAAGTTAAGGAAATTTGACTTGGTATCTGCAGCCCTCTAGTTTCCTAAAGTCTCCATTGCTTTCTTCTTGCTTTGCCTCTAAGTTGCTATCATTTTGTTGGGTTGGGCTTACCATTCATCTTTTTTTTGTCTTCTCATCGCTTGTCCGTTTCCCGTTCATGTCCTTAACCCGCTGGGTGGCAATAACAGCTTCAGGTAGCAAGTACATCACTCATGGAACGTAGTAACCAACTTGCATCCCTGCAGCGAGACTTAGACAGTAGAAACACACGCCAGAACTCTAACGACACTCTCCTGCAAAGGGAAAAGGTATAGGCTCTACAGGTTGTTCTTAATAACTTTGGGTATTCAATAGAATATTTGCATCAGGGTTATACTGAGGGAATACTAACTTTGGTTTCACCCATCGGTGTAAGGATATAACCAAAATTGATTTTTACTTTGGGAATGCTTGAGAACAGAAAAATTTCCCCAAAAGTTGATTAGGTCTTGTTTTGGAGGATTTATTTGCAATTTTATATGTTTCAACAATCAAAAGGGCCTTAAATCTAAGATGGCTGTAAATCCGCAAAATAATCAAATACCACCATTAAAAGTTTTCCAAACCAAACTCATATTCACCGAACCAATACAAATCAATGATGAACTCAAATTACTGATTTTTTCCTTAATTTGAGGTTCAACAAAAAAAAAGGTTGACTAGAGAGGCATTTGAATCTGTGACCTTCGGATTAATGTTCCAGCACTTAACAAGCTGAGCCATGAAGGCCTATGATGTTGGTGGTTTATCTATTTTGTCAATATCTTTGTTTGGGGTGCCAATTAGAAGTCGTAGACTGGGGCGCGAGCGTAAAGCTTGGAATTAGGTGCATTGTGGTCTAGCTGGTGATCAAATTTGATCCATATCTATCCCACCATGCAGCTCATTCAACAGTTTGCGCAATGGTATTTGCGAAAAGGTCTATTGAGACTAGATGTCTGCTGCCCTCGTGTGCTGTGTAGTGTTTCATTATAATCAGTTACATGTCGTTGATCGAACATACACATCTTCTTTTGGGGCACAATACTTTTTGTTGATGGTCCGTTGTAAGAATCGCAAACCAATTTACTAGGTCATTGAGTGTATTTAAAAACGTGTACATCTGTTTTAGTTATCAGTGTACATGTATACTACTTCTCACCAGTGTTATTTTGCTATAATCGGGCATGGTATTATTTCCTACTTTAGTCTGATTTCAAATTTGTGCCCATGGTAAAATCAAATAAATTGTGATTAAACAGCTTGAAAAGTCCCTTTAAGCCAACACCATGTGTGCATGTATAAGTCAGTTCTTGTACTCAATAAGATGTTCCTACTTCTCCCAAGGTACATGTACTTGCATTGTGCCTGTATAATGCTGTTTGATTTGAATTTGAAGTTTTTACTGGTGTGTTTGTTTCACAGGAGGATAATTATAAGATCTCTGCAAGAATGGAAGGCATGGTTGAAAGGTAGGTGTGCAGGAACAAGCATTCGTTTGTGGTCGCGATCTAACAGTGGAGATCAAACACCCCACTTGTGTTAGTTTTTGGTCTAGTTGGTCGTTTTTATTTTTCATTTGTTGTTTTTTAAGCAAGTTTGCCCCAAACAAGACTTAAAGCCACTCGTGGTTTGGGGCTACTAGAAGAAAGTAAGATAACTCATAGAGCTAAAGTTAGGAATTGATATTCTACTTTAAACATTCTAGATTATAGGATGGAGAGAGACACACGCCCAGCAAAGGGCTCTTACTTCTCTTGCACTTGTTTCCAAAAGCTCCTTTGAATCGCCAACTCTAGTAGTTAACAAAATATATAAATGCTGTCCTTCAATTTGGATCTTAGATACCGACCTTATTTAGAAACAATGACTCTCACCCCTGGACTTATCTCCTGATTGTTTTGATCAGACTGAACGATGCCCAGAATGAGATTGCCAAGTTACGTCGTTCACTAGACACCACCCAACAGGAGAAGATTCATAGAGATAAGGAGATGATGGATGCTCAGGAGAAGTTTAGCAGTACTCTCAAGACACTGCAAGCTGAGAATGAAAGGGTGGGTGGCTACACTACCCCCTATGTAGGTCCCCCTAGGTCCCCCGCTGGATCAGGGCCTGATTTCATAGAGCTGCTTTAGCAAAAAAATATAGATGTTAAATTTGCATCGGGGATAAAGAACATTAATTTTGGTTTTTACCCATACACCGATGTGTGTTAGCAGTCTAGGTAGTCTAGTTGGTAAGACACTGCTCTAGAATTGCAAGGGTCGTGGGTGCGAATCTCAATCGATTAATTTCTGAGTATACAGTGCTAACACACATCGATGTATGGGTAAAAACCAAAATTAATATTCAGAAAAATATAGCTTACAATTGTTTTGATTTTTAACAGTAAAACTAAGCAGGACACCAGTTACTTCATTTTGTCTTTTTCAACCTAAGTTCAGAAATTCACTGGCTAACATTCACCTCTCTCTATATGTTGATATTTTGCCACATGAAGCAATTTTACTGGCAATTAGGAAGCAACTAATTGCTCTAAATGCAAACGGAATTCTCCCGTCCCAGGAAAAAATTCTCATTGAGTCCCATTGATATTTTGAATGGGATTCAATGGGATCCCATTGTTTCAATGGAATTAAATGGGATCCCCTGTGGATCCCATTAGATCCCGTTGAATATGTCCCAAATTCCACCCTAATCCAATCGAATCCCATTAATCCCATTCAAATTTTCAATGGGATCCCATTAAATCCCATTGATTTTTTTCAATGGGAATTTTTTCCTGGGGTACAATGTAGCATTCCTAACATTCCTCAAATAGTGCCTTATTTACCATCCCCTAGAAAATTCTGTGAAATTTTAAGTCTCTTTGTTAATTGTCTGGCGTGACTTGGCCCCAAGACAGGCCCTATTACATGGAGGGAATGGCAGCTGGTCTTGGCCTTGGTGTCCTTTCAGAAGTTCCCCATAGACATTAAGACTTTCCAGTGGAAGTTCCCTTTGCAAAGTGATACTTGCCTTGCCCTCTGAAAGATGAAATGCAAGTGAAATACTCTGGTAGCGTATGAAACATTCACCATACACCGTCCCCTTGAAAATTCTGTTGAATTCTGTGAAAAAAGTCTTTTTGGAGATTGTTCAAAACAAGTTGTCTGCAGATAGCCTATGTGACTTTACTCTAAGGAACGTTACAGAATTGGTAAGAAACAAAAAATGTGAAGAGCACAGATAACAGAACTTACACGGTCTAATGATGATGATAGTAGAAAACATCTCATGGAATATTATTGTCTGAAACGTCATAGTTGTTGAGAAATAAAATGATCTTATTTCGGAGTTTGTTTGGAGTTTATCGCTCAGTGAACGTTTTTTGGGTTGTTGTTTTTTTTTTCCATTGAATGTAAATAGGTTTTTCACTATTGTCTTGGAACCCAGACGGTCGATCAATCTCAAACTTTTACAGGTTTGTCAGTTTCTGTACATGTACATGTACATGGTGGATTCCATTGAGTGCTTACACTGCCAGCAACTGTTTAGTCAGCAAAACAGTTTCTGTAATTTTGCTTTAAGACTCACTATGTTTTCTTTGCGATGTAGACTCGTACACTCTGGGAGGAAAGGATGTCTACATCATCTGAGAATGTCTCCAGACTGAAGGAGGAACTTCAACGATCGGAGCATAATAGAAGCATCAGGGATCAAGAAATCAGGCAGATCCAACAGGTGGGGCTTTAGTCATGTATTGTTTGATTTGGGCCCAATGTACATGTATAAGCATTCTTAGGGCTTGTAGTACCATTTCCTACAAAGTTGGACAACTTCCCGAAAGGAGGAATTTGGACTGTTGGGGTTTTAAAGCCATTGGACACTTTCAATAACAGTATTGTCCAAGGCCCAAACCTTGTTTCCGCATGTTTCGCTGTGTCATGACATGTGTTTAAAATAAATCCGTAAATCTCGATATCGAGAGTTGATATTGTTTTAATCTTTTCTCAAAAAGTAAAGCATTACATGGAACGATATTTCAAGAGAAGTCTTTCACCGTTACCTTCTGTAAACACTGTAAGTAATTTGTAAATCTGCAAACTTTAAAAAAAAATTCTATTCCGAAAGTGTCCAATGGCTTTAATGCATTTTTTTCGAAGGAACAGACTTATTCGATTGTATCGTTTGTGTGAATAATTTTATACCTTTTTCTTATTTTTACGGTTTGATTTGTTAAACACACAGGAGCTGACTGAGGCACTCAGGAAATTATCAATATCAGAAGCCAATTTGGAACTCGCTAGAAAGGTATAATCAACTTTCATAAACAATAAATAATCATAGTCAATAAATAATTTTAGTATTGTTTTCTTTACTGTGAAGTTAGTTGAAAGTCATTATTTGTAAAGTTAGGTTTTTTTTAATGTGAATGCAATTTTGCTATTAACACTGTTAAAGCGACGCAACTTTTCTGACAAATTTTGTAAAAAACAGAAAAACAATATTTTATGGCTTTAAAGGCATAGTGTATCAAAGTTAACTTTTTGGCTGGTGTTTGTTGCCATTCTCTTTCCAGAACAAGAATGAGCTCGATAAGGAAAAGCAGCATCAAGGACACCACATGAAACAGTTGCAGGATCAGGTATTGTTGTTATCATGTTGCAAATTTGTTGTTAAGGTGACATAAGTTCCATGCTTCTCCTCATTGAACCCAAGTCTCGACACTCATGGGGTGACAGGTCTTTTTCTTCAGCTGCGCCTCGCATCTGGTGCCATGCGTCTGGCACTATGCCACAGGTTTTCAAGGATTAATTTTGTTGTGTCTGTTTTTCTTTAGTTTGTTTTGGTTTTGGTTTTACTGCACCTTGAACACCCAGCAGGGTGGATACGTGCGCATTACAAGTCTTATTATTATTATAGTTCCACCATAGGCTGAGTCATCTTAAAGGCAGTGGACACTATTGGTAATTACTCAAAATAATTATCAGCATAAGAAGGACCCTTTTAGAGCCACCACCTTGGGTCCAATAAGGCTCTGCTTACAGCCGAATTCTGCACTTCCGATCACCATTTTGCGCTCACCGGTGAAATACGTTTGACTTAATCGCGCAGCTTCCTGCTTCTGTAAGTGGCAATTCTTTGCTAACGGTAAGCAGAGCTCATGGTATTGTTGTATCGATCAAATGTGGAATCAATAATGAAAACAGTGTGAGTGTAATGAGACTAACTTTGCTGTGATATTTCAGATCACATCCATGGAGAGAGATCGACGGTCTCTTGAGGCACGGATTGAAGAGATTCAGAATGACTTAATGCAGACTCAGAGAAACAACTTGAATACCTCACAACAACTCATGGTCACCCAGACATCATTACAGAGAAAGGTAATCAGTCTCAAGAATTGTTTCATTTTAAAAATCAATCAACTCTCAAGAATTGTTTCATTTTAAAAATCAATCAACTAGAAATATCAATCTTACTTTCAATATACAGATTTGTTCAGTTTTCAATTCAGAATTGTCACAACAGTTTCCATAGTGAAAGAAGTATATTAAAGGAACGTTACAGAATTGGTAAAAACAAAAATCATGAAGATCACAGATTAACATATAACTTACACGGTATAATGATGATGATAGTAGAAAACATCCCTTGAAATATTTCTGTCTGAAATTTTATATTTGATGAGAAATAAATCATCTAATTTTGCGTTTAGAGTTTATCGCTCAGGATGCGTTTTATTCATTTTTGTTTTGGCATCGATGCTATGCAAAATTTGTAATCAGTTTTTCACTATTCTCTCGTGACCCAGATGGCCGATCGATCTCGAACTTCTACAGGTTTGTCAGTTTATGCATATGGTGGACTACATAAAGTGCTTACACTGCCAGCTACTTTTTTGCTAGCAAAACCAATTCTGTAATGTTCCTTTAAGTTGTGGGAGAGTAGACAAGAATTTTTTAGCGTGAAGTTGATCTTTTCTTTTCTTACTATTTCAGTCTGAGCTTGAGGAGCGACTGCGAGACTTGGAGACAGAGAATGCTAAGATGGAGATGGCCGTTAACAACGAGAAGGCACAGAAGGAGAGCTTACAAAGAGAGATTCGAGAATCCAATAAGGTAAGATGGATTAGCTGATTCCATCGGTATTATTTGAAAGATGTTAGGAAGATTTTTTTATGACCAAATACCGTTGGAAAAAATGTTTGAAAAGTAGACTATAATGATTCACACATGTGCCTCGGTGTTGTGTGTTTTGTTATTTTAGTTCTTGGACTAACACAGTCCACCAATTTATGAAGTCAAAAATTTGGTTCTACAAAATGGCGGACTGGGTTAGTTCATGAAGTAAAAGGATAACCACACAATTTGTAGGCTTATTTGTGTGAAGCATTATGTTCTACTTTTAAACCATCTTTTCTTTCATATTCATTTCTTAATAATAATAATAATAGACCGTTTTTATATAGCGCTTTTCACGCCCGAGGGGTGTCTCAAAGCGCTTCCAACATTATTACCCCTGGTCACTTGGCCTTAAATCATTCCTTAAACCATCTCAGCTCCCTGGGGAGTATACAGCCTGTGCGCAATTATATGCGCTACTCGGCTAAACCAATCACAAGAACCATCTCTTCCCTCACAGGTAATGAACCCTTTTGACTCGCCCAATCCAAAGGCAACGTGTCCCTTTAAAGGCTCTTATAGGCTTTGTGTTTATGTGTTGTGGTCAGTGGGTTGGATAAACAGCTGTATGGGATGGAGCAAGGATCATGGACTGCCGTTCCTCTTTGTAGATTCCAATACTCATTCCAAGTCTTTCATCCTCTTCCTTAGATGCGGGCAGGTCTGGAAGGTTTGGTTTCTACTCTGCAGACCAACTCCATGCATATTGAGGACAAATTACAGGTATTATTATTATCATTGTTATTTATTATTAAGTATTATTTATACAGGGTAGCCCCATCAGTGTAAAAACACTGTTCTCCCTGGGGGCCCTGTAGAAAAGCAATACACAGAACAACAGATAAACAAATACACATGTATAAAGAACAATCCCCACAAAAGCAACAACAGCACTCTATACCACCATGAACAAAATCAGAGAAGAACAAGGCAGCAAAAAACCCAATTATGCAAAATAAATCAATGACTCCGTAAACGCCAGTACCTAGAAGTGAATGTAGTCAAGGTTGACTCATTACGCAATCTCTCAGGCAAACCGTTCCATAAAAGGGAACCTTCGTAAGAAATGCTTCTTTTGCCTTTCTCTATGTACACAGCAGGAATTATCAGAAAATAGTGCCATCCTAAAAGATAATTTGAAGATAATATCCAAGTGCCTAAATTTGTTATTCTTTTCCTTGGTAAACTTTTCCGATTATTCAGGAGGAAACGGCCAATCGTAGTTTGTTTGCCAAAGAAGCTGAAGATCACAGAGGATTATGGGAGCTAGAGGTCAAGTCAAGGTCAAGGCTGGGACTCAGGGTAAGGTTTAGTGTTGGATAAGAGTTGTTATCGTTACCTAGGTGCATTCCACTGAATAGAAAGTCCTATACAATCCAATGCTAAATGCTAGATATTGAAAAAAAAAACAGTATTCAGAAGTCTCACAACCTTTGGAAACATCTAAAATTAGTTTTCTGTGCAATGATACGGTTGTTGTCCTGATGATAAAAACCAAGTAGGAGGGAAAATGCCCTATTTAATTATTTTGCTTTGCCGCGAGTGAAAAATCAGTGCTTAAAAGCACAGCAACAAAATCCATTCTTTATGTAAGAATATCTGACTGGTTAGATTTTTGTTACTAAGCAATCTTTATTGAAACAGCAAGCACTAATGTGCTTACCTTGTAAGTGTAGAATGGTGACTGTAAAGCCCGGTTCTTACTTCCTGCGAATGCGAATGCGAAGTGAATTTTGGTGACGCAACAATCGGTACGCATTCAATTTCCCATTATGGCTCAGAGAAATTCGCTTCGCAGGAAGTATGAATCGGGCTCAAGCGCAGAATTTTGGTAAGCACATTCATAAAATTTTGCACTAGTTTCTCCTAAACAAATCCATGTTATACTCTTGTTTTCAGTTTATCTAGTAGCCTTCTTTTCTATTTTTCTGTTTCAGCACTATTCTCTACTGTTCATGGTTTTACCTGTGTGATTATAAAGCATATAAGAAACGGTGCAATTCTATATGGTTAAAAAAATGAAATGGAACAGCACACATTGAAATATATATTCAGTCAATCCTTTATCATTATTTAATTTCAGATTGCTCAGTTGGAAAGAGCTAAGGCTGAAGTTCAGGCTCAAGTAGACGAGGTCAGTGAAAACTAGAACTTCATCATCCTTTCAAATGTTGATAATATTAACGGAATATGAGAATAGAGGTCAAGGAACAAGATACTTTAAATGAAATAGCTAGCTTCATTAATGTTTGCTATGAAGACATGGCACGTCATGGCCAAGCCGTTAAGAGCACCAGACTCAAGCTCTTGTGTTTTTCTGATCAGCAGAGTGTTGGTTGGAGACCTGGGCCCAATTTCATAGAGCTGCTAAGCACACAAATTTTCTTAGCATGAGGAAATTTTTGCCTGGATAAACACAGGATTACCAACCAAATTGTCATGTGATTTTCAGCATAAGCAAACAACAGCTGAATACCAGTAACAAACAATATGCAACAAATGGAAATTTGGTTGGTAATCTTGTTTTTCCCGAGGAATAAATATCATGCTCAGCAAATTGTTGTGCTTAGCAGCTCTATGATGAGCCCTGGACTTGACACTTGGGTCCTTGAGCAAGATACTTTACTATAATTGCTTTGTCATTGGGTTGGGACATTAAGCTGTAGGTCTTGGTACAAGGATTGGCAAACCCACAACCTTTTGGGGGGAAGAGTTGGGGTTAAACCTAAAGTTTGTGGTTCACATAGCAAGCACCCAAGGATTTAAAATCAGGGGCCAATTTCATAGAGCTGCTTAAGCAAAAAATGTGCTTAAGCACGAAAATAGCCCTCTTATTTTACACATGTTACTGGCCGAAATTTCATGCCACAACATTGCTTGTGACTGGTATCTAGCTGTTGTTTACTTAGCAAAACAATTCAGTGGAGTCTTGGCCAGTAATCTGATTTTACTTAGCGCTGATTTTTTTGCTTAAGCAAATTTTCTGCTTAAGCAGCTGTAAAATTGGGCCCAGGAGAGTTGGGCAGTTGGGAAAAGTCACAAGGGTTGATTCCGGTGTTTGTTATTATTATTATTTAGAGAACACCTTGTAGGGTGCAAATCCTTATTACAGTCAATATGCATTTATTGATTTTTTATTGCGTGGGTTTGTTCTTTAGGAGAAGAAGAAAGTCCGTAAGATGGCGGAGATGAAGAGAAGCTACGAGGAGAGATGGCAGAATGAAGTACAGAGGTTAGTGCCAGTTTTGTTTTGTCAATGGAAGTGAATTTTCTAAAACACTTCACAGGTTTTAACATTTCTCAGCCTCTGTATATAATTTCTGAAGTAGATTATTCAATGTAAAGAGAGGTGAGTAATTTAAATCAACTATTGATGTTTCAGAACACAGCAGCAAGAGCAGGAAAACGGCATCTTGAAAGCCAAACTAAAGGCAGCTAAGAAGAAACTCAAGGTAAGATCCATTGAATGTCTATGGGGTGAAACCAACAGTAAGCACAGTATGTTTCGGCCCAGCAAACAGTGCCTCATACCCAGGAGGTCACTGTAGCATAAACCCTTTGCATGGGACGTCACAAGCCCAAAACAGCACCCTTAAAGGAACACGTTGCCTTGGATCGGACGAGTTGGTCAAAACAAAAGCGTTTGTAACCGTTTTTTGTAAAATGCATATGGTTGGAAAGATGTTTTAAAAGTAGAATACAATGATCCGCACCAGTTTGCCTCGAAATTGCGTGGTTTTCCTTCTACTGTGCGAACTAACATGGTTGGCCATTTATAGGGGTCAAAATTTTGACCCCCATAAATGGCCGACGTGTTAGTCGACGAGGTAAAAGGAAAACCACGCAATTTCGAGGCATGTATTTGTGGATCATTGTATTTTACTTTACAACATCTTTCTACCCATATGCATTTTATAAAAAAACGATTACAAACGCTTTTCAAAGACCAACTCGACCGATCCAAGGCAACGTGTTCCTTTAATGAGGTCACTGATGACCTAATCGCTGGCTGAGAATAAAGCGCAGTGCGGCTTATTCTGTACTTTATCTTGATATGTTCATCTCATGTTTACTGATTTGAAGGATTTGGAAGCTCCTGAGGTTCGCTTCAATTCGTTGCAGACTGGATTTGAAAGAGAGCGACTGAATATGGATGCAACAGTAGCAACCCAGAGAATACAGGTAGGTAGAACCTGTGGCCGATTTAAGAAAGAGCTAAGATTGATCTAAACGGCAAATCAATCATAGTGGCTAAGTAAAGTGTGATGTCACAATATAAACCACTATGGTAATACTGAAAATTTGTCTAACACACTTACACTTACAATGAGTTGTATCGCTTTGTGAAATCACCCCCTGGCTTTCATCGGCTTGTGCCCAATACATGAACCATGAACAGTAGGTACTTAGATACCTGGGGTAAATTTCACAAAGAGTTAGGACTAGTCCTAACTTGGGACTAGTCCTAGGAGATATAAGATAACAAACTCGGGTTAAGACTAGTCTTAACTCTTTGTGAAATCCACCCCTGGGGCCTTTCTCAAACCTCGGCTTGGGCTCCGGCTCAGGCTTAGGCTTCGGGCGCTGTGTACGTAGCTGGGCCTTTAACCTGCATTTTGGAGCAGGGCGTATTGCACGAACGTCAGCGCCTGGAGCCTGAGCCACAGCCTAAGACGGGGTTTAACAAATGCCCCATGTTATTTTGAGATGGCGAAAGGAATGGAAAAACTGCCCCGATGAGGGTTCAATCATATGCCATGAGCTTCATATGAATAGACCGATCCACTAAGCTCCGCCCCATTGCGTATTGACCAATCACAAAGCAACGAAGGTCTGACAAACAAGGTCCGACATGCGTGCACGTATCTAGGTGTGCGCGGCAGAGTTGTGTAGAAAGGCATTGGAGAGCCCCACGTGTTCTTGCTCACATGTGCGTCGTGGGCGGAGCTATTAGTGAACACAACACTTTAACAATGTCAACTTTGACTACATGTAGCACTATAAAAAAGGTATCCTTTGTGTTTCAGCTTGATGATTTGAACCAGCAGTTGGAGAGGGAGAGTGCGATGAGAGCGGAAACTGAAATGAAGAATAGACAGCTTCATCAAGGTATGGTACCCTGACTCTCCAATAGCCCTACATTGGGAAAGCATAGACTCTAAAAGTTGTTGACTCTGCCTGAGCCTTGTTACTGTAGGTGTATGCTGAGTGACTAACTCGCCCTGATTCTGCAGAAAGTTCCCTGAAAATAAACCAATCTTTCCATGTTCTGATGAGCAAACTTGTAAATCTCCCTGATTATGGAAACTAGTATTCCCTATTATGTTGAATGTAATGTTAAATGTCTCTCTGATTTTTGTTCAACATCTCCCTGATTTTAAGATGCAAAAGTTGGCGAGTTGGCTTCCGGTGTACAATTTCATCCCTCCTGCTTGATCATAACTCCTGCAAATGTGTAGTGTAGATCCCGGTTCATACTTCCTGGGAGTGCGAATGCAATATAAATGTTGACATCACAGGGCTGTTTTCACAGCAAACGTTTTGCAGGAGTTGAAGCACAAGTCAACTGATTCATTGTGAATTTGTGACGTTAAAATTCATATCGCATTGGCATTCGCAGGAAGGATGGTGACCAGTGTTAGATACCTTGAAAAGATATACTGTTCTGCATTTGTGATTCCATTTTAATTGAATTTTTACTACAATAATTTGCTTAATTTAATTGTTTTCTTTGTTGTCAGAATTGTCATCTGCAAAGACTGTTGAGAAGGTAATAAAAAAAAAAATTCATTTGTTGTTTTTGGTTTTCGTGGGGGAATTCGGTACTTTGCATGATAGATGCAGAGCCATGGCTTTTCATTTAAAAAAAAAAAAGAAAGTTAATTGGATGTTACTGTAGGAATTTAGTAAATACATAGTTTGTTGTTTAAACTCTTCTATTAACATTTTTCTTCATTAGGGCAAGGACAAGCTTGAGAGGAGCAAAAGGAAACTTGAGGAAGAACTGACTCAAATGAAGGTGAGGAAAGAAATCATCTTTCAGACTTTGTTACGAGTATCACTTTGGCGAGGTGGAATGTTTGTGTGCCGTTGGTTTTTTATTGTGTTTTTTTTACCTTTGTTCAAATGCCAATGTGGATATGAAATGGGTTTCCAGTCCCTTCTTGGTGACATTGTGTCATCCATCTGGGGTTTTCTCCTTCAAGATTTCTACATCATCCTTTCTTAGTGGGTTTTCTTCTGGGTTTTATCTCAAGAAGTTTATAAATAATGAGTCGCCATGACGCTGGTGAAAATCAAAGACTTTGAATTTCTTTAAAGCCATTGGACACTTTCGGTACAGAAAAAATATAAAAGTTCACAGATTTACAAATAACTTACAGGGTTTACAGAAGGTAATGGTGAAAGCCTTTTCATAAAATATTATTCCATGAAATGCTTTACTCTTTGAGAAACCATTAAAACAATATAAATTCTCGATATAGAGAATTACAGATTTACTTTAAACACATGTCATGACACGGCGAAACGGCGGAAACAAGGGTGGGTTTTCCCGTTATTTTCTCCCGACTCCGATGACCGATTGAGCCTAAATTTTTACAGGTTTGTTATTTTATATAGAAGTTGTGATACAAGAAGTGTGGGCTTTTGGACAATACTGTTTACCGAAAGTGTCCAATAGCTTTAAAATATACAGACATCTGCTCATTTTCCCCCAACTGGTTGAGAAAAGCTGTTGCATCCGTTACATTTGTCGTTATTTTTCTTCAGGTGTTGGTGCAACAGAACTTTGTTGAAAAAGGAGAGTTGGAGAAATACAAACAGCAACTGGATACAAAGGTAATTTGTACTTTTGTTGTTGGAGTTGATTTTATTTGTACCTTTTGATTTTGACACTTTGCATGCTCTGCACTTTTTCAAAAAACAGATTTTGCAGAAAAATTAAATAGTGTTCAAAAGCTGCATTTTAGCCTCTCAATCTGTATTGAAATTCAGGAAATCTATCTCCCGTTAATTGACCTTATGCGCACAACTTCACTTGAATAGGGTGCCCTCGGCAAGGGGTCTTAAGCTCATTGGCCCATTCCTGTGCTCTGTGTGTGTTTCACCTCTTAGATTGCAAAGTGATGACGTCAGTCCATAAGGTCTAATATTGTTCCGCCTGTGAGTTAGTTCAAGTTGCAAATTTTAAATTGCACATTTTAGCCTTCGAGAAAGACTCTGCTAGGGTCGAAACGTCAGGCCATTAACTATTTTTTTGCAAATTTTAATTTGATGAGTTCAGAGTAAGCTGAAGATTATTCTATTTCTTATTTCTGTAGGCCAGACTAGAAGTGAATGAGAAACTGGATCAAGTGAACGCTTACTTGGAAGAACAGGTGAGTCTCAAGCAAGAAACCTTGAGTGGGAAAGAGCAAGGAAAAAGGACAAAGCTTATTTGCAATTTTGTTTTGTTTATTTATTTGATTTAAGATTGCCTAACATCACTAGGCCACGGACGACTACTGCAATATAAACGCTACACTTAACTGCCACCATGGACACATTGCCACCTACTTCTTAGGTAGAAACAGGGTTCCCCCTTCACAGCAGTCTCCTGATTTCAGACAGAGTACACTTTCCGAAACGTTGAGTCCTCTGGTTCCTCTTAGAACTACCATCACTTTATGTAGATGTATCTACTTGGTGTCACCCCAAAAAAATTTTCTGATTATCCTTCGACCATGCAAACAAGTCAAGTCTTATTTGGTATTTTTCTCTCCTACTTACAGTCACAAGCTCGCGACAAACTTGAGATGCTGAGAAACTCTAATGAAAGTGAGCTGAGGAAAGAACAGGAAAACACCATCAATGACCTCAAGGTATGTTTATCGCTTTGCACCTTTTATAGAAAAAATAGTCATTTTCTAAAACGGGTCTCTCTATTTTGCTCCTGATATAGTTATCTTTCCATAATCAATTACTTGTTGTTTTTGGGCCGTAGAAGTTCCCTTCTAATGAATGGCTGTGCCCAATTAGAAAAATACTAATTTTAATGTACACAAAAATTGTAACCGTGCTACAGTTGCTCCTTTTGTATTTCTACTCAAATGCTTTCAAATTTAACAGAACTCGGGAAAGTACTGATTAAACAGTGCTAACAGACATCAGTGTATATGGGTAAAAACCAATATAAATATTGTTTAAAAAAGACTTTGTTCATAGTCTCCAACCTTAAAAACTTGTGGTTTTTATTATTTTTATATTTTGTTTTGTTTTAAAACAAAGTCACTATTCAAAGGTTTTTAGAAACATTTTTCCCTTTGCATTTCGATCTTGTACACAATTGTTGATATTTCTGTGGTTATTATTTCTTTGTAGAATGAAATGAGTAGACTCCGAAGCAGTTACCATGACATACTTGCCCAGAAGGAAACAATGGAGGTTGAAGTTACAAGGTTTAAGGTAAGATCTGACTTTTCAACCCAACCCAATAATAATTTAAAATTTACACAGTCAGTTTCCCTTGTTATTTTTCATCTAATTTTGTTTAAAAGCAAAACGTTGCATCCCCTTAAGGTGATCCCCTGGTTGCTGCTTCCTAGATTGTATTATAAACTTGGGCCTGATCCCAGACTACATGGCAGTTTACAGTTGTATGTTTTTTGACTGGCACCGCGAACAAAGATATTGAAACAACAGAGAGACCACCAACATAGGGCTACATGTAGGTACAGCTCAGTTGGTAGAGTGCTGCCAAATATCCCACAGCAACCAAAGCAATTGCAGTGGAGGTGTGCTTTTGCAGTGGTGCCATTTGCCAAGTTCAGATTTATAAATTTTCTCATTGAGGTGTTCCTTTCCAGAGGAAAATTGCTGTGCCCCCTCAAGAGCAAAGTTCAAGGCTGGTTTAGGAAATGCTTTTGAATGATGAAATGAGTGATTTTGGGTTAAATTACACACAAAATCATGCCAGCTTTAGAGCCGGAAGTAGTGACAATGTTAGTCGTGCAGCCAAATTGGTCATCCTCGTAGTTATGACAGGTACTTTTAGAAAAGCAACTATATTGACATATTAAAGTGGTTTCCTTTTTCATTTTGGTAGGAGCTGTACCAAGACGCAGTGCAGAAGCAAGACAAGATGTCTGCCCAACAAGAAAAGACTCAAGATAAACTGGTGGATCTTCAAGCCAAATTCACGTATGTACAACTTATGTACAGTCATTAAAAGAAGAACAATTGTCAACTAATGAAGATATTTATCAATTAACTGAGGAGTTACGCTAATGGTCTTATCCAAATCCAGTATTACAATTTATAAGTTTACTTATTACAGTCTTAGGCAAGGACAGATGGAGACATCAGTGGTCACCTTGCCAGTTATCTGTTTTGGATCTATGTAACAGAAGTCGGGTTTTATGTTCCTTAACCCAAACCCTAAAAATTCTGATGTAGATATCGCTCTGACTTTATGGGGTTTGAGACTACATTTTGAATGTTTTCAAAGGTTGCCAAATCTTCACCTCACTATTCTGTTTACTACCCAGGATTCAGAAGCAACGTAACAGACAGATGTTAGATGGCAGTCTTGATATAACGCCTGGTAGGCATCTTAGTAAGAAACCAACACAAGGACCTCAAATTGACTCCATCACTGAGAAGGTATGTGAGGGGCTGAGCTTTGGCTATGGCTATGACCATTGGTTATGGCTATTTGCCAATGACCATGGCTACAGCTATGGCCATTGGCTATGGCTAGCTAATAAAAATTAACTCCTTGTATGCAAAAATCACTCACAAATGTTGATTCTTATTGTACCAAAATGAACCAACTATTTTGCACCTCTCAGCCTCAGTTTGCTAACATTTACCTGATAAACAAGCAAAAGGCAACAAGGTAAAAAATTGCGCTAAAAAAATATTAACATCACAGAAAAAGTAGTTGCAGTTACTGTGTCTGTATCAGGTTTTCCAGTGCCATCTATCATTGCATTTCCATGCACAAGTTTGTATATGCATGGGTAGGTAAACACATTCATACATTGGACCTATGACAAAACAGGATAATAGAGTTACCTGTTGGGTGTAAGCTTGGGCGGTTCCAGAAATTTCGGACTCGGTTTCGGTTCCAACAAAAGGCTCGGTTCTGAGACATACCCGGTTCCATTCATTCAATAAAAAACAGCGGTCTCAGTAGCTTGTATTCTCTACTAGTCGCAAACAACACCCCGTGTGTAGTGCAGTACATGTACAATATAATAGATGTTAAATTTGCATCGGGGATAAAGAATATTAATTTTGGTTTTTACCCATACACCGATGTGTGTTAGCACTGTATACTCAGTACTTTCCCGAGTCCTGTGAAAAAATATCACAGGCATGTTACTCGGGTGGGATTCGAACCCACGACCCTTGCAATTCTAGAGCAGTGTCTTACCAACTAGACTACCGAGGTTGCCCGGCAGCTAGAGGCAGTTCGAATCCTATGTTTTGGCAGCGGGTACCGCAACGATATAATAGATGTTAAATTTGCATCGGGGATAAAGAATATTAATTTTGGTTTTTACCCATACACCGATGTGTGTTAGCACTGTATACTCAGTACTTTCCCGAGTCCTGTGAAAAAAATATCACAGGCATGTTACTCGGGTGGGATTCGAACCCACGACCCTTGCAATTCTAGAGCAGTGTCTTACCAACTAGACTACCGAGGTTGCCCGGCAGCTAGAGGCAGTTCGAATCCTATGTTTTGGCAGCGGGTACCGCAACGATATAATAGATGTTAAATTTGCATCGGGGATAAAGAATATTAATTTTGGTTTTTACCCATACACCGATGTGTGTTAGCACTGTATACTCAGTACTTTCCCGAGTCCTGTGAAAAAATATCACAGGCATGTTACTCGGGTGGGATTCGAACCCACGACCCTTGCAATTCTAGAGCAGTGTCTTACCAACTAGACTACCGAGGTTGCCCGGCAGCTAGAGGCAGTTCGAATCCTATGTTTTGGCAGCGGGTACCGCAACGATATAATAGATGTTAAATTTGCATCGGGGATAAAGAATATTAATTTTGGTTTTTACCCATACACCGATGTGTGTTAGCACTGTATACTCAGTACTTTCCCGAGTCCTGTGAAAAAATATCACAGGCATGTTACTCGGGTGGGATTCGAACCCACGACCCTTGCAATTCTAGAGCAGTGTCTTACCAACTAGACTACCGAGGTTGCCCGGCAGCTAGAGGCAGTTCGAATCCTATGTTTTGGCAGCGGGTACCGCAACGATATAATAGATGTTAAATTTGCATCGGGGATAAAGAATATTAATTTTGGTTTTTACCCATACACCGATGTGTGTTAGCACTGTATACTCAGTACTTTCCCGAGTCCTGTTTTTCACAGGACTCGGGAAAGTACTGAGTATACAGTGCTAACACACATCGGTGTATGGGTAAAAACCAAAATTAATATTCTTTATCCCCGATGCAAATTTAACATCTATTATATCGTTGCGGTACCCGCTGCCAAAACATAGGATTCGAACTGCCTCTAGCTGCCGGGCAACCTCGGTAGTCTAGTTGGTAAGACACTGCTCTAGAATTGCAAGGGTCGTGGGTTCGAATCCCACCCGAGTAACATGCCTGTGATATTTTTTCACAGGACTCGGGAAAGTACTGAGTATACAGTGCTAACACACATCGGTGTATGGGTAAAAACCAAAATTAATATTCTTTATCCCCGATGCAAATTTAACATCTATTATATCGTTGCGGTACCCGCTGCCAAAACATAGGATTCGAACTGCCTCTAGCTGCCGGGCAACCTCGGTAGTCTAGTTGGTAAGACACTGCTCTAGAATTGCAAGGGTCGTGGGTTCGAATCCCACCCGAGTAACATGCCTGTGATATTTTTTCACAGGACTCGGGAAAGTACTGAGTATACAGTGCTAACACACATCGGTGTATGGGTAAAAACCAAAATTAATACATGTACAATACATACATACTATACTACGTCATGGAGTTTTTCCTCCATGCTATTACATGCACACACACACACACACACGCACTCGTGGTCGGTGACCGGGGGATTGGGGCCACTCCATTACAAGTAGGGGAGAACAAAAACAGCTCTTAACATTTATCAAAGAAAGATGTTTATTAGAAAAACAAAATGATAGAACAACGATATACAGTTAAGTTGGGCAAATCAGAAAGACAAATAACCAGTATTAGGAAAATAAACTTGCCAGATAAAAAACTTAAAACTGAATCAGGAAACATGATACTGTACAAAAACTACTTCCCCAAGCATTTAATGGACTGCCCTTGGATGTGCTGATTGGATGGCAGATTTGTGGTTTTGGTACACATTGTTTTACACATACTGCAGGGCCCTTTTACATTGTGTTGTTTACTTCTAAGATTTTGCGGAGATATCGGGGATGACGTCGTCTGAGCTGATCGTCGGCCCTTTTTGAATCGAACCCCATCGCTTCGGCTTTGGATTCGGCTCAGGCAAGCTTGTTTTTTTGCGTGTGCGTAAGTGCCCAGGGCTTCTCAGACGAGAGGACGGAGCCTGAGGCCGAATCCAAAGCCGAAGCTATGGTTTCTAAAAGGGCCTTAGTGCCGGACCATGGAGGAAAAGTTAGAGCCTCGCTGGACTGACTGCTAAATGTTTGCTTGTTTTATATTTATAACGGTTTCAATGAATTTTAATAAGAAATAATTTATAGTATTTTTTGTCAAAACAATTACAAGGATTTGAATTGACAGACAGAGAAAACACATACAATTTACACAGGGTCCTTAAAAACACAATATTATCTTTATATAAATCTGATCTTGGGTTTCAAATGTCCGCAATAAGATTTACAAACTTATTTAATTAACTGTGTCCAGCCCTATCCTGATAAAATGGCCCAGGACTTAAATTGATACAAAGTTATACCTTCTTGTTACATTTTCGCTTTGTACGCCGCCCAGGGAATAAGATTGGCCCCCAAACATGAATAAATTTGGCACACATATACCGTAGCCGAGTTCATTGACTCTGGCGCACTGTAAGTCTTCACTGTCTGGCAGAGTGAGTGCGTTCGGTCGGGACTCGACTTACTATTATACTGAGTCTGGTTTGGGACCAGCGCCACCTGGCAGTTGGGGCTCAGTTTTTTTTATAGGAACTGAGTAAGAACCGAGTCATGGGGCTCGGTTTTTGGATAAAAACCGAGTCTTCTAAAGCCAGAACCGACAAAAGCGGGTACCCGGTTCCGCCGAAGACTGGAACCGCGGTTCCGGTTTTCAATTTGGAACCGGGTAGAACCGGGTAACCGAAGGAACCGCCCAAGCTTAGTTGGGTGGAGGTCCCTAGTTGGAGAGTGTCTACAGAAACAGTGGGAGCTGTTGCCAAAAAGTTAAAGTACTTGGGTGTGAGTTGTGTGTGTGTGTGCTGTGCGCCTGTAAAGTACTCCAGCATGACGTCATAACAGAAGGCTCTATTGAGGACCTATAGCATGAAAGTGAACAAAGTGTTGTAGACTAAGTCACCTACTGCAATCTGAAATTGTCAACCTATTAAAGAAATAATCTTTTGTCACTTATTTACCTTAAATGAATTTGTGCTTTTTTGTTAGGTTTGGAGTGAGCTGGACAAAAGCATAACTCGTCACCTACAAGCAGGTATGTACATCTTGTTTGTAATTTATGCAAATTATGGAATATCACAATTATAGGGAAACTTCATGATATCCTCGGTCAAGATTGTGAGTCATCAGTGTGTGGGTTCGAAACCTGGTCTTGACACTTGTAATCTTGGGCAAGAATAAATGGGTACCTTCAATGATGGAGATTGTTGATGTTTAAGATAAGAAACCTGTACCCCCATTTGGCTGCCGATGATGAATACTCAAAAGAAGTTGAGATAGTTTTAGGAATGCTTAGAGCCTGATGAACAGAGGTAGCAATAATTGTTAACATTTTAAACTTTTTTTGAGGGGCCACTTGGCAATAAAAAGCAAAACATAAATCAATATTGTTATTAGAATTACTACTTTTAGCAAAGTATGCACAGTTTAAACATTAAACAATTTCTTGTAAATTTATTGAACATGCTTGAACAACTTGACATCATCATGGGCATATATAACCTATCTTCCATCATTGAGTTCTTCATTATTTGTTTAACCTTTCAGCACCAACTGATGTCGGAGCATCACTGGCTGAATTAAGAGCTGGCTCGCTGAGTAGAAGTTACGATGGATACAACTCACCACTCCGCCAGGAAAACAACCAGTATCTCGCCACACTTAGAAAGAACTATTTCGTCTAGTCAATCATTACATGTAATGTTGTGTGTTAACCAATCCGACAAAAAGAGTCTGATTCAACTTTAAGTGTCCATTTCTTTACAGTCCTCTGAAATGTGACTTTGCAAAAAGTCTTTTGTTCAAGTATTTAATCGATGTATTGCCGGAGAGTCTGCCCGTCTTCTTTCAAGTTTTCAAATGTGCAATAACGAACCTATGTCACTATCCAACCATTTGGGCCCAATTTCATTGAGCTGCTTAAGCACAAAAAATTGCTAAGCACAACAAAATTATGCTTACCAGAATAAGGTTACCAGCCAAAATACCATTATGCATGTACCATCTGTGACTGGTATCCTGCAAATTTTTTGTGTTTACTGCTTGAGCAGCTCTATGATATTTGGTCGTTGGCTCCATTTTATAAAATCTGAATAAAGGTTTCTACTCATGGATCAACCCTTGGTTTCTATTTAATGAACACTGCTTGACGTTAACAAGGCAAAAGGGTATGTTATAAGCACAGTGTATTACTCATTAAATCCAAGATCTGTGAAGTAGAGACTTAAAAAAACATGGGCTGAGACGTTAAATAACCTCAAGTAGTTTAAAATTGGAAAACAAGTTGCTGTGGCTGATTATTTATGACCAAACCATTCATCAGGCTGTTGTGTGTGTTGAGTATAAACATCCATGTATGCTGTTTTTATTTTTACCAATACTTTGACCAGATTCCTAAGATTTCTTTTGATGTTAGTCAGTAGACTGTGCAAGTCTTATGAGGACTCAACACCACAGCTCTGTGTTGCAGTTCTACCTCCATGGTTGCAGTCAAGCCTGGTTCATACTTCCTGCGAATGCAATACAAATGTTGACGTCACAAATTCGCACTGAAAAATTCGCAGCAGTTCAGCTTTGCTCAACTCATTTGTGAATAACCGCTGCGAAAGGAGGGCTATGACGTCAAATTCACATCAAATACGCATTCACATTCGCATGAAGTATGAACCGAGCTTAACTGCGTTGAAATTCCTTTGTACCGTACACTCTTATTCTTCAACACTGTAAAAACACTGTGTGGACATGGGTAAGTCAACATAGTGCCTTAAGTCCCTACATTATGTGGACTTCTTTTGTTCTTAGGTTCACACTTCATACATAGCATTATAACTTGTGTACTGGATTGCATTAATATGCATGCACTCAGACTTGTGCCAATGTCGTGAACGTTAGACATGTAAGAATGCTGAGCAGGAATAGCATGAATTCTACATTGTTTCTTTTTTTTTTAATTTACTATAATTTTTAAAGTGGTTTTCGTTTGACCAGATTATTTTAACGATAGATTGTGCATGTAATGATTGAAAAGTCGGGGGGCACTGAAGTGTATTCCAGCCCCCCGTTGACCCATCCCAAAGCGTTAAGGGTGCTCTTCAGCATGCCTTGAGTGTAGTCCCGGTAGAGCTGAAGTATATAGCACAACTGAGTGTAGTAAGCTGTTCGAGTTAAAGTTTTAAAAAAAAGTACAAAGAACAGAAATAAATGCGCAACCAGGCTAAAATCTTACATGTATTCATACGGGATGTATTAAATTCATAATTTCAAGTCCTGTTATTGATGTCATCAAATGCCACAAAATGTTTTGTTTTATCAAGGAACAACTCTGTGGCTCATTCGCAGTCGAACACACAGCCCTAGTTTTCATTTTTTTTTTTTTTTTTTACTCCTTTTAAAGCCATTATACACTTTCGGTAAACAGTACTGTCCAAGTCCCACACTTCGTGTATCACAACTGATATATAAAATAACAAACCTGGGAAAATTTAGGCTCAATCGGTCATCGGAGTCCGGAGAAAATAATGGGAAAACCCACTCTTGTTACCGCGCGATTCGCCGTGTCATGACATGTGTTTAAAATAAATCCGTAATTTTTTTTCTGTACCGAAAGTGTGTAATGGTATTAAAGCAATGTTTGAAGGAAGTCAAGGTTTCAAAATATCTGTAAATACATGCACGGTCTATTACAAATTGTTTTAGATATCTAGGGAGTTTGACGTTATTCGGAAAACGTTTCTCAACTTCATTTGTACTTGGTATGATGACATTGAACAGCATTGTCAAACTTAGCATCAATTATTACACTGTGTTTTTGTGTGTGTGATGTGTATATGTAACTTGGTTTTTTTTATCCTGTATATATTGTATTGTAAACTTAAAATATTTGCGACTGAATTGCAAAGAAATTGTTATAATTTTTGTGAGATAAGTCTAAATCACTTTGTGGCCTTCATTGTCAAGTTTCACTGAGTAGGCTGAAGCTTGGTTCATACTTGATGCAAATTGTGAAAGCCTAGTGAAATTCCCTTGTGCCACAATGGGAAATGTGTGCATAGTGATTGTTGGGCGGGAAAATTTGCTTCTCTTTCGTCTGAAGTATGAACCAGGCTTTGAAGCCATTGGTTTGTCAATTCGCCTCAAATGCACCTTGCATTACTATGTTACTGATGGACTTCATGGCCTGCAAGTTACTTAGCTATAAAGCGATTTTTTTTCTTCTTTTAGTGCCGTGTTCAGTGGTGTAAGTTAATTTCTAATGTCTTAAAAACTTAATGAAATTGTCAATCCTAATCATTTGACAGTGTTATGTTAACAAGCAAAACAAACTCATTGATAACATGTTAATGTGTTTTGTTAATATGTCCTACTATTTGCTTTTTGGTTTTTAAATTTATAGCTTTTCACATTAATATATTGCAAGTTTTAATTATCATTTTTGGTGCTCCTTTTTTGGTCCATCATTTTGAACTTGCCCTAGAGTATGAAAACATCCGTCCATGTAAAAAATGACTTCCTCGTTAGAATACTTCCTGTTATTTTTGCCATATTCCCCCTTCCTTTTTATATTAGAGGCTTTTAGACACACCAGTCCCATAGTCTTTTGCTACAATTCCTTAAAGGCAGTGGACACTATAGGTAATTACTCAAAATGATTAACAGCATAAAACCTTACTTGGTAACGAGTAATGGGGAGAGGTTGGTAGTATAAAACATTGTGAAAAACGGCTCCCTCTGAAGTGACATAGTTTTCGTGAAAGAAGTAATTTTCCACGAATTTGATTTCGAGACCTCAAGTTTAGAATTTGAGGTCTCGAAATCAACCATCTTCGTGTGACAAGGGTTTTTTTTTTCTTTCGTTATTATCTCGGAACTTCGAAAACCAATTGAGCTTAGATTTGTTATGTTATGCATATGTTGAGATACACCAAGTGAGTAGACTGGTCGTTGACAATTACCAATAGTGTACACAGCCTTTAAAAACAATTTTTGAAGGAGTATGTCCAAATGAAATATAAAATGAAAGCCTACAAAAGGTTTGAAAGCCAGAAGTTCACATTCAGAATGATTTCAGAGTGATGAACAAACTTTTGTGAAGTTATTGAAGTATGACAGCTGAATATAAAGCTTCCGTAAATATCGCTGGAATTTTTATAATTAATGGAGTAAAGTTACAGTATCACTTTTGTTTTATTTCCAATCCCTATTATTTTTAAATAATATATTTATTTATAAATATTCACAATTCCCCTAAAATTGAACTGAATTATTTATTACATGTTCTTTTTAAAAACTGCTGTAAACAGCAACAGTTTTATTTATGTGTCAGGAATTATCAATCCTGTAAGATATCTATAAAGTGTTTCTGTCCATTCTTGTTGCAGACCACTTTAAATTAATTAATATCAATTAATGAATTATTGTTAACTCTGTAAAGACCATTTGATTTTTAAGACTCAATTATTTGTATGGGGAAAATAATAATAATTCTGACTGCTGGCACCCCAAACAAATATATTTACAAAATAAGGAGATCACTAACTTGACTTAATAGCTCAGTAGAGTGAGAGCGAGCACAACAATCCAAATGGAGCAGGTTCAAATCCTGTTCTATTCAATGGGAGACTTTTGAGACGCTTGGTGGCAGCAGACTTACCAGGTAAAATCCATTGTTCTCGGTAATGTGCGCACTCTCAGAACTACGTAAACAATGGAAATTTACCTGAGTCTGCTGCCTCCTAGCGTTTCAAAGTCACCCATTGATCCGTTCTGCTCACCACAAGTTTTTAAAACAGTACAAAAAGCTAGAATAATACAGAACAAAAATCTGGTTTTGTGTTAGAGACATAACTGTATGTCAGCATGACAATTAGAAATATTCAATTTGAGTCATGACCACTCATTGTCTCAGCTTTACTTTCATGTTTAGAGTGACATTAATTTGTATATACATGTTGGAACCACATCAACTCAAGAAACAGGGTATAATGACATTCAACATTCAACCAGGAATACTTCAGCAAGCTTATTGGCTCTTTTTTAATATAAAAATGTGTGTGGTTGTTTTTGTAAAGGCAAATTTGAAATATTTAAATATTAATGTTTTATGTGAATTAATTAATTAACTAACTAAATGTTTGAATTTGATGTATTATTTATTTAAAGTGTTGATGTGAAAAAAAAAAAAAATTAATCCTTAAGTTTGAAAAGCATACAAGAAAAAACTGGTGGAAAATGATGGTTGGATCTTAAAGTTACAGGTTTGGTGAAGATAAAAAACATTGTTTACTTTGAGTCAGAAAGCTTGCTAATATGAAGGTCATAGTACATCCTTTTTAACATCTCTTCTTTCTGATGAAATATTTCCCAGTGATATAAAACAATTTTTCAAGAACCTGTATCTCAAAACCTATTTATAAAAACCACAACGCCGGATTTCGGTTGTCACAACCAAATAATAATGACTATATGTTTATCTGCAAGCTCTTCCAATCCTATATCTTAAAGCTGTCACTGTGTGCCAAGTCCAACCATTTTTTTTTTTTTTTTTTACACCATCTTGGATCTAAAAACTGAAACTTCACTAAAAAATACAACTTGCAATAGTATGGTCTCATCATTTATGATATCTGCCGTCGATTTCACAAAACTCTTCCTAACTTAAGACTAATCTTGGGACTTAGGATGAGTCCCATCCCTGCACTTAGCATGCAGACTTTAAGATTAATCCTAAGTTAGTAGTCCTAACTCGAGATAAGACAAGTCCTAACTCTTTGTGAAATCGACTCCTGGGACAAAAATGTGTACTTGTCTAAGGTTACATTGAAAATGAGCTTGTGAATTTATTCTGGTAATTCCAGCATCTTTTAAGTTTTGTTCGATGATCTTGTGTTGTTTGGAGAGAGTTGTAATAAAACTATTTTTGGTCCATATTTTGATGGTTTTTTTTCTTTAGCCAAGTATTATATAGTCATAATACTTGTTTGACTAATTGTTTCAACTTTTGGAAGAAGCAGTTGATGGTGTGACGAGAATTATTGGGCAAAAATTCATGCACCAAAGTGTTTATCATAATTTGGAGCGCCAAATTGTTTTAATTAAAAATAGGGAATCTTTAGAATTGAAAATTGCCCCCCCCCCAACCGGAGAGTTGTCCGAAAATATTAATAGCGCCCTCAAGGGAGACTTCTGTGAAAAGCTCACGCAATCGGATGGGTTTTGATGTATAAACCAGTTATCCGTTGCCGGTGTGTTTGATCTCCTATCAATCAATCAGTCATTGTGTCAGGTAATCGCTGACCATTGAATCGCCCTCTGGATGCCTGGGAGTTGACAGTGGGACAATACATGTAACGGTCACGGGCGGTAAATGGATTTGAGTGGATCAAAACATGTAAGCACCTACCTCGTTTTGATGCCGTTCTAGCTACTACTGTTTATCAATTCAAAGGCTGGGATGGGAGCAAGAGCGCAGAAGATTATTTGGTAAGTTCTTATCTTTTCCCTGGCCTGCTGGGCCTCTAAATACTAATCGACTATGTTTTGATTTTACGTTTTTGTTAAAAACAAAAACAAAAAACCTTCAGGACGAAAGAATAGGGCCATTTTCATAGCATGTTAAGTTGAGTTCTCCTTGACTGCAGCACAAAACACAATATTTTATATCTTTCGTAGTGATCCATCCTTTCCTTGTGTTGCAAGTTTTTTTTTAGTTCATTTTGTAGAGGATCAAATAACCTTTTGAATGATTATTGCACAGCAGTCATGTCACTGTCGATTGAGGTGTTTTGTTTACTCTATTCTTTTCTAGTCTAGTCTTATGACGTAATGCATTGCTACCTACTGTACTGTACTAGCATATTTTGCATGCCTTGTGTGGCCGTGATGTACTCTATGAGGCTATTGATTCGCTATCATTTTGTTCATGGAGTCTGAAGACGAAAGCGGAATGAATCTCATATAGTTCTAGAAGTAGCCAAGGTGAAATCTGGGCCATTTTAGAAGGCGACAAGTTGGGCTAAATTAAAATGCTACAGTGATGATAGTTGCGATAACGTAACCTTCCGCCCTCGGCAGGAGGGTTACGTTAGAACTATGAGGAAAACTGGTAAGAGGAGGATATATTATTATAACACACCTTCCAAATACGCTGTCTTTTCATTGGTTTAGGGCGCATCACATGATAGTTTTACCAGACGGCGGCCGTGTGATAGTGCATCGTTTGCCGTGTGGTGTGCTTCGTTTGCTGTGTGATCGGTGTGCAGTACCCAGACGTCTTTTTTACGCACCTCGAACCCAATCAGTTGTGCATCTGTGTAACTGAAACGCGCGTACGTACGTTACGTGTACGAAGATGATAAATAGTCGTTGGGGTATTATAAAGCAAATATTGACTGCTTTTTCTGGTGCTTTGGTTAACACCACGTCTCCCTTGGTGATCCCCGGACCATTCCATTTTCCCTCGGCTGCACCTCCTGAAAATAGAACGCTCCGGGGATCACCTTGGGAGTCGTAGCTTTAACCATAGCGCTCGAAGCAGTCAATATTTGTATACTATCTAGATGAAATCAAATTCAGGCAGTGGATAAACTCCTAGAACTATGAGGTTCGTTCCGCTAATAGAGAGGTTTCGCAAGCCTATTACGGATACACATACAGATACTGACTAGTCGACACTTTGTGTGTTCACGTGATGCGTATACGGGACTATCGTATTTTGCGTACACGTTAGCTGCGGATACAGGAGCTCACACGTCGTAGAAAAACGGATACTGTTTTGCAGCCTTTTAGCTGTCTTTTTGTTCCAACTAAAAACATTGCTTTCACTGGCAACCTGCTTGATATTAGTTTTAATGTATTGTGTTGTTTTAAAGGCTGGAATGAAAAAATAAATCAATAATTGTAATACTTACTAAAAGAAAACAAACTATGATTCAGTCTGCTTTATATTGTTTCAGATCAAGCGTGCGTCAACATGGCAGAATCTGTTTCTTCTGAGCCGTAAAGTTAAAAAATCAAGATGGCCAATGTGCAGGAAGACAACACGCTCACAGCGAACCAGCAGAGGGCGCTTGACCTATTGCTTCGACTCAAGCATGAGTTTGACCCCAGCCATCTCAGCGAAGCGTGCAGGGAGCTTACAGGGCTGATTGTAAACCAATGTAAGTTTCAAGGACTTGTATGTATTGTTGTCTTCAAGAGGGACTCCAAGGTCAAATTCGGTATTTTGATTTACTTATTTTCCAAAAGACTAAAGTCCTAAATGAAAACTGGGAAAAATTAAAAGTCCTTAACCTCACATTAAAATGCTCCTGTGTTGGACACCTTTCTAAAGTTAAATTTTTGTCAAAATCCAAAAGCGTTCATCGACAGCACATTTCAAATAAAATTATGGTGAGTACATTTGTGTTTAAAAAATCTTAATTCTGAATTAAAATAGCATCTTATTTGACCTTTTGACTATTACATTATAAAAGTTCCTCTTTGAAACGTCTTGTTTCAAATATTGCTATGAAAGAGTATGTGAGGCTATAGCGACTTGATAACTGTTTTTCCACATTCGTGGGGACTCTGTTTATTTGAAAATGAGCGCAATAAGCGCATTGCAAAACTGAATTTGATATGTGCAACATTCATCAAGAGTTGAGGGTTTTATGCAACTGTCCCTTTTGTGGGTGGGGCTTAGTTCATGCAGAGAGGAGTGTAATCAGAATGTAGCAACAACTTTTGGTCTTACTAGAAAAGAAGAAATAAATTCTGAGGTATGATAGTTGTGATCATGTAGACTTAGTTTTCTTTTATAAATTGATCTGAGGCCCGGCCCTGTTAAAAAACAAAAAATAGTTATCGGCCTGGGAAGTATTGACACTAGTGGAAGGCTAAAACACAAACCATTTTATACAGGTGTACTGGTGTAACAAAAGTAGTGAAGTGGAAAGAAATGAAAACAGAGGGAGACAGGCTGAAAGAAAGGGCAAGGATGAAAAGTGAAGAAGGAGACAATAAACTGAAGGGGTATAGTTTGACCACAAGAGGCCGGACAAAAGACAGAATCTAAGATAGCAAGAGGAAGAAAAACAGGCCTGGAATTACATCAAGGCCATGAAGGCTGTAGCCTCTTTTGCCCCTGGTCTTGGCCTAGAATGCCTAGATATCCCTTCAACAGTTAGAAATAGACATTAAGATTTTCCAATAGAACTGCTAGAACATTTGCAAATTGAAATTGGCCTTGCCCTCTCGAAGATCAAATTCCAGGCCAGGAAAAAGTAGTTTTGTGCTAAAAAAAAAACCACCACACAAAATGTTAAAATATTTTTGTCTGCCCTTTTATCCAATGGCATTTTTTGGCCGAGCGGTAACAGCACCACTGCCAGACTCTAGCTCTAGTGTTTCTGATCAGTTTTGGTTGGTCGTTGCACTCGTGTTCTTGAGCAAGGCACTTTACGATTATTGCTTCGTCCTTCAGATGTCCCAGATGTTGTGTAATGCACGTAAACGTACCCAGTTACACTAAATTGCTAAGAGAAGAGGTTTACCACAGTGTTTCCAGTCAGTTGCTGCTGAAGTTGCGCAGCACCTTGTAAGAACATTTACTTTAATTACAAAAATGGGTTTTAATTAAAAACATCTCAGAAACTTATCCTGTTGAAAAACAATCAATGACCGCTTTGAACCGCTCTGAGAGGTGTAATAAAGTATTATAAAAACACTGTATTTTTATTATTACATGTAGGCGTATTTATGATTGGTATGAAGCTGGTACCAGCACCAACCCAATGCCATTCATTATGTGTTTGTGGGTTCATTTTATCAGGCTGTGTATTACGTACAGTATCAATCAATCAATTACAGGAGGGACTTGGACTGTGTTTGAACTCTTGACCCCCTGCTGACCATTTCAGTTTTCATCACAAGTTAATGGTCAGCCGGACTCGGACCAATTCCAACAACAAAGAAAGTTTATTTTCCTTCGGCTACTTTATGGAATTCTTTTCTTTTAAATTCTTACACTTTTTGTTGTATTTTTTTATATTTTATTTTATATATTATAGTTTTTTTTGTTTTTTTTTCTTTTTTTTATTAGTTTTTTTTTTTTTTTATTTATTTATTTATTTATTTTTTTTTTTTTTGGGGGGGGGGGGTAGAATTCTATGCTGCAATGTTATCATAACAGTTCCACCCTTGGTGGGTCAGTTATTGTTTACATCGTTTGTGTTCATTAATTTTAAGAGTACACTTTACTAAATAATGTCCAGGTAGCAAACAGTGCAAAATGCTAAATCTTCAAATTGTAAAACACTTAGAAGTCTCACGACTTTTTACAGTGAAGACAACATTGTTCATTGTGACTCCTCAACTTTTATCCTTAGCTCAATTTGATAGTGGGAATCCCTCTGGCAAGGCCAATCAAGTTATTCTCACCCAAACTTGTGTGAAATTTCCTTGCATCAATCTTGAAAAAATTGCCCCACTCATCACGGCAAATATGACCATTTTATTGAGGGCCTACATTGGGAGGGTTCGTTTAGCTTCCCTGGGTGGACCCCGCAGTGCTCACTCGGGTGAGCCCCTGACAAGAGCTAATCGAACGATCACACTCGCCCTCTCGTGGTGACGGCATGCACCTCAGGTCACCCCCAAGTGACCCACTCCACAAGCAGGGCACTGGGGGCTGACCCGGGTGAGCCCCGTCAAAGCTATTCGAACGAACTGGGGTAGACCGGGGTCGACCTAGGGAAGCTAAATGAACGCACCAAAAGTAGTGTTGGTCATCCATTTAAATACTTCTCAAGATGGAAGTCAATAGACCCCAGGTCAAAATTGTGAACCATGTCTTTCACTCTACCTTTTGACTCTCAAATCTCTCTAGTTTTGAGTATTTTTAGAGTTTACAAAATAGTAGTGAGGTCTCTCTGTTTTCTCCCTATTTCGTGGGGCGCACCTACATAAACACGGGTTCTGCCATCTTTGGTGACCATATCAAGTCAACCAGACTAATTTACAATAGCTCTTTGTGGCCCACTCGCTCAATGACAATCGTAACATGTGTAGTATTCTATTGTTTTTAGTAGTGGCTTGAAATGATTAAATGTTAACTTTGTGAATTATACCAAATTAATAATGCTTGGTTGATCATCAGACAGTAACTCAAATGATGCTGGTTGGTATAATCTCTTACAAACAACTATACGACCCAGTTACATTATTTTATAAGTGTGATCGTAAAATGGTGGTTGATCAAGCATGAACGATTAAGTGGACTTGTTGACAGGAAAACTTTCATTTCTGAAGTGCAGACTCACAGTTCTTGGCATGGATCCATAAAAATGTTTTTATGATTTTACTGTGCACTAGAAATGTTACATGGATGATGTGTAGAATGTTGGGTGCAGTCAGTCAGTATGTGCGCTCGGTCGATTGCGCTTTGCTATCGATCGATCATGACGCTTTCGGTCAATCCCAATGCCACCAGTCAAACACCTGTTTTTAATTCACAACCCTGGAGGCTTTTTTTAAAGGTTATAAGAGTCTGAAAAATCTCGTAGAATCGACCCATCACGTAATACGATCGACCAGTTGCCGATTACGTCAATCTATAGAATTACTTCCGTAATCAGTTATTGGACTTGGGCTCTGTCTAATAATAACATTATGACCACTGTTGACTATCCCATCAATAATCAATAAGCCATTGATCAGCTTCATGGATATTGATCCCTGGCACCATAGAGCAAGGCACTGACATCACTCACTGCTGTTATCTGCCTCGTTTTTCTAATGAAGCATTTAAGTATGAGTAGGACTAGAGTACATGTAGAATCCTCAATCATGCACCACCTGTCCTGCCCCCCCCCCCATCCCCTTTTAGGAACCTTGCTCTATGATTGTAGAATACAATTGGTACCATATTTGACATGTTTAAAAAAAACGAATAGACTGTGCAAGTCTCGCGCAGATTTGAACTTCCGGGACCATTGTGGTCCCAACCTTATGGAGTTTTACGTTGGGGAGATTTTGTTTCGTCCATTACTTTAGTTTAATATAGTTTATGACCATAAAAATGACATATGTTGTTAAAAATGTAATACTAATTCACAACATATATAAAAGTAAAAATAAAGTCAACATAATAACGAAGAAAAACTGATATTTGAACTTGACCTCAGGTCAGGTTATTTGTACAAAATTAAGAATTTGTACCCATCTCCGATCACGAAACTAACGCAGACGCTTGTTTTGGCCGCGCGGGGTGGAAAGCCTTTTCATTGGTCGCTTATTTATTTATTTATTTTATTTATTTATTTATTTATTTCCAGGCAAACAGTACATACAAAGAATAGGCAATAAAAATAAGACTACACAGAGAACAAGCCTGCGGATAACCAAAAAGCGAAAATAATCACTATCTAAAGGCGATCCAGACAATAAAAATAACAAAGGCACAAAAGGGCACAATGACAAAAACGACATAAAAATTGCACATCAATTGCTTAGGCGTCGGCTTCCTCTTTAAAATGCGTCACACGTTTATCTAACGCCCTTGCGACTATCGTGCGTACGCGTATAAACTAGCTTTCAGTAGTTTCACATTCGGGCGTAGATTTACAAAAGGGGTTTCAAAACATTTAAGATCAAACAAACATCCTTGTTCCAGAGTTTTACTTTTGTCTTTATACATAGACTTTAACTGATAATTGTGTATTGTTTAAAAAGCTAAAACTAATTTAAACAAGCTCTAATGGGTATTTTTGTTGTTCAGATTTGGCATTAAGAAAACATTAAAGCAAAGATTTGATTCATAAAAAAATTAAGTTCTTCAGTTGTCGTGTTTTCTCGCTCCGGTGCACGCGAGGCTTGCACAGTCTATTGACTTTTCACATTGTTGTGAATAAGTAACTAGGTTACTTGTAAAGTTTTAATGTTACTTGTAACATTAGAAAAGATACATTGATGACAATATCATTATGGCCAGGCAAGTAAAATGCACAGTTTACTAGCCTGGTGATGATTTGATAGACTTAGGCTACTTAACAAAAAGCTTTCACAATTCTTGCTGGGTACTTATTATAAGGTGCGTTGAGCAGCTTGTGTCCGCTACAATTTAACCATGAATTGAATTACTTCCTGAATATTATATCACTTCCTCTATTGGTAACTAAATCATTTGTTTGAGTTTCATGTTCTGATAAGTAATATCCTTGTACAATCATTTAATCTTCGGATGTGGGCATTAGTACGGATAGAAGTACTGATCGGGAACTACATTTCATGCATGTTCAACACGATTGGGGAGGGTCACTGAGGAACACCCGTTTTCTTGAACTGCTTTGGAATTTTGTTTTGTTTTTGCAAAGGTAATTAAATTCCCTTCTGTTCTGTATTTAATGTTGTTTTAAAAAGTTGTTATAAAATATTTTTGTCAAGTGTGTATTGAAACTGTATATAATGTAAAAATGATTGGCTCAACTATTATTTAGGGACTCTAAACATTTAAACGGACCACAGGCCGCAGGCTAGAAAACTCATGACCAGAAAAGTCGTTTTGTTTTAATCGTATCAATATAAACCACAAGGGAAACTGACTGGATAAATTTTGAAATGATTTTCGGGGTTGAGCAAAGAATTGACTAGAGTGGGATTCGAACCAATGACCTCCGGATTAACGTGCCGGCGCTCTACCAACTGAGCTATCTAGCCCTATATTGTCAATATCTTTGTTCGGGGGTGCCAGTCAGAAGCCATACATTTTTTGATCGTATGAAAATACTTCACTCTCTGTGTAATTGATAAAAAAAGTTGGCGTTGAATCTGATAAGTATAGTTCAGTTCTGTTATTGAAGTATACTTACAACCATCAGAACTTGTTTACTTACAATGTGGTGTAGTAAAAAAAAAGAGCTACATACCTGTTTTTGTTTTATCCCTGCCCCACCCCCCCCCTACAAATTTGAGCTCTGAGATACATATCTGTGAAATTCCAAAATTGAAATTGTCTGATCTTGAATCTTTAAGTTTTCTTTTCTCTGTTGATTACAGCGGATTGTATTCAGATCTTAGAGGATTACCACGCTCAGGGTCCAGTCATTGATATGATGGAACATCGAACCTATGAAGCTGATATTCAACAGGTTAGTAGCATATTACAGGCATATTACAGTACTTCTCCCTCTCAGGTTTTTCTGTGTAAGACTTAGGCCATTTTATATAGTAATGTAATGTTTTACTCCAAATTTTTAACTATGTAAGTGTTCATGTAATTCTGCTGCTGGCAGCGATGCTGGCAGCGAATTGAATAGTTTTTTTAAAGAAACCATTGAATGAAATGAAAGGCTTTGTTCATATAAATGCACAGCCGCAATCATGGTATGTTTTTGTTACAAAGACACCGATTCACAATTTAGACATTGGGTAACTCTTTGCAGATCTTGTAGAATTTGACAAACTCAGAAACACTTTTGTGTTGATAGCTGATACAAATAACATTGAGATAACTGCTTCATCAGTGGTTTCCAAAGTGTTTTACATAAAATGGAGGGATAAAATGGGTAGCCATTATTGTGGCTGTGATGCCCTGGTGTATATGTCCTTGTTATGCACATTGCATTTATCCCTTGTGCTTCATTTTGAATGAGGCTGTGATTTTAATGCACAGGTACCTACCTCTCAGTAAGCTGTAAATCTCTGTGTAGCTGATGTCTCCTCATTCATGAACTTCTTTGTATAATAAGGGAATCAATGTGTGGTGAAGAGGTTTTCAACTAGTGGTTTAATCCCAACGAGGCCTGGTTCTTGATAATTTTACCGAGACGAACTGTCTTATAAGCACAAGTGCAAGGCTCGCGTGTCACGCCCATGTTTCAACACTTTTTACCGGTCATAAACAAAGGTTTATACACACCCACGTGACGCGCTCTCCACCAATAGGAATTAGGAATAGCAAAACTGTCTGAGGTATTTATGAATGTCCTTTTATGTAGCTGAAGGCAGGCATAATATTTCTCCTCTTTTAGTCAGTTTTCTGATTTGTTTTGCCCTTGGAATCATCAATAGCCTGAAAGGTCTATTCAAGCCTACAGTACATCATGTGTACATGGGGGGGAAACTAAGTCATGTTTGCCTATGGTACAGTGACATTGTTGATCAGATAAAGCACCAAATACCATGAAAATTATGCGCTCTCTTTTGTTTACAAAAAAAAGGAAAATGACAGAGGTAAAATTTTCACTACTATATTTCCTGTTCCATTTACTGATAGAATGGGAAACCTACAGAAGTCAATAATTGTATTATCCCTCAAGGGAAATGTTCACAGAGAAGTCTTATCAGAGGTTTCGTATAAAGCCACGATAGATTAGCATCAAGACATTGAATCAATTAGCAAAGCAGCCATCCGTCCTGTCAGCAGAACACATGTATCTAGAACGGGAGATCAAATTAACCTTTGTACCTACTTGTTAAGAGATCCACATCCTCCCATGTTTATTGTGTTTTTCCCTTCTCTCACTGGAAATATTTAATAAATTCTGCAGGTGGCTTCGCTTGGTCAGCAGAACCTATCCAATAATATGAGTTCCCTGTTGGGAAACCATGCAGGAAATATCCAGATGGTGGGATAGTTACGATCATAGGTAGTTAGTGTTAAGGTTTCACTTAGGGAAGAGAGTCATCTTCAACGTTTCAGAGCGCCTTTATTTCTCTTGGGATTTTATACTATTGTACTAATGAGGAGAGAAGGGGGAATTGGTTTCTTTTCAAGGTGAGTGCTTTGTATCGTAGCAGTTGTTTTCAATTCAATTTGGTGTGGGGGGGGGGGTTCCAGCTTCCAGTAACAATAAAATAGGTAAAAAGTTGACAGAAACGGCTGGTGGATTAAAGCATTTTCAGTTTTTGTTTGAAAAGAGCGATTGATTGACTTTCTCAAATTGATACAGGGAGAAAATGTTGAGAGAAAGAGTGGCTGTAACGAGCATAGTCAATTGTTTTTGGTACATTTTGATCAGTGATGAACAAGCTGCATTGTCACAACATTTAAGGGAGAAGTACAACCTCTTTCCCACTGTAGGTCTGGGGGCCAGCCTCTGCCTTTTCTACAGAAAGTTTTATGTGTGCCACCAGTGTGTCTGACCTGGTTCCTCCTACCAGGGTGTTTGAGCATGAAATCAGACTTTCTGCTTCTTCTCACCCTTGACACTCTTGCTTTGATGAAATGTGTAACAAAGAGATGTTCATACAACCTTATTCCCCATACAGGGATCTCTTTGGAACTCCTTGCCTGGTGCATGTTTCCCTCCATCCTACAATCTAGACTACTTTAACAGTAATATTACCTTCAGCTCGCTTGAGTTATATTCAATTAATGTACGGTAGCCCCATGTTAAGTTGTAGCCCCTCTTTTCTTAGTGCCTTACCATTAGTGGTTTTTAGCCTTGTTCAGGGTGAACTTGCATAACTTGTTTTACGAATAATTTCTTTTGAGAATTTAAGGTAAACATTTACTTTAAAGCCATTATGCACTTTCGGTACAGAAAGTTCACAGATTTACAAATAATTTACAGGGTTTACAGAAGGTAATGGTGATAGACTTCTCTTGAAATATTGTTCCATGAAATGCTTTACTTTTTGAGAAAACATTAAAACAATATCAATTCTCGATAGCCAGAATTACGGATTTATTCTAAACACATGTCATGACACGAGTGGGTTTCCCCGTTTTTTTCTCCCGACTCCGATGACCGATTGAGTCTAAATTTTCACTGGTTTGTTATTTTATAAATAAGTTGTGATACACGAAGTGTGGGACTAGGACAATACTGTTTACCGAAAGTGTATAATGGCTTTAAATAAACACGCTATTGCAAACTGACTTGTGATAATGACATCAAATTCAGTGGCGATGTTTTAGGGAGAAACTAATACCAAACTGTTCCTGGTTCTCAGGGGTTTTGCATGGAGATTCTGTTCTTGAAACTGTGGAAAACAAATTAAAGTTGAAGTTGAAGGTGACCATGTTTTAGAGAGAAACTAATACTAAACTGTTCCTGGTTCTCATGTATTTTTTACAAAGATGTTTTGTTGAAAATAAATTATAATTGACAGAAACTCGTTTTTGTGTCTGCATTTTCCGCACGTATCTTGTTGTCACTTTTTTCAAACATGAACAGCACCCCAGAAATGCTTTAAACTTAGATAATCTTTCTTGATTGTTTTACTAACTTTACAATGGTATTAAATCAACCAACAAGTTAAAATGGCAACTCAGATGTTCACATGATAAAATCTGTGAAGTTATTTAGAAGTTGGTTCATTCGACTGCTATTTCGCAAGACCATCTTGCAATGGCATATTTTTCAAGGATCTAAAATGGCTGTATGAAGCATTAAAACAAACCGTTTTAATCGTTATTTGGTGTAATTAAATATTGATAATTTTAAACTTGATTGTTTCTTTTGCCCTCCCCTCCCCTCCTTTTAACCCAATTCACTTTAAACCTTTTGTACACAGTTTAGACTCCCAATGGTTACCATTAGCACAGTACTATACTTGCTAATGGCTGATTGACGGAATATAATCACTCTACGTATTTAATAGCAGATGTTTTATCTTGAGTGAGTGGATTGAATTAAACTCTAGAGTACCCTAACCACAAACCATAGTGTGTATTGTTTCATGAGAATGTTTAGCTCATAGTTAAATAAGATTGCTTAGAAATATGGGCTAAGCAGAGCTTGTGAGGTTAGCAAGGAAATCCACATAGACACATTGATTAATAATGCAATGTGTTGGGTACCATAGGGGTTTACAGGTTAGTCATGTTGCCATTGGACCTTTTTCTTCTGAGCCAAGTAGAAAGTTATCATGACTGGCTTTAGTTCTACTTTGCGTTCCAACCTGGACTTTTATTCCATAACATTTGCATAGTGTTTTACAGCGAGTGTGGAAGCTGTAGGTTTACAGCGCGGAGCTGTTCCCATTGGACTTTTTAGCGCCCCTGTTAAGTTACCGTGGCTGCGCGGAATTCCCACAACCTCTTCCATCCAGTTAGTTTCACATTCTCAGTCGCGGTAAGTTGACAGGCATGGCAGTTTACCTTGTGTTCTCGATGGTTCTAATTTTGTCATTATACATAAACGTTGCAAAAGAAAAATCCAATGGGAACATGGCTTTAGCCAACTTAGTTTTGCAATCATTTAGAAGAATAACTGATAACCTTTTATGCCAGGCACGTGAGAGGAAGTTCAACCATTGTGCATGCAGGCTTTCAATCCAATTTGAATTGTCTCAGCCCCATTTTTTGAAATGGCCGCTGAGTTGTGCATTTCACTGTGTCTTTGCTATCTTCTGTAAGTGTTTATTTACAAACTTAGGTTAAAGTATTGTCGACAATTGCACTAATATTTCTTGTGGAATTATTATTATTATTATTTTGTTTTTGCAGACTGGATATGAAGCCCTGGCTGCTATGATGAGTGCCAGCAAGAAACTGAAAGATCTGATCCAGAAACGACATGTTCACCAGTAAGTTATTATTATCATGATTATTATAGATTTATTAAATGGACACTATTGGTAATTACTAAAAATAATTATTAGCTTAAAACCTCACTTGGTAACGAGTAATGGAGAGAGGTTGATAGTATAAGACATTGTGATAAACGGCTCCCTCTGAAGTGACGTAGTTTTTGATAAAAAAGTAATTTTCCATGAATTTGATTTCGTCACATAATCAAGCATCTGAAAGCACACAACTTCGTGTGACAAGGGTGTTCATTATTATCTCGCAAATTCGACAACTAATGTAGCTCAACTGATCACAGGTTTGTTGTTTTATGCTTTTGTTGATATACACCAAGTGAGAAGACTGGTCTTTGACAATTAAGTGTCCACTGCCTTTAAAAACATAATTACTTGGTAACGAGCAAAGAAGAGCTGTTGATAGTATAAAACCTTATGAGAAACAGCTCCCTCTGAAGTAACATAGTTTTTGAGAAAGAGGTAATTTCTTACTCAAAGGCCTATAGTATTTAAAAAACTGTTTTAAATGCATTTAAAGCCATTGGACCCTTTCGGTTCAGAAAAAAAAAAAAAGTTCACAGATTTACACATAATTTACAGGGTTTACAGAAGGCAATGGGGAAAGACTTCTCTTGAAATATTAGTCCATGAAATACTTTACTTTTGAGAAAACGGTAAAACAATATAAATTCTCGTTAACGAGAATTACGGATTTATTTTAAACACATGTCCTGACACGGCAGAACGCACGGAAACAAGGGTGGGGTTTTCCGTTGTTTTTTCCCGACTCCGATGACTGATTGGGCCTAAATTTTCACAGGTTTGTTATCTGATATGGAAGTTGTGGTACACAAAGTGTGGGCCTTGGACACACTGTTTACCAAAAGGGTCCAATGGCTTTAAAAGCTTGCAACTTTGTGCTATAAGGGGACAACACATGATATTAAGAATATTTCAAAAGGAAAAATACAAAGCTGGAAATTTTATGAAGATAATAAGGTACCAAATTAATTAGACCAAACACAGACTAAAACAGCAACAAATTATAGTATGCAATAGAAAGAGGATTTTTAGACAAAGTTCAGATGTTTTTTTGTTGCCAGGACTTCTAGATACAGGGCACAGTTTCACAAAAGCTGTTAAGCAAAAAATACTGCTTGAATTTTCTTTTGCTCAGCCAAAAAACTGATTGGGGCACCAGTCACATTTTTTATATGATTTTGGCTGGTAACCTGTTTCATGTTAAACAATACTTTTCTGAGCTCTACGAGTTTTTTGTGCTTACATTACAGGCTTTTGAAAATTGGAGCCTGGTTGTTGACTTGCTATCATGTTTTGGGTCCCATGTCAACTTGCTGCCAATTGTTAGTTACATGTAATTCCTGACTTTCTGTGATATTCAATCGAAATGACATTGACTTTGACCTTTGACCACTTAACAATCCCTGTGTGGAATGCACTGACCCTTTTTACGGTTGACATATTTTTTAAGCTTTGATGGATGCTTTGTACGTTCTCATATTTCTCGCTGGAAGGTTAAAAAATCAAATGTCATTGTACACCAGTTCCACAACAGGGTTTATACTTGAATTTTTTTTCAACTTTCATGGAGCCTCAGCCTCTTGCAAAATGAGTCCATTACAAAGTTTAATTTGACTTTAGAGCAACAATTTTACAACCAAAAGATGAATAGCACACCAAGACATTCATATTTGCTATGATATTCAAATATACAGTTGTTAAAACACAATACAAGGCTGCTAGAAAAAATATTCCCAATTTAATTTAAAAAGAACAATTCTTATCAGTTAGACACAACTAATATCACATAGTGCCTTAATTTATGCTTGGCACATAGTGACCGCATGCAATAATTATTTAATGCAAATACAAATTTAGTATGCTTTGCCAATTTATGCGTGTATGTGTGTGTTCAACTCACACAAACCATAAGCACCGTTGAGAGGTTTAAACTTTGCGTTTGATTGTTTTCACATGCACTGTACAATCACTTTAGTGGTCAGTGGGATATATAGTGGCATAAAACTCTGCTACATGTATTTTTATTTGGTTTGCGGTAACACTGTGTGTGTATCTACTTGGAGGTAGAGTTTGTTCAAGATTTAGAAAACTGTCTAGCTTTCTTCTACTACCGCGGAGTAGATTGTTCGGGTGTTGGGGAGACTTCTCAGTTCTGAAAAAAAATAATAATAATAATTTATTGCAATGCCTCAAATCCTAGATAATAATAATTTACATTTATATAGTGCATTATGTGAATTAACATCTCTATGCGCTTTACAATACAACCAGTTACAATTACATATAAACATAAATAACAGAACTTAAATACACATAAAAGAACTGTCCTGCTTATTAACTATTACCTGGGCGGATGGTATAGAGTAAAGCAAGACAGTTCTCTAAAGAACAAACTCTACCTGGCAAGTAGATACACACATGGTGTTACCGCAAACCAAATATATAATGATACCTCACCATGCAATGCCTCAAATCCTATATCTGCTTCATGTAGTAATCCAGAGAACCTTAACTCTTTTGTGTGTGTTTGTTTGGGTGGGGTTTTTTTTCACTATAATGCGACCACTTTATTAGAGTCTCCAGACACACAAGGCCTGAGGGTGTGGGCTACAATTATTTTTGTGGGGAGGCCAATGCCACCTACCCCTTTTACAGTCCATATGGATGTACATGTAGGCTTCTGTATCATCCATCCGAAGCCTGGCCGGTAGAGCAGAAAGCACTACCTCCTCAATTTTATGTAGCAAGTGTCACGACCGGGATTCAAGTCTACACTCTGCTGATCAAATAGCAGAGCATGAATCCGGTGCTCTTAACCGCTCGGCTATGACACGCCACAAATGATGATATGGTGTGCTGATTGAAAACAACAGGACAGTAGTTGAAGTTAATCTTTCATAAAATAATTACGTACTTTGAAATTCCCGAAAAATCTGAAAAACATCTACCCCGCGATAGTAGAATATTTAGCAAGACAGTCCTCTAAAGATTAAACTTTACCTGGCAAATAGATATAATTACACATGGTGTTACCGCAAACCAAATATACATTGATACCTCACCATGCAATGCCTCAGATCCCATAGCCGTTCAATTTACTTCCAATAAAATGTGAGTGATTAATTTCTTTTAACTGTGGCCGTCGACAGTATGCCGATTATAGGCTGGATGGCAGTGGTTGGCAATAACAGCGATTTAATGGAAGTCGCATTAAACAACAAAAATACCACCTCATTAAGTTGCCTCACAAGCACATGGCTTTGCCACATGACTTTGTCATAAAATTAAGAAGTTTTTGTACTGGTATAGGGATTCAAACTAAATATTTTCTGCTTTTCCCCCACTTTATATAATGGCTAAGTTCACTCAAAGACCATTGGTTGATGAGAGGTTGATAATATTGGCTGGTACCTAAACACATGTTTTTGAGCACCAGTAGTAGTTAAATATTAGCCACTTATACACTAATACTTGGCCCAAATTGCAGTGAGGTAATACGCACAAGACAAAAACACACAAACACAGCGCTTAGTTACCTCACATGACTTTATCATATGATCAGTGATCAATTCATTGTTATTTACAGGTGCAGGTAGTGGCGTCGTAATGTATTTTCATTGGGGGATGGGGGCGGGTGGCAGAGGAACAGGGGAAGATAATGTTTTGAACCTATCGTTGTTCATTTCTTTTCATCTCTTTTTTTTTCTTTGGGAGGGGGGGGGGGGAATCAAAAGGACAATGCTTACCATATTAAGGATTTGCTATTTTTAGACAATTGACTCCCGATCAATTAAACATAAACAGAATAATTTCAATGCAACAAGGAAAAGATTAGTTTTTCAAAAAAGTTCAGTCAAGATCAAGGGAAGTTTTTAAAAATACCTGGGGAAATGCCACCAGGTATTTATAGTCCAAATGACATGGTTTCATTTTTGTAATCTTCAACTTTAAGTTCAAGTACTAGATAACTTGTATTGACGTCACATTACAAGCAATTGGATGTTAAAAAAATCCCACTGGAGTTAAAAATAGGAGCTTTTCTTGGTAGAGAATCATCATTGTGTTATCATATTTGATTTCTTTCACTCGACCAAACCAGGGCTTGATTAACAAAGCACTACGTTTCAACTTTAGATGAGTTGTCAATATTGCTTTATATTGTGACATCACACTTTGCATAGCAATCGAGACTGATTTGGAGTTAAGATTAATGTGAGTTCATTGTGAAAATACATGCTCAGTCACTTTTGGGAGCCAATCAGTGTTGGTTTTCAGGACATCCCTATCTATGGTCAGTGTCGGGGGTATGGGTAGGGGGCGCTGCCCCTGGTAGCGAGGCTGCTACCATGGGTTAGTGATGAGGTACATTGTATCAATACGTTGCGATCCAGAAAGGTATTGATACAGCATGTTGCCTATGCTAGCAAGGCGGCTACCAAACCAAAGGTATTGATACACTAGCCATAGAAGCGAGGCTGCTATTAGGGTTTAAAGGGAAGGTACATGTTTGGTAATTACTCAAAACAAATATTAACTTAAACACTGACTTGGTAACGAGCATTGGAGATCTGTTAATAGTATAAAACATTGTGAGAAACGGCTCCCTCTGAAGTAGCATAGATTTTGAAATAGAGGTAATTTCTCAGGAAAATAATTAAAGACTTCTAGCTAGAAAGCACACAAATTTGTCCAACAAGGGTGTTTTTTCTTTCATCATTTTCTCCCAACTCCGATGACCAATTGAGCTCAAATTTTCACAGGTTTGTTATTTTATGCCCAATTATGTTGAGATACACCAAGTGAGAACACTGGTCTGTAACAATTACCAGTAGTGTACCTTCCCTTTAATGACAAGAGGTATGGGTAAGGCGCGCTGCCCTAGCCAGACTGAGCATAGTGATTGGTAATCAGTACCCATTGATTTGGCTGTGAACTTCACATAACCTACCCGTAGGATGCACAGATTTCAAGTCCATTGAAGTACGGGTAGATCAACAGTCAAGAACAAAGCAAAATGTCACAAATCTACCTACATTTTGGTGTAAATGCAAAAGATAGTTGATGGCGTTAATAAATTCAATAATTTATTTGTCCATTAAAAAGATAAAAATGGAAAATTGACTAAGTTTATCATTGATAAAAAGCTCTAATACAGAACATTAAAATATACAGAAATAATAGATAAAACTATGATTTACATAAGTACATTTGGTTAAAACACAAAAGAACTAAACAGAAACACCACATCATGCAAAAACTGCCCAAACCTCTTCGCTCCCACAAGCCATAGGATAAACAATAATCAGTAAAAAAAACCACTTAGAATCATTACAAACTCTAACTGACAAAATGAATTAAGAAAGCGTATGGTTCTACATTGGATGCTAAGGAGTCTTTTCCCTGACCTCATGAAATCAGAATAATAGTGCAAGGGATGGTTCTTATTTGTTAAAACTTAACTGTTCCACGCTAACCAAGTTTTGAGGAAGACAACCCTGGAGTGACCTGCACAGTCTTTGAGGTTATGGTCGGGTGTTGCCTACAAACAGTGTAGAAACTTTGACACCATTCCCACTGGACCCCGCATTGATCTCCCAATTCGAGAAAAGGGCAATCAAGACCCCGAAAGGGCGATCAAAGGGCGATCACTGAGAAACAGGCTCCAGTGGGAAGGCGAGGGCGATCAGGATCTGACCGTGCAATTTTAATCCTCCTCGGTGGGGAGTAGGATTAAAGCGGGATCTGATCGCCCGTTTGGATTAGCGGGCGATCAAAAGTGTAGAGGGAGCGCAAAGGGCGATCAGGCCCCGCAATTTGCTAGCAAAACAGTGTTCTTTTGAACCCACTTCCGTTCAAAAAAAGGGGGATCAATGTGCGATCATACTCAAGTGGGATCGCGACTGTGATTTCACGCCTGCATCCATTGTGGATCCCGATCTCGCTATTGTGGATCCAGTGGGAACGCGATCTTTGTGCGTATGTTTTTGTTGTCCTGTTGTCAAAGTTTGCTTCTTTTTTTAGGGGGGGGGGGGAGGGGGTCATTGTTTTTATTTACTTTTTTAGATGTCATCTAAAACTTTCTAATTCACATTATTGTTGTTATTTGGGGGGCGGGGGGGTGGTCCTGTCATTTTTCCATTATACACTATAAAAATAGTCTCATTGCGGAAACAAGAGAGATGAAACATTTGTTATTTTCCTGTCATCTCTTGAAAATAATACTGAGAATCACATGTTGTTCACTGCAATACTTTGTACAGCCTGGTTTTTTTTACTGTGGAGTTGGAACAAACTTACAGGAACCATGGAGGAACTCCCCAATTCTTTGAAATGCTATATATAAACTGTGTCCAGTAAACCAAAAGTACTTATTATCTGCATGCTGTAGAACATTAACCACAAAATCGTCAAAATAAACAGACTCATAAAGTTGAATAGATAAGGAAAAAAGAGGTACAAATCTGTGTAACCAAGTTTGAAGGTTAACTGCACAGGCCGTGACAAACGAAATGGGTTTTGAAGTTGATAATAATAATTATTCATTGATCTTATATTGCGCTCTCTCCAGGACCAGCCTGTTCGAGGGCGCACGGCAGTAAAAATTGCAAAATATTAAAAAAATGACATACAGTAAGTGAACAGTTTAAAGAAAAGTACACACAGAAAAATATATAAGCAAAGTAGATATATACAACTTTACAAGCAAAAGAGTGCATTAACACCATAAAACAATAAAGGCTGTAAAAACAATGCAACTTTGATACAAGAAAGCAACACTCAAATAAAGACCATAAAATTAAAAAACTAAAATATACAAAACTCACTACACATTACCGAAGGCTTTGATAGTTACTTTATTAGGTGTTTTATTTACAGGTGAAAGTTATGTTCATCCATATAATACATGTAGAACTAAAACGACAGGCATAATGGTTGGGAATCTTGCTTCCTGTCACTCCTTGCCTCCAAAGTTGGGGTAAATCTACCCAAGGGCTTAATGAATAAATATTTCGCAGCCCGGCGACAAATTAATAAGGTGTCGCACCAATCGTACCAAATGTGAGAGTGTCCTGCAGCTATTTTTGGTATTCATGGAATGTCTTGTCCCATGAATACACAAACTGAATTAATTAGGCAACTTATTTACAAGCGCAAAGCAAACTAAAGAGGCTTGAAATTATGCAAATTAAATACATGCATAAACAATCTAAATAGGACCTATAGCAAGAACAATAGTTAGACGCATGGCGGCGCTGTAAAAAAAAAAAAACTCGCCTGGTGCGTCGTGATTGAAGTGCATCGTCGTGCTATATTATGTACATTGAAGTAAGACAATAATAATGTATTTACAAGTGCCTTGCAGCGAAGATTAACAATTCTGGGTGGTCACATCTGTAAAAAATATCCATGAAATTTACGGTGCTTTACCTATCAGCTATGGTGCCAGTTCACAGTGGGAGTTTTGTAAATTGTGCCTTGAAGGGGTTGTTTTTTTACAGTGAGAACAGAAAGACTTGCTTGCCTTAATGACCTCAAATTAAAAATCTCAAATCTGCTATTTCCCTTGGTATTCAGTTTGAAAGTTTTACACAATATCGATAAGACTGGAATACAAATTTTCAGAGATTTATACATACGTGTATTGACATGGTTTAAAGATAGTCATGGTGGCAAACTTCCCTAAAAAAAAATGTTTGCAACATGGTGCCTTCATAAAGCTTACTACATTAGATTGTTTCTTCACCTTCGAAGTTTAAAATCCTACTCATGTACTTGATTGTATCTCCACCATGAAAAGTCACCAAAAAAAGTTGTTATTACGGTCATGTAAGAATTATTTCTGGCTCTGTAAATGTGCTGAAGTAGAATTTTTTTCTTGAAATCCAAGCCCTGCCAATTTGATTTCACTCTCATCTTGCATTTAGCTACAATCAAATACAGTAGAGGTAGGAATTCTACCTCCATGACTCTACCAAGTGTCTGGCTTGTTGTATTTCCAAGAAATATACTAAGTCATGTAAGGTGGGAATTTTTTTGTTGTGGCAGACAATGCTTTAACAATGTCTCTGTTTGTTTTAGGGATGTGTTAGAGATAATGGGTAAACACACCAAGGACCCCTGTGTGCAAATAGCTGCATTGAAGATGATCACATTCCTTGCCATGTCACGTGAGTATTATCATGATGGTCTGCAACAAAATCTCTGTTTGTTTGTTGGGTTCTGAACTGTGTACACATTCTAGATTTGACTGTGGCCAGGTAATCTGGTGCACTGTGAAGGGCTTCAATGTCAAAATGAGCGAGTCACCCATTTTCCAATAGATATTAAGAGTCCTCATCTGACATTGGGAGAAAAAGTTTCAAGTCTCTGCTTCATGTAAAATTGTCATTTCAGAGTGAAATTTGAAACATGATGTCGTCAGACAGAATGGGTCTGTACCTTGCCCTTCAAAGAGAAATTTCTGCCCTAGTTTTTTTTTTCAGCTCAAACTCAATGCCACCTTGCTTGATGAGCCAACAAGCTTTTGAATTTGAGCTTTTCTTTTTTTTTATCCATGTTTGCTTTTAAACCTGGCTTCCACTTAACAATTTCTACCTCCATGCACTGACTGAGTGTTTGGAGATAAACCGCCGTACAACTACAAGTGTATGTTAAAATCTTTTATGGGATTAACCAGCGCTCTGTTCCTTCATGGAGCAATAGGTTATTGGTCCCTTAATCCTTTAGCCATATTTTCACAGCTTGTGAAAGCTTAATCCCTCAGCCACATAAAACTCCCTGCTTGGGTCACTCATATCACATCCTCACCCAGTGTGTGGTGAGATCTTCCAAATTGTCCAATGGGAGCTTGGGCTCCATTTCTTGCCTGCCTCAAACCTCTGGCAACGAGAGTCACTTATCATATGGTCTGTAGAATGAACACATCAGAAATGTTGTTCTAGTTGTGAGTTCTGATACAACATTTCTTGTTCAGCTTTTTTCTTCAAGACATTTTCTCCATGAGTGTTGGCGCTTTTTAATGTGAGTTTTTATAAATCAAATTTGTGAGTTAACCATCTTATAGAGGTGTATAGTATTTTTTTAAACAATTTTTCAGATGATTCTGTTTCAAAGCGAAAAACATTCAAAAACATTAGCTCATATGCCACGGGACATGAGCAAAGAAAAATTGCCTGTCAAATTTTCTGTGTTCAATTAAATTCAGTAGTACATATGATAAGTCTTCTTCTGTTTTGATTTTGAGAAGGAATGATTTGGGTATTAACTTTGGGTATAATCGGTGAGCGTTAAGATTTAAACATATTAAAAATTTATAATTGATTTGGTCAGGTGAGTTTGGCGACAGCACCATGTGTACTTCTCTTTATTTGCAAAAACTTTTTACTCTGAATTATAATTCTCCTTTTATCTTTTCCAGCCAATATATGCATCGTTCTGTTTGAAGAGCAGGTTCTTGAAGCGATAGTACAGACCATGAACAATTTCAAAAGCAACGAAGACCTTCAAAAGGTGGCCTGTCAAGCACTGAGACAACTCCTTGCAGAAGGTAACATTCTCAAAGAAAAAAAAACACTGCTTCAGCTACACAAAATAGTGCTGCTACTTATACCATTGCTGCAGTTGCTGGAGCTGTTACTGCTTCTTCTACTGCTGCTGCTGCTGCTGCAGCTGCCGCTGCCGCAGCCACTGCTGGAGCTGTTACTGCTTCTACTACTACTGCTGCTGCTGTTGCTGCTGCCGCTGTCGCTGCTGGAGCTGTTACTGCTTCTACTACTACTGCTGCTGCTGTTGCTGCTGCCGCTGCCGCTGCTGGAGCTGTTACTGCTTCTACTACTACTGCTGCTGCTGCCGCTGCTGGAGCTGTTACTGCTTCTACTACGATTGCTGCTGCTGCTGCTGCTGCAGCTGCCGTTGCTGCTGCTGTTGCTGCTGCCACTGCCGGAGCTGTTACTGCTTCTACTACTGCTGCTGCTGCTGCAGCTGCCGTTGCTGCTGCTGTTGCTGCTGCTGCTGCTGCTGCTGCTGCAGCTGCCGTTGCTGCTGCTGTTGCTGCTGCCGCTGCCGCTGCTGAAGCTGTTACTGCTTCTACTACTGCTGCTGATACAGCTGCTGCGGCTGCTGTTGTTTCTTGCTGTATTGCTTCTACTTCTACTCTTATTATTGCTGCTACTGTTTCTGCTGCTGCTCTGGCTAGTATTGCTGTTGATGTTGCTGCTGTTGTTGCGTGTACTAGTACCTTTGCTGGAGATACTTTTGCATTGCTCCTACATGCAGCATGTGGTGTCACTGCTCCCATTTTTCCCACTACTTACTTAATAGATAATATTTGTATTTTTAATTTTTTGACCAAATAACCAAACTATACTGTACTTACTGGTTTGTACAAAGCCATTTGTCAAGGTTGTTTAGATCTTATATATTTCCTTATATTTTCTTGTAGATTCCTCCAATCAGGTTGACTTTGTGGACGATGGGAAGCACCGGTCTGTTACAGCGGCACTCAGGAATCATCGAGGGATTGTGGTTGTTCAGGAAGAGGCTATGTGGTTACTGGCTGTCCTAGCTGGTTCAGGTACTAAACTATGCCCAATTGCATCAGACAGCTTAATTTGAAGGCACTAAACACGCTCGATAATTGTCAACAAACAATATTCACACTTTGTGTGTTCCAACATACATAACAAATCTGTGAAAACTTGGGCTCAATTGGTCAACGAAGTGGCAAGAAAATAATGAAAGAAAAAAAAACACCATTGTTGAACAAATTTGTATGCGTTCAGATGCCTGTGAGAAGGGATGAAGTCTTTCTCTGATTCAAATATTTTAGTGAAAAATTACCTCTTTCTCAAAAACTTTGTTACTTCAGAGGGAGTCGTTTCTCACAATGTTTAATGCTATTAACAACTCTCTGTTGCTCGTTACCAAGTAAGTTTTATTGCTAAGTATATATTTTTAAGCAAGTACAAAATGTGTCTAGTGCCTTTTATTGCATTCAGGTGGCTTTTCATTTTCATTTAATTTAATTCAATTGACTTTTCATGAATTTATTTATTTATTTTCCTGTACTAAATATTTTTTTAAGCGCTGTGATTTAGTTTTCTTAGTAGAGCGCATTTTAAGTGCCGTTTATTATTTTTATTATTATTATTATTTAAGATTTACAATTTGCTTAGCATATTTTTGCTTGGGGAACCAGTCAGAAACAGCTCTTAAAATTGTATTTTGACTGGTAACCTTTGTTTTTTGTCGTCAAAAAGGCTTTATCAGTCTATGACCCTTATCAAAATTACAACTTTGGGCTGAAGCTTAGGTTGTGGCTTAGGCGCGTTATAAATACGCGTTATAAATAGGGTTATTATTATTAATATTATTATTCATGCTTGAAGTACGATACAGGAAGTGCATGTTTTTAAAGTAACTAACAAAGCAGAGTTTTGGTTTAGGTTATAAACTGCCAAATTTGTTTGGGCATGAGGGCAACAGCACAGGAATATTAATACATTGATAACAAATCATGATGAGAAAGATTACATTGAGTAGATAACGCGTACCTATAATAAAAATAATAATAATAGTTTTGTTTTATATAGAATGTGCCATCTGGGGTCGAAATGAAACAACACCAAAGTATTATAAAGCCAGATGTTACATAACTGGTTTTCACCTAAGTTTTAAAACTGGTATATTTTGAGTGTCACAATACACCATCTTAGGTTGTATTCTGATATCTTCACACATTAACACAATGATTAAACCAATGAATATTATGCACGAGATTTAAAAGGTACATTAGTCAACTTTTGAACAGATTTGTTTCTGTTCAAGATGTTACACAGTGAGGTACATGTATTGTTGTTCAAATAAAAAAAATTAAAAAACCACGAGACATTGTCACTGGGACCTGTGGTCCAGTTTCCAAATTGAGCCTTGGTTTAGTTACATTCCAGTCAAACAGGAAGACTCAAGGCTTTTGACCCAACTGGTTTGACCTAGTTAAAGGCAATGGACACGATTGGTAATTGTCAAAGACTAGCCTTCACAGTTGGTGTATCTCAACATATGCATAAAATAACAAACCTGTGAAAATTTGAGCTCAATCGGTCATCGAACTTGCGAGATAATAATGAAGAAAGAAACACCCTTGTCACACGGAGTTGTGTGCGTTTAGATGGTTGATTTCGAGACCTCAAATTCTAATCTGAGGTCTCGAAAACAAATATGTGGAAAATTACTTCTTTCTCTAAAATTATGGCACTTCGAAGGGAGCCGTTTCTCACAATGTGTTATACTATCAACCTCTCCCCATTACTCGTCACCAAGAAAGGCTTTATGCTAATAACTATTTTTTAGTAATTACCAATTGTGTCCACTGCCTTTAACGCAGGTCAGTTAGTTGTCATTGATAACAGGATGCACTTGGCTCACACCTTTTGATTCAAACTTCCTTTATCCAAGGATTGTAATTTTTATTGTTCAGTTGTTTCAATGACCTTCTTTACATTCATTTTAAAGAATTTAAATCAAAAAGTTTTAGATTTGACTGATTATTAGATTAGATTTTTGGAATATATTTTCTTACAAGCATTTAGTGTTGTTTAGGGTATACATTTCATCATTTCTGTATTCAGGCCTGCATGCTTTTTGAAAGGGCACAAGGGCATCAATTGTAAATTTCTATTGTAGCATTTCAAGTGAGGGCACTAAGGCAATGACCAGGGGGCATGGAGACAATCGCCTTTGTTGCCTCTGTGAAATATCTGGCCCGTTTATTTCTTGTTTTTTATTTAACAGAGGAAAACTACGACATCCTTCTCCAGGAATGTAAGAAGTTGTTGATATCGGCCATGAAGAATTTCCCAGAAGAGGAAGGCGTCCAGACTGCTTGCTTTGCCTTCATTGATGCTGTAGCTATCAATAGTAAGAATACCACAGTTTGATTTAGGAACATGTTGCCTTGGATCGGACGAGTTGGTCTATAAAAAAGTGTTTGTAACCGTTTGTTATAAAATGCATATGGTTGGAAAGATGCTTTAAAAGTAGAATACAATGATCCACGCAAATTTGCTGTGAAGTTGCTTCAGCTTTGTTTTCCTTTTACTTTGCGAACTGACACGGTCGGCCATTTATGGGTGTCAAAAATTTGACTCCCATAATTGGCCGACCGTGTTAGTTGATGAGGTAAAAGGAAAACTGTGCAATTTGGAGGCATGTTTGTGTGGATCATTGTATTCTACTTTTACAACATCTTTCTACCCATATGCATTTGATAACACTCGGTTACAAATGCATTTCAAAGCTCGACCGATCCAAGGCAACGTGTTCCTTTCAGAGTAAGGGACTGCAAATATCAAACATAGGGTGGCTGCGGTCAAAAATAAACCCATTCATATTTGAATATTAATAGTTTGGAATGATGTAGTTTGCCCGCGTTAGCAAATTGTTTTCTTTAAACAGAACAAATATTGGCCAACATTATCACACAAACTTTGGTATTTATAGTCCCTTTCTCTTACAAAACTAAGATACATATATACACAAATGCCTCAATAAGATTGGAATGCATATGTTTACAGAATGACACATAACTAACATGATATAAAGGATGGCCACCATAGAAAGCTTTCCTTGAAGTAATTTTGCCTGACCCCTTCCACCATTCCCCAGTTTTGAAAGGTAAATTGCAGGTACAAATTAAGCTATGTGTAGACACTGTATCGCTTAAAAGCACACTACCCTGTACAACACACTGTGGCATTGACTTCAAATTATTGTAACCATGGAGGAAGGCAACCAAGATTATGGTGACAATGACAGGTTGAATTTGATAAATTATTGATCTAGAAAGGTTGTGCTTTCTGTACATGATGAATTATTCATGACCATGGAGTTACATAATACAGTTATATAACCTGGCTAGAGGAAGTAATGACTATAGCCCTTTTCAAAATGTATCAATAATCCTGGTGGATTACAGCCCCCAGGGTGGCCCTGGGTTGTTTGTTTACACCTTTGTTACCCTGGTGTGGGTTCTGGTTGAATTTTCAAGAATAACCCAGGGTTTTACCCCTTAGCCCCATATCAGAGGAGGGGTTGGCTAGTCCCTGGATATGCCCATTTACTGGTGTAGATCAGGAGTAATGATCAAAGGGCCACCCCCACCCCCCCCCCCACAAATGAACCAAAAACCATTGATGTAATATCATTGAAAAGAGTATATGAAAAAGCTGGTAAACCTGAGGACTTTTGAACTCACTAAACTCTGAACATAAACCTTCTAAACCCGTATTTAAGCGTAAAATTTAGGCTATTTTTTTGAATTCCTGTTATAGATGTTTTTCTATCTTACATAACTGATCTATCTTTGCTCATGCTCCTCCATTGTTCATTTGTCTATTAAACTACTTTCATTGTTAGCAGCTTGTGAATTGAGCCTTCTTGAATACACCTATCCTTTCAGGAACACCATGAAACGACTATCTCTAATGAGTCGGGGTGGTTTCAACTCGACGTTTCGATCAGTATTCTCTGATCCTCTTCTGGAGAAAGCTAAGATAGTCTTTACATGGTGTTACCGCAAACCTTTCCATATCGTATTTCCACAATGCTAAGTTTCCAATCCTAATTTCAGGAACATTTTTCCTACCTGGAGTGGTATCTTCCACAAGACATCGATGCACATCCTTGCTCGGGGACCCATAGTATTACAAGCGTTGCTTCTTTATGGGTCCCTCCACAGTTTCATGTACTTTAATGCTTGTTCTTTATTAAATGAAGTCTTATCAAACGACTATGCAACTCTTAACTTCCAACTTACTTTGTCTTTTTTTATTTTGATACTGGGGAAATAAATTGATTGATTGGTTGATTGACATTGCAAATTGCTTACCAACCAAAATGGCAAGTGTGGTATAAATGCAACCAATTGTTAATAGCCTCACAGTTGTATACTATCAGAGTCTTTTAACATTGACACCCCAACAAACATCTAGTGCAGTTAACTCTATCTATAACAAGATCACATGGACTGGCCAAATTACTTCTTTATAACAGGAGCATTTTTGTAAGAGGGCAGCAAAACAAACAAAACACAAAGCTGAAATGAGATTTAGGACTTCCGAATGCATTCTTTACAAACAGAACCTCTTTGACTGCACCACTTTCTTGTCACTCTATTCTAATTGACTGCTGCTGTTCCACTTGTATACATGTACAGGTTAAAAACCTCATTATAAAAACACTGCTATAAAGAGGATCTGCTAAGCGTACATTCCGAAAGCCCTGAATCTCATTTATGCTTTGTGTTTCTTTGTGTTACTGTTCTCTTAGCCTATAACTGTGTTCTGTTATGAAGAGGTCAGTTAGCCACAGTCCCAGTGATCTTGTTATAACTGCACTTGTTTGTGTGTTTTGTATTGTCATTGAGCCTTTGAGAAAGACTCAGCTGGGGTCTAAAAGTCAGGCCATTCATGATTGTTTGTGGCTTAATTTAAAATAGTGTGAACTATAGGAGGAATTGGAAGACATTACAAGCAGACAGGAATTGGATCAGATGGTTTTATTGAAAGTTTGGAGTACAAAGGTTTTGTCTTGGGGCTTAGGGACCATCCAAGTTGTAAAGACTTCACAGTCATACAAAGAGTACTAGGGATGGTTGGGGGACCAGGGGTGGATTGGTTGGCGTGTGCGTAAAGCGCTCGCCTCTCACCAAGGTGACCCCGGTTCGATTCCCGGCCGGGGACATATGTGAGTTGAGTTGTGCATTGATTCTCTGTTGTGCCACGAGGGTTTTCCAGACCATCCGGTTTTCCTCCCTCGGGGAAAAAAATCAAACACTTTTTGATCTTGGCTGTGCTCCGTGGTCATAATGGGTTGATGTGGCTGGCAGCCAAAGGCGCCCTTGAATGCTAGCTTCTCGAACATGTGTAGCCGCGTCCTTCGCAAGTAAGCTCTTAGCTGCGAGTAAGGATGATTAGCCCCCCAAATTATTATACTATTATTATTTCACAAAGAGCTGAGATTGGTCTTAACTGCAAACCAATCGTAGTTGCTAGGTAAAGTGATGTCGCAATACAAATCACTATAATAATACTGACAACTTGTCTTGCGTTGAATCTTATATTGCTTTGTGAAATCGAGCCCTGCACTGCGGCCGATTTCATAAAACGCTAGGATTAATCCTATCTCTGAGCTAGGATGAGTAACTCACCCTAACTTAGGATGGGTTCAATGCGTCCTAACGTCTTTGGACATGAAATTTTACTCGTCCTAGGTCCTGAAATTAATTCTAAGTTAGGAAGAGTTTGGTGAAATCGACGGCAGGTGTGTCAAATGTTGATACTATAATTTGAGTTATTGATAATAACTTGATGAGGTGGGGGGGGGGGTCCTCAAAAGGAGTTCATGTAGGCCTACCCTCTGTTTGACCTGCAAAAACTTGGGACGATCCTCTCAAATTTGTGTGCGAGTTCCGCTATAAATTATGGTTTTCTAAAAAAAATTGTTATTTTTCCACAGTTGAGAGTCAGCAGTTATTGGAAGTGAATGGCACGTCTGGTCTCGTTCTGTCTGGGATTCGAACATTCCCTCATAATGCTGACTTACAAACGCTAGGCTTTGGTATTCTCTCCAAACTAAGTAAGTTTGTCATACAATTATAGTTTATTGTTTGTTGAGAGCAATATTCGGAGTTACAACAATGCAGGGCTTTACATGTACATCGGCTGTACAACGTAGGTTAAAATCACACTCTTGTTGCTATGGATCAACCAATCAGAATCGAGGATTTAAGTTTACTTGAAGAGAAAACCCAAATTATGATCTTTGCTGTGCTCTTTTAAAGGGTCGATGTACTTTTTATAGGACAAAAAACACAATGTCCACAAATTTACTTTAAACTTACAAAGTTTGTAGATAATGATAGTAGAAAGCTTCCCTGAAAATATTACTTGCTGAGGTGTTGTAGTTTTTGAGAAATAAGTAAAACAATGTCATGAAAATAATTTTCATCTCAATGATCATGAGACGAAAATTATTTTAGCATGTAAAAATGTACTTTCATGACATTGTTTTACTAATTTCTCAAAAACTACAGCACCTTAGCAACTAATATTTTAAGGTATGCTTTCTACTATCATTATCTTCAGACGGTGAAGTTTTAAGTAAATCTGTGGACATTGTGTTTTGTGTACGAAAAAATATATCTGCTTAAAGGATTTGGGTAATTATTTTTTTGAGAGAACAACAAATATCAGTTTTCAAACAAACAATGCATTTAATAAAATGTTATGCTGATAATTTGTTAATTTTTTATCTTCAAATTTGTCTTTTTGCGGGAAATGAAGGTGCTGTTATTTTCCGATCTGGGAGTACGAGCATGGAGCCAGTAGAGGATGATTGGCTGCCGGATATCTTCATGGGATTGACTCTTCATCTTGACAACAAGGAGTGTCAGGTTAGCCCCTCACCTTAAAATCCTTATTGTATTTTGTATTTTGGAATTTCTATTAAATGGTCTCTTTCTATGAATCTCAGATCTGTTACAGTCCGTCCATGAAGTGTACTTAATTACCTTTGTACACCAGGCTCCATCTTGTTACAAATTGCCTTATGCTTTTCAACAAAGTATGACAATTTTTCACATGCCGAGTTTGAAAGTCAGCCACCCCAGGGGCTAACAACTTGACAATTTTTTAAAGGCAGTGGACACTATTGGTAATTACTCAAAATAATTATTAGCATAAAACCTTTCTTGGTGATGAGTAATGGGGAGAGGTTGACGGTATAAAACATTGTGAGAAACGGCTTCCTCTGAAGTGCCATAGTTTTTGAGAAAGAAGTAATTTTCCACGAATTTGATTTAGAACTTGAGGTCTCGAAATCAACCATCTAAATGCACACAACTTCGTGTGACAAGGGTTTTTTTTCTTTCATTATTATCTCGGAACTTTGATGACCGATTGAGCTCAAATTTTCACAGGTTATTTTATGCATATGTTGAGATACACCAACTTTGAAGGCTAGTCTTTGACATTCACCAATAGTGTCCACTGCCTTTAACAGTCTGAAGTTTCAACCCTAGCAGAGACTTTTTTGAAGGCTAACTGACGACACAACACACAGGTTTACTATCAAGTGGGATGAAATGAAAAGAGAGAGAGAGGCAGAAAGCAAAACATTAAAAGCAATAAATAATGTTGTTTAATGTTCTTAAAGACTCTGGACACTATTGGTTATTGTCAAAGACCGGTCTTCTCACTTGGTATATCTTAACACATGCAACATGACAAACCTGTGAAAATGTGAGCTCGATCAGTCGTCGAAGTTGCAAGATAATAATGAAAGAAAAAAACACCTGGTCACATGAAGTTGTGTGCTTTCAGATGCTTGATGCTTGAAATCAAATTCGTTGAAAATTAGTTCTTGCTAAAAAACTATTTCACTTCAGAGGGAGCCGTTTCTCACAATATTTTATACTATCAACCTCTCCCTAATACTTGTTACCAAGTAAGGTTTTGTGCTAATCATTATTTTGAGTACATACCAATTGTGTCCGCTGCCTTTAAAGGAACATCACTGAGCCGATGTCACAATACATATTTAGTCGAAAAGATGTCAGCCAATGTTTTTGGTTCTCCAACAGGAAGCTGGTTGTAATGCGATACATGAACTGGTTGAGAGAAGACCACACATGCTGAAAGGAATTGAAAACAAGTAAGCTAGGTTGAGAGTGGGGTCAGGAGTTGACCTCGAGGTCATATAGGGGTCATGGGAAGGTCATGTGTTCCTTTGTGCTCTACTAAATCATAATGATAATAATACTTAAACTTATATTGCGCCCCTTACATCAAAATTATCAAAAGCGCAAAATTTCCCAGTTAGTTTTCCTTGTTGTTTGTTATAAATGTGTGTCCTGATTAGTTTTTAAGTATTGGTGCAATTACATGTATTATACCAAAGTGATAAACCTCCTTTGACACTCTCTAAACTGTATGTACATGTGTGATTCCTTTTTGCTGTGACATCAGTCTAGAGAATGCAGTATTAGCAAGTCTGCGTGTTTGTGGTAATAACTAAACTGTACTTGTGGTTTTTGTTTGTCCTGTAGCATCAGCCTAGAGAATGCAGTATTGGCAAGTCTGCGTGTGTATGGTGAAAGTGACGTCAGTGTTTTCATAGCATCATGTGCTGCCATCCATTCCTTGGTGGTAAACTCCGGTAAGAAATCATTCCAAATAATCTCTTACATATAATTCAAACTCTTCTACATGTATTTATTAAAGGGAACACCACTATCTTTTTGGAAAAAGTAAATTTCTCCCCATCATTTAGGCGCATCATGGCTCAGTGGTTAAGAGCAAATGACTCAAGTTCAGTCATCGGAGTGTGGGTTCGAATCCTGGTTATGACACTTGTGTCCTTGAGCAAGACACTCAACTGTGATTGCTTTTCTTCACCCAGGGGTAAATGGGTACCTGTGAGGGCAGAGATGGTTCTTGTGGTTGATTTAACTCGGTGCACTACATATTTGGCAGCACAGGCTGTATACTCCCCAGGGAGCTGAGATGATTGCAAAGGTTGTGGGTTCGAATCCAACCTGAGTAATATGCCTGTGATTTGTTTTCACAGAGCCCAGGAAAGTACTTGAGTATATACAGAGTGCTTTAAACACACATCGGTGCAAGGGTAAAACAAAAATTAACAATAAATATACTTTACCCCCCATTGTAATTTTAACGGCCATTCAATATTTATATTTGTTAATAGAGCTGATGCAAGAGAGTTTCATGATGAAGGGAACCTACATGGACATCCAGTCTGGTATGACGACCCATCAGCTGTATGATAAAGCCCAGGCCATTGCCTGTAAGGCTCTGATGGGACTCTGTCTCTTCAGGTAACTATTTAACCTTGTCAATTAGGGAACAGGTGCCAATTTCATAGCACTGCTTAACGGTAAGCAAATTTTCCATGCCTGCTATAGCAGAAAAATTTCCCAAAGCATAAGTATATTTCACAGGTTGCCCGTTCACCATGAATAAGCATTGTTATATCATTTTTTTGGGGACAGTAAGCACCGGAAGGTTAGCAAGCCTTTTTGCGTGCTTATGGTTAGTAGAGCTATGAAATGGAACTCGCACAGTAAACACAATATTGGTCATTAAGCAGCTCTATGAAATTGGGCTCAGATTAATAAATCTGTTTAAGCACAACAAACTGATGAATTTGTATATAAATTAGAATTTTACTTTTGCTTTTAATTATGTGCAATCCTCATGTTAAAGTTTCTTCCCCCCCCCCCATTGTTTCTATTGTTTGGTTGTACACTTTTGTAATTATGTATAAAGTATTGTGTGTTTTTAGTGGTTCATCTGGGCATCGGTACCAAACAGATTTTTACCCAGTAATAAAGGACCAACTAGAATAAATAAATTGACAAAAATTTAAAAAAAGTTACTAGCAAAAAAATATTGTCACACATTTTGTCTGGTGAGCAAATCTATTATTTGTTTTTATTTTATTTTTGGGTGAACATTAAACAATTTTCTGAGAGCAGGATTTGAGCCTGAGGCAGTTTATCTATGAATCAACTGAAAGTCTAGTTTAAACAGAGCTAAATTTATGGCCAAGTATTTCTATGAAGTTAGGTCCTGATGATTTAAAACTACAAGTAGCAAGGTGCAAAAATTGATTGATTAATTTGAAATTGATTGACAACTAATTTGGCACTGATTTTTGATTGACTGTCTTCCCTTTACAGTCCTGAAGACAAGGAAGCTTTAGCCCTAGCTGGGGTCCAGGCTGAGATTTTCAATTCTCTGAAACTTTATCCTGAGAAATTAGACGTGCTTGAGTCAGCTATCGGAGCCATTGCTTGCCTTGCGGACGTTGGTAAGTTACAGTGTTTAATAATAATAATAATTTGGGGGGCTAATCATCCTTACTCGCAGCTAAGAGCTGAATTGCGAAGGATGCGGCTACACATGTTCGAGAAGCAGGCATGCAAGGGCGCATTCAGCTGCCAGCCACATCAACCCTTTAGGACCACGGAGCATAGCCAAGATCGAAAGTGTTTGATTTTTTCCCGAGGGAGGAAAACCGGATAGTCTGAAAACCCTCGTGGCACAGCAAAAAACCACTGACAACTCAACTCACATATGGCCCTGGCTGGGAATCGAACAGGGGTCACCTTGGTGAGAGGCGAGCGCTTTACGCACAAGCCGTGCCACCCATGTTTGATTCATTGATTACTTGAAAGATAGCCCTGAGCCCGCCAACCACACAACCAATCAGAGTATTGATTGACCTGCAGTGGATCCACTGAACCCCTATCAATAAGCCCACTCTTCTCTTACCTCTTCAGTCTCCTGACGATGACTAGAGCAAGCTTGTCGAAACGTTGAGACCAATTCAGAACTGACTCCGCGGCAGTACAGTTAATTACGATCCTATAAGCTAAAGTAGTAGTCCAAGTCTATTTTGTATACCATCTGCCCTGGTAATAGTTAAAAGCAGGACAGTTCTTTTCAGAACTGAGAAGTCTCCCGAACCTCCGATTATCTACTCCACGGCAGTAGAATAAAGCAAGACAGTTCTCTAAAGAACAACTCTACCTGGCAAGTAGATACACACATGGTGTTACCGCAAACCAAATATACTTGAAAGATGGCACAATACTAGCAGAGCTGCCAACTCTTATTGATTCTGCAGAAAGTTCCCTGAAAATAAACCAATCCAGGCCTTGAAATAATCCATGGCACCCCCCAGCAATAGACCGATCCAGTAGGCTCCGCCCACGACGCACGTGTGAGCAAGAACACGTGAGGCTCTCCAATGCCTTACTGCACAACTCTGCCGCGCGCCAAGATACGTGCATGCATGTCGGACCTTAGTGTCGGACCTTCGTTGCGTTGTGATTGGTCAATATGCAATGGGGCGGAGCTTAATGGATCGGTCTACTGCTGTGGTGGCCTGTGCTTTTGCTGTGATTCAATATCAGTTTACATTTTTCTCATAAAAGTGCACCTAACAACAGGAAGATTGCTGTGCCCCTTCAAGAGTGAAGTTCAAGACCTACAATCTTTCAATGTTCTTATTAACAGATTTAAAAAAAAATTGAAAATAAGTGTGGAAACTTTTTCCCTGTTTTGTTGAATGTTGTTCTAAATATTGCCTTGAATGCTGCAACAAAATCTCCCTGACTACAAGATGCAAATGTTGGCAACTCTGCACTAGTGGCTGTAAGTGAAAAGTCAACATAATACTCTTTATAGTAATAACAACTAATTCTTATATATGTAGCCCATTTTACAATAATGCATCAATGCACTTTACATTAGTGCCCTGGTCATTGGGCTAATGACAATCCTTTATAAACTTTCTCAGCTCCCTGGAGAGTATACAACCCTGAGCTGCTGTGGTGCTCAAAAGGCTTTATTAAACACAATATCAACCTCTACCCCTAGCAGGTTCCCATTTATACCCCATTAATCTTTATGTAATTTATTAAACATGAGTATTTTGTATACATCTTTCTGCAGACATTGTTCGTTACCAGTGCATGGTAGAAGGAATCCATGAGTTGATTTTACAGGGTATGATCAACAACCCTGATGAGAGTAGGATACAGGAGCTAGCCTTAGAAGCAATGGCCGTCCTCTCAACAGCTGGTGAGAATACATTCATTTCATTTCACTTTATTTGTGGTGTGTGTCGTGGCCTAGCGGAAGGGCACCAGACTCAAGCTCTTGTGTTTCTAATCAAGCGTAGTCCCACTTTACCTTTGTTAAAAGTGGGACTGTTAAACAGCGGCTACAGGATAATCTAAATATTTTAACTATTTCCTTTTTTGGCCAAACAAACATCGTAGATACCGATTTATAAGCATTTTACGCTTTTGCATTTAGTAATAAATAATTCAAGTCAAAAATGCACCTCTTCGCGCGGCTTTTTCAGCCGAGAATAAAAAACTGCTTGTCTATGATAATGATATGCAATGACCCTTTGACATCATTGGCGCATTTTCCCAATAGGGGTTGTACACAGTTCTCCAGCTTTGGCCAATTGAGGGCCCTATTTTCCACATCAAATTGTTTGACCTCACTTTTTTTTTAAATTTTGGCTTGGAGTGTTTCGGAGAAAAATCATTTTTACCATGTTTTAACGTGGCGTAAGAGACTCGTTATTTTTTTTTCTGTTTCCTATGGACTGCATAAATGTAACAACTATATATTTCTGAGCATTCTATAGCCAGCCTTTAAAGTGTCTTGAGTGTCACTGAGTGACGATTATGCGCGCTGTATAAGAAGCCACTATTATTAATATTATTGTTATTATTTATTCTGGTCGTCAGGCCAACCCTCTCAGAAAAATGACCTGAATCACTTTACTAGCCAAGAACTCAAGGTAGAGCAGAGAAGGAAGTTTCAGGTTTAGGCTTGGGAGGAAAACCTCAGAGAAATCCCACGTAGTCGGGTAGAGGCTGAAAACCCTATCCACGTAGTGCCCCTGGTGTGGTTCGACTTGGGGCCCTAGAGGTGGGAAACGAGGAAAGATACCACTACGCAAACCAAACCTCCTCAAGGTTTTAGTTTCTCACAAGAATATTCCTGAAGAAAATATTTACCAAACCTAACTATGTGATGAAATTGTCTTGGTTTAAAGACAAATATACTCATGAAGTGTAATCTTTCTAGATTTAAGCCAAACATTTATTTTCTTCTTGACATTCAGATGGTATGGCTGAGATACTGTGCGAGGCTGGAACGTTAGCACATACTGTAGAGACTATGGCAAGATACGGCCATTGTGAAGGTTGGTAGACATTTGTGTTCTAGATCAATTAAATCTCAAATTATTTAACATATTTTTCATGTATTTTTGAGAAAGAAATCTTCTTAAAAGGCTGCTTTATTTTTGAAGTTCTTCAAATTCTAATGTTTTCATTCTTTTGTTTCTTCTAATGTATAATTTATCAAGTAATAGATTACAAGGGAAACTGACTTGAAAAACGAAGCATGTTCGCCTATGGTTGCTTACGTTCGCCAACATTGGTGCCGCACAGCTTGTTCAACTCGAAATTCATGCCAAATGTTGCCAAATGTTGGTAAATGTTGGCAACGTTTGCGCAAGTGGACTGTACCCCCCTGTATGTAAAAAGTGGAAGTAATGTTTTTGGTTTGTCTTTATGCACCAGGTATTCAACAGAAAGGTAGCATTCTGCTGCAGGCGCTGGTAGCCGAGCAGAAATCCATTGACAATGTACCAGTTGCTAGACAGGTTGCCAAGGCTCTGGTTACTGCCATGAAGAAATTCCGGAGTGATCCTAACGTTCTTGCTGAGGTGAGATTGTCGTCTGCCAAACCTTGTGTGGTACCAAAAAAACACCATTTGTTTAGAAGCATTTCTTATGACAGAAAAAAATACCCCAAAAACACCATTTGTTTAGAAGCATTTCTTATGAAAGAAACTTTTAACTCTGAGAAGACCTGGGGCCTTTCTCAAACCTCAGCTTGGGCTCAGGCTCCAGGCACCGTGTGCAAAATACACGCTACTCCAAAATGCATGATATTAATGTCAAGCTGCGTTTCCACTGTGTGTGCAGTGGGTGGAGCCCAAGCTGGAGTAGGAGCCCAAGCTGAGGATTTGAGAAAGGCCCCTGGACTCTTTGAAGACTGTATGTGAAGCCAAGTCCAATTATTTAACCTTTGGTGGCATAAATCATTAGAGAAAAACCAGCTCAATGCAACTACTATGGCTTCTGGTGATCAGTGGAGCCAGTTTGTGTGAAGTGACCACGGCTTACTTTGGACTTACGTCACACTTACAAACAGTATTACAGCCAAGGACATTTTTATCATATATATTTGTCGCTAAGAAAAAGGGTTCGACCAGTGTGTCTGGCAGAGTGTTTACCTTTAATAATTTAAAGGCTGCAGTCAAGTGGAAGAAGAAGAATTCTGAAATCTACTCAATGGCTGTAGAATAAATTGCTGTTTTTTTTAATAGCGTAAATCTACTCCGTGGCAGAATAAGTCGTAAGAAAAGTTCTCAAGACCAACTCTATACATCAAAGTAGATTTATACACCCGGTGTTAACGCAAACCTTATATACAGCTCTATGACTATAGTCTTTGTGCTTAAATCTACTCTTGGAATAACTTAACTTTAATTGTGTTGAATTGTTTGCAGAGTTGTGTTGCGATGCAGTTGCTGGCAGAGACATCAGAGCAGATTGGTCACGTATTTGTAGAGAATGACGCTCATGAGGAGCTTTTCTACATCATTGAAACCTACGATCAGGACAAAGGTAAGAGCACTTGAATTCAGTTATTTTTTCCCCCGTTACATTTGTTTATTTATTTATTCTGGTTTTTAAAGCCAAGGTCTCTCAGAAAAGTGAACTAAAGGACTATTCTAGCCAAGAACACCATGAAGAAAGGAAAAGGAAGGAAGTTTCAGTTGAAGATGTGGAAAGGAAAACCCCAGAGAAACATTCCAGGGAAAACTGACGCAGTCAGGTTGGGATTGAAAATCCAATCCAACTAGTGCCCACTGGTGGAATTTGAACCAGTGTCCTAGAGGTGGTAGGCGAAGAAAGAAACAACTACGCCCCTGCCCACCATATTCACTGGTATCTGATAACACAATGACTATAAGTTTTGTACTTATTATAACTCGGGGCCTGGAATTAGACGAGGCCATGGAAGCCCTAGCCGGTCTCTTGAAAAGTTTCCCTTATACTTTAAAGTTTCATGGTGGAAGTGCCTTTTTTCAAAATGAAAATGGCTTTGCCCTCCATTGTAGTCAAGAGTGTAGATTTTTAGCAGATTAGCTGATTTTCCAATTGTTTATTACACTGTGCAAAGTTTTTTCACCATTTACTCTTTTATTCACAATAACAAAATTGCATATTTGTATGATTTTGAATCAAGCAAGATGGAGACGCTAGGAAAATTACAAGTAGTGTCTACCGGACAAAAACAAGGACAAGAAATTGCAGACTTTTATCTGAACTCAGGCTTTGTTTTGCCTGAAAAGTTTTTGTTATTTTCTTCAGCTTTGAAGAAATCCAGCTCTTTTACTGCATTAGTGCTGAGGACACTGTTCCCAAAAGCTCCTTGGAACCTGTTACTCCATGGGTTATCAAAAGGTGGACATGCCATTATTTCTTTGTACCTCTAATTTTTGGATCCTAACTTGAGACTTTTGTATTTCCTCTCTCCCAGTACTGATTGATCTAGCGTGTGAGTGTCTGTATGTTCTATGCTGGAAATGGGATTTCAAGAAGGAGATGCTTCTATGGGCTTGCAGACAGGACAAACTTAAGGTACTGGGAATTCACCTCCGCAAGTCTCAAACAGGCTTGAACTTTTTTTTGTTAAAGATCAACTTAAACAAAATTAATGTAATTGTTCTTTTGTGATAGAAAGGTACATGTAAACAAGCGGGTAATGATTACATATTATTAAGTAAAACACAATCAAAAAATATTTTTTGTTTTTACCCATATACACCGATGTGTTAGCACTGTATACTTAGTATTAACCCAAGCTCTGAGAAGAAAAACAATCCACAGGCATATTACTCGGGTGGAATTCGAACCCACGACCGTGGCAATTCTAGAGCAGTGTCATACCAACTAGTTTTCACAGAACTTGGGTAAGTACTGAGTATACAGTGCTAACACACATCGGTGTTATGGGTAAAAAACCAAAAATTAACATTCTTTACTTAACATCTATTAAACAATATAAAAAAATTCACAATGTACATAATAAAATGTGCAAAAGAAGCAAAAGTGTGCAGTTTGACTTTTCCCACATAAAAGTAAGAAAGTTTGCCGTGTTAATAAGTACCAGTGACCATTGGTACACAGGCGTAATAATGAGGTGTTTGCTTGCAGGGTGTGGATGTGTTGCTACAGCTCAGTGCTAATGTCAATGTTGGCCAAGGGAAGGAAACTCCACTGTGCATGGCTGTCCAAAGAGGCAACACGGACATGGTGAAACTCCTCCTCAAACAGGTAGGCCTATGCGGACATAATTCAAATATTCTTAATATCATGATTTATGTCGTTGCTTGATTTGATATTTGGGAGACCTGAAGGATGTTTGACAGAGGGGTCGATACCTCAGAATCAAGTTCTTATTCAATATTTTATGAGTAATTTTAGGCTTAATAAAGACAAATTTACTAGAGCAGGGGCCAATTTCATAGAGCTGCTTAAAGGAACACGTTGCCTTGGATCGGTCGAGTTGGTCTTTGAAAAGCGTTTGTAACCGTTTTTTACAAAATGCATATGGGTAGAAAGATGTTGTAAAAGTAGAGTACAATGATCCACACAAACATGCCTCGAAATTGCGTGGTTTTCCTTTTACCTCGTCGACTAACACGTCGGCCATTTATGGGGGTCAAAATTTTGACTCCCATAAAAGGCCGACCATGTTAGTTCGCACAGTAGAAGGAAAACCACGCAATTTCGAGGCAAACTTGTTTGGATCATTGTATTCTACTTTTAAAACATCTTTCCAACCATATGCATTTTATAAAAAACGGTTACAAACACTTTTGTTTTGACCAACTCGTCCGATCCAAGGCAACGTGTTCCTTTAAGCAAAGAATTTGCTTAAGTACGAAAATAGCTCGCTTATTTTACACATGTTACTGACCAAAATTTCATGCCATATACATTGCTTATGACTGGTATTTAGCTGTTGTTTACTTAACATAATAATTGAGTGGAGTCTTGGCCGGTAATCTGATTTTACTAAGCAAGGATTCTTTTGCTTAAGCAGCTCTATGAAATTGGGCCCTGGACTTGAACCTATGTGGTTTATTACTTGAACATGGAGGCTGCCAACATAGTGCTAGGTACATGTAGCTCAGTTGGTTGAGCGCTGGCTCATTAATCTGGAGGTCAAAGGTTCAATCAAGTCCCGCTCAAGTAAATTTGTCTTTGTCCAGCCAAAAGATTTTTATTTTATAAAATAAACTTGTCATCCATGTTGCGTAATTTGTTTTGACGGAGAAGTAAAGTAAAGTTGGGTCTTGAGCCAATGTGACTCATCAAGTCGATGTTTATATCCATTTTCACAAATGACCCGACGGAGAATAATTCTTTTCCCCCATGGACATGATACCAGTCAATCGCAGGTTACACACCAGATCTCACTAGTACCCATTTGGACTCCTGGGTACAGAGAAGCAATTGTGATAAAGTGCCTTACTCAAGGTCACAAGTGTCGCGACTGACCAGGATTTGAACTCACATTCTGTAAATTTGCTGAACTTGAGTCACGACGCTGTGGGCTTCTCTGCCAGGGCACCCTCGGCCACGACACGCTATAATTTCTTGAGATGGAGACTGAGTTTTATTTTTATATTTATTCAGGGAGTGAGTGACATCAACACAGCTTTACGTGTGAGTCTGGACCTTAAGCATAACATCATTACTGGTCTCTTACTTCAAAACATGGGCCATGATAAAGAAGGTACATTGTATGTTCGAAGGGTCTATGTACCTTTTCCTAACACAAATGACAGATTTACATTAAACTTACACAGTTTGAAGATTATTATAGTAGAAAGCTTCCCTTGAAATTTTACTTACTGAGGTGCTGTAGTTTCTGAGAAATGAGTTTAATAAATAATTTTCGTCTCAGTTTTAGCATGTAAAACGTATTAACCAGTTATGCTATGGTTTTGGTGTAATATCATAACTGATTAATGGGATTTTACATGCTAAAATAATTTTCGTCTTCCTGAGACAAAAAATATTCTGTGACTTGTTTTACTCATTTCTCAAAAACTACACAACCTCAGTTTTATAGTAATATGTGAAGGGAAGCTTTCCACTATCATTATCTTCAAACCCTGTAAGTTTAATGTCAATCTGTGGACATTTTGAAAAGATACCCAAATCCTTTAAATCAGAATCTTTGGTTTGGAGTTGAAAAACAAAAAATTACTGGAGCCCTTGCTTTACCAACTGAGCTCCCTAGCCCTCTGTCGGTGGTCTCTCTATTAGTCAATATCTGTGTTTGGGGGTGCCAGTCATAATCCATATATGGATAACAGTTGGCTACCGTGTAACCAGGGATCATTCCCCAAATTTATGATACAACCTGGGAAGTGTTAGCCAAGAGATCTCCTGTTTTAGATTTTAGACTTTTTTTTTTTTTTTTTTTTTTTTATTTATTTATATATAAACATAATCTAGTGAATTAATTTTTTCTCTGAGTTGAGGTGGTTCGGAAAGGAATCAATGGCTTTCTTTCTAACTCAACGCTTGAGTCCAACATTAATGTGACTTATCAGGTTTTTTTATCCTGATTTTAGGATTTTCTCAGAACTCCTTGAGCGTATAGATTTGTTTAACCCCTTAACGCCAGTATTACAGGCCTCAATGCCCTGCATACACGCATTCCGGAATAGATTAGCGGCCATAGCCGCCTTCCGCCTTCAAGGGGTTAATATAGAAGTGAACTCGTCACCAAAGGAAGAGGAGGGAAACCTGTAGTGTTGTGGTTCTGGAGATTCACACAGTTCAATCCATATTTGTATCATCTTGGAGGGTCTGGGTCTAGAATAAGGGGGAACCTGGGGTGCGTTCCACTCGCGCAAAACGAATCGCAAATGTTCACACAAACGTTGTTTGTCTTTGGAACGATTGGTGAGCATTAAGCGATGTCAATATGGCGGTGCCCTGAAATAAAGATGGCGCGCACCGTATTTAGTTTTTTTATTACATCAACTAATTAACTTTGTTATTTCAAATCTGCATTATCATCCACCGAAAATACAATGTAATTATGTTTGTGACAAAGAAATAATACCGAGTGCTTGTCCGCCATTTTAAAAACCACTCGCCAACACCTCAGAAGTATGTTTGTGTAAAGTTGCCAACGTTCGCCATTGGTGGTGGCACATAACTCGTTCCATTTGAAATTGTTGGCGAATGTGCGCAACTGTTGGCAACGTTTGCGCAAGTGGAACGCACCCCAGGTTCGAAAGCCATTTTTTAAAGGAATTTTCACATGTGGCAATTCTCGTCCCTGGTGTAAACAGCTGTGTTTGAATTCATATTTGTCTTTAATGATACTGATTTTTGTACATCTTGAGACAAACTCATCCATTTATTCTCTATTATTCTCTACATGATTCTTCCAGCCGGAGTTGTTACATGGAGTGGACTGAGGCTTACTACACTTCAACCATTATGGTTTTATCCAACATTTCTAGGTCAGACATCACCAACGCAAAAATCAGGTATGAACCATTGGTCTTACTGATCATCTCTTAGAACTTTACCTCTACAAAGTGCTTTAGTGGAGGTTATTGGAGTTCTGAAGCTTAAACAGCGGCTACAGAATGCTCAGAAATATAAAGTTGTTACATTTTTGTAATAGATGGAGTTCATAGGAAACAAAAAAAAACATATGACGAGTATCTTACCTCACGTTAAAACATGTTAAAAATGTTTTTTCCCCGAAACACTCTAAGCCAAAATTCTGAAAAACATGAGGTCAAACCAACCCGCGCGACAAAGGAATTTCGATGTCATTGGCGCTATTTGATGTGGTAAATAGCGCCCTTAGTTGGCCAAAGCTGGAGAACTGTGTACAGACCCAATTGGGGAAAATCGCCACTGATGTCAAGGGGTCATTGCATATCGTTATAATTGATAAGCTGTTTTTGACTCTCAGCTGAAAAAGACGCGCGGAGAGGTGCTTTTTTGGCTTGAAGTATTTTTTACCAAATGCAAATTTTAAGCTTAAATTGGTTATAAATCGTTATCTATGATGTCTTTTTGACAAACAAATGGAAATAGATTATCCCGTAGCCGCTGTTTAAACTTTACTCAACTGCAGAAGTCCAATTGTGCAAGATTTTTTGTGTACAGTGGTGGACTTCACAAAGACTAGTCTTGTCTTGAGGTAGGACGAGTTACTCAGGCTAACTTAGGACTAGTCTTAAGTTTCTAATATCTCCTAGGACTGATCCTCGGTTAGGACTAGTCCTAACTCTTTGTGAAATTGACCCCAGCTTACACAATAATTGTTGCTCAAATGATTTCATATTTACTACCATATGGACTGAGAACAAGACAGAAACGGGAACACAAAAGGTATTCATAGGGGAATTTGAAAGACTGGGGTGTTCCACAAGGAGTCTCTAAACATCTGTTAAGTCATGTCTGAATCTTCAGCTGTGACTATGGCTGTTGCTAGAGGCATCCTGTACTACAATGCTTGATGACGCAGTGACGGAGCTGTAGTCATAGCCGTAGCCACTTGTTATTTTGTGTTTTTATTTGTGTTCATAGTAATTGTTCAAACCAAAAGGGGTAGTAACAATAATAACTAACATTTTAATAAGGGAATGATAGGGTAGCTACTAGTTCTTTCACGGTCATTTAACACAGGCGTGGTCAAATTGCCATGTGATATAAATGCCCGAGCGGAAGGCGAGGGCTTTTATCACACGGCAATTCGACCATGCAAGGTTTTGCATGAAACGTCTTGCATCAAGACTAGCGTGGAGTCTTTGCTCAAAACTGGTTATAAACAAAGGTTTTAACACCCTCAGGTGCGCGCTCTCCACCAATAGGAATAGCGAAACTGTCTGAGGTGTTTATGAATGAACATTTAAAAAAGGAATTGTATATATATAACAACCTAATCTTGTTTAATGTGCCATATTCCTCTTCACCTTCGTCATCTAGCCATCTCCTCCTCTACTCATATCGCCAGCCGCATCAGACACACCAAGGAGAACAGAGCCAAGAGACGCCAAGAAGTCTTCAGTTTACTCAGACGCAGCGAGGTTGACGGTACATTCTGCTCCAACCTAGCGCCGGTGCTACATACCTCCTCACTTCACATCCTTGTCTCAGCAGACAGGGAGCTGGGCCCAGGTAGCCCACGCTCTAAGGGATCTACCGGATCCCAGATGGGTATCTCTGATGATGAAGGCACCCAGTCAGGTAAGGACGTCTTCACAGGGATCTGAAATAGCTGTCAAATATTTACACAACACATGTGATCTTGATTTATTGTCATTTGTCGTAATGCTTTTGTTTTGATGTTGGCGTCGAAGGCTAACCAAACTATGGAGCCCTGCGTAGCACACTTGGAAGGTGCAAATGAAGAAGGACCCCAGGTGGTGGAATTCATTGAGGTTGATTTGATAGAACCCAGTCGGGAAAAACTACTTTCATTTATAGATAATTTGCAGTCCGGGATGCAACCCTGTGCTCATTGAGCCCATTTGAGCCCTTTTCACACTCTATCTCTTATCGCTGTGGAATTCATCTTTGGATAGGCCCAGGGAGTTGTTGTATCCCTCAGAGCACAATTTAAATTGTTCTTGCCTAGGTCCCTATTCCATGGGGCTCCGGTTTTGCATTTCAAGAATACCCTTGGGATTTTACCCCCTTACCCTACTCTGTGGTAAGCCCATTGGCTGGAGTAGATCAGATGTAAAGCACTCTACATGTAGGCCCTGGTGGATTGCATTCATTTTGAGTGTTAAGAGAGTCTTAGATGAATACCCTTTTGTAGATAATACCAAGATGGTCTTGTGCGGATGAGACCCAGTTGGGTATACACTCCAAGAAAGTGGTGAACGTACATGTAGATGGCCCTGTGTGCACAGTCCTGTGCACAGTCTTGATGGCCCTGTGTGCACAGTCTTGATGGCCCTATGTGCACAGTCCTGTGCACAGTCCTGATGGCCCTGTGTGCACTGTCCTGTCTCACTCATTGTAGACATGTTTGTAGTGAAATCATTCCATATGTAGCTTCTTACTAGGTTTATATTATTGCTTCCAAATCCAGTTAAAGCTTTTAGTAAACATGGCTCTGTTAATTAAAACATACTTACATGTAGTTTATTGTTCTATCAAACGGTTCTGTCAGACAAATTTTTCAAATGACAGTTACTAAGAGAGGTCTACGGTAACACAATGTGGATACTTCTTTTGAGTAGCGTTGGTTCTGAAAAGAACCGGTGGTTAACGACTCAACGTTTCGATCAGTATGCTCCGATCCTGTTCAGGAGAATGCTGGACTCTGTTGCTGGATGCTGCTTAAGTAGTTGGCTCAGTGGTGCGCGAAGGCAGGGACTGGATAAGCTGGGCTTATGTGAATTATGTAGGCTACAGCTGGCACTTAACTGAAACCCACACTCCCTGCCCACTCCAAGTGCAAAATGTTAATCAGGGAAGAAGATGGGACCTAGAGGACACTGAGAGTGTAGATGACCCAAAGAGGGGTTAGAGTGGGTTAGGAGTGTGTGCTCACTGAACTGAATCAGTCAATGACAAGTACAAGGAAGGAGATGGAACTTAGAGGATGACCCAAGGCTAAGGGTAGGGGGTTAGAGTGGGTAGGGAGTGTGTGCTCACTGAATTGAACAGTTGATGACAAGCACAGAAGGAGAGGGAACCTAGAGGAGACTGAGGGTATAGACACACTAATTCACATGGTGTTACCGCAAACCTCCCTTAGTTATACTTCCACCATGCAAAGTTTCAAATCCTACAAATGACAGTCATCATTTATGGATACAAACTGGTTTAATGCTATAATAACTTTCTTGCTTTTTTCTATCACTGCATCTTATACACTGCTTTGCCTTTAATCACAATCACCCCCTCCTCCCCTCCCCTGCCGCAAAGCAGCTTTGACAGATGAGTCTGTTTTCACCTATGCTCAAAATGGAGACGCCAGCACCCGCAGCACTGATCCTGTCCTGGTGGAAGCTCAGGACCAAAGCCAGCCTATATCTGCCCGCTCTCGCTACCACGAACGGTCCAGGAGTCTAAATGGTATGTTGCCCTCTTGTGACTTAAGTGTCACTAAAAATGGTGGAGGATTGATAACAAAAAGTGTTGTCTTATCACCTTTGTGGTTCCTTGCACAAATTGTTCAAAACAGTTCAATTTTTATTCCTCTACGTAAACTTAGTAAACACACAGCATTACAAATTGAAAAAATGTTCAAAGTTAAATGTTTATTTGAGTTTTTTGGGAAATTTGAAAACTAACTTTCATAAAGTACTGTGGGAAACTTGAAGACTAACTTCCATTTTATACTCGTCCGAGTTTTCTTGCTTTTTGCATCCTCCCTTATTTCCCATTATTCCTTCAACTCGTTGAGATTTGTAACCTCTCAAATTTTAGTATATCATGTAGCAGTGATCTTATAGACAGAGCACTTTACTTCTGCCTAAAATGCAAACTTGAAAGAATCGCAGACAACAAAAAGTTGACATTATCTCCATAGCCTGGCAACCTTTTTAAGTCAGACTGTGGCTGTTGCTAAGGACGTCCTATACTTCAAATGTGATGACTTGCTGATCGAGCTGTAGCCCCTAATTCAAACTCGGCTTCATTGTACTTCCAAGTGTACTTGGAGAGTGGTATCCAGGCTACACTTTTTCTAAAGCTAGTTTAGTAACAACGTCGTAGCAGATTGTAGAGGTGGGCTCATTATGGAAAGACAGGAGAATCTTTTAGCATCATTAGGTTTTCTTTGAAACTAACACTCCATGCCAATTAACACATTAGAGCACTGACAATTTGGCTGACAGCATTAAATTGTACTTTTTGAATTTTTATTTGCAGAGAGGAGCTCCTAGGTCAAATTTAGTTGTGTGATGCACTCCCTGTCATCTAGATAGAATCCTTACTAAAATGGGAAAACATTTCAAAAAAAATCTCCAGCCTCATGTTAAAATGTGATTTTTTCTTTTTTGATTTTGAACAAGTTTGTTACCCTTTTAGAGGAAAATTTGAAACATAAAAAGAAAATGGTTTTTGGGGTTGAACAAAGAATTGACTAGAGTGGGATTCGAACCATGACTTCTGGATTAACATGCCGGCGCTCTACCAAATGAGCTATCTAGCCCTATATTGGCGGTGTCCCTATTTTGTCAGTATCTTTGTTCGGGGGTGCCAGTCAGAAGCCATATGTACAACCCAGGTTGTATCGTAGTTTGGGTGTGATCCCTGGCAACACGGCAGTTAACGGTTGTATGGCTTCTGACTGGCACCCCCGAACAAAGATATTGACAAAATAGGGACACCACCAATATAGGGCTAGATAGCTCAGTTGGTAGAGCGCCGGCACGTTAATCCGGAGGTTCGAATCCCACTCTAGTCAATTCTTTGTTCAACCCTAAAAACCATATACAAATTTGCCCAGTCAGTTTCCCTTGTGATTTACATTGATATATAAAAATAAAATGGCGCAATAAAAAAACAAATGGGTCTGTAAATAGCAAAGGGAAAGTTTGTGTCAGTCAAAAGGACAAATTCAAAGTCGTTTTGATGGGAAACCATACAAATTTTGGAGTGTACTTAACATTTGGTATACAAGAATATACAGACCCATATATTATTTGAAATGTGTCTTCGTTTCAACATGGCATCCTTTTTTTCTACTTAATGAAAAATGTGTGCATCATAAAACTGAATATGTCATTCATGAGTCCCTTATTAAACAGCACTTGATTTACCTTTAGATAAATGAAATAATGATGAGTTCAGAGCTTGGCGTTTTGCCAAGGTGTTGTCATTTGACCCTGTGTCTAAAAAAGTAATGATGTACTTATTTGTTTTGCTGCAGAAAAAAAAATGGTTTTCATGGAAAAATGAAACTACTAAAACTATTGAAATATGGTTCCTCTGATTCACACTAAAAATTACTGACCAATCGTTGTGTTTTAAAAGTCCCTTTGAGCTGTCTTTTGAAACTATTTGTAGAGTATTTAGTAAACATACATTCCCAGCTGACTCTGAACTGACTTATTTCACTTATCTCTAGGTCCAAGTTTCATAGAGCTGCTGAGTCAAAATATTCCTGCTTACCAAATTTGCTCGGTTAACTAAAATTAGGAGGGAACCCGTGATAATTATCGGTAGTTTAAGTTACACAGTATTTTGGCAGGTAACCTAACTTTGCTTATTAGCAGCTCTATGTACTTGGTGCCAGGTAAGCGATGCTTTGAATAACTGATGCTTTTAATTATTTCTTGGTTTCCACTGGCATTTCAGATCAATCTTATATAATAATGATATTATTAATCGTGGAAAGAAATCAGAGAAATATATGGAACCCTCCAGTTTATTGATCATTCAAATATTATAAAGGATCGTGGTAGTTTTAACAATTCTGATATCATGTGATGATTTCATTTTAAGCAGTACACAGTAAACCCTATTACTCTACCTCATACATATTCATGATAAAAAATGCTGGACAAAATCGTTCTCTGAAATCGATAACCATCTTTTGCATCAGCAAGAGCTTGCCCAAAAGCAGATGGTTATTTTGTTTTGAGTGATCAGTAAACTGGAAGGTTGAACTTGACTTTGATTGAAGAGTGCAGATTGAGTTTGAAATCCAGTGGGAACATGAAGAAATGAGTGGCTTGGCTCCAAATTGACTAACATTTGCATCCTCTTTGTGAAGACCCTGAGTTTGCTCGCTTCACCAAGGTCCGTCATCGACAACGTTCAGCGAGTGAGATGGATATGTTACGTAAGGTGTCTCACAGCTTTGTGCCTTGGCGTAGATCACTGAGTAGCGCCAACCTGCCGATTAATCCTGATGACCCACGCTGTCTTGAGAGTCTACAGCGAGGTATTCAAGCCACGTTGTGTGCGTGTACAAAGTCGTGGGTCACGCCACTAACTGACATCTGGGTTGAAAATCACAAATGTTTTCACAAAATTTTTGTTGGCACAGATTATTGATGTGTTCATTACTTTAAAAATTTTCAAAAGTTTCAAAACCTAACACACGCATAATTTTCCTACTCTGGTCTGATTTCCCAATTGTTTTACCCTAGGAAATATCAGAAAAACTGTGATAAAATAGCCTTAAAAAACATTCATAAATACCTCAGACAGTTTCGCTATTCCTATTGGTGGAGAGCGCGTCACGTGGGTGTGTATAAACCTTTGTTTATGACCAGTAAAAAGTGTTGAAACATGGGCGTGACACACGAGTTTGCACCTGTTCTTATAAGACAGTTTCTTCATTCCTATTGGTCGAGAGCAACAGCTGAAGCAGTTGTTCCACATCACGCAATACGCGCGACGCGCACAGCATTCCCTTAGAAGGAGTTGTTTACCCGAGGGCGGCGGAGGGCTTTACCATTTCATAGCTGGAGGGGTGTTGTGTTGAAAGAAATCCTTGAACAATTAAAATTGCTGCATTTATTTTACTTTTTGACCAAAAAGTGTTGATGTTTTTTGACCAAAAAGGCATTTATGAATGGAAATCAAAGTGTGTTGAATCGGTTCAACTAGTGGTTTAAACCCGCCGATGCCTGGTTCTTGATAATTTACCTCGACTTCGTCTCGGTAAAATTATCAAGAACCAGGCCTCGTTGGGTTTAAACCACTAGTTGAAAACCTCTTCACCACACATTGATTCCCTTATTAAACCCCTACATCATGTTAACAATATATTAGCCCTATGCTCAATTGTTTTACTTTTTTCCAATGACCAATTACCTGATACAACTATGAAGCGACATATGCATTATTTTGTATATAACACTCGGTATGCACGCCTTGCTTCTCATTTTCACAAAGTGATGAAAGTAGTTGCAAGATTGAAAACACGGTGACAGTTCTGTGCTATAATGACATATTGGTATTTCAATTTCCGTAAAAATTTCCGTAATCAGCTCAACAGCAGGAAAATGAAAAAATAGTTCAACTTCAAGCGTGGTTTTGTTTTTAGACAAAGAGTTTGGACTGAGGTGCACACCATATGTCTGTTTGTAGCGTGGCCGACGATGTATTACCTGAATGCGTGTGTGTGTGTGTGTTTGCATGTTGGGGTGTTTGCGCGTTTGCTTGTCAGGACACAGCATCTAGATTTAATGGACCTTTATTCCCCTGCAGCCAGCTTTGTTTTATAGTCTGTGGTCAAGACTTTATAAATGCTAGGTGGCAGCAGAATTACAGATGGTAAAGATTGTGCTGGCATCACATGCAGCAATTCTGCCCATGTTCAGCCATTTTTGTAAAGGTATGGTGTGGGTCTAATACCATAAAGCTTGTTTACAACTTGGTGGACTTATATATTAAATGTCGCAACCAAAATTTATCAAGCGTGTTGCTATCTGGTGAAGTGGGACAATGCTCTCTTATTAATATGATTTTAAATGTGAGCTCGCATTCTGGCATATCGAATGATTCGAGCGCTGGTGTTTCTTATCAGCAGAGTGTGGGTTCGAGTCCGGTTGTGACACTTGCATCATTAAGGAAGATTCACAACCGTAAATGCTTTGTCCTTTGAATGGGACATTAAGCTGTAGGTTCAGTGGACTAGGATTGGTAGTGCATGTACTGGGCCCAATTTCATACAGCTGCTAAGCACAAAAATTTGCTGAGCATGAAATTTCTTCCCTGATATAAACAGGATTAACATCCAAATTTCCATTGGTTGCACATTGCTTGTTACTGGTATTCAGCTGTTGTTTGCTTGTTCTGAAAATCACGTGGAAATTTGGTTGGTAATCTTGTTTTTATCAAGGAAGAAATTTCATGCTAAGCAAACTTGTGTGCTAAGCAGCTCTATGAAATTGGGCCCAGGAACCCAGAGCACTTATGGAAGAGTAGTGGTTAACCCTGGTGTTTCTGGTTCACATAGCAAGCACCCTTGTATACAGGTTTCTTCGGGCTTGCGAGCTACAATGATTATGAGGAATTTTTTATATAGGAATTTTTTATTTCAATACCAGAATTAAGATAATAATAATAATAACATTAATCTGGGTGTTCTGTCATGACTGCAGCATATTGTACATATAAATCTGTACTAAATGCAGCAAATATTGCTGCCACTGCTAGGGCGCTGGCAGCACAAGGTTCTGTACACAAAGTTTTAAAAACATCATTTTCTTTTTGAGTTTTTATGTGAATGTGTATGTTTGGATTGGTCTATACTGTACTTGGGGATTTAATTTTGTTTGACAACTGCCTCCAGAGATGGAAGTAAATTTGGTCCAAAAGTTGATCTAACCATTAATACTATGTAGGGTAACTCAGTGCATGAAAGTGATGTTTTGTGGACGTTTGCATGTTTCATTGTTTCATTGTTTATTTTGATAATTCACAAGTAACTGCACACTAATATATTGCACTGCATGATAACTGTTGGGTACACCATAACCAACCAAACAACCAAACAAACTGCAAAACCTCATTGATGCATGAAATAACAATGCACACAACATTAAGATCTAAACTTGTGACTAGAGTTACATGTATGTAGCAGGTTTTAGCAAGTTTTAATTCCTTGCAAACCAGTGAAATTTGCTTATTTTAAGCTTGGATTCATTTGCATAAAGGGTAGGGTCACACTTTGCTGACTTGTTATAAAGATGAGAGAGAAAAGTTAGTGGCCTTACATTTTGACTCTAGCAGAGTGTTTTTTTTCGAAGGCTAAAACTGGCAACACAACAAACATAGATAGATAAAAAAGCAGTCAAGTGGAACTTGATGATAGAGATGAAAGCACACAGAGACGACAGGGGATGAACAAAGAAGAATCTAACTTTAAGAGATGTTAAATTCGCATCGGGGATAAAGAATATTAATTTTGTTTTTTACCCATACACCGATGTGTGTTAGCACTGTATACTGAATACTTTCCCGAGTCCTGTGAAAAAATATCACAGGTATATTACTCGGGTGGGATTCGAACCCACGACCTTTGCAATTCTAGAGTGTCTTACCGACTTGACTACCGAGGTTGCCCGGTAGCTAGAGGCAGTTTGAATCCTATGTTTTGGCAGGGGGTACCGCAACGATATAACAAAATTATTTTGTCGGAAGTGCCTCCGTATTAATAAAAGTGTGTCAACAAATTTAGTCTCCAAAGATTGCTAAAGGTGCCATTTGGAGTTTCAAATTTCTGTGGTGTCCGTTTGTGAATGCTGCAAAAATATTGCAATTCTGTTGAGTATTGAAGAATACTTTACCTATAATACAATGAGATAAATCTTTTTCTTATTGTTGTTGAAATTAGAACAGTACAAATAATAAAACGTACATTTTTTATAATAAAATGTGAATTTTGTTATAATAAAATGTACACTTTTTTTCTTCAAGCTCCGATGTTACAATATCCATAAACCTGGCCCACTGGCCGCCACAGCCCAAAGCGTCAGTTAGTGGACACAAAGTACACCCTAAGTATAAGTGCCACTATATGCTAAACAGCTTTAATATGAAATTTTGCCAAGTTGAATTGATAACAAGAACTTAAGAAGAAAGGCAAACAAACCACAAAATATTTACATCTGATATGTATACTATAAAGATAATCATTCAAAACACCAGTATATACATTGGGTGAGGATGCTCAATTTGGCTAGGGGTACAATCTCCATAAAAATGTTAATTTTCTTTCTCTGGACTTTGTGGGAAACTTTGAGCAAAGATGCATTTATGGAATTACAGGTTTCTTGATACTGTGAATAAATTGGTATGTATTGTACTGCTTGAATTCAGAACTTCCCTCTTATTACCTGACATTAAGATTCTTAGCTAATAACAGTGTGATGACCTGGAATTCACTAGGTAGGTAGTAATAACTGGGTTGGTGGCTGGCGGCTGTTAATAGACCTTTCTTTTGCAACGTCACAGCCTGAGTTTTTGCCAACCCAAGTTTGACAATTATGGGAAGCGATAAATTCAAATCAAAAATAGAGATTCTTAGCTAACTAATAACAGTGCGATGACCTGGAACTCACTAGGTAGTAATAACTGGGTTGGTGGCTGGCGGCTGTTAATAGACCTTTCTTCTGCAACATCACAGCCTGAGTTCTTGCCAACCCAGGTTTGACAATTATGGGAAGTGATAAATGCAAATCAAAAATAGGTCACTACTGTTTGTAACAATGTATACAAATATTCAAACATTGTGTTGATTTTGTTGAAAACAAAACAACTAGTTATGGGTGGTATTTTATTTAATTGAAAGTTTGCAGAAAATATTGAATTTGGTTAAAACATCTGTTAATACGATTGATTATTTTACTAACATTCGGCCGTCCATGCCAACCTGGGGGGATTGTTTCTCAACAAAAAAAAGGTCTTAAGACCACCGATGAAGGCAGGATCCATTCCTTAGGCTGTTCAAGTTTTGCGTGACATCTAGTCGTCTCTTACACATAAGTAACTAGTTATGCATATTTTTCAAGAACCAGACATGCGCATCGAAAATTAACAATACCAGAAATATTATGGTTGGTGTTCGGCTTTATGCTAGTATTGGTTTCCAGCTACCTCTTATTGATCATTGTTTGCGCGTTCAGGCATACAGAAGGTATGCGCGACATGCCGCACCTAAATCTCTTTTCAAGTTTCAAAATAGAAATATGCATAAAGAGAGCAGTTGATTCGATAGCTCCTTACACACTTTATATAACATGTGGATACATCACCATGTGACAGGTATTCAACCAATCAGAGTCCATAAACTCTCCGAGGTATTCAGTTTGTAAACTACTTAACTGTAGAAGACGATCAGAGCACACTAATCGAAACGTCGAGTTGAAACCAACGGTTCTTTTCAGAACCACCCCAACTCAATTAGAGATTATCATTACATGGTGTTCTGCAAACCATTACTATATCGTATTTACACCATGCAAAGTTTCAAATCCTACCTACTCTACTGTACATACAGTTGGGTTTAATCATTTGGTTTTTACACAATGAGTTTATCCCTAGTATTAATGCTCTACATGTACATGTTTGCCTTGTACACTTGATTATTTTAAATGGCATGAAACAAATTTCCATGGAAGTTGACTGGAGGGATTGAAATAAATGTAGTCAGCAAACCCAGAACAGACTGGACAACGGCCTTAAAACAGACATGATGAATCAACCAATGTTTGTTTGAAAACAAGTTGGGTTTACACTCGGTGTTTGTCCATACGAAAGTAATGAAATGGTATATTTCGAAATAAATAAACCACAAGGGAAACAGACAGGGCAAATTTTAATGCAATTTTGGGGTGGGTGAGCAAATAAAAATTTACTAGACTGAGCTTTAAACTCCTCTGGATTAACAAGCCGGCACTCTACCAACTGAGCTATCTAAATTTCCATATATTAACTTGTTGCAGTACACATTGCTTAAACATAAGATTCGAACTGCCTCTAGCTACCGGGCAATCGCGGTAGTCTAGTTGGTATGACACTGCTCTAGAATTTCAAAAGTTGTGGGTTCGGATCCCACCCAAGTTATAAGCCTGTGATATTTTTTTACAGAGCTAATGAAAGTACCGAGTATACAGTGCTTACACCCAACGGTGTATGGGGAAAACCAAAATGAATATTCATGTTATTATTTATTGATATTGAACCTGAGTGTGGGGTTGTTTGGTTTCAGGTTTGAGAGATCAGAGTTCTTTAGCAGAGTCTGATTCTCATGAGAATACACCTCGCAGTCAATCACCGAGTCTGCTTAGTATCGAATCCTATATCAACTTACGATCAAGGTCACATGTAAGTATTAAATCCATCCAAGACCCAAGCACAGACAAAACTTGCTAAGCAGAAACATGTCACCAGCTAAAATAGCATACGTGTATATTTGTGACTGGTTTGCAGGAAAATTTGCTAACCAATATGTTCAGCATTACATTGACAAAACCCAATTTGTGACCTTATGAAGTTTGTCTACCTCATCAACCCCCCCCCCCCCAAAAAAAAAAAAAAAAAATTTGAGAGGCATCTTCGTCCGAAATTCTGTGAAACATTTCCCTCTCAAATGAAGTCATATTCAAGAAAACATTTTGAAAATGGAAAAAAATGCAACAGCTGATTTCAGTTGTTAAAATTAAGGACAGACAGTGGACACTATTGGTTATTGTCAAAGACTAGTCTTTACAGTTGGTGTATCTCAACATATGCATAAGATGACAAACCTGTGAAAATTTGAGCTCAATCGGTCAATGAAGTTGCGAGATGTTAATGAAAGAAAAAAAACAAGGAGTTGTGTCGCAAAGAGTTGTGTGCTTTCAGATGCTTGATTTCGAGACCTCAAGTTCTAAATCTGAGGTCTCGAAATCAAATTCGTGGAAAATTGCTTCTTTCTCGAAAACTACATTAATTCAGAGGGAGCCGTTTCTCACAATGTTTTATACTGTCAACCTCTCCCCATTACTTGAAATCAAGAAAGGCTTTATGCTAATTATTATTATTTTGAGTAATAACCAATAGTGTGTACTGCCTTTAAGCCCAAATTTTCACATTTTACTTCAGAGGGAGGGGTTCTCACAATGTTTTCACTTAACCTCTCCCCATTACTTGTAAATCAAGAAAGGTTTTATTGAGTAAAAACCAATAGTGTTCACTGCCTTTAAGCCCAAATTTTCACAGGTTTATGTTTTATATGGTTGATCATACAAAACATGAACACTGTCTGTGACTGTTTTTTTTTTTTATTATTATTATTGGTTTATTAAAAATTCAAACATCGCAGCCCGAGGGCTGAATTGAGTTAAAAAGCAACACAACAGGAATATACATTATAAAAACATTTAAAAGGGAAGTGTTTACAGAAAAATTGTTTAAAAGATTATGTACAATTGACAAAAAACTACAACTTGGATTCAAAAACCTCAACTGTTGAGAAGGGTGGTTAGGGAAGGAATTGGGCTGTTTCTGTACCTGTTAGTTCTACACCTGATTGGGCAAAGTTTGTTAGTATTTCTAAGATTATTGTTGGGTGGGAGCAAATGTTTAAGTTGTTAGAACTTTAAAGTGATTTACCAAAATTTGTCAGCTCTACCAATCATGTGTAACACCTTTAATTATTGAGATGTTTCCTTGAAACAGCCCGAGAGTGAAATAAGAAGTGCTTTATCAGTTAGTGAGATGAGCTCCTTGGAGGATCAGGTCCAATCACCGCTATCAACAAGCTCACAACCAAGTAAGTAGGCAACCATTCTAGGGGCCCATCTTCATCCAGCCTGTAAGCACAGCAAATCACTGCAGCTGTCGATAATCTTGAGAAACGATTTCCTTCCAAGGAATGTGGTTTAAAGGGAAGGTACATGTTTGGTAATTACTCAAAACAAATACTAACTTAAAAACTGACTTGGTAACGAGCATTGGAGAGCTGTTGATAGTATAAAAAATTGTGGTAAACTATTCCCTCTGAATTACATGTAACGTAGTATTTGAGAAAGGGGTAATTTCTCACTAAAATAATAAAAAACTTCTAGCTAGAAGTCTTTAATTCTTATCTGAAAGCACACAAATTCGTCCAACAAGGGTGTTTTTTCTTTCATCATTTTCTCGCAACTTCGATGTCCAATTGAGCCCAAATTTTCAAAGGCTTGTTATTTTATGGTTAAGGTGGGATACACGAAGTGAGAATTAAGACTTGTCTTTGACAATTACCAAACATCCACCTTCCCTTTAAGAGAGATAGAGGGATTGAAAAACATTTCAATCTGAAAAATATTTCTGCATGAAACATTTCTCAGACTCTGTATTTCTATTACGGATTATTCTTTGACATTACCGCTCCGTTTTTTGGGGCAATATCTCAAAAACACAACCACCTTTTGAAATTAAATTTTCACATGTTAGCTTTTGTATAATGTATCCAAAGTGACGGATTATAAACTATTGGTTCCAAAATGAAATTTATACCTAACATTTTCGCAGCTCTACTTTTTTTAAAATGAGGTTAAAGACTTGTTACATATTTTCCACTCGAGTGCATCATAAAAATGACTTTGACCTTTGAACCCCCTTGTAACCAATCAATTTACTTTTTTGTTTTATGAAATTTTTTCGTCCGTTTAGGAACTCCGAAACGTTTGATTTCGTTTTCCTTCAACAATACGAGTGACAGTAGTATGACTGATATGGAGTTCTCTGAACCATCTCAGTCTACGTCTGTCATGCCTGACGTCGTTCCAGCCCTATCCTCAACCACCCAGTTCCATAGCACACCAGTCAGCAGCAGAAGTGAGTGTACAGACAAAATGTTTTGTAACACGCATGATTCCGCTAATGCAAGTACAGATGTCTCAAAATAGTTTAAAAGAATTCACTCCGCGGTAATGAGAAGTTCCCTCGATCCACTAAGCTTAAGTAGAGATCTGGCCAATTTCCTAACCCCTGCCCATATAGTATAGTTAATAAGCACGACAGTTCTTTTCAGAACTGAGAAGTCTCCTGAATTCCGAAAATGAACTTTGGGTAGCAGTGAAGTCTCCCGAGTTCTAAAAAATTTACTCCGCAGTAGTAAAATATATAGCAAAACAAGTTCTCAAAAGAACATAATCTACCCAGCAAGTAGACACACACATGGTGTTACCGCAAACCAAATTTACATTGATATCTCATCATGCAATGAGTTAAATCCTGACTCACTCACTCACTAACTCATCCGAAACAACAGCATTGGTTCCAGGCACACTCTTGTTTGCTTGACCGACCCAGTTGATCTATCCAGGGCTTTCTTGGGCACCCTCTCTTGGCCTAGACCAGCCAGGAGCTTGGATTGATCTCTCCATAAGTGTTGATAGTCAAGGGTCTTGTTTGGTTGGGCGTTACAATAATCCAAGTGTATGATGAAGCACGGCGTCGTTGAAGGATTAGGTAGGCCTTCAGGAAGAGTTGTTTTTCTTAGGGTGACATCATTATCGATGGGGTACATTCCCTCTTTTAAATGGAACGCATTATTGTTTTACTATTGTTTTATTATTGTTCTTTTTTCTTTTTCTCAGAGAGTCGCCGCAGCTCACGTCATATGCTGCGAATTCACCCCACCATGCTCGACGTACCAGAAGCGTCAGATCTTCATATTTATCTTCTGGACCTCTCAGCCAATCACATCACCGATCTCCAGAAACTCGCTCTAGCTGAAGAGAAACTCCTGGAGCAGTTTGCGTTCCTTGAGAAGCTGGACTTGAGTAATAACTCACTGGACGAGTTTCCAGCCCACCTTGCTGAGGTGAGTTCCTGCTTTGTTTTGTAGTTCATAGAAACCATTCAACTCAGGGATGCCTGTTCTCTGGCTATTGCTGGAATTCCAGCTTTTTCATATTTTTTCTCAATAAATCTGCTCGGTCCTTCAATCCTTTTCCAGCTTATGTTCAGAAAGAATGTCTTAATTATCAAACCTCAAAAAAAATGTCCAATGCAGTTACATAATGGTAATGACGATGATTCACAGCATTTGTATGGCACCATATATCTGTTTAAAAAACATACAAGGCACCAGCTCCTCCAATAAAGTTAGCATTTAAATGTCTGATGGAAGATGGGAGTCTTGAGTGAACCTTTGAAGTGGTCCAGGCATAGAGTTACATGTATATATAAGAACCAGAGGGCGCACTGGCCTATATACACGCTCCCGCATGCGCGCAGGTGGCTATTTTTTAGGTGACAAAACTGGCATCTCACAGCGTGTGTTTGTGCGGCCATTTTGTAAGTTGAACAAACAGCATCGCATGAGCGTTCAATAAAAAAAACCTCAAATGTGTATTTCATATTCAACGCGCGTGCAGAATGACGCGCTTGTCATCTTGCGGTCCCGTGGCGTTTGTGCACGAAGCATCACTCGTGCGCCCTCTAGTTCTTATATATAACTCTATGGGTCCAGGTTGTCACATTGGAGAATAAATGAGGGGAGGGAGTTCCACAAGCAAGTGTTCGCTTTTCTTAGGGTCCTTGGCATCACACCCAGAATTAATGAATTATTGATTAAAACTGAAATTTTAACATCTTTTTACTTCTGCAGTCCATGCCATCTCTTCAGCATCTAGACCTGAGAAACAATCAATTCCAGCTTCTTCCTGTTCATGTATTCAGTAACGAGAAGCTCCAAACACTAGACATGTCTGGAAACAAGGTAATGAACAATCAACCAATGCTGAAGGTCTCAAGACCTGGTCTCTGTCACTAGAGGGCTAGGCCTGTTTACCATAAAGATGTTTAATAAGAGATGTTAAATTTGCATCAGGAATAAAGAATATTAATTTTGGTTTTTTTACCCATACACCGATGTGTGTTAGCACTGTATTCTCAGTACTTTCCCGATTCCTGTGAAAAAATATCACAGGCATGTTACTCGGGTGGTATTCGAACCCACGACCCTTGCATTCAAGATGTTTTATGCTTATTATAGCAGTATATTTCCTCTGGCCTTGTTAAAGGCACTGGACACTATTGGTAATTGTCAAAGACTAGCCTTCACAGTTGATGTATCTCAACATATGCATAAAATAACTAACCTGTGAAAATTTGAGCTCAATCGGTCATCAAAGTTGCGAGATAATAATGAAAGAAGAAAACACCCTTGTCACACGAAGTTGTGTGCGTTCAGTTGCTTGATTTCAAGACCTCAAGTTCTAAATCTGAAAAATTTTGAAAATTACTTCTTTCTCGAAAACTATGGCACTTCAGAGGGAGCCGTTTCTCACAATATTTTATACCATCAATCTCTCCCCATTACTCGTCACCAAGAAAGGTTTTACATGTATGCTAATAACTATTTTGAGTAATTACCAATAGTGTCCACTGCCTTTGAACACGATATGTTAATACCCTACATTAAACATTCCGCTAACCTCACCTAATTATACTCTCACCATGCAAAGTTTCAAATCCTGCTTATTGTTAGATGACTTAGCACCAAAGTGGTGATCCTGTGGTCTTAGGTTCACATCATGTTTTTGTTCCCTACACAGCTTAGCAACATCAGACAGGAGCCACTGGAAGTTTCCTACTCACTGATTGATCTGAATTTGAGCAACAACCAGATACAGCAGTTTCCAATCTGGCTGGGACGCTACGCACCAGCACTGGTTACTCTCTCACTAGCAAGGTAGGTTACACGTCGTGTCGCGGCCTAGCGGTTAAAAGCACCAAACTCGAGCTCTGGGCCCAATTTCATAGAGCTTCTAAGCAGAAAAATTTGCTTGACTTGAAATTTCTTCCATGATAAAAACAGGATTGCCAACCGAATTTCCATTGGTTGCATACTGCTTGTTACTGGTTTTCCGCTGTTGTTTGCTTATCCTGAAAATCACGTGGAAATTCGGTTGGTAATCCTGTTTTTATCAAGGAAGAAATTTCATGCTAAGCAAATTTTTGTGCTTAGCAGCGCTATGAAACTGGGCCCTGGTGTTTCATAATAGCAGAGTGTGAGTTCGAGTCTGGTCTTGACACTTGTGTCCCTGAGTAAGACACATAACCATGATGCTTCGTCTTTCGAATGGAACGTAAAGCCGTTGGTCCGTTTGTTGTGTAGTGCACGTAAAAGAACCCAGTGCAACTAGCCAAAAGAGAAGGGGCTTGCCCCGGTGTTCCTGGTTTGATTGGCTACATATCGCGCCACAGCACCTTGTAAACCATTGCATGGTGATGTACATGTAAACAGAGTAGGCCTCATATATTATAAATGTCCCACATACCTTTCAGGAAAATACCTAATGTTGAAGCCCCTTGATCGTCACTGAGTGATGGATATGAGCCTTAAAAGAAGCTACTATTATTAAACGTCACGGGTCATGCCACAAACTGACATTATATACGATGCATGCAGTTCAAACTCTGTGTTGGAGAAAATCACCCTTGAAGTTAAACTATTTTTCAAATGTGTGGATTAGAGTTTCAGCTCTTAGTCCTAATGTTGGTGAACTCCTTATTTTGTCAATATTTTTTTCGCGGGTGCCAGTCAGAAGCCATTAAACTTGTACATTGGAATAGCTGACCAAAGTTATTGACAAAATTAATAGGGAAATCGCCAACGATAGGGCTAGATGACTAAATGGGTAGAGCACCAGCATGTTTATCTTAAAGGTGTCAGGTTCAAATCTTGCTCTAGTCAATTTTTGTTGGTTCATTTCATATTGAACTCTAGTTTAGCCAGTCAGTTTTCTTTGTGGTTCATTACGTGATATTTGAGTTCTATTAATTTTGGTTTTTACCCGTACACCGATGTGTGTTAGCACTGTATACTCAGTACTTTCCCGAGTCCTGTGAAAAGATATAACAGGCATGTTACTCCGGTGGGATTTGAACCCACGACCCTTGCAATTCTAGAGTAGTGTCTTACCAACTAGACTACCGAGGTTGCCCGGCAGCTAGAGGCAGTTCGAATCCTATGTTTTGGCAGCGGGTACCGCAACAATATAATAGATATACCCAAACGATATAATAGATATTTGAGTTCCTTAATAAAGTTTCAAACAATAGAAGGACTCTCAAAGGGACGAAACTTCAGGCCACTTACTATTTTGTGTTATGACACACCTCTTACTTGTTCTGTATTCTGGTTGGCTGAAACCAGTATGAACTAATATAGTCTAGTGATCGCGCGTGAGTGTTTTGCGGGAACTAGTACCCGAGCGGGCACTAGTCTTTGAAAATAGTGCCCGGTTACAGCGCCCTCTCCTGACTTGAACCGTGAACAGCAACTTCAAAACTTCCTTTATTTTCCAGATTTTTGTTCTCATTTGACATTTATTTCCCTCTTCTGGTCACTCAAAGTCCCTCGGGGGAATAGACGTACGCTAGTTACCTCATTGACAGTCAATATGTGTATACTACTGGTTGGCAAGCAGTTTGCAACAACTACCTCTATTTTTGAATTTATTTGAATTTACAGGAACAGTCTGAATGATCTGCCTTTACGGTCCCTTGAGCTCAGCCGATTGCAGTCTTTGGATCTATCTCATAATAATCTCAAACACATACCATCTGAAAGTATGTGGCAGTGTTTGTCATTGGAGTTTCTTAACGTCTCCTTCAATAAACTAGGTAAGCATTACAGAAGAAGACAGTGGACAGTTGTTGTTGTCTGTCTAAATTATCGTCCCATCAAGGGAACTCAATAAACTCCCACACAGGAATATAAGCACCAAGGTCAAGTTCATGCAAGGATCAATGGTATAGCGAGTGGTTGCTTAGTGACATATGTAGGGCATGCTGGAGGCAGTTCGAATCCTATATTTTAGCAGCGGGTACTGCAACTTGCATCGGGGATAAAGAATTATTGCCTTTGATTTATTTTGTTCACAAAAAACGGGACATTTCCAAGTATAAATTGCTTATACACATCGGTGTAACAGTATTGCAAATTTAACATCTGTTCTCATACAGCGTCTTAAAGCCATTGGACACTTTCGGTAAACAGTATTGTCCAAAGGCCCACACTTCGTGTATCACAACTGATATAAAAAATAACAAAGCTGTGAAACTTTAGGCTCAATCGGTCATCAGAGTCGGGAGAAAATAATGGGGAAAACCCACCCTTGTTTCTGCACGTTTCGCCGTGTCATGACATGTGTTTAAAACAAATCCGTTAATTTCGACAACGAGAATTGATAATTGTTTTAATGTTTTCTCGAAAAATTAAAGCATTTCATGGAATAATATTTCAAGAGAAGTCTTTCACCATTACCTTCTGTAAACCCTGTTAGTTATTAGTAAATCTGTGAACTTTTTTTTGTTTCTGTGCCGAAAGTGTATAATGGCTTTAAACTCATTATTTTGAATTCTGCTTAACAGAGAGTCTCTCAGAGGAACTTGGGGAAACTCTGTCTTCACTTGTAACCCTTAAACTAGCCGAGAATAAGCTCGCCCTTCCAGACCGTCCATTCATTCCGAAAATGATTCTTCAGTTACCATGGTAAGCTCATCAAAATATATGCTATTGGATGTCAAAAGCTAAATTATTGCCGCTCAGTTATTTTGTTTTAAAACATTTCATTTATTTAAAAGTTAAACTGTCTTTGTTCTCAATGGATTTTAGTTCGTAACAATTTAGAGTCGTTAACCACTGGGTCTTTTCAGAACAAACACTACTTAAAAGAGATATTCATATGGTGTTAACGCAAAGTTATTCTTCCGCCAAAGTCATAGAAATTCCTGGAATCTTGCATAAGGGTCATTATAAGTTATCATACAAGCCCTAGTGGAATACGGAAAAAATGTAGCGCTTCTGTGTCCCATATCCAACTCAGTCTTCGGCCTCATTGGATATTGGATGCACACGCGCTATATTGCTATCTTCCAGCCTCATTGAAGTGAACCTCAAAGTTTAGAACTTGAGAGCGATATTTCATGACAAACGGCATGCACGTGCAAAGTTTAGAATGGAATTTTTTGCACTGACTGTATACGAATCAGGACGAATTGACACCCATAATACGTAGTGTGCATAATAAAAACTGGAGGTAGGTTATGGCCTATGACCACACTCCGGTTCGAGCATCTGATTGGAGGATTAGTGCATATTATATAATACCCTTGCCATTTGATTGGAGGATTGTCCGTCACGTGTTGGCAAATAAAAGTACTATTGCACGCTACGTCACTCAGCGAAAAAGTACTATTACTATTGCATGCTTAGCAAAAAACATCACCGCGTGCTCGTGTCTTTGGTAACGCAGCAGTGTTACTACTAGCATTCTAGCATTCAGCTTTTCTGCGGGTCTGGAAATAGCTGTACAGAACGCACATTGTCAAACAGGCCGACCCAAAAGAAACGGGTGTAATTTCACAATTAGAAATTGTAGGCCTATGCGCTTTGTTTGTTTTGAAAGTTGTATCTTCCAATCAAAATGACAAAGATCTACTTTGATGTTATATAAAACAAATAATGAATATTTTTCATTCGTGCAATGGTGCAATATGTTCATTCGTTGAAAGATGGAATGTTCCATTCAACTCGGCTCCGCCTCGTTGAATAGTATACACATAATGAATGTTTATGAGTGCAATGGTGCGAATATGTTCATGAGTTGAAAGATGGAATGTTCTATTCAACGAGGGGGAGCCGAGTTGAATGGAACATTCCAGCTTTCAACGAATGAACATATTCGCACCATTGCACGAATGAAAAACATTCATTATTTGTTTTATATAATATCCAAGTAGATCTTTGTCATTTTGATTGAAAGATACAACTTTCAAAACAAACAAAGCGTAGGCCTACAATTTTTAATTGTAGAAGCCGAATGCTAGTAATTTTACTAATATGCCTTGCAGTAACACTGCTGTGTTACCAAAGATGGGCACGCAGTGATGTTTTTACTCAGCTTTTTCGTTCCATCCGAAAAGTACCATTGCACGCTGGCAGCGTGCAATGGTACATTTCGGATGGAACGAAAAAGCACGGTGAGTGACTCAGCGTGCAATGGTAATTTTATTTGCTATCACGTGACGGACAATCCTCCAATCAAATGGCAAGGATATGCTTGGGTGTTATATAAAACATTCCATCTTTCAACTCATGAACATATTCGCCCCATTGCACTCATAAACATTCATTATTTGTATAGTGGAAGATAATGATCAATCATAGAGTTATATATAAGAACTAGAGCGCGCACTGGCTTATATACGCGCCCCGGTATGCGATCAGGCGGCCTTTTTCTAAGTTGACAAAACAGCTATCTCACAGCGTGTGTTTGTGCGGCCATTTTGTAAGTTGAACAAACAGCATCGCGTGAGCGTTCAATAAAAAAAACCTCAAACGTGTATTTCATATTCAACGCGCATGCAGAATGACGCGCTTATCATCTTGCGGTCCCGTGGCGTTTGTGCACGAAGCATCACTCGTGCGCCCTCTAGTTCTTATATATAACTCTATGGGATCAATCTAATAGTCATGACAATGCTTTACATAATAATTTGTTTAATGGGATTCCTGATGATGTACCTGCAGGCTGAGGAGCATTGACTTGAGCAACAATGGTTTGATCGGCGTCCCCCCTCCAGTAGAATGGAAGAGTCAAGGCTTGAGGGAAGTTCATCTCGGACACAACAGAATCAAGAAGGTTTGTTTGTTGATTGTCAATGGACATCATTCTGTAGCGTGTGATAGATAGATAGATAAATGTTTATTCATTATTTCAAAATTATAAAAAGACATCACAATCAATCAGAAGATTGAATTGCATCAAATTTTACAATAAATAATACAAAGTTCATCCGGAAATTGTAACAACCTTTAACAGTACAAAGTAGACCCTTGTCATTGCGTTTAGTGAAAACGCAGATTTGTTGAGGGGTATATTTTACTCCTATGTGATGAGAAGCAACTATGGTTAAGTGTGTAAGTGTTGCTTGGAATTCAAACTCACCACTCACAAGCTTAATGGGGGACTTTTTGGATGCTAGGTGGCAGCAGACGTACCAGGTAGTGTGCGCATACTCAGAGAACTACGTGAACATTGGAAATTTAGCTGGTAAGTTTGCTGCCACCTAGAGTTTAAAAGTCTCCCATTGCTAGGTTTAATAAAAACTTACCCAGTCAGTTTTCTTTATTGTTTATTACTTGATATTTAACGAATCTGCAGTGTTAAAGGCAGTGGACACTATTGGTAATTACTCTAAATAATTGTTAGCATAAAAACTTACTTGATTACAAGCAATGGAGAGCTGTTGATAGTATCAAACACTGTGAGAAACGGCTTCCTCTGAAGTGACGTAGGTTTCGAGAAAGAAGTAATTTTCTACGCATTAGAATTTGAGGTCTCGAAATCAAGCATCTGAAAGCACACAACTTCGTGTGACAAGGGTGTTTTCTTCTTTCATAGTTATTTTGGAACTCCGATGACCAATCAAGCTCAAATTTTCACAGGTTGGTTATTTTATGCATATGTTGAGATACAGCAAGTGGAAGACTGGTCTTTGACAATTACCAATAGTGTCCACTGGCTTTAAAATGGCTAAAACAAATTGTCTCTCTCTCTTTTTTTCTGTTGTTGCTTTGATCTTGACAGGTGGACCTGGGTGAGAATATCCGCTCATGGCAGAAACTTGAACGTCTAAGTCTGAACAACAATCAACTCTCACAGGTAATATTAGCAGTTTGAACTTTGCTCAGTAAAGTATTATTCAAGTGGGTTTCAAGCTAAACAGCAAATCCTTTGAGCTTGTATTTTGGAGGAGACCTTCCAAGTCTCCTGGGGTCGATTTCACAAAGATTTAGGACTAGTCCTAACTAAGGACTAGTCCTTAGAGATAACAAAAACAGACAGCTAGTCCTATGTAAGTTAGGACGAGTAACTCTTCCTAACTCGAGATAAGACTTGTCCTAGCTCTTTGTAAAATCCACCCATGTGTATTCAAACTTTTCAAAGGGAACCTTGTGGTCTTTGTTTATCTAATTGCCAAAGTGCATAATTCAGAAGGATTAGGGACTGTAGGCCCAAATTTCATAGGGTCAGGCATACAAACAGTTTGTTGTACATTAGTGTGACATAGGAACAGAGAATTTGGAATGGTTTGGGCTGCAGTCTAAACCAAGCTGCCTTGTCCGTAAGGTTTATGAGTCCCAACATTATAATTTGATAAAAATTGATATATATGAACAGATATGGCTGCTGACAATGCTGGAAAAAATCTGTTGTTTTTAATCTGGCCATAACATTCTATCTATTATAACTGCTAGATTTCTATAAAATCTTCTGTTTTTGTGTTTTGCCCCTGTTTAATCCTGTTTGCACCACTGATTGCTTGAGAAAAACTTAATTTACATTGCCATGCCAACAGATACCGAGAGAAATTGGCCAGATATCAACGCTGACGTCTTTGGATATAAGCAACAACCCAAAGACCACCAGCATCCCTGATGACCTGGGGAGACTATCAAGGCTCTGGGAGGTACATGTAAACAACTCATTGTGAAATGTGCTTCTTATGACCCAATTTACTTTCATATTTAAAGGCAGTGGACACTATTGGTAATTACACACAATAATTATTAGCATAAAACCTTTCTTGACTACGAGTAATGGGGAGAGGTTGTATAATGTAAAACATTGTAACAAACGGCTCCCTCTGAAGCGACGTAGTTTTTGAGAAAGAAGTAATTTTCCACGGATTTGATTTAGAATTTGAGGTCTCGAAATCAAGCATCTTAAAGTACACAACTTTGTTTTTTCCTTTCATTAATATCTCGCACTTCGAAGACCGATTGAGCTCAAATTTCTACAGGTTTGTTATTTTATGCGTATGTTGAGATAGACCAACTGTGAAGACTGGTCTTTGACAATTACTAAAAGTGTCCAGTGTCTTTAATAGATGTAAATTTGCATTAGAGATAAAGAATACTAATTTTTGTTTTACCCATACACCAATGTGTGTTAGCACTGTATACTCAATACTTTCCCGAGTTCTGTGAAAAAAAACCCCACAGGCATCTTACTCGGTGGGATTCGAGGATGCTTTCCACAGCTAATTTTCTTGCACCACAATTGCAGTTTTGTCTTACTTTGGCTGCCTATATTATGTTGTTCTCTTGTTTCAATATCCTAATAAATAATAATACTAATAATCACAATGGAAAAAACAGGTTTTTGAGGGGTTTTTTATCTTGTAAATTTAGTTCACACACGCCCTCACAGGGCGATACATACTGCAAATAATGGTTTTTTTTCTCCAGATTTTCTCATTATCTGCCATTTTTTCTTTGTTCTTGTCTGCCTAGTTTCCTCTTGATGGATTGAAATTGGATCTGGATCCGTCCATTCTGAAGGGTCGTACGAAGGACATCGTTGGCTTCCTCAATCAGAAACTCAAACAGGTAGGAGTTGACTTACTGAAGCCTTTGGGATGTGTGTGGATCCTCCATGCCTAGATACCTAGGGTAGTTAGAGTTAAAAACATGGATAAGAGCACCAAACTCAAGCTCTTGTGTTTCTGTTTAGCAGAGTGTGTGTTCCAGTCCCAAGACACTTTACTATAATTGCTTCTCTCCACCCAGGGGTAAATGGGTATCTGTGAGGGCAGAGATGGTTCTTGTGGTTGGCTTAGCTTATAGTGCACTACATATTTGGCGGCACAGGCTGTATACTCCCCAGGGAGTGAAACGGCCCAGTGATCAGGGTAATAGTGTTGTTGAAAGCGCTTTGAGACATGGTATATAAAGCGCTATATAAAAACCAAATATTATTATTATTTCATACCTGGCGCTTGCTGTCATCTTTTCTCCTCTCATTCCTGCCAGGCCCAATTTCATAGCGCTGCTTAGCGGCTGTTTTTGTGCTTACTGCGCAATTTCTAATTTATAGCCCTGCTACCCGTAAGCACATGAAAAGGCATGCTTACCTTCCGGTGCTTACCGCACGAAAATAAATGACATCACAATACAAATCCACGGTAAACACGCAATGAGGCCGCCCAATTTTTCTGCTAATCTGTGAAATATGCTGAGGCTTAAAGGATTTGGGTACTTTTTCAAAATGTCCATAGATTTAAATTAAACTTACAGGGTTTGAAGATAATGATAGTGGAAAGCTTCCCTTCATATCTTACTTACTAAGGTGCTGTAGTTTTTGAGAAATGAGTTAAACAATGTCATGAAAATACGTTTGTAAATTATTAAAATAATTTTTGTCTCATGAGACGAAAACTATTTTCATGACATTGTTTTACTCATTTCCCAAAAACTGCAGCACCTCAGCACATAATATTTTCAGGGAAGCTTTCTACTATCATTATCTTCACACTTCAAGTTTAGTGTAAATCTGTGGACATTGTGTTTTGTGTCCTACATAGACCCTTTAAGCAAATTTGTCTGCTACAGTAAGCACGCAAATTTGCTTACTGTTAAGCAGCGCTATGAAATTGGGCCCAGAATTTTATTGATCTGCTTCTACCACATGAGGTTAAAGTGCACTACTTGCAATCACATGGTTGTGACCTTCAAATCCTACCAAGCTTACTGCTGATTTCACAATGTGACTATAACAAGTTCTGGCATCTAGTTACTGAATCACAACTTCTTGATTTGTGGAATTCATAATCATAAACGTTAGACCAATGTTATTGTGAGTGAGATTTGCTGTTGCCAGCTTGGCATTCATACCCCATGTGGGAGATTGCCGAGTTCCCTTGATGGGAATATCATCTAACAAAAAATATCACCTTATGTGTGGATCTGATTGCATCTGGTCACCTGCTTATATTTGCTTAGCTGAAATATTTTTAAGATGTTCCTTTGTCTGCTCAAAAAGTTCCTTTTTACTGTCTATGAAATTTGAACTTTATATTCTAAAACTCTGCATTTTTTTCTTTTTTCTCAATTCTTCAGTCTGTTCCCTACTATCGCATGAAGCTTATGCTGGTGGGTTACGGAGGCAGGGGCAAGTCCACATTGTTGGCCAGACTGCAGAAGCAGAAGAAGAGTAAGAAGTTCGCCAACGTTGCTACCGTTGGGATCAAAGTACAAGATTGGAAGTAAGTTTCAATTGGTTCATTATAATGGGTCTGTTCACATACTGTCGATTTTTATCAACAAGACACTTGGCAAGTGTACAAAAAGTTAAACACTCTATTAACCTTTTTGGAGGTATGGTGTTCCTAACTTAGGACTAGTCCTAGGAAATATACAAAGTGCATGGATAGTCCTAAGTTAGGACGAGTAACTGGTCCTAACTCAAGATAAGACTAGTCCTAACTCTTTGTGAAATCAACCCCTGAATCCTGTGTATAAATATGGCAATCATTCATATTTTTTAAAAACTCTTGGTGTTACTGCAAACTGAAGCTACATCAATCTTCCAGTATGACCGTCACAGTCCAGTCGTTAACCAACTGAGGTTGGAGAACTTTGGAATGCCATATGCAAAACAAAAACAGATCGCTACTGTTTGTAACAGTGTCACACGACTATTCAAAAAAGTGTTGAGTTTGTTGGAACAAAGCAAACAATCGTGGGAGGTATTTTATTTAGTTGAAAGTTTGGTTAAAACATCCGTTAATACGATTGAGTGTTTTACTAACATTCGGTCGTCCATGCCAACCAGCACAGTTTGTTAATCATCAACAGAAAGGTCCATTAAAAAGTTGAAGATTGAACTCTAACCACTGGCTCTTTGACCTCTACTATGACTTGTAGGATACCAGTTCGGACCAATCGTAAGACAGTGGATTTCTGTCTGAATACCTGGGACTTTGCTGGTCAAGAGGATTTCTACAGCACCCATCCCTGCTTCCTGACAGGCAGAGCTCTCTTCTTGGTAAGAGCAACACATCATTGTCAATTTAACCAACTAACGCCAAACTGTTTTGGACTAACAAACAGAAGTTGGTTTTAAATGGCTTTTTGTATTCACCTAGAACATTTTGGGGGCTAAACAGGCTAACTCAAATTTGTTGGTTTCATTTTAAGTCCATTTCTGGGTATATTGAGTGTTTTATTTCCATTACAAAATTTCAGAGGCTTGCTGTTTATAGTGCAAATCCACGGTAAACACGCAATATGGCTGCCCAATTTTTCTGCTAACCTGTGAAATGGTTAAGGCTCAAGCAAATTGTTCTGCTATGGTAAGCACGCAAATTTGCTTACTGTTAAGCAGCGCTATAAAATTGGGCCAAGATGTTGATTGTACAAACTATTATCCACTCCAAAATGATATGGTTTGAATCTTAGAATCGATTCATACATTAATTGTTTCTCAGATTTTGGAGTGTCGGTAGCGGTTAGCGAATGCTGCGGCAAGAGATGCTGTTGGTACCTGGTGTAACTTGTCAAACCTGGATGAATTTAACATTCTTAGGAAATACTGTGACAGTTATTTGCTGTTTTCTTAGAAAGCAGACCAAAAAACATACCTTTATGTGTCCCTCTGAAACCAGATCAGGTCAGAAGTTTAGGTCATTATCTGAAAAAGTAAGATCTATCAAAATTGTTTTTTTGTTCGAGGTGTTTGATTAAACAGTAAGTTGTTGGTCATTTCAGGTGGTGTACGACATCAGTAAAGGTCCAGATGAAGTCAAGACACTACGCCCATGGCTGCTGACCATTCAGGCTCTGGCGCCCTCGTGCCCAGTGGTTGTCGTTGGAACGCACAAAGACAAAATACCAAAAGGTCTGCTCCTCTTAATTATGAATTATTTATTTTTGTTTGTTTAACTACATTCACTCACTATCGAGATTCTTTTAATAAACAAAGTCACCCTATTTTAGTAATTAGTTTGTTTTTTTGAAATATGTGCAGTCATGGATTAATTGGTTAAAGCCATTGGACACTTTCGGTAAACAGTATTGTCCAAAGGCCCACACTTTGTGTATCACAACTTGTATATAAAATTACAAACCTGTGAAAATTTAGGCTCACTCGGTCATCGGAGTCGGGAGAAAATAACGGAAAAACCCACCCTTGTTTTCGCATGTTTCGCCGTGTCATGACATGTGTTTAAAATAAATCCGTAATTCTCCCTATCGAGAATTCATAATTGTTTTAATGTTTTCTCAAAAAGTAAAGCAGTTCATGGAATAATATTTCAAGAGAAGTCTTTCACCAGTACCTTCTGTAAACCCTGTAAATTATTTGAAAATGTGGTATTTTTTTTCTTCTTTTCTCTGTTCCGAAAATGTGTAATGGCTTTAAAGTGCCGTAGTTTCAACCCACTGTTCAAACTGGATGTTTTCTTTTTGTTGCTACAGACAAAGAGTTGGAGTTTATCCGAGACATGGAGCTAAGGGTACAGAGTCTCTGTAAGTCTCCAGGCTTCCCTGAGATCATGGGATTCAGAGCCATTAGTTGTACCAGTGAGAATGAGGGATTAGAGGCACTAAGACGCCTCATTGTGGACCTCATTGAGACGTAAGTACCTCTCATGTCATATACTAAGTCCCTTGGCTTCCCTGAGATCATGGTATTTAGAGCTATTAGCTGTACCAGTGAGAATGAGGGATTAGAGGCACTAAGACGCCTCATTGTGGACCTCATTGAGACGTAAGTACCTCTCATGTCATATACTAAGTCCCTTGGCTTCCCTGAGATCATGGTATTTAGAGCTATTAGCTGTACCAGTGAGAATGAGGGATTAGAGGCACTAAGACGCCTCATTGTGGACCTCATTGAGACGTAAGTACCTCTCATGTCATAAACTAAGTCCCTTGGCTTCCCTGAGATCATGGGATTTAGAGCTATTAGCTGTACCAGTGAGAATGAGGGATTAGAGGCACTAAGACGCCTCATTGTGGACCTCATTGAGACATAAGTACCTCTCATGTCATATACTAAGTCCCTTGGCTTCCCTGAGATCATGGTATTTAGAGCTATTAGCTGTACCAATGAGAATGAGGGATTAGAGGCACTAAGACGCCTCATTGTGGACCTCATTGAGACGTAAGTACCTCTCATGTCATATATACTAAGTCCCTTGGCTTCCCTGAGATCATGGTATTTAGAGCCATTAGTTGTACCAGTGAGAATTAGGGATTAGAGGCACTAAGACGCCTCATTGTGGACCTCATTGAGACGTAAGTACCTCTCATGTCATATATACTAAGTCCCTTGGCTTCCCTGAGATCATGGTATTTAGAGCCATTAGTTGTACCAGTGTGAATGAGGGATTAGAGGCACTAAGACGCCTCATTGTGGACCTCATTGAGACGTAAGTACCTCTCATTTCATATATACTAAGTCCCTTGGCTTCCCTGAGATCATGGTATTTAGAGCCATTAGTTGTACCAGTGAGAATGAGGGATTAGAGGCACTCAGACGCCTCATTGTGACCTCATTGAGACGTAAGTACCTCTCATGTCATATACTAAGTCCCTTGGCTTCCCTGAGATCATGGTATTTAGAGCTATTAGCTGTACCAGTGAGAATGAGGGATTAGAGGCACTCAGACGCCTCATTGTGACCTCATTGAGACGTAAGTACCTCTCATGACACAATGTGATTTTCTTCTTGAGTTGTGAAGAAGTGTTTCAAGTTTCATAGCATAACTTGAGAGAGATTTTTAACTTGTAATGCCACAGAGTTCAGCTTTGAGCTGCCAGTTTGTTTTTAATAAAAATGAATGAATGAGAGAGCTTTTGGTCCAATTGGTCTCATCAAAATCAAGGCACTTAATTTATTGCCCCCCCCCCCGAAGAAAAAGTTAAACAATAAATAATAATTAATATGGAGCTTTGATCAAGACTGGTATCCACAGTGATTGTTCTTGGGGAAAAAACATCAATTTTCTTGGAATAGCAGTTATTTTGGAATTCTGATCTATTTTTCCCTAATATCTATTCACATTTCTTAAACATGCATCAATTGTTTTATGTTTGAACACAGTTGCAAAATCAAAGGCCAGCCAATCTTGGGACAGATGATTCCTTATAGTTATCAGGTAAGCAACTTGTCCCTGTCAGTTTGAGTTTATGCGTTATTTACCCTGCATAGACATCACATGCTGAGACAGCGCCCTCATTGAGGTCAAAGGAAGAGCATTGGCTGAGAGTTGTGCCTTCGCACGGCCCCAGCGGCCAGTCTATCCAGGACCGCTGGGATGGGCTAATCGCTTGAACAGATTCTTGTTCAGGAAGTACATCATGTATGCAGTGCATAGAAATATGGTGCAGTGTGAGTGTGATGCATGATGGGACTGCGCATTATTAAACCAATGACAGTGCATGATACGTTTTCCCATCCCAGCGCCTTTGGTTAAAGCGAGGCGCTGGGGACGAGCGAAAGTTGTGCCTAGCGCATACTCATGTGCACGTTTCTATTGTTTGAGCTCGGTGATGTGGACCAATGGAAGGAGTCTGTTATTTTATCATTAGAAACTAATTATAAGACAGAAAACTCTTCCTGATCCCTCTGATGTATATAAATGATCTGGATCAGCCGAATTAGGGGGATTAGCCGAATAAGGGCTGACATACAGGCACTCAAATTAGTACAACTTTTTTTCTGACTTTGGGAGAGAGAAATTGAGCTAAAAAACACAAACACAGTCAAGATAACATCATTAACAATGCTCAGGATTGTCCAGTAGGTCTTTTAAAAGATAGACACTGCTTGACACCACTTTTCCTAACAATAAGTGTAACTGGGTTCTCAAAAAGCGTCCACCTTTTGAAACAAAATATATTTTCAGATATTATTTTATTTTGTACATCTACATCTATATAGGATTAAAAGAAGTGAACACTATTGGTAATTACTAAAAGTAATTATTAACATAAAACCTTACTTGGCAAGTAATGGGGAGAGGTTGATAGTAAAAACATTGTGAGAAACGGCCCCCTGTGAAGTGGCGTAGTTTTCGGAAAGAAGTAATTTTCCACGATTTTGATTTTGAGACCTCAGATTTAGAATTTGAGGTCTCGAAATCAAGCATCTGAAAGCACACAACTTCGTGTTACATGGGTGTTTTTTTCTTTCATAGTTATCTTGCAACTCCGAGACAGGTTTGTTATTTTATGCATATGTTGAGATACACAAAGTGAGAAAACTGGTCTTCGACAATTACCAATAGTATCCAGTGTCTTTAAAACAATCCAGCGGTTTAACAAACGAAGGTATTCTTTGCCTTTACACAACACACGGTACTTACGGCTTTATGACCCATCCGGAAATCTGACAATAAGCAGAACCAAGAAGATTTGGGCTGTCATAATTTAATTCCTATTTAACTGTTTATCTTGGCAGCATCTTGAGGAGTTATTGAAGGAGGAAGCGAGAAGATTGAAGGAGAGTAACCAGGCCCCAGTAGTAATGAGGAGACAGTTACTGCAGATGGTACGAGAACATTCCCTACAGCTGGACATCGATGAACTCTCACAGGTTGGCTCTTAATTTTCTCATTCATCTAAACAAAACCAACAATCTTTCTAAGAATAAACTATTAATAAATAGTAAACTTGCGAGTACAACCATGTATTCATTCTCTTTTGAGGGAGTGTTGGCTCAGAAAAGAGCCTGTGTGGTCTTGAAATTTCAAACGGTATACTCTGCTCTTCACATGAGGATCAAAACGTCAAGACCACACCGGCTCTTTTCAGAGCCAACACTCCCAAAAAAGAGATTTCTTCATGGTGTTACCGTAAATCTATCTTAGTTACTAATCTTTTTTGTTTGTATTTTGTTCAGGCTGTGAGATTCCTGCACGAGACTGGAGTTCTTCTTCATTACAACGATCCAGTCAGTCAGCTTAAAGACATGTACTTTGTGGATCCAGAATGGCTGTGTAAAATGATGGCACTCATCGTAACAGTCAGAGAGATCAATCCGTACATCAACTCCCACGGGGTAAGGAAGAGAGCCTTGACCCTCAAAATCCTCCTCATGACATGGGCCCAATTTCATGGCTCTGCTTACCGTAAGCACAGAATCAGCGCTTACGGAAGCAGGGAATTCTTACGGAGTGCTTACGGCAAGCGTATTTCACGGGTTAGCGGCGAATTAAGGCTTCTGCGCGTGCGTACTCCACGCTACTAGGCATTCTACGCTTACAAGGCTAGCGCAGAAATTCGTCGCTTGCACGTGAGCTGGGAATCGTGATCGTTAGCGCAGAATTCGACGGTAAGCAGAGCCATGAAATTGGGCCAAGGTCTCATCATGGAGGATCTAGTCATTGTTGCTAACTTGTGAAATACGCTAATACTTTTTATTTTTCTGCTACAGTTAGCACACAAATCTGCTTACTGTAGCGCTATGAAGTTGGGCCCTGATGTAACTCACAACTAGAGGCACTCTTATTAATTTTTGGTTTTTACCCATATACATCGATGTGCAGTTCGAATCCTATGTTTTTAGCAGCCGGTACTGCAAACGATGTAATAGATGTTAAATTTGCATCGGGGATAAAGAATATTAATTTTTGGTTTTTACCCATATACACCGATGTGTGTAGCACTGTATACTCAGTACTTTCCCGAGTCCTGTGAAAAAAATCACAGGCATTTTACTCCAGTGGGATTCGAACCCACAACCTTTGCAATTCTAGAGCAGTGTCATACCAACTAGACTCTAGAATTGCAAAGGTCGTGGGTTCGAATCCCACCCGAGTAAAATGCCTGTGATTTTTTTCACAGGACTCGGGAAAGTACTGAGTATACAGCACTACACACATCGGTGTATATGGGTAAAAACCAAAAATTAATATTCTTTATCCCCGATGCAAATTTAACATCTATTAGAGGCACTCTTGTTTGTTTTCTTGAATGTATCAGGTTATAAGAATCAGCGACATCAACGTCCTGTTCTCAAGAACGGAAGACCTCCCGATGAATCTGATACCACAATATCTGAAGCTACTAGAGAAGTAAGTCATTGAAAATCATTTGCGAGTTGTTAACTCCATCTACGCATTACATTTTTCATAGGTTATTTTCTTTTCCCTGTGTAACTAAGTTATTATTATTATTATTATAATTATTTATTCGGCATAAAAACACATACAAAATACAAACATAATCAAAACAAAACAAAAACCATGGACATATGCTTGGAATTAAAAAAGTTTACCAAAAAACTGTAACCCGAAGGCCTTCAATTCCAATATCCCTGGTCATATATAACAAATCTATTTACAATAAGTCTATAAAGACATTAAGAACATTAGACAACAGCAGAAAAAAAAGCAATGACGCAGAATGAGTAAAAAAGCAAAATATCCTCGCCCCCCCCCCCCCCCCAAGTTGCTTTGGTACATCCAAATAAGGTTAGATCTTTCTAAATAGCAGGGCCCAATTTTATTGATGATGAATAAAGCCGGCTAGTCAAAACATTGAGATCAATAAAGAACTTACTCCACGTTACTGAAATTAATAACAAAAAGTCCCCTCAGTCCACTAAAGCTAAAGGTACTTATACCACATCAATTTCCCACCTTCCGCCCAGGTAGCAGTTATAAAGCAGGACAGTTATTCTTTTAGATTTGAGAAGCCTCCCGATTTCCAAAAATCTACTTCTCGGCAGTTGAAAAATCTACTCAGCTGCAGTAGAACATACTTAGACAAGTTTGAGATACTACCTGGCAAGTAGATGTACACATGGTGTTACCCTTAAATACGTTTTTATTAATAATAATAATAATCAAAGTCTTATATAGCGCCGGTATCCACCAATGCAGGCGCTCATGGCGCTTGCTCAAAAAATCTGCACCCTAGTCAGCTTAGCTCCAGGTGCAGTGCTCGTGATATCTTATAAAAAGTTATAGTCATTATGCTTGTCAAAGGCAATGATTTTTTGTGGATGTTGAACAGATGTGTTTTGAGTGCTGATTTGAATGTATCAGTTGTGACAGCTGCCCGGACGTAATGTGGAAGACCATTCCATATCTTTGCTGCTGCGACTAGAAACGAACGCTCTCCCCAAGAGTTGCGTGCCCTGTGTTCTTCATGGAGAAATTTGTCGGCAGAGCGTAGATTTTGTGTTTCTTTTTTATCAGTTTTTGTTTCTTGTATGTGTTAAAAATAACCAAACAACTTTTTGTTTATGTAAATACTTTCAGATTTGAAGTAGCGCTTCCTGTCAATGAGAAAGAGTTGATGATTCCTTGTAAGATGCCACGACAGAGACCAACTATCAGTCTCCCCTTATCCAACAAACAAGGTTAGTTATTATGGCCACTATTTAACCTGTTTTATGGTTTCTTCTTCAACTGAGTTGCTGCTAATTTTTTCAAGGCAGCCATTGTCAGACATTTTGAAGGCTTGCAAATTTGTTTAATGGCGTGGCGTTTAAGCAGTGTTACACTTAGTTACATGTTCATGTTTGTTGTGTTGTCATTTAGCCTTAAAAAAAAGACTCTGCGAGGGTTGAGCCGTCAGGCCATTGAACTATTTTTTGCATTTATACAATCGGTTGAAGTTGTTTGCACCACACTTCTCATTTTTCTCATTTTTAAGGCTTGTGAAATTTGAAGCCAAAATCTGTGATTTTGACAATACTTCTTTTAAACATGTCATTATATGGCTCTAAGTATGCCTTTTATTTAGTTTTGAAGTAAACAATCCTGGGTCCTATTTCAAAGAGCTGTTAATACAAACAAAATGCTTAGCACAGAAAAGATAACTTGCTAAGCAGAAACAGGTTACTAGGCAAAACACAATGTAATATATATGATTTGCTACCGATTCCCTGCTATCTTGTGCTCATCAGCAGAAAAACTTGCTTAGCATCATTGTTTGTGTAAGAGCTTGATAAAATTGTGTGATTCATGTTTTATTTTTCTCATATATTCTCAGAATTTTTTTTCTTTTGCAGTATTTTTGTTTTTGCATAAATTTTAGTTGACTGCATGTAAAACATGTAAACAAAAAAGTATTACCGTGTGTGCCATGGCCCTAAACAAGGGAATCAATGTGTGGTAAAGAGGTTTTCAACGCAAGGCCTGGTTCTGGATAATTTTACCGAGACGAAGTCGAGGTGAATTATCAAGAACGAGGCCTCGGCAGGTCAAAAAGTAAAATAAATGCAAAAATTATAATTGTTCAATGATTTCTTTTAACACAACACCCCTCCAGCTCTGAAATGGTAAGGCCCTCCGCCGCTTTCGGGTAAACCACTCCTTATAAGGGAATGCTGTGGGCGTCGCGCGTATCGCGTGATGTCGCACAACTGTCCCGGCCATTGCTCTCGACCAATAGGAATGAAGAAACTGTCTTATAATCACAGGTGAAAGCTCGGGTGTCACGCCCATGTTTCTACACATTTTACTGGTCATAAACAAAGGTTTATACACACCCACGTGACGCGCTCTCAACCAATAGGAATAGCGAAACTGTCTGAGGTATTTATGAATATGTTATAATAACTTGATTTGTTTATCCCTGTAGATATGTTACATCGTTTTTATGAGATGCCATACGTCCCAATTGGTCTGTGGTCACGTCTTATATTGAGACTTCTTGTCTTCTCTACACAAATGCTGCGGACAGTAAGTTCCATTCAATTAATCAAATCCCTCTCCAGACACTCTTAAACTCTTAAATGTTTTTAAAATCTCCCGTGCATTTATGGCGTTTCAGTGCATTGCAGCTAAGTCTTATCTCACATGAAACTTCTCTGTGCGAAAAATATTGTATCTCGTCGCATACTTTTTGGGTGTGTACATGTACATCCAGGCTATTTTAAGCGAGTACACCATTTTGACAACTTCTAATTCCCAAGTAAAAATACTGTAAAAAAAAAATGTTCAAGGTTTTCACACTCTGAACTTAGTGTTATATTTGGTATGAAGTAACACCATCAGGTCTGGAATTTCACGGAGCACGGAGGGCATGGCCTCCAGTGCCCTTGTCTTGTCCTTGGTGCCCTTTCAGAAGTCCCCATAGACTTGAAGATTTTTCAATGGAAGTGCCCTTTTCAAAATGAAAATGGCCTTGCCCGCTCAAAGATGAAATTCCAGGCCTGCACCATGTGTATATCTACTTTGCAGTGTACATGTGTAGATTGTTTTCTTTGAGAACTTGTCTAGCTATTAACTGCCGCCGCAGATTAAAACAAAACTTTCTGAACTTATGAAGACAAAAAATTGATGCAAATAACCTTGGTAGAAGGCTACTCTTCTCTACTTAAGGGTTGGGGGTGTTTATTTAATGGGAAAAGTTACACCACATGGTAATCAAGTCTTTTAAATTGTAAACTATTTGTTTTTCCAAGTGAAAAGCAGTTGAAAAACTGCCCATTATTTATAATAGATGTTAAATGTGCATCGGGGATAAAGAATATTAATTTTGTTTTTTTTAATAATAATATTCTTTATCCCAGATGCAAATTTTACATCTTTTATATCGTTGCGGTATCCGCTGCCAAAACATAGGATTCGAACTGCCTCTAGCTATCGGGCAATCTCGGTAGTCTAGTTGGTAAGACATTGCTCTAGAATTGCAAGGGTCATGGGTTTGAATCCCACCCGAGTCATATGCCTGTGATATTTTTTCACAGGACTCGGGAAAGTACTGAGTATACAGTGCTAACACACATCAGTGTATGGGTAAAAACCAAAATTAAGGCTCTTTATCCCCGATGCAAATTTAACATCTATTATATCGTAGCGATACCCGCTGCCAAAACATAGGATTCGAACTGCCTCTAGCTATCGGGCAATCTCGGTAGTCTAGTTGGTAAGACACTGCTCTAGAATGGCAAAGGTCGTGGGTTCGAATCCCACCAGAGTAATATGCCTGTGATTTTTTGTTCACAGGACTCGGGAAAGTACTGAGTATACAGTGCTAACACACATCGGTGTATGGGTAAAAACCAAAATTAATATGCCCTTTATTTGGTTATGTTTTTGTTTGTTACAGCCATCTTCTGTTGCTTCCAGCGATGAGGATGCTTCCAAAGTAACCAAGTACTGGAGGGAAGGAATTTACGTCCGCTGGACAAAAGTGAGTTGAAAGCTCCATGACTCCCGGATTAATTTTAAGTCCAACTAATGGAATATTCTCTTTGTTACAACACCCCTATGTTAATAACAATAATAATAATAATAATAATAATAATAATAATAATAGTAGTAAAACTTTTAATGCGCACGTATCCACCCTGCTGGGTGTTCAAGGCGACAATTTGATAATAACTAGTTTTTTATTTATTTTTTACTTTTTGCTTGTGAGTGATGTTTAAAGGCAGTGGACACTATTGGTAATTACTCAAATAATTATTATCATAAAACCTTACTTGATTACGAGTAATGGGGAGAGGTTGATAGTATAAAACATTGTGAGAAGGAATGTAGTTTTCGCGAAAGAAGTAATTTTCCACGCATTTGATTTCGAGACCTTAAGTTTAGAAATTGAGGTCTCGAAATCAAGCATCTGAAAGCACACAACTTCATGTGACAATGGTGTTTTTTTGGTTTCATTAGTATCTCGCAACTTTGACAACTGTTTGACCTCAAATTTTCACAGGTTTGTTATTTTATGCATATGTTGAGATACACCACCTGTGAAGACAAATCTTTAACAATTACCAATAGTGTCCACTGTAGTTGGGCCTGATATTACTGAAGAAAAAAACATCTTGGTATTTCTTAAATGTTTTTTTTTTTTTTTTTTTTCAAGTTAGCCTCTGAGAAAGACTCTGCCAGGATAAAACAAGCATGCCCATTAACAATTTATTCATTTTGCATTTTAGGAAGCGTTCTTCTGTGTTGAACCCTTGAAGAAAGGACTGGACGGTCTGAAAATCACCGTGCCACAGTCAAAAGATGGAAACAGGTAATGTTGTTACCGATTAATTGATTCAATTTTGGCAAGCTGTGGAGTAGAATGAGCCTTTACTGTCTATTTGTTCGTTTAGTCAGTTCGTCTGGCTGTCCGCAATTAGTATGAGTTTTTGTATGAAGCTTCAAACATTAAGTGTTGAGTTGTTTTATGGAATCTAAAGCCCCCAAGTAAGATCAGTATACAGTGACAACCATTTTTTGTGGTTCATAACCATGTTTTAAAGGATTTGGGTACTGTTTCAAAATGTCCATAGATTTACATTAAACTTACAGGGTTTGAAGATAAGGATAGTGGAAAGCTTCCCTGAAAATATTACTTACTGAGGTGCTGTAGTTTTTGAGAAATGAGTAAAACAATGTCATGAAAATACTTTTGTAAATGATTAAAATAATTTTCGTCTCACGAGACGAAAATTATTTTCATGACATTGTTTTACTCATTTCCCAAAAAACTACAGCACCTCAGCACTTAATAATTTCAGGGAAGCTTTCTACTATCATTATCTTCTGTGTAAGTTTAGTGTAAATCTGTGGACATTGTGTTTTTTGTCCAACAAAAGTAACATACATGTAGACCCTTTAAAGGAGATGTTTTTGGAATACAAAATTGTCCGGCTAAACATTGCCCCTAGGATTTATAAAGGGGTCAAACACAGAGTAAACGACTTGTAACGTTGGCATACAATGTAATATCAGACATACAGATATTGCAAACAGGCATGAAACTCAAAGTTTGCCTCTGACATGCAGGTTCATATAAAAAAAATAAAACTCCTGCATGTAAGTATATGACACAAGTTCCAATTGAATAGACTCAAACAATGAAAACTTTAAATGGCCACAACTCCTAACAGCAATAATCGACTTGAAACTTAAATCGAATATTGCCAATGACATGCAGATTCATATTATAGGGAAGGTACACGTTTAGTAATTGTCAAAGACCAGTTTTCTCACTTGGTGTATCCCAACATTAGCATAAAATAACAAGCCTGTGAAAATGTGAGCTAAATTGGCCATCAAAGTTGCGAGAAAATGATGGGAGAAAAACACCCCTGTTGGACGAATTTGTGCGCTTTCAGATAGGAATAAAAGACTTCTGGCTAGAAGTCTTTTATTATTTTAGTGAGAAATTACCTCTTTCTCAAAATCTATGCTACTTCAGAGGGAGCTGTTTCTCACAATGTGTTAAACTATCAACAGCTCTCCAATGCTCGTTACCAAGTCAGTTTTTAAGTTAATATTTGTTTTGAGTAATTACCAAACGTGTACCTTCCCTTTAAGAGTTCACCTCATAAGTATGACAACGGTTACAGTTAAATGGCCAAAACAATAAAAACTTTGACTGGCCATAATTCGTTTTTGCAACAGTATACCAACTTGCAACTTATATCAAATTTTGCCAATGACAAAATTCTATTCAAAATAATTTTGTTTTTGCTGATTGTTTCTTAGGCTACTGGGTCTTCTATGTGACCATGTCGATGACCTAATTGAAGAGTGGTTCCCAGGTCTGACTGAGATCGACCCATTACTAGGCAAGACGCTGGTACAGCGCATGGTACCCTGCGTCCTTTGTGAAGGTATTATACGTAGATCATCATAGTTCTGGTGCTTCTCAGTCTTTTTACATCAGGGGTGCGTTTTTGACGGTCGTTTCCATGAGTGAGTGTAGCCACGGTGGACGGTGCTGGGCGGGCCTGCTCAGGACTCAAATTATTTGCCCAGCACTCTGAGCAAAGTACATTGTGCCAGCCCGCACAGAGTTCCCCTTGAATAAATCATATTATATAACACCCAAGCAGATCCTTGCCATTTGATTGGAGGATTGTTCGTCACGTGATAGCAAATAAAAGTACCATTGCATGCTGAGTCACTCACCGTGCTTTTTCGAAAAGTACCATTGCACAGTACCATGGTACTTTTCGGATGGAACGAACAAGCCGAGTAAAAACATCACTGCGTGTGCGTGTCTTTGGTAACGCAGCAGTGTTACTGCAAGGCATCAACTTACTAGCATGCGGCTTCTGCGTGTCTCAAAATAGCTGTACAGAACGCACATTGTGACTGTTGAATCCAACAGGCCGACCCAAAGAGAAACGGATGTAATTTCACAGTTAAAAATTGTAGGCCTACGCTTTGTTTGTTTTGAAAGTTGTATCTTTCAATCAAAATGACAAAGATCTACTTGGATGTTATATAAAACAAATAATGAATGTTTTTCATTCGTGCAATGGTGCGAATATCTCCGCCTCGTTGAATAGAACATTCCATCTTTCAACTCATGAACATATTCGCACCATTGCACTCATAAACATTCATTATGTGTATAATATCGTCCACTGTGCATTGATCTGAGACACAGTTAATGATACAGTGTATCAAATGTCACAGAGAAAGAACACAGTCAAAAGGCCATTTAATAATAATAATAATAATAATAATAATAATAATAATAATAATAATAATAATAATAATAATAATAATAATAATAATAATAATAATAATAATAATAATAATAATAATAATAATAATAATAATAATAATAATAATAATAATAATAATAATAATAATAATAATAATAATAATAATAATAATAATAATAATAATAATAATAATAATAATAATAATAATAATAATAATAATAATAATAATAATAATAATAATAATAAAACCATTCTTATATAGCGCATATCACCGTGAGATCCCTATGCGCTGTAAAAGGAAATAAACAATTATTGTACAAAGTAAACAGATATGTTTTTAACCGGGTTTTGAATTGTTCTGATGTCTCAGCCTGTTTAACAACCTCTAGAAGACTGTTCCATAACTGAACTGCGGCATATTGGAAAGAGCGGGAACCGTACGACTTGGTTTTGATAACTAGGGGAGTCGGAAGGGATTTATATGCAGATCGCAGATTCCTGGTTGTTTTGTACTCCTGAACTAAGCTTTGAAGATAAACAGGGGCAATACCATGGATACATTGATGAGTCAGGACCAAAACTTTAAAATCAATTCTAGCCCGTATTGGCAGCCAATGTAGATCCTTAAGAATGGATGTGATGGATTCCCGAGTGCGAGTTCTGGTGACAATTCTGGCCGCTGAATTTTGTATGCGTTGCATGGCCCATATTTATGAAAAGTTTGAAAAGTTTGAAAACCTGGCATCATACCTGAAGCTTGCAGTTCAGCAACAATGGCCCCATATTAAACATGAATAATTTGGTTGATTTGCACGTCCTTGGTGGCTTTGAAACAATTTGATTTCTTGCCTGCCACTAAAACTGGTCTAGGTTCAACCCTTGTTGTAATCAATAACTGTTTCAGTCAATGGTCAGCGATTAACCAATGGCCAATTCAACCAGAACAGTTATTTTTTATGACCATAGAAAGGAAACCCCAGTATGATCCAGTAAGCTCTGCTCTTCAATACATTTACCAATCACAACAGCAGATCAAAAGACGATTATTTCCTGAAAGATCTGAGCTAAAAGGTGAACAAATTCACAAAAGACTATTTTGAAGAATTATTATTATTGTACAGTGATTTACAATCACATTCATAAACCAGAATATGTTTGCCAAAATAAGCTTTAGGAACAATTTATCAATGATACTGTTGTAATAGTTTTGTTATTTTATGGCCATCAGTTGGCAAGCCCAATGTTTTGTAAATCTCAATTGTTTTAATTCTTGAGTCATTGCTCTTGGCAATTTTACCTTGTTTCTAAATTATTGTTGTTTTCAATGTTTCTGCTGTCACCAGATAGCAACATATACCAGTTCAATCTGAATGAGTTGATTGAAAGGTCAGAGGTCAGCGATCATATTGTCTGCCCTAACCATGAGGACATGTTGGTACCCCTTAAGTTGCTGGTAAGAAACTACTTGGGTTAAAGGCACATTACACTATTGGTAATTTACTCAAAATATTTGTTAGTGAAAAAACCTTACTTGGTAACGAGCAGTGGCGAGCTATTGATACATGTAGTGTAAAACATTTTGAGAAACGACTCCCTCTGAAGTAACAAGTAAACCGAAACCACATAAAACAGACTGTGGCACACCAACAAGTACACATGCAACACCCAGAACAAACATTAAAACTTTGGTTTCAGCCCCAGGAGTAGGTGGTAAGGAGCTCCTTGTAAGTGTGGCCCTCATCTTGGAAGTGGCCGTCCGTGGCCTTGTGATGCTAGGCTATACAAGTGTATCTCTCATAACAAAAAATGTTTTAAAAGTAATTTTTATCTTAAAGGTTTTCTTTTTGTAGCCGTTTACCAAGAGTTGCTCGTAGCTTTGTGTGTGATGCGCTAGCAATGTTGTTATTTTGTTATTTGATGTTTATCTCTTGGTTTGCAGGCTCCTGATGTGATGCTTTCGGACCTGGAGGACAGGTTCCACATTGATCCCAAACAGCTCGTGTTCAATCCAAGGTATGACATCAACATGAATTGTCATGACTGGATAAGTCATTGAGTATTCAAAGGTTGTCCCAAACAGATTCAGTTCAATCCCAGATACCACATTGCCATCAAGTATCATGACTGAATAAGTCATTGAGTATTCAAGGGCTGTCCCAAACAGATTCAGTTCAATCCCAGGTACCGCATTACCACCAAGTGTCATGACCATCAAGTTTCATACTCAAGTGAGTATTCAAGGTCTGTCTCAAGCAGCTACAGCTCAATCCTACATTGTAGATACCACATTACCATTAAGTGTCATGACTGAATAAGTCTTTGAGTATTCAAGGTCTGCCCGTGGGTTCAAATCACTGGCTGAACAATCAAATAAGTCTATGCAGTTATTTTATTTGCTCAAAGCGCTATTATTATTATTTATTTGGCCACTGATACAAAAACATCACAGTCAGTCAAAACACGAAATACTGTAATTGTGATGCAAGGAAATTAGCTGCTAAAAGCACCCATGCCCAGTCAAAAATGCTATTGATTGACTCTCAAAAACAAATGTACCTTCAAGACTCCCACTCAAGTCCTTGCAACGGCTTGAGTGAGAGTCTTGAAAGGTCATTTGGCCAGTCACAAGTGACTCAACTGTTTTGATTTTGTTTCACAATATTGTAAAACTAGATATTGTAGATGTCGTCTTCAACCTTTAGCTCAAGTTAATTATTGAGTTTTTAAATGTTTGTTTGTACTTTATCACAGTTCTTCTCACATGCTTGGAGATGGGAGTTTTGGTTCGGTGTACAAAGCTAAATACAGGGACCAGGTAAACGATAATGACCAAATAATTTTCACAAATAATTGACCAGAAACGACCAAATAATAATACAAATCGTTGGCAACGTAACAAGAGGATTTCATCAGTTTAGTATTCCCTTATCAAATCATTTAATTTCATTAGGCCCCAAGACTCATTCAATTTCATAAAAGCCAACTGCAAGAGCTGGTCAACCATTCAATTTCATTCATGGTCAAAGTGCAGTTTTGAATGCCTATAAATCAAATAGATTGACTAAACCGAATCTGAATGAGAAGAACGAAAACATTTGTGTATGACAAGGAAATTGAACAAACCCTAGTTTGTATGGATTAGGGAAAAGTACCTGGATTTGAATGCATGTTTGAAACTGGCTGGGAAAACCTACATAGGAGAGTCTTGCTTTGGACGTAGCATTGAACCGTCAACATTTGTGTAATCATCATCTGATACCAGACTATTTCTCTTTCTTTCCTTAGCCTGTTGCAGTCAAGGTGTTCGGTATGGGACCTGATGTTCACCCTCATAGACTGCTCAGACAAGAGGTAGTAGGAATAATAATTAAAGATTTTTGCCGATTTCACCAAAGGTATTTTGATGGGGGTCGAGAAAGTTACAAGCTTTCATTTGAGCCATTGCTCGAAACAGTCCGCCAATTATTAGTAGCAGTGAAATAAAGTGCTCAAAATTAGTTTTTGTCGGGATCCTCGACAATATATCACGTGACCAATTCTTGTGTGTTTTATAAGAAACGTTTTAAATTTTTGTCATTGTTCCTGACCATTAAAAGTAAAAGTTAAACTTTTTTTCGTTAGAGCGGGTGATACTCTTTGAAATACCAAAAAATACTCTTTGAAATACCCAAAAATACAAAAAAATTCTATTTTTTAATGTTTGGGGCCAAAAATCTGACATAGCATATTTAAAAAGAACATTTTATAAAGATACTGCCTCAAGGCGCTGGAAAAGTACACAAATTACAAGTCGGTAAATTCATTCAAGAATCCAGATAATACAGAAAACTGACAAAAAAGAATCAGTAAACAAGCACCAACTCATTTCAAGTAAACAAGCATCAACTCTTTTCAAATACATGTAATTTGAATGATTTCTCAGCTTGTAGTTTGTTTTAAAAGGATTGACATTGTTATTTTTTTTTTTTTTTTGGGGGGGGGGGGGTAATTTTCATAGTTTTCAATAAAAACATGGAGCTGCTTACCTACAAAAAGTAGTAAAGCACAACATAGGATTTTCTTTTAGCAGTATTTCCTGCTAAAGCAGCTCTATGAAATTGGTCCCTGTTTTTGTCCAAACTGGTGGCTATGGCTGTAGCTGCTGCTAAGGGCTGCCTATGCTTCATGGTGATAAAGCCGCAGCCACCAACATTTTCTTTTAGCAGTATTTCCTGCCAAAGTAGCTCTATGAAATTGGTCCCTGTTCTTGTCCAAACTGATGGCTATGGCTGTAGCTGTTGCTAAGGGCTGTCTATGCTTCAATGCATGTTGACACGGTGATGAAGTCGCAGCCACTAACACTGCTTTAATCCATACAGGTGACTATACTACGGCAGCTTCAGCATCCTAGCCTGGTATCCATGGAAGGAGTTGCTCTGAATCCCAGAGTTTTGGTTCTTGAGTTGGCTCAGCTTGGTTCCTTAGCCTCAGCTCTACGTAATAAGAAAGTCACGAATAGAAGTCTACAACATCGTATTGCCATGCAGGTACACATGCTAATAATAATGATAATAGCAGCATACAGTAAAGTGCCTTTTCCAGGGGTTGCAAAGCGCTACAACAAAACAAACGAAAATATCAGAGGAAATGTATTAAACAACGAGTGAGTTTTTTAAAAACATAGCATCTTAAAAGATGCTATTTGAATTGGGGAATGGAAGTCACATTGGCTAATGAACAAGCGACTAAGCCTTTTTATTTGACTTTTGGAAAATCCAGGATAGTCTGGCATAACGAGTGCAGATTGTTGACAGTGCATATTTACAGTCGATGATTTCTATTAAACCAGACGCCATTGGTTCAAATCCCGCTCCAGGAATTTGTCTTTGTTCAACCCTGTAAATCATTTATATTCTTTTGCAGGTTGCCGACGGATTAATGTTCCTTCATGAGAATAGGATTGTCTACCGAGACCTGAAGCCAGATAACATCCTTCTCTTCTCTCTGTCGTTAGGAACACTGGTGAGTCTGATAATAATAATAATAATAATAGCTAATTCTTATATAGCGCATTTCAGAACTGAAAGAAATATCAATCAGCTTTACAAGAAAACAAAAAACATTAGAGCAAAGACGTAACGTACAATACACTAATAGTCATACATAACTGAGATAAAACTAAGTAAAAGGCATAAGAAATGTTCTGTGAAGAATGGATGTAGCTAGGTAGAGAGTTCCAATGTCGGGGGGCAGCACTGGAGAAAGTCCTTGAACCGAAAGATTTAGATTGTAGAGGAATGGTATGGTGAGGAGATGTTGTGAGGAGGAACGGAGTTGTCGGGCTGGTACATATAAGGGATGATGAGGTCAGACAGGTAGCTTGGGCATGTTCTATGAGTTGCTTTGAATGTAGTGATGAGGACCTTGTATTGTATTCTATGTATAAGTTGTTAAATGTATGGATGGTTGTTCCAGCTGAATAAAAAGTCTTGGGAAAGGTTTTTTCAAAGTAAGTATCCTGTTTTGGGAGCAAGGTTTGTTTTAGTTTTGCACACAAACAAAATTGTATGAAAACTTCATAATGTTTAACAACATTGCTATTTTATTCGGTTTTAGTGTCCAGAAATCTTACCTACTTTTGACCAAAGGAAATTTTAGGTAAACGTAGGCGTTTATCAACTGCCTTGCTCATTTGAATGAGTATAGTAAATGTTAGTTGTACTATTAACTCATTTAATAATAGTAAATAATAATAAGACTTGTAATGCGCACATATCCACCCTGCTGGGTGTTCAAGGCGCAGTACATGTAAAACCAAAAACAACACAAAAACAAAAACATAACACAAAGAAAAACAGACACAACAAAATTAATCCTTGAAAACCTGTGACATAAGATAAGTTTTGAGAAGACACGTGGCGCAGCTGAAGAAAAAGACCTGTCACCCCATGAGTGTCTAGACTTGGGTTCAATGAGGAGAAGCATAGAACTTGATCGAAGATTCCTTGATGGAGTGTAAACTTCAAGCAATTCAGAAATATAGTGGGGAGCCTTGCCATTAAGAGCTTTGTGGACAATGAGCATCAGCTTGAAGATGATTTGTTGAGAGATAGGGAGCCAATGTAGTTGTTTCAGAATGGGGGTGATAGAACAGGATTTTCTAGACAGTGTCACAATTTACAGTGCAAACATGGCGACAAAAAGAGATAATTTAGGTGCATCCTAACACATTGATAAATAAAGATCTTGGTAATTGAATTGATCTCGTTTTATCTCACTTTGTAGCACAATGCCAAGATAGCAGATTATGGTATCTCCAAGTTTGCTACTCCATACGGTCTAAGGGCACCTGAGGGTACCCCAGGCTATAGAGCACCTGAGGTCATCAGAGGACTGTCAACTTACAACACTGAGGTAGGTTTCTTTGGAATTCAATTTCCTAGGGCTGCTTAGCGCAGATGTTGTGCTTACTGTGTAATTTTCATTACATAGCTCTGCTAACCGAAAGCACATGAAAAGACATGCCAACAATTCAGTACTCACTGTATGAAAATGAATGAGTTACAATATAAACTCACAGTGGACGCTTAATATTGTGCTAACCTGTTTAATTAACTAATGCTTTAATAAGGTTTTTTTTGCTACAGTTAGCACAAAAAGTTGCTTATCGCTAAGCAGCAATATGAAATTGGCCCCAGGTGAGTAAGCACCACGTCGCCTAAAAGTTGCTCGTCACAGGCATGTTAGTAGGGCGGTACCCGCTGCCAAAACATAGGAATCGAACTGCCTCTTGCTGCCGGGCAACCTCGGTAGTCTAGTTGGTAAGACATTGCTCTAGTATTGCATGGGTCGTGGGTTCGAATCCCACCCAAGTAACATGCCTGTGATATCTTTCCACAGGACTCGGGGAAAGTACTGAGTATACAGTGCTAACACACATTGGTGTATGGGTAATAACCAAAAATTAATACTAACCATTTTGTTTGCACTTTTACTATTTATAATATTCAAATACATGCTAGACTTTCACAGTCCTTTGTCTTTGACCCTTTATATTTCCGGTCCTGGTTGTATTGTAGGTTGATATTTACTCCTTTGGGATCCTGTTGTATGAAATGGTGACTGGGGGACACAAACCGTTTGAAGAACTGGAGTTCAGAGCTGAACTGGATGAAGCTGTCATGAAGGTAGCAATAATTTATGAATATTTTGTACTTTTCATATATTTTATCTTATTCAAACCCAACATTACAATTAGCGCTTATAACAGGATGAATGGGAAACAACAAGAATGTGGGAGGAAACCCCAAATCTTAAAGGAACACGTTGCCTTGGATCGGTCGAGTTGGTCTTTGAAAAGCGTTTGTAACTGTTTGTTATAAAATGCATATGGTTAGAAAGATGTTTTAAAAGTAGAATACAATGATCCACATACATTTGCCTCGATATTGCGTGGTTTTCCTTTTACTTTGCGAACTAAAACGGTCAGCCATTTATGGGAGTCAAAAATTTGACTCCCATAAATGGCCGACCGTGTTTGGCGACAAGGTAAAAGGAAAACCATGCAATTTCGAGTAATACTTGTGTGGATCATTATATTCTACTTTTAAAATATCTTTCTATTCATATGCATTTCCTAACAAATGGTTACAAACGCTTTTCAAAGACCATCTCGACCGATCCAAGGCAACGTGTTCCTTTAAATGCCTTTACATATTATGAATTGTTTTGTTGTTGTATTTTAGGGTCGTCAGCTTCCTCCACTCACCCATAACAATGTGGCCCCATGGCCTGATCTACAGGAGCTGATTGACTACTGCTTAGAGCACGTTCCTCAACACAGACCTACAGTAAGTAGTGTCTAGATGCATCAAAGCCAACTATAAGGTTTAAGGCAAAGTGTACCTTTTTGGTTTGTAGAACTGTTCAACTGACTTAAAGATTCGTTTCGAAAGGAGGTGGCGTTTTTTGGGGGAACGCTGAAAATCTGAAGTGAATAATGTCAATGCAGGAAGCATAATCCCTGAAGGGTTACTGTAGTAACGCTTCTCAGATTCAATTTTGGGGGCATGAAAACTGATATCAGTTTCCATAACCACATTACTTTGAAGTGAAATGACTCTCAAAATTATTTGTTTTATCGTATGTATACCTTCCTTTACAGGTGGGTTTTGGTATCGTGTCAGGTTATCTTCCTTTAAACATGTTAAAGGAACACGTTGCCTTGGATCGGTCTAGTTGGTCTTTGAAAATCGTTCTGTAACCGTTCGTTGTAAAATGTATATGGTTAGAAAGATATTGTAAAAGTAGAATACAATGATCTACACAAATATGCCTCGAAATTGCGTACTTTTCTTTTTACCCTGACGACTAACACGGTCGGCCATTTATGGGAGTCAAAACTTTGACTCCCATAAATGGCCGACCGCGGTAGTTCGCGACGTAAATGGAAAACCGTGCAGTTTCGAGTGATACTTGTGTGGATCATTATATTCTACTTTTAAAACATCTTTCTACCCATATGCATTTCATAACAAACGATTTCAAACGCTTTAGACCAACTCGTCCGATCCAAGGCAACGTGTTCCTTTAAAGGGGGGTTATAGTATCCTGTTAGGTTGCACATTTTTTAGGGCACTCTGCGTTTGAAAACAAGACTACTTAAGAACCCTTATTTCTGTATTATCCCTGTTATTGATTTAACGAGTGGAAATAGAGTTTTGCATTTGATATTTTGCATTTCTTCATCAGTCTGCGCAAGCATTCAGGTGGTTGAGCTCAGCTGAGTTACTGTGCCTAAAGAGGGAGTACCCACTGCTTATGGACATCTGTGTGGAATGTATGACTGTCAGGGTAAGAGTCAAAGGTCACTGCTTCCTAGGTCAAAAGTCAAAGCTTGCATACAGGCTTTTATTTGTGAACTGCACTCTTAAATTTGTTAATTCTGCATTTTTGGGGAAAGATAACTGTAAGTATGTTTTTATGATTTCTGTAGAAATCAAATATGTTTTTTGTAGTGTTTTTTATTTTGTATGGGAGATTTCCAATACTACATAACCTGTCGAGCGAATTATGAAAGTCATTTAATAACCAATATCATTTGTCATTTGTATTTACTTGGTTTAGATGAATCCAAGTGGTCAAAATATTTTTTTAAATGAACTTCAACTACAAAACTTGTTGTAGATGGAGATGGAGATGAACAAGGGTCTTAGTCTATATACTGTATGTTCAAAGCAACTGATTTTAATCTGATACCCTTGTCATCATTCCAGGTATATCATTATGAAGGGGAGGAATGTCAGGAGGTGTGGCTTGCAGGAGGGGACAGGAAGACCACTATGGTGTCATGGATACAACCTTTGAACTCTGACCCAGAGAACTCGATACAGGTAAGGTTCAAGGTCAAATATGAGAACATAGTTGATTAGGTTTTGTTTAAATATGAGGCCCATTTACTGAAGCACCTCGTAAGGGTTTGAAGATGCTTGTTCGTGTGCAATCTGCAGCCAACCCGAAACACTGGGGTGAACCCCATGGCAACCTCTTGCCAGGACTGGGTTCTTTTACAGAACGCAACACACAGTACTGAAAGCTTTATGCCCTTTTGAAGGACACATCACGTATGGTAAGTGTCTTGCTCAAGGACACTCTGATGACAATAGTACTTGAACTCGATAGCATAATTAAAGCCTCGGAAAAGTACTGAGTATACAGTGCTAACACACATCGGTGTATGGGTAAACACCAAAATTAATATTCTTTATCCCCGATGCAAATTTAACATCTATTATAGCATAACTAAAGCCATTAGACACTTTTGGTAAACAGTATTGTCCAAGGCCCACACTTCGTGTATCACAACTTATATATACATGTAAAATAACAAACCTGTAACAAAATTTAGGCTCAATCGGTCATCGGAGTCGGAAGAAAATAACGGGAAAACCCACCCTTGTTTCTGCACGTTTCGCCGTGTCATGACATGTGTTTAAAATAAACCCGTAATTCTCGATATCGTGAATTGATATTTTTTTTAATGTTTTCTCAAAAAGTAAAGCATTTCATGGAATAATATTTCAAGAGAAGTCTTTCACCATTACCTTCTGTAAACCCTGTACATTATTTGTAAATCTGTGAACTTGTTTTTTTTTCTGTACCGAAAGTGTCCAATGGCTCTTAGCCAGGTTCATACTTCCTGAACATGCAAATGGGATACAAATTCTGACGTCACAATCAAATAATTCGCAACAGTTGCGAGGTACTTAACTCCTGCGACACATATTCAAAGCGAAAACAGGACTGTGACATCAAAAAATTTGCTTTCGCATTCACAGAAAGAATAAACCAGGCATATCTTGTATTTCAAATCTCACACCCCAAATCAAAAGTAATGAATTCAAACTTTTTGTAGTGTAACTTTTCATTTACACTGGTGTATGATTGATTATTGTACAGACAATGTGACCTCTGACGACACACGAAACCATAACATGATTTGTGCGCATACCGCCGGGCAAAACCTGTGTGTTTTGGCAGCCAGCTAGAAAGTGTATGCAATCTTACCATGACTACGTGCCTTTTTGCTCGGCGAAGCATGACGTATACAGTGTTTTTTCAACAGAGGGCGGTTTGAATGGAGGTCACATCGTCTATTCCTGATGATACTGACACCCCTCAAAAAACACTGCACTTTTGCTTTGTATATTTTATCTGTCCTTAGGGTATGATGTTGCATAAGGGTCGAGCATTATGTATGGCAGCGGTTGGTGAGTCAGCGATAGTCATTGGTACCCAGTGTGGTGAACTGTGTGTATGCGATCTCTCTTGTACGCCATACAGACTCAAACACACGCTACCAAAACTAGGTGATGCTGTGGTCTGTCTCGCATACTGGAAAAGGTAAGCAGAGATTTAAGATTGGATTTCAAGAAGTTTTTTGGGTTTATCCTTATGCTTTGAGTTTCCAATAGAAGCCAGGAGTGTTCAAATGATTCTGTCTGACAGTAAATCATGCAAGTCTTCAGGGCTTATTTGAGGAAAATCCACAAAACAATAGGGATTGTTGCACAAAATGTGTACTAGACAAGAATGGACAAGGAGAAAAAAAACCTTCCTTACACAGGTTAACATGCATTGAAGGGTTTTTATTTGAACTTTCACCACAAGAGAAGATTTATCGATCTGTCTATTGAGTATTTTAATATTTAAAAATATATTTCAGTAGTTTATTGAATTGGAAGGTATTTTTTCAGGTTCAAAAGTCAAAATTTGAACACCATTACACAGTGAGGTCATTTTATTCAATTGGAAAACACTAGACTGTAGAAATCTTCCAGTCATGGGTTTACTGGCCTGATATAAAACCACTGGCCTCTGGCCTGTGGTCCTGTGTAAAACTAAAGGCCAGGGGCCGACTTCACAAAGAGCTGAGATTGATGTTAACTGCAAGTTAATCAATTAATAATAATAATATTTCAAATTTATATTGCGCCCCTTACATACAAAATGATCAGAGCCGCAGAACACATATGTTAAAAAGCACAGAGTGGAAGAAAAAGACAAAGAAAAAAGACTGGTCACCAGGCCAGTGCCCAAACAAAGTTGCTAAGCAAAGTCTGGTGTCACAATACAAATCTCTATGGTAATATTGATAAGTTTTCTTACGATGGATTTAATTGCTTTGTGGAATCGAGCCCTGGTCTTGTGTATTCAGAATGGGGCCTGTCCGGACGGACTTTATATTGTGACTCAAGTCTTGGTCTCAATGCCCTGATAACGTATTCTTTTTCCTGAGTGTTTGCCTTCGAATATAGCCTTTTTTTACACAGGATTTGCCCTGATATTATAACCTTTTTACTTACAGTTTACCCTTATGACATTGTCTTTTTATTACAATTTTGCCCTGAAACAGATTCTTTTTACTCATAGGGTTTGCCCTGATATAGCCTTTTTACACAGGGTTTGTCCTGATATAGCCTTTTTACACAGGGTTTGCCCTGATATAGCCTTTTTACACAGGGTTTACACTGATATATGTACACTGTAGCCTTTTTACACAGGGTTTGTCCTGATGTAGCCTTTTTACTCAGGGTTTGCCCTGATATAGCCTTTTTACACAGGGTTTACACTGATATATGTACACTGTAGCCTTTTTACACAGGGTTTGCCCTGATATAGCCTTTTTACACAGGGTTTGTCCTGATGTAGCCTTTTTACTCAGGGTTTGCCCTGATATAGCCTTTTTACACAGGGTTTACACTGATATATGTACACTGTAGCCTTTTTACACAGGGTTTGCCCTGATATAGCCTTTTTACACAGGGTTTGCCCTGATATAGCCTTTTTACTCAGGGTTTGCCCTGATATAGCCTTTTTACTCAGGGTTTGCCCTGATATAGCCTTTTTACACAGGGTTTGCCCTGATGTAGCCTTTTTACTCAGGGTTTGCCCTGATATAGCCTTTTTACTCAGGGTTTGCCCTGATATAGCCGTTTTACTCAGGGTTTGTCCTGAGTCTGGGTCTCCAAGTACATTGTTTTCATGTTGGAGAGAAACAAAATGGAGCACTTTCATGAGCATTCAAATATGGCAAGATTAGCTGGAACAGTTACTGGAAAAGTAATTGTCCAGAATCAAAATATCTGTAAAGTCTTGGTTTTTTTTAGGTTCCTAATTATGGCAATGTAGAAAAACTTTTTTTAATCATGTTAAGGTATTACAAATGAGTGGTTGGTAGTTATTGGTAATAGATGATAAATTGATTTCAATGTCTTTGGTATGAGACTTGTATAAAAACATTTCTTTCTTTGTCTGTTTTATTTTAAATGAGTGGTTGGTAGTGAGTTGTAATAGATGATAAATTGATCTCAATGTCTTTGGTATGAGACTTGTATAAAAACATTTCTGTCTTTGTCTGTTTTATTTTAAATGAGTGGTTGGTAGTTAGTGGTAATAGATGATAAATTGATCTCAATGTCTTTGGTATGAGACTTGTATAAAAACATTCCTGTCTTTGTCTGTTTTATTTTAAATGAGTGGTTGGTAGTTATTGGTAATAGATGATAAATTGATTTCAATGTCTTTGGTATGAGACTTGTATAAAAACATTTCTGTCTTTGTCTGTTTTATTTTAAATGAGTGGTTGGTAGTTATTGGTAATAGATGATAAATTGATTTCAATGTCTTTGGTATGAGACTTGTATAAAAACATTTCTGTCTTTGTCTGTTTTATTTTAAATGAGTGGTTGGTAGTGAGTGGTAATAGATGATAAATTGATCTCAATGTCTTTGGTATGAGACTTGTATAAAAACATTCCTGTCTTTGTCTGTTTTATTTTAAATGAGTGGTTGGTAGTTATTGGTAATAGATGATAAATTGATTTCAATGTCTTTGGTATGAGACTTGTATAAAAACATTTCTGTCTTTGTCTGTTTTATTTTAAATGAGTGGTTGGTAGTTATTGGTAATAGATGATAAATTGATTTCAATGTCTTTGGTATGAGACTTGTATAAAAACATTTCTGTCTTTGTCTGTTTTATTTTAAATGAGTGGTTGGTAGTGAGTGGTAATAGATGATAAATTGATCTCAATGTCTTTGGTATGAGACTTGTATAAAAACATTTCTGTCTTTGTCTGTTTTATTTTACCTAGGGACCAGGAAGCGAGTCTTGTGTTTGCTGGACTAGCCAATGGGAAGCTGGCTATGTACAAAGCAACAAGACTACAAAATGTAAGCATTCAATTAACCATTTGAAACATACTAGGGAAGTCTTCTAGGCAAGGTGGGAGGGGACGGGGGTAATGCCCCCTCTTCATAGCCATTATAACCTGCGGTTAATTTTGATGTACATGAATTCTGTCTGTAGCACTTTGATATTGGACTGCTCGAGGAATACTTTTTTTTTTTTTAAGAGGGGCTGCAAGGTTCTTTGCTGTTGTTCCTGTGTTGTATTAACCAATTAAAGACAGTGGACACTATTGGTAATTGACAAAGACTAGTCTTCACAGTTGGTGTATCTCAACATATGCATAAAATAACAAACCTGTGAAAATTTGAGCTCAATCTGTCGTCGAATTTGGGAGATAATAATGAAAGAAAAAAAACCCTTGTGTCACGAAGTTGTGTGCTTTCTGATGCTTGATTTCGAGACCTCAAAAATTAATTCTAAACTTGAGGTCTCGAAATCAAATTCGTGGAAAATTACTTCTTTCTCGAAAACTAAGTCACTTCAGAGGGAGCTGTTTCTCACAATATTTTATACCATCAACCTCTCCCCATTACTCGTAATCAAGTAAGGTTTTATGATGATAATTATTTTGAGTAATTACCAATAGTGTCCACTGCCTTTAAAACTCAATTATCTCCTATTACTGCTTATTTTTCTGTGGTTTTTTTTGACAACGAAATTCACTTTGCAGGAGAAAGACTGTCAGCCAGACAAGATGCTTCACATTGGGTCCAGAGACGATCCCATAAAGTGTATCAACATCACTCGTAATAAACTCTGGCTAGCGTCCAATGCTAAGGTCATTAGTCTCAGTATCTATGACCTGGAATCTGACTCTAATTCAACTGTTCTGGTACCGGAACCAGAAGAGAGGTATGTTTGGTAGTTACTCAAAATAATTGTTAGCATAAACTTACTTGGTAACAGGCAATGGAGAGCTGTTGATAGTATAAAACAATGTGAGAAATGGCTCCCTCTGAAGTAAAGTAGTTTTTTGAGAAAGAAGTATTTTCTCAGTAAAATATTTGGTTTGATTTCAAGACCTCATGCGTGAGGTCTCAAAATCAAGCATCTGAAAGCACGTAACTTTGTGTGACAAGGGTGTTTTTTCTTCCATTATTATCTCACAACTTCGACGACCAATTGAGTTAAAATTTTCACAGTTTTTTCATTTTCTGCATATGCTGGGATTTAAAACTTTGCATGGTAGACGTATAACTAAGGGAGGTTTGCGGTAACAACATGTGAATTTCTCTTTTTGAGTAGTGTTGGTTTTGAAAAGACCTGGTGGTTAACGACTCAAAGTTTCGATCTGTATGCTCTGATTGTCTTCAGATTGCAGGGTGCAGTTTGTTGAAATCCATCGCAAAAATGTTCGCAAACTCACACAAAAGGAGTTTGTGATTTTTTGTGAAATTCGGCAAACAGCCCAGAGGAGGTGTGAGCGTATGCTCGCCTCAAATGATAAGCTTCAGACTAATTGATCTAAGCCTTACATCAAACAAATTAGGGCCCAATTTCATGGCTCTGCTTACCGTAAGCAAAGAATCAGCTCTTGCGGAAGCAGGTAATTCTGTGCCTCTGTCAAGCATATTTCATGGGTTAGCGGGAATTTTTGCTTCTACACATGCGTACTCTATATTACTAGGCATTCGACACTTACACCCCTATGTAGAAATTCTGCGCTTGACTGCAAGCAAAGAATGGTGACCGTAAGCGCAGAATTCGGCGGTAAGCAGAGCCGTGAAATAGGGCCCTGATTTTTTAGGGTTAGCTAAATCACTTGAATCAGTCACAGTCTTATTTCCCAGCCTTGCTACCATGGGCAGCGCGCCGTATCGATACCTCTCGTCTCTAACCCCTGGTAGGGATGTACTGGGAAACAACGCTGATTGGCTTAGGAAATTGGTAATGCATTAGATGTCAAGTGCGTGCGCGGGTAGTTTTGTACGTTGATCATGGCTGCATTTTTTATGACACGAACCCGTTTTTTAAAAACAAAAACAAAAACATTCTTTAAGACGAAAGGCAAGCATGCGCGCGTAGAAAATATTGAATAATGAATATGTACGCTCATTAATGGCTCATTTAAATGTGCTAGCAATTCCAGGGGTTATGATCGAGCAAGGCATGCTGGGAAAAAAATGGCGCGGAGAGATCGATCACCCCTGGGAACGAGGTTGCTTATTTCCCTATTTCCCATAACAATGTAAACCGAAACGTTTGAAATGGAAATCATTATATCATCGTTGAATGTAGTTTGCTTTCTGCCCACATTTTCCTTTTAAGTCTTTATCACAGTTGAGAAAGTTTGAGAGTTTTGTCTGAATTCAGACTTTGTTATGCTTGCCTCGTGAAAAATGTAGCTGTTATTTTCTCTATGTATAAAGAAATCGTGCTCTTTTATCTGCTTCTTGGTGTTAGGATACTGTTTCCCAAAACTCAAATTTTAGGGATTATCAAAAGTTGGAAATGCTGTCTTTTTAGCATACCTCCAAAAATTGGACCATGGTTTCAGACAGTTTAGTAAGCAATAACTTTAGATTTATGAAGTATCCTGTTGTAGCTATACTCTCGGTGTGTCATATCTTGCAGACCTGCGATGGTGAAGTGTATGGCGGTTGACAAAGCAATATGGTTGTGCAGAAGAAACAGTTCCATCATTGAAGTTTGGGATCTCGGTCGACTTAAGAAGACGTTGGTGATCGATGTAGCCGAGTTCATCAGGTCTGTTCTAATGAAATGTTTTTTTATATTTTTTATTTCATTTCTATCTTTATTTATAAACCGTTCTGCTGATTGATCATTTAACACCATTCAAAAACCTATTCCTTACATCATGCGCCATTTGCTGCCATGTCTTCAGTGCCTAGATTATTTATTTATTTATTTTATTTATTTATTTATTTATTTCCAGGCAAACAGTACATACAAAGAATAGGCAATAAAAATAAGACTACACAGAGAACAAGCCTGCGGATAACCAAAAAGCGAAAATAATCACTATCTAAAGGCGATCCAGACAATAAAAATAACAAAGACACAAAAGGGCACAAGGACAAAAACGACATAAAAATTGCACATCAAATACCAAATCAAATATAAATATATATAAAAACTGTAGAAAATACATTAACAGTTGTATACAAAAAATATAGATCAACCAGAAGACCACGCATCCTCGCTCCTTTCAAAAAAGGTAGGAAGCCAATCAAATTCCCTTCAAATCTCCTAGAACCCCAATACTTTTTTCCTACAAAGCCAAGAAAAATACAGTAATTAGAATATTGCACAAAACAAGTGAAACCAGGAACCTCAAAGGAACCCCCCAAAAAAGTACAGGTAGGCGGTTGAAGCTAAACTAGAAAGGAAGAACATGTTTGTGCACAAAGACACCGCAGTTGTTACATTACATTTGTCAAGAGAGGGCACTACCAATTTTTTTGGGATTGGTCTTTATCTTGATCATTAGCGGACTCCTTCAAATACCTCCTTTAGTCGCAGTCCTTTCTCCTCCTAATAAACAACCTACATGTATACAGCGTTCTACTCCTTAAAGGGTCTATGTAACTTTTGTAGGACAAAAAACACAATGTCCACAGATTTACACTAAACTTACACAGTTTGAAGATAATGGTAGTAGAAAGCTTCCCTGAAAATATTATGTGCTGAGTTGCTGTAGTTTTTGGGTAATGAGTAAAACAATGTCATGAAAATAATTTTCGTCTCATGAGATGAAAATTATTTTAATCATTTACAAACGTATTTTCATGACATTGTTTTACTCATTTCTCAAAAACTACAGCACCTCAGTAAGTAACATTTGAAGGGAAGCTTTCCACTATCATTATCTTCAAACCCTGTAAGTTTAATGTAAATCTATGGACATTTTGAAAAGGTACCCAAATCCTTTAAAAGTGGTTCACTGGCCAGATGCCAGTTAAAACATCAGTTGAGGACTAATTAGAATTCAATCCAAGTGGTTCGACTGGCCAGTTCAGTATTTATAAAATGAAATATGGAATAAGGGAATCAATGTGTGGTGAAGAGGTTTTCAACTAGTGGTTTAATCCCAACGAGGCCTGGGTCTTGATAATTTTACCGAGACGATGTCGAGGTAAATTATCAAGAACCAGGCCTCGGCGGGTTTAAACCACTAGTTGAAAACCGATTCAACACACTTTTATTCCCATTCATAAATACCTTGTCGGTCAAAAAACATCAACACCTTTGGTCAAAAAGTAAAATAAATGTAAAAATTATAATTGTTCGATGATTTCTTTCAACACAACACCCCTTGTGGGTAAACAACTCCTTATAAGGGAATGCTATGCGCGTCGCGCGTATCGCGTGATGTGGCACAACTTTCCTGGCCGTTGCTCTCGACCAATAAGAATGAAGAAACTGTCTAATAAGCTCGCGTGTCACGCTCATGTTGTTAACACTTTTTACTGTGCATTAACAAAAGGTTTATGCACACCCACGTGACGCGCTCTCCACCTATAGGAATAGCGAGGGATTTATGAATAAAGATTTTAAATTGTGTACTATTGTGTACTATTGTGTATTTTTGATAGTAATATTATTAACTTTTCTTAAAGTCATCAGGAAGTGGTATTTTGTGAAAATAAAGCTTTTGTCAATAATATATGTGTTTTGATAAGTGTGTTTTGATAAGTGTGTATAAACAGTTAACTAAGGTTCTAAAAACTTAGTTCTTATCTTATTTACAAATTTAAGAGTAGGCCCCGACCCGAGAGGGTGCTGTTCGTGACGTCAATCAAGGCACGATATTTGGAGAGAAAATGCTGCACAGTGCTGAAAAAGACGTCGGACCGGAACAATAGTACTATTATTGCTCTTGTGAGTCTGACCAGCCATGCAGACTGACCCCATCTTTAGTTATTTTACTGCATCCAGCAGCAATACACTTGGCCAGCATTGCTAGAAAAATCCAAGAAAACAACTTTTTCAAAACAAACAAACTCAATGACCTGGACTTGCATGTGTGTTTACTCTACGCATCAAGGCAAAGTCTGCCTCGATTGACGTCACATAAGGGGTAGGCGGAGTCAACCCCCAAACAACTTTAACTATTTTTTAAACATAAATCGTGACAAACAATTACTTAAAAGAAAAATGTTTTATTGTTACTAAACATTTACTCTTATGTTTGAAAAAAATAAAAATTCTATTTCTAAACTCAATTCAGCCTCCTGAGGGCTGTGAAGCTTTTATTTCTGAACTCAACCAATCAAAACTAATAAAGCAAAATAAACCCCTTCTTTACTATAGCAGTGAGGATTCTAAGGAGGTATCTAACTGTTACATCAAGTCCCTACTACTACACCCTCGTAACACCTTATGGGTTGGGACAGCTGGAGGGCACCTGATACTCATTGATACCAACACGCATCAGATGGTGACCGTCATCAAACGCTATACGTCTAACGTCAGGGCGATGGTGGCTGTCCGGGGACATGGTAAGTTTAAAAATAGCTACTTCCAACTTCTGTTTTTGAAAAACCTTAGGCTTGATTCTACAAGTCACCGAGATTTATCTTAAGATGAGATGTTAGGGTCACCATAGTGATTTGTATTGTGACATCACACTTCACTTGGCATTTAGGATTGATACACATCTTAAGATCCATCTTAGCTTTTTGTTAAATGGAGCCCTGACTTCCTTCTACAGTTTAACATATAAAATATATGGTTGTTGGTGGTGGAAGCAGAATACATTAAATGCACCAGACACTATTGGTAATAACCCAAAATAATTTTTAACATAAAAACTTGCTTGGTAATAAGCAATGGAGAGCTGTTGATAGTATTAAACATTGTAAGAAATAACTCCCTCTGAATTAACGTAGTTTAAGAGAGTAATTTCTCACTCCAATATTAAAAGACTTCAGGTCTGAGCCCTTTTTCAGGCATCAGAAAGAACACACATTTGCGAAACAAGGGCGTTTTTGTTTCGTTTATCAATCTCTTGCAACTTCAATGACCAATTGAGTCAAAACTTTCACAGATTTTCTATTTTAATTATGTATATGTTGGGATATACCAAGTGAGAATACTGGTCTTTGGCAATTTACCAAAGGTGTCCTTTAAAAAAACCTATGACAGATCAATTGTTTAAAGGCAGTGGACACTATTGGTAATTACTCAAAATAATTATTAGCACAAAACCTTCCTTGGTAACGAGTGATGGGGAGCTGTTAAAAGTATAAAACATTGTGAGAAACGGCTCCCTCTGAAGTAACGTAGTTTTCGAGAAAGAATTAATTTTCCACGAATTTGATTTTGAGACCTCAGATTTAGAATTTGAGGTCTCGAAATCAAGCATCTGAAAGCACACAACTTTGTGTGACAAGGGTGTTTTTTCTTTCATTATTATCTCGCAACTTCGACGACCAATTGAGCTCAAATTTTCACAGGTTAGTTATTTTATGCATATGTTGGGATACACCAAGTGAGAAGACTGGTCTTTGTCAATTACCAATAGTGTCCAGTGTCTTTAACCTGTGTACATGTAGAACCTTTTCAAAAGACTGTTTCAGCTAAAGATCCACCGTATGTCTTCATGAATTCATTTAAGATTTCTTTTTGTCTAACAAAATGGAAGTTCAAAAGTCTTGCTGATGTTATTGTTATTATTATTTTATTTCACTTTTTCAGGAATAAACAAATCCAACTCCGTGGTTGTAACATCGGGATCAGGTTTTGTGCGCAGAACAGGGGTTCCTGAACATACAGGTTGGTGACATTAAACATAATCAGAAACATTTGTCTTAGCACCAAACTAGGTATGCTCTCAACTTTTCCATTGACAAAAGGATCAATAAGTTTGTCATTTCACTGGTCTGTCAGCTTTTTCAGTGGTCCATAGTTTACGGTTTCTTTTTGAACATTTTATAGGACTTGTAATTTGAAGTGGTTTCAACACTCAGTGAGTTGGTGTAGCTGCAGGTAGCAATACACTAGTCAGCTGGACTAGTTGAACAGAATGTTGACTAGTAGTGAGTGTTTGGCAAGTTAACCACTGTTAGTGGAGAACACTGCAAATAAATTTGCTTTGCAGATTCCTGGTTAAAGGCAGTGGACACTAATGGTAATTACTCAAACTATTTATTAGCATAAAACCTTACAATCATGGTAACGAGTAATGAGGAGAGGTTGGTAGTAAAATACATTGTGAGAAACGCCTCCCTCTGAAGTGCATAGTTTTCGAGAATAAAGTAATTTTTCACGAATTTGATTTTGAGACCTCAGATTTAGAATTTGAGGTCTCGAAATCAAGCATCTGAACCCACACAACTTCGCGTGACAAGGGTGTTTTTTCCTTTCATTGTTGTCTTGCAAATTCGACGACCGATTGAGCTCAAATTTTCACAGGTTTGTTATTTTATGCATATGTTGAGATACACCAAGTGAGAAGACTGGTCTTTGACAATAACCAATAGTGTCCAGTGTCTTTAACAGCAAAAAGACCATTTGATGAAGAGTGTGTTATAGCCAGTTCCCTTCTTATTGTGCTAAGTGGGTTAACTTGACCAGTAATTTTTCCAACTCTTGAACTCGAGCAAATTTGTGTTTATTTTATTGACAGTCAGAGTCCTCTAAAATTCAAGTTGTACTATTTCCTTGTTAGTCATTGTGAATTTTATTGAAGTATTTTTGTGTTTACCTTCTATGCTATTTTGTATTATGATTGATTAACCATTAGTTGATAATGGAGTTATATGTGTTTAATGCTTTTAGCCCTATACTCTCCACTATGGCGCTGTTGAATATTTTGTATAGATTTTTTAATCAACTTTCCGCCTGTTAATTGTCATTTTTGTCATTTTATATAATGTATCCGTCGCTGCTCCACGGCATTTTACCATGTGTTTGTTTATACTTTGTCACTTTTAGGTATTGAGTTTTGCGGAGGTGCTTTGTGTAGTTTGACAGGCGCTTTATAAGCACAGTTTTATTATTATTATTATACATTTGTTCATGCTTTGTTATATTATAAGTTTAAATTTTGTTATTGTTGTAACCCTTCCCTAGGGTATGGGGTTTGTTCTGGGGTTTTTTAAAATAAAAATCAATACAACAACATTATTATTATTAGCCACCTAGCTAGGTCAGTGGTCTTGTGGTGAGACACCTGCTCTAGCAAAGCAAAGGTCTTGGGTTTGAATCCCTCCCGAGTGGAATGGCTGTGGAGTTTGTTTTCACGATACTTGGTATTGAATATACAGTGCATAGTACTCGGGGTCGTAAGAGGGAGAACCAAATAAATTTATCATTTTGGTTAATTATCGTACAGGGTCATTTGCCCTTTTATCTTGAGGGTTTTGTCTCGAATGTGCATTTTAAATGTTTCTGCTTTTTATTGTATTAACTACCTTTGTACATTAGAGACTATAGTTCAGTTTGTTTTTTACTGCTAGTGTAATGAAATTAATAAACCATTCATAATAAAAAATCAATATGAAGTAAATAAATATTAATATAGTTCAGAGTAGATGTAGATTTCAAGTCTTACCTATGATTGATACCTTTATTTTGAAACGTTCCTCCCCAGATTGCCAGTATACACATGTCCTAGTGTGGGACGCTGAACTGAAGTCTCAAGTTCGATACCTGGCGTCGGACACCGAGCGTCGGCGCTTGCCCATCGAATCACACGCCATGAAGTCATGGCAGAAGGTGCAGAGAATCATTCGTACCAGTCACGCTTTTCATCTTCACCCTACCGTCGTCTTCCCACAACTCAAATGCTAAGCCCCACGCCCTACTCACTCCACCCCATGCCTTCTACGTTTTGGTCTTCATTTTGCATGCAGTGTTTTATTTGTGTGCATGGCGACCGTGTTTCAGAGGATTTGGCATCCCTAGTGCCATAACGTATTCATTTATTTATTGTTTATAGCATTTGTAAAAATTCACTAAACACTCAACAATGCTAAGCATTGTATGTAAAATTGAATAATATTTGATAATTTTGAAAAATAAATCTTTGTACAAAAGTAGTTCCTGTACATATAAATATAAATAAAGATTGTAGAATCAAAACAAAAAAGTGGGGGCAGATATCGACCATTAATTCTATCCTTTGTGCAATAGTACTAATGATCTTTAAAACACAAACATTTTAAGGTAATAACAAAACTCTTGATCAAATTCAGAAATTTTTAATTAATTAATATTAACTAAAAGTAAATCGATGAGAAAATCCAAGATGTAAACCATAAATGATAATAATTTTTTATTTTGTAGTGAATGCAATAACTTTCTTCTCAATTTGAAGTTGGGTGAGAACAATGTGGCACGAAGGTTTTGCTTGCCCCTCTCCTCAAAAATGGGGGGGGGGGGGAATTACAAATTATATACATAATCACCAACAGTTTTATGGTCATAAACTTGTTGAGTAACTACTAAAAGTACCAAGCCTTTAAATAGTTAAGGGGACTCTTCAAACTCAGCTCAGCATTGCATGAACCAATCTTGTTTTGTTTTTTTTGCACGATACACAAATATTTTTTGGGGAACATTTGCATGAAGTGGTAAATCTGGTTGAAAAACCTGATATTTTTTGTATGTATAATTCAATGCATTGCTCCCCCAACCAAATAGATGAAGGTGAACAGGGATTGCTCCAAACATTGATTGGTCATCTTCATTGTGTGCTGTATATCATTAGCTTTTTGATTGGCTATATTCATACATGTGACCGTTTCACTTGCATTTCATTGGATGCAAGAGAGCTGATGTCATGAAAGTTTGCAACCAATTGTATCTGGAGCAATACCATTGTATAAGCACCCCATGTTTGTTGTAAACTTGTGTACATCTTGATTAGGCTTTGGCCATTCTCAAAACCATGACTTGGGCTTAAGGCTTAGACATATACTTAGGCTCTGGCTAGGCATGAACTGCCTGCTTTACGTCTCAAACCAAAAGTTTTCTTCTTAAAAATGACTGACAAAAATTTGAACCTGAGCTGAAGGGTTGGTTTTGATAAGGGCATTTAATTTAAGGCAGGCAATCTGTGCATGACTCGCAATGTTGTAAACTGCATTAAGTGCCCAGACAAGAAACTTTTTCCTAATTAATTAAAAATTTGACAACTAATCATGTAATTAATTACAGTCTACATTTACATTTACAAAAGACATTTATCTTGACTTCTTACATAACAAAAACAACCACGCCTGAAGCAGTATCAATAAGGCTATCGTGGCGAGTGAATCCGTAAATTGGAATTGGAAGGAGCATTGTGGCATGCACGGAGTGGCTGGCTTAAACCTAAACAATCTCAAGGATATGTTATTACTGGTATTATTATTTTATCATTCTTCCATTAAACAGTTGCACATTAAAACACAATACCTAATCGGCAGTTGACAAAACCCATGTCAGTCGGCACATGACACAAGCCACATGATTATATTAAGTCACATGACCCAATTAATGTCACATGACTCAAATCAGTCCAATGCTACAACACCCATTTGCTTTACCATTCAGTAAGAGGATTTGTGTGTGGCTACAATTTAGCAGAAACCAAACATCTGTTGGCTGTATTTGTTGATAAAAGTCCCCAACCAATGGGCAGCTTGTCATTGACAATTTTGACCTTTGACAGAGGCATTAAAATAATATGTGAATATTCGTTGCCCTGTCCATGCTGCTGCATATAATTATAGTGAATTTGCGCAATACTCATTATGTCATGGACACAATGCATGGTGATTTGATTACATAAGTGTGAACATTCTTGGTTTTAGTTAAACTAGTGTAATGCATGGGTCTTGTTGGAAAGTGGTGGTGGTGATAAGAATGTTGTGAAGGATCCTCGACAAAAGTCAGGGCCTGTAATCAGTTTCCCCCTTACTTGAGTCACTCACTTGAGTCACTCACTTGGGTTACTCACTTGGGTTACTCACTTTAGTCGCTCACTTGAGTTACTCACTTGAGTTACTCACTTGAGTTACTCACTTGAGTTACTCACTTGAGTTACTCACTTGAGTTACTCACTTGAGTTACTCACTTGAGTTACTCACTTGAGTTACTCACTTGAGTTACTCACTTGAGTTACTCACTTGAGTTACTCACTTGGGTTACTCACTTGAGTTACTCACTTGGGTTACTCACTTGGGTTACTCACTTTAGTCGCTCACTTGCGTTACTCACATGAGTTACTCACTTGAGTTACTCACTTGAGTTACTCACTTGAGTTACTCACTTGAGTTACTCACTTAAGTTACTCACCTTAGGAGTGCAGCCACCTTTAATAGATTCCCTGTTTCATACAATGAATAGAGTATGTAAAACACCAAAGGAGCCTGTCTTATTTACCACCAAGCCTCAGTTTGGCACAGTACAGACCTTTTGCGACATCGCAGAGACAAAACCCTTTCCAGCCTTGAGTAAAGTGGCTTTCACTGCAAAAGTAAATTTAAGGATAAAATGTAATAATTTGATACAATATGTTATTAAATTACCCATACCACTGATGTATCAATTGTACCCCCCTAAAAAGAAAAGTATCAGTGTTTGTACAAAAAAGGTCTACAGAAGAAGACAAATCAAGGTGACTGCACCCTAATGATTGACAAAATAATATTCTGACATTAAAACAACAATAACAACAATTAATGTGCCACCCATTTCTTCAACCACGCCTTTTATAACAACACCTTATTGGGTAATTTGAAATTTTCAGTTTAATCTTAATTGTACAACAGTTATTGGTCAAACTCGTATGTCTTTAACTTCTATCCTTAATTTCGAGTAACTACAAGAGAAAACTATCAAATATTTTTCCCTATCCGTGTCTTTTGTGCATTTAAAAAAATGGTATCTTAACAAACTTTGCATGAATTGTATCTGTACTTTTAATTTGCTATTCTTTGAATTGCCCAATATTGCCTATTCTATGAGAGGTCCAGTTTAATGAGTCTTGCCAGTGAATGTGGACCTCGTTTAACTTTTCCAAACTTGCATTTTCCTCAGCTTTTCTTCTGATTGTGGATTCAAAATGTTGACATTTTCACAACTCACGCCCACTGGACAGGTATGCTTGCTTCTATCATGAATTATGCATGAATTGTTGTACAAACCACTCCTTCTAATGTAATGAATATTCATGAAGGACATTAATGTAGCATTACAGCTTGCCTAAGTGTTGCGGACATGGGTTGATGTGTTTGAATTGTACCAAATGAAACCACCATGAGCAGACACTGTTTTTATGAATTATCATGTATCGTTCACTTTGCACTTTGACCTCATTATAGATTCAGCTGAAGGAATATTGTTGACAAACATTATTTTCATTAAAACAGTTCATTAAAATATTTGAATGTTATGATGATTTAAGAAGAACCTACTCTACGGATGACTTGTTGAAATATGCCTACCATCTCTTTTTTCCATCTATAAATTTTAGTGTTTTGCCTTACCATTCATATAATTCTATATAAATATAAAAACAATTTCATTTGTTGTTTGGTGTTTGTTTGTGGGTGTGTTGTTTATTTTGTTACTGAGGGAAAGCTTGTTTAATATGATTTTAAAATGTTATTTTATCTGTGTGTAGGTTTTCATTACGAGGTCAAAGTGCAAAGGTCATGGACCATGAACCGAGACAAAATACATTTTGCGCATTAAAGACAGTGGACTTTATTGGTAATTGTCAAAGACCAGTCTTTTCACTTGGTGTATCTCAACATATGCATACAATAACAAACCTGTGAAAATTTGAGCTCAATCGGTCGTCGAGTTTGCGTGATAATAATGAAAGAAAAAACACCCTTGTCACACGAAGTTGTGTGCTTTCTGATGCTTGATTTCCAGACCTCAAATTCTAAACTTGAGGTCTCGAAATCAATTTCGTCTAAAATTACTTCTTTCTTGAAAACTGCGTCACTTCAGAGGGAGCTGTTTCTCACAATGTTTTATACCATCAACCTCTCCCCATTACTCGTAATCAAGAAAGGTTTTATGGTGATAATTATTTTGAGTTATTACCAATAGTGTCCACTGCCTTGAACACAAAGACACAATCCTCTTCAAGTTGTCATTTACAATTCACTGCATTGATTTCAGAGATTGTTTGCATTGAAAACATAAACCGTTTCCTCAGCCGCTAAGCCTGTCTTCATTTCAGTGCTTTCCAAAAGTTCAGTTGTTTAGAAAAATGTTTAGAAATAACTAGGACAGTTAAAGTAAAGTAACTTGGATGGTTAATTGATGAAGAAGTTTATCACATTATAGCAAATTAGGCGTGGTAGCAATCTTGCCCCATCAATGCACCTTTGTACTACATGTAGGCATATGCTATAACTAAAATAGTGTTGAAAATGACGAAACGATAATAGTGGACTTATAAGGAAGGTCACGTTTAGTACTCTCTATTAAAAAATCATTGGCAAATACCCGACTCAGGCCCTAATTAGTTAGGTAAAAAACTCGTCTTGCTGCTGTGCAAACTCAGATTTAATTTTGGCGGGAAATGCCTGGTTCTGACTTATATAGACACTGACCTAGAATTAGAAAGGTCGTGGGTTCGAATCTCAATCGAGCAGTATGCCTGCGATTTTTTTTTTTTTTTACATCTATTAAAGAATATTCGGTTAAAGCCATTGGACCCTTTCGGTAAACAGTATTGTCCAAGGCCCACACTTCGTGTATCACAACTTCTATATCAAAATAACAAACCTGTGAAAATTTAGGCTCAATCGGTCATCGGAGTCGTGAGAAAATAACGGGAAAAACCACCCTTGTATCCGCGCGTTTCGCCGTGTCATGACATGGGTAATTCTCACTATCGAGAATTGATATTGCTTTATTGTTTTCTCAAAAAGCAAAGCGTTTCATGGAATAATATTTCAAGAGAAGTCTTTCACCACTACCATCTGTAAACCCTGTAAGTTATTTTTTTTTCTGTACCGAAAGGGTCCAATGGTTTTAAAATGCTGTGCATGTATACGAACAAATTTAAGTAGGATTTGAAACTTTGCATGGTGGAAATACGATATAGAAAGGTTTGCGGTAACACCATGTAATGACTAGCTCTGAAGAGTTGGGGTGGTTCTGAAAAGAACCGTTGGTTTCAAATTTGTTTTACACACCTGTGTAAAGGTAAAAAAAAAGTTAATATTCTTTATCCCCGATGCAAACTTAACATCTATTGAAGAAGATGTGCATGTATACAAAAAAAGATACATTTTTTGTTTTACAATCAGACACCCAAAGCATACGTTAAACTTCATACTGTTCTGACTAACGTTCGTGGTTGATATCCTTTTTGTTTCTTCGTAGATGCCAGTTGGTCATCAGAACCGCCGAGTCAGTGAGGGTCAGTTTCACCTCACTGGTACCTCGACCCACCGCAGCTTCAAAAGGGCATTGAGAAGGATGTCCATGTTTGTCAAATAACAAACCAAGATTGCCAACATTGAGACTGGCCCCCTGCTTTTAGCCGCAAGACAGGTAGGCCCCTATCGGTTTTACAGATCGGTGATTTAATTGGACACAATAATGTGATTGGATAAGCGTGGAGTGACGTAACCTTTCCATGTTTTGATTGGTCCGAGGTGATGTTTGTCAGCTGCACCTACCTGTGGTCGTCACGTGTGCGCAATGTCGTAAATGTACATGTATTAAATGTGCTCATGAATGTTTGACAGCGAAGCTCCGTCACCCGTGTGAAATGAATGCGAGAGGTCAAAGGTGATTATGGATGGGGATTGACGTAGGCTCCAGGCAGATCTCTAGCGTAATACACACGAGCCTCGAAGTGTGACGTCATATGTTCAGGTCTGCCAACATAAGACTCGACCAAACCAAGCTCTCCTATTCACTCTTAGGTGTTCTTGCAGCTGTAGTGTAAGAAACAGGCCTACCGGCATCGTGTATGTCATTCTATATATATAAAAAAGAAGTTCCAGTAATGTTAGGCTGATTTATCTGGCAGCCTGCAGCATTGGTGCCGAAATGATAAGGGCCTATAGGCCTACTTTAAAATTCACGGGTACCGTTAAAAACAATTGCTATTCAAGCAGTATTCGTTAGTGTTTGTGAAACCCCATGAATGCATTGCAGGTATATATACATTGCTTTTCTGCAAGTACATATTTAGAAGTATTTTTTTTTTTAAAGTATGTTTTTTTTTTTTTACAATAGCAAATCGTTGTTTTTTAAGTATAGACCGCTTGCAAAAAAAAACAAGATTTGTCACATTATACTTGCAAAAATGCAATATTGCGATTGCACTATATAGGCTTTATTATGTGTTTACCAGTTGATGTGGTCTCCGTTAAAGCCATTGGACACTCGGTAAACAGTATTGGCCAAAGGCCCAACCTTCGTGTATCACAACTTATATATAAAATAACAAATCTGTGAAAATTTAGGCTCAATCGGTCATCGGAGTCGGGAGAAAACAACGAGAAAAACCCACCCTTGTTTCTGCACGTTTCGCCGTGTCATGACATGTGTTTAAAATAAATCCGTAATTCTTGATGTCGAGAATTGATAATTGTTTTAATGTTTTCTCAAAAAGTAAAGCATTTCATGGAATAATATTTCAAGAGAAGTCTTTCATTATTACCTTCTGTAAACCCTGTAAGTTATTTGTAAATCTGTGAACTTTTTTTGTTTTGTTCCGAAAGTGTATAATGGCTTTAAAAACCAAGTCTGAAATAGTAGTTGGTTGTCCATGTGCACAATATGTACCATAATTATACACGTTTATATTAAAGATCCCATAGCGCCGTGTAATACGATCTTTGGTGTATATCCGCTTGATTTAAATTGCCAAGCTTCAATATCGTTATTGCTAAATGAAAGTTTGTATAATATCAAATATTGGATGGCTTGATAAGTCCTAAGCCGAAAGTGAACATTTTTAAAGTTACTGCATGAGCAATTAAGCAATGGTTTCGAGAAGGGCATTGAAATTGCCGTGATACCAACAATCTGATTTACTTTTAGGAATATGTTTATTTTAACCCTTCGATTTTTCTACCGTTTGTATTGTTTTCTATGTTTTGTTAAAAAATGTTTGCCTGTTTTTTTTTGTTTTTTTTAACAATTAAGCATTATTTTTTTTTTACAATTAAGCATTATTTTGATAGCCAAATCAGTATTAAGAAAAATACACTCCAAAAACTTAACCCGGATTCTGTGCATGGGTACGGGGGCCTGATCAATTAAATCTTTGTCTAAATGACCCATATAATGGCCACTGACGAATTCCAATTTAGTGACCAGTAGCCGGGTCAGTCATAATCTAGAAGCGGGTCGATCTACTTGAATGTGTTATTGTGTTGTATCTTTATTAGAGTCGAAACTATCGCCAATTACTCCTATCGACTTTGAGAGTGTTTTCAATAGTTTATGAAAAACGAAACATATAAAGGCAGTGGACACTATTGGTAATTGTCAAAGACTAGACTTCACAGTTGGTGTATCTCAACATATGCATAAAATAACACACCTGTGAAAATTTGAGTTCAATCGGTCATCGAACTTGCGAGATAATGAAAGGAAAAAGCACCCTTGTCACATGAAGTTGTGTATGTTTAGATAGTTGATGTCGAGACTTCAAGTTCCAAATCTGAGGTCTCGAAATCAAATTCGTGGAAAGTTACTTCTTTCTCGAAAACTATGGCACTTCAGAGGGAGCCGTTTCTCACAATGTGTTATACCACCAACATCTCCCTATTACTCGTCATCAAGAAAGGTTTCATGATAATAATTATTTAGAGTTATTACCAATAGTGCCCACTGCCTTTAAGTATTTGGTTGTGTGACAACCATTGCTGAAATTCACTGAGTTGAGCTTCACTGTTATTATTGTGCAATATGATAAAAACAAATCCGTAGAAATCGATAAAAAAAATTACACTTGAACAGCGCATCAATGCCAGAAGAGTGCGGTCAACCCAATTATTTTTGAATGGGCATTCTGCTTCTGAAGACTTATTTTTTATTTTATAAAGCTCACAAAGTTATCTAAGGATGAAATACTCCCTGGGACGTTTCAATTTGAAAAAGGTATTTGTTTTTATTTATTATTGGTATACCTAATTTTCTCATGAAGCAATTGTTCCATTTAATTCCATAAACGGTACTAAATAACTACTAACTTTGCTTTCAGGCCACAAGGTCGTTGGTTTACTTTTTATACAGGCATCTATAAAGCCAAGTTTGAGACATGTTTAGTTTTTGTTTGTGCGTGTATGTGGTGGTTTATTTCCCGTTAATTATTCTACAACTAAACCACTCCAAGTTGTTCTTAATATTTTGATTAATAACCAAACTTCAATACTTTTTTTTTATATCAGTACGCAATATATTGACGGAGGAGAAACTCTGCCATAAATATTAATAACTTTAAATCATGTGTGTGATTTTAATTAAGCTCTTGGTATTGTCTTTACAATTGTCTATGCAAATAACTTAAATATTTATTGTCAATTTCAATTTAATTATTTGAATATTTATTGTTAATTCTAACATGCTTTTTAATTATTGGAATAGCTAAACGGTACTAACAAAAATATAGTACAGTAGCTGGCTTAAGGTGGATTTCTGTGCATTCATATACCTGAAATTTTCTTTCGTATACTTACTCTCATCGGAACTAGATGATATCAAATATCTTTGTTGTCCCACTTGTGATAGGCCGTTTTGGTTTTGGGTGACGGATGAAAACGACACATCTGCGTATAATAAGCGTCGACTTTGGGGACGGTCGTCCAAATTTCTACAACAGTACCTGGGATGAAAACCGACGTTTGGTGGTTCAACCTACTGATAAATATTATTACACATTTGACCTACGACCCTAATGCTACTCTCACACTTGGGAGAATATGCTAGCGAATGTGCTTACGAACGGAAATATTTAACAATCGCTCAAACATCGCAACATTCGCCACAAATTCACTACGTTCACAAGTCATTCTCCACCTCCTTACGAAGATCGGTCACTTTATGCTGCTCTCACACGGCGAATATGCTGGCGAATATGCTATCGGAAAAAAAATATTTGACAATCGCTCAAACTTCGCAACATTCGCCGTGTCTTCGTAAGCGTTGGTAACAAATTCGGAAAGTTCACAAATTATTCCCCACCTCCTTATACGAAGATCGCTCAATAAACCGGTTTGTAAATTTCAGCGAATGTTGCGAAGACGGTCATTCGGCGTGCCTTTCGTAAGCATTGGTATAACGTTGGTAAAGCGTGCGTAAGCATTGGCAAGCGTTGGTAGGCATTCGTAATATACTCGTGAGATATTGGTAAGGAGAGGGCAGACCGAGGACGATCGAGGGGTGAGACCGGGATGAAAATATTCACTATCCAACCGACATTTTGGACGAATTCAACGCGAAATTTAAATATTCATGTTCGCAAGAACATTCGCCACTCTGTGAATATCGCTTGCGAATATCGCTGCGAAATGAGGGTTGTGACGTCAAAATCGCTTCGCATTCGCATTCGCATGAAGATGAACCGGGCTTAAGAATGTACAAGGTCGCACTTATTATATTATATCTACTTGCTAGGTGTTGATTCCACTACTGCGGAGTAGCTTTTCGGAATTCGAGAGGCTTTTAAGTTCTGATGCACTTATTGTTAACGAAGGTCACATGATAGGTAGATGGTTTTCGATCTAAGTAGAAACAGGTACAAAAAATACATATAAAGTAGTGAGGACAAAGAACGGTCAGTATGTAAGGATGGATTACTAGACCCCAAAACAATGCATTGTATGTATTGCAATTGCAGGGAAACGTGAAAGGATAGGATTGGAGAGCAAGCTGCATCGGAACCAATTAACAATAATTTATAAATATAAAGGTCACATGGCTTACTTCGTATGCCTCCAAATGGGAGACTTTTTGAAAGCTCTGCCACTAGAGGGCAGCAGACCTACCAGGTAAGGGTGCACAACTCCTATAGCAAACAATGGTAAATGCTAAAAATTCAAAAATACTCAAAAAATATTTAGAAGTCTCTCAGCCTTTTGAAAATTAAATCAGACACATTGTCATCCGACTAAACTTCAGATTTCTTTTAAATTGTTGGTAGGTCAGCATTTTGGAATTTTTGCTAATTACCCTGGAAGAAACACTCCCAAAAACTCATGCACACCGCTTGTTATCCTTGGGGAACTCGTGTCCAGTGCGTCCTGTGCGTACAGTTCGGTTTATGCTGGCATTGTGTTATGAAAAACAAAATACAGTTTGGCTAAATCTAAATATAAAACCAAAAACACGCAAAACACAAGGTATTTGCTGTCAGTGACCGTCACTCTCATGCTTCTCCTATTCCAAAGTTGTTGACATTACCTGGTGAAGAGCGCCCTCTCTTGGTGATTGGCAGATAGTCTAACGTTTCCCATTGCGCGCACTCATCAACTTCAACACACTTTCCCACGATGGTGTTGTAGAGTGTTATAAAAAAACAAATATTGTGAAGGAGATTGAAACAATGAAGACCAAAACCGCCTTCTACAGTCTAACGTTGATTGTCGGATTGCTGTTGTTTGGAACGGGCTACTTTCTACGCAGGCGAGTAGCAATTTACTCCTGGCACAACGGGATGTCTAACGAGACAAGACTTGTTGTAAGTGGTAGTACTACTAACATCACAATAACAGGACCAACCATCGAGATGACCACAGTAGAACCAGTCGTCAATCCCCATCTGTTTAATTTTACAATACGCAACCAAGCTGCCTGCTTCAATAGGAGCAACTCAAACGGAGAACTCTTCTTGGTTTTGCTAGTCAAATGTGCGCCGTTCGAGAAGTTGGACCGGGAGCAAATCCGGAAAACTTGGGGAGGTGTGAAGGAGGTGCTCGGTAGACGGGTCCTGACGATGTTTCTTCTGGGGGAGTCAACGGACCCCATAATTCGGAAAAAAGTTCAAGAGGAGGACAGTACATTTCACGATCTTATCCAAGAAGATTTCATCGATAATTATAAAAATCTGACTTACAAGAACATGATGGGGCTGAAGTGGGTCTCGATGTACTGCCCTCAAACCAGCTTTGTAGTCAGTGTAGATGCTGACATGGTGATAAATATTGTTACACTGGTGAAACGTCTGTCCACAATGCCTAAGACTAACTTTGCCGAAGGACATCTCAGGACAGATACCCCCATAATCAGGACAAAGAAACATAAGTGTTTCGTGCCAAAGGAGGAGTGGGCCGATAATTTGTATCCACCCTTTCTCATGGGCGCTTGCTACGCAATGTCTCGAGATGCAGCTGTGAGTGTCTTCGATGTATCGAAATATATACCTTTCCTTCGTCTTGACGATGTGTTTGTGGGGATCTGTTTGACAAAAGCCGGTGTCCATATGAGGTATTCACCACTGTACCAGCAATATGTGAGTGTGGAAAATGCCTTAAAAAGAGGCATTGGGATTGGGATAGCTCACAACAGGGATCATCTCAACCAACCAGCGCTCAAACTGTGGCACAAAATGGTTGGATCACAAATTCAGGACATGTCAAAATGATAATAATGGCCCTCTGTGAACAGTCTTTCCCACCTGGGCCCAATTTCATAGAGCTGCTAAACACAAAATTTGCTTAACATGAATTTTCTTCCTTGATAAAAACAAGATTACCAACCAAAATTCCACATGATTTTCAGAAAAAGCAAACACGATTATTCAAAACTATGTAGCTATGTGTTTTATATAATAGTGTGATTTTAGTACCACAGTGAAAACACCGTCTCAGCTGGTGTACTTCTAACATATATTATGAGCAGATCAATGGGGGAAACAGTTTTGGGAAATATTAGTTTTAACTAGAGTCAATTCCATTTTAGGCTTTTTGTTATGTCATGTGTCTGAATCTCCCCTTCAACTTGCTGGCAGTAAATAATCTTTGGTTAGAGTTAGAGCCTACAAATAAATAAAATAATAAATAAGCTAGCATTTATATAGCGCCTTTTCCATAGGTTACAAAGCGCTTGGATATGTCCAACACAGATCAAAAGTCAAAATCAAAGACAAAACAAGTGAGTCTTTAGAAATTTCTTGAATGAATCAACTGAGCTTGCTTTTCTGCAGCTATCAGGAAGTGAGTTTCACAGAGCTGGGCCTGCATTTGAGAAGGCTCGGTCTCCTGCACTAGTGCTTGTCCTATGCTCAGTGAGGAGGTTGCGTGAGGTTGCGGACCCAGAAACGAGTCAGCCCCTTAACATAACTTGTTTTCATTTTGAACTCTAAATCAACATTTTAAAAATTACATATTGGTTCAATTATTCATGCAGAAATACCTGGGACAGTTTCTCCCTTTTACTTGGTTGAGAGGATATTACGCGGGGTGTTTAAACGGATGATATAACCACAGCCAGAAGTGTTTAAACACAGTTGGCCTATTAGTGGCCCCTGAATCAGCATAATGATTATACAACTTGGATTTCTAGAGAATCGTAGAGAAAACAGAGCCCTCTTTCATTGCGGGTCCCTTATCAGTAACTTATCAAGCAACTGGTAAGAAACGATTGATTCTAGATTTCAGCAGATTTAACAAATTCGTTCAAAAAACTTTAAACTAGACGATTGGAAGGTTGCAAAGTCTTTCACAAGATTCTCTAATGTTCTATTTCGACTAAGTATGGTTACCATCATGTCGAAATTTCACAACCAGTAGTCTCAATACCTGCTGTTCTTGATCATTATGATCCATAATAATGCGTAAAAGCTGATGTTTATTTGCTTGGTGGCCATCCTCTGTTTTTGGCCGATTTTGTGGTTTAGTACTTAACTTGGATTAAGGAATGTATTATATGAAAGGCCCGATTGCATTTAAGAGACAAACTCGTTTGACAAGTTTGTAGATGGTATTTAGAGGTACGATGTGACTATTAATCATGTAAGATAACTATCTCGAAATCTGATAAATTTATGGTCAAAGGAAGACACGGAAAATGTTGGTCCAATGTACTAATTTTGTTCATCTTAATTGATCATGTCTGTGAATATGAATAGTTATAAAATCTCGTTTTTGAAATGCCACTCCTTGGTTCTTCCAAATTAACAATTCAGCGTTAAATGAGAACATTTTCGAAATAGTTTTTATCATGAAATCGGTTTAATCTCAAACAATCGTACAGAAAACAGAGCCCTCTTTCATTGCGGGTCCCTTATTAGTAGCTTATCAAACAACTGGTAAGAAAAGACTGATTCTAGAATTAAGCAGACTGAACAAATTCGTTCGGAAACTTCAAAATTGGAAAATAAGGTTGCAATTTCTTTCACAAGTTTCTCTAATGTTCTATAGTCGAAATATATCACGACAACGTCTGGGTACCCTATCATATCGAAATTTCACCAGCAGAAATCTTGATACGTGCATGCTGTTCTTGATCATATGATCCATGTTAATGTATACAAGCTGGCATTTCTATTTCCTTGGTGACCATCCTCTGTTTTTGGCCGATTTTGTGATCTAGTTACTTAACTTGGATTTAGGAATGTAGTATATGAAAGGCCCGAATGCATTTCAGAGGCAAACTTGTTTGACAAGTTTGTAGATTTATTCGAGGTACGATGTGATTATTAATCATGTAAGATAACGGTCTTGAATTCTGATAAATTTATGGTAAAAGAAAGACACGCACAAATTGGTACTAATTTTGTTCATCTCTATAGATCATGTCTGTGATTCTGACTGGTTATATCTAGTTTTGGAAATGTCGCCCCTTGGTACTTCCGAATTAACACCAATAGTTTTTATCATGGAATTGGTTTCATCTAAAATAATCATAGAGAAAACAGAGCTCTCTTTCATTGTGGGTCCCTTATCAGTAGCTTATCAAGCAACTGGTAAGCAAACATTGATTCTAGATTTAAGCAGACCGCACAAATTCGTTCAGAAACTTCAAACTAGACGATTGTAAAATGAGGTTGCAATTTTTTTCACAAGATTCTCTAATGTTCTAATTCGACTAAGTCTGGTTACCACCATATCGAAATTTCACCTAATGATGCAAAGTAATTTTTCATGGTTGTACCATCAGTAGTTTTATGCTGTTCCGGATCATATGATACATAATAATGCAAAAAAGCTGACATGTTTATTTCCTTGGTGGCTATCTCCTGTTTTTGTGGTCTATGTTACTTAACTTGGATTAAGTAATGTATTATATGAAAGGCCCGAATGCTTTAGAACAACAAAGAAATAAGAATTATCAAAAATGGACATCTTCAGAGATGGTTCAATAACAGTCATTTCTGAGTGCTGATAATATTACTCTCCAGTTTTCATCCCAAAGTTCCCTTCAAATGCAATACAAATGGGTGAAGATGTATTTGTGTCTACGGCACTCCCTCACCGTGCAAAACAGTAGGCTTGTGTACCTCAGATCAGAAAATAGTAACACTAAACCCGGATGCTTGTATTCTTACGAACCATTAAGAATAAGTATTGGAGTTACTATAACTTGAAAATAATCGTATAACATTACACTTTAACTAGTTTTATCTTCAAGAACGATACGTCATACAGTTTTTGATTATAGAGTGAAATTAAAATGTATCAGCTATGTACGATTATAGTTAATATAAAACTATTAATTCGAGAGATATCAAGAGTGTTTTCAAGTACATAAAAATAAACTTTTACCCAATGCAATCATTTATTTTATAACACCCCTTGCAAGTATTCTGCCTGCTCATTGGTTTAGAGCGCGTCACACGACATGTCTTAGTTTTGCTAGACGACGGCCGTGTGATAGTGCGTCGGTTTGCCATGCGCTAGTCCGAAGACTAGCACACGGCGCCGTGCGCTAGTCCGACAGACTAGCACACGGCGTGCAGTACCCAGACGTCCGTTGCGTGTACGAGGATGATAAATTAATAGTCTGTAACCATTTCGGATTGCACGACACACTACATGCAACACAGTAAGTAAAAGTGTTTGCAATTTGCATTCGCGTCGTCCGTAGATTGTAGCATTCAGGTCTGTAACTTAATAATAATAGTACAGTATTTAGAAATGTTTGGGGTGTTATAAAACAAATATTGACTGCTTTTACTCGTGCAATGGTTAAAAACTATGACTCCCTCGGTGATCCCCGGAGCGTTCTATTTTCCCTCGGCTTCGCCTCGGGAAAATAGAACGCTCCGGGGATCACCTCGGGAGTCATAGTTTTAACCATAGCACTCGAAGCAGTCAATATTTGTATAATATAGAATAATCGGTATAATTATCAAAAGTTAAACAATCCGATACAGGAGGATTATAAGGAACCATCATATGAATTGTTTGGAATGAACTATAATGCGAAGTTTAATTTGAGAGAGATCCCGGTAGAAACCCGGAGGGCTTAAAGAGCCACGATTCAGATGAAGCAAGAGAGTTGGCAAAGAAAAGAAAGGAACACTTTACACATGATATAGAAAACTTGATTTAATCATTGTTAATATTATTATTATAATTATTAATATTATTAAATAAAGTTAAACAATCCGATACAGGCGGCTTACAAGGCACCATAATATGAATTGTTTGGAATGAACTATAATGCGAAGTTTTAATTGAGAGAGATCCCGGTAGAAACCCGGAGGGCTTAAAGAGCCACGATTCAGATGAATCATTGAGAAACGGTGACATGTACTAACTACTAACTTATTAATAATAAACTGTTATATACTAATTGTCTACAACTACTTGGGTCTATGGACAAATCTGCGGTTGTTATTGAACCGTTCAACAATGCTGCAGCTAAACACATTCCTAATTTAAAAAACAATCACACACAAAAGATATATTTAGTTGCTTTATTCCAGATTATAAAAATAGGCTATAGAAATATTTTCACACTTTATGCTATAATCAAAAAGTACAAAGCGGTTGGGGAATTGCAAAGCTGCACACTCAGTTTTGTTCTGTGATAATAATGTGGGTTCAAATCGGTCAGTTATTCTATTATTTTGAATCTCATTTGTCAGGGATGTCGGGATCATGTTGATGGCAATGTATAGACCCCTTTTTTGTTAAACAAACCGTCTTGGTTGGTATGGACGGCCAAATGTAAAACACTCAATCGTAATAAAAGATGTTTTAACAAATTCACGAGTGTTTCTGCAACTTCTTTAAAAGTTTTTGATTTGCATTATGATGGCTTTCCCTAGTTTTCCAACCTGGGTTGGCCAAAAATCGGGCTGTGGCGTTGCTCAAAGGCATTTGACACTATTGGTAATTACTAAAAATATTTATTAGCATAAAATCTTACTTGGTAACGAGTAATGGGGAGAGGCTGTGAGCAAAACATTGCGAGAAACAGCTCCCTCTGAAGTTGAGTAGTTTTCGTGAAAGAAGTAATTTTCCACGAATTTGATTTCGAGACCTCAGATTTAGAATTTGAGGTCTCGAAATCAAGCATCTGAAAGCACACAACTTCGTGTGACAAGGTTTTTTTTAATGAAATATAAAACGAGATATATTACGAGATATTAATGAAAGAAAGAAAAAACACCCTTGTCGCACCATGGTCACATGAAATTGTGTGCTTTCAGATTCTTGATTTCGAGACCTGAAATTCTAAATCTGAGGTCTCGAAATCAAATTCGTGGAAAATTACTTCTTCCTCGAAAAGTACGTCACTTCTCACAATGTTTTATACTATCAACCTCTCCTCATCACTCGTAATCAAGTATGGTTTTATGCTAATAATTATTTTGAGTAATTACCAATAGTGTCCACTGCCTTTAAGCAGAAAAAACACAATTTCTTTGCCGAGAAAAAATTGAGTGGGCAACAGTTACAACAATGTAACTTTATGTAATCTTGGCTGGTGACCCGTTTCTTTTTGGCAATACATTTCTGTTCTTATCAAGTTATTGTGCTCACGGGCTTTATGAAATAAGGCCCAGCGCGCGAGATGGCTTGCATAAAATGGCATGGGACCAATATTACTCCCTGTTTCTCAAATCTGTCTCTATTAGAATATTAAAAAAGCAATCTCATTGCGGGCCAGAAATCAGAACGAAAAGTCCATACAAATGCAACAAAAGAAAATAAAGGCGCAAACTACACACAAATTACAGTAAATTACATAAAAAGCAGACCGAAAAGTCCATGATACAAATGCAACAAAAGAACAAAAAAATACACAAATATCATAAAAAACTGACACCCTCACCACAAGGGGGATCAAAACACTACGCCGTGTTCAAACACAAACCTGTTTGGTTGTATGTTTTCGTTTTATTCCCCTTTTTAATATTGTTTTTCAACCGAATGTTCTTTTCCTTGTTTGGTTCACTGGCAACGAATCAATACGTTAAGTTATCACAAATGTATCCTAGAAACATTTTCAGTTCCTGTGCAATAACTTCTTTAGGCATATGCAGTTGGTTACGCGAATGATGTGAAAGGTTCAAGTCCCATACGGGTAGGTAGAATGCACCGGTCCCCTCAAAAGCATCCCTTAAAATATAGCCATTCTCTTTCGCAAGAAAATCAGAAAAATTCACTCTTATAAAGTAATTTGCAAAATGTCTCGGGTGAGGTCCCTTGATCACAATTATAATATCAGGACAACGTTTGCGTAAGCGAAGCACAGCATTCCGCACCAATGCCATTCGTTCTATGAAGCCATCTCTTGTCCACAACGTAAAGTGTGCCCAGGGGCTGAGCACAATGATATACCTCCGGCAGTCGAGGGTCGTTAGTTTGTCAAGAACATCAACCTCGTACTCCATGCCTTTGCTTGCATAAGTGACATATCCGTACCTATCCGGGTGAAAATAGAAATATATGGTAAGGTTGGTTGAAACAATTAAACTTTGGGTTGGCTTTAGTTCACCTGGTTTATTTGTAGTTTTTTCAATCCGTTCGCCTGCTGGTAATACTTTGTGGAATTCCTCAAACCATTGTCTTGTAGTTGAGTCGCCATGTAAAAGGAGTGTCTTGCCGTGTAGGCATTTACGCAGCACGTCCATTGGAAAGTCTGGCATTCTGCAGAGCATTGAGTGCCATGTGCCGTTCAACCAATACCCCTGGACAGCTGGTATTTCTTGGTCGGGCAGACATCGGGGTAAGTCTTCCAGAGGAGGGAGAAATCCAGCTGTATAAGAAGAAAATCAAAATATGACAGGATTATTCAACACATACTGACTGGCAGTGAGGCCAATAGTGCACGTATATTTCCCAAGGGACTTTGACCAAGGAACGGACCTACCGAGAGCGAAGGCGCTCGTCTACTTTACGGTGACGCAAAATCATGCACGCGTCAAGCAAATTTAAAAAGAGTTATAAAGTCACCTTGTCACTATGAGCAACAGTGTCTAACATATTCGGTTAAGTACATGTACTTATATTATTTCGGTTTCATAAAAAAATACCCAGTCTAAAGCCCTGTTCGCATTGGACTTAGTTTGGGTAAACTAACAACTTGCACATTTTAAGTCCAATGCGAACAGCCCAGGAAGTTTTCCTGCCAGGGGTAGTTTAACCATGGTTTAACCGAGCCAAAGGTGCCCAGGAAGATTGACCAGGTCAGTTTAACCGAGCCAGAAAGTCCAATGCGGACGCGACGACTCGGTTAAATCTCCCATCCGTCCGTGACCCGAAGAAGGGGACATGTTTTGTCATGGAATAATAAGATTTTCGAGATTATGGAACTTGTCAATGTTACGCAGGGGGCCAACTCGGTTAGTTTGCCCATGGTCTCGGTTAGTTTACCCGAGTCAAATAAATCCAAGTGCGGACGGTGGGAAAGTTAACCCGTCGGAATGTTACACGTCGTCATGGTTAAGTTACCCAAAGTATTAGTCCAGTGCGAACACGGCTTTAAAGACACTTGTAATTGTCAAGGAATAGTCTTTTCATCACTTCGTGTATCTCAACATAAGCATCAAATAACAAACCTGTGAAAATTTAAGCTCAATTGGTCGTTGAAGTTGCGAGATAATAATGAAATAAAAATAATACAGCCTTGTCACACGAAGTTGTGTGCGTTTAGATGGTAGATTTTGAGACCTCACATTCTAAATCTGAGGTCTGAAATCAAATTCGTGGAAAATTACTTCTTTCTCGAAAACTGTGTCACTTCAGAGGGAGCCGTTTCTCACAATGTTTTTTACCATCAACCTCTCCTCATTATACTCGTCACCAAGTAAGGTTTTATGCTAATCATTATTTTTGAGTAATTACCAATAGTGTCCACTGCCTTTAATTACTTCTCGCTTAGATATTCCTGATGTGATTCAACTCCACACTACCGAGGCGGGGATCCACAGAGATCAATAAAGGAACCCGTAAATCGTTATAAGAAGTTTAGATGTAGTTTTCAATACAATGTTTTCTATTGGTTATTTCGTTTACTAGGCGAGATCAATCTGGCTCTACGGAAGTGTAACGTTTGTATGACTTAATGACGCCCGAACGAAGAATATTAACAAAATATAGGATTCGCCGGCCAGAGGGCTAAACAGCTCAGTTGATGCATCACCGGAACGTTACTCTGAATGTCACAGGTTCACATCCAGTTATATAACACCCCTTACTCTACTAGTAAATACCCGAACTATCCACTCATCCAAGCCACGGGTTAATCCCATTAAGTCATGTTCCTCCGTTCAGTTTAGACTACAAATATTATAAAATGAAAGTATGGAACGAGCGCTGGTGCCAATGCTTACCTTCGATTTTAAGTGTCCCGTCCTTCTTTATCTGAACCGGTTGCATAAAATATGGGCTGCGGGTAAATAACAACTGGTATTTTAATAACTAGAGATCAACAATTTCAGCAACGAAAAAAATAAAATCAAAGAATAGTAACACAGATTCAAAACAATGTTCACAAACCTTTTGAATAAGTACTCTTTGCCTTCCGTCAATTCGTCTGCTCTTGCGTTGCATTTATCCCAGTCCGTTTTGTAAGAGTTAAAATCATTACAGGAAAATCGTTTCGGTTTCTGGCACAAGAAAATGGTCTTCCCAAGTGCTTGGTGTGCTGGATATTCACACATTTCTGTCCAGGGTCCGCCACTTCTCAAAAAGCAAGCACTCGACTCGCTTTTCTTGCCATTCTTGTTAAAGTATCCAGTCCAAAAGCTTCTATGTTCTGAATTCCGGACCACATTTCTAAGGTGGTTAACAGCCTCACTTGGATGCACAAGAATGAGTCTGAATTCAGCTTGACCAGCCCACGCTGCCAGCAATGTGACTTCATATGTACCGTTATTGTAGTCGATAACATAACCAGCAGTACTAGCTAGCGGATTCGTAGAGTTTAGAGTGGCGTACCAGAAATCCCCGCCAATAATCCGATCCCTTCCTTCGGAATCTCTAGCCTGAATCCGATACTTGATGATATCTCCGACTTGAATGTGTCCTCTTGGCGATATCAGCTGGACAATAGTCTTGGCATGACTGGTGATACCCATGGATGACGGGCCAGATGCAAACACGTTCTTTCTCGTAGTGTGTGACGAGTCAAAATTCTTAAATACATTGATGTCCCAAGTCTTAAGAATGAAGTTTTCAATCATATTCCCACCGGCAGGCAACTGTTTCCGCTGTACCTCTACTTTTTGGGGAGCAACGCGGATGGCCGGAATTTCGTTTATGGCTTTGGACAACTATAATAGAAAAAGAAGCATTTGGACCATTAAACCAGTGAATTAACGTGAAGGAACAAAAAGTACAGTGTGAGCATTTTGGGGAACAAAGAATCTTAATCAGGTGGAGTAAACCACCGTTGACAAACACTGTACACACTGAAAACACTCTACCCGAAACCCATGCATTTTAATGCGGTTTTGCCTGGTTTTATCTTACTATTATTATTATATTTATTTATTTATTCGACCAATACAAGGTACAACAAACAAGTTACAATAGCACAAGACAGAACATTAACGGGAAAAAAAACAATTATAAAAAAGCAAGAAATAAGGAAAATAAATACAGAATAAATAAAAGAATAAATAAGGTTAAATTAAATTAACTTAAATAAATTATTTGAAAAAGAAAACAAAAGCAAACAATAAACACAATAAGAGGGTGGCTGAGGGCGGAGCATGCAGGAGGAAAACAGAACCAAATGGGAACGACAATCATAAGGGATAAAAAACAAGGACAAATCATGCGGGTCAGGGGTAACAAAAGTAAACCAAATTACTGTTGCTCGGAAGCATGCTGCCCCACGCATGACCAACAAACACATGAACTCAGAAACAACAATAGGGAAGGGAAACCAAACAGGGGATCGTTCACGACCTGCATGCAAACAAATTGATCTGCATGGGTTGGTGTGGTTTGTAGTCGGAACAAATTTTTAATTAGGTTGCGAATGGGTGTGACTAGTGAAATTTACTACTCGACTAGTCGCACTTCAAACCTAACTATGACACTTGTCGAGATAAAGTACAGATTCTCAAGATTTGTGCCGCTATGCCGCAAGGGCAATATTAATTATGTTGCGAATAGTAGTAAGCAACACAACTGGTTCACCAAACATGAAGTCGGGACAAATTTTGTAGTCGATGTGTGGACACGATTATAATGGAGTAGAGAAAAACAGTAGTCGCGACTTTAACACTAAAGCACACTAGTCGCCCCTGCCTACTTTTGTCACAAGTAAAGCACGGTTTTTCCTGCGAATGCAAATCAAATTTTTAAGTCACTGTTTTCGCAGTGAAAGTTTCGCTGGAGTTGAGCACAATTAGTCAACTGTAGCAAATTTTGTGATGCGAATTGTGACGTGAAGAACACATTCCCTGCTAAGCTGTAAAATACGCTTAGCGTAAGCACAGCTCCCTGATTACGTAAGCGCTGCGATTCTTTCCTTTAAAAGCCATTGGCCCAGGACCAAACTACATAATAGCTTTCTAAACACAAAAAGCAGCTTAACCATGCCTCATGTTCAAGTTGTGAATCCAGGTGTTCTGCTCAATTTCTGCAATTTTGTAAAGCAAAATGTTTTGCCTGTTTATTATAAGCAGCTCTATAAAACTGAGCCACTCAACCACCAGAGAAACGTCAGCATAATAAAATCTCTGCTTTTGTATTCCTGTCAAAGAGTTTTTGTTTGTCATGGTCTAATTTCCGAACGTAACGCGAAATACTGGAATTAGTTTAGGCAAATGGTCCCCGGCGCGAACAAGGTGACTTTACCCGTAAATAATTCCAAATCCCGGGCGGTCTATTTTCGTCGTCCACGCTCGTCGCCTGAAATGAACCCGGTCCACGACGCACCATGCTCAGGCTTGTAAAATTTTGGGAACAAGTTTAGACTTGTGCTAGTCGGTGCCCGTAAGAAATCTATGTATATTGAACCAAAAAACGCAACAACACCGGTCGAAAATGGGATAAGGACTTGGTCAAGTTAACAGTTTTACAATTTTGACTATTCAAATCAAGTTTTACGCCGTACCCATGATCTTTGAAAAACTTCCCCGGAAATACAGGTTTTTTAAAATAATTACACTGTTTCTATAAGTTCTGATGCTTTTAAAATGACCATCTATAAAATATATCTTAATCTAAAGCAGTTTTGGGAAGTGTACAACATGTAATGTTGCAAATGGGTGACTAGTGAATTTTACTACTCGACTAGTCGCACCTCAAACCTGACTACGACACTTGTCGAGATAAAGTACGGATTCTCAAGATTTGTGCCGCTATGCCGCAAGGGCAATATTAATTATGTTGCGAATAGTAGTACCCAACAAAACTGGTTCACCAAACAGGTATTCGGGACAAATTTTGTAGTCGATGTGTGGACACGATTATAACGGAGTAGAGAAAAACAGTAGTCGCGACTCAAATAATAATTTGTAGTCACGACTTTAACACTAAAGCACACTAGTCGCCCCTGCGTACTCTTGTCTCAAGTAAAGCACGGTTTTTCCTGCGAATGCAAATCAAATTTTTAAGTCACTGTTTTCGCAGTGAAAGTTTCGCAGGAGTTGAGCACAATTAGTCAACTGTAGCAAATTTGTTGATGCGAATTGTGACGTGAAGAACACATTCCCTGCTAAGCTGTAAAATACGCTTAGCGTAAGCACAGTTCCCTGATTACTTAAGCGATGCGATTCTTTCCTTTAAAAGCCATTGGCCCAGGACCAAACTACATAATAGCTTTTTAAACACAAAAAGCAGCTTAACTATGCCTCATGTTCAAGTTGTGAATCCAGGTGTTCTGCTCAATTTCTGCAATTTTTTAAAGCAAAATGTTTTGCCTGTTTATTATAAGCAGCTCTATAAAACTGAGCCACTCAACCACCAGAGAAACGATTAGCATAAAAAAATCTCTGCTTTTGTATTCCTGTCAAAGAGTTTTTGTTTGTCGATCATGGTCTAATTTCCGAAAGTAACGCGAAACACTGGAATTAGTTTAGGCAATTGGTCCTCGGCGCAAACAAGGTGACTTTACCCGCAAATCATTCCAAATCCCGGGCGGTCTATTTTCGTCGTCTACGCTCGTCGCCTGAAACGAGCCCGGTCAAAGACGCGCGACGCTCAGAGCTTAATATGTTTTTACATGCTTTGCTAAAACCATGTGCCATTTCTACCTCCATGCTAAAACTGAGACTTAAATAGTTTTCGTGACATTTATTTTTTACTCCTTTCTCAAAAACTTGGATCTATCAACACGGACGTCGCGATTTTATTTCGTATATAATAACTGTATACATTTAATAAAAATAATTACAAGATGACGTGATATATAAAATTACTTCATTTTGCACATCTTCAATACCCAGAGAATCAATATATGAAGAATTTTTGAAAATCGGACGTTTATTTTGGGAGATATGCTGTTAACAAGATTGCCTAGTTAAATATTCATATCTTTAATAACTCGGCTAATTGATTAAGAGATTAAAAATCATACGTAGAAAAACTAAGTTACGTACTAAGCTTCGATTTAATATAGAACTCAAGTTTGTCATTTCTACCGTTTCTGAGATTATCTTGCCACAAAAAAGTCGTACGTTAAACCTATGGCGTTTTGAAAAAAAAAAACGTTTCTAAAACGTTTTAAAAACCTCGACGAAAACAATACCTGTTCCGACGGACGGTCGGAACAGCTAATAATAAAAATAATAAAAATCTCGACGAAAACAATACCTGTTCCGACGGACAGTCGGAACAGCTAATAATATCGAGGTCTCATAAAGCTCACGTACCCACAAAAAAGGTACTTAATGCGCTGAGTATATTAATACAAACTTTCAGAAAGATAGGTAATTAAGTTACGTACTAAGCTTCGATTTAATATAGAACTCAAGTCTGTCATTTCTACCGTTTCTAAGATAACGTCGCCACAAAAAATCGTGCGTTAAACCTATCGCGTTTGGGGAGAAACAAACAAAAAACGTTTCTGAAACGTTTAAAAAATCTCGACGAAATTAGTACCTTTTCCGACGGTAGGTCGGAACAGCTAATTAGCTGTTGCAAACAACTTACCAAACGAAAAGACTACTGGAGATTAATGCAAAAAATAGTTAATGCGATGACTTTTCGACCCCAGCAGAGTCTTTCTCAGGGGCTTGTTATGAAAGTGTGCGTCTCGAAAATCACCTAAACTCCTCAAGGAATATATAAGTTGCAGGTGTGGTGTGGCGGCAAGTAGACAAGGTTTAGTGATGAGCTCCATGAAAGTGGTAATTTGGATTGTATCTAGTCTAGTCTGGAGCCAATGGTGGTGACTCTCTACTGGTAGACGGTGGTTCAACCAAGTAAAAGACATGGTGGTCAAAATAATCAAAACGTAAAACGTTGCGCAGACATTAACCTGAGAAATTCATGGCTCTGCCTAAATGATGCCGAGAGGGCAGAATACACAGAAACTGACTTACCATATTACGGATCAACACTAAGGCCAAACATAGTCCAACTACAACTCCAAAAACAGTGCGTCGAGATAGAAAATTAGCTGCCATTATGCAGAGTCATTGGTGGTGGTCCTATGCGATCGGTGATGATCAATTTTAGCGAGCGGTGATAAAACACGATCGGTGGAACAGCACTCCCCGTATATAGCCCAGTCTACCCGCAGTGACACTCGATGAGGTCGTTCACACGCCGTACTAAAGTTGGTCAATATGGTGGCCCTGAAGGGACATTGAACATATATGTTTACGTGAATATTGACGTCAATATTCATGGAGTTTGCCCTAAATCGCAAATATTCACGTCAATATTTACGTAAATATTTGCGATTTGTGACCAAACGCAAATATTTGCGTAAATATTCACGATATATGCCCAAATCGCAAATATTCACGATTTTTTTCCAAAATCGGAAATATTCACGTAAATATTTACGTGAATATTCACGATTTGTGCCAATTCAAATATTCACGTCAATATTCACGTCAAAGCAATTGCTTATATCAGGCAAAATTAAATGTTACCAATCGTTTTTATTATTCATAATTCCTGTCTAAACAGCATTTTCTTCTGGAAAGGTTTGCGGCTACACCATGTCATGAGTATCTCTAATGAGTTGGGGTGGTTCTGCAAAGAACCGTTGGTTTCAACTCGACGTTTCGATAAGATTTGCTCTGATCGTCTTCAAGCTTTCTCCAGAAGACGATCAGAGCATACTGATCGAAACGTCAAACACCATGTAACGACTTTCTCTAATGAGTTGGGGTGGTTCTGCAAAGAACTGTTGGTTTCAACTCTCAATTCAGGCATCATCTTCAATTGAGTTTTATGCAACAAGCAAACTTATCAATTTTCTGATTTTATTTAAAAGGGTAACAGAAATGGCTGTTAGCAAACGGTTTCCAACAAAAACTACATGGTGTACGTGCACAATATTCTTACTGGCCTCAAGCCTTGACCTCTAGATAATAAATCAAGCATTCAGTTCAAATTGTTATCGCCACATTATTCAGCGAACCATGAATCATACACAGCTACTATTCACAAGAAAATCTATGTGTGGAGGGTAACATACAGCACACAATGGAACCGGAGTTTAACAATGACAATACCAAAAGTGCAATCGTCAGCCGTTGAAGTTTATTGTACATGGGCTGATGGTGATCAAAAGAATAAAAGTCTGTTGTCGATACACAACCGACCACTTATATTCAATGGACCATGAATCACGGACCATATGCACAAAATAAAATATTCAAAAGAATATCCATATATAGATTTGTCTGGTGCATAAACTGATGTCCCAGCCATTGGGTTTTCGTGTGTTTTTGCTAGATTCCTCGCTCCCCAACCAAAGTGACTACAAAACGTCTCTAATGGATAACAATGGTATATTTCGACATGTTTTTTTTCCAGCAAGAGTTGTGGGGCCCATTTTCTCTAGTATTTATTTTTATTACACAACTAGTGTTCCCTTTTATGTTTTATTATGATGTTGGGTATTTTGTTTATCTGCTTCATTTAAATATATGGTTAAGTTTTATTTTACCGTTTTTGTGTTTGTTCTTGTAATTTTGAATTGTTTTCCCGCTACATAAGATTACACCCACTAAATAGAATTGCTTACATTGCTTTCTTCGTTAGAAAAAAAAGAAAAAAGGGGGGGTCCGTACTCGTTAAGGTTTGCTTTTTATGGGTCCCTCCATCCCCTACATGTGTTTTGCATTGATTTCTAGTTTTTGTTTTCTATTATTGTACGATTGCATTTGCTTGTAATCAATTATTTATTACCTTCTGTGGAGACTAAGCAAGTCTCGCCCGTATTTGAACTTGACGCAACAAAGAATCAAACACGATCACACTGATATAAACAACATGAACAAGTGTGATTTAATAAAACACTACTCTTAAGCCGTCAAAGATGATAACAATAAAATGTTGATCAATACTAATTTACAATACTAAGAGTAATAAATCAAGAAATGATCTTACAAAAACAAGAAGATTTTACGGGCGAGAGCTTGAGGCACTACAATACTGGTAAACACATTTCAGTCCTTATAGGTGCACAAATTAGCTGCAACTGGGGCGAAAAATCACCTAAAACACGACGACTGGTCTCGAGACGAAACGGCGGCGTGATGACCGTCGCAAATACGGGAACCGATGATCACAAAACTGGAACTGCAGATTCAGCTCACAAAACTGTCTCTCCCGGAACAAAATTCAGCTCCACACCAAATAGCTCTCTGGGGCCGCATACAGTCGGTTTGCATCCATTATGCTACCTTATGCTACCTTATGCTACCTTGAAACTGATGTCTCTCTCAGCCCGTATTTATAATAGACTGTGCAAGTCTCGCGCGCACCGGAGCGAGAAAACACGACAACTGAAGAACTTTATTTTTTTATGAATCAAATCTTTGCTTAAATTTATTCTTAATGCCGAATCTGAACAACAAAACTACCCTATAGAGCTTGTTTAAATTAGTTTTAGCAGTTTCAAACACATACACAATTATCGGTTAAAGTCTATGTATAGACAAAAGTATAACTCTGGGACGAGGATGTTTGTTTGATCTTAAATTTTTTGAAACCCCTTTTGTAAATCTTCGCCCGAATGTGAAACTACTCAAAGCTGGTTTATACGCGGACGCACGATGGTCGCAAGGGCGTTAGATAAACGCGTGACGCAGTTTAAAGAGGAAGCCGACGCCTAAACGACCAATGAAAAGTTGTTTCACCCCGCGCGACCAAAACAAGCGTCTGCGTAAGTTTCGTGATCGGAGATGGGCACAAATTCTTAATTTTTACCAAGTAACCTGACCCGAGGTCAAGTTTAAATATCGGTTTTTCTTCGTTATTTTGTTGACTTTATTTTTACTTTTATATATGATGTTAATTAGTATTACATGTTTAACAACATATGTCATTTTTATGGTCATAAACTACATTAAACTAAAGTAATGGACGAAACAAAATCTCCCCAACGTAAAACTCCATAAGGTTGGGACCACAATGGTCCCGGAAGTTCAAATCCGCGCGAGACTTGCACAGTCTATACCAAGTTGGGTGTTCTAGAAATGTCTTATTTCTACAAACTTCTTAACATTACACCATTTTCCTAAAATACAGTCTTCTAGTAGATTCTCACAATTTCTCACTATTTCTTGAAAATACACATCCGTCTAAAAATAGACTCACCAGCTGGCGCGCAGCTAAGAGATTGGGAGGTCAATGCACTGTTGAGAATACACTGTGTGTGTGATTGTATTGTATATGTTGGGCGCGATCGGTCAATCTGCGCGATCAACCGATCGCGCTGCGCTATCGACCGATCGCGCTGCGCTATTGAAATATCTATTGGTCGCGCACATTGATCTCCATTATACTGACTGGATAGGACATCGCGTCCAAACGCAGGCCGCGCGCGTATTTTTTCAAACGGGTGAAGACCGTTCGTCACACGAAATGCGCTGTACACTTTTAAACGGAGTTGCTGCAAGCAGAGAGAAGTTTTCGTCCCTTTAATTGTCATTTGGGGATGAATACAATTGGAGTCGGATCAAACAAACTAAAAATGCTGATGGTGAAGTCGTGCGCGGCTGTCAATCACTGGAGGAGGGAAAACTGAGTCGGCAAAGGGATTGTCTTTCCATAAGTAGGTAGGCCTTTGCATTTTTTTAGTGATTCATATTATTATTATTATATCTAACGTTACAAATATAAGCCGGAAATTTAAACTATCTTTCATAAAATAATTATTATAGGCCAAGTATTTGTTATTTTTACCGAGCAATACTATTTTTGTTTTCGCTCCGTTACAGATGGTTGTCTGGAATCGACGAGGACGGGAAGCCCGGATTTCAACAGATGTTTGTCATAGCATCAATAATTAAAAGGTTCGGGAAAGCGACAAGTATATGCGAATTATGTACAGACGATACAAGTTCGTTGAGAGGATCAGTCATCTCGGAAATAGCCGACTTCTTTATTTGTGACCAAAATAAAAATATTTATTTCTGGCGGAACAGTAAAACGGTTATGGAAGTTTAGTGTTGGGATTGTTTTTCAATTAACATGATGAATAGAAGCTTAACAATAAAAAGTTTAAATTTGGTAATGGAGTCAACTCTCAATTATCACATTGTATTTTGTTTTCATCTTTCTTGTTCTTTTCCCTCGATTTGAGCGAGTATGTAGTTCTCACTCTAGTGCCTACTCGAATTGTTTATTGTAGGAGCGACTCTTGTTTTGTCTTTATATGGTTTATTGCCATTTTCTCAATGAACTGAAAGAATAAAAAAAAACATGTACCTGAATCCCAATACAGTTTCTCGGCCGAGTGTTTGTTTAGAAATTTAAATATCATTATCATAATACTAATAGGGCATTTGATAGAAACAAATGTAAAGTTAGTTTGCTTTATTGCATTTCACTTAGAAACTTTTTCATACTTCAAACTATCGATCGTCATGTTTTCCCCACATTTCTATTCTCAATTTACAACTTCAACTGACAGACTCAAACCCGACCAAGTGCACATTAATTTACCCGTTTGAAGGAATTGCGCCGCCATTGTTGGGCCGCGTGTTTATGCACGCAGCATAGCGCAATGTCCTATCCAGTCAGTGTAATGGAGATCAATGGTCGCGCAGCAATCGGTCGATCGCGCAGCAATCGGTCGATCGCGCATCAATCGGTCGATCGCGCAACAATCGGTCGATCGCCCAACATTCGGCAACGAACATGCGCGATCAACCGATCGTGCGGGAATGGCTCGGCGCGATCGGCCGATTGTGCAGGAATGATTTTGCGCGATCGGCCGATTGTGCAGGAATGGTTATGAGTGATCGGCCGATTGTGCAGGAATGGTTTTGCGCGATCGGCCGATTGTGCAGGAATTGTTTGGCGCGATCGGCTGATGTTCAGGGGCCGAATTCCTGCTATGAATTTTATTGCTTTGAGAAATCGCCCTAAGGAATAGTTTACCTGCACGATCGGTCGAACGCGCGAAACCATTCCTGCACGATCGGTCGATCGCGCAAACCAATTCCTGCACGATCGGTAGATCGCGCAAAACTTTTCCTGCACGATCGGTTGATCGCGCAAAACTTTTTCTGCACTATCGGTCGATCGCGCAAACCCATTCCTGCACGATCGGTAGATCGCGCAAAGCCTTTCCTGCGCGATCCGCTGATAACGGGAAAAAATACTCGTAGCGCAATCGGTCAATCGCTCAAAGATGTCATTGCGTGATCGACCGATTGTTGCGCGATCGACCGATTGCTGCGCGACCAATTGATCTTAATTTGATCGTTCATCGCGCAGATCGGTTGATCGCGCAGATTGACCGATCGCGCCCAACATATATATCGTATATTGTAACAGATGAGAAAAAAAAAAGAGGCAGGAAAATGCTTTACAAATTATTCAAAATGCAAGTTGGATAAAATAAATTTTGCAGCCTCTAAAAAATTGTTGGAATATTTACCCAAAATACAGATTTTAAAGAGTTTGTTCCGTTGGTTTACCACCTGTGGTCAAAAGAAAAAGAACAGTTGTAAAATTAATAGGCTACTTGAAGTGTCAAGAAAACTGGGTGATAACGCACATGTTCATGTAGTAAAGCCGAAGTCTTTCAATGTGATAAACATTCCCTTTTAAATGGCCGAATGGGTTACAGCATTGGTTACAAGTGGCTGTTTAATCAGACAACGTTCTTGAAACAAGAGGAATCCCTAATCATTGAATAGTTTTTTTCATCGCCAAAGTCTCTTACTCTTAGTGGCACTGTAGACAGTTGAGATCGCTTATAAATCAACTTAGTTTGCAAAATCTGAGAGCAATGTTGGATCACCCTCCTGCTTACCTCCAATAATAAGAGGAACAAACACTTGGGTCATCCAATGACTTTAGGAACCGGTGATGGTTTTGTCGATCAGCAAGCAGGTTGAGGTCCGGCGGACTTTCAGGAATTGAGGCTCTGAACAGCTCAATGAAATCAACCTGGTGAGAAAACAATTGTATGTCTAAATGTGCAGGCATGAAGTATCTTTTTGCAAAGTTTTTCCATCACTAGTTAATTAAAAATTAACAATATATAAATGAATGAGTTAATTAACTCAATTACGATACTAAGGAAATCCATTACTTACCTGAATAATGTTTCTCGTAAAAAATCCCAGAGGTGTTCAGTCGACATCCATGTCACTTCTTCCAAAGGTGGCAGTCAAGAACATGTTTGTAGTTAGCGAATGATTTGTTGAATACGCAGCAGTGACCTGGGTGTACACAAAATTAATAGTATGGAATTGTGTAAAAATTAGGAAATTGATAGTAAAATAACATGAACAAAAAAGACGAATTAACTTTATTAACCAGCACCAACCAACCATGGACTTGGTGGCTGCTCAGCATTAAGTTATACTTCAAAGCTCAAGGTAAACATGTTAAACTTTAATTATAATTTTTTTTAATAGGACTGGTAAGTTTAACACTTTTGAAGTTTTGTTTTCTTCTTATCAGTCAGAAAGCTAATAATTGATTATTAAAAAAAACAAAAAAACATAACGGCCTCGTTAAACGAGGTTTATTGCTCATGCCGGTTCAAGAATTTTGTCTGAAATGCAGTCAAAAGTCACGTTATGTAATGTTGGGCTATGCACAGCAAGCAAGGCCCAAATTCACCCAGACCAAGGCCGTTAAAGAATGTTTAAAAGGACCCCTCTCAATCCCACTGTACAAATCATTTGGGGTTATTTTGGTGGACTGTAATCTAAAATAAGAAACACTACACGCTGAGTGTATGTACGTGGGTGCTGAATTACCAGCAATTACCTAATTAAATATGCAATTGAGGGTCACGTGGTTAATTAATAAAGAATTTTAGTATTTGTTACGATAGGAATTAAGCTTACGTCCTAAGCTTCCATTTGATATACTATACGTGTTTAAAAACACATAGTTTTGTAGGATACTCCTTTCCTACTCCTGCTGATAGGGGACGCTGTTATTATGAGACATTTCAATTGCACGACCTCTGCACCGTAATGTCTGTATCTGACCCTGTATTTGTATGTGTACGTCGCAGAGACCAAAACTAGCATAAAATATCAAGCTATAATTTCCCTCATAAAGGCCCCCTATAGAACACGGCCCAGTTTTATGGTTCCTGCTTCAACCAAGATCTGCCCGCATATGTCCAACCACCATTCTCCGCTACTGTGCAAGCGCTGAAATACCAGTGCAAGTGTGAAGCAAAGATGACATTATGATGAGTTTCCCCGCGCACAAGCAAAAATATACCTGCTAAGCTGTGAAATATGCTTCAATGTAAGCGCATAATCCACGCTTCTGAATCGTCAATTCTTTGCTTACGCAGTGAAGCAGAGTCAAATTGGACCAGTCTCACAAGATTTCCCGTCATGTACTAAATTGTTTGTTTTACTTTTACATGTTTGAGTGTAGGCCTTACCAAACCTACTTAACAGGGCAAAATTTCATGGTTCTGATAACCACAAAACTCTGCGATTACGATCACCATTTCTCGCTAATACTGTGCAAGCGCGGAATATAATGTGCGAGCTTGGAAGCACGCAGACAAAAGTAATCCATGCTAAGCAGTCTATTTCGCTTGACGTAAGCGCAGAATTCACTGTTTCTGCTATAAGCACTGAATCTTTGCTTCCAGAGCAGAGCGTGACATTCGCACAAGATGTTTCATTAAGCAAGATCCCATCATGATAGGCCTGGCGACTGGTGAAAGTACTACTCGACTAGTCGCACCTCAAACCCAACAACGACACTTGTCGAGATAAATTACGGATTCTCAAGATTTGTGCCGCAATAGGAATCCTCCGTTTTTATTATTGAGGAATGCAAGGCCCTACGTTGTTCAGATACGATGCATATAAGATCGGTGGCTAAAGTCATTGGACTATTAATATCCAGCCTTCCGGCTGTAGAATACGGACCTTTGTTTTATAGGTCTCTTGAAATGGAAAAAGTGGATGCATTGAAAGAACACTGTGGCAATTATGACACATTCATGAAAATTACACCAGAAATGAAAGCAGATTTCAGTTGGTGGATTGAAAATCTTCCTCGGCAAAAACGAGACATAACAAAAGGAAATGCAGAGAAGTCTATATCATCTGATACCTCAAACAAAGGATGGGGAGGCATTTGTGGAAAGTTGACGTGCGGGGGAACAAACACACACTTATTGTGATAGGACTACTGCGTTTGGGTTTGAGGCAGTATAATACCATGGAGTAGGATTTGAAACTTTGCGTGGAGATAAGATATAGAAGAGTTTGCGGTAACACCATGTAATAATCTCTAAATGAGTTGGGGTGGTTCTGAAAAGAACCGTTGGTTTCAACTCGACGTTTCGATCAGTATGCTCTGATCGTCTTACATGGTGTTACCGCAAACTCTTCTATATATTATAATACCATGGAGGTAATACTATGGAGGTAGAAATGACATAACAACAGTTCAATCTACCCCATCAGTAGACATGCACAAACATGGTTTGACTGCGAACCAATTAAAATTGTGTCACTTGTACTTGAGTCTTTATGTTGCACATGCACATTTCAATCATACGAAAATCACCGTCTGTGTTAACACAATGAAACACGGTGTCTTCACATTTTATGTCTTCCACTTGTTGGACAAAACACCACCAACAAAATCGTTAAATCCCACCCACGAGGGGGCAAGACGCACGGAGTTCGTTTACCGTCACGTTGGCAACAGACCCCTCGCTCCAGTGTTGCAGGTGCACCGTAGAATGGCAACGCACTAGCCCGTGTCAGCGGTCACCAAGGCCCGCCGGGTGACAGCGATCAAAGTACGGGGTATACAATAGAGAGAGACACCGCAACATAAGAGGATTGGAGCGTCCCCTTTACAATAATAACAAACTACTCTTTCAAGATGGCGAATGTTGATGCCTTGCGACCATATTCTGCAAGAAAGTCTTCGTAAGTACTGAGTTGGAATCCGATGGACCTTCACATTTACTATCGTTTCGTTCGTCTTAAAGTTTTAACGTCTAAGATTGCATACGACATATCTTATAGTATAGGACTGCAGGTACATGAGGGTGAGGTAGGATCGAATCCTACCTCCATGTGAAGAGAAAAGCGATACGTGGTAAAACCATTCTATTTATACCTCCATGGTAAAACGAAGGTAGCCAAACTAAAAATTTGCCTCTTCTGACGTTCGGAATAAAGGAGGCAAGACACTAGTTGTCGTCCTCACAAATTATATTCATATTACTACTCTTAAATCACAGGCCCCCATATGTTTATGATTTTCTTCAGATGCGAGTTTGTACATGAACAACCATGAAAATATATCGACGGTGTCTTTAAAAGCGATATTTTTGTTTTCTAGGATGACTTTTTGGTCCCGTCACGACCCAGTCAAACTACCTCAGGGATACACAGACCACTGGACCAAGATGCAGCTAAAGGTATGTGTACAAAAACAAACGCTAGCAAAATTAACATTCACAGAATACGAAACAGAATACAAGAGACATGCATGCAAAAAGCAGAAACATTTTTTAGCAAAGTGGTCAAGCTTTAAAAAACATTTTAGAAGAGTGGAGGCGTATCTCGAGTTATTGTTAGGCTACAAAAACAAACGACAACGAAATGAACTCACAAAAATAACACGTAACAGAATTAGAGACATGCATAGAAAAGTATAGCACATATTAAATTTGGAGCAAAATGATCAAGCTTAAATAGTATTATGGAAGCGTGGGTGGACAATCTCAAATTATAAGGAACCAATAACAAGTCAGAATTAAAGGCAGTGGACACTATTGGTAATTAATCAAAATAAATATTAACATAAAATCTTGGTAACAAGTAATCGGGAGAGGTTGGTGGTATAAAACATTGTGAGAAACGACACCCTCTGAAGTGACATAGTTTCCGAGAAAGGAGTAATTTTTCACGAATTTGATTTCGAAACTTCGTGTTTTTTCTGCCATTAATATCTCGCAACTTCAACGACCAATTGGGTTCAAATGTTCACAGGTTCGTTATTTTGTGCATGTTGAGCTACACCAAGTGAGAAGACTGGTCTTTGACAATTGCCAAAGGTGTCCAGTGTCTTTAAGTTACACCACGAACTTCGGAAGACGTGGACTGCAAATTAGGACTAAATGAGTTTTGAAGACGTACATTATTCCGAAGACTCACTAACAGTCTACAAAATTTGCAAAACAAATGTTTTGTCTGAATATTATAGTTTTCACCCAAAATGACAATAGCATTAAGGGTAACTATAAATATAAATATTAATAGTAAACTTGCGGGTACAACCCTGGGTAAAAACTCTTTTGAAGGAGTGGTGGCTCTGAAAAGAGAAGAGTATACTGTTCGAAACGTCGAGACCAAACCGGCTCTGTTCAGAGCCATCACTCCTTCAAAAGAGTTTTTACCCATGGTTGTACCCGCAAGTTTACTATTAATATTTATGTTAAATAGTTGCCCTTATTCTCCACACCATGCAAAGCTTCAAACACCATTTGACAATAGCATTGTTGCCTTAGCGAAAATGCCACGGGCCCAGCCTAGTCTTGGTTCAACATTGATTTAAAAAGTGGCAAAAATTACCACCGTGGTCAAGTGGTAGCTACATGACTTTCAATCTGGAGGTTTTGGGTTCGAACTCGGCTAAGCTAACCGCTGATATTGTAATGACTGTTGGATCACAATTAGTACAATTAATAATCATTGACGTTTAGCAAATATGTTTGTATGAGACAGATTGACTGTGAAGCTAAGTATTTATTTCCCTCGGAAATTTTGTTTGCTCGGAAAATGATCTCAACAAACCAAACAAAATAATAAACGAGAGGTTTCTATGGTCCAAGGTCGAACTTGTAAAATTAATACGGGTTCCCATTAACTTGTTTATCACAAGAAAACTTATCGACAACAATGGAGACTTTGGACCAGAAATATTGACAGTTTAAATGACTAGGCCTACTGTCCTGTGCCCATTTTCACAGATGGCTTGTTTTTTTCTCAATGTAGCCATGCTGTCAATGCAATGTGTATTTTCACGGTTCAATGTTTGTAACAGCTATGCTTGTGCTGTTTTGTCGCCTACTTCTCATTTTTATTTTTTGCAGACAATCTATTTTCTTGTTGCACTTGCAGTTGATATACCGGAAAGGCTTAATATTTTGGGGTCCTTTTTGTAGGACGCTAAACACCATGTCCACATATTTAAACAAAACTTACACAGTTTGTGAAGATAATGACGGTAGAAAGCTTCCCTTTAATTATACGTGCTTATGAGGTGCTGTAATTTTTGAGAAATGAGTAAAACAATGTCACGAGAATTATTTTCGTGTCACAGTGAGACGACAATTATTTAAGCAAATAAAACGTATTTACCAGTTTTAGTATTTTATACCAAAACATGGGATACGATATTATTTGCGTGGCATTGTTTTACTAATTTCTCAAAAACTACAAACCCTTTTGCAAGTAATATTTTAAGATAAGCTTTCTACTAGCATTATCTTCAAACTGTGTAACTTTAATCTAAATCTGTGAAAATTGAATGTGTTTTGTGTTACAAAAAGTAGGCCTACTAATTCAAGCTTACGGTGAAATTGGGCCCTTGCTACCACAAAGCAATTACGTGAGAATCAGGATATCTCACTAATTTTTAATTGTAGGCACAGCACGTTGTTAACCCTGCATCAGGAAAATATCCATTGTTCTAAATTCAAGCAGTCATTTTAATGAGTAAACAGTTAATTTATTAACTTAATGTACTGACTACTGATAAGAAACGCAAATGCATTGCTCTCTATTTGAGGATAAACTTATTGTTTTGTACTTTACCGAGTGCAAGTAGTTTTGTTTACATCCCTTACCGTTCTGCTTACACAAGTTGCATAACAATCTTTAGAACCAGGGGATGAGGTCTGGTATGTTTGATGTATTACACAATGAGCCTGCGATTTCCAAGCTGTAGACTAGGTATTATCTGGTAGTTGTAGCATTGCAGCGACATTCTGTTGGGTCTTGTTGGAATGTTTGTACAAGCTGATCATGTTTGTTTAGAAACAAAAGCAAACGATTCGCGGGGGCGGTGCGTGAAACTTCCAGCCAATAGGTTGTCGGGTCAGCGTAGTGGTATATCTTTTCTACTTCTTGGACCCGGTTCGAATCTCGTTGTGGCATTATGTGGATTGGGTTTTCATTCCATACTGATTGCGTGTGCTTTCCCGGGAATAATTATCCGCGGTTTTCCTCCACTTCAACTATTTCCTTTATCTTCTCTACATGGAGTTCTTGGCTAGTATCGTGATTAATTTAGTTTTCTGAGAGTCTTTGCTTCTTAGCCGTAATAAGTAGATTGAATTAAATGAATATGAAATGGGACTGATGTGGAGGCATTGCCACCCCGTCGGGATGCCTGCATCATGCTGGCTAGCGGCTTCGGTTAAAACCCAGAGAACTCAGTCGAGGAGAACTTTCTCGAAAAAGGAAATGGCATGCAAGAGAGAGGGGACAGTATAACCGGCTATAAACGTATCTGTTGGGAGGGGGGGGGGGGGGCTGGGGTCTTAATGTTTGCTGAGGACACCTACCCAGCATCAGATAAAACGAACTGCTAACACTTTCTCCTCGGCCAAGTTCCAAAATCACATTCCAAAATTATTGCTAAACTGCCCTTTTTAATATACATAATCGTGTATAATTTTGTTCTTTTTCAGTGTACAACTTTTCAGGTTGCTATGCCATCTGGAAAAGTAGTCAGTCATGGAGGTAAGCTGACGTCATTATGATGACAAGATTTAACTTATTTGTTTGAGAAACTTTTTTATCAACGTTTCATCCTCTATAAAATAATACAGCTACAATTGTCAAAAAGGACAAACAATAATGCCGCAAATAAACTATACATGTATGTATATTTTTAATGTCTAAATTTTAAATGTTTTTTGTTATCCTCACCAACAACTTTTTGTAAAAAAAAAAAATGAAAATTTTACAAATGACAATTTTTGCAACGTATGCATTTTGTGCCTATTATTGTTTATTGTTCACAAAATTAGTGTTCCAGTTAAAACTGTTCCTTAATTATTTTCTGTACAGGTCTCATGGCTGCTCGAGCACCGAAGAACGAACACGTCGCAAGCTTTGAATACACAAGAAACGGAACACTAAACCGAGTCGGGGATCCAACCTTCACGCAGGTGCTAGTGACCGGTCTGAATGGAACCATGCCAGGGAGTTATGACATGGTTAGGTCGAAACCAAGCAGTGCTAGATCGCTACGGACGACATTCAACGAGAAAGCGCGGGAAGGATTCAACTATTGGCAGATTGACAGACCCAAGCCAACTAAATGTAAGCATGGTGTCTATACAAAATGGTCTAGCCTGAAGTAGTTTTGGTGCAAGATGTTGTAGTGGTTCTCTTTATACTCTTTAAAGCTGAAAATGGCTTTCCAGCATATTTCAGAGGAACGGCTTATTGTGCTGAGCTAGTTTTTGTTTGGTTAAGGAGTTTTACTATACTCGGTTTTGGAACTGTCTTCCCCCCTTTTTGAGAACTTTGGGCAGAATTCCTGGGACACCGGTGGAAGACTTTGGGCGTGTAGATGCTGCACGTCGCTGATCGTCAACGTCTTCATGACAACAGATGTTTCCCTTCGACCGTACAAACCGACTTACTCAACGTCTTGCGCCAACTGGACTATTAATAATGCGAAGCGTATACACTACAGAACTTGGCGAAAGTTGACGTAAACCTTATGATACGCAAATTACTTCCAACATTTGAATCAGCTTTTGTACTGAACCTTATCTAAAAACGGCTCATTGAATGTAGTTTTCTTTTGTTTTGTTTTTCAGATGGTCGTTATGGAATCGGTGCTAAAAATACAATCCTTGGAGTTGGGAATTCCATCAGGACGTGATGTTTTCATGGATGCAGTAATTTTGAAATCACTTGCAGTGTCTGAGGTTACAACACAACTTGAGAAATATCAAGCCAATTATTTTTTATTGAGGACTTGTTTTATTAAGCTGTCCGAAAGCATGACTTCTTTCAATCGTTAACACGATTGAGTTTCTGTGAACACCATCGAGTCTGGGTTTGGGGTTAAGCCTGCATGAGTTGGGTTCGTTTACTTACAGGACACAATGTATTCATTGTCGTTGTGAAGGTAGGCCTACATCGGGTATCATCATTTTCGTTGAGGTAAATTTTTATGTAGTCTTACGTAGCATAAGGACGTCACATGCAGGGCTCAATCACAAAAATCGGGGCCAACATAAAGTCTACGACAGACTTTTTGATGGACCTTGCATGCACGGTTTATGCAATCCAACTTTTTCGTATAACTGCCTCGAATGATTGATGTGTCACCAAAACCACTTCTTTCGAAACATTGTAACATAAATTGAACCAATTAAACATGTTGTTTACAGCGTTACTGGCTAAATGCGATAATGGGTTATCGGGTCTCATTATGCTAATATTTTTTACTAAACTCAGCAAGCGTTATGTGCGTAGGCCTTCGTTAATAATGGTTGGCGCTTAAATAGGCAGCCTATTCGACACCTTTAAACGCAGACATTTACTTTATTTTCAGTGCTTGTTGCTCTAGAAGATAGCAATAATTGCAATTTATATGAACTCTCCACGTTTGTTGTGTTTCACGTTTTAAGTTTGTTTCAAACACAATCTGTTAATTTCCCATATTTTTTTAATTTACATTCATTGTTTGCATCGTGTTTTGACAAATATTATTCTTTAATTGAAATGTTTTTTAAGTGTGAAATATTGTGCGCTGGCGTAAAGTTACTTTTCACGCAACTGATATAGTTTTTGCAGAGAAGGTAGACCGATTTTGATAATGTTTGCAGTAGGCCAATTACAGATTGCGCGGTCTGCAGTTACTCATTGAAAGTTCGTTCCGTATACAATGTAAGTGAAAAAGTCAGCTCTATTTTTATGGTAGTAGGCCTACAATTTAAAGCCATTATACACTATCGGAACAGAAAAAAAAGTTCACAGATTTACAAACAACTTACAGGGCTTACAGAAGGTTGTGGTAAAAGTCTTCTCTTGAAATATTATTCCATGAAATGCTTTACTTTTTGAGAAAACATTAAAAATAGTTATCAATTCTCGACATCGAGAGTTCGGATTGTAAACACATGTCATGACACGGCGAAACTCCGATGAGCGATGAGCCTAAATTTTCACATGTTTGCTATTTTATATATAAGTTGTGATACACGAAGTGTGGGCCTTTGGACAATAAGTAAAATATAGTTCGCCGACTTCGTATACGGACTGTTGGTTGTGGTGAACAGTCGCCACTTCGTGAAAACGGTGTACGATGGTATGTGTACAGAAGATTTTGACCAAGTGCGTGGACAGATTGTGTATCTGGATGTTGGAAGAAAAGTGATCACTTTCGAGAAACTTCTTACCAATTGTGTTTTTGTTTGTATGAGCCTTCAAAGCCATTTTTGTTTACGAAGAAAGAATAACTTGAATAAACAATAAAAGGAAAAAGGTCAAATATCCATAGTGTTTTTTGTTCGTGTGTTTTGTTTTTGAAACAATCAGGTCTCCTTTAATTCTGTCATTATTTTCTTGCTACTTTACGAAGCCCATATGAGTGCAAGCGCAAGTACGAAATAATTATGAAGAATATTATTTTTGACGAATCTTCAGTTTTGGAAGTGCCGGTATACAGTGTACATCTGTAATTGGCAATTTTGTTTTAAATAATCGACAAGGCAAACTTGTTTGTTAGCCTATTTTTTATAGGCCCTACTTTTTGGTAGTGCATATTTGGCGAGTCTTGTTTTAAAAAAATCTATTAGCACTAATCTTGTTTCTGAAACAATATTTTGCTAAACATTGATTCCCCCAAATAAATTGTACAATATGAGGGTGTATTAGACATGCAAAAGACAAGATTTGCCAAATAAAATGGGCCCTACAAAATATATATATAAATTTGCTTATTTCCCCCAAAACGAGATTGCAGAACATTCCCCAAAAAACAAAACACGGGATGAGAAACCCCATACAATTGGTCATCACGGGGATTTGAACTCAAGACCGGGCATGGCAGATGAGGCACAGCGATATGTGACTCCCTCAGATCCACCAAGTAGGAAAAACTCTGGGCCTCATACTGTTATATATAGCTCAGTTGCTATAGAGAGCATCTACCCCGGAGTGTCAAGATCAGGGGTCTTGGGTTCAAATCCCATTGAAAAACCCATTTTCTCTCGGTTTCACATCCCATGTTTGGTATTTGGTGGTATAGGCACCTATGACCATGAAGTGCTTGTTGTTTTTGCTCAGTGCACATCCATCAACATATAAAAATGTGTAACTTACTACAGTATCATCCCACCCAGTGTTTGGGAGTGACTTGTCGGCGCACCAAATACATGTAGGTCGTGTTTCCCGAAAGAAGAATTGAACATTCATCAAATTGCAAAAAAAGCAAATACTTGCAATTGGCATGGCTTTCGTACAATGTCGATTTTCGATTGAGCCCAAATTTTCACAAGTTTGTTATTTTACGCCTATTTTGCGATACTCCAATTTATGAGAATATTATGATAGGCCCTATACCTATAGGCTACTGCCTGTGTACGCGACTATTAAAGGAACACGTTGCCTTGGATCGGTCGAGTTGGTCTTTAAAAAGCGTTTGTAACCGTTTTTTATAAAATGCATATGGGTAGAAAGATGTTGTAAAAGTAGAATACAATGATCCACACAAACATGCCCCGAAATTGCGTGGTTTTCCTTTTACCTCGTCGACTAACACGTCGGCCATTTATGGGGGTCAAAATTTTGACTCCCATAAATGGCCGACCATGTTAGGTCGCACAGTAGAAGGAAAACCACGCAATTTTGAGGCAAACTTGTGTGGATCATTGTATTCTACTTTTAAAACATCTTTCCAACCATATGCATTTTATAAAAAACGGTTACAAACGCTTTTGTTTTGACCAACTCGTCCGATCCAAGGCAACGTGTTCCTTTAAGGCAGCTCAATCGATAGGCTCCACCTTCTTTTGAGCGTTGACGTTTTGTTTGGGTCAAAGGTCGTAAACAATCTGCACACGTGTGTGCGCACATTGCAACAACACGTTTTGTGTGGCTCGGCGGTAAATTCTTCAGCAAGTATTCATTGGAATGGAGGAAAATAACACTTTTTATTTGGGAGCAACAGTTGCTACTGGATTCGAAAGAACAGCCCAAGATGAATGCACAGAGAAACTTGGCCCAGAAGCCAATGCCTGCTGTGGTAGGGGAAGGATTTATTTCCAACTCTGCAGAAGTCAGTTGAAGAAGGTACACATAAAGTGATACTTGTAGGCCAAAAGACGTACATTTCCGACAGTTTAACGTTTTTGTAAAAATATTTTTTATATATTAATTATTGAATTCAATTCGGTAATAAAAGGCATTGATAAAATGCACACAACCACAGAAACCTCAACCTTATGAGTGAGGGTTGTAGGGATAACTTTCCGTATGCGCCACCACTTTTTCACTCTTTTTTTACAAAAAGGGATATCTCATAAGAGGTAAATTAGATACTATATTATTTCATATCGAATGAAAAAGTGGTGGCGCCATACGGAAACTTTTCCGGTTGTAGACCTGAGACCCAGCAACTGGGACGCTGTACTCCTTTTTGTCTACAAGGAATTTATTTCAGGAAGTCAAGCGGTACCACTGCCATGCTGCTGCAGTTGTCAACATTTCAAAAATGGCAGTTACTGGGTCTACATGGTCGAAGGGTTTTGTAATACCAACAATAATTTTAATGGATTTACTTGTGGTTGGCAAGAGCTGTTAGTGGGGCACTGTATTATTATTATTATTATTATTTATTCGGCATAAAAACACATACAAAGTACAAACATATGCAGTACAAAACAAAAGCCAGGGACATATGCCTGGAATTAAAAAAGTTTCTACTGGCTACTGTACTTCGTTTTGAACAGATATTTTTTTACGGTCGCACTAAATACCGACAACTCACGACCCCTCACGACCCCACACGACAACAATTTTTAAATGCACTTTAATTAACAGAACATTTGAACGAAACTCAACCGTTAAATATGTGCACAAGAGTCATATATGCATCATCACTTTCAAACTGTTGATTTTTTTTTTTTTAACTGTAAAACTAAAAAGATGTTTTTTTACCCCGAATTTAGTAACGAATGGAAATATTCGCCATGTTGTCTTTCGACGTACTTGGACGATTCTATTACACCGCAGGGGGCGAGGTAATATCTGAGGGCCGAGTTTTATTTTTTCGTTTTGGTTTTAGCTGCTGATTTTTTCTTACTTGTTAGTTACTAAGCCGCCACTCTGAAATTCGAAGTTAAAATACATGAAATACATTTAAAAAAAGGTAAATAATCATCTTGCATATTGTATCACCCCTGTGGTATAATAGAATCGTCCAAGTGCGTCGAAAGACAACATGGCGGATATTACCGTTCGTTACTAAATCGGGTAAAAAAACACCTTTTTTACAATTAAAAATACAATTTTGTCAACAGTTTGAAATTGATTTGGGTGCATATGACTCTTGTGCAGATATTTAACGGTTGACTTATGTTCAAATGTTCTGTTTAAGTGCATTTAAAAATTGTTGTCGTGAGTTGTCGTGAGTTGTCGTGAGTTGTCGGTATTTAGTGCGACCCTATTTGATTACTAATAGGCCTACTAGTAGTAGTACTAGACTGCACTATGTAAAAACAAATTCAAATGTGACAAATTCCTTGGTTGCATGTATAACATTAACAAGGAGGTTTTTGGATAGAAAAGTTGTCAAAACCTGGCTCAACTTTAAGATGTATTTAATTGGTGAATATTCCTTTTTTTTCAGGCATTGGAACTTCGAAGTATTGATCATTTGTTTGTCGTGGTTAAACGGCTTAAAGGGCTGGATCTACAACAAAGCAAGGTAGTTGTTACATGACTTGGTTAAGTATCAGAATCATTGAATGCCCAAACCACAATGCCTTAAAGAATTTAATTTAGTTAATTTAAATTCAGTTCTGAACCTCCCACAGGAGATAGGAAAATTATAATAACTCAGATGATCTCAACAATGTATATGATTAGGAGAAACGAGTCTATTATGGGATTTGAGGTATTGCGTGGTGAGGTATCAATGTATGGTTAGCGGTAATACCCTGTGTATAATCAACTTGCTGGCCAGATTTTGGGCTTTTCTATGATACTAGTCCGCGGAGTAGATTTTCAGAACTAATATTATTTATTATATTTAGGATAAATCCCTTGATGAACTTTGTTGCCATCTGACCCATTCAGACTGGGAGCAGTCAGTGGAAGTATGGACGCTCTTCAAGGGACTGGACTTCACCCCGACTGTCTTGGAGAGCTTTCTCTCGTCCTCAAGAACCAACGAAAATACATCCAGCATCGATGAGACTTCAAATGATAAACCTAGTGATTGTTCTTCCGAGAGTGACACATTAGATAGTGTACCCATCCAAGGGACTCTGGATGTGCAGCCAGCACACCCATCGCTACCCGAGAACCCACCCTATCTACCCACATTCCGGGTGACTGGGCACCGCGTCGGCGATCGGCATAACTTCTCCTCTCAGGAAGCAGCCAGTAAGATGGGAGAGCATCTGATCCGTCGCTACGGCTGGCCTGTCAAGATGAAGAAGTTTGACATGGAGGTACTGGTGAATGTGAACAACGATGACGCAACGATTGGCATTAATCTGACGGAGGAAAGCTTGCATAAGAGAAATATTATCCACTTTGGTCCAACAACTCTTCGGTCAACACTGGCCCACTGTATGCTGAGGTATTATAATGCGTGCATTATTGTTTTTTTTAAGGCACTTGGAAATAGATTTTTTATTTTTTTCAAACATTAGAGTATATGTTCATGAACAATAAAATAATTTTTTGAGTAATTGTTTTTAACGATTTATATGTTTAAAAAAATAAATAAAGTTGTGTGGGGGGTGACTCCGCCTACCCCTTTTTGTGACGTCAATCGAGGAAGACTTTGCCTCGATCGAACATTGACTACACGTACGTGCAAGTACATTCAAGTCCTAGTCGTGAGTTTGTACGTTTTGAAAAAGTTTTTTTCTTGCATTTTTCCGGCAAAGTCGACCAGGTGTATTGCTGCTGGTCAGTTTGCCAAGTTGTCCGGTCCGACGTCTTTTCCAGCGCTGTGCAGCAAACACTTCGAGCCGTCGTGCTTCGAGAATCCGGAATACACTTCACATTTTGACATGAAGAGAAAAGTTCTTTTCTAAAACATGAAGCCATCCCAATAATTTTTCCAGCTAGTGGGGAAGTCGAAGAAGGTACCTGAAAGACGTAACAAACCTAAAGGAGCATTTGCCTAACGTGAAAAAAATCAGGTATTGTTTCAACTTTGACGACATGTTTTTACCTTGCGCCAAGCGTCACTATGTTGTGTTGGCACTGCATGCGATTCATCGCGCCTTGATTGACGTCACGAACAGCGCCCTCTCGGGTCGGGCTTTTTTTCAAATTTGTAAATAACATGGAAACTAATTTTTTTAGACCTTAGTTAATTGTTTATTCATATTCCACACATCAAAACAAATATTTTAGTGACAAAAGCTTTATTTTGACAAAATACCACTTCCAGGTGACTTTAAATAAGAAGTCAATTGAACTCTAAGCTTGTGAAGGGTTACAGCTATTTCATGGCATTGTGGCAGAGAGATTAGTTGAGAAAATTCATTTCACTTTAACTTTCTTTCTTTCTGTCCGACCATTTTTATATTCGTGGTAAAGCCTACTTTTATGTTGCCCTGAAAATGAGAGACTTTTTGTCTTAACTTCTTTTTACAGAGTTGAAGTTTTTAAATTTTTTTATTCAGATTAGGTGAGCCACAACCGGGGGACGTCATATGTGATCCAATGTGTGGTGGTGGCTCTATACCATTAGAGGTAAGAAGTTGGTTTGGTTTATTTCCAGATGGGAATAGGTATAACACACATTGAATACAAGTAAAATACAGATGGGACAACACATCTATCTCTTTCATTAGGTAAAAGAAAATAACAAGAACAGACCTGCTGATCAAGCCTAGCCTAGGGATGCTGTTGAACACTGAGCTAGCCAGCAAGACTATGTGGAGAAAACTTTGAGTGGTTCTGAATTGTTCTAACTGGCATTCAGTTAGTGGACCACTGTTAACCACTTCACATCAGATGAAGGGTATATCAGGCCATTTTTTTTTTAGAATTTTGTTGGTCGCCCATAACAACTTTTGAAGCACCCACAACTTTTTGCAGTAAGTGGAACAGCTGATGTAAATATTTACCCAAAGCATTCGATTGTGTAGAGGGCACTGGCATCCACCCTGTACCATGCACCTACCGTGCTAGGCTTCTTCATTTAACCCTTACAAAGAGGGATAAAGGGTACTGGAAATCGTGCTTGTAATCTCACTTTTCTGTTAATCTGAAGGTCATGTTCAAAATCGGCTTCAAGTACACTAGTCTTTGTTCTACCCCAAATTATTCAAAATTTACAGAGTATAATTCCCATTGTGGGTTGTTACTTGAACATGAACGCATAACACGTTTATCTGACATGCAGTCATAAACGCTCACAAGTATTTTGAATTTGTGGCGTTGAAACCATTTCAGTGTGATGAATCAAATTAACTTGTATTAAATCCCAGGGAGCGTTGAATTGGGGAAGCTACTTCTTAGGAGGTGACAACCACGACATCGCCTGTGTTCATTCCAGAGATAACTTGGCAGCTATGAATGAAAAGAGACAATCACAAGGAAGGTATGGACAATTTGTATAAACACCATCTGCACAGAGTTTTATTTCCTTCACGCTTTACAACAATGTATGGGACTGCAAAGCTCCTGAACTTGTTGGAAAACACATTATAAGACTTGCATACTCTCTTTGTTGCCAAGCGTCTTGTTTTCTTGTCCTACTATTGTTTCCAACTGATTTAAATTAATTAGCGTTGTTTACTTTAGTAGCGAGATGTCAAGTTAATCAGGGCCCAATTTCATGGCTCTGCTTACCGCTGTATTGTGGGCTTTGGATCACCATTCTCCACTTACTGCGCTAGCTGTGTAAGCAAAGTACGCCTGTTCACAGGGAGTAAGCACATGCACTTGTAAGCAAACATTCCTTGCTAACCTGTGAAATATGCTTGACGTTTACAAGCAGAATTCCTGTAGAATTCCTGTAGATTTTACTGGGACTGAGCGTTAGATGATCTTGTATTGTATATTGTAATGTATTGGTCTACTTCTCAATTTGTCTTCCATTGATGTTTGTATCTGTGTATTTTCAGTGGCTGTCTACGCATGGATGTCATACAGTGGGATGTAACCAACCTACCCCTGAGGACCAACTCACTTGACGTCATTGTATCGGACATGGTGGGTATTCTACAGTGCTGTTAATACTATAGACCCAAAGTTAGTTTACACTGCGTAACATTAACTTACTTATCCCTACTACTCTATGACCATTCAATGTAATCTACTGTTGTGTTGAATGATAGGATCTGTTCCAGCCTGGGATGTGATATCATGTTGTGAATGCATACACAAAACACAAGTCAACCCTCCTACTGTCTGACCATTCAATTCCATCCATTGATGTGTACAATGATAGAAGCTGTGCCAGCCGTTAACATGGGATGAAAGCATTACACAGTACACAGTGAAACCTCCCACTGTTTGACCATCCGATACCATCCATCCATGAGATGAAAGCATTACACAGTACACAGTCAACCCTCCCACTGTTTGACCATCCGATACATCCATCCATGGGATGAAAGCATTACACAGTACAAAGTCAGTCCTCCCACTGTTTGACCATCCAATACCATCCATCCATGAGATGAAAGCATTACACAGTACACAGTCAACCCTCCCACTGTTTGACCATCCACATCCAATACCATCCATCCATGAGATGAAAGCATAACACTGTACACAGTCAACCCTCCCACTGTTTGACCATCCGATACCATCCATTCATGAGATGAAAGCTTTACACAGTTCACAGTCAACCCTCCCACTGTTTGACTGTTCAAAACATCAATTGAATGGTTTCAAATGGTTCGTCTACTCTTGGAATAATCTTACCAAGAGAAAAAGTGTTTTGATGGGCTTTCAGTTTGTGTGGGTATCTATTTGTTTGCTCAGTTAGTTTGCCATTTTCTTTAGAGTCAAGTAAAATAAACACAAATATGCATTACCTCCTTATAACTACAAATCATTTTCAATTTATATCATCTTAAGTTAATTGACTTGTCTCTTGTTGATTTCATGTCCTCTTTGCCAATCGATTTGATTTCTGCTGTAATGGGCCAACAAACAGCCATTTGGTAAACGGTAAGCCATTTCTCCTTATGCTTAAAGAGTTCTTTTTTACTGTACTCATGAATCGATAGGGGAAGCACTGTGTACACAGAACTTTTCATCTGGGCCCAATTTCATAAATTCTTTAAAGCCATTGGACACTTTCGGTAAACAGTGTTGTCCAAGGCCCACACTTCTTGTACCACAACTTACATATAAAATAACAAACCTGTGAAAATTTAGGCTCAATCGCTCATCGGAGTTGGGAGAAAATAACGGGAAAACCCACCCTTGTTTCCCCACGTTTCGCCGTGTCATGACATGTGTTTAAAATAAATCCGTAATTCTCGCTATCGAGAATTGATATTGGTTTAATGTTTTCTCAAAAGGTAAAGCATTTCATGGCATAATATTTCAAGATAAGTCTTTCACCATTACCTTCTGTAAACCCTGTAAATTATTTGTAAATCGGTGAACTTTTAATTTTTTTTCTGTACCGAAAGTGTATAATGGCTTTAAGCACAAACTTGCTAAGCACAAACAAATCTTGCTAAGCATATACAGATTATTAGCCAACCTGCCATACAGTTAACATTGCTGCCAATGGCGCTGCAATCATGTATTTCCTTGGCAAAGAAGTCAAAGCCCAGGGTTGGATTGAGACCAAACAAATAAAAAGGTTCTAATATTGAACTTGATTTGTGTTTGAAGGATGGGAAGTCGATTGAACAACTGGGAGTTGTATCGTCGTAGTTTACTTGAGATGGGGCGAGTCTGTCGTCAGGGGAGTGGAAGAGCTGTGCTTCTCACTCAGGATAAGAAGTGTATGGCAAAGGTAAGACCTGCAGGGTGTTTTCAATAAAAGCAGAGAATACCTTTGGTTTGTGGAACCAATTGATTACTTTAATCCTATAATAAATGACAGGGATGTGATCTTTGAGAAGATAAGGCCGCTTCCATTGGACAATCTCAAAGTCAATGGTAATCTTATGAAGGGGCATCAAAGTCAAGATCGGTGCAACAGAGGGCATGGCTACTTTGTCCTCCGTAGTTCAAAGCTTGTTGTTGTTTTCAGATTCCTTTGTATGATAAGCTTGGGCGATATTTCTTTTAATATCCCACGATGTATCGTCAACAAAATATTGCGATTTTATCTTCAAGTACGCGCTAATCCTCCAATCAGATTCGCTGAATAGAGTGGTGATAAAAACCTATATTGCACGGCTAATATCACTACCTGCGTCTTGTATGTTCTATGTCACGCGCCAAGCTTGCTTGAAGAGAAACAGGTTATCACATGCGCACTCGTGGACATCCGGAAAATGTAGCTCGTCTGCAAAATCAATCAAAAGAACCATCTCTGCCTTCACGGGTACCCATTTACCCCTGGGTGGAGAGAAGCATGTAATTAAGTATGTTGCTTTGGGACACAAATTCCAGGACTCGAACCCACACTCTGCTGAACATAAGCGCCAGAGCTTGAGTTCGGTGTTCTTATCCAGTCAGCCACGACCCCCCTTCCTAAACAGAGAACCCGTCTTTTTCTCCTTCTGATTTGCAAAACCTTTTTAATAATTTCAGATTCTTCTCAAAGTGAGTTCAGTCTGGAGGAAGAAGGTCCAACTAGTCATTAACATCGGTGGATTGTATGCGTGTGTTTACGTGTTGAAGAGACGAGGTAAGACTGAGGAGGCTTCAAAACAAGAGGCTGACTTTTCTAGTCAGTCTGAACACGCTTCAAAACAAGAGGCTGACCCTACTAGCAAGCCCGAAGATTCACAGGAAGCCACAACAGCACAAACAAGCTGAACTTTCCCCAAGACTTTCCCCAAGGAGTTTAACGGTGATGAAGATAGAGCGCACCACAATGAGCAAGTTTGATCAAGGACTTATGGCTGACTGGTTGTTGGTTTGTGACTTTTGAAGCGGATGAAAACTGAAGTTGAACTGGAACATGTCAAAGTGACCATAAAATGGGGGTGGCCGGTTTGCTTGGACGAATTCGTGGAAGCCACTGATGCCTTTTTGAATAACTTGACCACGACAATATTTTGGGAAATGTTTTTTGGGAAATACTTTTTGAAAACATTGAAATTACTTTTGCTGAAAATACTTGAAATATCAAAAGCTATGAAAAATGCAATTCCGTACGAAAAGGCACCAAAGCTTCATTCAAGAGAAAGAGATCACATAAAGTTAAGCCAAAATTAAACAATTTCAATGGCAGAATATTGTATCAAGTTTGGGTCAATTTTTGAAGTTGCAATTTTAGGCTCTAAAATGATACAGTAAAGACATATGAATATTTGGAAAATTCAGTTTAAAGGCAGTGGACACTATTGGTAATTACTCAAAATAGTTATTAGCATGAAACCTTTCTTGGTGGCGAGTAATGGGGAGAGGTTGATGGTATAAAACATTATGAGAAACTGCTCCCTCTGAAGTGCCATAGTTTTCGAGAAAGAAGTAATTTTCCACGAATTTGATTTCGAGACCTCAGATTTAGAACTTGAGGTCTCGATATAAACCATCTAAACGCATACAACTTCATGTGACAAGGGTGTTTTTTTCTTTCACTATTATCTCGCAAGTTCGATGACCGATTGAGCTCACATTTTCACAGGTTTATTATTTTACGCATATGTTGAGATGCACCAACTGTGAAGGCTAGTCTTTGACAATTACCAATAGTGTCCACTGCCTTTAAAACAAATCACAAGGGGCAAGTTTGGGCCAATACTGAAGTTGCAATTTTAGGCTGTGAAATGATGCAGTATGCTCTCCTGATGACTGTTTATGTAACTTGACCCAGGGTATAAGCTATATTTAGGGAACTTTATTATGGATTTTTAAAAAGTAGGCAAACGATTTTAAAAAATCACAAGGGGCAAGTCCAGCAATTTAATCTAATTTCAAGTTGCAATTTTAGGCTCTGTAATGATGCAGTAGGCTCTACTGATGCCTTTTTATGCAATTTGAAACATTGTATCATGGGAAATATTATTTTTGGGGAAAACTTAATTGTGCTTGAAAAATCATTTTATGTTTAAAACAATAAGAAATGTGTTTCTTGTTATAAAATATAGCATCATTAAGAATTCCTTTAATCTTTGTTGTATTTCAGAAATAAAAAACCTTCAGTACAAATTTTAATGTCATCAGAGACAGTTTATTCCGTCAAAAATATATTTGAAAGACAATTAATAAAATTCACAAAATATATTATTACAACTTGAAAAACCATACAACTTTTGGTGATTTAGCGCACACCTTGAACAAACTGTTGATAAATAAGTATAGATCAAGAACATTTGTCTACATCGTGGCAAATGTGTCTCTACTCAAAATGGGGCGGATGAGACGTAAAAGAACACAAGTACCAATTTCTACTACGGGTTAAACAAAAAAAATTGCTTTCTCGGTTCACTTTATATTTTCCTTGCTGTGCTTTAATCGTCCTCACTGTTTGGCAACATTTTTTAGGGCAGTTGCCCGTCCCCCTGGGTCATACGCCTATTTGATGACCAGTCCATTTAGGTTTCATAACACTGCGTAAGTTTTTTTTGCCATTACTTGGACACATGCTTTGGTACATGTACATGTCATCTGCAATTCGTTTTTACACTCCATGTCATGCTGGTGTTTTGTACAGTTAAGCTGGGTTCATACTTGGTGTGATTTTTACATCACACAAATGTTTCATAGGAGTTCAGCACAAGCCAACTGAGGCAAACTATTTGTTGCCAGTTTGTGACATCAAATTTTGCATGCGCATTCGTAGGAAGTATGAACCAGGCTTACCGTCAACATCATAAATAGTACCAGCATCTCATAAAGGGCACATATCTATTAACAGTGTTCTTAAGGCACTTGATCAAAGATTTTGATTTTTTTGTTACAGTATATGAGACCGTAGTGCTCACCATTTTGGGTTTTACAAGAAACTGTGAGGCATTCAACAGCCGCTGCCAGACACACCGCAGCAAACCCCTTCATATCATTTTTGAGCGATGTGGCCTGTGATGCAAAAACTAAAGGCTGTGCATATCTTCATCCCATTATTAGCTGTAAACACTGATAGCTCTAGGGTTACATGTATCTGCAATGGATTGATCAATTGAATCACAAAAACTATTGTTAAATGAGTAAGGCCAATCAAATTCTATAATTGTGGTCAAATGAAAAACACAATATTTATATCTGTGTACAAGTATAAATACAAAGTTTCAAAAACTAATTGATATAAAAAGCTCCTTTGTGCATTACATTTCAGTGAAATAGAAATACTTTTCTTATACAAACTTGTCATGATTGTTATTTTTTTGAACTAAAGTCGTAAGGCACTGGTGTTTGATGTTACCATTCAAAATGAAAATCAAACAAAATAAAAACAAATAACTGAATGAAATTAGGCTCTGAGAATAAACATGGTTGAAGTTCATACTACATGTTTTTCAACTTCCAACTATTTGTTGGTTCAAAATCCAATTAATTGTTGGATCAAATTCCAACTGTTTTATTCTATACACACAATATAAAAAACGGAATGCAAAAATGTGATCCTGCATGCTAAACAAGGCACTTTTTGCATAACTTTTGTTTATTTCCTCATCTCAAAGCTTTGAAATAACACCCAATGAGTCAGGCTAGTTGACCCAGTTTTTTCAGATCATCACGTGATGAATCTTGGTTGCATGATCTTGGGATTGAGATTGCCTGTGTATTTTTACGCAATGCACGCACAGAACCTTAAGAACCAGGTAAGTAGGGTCCTGCAACAATTCCCTTTTTTACAGAAACCCCCTTTAATCCTGGTTCATACTTCCTGCAATTGCCGATGCGATGCGAATTTGACGTGACAACTCTGTTTCTGCTGCGATATTCGCAGCAGAGTTGAGCACAACTCAACTGCTGCAAATTATTTGTTGCGAATTTGGGACGTCCACATTCGTATCGCATTCGCATTTGCAGGAAGTATGAACCGGGCTGTAGGGTATCAGATAACCAAAGAAACACTTTAAGTAGGGTTTATTGTTTCATTATAAGTTAAAGGCCACATAAGCGTATGTATGCATTTAAGCCCAATTAGACATGCACCATGTTTTGACTTCCAATAAGGCAGACCATGAAAAGGAGCTGCATGCGATGTCAGTGCAAAGGGTCAACAGGTCATGTATTTTGCCACATTTAGAATGTTAAAGACGTCACATTACACATTGTATAATGTTCACCTTTTATGTGTTTTTATTATTTCAGAAAACTGCTTGATTATGGCAGGGGAGGGGGTCACAAATGTATCCTCTTTGGCATACGCAACAAAAACTTCACACTATTTTATCAGACTCTTTTGCATTAGAAAACATGGCTAAGAAACAAAAAGTATTTGTAAAAATATTTCTTTTATATACAAATCCTGTGGGGTATTTCTGTCGCATAAAATTTAATTTATTGTACATAATTGTCCCAATGTGGTCAAATATCCCTAAAACTATTTCATAAAAATTCAACACTTCTTGACTCCATTTGACTCCATTTTACATCTAGCAGACGCGGAAAACACCTTTGCACAATGTCCCTCAACTATTTCCGACATTTTTGGAGTCAATTCCTTTGTGTACAACTAAATCCCAAAGTGGCAGACAGAAAATGCGTGTGTAAGTGCTCTGCATGCAATTAAATGGATCAATACAAACAACTTTACAATTGGTTTAATAAGTGTGACATAATTCCGTCATCCACTCTGCCAAGTGCATTTTTTTTGTTCAAACAACTGGCCTTTGATTAATCTGTTTGAACTTAATTCAAGATTTGACATTGAACTCTAACTGTCATCATCTTGCATAGAGTCCAGAATACTGAACCTGTTATCTGTAGCAAATGAAGGAACGCTCATCGGGCGTTTCTGGTGCCTCCTAGGTGGGTAGACGTCACTTGGTGTCTTTGGGTAGCGTCCCGACTCATGGAACCATGCCGCTGTATGTAGCACCGTTGGTTGTACAGGACGTGGGCATGGAGGGTCACCGAGCACCGCCTGAATCTGACTGTGTGGCCCACGTATTGTCCGGTCGTTGCTCGGGTGCATCTGGAAGGCTTGAGGGATATCACAGCGTGAACGATGCGACACGTGAGACACCTGACTCGCACTGCTTTGGGGACGTGATCTCTGGGTATCAGATCCCCTAGATGAGGAGACTCGTCCACCCTTAGCGCTTTGAGAGCGGTTGCCGGCACTCCAGGAGTTGAACCGCGTCAAGGTACTTTTAAGAGTCTGTTCTGTTCCGTTTGAGACGGTGTCCTGTACGTCTTTATTGGATCTTGGTATCAGGCACAGAGACTGAAGGCTGTCGTGCTTGGTTGCCTGGGTCTGCTGTGGTCTTGAGTAACCACTTTGTGGATGTCGGTGTCGTCCAGCGGTGTGTGCGCTGGCTGTCTGCCTGGTGTCTGTGCTCCTCTCTGATGGTCTACCACCATGCATACTTTTAGGTCGCTGTTGGGTTCTACCTCCTCGCCGTGGAGTACTCCAAGCTTTACTTGCTTCCTTGGTTCTATCTACAGCAGGAGTCCACTGAGCTTCTGCAGGGTTCTGATTCCGATCTCTTTGATTATCTGGGCTACTATTTGCACTTTGTTTCCAACCATTTGCTTTCGCATTAGTGCTGAGGCCATCCTCAACGGGAGACCTACCAGCTGTTTTGAGTCTCTGTTTACCTCTAGATGCGCTTTCCAGACGAGGCACCGCACTCTTGGCGCGGGCTTGCTTCTCAAAGTCCATAAGAGCACCCTCATGCCAGCTGAGGCTGCTGTAGGGGTTCTCTTTGGTTCGTCGATCGGGTTGCTTGACAGGGGCATAATCGTAGTCACCAGTCATCAGCTGGGTCTGGACTTCCTTTAAGGCTTGACGGACAGCCTTGGTGAGGACATGGTTAGCTCCGAGGTTTGTGGTGCGGATATCGTGGGAACGGCTAAGGTGTACAACGGCTTCAGTCTTGCATTGGTGACTGCCACTCGACTTCAGCAATTTACCTTTGGGATAATCAGAACAAAACGGGTAAAACACTTGCAATCTAAAAACCTCCAAGGTTATTTCATTACCTTTGCCCGAGTTTGGATTCACTACTGCTACGCTAAACCAACCATGCTAAGCAGAGGGATAGGCAAACCTATTAAGCTGAGTTTATGGGTTTTTCAGTATGATATAATAGAAATCTTTCAGCTGATTCCTTTGATTTTGTTTTTTTAGTTGTGCAGTGGAAACTTGAAAAACACAATTAGACGTCTGGTTGTGCCTAGCACTCATCTCTCTTTTTTTTTGACAAACTTTTTTTTTTTTGACAAACTGCAGTTGCTCACAAGCTATTCAACGATTAAAACATAATGTGTGCTCTGGAAATGCTAAAATCCCTTTTTTTTTTTTTTTTTTTCCTTTCTTTTTTTCTCCAGAAGAAGATCAGAAACGTCGAGTTGAAACCAACGATTCTTATCAGAACCACCCCAACTCATTAGAGATAGTCATTAGATGGTGTTACCGCAAACCTTTCTATATCACAAAAATTAGCTAAGCACCACACAATATGCTTAGCAGAATAAAGTTACCAGCCATTGCACCATGTCACATGAACCATCTGTGACTGGTATCCTGCTTAATATTGCTGAACAAAAGAGCTGGTGTCGATCTGCTAAGCAGCTCTATGAAATTGGGCCAAGTGATTTTAGCCATACAGTTCACAGTTTGAATAACATGTATGTTGGGTGCATTGACTAAAATTGTGTCTAAATGGATGGGCGAGTTGGTCAATGAAAAGTTTTTGTTATGAAATGCATATGGTTAGAAAGATGTTTTAAAAGTAGAATATAATGATCCACACAATCCTCTGCCATTTTGTGGAGTCAAAAATTTGACTCCACAAAATGGCGTGTCGTGTTTGTTTACAGCAAATAAGGAAAACCATGCAATTTCGAGGCATTTTTGTGTGGGTCATTACATTTTATAACAAATGGTTTTCAAACGCTTTTCAAGGCAACATGTCCCTTTAAAGGGTTTGGGTACTTTTCATACAACACAAAACACAACATCCACAGATTTACCGAAACCTTACACAGTTTCAAGATAATGATGGTAGAAAGCTTCTCTTAAAATATTACTTGGTACAGTGCTATATCAATTTTGAGAAATGAGTGAAACAACTTCAGGAAAATAGGTTTGGTCTCAGTGAGATAAAAATTATTTTAGCATGTGCAACTGATTTACATGACTCTCCTGAAAACATTGCTCTGTGATTTTCACTTTTTCTGTTTTGTTCTATCACAGTATTTTGTTCAAAGCCATTGGACCCTTTCGGTACAGAATTTTTTTTTGTAAGTTCACAGATTTACAAATAACTTACAGAGTTTACAGAAGGTAGTGGTGAAAGACTTCTCTTGAAATATTATTCCATGAAATGCTTTACTTTTTGAGAAAACAGTAAAACAATATAAATTCTCGATAGCGAGAATTACAGATTTATTTTAAACACATGTCATGACACGGCAAAACGCACGGATACAAGGGTGGGTTTTCCCGTTATTTTCTCCTGACTCCGATGACCGATTGAGCCTAAATTTTCACAGGTTTGTTATTTGATATATAAGTTGTGATACACGAAGTGTAGGCCTTGGACAATACTGTTTACTGAAAGAGTCCAATGGCCTTAAGTTATGGAGAAAAACAAAAAAAATATATTTGTTTTTACCAAGGTGAAACAAAGTTGTCCCAACAAGCAAGTGGTCACGACCGTAGGACTGCTCACGGATTTGCAAAGCCCGCCGGAAATATGTCTCTGAAACAATTCGATCACATCTGAAGAAAGAAAAATATGATATTTTATTGTATTGTTAAACATCTACGGGCCACAAATATTGTGAAATTTACAAGAGTCACAATTAACTTCACTTACTTAGTAGCTGGTAGAGCCAGTGGAAAACCCCAGAAAAAAACTAAACTCGCCTTTCAAAAAACTCTGAGGAGGAATAGGCCCCTTGCACTGTAAATATGCGCGTGTGTACGCGCCGCACACAACTCTCAGCCAATGAAAGGTCTTCATTTACACCAGTGAGGGCGCCCCGTTTAGCCGTGTGATGTCAAGCTTCATATCATTTTATATCATTTTATTTGCCAGCAAACACGAAAAACACATACACGTACATGTATTAACAAATTGCACATCAAAGATTTACAAGTAAAAGCAACAATATAGAATAGTAAGAATAGTTATAATAAGAATACGGGGCTCCAGCTTGGATCCCACACCAGTCTGGTCATCAAGTATTTATTTGGTCGATAACCAGTATCAAGATCAGTCTATGACATTAGTCTATGACATTAGAAAATATTACTACAATCCACAAATAGAAAGTAGATATTCAAGCTAAATTTACAAAGATACCGCAGGGGAGGCCATTGAGAAGCAGAGCTTTTAAGCATTGGCCCTCGACAGGCTTGGTTATTGCGCACCAGGGCCCAATTTCATAGAGCTGCTTAGCATAAAAATTTGCTTAGCATGAAATTTCTTCCTTGATAAAAACAGAATAACCAACCAAATTTCCACGTGATTTTCAGGATAAGCAAACAACAGCTGAGTTACCAGTAACAAGCAATATGCAACAAATGGAAATCTGGTTGGTAATCCTGTCTTTATCAAGGAAGAAATTTCATGCTTAGCAAATTTTTGTGCTTAGCAGCTCTATGAAATTGGGCCCAGGAGCCGTTAGAGAACAACAGAGTAGAGTGGGCAAATTACACGGCACGAAGCATGGGCTCAATGAGCAGGCTGTAATTAACCTAATATACAGAAGAACAAAACTAAACACAATCCCCAAATAAACACATGTTTTTTTGGAGGAAGAAATTTCATGCTAAATTTGTTTTCTTAGTAGCTCTATGAAATTGGGCCTTGATCAGTTCTCAGGTCAGCAAGGGTGAATAAATATTACAAGAAAAGCAAACCATGAATTGTTGAAATAGGATAGATAGATGTCATACGCAAGGGATCTATACAAAAGGAAGGTATGGACCACTGTCACACCAGGCTATCATTTAAAGGAACATTACAGAATAGACCCTTCCCATGAAATATGTAAATTGCACACAGCGCGTGCGCACTAACAATTTGGTTGCCAAAATGAGGGAGAATCGCACTGTTTTGTACATGGCTAATGGCTGCGAGACGCAGACGCGATTGCGCGTCTGCTTAGTGCACAACTCTATGGCATTTGCCGACCAATAGGGTCTGTACGCATGCGTAAATGTAATTAGCATATTTCATGGGAAGGGTTAATTGGTTTTGCTAATAAAACAGTTGCTGGCAGTGTAAGCACTTTATGTAATCCACCATATGCATAAACTGACAAACCTGTAGAAGTTTGAGATCGATTGGCCATCTGGGTCACGAGAGAATAGTGAAAAACCGATTACACATTTTGCATGACATTGATGCAAACAAAAAAATGAATAAAACCTCACTGAGCGATGAACTCCAAACGCAAAGTTAAGTTATTTATTTCTCATCAAATATGGCATTTCAGGCAGAAATATTTCAAGGGATGTTTTCTACTATCATCATCATTAGACCGTGTAAGTTTGATGTAAATCTGTGATCTTCACGATTTTGTTTTCTTACCAATTCTGTAACATTCCTTTAAGTGTATTCGGTGGCCCTAAGATATTGTCATTGGTTACAGGCAAGCAAACCGTCATTAATTTCCTATACTAAATATCATAATACCAGGATAATTCAATATATATTTGGTTTGCGATAACACAATGTGTGTATCTACTTGTTGGGTAGATTATGTTCTTTTGACACGTTGTCTTGCTTTATATTCAACTAACGTGGAGTAGATTTTCTGAATTCAGGAGACTTCTCAGTTCTGAAAAGAACTATCCTGCTTATTAACTATTATTTGGGTGGAAGGTAGGAAATCTGCTGGGACTAAGTACTTTAGCTTTAGTAGATCGAGGGGACTTCTCTTAACAAAGTTCACTATCGTGGAGTGAGGATAATAGAAATGATGCAATAATTCTGACCTGTGTACGTTGCGTGGATTACAGAGCAATCCACCCAGTTCATTCAGGACCTCAGCAACGTGTGGATGAGACTTTCCATGCCACCTCTCCCTCGTCTGTAACGCTTCACGAAGACACTCCTCAGCTGTGACGTAGTCAGTCTTCTTAACTCTGAAAAATTGGAAAGTAGAGAAACAACATCCACCTTCTGATTATTCAACGCTGTGTTGCTAATACTATCAAGCGAAGTCCCACTCAACAAACAGGGGCCAATTTCACGGAGCTGCTTCAGCAAAAAAATTGCTTGCTTATTTTACACATGTTAGTTGTCAAAATTTCATGCCATATACATTGCTTGTGACTGGTATTGAGCTATTCTTTACTTAGCATAACAATTGAATGGAGTCTTGGCCGGTATTCTGATTTTACTAAGCATGGATTATTTTGCTTAAGCAGAATTTTTTGCTTAATAAGCAGCTCTATGAAATTGGGCCCAGGTTTTCACAACGCTCGTTGCGTTTATGTCAAGATGCGACTAGAGAGGTTCTCATAAAGTGCTATTTAACAAAAAAATCTGGTTTTGTTACTTTTAAAGGGAGGGTTTAATGTTTGATAGTATAAAGCATTTTGAGAAATGTGGTTATGGAAAAAGATGTCAGTGTTTATCCCCTGAAATTAGAATTTAAGAGCTTAGATTGCGTATTCAAATTACAGACTATTCTTCCTGCATGGACAAACTGCTCTGACTTTTCAACAAAATTGAAAGATAACAACATTCACAATTTTTTTTTCACAGGACTCGGGGAAAGTACTGAGTATACAGTGCTAACACACATCAGAGTATGGGTAAAAAACAAAATTAATGTCCTTTATCCCGATGCAAATTTAACATCTCTTATATCGTTGCAGTACCCGCTGCCAAAACATAGGATTCGAACTGCCTCTAGCTACCGGGCAACCTCGGTAGTCTAGTTGGTAAGACACTGCTCTAGAATTGCAAGGGTCGTGGGTTCAAATCCCACCTGAGTAACATGCCTGTGATATTTTTTCACAGGACTCGGGAAAGTACTGAGTATACAGTGCTAACACACATCGGTGTATGGGTAAAAATCAAAATTAATATTCACAGTTAGTTTCTTGTGTATGAGAAAATAGAATAAGCTGTTGCCAACATAGTCTTTCTCAAAGACTACATGTAGATGAACTTTGAGAAAGATCCTGCTAGGGTCGAACTGTGAGGCTTTTAAACAACTTTCACTTTTTTTGTAAGTATCTACCTTCAATAGTATCAAAGCAATCAAAAGTATCCAAAACCAAAGGTAGCCCTTTAATAATTAACGACAGCAAAAAATACATTTTATAAATTATATTTGAGAATGGTACTCACTGGACCAGTCCTAGAATAAACTGTGCCGTGGCTAAGCCAGCGATACTATTAGCTTTCCTCATGCAGTCACTGGCATTCCTCAGAGTCTTCTCAGCTTCATCTACTACTTTAGTGTGTTGCTTGACGGCCATGAGACCAAGATGATTCAATAAACGACCTGGTGCATTGTAAAATCAAAAAAACGTTTTCAATCACTTCAATTGACCCATTTCACCTGACGTCATCATCAGAATAATCTTGGATGCGCCATTTTGGTGGTCAATGTCAACGTGTGTTATTCAGTGAAGTGCGCATTTCTAGGTGACGGGGCGTTTACACGGAAGCCTATTGACCACCAACATGGTGAGCGTGGCATCAGCCGCCGCGTGTGACGCGCGTGCAAGGGGTCACTAGCTTTAATCATAAGATTTCATATTTCATAAAGCTATGACTAACAATCATAATTGATTCTACCAGCTCTTTGAAACCTGGAGATGTTTCAAACTCTCATTATAAATAGATTTGTAGATCTACAGTATTTATGGAATTTTGAGACAAATTTTACATACATGTAGACCCTTGTAAGGCTATACAAGGTGATATGGCACAATCTGCAATCAAATATACCAGCAAACCCTTCGATATGGCTTAACATTCCATCCGAAGGACTAAGCAATTATGGACCATTGTCTTGCTCAAGGAAACAAGTGCCGTGACCAGACACGTAAATCCAAAATGTGATTAGTCATGTTAGTAGCCCAACTGTATGCATTGAGTGAATATCTTCTTATCAGGGATTTTTTACAACGTTTGTAATGTTACGAAATCATGCATGGTGTACCTGGTATAAACCCCAGCCATCTACTTTCGCAGTTAATTTACCTGCTCCCAATTTCACAACGCTGCTAACGACAGAATTCTGCGAGCTCTTATATGCCTAGCAGAAACGCTTGCTTTATACAAAGCGCAATAAGTGCATTCCGTTGTAAGCAGCCCCATAAAATGGGGCCTCAATGCTGACCTTTATTCTCCACCAACTGCTTATAGATGTCATCGGACTCACAGGCAGCGATGTTACTCAGCGTGTTCAGAGCCTTGTGGTAGAACTTCTTAGCTTCGTAGCGATGGAGTTGGAATCGATGGAGATCAGCAAGGTTTTCCTCTACTTTCATCTTGAAGAGCTGCTCTGGCGTACTGAGCGGAAATTTCTGCATCGGAAGAAAATGTTGTTTTAAAATCTTCAAGAAATGCAAACAAGGTTCAAACAAAGTTGAAGTCACTTTCTGGTTCTAGTTACCTGTATACTGGACTTTTGCCTCTCTGTGTGTGTGAAATCTTGACGACTTGTTTTAATGAAGCATAGGCAAGACCGATTTGATACGGTGTGGGTTTGTTTGTGTTTTAGATTTTTATTTAATGAGAAATAGCCTGACATTACAAGGCTGGACAGTCAGTTCAAGGCGAGTGCTATATTGAACTGATTTGGGCTATTAGACCAGATCAACTGCCACAGGGATACGTTGCCACCTACTCCTGGGGCTGAAACGAGGTTACCCTTTCGCAGTCTGAAAGCATGTAGGCAAAGGGTATCATCCACTAGGAGCCTGGCTGGTAGAGCAGAATGCCATACCTTCTTAATTTTTCATGAAGCAAGTATGGTTAAGTGCCTTGCTCAAGGGGAATGTTCTAACCCACACTATGCTTTAGGCAACAAAGAACTTGGGTCCAGTAAACCCTAGGTCGCTCGGCCACGATACATCCTGGTTGTGTTTAGTCCCCTAGTTCAGACCGACAGAAATTCTACACCACTGTTCAAAAACACTGCACCAAATTGTTAGTAAAACTTCTTGTTTTCAGTTGTAATATTTTGTTCCTGACCTGACTGACATCTTGGTGGGCCAAACTCAGCAGTCTCTCAGAGTGCTGGAAACGAGATCTCTCAGCTAAGAATTTCCCAGCTTGCATTGCAAGGACGGCCATCTTGCATCTGTCCCCTGGTTTGTACTCATAGAATATTTCATCTGCAAAACATCAATCAAAAACAAAAAACATTCATTGCCTTTCATAGCACATTAATAACCTTTCAATACCACGTTTATAAAAATGGTGCTACATTTGTTAGGGATTAAAGGCTGTGGACACTATTGGTAATTACTCAAAATAATTACGCATAGAACCTCACTTGGTAACCAGTAATGGGGCGAGGTTGATAGTATAAAACATTCTGAAACAAAATATTCTGAGAAACAGCTCCCTCTGAAGTGACATATTTTTCGAGAAAGAATTTGATTTTGAGACCTTAAGTTTAGAACTTGAGGTCTCGAAATCAAGCATCTAAAAGCACATAACTTCGTGTGACAAGGGTGTCTTTTTCTTTCAAAGTTATCTCACAACTCTGACGACCAATCAAGCTCAAATTTTCACAGGTTTGTTATTTTATGCATTTGTTGAGATACAGCAAGTGAGGAGACTGGTCTTCGACAATTACCAATAGTGTCCCCTGTCTTTAAGCGAAGTGGCCGCTAAGCAAAGTGTGATGTCACAATACAAATCACTATGGTGACACCAACAATACATCTTCACATGAATCTTAATGCTTTGCGAAATGGAGCCCAGGTTTGCCCAGCGCTGTCTCTAACAGCACTGACGGATTACTATCCACACAACACCATCTCTGCAATCGCAGGTTTCTATTGATACACCCGGATGAAGAGAAGCAATTTATAGTCAAGTATCTTGCTCAATGACACAAAACTTACCTTCATCGCTGTTTGACTCCGGCTCCTCTTTCGCATCCTCCCAAACCTCCTCAGCATCCTCATCAGAGGATGACGAGGCTTTCCCTTCCTCTGAGGCTGATGTAACCTCTTGAGTCAAGGTACTTGATAACTTCTTATGGCTAGCCTCAATAGTTAGGTTTACTCGCTGCTCGTCTGTGCTCAGTTGATGGGTGGAAGTGGCATCGGAAGATGCCGCATCATTTTCTTCAATCACTGACAGCTTTTGATGAGGATTCTTCTTCTTTGAAGACAGTGGGTTCTGCTTTTCTTCTACAATGTAGCAAAATAAAAATAAATATCACAACGAAGTTCACAAATATCATTGGAGTAAGAGATTTTGCTTAACAATTTTCTGTTCAGCAAAATTTCACAGGAAACCAGTCACAGACAGTACATATATGGAATGGTATTTTGGCTGGTAGCCATATTCTGGTAAGCACAATTTTGTTGTGCTAAGCAACTTTTTGTGCTTCCTGGCAGCTCTATGCAACGAGGCCTGGTTCTATTTCTTAAGGTGGTGCCACACAGGGGCATAATTTACTGTAGAATTCTGCATTAACTGCACCGTGTAAAGCTTTTGTATCTGTCTATGGGCCATAATTCCAAAGTAAGCAGAGAAATGAAATTGGACCTGGATTAATACATTGTTCTCCAGAAGACGATCTGTATACTGATCGAAACGTCAAGTCGAAACCAACTGTTCTTTTCAGAACCACCCAAACTCATTCAGAGATTGTCATTACATGGTGTTACCGCACACCTTTACATCTAATACATTGTTCCCAGCAATGTGCACTAGCTAAGAATTATGCACAAACTTGCATATCGATCTGATACACACAATTTATGTGCTGATATGCGCAAACAGAGACACACACAATGAAAATTTGCCTTGTTTTTTTGTTTAAAAAAAGATAAGATTGCACAGTAATGTATTTAAAACCAAGATAAACACCAAGTAGAAAAAATTCAGCGTGCTTCGGCCAACTTTCAAAAATTTTGTCCAAAATGCCTCAATTTGTTTTTTGAATTCAGGGGAAAACCCTTGATCTTTTCCCCTAAGATCATTAAACTCACTTTTCTTTTGACTTCTATCAGTGTCTAATTCCCTAAGATCAATAAACTCACTCCTCTTTTGACTTCTTTCAGCGTCTTTTTCCCTAAGATCATTAAACTCACTTTTCTTTTGACTTCTATCAGCGTCTTTTTCCCTAAGATCATTAAACTCACTTTTCTTTTGACTTCTATCAGCATCTTTAACTTCCCCTCTTTCCTCCTCTATAGGTTCAACAACACTCGCCGTCCAAGCATACTCCTCCATTGCTTTCATGACCATCTTCTCATAAGCATCCGCAATCTCGTAGCCAGTCTTACTGAGACGCTGCCAGTAGCGCAAGAGGTCTAGTTTTAGGGCCACGCTCTGGATGCTGTCTTGGCACATCATCAGGAACACTCTGGAAACAAAATAGACATGACCACAGAGTTTTGAGAGAGCTTTCTAGAAGAGACCTTCAGAATTGATGCTATCATGCCGCCGTCTTTGAGCTAAAACGATGATGAAACAATGGAAACACACATCTTTGTAGGCTTGTCAGACAGGATGAGCCAATGGGTATCACTCTAATTCTTGTTTTTAAACTTGTGGTTAATTCATTTTTAAACTGGTGATTGTTCCTCCTCAAAACGCGAAATTCACAATCTTGACTATCTTGGACTCGGAGATACCATTTGGCACAGGTAGTCGATACCAAGACGAAGATCAAGACCAAGAACACAAATTGGGGTGACTGAGACCGTCGAATGAGATTGATAGCTCAGCCTAACTCGAGATAAGACGAGTCTTAACTCTTTGTGAAATCCACCTTGGGTTTCCAGACCGAGACTGGTCTTGAGACCTACATTACAGCACTGTTAACGCCCGCTCGCTGTTGGTCATTTTGCCAATTCCGAATAGTACACTTACTCTGGTTCCGTCAGGATGTTGAAAAGACCTTGAATATCGCCACATTTCTCTAGTTGCCACGGTAACTCTCCGGTTCTCCTCAGGCTGTGAGACTGCTTCCAGAAGTAGCTGGAGAGCGCTTCGTGGCAAACTCTCTTCTGTCGATTCAGGCCTCTTGGGAGGAACTCAACGGCTGAAGCACTCGGTGAATCCGGCATACCAGCTGTACCGGCAATCATACCTAGATCAAATTGTAGAAATGACAAATGTTTCTCTTAAAAATAAATGAAAACTCTCAAAGGGGCTGTTTCGTGATGATCAAAGCAGTTCATGCAAAGTCAGGCACAACTTTGTTTCTCAACAAAAACTTGAAACTTTACACCATTGTATGTGAAGCACCGTATACTCAGTACTCTCCCGAGTTCTGGGAAAAGAAATCTCCAGGCAAGATATTCAGGTTGGATTTAAACTGGATTTGAGGGGGGGGGAGGGGGGGGGGGGCGTTATAACTTACCCAACAATGAGTGCTCCACCGCCTCCCTAAGATGTTGATGAAAAAAGCTCATCAGTCCCCCTGGTCTCTCCACTAAAGCATCAAATGTAGCAGACCGGAACAAGGCAAAGTCAAAGGCCGTGACCTCAGCTTGACCTGTGTATCCCATCATCCTTAGCAGTTGTAATAATTCCTGCTCACTCAGACCGTGTCTGGAGCAACTGATAAGACGAAGGACCTCAGCGACCCAACCGGACATGTCTAGAGTCAAACAAAGACATCAGTATTTAACGTTTACTTTCTGAACCTTCATCTTGTAAATACATGTATGGATAAATGATTTTAAAGTGACTGTTGTGTATTTTGTAAGTTTTGGTATTTTTATAATGAATCCAACCGTATGTGGTTGCAAATTTGTACACAGCTGTTATTTTGTGTACAGCTGTTGCCGCTTCCCAGGTTGTATTCAGAAATGATATTTGGTGCTTGGTACAAAACCTGACCTACATGGTGTTAGCTATAGAAGACTTTTCAGGCTATAAAATGACAATTTTATGATTTTTTCAACGGCAAACAAAATAAAAAATCAGACTTAAGTATGAAGATTATTATGCCTCTGTGTTCAGGCACGCTACTGCTCGTAAAAAAAAAAGAAGGAAAATCTTCAAAGGCACAACGCAAGTGCAGAGCGTGGCAGCCGAAACGCCATGGGACACGAGACCCCAATGGTACCCTAGAAAATGTTGAGGTTTATTATGCTCTTAGGTGCATTGTTAGCATGTACTAGGCTTATTTTACATTATTGTAGTTGTACAATGTTGTTGCCAGGCAAGTATAAGGCTTTAACCAAAAAAAAAAAAAAAAATCATAATTTGTTTCCTTTTTATTTTATAGCACTTATCATTTAAAAAAACTGTGGAATCCCGCGGAAGAGTTACATGCCTGTGTATTGTAAACTGGGTGTGATGCCTGGCTTCACAACAGTTGATTGTATAACTTCTGACTGGCACCCCCAAATAAAGATATTGACAATGACGACTATAATTATTATCAAGTCTTATGTAGTGCTCAAATCCACAATTCAGTAACTTAACTAAACTTAACTTAAATGCATTTATAAAGCACTTTAACACTGTTTCAAAGAGCTGTACAGCCAAGAAAAACATTAAAATACAGGATAAAAATATTAGCAACCATAGCAATATGGTTTTAAAAATACACAACAGTTAAAAAAGTAGCACAAATTTAGTAACAACATTGCATTACAAACATTCGTATTATACAGAATAAAATACAAAAAAATAAGCGTCAGGCGGACCCACAGCGATGCTCAAAGCGCTCCAACATTCAGTATTTTTCCAGCAAGGTATGTGGAAGCACGTTCTTGAAGTATTAGAGCAATACCCTAACTTACATGATGCAGCACCATGCAAATCAAACAAGGAACACCTGGGCAAACCCCTTCTCTTTTCAATAAGTGCACTGGATCTTTTAAGTGCACTACACCTTCGATGCTCTACATCCCATCCAAAGGATGAAGCAATAACGGTTTAGTGTCTTGCTTAAAGGATTTGGGTACTTTTTGTAACACAAAACACAATGTCCACAGATTTACATTAAACTTATACCGTTTGAAGATAATGATAGTAGAAAGCGTACCTTAAAACATTAGTTGCTGAGGTGCTGTGTAGTTTTTTAGAGAAATGAGTAAAACAATGTCATGAAAATACGTTTTTACATGCTAAAATAATTTTCGCCTCATGATCACTGAGACAAAAATTATTTTCACGACATTGTTTTACTCGTTTCTCAAAAACTACAGCACCTCAGCAAGTCATATTTTCAGGGAAGCTTTCTACTACCGTTATCTTCAAACTGTGTAAGTTTAATGTAAATCTGTGGACATTGTGTTTTTTGTCCTACAAAAAGTACATACATGTAGACCCTTTAAGGACATAAGTGTCACGCCTAGGACTTGGAATGTGTTTAGACGCTAGGCTTACCTTCTCGACTACTATCAGACGACACGGATGTTGATCGTCCATCAGTCGTCCAGCCATAATCTCTAATCCATCGTTGAATTACACACTTCCATAGATCTCTAAATGTCACAGCCTCAATGTATTGATCAATCACCTGTGTAAAGAAGAAGGAAAAACAAACCAAGCTCAGGGCTGTATGCTTCGTTTTTGAAACGGCAAGGGCACCAAGGCATTTTCTCTTTGACAAAGGGCGGCCTATGAGGAAATTGTAAATTTCTACTGGAGCATTTCAAGGGCACCAAGGCAATGACAAGGGGCAACGGAGGCAATCACCTCCGTTGCCTCCGTGAAGTTTCAGGCCTGCAAGCTTGTATAATATTACTACAACACAGTCGAGTAGAAAATGGAGAGATCTTTTAGATCCAGAAACAAAGATACATGAAATATTGAAACGCAGATGGTACTATAGATTCTGTAGATCTGAGACAGAAACCAGCTAAATTGTGGGACCCAATGACTCTAAGACAAAATCTGACACCAGTAAAGTCTTCACTGAGAAATCCAGATCTATAAATCCAAGTCTCAAGACTGAGCTTGAGACCAACTACCAACTTTCTAGACGTAACTGTTAATGTTTTTATATGGAGCTTGCCAACTGGTGTAACTGCCTATTGAGGATGATTAAAGTTTGTTTAATTGAATAGAACTGAATTCAACGTTAAACCATGTATGAAGAGCTATGTAAATGTTGTATATTCTTATTATTATAATTATTAAACTAAGCTTTAACATTGAAAAAATTAAGTTAAAAAAAAATAAAATCTACCAGTAATCTTCCTTAAAGGGTCGATGTACTTTTTGTAGGACGAAAAACACAATGTCCACAGATTTACATTAAACTTACACAGTTTGAAGATAATGGTAGTAGAAAGCTTATTACTTGTTGAGGTGCTCTAGTTTTTGAGAAATGAGTAAAACAATGTCATAAAAATTATTTTAGCTTGTAAAAATGTACTTTCATGACATTGTTTTACTAATTTCTCAAAAACTACAGCACCTCACCTACTAGTTTTTTAAGGTACGCTTTCTACTATCATTATCTTCAAACGGTGTGGGTTTAATGTAAATCTGTGGACATTGCGTTTTGTGTTACAAAAAATACCAAAATCCTTTGATTTGAAACTACATTAAGAACAGCTTTTATTTAATTGTACAAATCAATCAGATTGCAAGAACCTTACCTTGTCCAGATTTCCATATGTCCCCCTTACCCTGAGCTCATTGGCCAGGATAGATAAAAACAGCGGCCGGTCACTCAGCTTCGAGGTCACGACCTTCTGCAGCTGCACCTCATCCAAGCATTTACAATGTATGGCTAGATTCTCGGTTACCATGGATGACTTCTGACCTCTGTCTGTAAAGAGGGGTACCATGAGAACTTGAGTATCCTGACGCTGAGATAGGGATTTGTAGGTCAGGTCAGAGCGGACGGTCGTCAGGACAATCTTGCACTGTGCGGGCAGCTTCTCAGGCAGCCATGACATCTCTTTCACCTGAAGGAAGGAGAAAAAGTCAATCTCATTATAGAAATTATATGAAAACTATATTATTAATTAAATTATATGAAAATTTATTTGGAACTCACCTTCAGATTTGATAACAGAAAGGTTCAAATCTGAAGGTGAGCTTTTTTTAAAGGGCTAAAAAAAAGTTGTCCAACAACTATACGGAACCAAAACAGAATCCGGCATTTCCATGAAAAGGAATTGAGTAAACTTGTAGAGTAGACCGTGCAAGTCTTGTAGGTATTCAAACATTTTTGGGACCACTTTGGTCCACCGTAGGTCCCCTATTCATTGCTTTAACGTGTGAAACTTTTTCTGGGACCAAGAGTTGTCTTCCCCTCCTTCCTGTTCCTTTGATGGGTCCTCTAAGATCTCTAGACCTTCTTCCCTACAAACGTGTCCTAAAATTGACAGTTGCATTTTTGTTTAAGTTCCCACCTTCCTCAAAACTTTCTTATTTGTCACAAGATGAAACAGTCAACATTTGTCTATAAAACCACACCTCAACTCCTTGTATCATTATTATTATTATTATTTGATTTTTTTCATCATCTGTGACAATATTGTCCAACCTTCGCTGCCATGAAAAAGGTGGACTGTACAGTCCATGACTCTTTTCTTTGTTTCTGTTGCCAACCTCCGATACTTTAACATCATATTTCATTTTGTAAAAAAAATCTTTCTCTATGTAATATTAATTTGGTTTTTAGTCTTAGAGCTATTTTTTCTTCAGTTTTGAGTGTTTTATATTTTCGATCTTTGTATACAATCGACTTTTTATCTTTGTAAATCGTATAGCCTTTTACATTATAGTGCACCGAGGGATCTGTGAGTATACTTCAGAGGAGGTTTCTGCCAGTATACTCCAGAAGAGGTTTCTGCTAGACTCCAGAAGAGGTTTCTGCAAACATACTCCAGAGGAGGTTTCTGCGAGTATACTCCGGAGGAGGTTTCTGCGAGTTTCTGCGAGTATACTCCAGAGGAGGTTTCTGCGAGTATACTCCAGAGGAGGTTTCTGCGAGTATACTCCAGAGGAGGTTTCTGCCAGTATACTCCAGAAGAGGTTTCTGCCAGTATACTCCAGAGGAAGTTTCTGCCAGTATACTCCAGAGGAGGTTTCTGCCAGTATACTCCAGAGGAGGTTTCTGCAAGTATACTCCAGAGGAGGTTTCTGCCAGTATACTCCAGAAGAGGTTTCTGCAAACATACTCCAGAGGAGGTTTCTGCCAGTATACTCCAGAGGAGGTTTCTGCCAGTATACTCCAGAGGAGGTTTCTTAGTATACTCCAGAGGAGGTTTCTGCGAGTATACTCCAGAGGAGATTTCTGCCAGTAGACTCCAGAGGAGGTTTCTGCTAGTATACTCCAGAGGAGGTTTCTGCCAGTATACTCCAGAGGAGGTTTCTGCCAGTAGACTCCAGAGGAGGTTTCTGCCAGTATACTCCAGAGGAGGTTTCTGCACAGTATTAGAAGATGATGATGAGAATGCACTATATAAATGCTGTTTTATTATTATTCTTATTATTCCTATTCGTCTCCACTTACCTGATGCATAGTCTGCCCAAGGGTTCCACTCAGTTCATCAATACCATCAAGTACCAGTACGCACGGTCCCATACCCACCGAGGCAACGAACGCCTCACAGATATGATGGAAATTAGACATGTCTTCAGCATCGTTAGACGATTCATTCTGAGTACCTTGGGGAGATAAAGATCCACAGTTTGGGGGAAAGGAGATTGTTATTGAGTTTGCGAAGGTTGTAGAGATGAACTTTGAACAATTGTAGAGGGCACTGTGAATGCTGTCATGTTGGAGAATGAACCACTATAGTTGCGACATGGATTCACAGAGCATTACTTTTTTACTTTTTTAAAATTATTTACATTTTGTGCTTTAACACTATACCAGTTAGCATTTTTGAGATATGGTGGACACTATAGGGCACGGTTTGGTTTGGGTGTAAACAGACAAATTTACCTAAATCCAATGGTGTCATTGAGCTGAGCATACCATATCTCAAAATGGCTTATAACAATAATAAAAGACATTTATTGGCTGCTTTAAGCATTTAATCAAAGCACCTTACATTATTACTGCCTTTGTTCATTGGGCCTTAAGCTTTCCTAACACCATTTCCTTTGGAGTATGCAGCGCTGGTAACCAAATCGGCCCACAGGTACTAATTATTCACATAAACAATCTCTACTCTCAAATGGTGTTAAGAAGCAATTATAGTTAAGTGTCTTGCCCAAGAACACAAGTGTTACGACCGGGATTTGAACCCACACATTTCAATGACTCAGCCATCGTACTTGAGTTTGATACTCAAGACTGCTTGGCCATTACATGCTTTGTTTCTTTTTTTTTCCCCGTCAGCTGCGCCTTGCATCTGGAACTCTCTACCACTTAATCTTAGATCTTGTCTTTGTACCACAACATTCAAATCTCTTCTCAAAACTTATCTTATGTCCCAGGTTTTCAAGGACTAATTTTGTAGTGTCTGTTTTTTTTCTTTTTTTTCTTTTGTTTTTTGTTTGTTTTTGGTTTACTGCGTCTTGAACACCCAGCAGGGTGGATATGTGCGCATTACAAGTCTTATTATTCTTATTTTACTATTATTATTATTATTAGTACATTGATATGGACTTAAAATGCCCACATCTCCGGAAAACCAAACAAGATGCACACAAAAAACAACTAGACAAAAAAGTTATGTTTGGAACAGGTGAAGAAAAAAACCATATCTAGCCAAACAATGGGATTTCGAGTCTCTGTTGAAGATATTGTAAGAATTTTATTTATTTTCTTACCCACAAATTCTCCTCGCAGCTCGTACGTTACCCTCCGTAGAAAACTTGTAATGTCAGCGCTGAGGGCGCTACTCCCAACAAAATGCGAGATGACCTTAAGCCCAGGGTACTCTGTTCTGAAATGTTTGACCCAGTTAGCAACAATAGCCGTCTTTCCACAGCCTCGTTCACCGACGAGAGTCAAAATTGAAATGCTCTGGTGTTGCTCAGGTTGTCTGCGGGAAAAGAAAGTGAAGTTTTAGAACAAAACAAGAATGGTAAAATTTTCTTTGGTTCACTACTTGATTTTTTAAATGGACCCCATCCTGCTGCTTCCCCAGGGCCCAATTTCATGTAGCTTTAAGTTATGCTTACCAAAATGGGGTTACCGGCCAAACTGCCATGCCACATGGAACATTTGTGACTGGTATCCCCTGCTCATTTCTGCTTAGCGAAAAATTATTTAGCAATATGTTCCGCTTTGCATCTCTATAAAATTGTGCCCAGGTTGTATCGTAAACTTGGGTGTGATCCCTGGCTGTTTGGAAGTTTGAATGGTTTCTGACTGGCACCCTGAGCACAGGTATTGACAAAGACAGTAGACACTACAAAAAATAGGGCTAGGTAAGCTCAGTTGGTAAAACGCTAGCACGGTAAAACTGAGGTTGCAGGTACTATACTCAGAGAATTTTATTGGTTCAAGTTTTCAAGTTTTCATTTCAATTGGTTTGTAACGTCAAAACACTAACAGAGAAGCCACCAGAACTTAAAAGAGATTGGGCAGACTTAAAAAAAAAATGATTGGGGTGGGGTTAGGGAGGATTTGGCACTTTAAATATCTACCCTGGTACTTTTTACATTTGAGAATAATCTAATCTTTTCTAATCATGTATTGTTAAAAGTACACCATTATCTCAGCACACTGTGCACTTGTAAAGAGGCCTTTTTTTTATTACAAAAAGTACCAGTAAAACAGTCATCAGATAAAAGTTGGAAATAAGGGTATGTACAACAAACATAACAAGAATTAGACAAATGAGTTTTCACACAAATTAAATCCATTAATAAAACAATCTATAAACTATATAGAAGCACAAGTAAAACATGCAGGTCCTGCTAATCGTAAGCAAAGAATCAGCGCTTGTATAGGCGCAGGGAATTCCACGCTAATGTCAAGCGTATTTCACGCAATAGCAGGTATTTTTTATTTTTGCGCATGAGTACTCCACGTTAGTAGTGTTCTTTGCTATTTACGAAGCTGGCACAGGAATTCTGCGCTTGCACGTAAACAGAGAATGATGATCATAAGCACATAGTTCAGCGGCAAGCAGAGTCATGAAATTGATCCCAGATCTTACTTTCCCCTTGGAGCTGTAGAGACCACTGGTTGTAATGTGTTCCTGCCTTCCTGTGTATCGTCATTGAGTGCTTTAACTCCCTGGTCATCTAGCTTCTCATACAGGTCGTATATGTTGGGAGTTTGGATGAAGACACGACGTCTGGTTTCTGCGTAAGCTTCATGAGCCGCCCATTCACGGAATAGCTCACCATCTAAGAAGATGTAAATAACCAGTTTCAATGAGACATTGTAATGTGAAGGTATTTAAACGCCCTAGGCATTGCCTACGTGCCCCCTCAAATTTCCGCACAGGGTGCCCTTTACCAAGGAGGAAACACCCTTACCCTTTCAGGAACAAAGCATGAGGCCTGCCCTCATTCCCATTTAACCATGTAATGGTCTCTACTGACTTTTCATTTCGTTTTATTTCTATTCTGGTTGTGAAGCCAAGGACTCTCAGAGAAGCAAACTTAATGACTATACTAGCCAAGAACCCAATGGAGAGAAGACGAGGAAGGAAATAGTTTTAGATGTGGAAGGAAAAACCCCTGGGTAAAAAATCCAGGGAAAACCATTGTAGTCAAGTAGGAACTTAAAAATTCAATCCATATAGTGCCCCAGGCGTGATTTGAACTTGGGTCTAAAGGTTGAAAGCGAGGAAAGACATCACTACATCAGCCCGACCACATTTTGGTTTGCAATTGGTACATACCAACATCAGTAGTGAAATCTTGAAGTGGCGGGTACATCTGGTTTATAATGAACTTCCAATCTTCCAGCACCTTCTCACCCAACTCTTCTACCGTCCTGAAGAACCTCACCGGTAGACCCTTGTTGACAATTCTTCTCTTAAGGTCCCGGACTCGCATTTCAACCTCTTCATTCTCGCATCGGTACACCTGAAAGTAAAGATGGTACAGCCGTTATTTCGAGTAAAATTTCTTCAAGAAAGTTGTGTACCTTGCCTGATATGTGGCAGAGGGTGTCCCTAAATGTTCCCACTCTCTAACACACTCTTGCTTAACCATGTTTCTTATAAACCCAGGTGATCTTGAAGCTAGCGTTAGGGCAAGGGTTTCGGTGAGGATTAGGGTTAAAAGTAAGAACTTGCCTTTGTCAGGCATGCAACTGCCCGTTGAAAAAAAAAGAGGAAACTTTTCAAAGGCACAAGGCAAGTGCGGAGCGAGGCGGCCGAAATGCCACGGGACATGATACCCACAATGGTACCCTAGAAAATGTTGAGGTTTATTATGCTCTCAGGAGCATTTTTAGCATGTACTAGGCTTATTTTACATGATTGTAGTTGTAAAAATTCGGGGGAAAAAGAAGAAGAAAAAGAACCCTTTTTTTTATGTTTTTTTTTTTTTTTTTACGTTTAAAAAAGAAAGAAAAACTAGACACAATTGCATGTGCACAAATGCACAGCTGTTTCGTTAACATTTTAAATTTTTTCAACTGAATTTGAAATTTGTTCATTTGTTTACAGCAGTTATGACCAATTCAGGCTATTTAAAAAAAAATTGATTATACCATGTTCGGATAGCAATTTATGTGTTAAAGGTGCAAAAATATAAAAATTCATAAAAAATCGTGTGATGACGTCATCATGACGTCATTTCACAATTCACGAGAACTTGCAAAAATATCTAACATCCCACTAAGTTTCAACAAAATCGCGTCATTACTTCGAGAGTTATACGACTTCAAAAAGTGCACCATTAATGTCGCGTCACGTGACCCCCGATGACGTCATTGATCTGAAACTTCACAAATATGATGCCTGCCTGACCGTCAGCGTGTGTGTAAAATTTGAAGTGATTACGGAAAACTTCATTACAGACATCTTCTAAAAGTCCATTTTGAAGAGTTTTCAACCTTCCGCTAGAGGGCGCTGTTGCAATTTGTGACGACATCGATATTTTTTTTGAACTGCCCACCCTTGCTCGACACTTACGTCCCTGAAAAGCAACTTCATAACTTTTGCCACTTTTGAGTTACAGGGCACTTCCGTTTTTGGCCCATTTCGACAGGAAGTAGAGGTCATGTGAGGTCACGCACACAAAACAAAATGAAGACCTTATTTATCCCTCCCCAATCCCGCAAACAGAAACCTACGGTCTCTTGTGGCTGATTTGTTATAAATTTTCAAACATTTAAAATACAACACCTTTAAGATGACGTCACGTGACTTCTGATGATGTCATAATGACATCCTTGTTTTGCAATGATCATTGCACCAATACCTATCATCACTGAAAATTTCATTGCAATTGCTCTTTGGGAACATTGCAAATCAGCACTTATAAACAATTTGTTCTGAAGATGACAAATAAAAAAAATAACAATAAACTAGACATGATTGCATTTGTGCACAAATGCAGAGCTGTTTCGTTAATAACAATTTAAATTTTGTCAACTGAATTTGAAATTTATTCTTTTTTTAAAGCAGTTATGACTAATCCAGGCTATTAAAAAAAAAAAATTTGGATTATACCATGTTCGGATAGCAATTTATTCGTTAAAGGTGCAAAAATTGAAAAAATCATAAAATATCGTGTGATGACGTCACTATGACGTCATTTCACAATTCACGAGAGCTTGCCAATATCTAACAACCTACCAAGTTTCAACATAATCGCATAATTACTTAGAGAGTTATATTAGTTCAAAAAGTGCACCTTTAAGGCCGCGTCACGTGACCCCAATGACGTCATTGATCTGAAACTTCACACATATGATGGCTGCCTGACAGTTAACATGTGTGTAAAATTTGAAGTGATTACAAAAAACTTCACCACACACATCTTCAAAAAGTCCATTTTGACGAGTTTTCAACCTGCCGCTAGAGGGCGCCGTTGCATTTTGTGACGTCATTGGTATTTTTTTTGAACTGCCCACCCTTGCCACGCACTAACATCGTTAAAAGCAACTTCATATCTTTTTCCAATTTTGAATTAGAGGGCCACTTCCGGTTTCGACCGGAAGTAGAGGTCATGTGAGGTCACGCACACGAAACAAAATGAAGACCTTATTTATTCCTCCCCAATCCCGCAAACAGAAACCTACGGTCTCTTGTGGCTGATTTGTTATAAATTTTCAAACATTTAAAATACAACACCTTTAAAATGACGTCACGTGACTTCTGATTATGTCATAATGACATCCTTGTTTCGCAATGATCATTGCACCAATACCTTTCATCCCTGAAAATTTCATTGCAATTGCTCTTTGGGAACATTGCAAATCAGCACTTATATGAAATTTTTCTGAAGATGACAAATAAAAATAAAAAAAATAATAATAATAATAAAAAAAACTTTAACAAAAACAAGAGCTGTTTCGCTGCGCTTCGCTACGAAACAGCTAAAAATCAGAAATCCGCGGAAACGCGGAAGAGTTGCATGCCTGATTTGTAGAGTGTCGGAACATCTGGAGCTGTCAGAGCATAGGTGTATAATCCAGGGTCTGTAAGCTAAGGAGAGACAGAAAATTTACCTTCAGTTTCTCCTCTCTCTCCACATCTGTCAGATCAGTGAATTTATCCTCAATATGTCGAACATCCCTGAAGTAAAACCGGGAATACTGGCTGTCATTAAGGTATGCAGCCTGTATGATCTCCAGCTCTGTTATACTACAGCACTGATAAGCTTCTTGCAGAATCCAGTTGTGCCCGTTGGCAGCAGCGACGTGGTAGTTCTTATCAAGCCAGTTAGTGTTCTCCTCTTTGATGTCATCGAGGTTTGCGTCGGTCGAGAGCAAGTCTGCATCAATGGGTCGATGGGAACCATAACGCTCTCCAAGAAGACAGATGAAGAAGGGACTACAGGAGTTGATGTAGTCCAAGCACAAGGAGACAACATTCCCAGACTGCGATTGCTCTTCGTTGATCCCCCAGCGGAGGTCAATCGGACTGAAGTGAGTACCACGCTCATGGCACAGACTGTTGAGTTGAGGAAAGACCCGTTTGACAAGGTGGTCTCGCTCTTCAAAGAAATCAACAAACGTTGAGGAGATGAATGGTCGGATGGGCTGACGAAAAGAGATCTGGTGTCGGACTCCACTGAAGCTACGCTTGAAGGATCTCCCTGGCTTACCCATTGTGGTAGGTTGAGTAGTAGCTTCAACTCACAGGTCCTTCATTTTAGTGTTTTTAGCAGAAGTACATCTCTACAAAAGCTGAGCAGCACCTAAAAATAACAAAAAGTGACATGAACTATCATCATCATTATACAGATTTTTTTGTTTTAAAGGGCCTATTTGTACTTTTTGAAGGACAAAAAACACAATGTCAACAGGTTTACACTTAACTTACACCGTATGAAGATAATGATGGTAGAAAGATTCCCTGAAAAAATTAGTTGCTGAGGTGCTGTAGTTTTTGAGAAATAAGTAAACATTGTCATGAAAGTAATATCCGTCTCAGTGATCATGAGATGAAAATTATTTTTGCATGTAAAACCGTATTTTCATGACATTGTTTTACTCATCTCTCAAAAACTACAGCACCTCAGCAACTAATATTTTAGGGTACGCTTTCTACTATCATTATCTTCAACAATGTAAGTATAATGTAAATCTGTGGACATTGTGGTTTGTGTTACAAAAATACCTGAATCCTTTAGGCACTGTATACCCGAGTAATATACTTGTGATTTTTTTCACAGACTTTGGGAAAATACTGAGTATACAGTGCTATACACACATCGGTGTATATGGTAAAACTAAAATTCTTTTAAATTCTTCATCCCCAATGCAAATTTAACATCTATTACACTGTTAACTCGGTACTTTCCCAAATCGCTTGGTTGGGATTTCTAACCCATGATGACCTTTGCATTGCATAGATCAGACGTCTTACCGCTAGACCACAAGCTAGCCCAGTAGCTAGAGGCAGTTTGAATCCTATGTTTTAGCAACTGTGCTGGTGTCTCGATGCCAAACTAATGTTTTAAAACAAGTTTTCAAGACAACGATTTCGGAATTCATCTTCAACAACCAGTTTGAGCTGAATTACTATTCATCTGCTATGGCATCTGCAATTTTATCTTTTTCCAGGTCCCGCTTCACTTTGTCACTCACATAAAGAATTCTGATTCACTTCCTGCCACCTGCCGATGCATTGCTCAATTAGTCAATGCTGTAACGAGCGACTAGAATGGACTCAAGGTTATTTATGTTCAACCAATGACTGATGGGAAGGCAATCGTTGTTATTACATTTCCTATGATTGTGCAATTTAAGCAACCCTGAATATTTAATCTCACTTATACGTTACAGTTGTTTTTCTAGTTCTGGTTTCGCGCCCAAAACTGTCCGCTGCCAAGGGGTGTCTGCTCATTATTAGCATACTGCGATATGATTGGTGGTCAGTGAACGATTTCACTTGTATTGCAGAGCAAAATGTTGGTCATACGCCTCTATAACATCAATACAGCTTTGCAAAATTGAACAAATACTTAAATAATATGCATGCCTTTCTGTTGAGCTGCCAATTATGACGTTGTAGAGTGTCATGGCCGAGTGGTTAAGAGCATCAAATTCAAGTTCTGGTGCTAAGTCACCGGAGTGTGGGTTTGAACCCCGGTCGTGACACTTGTGTCCTTGAGCAAGATATTTTACTATAATTGCTTCTCTTCATCCAGGGGTATAAATGGGTACCTGCGAGGGTAGAGGTTGATTTGGCATGGTACCAGATTGTAGTATTTCTAGAATATACAACACTGGAAACAATGAGAACTTATCGGGAAAAACTAAAACAACTGTTTTAATCTTAGTGCCGATCAGAAAATTAAAGTAAAGTTTTTCGTCTGCAACTCAAAATGAGCAAAGTACAAAACTTTACTTTCCAAAAGTCTTTTGTGTCACAGAACATACTCCTCGCACTTCACCATTTCTAACTAATGTTTTCAGCATAGCTGTGCTGTACAAAAAAGCTTGTGGGGAAAAAAGGCAAATCGACTGGCATAACCCCATGATCATGCTGGATCTGAATGAAAGCAGAGCCTGAAACTGTGAAAGTGAACTGAAAGTGAAAGTGGAAATTATCAAAAGCATGAAAGCCATGATGATGATGAAGTATTTTGTAAGAATCATGAATGGCACCACATTTAATTAACAAAGAGTTACATTTTAGCAGATTTACACCTAGTTGCGATAACGTAACCCTCCTGCCGACGGCGGAGCCGGAGGGTTGAGTCGCTTCAATCGGCAGGAGGGTTACGTTATTGCATGGAGGTAGAATTAGATTGCAACTAATTTACACCGTACTCACATGTAATGATGTAGTCGGTAGCCTACTTATTTGAGCATGATGGAAATGTCGCATTCTTGGTCACGCTGGTTTGTTTACAAAACTACAAACAGTAAACATGCTGAGTGATGATGCATGGCTGTCTGTGGGTTTCCTGTCTGTGGCGCCTGGCGGTTTAGCACAGCACTCAGTTGGTGAGTTTGCAAAGAACAAAACCTCGATGATTCACATAAGCACTACATCGACACTAGCATTGACAACAAGAACGAGCATGCTTTTGAATTGGTCTTGTTGAGTTGATTCTCGACGATTTGTGATCCACTTGATCCAAACGACAATCAATCAACAATTTCAGACTCGGCGAGTTTCGACCAGAGTTTATTGGAAGGGGAAAATATAATGTAGTCGTTGTTTTATTCGTTGCCCCGCAATTCGCCTGAGTCGACAAGGCCGCTAGAGGGGGTAAACTATAATCGCCTTGCGGACGGCCGGCGGCGGCGCGGGGCGCGGCGTAATGTGTTGTTGTTTTTTTGTTTTTTTTGGAGCGAGGCTGGCCTGCCCCTTTTTCATAATGTGGATTTTGAGCGTTTTCTTTTGGTGAAAAGTATGGTTTTTGACAGCGATAATTTGTTTTGCATGATGAAAAAATGTAAACCTAAATAAAACGGTATTACAAGACAAAATCAGATGCATACATATTGCATACACCTCGCATAACTCGATAGTCAATTCACAATTAAAACAACACTCCATGATAAAAATAAGCTAGTACCTGACTTTATCCAGGGGACCAGTTTAATTTAAATTCGGAGACTCGGCAACAAAAGCAATGCCCGTTGGTCAATAATTTACAGTTAATCCGGAAGAGGGCGCAACTTCATGCAATACAGCAGTTCTTGTAAAAAAGAAGAAGCCGGTGTCAGTGGTCCGCTATGCTATACTGTCCGCTCCGGACACTTTTGCATATGCAGTCGTATCCGGGGATGCAAAAATCATAGCGGACATGTACATGTGTACGCACGATCAAGCGAATGTGCATGCAGTGAACCTATTATGTATGTATGCAGCATGAGTATTCACGTATTTCATGATTGCAGCGAATACCCAACGGCAGAACATTTCCCATGTCTTTCATGATAATAATGCACTTAAGTTTAGTTTACTGCAAGGACGGTTTTGCACGGGGGCGGTCATGCAAATGTGTCCGGGCGGACACAATTGCATTATGCAGCAGCGTCCGGGCGGACACGATTGCATATGCAAAACCGTACGGCGGACATTATTGCATATGCAATAATGTCCTCCGGACGCACTGCAAAGGAAGTTGATGACAGTATAAAACAAACAATGAACATTTATCGGATAACAATTGCATGGGCAAAAGGTTTCTGTCCTTTTAGTGTAATTAAAAAATAACTGGGATACAGAATACGACTATTTTTTAAGAAAGCGAAAGACTTTGATATCAAACGTGCTGGGGCCAAAGGATACGGAGTGGAGATGAAATGGAGCGTCTTATTTCTTAGTCTTGGTGCATGACGTTCCTCTTGCGATACTCTGCTCGTGGCATGATGTGTGCTCGTTCAAAGAGTGTTACCTAGGTACAAAACGTCTTGAATCAAAGACTACAATCGCCATGCCTCACGCCCACCGTGTGCTGACGACACGGACTCGTCCACTCGCCTCGTCCCCACACCAACAAACGCTACAAGGGATTTTGGGTACGAGTTGACTTGTTTCCGTGGGTACGAGGGAAGCCACATCGTTTTGATTGCAAATTCCTAGTACATAGGCCGGAGAGACCCTGATAAACAAATGACAGCTAACGTAGTGCAGTAAGACATCATCTCGGCTGAGGGTTAATCAAGTCATTCTGCCGAATAATTTGCAATTGTTTCTTCAAGAAAAAATGTAAGTATGTCTTGTGATCATGGTACACGTCATGGTTTTCATGAAAATAGCCATTTTTGTAATGGTTGTTAGTGGCGTTTTTGCTGTGTAACGTTTTTTGTTTTTGTCATTTGCCGCTGGTTATCGCAGGCCTGTAACTGTAAGTATGCTTCATTTTTGAAAAGGCAAGGGCACCAAGGCATTTTCTCCTTGCATTTCTACTGGAGCATTTCAAGGAAGGGCACCAAGGCAATGGCAAGGGGCAACGGTGGCAATCGCCTCCGTTGCCTCCGTGAAGTATCAGGCCTGTTATCGCAACTACATTTTATGAGGATTTTTTTACAAAAAATAATGTATTAAATTGTATCCTCCCCTTACCAGTTTTCACGCTATTATGCCTTTTTCTTTGAATTGGGAAAAAAATAATGATGCCTTATATCAATTGATGCCCTAATTACCTTCTTTTGTTAATATGAAGTATGCAAACATATATTAAAACTTGATGGACATTGAAATGTTCACACTACACACCGATCTTCGATGACTTCAACTGGCCCCATTTGTTTTGAGTTTTTCCTGTTTTCACGGCAAAAAAGAAAGCATGGTTTCCCGTGAAGCCATACATGGAAGAAACATCTACAGTGACTACAAGTGTTCTTTGAGACTCTGTGTATGACTCTATAGCCAGCAGTTGTCTTCGTTTTATTCAAAATATTTTTTAATGAAATTTTAAAATTACCATGGTAATTTGCAAAAAATAACAAAAATAAAAAAATTTAACAAAAAGTGTGAATAATCATTGGCTTTCAAATCTGATTTTTATTTATTTTTTTCCCCTTTTTTTTCTCTTAAAATTTATAATAAAGCGTATAAATAAACAGTGATAATTGACTCAACAAGCTGATCGTTTAAATTTTAATATTAATAATATTGATCGGAGGGTTAAAAAAGAAATCTCCAAAAATATTAGAAAATGATATAAGGCACATGGCTTCTTTTTAATAAGCCTCTGTATTTTTTTTCCAGAATGCTCAGCAAAATATTCAGTCACATGATTTGATCATCATGAATTGTGAATTGAAATAGTGTTTGATGAAATTTTTTCGGTGGGCAAATATTTTTATATGGCCTCAACATTATGACATATTTTTGTACCTTGTAGAAATGCCTAAAATACCAAACTTTTTGCATTTACAAGTGCAAATATCCAGTGGAGCCTTACGTGTTTCTAAGTTTTGGTCAAGGGAGAGGAGACTCTTTGCTTGGCAAATAAAACCACACAATTTTTATCTAGGGACTGTTTACATCGCGCACAGAGAGGTAAAAGATTTGCCACGATTTTAGGGACACCTCGAAAACAGGACCTCCTACGATACTTGTAGTGTAGGAGGAGCCTATAAAGTATATGATTGGAGAGTAAGCTAACAATAGAGTCTTTTTTACCCATAGAATTAGTCTAAGTTTTTAAGAGAAATTACCAAGTAAAAAGAGTGGCAGTAGCCTAGCCACAGTGAGTAACCCTCATAATCATAGGCCTATATAATTAATAAAATTAATAGTCATATTTAATTACCATTAATTTGTTCCTTGATCGACAACCTTGGAGCGAAATCTTTGGAGGAAAGCATGGTCATCTATGATCTAGATAGACAGGCTTGCTTTTTATGAGTCCATCCATGTGACAGGGTCGCTCTTGCTGTTCCAAAGCTAATTTCGAAAGAGGCAGTCTAATCTCTACATTACAAGAAAATTGTCTTCAATTTCCTTTGTTCACCGTACAATCATCCTAGTTGCGATAACCTTCCATCCTCTCGTTGGTTCGAAGATGGAGGGTTACAGCGGGTTACGATTATCGCAACTACCTACATCCAAACAAAGTCCAAAGAGGAGTGCTGCAGTCTCTCAAAGGGCAACGGTTGAATGGAACTTACTTACTGGATGTCAGGGACAGTACTTCTGTGGAGTCTAATTCTATCTGTACCTGACACAAATTCCTGTTGCCTAAGTCAACACATGCGCTCACATGCAGTGCGTACATCTTTAACCATTTGAAGGCTGCACTTTATAAGGAAGAAGAAGAAGAAGAGTCTTACAGTATCAAATAGAACAAGGACTCGGCATGGCTGTCTTGCAATTCTAAAGGGGACCTAGACATATATTATAAAAGTAAAAGGGAGTGCCTGATTGTTGTGGAGTTTGTTTGCAGTAACTAGACACACATTCAGTTGTACTGAAATGAGTAATGGGGAGAGGTTGATAGTATACAAATATTGAGTGGCTCAGAGTGGAATGGGAGAAATATTATCGCAAGTTAAAATTTGGACTGTTCCATTTCACTCGGCTTCGCCTCATGAAATGGAACAGTCCAAATTTTACCAAGCGATAATGTTCCTTCCATTCCACGAATTAAAGCCACTCAATATTTGTTTTATATAACTGACATATCTAGATCCTTGTCAGTAGCGACAACAAAGCACAAATGTCATAGCAATCGGATCACAACCTTTCACACAGGTGCTCCTTTGTTTTAGCAGCGGCGCGGTGGCGATGTACTGCTCAAAAACATTGGGAACAAGGATGATCCTAACTGTTGAATGGGAAATGCTATTCCCCATGGGCGAATAGGTCTTTTTGATTGCCGGTGTGCGGATGGGAGTAATAGTGAATGTCACGTGAAGTAAGTTCCACCAATCAAATGACAAGGATCTGTATGTCAGTTATATAATATAAAACATTGTGAGAAACGGCTCCCTCTGAAGTGATGTAGTTTTCGAGAAAGAAGTATTTTTCCATGAATTTGATTTCGAGACATCAAGTTTAGAACTTGAGGCCTCGAAATCAAGCATTTAAAAGCACACAACTTAGGATGACAAGGGTGTTTTTTCTTTCATAGTTATCTCACAACTCCCACGACACTAGACATCCAATCATAACAAAAAGTGATCACAAATTTTATTATTTTTCAAAATGGTGATTATATCATTAAACACATTTCTATCAATTAGAGATGGGCTCCAAGGTTGAATTCAGTTTCTTGATTGACATTCGATTTCTAATAGATAGAGCCATTATGGGAACTTGCAAGTCTCTAACCTCACAGCAATAAGATCAATGTTAATAAATACAAAAATCTAAAAAGGTTTGAATTTGTTGCATTCCAACTAAATGGTCTCTACATTTTTGAACAGAGAATTTTCAGTTCATTCATCAGTTCTTATTATATTTAATCAAAATGGCGTGAAAATTGAGAGATTATTACTAGCACAAAAATTCTTCTTAGGAATTACAGACCCATCGCTATCTATTGGAAAACGAGTGGATCAGCAAAGTCAATTTGACCTTGGACCCTCTCTTTAAGTATTGACGTTAACCATGTTTGACAGAGCAGTGTATACAGTAGCAATGAGTAGAGGTCAATCAATATAAACATCAACAATTGCTTTCCATTCCTGTTAAATGTCAGTCACCATGCCAAAATCTGGCTAATTTTGCAGATTTTTTGTTTAAAAATATACTCCAAGTCACATACTTAAAAAATGAAATTGAAGTTATTAATTTTTTTTTTGGACAAATTTGGTAAAAGCTGGTTTATAGTCAGTCGCACAATGGTCGCTTGATGGAAATTCTGATGCGTGATCATAAAAACACAGTTTTTAGGCTTCAGCGATAGTTAGAAACTGTATTTATAAGGATCGCATGTCAAGATTTCCATCGCACAACCACCGCACAACCGACTATAAACCAGCCTCAAGTGTTTTTGCTGTTTTTTGTTTTACCCCTACTTGCCCCGTTTTGTTGAGTAGGTCAAATCTTGTTGCCATTTGCAGCCAATTCCCCGTGTTTTGTTGCATCCCTCCCCCCCCCCCTCATATCGATGTCTGAGCTCTAGACCACTAGGCACGGTTATAAGAGGCCACTTTGAATATACTGCAAACAATCTGGGCCATGTCACACAGGGCAATTTACAGTCAACCAGTTCCAGGCAAGCCTCAAGAGGAACAAACATTCAAATGTTAATTTCCATTTTCTTGAGGACAGTGCACGTAAGGTTCTAAGACGAATGTCTGTTTAGCGAAGTGTTCTTTTTATTATTATTATTATGCAGTGCAATTGGTAGCCTCCAAGTTACCTGTTAATTTGCCACCTTGGACCTGGCTTTAATTTTTGTTATTTCACTAGGGATAAATATTATTTTACTGAATGTAATCCTTTCGCTGTTGTGAGAGAACGAGAGTTGGCCCACAGGCAATTTCTTATTGATATCTGTTGAATGCACACAGTGGCGCTTCATATCAAACAACCCACAGGCCGATTTAACAAAGAACCAAGACTGATCTTAGATGTGTATCAATCTCAATTGCCAAGCAAAATGAGATGTCACAATACAAACCACTTTTGACAACTCATCTTAAGATGAATCTTAGTGCTTTGTGAAATCGAGCCCTGGTGTATCAACACAGATGTCAACGATTCCTGCCGGGTTACTCTCTGAAAAAAAAGGCAGCCTTGTAGCAATTAAAGTCGGGGTACACTTTTGGTAAAAAAAATTGTCAAATCAAAAACCAGTATCTCCACATGCTTGAAATAACAAACCTGTGGAGATTTGTGTTGAATTGAAAGTCAGAGTAGCAAGATATGTAAGAAGAAAACCACCACCCTTGTTGCATAGAATTGTGTTTTCAGATGTGTGGGAAAGGCTTCATGCCTGAAGCCTTTCTCAGATTCAAATGTTTTGTTGAAAAATGACATCTTTTATTTAATACTTCAAAGGGTGGTGTTTCTAACAATGTTCTATTATAATTATTATCTTCCAAGTACGCCCTAATCTTCCAATCAGATTGGCAGAATGGAGTGGTGATAAAAACCTATTGCACAGCTAATATCACTACCATGCGTATTGTGTGTTGTTGGATATGGGATGCAGAAGCGCTATATTTTTCTGTATTCCACTCGCGCTTGTGTGATAACTTATAATATCATACTCTCTATGTTTTAAAACCAAGTAAGTTTATACATTATGGAATTAGTTTGTGGATAAATTACAAAAGGTATGTCCATCCTTTAAATGTGTTAAATAAGTAGCCAAGAGTAATGCCCATAGCACTCGCACACTGTACAGCTATACACTGTATAACATTGTGAATATCATAACAACATCAGCCAGCCCAGTTATATTTATCATTATGGTTCTAGTAGACCCTCGACTACAGTCTTCCAGACTCCTGTTGCCATAGCAACCCATCTCATCCTTCGGTTGGCAAGTCGTCATCTCATTGCAGTATCCTTCAGACTCTGTTGTTTACATTATACTGGTACATAATCAGTTTGCCTGAGTTTCTCGTCTCCATCCACATAGATTGTTCTGAGAGCAATGCATTTTGTCTAATTAGTGACGGGGGTGGAGGTATTCTTTATTAATTGGATGCACAAGGGAATAGTTTGTTGGTTTCTGTGCAGTACAAGATTGATTGCAACCGTGCAGGACACCTGGTGTGTGCAAGGTTGCTATCTATTCCGCCAGTATACATTGTCAGTATCTGTTAAACCTCCCACTATGCATTGTCAGTATCTGTACTTGTTTGGTAATTGTCAACAACCAGTATTTTCACTTGGTGTATCCCATCATAAGCATAAAATAACAAACCTGCGAAAATTTGGGCTCAATCGGTCATCAAAGTTGCGAGAAAATAATGAAATGACGAATAATGTGTGCTTTCAGATGGGAACAAAAGACTTCTAACTAGAAGTCTTTTATTTGAGTGAGAAATTATCTCTTTCTCAAAAACTACGTTACTTCAGAGGGAGTTTTTTTCCACAATGTTTTATACTATCAACAGCTCTCCAATGCTCGCTACCAAGTCAGTTTTTAAATAAATATTTATTTTGAGTAATTACCAAACGTGTGCCTTGCCTTTAAACCTTGACCAGTTTTCACCTTTTCTTGTTTGTGCTCCACTGGAAGGCATCCACAGAGGAACTTAATTATTCGAGCAACGGCGTGAGCACTTTCTTGTATACCAGCGAGATAGAAGAGGTCACTATTATAGTTTGAATTGAAGCTACTAGGCATACATATGAAAATTGCACAACTGGTGGCTGAGAATCAGAATTTTCCCACGACAAGTATTCAAAGGATTTTGAATCTTGAGTGACGTCTCGCAAGTGTTCTTCAGCTCTGCAGGAAGAATTTCTAAAAAGATGTTATCGACTAGAATAATAAACTTGTAGATTTATCTTTTAACATTATGGATTTTGCCAGCAGTGAATTTGACTTGAAGCATATCTACGTATTAGTGGAAACTAACATATATTGCATGGAGTTTGAGAGCCAATGATTTTCTGTTGCAAACCTCAACTTCACAAATCACAAACTGGCCCCAGTAAAAAAAAAAACAGAAAATTCCACGTGACTGCCAAAATGAAATCAAAGACTTGTGGAAACAGAACCTGCATAAATGGAAATTAATTCCCTCTCCCCAAGTTTTATAGCTAGAAACCTACATTCTGTTGTATTTGTGCTGAGCGTAACTTCCTAAAACTTGGTTAAAACTTTAACTCTTCTTTCTTTAAAATGTTGTATTCTTTTTCTACAGGGATACAAGATAACCATGCTGTGATGAGGTAACGTGGTGTTCTGCCTGCTCCTTGTAGTAACCCCTCCCCCCCAAGACTCTCACAAGTTTAACCGGTGTACAGCATCCTCATCAAGATGAAGTCCTCCACAGTCGACAGCCAACATCCCTCGGAGTCCGGCTCCCATATCAGCTCAATCCAACGACCAACGGCTAAGTATGGCAAGCTATCAAACACCGTGAGGCAGATTACACCAGGCCCATGGCAGTGTGCCATGTTCTGTGGAGGAAAGAACTGCAAACATGACACCCCAGCTAGGTGGACAGAGCAAGAAATGGCACTTAATGGACTAAATTCATCTTGGTAGGTTTGGTTGAAAGCTTCGGACCTGATGTTAAGACTAATCTTATCTCAAGTTACTACAAGTAACTTGTTTTTACTATATAACCTTAAAGACACTGGACACTATTGGTAATTGGTTGAAGACCAGTCTTCTAACTTGGTGTATCTCAACCTATACATAAAATAACAAACCTGTGAAAATTTGAGCTCAATCAGTCTTCGAAGTTGCTAGATAATAATGAAAAGAAAAACACCCTTGTCACACGAAGTTGTGTGCTTTCAGATGCTTGATTTCGAGACCTCACATTCAAAACTTGAGGTTTCGAAATCAAATTTGTGGAAAATTACTTATTTCTCGAAAACTACGTCACTTCAGAGGGAGCCGTTTCTCACAATGTTTTATACCATCAACCTCTCCCCATTGATCGTTACCAAGTAAGGTTTTATGCTAATAATTATTTTGAGTAATTACCAATAGTGGCCACTGCCACCTACGCAGGACTAGTCCTAAGTCTACTGTAAGTTTGGACTACCATTTGTGAAATCCACCTCTGGTACTTCAGTTCTTAGAGGACAAGACAATTTTTCTGTAACAATAGGGCCATTTAATTAAGGGAATTTCAAATCTTCTGGATTACAGACCCCCCTTGTGAATCCTGCAGTGGATTGGGTTTTCAGTCCCTACCTGACTGGGTTTTCCCTTGGAATCATTCTCAAGGGTTTTCTTCTACATTTGAAACTGAAATGTTTTCCCTGTGTTTGGTTCTTGGCTGTATAAAGTGATTACGTTCGCTTTTCTAAAAGTTCTTGGCTTCACAACCAAAATAAATGAAATGAATTGAAGGAAACTAAAATAAGCTGAAATGAAAAAAGTAACTTGCAATTCTGTATTCAGCATCTGCAGTAATAATCACTTTTTAAAACATTTATTGATGATTTGTTTTTTCAGGGTTGGTGATGATATTTTAGCAATGGCTAGGCCATCATCAGAAGCACTAGAGAAATTCAGCATCGTGGAACAATTTATTCAGTAAGTGCCCATATTTATTTAAAACTGTCCTTAAAACTGTCCTGTTTACGTTTTAAAGCCATTACACACTTTCGGTAAACAGTATTGTCCAAGTCCAACACTTCGTGTATCACAACTTATATATAAAATAACAAACCTGTGAAAATTTAGGCTCAATCGGTCATCGGAGTCGGGAGAAAATAACGGGAAAACCCACCCTTGTTTCCGCGCGTTTCGCCATGTCATGACATGTGATTACTATAAATCCGTAATTCTCGCTATCGAGAATTGATATTGTTTTAATGTTTTCTCAAAAAGTAAAGCATTTTATGGAACAATATTTCAAGAGAAGTCTTTCACCATTACCTTCTGTAAACCCGGGTAAATTATTTGTAAATCTGTGAACTTTTTTTTTTTTTTCTGTACCGAAAGTGTATAACGGCTTTAATCACTTTAAATATTAATGGCAATACAAACTTACTTGGTTTGTACAGCAGCTTTCGATAAAGCATTTTGAGAATCAGTTTACGAGGGAGAAGTGTGGTTATGGACAACAAAAATCAGCAAAATTTTCTTTGGCTCAATGCTGTGTACAGGCTTTGCCTGGTTGTGGTTTTCCTCTTGATTTTTTATTTTTTATTCCCATTGCTGTTTTTTATTTTTTATTTTCTGAGCGCTTTGCAACCTCAGGAAAAGGCGCTCAGGCCTGGAATTTTATCTTTGAGAGGGCAAGGCCATTTTCATTTTTAAAAGGGCACTTGCATTGGAAAATCTTAAAGTCTATGGGAATTTTTTAAAGGGCACCAAGGCCAAGACAAGGGCAACGAAGGCCATGGCCTCCGTGCTCCGTGAAACTCCAGGCCTGGGCGCTATATAAATGGTGTTACTATTAGTATATTATTAAACTCCCACAAGGGGATATTAACACCAAGCTGGTAACAGCCAATCTCTCTCATAAAAAACCCCAATGGTTTAACGTCTATGATTATGAATTGCACAGATCAAGAAATTGTGATTCAGTATTCTAGCAACCATACTATTTATTCTAGCCATTATGAAATCAGCTTTTAGTTTGGGGATTTGAACCGGCAACCTTGTGATTGCAAGTCTTGCAGTCTAACCAGTAGACTACGTTGCATCTATAAAGATCATCTGGGCCCAATTTCATAGCGCTGCTTAACAGTAAGCAAATTTTTGTGCTTACTGTTGCTTACTGTAGCAGACAAATTTGCTAAGGTGCAAGCGTGTTTCACAGGTAAGCAGGAAAATTAGGCGACCATATTGCCAATCACCATGGATTTGCATCGCGCAGTAAGTACAAAATTGGCTGTTAAGCAGCGCTATAAAATTGGGCCCTGATCATACCCTGTTCTTGTCTTTATTTCTCAACTCTGTACTAAAAGAAAACAATATTTATGACACTAGGAATGGCATCAAGTCAGTAATCAACCTCCAGAGACCAGGGGAGCATTCCAGCTGCGGCAATCCGCTGCAGAGCAGTGGGTTCTCATATGAACCTCAACAGTTTATGGAAAAAGATGGTAGGTGCATTGCTTGCTTTAACTTCCTGACTGTGTCTCCTGTGTTTCAAACTGATCTTGCACTGCAGAACTTGAAAAGACTTTTTGTGCACTGATGTTCATACTTAATGTTGTATAATGTGTTGGGCGCAATCTTTGAAGACGGCCCTTTTTTATTTTAAATTTGCGCAAGCTGCGACTTGTTTATGGTGTAGACTTTGTCAACTGCTTGCTTTTTTTATTTGTACTCCAATGTCATCCATGGATATATTTGTTAGTTGTGAACTCATCAAAAGTTAAGTGAGGGTAAGTAAGATTAATATGAATGGAATTTCAACTTCTCAAATCAGGTAAATAATAATAATAATAATAATAATAATAATAATAATAATAATAATAACCGTAACATATACAAAGCGCCAGGTATTAATACTGCAAGGAGTGGGGCGAGATTTGAGATATTAGACCTAATCCTTAAGCACCATGTAATGGTTTACAAGGTGCTGTGGCGCAAAATGCTGCCAATCCAGCCAGGAACACCGGGGCGAACCCCTTCTCTTTTCGATAAGTGCACTGGGTTCTTTTACATGCATTTACACAACTTATGGGACCAACGGCTTTACGTCCCATCCGAAAGACGAAGCAATGGTTATGTGTCTTGCTTAATAAGGACACAAGTGTCACGGCTGGGGATTCGAACCCATACTCTGCTGATCAGACACACTAGAGTTTGAATTCGGTGCTCTTACCGCTCGACCACGACACTCCCACGACACTCCCACGACACTCCCACGACACTCCCATGACACTCCCACGACACTCCCACGACACTCCCACGAATACAAAAAACCTTTAGGTTATAAGTATATGTTGCACTTTGACTACCTTTTGAAGATATCTCTATCAATCCTTCCATTATCTCTGCAGTCTTTTTCTATAACTTTGGTTGGGATGACTACGGTATACGCTCTCTGCCTTCCATTCTGGACATGGTCAAAGTTATGTCCTTCGCCTTGAAACAAGGAAAGGTAAGTTTAGTTTAGTTTATTTTGGGTGGTGTCCATGATCTGTACTGGCTCTCCATAGGGTTCTGTCTTGCATTGCTGTCCGTAGCTCTGCTGACTCCAGTCCGGTGTCTATCCTCAAAAGATCCAAGTAGGTCAACTTTGGTCTACCACATTTCCTGCGTCCATGTTTTGGTTCCTAGTGAATGAGTTTTGATGCAGACTCCTTGCTCCTACTACAGTGCCCAGCAAATCTGAATTCCCCGTTCCCTGATCTTATCACTTAATCTTGGCAAGTCTCAATACAGCTCTGGGTTTGTCATTCGCTGTTCCCAGGACAGCCCTGAGTTTGCATGGTGCTATTCAACTCCTTAGTAAGTTTGGTTGTATCAGTCCTGCCCCCGATTTCACGAAGCGCTGAGACGCGTCGCAAGTGCAAGTTGCGACCGGTTACTTGTCGTAAGTTGCGAACTCGTCGCAGCCGCGACGTGTCTTATAGGTTTGCGACGCATCGAAAACCCTACGATGCGTCGCAACTTGCGATGAGTTTCGTGAAATCGGGGGCAGGCTTCACACCCTTAGAGAATGACTAACAGCTGCAGCGAGGTCTCTATAGACGATGTGACCTCTGACGTTACACGAAAATCATAACATGATACGCGCGCATACCGCCAGGCAAAACCTTTGTGTTTTGGCAGCCAGCTAGAAAGTGTATGCAATCTTACCATGACTACATGTCTTTTTGCCTGGCGTAACATGACATGTACAAAGTTTTTTCAACCGGGGGGCGGGGGGGGGGGGGGGGTTTGAATGTAAACATCTATAGGTCACGTCTATATCCCTTATACTAATTCATCCATCAACGTACTTTACAGATAGAACCACCAGCTTAAAATACACCATACCTGATGGTCCATTGACTCATACAGATTGTGAATTCATAATATTGGTTAAAATTGACAAAAACATAGTTAGAGAAATACTACATTGAAAAAGGGAATGTAAGGTTATGATTGATATATTGAAGTTGGAATTGCTCCTCCCCCACCTCCTTTCCTTTCCTACCCTACTCAGTTGATACTAACTTGATGGTATGTTAATTGTTTATGACAGGTTGCAGTACATTGCCATGCCGGTTTGGGACGTACAGGAGTTCTTATAGCTTGCTATCTTATTTATGAGCAACGAATGGAAGGGGATAATGCAATACAGTTTGTACGAGAAAAACGGTAAGCACCAGGTCATTCCCAGAATCGATATAATCTTCAAGGTAATGATCAAGACTACTTGACATGTTCTTGAATGATGGTACAACTTAAAACTATATTAACTTTTTAATTTTGGTTTTTACCCATACACCGATGTGTGTTAGCACTGTATACTCAGTACTTTCCCGAGTCCTGTGAAAAAATATCACAGGCATGTAACTCGGGTGGGATTCGAACCCACAACCCTTGCAATTCTAGAGCAGTGTCTTACCAACTAGACTACCAAGGTTGCCCGGTGGCTAGAGGCAATTCGAAACCTATGTTTTGGCAGCGGGTACCACAACGATATTATAGATGTTACATTTGCATCGGGGATAAAGAATATTAATTTTTGTTTTTAACCATACACCGAAAACTATAGAACCAGGGAACCACGACACACCATTGGTACTGTACAAAGTGTTGTCAGTTTGTTTCTCAAAGGTGAAAATTATTTCAAGTGATATTTTTGATGTGGTTTGGTTGGCGTAGAGGTATTGTTCCTCGCCTTCAACCTCTAGGACCCCGGTTCGAATCCCGTCAAGAGTATTATGCGGATAGGGTTTTCCCTACTTGGTTGTGTTGGCTTTCGTTAAGAACAATTATCTGTGGTTTTCCTCCCAGATCAAAAACTGAAACTTTCTTCCTGATCTTCTCTCCATTGGGTTCTTGGCAAGTACAGTGTTTTTGCTCAGGGAACCATACCCTTACAAGCTTTGCTTGAGGGAACCATACCCTTACAAGCTTTGCTTGAGGGAACCATACCCTTACAAGCTTTGCTTGAGGGAACCATACCCTTACAAGCTTTGCTTGAGGGAACCATACCCTTACAAGCTTTGCTGGAGGGAACCATACCCTTACAAGCTTTGCTTGAGGGAACCATACCCTTACAAGCTTTGCTTGAGGAAACCATACCCTTACAAGCTTTGCTCAGGGAACCATACCCTTACAAGCTTTGCTTGAGGGAACCATACCCTTACAAGCTTTGCTTGAGGGAACCATACCCTTACAAGCTTTGCTTGAGGGAACCATACCCTTACAAGCTTTGCTTGAGGGAACCATACCCTTACAAGCTTTGCTTGAGGGAACCATACCCTTACAAGCTTTGCTTGAGGGAACCATACCCTTACAAGCTTTGCTTGAGGGAACCATACCCTTACAAGCTTTGCTTGAGGGAACCATACCCTTACAAGCTTTGCTTGAGGGAACCATACCCTTACAAGCTTTGCTTGAGGGAACCATACCCTTTCAAGCTTTGCTTGAGGGAACCATACCCTTACAAGCTTTGCTTGAGGGAACCATACCCTTACAAGCTTTGCTTGAGGGAACCATACCCTTACAAGCTTTGCTCAGGGAACCATACCCTTACAAGCTTTGCTCAGGGAACCATACCCTTACAAGCTTTGCTTGAGGGAACCATACCCTTACAAGCTTTGCTTGAGGGAACCATACCCTTACAAGCTTTGCTTGAGGGAACCATACCCTTACAAGCTTTGCTTGAGGGAACCATACCCTTACAAGCTTTGCTTGAGGGAACCATACCCTTACAAGCTTTGCTTGAGGGAACCATACCCTTACAAGCTTTGCTTGAGGGAACCATACCCTTACAAGCTTTGCTTGAGGGAACCATACCCTTACAAGCTTTGCTTGAGGGAACCATACCCTTACAAGCTTTGCTTGAGGGAACCATACCCTTACAAGCTTTGCTTGAGGGAACCATACCCTTACAAGCTTTGCTTGAGGGAACCATACCCTTACAAGCTTTGCTTGAGGGAACCATACCCTTACAAGCTTTGCTTGAGGGAACCATTGCCTTACAAGCTTTGCTTGAGGGAACCATACCCTTACAAGCTTTGCTTGAGGGAACCATACCCTTACAAGCTTTGCTTGAGGGAACCATACCCTTACAAGCTTTGCTTGAGGGAACCATACCCTTACAAGCTTTGCTTGAGGAAACCATACCCTTACAAGCTTTGCTTGAGGGAACCATACCCTTACAAGCTTTGCTTGAGGGAACCATACCCTTACAAGCTTTGCTTGAGGGAACCATACCCTTACAAGCTTTGCTTGAGGAAACCATACCCTTACAAGCTTTGCTTGAGGGAACCATACCCTTACAAGCTTTGCTTGAGGGAACCATACCCTTACAAGCTTTGCTTGAGGGAACCATACCCTTACAAGCTTTGCTTCTGTATGGGTCCCCCATAATTTCACGAATGTCAATGCTTGTTATTCACTCAATTAATCTTATCAAACAACTATTTATTTATTAATTTCCAACTTACATTGCCTATGATTTGATACTGATTGTGATTTTGAAACTGTGGAAATAAACTGATTGATTGATTGATTGAGACGCCTTTGCTCGGCAACTAGAGTTTATAAATAAAAAAGAAAATAAAAATATAATGCGAGATTCATTGTATGTTTATCTGCAGAGCTGGTTCTATACAGACTCCTGGACAGATTGAATGTTGCCAGCAGTTTGCAAAGTTTCTCATTCCATTCAGGGTTGTGTTTTCATTATGGTAAGTCGATGAGATACCTGCAGTTATTGAAGAAACTCACTCTTGGACTTGCAGATATTTGAAATAATTTACTTTTATTGTTCATCACTCTTAATGTATGCGTTTATCTCCTCGTGCTATTTCTGTATGCTGGTTGGTTGAGACACAGTCAGGCGGGGTTATAACTAGTTTTGTGCATGAGATTTGCGCCACCATGAACTAGAAGTGCTTCTTTAGACATCTTTTGCACACAATTTGCGCGAAATAGTTTGCATATGGGGCAATAACTTAGATATTTTTGACTTGTTACAGTGCCCTCTCTTGATGATGAGATCACTAGAGCACAACCTCGGGCCTGGGAGTGACTAGAAGGGGGCCTAGGAGTGACCAGAAGGGGGCCTGGGAGTGACTTGAAAGGGGACCTGTTTTTCTGTTTTGGTCAGTCGCAATCCCAGAAGACGTGATCATTGTGTATAATAATACTTTCATATTTATATACTATACTTTCAACACTTTTCATGTGTGTGTTATAAATGTAGTACATGTATACTTTTCATGTGAGTGATATAACATGTGATATATTTTTCATCTAAGTGTTTTAACAAGTTACATTTTTCATTTTGTTTTGAAGTGATCCTTGTGCGTACCCTTTCACCCTGGACCAGTTCCTGATCAGACAGAAGCTAATGCTGCATGGCTACGAGGCTCGAGAATTAAAACATCTACCAAAGGTCAGGATAAACTATTGCTTTTTGGACACAATAAACAGTTCCTTTTCACAAAGGAATTTTTTCCAAGGGCACCAAGGCAATGACGAGGGGGCATGGAGGCAATCGCCTTCGTTGCCTCTGTGAAGTATCAGGCCTGCTTATTCCTTGGTTTGAAAATCATGACATGTCGGCAATTACAAATAAAGTGTTATAAGGAGATGTATAATTTGATATGTAACAATTTTGTAATAGTGTCTCTCATTTGTCCGTAGCATCTCCTCAAATCGTACCCCTCTTGAATCACTGGTACAGCTCCATCCATAGTAAAAGTCATCAAGAAAAACATGTACCACATTTAAAAAACAAATCATAAAACATTTTCCTTACTGAACATTTTTTTATGAGTAAGCACCTAAAAGCATTTGTAGAAATGGGGGCTTCAGATATATTCTATAAGGGATACAGATTATTAGAATCCATTGTTTTGTAAAGGCATCCCAGCCTACAAGCTTTGCTTTAATGGGCCATGCCTCTATGCAGTTTTCAGTCTTGTAAAATCCTATTGTTTGTATTTGTATATTGTGTTTTTATATGGAAATAAATGTTGATCGATTTGATTTTATTTGAACTGTGTTCAACTTGCATGTCAGTGATTATTTGTCTACTCTTATCGTAGATTGTGTGTGTTGTGTGCAATCGACTAAGTGTACTTGCCTCCTGTGTGACTAACCAGCAACCGAGAGGACGTCATGAGAACATAGACATGTTAAAGAAAACAGCACCAGGTGCGTTCCCAAGCCAGAGAGAATCGCAAAGCCAGAGAGGATCACAAAGTAACAACCCGGGAAGCCCAAGGAATAGGCGAAGAGTGAATGACGTACCTACTAATAACAAGCTACCCCCACTGAGACAGAGAAGCAGTAGCCTAGAGAATGTAACCCAGGACAGTCTAGGTATCCCTCAACCCAATGAGGCTGCATTACGGGGGCGTGTTAGTCCCATGCTGGACTACCGACGTAACACTAACAATGGCAGCGTTGCATCGAGTGTCTCTAGCTCAGATGACGATCGTAGTGTCACCGCTGAGGTTTCCCCGCGACAGAACGCTCAGTTTATGAGGAGTCACGGTAACGCTCACTCGACGTTAAAGGCTGCTAATTCAAGTTCTTCTGGGCGGGTGTCGCTATCGATGACAAAGCGTTCCTCGTTGACGTTATCAACGTTATTGATTCATGATTCACAAGGCAGCGATGATGTTATGAGGGTCGGTACAGCCATGGCGTTTGATGCATCATTGTTAGAGACCGGTACCAACCAGAACGAATTATCACATGTATTGCAGGTAAGAGTCTTCAAGGCAGGCAGGAGTAGGTGGCAACGGCCTCTGGAAATAACAATTGTAGCCCAGACCTTGAAGTTGCCTTCAGGCCTTGTGTGTCTGGCGACTTGCTTTTTTATTTTTATCTTCTTACTTTGTTTATCGTTATTAGATAGAGTGTCTTGGCCAACTGGTTTAGAGCATCAAATTCAAGTTATATTGGTTAAGTCACCAGAGTGTGGGTTCAGGTCCGGGTCACTGCACTTGTGTCCATCCAATGTTTTCATGATAAGTTCAGCAACATGGTGCGTTCATATTAATTTTGACTTTATTTTGAGACGCTTGTTGTTGTTGTTTACTAATTGTAAAGTGAAATTAAAAGCTGTCCTCTGTTTTCTTTTTCCAGAGCGTCCAACGTCGAGTAGATTCATTACAGGTGAGAAATACGTTGAAATATTTATACTGAAAATAAGTGACAAAAGGGAAACTGACTGGGTACATTTTGATACAATTCTGGGTTGAAGAAGACAAATTTACTAGAAAGGGATTTGAACCTGTTACCTCACGGTTAGTTCACTTTAATGGCCATCTAGCCCCGATAGCGCGGATGGCTCAGCTGGGAGAATGCCGGCATGTTAATCGCGAGGTTGCAGGTTTTAAATCCCATTCCAGTCAATTTGTCCTTGTTAACCCAAAAGTTCAACATGAATAATAAAACAAAAAGTAACATAAATTAAACATTAATATAAGTATCGTAGATAAACTAAACTAATTCAACTAAGCTTACAAGAATCGTACTCACTTGACTATGTGAGAGTGCCCCAGATCATGTACTGCAACCATTCTACTAGAAGCACTGAATAATGTTGCAGTAACAGCATGCAGCAATAGCGTGCAACACGGCTAAACAAGTTTTGACATTGGAACGGTTTTCGCAAAATACGTTATTTGATATTACACTGGTAGGTCGTGAGAACAACTTTTAAGTGTGGGACATTTTTAAAATACTCATTTTAAATTTTACTTACTAGAGTGATAGTTGAAAAAAAGTTTGAGGCCTTAAAAAATCCTGGTCTGTTGGGGACCATAAACACAATTAAAATTTAGGTTATTTGGCAAATCACACATGCTGCCAATACTTCCGTGTACATGTATATATCCCAAATTCTGCAACTATTTATTTGTTTTATTCCCTGCAGCAAAATATAAATCGCAGCACGTCAGCTTGGGAGATTGTGTCTACTGAAGAGGATCCATTCGTCCTCTCGATGCTTTTATGGTCGTGGCTTGAACACTTACAGGTTGGGAGAGAAACTTTGTGATCGTTATTCAGTCAAAATCTTTTACGTTTGTTTGGAACAAATAAAAACAAATATTTCTAACCACCACTGGTAATCAACAGATAAAACAACCACAAGTAAGCTGTTAATTTAGACAAAAGCTATTCTAAATCCAGATGATATGTTTTTCTTAGCTTTTTTTTTTTTAACAAAGTGCACAGAGCACTGTACCTAAAAAACCTCACTTTTCCGAAAAGTGGGGGGATATTTGTGGAAGGAGAAAATGGCAAAGTTTTCTGTCCTTGATGTGGGTGGTTACCTCCCGAGGCCTTCTTGGGGATTATTTGAGTTTCTTGGTGTCAAAATTAAATATTTCTGTCTGTCTGTCTGTCTGTCTGTCTGGCCTATTTCACTCCACTCGGGATGAAAGCCTCTTCACCAATTTATCATTTCACTCTATCCTGCGCTGTCTGTTGCTACTGGATGCCCCTATATGTACTTAGTTCATCTCTCCATCTTCTGTTTTGTCGCCCTCTTTTTCTTGTCCAGTTTCTTGGAGTCCAGTTGGTTGTTTTGCATGCCCACCTGTTGCCATACCTCCTGTTGCTAGGTGACCTGCCAACCTCCACTTCTTTGATCATGAAATATTGTGTGTCCTTTCAATGACTATTATGCAGATTTGTTTCTTTTCTATAAATAGAAACCTTTTCTAAGTAAGGCGGACATCAAGAAGTTGGAAACGGATTTTGACGAGGATGAGCCGGCAGTGGCATTCAAGACCTTGAATAGAGTGAGTCAAAATAGTTTTCTTGTTCCTTCGTATTTATTTCTCTTGAAGGCTGGCAAGTACACTCTTTAAAATGTCAAGACTCTACTGGGCCCAATTTTATGACTCTGCTTACTATAAGCAAAGGATCTGTTCTCACTGAAGTAGAGAATTCCGCCCTTAAGTCAAGCCTATTTCACGGGTTAACAGGGAATGTTTGCTTGCGCGTGTGTACTCTACATTACTAGGGTTTCTTCACTAACGCAACTAGCGCATAAATTCGGCGCTTGCACAGTTAACTGAGCATGATGATCGTAAGCGCAGAATTCGACGGTAATAGGCACAGCCCTGGAATCGGGCCGAGATGGTGTGTCTAGTTCTGACATTGTCTGTTGCATATTCATTTTGATATATGGTGGACATTGGTAAATCAGATTGTTTACACCCAAACAAAACAGTTCACCCCTATAGTGTCCACCATGCCTTAAAGGGAAGGTACACGTTTGGTTGTTACTCAAAACAAATATTAACTTAAAAACTGACTTGGTAACAAGCATTGGAGAGCTGTTGGTAGTACAAAACATTGTGGGAAACAACTCCCTCTAAAGTACATTTTACGTAGTTTTTGAGAAAGAGGTAATTTCTCACTAAAATAATAAGACTTCTAGCTAGAAGTCTTCTGTTCCTATCTGAAAGCACACAAATTCGTCGAACAATGGCGCTTTTTCTTTTAGCATTTTCTCGCAACTTCGATGACCGATTGAGCCCAAATTTTCACAGGCTTATTATTTTATGTTTTTGATGGGATACACCAAGTGAGGAGACTGGTCTTTGACAATTCCCAAACGTGTACCTTCCCTTTTAGAAGAGTAATGAAGGTCGGATGTCACTGGAGATGTTACAGTGATCAAATTTGACAAGATCTTTTCTTTTGTGACACCTTCCCTCTGTAGAGTGTGAAACACACGCTGGACTGTATTCTGAAGACAGTGTCCAAACTTCCCTTGTACCAGCCTCACCTCCAACGAATGGAACATTCCATCCTGGTTCGAATCATCAAAGCTTCAACACACCTTCCAACAGCCCATCTAGTGGACGAGGACCGTTCCACCACTCAGCAAGGTGAGGATGGTGAGGACACTTTTTCACTCCATAATCTCTTGGTGATGTTTAAGATGTACGTATCTTATTTAAGATCCTCTGATGTGGATGATACACTCTCTATGAACTCCCAAGACTCAAGTGTGTACTCGGTGAGCAACAATAGGGCCCAAAACTCACCCACTAAGGAAACTCATAAGAAAGCCCCTAGAGATAAGAAAAGACTCGACAAACTTAAGAAAGGTACTTCGATTCCAGATGAGGGGAGTGAAGGGAGCCCTAGAGACCATGCAAGAGGTTTTCATCCTGGTCAAGATACCGGAGAAAGTTGTAGCTCAGACCCCTCCTCCAAGGCCCTCTTGAAAGACAATCTACAGAGAAGAAAACTAAGAGCTATTCAGAAACCTTTGATTTCCCAGGCAGATGGGAGCAGCGATGACCCCACCCCGTTGCCAAGGAAATCGACTTTACCTCCGATCTTCTGATGTCGAGTTTTGACTGAATGGATTTTCTCTGTGGGAAACTTTGAAAAAGTTTCTTCATTTTGTAGATAATTGCTTGAAGTTTTGAATACTTAGATCTATAGACCAACTTATTGTGAATAACCTGTAAAGATGTTATCGGCCATTACTGTGAGGCAAATCATAGGCATCTTCAACCAGAGTTGTTGACACAACTACACAAATCACCAGCCTGACCTGAGCTACTCAAACCTGGAAAAATGGTCCACCAAACAAGCAAATAACAAATTAAAGCTGTTTTGCCCAAAGTTTAGAGAAAGTTGTCCCCATTGGTTGTACGCCTATGACTCGACTAATCCAATGATTGAATAGGATCCTGAAAACTCGATGAAATTCAAGGAACATGCAATAGGTTTTTGAAAAAAGAAGCCAACAAAAAAACCCACACAGAAATGAAACTTGAAACCGAATTGGTTAAAATTCAATGCAGCTACCAAACCAAGAAAATTGTAGTAAACACATTTAAATCTAAACCTAAACTAAGACCGTACCCAACGGAGTAACAGACTAAAAACTAACAGATTTAAAATTAAAACCTGTGAATAAAAAAACCTTTTAGTTCATATATCGAGAATTGATAATTGTTTTGATGTTTTCTCAAAAAGTAAAGCATTTCATGGAATAATATTTCAAGGGAAGTCTTTCACCATTGCCTTCTGTAAACCCTGTAAGTTATTTGTAAATCTGTGAACTTTTAATGTTTGTTCTGTTCAGAAAGTGTCCAATGGCTTTTAAGGCTTAAGTGCATCTAGGTGTTATTTTAAAGCTCCTATTCTCATCTATTAATGAGCAAATATATCCAGTTGACGCATGAAGTGCCTAGTTTTTGGCGGGGATTGTCGCAAACGATGATTATTAAATTACCGGTAGTCGGGCAACTTTGTAATTCAATTTAATGTCAACAAAGAAACATTGTCCCAACACTTACTCATACATTTCATAATTAATTTTAGATAAGTCTTTTTACAATTGATTTATGACCGAAATTCCTGGTTCATGAAAAAATATTGTGTGTTGTGAAGTTTTGCTAGACTTTTAGTATTCACAAATCTTTACTTAAGGGCAGTGGACACTATTGGTAATTACTCAAAATAATTATTATCATAAAACCTTTCTTGATTACGAGTAATGGGGAGAGGTTGATAGTACGAAACAATGTGAGCAACAGCTCCCTCTGAAGTGACGTAGTTTTCGAGAAAGAAGTAATTTTTCACAAATTTGATTTCGAGACCTCAGATTTAGAATTTGAGGTCTCGAAATAAAGCATCTGAAAGCACACAACTTCATGTGACCATGGTGCGACAAGGGTGTTTTTTCTTTCATTTATATCTTGCAACTTCGACGACTGATTGAGCTCAAATTTTCACAGGTTTGTTATTATATGCATATGTTGAGATACACAAAGTGAGAAGACTGGTCTTTGACAATTACCAATAGTATCCATGCCTATAACACTGTAAAGGTGGACTATTTTTTTATTTTTGCACTTTTTGAAATCCAACTAATTTTATTTTCACCAGAGCAGAAGCACTGAAATAAATTTACTCTTAGCTTGTGACAATAAGGAATTAAACAAGTGGTTTGAGAGACAAGAGTGATATCTTGTAAGGACTGAAATAAAAGGAATGCTGTGTGGGAAAAGGTTCCTTTTCTGTCTGTGTAGTTGTAAGTGATGTCGTTTTTGCATCAATAAAATATCGGTGGCTTTTACAACTACATACTGTAACTGTAAGAACTGTATACTGAGTGCTTTCTAATAAATAAGTCTTAGAAAGAAAAAAAATGAAAACCCAAAACACAGAGGCTGCTTGCAAAGGAGACTCAAACCAGCAACTTACTGCACTGGTTTGAACATTAGCAAGGCAGTGAGCCTGGCTGGTCAAGTTAATGTACATTGTACATGAAAATGAACAAGAACAACAACAAGAAAAAACCCCAATATTCTTATCTCCGATACAGGGCCCAATTTCATAAATCCTGTTAGCGTGAAAATTTTGTTAAGCACAGACAAATATTGCTCAACAGTAACAGGTTACCAGCAAGCCAAATAACATAAAGTTTACATTTGTGTGACTGGTTTCCCACTCAATTTTTGCTAAGCAAACAAACTTGTCATGCGACATTTTCTGCCCAACAGCTCTATGAAACTGGGCACAAAGCCTTGAAATTGGAGCTTGCCAATATGGTCGACTTCTAAAAAGGTTTAAATCTAAAACTGAGATTCCTTCATTGTCTTCTCCAACATGTTTTTTTCAGGCCAAAGTTCAAGGGTCAAAGTGCAAGGCACTTTTGGGGTTTCATTTTAATTGGTTTGACAGCCATAAATAAATAGAAATCTGATTGTACTATTTATAACTTTTATTTTTTAATACTGAGAGGTGTGTTTTGAGTACTTATAACCTTGTACACATTGGTAATTATTGTATATTTATCAGTCTCAAAGTTATTTATATTTTCCTATTGTCCAGGTGTGTATATTTTATGTCAAATATTCTGAATTCAAAAGTTAGTAAGATTTAATAAAGTGAAAGATATGAATGAGGAATATTATGAATCCCCCCCCCCCCGAGTCACTTTCTTAGGTCTTTTAAGTTAGAATGGTTATCACGATTCCCCCTAAGCTCTGTGAAGACTTAAAGGGTCTGGGGACTAGTCCCAACTTAGGACTAGTCCTAGGAGATATTTAAAACGTATAGCTAGTCCTAAGACGTATAGCTAGAGATAAGACTAGTCCTAACTCTTTGTGAAATCGATTCCTGTATACATGTACGTTTATTTGTAAACCTGTGAACTTTTTAATATTTTTTCTGTACCGAAAGTGTATAATGGCTTTAAGAAACAAACTTTTTGACTTGGCTCACAAAAAAAACCCTAAGTTCAGGTAGTCTGAAATTGTTTGTATCGGAGTGTACTGTTTGCAATGTCCAGACCACAAAGCCTCTTTTCAAAGCAAAAAACTTCTCCAAAAAGAGATTTGTTTCAACTTGCCTTCCCAGACATATGTTGACTTAATTTGTTGGTACATTACATTTTTTACATAAAGGCAACAAATAAACCAACTTTTTACATCTACGCAATCTACTTGATATTCAGGCACTTAATTCCATACTTCACTGCAAAAATATTTTCATACCATTACTACCTTCCTATGACAAATGAGTTGCTAATTTGGTTCAAACTACATGTATATCACATCAACGGGCCTCTCAACGTCATCATTGTATTAACAACGGGTATGCAGCGCTGTTTGAATAATAACAACCATTTTATACAGCACCTTGGTTGGTTTTACAATGCAATTAGTTGTCATCAATCAACCATGCCAGAAACACTGGGACAAATCCCCTTCATTTACAATAACAAGTATACTGGGTTCTTAAACGTGCATCTGCACAACAAATGGTACCTATGGCTTATGGTCCAATCCAAAAGACTGAGCAATTATGGAGCAAGTTCGATCAACGACCATAGTTGACCATAGTTTGACTAACTCTGATCGAACCCGCGTTAGTCAACGATAGTTGGACCAGTCTAGTCGACTAATCGCGACCATCCACTCGAGGCTGGTCGAGGTTGGTCGCATCGTTGGTTACCAATAGCAATTTGTCATATCACAGTGTGCTGCAGGCAGAGAGGACCAGTTATTCTTAAAATGGCTGAAAAGAAGCGAGTATGGACTTTCTATGTGTTCACGGTCATCTTTTTCACATACGGTCGCTAGACAACAACTAGAGTCGTTCGAACTTTTATTTCAGCGCGAATGCGCTTCGTGGGTCACGAACTAACCACTAGTCGACCATTGTACCCTGATCGCTCATGGTTAGTTACTTGCTCCGGCAAGGACAAAAGTGTCATCACCTGAGCAGGGGTCGTTTGTACAAAACTCTTAGGATGATCGTCCCAGCCGTTGGATGGATCCCAAGCAAGATTGCTCTTAGGACGCATCTCAAGTTACGAGGAGTCAAAACTCCAGATAAGACCAATCTAAACTCTTTGTGAAATAGTCCCCTGAACTTTTAGTCCAGCGCACTCAACTGCCCAACCATAACACTTATTACATTCAAGATTTATTATCACTTCGCAAGTAAACTTTACTCCAGCTTATTGAGTTTTTAGTTTAGCAGGTTGCCTGCCCTATTTATTTGTTTTATGCATAATTTCATTTCATCATCAAGTGTCCATAAATTTGGAGCATTGGGCATTTCGGGCAGTATATAAGGCAAAATGAAGGATGACACGTGAGGCGTGTTCCACCGATCAAAATGACAAGGATCTGTGAGGGTGGATCTGTGAGGGTGTTTATTGGGAAACACTTCTATTCATTTTCCGCTCTACATTACAAAAACATGAAACAAATCATGAGTATCCAAATCAATGTGCAGTGATTCCCAACTGGCACCAATGTCACGATGTGACAATCCACCCTACAGCTACATTTACATGTTTACATAATCATCAATTTATTTTCACATTTCTGAATAACGACCTTTTTAAAAAGCACTGTATCCCACTCCTGCATACACCTTCATCAGTTGATGACCCCTTTATGCAAATGAGATGAACCATTTATAAATATTCATGAAGCAATCAGCCTCGGCATCTACTTTAGACAAACCGTGATTGTTCCCCGCGTACATCAACATTCTGAAATGAGAAATATTAAAGCGAGAAAAATGTTAATAAAACATTTGGAAAATGTTACTTTTCAGCAAACCCAAATGCATTCCTTCCACGGGTAAATGGTTAGTTATTATGTCACATTCTCTAATTATAAAATTAAATAAGTATTTTCCTGCCAGGTATTGTGGAGCTACACTTTTGAAGTATGAAATCTTTTCTCTTATGAGGCACTTTTAAACATTGGATCAGAGCATCTTCTGCTAATACCATTTCAACTTCTTATACAGCACCGGCAGCCAAATTGATGCACAAATTGCTATTCAATCACATCAACAGTTTTACTATTGTTAGTTGTCTTTTATGAGAAAGTATCCTGACAGGATTTGAACCCACACTCTGATGACTTGGTCATCAAAACTGGAGGTAGGTGTTCTAAACCATTCGACCATAACACGCTTTAAATACATTTGAGAAAGACTCTGCTAGGGTCGAAATGCCAGGCCATTAACTATTTATAATAATATTTCATGCATATTTTTAAAAACCTGAATTTGAGCAACACATATTTGATGTTCTTGTTAATAATCAGTTCATTGAATTGACATAATAATAATATTAAACAGTTCATCAATACTAATAAACAAAAACTCATCGAACATTAATTGGGGATTCCAAAGTGACCAGGCAAGTCACTAACCCAGCCATTCAATTCAAGATTAACTCACAAATGGATTATTGTGTGGTAGACATTGTTGTAAGCCCGGCTCACACTTACAACACGACATGAAACAGTACATAACAACGCAACGCAACGCAACGCAAAGCAACGCAATGCAACGCAACCCAACACAGTACAGTACAGTACAGCAGTACAGTACAGTACAATACAAATCAATACAATATAATACAATACAATACAATACAGTACAATAAACTTTATTGTCCCTGCTTTGGAGATCCGTTTGGCCTTATTTGCTCACATAATAACACAGTCACCAATAAAAAGTACCAACGTTAAAAAGAGGTTAAACCGTACCACAGAGAAATAGTGGGCCTAAATACAAGTTTCAGTTAACCACAGACAGATAAAAGGGCAGATACAGAAAAAGAACACAAAACAACAACAAAAGAAAAATAGCAATACATTGAAGAAAACGATTGCTTCTAAGGCTTTTCTGGAATTTCAAGAGAAGTGGGTGAGAGCTGTCGGAACTAATGCTAAAATATCCATATACTGTACACTTACTTTGTGGTGGTTCCACGTGCCTTCAGAGCTCTATAGTACTCTTGACCTTGCTTAGGTGGAACACGAAGATCAATATCTCCAATCATGAGTAACGTCGGTGTCGTCACCTATGAAAAATAAGATATCTTTAAGATAACGGTTTTACTGTTCTTATTCACCCTACTCAGGGATCTGATCTTAGTTCAAATCCACACACAAAATAAACAATGGAAGATAAACATACAGATAACGACTATTGGCAACGATGATACGAAGAAAAAAAAAACATAGGTTTGCTGTAGCAGGAGAGATGAATCTTTTTACCTGGTGAGCATAAATAATCGGTGATTTGCTAAGCATCAATTTGTAGCTGTCAGCTGTTGGCAACATATCAAATGCAAACGGTTCCATGCCAGCCTCACAGCAACTCCTACAAGTTTAAAAAAAAAAGCACAACATTCAAAATGGTTGTTGATTTGTGTATTGAGAGCGACAGGATGAAATGAATTTACTCTCCGAAGAAACCATCGTGTACTAAACACAAAGTACAAATAAATAAATAAAAAACTTACCAATCTGGAATGTCTGTGCTTGCAAACTTGGCTGTAACAAATCAAAACAATAAAAGAAGTTAATAATACTGGACATTTGTAATACGCCAAGTCTGTCAAGACCTAACACTCCTAACAAATAATCTACGCTCAATATGGTACTTAAAGCCTAGACTGAAACCAGTAAACCTTCAAGGAAATACAACATTACTTTTTTCACTTTGCAAACAAAACATAGTTTATCTAATGCGATTTGACAAACTTAAGAATGATACTCACATGCAAGGTTTACAACAGGATTTCTTGCTACGCATGCTTTATAAAAGCCCTGCAAAATAGAGATAATTCATTTGCTGTTCATTTCTTAATTGTTTTTGGCTGCGATTTTGCTAGATTTTGTTAGATTGATCAACACTGGAGGTAGGTTTCTACCTAAGAAGAGTTGAAGTGGGGGGTTAGGAGTGTTTTGGCTGTATGGGTGTTTTGGCTGAATGGGTGTTTTGGCTGTATGGGTGTTTTGGCTGTATGGGTTGTTTTGGCTGTATGGGTGTTTTGGCTGTATGTGTGTTTTGGCTGTAGGGTGTTTTGGCTGTAGGGTGTTTTGGCTGTATTGGTGTTTTGGCTGTATGGGTGTTTTGGCTGTATGTGTGTTTTGGCTGTAGGGTGTTTTGGCTGTATGGGTGTTTTGGCTGTATGGGTGTTTTGGCTATATGGGTGTTTTGGCTGTATGGGTGTTTTGGCTATATGGGTGTTTTGGCTGTATGTGTGTTTTGGCTGTATGGGTGTTTTGGCTGCATGGGTGTTTTGGCTGTATGGGTGTTTTGGCTGTATGTGTGTTTTGGCTGTATGTGTGTTTTGGCTGTAGGGTGTTTTGGCTGTATGGGTGTTTTGGCTGTATGGGTGTTTTGACTATATGGGTGTTTTGGCTGTATGGGTGTTTTGGCTGTATGGGTGTTTTGGCTGTATGGGTGTTTTGGCTGTATGGGTGTTTTGGCTGTAGGGGTGTTTTGGTGTAGGGATGTTGGGGTGTATGGATGTAGGGCTGTAGGCTTGTTGGGTGTACAGGGTTGGGGATGTAAACTGGCAATGACGAGTCATTAAACATGCGCATATACTTACCGGAAACTGACCAATGAGGTGTGTGACTAGAAAGCCCCCGTGCGATCCTCCTTGCAGCACAACCCTGTCTCTATCAACCTTCCCAGAATTCAAAACTGCAAGCACTGCATTCTGGGATTTAAAGGGGCAATAAGGATAAGATAAACACATAAAATGTGAAACAAAAGAAACAGGTAAAAAATGTTGCTCTTGGAAATAAGTAAAACACAATTTATTGAGAATTTATTGAGAAGCAAAAAAGTCATGCCTGAAAAAACCCTGATGTATACGAGAAAAACCTCACCACCAATAGTTGTGATAACGTAGCCCTTCTGCTGACGGCGTAGCCGAAGGGTTACGAAGCATACGCAATCTGTGCGGGGCAAAATGGTTAAAAAAGTACAATTTCGACAGCTAGTCAGCAGATTTGCCCTATTTTTACCACTTTTGAAAATCATGACACAAATTCTAGGAACACGAACTTGATCCTCAATGTCTAATAAATCCTTCCATATTAATCAAAACACCATTTAGGAAAAATTTAAAGAAAAATGACAAAAACTTACCGAATCCCCGAGCAAAAGCGTAAAAAATGTCCCAGGACATTTTTTACTATTTCGCTCTGGGATCTAGTAAGTTTTTGTCATTTTTCTTTAATTTTTTTCCTAAATGGTGTTTTGAGTGATATGGAAGGATTTATTAGACATTGAGGATCAAATTCGTGCTCCTTGAATTTGTGTCATGATTTTCAAAAGTGGTAAAAATGGAGCAAACCTGTTGACTAGCTGTCGAAATTGTACGTTTTTTTAACCATTTCGCCCTGCACAGATTGCGTATGATTTGTAACCCTCCGGCTACGCCATCGGCAGGAGGGTTACGTTATCGCAACTACACTTCCAACAGTTACCATCAGAGAGTGAGAATTCATGATAATTTATTTTTACCTGCACGTCATCGACATCTTGGCGTCCTATGTTTCCAGGCAGTGAGAGAATGTTGTCTTGACCAAATCCCAACGATCCTCGATAGTTCACTGATTGCAAGCAAAGATTGAACTTAACTTTACTGAGGTGGAATATCACCAACTAAAAAACGAGTGAGTCGCTGACATAATCAAGGAGATGCATGGTGTGGAGTATTAATGAACTGTCACTGTGGTAAGGTCATTTTAAAAAAACTACTTATTGTGCAGACCTGTTCTTAAAAGAGCTTGTTCTGCTATTTATCTACTGCCATGGAGAAGGTTGCGAAAATAGGAAGACTAACTAGTTCTGATAAGAACTTGTCTTGATGTGAATCCCAAACTTGGAGTAGATTTGAAAACCATGAGGAACTTCTATCACCAAAAGCTGTGCAGATGAATCCAGGCAGAGCAAAATACAAGCAAGTGAGCATCCCTTGAATGTAAATTGGTGCACCGGCTAGTAGGGTTAGTACAAGTTGCTGCAGGTAATGGCGAGATGAGCTAAGATTTGGTCTTTGAGAGGGCAAGTCCCGAGTCTCTGAACAACAAGATGGCCTGGAAATTCATCTTTGAGAGAGCAAGGCCATTCTCATTTCGCAAAGGACACTTCCATTACAAATTCTTAAAGGCAGTGGACACTATTGGTAGTTTGTCAAAGACTAGCCTTCACAGTTGGTGTATCTCAACATATGCATAAAATAACAAACCTGTGAAAATTTGAGCTTAATCGGTCATCGAACTTGCGACATAATAATGAAAGAAAAAAAACACCCTTGTCACACGAAGTTGTGTGCATTTAGATGGTTGATTTTGAGATCTCAAGTTCTAAATCTGAGGTCTCGAAATCAAATTCGTGGAAAATTACTTCTTTCTCGAAAACTATGTTATTTCAAAGGGAGTCGTTTCTCACAAAATTTTATACCATCAACCTCTCCCCAATACTCGTCACCAAGTAAGGTTTTATGCTAATAATTATTTTGAGTAACTACCAATAGTGTCCACTGCCTTTAAAGACCAGGGGCAACAGAGGTCATGGCCTCCCTGTTTATTCCAGACCTGTGCCTAAAAATGTCATCCTTGAGACACTAGCTACGACATTTACAAAATGGAAAGGATTTGCTCACCCAGGAGTACTGCAAATCCAAGCTTGCAAAAAGCTGCCACTGACATAGTGTACTCGGCAACTATAACCGAGTGTGGTCCACCTGTTGGTAATTAGAGAATCATTAAGGAAGAAAGATTAACCAATTAAGATTCATCACAGCAAATACACAGTTTTTAATGTATTCATACACATCCATGAGATTGGACTGAAAGCATCTTTAAACCAAAAAAACACCTAAATTTATGATAATGTTCAAATAGTAAAAATGGTAATATGATAAAGTTAAAGTCACCTGTAAGTGGGATTTTGTCAAAATAAAGCCTTTGTCACTAAAATATGTGTTTTGATGAGTGGAGTATGAATAAACAATTAACTAAGGTTTAAAAAAATTATTTTCCATGTTATTTACAAATTTGAAAATAAGCCCGACCCGAGAGGGCGAATCGCATGCAGTGCCAACACAAGATAGTGGCGGTTGGCGCAAGCTACAAACATGCCCTCAAAGTTGAAACAATACCTGACTTTTTTCACGCTAGGCAAATGCTCCTTTAGGTTTGTTACGTCTTTCAGGTACCTTCTTCGACTTCCCCACTAGCTGGACAAATTGTTGGGATGGCGTCATGTTTTAGAAAATAACTTTTCTCTTCATGTGTATTCCAGATTCTCAAAGCACAACGGCTCGAAGTGTTTGCTGCACAGCACTGGAAAAGACTTGCAAACTGACCCCATCTTTAGTTGTTTTGCTGCATCCAGCAGCAACACAACTGGTCGCGTGGCCGGAAAAAATGCAAGAAAAAAACTTTTTCAAAACGTACAAACTCACGACTAGGACTTGAATGTACTTGCACGTACGTCTGTTCGATGTTCGATCGAGACAAAGTCTGCCTTGATTGATGTCACAAAAGGGGTAGGCGGAGTCACTCCCCACACAACTTTATTTATTTTTTTAAACATATAAATCGTTAAAAACAATTACTCAAAAAATGATTTTATTGTTCAGAAACATATACTCTAATGTTTGAAAAAAAAAAAAAAAAAATTTCCATGTGACTTTAAAAAGAAAAGTGAACAAAAACCATAATAGCAACAAACCAAATAAAATCCATTTACAAGACACTCTTTAAAATTTATAAAAGCACAACCACAGGGTAAGACATTGATAAGAAAAAAAACTGAACAAGAATAAGAGTAAGACTTGCCGGTCTTACTTTCCAATGTGTTCCCATCTTCTTTGGTACAGTCATAACAAGGCCATTACAAGCCTTCCGTAAAGATATGTCAAATTTTTCTTTTCTTTTTGGTTTGTTTCATTTGAACTCTTCAGACGAATTGTCATTGATTTCCTTTTTTTTTTTACATCCCAGCCTTAAATTAGTCTCAACATATAAGTTTGTCAATGCACAAATTGTTTATTGTGTAATGATGGACTATGCTTACCATGGGGTAGAACCATAAGTGGAGGTTTTGATGTTTTTACTGCTGGCTCTGGAGTCACAAGGATGGCTTCATAGTGAATGGCATCTACAAATATAACCCAAATTAATTTAATTTTAATTTAATATTTAGTTTTTATCATTACACTCATGTGTTAATGACACTGGACACTATTGGTAATTGGTGAAGACTAGTGTCCTTAGTTGGTGTATCTCAACATATGCATTAAATAACAAACATGTGAAAATTTGAGCTCAATCGGTCGCTAAAGTTGCGAGATATTAATGAAAGAAAAGAACACCCTTGTTGCACCATGGTCACACGAAGTTGTGTGCTTTCAGATGCTGATTTCACCTCAAATCTGAGGTCTCGAAATCAAATTCAAGGAAAATTACTTTTTTCTCGAAAACTACGTCACTTCAGAGGGAGCTGTTTCTCACAATGTTTTATACTATCAAACTCTCCCCATTACTCGTAATCAAGAAAGGTTTTATGACAACAATTATTTTGAGTAATTACCAATAGTGTCCACTGCCTTTAAGCATTGTTTACTCGTTACTTTTCCGAGTTCTGTAGAAACTCTACATGCAAATCACTTGGGTGGGATCTGAACCCATGACCTTTGCATAGCTAGAGTAGATGTCTTACTACGTCACCATCGAGCTAGCCTGGTGGCTAGAGGCAGTTCCAATCCTATGTGTCAGCAGTGGGTGCTGCAAATATTTAATATAGATGTTATTTTTGGAGCTGCGATGTTTACCATTAGTGTCCAGTGCCTTTAAGCTAAGTTCACTCGCTCTACATTTTATTACACAACTTCTCACAATTAATCCTGCACAAGTGGGCTGACTTACACGTTTGTGTAACGTTTTTTAAAAAGGGCTGCTGGTGTAAGTGCTAGGGCAGGGGTCAGAGCTGGGAAGGGGCACTCCGCTAACGAGAATCTCTTACCGTATTTTGATTCCTCATAAATCAAGCCTTTGAATTCCATGATTTCCCATGCTACGTTGTTTATCTCATGACACTCTCCATCTAGGGGAATCCAGGCTATGCTTGACTCCTGACCTTCTGCAGGAAGCTCACCTATCACCTTTTGAGGAAAAAAGGTTTTTAAAACAGTATAATAAAAAAATTATAAATCAGAAATGCAACTCATCAAAAAAAAAGAGGAAAAAAAGAGTTCTGTCAGACCTGCCTTCAATAATTAACGAAATGCTTTACTTTTTGAGAAAACATTAAAACAGTTATCAATTCTCGATAGCGTGAACTACTGATTTGCTTTAAACACATGTCATGACACGACGAGCCACGGAAACAATTGTGGATTTTCCAGGTATTTTCTCCCTACTCCGATGACCGATTAAGGCAAAATTTTCACAGGTTTGTTATGTTATATATAAGTTGTGATACACAAAGTGTGGGCCTTTGGATAATACTGTTTACCGTAAGTGTCCAATGGCTTTAAAGAAATACATTGATCTCCTTTTTCCTTCTTATTTTGTTTAAAGTTAGCTGGCTAAAATAGGACACGAATTTATGGTCTCTCTATTTTGCCAATATCTTTGTTTGGGGTGCCAGTCAGATGACAGTCAACCTGTAACTGCCATACAGTCAGGGATCACACCCAAGTTTATGATCTGGGAAGCGACAGGAGAGTTTGTAGAGCGCCCGGCACATTTTAATAATAATAATAAATAATAACCAGTTCTTATATAGCGCATTTCACAATAACCGTATCAATGCGCTTTAAATTAGTGCCCTGGTCAAAGGGCCAATAACATCCCTTTTAATGTTTTACAGCTCCCTTTGGGAGCATACCTTCTGGGCAACAGTTTATATCGCTCCAAAGGCTTATCATGCACAATATCAACCTCTACCCTCGCAGGTACCCATTTATACCCCTGGGTGAAGAGAAGCAATTATAGTAAAATATCTTGCTCAAGGACACAAGTGTCACGACCGGGATTCAAACCCACACTCCGGTGACTGCACCAGAACTTGAATTCGATGCTCTTAACCACTCGGCCATGACTCTACATTAATCTGAAAATCCCAGGTTCAATTCCCACTCTAGTCAACTTTTCTTTGATCAACCACAAATTCATTCACTTAGTCATTTATTTATTGAATTGTTTCCAACACACAAGTTATAAGTAATGAAATAGTCATGTATTACAATTAACATTATATTATAGTATATTAAGAAAACACAAGGAAATTAGGACAATTGTGTGAGGATGGAGGTCTCCAAGAAGCATAAGCTTGTCGAGTAGATACCACACTTGATACAAGAACAACAACGATAAACCAAATTACAACTTATATGGCATAGCTAAGCTTGGGCGATATCGATTTATTTTAATCCTGATATATTGCCGACAATATATCGCGATATTTGATATAATCGCGATTAATTAAATTTGACATCATCAGTCTTCAAACTCCCAGTAAAAGTTGTAGAAGAGACAGTCATAGCATAAGTGAGGTGTTCTTCTGGTTTTACTCCAAACCTATGTGGTGTTAGATGTCTCAGCTAGCAAATACATCGCGATATTGCGATACTTAATCGATATCATCGCGATATATCGATATTTTGATTAAAACCAAATCGATCTGATATCAAAATCGTTTCCAAATTAGTATCGCGATATTCGATAATATCGTGGTATCGCCCAAGCTTAGCGGAGCTAGTATAAAATAAACTCAAAGTTAATATAAAGTTTAGCCTGCTAACAAATGATGGCTGATTAATTGAGTTTTTTAATTACAGATCAAAGTCTGAAATGTCTGATTCCTGTTTGTCACTCTGCAGAACTCACCAGTTGGGATGACTTATTAGGAGAAGAGCGTCTTGCTAATATGAGATCATCCATTATATCAAGAACAGTCCATTCACCAAAGCAAGGGTCAGAGGTCAATCTGGTTATGGATGAGGTCGCTGTATTTACCATCAGAATTTCCTGTAAAAAGGAAAAGATTGGAGAAAGTTCACCAGTGATTCTGTGCAAATAATACCTGAAGATTGACCTGTCAGATGATACTCATTATAGAGCATAAAGTTGGTACTAAGGCCATGTCCGAATTGGTTGCTACGGCTGCGGCTACAACCGTTGCTATGGGTGTTGCTAAGGGCGTCCTATACTTCAATGCATGACGAAGCGGTAATCCAGCCGTAGCCGTAGCCGCCAATTCGGATACGGCCTAGCATGGCTTCCTTGGGTGCCATTCTGACTCTCATGCTGCCTTTCACCTGTACAGACCCCAAGTTCGAATCCCACCTCTGACAAAACCTGTTGTGTGGATTGGGTTTTCAGTCCCTACTTGGATGTGTGGGTCCCTTGGTGGTTTGCCCAAATTAAAATCTGATAGTTTCAACAGTGTCTTCTAATCTCTGCACATGTACACATATCATTAAGCATACAGGTCAAAGTGCTTGGTACTAAGCACAGCAAAATTACACTTGCTAGACTGAGGTTACAGCCACAATACAATGTCACCTGTACTATTTGTGACTGGTATACTGCGCATTTCCGCTTAGCAGAAAAGGGTTTAGCAGTTGTTTTCTATTTAAGCAGCTCTATGAAACTATTAGCCCCAGAGTATAAGAACCATTTGTTTCCCTCTCACCTTTTTACTTCCCCACGCTGAAGACAAAACGAGACGTCTGCTGTCACTCAGCCACCACTTACAGAGTGGACTCATCACTAAAATGTAGATCCCAGGGAATGGGTTATCGGCTACAAACAGAGAAAAAATAACTGGTATGATGAGGCGATGGATTGTAGGTTCAGCCTTTATTACTTGGCAACAGTTATGAGTTCCAATTGGGTTTTCAGTGTTAGGGAATGGGTTATCGGCTACCAAGAGAAAAAATAACTGGTATGATGAGGGGATGGGTTGATATGACATGACATGAATGTACTATATCTTTAAAGTGCACGGTTGTGAAGGTCACAGTAGGCATCGCTCACCATATAATATGCTTATGTAAATATTCATATTCATGAGCAATTATGACTTTTCACAGCAGAATTGGAAGAAAATGTAAATTCATAAATACCTTAGACAGTTTTGCTATTAATATTGGTGGAGAGCGCGTCACGTGGGGGTGTTTTAACCTTTGATAACGACCAGTGTTTATAACCGGTTGTGAGCGGAGACTCCGCGCTAGTCTTGATACAAGACGTTTCTTGTTACGGGCGATGCAGGCGCTGTCGGTGAGTTGGTCGCGCTGTGTGTGAAAGGAAAACCAGCGAATATGCACCAAGACTATACGCGCACGAACGGAACCGGAAAACACACGCGTACGGACGTTGTACATGTACATGTAACATGTATGCATACCATAGAAACATGGAAACATACAGAGCTCAGGCACTCGGAAACGGATAAGTTTTACAGAGTTTCTTACTTTGTTACCTCTTTCAACCAAAAAGGTTCGGCGAGGGCCTTTATCACTTGGTAATTTGACCATGCAAGGTTTTAAACGGCCGTGAAAGAACTAGTAGCTACCCTATTATTCCCTTATTGATTGATAAGAGAATTTGGGTGGTGGTAAAAAAAAAATGGTTTAATGCTTCTGTTTATGAATCTTTTACCTGTAGGTTTATGCACAGTGTCCGACACCACAACAGTTTCTTTGGAACCCCAGTCGTACTGTGGGAAAAGAAGAGGACTAATCATTTCTATGACTTCATTTTATAATTCTTGGGAAGCTGCTTCGTTAAGGATGATCTGAAACTAAGAGAAGAAAATAAAGTAGTGCACAATTAACAGCCACAATCTATTCTGGAACTGACTTCCATCTTCACCCCAAATTACTTAAGAATAATATTTATTTATTTGACCTCACAAATAAAGTAAAAATGAAGAGATAACACAGCGAACCAGTCAACAAATTAATGAAATCAGTAACTATTCAAGCAAAAAGTACACTATAATTATGCAAAAAGAACTAAAAGATTATGATCAGGGTAACTAGATGAGCAAAAGTAATGACTGAATAGAAGAGGAGCGTGCAGGCATGGGGAATAAAACAACTGAGGGGAAACAACTGGTGAAACCAACAAAGAACCAAAAACTTGTTACTAACCATAACAAGTTGACTACAATGTCTATGCGGTCCAACTGGCTCATTGCGTAGATACACTAGCTTGGTCTGATCTGGACTGAAGTGTGGAAGTTCTACCCAGTCGTCTGTCACACTCAGTTTCTCTGTTTTAAAAGTCATTAAAAAAGTTTTAATATGGACAATACTGAATAATAAACAATGATTGATTAATACTATTTCTGTAATACATGGAGTTATCAGGTATGATATTTGGTCCTTAAAGAGTAGGAACATTTTATTAAGAATAAACACTGGCATACCTGGTGAACACCCATGTCGTAGGCATTAACAGACATTTCAGACATTTGATCACAATTTGTTTCTGATTTTTCGAAGGGCCAGGCTAAAATCAGACTAAGGTAAGATAAATATCATGCCTAATTAATAGAACAGTGATTCATAAATACCCCAGACAGTTTCGCTACTCCTATTGGTAGAGTGCGCAACACATGGGGGTGTTTAAACGGTTGATAATGACCAGCTGGAGCTGTTTATAACCGGCTGGCTTCCGCGTGTCGGGCGCGCGCGTACGCAAATATTATCACACAGAACGCACAATTCATAGCCATTAGTAACAGTCCGTTTAAAACCTTGTAGGATCAGTGCCTTATCCCACGGCAACGACCCTGCTGGTTTTAAACGGCCGATAAACAACTCGTCGCTACCCTTTTACTCCCTTACTATAATATTGAGAGTACCTGTATTGGTTTCTATCACCAATATCAACCAATGGAAATGTGCAAGCATGTCTGCACAACTCCCAGCCAATGATAGGTCTTCATTGAGTTCACTCACTGAGGGTAACAATAAACTACAAATATTAGTAAACTGCAAGGAACAACCATGAAATAAATCTCTTTTGAGGGAGTGTTGGCTCTAAAAAGACCCGGTGTGGTCTTGATGTTTCAAACAGTTTACTCTGCTCGTCTTCAGGAGAAAGCTGCAAGACGAGTAGATTCAGTACTGTTTGAACATCAAGACCAAACCGGCTCTTTTCAGAGCCAACACTCCCTCAAAAGAGAATTGTTACATGGTTGTACCCGCCCGCAAGTTTACTATTACTTACAGCTTATTCTTATCCTTCACACCATGCAAAGCTCCAAGCATCACTCAGTGAGCATGGTGAGGGTTTGGGTCTTGTGAATTCATCTCGACCAAAGCAAACCATTCCAAGCTGTGGGCACACTGCTTTGAAATTTACAACCAATATAAACAGCCCATTTTTGTATGAAAATATCTGCCAAATATGCCAAGACTTTGTAATTTGTACAATTCCCCCCTCCCTTCTCAAACTCACCACATTTTCCACTCTTGAGATCAGCATAAAAAAGTGTACTCCTGTAAAAAAAAAAGCAGCATCACAATTTATGATTGAAAGATATACTTTTCATCCAGCTCAAATTTCAAATAATAACAATTAGCGCAAGGATTCCAGACTGAAGGCTTTGCAAGTTTCAAGCAGCAGAATGTTGATTCAAATGCAAAGACTGCCCTCAGGCGATCTTTAGAGATTCAAATTTGTTTAGATAATTTAATTTTTATTTCAAATCATCATGGGCATTTCAGATGAAATAATTTCCCAGGATGCCTACTACTATCATTATAACAAGAACACTTTCAGATAACAATTACACCTTATTTTAAGATCATGACCCTACCATTGAACACGAGGGACTTGACCTCTAGGATTTAAACATTGGGGCTTGACACTTAACCCTTCGGACTTGAGACTTGAACTCCATGTTTTGGAACTTGTTTCCAAATGCTTAAAGACACTGGACACTATTGGTAATTGTCAAAGACCAGTCTTCTCACTTGGTGTATCTCAACTTATGCATAAAATAACAAACCTGTGAAAATTTGAGCTTGATTGGTCGTCAGAGTTGCGAGATAACTATGAAAGAAAAAAAACACCCTTGTTGCACAAAGTTGTGTGCTTTCAGATGCTTGATTTCGAGACCTCAAATTCTAAACTTGAGGTCTCGAAATCAAATTCGTGAAAAAGTACTTCTTTCTTGAAAACTACGTCACCTCAGAGGGAGCCGTTAATCAACATTATTTATACTAACGACCTCTCCCCATTACTCGTTTGCAAGTAAGGTTTTATGCTAATATATATTTTGAGTAATTATACCAATAGTGTCCACTGCCTCTAATAACAATGCTACAAACAAACCTTCTATTATTGCAGTAAATGATGCCCAATCTGTAGGGCTCATGTGAATGACCAACAAACACAATGCCCGTATCATTTGGAGCCCAAATGGCCTGAGAACAAAACAAAAGTAAAAGTAAATATTATGCCATTGAAACTTTGAAATGAAAAAAAAACACGCACTCAATCTACCAAAAAAAAACTTATATAAGAAACCCAAATTGAAGGGTGGTACCTGTCCAGCTGATATATCTTCTGGTACATTGTCCAGTATGTTAATGGTCTGGCTCCCAATGTCCACAACACACACCACTGGATGATGCTTGGAGACGAGCCTCTCTCCCCACTCCTCACGAAACACATTCACGTCTCCCTGTTCAAGATAGGGAATCAAGCATACATGTAAAATAAAACTAGTGTAAAGGTCATGAAATTAATTGGTGCTGTCTTCCCTGACAAAAAAGGTAAAAAGGTAATCTAATTTTTAAAGGTATATTTGACATGGTTGCAAGAGTCAAAGATTCAATTGAACGCAAACGCTTGCACCCAGCCGACAACGACTCATTGTTCAATTCACCACTAGTTGTTTATTTGGTTTAATTAATTGTCCCATCATCAACTTGAATACCTCCGTCAATACTCGGCACACCGATACACTTGTATTCAACCATTTGTATGCTAGAACCCTCAGCCTAAAAAACACTTCAGTTCATTCTTTCCCTCGTGTTTGGAGCGGTCTGCCAACAAATATCTGCAACTCCCTCACCCTCGATTCATACAATTGTTTTAAAAGATACCTGTGTCAGCACTTCCAGAACCTGTAGAGTTTTTCCAAACTGTTTTTAATTTGTTCTTTGATCAAGATTAGCCCTTTTTTATCATTTCTATATTTTTATTTCCTCATTTGTACATTGTTTTTAGGTCAGCTTTTTTAACTCCAATGTGCACTTCCAATATTCTTGTTACATGTAAATAGGTTTTTCTTAACATAAACATATTTATTTTGTTCTTCATATTTTTTATTTTCCAAAGTTTATCTTTACTGTTTTATAAATTTTTGTAAACAAAACATTCCATACTCATTTTAAGATTGGATTGATAGACTTTCAAGTTTACAGTGGTTAGGCTCACTTTGATTAATCCTGGCCATCTTAGAATGGGCTTGTCCTGTCTGTTTTTATAATTGTCTTGCTTGATTTACCAGTGTTCTGTTTCAATTCCATCATCCATTGGTTTACAATTGTTGTAGGTGTCACATGTTTTTGAAGTTTACATTCGTTGTTTCTTATAGTGTTATATTTTTGCAGTAATATTGTATCTTGTACTGTTTGTTGAAATCTTGAATAACAATAAAAAAAATTATAAAAAAAATTGCAAAATGGGTTTACAGAGGTGAATAGAGATCCAGCATTTTTATCATGACAATAAATCAAGATCTTGTGTTGTGTTTGTACCAGTGTTTGATCCAGCTCTGATCCAAATTTATATCAAGCGAAACACCCGCGTATCCTAGCAAAACCTGATATGACCACACTGGATTGCTGTGTCTGATCCAACATTGCATTTACAATTGTTTCTGGAATCCACTTTGCCAGATCTGATTTTCTGAGAAACAGGCTCCAGTGGGAACGCGGGGGCGATCAGGATCTGACCGTGCAATTTTTATCCTCCTCGGGAGTAGGATTAAAGCGGGATCTGATCGCCCTTTTGGATTAATGGGCGATCAAAAGTCAAGTGGGAACGCAAAGGGCGATCAGACCCCCCACAATTTACTAGCAAAACAGTGTTCTTTTGAACCCACTTCCGTTCCCAAAAAGGGGGATCAATGCGCGATTATACTCAAGTGGGAACGCGACCGCGAATTTCAAGCCTGCAACCAATCTTGTTGTGGGATCCCGATCTCGCAATTGTGGATCCAGTGGGAACGCGGTCTAAGACTGTGTACCCACCTTGATTGGCTCATCTTTGCCTTCAGCAGTCCCATCTTGATCTTTGGTCTGATATTTCGAATCAAAGTAGGAAGTTGTCTTGGCTTGTTTTTTCTCAGCGATGTACACTAGTTGCTTTTCTGAGGAGGACCAACTTAAATTACCGAACACATCTGAAAGAAAACCAAAGAAAAGTACTCCTTAACTCTCCTACTGTCTGACCATTTCAAATTTTCACTGGGTTTTGAATAATTGATAAACTACGTCAGCCTTCAATATGATATCATGCGGTGAATGGATCTACACAGTCAACCCTCCTACTGTTTGCCAATTTAATATCATCCACTGTATAGTTTGTACTTTCCTGGGTTATATGATAAAAAAACATATTAATGAGGTGGGAATGGAACCCATGACCTTTGCTTATCTAGAGTATGCTTACACACATAGGTGTAAGGGTGCAGACCACTAATCTTTACAGTCACCAAACCACAGTGGGGCTGCTTAAAGGCAAAATGTATAACAAATCAACTGCCACTGGGGACAAGTTGCCAACTACTCCTGGGGCTGAAACAGAGTTACCCCCTTCACAGACTGTAAAGACGTAGTCATGGGTATCATCGACTAGGAGCCACCTACTCCTGGGGCTGAAACAGAGTTACCCCCTTCACAGACTGTAAAGACGTAGTCATGGGTATCATCCACTAGGAGCCACCTACTCTTGGGGCTGAAACAGGGTTACCCCCTTCACAGTCCGTAAGGATGTAGTCATGGGTATCATCCACTAGGAGCCACCTACTCCTGGGGCTGAAACAGGGTTACCCCCTTCACAGTCCGTAAGGATGTAGTCATGGGTATCATCCACTAGGAGCCACCTACTCCTGGGGCTGAAACAGGGTTACCCCCTTCAGTCTGTAAGGATGTAGTCGTGGGTATCATACACTAGGAGCCACCTACTCCTAGGGCTGGAACAGGGTTACCCCCTTCACAGTCCGTAAGGATGTAGTCATGGGTATCATCCACTAGGAGCCACCTACTCCTAGGGCTGAAACAGGGTTACCCCCTTCACAGTCTGTAAGGATGTAGTCATGGGTATCATCCACTAGGAGCCACCCACTCCTGGGGCTGAAACAGAGTTACCCCCTTCACAGTCTGTAAGGATGTAGTCATGGGTATCATCCACTAGGAGATGCACTACCTTCACAACTTTTCAAAGCAACTAGATCCCTTGCTTAAGTGTCATGACTGGGACTTGAACCCACACTAGAGCTTTGGTCCGGTGAACTAGACTGCTCGGCCACGACATGCCATGAGTGTATACAGCCTCGACGTCATGCTTCATTTGTCTGTTTGAATGAAAATGTCAACATTGCAGAGACAATATCTAATGAGTTATATTTATGACTCTATTCACTGCTGTCCACCATTTGAGGCTCTAGACAAAACTGTTAATGTTTTTATATAGAGCTGGCCAACTGATGTAATAGACCGATCCATTAGGCTCCGCCCATGACGCACGTGTGAGCCTCTCCAATGCCTTTCTGCACAATCTGCCGTGCGCGCCAAGCATAGGCGCACGCATGTCGGACCTTATTGGTCGGACCTTCATTGTGTTGTGATTGGTCAATACGCAATGGGGCGAAGCTAAATGGATTGGTCTATTGCCTATTAAGGATGATTAAAGTTGTTTTAATTGAATTGAATTGAATGACTGACTATGCAAGGGTGCTAGTAGAGAGCAATCGGCCTTTAGTAGTCACAACTTCATGACAAAACTATCATTTTATTACTTACCGTCCCCATAAACCTTTCCGTGTTTCTCTTGTGCACCAAGATCAATGTTGTGCGTTTTACGTCTTCCGTCCCAAATCTACAATAATCAGAACAATGAGGAGAGCATCAGCATCAATTCAGACAACAGGGGTGCTGGGTAACAGTTTGTACCCTTGTTATGACGGCAAAACATGAAGAGAATTGTGTCGAAAAAAATGGTTACAGGAACATGTTGCCTTGGATCGGACGAGTTGGTCTATAAAAAGCGCTTGTAACCGTTTGTTACAAAAATGCATATGGATAGAAAGATCTTTTAAAAGTAGAATACAATGATCCACACAAATTTGCCTCGAAATTGTGTGGTTTTCCTTTTACTCTGCGAACTAATACGGTCGGCCATTTATAGGAGTCAAAAATTTGACTCCCATAAATGGCCGACCGTGTTAGTCGACGAGGTAAAAGGAAAACCGTGCATTTTCGAGGCATGTTTGTGTGGATCATTGTATTCTACTTTTACAACACCTTTTTACCCATATGTATTTTATAACAAACGCTTACAAACGCTTTTCAAAGACCAACTCGACCGATCCAAGGCAACGTGTTCCTTTAAACAAATATCTTTTTGTGCTACATTCTTTTCAGAGATTTCTTTGGATTGGGTTAATTAAGACTATTTCAAATGATGGAAATTACATTTGATATAATTCAAAATGTCTTGGGTCTTGCAGCACCAGGCCCTATACTTCACGGAGGCAATGAAGGCGATTGCCTCAGTGCCCCCTGGTCATTTCCTTGGGCGCCCTTGAAAAGCTCCAGTAGAATTTACAATGTCCTCATAGGGTGCCCTTTAACAAGGAGGAAATGCCTCGGTGCCCTTTTCCTTACAAAGCAAACAGGCCTGCGGCATGCATAGCACCATTTGTACTGGCCTAAAGAAGACTAATGGTGTGAAGTTCACTGACCTCTAGATATTGTTTCTCATCACCTATCTTGTTCTTGACTTCTCTAACCACTGCCCTTCTGTTTCCAGAGGGGCTTACACTGCTCAGTAATCTGCAATCAATAATAGATAATCATGTTATAGAAAGAGTACTTATCCTTAAAGGCAGTGGACACTATTGGTAATTACTCAAAATAATTATTAGCATAAAACCTTACTTGGTAACTAGTAATGGGGGGAGGTTGGTAGTATGAAACATTGTGAGAAACGGCTCCCTCTGAAGTGACGTAGTTTTTGAGAAAGAAGTCATTTTCCACGAATTTGATCTCAAGACCTCAAGTTTAGAATATGAGGTCTCGAAATCAAGCATCTGAAAGCACACAACTTTGTGTGACAAGGGTGTTTTTTTCTTTCATAGTTATCTAGCAACTCCGGCGACCAATTGAACTAAAACTCACAGGTTTGTTATTTTATGCATATATGTTGAGATACAGCAAGTGAGAACACTTGTCTCTGACAATTACCATTAGTGTCCACTGGCTTTAAACAGACTTCCTGTCACAAACTATTTGTACAGAGCTCAAGCTGGGAAACAAAAAGTCTCTTATTTTTTATGAAGATTGGACTGTACTTTTATCAACTATGATATATGAATAAATAGGCACATCTCAAATTTTTATTTTAAAGCATTTTAAATCACTCTTAAATTTCTTATATTCATTAGGAAGTTATGACAAATGAGATTTTTTGTAACATTAAACCAGTGTAGTGTCTTGCCTGCCAGGAAAAGCCCTCGAATGTAAAAGGTCACTCTTATTATAAACAAGGTGGCATATTTTTAATTGATTTGAATGTCAAACTGGCCGACAGGGTCATTGTTTACCATGGCTGTTTGATACTGTAGTATTTTGGCCGAAGCTTGCTTGCCATTTATCTGTATTTGTGGTTCATCATTACAACCTCTTTCTCAACCAATCCACCCTCTCTCTGTTCTACACATAAGCCCGGTTCATACTTCCCTCTAATGCGAACGCAAAGCGAATTTGATATCACAACTATCCTTTGGCAGCGATATTCGCAAGTGAGTTGAACAGTGCTGAACTGCTACGAATATTCGTTGCGATTTTTGTGACGTCAACATTTGCTTCGCATTCGCATTCGCAGGAAGTATAAACCGGGCTTTACTTCAATGGCAACTATTGTTGACAACTTGGACTATCACTCGCTCGGGCAGGGTTTTCAAACATTAAACAACGGATTGGTTTTCTAGCATTTCTCCTTGCATGTCACCATCCTATAATCTCGCTTGTTTTATTAAGTGCCTTTTAAGCTGTTTTGCCCAAAGTTGCGTACTTGTAACACAAGCAAATGTTTAACAAATAAATACACAAAATGCATTGTTGCGATGAAGGAGTGAATAAAAAAATAGAGCTTACTCCGAATTAACCTCAGCCGTAAGTCCAGCATCGATAACTCTGCCAAACCTGTTCTTGCCATCGGGAATAACCAAATGCACTGACTGAAATGTCACTTTGTCAGATCTCTCCAAGTCTCGCTGGCTCCAGTCGGTCAAGATGGACAAAGCACTGTCTTTTTTAACAAGGGAAGCCTTTGTGGGTACAGACACTGCCGCAAACTCCCTGTATACACTGACTGCATCATCAAGTGTTGGATAGGAAGATGAGGGAAGCTATGGGGCAAAAAAAGAACAAAGGAAGATTCTTAGTTCTAGTTGCTCATAGTCATGGTTTTATCACAAAACAATCGCGACCAAAAATCCTGGGCCACCCATTTGCAACTACAACAACAAACATTCACCCCCCTAACATTATAATAAACATTCTCTGGAAAAGTTTCCGTATGGCGCCACCACTTTTTCATTCGAAATAAAATAATATAGTATCTAATTTACCTGATTGACATATCCCTTTTTGTAAAAATGAGTGAAAAAGTGGTGGCGCCATACGGAAAGTTATCCCATTCTCTTCCCATCCCCCGCTCAGTGATAATTGGAATGCAGAACACTGCGTTTGATTTGATTTTTGTAAAAAGCCTTACCGTGGGCGCTTCCATCTTGATTTTTAATTTAACTGCTGGTGGTTGTGTGTCTGCAAAACAGCCATTCAGCTGTCACAAAAACACACGGTGCATCCGCCGGTTCTCCGCCGGCCAGAAAAACTTCTTCTGTGTGATAGCGCCCTCTACCTTCTGAATCAAGTAGTGACTAAAGTCTCGGCCGGAGATGGGACAGATTTCCAATGTGGTCGCAATGTTAATTAATAAAAGCAGTCAAGGAGCAAAGCAATACATGAATTGATCAATATTGTTATAAGACCCGTTTTAATAAGAGTTTGGGTAAATAGGAATTTGCTCCGAAATATTTTTCTTTTTCCTCTTTAGACACTGAACAAGCGTTGATGAGAACTCCGGTAGAAGATGTAGATTCTGTATTAGTTTTTTTATGCCTTCAATACACCCACCGGTTGTTGGCTTATGAAAAGAGCACCCAGCAGCGTTCAATCAATTTCAACTTTTAAGGGGGGGGGACAAATAAGGTCAAACTTTGTCGGGACGAATCCATTCACATCCTGTCAAACACTCCACAACGATTTAGACCATGTCATAGATTGGGACTGGTGGTAGCCAAAAATTAATGCAACTTCAAACCAATCGGCAAATTCATTTCCAACATTGTTTATGTGATTTTAACCAGCTTCCGGATACACTTCTCTTACCGGCTAGACAACTACTCAATATTGGGATTCCTTATCTTAGATGTTGAACTTAGAAAAACGGAATGGAGAAAGTTCTTATGAGGCTTACCCGGCCGCGAATTTTTTTCTACCCCAAAACGACATTGCAAAAAAATTATTTTGTTTCCCTGCCGCTGTGATTGGCTATTTCTGTCAGATTACGTCATTATTAAATTGACCTGCACTTTCACCTAATCATTGCAATGTCGTTATAGAAAAACTACCCGGTCGATTGGGGTCGTCTTTGCTGTGTATGGTTGGGTGGTTATAGGCCTTATACGAAATTTCGATTCATGAGGCGACATTCTATTTTTCGAGGAACCCCAAACCTTTTTCTTAAACGACATTGCAATTATTTGGTGAAAATGCAGGTCAATGTAATTTTTACAGTATGGAGTCCATGCGGCAAGTTTACTTTCTCGGGTGTTTTCGTGGATGAGCTTAGCTCAAAAACTCATCGGCCAACCTATTAAGACTGGGTTGCTGTAAAAATCAAAGATATTTTTAAAATGTTGGCAGACTTCAAAAAATGGATTTTGGCAAAACTACATGTATGAGAAGGTATGGGTACACAATACACAAAAATCGAAAAAAAAGTTATATCAGACATTGGTTGCCATGGTTACGGCCAAAATAAGATTTTCAGCAAATTTTCCAAGTTTTTACCCTTTTTAAGAGTTAAAATATAGGTAGATTAAAAAACTGGTACGTCTAAATGCGAAAACGTTGAAGTTTTCCTTTCACACATATTGCACAACCATGTTTACTCTTTCAGAAAATGTTTTTAAAACTGAAGTGTGCGATCAACTTTGGATCAAACCACTATTTCAAATAGGGGTGTTTTTGTCATATTTTCTTATAGCGAAAAATAGGGGTCTCGAATGGGGCCATAAGTCCGAAAGTGGCACTTTGTGGATTATGACACTTTTATAGTTGGAAAAAAGGTACCAACCTACATAAAAATGCAATAAAATGTTTTGGTATTTTAAGTGCGCGAACACAGTTATGCCGGAAAGTTAGCACTTTGGCAGGGCAAAAACGCAACAAATGGCAAAAAATTATACATTATTATTAGTTTTTTTTTTTTAAACCTTATGAGTGGAAGGGACTTGAGGTGCATTCAAACAAACTAAACTTTTCAAATCACCATATAGCCCATTGCCATGGTAACAGCTCATTTGTGGTTTGGCTATTTTTTGCCAATTTTGTGGTCAAAATAACTATATTTTAGCATATAATTTATTTGCAATTCCACCCAGCAAATGTGCATTCTTTTTTTCATAAGACCTTTCACATCAATACATTGAGTCGTCCAATGCTTAACTTGAGACAAACAAATTATTGCTTTAACTTTTACCCTACATGTAATGCTATTTTTAGAACATCATTAGCGCATGTTTTTAGAAATTTGCAAAATCAACATTTTTACCCTATTTTGGCCCTCAAAATGACAATTTGCCAGGGGTCTCATAATGTTTTCCTTTCGGTTGTATTTCGAGCCAACATTGGTCCTTCAATTTTGAGAAAAACTTGGGCAATTGTATCCTGTTGTAACAGTACTGCCTGAAAAAAATGCATTTTTAACTTGTTTGCTTTAGATTGAATAAATAACACTAATAAAATAATACTTTTAAGTCTTCCATCAATCCGGCACCTTTTATGAGCACCCTGTAGCCTTGTGGACTACCCAACATTGATCAAGAATATTGTTAATGACCTAAGTTTTGGATTTTATACAACCCCCAACCCCCCCCCCTCCCCTGCATGCCCCGCCCCCAAGCATATCAAATTTTGTTGACAATGCATTACAAAGCACCTCCTTTGTTGAATCCCTTTTTAAAATTTCCATTGCACATCATTAATAGTAGGAAAGTTTGAGCTGTCTTATAAGTCACCTTTAGGGAATATTTGCCATTTCGGTTGTGATGGGGCGATTATTTGTGTTTTCATGTCAGGGGAGCACAAATAGGCAACTGTATCATGTAGTGACACTCCTCAACATGGTAAAATTTGAATTAATTCTCTTTATTGGCATTTCTTACATGCTGAACAATGATGTTGATTGAAAAATAAAAAAGCAAAGCAGCTAACAAGTATAAAAAATACAACTGTATACAATGTATAGTTCAAAGACTCACCCCAAGCTAATTCGGCTGGTAATAGTGTTATCCGGCTATGTTCCATTAGGGAACTTGGAAATTAATTGATTTACGTAACCATTAATTGTACACGTAGTCACTGATTATATGATGCCTCAGCGCAGTGTTAAGGACGTGTTAGACATTTTTGAATGTCAAACGAAGAGCTGTGAACGTCCATTTTGTCAAGAAAATTGAACATTTTGTTTAAAGTCACCTGGAAACAGATTTTGTATTCTTTCAAACATAAGAGTATATGCTTATGAACAATAGTGATTATGTGATTATGAAATTTGCAAAATAGGCATAAAGTTTCTGGCAACACTGTTCCACAGTTCAAAAAATACAAAAACTTTCTTTTTTAATTATGTGATGCCTGTTTATACAACTGGGTGTTATGTTGTCATAAGATGCTTTACTATATTTTGTCCTGATATTTTGTCAGTCTTCATCATTGTTAAGCATGTAGTAGAAAGTCATAAAAAGAGCACTATTTTACAACTTTAAATCTATACAATCGCCAAAAAGCATGAAGCTTCTGAAAACACTGCTCCCCAGGTCAACAAATACCAAAGCATTTTTTTTGAAATTCCTACAGACCAGTATCTTATCTTTCAAGCCTGGTAGCCCAACTTGCCTAAAAATGCTACTTTCGGACTTCTGACAAACTTAGCAACCCCCTCTATTTCCCAAATTGAACTTTGTTAAAAACACCCCTTTTTGAAATAATGAATTATTCCTTTCACAATTGACTGTACCTGTGTCAGGTGCACTTTTTGAAAGACCAAGGGTGTATATTTACCATATTCAGTTGAAAGGCAGATAATTTATTTGGTCTTTACACAGTGAAGCCTTCAACTTTGGGTAATTTTCAGAAAAGAGCTAAATTAGGTGAAATATGGCAATTTTCTTATTTTTAACCGTTGTCATGGCAACCAAAGTGCAATGCAAAAACTATGCTTTTTTTTTACACTTTGGTTGAAGGAATTAACATGTGCAAAGAGTAAACAAAATCCATTCGAACAAAAATTCAATTTTTTGGGTTATACAATTTGAAAATAAACACATTTTTTTCCAAAAGGGGACAAAGTTTAGGGCAGCACTGCTTCCCAGTACAACAAATACCAAAACTTTTTTTTTAAATTCTTACAGACCAGTATCTTATCTTTCATGCCTGGAAGCAAAACTTTCCTAAATATGCCACTTTGGGACTTCTGACAATTTTAGCAACCCCCCGTATTTCCCAAATTGACTTTTCCTCAAAACACCCCTTTTTGAAATAATGGAATCTTCCATTTGCAATTAACTGTACTTTTGTCAAACGCATTTTTGGAAAGATTAAGGATGCATATTTATCATATCCAGCTGAGAGGTAGGTCCACTATTTGGTTTTTACACAGTGGAGCCCTCAACTTTGGGTAATTTTTACTCGTGAAAAGAGCTAAATTATGTGAAATATGGTAATTTTCTACTTTTGACTGTTGCCATGGCAACAAAGGTGTAAATGCAAAACTTATGCTTTATTTTTACATTTTGGTTGATGGCCTTCACTTGTGCAAAGTATAAACGAAATCCATTTTTGAAAGTCCGCCATCACTTCTTTGATATTTAGAGCAACCCAGTCTTAAAAATTGAAGAAAAAATTAATTAAGTTTAGTTGTTAGAAAATAAACTTGATTTATTTTCAAGAGTTGAGAGATTTGTTTGATAATATTTGAGTATTTTGAATACTAAGCAGTATGTGGCTGCCACCCTATTAGGCCAAATAAAAAAAATACTAGTTAAATCGTCCCCGCCCGCATCCTTTTTATGGGGCCGCATCCTTTTTTTTTTTTACTATTTATTACTTTTCGATTTTTGTAAAAAAAATATATAAAAAAATCCATCTTTTCAATAAGACTGGCCTATGAGCTTTTCCCGAATCTAACTTGATGCTCTCTAACACTTGTATCCATCTGTTTCATAAAACAAGATTAGTGAATGCCTACCAGCAAATCTTTTTAGTGTTATCCGACCCTGTTAGTGTTAGTGTTAACACAGGTCCTCATGCAACCATGATGCAACTAATAGGTATAAATAAGTTTGCAGTTGATTCAAACTGAAGAATTGTTGGCCTGTTTGATTCGAAATACTAAGAGGCCATCTTGAAAAAAAACAGTAAATAGTAAATAGTTCGGCCCTCATCCTCCTCTTTTTTGAAAAATCCGGACTATCAACTAGTATTTTTTTTAATTTGGCCTTATACTCCATTACAGAAATTACCGTCTTCAGGCACATACGTACAGAATTGTTCGTTACTCACCTTGTTTGCAATATTATAGGAACAATGCTTCATGAACCCCCACGGTACAATTTAGACAAACAGCATACAATGAACATTTTATTTCCTGCAGGCTGGTTGTGGTACCAATAAAAACAACCGGGGATAACAAAACAAGTTCGCTGAGTTTTCCCTTGAACTTGGAAATCTGCATAGGCTTGTACGGAGCTCTGGAAGTGCCACTCGGCATGTTGAGATCCTGAGATAGTTCTATCTTAACGCAAAAATAAAAACACTCTTTACTTTTCGAGTTGTCCCTCAAATGGCTCTTTAAAACAAAGTGGTGATTGTTTCACTCTTTTAGAGGGGTTTCACTCCAGAACAGAGTGACAAATTACTCAAAAAGATTCTCACTTCAGTCTAAAAGATTGGACGACCACTCGAAAAAGAGTTGTCCCTCATTATGGCTCTTCAAAAAGAGTGCCTTTTTCACTCTTTTACATTAAGGTGTGATTGCAGATGTCATAGACGTAAGATGACGACATTGGGATGACGGCTTCTCCAAAAGCTCTTTTCACGTTTGGTGATTACTCATTATATTTATTAAAATAAAAACTGAATTGGTAACGAGCAACGGAGGGTTGTTGATAGTATGACACAATGTGAGAAACGACTCCCTCTGAAGTAACCTAGTTTTTGAGAAAGGCGTATTTTCTAACTCTAATATTAAAAGACTTCAGCTGAAGCCTTTCATTTCTACCTGCTAAAAGCACACACATTGTACACCAAGGGTGTTTTTTCATTCATCATTTTCTTGCTACTTCGAGGAGACCAATTGAGTCCAAATTTTCACAGGTTTGATATCTTTAAAGGCAGTGGACACTATCGGTAATTACTCAAAATAATTATTGGCATAAAACCTTTCTTGGTGACGACTAATGGGGAGAGGTTGATGGTATAAAACATTGTGAGAAACGGCAGCCTCTGAAGTGCCATAGTTTTCGAGAAAGAAATAATTTTCCACGAATTTGATTTTGAGACCTCAGATTTAGAACTTGAGGTCTCTAAATCAGCCATCTAAACGCACACAACTTCGTGTGACAAGGGTTATTTTTTTTTCATTATCATCTCGCAACTTCGATGACCGATTGAGCCCAAATTTTCACAGGTTAGTTATTTTATGCATATGTTGAGATACACCAACTGTGAAGTTTAGTCTTTGACAATTACCAATAGTGTCCATTGCCTTTAAGTAAAATGTCGACTTCCCAATATTTAAATTCGCCATGATATGAATACATCATAATTATCCTGAAAATACCGAGATCACAGGAAACATTATCTTGGAAAGGTATACTTCCAACCTCAGGATGCCGTCCTTCCGTTTTTATGGAAGACGACGTTCTATTTTCCAGATCTCGTCACCCTGAGATGTCATGAGTTACGGTTTTGTGCCATCATCTGGGCACAATCTCATGGCTCTGCTACTCTCTTAACGTGAAAGAGTAAATAGGCACTCTTTGAAGAGCCATATGAAGGACAACTCTTTTTCGAGTGGTCTTCCACTCTTTTAGATTGAAGTTTGCATCTTTTTGAGTGATTTTTTACTCTGTCCTGGAGTGAAACCCCTCTTAAAGAGTGAAATAACCACCACTCTTTTTGAAGAGCCATATAAGGGACAACTCGAAAAGTAAAGAGTGGTTTTTTTTTTACTCTTTTACATTAGAAAGTACCGCCGAATTCTGAGTTCACGATCACCATTCTCCGTGCAAGCGCTGAGTTTCTGCGCAAGATGTGTAAGCGTGGAATGCCTACTATGCTATAGTTACGTGGAGTACGCAATCGCAGAAGCCTACCCCTGCTAACCCGTGAAATATGCTTGACGTAATCACGGAATTCCCAGCTTCCGTAAGCGCTGATTCTAATTGCTTTACGGTAATCAGAGCCATGAATCTAGGCCTTGGTAGTAAAACCTGGATCTCAACAAAGTATAGAAAGCACTTCCTCAGCTCAATGATGGCAACCAGGCGAGTAAAACGACCATGCTGAGACTGTTTTTTTTATGAAAAGCAATGTAGAAAATAATATGCCTGTAGACCAGTGTCAGATGCAATTGTGTCCGCCATGCAATACTGTCCGCTCCGGACATTTTCGCATATGCTATCGTGTCCGGGCTATAGGAAACAAAAAACGTCCGGCGGACATGTACATGACTGTACAAGTGAGCGTACATGCATTGAACCTATACGTAGCAGCATGAATATTCACGTATTTTATGATTGCAGCAAATGCCCAACGGCCGAAACTTTTCCCATGTCATTCATGACATGCACTTTATAGCTTGTAAAAAATGGCGAACGTGTTCCGTCGACCAAGGGCGTTTAATTTACTGCAAAGACGGTTTTGCATGGGGCGGACACAACTGCTTATGCAAATTTGTCCGGGCGGACACAGTTGCATTATGCAGTAGCGTCCGGGCGGACACGATTTCATATGCAAAACTGTCCGGCGGACATTATTGTATAATGCAATAATGTCCTCCGGATAGTCTTGCATAGAGGACATAACTGCATGCGACACCGGCACTATGACAAGAAACACATCGTTGGCAAGTTGTTAGGGTTCGCTGACTTTATACACAAGTTATACAACTGAACCGGGAAGTTTTATAGAAACGTTCCAAAAGAACAGATTGTTATGCAAACGTCCAGCCACTTCCTGGTTCATGTTTTTCTTGGCACCCATGAAAACATATTTCTGTATATTTATTCAGTAATCAGGCTTGCCAGACCGTACTGTAACACAGCACAATTATTCTAACAGTGGTGTGCCTATCGAAAAGGCGGGCACTTATTTCCATCATGTTCAAGCCACTTATACTGTTCATGTTGTTTGCCTTACAAATCGTGGATGTTCAAACCACCAATGGTTCCTTGGGTTACAACCAGTATGAAGCAACTATCGAAACTTCCTTTCAGCGGATGGTCATGGACTCCTCCTCCGGTAGCCTGCTAGTCGGTTCAATCAACAGACTCTACAAGTTATCCAGTGATTTGCAAGTTGAGTTCGACAACATTACCGGGCCAGTGGATGACAACCAAGCTTGTCCACCTCCTCCTCGGTCCTGCTCGGTGGCTAAGACCCCAACAAACAATTTTAACAAAGTTCTAGTCGTGGATGATGAAAGACACCAGCTGATCGTGTGTGGGAGCGTCTACCAGGGTACCTGCCAGATACTCCGATTGGAGGACTTGGGCCTAGTCGAGTGGCCTACTCGAGAGGTAGTTACCAATACGGAACACGGTACCAATGTAGCGTTTATTGCCCCTGGAACTTCTTCTGGCAGCAGTAGCGTTCTGTACACTGCTGCATCACGAGGAATGTGGTTGAGAAGTGTACCCACTGTAGCAAAGCGAGTTCTTCATAGTTACCGAGCATTTGATCCGACGAATGATGTACAAATTCCTGAAAATACCATCGACGAAACGGCAGCCGGTAATACTTTTGATATTAACTATATAAATGGGTTCTCGAATGGACATTTCAGCTACCTCATCGCTACACAGCTGGAGAATTTTCGAGAAGTCGGCTCTCCCCTGTACACCAAGATTGTTCGCCTGTGCAACGATGATAGTAGCGATAGCATGGTATCTTACATTGAACTTCCTCTTGTATGTAAAGATTCGAATGGAGTGAATTATAATATTGCACGAGCTGCTTTTGTTTCAAAGATGGGAACGCAAGACGATGATGTACTTCTTCTAGACGATGATGTACTTTTTGTTGCCTTTTCAAAAGATGGTTACCTAGCAACTGCACAGACGTCCGTAATTTGTATGTACCCAATGAGAATCATTAATGGGAGGTTTTTGGAAAGGATACGAGACTGCGCCAACCAAGGAACTGACACAACTGAGATTGATTGGCTGGGCAGTAGTACTTGCGTTCAGTCACCTGAATTGGTACGTATACGTCTTGTTATAAGGGAAACACCCATAAAGATGCAAAGAAAGTCGATTCAAATTAATTTGTTTTAAGTTATAACATTGATTTACATTTGCTTTTTGTTTAAACTGCAAATTCAAAAATTAACATATCTGAACTGATCAAAATAACTGATTTGAAGTTATTTCATTTGTTTGAATACCTTCCAATACAGATCGTCTTAATATATCGTGATGGTCTAAATTACTGCCATCGGACAGACACCAATTCCCCTCTAGGTGGTTTGAGAATTCCCATAGAAGCTCGGTCAATTTACACAGCTGATAATAGCATCACGGCAATTCTTGCTACTCCTCATGACGATCAAACGGCTATTTTCCTGGGATCTAAGCAAGGGCATCTTTTAAAGGTATATAAACATATATTAGTTCAGACAATACGTTCGGTTTTTGAAAATTGTCTTGATTTGTTTTACAGATTTTCCAATTTTGTTACGTCTTTAAAAAAGGTCATTTATGAATTGAAATATAAAAGTAGTGACTCGGTATTAAACGTCCGTTTAAAACCTTGCAGGTCCGTGGCCGTTTGATAAAGGATGCGATAATTACCCGAGCTGAACAACTTTGACAATTACAGCGACAGTGACGACAATAACAACATCAAACTGACAAAGACAATAAAAACAACAAATGAAAGCCATTGGACACTTTCGGAACATAATTTTTTTTTTTTTTTAAGTTCACAGATTTACAATTAATTAACTTACAGGGTTTACAGAAGGTAATGGTGAAAGACTTCTCTTGAAATATTATTATTGAGAAAACGTTAAAACAATATCAATTCTCGATATCGAGAATTACGGATTTATTTTAAACACATGTCATTACCACGGCGAAACGTGCGGAAACAAGGTATTGGTTTTTCCGTTATTTTCTCCCGACTCCGATGACCAACTGAGCCTAATTTTCACAGGTTTGTTATTTTATAAAGTTGTGATACACGAAGTGTTGGCTGTTTACCGAAAGTGTCCAATGACATCTTTGAAAGAGTTCACAATATTGCGCTGAGCAATGAATGTAAAGACTATTCTAGCCCGTGCTTTCCGTATGGTTTTAAGAAAACAATTATTTCATTTCATTTCATTTCATTTCATTTTTTAATTTCACAGGCAAAAATTCAAGCACAGACAATAAGAACAGAAGAAAACAAAAACATTAACATACAATACAATAACAAAAAAAGCAGCACCCCTGAAGCATTTGAAAAAAAGTAAACTAAATTACTATCGAGTTAATCTCCTGATGCCACAATTTACGAAGAGACAAAAAGGGACATTACAGATGGACGTTATTAAAACATGGGATACAGTATAAAAATATAGAACTATACAAGCAGTATACAATTATTGTTTTGACGTTCGCATTCAGTTTGCTAGCGTAATGTGTAGGCTAAACACCTCCCTATTATTCTACATACAGCTCTCATTGTCATCATTGACTGAGGCTCGCCTTTACGAGGACATCCCGTTTCAAAGTGGTCAAGAAATAGTCAAAGACGGTCTTCTGTTCAATAAAGGCAAAGATTTTGTCTACGTCTTGCAAGAGAGAAAGGTTAGCTGTAATTTTAGCCGAATTAGAGATTATAATTGTCATAGACAGGCCTAGATCGTAAACAGACCTAAATCCACACAGGCTGAAATAATACAAAAATTCTAAAATATTTCTGAACGGTGAATAGAAAACTCAAATTTATACAGGCACAACAAGGTTACCCGCAACAAATATTTCAAAAGCATTATGTGCCAGGCTTTAAAACCAGGAAGTTATCCAGCAATATTTTCTGCCTTAAAGCCATTATACACTTTCGGTACAGAATTTTTTTTAAAGTTCACAGATTTACAAATAATTTACAGGGTTTACAGAAGGTAATGGTGGAAGACTTATCTTGAAATATTATTCCATGAAATGCTTTACTTTTTGAGAAAACATGAAAACAATATAAATTCTCGATAGCGAGAATTACGGATTTATTTTAAACACATGTCATGAAACGGCGAAACGTTGGGAAACAAGGGTGGGTTTCCCCGTTATTTTCTCCCGTCTCCGACGACCGATTGAGCCTAAATTTTCACAGGTTTGTTATTTTATATATAAGTTGTGATAGACGAAGTGTGGGCCTTGGACAACACGGTTTACCGAAAGTGTCCAATGGCTTTAAGCGGATCTATGAAATGGTGCCCTTCTCTATACTGCAACAATGTAAAGTTATTCAAAGCTGTTCAATGTCGTAAAATTCGTTTTAAAATAACCCAATGCTACCTCAGGGTGCAATATCATGATTTAAATAAAAAATTAAGACTGATTAATTGATTGATTTTTCCCCAAAAATTAGGATTTCAAAATAAGATGCTGTGTCCTTTTATTTATCAGATCACAAAGGTGCCTGTTGAAACGTGTGGCAAGTTCATTAGTTGTGAAGAATGCGTGAACGTTGGAGACCCATATTGTGGATGGTGTTCTCTTAAAAACAAGTAAGTTTAAGCGAAACTATTTATACAGTAAATCATATACTCTTCGTGTTGTGTTTTGATAAATTTTCCATTACTTAAGGAGCATGTTTCTTTCGGATTGAGTTCTTTGGGCCATGACAATCATTTGAACTGAAAATGCTTGAAATATATTTTTAAACAGAATAATGGTGTGTGTTTTGTTTAAGTTCATGACAGAACACCGCTGGTATGATTTCAAGAGACGCATTTATGTTTATAATACTCATTTGTATGGGATTGAGGCATTGCATGCATGCGTGACGTATAACCAAACCACTCTTTGTATAAACATTACACATCTAAAAGGTAGATTGTAAGATCAACTACAAAATTAATAGTCAACTTGCGAGTACAACCATGGGTAAAACTCTTTTGAGGGAGTGGTGGCTCTGATAGGTAGATTGTGTTCTTTTGAGAACTTGTCTTGCTTTTTATTTTTCTACCGTGGAGTTAATACGTATTTATTACGAATTTTGTGCGTTAAAACAACGCTTGAATAGATGAGCATTTCCAAGCAACGAATGTTTTTTTAAAAGACTTAATGGTTATTGTGCCACTTCAAGTTAGGTGAATTTGTATTTTTTTATGTATTTTTATCAGCCTGTTGTTTCTTTTGTTTATTTGTGGTGCTTTTTAAAACGTGTGTCCAATTAAATTTCTTCTTTTTTGGAAATCATTACAGTTTCTTATGTCTTCTTCTTATGTCAGGGTTTGGGACTCTGTATGATTCAACAATTAACGTGAGTTTTTCCCGTGTGTTTTTTCAGTGACTTTTAAAGGGGCTCTTCTCTCCAATAGTAAAATCCTGAGATTACACTACCGGGAATGTTTTCAGAATCAAACCCTCTCGTAAGAGATACCATTTAGATCGAATCTCGCGAAATAAAGGTGCTGATACAGATGTTTATATGTCTTTATTTTGATTGGTTCTAGGTGCTCCACTCGTGCTTCTTGTGTGTACAGTTCTAGGCCGAATAATTGGCTGAGAAATCGTCCATGTATCTCCATCGTCGACCTGTTCCCCAACGGTAGCCGACCAATAATGGATCCTCTTGAAACGGTACGGTTATAGTTATTGCATAATGAATATAAATCAAAGTAAAACGGGATTTGAATCTGCCGAGGCCGGATTAACGAGCCAGGACTCCCAGGGAAATCTGTGTGCCAGGGATTCTGTCCCCCATATGGGAATTTAACGTGGGATGAAGGGGGGATGTTTCAAAAGAGGGCGCTATCAGAAGTAGTTTGTACACCGTAATTTATCGTTTGGGGATACCGTCTCCGACCGAGGGACAGGATCTCCTGCCTCAGAGGCGCTATACCAACTAGGCTATCTAGTTCGCAGGTTCCATATTTTGTCTTTTGTGTGGGCTCCAGTCGCACTTCGATCAATTGACTTGAAATAAAGACTTGATAGAAACTGCCTACAGCCACGGGTTACCATGCCACAGGGGTTATTTTTGATTCATCAATGACACTTCAACCACACATCAACAACATCGTTCGTCTGTCATCATACCACATCAGGAATATTGGTAAGATTCGTAAGTACTTGGACAAAAGTGCCACTGAAAAGGTCATTCATGCATTTGTTACTTCTCGCCTTGACAATGGCAATGTTCTTCTCTACGGTCTTCCTAACAACCAGATTTCCCGTCTTCAACGCCTCCAAAATACTGCTGCCCGCATTGTGACTATGTCTAAGAAATCCTGTTCCCTCACCCCCATTCTGAAACAAGTACACTGGCTCCCTATCTCTCAACGAATCATCTTCAAGCTGATGCTCATTATCCACAAAGCACTTAATGGCAAGGCTCCCCTCTATATTTCTGAACTTCTTCAAGTTTACACTCCATCAAGAAATCTTCGATCAAGTACCATGCTTCTTCTCATCGAACCCAAGTCTCAGCACTCATGGGGAGACAGGTCTTTTTCTTCAGCTGCGCCACGCATCTGGAATTCTCTACCACTTAATCTTAGATCTTGTCTTTGTACCACAACATTCGAATCTCTTCTCAAAACTTATCTTATGTCACAGTTTTTCAAGGATTAATTTTTGTTTTTCTGTTTTTCTTTGTTTTGTTTTCGTTTGTTGTTGGTTTTTCTGCGCCTTGAACACCCAGCAGGGTGGATACGTGCGCATTACAAGTCTTATTATTATTATTATTATTATTATTATTATTATTATGTACACGGCCGCAGAAACGGTTCTCAGTTGTTGCATTGAACTTTGCATTATATAGAAGTACACTCCTTTTACTTTAACTTCAATTATCAATATTATTGATGATTATAATTTAAATTTTGTGAATTTCAGGTAACATTGACGTTTCAATTGTTACCGCAACTTAGCGTTAACGAAACGTACGGATGCCGTTTCGATGAGCTACCTGTGACTTACGGCATCACTAATGGTCAGAGTATCCAGTGCAGGGCACCAGCAAAGGCTGACATACCAGTGATTCCTCCTCAAGGTATACATCGCTCTGGCCAATCACGTATTGGTTTGGAGAGAACATCATATGACCTATTTAGTCGTATCCGCAGATTGGCCATTTATCATCCCTTAATTTTATCATCGTGTTGAGATTCACCAACTGACGTGTTGGGTATTGTTTTGGTATGCAAAGAAAACAGCTACTATTCAGGGTTTGTCTCTTTGTATTTTGAACATTAAAATTTACGTTTACAACATCGCAAGCTCTCATGCGTTCAATTTGCTTCAGTCACATTATTATTGAAATTGCTCTCTGTGCACTTGCATAAAATGGCTGTCGGAATAGTCACTTGTAAATTATTATACCAAGTCAAAGTGAGTAAAATGGTTAATGGTCACTTTTGAGCCGAAAGTTGATTTATGATGGATCTAAGGCATGGGCGTCAATCAGGGGGGGGGGACAGGGGGACATGTCCCCCACCTTTTGGAGGGTGGGGACACAATATTTAATGTCCCCCCACCTTTTTTACCACCTTTATTACGAAGCCCAAGTTTTGCACTGTGTAAGACGAAACCCTGTGTCCCTATATGGGCATTAATCCTGTGGGCAAAGGATGGCACAACATCCCTTCTCAAAATTGGCCATAGATTGCATCACAGAGCATCTTAAATTCAAAATTTTCCCGGGCCCTTAATTGGGCCCGCACCCCGAGCCGTAAAGGCTTCTCACACGCATGCTCCATCGTTGACAGATTTGCACCTCCCCCTTGAAAGAGTGGAAGGGACGTGTACCCCACCCCTACCCCACCCCATCCCATCCCATTTTCGAAGGGTGGGGGACACAGTATCAATGTTCCCCGTGTCGTTTGACCACCTTTGCTTTATTATGAAAATCGTGTTTTGCACTGAGGAATTGTGGAGCACTGGAACACAAATATTCACACAGCTCATTGTTCTGTTTCGTTTGCCATTTGGCCGCTAAATGGCCTAAAGATTGCACTACAGAGCATCTAAAAACACAAAAATTTTCACGGGCCCTTCAGCGGGCCCGGACCCATGCCATAAAGGTTTCACACTCACGTGCTCACTATTTGACAGTATTTTCCCCTAAAACTTGGTTCATAGATCCGCACTTGAAGATGTTGTTACCCCAAAAGGTTTTACTGCTGCTCACATTTTACAGATGTTCTGTTCCGTTCTTTATGCCTCTTATTGGCCTAAGATTGCACCACAGAGCATCTAGAATGCAAAATTTTCCCGGGCCCTTAAGCGGGCCCGGACCCATGCCGTAAAGATTTCGCACCCCTGAGCTCACTCTTCGACAGACTCCCCCCAAAAAACTTGGTTTATAGATCCGAACTTAAAGATGTTGTCAACCCAAAAGGTTCTACTGCTGCTCACATTTTACAGATGTTCTGTTCCATTCTGAGAGATTTGCCCCATAAAACTTGTGTCTAATAGGTCTGGTGATGATAGTGATAAAACGCCGTTTGAGCATTAGAATGCAGAAACAATATTGATATAACGAAGCTATAATTGAGTTGCTTTTTAAGTACAATAACCATGATAGCAAGAATAGGTGCATCATAGCTTAAAAATAGGCATTAAATTCCAACATCTGAGAGGGGGAACATCACCCCTCAGATTCACTAGATTGCACCAGAGAGCATCTACCGGCTAAAAAAAAATCCGGGGCCCTCAAGCGGGCCCCGGACCCCACGCCGCAAATGTTATGTCCCCCCCCCCTCCACACTTCAAGACGGATTGACGCCCCTGATCTGAGGGAGAATGTTATCCGGCCGTCCCGTGGTGCGTTATTTATAAAGTCTCCGTTTTGTATCATTAATGTGTAGAGGACCACGTGGCTATGCTTTTGGGTGTATTTTCATCGGAGTCCATGGTGACTTTTATAAGTACAACATTCAGCTACTTCGATTGTACGAGGCACATGACGTAAGTAGAAGACGTTTCATAAACATGTTATGTCCATTATATTATTCTGTAAATCGTGCGGTACGGAGATGCAGTCAAATTCGACACCAACATTACGCAACATGTGGACACTGCATGCAGCAGACGACCGAAAGTAAGCTTTCCATATCTGTTTTTTGATTGGTCCGGGTGATGTTTGTCAGCTGCATCAAAATCATCTTCAACAAATCAAAAAACAGCTATGGGAAGCTTAATTCAATGTACACGTTTATCCAATGAAATCATTGTACCCAACGGTTTTGCAAAGCAAGTACCCGTCTTTAGTCTACAAACTCAGGGTGGCGCACTTTTTTTTACCCGTAGACATTTCCGTAAAATATCCATTGTGCAAGCGCTAACTTTTGAATGAGGTGCATGCTGGTCTAGCTAGCGGTCAACTTTGATCGCTAGCTAGACCAGCATGCACCTAATTCAATGCCTAAGTCGCATGTGCTGTGTATTTGCGATAAGATCTATTGGAAAACCCCCTGGATAGACTTTCAAAAACTTAACTTGCCAATTGTTTTTGTGGTAACCATTCTGAAGTTTCTGTAAGTCTGGGATGGCAGCTTTTCACAACAACATGCACAAAACGTATCATTTGAACTTATAGTCATACAATATATGACAATCACAGACATGTATCCACTAGGATGGCAATGCTTTCCAGCATCGTTTTCAAAAGGATTCCTGTTTAGCAATTTTTAAGAGGACAATGTTACGGTATAGGCCTACACAGCCAATACAGCTGTTTCTTTTCCAAGTGATCTCATTTTGCTGTCCCTTATTTATGGCCTGACGTTTCATTCCAGGGTCTAAAAACTTTGCTATGGTCGAAACATCAGGCCATTATTAAAGACTGCTTATATATGATGGGTTCTTTTAGTTGCTTAGCAATTTGCAACTTTTTCTATTTCACCTTTTCAGGTGTGGGGCGTGTGTTTTAAGTGATTGGAACTGTGACTGGTGTGTTTTTGACAATGCCTGCACGCACCAAAGTAGCATTTGTACTCATGGAGATACCATTGTCACAGGAAATAATGTAAACTGCTCTCTCTTTCTTTTTTATTTTGATTTTCGTTTTGTCCTGTATGTTTATAATTGCCGAAATGTTTGTGGTGTGTTGTCTTGTTTTGTGACAGTCGGTTTGGCCACACCAGTTGAAGCTAGTATTGTAATTATTGGTGGTACCGGTACTTGCAGCAAATCTTGTATATATAAAGCGTCTTTAATCTTACTAATGCAGCCAGATCTTTAAAAATATTTGTCCACTCGTCCAAACCATGCGTATTATTTTATAAGAGAAACGGACAAACAGATCTGTGACAGCCAACGACGGTTCGTAAAATGCATAACGGTCGGATCAAATGCATCCAAATTTCATGCAGTTAAACAAGTAAAATTCAGTTGTACACTTTCTAACAGTGTTTTTGTTGTTTGTGTTTTGTTCTGTTATTGAAACCATGGAAACAAGTAATGCCTACCGTTCTAGAGATACATGTGAAGAGAATATTCAAAATCAGTTGAAGTGTTGGAGGGGGGATTACGAAACCAGGAAGAGACTAATTAAACACCCATCCACATGATATACCAACACCATAGGAACTCGAACCGGTTTCCACAAAAGCGAAATGTAGAGGGGAAAAACGAGAAACGTGTGTCTTTTTGCTCATTATGAAAATCGTCAGCACGGCTGGAGCGTGTGGGAACATCTTTTTATAACGAAAGAAATGGTGATTTTATGGGCGAGCAAACTTCAATCTGTATGCGTTAAAGATTGACAATTTTTTCGAGGTTTGACAAGCACTTTTCGCCCCTCCAGTATCGCAGCTTCCTATCACCTGCAAACACCGAGGTTTTGACTCAATCAATTCAAACAATGCATGGATAGCTTTTGTTAACTCGAATGACGCAACATTACATTTGACTAATCAAAAAACGAAATCGAATGACCCTTTTCAGTAGCATTCGATTTCGCGCGAAATAGAATAGCTTGGTTGTTAAATTGCTGCTCATTTACCGAAATTGACAGAGACAACATATATTTTCTTTTTTTAAATAACACTCTGTTGCCCTCACTTTGAAAAATAAACGTTCACTTTGTTTGTGTTCTTTTTCATGATGACATGTTTGTCATAGAATCCTGTTAGCTCACCTAGGCAGGGACTAGACTTCTGTCCACAAATACGGCCCCAAACTACACAGATACTTATTCCAGTGGGTACATCCAAAGACTTCGTCGTCAATGTTAGAAGTTTACCTGACCCTACGAAGGTAAAGTAAAACATATTGCTAAGCAGAAACAGTTAATCAACCAAGTTCAATGAAGTTTACATTGTCCCAACTGGCAGCTCATTTCATGTTTTGCCTACAAAGAAATGGTAAACCGGGGCAGTATTGTAGATACTGAAAACCAAATCCACATGTAAGGCTCCTGTCTGGATATAGAACCTGGGTCCAAAGGAAACCACTTAAAGTCACCTGGAAATATATTTTTTATTTCTTTCAAACATAAGAGTATATGCTTACGAACAATAAAACAAATTTTTTAGTAATTGTTTGTCACGATTTATGTGTTTAAAAAATATATAAAGTTGTTTGGGGGCTGACTCCGCCTACCCCTTTTGTGACGTCAATCGAGGCAGACTTTGCCTGCAATGCGTAGGGTAAACACACGTGCAAAGTACATGTACGTCCAAGTCGTGAGTTGGTACGTTTCAAAAAGTGTTTTTCTGCATTCAGCAGCAATACATCTGGTCGGCATTGCCGGAAAAAATAAAAAAATCTTTTTTTTTAAACGTACAAACTCACGACTTGGTCCGTACATGTACTTTGCAATTGTATTTACTCTACGTATTACAGCAAAGTCTGCCTCAATTGACGTCACGAACAGCGCCCTCTCGGGTCGGGGTCTACTCTTAAATTTGTAAATAACATAAGAACTGATTTTTTAAAACCTTAGTTAACTGTTTATTCACATTCCGCTCATCAAAACACATATATTAATGACAAAAGCTTTATTTTGAAAAAATACCACTTCCAGGTGACTTTAACCAACCTGACTGCCGGATATCGACTCGACGTTTCGATCAGATGCTCTGAATTATCCTGACGACGAGCAGAGTACATTGTTCGAATCGTCGATACCACACCGGCTCTTTTCAGAGCCAACACTCCCTCAAAAGATATATCATACACGGTAGTATCCGCAAATTTACTACTAAGTATTTATTTTTTTCACACCATGCAAATCTTCAAACACCATCCACTAACTGAATGAGTTTTTGTGTTTATATCTAAATCAGGTGACGGGTTACCAGTGCTCTTTGTTAGTTGAGGGTACCACGCAGATGACTCGAGCGACGTTAATGACTGATGACGTAATACGGTGTCACGGACGAATGGTGAGAAATTTCAAATAATAATTTACACTCAGCCCAGCAGAGTGTAGGTTTGAGCTCCGCTCTTTACACTTGTGTCCTAAAATCAAAACACTTAATGGCATTACCATTGTTGCTTCGTCCTTCCGGTAGGACATAAACTGTACGCTGCAAAAACAGGGATGTTAAAATCGACACCCTGTGTGTTGTCACATAAATACCGAAGAGATAATACAAATTTACAACAAAGGGTGTTTAAATAACACTTATTTATGTCAACACAATTATATTGGTGTTATTTTAACGCCCTAAATTATGTCAAATTTGATTCTCTCTTCGGTATTACATTTAAACACCTCAGTTTTGCAGTTGGGGCCCGCGTGTACGCTTGAGGGTTTAAGAGAAACAAATATTACACTTGGGGTTTAATGTGACATGCCTATTCGGTAATGAGTTTAGCCAATAACCTGAAAAACAACCACAACAATTCGACTCCCCATTGATGCATTCAATTCCAATTAAGTGTATAATCGCACGCTCATGTAACATTTTGTTTCAACAGTATGACTAAAAAGACCATTGACTGTCGATTATTGTGATTTTGTTTTTTCAAGTATTCATACGAAGCAGATGACAAGAGAGAACTAATTGTACCGTTGCGGGTACATTGGAATGGCGACAGGCAGTTGGAACATAACAACAACACTGGTGAGATCAATAACGAGTATAGACTATTAATATACCGGTATCAATGTGAAATAACTTCATCATCGTCCCATTTGATGTTCCCAAAGTACCGGGATTCATCAGGTATCAACGCTCACATAATATATACACACGTTTTTTCGAGTCTAGAAAATTGAAGACTCCTCTAAAGTTTATTCTCCCATTGCTTTAAATAATTTTTAGTGGCATTCATTTCATTTGAATTTGACGCGAATTTTACTGATACACGTTCCCGCACATAACCAACTTGTTGAACTTTCCTTTTTAGTGCATAATTTTGAACTTTTGTTTGAGGCCATTGGAGTCATGTTATTGTTAGTTATTAAATTGTGCCGCTTAACCTGTACACCTTATTATGTTTTGTTCCTTTATCAATTATTTCCAGTTACCCTTTATAAATGTGACGTGGACCGTCCGGATTGCAGTCGCTGTCTGTCCGTTGAGACGGCGAGACCAGAATTAGGATGCCGCTGGTGTGGTACCAAGTGTCATACTGAATGTCCAAGCAGTTCTTTGAGCCCCGGTAGTCAGTGTCCAGCACCAGTCTTAAAACATGTAGGAATCTTATAAAATTGAAGTGGCTTTTATGAAAAGCCATTTTATACTACAGATCCATCTCAAAAAATGTACTTTTTAGTTCAACTTTCACTTTGATGTTATTTCTTTATGGATTTCTTTTGTATGGATTTCTTTTGTATAAACTAGACGACGATATTTAGTGTAGTCATTTTGAAATCGGTATTTAGCTTAGGACATTCGAACCCATATCCTTAAACTGCTAATATGAAAACTCACACAAACTGAACATCAATGATTTATGTGTCAGGTGTTTCCAGCATCGGGCCCGGTAGAGGGAAACACTGTCATCGAAATTAATGGAAGCGACATTGGTCAGAGTTTTCAAGACATCCAAAGAGTGATGATCGGAAACCAAATATGCAGCCTGACTGGTTGGTACGTCACTGGGCAAAGGTAATACTTATTTTAGATTTGTGAGTCGAGTAGGCCTTCGTAAAATATAAGGGCCTTGTCACACGGGGCAACTTGGAGGCAACGTTGCTTGCTGCAGTGTATGCTACAGGACCACTTTGGGTAGCACTTTGGTAATTTTTCAAACAATGCCTTTAGCTCCCTAATCAATTATGAGAATATTCAAGAGCGAATGGATTCTCTTCTTGGAGATTGCCCGGAACTGGTTTCCTGTAAATTGCCTTATGTGACATGGCCCTAAGTTGAGTGTAACTTCTTTGACTTGCATTACACAATACACGGGGCCTCGCGGCTTCACGTTCAATCCGAAGGACGAAGCAATACTGATTAAAGTGTCTTGCTAACACAATGACACAAGTGTCAAGACTGGGACTCTAACCCACACTCTCCTGATCAGGGAAAAAACAGAGCTCGAGTCCCGTGTGCTTGACAGCTCAGCCCCAACACGTCACTAGTAATGGCGCACCTAAATATGGATCTCGATACCCCTACCCCCCCCCCCTTTTATGCCCTTTGTTTCCCTTTTCGCTAGTGTTTTCTTCTATCTGACTATATCTATCTTTTACGCTCAATGTTATTATTCTAGTGTAAGGTGTATAACTTCCCCACTGAGTTCAAGCATAGCACAAACCGTCACCGTATCAGTCGCAAGAACAGCTGGAGTTGAAAACTTGATTAGCACCGGTGCGGTACAGTTCACATATAAGGTAAAAAGGTAAATTACTTTACTTGGTAACGAGCAATGGAGATGCTGTTGCTTCCGCGCTGAGATAACGTAGTTTTTGAGAGAGAGGTAATTTCTCACTCAATAATGTCAAACGGCCTCAGGCATCTGAAAGTACAATGTGCAACAGGGTGTGTTTCTTTTCTTTTTCTTTCTTCAATGACCAATTGAGCTTGAGTTTTACATGTTTGTTATTTTATGAATAATTATATTGGGATACACCAAAAGAGAATACTGGTATTGCACAATTACAAGTGCCTTTAAAAGTGTTTTTGAATATAAAACTTTAAACTTAATCGAGTCTAGTTACGATTGATAATGTTAGAAGTATTGCATTTTGACAGGATCCCGCCATTACTGGGATCTCGCCGATAGAGGGCTACGCAGACGGAGGTACAATATTAACCATTACCGGTACAGACTTGGATATCGGTAGGGACATCCAAGTTAACGTTGCGGCCAATGTAACATGTGATATTACAAGGTGTGTATATATACATCCGCAATTTTTATGACCCAACAATGGATGAAAGTCAATCATGGTCAATGTTGTAAATTGACCAATGTGAGTCGCTTTATTCTGTAAACGGTTTTGGATGGGTGAACGACGTTTACCGTCGTGGTTTCAAGTAACGGTACAACTGTCCGTAATGGTTTTTTTTTATGTTTGTACATAGAGGTACTCTATGGTTTGTAGAAAGAACGTCTCTGTAATGGTAATATCTCAAATCCTTATTATTTCTAGTTTTATAATATTTATTCAATGGTTTATTAAAAATCTATTCAATTCGCTGCCAGCAGCAGAATTACATGAACAGTTACATAGTTAAAAAATTGTAGTAAAACATTACATTACTATTTAAAATGGCCTAAATCTTACACAGAAAAACGGAGAGGGAGAAGCACTGTACACTCTTATAGACGATGTGACCTCTGACGTCACACGAAAACCATAACATGATTCGCGCGCATACTGCCGGGCAAAACCTTTGTGTTTTGTTTTGGCAGCCAGCTAGAAAGTGTACGCAATCTTACTACGACTACGCAACTCAGTGCCCGGCGAAACATGACGTATGTAGTGTTTTGTCAACAGAGGGCGGTTTGAATGTGAACATAGGTCTGTAGGGAGGAGAACAGTTACTTAAAATTAATTAATTAAACATCTGAGTAAAACATTATTATGCATAACTTTTGACAACGAATACACGTACTTGAAACATCGAAACCTGTAAAGCAATCGAGTTTGTTTCCTTCAAGCGTTCTAAAAGCAATTGACGTTGGACCAAAATGGACTTGTACCCGGTTCATACTTCCAGCGAATGTGAATGCGATGCGAATTTTGACGCCACGTGGAGGTTTTCGCTGCGAAAGTTTCGCAGGGGATGAGCACAGCTCAACTTGTTGCAAGTTATCCGTTGCGAATTTTGTCGCGTCAAAATTCGTATTGCATTCACATTTCACAAGAAGTATAATGAGCCGGGCTTTACACGGTCTATTTTCTTTTGTTTTTAAACAGCGTGACCAGCACGACTATACGGTGTTGTTTAGGGATCTCAAGAGAGGGTCATGTCGGCCGTGTTGAGGTGACATTTGATGGCACCCCAAGGAGTTCCGCTGACATCTTCACCTTCGTGCCACTCCCGGATATACTTCGTTTTGATCCACAAAGCAGTATCCAGTCGTAAGTTGGCCACAATCATTGTTTTGGAGAGACTACGGTCCTTTTCGAAACTACGGCTTTGGCTTTGGATTCGCCTTCAGGCTCGTCCGGACGCGTTTTCTCGTCTGAAGCCCGGAGCGTACGCAAAGTACGTGCAATAGTGTAAAAAACAACTGCGATTCTATTTAGCCGATGAGCCATATCCGAAGAAGAAGCCGTTGTATATAACCAAACCGGCCGACTTGGTTAGACGACAAAATGCACACAGTGTATACCATTTTCACTAATCTTTTCGAATTCGGGAAGATTGTTGAAAGTTGATTGTGCTTCCTCATTAGTGAGAGCGTTTTAGTTGGTATTTTTTGCCCCAGATTCATCTTCAACTGAAGCCATAATTTTTCAATGTCGTCATATTTCGTTTCCCATGGTGTTATTTGTATGTGCGAGTTTGTCGCGAAAGAATGGGCTGAAAACCACTCACGATCTGAAGCTGATGAAAGTATTTGTTAGGATAATATTGGTATTTCTTTTGAAACAGTCAAACCTTTTAAATTAGGGGGGGGGTTCTGCATATTCTAAGAAGAAGTCGCAAGTGTGTGATTGGGTATGGCCCAATTTCTTAGAGCCTTTAGCAGAAGTGTTCTGTGTTTTCAGGGTAGTTTCCATGTCACAAACACTGCTATTACTGTAAAGCAGTTTACAGGCAACCAGTTCCAGGCAATCTTGAAAGAATGAAAATCCATTCATATTACATTTTTGTTATTATATTCGTGTGAAGAGTGAGTTACAGATAGGAGAATATCTCTTGTGCATTCGAAGTGCTCCTTTTGCATGTTGCCTCTACAGTTGACTGTAAAACAAATCCATGTGACATGGCCTTTAGGTTGGATTTTAGTTGTGGCGTCACTCATCTGGTTATCAGCAATTTAGCTTACCTTTTGCTTTGCTTACAGTAGGTTGTGGTTATGATGTAGGAATTCCGCTATAATATGAGTTTAGTCTGACGGAAAAATCTGCTTAAATGATTCAGGTCCAACCACCCCGATCCGGACCACGTTTGATAGACTGCAAGAACTTTTGTAAAGGTGTTTTTTTGTTTTTGTTTTTTTAACAAAACAACAGCGGTGGAAGGGTGCTGACTGTATACGGACGAAGGTTCACGGTTGTGTCCAGTGCAACAATAAAAGTGCAGTATAAGAATGACACGTTTAAACAGGTCAGGTTTCAAGTCATTTCTGTTCAATAATTTTAGTTTATATCCCGACACGGCAAATTATTATTAGGTGTTTAAAGGTAGGGTCATTCAGAGTTATGAAATTGCATGCTACCCACAAGTAGTACATGTTTTAGTATATTTAAACAATATTAAATGACCATACAAGCTGGTTGGTAAAAACAAATTATAGCCTATTTTGAGGCAGAATTTTCTTTTGAATCAATATGAATTGAAACTCAGTCAACCCAAAATATTTTAATCTGCATGGATTAAGACAATGTGACAGTTTTGGTTTTGTTTCGTTTTTTGTGCCGTTTTCTCAACACTGATGAAACTTTCCCATGTGACTTTTAATGTACTATGTCTTTACAACTTTGCCGTCAGCATAAAGTCTGTGTTTTTGTTCAAACAACGTTTTATAGCAAGAAACGTTTTTGTTTCATTAACTCCCACGACAGTCATGCCACGTTGAGAGTGCCGAAACCATGCTCTGTACGACGCCTGCCATCGCTGATATTGTCCCCATAACAAACTGCACACTTGCCACGCTCGGACTGGATGTGGACGGGAAACAGCTCTTTATTCCGAGCCCGGGTTTCACCTACTGTCAAAATCCGATCGTCCAAAAGTTTGACGGGGACGAGCTCCTCGTTGATTCAGCCAATATCTCTTCACTAACAATGAAGGTAAAGTTTAGCTGAGATAGACAAAGCCTGCACTCGTGAAAAAACTGCGTTACGTTGGTACTAGCATTATTTTGCATGGAATTTTAGTTACTATAGCAATAAGCGTCCTTGTGAAATAACACTTCTGGAACCCTTTTGTGTGTTTGATAGAAACATGAACCTCTTTTAAAAGCCTCTACTATTAGGGTTTGCCATTGCGTTGATGATTTATTTTGAAATATTGCCAATTGATACATACTGACAGGCTTGTGTTTTGAAAGTTTGAGTCGAGTCGACCCGGTCCCAAACTTTGATTGCCTCAAGTTCATCTCCTTAAAAATGAATTAAATTACATTGAAAACCCACAGGTTTGCTGTGAACAGCACATCCCTAACCCTTTAGCCACACTTCTCTCATTTTCAACCTGCATATTGTGGATTCTCTCACAGGTCGAGATGACGTCATGGGCAATCACTGACTCGGAAATCATGGTAACATTAGGTGGCGAGGCCGAATGCCAATTCGTCACTCTTACGCCCGATGTCCTGACATGCCGTCTACCGTACAACCAACCTCCTGACCAAGCTGTGGCTACGGTAAATAGTGTTGATGGGCAATTAAATATTGTGACACCAACCAAATTGTCAGTTGTGGTTTTTACCAAATTAATTGCACTTGCCTCAAAATGCAGTATCTTATATCGCTAACAAAATGAGTTTATGAAGCAACAAAATGAATGACCATAAATTGTTTTAACTTTAGGTTCGATGGTACGGAAACGGTTCATTTAGATTGGGGAAGGTGGTCTACACGAACGTCGGGCTAACTGCCGATGTTTTCGCCTTAATCACGGCGATAGTTGTGGTGATGTTACTCATTATCTCGGTTTTGGTTACCATCAAGTACTGCAGACAAAAGCGGCGTCTGAAACGCGTCACACAGGAATACAACGAACGTCTTCTAGCTAGGATCAGGGGACTCCACGAAGGTACAATGGTGCAGAATATCATTCACAATAAAGAGCGCCACCAAGAGTTTGGAACGAAATGGAAATCTTAAAGAAACTTGTCGATTTTTACTCACAAATTGCTCAGAAGTAAAGCATTCCCGGGCTTCAAATAAACAATATTGACTCAAAAGCTCGGAGAGGAAAGATTGAACAAACAGTAAATTATCATTTTTAAACAAAAACAAATTTGTTGGTGTTCAAGCTTATAGTACAAATAAAGCTGTGCCAGAATTTGCGGTTATGGCTAAGGGTATTGCTACGAGCAGCATGTAGTTCTACGCATTAGTCTCAAACCACAGTCTCAGCCACAGCACCAATTATTACTCACCATGGTTTATTTAAAATTACATTGAATTTAAAATGAATAAGATAGGATAATGTTGAACATTAAACAGTAAAAATAACTTTAAACAACAAGAACACACACTAATCTGAATGATTTAAAAAATATAGATATGGACTCAGTCTAAGTATAGTGCAGAACCTTGACACCTAACGTTAGTAAGAGATACACGTTCGATGTGACGTCCCAGGACATACTCTTGGTGGCGTGCTTTATTATGAGTTGACTATTTTGGTGATTATTCTTCATTCATTTAAATATCACGACGCGTGTCTACATTCCCAGATATCCTAGAAACTGCTGAAGGAAGACGTGTTCGTAAGCTTTCTGGAACAAAGGTAAACATTCGAGCTAAAGCCAAGAATAATCTACCACCGAAATCGATTGTTTTAAACGAACATGTTAACATCGTGCCTGGTGACCTACATATTAAGTTCAGCCAGTTGGACATGGGTGGTATCCTCGGACAAGGTAAGAACGTTTCTAAAACCAAGTCTCTTCCTGTTGTAAAGTCAACTCGTCATATTGGAAAGTCAATTCGTCATATTTGATTAAGTTTGTATTTTATTGAAAATTCAACTCGTCACATTTTGACTAAGTTTGTAGCCTGCTGAAAAGCCAATTCAACACGTCATATTTAACCTAGTGTGTATAATGCCTATTGGAATGTCAATTCGTCTTATTTGTCACTGGTTACACGGTCAGGCTTTTCACCTCTTCCGCTCCATCTACAAACGCCATGTTTATTTTTGAGATTGATCAATCTATATCAAAAAAATCTCATATTTCGTTGTAAAGCAACGCCTTATTCAATGGAAAACGCACGTCTATAGTACGCGCAGCGCAAAGCATGGGCAAATAAGCAACCTTCTTTTGACTTCTAACCAGTTAGGGCGCCCTACTTAAATGACGTTATGTGCATAAGGTCTATAATAGTTGTTAATAACTGAAATGGGGCTGCGTTTACGATTTAAGGTCGAATTGATTTCTGTATAGGTGCTTTCGGAAGGGTCTTTCAAGCTGTTCTGAACAATGCACAAATTGGTACGGGTCAGACAGTGGCAGTCAAAACGGTGCAAGGTGAGTGTAATAATTTAAGTCAGAAACCTGCAGATTTTATCTTCACTTTTTTGTAACTTTTTGTTAATTTTTTTAGGATTATGCCTGATAAGGATGGTGATGGCCTTCTTATAAGGCATATCTAAAAACTACTTGTCCATCAGTTACTTTTTCGAGAATTTTAAATAATTTTTAAATGCAAGGCTATGGGCATAATGGTATATCTTGCCTTGCATTCCCACTCTGGAACCCGGTACAACTCCCATTTTGGGGCTTTCCTAGGACAATTTTGTGCAGTATTTCTATCTTGAGTTCGTGTTTGGTTTATCTTTCTTCATTGTCTTTTCTCCTGCTGTTGTGTATGTATTTCTGGTTTGTTCTTGCTGTATTTTTATCCGAATAAATAAATAAATTCAATCAATCAATCAATCGATCTATGTGTGTCTTTTAAAGATACCACTGATTCCATGAATGTCATTAAGTTCTTGCAAGAGGGACTTTTGATGAAGAACTTCGACCACCCAAATGTGCTTGGACTCATTGGGTTGACCTTTAACCCAGACGGTCAACCGGTGGTCGTGTTGCCATTCATGCCCAACGGAGACCTCAAGTCGTATGTTGTCAAAAATAAACAGGTATTTAAAATTACTTTCAATTTTAAAATTGTATAACCTTTTTGGTTTAGTTTTTGTGAAGCACCCTTTTTCCGGTGGTTTTACTACACAATATTCTGATCGTTTTAGCATTGGATGTTCGTACACAACATAATAAGAAAGGCCATTTTGTCAAAACACAGCATTCACACTTTATCATGCAGACACTAAAAGTACATGAACAAAACTTGTGAAAGTTATAAGTTCAATCAGTCATCGGGGTCACGAGAAGAACAAAAAAAAAACAAAGAAGTCCTACTATTATAATGTTGTCACTGTTTAAAGGCAGTGGACACTATTGGTAATTGTCAAAGACTAGTTTTCACAGTTGCGAGCGCTATTAGGTGTACCTCAACATATGCATAAAATAAACCTGTGAAAATTTGAGCTCAATCGGTCATCGAACTTGCGAGATAATAATCAAAGAAAAAAAAACACCCTAGTCACATAAAGTTGTGTGTGTTTAGATGGTTGATTTCGAGACCTCAAGTTTTAAATCTGAGGTCTCGAAATCAAATTCGTGGAAAATTACTCCTTTCTCGAAAACTATGGCACTTCAGAGGGAGCTGTTTCTCACAATGTTTTATACCATCAACCTCCCCACATTACTCGTCGTCACCAAGACAGATTTTATGCTAATAATTATTTGGAGTAAATACCAATATTGCCCACTGCCTTTAACTTCGGGTTTGGGACTCATTTGGGAATAAAAACTGCTTACGTTGAATACTAGTTTCTTAAAAACTATATTATAGCATTTCAAGCAAAACTACTTGAAGGGAAGTTTTCCACCCGTGGCAATCTTTGGTGTAAGCATTAAACAAATCTTTCAACTTAAATATTTTCAAACACCCTTACTATAGACATCCTATTTCAAATAGGAGCTGACTCACAACCAGCTATTGAAGTTCGCCTCGCATGTTGCTCATGGAATGGAATACCTTGGCAAAGTGAAGTTCGTCCACCGAGATTTAGCTGCAAGGAACTGCATGTAAGCTTCTGCTGTAAAGGTTGTTTAAAGGCACTGGGGTCGAGTTCACAAAGAGTTAGGACTAGTCTTATCTCGAGTTAGGACTAGTCTTATCTCGAGTTAGGACGAGTTACTCGTCCTAACTTAGGACTAGCCGAACGTTTTTGATATCGACCCCTGGACACCTTTGGTAATTGTCAAAGACCGGCATTCCCACTTGGTGTATCCCGCCTTCATGCACAAAATAACAAATCTGTGAAAAATTGTCATCGAGGTTGCAAAAGAGTAATGAAAGAAAAACACCATTGCTGCACAATTTGTGTGCCTTCAGATGACTACAAAGGCTTCAGGCCTGAATAATGAAATATTTGAGTGGGAAATGACCTCTTTCTTAAAAACTATGTTACTCCAAGGGGAGCCGTTTCTCTCAATGATTTATATTATCAACAGCTCCCTCCGCTGCTCGTTGCTCATAGTAATTTATTTTGGCTGACAATTTATTTGAGTAATTACCAATAGTGCCCAGTGCCTTTAACAAAATACTATCAGTTACAGTGTTGCTATTGATTACTTTAAGTCATCACGACACATGGATAAGACCATTATAAGGCTATTATACTTGGTGGAAAGATCTATTAAAGTGAGTAAGGTTCGTGTTGACACCAAGTAAACTTATATTTTGTGAGGAGTAATTGCTCTGAGAAGAGCCGGTTTGTTCTGCTCTATCGTTTCGGTCAGTGTGCTCTGATCTTCTTCTGTGTATATAATAGGCAAACAGAGTCTTAACAATATGTATCTACAAATATATGGTACTGAAGGTGCTTGCACAAACACAACCATTTTCGTTTTTTTTTTTTTTTGCTTTTGTCTTTTTACTAGAACACAAGCACTTTATTAGAAAGCGCACTCGGCATCCACTGCCAGAATAACTGTAGAAAATCCCTTTAGCGATAAATTTAAGTGATGTTTTTTTTTACCTGCATTACACAACACACGGGACCTACGGCTTTACGTCCCATTTGAAGGAGTGTCTTGCTTAAGGACACTCACGCGTCAAGACAGGGACTTGAACAACTGCTGATCAACAGACTTGTCTTGTTGTTGTTGTTTTTGTTTGTTTTTTAGTTTTTTATTCGGCATCCAAAGGATGGATACAAGTATTACATTAAAAAAAACAGTAATGTAGCAATAATTTGTTATGTTTGAAACACCAACAGGGTTGACGATAAGCTGGTTGTGAAGATAGCAGACTTTGGCTTGTCTCGGGATCTGTCTGAAGCGGACTACTACACTAGTGGGGATAAACACGCCAAACTACCAATCAAATGGATGGCACCAGAATCCATGGAACGCCGGGTGTATAACGCTAAAACAGATGTGGTAAGCTTGTTTGATCTTCCGTCTTTGTGCCTTCCATGATAAACGGCTCGCTCTGAGAGTCTGAAGTTACGTGGGTTCAGAGAAAGAGCTAATTTCTCACTCAAATGTTCAAAGAATTCAGGCCTGAAGCCTTTATGCAACTAATGAATTGAAGAAGAAGAAAAAATTTGCATCAATTAAGGGTGTTTTTTTCTTTCTCTTGCAACTTCGATGACCAATTGGGTAAACATTTTCACAGATCTAGTTATGGGATACACCAAGTGGAAATCTTTGACAATCTTACTAAAGTAGTCCAGTGCCATACTCGACATTTGCTTACTTTTTAACACGTATGAATTTTAGGGGGGTTGCCCCAAACTGTTCAAAAGATTATCTCGATATAGGCGCAATCACTTGCTGTAAGCGCATTTATGTCGCTGTTCGAACTGGCATTACCTTTGTGGAAAAGGTAAACCAGACACCGGCTTTCATGAGATTCCCTTATCACTGCCTAACTTCACGCCGTGCACAACGCAAAATCCACGGCGCGGACAAGGTAAACCAGACACCGGTTTTCATGAGATTCTTGTTGTTTGTCTCTCAGTGGTCGTACGGTGTTCTTCTGTGGGAGTTGTTCTCTGGAGGACGCAGTCCGTATCCTGGCATTCGAAACAGAGACATTTATGATTTCCTGAAACGGGGAGAACGTATGGACCCACCAAGATTCTGCCACATCAAGATGTAAGAGAGAAAACAAATGTTTTCTTTGTGCATCAAACAACACCAGTACTGTATGCCTATCACTCACAATGAATGGTAACAAATAAATGGGTAAAAAGATGTAACAGTGTAAATTATTGGACGATTTATGTAAAATTTAAGAATTCAAATACACAACTCCGTGGCAAGTTTCAGTGACATAAGGTTTATGTAAACTTTTACACAACTTTTGTCAAGTTTTAAATTGATTGTGAAAGTTTTACAGAATAGTTGTTGAATATTGTGTATACTTGAAGAGTAAAGACGCCATTAACATGGGCTTTCAAAGAAGTGAAGCATTCACTGTCTCACCCACAGAGAAGATCAATTTAATTTTGTTTATGACATTCTCATTGCTCAAAATAACAGACACTGATCTGACGAAATTATAAAACTTGTAGTTTCTTGAACAACATTTCATTATAATAAACTAGAGTTGTCTTTGAAATCTTCCCCCTTTAGATCTGAAATCATGCAAAAATGCTGGAGAGATTCCCCAAAGAGCAGATGTTCCTTCCGTGAAATTGTTGGAGAGTTTGACCAGTTGTTGACCACAATCACGCCGGGTGATGCACCGCCTCTACCGGCTACGCCAAGAGACGGTCAGGGAGAGCGCTATACGGGTTACGGCAAAGGCTCCATCATTCCAATGGATGTGATTGAGAATAAAGGTGGCGGAAAACGTGAGAAGGAAAATGTGGTTGGAAACCAGGAAAGTGGGGAGTGTGGGAAGTCTGGGAATGGCGATGGTGAAGGTTACCTCATTCCAACGGGGAATTACGGGGAGGCCAGGGTAGAATGCACGGGAGTTGATCGGAAAGGGGAAGTCACTTTTCCTCGGGAGAATTCCAGTTTGAATGAAAACCGGGGAAACTGGGATGAATGGTACGAGTCTGGGAATGCCAATCGAGGGAGTTATCTCATTCCAACGGGGAATACCAAGGAAGCCTGGGAAGAATGCATGGGAGTTGATCGGGAAAAGGAAGTCACTTCTCCTCGGGAGAATTCCAGTTTGAATGAAAACCGGGGAAATTGGGATGAATGTAACGAATCTGGGAATGCCAATCGAGGGAGTTATCTCATTCCAACGGGAAATACCAAGGAAACCTGGGAAGAATGCACGGGAGTTGATCGGAAAGGGGAAGTCACTTCTCCTCGGGAGAATTCCAGTTTGAAGGAAAACCGGGGAACCTGTGATGAATGTACTGGAAGTGAATATCGTAATAGCTATCTCATTCCTATGATGGAAGAGAATGGTCAGGGAAATTACGGGGATCACTGTTGAGGTGATGCCATTCCTATGGAAAGTTTAAATGGGAAAACGGGAAATTCTAAATAAATGTAAGATGAAAACTATAGTTGAGTGTAAGAATTATGGAAATTACCAAGTATGAGGAGAAACGAATCAGTGAATTGATGGTTATAAAAGTAGAATATGTTTTAAAGGTAAAGTTTGGGAACTTGGGAAATCAGCAGAATGAAGAGGTGCTTAAAATGTGGAACTTCCGGGTCAATGACCCAGTCTGGGTCCCATGGGTTCATAGTTATCTTAAAAGATTACAAATAGGAATTTACTTAGTATTTCTAGACATTTCAAAATAATAGTACTTAAATAATGGTATTTAAAGAGGTTTAGCAACTTTTCATTGCAAAGGAACAAATGCCAGAGTTCTTCCTTTTTAAGGAACACATTGCCTTGGATCGGACGAGTTGGTCTATAAAAAAGCGTTTGTAACCGTTTGTTATAAAATGCATATGGTTAGAAAGATAATTTAAAAGTAGAATACAATAATCCACACAAGTTTGCCTCGAAAGTGCGTGGTTTTCCTTTTACCTCGTCGACTAACACGGTCGGCCATTTATGGGAGTCAAAAATTTGACTCCCATAAATGGCCGACCGTGTTAGTCGACGAGGTAAAAGGAAAACCGTGCAATTTCGAGGCATGTTTGTGTGGATCATTGTATTCTACTTCTACAGCATCTTTCTACCCATATGCATATTATAACAAACGCTTTTCAAAGACCAACTCGACCGATCCAAGGCAACGTGTTCCTTTAATTTAGTATAGTATTTTATACACAGCTTGAGTCTAAAGCAATACTGAAACTTTCCCAACTCCTTTGTAGTATGCAGCGCTGGCAGCGGTTGGTTACCAGTCAAAATGTCATACACTTCGCTTAATTACAACTGGTGTTCTGTTACTGTATTTTACACGTTTATTTGTTGATGGTGGTTTTTTATACATTTTATCGGCAAATAATTTTACTTTTTTATTGAGTTTTTTCCCCCGAATAAAGATTTTTAACTTGGGTCCAGGATCGATACTTTCACTTCGATGTTAAAAAGCAGGCCAACCTACGAACAGCTCTGTTCAAACATAACAAACAACAACCTACAACAAGTACAGTTTATTGTTTCGTTGCTTTAGTTTTTATTAAATACATACACTTCCAGTCATACAGTTTTAAAATCATTTAGTAAAATAAATCTTGGAACTTTAGATATTCCTTTAACTATCTGTTACTCTCATTGCCAGCTTAGAGCTAACTTTCTTCCGACGAATCTTTGAAAATATAAAGTCTTTGCAAGTATACTATTATAATTCCCATGAAGATATAACACAAATGATACAAGAATAATTGCTTAGAAAGTAATAATATAAAATATACATGTAATAATAACAGAATCTTTTGATCAAAAATATTTCGGATGTATCACATTTTGTCATAAATTACTAACACTATACTAATAATATGGTATTTGTCAAGAATTAGGCAATTATAAACAGTGTAAGGAGCTGGTCTTTACTGAGTGGTAATGAGTGGGTTGGTGGTGGGCTATCGAGCCGAAGTCGAGGTCCAGTAACAACAGCCAGCTGCCCAGCAATGTCGTTTCCACGCAATGCAGGCCGGCTCCTAACACTGTTAATGCCATAACACTACTTTTAACCAAAACAATAATTAAAAGTAGGCAGCATTTTTGTTTTCCTTTCACAGTTATTTGTAGAATCGTTCATGTTCAACGGCCAGTCCTAAGGCAGTTAAATTTTGGGTTGGGACCTAATCTCTAACAAATATTACTTTAAAAACTGTTCAACATTAAAATGCATTTTAACGTCTGGCCACCATACATAACGTGTTCTGAATTTATAAACAGCTTCAATGGGAGACTGTGGAACGCTAGCCCATGCAGGTAAAATCCATTCATAAATACTCACGACAGTTTCTCTACTCCTGTTGATGGAGAGCGCATCACATGGGGGTGTTTAAACGGTTGATAATGACCAGTGTTTATAACCTGCTGGCATCCGCGTGTCAGGCGCGGATTATCACGCGGAACGCAATTCGTAGCTATTAGTATTAGCGCGTAATCTATATCTAAGCGCGCGTGCGTACACACAACCCACGCGCAACAGACTTTTCACAAAGCAAATATTTCAAACCTCGATATGTCAATGTATATATATATTTTTTTTTTTCGTTTTTTAACAAAAGGGCATTTATGAATGGGAATAAAAGAATAGTGACTCGTTGTTAAATGTCCGTTTAAAACCTTGCAGGGTCGTTGCCGTGTGATAAAGGCCCTCGCGGGCTTTAAACGGCCGTGTAAGAACTTGTCGCTACCCTTTTATTCCCTTGTTTAGGTACATGTATGTTTGAGCATGAACACATTTCCAAGAATCAATTACCTGCTAAAGTCTCCTGCCATCCTAGCGTCACCTTTCAATAATAATGTTGAAAATAGCTAAGAGTAACTAGGAATATAAATATGAATAGAGGACTTGCGGATACAACCATGTGTAAATTCTTATGTTTTAAAACGGTTAACACTCCCTCACAAGAGATTTTTTTTGTACACATGGTTGTACCCGCAAGTCTACTCTTCATATTTATATTTATAGTTAGTCTTATTGTCCACACCATGCAAAGCTTCAAACTCCACACCATGCAAAGCTTCAAACACCATTTGAAATTATAACACCCCTTACAAATATTCTGCCTTTTCATTTGTTTAGAGCGTGTCACATACCCAATCAATTGTGCATCTGTGTATCTGAAATCCGCGTACGAACGTTACGTGTACAAATGCTGTGTGCATGGACACCTCCTCCTTACATAACTCAGTGTTTCCTCGATACCATATATCTTTGTTTTTCTATTATTCTTTTCTGGTAAATCTGAGCTGCAGTGAACCATTTGATTAGCCCATCAGTTCTTCTTTTAAGATCCTTCAGTCTGATTCAAACTTCATTCTGTTCATTGACCATGTCAATGTCTGTTGGGCTATTGTTCACATTTGCTCCTTATATAAAAAATAAAAAAAAATTAAAAAAGAAAATAAACAGTCTGTTAGAGTGTTATAAAACAAATATTGACTGTTAATTTTGGCTTTTTACCCAAAAACCGACGGTGATCCCCAGACCGTTCCATTTTCCCTCGGCTGCGCCTCGGGAAAATAGAACACTCTGGGATCACCTCGGGAGTCGTGGTTTTAACCATAGAACTCGAAGCAGTCAATATTTATATAATAGCTATTGCAAACTGCTTACCAACCAAAAGGACCTTTGAAATATATATAAAACAAATATTTGGAGGCCTGACGTTATACCAGACTCTTTCTCACCACCAACCATTGTTTTTGCATATAAGAAATATTCTAATGTTGAAAAGGTATTTTTGGTTTGGTTTTTATGTACAAGTTTTAAAAGGGCGAATCAAATAAAGGAAAATTACACCTTTGGTTTTTTGACCAGGGGTGGATTTCATAAAGGTAGTCCTAACTTAGGACTGGTTCTAGGCAATGCTAAGAGATAGGACTGGTCCTAAGTTAGGACCAGTTACTCATCCTTACTTAGGACTAGTCCTATCTCTTAGCATTGCCTAGGACTAGTCCTAAGTTAGGACTACCTTTGTGAAATCCACCCCAGGTTTGATTGTTGATATGTGCAATAAAACTAACCTGCGAAATTCTTATTTCAAAAGTTGGTACCATTTTTGAGGCATCCAAAACATCAGGAGCAATTATGTACATGCTTGAAGAATGTATTTAGAATACACAATCCAAGAAATGTTTCATGCAGGGAATGTTTATCAGATTGAAAAGTTTTAAAATACCTTTCTGTAAAAAAAAAAAAAAAAAAAAAAAAAAACCTCTTCGAAGGGGATCATTTCTCAAAATGCTAATAAACCAATTAGTTGTTATGGTCATTGTATTTTGGAGTAAATACACCAAAAATACCATCTGGCCCTCTAATTCACAAATAATAAAAGAACTTTTAAAATTACTTCGAAAAACATGTTACTTTGCCTAACTGTTTGTCCATCTGCTAAACATTGAGTTGTAGTACAAAACTTGATAAAATAATTTGCAGTAACTTAAAATAGGCCTTTATATTTCAGCTCAATTTAGAGATGTTATCTATTTGTTTGGCAGTTCAGTGCGTATGTTTTTCCCAATCTCCCTGCTGATGATACAGAACGAACTACAAAGATGTATTTTCCTTCACCATTTTCAGATCAATGGGGGGGGGGGTGCTCCTACAGGCAGTTGGGTAACCGCTATTTAGGGGGGGGGCACACACAAGTATGTACATGATGAAAGTGCTAACTACATTCAATGGGATTAACCATTGACAACAAAACAAAAAATTCATATAAAACAAAACTTGCTTGTCTACTCAGTGCAGTAAACACATCAAAATAATAACCTTGAAGTCATAACAGGAAACTGAAGTAGGTCAAACCATAAACCAAATCTCACAATTCCACAGTGAATCTTGTTACATTAAAAAAAACTATTATTCCTACCTATTTGACCATCAACAACAGATATGTATTGAAAGTCACTTTCTATGATTTTTAAGAAAAATAAGTATCACACTCACACAAGAAGATCTATCAAATAATGCACAATTAAAATAAAATCCTTTAAAAAAAGTGAAAGACAAAAAGTCATCTCAAAAGCCAAGGTAATCCAAACAATACCGAAATCAGAAAATTGGAAAGTGTGGTGGTGCGGGTAGATAGGTGTTTATGTATATATTGGTGGAATCCAACTAAGCCTAAATAACCACTCAAGCATTGCTATTAAATCAACAACATAAATGGATCCCAACTAAATTATTCCTCAACAGCAGTGTCTTTGTCGCAATTACATTACCAACTTGAAAATATTACTGGTTATTACAGATTAAAAAAAATGGTTTTCCACGTCATACCGACATTCAAGAATCGATTTATGGTTATTACAGATTTTAAAAATGGTTTTCCACGTCATACCGACGACACTTGATGGTCAACTTTTCCGTTTCTGGCGGACATTAAACTGACCTGGGCTTCGACGGAGGCTGATTCTTGTCTCGTGGCAGGAAAAGTGACCTCTGTATGTGAGGTTGTCTGTGAAAGGTAAGGACAAAACAAGGGATGAATCGAAGAACCGTTAAAGAATTAAAAAGGTAGAGTATCAGCATGATCATATGTCAAAAAAGGAGTGTAGAAAACTTGGCAAAGTTGGACAACGGCTGAAGACAGACCTTTCTGATTAGTGCAAACATGATTAAGCCAACATTTTCAAAGGTTTTATGTTTCATGATCAACATGTCGAGTTGAAACCAACGGTTCTTTTCAGAACCACCCCAACTCATTGGAGATAGTCATTACATGGTGTACCGCAAACCTTTCTATATTTCATGTATATGGTTGAGTGTTAATCACGCAAAACATTAACAACTATTTTGTCAGCTCTGCCAATACTGTATATTTATGCAAAGTGTACTAGCATGATCATGTCACAAATGGAGTATAGAAGATCTTTCATGTTGAAGTAGAGTGACATGGGAGAGGAGGATAATGGAGGATTGAGGTCCTCTGTGGGCAAGTAGGCCTATTGAGCAGGATTAACGGCAGTGGACACTATTGGTAATTACTCAAAATAGTTATTGGCATAACACCTTACTTGTTAACGAGTAATAGGGAGAGGTTGATGGTATAAAACATTGTGAGAAACGGCTCCCTCTAAAGTGATGTAGTTTTTTGAGAAAGAAGTAATTTTCAACTAATGTGATTTCGAGACCTCAGATTTAGAATTTGAGGCCGGAAAATCAAGCATATGAAAGCACACAACTTCGTGTGACAAGGGTGTTTTTTCTTCCACTGTTATCTCGCAACTTCAACGACCGATTGAGCTCAAATTTTCACAGGTTTGTTATTGTACGCATATGTTGAGATACACAAAGTGAGAAGACGTGGTCTTAGACAATTACCAATAGTGTCCATTGTCTTAAAGGGTAATTTTCCATTCAAATTTGGTGCCATAAAAACTGATATTTTTTCACATTACCACGTTACCTCAAAGTGAAATGTTTCTCATAATGCTTTGAAACCTGCTGTAGGCTCCTAACCAATAGTTGTTATTGCCATTATTTTAAGAGTGAATGCCAAAATGTGTACCTTGCCTTAAAGACACTGGGGTCGATTTCACAAAGAGTTAGGACTAGTCCTAACTTAGGACTAGTCCTAGGAGATATACAAATTGCATGGATGGTCCTAAGTTAGGACTGGTAACTGGTCCTAACTCGAGATAAGACTAGTCCTAACTCTTTGTGAAATCCACCCCTGGACACCTTTGGTAATTGTCAAAGACCAGTCTTCTCAGTTGGTGTACACTCTATGATCTCAACATATGCATAAAATAACAAACCTGTGAAAATTTGAGCTCAATTGGTTGTCAAAGTTGTGAGAAAACAGTGGGAAAAAAAACACCCTTGTCACAGGAAGTTGTGTGCTTTCAGATGCTTGATTTCGGGACCTTAAAATCTAATTCTTAGGTCTCGAGATCAAATACAAATATTTTAGTGGAAAATTACATCTTTCTCAAAAACTACTGTACTTCAGAGGGAGCCGTTTCTCACAATGCTTTATACTATCAACGGCTTTCCATTGCTGGTTACCAATTAGGTTTCTATGCTAACAATTACTTTGAGTAATTACCAATAGTGTAATTGCCAATGTCTTTAAAGGCAGTGGACACTATTGGTAATTACTCAAAATAATTATTAGCATAAAACCTTACTTGGTGACAAGTAATGGGAAGCTGTTGATGGTATAAAACATTGTAAGAAACGGCTTCTTCTGAAGTGACGTAGTTTTCGAGAAAGAAGTAATTTTCCACGAATTTGATTCCGAGACCTCAAGTTTAGAACTTGAGGTCTCGAAATCAAGCATCTAAACGAACACAACTTCATGTGACAAGGGTGTTTTTTCTTTCATTATTATCTCGCAACTTTGACTACCAATTAAGCTAAAATTTTCACAGGTTTGTTATTTTATGCATACGTTGAGATACACCAAGTATGAAGACTGGTCTTTGACAATTACCAATAGTGTCCAATGTCTTTAAAGACTTATTCTGTTACTTACAGGTGTGATTGGAAGATGTTGGGAATGAAGAACGGCGTCATGGACAGTTAGATACATGTGATCCAACCCAATAGTGTGGTCGTTTAACCGATCAAAATATTGAAGCAGGGCTTCCCTCGTGGCAACTGGAACAAACAAACAAATCATTTATAATGTAATGTTTAAAGGAACGTTACAGAATTGGTAAGACAAAAAAAAGGGTGAAGATCACATTTTACAAAAAACTTACACGGTCTAATGATGATGATGGTAGAAAACATCCCTTGAACTATTTCTGTCTGAAATTTCATATTTGATTAGAAATAAAAAGTCTAATATCGCGTTTGGGGTTTATTGCTCAGTGAGCTTTTTATTCATTTCTGTATTGGCATCGATGCAATGCAAAATTTGTAATCGGTTTTTCACTATTCTCTCGTGACCAAGATGCCTAATCGAACTCAAACTTCTACAGGTTTGTCATTTTATGTATATGGTGGATTATACAAAGTGCTTACACTGCCAGCAACTTTTTTGCCAGAAAAACCGATTCTGTATAAATGTTCCTTTAAAGACACTGGACACTATTGGTAATTGTCAAAGACCAGTCTTCTCACTTGGTGTATCTCAACATGTGCATAAAATAACAAACCGGTGAAAATTCGGGCTTGATTTGTTGTCGGAGTTGCGAGAAAACTATGAAAGAAAAATACACCCTTGTCACACAAAGTTGTGTGCTTTCAGATGCTTGATTTCGAGACCTCAAATTCTCAATTTGAGGTCTCGAAATCAAATTAGTGTAAAATTACTTCTTCCTCAAAAACTATGTCACTTAAGAGAGAGCCGTTTCTCACAATGTTTTATGCCATTAACCTCTCCCCATTACTCGTTACCAAGTGAGGTTTTATGCTGATAATTATTTTGAGTAATTACCAATAGTGTCCACTGCCTTTAACCATATCAAAGAACTTACTCAAAGCTTCCCTTGTGATTGGTTGAAAGAAAGGAAATGCAAAGATCACGCACGATACTTGGTCATGTTGGTGTTATGAAAAAGTAGGAATATTTTACAAAGTACAAGGGCTGACCTACATGTACATGTACTAATGGTGTAGGCTTTGTTGGCAGACCCACAACTCATGGAGAAAGTTTTATCGATACATGGTTTCTCTACAACCCTGAGTAGGTTCCAATATTTTACCATTTGTTCTATAAGGCAAAATAAATAAAAAATACCAGTTGATCATCCCGATTTTTCAAAAGAGAGGAGGATGAGGGCCTTATTATTTACTGTTTATTTTTATTTTTTCAAGATGGCCGCTTAGTATTTTAAATCAAACAGGCCACCAATTCTTCAGTTTGAACCCATTGCAAACTTATTTTATTATTTGTTGCATGAGGACCTGTGGTAACACTATTACTGTATTAGTATTACCAGGGTCGGATTCGTAAAAAGATTTGCTGGTAGGCATTCACTATTAATGTTTTATGAAACGGACAGTTACACGTGTTTGAGAGCATCCCGTTAGATATCGAAAAAGCTCCAGTCCCTTTTTTTTTTTTTTCCCACAAAAATCGAAAAATAATAAATAGTAATAAAAAGATGCGGCCCCAAAAAAGGATGCGGGCGGGGACGATCAACTGGTATTTTTATTTTATTTGGCCTCAGCCATTTTGAGATATGGTGGACACGATACTATGACACTATTAGGTTTGGGTAAATCTGTCTGCCTACACTCAAATCAAACAGTGCACTCATATAGGTGTATGCCATACCTCGAAAAAGGCTAATGAAGCATCTTTTGAATAACACACTCTGGAAGTCAAATATTTTCTTCAAACGCCTGTGATGTAACGTCTTTTTGATTTAACTTATATTATAACTAAAGTAAATGTGTATTTTACTTTCCCTGCTGAGCCCATCCGCTTTTGATCGGTTTTGTTAGTTTGTTTGTATGTCTACAGATTTATAGTTTGTTCAAATACAGGTACACCCCTTTTACCCAACCAGTATGTCATTAATGTTACATGGGTGTTAAGTTTGGGCTCAACGGGTGTACCTGTCTGAGACTCATGCTTGTAAGTTTTGCTTCTTAGTGAGCTCCCCTGAAGTATCATAAAAGAGTATTAAATTTATTTCCTCCTGGCTTAACTGTATCATTTGGAACAGGTACACGGTATATTATTGCCTACATTTATTTTACAACGTTACTCTGGAAACAATAAACCTTAAAGGATTTGGGTACTTTTTGTAGTACATAACACAATTTCCACAGATTTACATTAAACATACACCGTTTGCATTAATGAGAGTAGAAAACGTACCCTAAAATATTAGTTGCTGAGGTGCTGTAGTTTTTAAGAAATGATTAAAACAAGGTCATGAAAATATGTTTTTTACATGCTAAAATAATTTTCGTCTCATAATCACCGAGACGAAAATTATTATCATGACATTGTTTTACTCATTTCTCAAAAACTACAGCACCTCAGCAAGTAATATTTTCAGAGAAGTTTTCTTCTATCGTTATCTTCAAACTGTGTAAGTTGAATGTAAATCTGTGGACATTATGTTTTTTGTCCTACAAAAAGTACATTAAAGGTAGATGACACTATTGGTAATTGTCAAAGACTAGCCTTCACAGTTGGTGTATCTTAACATATGCATAAAATAACAAACCTGTGAAAATTCAAGCTCAATCGGTTATCGAAGTTGCGAAATAATAATGAAAGAATGAAAAACCTTGTCAAACAAAGTTGTGTGCGTTTAGATGGTTCATTTTGAGACCTCAAGTTTTAAATCTGAGGTCTCGAAATCAAATTCGTGGAAAATTACTTCTTTCTCGAAAATTATGTAACTTCAGAGGGAGCCTTTTCTCACAATGTTTTATACCATCAACCTCTCCCCATCACTTGCACCAAGAAAGGTTTTATGCTCATAATTATTTTGAGTAATTACCAATAGTGTCCACTGCATTTAAATCCTTTTGAAAAAGATAAAAGGAAATGGTGAGTTTTTACCTTTACACCCTGCGAAGACTACGTGGATTTCTTTCTTGCAGCAGTGATCGACAATTGAATGCAGCGTCTTCAGACCGACCATGTCGACGAAACTGAACATGCTACAATCGATAATAACGGTGTGGAGGGGACTGTCTGATGATGTTATCGCACCAGAGAGACTGGAGAGTTCTGAGGTTTCTGATGAGCTCTGGGGAGTCCCTTCGTTGCCGTTGTGCTGATGATAGAATGGGTAAGAAGTAATGTAAAGGAAGTATTAGCATGGGTAAGATGTTGTATTATAAGTTATCACACAAGCGCGAGTGGAATACGGAAAAATATAGCACTTCTGCATCCCATACCCAACGAGGCCGAACGCAAAGTTGGATATGGGACACAGATGCGCCATATTTTTATTTATTCCACGAGCGCTTGTGTGATAATATGTGAATTTATCTTCCAGTTTAACATATTTAAGGCGCAAAGTTTCAAATTTCAGAACGTTATTTTGCGTTGAAGCGCACAAAGTTTAGAATGTAATTTTTGCATTGTCCGTATACGGAGCGTGACGCATTTACATTCACAATACGCACTGTGTAATAAAAACAGAGGAAGTAGGATATAAAACAGAGGAAGTAGTATATATGTTTTTATCCCCCTAGTAGTTCGAGCATCTGATTGGTGGATTAGCGCGTCCTGGACGATAAATAGGAATTATTAGGCGAGAGTCTGTTTAAATTCACTGCTCTAGAAGGTGGAAGGTGGGGGGTTTTAATCCTGGGACCCATTTTCTGACAAGTATTGTATACTTCAAGGCAAAGTAAGATGACGTATAGTGGAATTGTTAATTGAGTGTCTGTTTCAAGATTGGGTTATTACTGAACATAAAAACGTACTCTGTGAGAAGCACTGCAGCTGTTTATAGCATTAACTATGTTAAAAAGGATTCACCTTAAAGAAATATGAAGTGGATAATTTTCAAACAAATACCATTTGAATCTGAAAAACGATTTGTGTTTATGAATCATTTCTCAGATTTCTGAGGTTCGGTTTTTCATTCCCGAAATGCTGCAACCAGAAATGCGGTCGTTATCGCCAACATGGATGAACTTGACATTCTCGAAAACGCTACAACCTTTTGCAACGAATTTCTTATAGGTTACTTTTATTGTAAAAATCGACATTTACACATGATTGAAACAATTGAACGGTTCCAAAAACCAAAAGGTACTCTTTGCCTTTAAAGAACTCGATGAGATTGGGCCCAAAGGTGTAAGGCTGTGTCCGAAATGGCGACTTCTGATACAGCTACGGCTAGATCAGCGTATGTGTCAGTGTTGAAGAATAGGCAGATGCCTATGGCATCTAATGGGTGGCATGGTTGGCTTACGTGCGTAAAGCGCTCACCTCTCACCAAGGTGACCCCAGTTCGATTCCCGGACAGGGCCATATGTGAGTTGAGCTGTGCGTTGGTTCTCTGTTGTGCCACAAGGGTTTTCCAGACCATCCATTTATCCTCCCTCGGGAAAAAATCAAAAACTTTTGATCTTGGCTGTGCTATGTGGTCATAATAGGTTGATGTGGCTGGCAGCCAAAGGCGCCCTTTCATGCCAGCTTCTCGAAAATGTTGTAGCCACGTCCTTTGCAATTCAGCTCTTAGCTGTGAGTAAGGATGGTTAGCCCACTAAATTATTACTATTATGCGCAATCTAGCCATAGCTGCAGCCAAAGTCACAGGTTCAGACACAGCCTTAGAGACTTGAAACTCACCGGTTGGGTCCCATTAAGACCATTTCCATTAATAGTGTCACTGGTACCTCGTCGTTGTTTCTTCTTGAAGACTTTAGAATAGAGAGAATTCTTGAAGTATTCGGCGTTGACGAAACACAGGCAGGACTGAGATCTGAATATCTTAATCCCAGGAACCTGTTCCGCCTGTGTAGTCAACATAATGAAAACTCTGATTAAATTTCATTTTGTTGTAAGTGGTTTTCAATTAAGTTCCTAAATTTGCTAAGCATAAAGAAAACCTGCTAAATAGAAGAAACTTTACATAGTTTTCAATTAAGTTCCAAGATTTGCAAAGAATAAAGAAAACCTGCTAAATAGAAGTAAATTTACCCAAACTTGTTAAGCATAACTAAATTCTGCTCAATAGACTAAATTTAAATGGTTTTCAATAAAATTCCCCAAATTACTAAGCCTTCTGAAATCCTGCTAAAAAAAAGAAATTATTACTTGCCAATGATGTACATTAACCAATTAGAGACCATAGCGGCCACTACTTGTAGCAGCATTTACTCAAATGCCCATAGCGGGCTCTAGTGGCCAAGAGAAGTTTAAAGGTACTTCAATCGACCCAAAGATAATATTATATAACAACAAGTGATAATAATTAATTTAATATTTACACTGCCAGCCTAACATAAACATTATTAAGTGCAGAACAAGTTTTAAAATACACAGAATGGAAGAAAAAGATAACGAAACAACACTGGTCACCAGGCCACTGCCCAAAGCACAGTATGGGGAAACGTCTGTCTCGTCAACAGAGAACTAACAGTCACTACTAGTAGGGAAACCTTTCAGTATGAAACATATTTCATCAATACTGGGAATGATATATTATAGGCTTCTGCAGACTTCTCCAACTGTTGAACCTGAGGGCAAAAATAATCGTACATATGTACATCAGAATTAAGTATTTAAAGTAGGACAAACATCATGCCTGCAATATACAATCAGGTATTACACAAATTACCAGTTACAATAAAAACAACAGACAATAAGAAATGGAAAGTACATGTAAATTACGCAGAGTAAACACATTCAATAAAGGAAAACACAAAAAGATCACAACATTCCACAATGCTCATTTTACGTGAGTTACTTTGGTATTAGAACAAGCAGTTCGTGTTGAGTTTGTGGTTTTTACAGTCACCAACTGCTTTACGGTAACCCTCAACACCTACAGCCATCGTTGTGGTGCTTTTGCTGTGATGCCCTTTGTAAACTTAAAAATAAAATTTTCTTTAAAGGCAGTGGACACTATTGGTAATTATCAAAGACTAGCCTTCACAGTTGGTGTATCTCAACGTATGCACAAAATAACAAACCTGTGAAAATTTGAGCTCAATTGGTCATCGAACTTGCGAGATAATAATGAAAGAAAAAAACACCCTTGTCACACGAAGTTTTGTGCATTTAGATGGTTGATTTCGAGACCTCAAGTTCTAAATCTGAGGTCAAATTTGTGGAAAATTACTTGTTTCTACATCACTTCAGAGAGAGCCGTTTTTCACAATGTTTTATACCATCAACCTCTCCCCATTACTCGTCACCAAGAAAGGTTTTATGCTAATAAATATTTTGAGTAATTACCAATAGTGTCCACTGCCTCTTAACAGAGGGAAACTGCAGAGCCCCTTCAAGAGTGAAGCTCTATAATCACACTGGGACAATGCCAATGTATATGGTCCGTCAAATATGGTTTCCACCGAGCTTTGAGACTGCCCATTCACATTCTCTGAAACCTTAGACTTACAACTCTCCCTGATTCTGCAGAATCTTTCCATTTCTCATGAACTTCTCAACTATCCTGAGACTTAAAATATTTGACTTACTGCCTCATAGTAGTTGATATCTCTGTAGATGTCAGTGCCAGGAATGCGGCCGATGATCGAGCTGTAAGGTTGCTGGGTGCGTATGATGACCGTCATTAGGGAGAACACAACACCTATAGCCAAGCCAATATCCACGCCGAGTAAGATGGTAGAGAGACAGGTTACCATCCATATCAACTAGGAGGGCAAAAACAACAATGAGTCCTAATAACATGAAATCAAATCTTCTTTTCAAATCTATTAAAGCAAAATTTTTCACAATATTAATGCCCATATCAATTTGTTATAAATACAATCGCGATTTGTATATTGGGCTGAGGGTGCTTATACTTAAAGAAACCCCATTTGCCAAACTCGCCCGAATTTTTGTTACCATTACATAGGTTGAATGATAACATGAACAGCAAAATTCTTAATTGTTTACAAGAAAAGAAGACAGAGGGGTAGAAGTTGGGTAGTGTCATTTAAAAGTTGTTTTTACTCCGAGCAAATTAGCCATTTAATTAACCATTTGTTTACTGTTAAATAAAAAAATTCTTGTTGAAATGTTGATGAGAAACTTTGAGACAGGTTAGTTCTTGCGCCAACTTCATATCTACTTGGGCCCCCGCACCAAGGCCCTGTGCTGCCTTTTAATGATGGCCCTCATTGCGCGGTCTGCACTCCCATCAATATTGAGCAAGGCGGACGAGGGAGAGAATGTTTATTGTCACAATGCGAATGGGTGCCCCAAGCATGTTTGACAAAATGGTAGAATACTCACAAAGTCATAGGTTGAAACCTGCCACAGTAGTACCAGATCCTTGACCTGACGAAACATGCCAGCAAGCGCTACTACAATGATGGATGCAAGACAGCACTGTGAGCAATGAAGGAATGGAACATCATTAATAATAATCAGCTCTTACATTGCGCTTTATCTACCATCGTCTCTAAGCACTTATTATGATTTTTTATTACTAGTCACATTTATATAGCACCGAGTGGAATACAGAAAAATATATTGCTTCTGCATCCCATACCCAAATGAGGCCAAAGGACGAGATGGGTTTGGGTAACAGATGCAGAACAAAATAATATATTTTAAATAAGAAAAACATCACAGAAAGTCACAGGCCTTGAATTTTCTTCATGAATCTGCGATAAGATCTTTCCTGACGATGACGAGAGCAAGCTAGTCAAAACATTGAGACCAGTTCAAAAACTGATTCCGCTGCAGTACAGTTAATCATGATCCTATAAGCTAAAGTAGTAGTTACAGCCTATTTTCTATACCATCTGCCCGGTATTAGTTAAAAAAGCAGGACAGTTCTTTTCAGAACTGAGAAGTTTCCCGAACCCCCGAACATCTACTCCGTGGTAGTAGAATAAAGCAAGACAGTTCTCTAAGAACAAACTCTACCTGGCAAGTAGATACACACATGGTGTTAGTTACACACATGGTGTTATCGCAAACCAAATTAATATTGATACCTCACCATGCAATGCCTCAAATTCTATATAAGATCTTTTTCAGCATACCTTGGGTAAATCTGTAAATAGTGGACCAATAAGAAGTAGAACCAGAAGAACAATCAAGCTGGATATCAGTCCAGCAAGCTGTACAGAAGAAATTAACATCAACAAAAAATATGAATATTCAGGCAACGCAAAGTCTTGATACTTTTATGAATGTTATTGTATCGTTATTTCTCTCCACAAGCTCAATAAAATCACACACTGAAGAGAAAAACTAAGACCTAAAATATGGTGGAGGAAAAGGAAATGTTTCTACAACCTAAATGTTCCGTCTGCCGATTCTAAAAAGGTCAGACAAGAAATATGGAGAAGGATACACTAAGAAGGAAAAGGAAATGTTCTACAACCTAAATGTTCGGTCTGCCTATTCTAAAAAGTTCAGACAAGAAATATTAAGAAGGCTACACTAAGGAGGAAAAGAAAATGTTTCTACAACCTAAATGTCCCGTCTGCCGATTCTAAAATGTTCAGACAAGAAATATACACAGGAAAAAACAAATAATATAAACAATTGTATTTTCTGTTTGAGTTTGACCTACTATTCAATTTTTATTAGACACTGCAGACTCACTACTTTTTCCCAACCCCCTCACGATTCCTGCTAAAGCAATCCACAGGCATATATCTCGGATGGGATTTGAACCCACTGCCTTAATTATTCTGTGGCAATTGTCGATACCACTAGATCACTGAGCTTTTCCGGTAAATAGAGTCGGCTCAATTCCAGCAAAAGGATCCAAAACAGGGTCCTGTCCTATACAAAAACTGGAAGGTGAGGAACGATAACACTAGGCCAACCCGACCACCCATGACTGGCATAGTCATAATAATATCAAAGTCTTATATAGCACACGTACATGTATCTACCAAACAAGGTTCTCAAGACGTTTAGGATATACATCAGGCCAAATTTAAAAAAATACCAGTTGATCGTCCGGATTTTTCAAAAAAGAGGAAGATGAGGGCCTTATTATTTACTATTTACTATTTGATGTCTGCTTAGCATTTCAAATCAAACAGGCCACCAATTCTTCAGTTTGAATAAACCGCAAACTTATTTATACCTTATTAGTAGCATCATGGTTGCATGAGGACCTGTGTTAACACTAACACTAACAGGGTCGGATAACACTCAAAAGATTTGCTGGTAGGTATTCACTAATATTGTTTTATGAAACAGACGGTTAAGGATGCTGCCCCAAAAAAGGATGCTTGCGGGGACGTTCAACTGGTATTTTTTTTTATTTGGCCTTATACAGAAAGAAGGATTATTGCAGCTACGAGTTATGAGACCCAGTTGTGTAGCATCTTATAAGGGTTTACAAGGTGGTACGCATATTCAGCAGCAAAAGCCAGGAGCACCGGGGCGAAACCATTTTCTTTTTGAAGTGCACTGGGTTCTGTTACAAAAAATTAGTTACACAACACATGGGACCACCGACTTTACATCCCATCCGAATGACCAAGCAATGGTTAAGTGTCTTGCTTAATGTCACCACAAGTGTCACGGTTGGGGAGTCATGCACTAACTATTGGCTTACCTGAGTTTTACCACCAGATACGTCCTGGACGAGCGACCGTGATAATGAAGCGGAGACCGGGAAACAATTGAAGAAGGAACCAAAGATCTGACAACTCCCATAGGCCAGTAACTCCTAGAACAGAAACAATCAAGAGTTACAAATGTCCCAAATTCCAAAGGAAAGTGAAGGAGGGGTACTTTTATTATTATTAATATTAGCAAGTCCCTTTAAACCAAGTCCCACAACGGTAATGAGGAATGTTTTGATCAGACGTAATGGCATCCTAAAAAGAAGATGTAAATTTGAATCCTACAATGTATCTTTCTTAAAATTTTGCAGTCGGTAGGAAATCCTTTTTCACAATGATATACATGTAAAGCAAACACTGGCGCCGGAACAAATATATTGACCAAATAGGAAGGTTGCCAACATAGGGCTAGATATACCTCAGCTGGTAAGGCATCCGAGGTTGCAGGTTCGAAGCCTGCTCTAGTAAATTTGCCTTTGTGCAACCCAAGCTTATTTAAACTCAGGTTTATTTTAGGTTTATTTTTCCATACCATGTGTACATGTACAATGTAAACTAATTAAAGAACTTTTAAGTTTAACAGTATGGGGAGGTCGCAGACAGAAAGCCTAGGCTTGTACAGGGTCTGGCCTCTACAAAAAGAATACGTATTAATAATATGTTTCATCATGAGTTTTTGAAAATAGATAAATATTTCTATATGTTTATTTATTGAATAAATTTAATTTAATAATTATTAACCTGATAAGTCAAGAAATTAAAGTTACAAAAAAGAAAAATGACCATCTAAAACTTAACAATTTTATTAATATTGAACTTTAATGCAGGAGGAAACTAAGATACTTGAAGTTAAAGTATGGGAACAACAGGAGGACACATATCAGGCACAGATAAAAACTCAAGCACTGTTCCGTAAATAAAATTAATTCCCACCTGATTTGCATCTATCTCATATTTGTGTTTCTTTGCAAATATCTTTGCCATGGAGATGGAAACAGCGAAGCCCACAATTGCGATGGCAATGGCGTCCCCGATGAGAACACTGAAGTAGCCCAGCGAGGGCAGTCTAGGGGCAGGAATACTGCAGCGGGAGCAACAAAAATAAAGACGCTTTAACAAAGACAAATCAAGAAACAAAATGACCTTAACTTTAAGTTTGAGTATTACTTGCAAATGTTATGCATTAAATAAAGACAATTTTCATATATGCCTTTTTAAATATCGAAACAAAATTCAAGTCAAATATTTAAAACAGATAGTTGTAGTTGTGTTGACTGATTTGAAAGTAGAAAAGTAAAATAACTTCGTAGGCCAAACAGACAGATCTTTGTTATTTGAATGTGTCATACATTGTTTTACCATATATGCCCCACAATTTAATATTGGAGTCCAATATGGATAATTATTCGACACTTCACAGCACTGTTCCTAAAAAACGAGTCAGACACACACAGCAACAAAATATAAAGTGAAAACATCCAAAAAGTTTGCAGCTTTGAATGCAAAAAGAGAAAATGAGAGCGAGAAAAGAAATTTACCCTGTGGGAATGTTCCCGACAACAGCCAAGCCCAAATTGTCGTTGAAATGTCCAAAGTATGAGATGACCGTTGCCACAATAATCTGCATTGATAATGTTTGGATGAGTTAGCAAGTAAGCAAACAAATGAATGCCCAGCAACTGCTGAAAATACAGCATTTATGAGAACATCACGCCAGTGCAAAATTATTGTATCTCTCATTGTACATTCTCCTGAAGACGAGCAGAGTTTATTGTTAAAAACTTCAAGACAACACTTACTCTTTTCAGAGCCTACACCCCACAAAAGAAATGTTCACATGGTTGTACCCACAAGATTACTAAGGGAATAAAAGGGTAGGGACGAGTTCTTCTACGCACGCTCAAAGCCGGCAGGGTAGAGCCGAGGGGAGGGCCTTTATCGCACGGCAATTCGAGGTTTGAACAAAAAATTCCCAAAACTTTGTGAAGAATCTGTTCGATGCGCGTGGGTTGTGTTATGCGTGCGCGCTTAGATTATGCGCTGATAGCTATGATTTGCGCGTTCCGCATGATAATCTTGCGCGCCCGACACGCGGAAGCCAGCTCAGTGTGCATGAACAGAGCTCCAGTGTGCATTAACAAAAGGTTTATGCACACCCACATGGCGCTTTCTCCTCCAATAGGAGTAGAGAAACTGTCTGGGGTATTTATGAATATTTATTCATAGTTTCCTCCTACTGTATCTCGACTTTTCACAATGTTGTACAATGTATCTGGCACAAAAAAGGTCAGTACATGTTTTGTTTGCACATCTGGGGTCGATTTCCCCAAAGAGAATCTAACAATCCCTCGCACACACAAAAGGGCAGGGGACCGGTCCTTTTCAGTCGCTGGTCCCCGGTGCTGGAACGCCCTACCAAGTCCTTTTCGGAACACCAACACACTCCAGAGACATTCAAGAGTAAATTAAAAACACATCTATTCTCAAAGTCGTCTTTCTCGTAGCACTCTTCCAGCGCATTGAATTTTGTAAAATGCGCTTTATAAGTCTCGTTTATTATTATTATTATTGTTATTATTAGTATTATTATTAGGACTAGTCCTAGCGCAAGACTAGTCCTAGGAGAAAAGGTTGTACTGAACTGATATATTAAAAACGTACGGCTAGTCCTAAGTTAGGACGAGTAACTCGTCTTAACTCAAGACAAGCTAGTCTCTTTGTGAAATCCACCCTTGGGTGATTTTAAGCAAAATACAAGGTTTACACAAGAAGAGCTATTTTAGGAGATACATCATTTTGCACCAACACAATGAGATGATGGAAAAAGCTAAAAAGATAAGATTAAAAGATCATGCACATTAGGCATGGGATCAAAACAGATCGTTCATTTAACTTCCACCACCATGAAAAAATAAAAAGGTTAAAAGAAAACCTTAAAACATGAAAAGGTAAAAAAGCTAGTAAACCAACAAGCTAAACTGGTCCCACTTACTAGTTTTAAGACTAGAGCAGCATGCATCGGTCCAAAGAAAACTGTGGGGAAAAGGATGTGCTTGGCATAGACCTTATCGCAAATACTGGGGCGTGCGCGTAAAGCTTGGAATTAGGTGCATTGTGGTCTTGCTGGTAGCAAAATTTGATTCATATCTATCCCACAATGCACCTCATTCAACAGTCTGCGCTTGCGCATTGGTATTTGCGATAAGGTCTATGAAGCACTACAGCTGTTGGTAATAAACACTATTCATTAATACCCCAGACAGTTTCTATACTCCTATTGGTGGAGAGCGGGTCACGTGGGGGTGTTTAAATGGTTGATAATGACCAGTGTTTATAACCGGCTGGCTTCCGCGTGTCAGGCGCGCAAGATTATCACGCGGAACGCAATTCGTAGCTATTTGTAAAAGCACATAATCTATTTCTAGAGGCGTAGTCCATTTCTTAGCCCTCGCCTTTGGCTCGGGCCTTTATCACTCGACAATTCGACCCTGCCGGCTTTAAACGGCCGTGTAAGAACTCGTCGCTACCCTTTTATTCCCTTATTTCGAAACAGGATTCCCTTCAAAGTAAAAGCGTCTGGATAATTTCTCAGCGATAAACATTTGAATCCAAGACAAGATTCATGCATGAATCATTTCTCAGACTTCAGAGGGTTGGTGTCGGGAATGCTGAGGTCGAAGATGCGGTTGGTAAACGCTGTCACCTCACTCGATTCAACAATCTTGTAAAAAACCACTACAGGTTTTTGTTCTCGCAATAAGTTGACACTGTATTCAGCTGAAATTTTCCCGTGTTACTTTTATTTGATTTTATTTTCACGTGAAAACTTCCTTGTGCGACAAAGCCCAGTGAAAGCCCAACATTATATCCGAACTCGTGCAAACAAGACCATACACATTCTACTGTAGGTTTACAGCATCACATTCAAGTGCTGTTGGTTAAGCTATCGGAGTGTGAGTTCGTACCCTGGTCATGACACTTGTGTCCAAGACCAAGATGCTTCGTTATAATTGCTTCTCTTCATAATTGCTTCTCTTGGGGTATAAATGGGTACCTGCCAGGGTTGAGGTTGATACTATGTATGAAAGGCCTTTGGAGCGACACAAAAGCTCAGGCTGTTTGTTCCCCAGGGAGCTCAGAAATATTGCAGAAATGTTATCAGCCCAGTGAACAGGGCACTAATGTAAAGCCATTCATTCGATTATTTTCAAGTGCGCTATACATTGACAATTGTTTACACTTTTAACGCCATTTACAATTGTTTGCACTTTTAAGTTATACCGTAGATCCCTTTTCTTTCTTTTTTTGCTACATCTAATTCAATTTTCTTACTATTATTCAACTTACAACGATGAGCTCCGAGGGGACGGGGATATTCCTTCTAGGTTCTCTGACCCGTTGTCTCACCCCGTCTATCACCACGTGTGTCCCCCTGTGTCGTAAGAAGTCTCGGATCTCGTTGATTGCGACTAGAAAGGAGATGGTGATGATGGACGTGATGACTGCCGCCACGTTGACCTGGGAGAGCTTGCTGAAAAACTCAATGTAACCCTGTCGGGTGGAAAGAAAAGTGGTACAAAGTTTAAGGTGCTAAACGCGATTGGGAAGGATAACAAACATCATTGTATGAAGATCATACTACAGTTGTCTTTACTACAAAATAATTTTTTTGGGAGGCAAACAAAAACCGATATTTCTTTATTTTTAGGGCAAAATAAAACTGGAATTCGGGTTAAAAATTGAGAAATTACATCCTTGTACTGACCCTTACGAGGGAAAATGGCCCTGTTGACCTCTGAACTCTGATCCCAAACAGATGTCTGAACTGGCTGGTGAAGACGTGAACCGCTGCTCCAGTAGTGAACCCCCTGACCAGCGGTTCAGAGAGGTAGATGGTGACAAAGCCCAACCTGAAGATGCCCATTAACATCTGAGACGAGAAGGATAGGTGAAGAGAAAATGTTGATGAGTACATTAACAAAAACATTTTGTTTTTCTTGGGGGAAAAATCTACAGGCAACTAAGGTGAGATGACAACATTCCAACGATTTTAAACCAAAACCCCAATATTCGAGCTATTTGAATAAAATACCCATACATTCTAGATACTCCAACCGAGGAATCCAACATTTTAGAGACTCAAATCCAAGACCCCCAATATTCTACAGATTCAAAACCATACCAAAACATTCTCAGACCCCAACATAGACACCTGCAGAACCAATTAAATCATTCTTCAGGCCTGATATTTTACCTGTGAGATGGCAAGGCCATTTCCATTTTGAAAAGGGTACTTCCATTGGAAAATCTTTAAGTCTATGAGAAATTTTTGAAGGGGAACCAAGACCAAGACCAGGGGCCAATTTCATAGAGCTGCTTAAGCAAAAAATTTGCTTAAGCACGAATATAGCTCGCTTATTTTACACATGTTACTGGCCAAAATTTCATGCCATATACATTGCTTATGACTAGTATTTAGCTGTTGTTTACTTAGCATAACAATTGAGTGGTATCTTGGCCGGTCATCTGATTTTACTAAGCAATGAATATTTTGCTTAAGCAAAATTTTGTGCTTAAGCAGCTCTATGAAATTGGGCCCAGGGGCAACAGCGGCAATGGACTCCATGGCCTGCATGTAATTCCAGGCCTGAAGTATGCAATCAGTAAACTAGTTAATCTATTATTTCTGAATTTTTGGCGTTAGATAAAACACTGGTTGACTAGTTCACTGAACATTGATATTAATTTTGACAACACGACCAAGCTGTTTGGAGTCCTTAACGGACCTTGGACGATGAATGACAGAAAGCTCTCGTTTATTCTTGTCAAAAAAGAAATAAATCATTATTTTGGTATGGAAAAAATGATCTTTGTTAAGAATAACAACTTAGACAAGTTCAATACCAAATGGGAGCCTTTTGTATTGCCATGCACATCATCAAATTTCCTGCTTTTGCCATCTGCCTGTTATATTTTCGTACCGTTCTATAAGTAGTTGGTTTTACCAGTATTTTGTGTAGCTTTGTACGTTGAAGTAACTTGAATAAAATTCCCCCTCCAGGAAAAAAAAAAAAAAAGTTAATCTATTATCGCGTCTTTCGTACCTGAGCTATTCCAACAGCTAGGGCCAAAGCGGATGCAACATACACCCTTTGTAAATCATTGTTTTCATCATTTATGGACCCTTCAGTAGCTGCTTCAGTCCCATTGGACGGATCGCTCAGTATTCGGTCGATTGCCTGACCGGTCATGATGCACACAACGGCAAATGTTCCTGTAGCAAATAAGAATAAAGATAGCATCTTATAATATTTATGTGTAAACTCACTTTTGTTCGACACACAACCTAGGCATCAGAAATAAATTATGTACCAAACCATGATTTGATAAACTGTTCATCATCAAGGCCCAATTTCACAGAGCTGCTTAGTAGACAGTTGTGCTTAGCGATTCTGTGCTTAGCAAAAATCTGCAGGAAACCAGTTAAAGACAGTGGACACTATTGGTAGTTATCAAAGAACAGTCTTCTCATTTGGTGTATCTCAACATATGCAATAAATAACAACCCTGTAAAAATTTGAGCTCAATCTGTTGTCGTTGCGAGATAATAATGAAAGAAAAAAACACGAAGTTGTGTGCTTTCAGATGCTTGATTTCGACACCTTGAGGTCTCGAATTCGTGGAAAATTCCTTTATTCTTGAAAACTATGTCACTTCAGAGGGAGCCGTTTCTCACAATGTTTTATAATATCAACCTCTCCCCATTACTCGTAATCAATCATGTCAAGTACGGTCTTATGCTAATAATTATTTTGAGTAATTACCAATAGTGTCCACTGCCTTTAAAGATGGTGTGAGTGATATACGATACTTTGAGTATTCTTTATTCTGGTAAGCATAATTCTGCTTAGCAACCTTTTGTGCTTAAAGGCAAAGTATCCCTTTAGTTTTTAGAACCATCTTGAAGATGATTAAAGCATACTGATCAAAACATTAAGTTTTGCCACAACTGCTTCCATTCAGAACCACCTCAACACATATACTCAAAGAGAGATTTTCAAGATATTTAGTTTGAATGTAAACTTTTGGTGTTATGAAACTTACCAAGTGATATGTGCCGTGACGTTCCCGTGATGGTATAACATAGAACGGAAAAGAATGCCACATATAGACCATACACAGGAGGCAGTGCAGCTAGAAGTGCATACGCCATTGCTGTTTAGAGAAGAGAAAATTTGAACTAAATTGCTGTACCAGGGCTTGAATTAATGGAAAATATAGTGTACCAACGGCTCTTGCCAGAGCCAACACTCCTAGTGGTTCTGTTGTACCCTTAGAGGAACACGTTGCCTTGGATTGGTCGAGTTGGTCTGTAAAAAGCATTTGCAACCGTTTGTTATAAAATGCATATGGGTAGAAAGATGTTGCAAAAGTAGAATACAATGATCAACACAAATATGCCTCAAAATTGCACGGTTTTCCTTTTACCTCGTCGACTCGCATGGTCGGCCATTTATGGGAGTCAAATTTGAATCTCCCATAAATGACCAACCGTGTTAGTTCGCACAGTAAAAAGAAAACCACACAATTTCGAGGCAAACTTGTGTGGATCATTGTATTCTACTTTTAAATCATCTTTCCAACCATATATATGCATTTTATAAAAAAAACGGTCACAAACGCTTTTTATAGACCAACTCGACCGATCCGAGACAACGTGTTCCTTTAATCTAACAGGTCACTTCTTCTATTCTCCACAATTTGAAGAGCTTCAAGACATAATCTCCGCCTAGCTGGTCTCTTTTCTTGGCATCTCTGAATGATGATTATGGTATTTTGATGTATTGGCACAACTGCGCACAGTTGTAAATCTGTCAAGGCTAGACAATTCAGTTGGTATAGTGCCAGCACAATCCGGAAGTTGTTGGTTCAACTTAGAAACCAGCTCTACAACCCAAAATTAGTTTCTGAATGTCATAATTAAAAACCATACAATTAGAAAAAGCTTAGACAGACATAGGAATCTTCAGGCCCAACTCAACACTGAGGCAACAAAGGCGATTGCCTCCATGCCCCCTGTACATTGCCTTGGTGCCCTTGGTTTCGTTGAAATGCTCCAGTAGAAATTTACATAGGGTGCCCTTTACCAAAAAGAAAATGCCTTGGTGCCCTTGCCGTTTAAAAAAATACATACAGGCCTGAGTCTTATACCTTGAGGTATTCTCATAGTTCCAACAGTCAACCCTGAGATGATGTCACTCAATAAGTTCTGTCGGACCTCATATGCAGGCAACCACTTGAAGATGGGAAATCGCCCAGTCATGAAACTCTTTACACTACTCAGTGTGCACCGCTGCTGTCCGACGAACTGCCGTACCCTCATCGACGCGGACTGATCAAGGTCGTTCTGTTCGTAGCCCTGCTGGAACTCATGCTCCGTGTAGACTGGACGGGAAACCTTCATGTTGATGCTTCGTATGTGTCGACGACGTCGGGCATGGTTGGTGTTATCTTCCATATTGGAAGCCATGATTCCTTTGTGTTTCCTTCAAATGTTGTTTTGATTTAAACCTATTTTACGGAAAGATTGGGAACAATTCATTGTTTATGAACATATTTAATAGAAATATAATTTATAGTCATAAATACCTCAGACAGTTTCGCTATTCTTATTGGTGGAGAGCGCGTCACGTGGGGGTGTATAAACCTTTGATAATGACCAGTAAAAAATGTTGAAACATGGGCGTGACACGCGAGCTTGCACCTGTGCTTATAAGACAGTTTCTTCATTCCTATTGGTCGAGAGCAACGGCTCAAACAGTTGTGCCACATCACGCGATATGCACGAAGCGCACAGCTTCACCTTATAAGGAGTTGTTTATCCGAGGGCCTTATCATTTCATAGCTAGCTAGAGGGATGTTGTGTTTAAAGAAATCATTGAACAATTAAAAATTTTGCATTTATTTTACCTTTTGACCAAAAAGTGTTGATGTTTTTTGACCAAAAAGGTATTTATCATAATATGAATGGGAATCAAAGTGTGTTGAATCGGTTTTCAACTAGTGGTTCTTTATAGTTTACCTCGACTTCGTCTCGGTAAAATGATCAAGTCCAGGCCCCGGCACGGGTTTAAAACCACAAGTTAACAACCTCCTCACCACACATTGATTCCCTTATTTATATCACTTTGGATGACATTCCGTATGGCGCCACCACCTTTTCACTCATTTTTACAAAAGGGATATCTCATTGAGGTAAATTAGATACTATATTATATCATATCGAATGAAAAAGTGGTGGCGCCATACGGAAACCTTATTGTCACTTTTGTATTATTAATTTCTGTCTTTTTCACTTCTTTTTTTTCTTTATTATTTTTAGTGTTTTAGAAAAATAAAGAAACTATTTATTTTGAAACTAGGCCTAGTAGTAGTAGTAATAGGCCTACGGTTCAAAATAATCTGATGATAATCTGACTTTGGAGCAAAACAAATGCATTGTCTGCATGTGATATAGAGATGTAGAAAACAGTTTGAAAACCATTCATTAAATTGAAAACAAATGATTAGGCCTACATTTTATATGGAAAAGAATGAAACATGATTTATTCCTGTAATTCTCAATCTCAAGACAAATTACAAAAGTAATGTAATGGGTAAGGAGAGCAAGGGAATCAAATAATTATTAAGGTGATCATGGCCTATGTTAATACTGTCCATTCATGTTTAATTGACTCACTCTCAGGCAGGCTAATGATGGGCATGATGGGCTACCTAAAAATAGAACAGGAATTAGGAAAGGGTTCCGTTATGGCGCCACCACTTTTTCATTCGATTATGAAACTTGATTGAAAGTATCTCATTTACCTCAATAAGAACTCCCTTTTTGTAAAAATGAGAGAAAAAGTGGTGGTGTCATACGGAAAGTTATCCAAACACTGAAAACTTACACTCACAATCAAACATCAGCGAACATAATTATGAAAACACGGTAATTGGAGACTCCATTTAAGTTTTACAACATTCCGACAGCAAAAAGTTACGAGGACGGACGAAACACTCATTAAACACTCATTAAATTTGAGCCCACACTAGTTTTAGTCATTGCACTTAGTTTTTAATGTTCGTCAACGACCGTCATTGATGTTGCATGATGTTGTGTGTGGGGTTTTTCCCCGAGTGTGCGAGGCACTGCTCGACCGTCGTATAAAAGGTGCCGATTTCGAAGCCGAAGCTGAGACTCATTGATTGATTGGCAGTCGGCTTCGCTGCCTTTTGTTTTTTGGTCTGCACTTTAGAATTCCCATCCTCAAAAAGAATACCTGATGTTTTTTAATTCCCTTTTTAGAGCGATTTAGATTTTTCTATTGACTACGACAGTAGTGGCAATTGATGGCAATTGATGTACGTGAGAAAAAATTGCTCTCCGGCTGGCTCTCTGTCTTGTACCCGCATACTTTGAAATCCCACGTGGACTTGTCCGTTTTATTAGCCATTGTGGCGTTAGTTAAAAGGTGTCTCTTATGTCAAAATTGCTAAAAATTAGTACAAAGAGACCCAGTGACTTTCTGAGTGTCTAATACGTAACTGTTTAGGCCAATTTGGTTATCTAATTTAACATGATTATTCTTTGAACTTATATTCTACACAAATTCCTATGAGTGCCGTGTTAAAATAATCAAAAATGTGCAAGTTATTTATTACCTTTTTTTTTATTTATTACCTGCCTTGTATATTGGAAATTAAAAACAAACCTGCTATTGTTTAAACAAAAAAATACCAAAAAGTCTTATTCTTATTCTTGTTCTTTATTTGGCCAATAAACAATTACAAAAACAAGCAGACAGTATGTCAAATATGTACAAAAGTAAAAACAAGGCAAGAAAAACAGTAAGGGCACAGGAAATTACAAAACAACCCTAATGTGATGGCAAGGATCGACAAAAGTATAACACGGTATAGATCGAAAGCCTGTTAATCCAGTCACATAGGAGGCAAACCCTATATAAAATACTCTCTTTGGAAAAATAATAATAATTTGAAATAAATATAATTAAACTGTATACACAAAGCACAATTTAAAATAAGAAAACCAAAACCAGAAATTAGACAAGCAAATAGCAAACAAATAAATAAACAAATAATTAGTTAATTAAAAATATATATAAATAAAAAGTATTAAAAAATAAATGAATAAATAATTAGAAAAGTGCATGTAAAAAGAAATGAAGCAACAAATAATTGAAAATAAGGATGGATTTAACAACAGATAGGTCAATAAATAAAAAGACAAATTGAAATAATAAAAAAACACAAGCAACGAAAAAGTTAATCAAACAATCTCCTTTTCCACTATATAAATACTCTTACGTCAATAAACGGATGATTAAATATGATAAAGCAATCAAAACAATCAATCGATCTAATAAACAAAATAATAAATAAACCAGAATTTAGACAAGCAAATAAATAGTTAAATGAAATTAATAAAACATATTGATATTTTATTACCTTTTAACATGCACTCATATATCTATCTATCCACCCATTCATTCGTTCATCCACTCGATCAATCATATTTTATAAAATATAACTAAATAGATGAGGTGAACAAATAAACAAACAAACAATAGGTAGATGTAAAAAAGAAATAAAGAAATACGAAAATTCAATGTTTGGATGGATATATGGATAAACAATAGGTATATCAGTAAAATGAATAAATACCAAATAAATAACATAACAACACACGCAACCGAAATGTTAAACAAACAAGCTCCTTTTCCAACATAAATACATTAATAAAATAGTGGATTAATAAATATAAATAATTAAGTAAATCAAACAACCAATCAGTCGATAAAGTAATAAAGTAATAAATAAATAAATAAACAAATAAAAACCAAGTCTACTATTCGAAAAGAAAGAAAAAAATCCGTTAAATTCATTACGTAATTTACTACAAACTGTGATCTCAGTTAGGAATCATTACTCAAAATATGATAATTTTTTCTTGACGAAAGTTATTCGTTTTTAGTACTTCAGATGTTTTTCGGTTTTCTTTATAGTACTGTATAGGCATTGACCATCCAATGTTGACGCTCGTTGACGAAAATATGAAACATTGTTTGGAGGTACCAAATTTCGTGTTTTAAAAACTCTTTGTACGAATCCCAGAGTCATAATCCGCGATATAATCGCTTCGCAAGTATAAGTACCCGACTATACCGGTTCATAAGTGTGAGTCTAAAAGGTAAATGGTAGCTGCAACTTCTCTATGGACAAAGCGGCAGCGGGTCAAGTAATATTTTATTTAGGTCGCACACCAGTTACCTTTTAGTAACTAATACGGAGACGGTGTTGTTCTGCTTAACTAGTTACTAAAATGGCTGGAATTCACGTTTTCCGCTCCGTGATCGATGTGTCAAAAACTCACTACAGAGATATACTTCTGAAGAAAAACAGGGTAATTTTCGTCCTCATTTTTTAGTTTGTAGAAACCGTGGTGACAAATAATTTATTTACTAAACAAAATTAAGGGATAACTTTCTGCATGGCGCCACCACTTTTTTACTCATTTTTCACAAAAAGGGATATCTCATTGAGGTCACAAAGATACTATAGGCATATAATTATTTCATATCGAATGAAAAAGTGGTGGCGCCATACGGATACTTTTCCAAAATTAAAAATGCAAACAAAATGATAAAGTGGTGGTGAATTGGGGGCGTGTCGGGCTGGGGCTGTTAGGTTGGGGTCCCAATTTGTTGTGTTTACCATTATTACATATAAATAAAGACAATAATGACACTCTTGTTGTAACTTTTACTCTCAATTTTTAACTATAAACAAACAAATATTAGTCACCAGCAGATTCATAAACAACAAAAATATTGATGATTTTCTGAGTGAATGTCATCCCCCATCCTAGCCCCACTTTTATGTGGCCAAGGCTAGCTGAATCCCTTCCCTAGCCACACGTCCACACCATTCCCTCATGCAGCTAAGAAATAACCAAAAATATAAAAATTCTGGCGCCTCCCCTACACGCCACTCGGCAGTATAAACCGGCTGAATGTGTTCACATAGGCCCCCTAACTCTAGTAAGCTTGCTTTGTGTGTATTGAAAATGAAAAGTGAAACAAATAAAATGGTAAAAAGAAGTTTTTAACGATGACTTTGTTACCTTTCTCCGACTCTAATTTCCTCGATTCTTACACGGCGCAGCCATCTTTGAATATGCACTCTGTCCCCTTCTACCACATATTAACGTTCTGGTTTGTAATTATTACGTATGCTTTATTTGTCTGTGTAGTTTCAACTATCATCATGTTCTGGAGTTTGGAATAGGGGTAAATATTACAGGTAGGTCATAATTAATTTTTATATAATTTGGTTCCAAAATGTTGGTGTAATCATGAGTACTTGTAGTCACACAAAAACTTGTCAGCGCTAGAGGGCATTAATTTCTGAAACTTGATACTTGATAAAGTAATCCCTTTACAGCTGGTAAGAGCTTAACTTGGATGATGTGCTATGCAAGACGCTGTGACCAGTAATAAAAATAATAAAAGTGTAGGACAAGACAAATTGAACATTATATACACTGTACATTGGAGGGAGAAACTAGAGGAATATGTCGTACACTTGCGGGCCCATTACCCAGATCTCCGGAAGGGCTGCAAGCCTAAATGCTTGGATGGAGGGTGCACTGAGAGACAGTAGAAGATAATGTATTCCAGATCCTGACTAACATCAACCCACGAACAGCGTCCTGTGGCAGCAAGTGGTTCGTTGGGTGATAATAGCTACAGTTAGGTTTTCGTGACTTGCGTTCATGAAGTAGTAGCCTCAATGATTGTATGTGATAATTAAACTCTTACATGTACTATGTTTACCACCTGGGCCCAATTTCATAGAGCTGCTAAGCACAAAAATTTGCTTAGCATGAAGTGTTTGCCATGATAAAAACGGGATTACCAACCAAATTTCCATGTGATTTAAGCAAACAACAGCTGAATGCCAGGAACAAGCAATATGCAACAGATGGAAATTTGGTTGGAAATCCTGTTTTAATCAAGAAAGAAATTTCATGCTACGGAAATTTTTGTGCTTAGCCAGGTGTTTGCAGCTCTATGAAATTGGGCCCTGGTACTGTCCTAGCATATACTTTTGAAGCATCTCAAAAATCGGGCACATTGTAGATGTGAATGACTGTTCCCACAGGCAAACGCCCGCAATCCAGAAGACAGCCAGAACGTTCTGCTGGACTGTGACAATACGGCCAAACTATGGAAACACATGCACTTATGTGATGCCGCATAGCCATAAGCATGTGCTGCAAAGGAACTATTTCAATGAAGTCAAACAGATTAGTTTCAAACAAAATATTTCAAAAACATTAAAGGAACACGTTGCCTTGGATTGGTCGAGTTGGTCTATAAAAAGCGTTTGTAACCGTTTGTTATAAAATGCATGTGGGTAGAAAGATGTTGTAAAAGTAGAATACAATGATCCACACAAACATGCCTCGAAAATGCACGGTTTTCCTTTTACCTCGTCGACTAACACGGTCGGCCATTTATGGGAGTCAAATTTTTGACTCCCATAATACGACCGTGTTAGTTCGCACAGTAAAAGGAAAACCACGCAATTTCGAGGCAAACTTGTGTGGATCATTGTATTCTACTTTTAAAACATCTTTCCAACCATATGCATTTTATAAAAAAACAGTTACAGACGCATTTTATAGACCAACTCGTCCGATCCAAGGCAACGTGTTCCTTTAACAAATTAATTTTTATAAACAATGTTTATTTCCAGTTCATCATCTGATGACTACCTCCATGAGTCCATCATCCCAACGATGCATTTCCAGAACAGCTTACCCCGGCTGCCCATTCCCAAGCTACCAGACACCTGTAGGCGGTACCTGGCCTCTCAGAGGCCCCTCCTGACAGACGAGCAATTCGCCCGCACTAAAGCCATCGTCGACGACTTCCAGAGGAACGAAGGACCTGGTGAGATTCTTTTATAAAGGAGGTGTCATGGCAGAGCTGAAAAGAGCACCGAACTCAAGCTCTGGTATTTGTGTTCAGCAGAGTGTGGGTTCGAGTCCTGATCATGACACTAGTGTCCCTGAGCAAGGCTCTTAACTATAATTGCTTCTCGCCACCCAGGGGTAAATGGGTACTTGTGAGGGCAATGATGGTTCTTGTGATTGATTTAGCTTACATGTAGTATCGCATATTTGTTGCACAGGGTGTATACTGTGAACTCATAAGGGATCTGATATGTTTCATGGTTCAAATAAATGGCCCAGTGACCAGGGGAGCACCTTGTCACTAAGTGATGGACTTGAGCACTTTGTAAGAAGCTACTCTTATTATTTTACTAATGTCCCAATAATTTTTACTCCCAAAGAAAAGACAACAGCCTGTCTGGTGATGCCCTTGAAGTATACAGAAAGACTTTGTTTTAGAGGGTTACTGTCCCGTTCCTGGAGATTTTATCAATTTTAAACGTGTAGGCCCTAAATTTGATATATTTTCAATAAACTTTTTTTTGTTTGACTTGAGATTGCAGTTAGCTTTTGAAACAAAGACGACTCTAATATCTGAGGAATATTTTGTTACGTTTCAGATTTGCATACCTTGCTGAAGATACAGGACAGACAAAACAAACACACAAACTACATCTCAGGTAAACAAAACTAAACAGTGTTTTTCAATTTTGTCTTCGTAAATTTTAAACTAATTGACCAATATCCCCAGGTGCAAGTTAATTATCACACTTTCCTTGTTGTTTAGTCCCATTGATAAGGTATAAATTGATATTCCAGCCCACTTCATGTTATATACTGAACACCTTCAGAGTACATAGTCAACCCTCCTACTGTTTGACCATTCAATACCATGTGGTGTTGATATTCCAGCCCACATGATATATAGTGATGAACATATTCTCTGCCTTGTAAAAGAGCTTTGTTTATTGGTTTCTATTTTATACATTGTTGTTATGGCTTTGTACTGTTTTCATGAAGTATGGAAATAAATGTGGGTTTGAATTGAATTAAAGAGTGATTGCATCTATACATTCTGACAGTACACACATGAATGCAGTTTATAGTTTTTGTATCGAGTTTATGTTTTGTTTAATATTTTCATTCTCACAGGTGCCTGGTTTGACATGTACCTGAAAGCAAGGGAATCCATTGTACTCAGTGCTAACCCGTTCATTACGTACAACAGTGATCCCAAGCCAGAGAATATGGACCAGGTAAAACTTTAAAATCTTTTAAATTAAAGAGGGGTTCCAATGTTGAACTAAGTTTAATGCGCTTTTTTGTTCAATAGATAGAGTCCTCATTACAGAGAGAGAAAATTACAATAATAGAAAGGTTTGTATATTTGGTTTGCGGTAACACCATGTGTGTATCTACTTGCCAGGTAGAGTTGTTCTTAAGGAACTGTCTTGCTTTATTTTACTGCCGCGGAGTAGATAAACGGAGGTTCGGGAGACTTCTCAGTTCTGAAAAGAACTGTCCTGCTTTTTAACTATTACCAGGGCGGATGGTATAGAAATTAGACTGGACTACTACTTTAGCTTATAGGATCGTAATTAACTGTACTGCCGCGGAGTCAGTTCTGAATTGGTCTCAACGTAGAAAGGTTTGCGGTAACATCTAGATACCAGCACTTTTTTTCTAGATACCAGCACTTTATAAGATTTATTATTTTATAATTATTAGACATCAAAAACAAATGGCTCTGTACATTACAATAAGAAAATTGTTGCCAGCCGAAAGGTCAAATTCAATAAACCTTTCTGAGATACGGTGGACAAAATGCTACAACACTATAAGGTTTGGGTAAATTTGTGTGTATACACCCAAACCAAACAGAACACTCCAATCATGTCCACCATACCTCAAAAAGGATTATGCCGTTTTGGTTGAATAGAATCAACATTCGTGAATGAATAAAAATTCTTTGAACAAAAATGTAGGACATGTGGTGCTTGTTCCACCAAATTTGACAAAGGATCTATGGGTGTGTGGTATATAATAGAAAATATCGATTTTCAGCAATTTCAAACCTTCTTCTATTTACTTTAGTTGATCAGAGCCACTAACATGATTGTGTCTGCCGCTAAGCTGATGAAGACGCTAAGAGCAAATAAACTAGAGCCGGAACTCTTTCATCTGAATCCTAAGAAGACTGAACTAGATAGCTTCAAGAGGATGGCAAGGTAAGAAAGGGCCACAACTAAAAGATGTATTGTGTCTTAGTTCACGTCGGATCCAAGTTGACTTGGGGGGGTTTTTTTTGAGGGGGGGGGGGGTTGCTGATGCATATTAATCGGGGATAGAGAATGTGGGAGTAGTTGGTTCGAATCCTGTGGATTGTATTTTTTTTTTTTTTATGACTCTGGGAGCACTGGGTATATTCACCTCAAATTGAACATATTATTGAAAGGGGGAAAAAACATGTCTGGCCACATGTTTATGAAATGTGGGGTAAACTATTTCGTGATCGATTTCACAATGCACTAAGATTCATCTCTAGAGGAGTTGTGCGGTATTGCCATGGTGATTTGCATTGTGACATCACATGTCCCTTAGCAATTAAGATTGATAGACAGTGAAGATAATTCTTAACTCTTTGAGAAATCGGCCCCTGTACACAGGGAACCAGACAATAACTGCTGTACTGTAATACCAGTTAATAAACAACTTCAACATTCTCTTGTTCAACTTCTGCATTACTTTTCCTCTTTCTGAAATTAGTCGGATGCCCAAGTCGATCGCTTCCTACTATGCCATCCTTAACAAGGCCTTTCCTCTGGACATGAGTCAGTACTTCAGACTATTCAATTCTTCTCGGATTCCGCTGCCTGTGAGAGACGACTTTGTGACGGACCCGAGTGCAAGACACGTGCTCGTTGTTAGGAACGGCCACTTCTTCACGTTCGACGTCTTGGATACAGATGGTAAGAATCGCAGAGTCTTTATAGCAAGGGCACATTGGTCTAAGCTTGGGCGATATCACAATATTATCGAATTGGTTTTAATCGAAATATCGATATATCGCGACGTATCGCGATATCGATTAAATATCGCAATATCACGATGTATTTCCTAGCTGAGACATCTTGCACCCCATAGGTTTGGAGTAAAACCAGAAGAATAGGTCATCAGAACACCTCTCTTATGCTATGACTGTCTCTTCTACAACTTTCACTTGGAGTTTGAAGACTGATGATGTCAAATTTAATTAATCGCGATTATATCGAATATCGCGGTATATTGTCGGCGATATATCGTGAATAAAATAAATTGATATCGCCCAAGCTTACATTGGTCTGACCTTTGGATACTTGTAGAGTCTTTCTCATAAGGCTAAATACTTGGAAAACTGTGGCAACTTTGTGTTCAGCTGAGCCTATCCCTGATATACACACAGACCAAGTTATGGTATTTTGTATGACAAGTTCTCAACTTGTTCTTTCCATTTTGTTTTTCAACTCCTGAAAAAAAAAAATATATTTTAATATATTCATCAACGTCTCAGTTCTACAGACTATGAGTTTTAGGTACTGCAGACTATGGTATTGTACATGGCTAGTTCTCACCTTGTTTTTTCCATTACTTTTCAATCCCAGGTAATATTCTTCCCCCCTCCGTCATCCATGCTAACATCCGCTACATCTTACAAGACCCCTCCACACCCTCCGAGAATCCCCTGGGCTACCTGACCAGTGAGAATCGAGACACGTGGGCCGGTCTACGCAAACATCTTGCCGATAGCAGTGCAGCTAATGTGGAATCGTTGCGACTCATCGACACAGCCATGCTGTGCGTGTGTCTGGACGAGGCGTCACCTGACACCCCAGAGAGCATGACGAGGCTGATGCTGTATGGAGACGCAAGTAACAGGTACAAATAATAGTCTTCTTGAATATCGTAATATTATAGTCAGGAAAAGCATCCTAATGGAAACAACATGCCAACTTTTTACATCAATTTTTTGTAGAGAAGACAATGAAGACGTTTCAGTTTTTACTGTACTTCTTAAAGTAAATTTTTATTGCCATTCATTTTCAGAGTCATTACCCAGTGTCTACAGACCCTCTAAAGTCATTTCAAGTGTAAGAGATCATATTTTAGACCTCATATGTTTTTTGGAGGGCTGGCCTCCTTCCTACCTCTACCTAAACATGCTTTATAGTAAAGGTTTACAGAAACACCATGCAATGTTAATCTCTGAATGGGTTGGGGTGGTTCTGAAAAGAACCATAGGTTTCAACTCGACGCTGCGATCAGTATGCTCTAGTCATCTTCTGGATAAACCTGGACCACCCCTAATGATTTAGTGGCCATCATTACATGGTGTTACCACAAACCTTACTATATTGTATAAAGAGCACGGTGGAAATTTCCACTATGCTAAGTTTAAAATCTTACTTATGCTTGTTTTTCCAATGCACTGTGTTATTGACTTGATTTATAGGTGGTTTGATAAGTCCATCCAGGTCATCCTGTGCAAGAATGGCATGATGGGAGTCAACTTTGAGCATGCCTGGGGAGACGGTGTGGCCGTCTTAAGATTCTTCAACGAGGTGTACAAGGATAACTCAGAGAACCCCGCAGTAGGGGCGGAGTCAGTACCAAGCAGCGAAGACGCTTCACAGAATGTCCAGAGGGTATGAGTTGTGATAGATTTTATTAATTGGACTGAACAAATAGTTTTACTGTATTTTTATGTGTGTCAAATCTGTTTTTGTTTTTTATGGAGTCTGTTTGTTTGTATTTCTAAAAAGTTGTTATGTTTCATATGAAAGCATCATTTTAAAATACATTTTTTTAGTAAGTTATTTTTTCATGTGGGAGGTTTCAGTATAAATTCATGTTAACCCCTTGTTTATAAGAATGTAGTAAAATATTGTATTTAATGTAAGGCAAGTGCTGCCTGGAAAAAAGACCTGAAGATTTTGTTGATGCATGAAAACAATTTCACCAGTGATGTGTTGTCTTAAACAAAATCATTTACATTTTACTCTGCTTTCCTCCTCTTTCAGATGAACTTTGATCTTGACGCAGGAATCGTCCAAGGGATCAAGACGGCGAAGGACAATTTTATCGCCATGACAACAAGGCTCAGCGTCTGCGCCAAACAGAACTTCTTGTACGGCCGAGACTTCATCAAGACGACTGATATCAGTCCTGATGCTCTGATGCAGCTATCATTCCAGGTGATCAGCGAAATCTTCTTGTTATTTTAAGACTCCTTCCAGTGTTTTGTTGTTTCTTTGCTGACTTGTGAGGGAGGGGAAAAAGGCAACATCTTATTCAGTGTTTTTTAGGGTGTCATGGCTGAGCGGTTCACAGCAAGGAACTCATGTAAAATCTTGACGAGTGGCTTTATACATGGTCTCATATTTAAAAAATCTTGGGGTTCCGTTTTTTTGTTGGTTTTATTCTGGTTTTTGTATTTTATTTTCTTAACGCAAGTAGGAAAGTACTACTTTGAAAGTTTAATTTTTAAGTAAGTGATGTTGAAAGGCGAGGGAATAATTTTTCAGGGGAATTATCATAAATTTTAAACTCTGTTTGATTGTCCAGATGGCGTACTACAGGCTAACAGGGCAGACAACCGCTACCTACGAGTCTGCCAGTACGTCAGCCTTCAAGCATGGCCGAACTGAGACACTACGACCAGCCACGATGGATACCAAGCGATGTGCCGAGGCCTTTCAAAAAGAGTCGGGGGTCAGCGCACAGGAGAAGAGAGCACTGATGAAGGCTTGTTCCGATACGCATTACAACCTCACCAAAGAGGCTCTTATGGGTTAGTGAAAGAAGAGCTCAAGTTTCTAATAAATTTCAAGTTTTCATTCTGTTTTTAAAATCTCTTGATGTACAACGATCAGGTAAAAAAACCTTTAGCAAACGCTGGTAACACTAAGTCCTGGCAATGGGCTGGGGGAAGTCAAAGTCCTTGGTACTAGACTGGATCATTCCACATGTGGTTAGACTGCAGGACTAGCAATCACAAGGTTGAGTTCAAATCCCCCAGCTAACCGCTGATTTTCACAATGACTAGAATAACTATTGTCGTCTAGTTACTGAATCACAATTTCTTGATTTGTGCAATTCATAATCATAGACGTTAGACCAATGTTAGTGTGAGTGAGATTGGCTGTTGCCAGCTTGGCATTCATACCCCATGTGGGAGTTTGCCGAGTTCCCTACATGGGAAGATCATCTGAACAAACAAACAAACAAACAAACAAACACCAAACATGCCAAAGAGGCTCTCATGTGTTTGTGAAAGAAGAGGAAAGCTTTCTAATATATTTGGAGTTTTCTCTCTGTTGTGAAAATCTCTTGATGTAAAATTATCAGAGTAAAAAACCTTTCAGCGAACGCTGGTAACACTAAGTGTTGGCAATGTCCTTTGGGGAGTCAAAGTCCTTGGTGTCCTGGACTGAACCATTCCACATTACAACTACACCAAAGAGGCTTTAATGGGTTAGTGAAAGAAGCAGTCAAGTTTTCTCTCTGTTGTCAAAATCTCTTGGCGTACAATGATCAAAGTTAAAAACCCTTTAGTGAACGCTGGTAACACTAAGTCGTGGCAATGCCCTGGGGGATGTCAATGTCCTTGATGTCCTGGACCATTCCACATTACAACTTTACTAAAGAGGCTCTCATGGGTTAATGAAGTCAGAGGTCAAGCTTTCCAAGACATTTTTTAATTTTCTCTCCGTCGTCAAAATCTCTTGAGAGCGAAAAACTCTTGATGTAAATGGTCAAAGTTTAAAACCTTCAAGTGAACGCTGGTAGCTCTCAGTCATGGCACATGCTTTGTATTTTATTGTCGCTGATATCATAGACTGGTTGAAATTAGCAGTTGCGATCTGCTTACCAACCAAAAGGACCTATGGTATAAATGCACGAAATAGGTAATGGCGTGACATTTCGACTTTTGCAGAGTCGTTCTCGAAGGCTTAATGACAACACGCAAGAACAGTGCAACATAAGCAGTCAAGTGGAAATACATGAATATAGAGAGAGTCATAAAGCAAACACCAAGGGGTAGACAAAGCCCTTACCCTAGTGTTCCAAAGAGTTTACCAAAACAATCTTTCTTCTCCTCCAACCGTAGGTAAAGGCTGGGATCGTCATCTCTTCGGGTTACGGAAACTGACGGAAACAGACCTCATGAAACCTGACATCTTCACCGACCCTGCCTACTCGGATATCAATCACATCATTCTGTCCACCAGTACGCTGTCCAGCCCGGCCGTGCTGATCGGTGGGTTCGCTCCGGTTACGCCCAATGGGTTCGGGATCGGGTACAGCGTCTCGAATGATAACCTCGGGGTGAATATAACGAGTTACCCGGACTCGCACAGCGTGGAAGACTTTGTTGAGTGTATCAATAGTAGCTGGGAGGATATGTACGAAGTGTTGACCACGACGACATCAGTGAAAGCAAAGAAGTAGTGATTAGGAGAGAATCTCTCTGCCACTCCCCACCCAGCTCTGAAGTCTTGACCACAATCACATCGGTGAAAGCAAAGTAGTAGTGATTAGGAGAGAATCTCACTCTGCCTCCCCCGTCCCCAACTCTGAAGTCTTGACCATGACAACATCGGTGCAAGTAAGGTAGTGATTTAGAGATTGTCACTCTGCCACTCCCCACCCAGCCCTGAAGTCTTGACCACAATCACAGCGGTGAAAGCAAAGAAGAAATGATGAGGAGAGAATCTCACTCTACCACCCTACCCCTCTTCCACACCCCCTGCACTCAATATGTTTCCTGAGAACAGATCAACTTGAGTATTGCCACCGAATCACAGGAGACTGCCAGACTACGGCACTACAAATTTTACTATTTGCTGTATTCCAGATGGAAATATTTCTGAGGACATTTGTGTCACTGTGTCAGGTTTATCAAAAGCAAGCTACAAGGTTCATGTTTTAATATACCAAAACAAAAAACTTTATCACAAGTGGATCAAGGATTTGTTATTAAAAAAAAATGTAAAATTGTTGGTTTTTTTTGGATGATTGCAGGGTTTTGTTTTAACAAGAGATTGATTTTGGTTTTTTTGACTGGAGATGTTCTGTTTATAGATTTCAGTGAGTGTTTCAGTCTGGGGTCGTTTACCAATGAAAATTTTGTGAAATTTTACTATTTGCTGTATTCCAGATGGAAATATTTCTGAGGACATTTGTGTCACTGTGTCAGGTTTATCAAAAGCAAGCTACAAGGTTCATGTTTTAATATACCAAAACAAAAAACTTTATCACAAGTGGATCAAGGATTTGTTATTAAAAAAAAATGTAAAATTGTTGGGTTTTTTTGGATGATTGCAGGGTTTTGTTTTAACAAGAGATTGATTTTGGTTTTTTTGACTGGAGATGTTCTGTTTATAGATTTCAGTGAGTGTTTCAGTCTGGGGTCGTTTACCAATGAAAATTTTGTGAACAAAATCAGATATGATTTGCAAGAATTGCATTAAGCATTGCCTTTAAATTTGTGTGGAATTTCAAGAAGAGAAAAAAAGCCCCTCTTCCGCCTACTCCCCCATCCCACACCACCAAAGTGGAATGTGTTATTTAGTTTAAGTTTAAGAAACAATGCAATGCCATTTTAATAGTGTATTCAACGAACATGAATTTTATTCCATAGTGTTGTAAAAACTGGGACCAGTTTCTACTTCGAAAAAGTACCCAAAAATCTGTATGTAATTATTTTCTTTCAGTTACCATGAATGTATAAAGTTTTTATCGGACAATTATAAAAAGACACTTAAACAAATAATTTACTGATGTTATTGTGTGGTCTATGTATAATTTATTTCTCTGATTTCTTATTTACACAACAAGACACATTGCAGCTTTTAAAAACACAGTTCACAATAATATATACAGTTACAATTTGAAAGAATGCCTGGCAGTACCACTAGCAGTTCTCCAAAAGCCCTCAAACAATTTCTTGTTGGCCCTTTCAAGTAAAAAAAACAACACTTATTTTAAGTCACCATATGCCACCATTTTAAGTCACCATAGCAAAAAATGTAATTTTATTTTTGTTAAATATCAAAAAAATAATCGTGAAGACAAAATGCACAATCCTGGTTATTTTAAACACATAAACACGAATGGAATGGAAATACGAGTTTGAATTTTATCATAAATATTTTATACTCATTAATTTACACACCGCAAATTTAAGAATTATGAAAACAAAATTGTTCATGGCCTGACGTTCTGAGCCTAGCAGAGGCTTTCTCAAAGGCTAAACATTTTTAAAATGACAAATTGCTTACTTATACATACAAGTACCAATCACTGTTGCACCATATAAATTGGAAAGGAAAAGAAGACTTTTAGATTTACTGCTGTGGTACCCTTTGCAAAGTTTCAATACAAATTTTAATTTTCCTTATAGAAGTGCTTCTTACGAGATAAAAGTTGCTGTGCCCCCCCCCCCCCCAGGAGCAACGTTCAAGGCCCGTATTGTGTGTGATATTTAAGATAGTTTGGTATCGGCTTGAAAAGAGAACAAGATATTGCAGAAAGAAGTTAGAGGAACGCGTTACCCTGGATCGGACGAGTTGTGTTCTTTGAAAAGCTTTTTAAACTGTTATGAAATGCATGTGGTTAGAAACATGTTTTAAAAGTAGAATATGATGATCCACACTAGTGTGACTACAAATTGCACGGCTTTCCTGTATGCACGAACTAACACAGTCATCGATTATATGGAGTCAAAATTGTGATTCCACAAAATGGCCGACCGTGTTTCTTCGCGACGTAACAGGAAAACCATGCAATTCTGAAACTCTCTGCCTCAACACCTCAAGGACACACATGAAATATCTCGATTCCAACATTCTCTCAAAACCCATCTCTTCAGATTAGCCTATGCAGATATTGAATGAAATTTTCTTCTTGTTCTTTGACCAGCGCCTTTGAATGTTCTACAGATTTAGTGCGCTTTAAAAATGCTGTATTATTATTATTATTATGTTAATGTGGATCATTTTACTCTACTTTTTAAATTTTAATCTTACCATTTGCATTTCATTACGGTTCAAACGCTTTTCAACGACCAATTCCACTGATACAAGGCAACATGTTCCTTTATGAAATCACTGAAATGTATGGCAACACTTTTGGAAAAAATTTTCCACATGGAATTACATAATGCTGGAATGTTTCACTAAATAAAAGGTCCACTTATTAAACAATTTCTCAACAACAAAAGTGTATTTTCAAGTTTCAAAAAACCCATTAATTTAACAAGAAGGAGCAGCAAGTTTGATCGTTCTGAATTATACTATTTATGAATCAACCTTCTACCATAAGATTTTCCTGGCTCAATTTCATGAATAGCTACAGTTGATCTCAAGTGTGACCTCTTAAGGCACTGGACACTCTTGGTAATTACTAAAAATAATTATTAGCATAAAACCTTACTTGGTAACGAGTAATGGGGAGAGGTTGGTAGTATAAAACATTGTGAGAAACGGCTCCCTCTGAAGTGATGTAGTTTTTGAGAAGACTAGTTTTTGACGATAACCAATAGTGTTCGGTGTCTTTAAGTGCTAGGCAAAGTGTTAAGTGCCACAATACATGTAACTATGATAATGCTGACAACTCATCTTAAAGACAGTGGACACTATTGGTAATTGTCAAAGACTAGTCTTCACAGTTGGTGTACCTCAACATATGCATAAAATAACAAACCTGTGAAAGTTTTAGCTCAATTGGTCGTCGGAGTTGCGAGATAATAATGAAAAAAAAAAACACCCTCGTCATACAAAGTTGTGTGCTTTCTGATGCTTGATTTCGAGACCTCAAAATTCTAAACTTGAGGTCTCGAAATCAAATTTGGTGGAAAATTACTTCTTTCTCGAAAACTACGTCACTTCAGAGGGAGCTGTTTCTCACAATGTTTTATACTATCAACCTCTCCCCATTACTGGTAATGAAGAATGTTTTATGATAATAATTATTTTGAGTAATTACCAATAGTGTCCACTGCCTTTAAGATCAATCCTAGTACTTGGTACACTGCTAGGCAGAAGATGTCTTTTTTAATACAGGAATCAGGAAAGTACATACAGTAGTAAACAGCACTTAACACACATCGGTGTAGGGGTAAAAATACAAGTACTATTCTTTTTCCCCAATGCAAGTTTAGCATCACTGTATTTTCCTGCGGATAAGACGCTCGGCAAACAAGACGCAGTGCCCAAAATTTCAGGAAAAAAAATTTCAAAGTCCAGGGTACAAGGCGCTCCGCCGTACAAGACGCACCATGTAAATCTGTACAGACCACAAAGTTTTCATTTCCGCTAGAAGGATCTTGTTAGGTCTTCTTGGCAGTGAATACGCCCTCTGTCGTTCATCGCTTAAACCTATATGCGATAGCAGCGAGTACACATGGTGCTTGGCGTGCTTAACAGTTTTTCTCGTAACATTTAAAAACAAAATTGAGATTCTAAAGCACCTTAATGCATTGTCTTCAGGTGCATCGGCTAATGGGTGAGTTAAGGTTGTTGTTGCTTAATGTTGGTTTAAATTAGTTTATATTTCCATATTTTTATGTCAGTTAATTATTTTGATCTTGCCACGTTGCAATCTCACTAAGTCATGAAAGAACAAGATGGAATTTGTAGTCCGTACAATTTACAATGTCTTTATTTCCTAATTGCCGAGAACACAGTCAAGAGTGATGTTGATACAGCCCAAGAGCAGTAACAGTGAGTGAATCAACCAGGCTTTCTCAGCAAGTGAGCTGTAAGGACAACTTTTCCAAGAACTTCCACTCATGATGGCATCGTAGAAAGAATTATCCAGACTGAGGAGGAATTGTAAGGGTAAAATGACCCGAGCAATCAACCTCTGGCAACTCGCTCTGGACAATTAGGATACAATCCAAGGTAACAGTGGAAGACCTCTTAGGGAAGGTGAATACTGCATTTGATGCAGTGGAGACGGCTCATTGTAACTTCGCTGAGGCAATGAGTACGAGCAAGAGAAGCAGTGGATGAAGGGGGTCCAGGCCACCTTCCTCGTAGTGAGGCTCCAAACAGAGAGTATCCTGAGGGACAAGCAGGTTTGTCCCACAAGTACTAATCGCAGTAAGAGTGAAGAAGTAGTTCTCAAAGAGGCTACGTCCTCAAATAATGTGGATAAAGGTGGAATAGTTCAAGACAAGACTGGTCTCAGATAATGGGGATAAAGGTGAAATAAATCAAGACAAGGCAACGGCCTCAGATAATTGGGATAAAGGTGGAATAGTTCAAGACAAGACTGGTCTCAGATAATGGGGATAAAGGTGAAATAGTTCAAGACAAGGCTACGGCCTCGAGATAATGTGGATAAAGGTGGAATAGTTCAAGACAAGACTGGTCTCAGATAATGGGGATAAAGGTGAAATAGTTCAAGACAAGGCTACGGCCTCAGATAATTGGGATAAAGGTGAAGTGGTTCCTTTGGAGGCTACGGCCTCGGGTAATGGTGATGGAAAAGTAGTTAGTTGTACTAGTAGTATGAACAACAGGTTGAGTGATTTCAACGAAATCAAGTTGGCTTTAAATTGCCTAAGACAGAGTATGCTAAGTTTAATGGTGACCCCGTTTATTATTTCTCTTTTATTACCAACTTCGAAATCAATATAGAGCGCAAGGTTAGCTGCAACGCCACACGCTTGCAGCACATGAAGACAATGTGTCAAGGTAAAGCACGTAGCCGCATTGAATGTTGCGACTTGCTCGGCGATGCAGGGCACGAAGAAGCGAAGCGAATCCTACAAATGCAGATCGGTCAGCCCTATATGATCCTTAATGCCCTCATCATGCGCGAGCTCACTAATAAACGACCGGTCAGACCAAACGATGCTGATGCATTGGGGGACTTGATCGCTGCCATCAAAAAATGCCACGTAACTCTGACTACACTCAAGTACACTAATGATCTTAACAGTACACGTTTGAGGCTTAGACCACATTCACGTGAGCATCGTTTCATGTTTTCTTGCCACTAATACATTTCCATAAGAACATCTTGGCCTCACAAGTGTATCGGTGACATTTCAAATAAATGTAACAGTAGCCTGTGTAACCGTTGTGTAAGTTTTACTGAGTTTAAAGCAACTTAAATTGTATGTCATGTATGAAACTTGGCATTTATCAGATCACACTGTACATGTATGTGCATGATGGAGGAAGACAGCTACAACAAACAGCAAACTCTAGAGGGCGCTTTGCGCAATCTTTAAAAAAAAAAACGGCAGCTGGAGTGAATTTGAAAAGAGTCAATCTTTTCCAAGTTTGTGCCCAACATGTTTAATATTACATGTACTAGTGGCATCTTGGCAGTGATCAAGTTCTTTAGTACATGTACGTGCGCAATGGTTCATCAAAGCTTGTTAAAACTACCCAACACGTACGATGCAGGTTTTATTTGAAGTAGAATTCCCCTGGACGAATTAAAGGTATTATCTTACTGTATAAACGTAAGACTTCAGAAAGAATTCAGTCGTTAGCAGAGCACTCCAGAAGATAAGGCGCAACAATGTTTTTGGCGGCCTAAAAAGTCAGATAATCAGATAAGACGCGTCTTATCCACAGGAAAATACGGCATTAAAAATCGGTGCAGTACCCGCTGATAAAATAGGATTTTAACCGTCTCTAGTTATCGGGCAAGCTCAGTGGTCTAGTGGTAAGACATCTGCTCTAGGTCAAAGGTCATAGGTTGGAATCCCACCTGAGTAATTTGCCTGCGGATTTATTTTTCAAAGGACTTAGGAAAGTACTGAGCATACCATGTTTAACACGCACTGGTGTATGGGTAAAACACACACAGAATTACCAAGAAAATCCATTGGCTTAAAGCCATTATACACTTTCGGTAAACAGTATTGTCCAAGTCCCACACTTCGTGTATCACAACTTATATATAAAATAACAATCCTGTGGAAATTTAGGCTCAATCGGACATCGGAGTCGGGAGAAAATAACGGGAAAACCCACTCCTGTTTTCGCGCGTTTCACCGTGTCATGACATGTGTTTATAACAAATCCGTAATTCTCGTTAACGACAATTTATATTGTTTTACCGTTTTCTCAAAAAGTAAAGCATTTCATGGACTAATATTTCAAGAGAAGTCTTTCACCATTACCTTCTGTAAACCCTGTAAATTATTTGTAAATCTGTGAACTTTTTTTTTTTTTTCTGTACCGAAAGGGTCCAATGGCTTTAATGGGGCACCAGTTTCAGCCATATGAATTACATTGTAATATGGCTGGTAAACTGTTTCTATCATTAAGCGAGGTGATTTTCGCAGTGAACTAAAATCTTAAACCTTGGCACCAGCTCTTTCTTCATTTGAGCTCATAGTATTTGCCAGTTTTAGGATCGAAATAACAGTTGAGGCAAGGATCGTAGAGTAGGTCTAGTTCCTCGTCTTCTTCGCTCTCAGTGACTTTCCCATGATCATCGCTGCTTGTTGACTTGGTCCTGACTACAGCAGTCCTTAGTACTGGAAGATACAAAAACAAGGTGTAAGCAGAAATAATAAAAAAAACTCAACAATACATTGAAAAATCAAACTTAAAATCATGATTTCCATATGTAAACAACATAACAATTTTTAGTAAGTTTATTACAGGCATAGTATTCCTACTACTTTACTCCATTTTCATATACTTATTGCCCTAAAAAAAACTTATTATAATGATAATTGCAGCGATCGTCTCGTATTAAGAGATTCGGATAATACAAGGAAAACAGGCAGGTCTGGCGGACCTCTTATTAGCAAGAGTCAACTGTTAATAGATAGTTCCCACATGACGTAAATCGGCCATATTTCCAGGCAATTTGGAACACACAGTCATGCGTTTTGCGCGAGAACGGCGTGCAGCACGTGCAAATTTCACAAAACTTGTTGCCTGATTGGTTAGTAAACAGCGTGGATGCGTTAATAAACTGAGCGATTGACGCGCCTACAAGCCAAAGTGCAATTTGTCCGTAAAGATGGTGTCTATTGCAACTCATCTATATCCTGAAAAGTCTATAGAAGCCTATTACATAATTGTAGATCAGCCCTTATACTATAACATGTATAACTACAAAAATTAAGAAGCTATGTCTTCTATTTACAAATAGAAAACGCTAAAACATCATTGTTTTAAAATCTGTAAGAAGAAATTACAAGCACATAAAGAAACCAGTAAAGTTTGTGACAACGGCAACATATCACTTCGGATATGGTGTCTGGAATAATTGGCAAAAAGAAAATGATAAAACAATAAAAGAGCATTTATATGGTGAACTATGGATCACAGATCCCATGGTGCACTTTACAATACCATGCACAAAGACACCCACAGTAGGTCAACATAAATTTGCCTCTTGAAGTACAACCAGGGGGGACAAAACAGGCCGCCATTTTGTGGAGTCAAAGATTTATAGAAGTACAATACAAGCATAGTAAACATGACCAATGATAATGATACTGGAAACATTTAACAAAAGGAGGCTGTTCAAATAAGCAGAGGCTTGTGGGGGACAGCCCTATGAGACAAAATACAAAAACAAAAAGCAAAGGCGACAAAACTAAACATAAATATGAACAGGAGAGAAGACAAAATGTACAGGTAATGAGCTTAATATACAAGTAATGCCCGAAAAAATAATGGGGGAAAAAAAGCTGAAGACGGGCAGTGGAGTTGGGGGGGGGGGGAAATCCAAGTAACATAACGAGTGAGTTGGGCTACTTTTGAACAAGCCTTTTAAAGCACCTTCAATCTTTTTAAATTAATATTCTTCATCCTGATGCAAAATGAACATCTATTATGTATCGTTGCGGTACCCGCTGCCAAAACATAGGTTTCAAACTGCCTCTAGCTACCGGGCAATCTCGGTAGTCTAGTTGGCAAGACACTGCTCTAGAATTGCACGGGTCGTGGGTTCGAATCCCACCCGAGTAATATGGCTCTGATATTTGTTCACAGGACTCAGGAACAAACTGACTACATGTATACAGTGCTTACACACATCGGTGTAAATGGGTAAAAACCAACACTAATAACCTTCAGTATGATTCTAATGTTCGTTCTGTTCATTGAAAATTGTATATGTCTGTTTAGCTTATTGATCACATTTGCTCTTTATATTAAAATATAAATAAATAATTATCCTTACCTGGTGGCAAGTCTTTTCCTGGTGAGAGTATAGCAGCTTCCTCTTGGTCTGCCTTCATCTTCTCACTGGGAAGCACGATGGGCGGACTGAATAGGTTGGACCAATCCCTGCATACAAAGACGGATCGATCAAGAGATTGTACACTCAGGTGTCAAAATAAGTTATATAACGGACAGATTTCACAAGACTATAAACACTGAGAAGACTACGTCAACACTTCATGTGTTCTTGGATGTAACGATGGCCCCATATATTTTGCATTTATGGTGTAGAACCCTGATTAAAGTAAGCCAATTTTCACCCCCTCAATTCTAAACATACAATTAAAAACACAGCAAACAGTTTTATTTTTTTTTATCTCTCCTATGTTTCCATCATCAAAGCTTCAATGTGGTTAACCTTTATAACAAAACAACTCCATTACAAAATAAACTCAATTTGTAACACAAGCAAATAATCGCAACAGCAGTTATCCAAGGATTTCTAAGTACATTGGCAGCATAGGTTGTATATTCCCCAGGGAGCTGAGATGTACTACATGTAGATTGGAGCAAATGATCCAGTGACGGTACCATACCTTGGATTGGACTGCATGAGTGGATTGTTGTTACTGGACGGGAAATGCATCTCATCTTGATACCGATGCACTCGATGAGCGTCCTAAGAAATGACAACAATAAAAACAAGCGTAAATTCATCACAGGGATTTCTTATCTTCATTTTTTTGTTCCATCATTTGTTGATCCTCCCTTCCACCAACCAGGCACTTCCCACAAGAGTATTCCCTGGGCACAAACCCCAAATCCATTGGACCAGCAGAACATACTGCTAGACCGCGTGTAGCCGCGTCCTTCGCAATTCAGCTCTTAGCTGCGAGTAAGGACGATTAGCCCCCCCAAATTATTAGACCGCATCATGGTACCTAAGCATGAGTGAATACGCCCATATTTTCCAATATAACATTCCAGCCAGGTGGTTCAACAGAACAGTCCATCTTCACCTGTTAATACACTAATCTAATTCAATAAGCACATTGCTACCATGCTGACTATACGCCTCTCTTAATACTTTAAATGCATGACGTCACAATTCTTACCAAAAATGAGGCTATGGGCGCACGTCCCCCATCACTTGCAGTGGCTACGCCCATCGCCTCGTTTTGGATTAGCATTGTGGCGTACCTCATGCATAAATATTAAGAGAGGCATTTGTAGACACTACCTTAACTCTATTACAAACGACTGGTCACTATAGGCAACCGATTGAAATTCTTTCAGATAAGTAGTTGTAAGATGAAAAACAAAGATGACACAACCGTAGTTTTTAGAATGGGAAAAAAGGACTCTTGATAGGTGCTATTGTGACCTGCTTTAGGGGAGGTCACATTTTAAGAATCTCTCATTGGCCAACTTATCCTAATATCAATCCATTGCTGCCTACCCACCGGTGGTTTCCATGTGCTGTAGGTCGTTGCCGTGTCGTCACTAGAGCTGCTCAGGTCATCGTCACCGTAGTTATGGATATCAAAGCTGTTATTAGCCTGGTGGCCATCACTTCCATCTTCCTCATACATCTCTTCAAGTTGCTGCCGGTGGAGACTGGCGAGCATGTTGGCCTCCAGGGACGAAGCTAGAGAAGAGTTATTGGACTGGTATCGTCTCCAGTCATAATCCTGTTAAAGGGAACGTATAGCAAACAAGGTTGTAGGTTCAAATCCCCAAGCGAACCGCTGATTTCACAACGACTAGAATAAATATTGTTGTCTAGTTACTGAATCACAACTTCTTGATTTGTGCAGTTCATAATCATAGACGTTAAACCATGTTTGTATGAGAGGGATTGGGTGTTTATATTTCTTTGTGGGAGTTTGCCAAGTTCCCTTGATGGGCAAATCATCTAAAAAAAAAAAACTCTCATGAGCTTGGAAAATAGTATACCCCCTTAACACAAGGTTTTCACCAGTCCCAAATTTTCCCATGCGTGTTTCTTCATGTATATCTGAAATAATTAAAGGATTAATTAAGCTAGATAATAATGGTTATGTGTGATGACTGGAACTCAAACCCATATTCTACTGATCAGAAACACTTGAGTCTAGTGAACCAGACCTTGAGTCTAGTGCACCAGACCGCTCGATTTTGAGATGCCAATTGTTCAAATCAACTCACGTCTGACAGTCTTGGGTCATCCTTTGGAATTTCTTTGAGTTTCTTGGAATGAATACTCAATCTGGAGACCGAGCTCATGACCGGCGACACGGCTGATGACGACCCCCTCGTGTGAGACTCTAGAGCGCTCGTTGTAAGGAGAGATTTCCTTGTCCGCTGTGGGGACAAACTCGATGTGGGTTTGGCCGAGTCAAAGTTATCTCGACGAGCATCTGAGTCATCCCCTGAGAAAAGTAACAGTAAATATGAAGTGACATTTTGACTGTGAGCAATTATTATTCCACAAAGATTCTTCCTCTAATCCTTTAGCAATATTGAACATTCGCTCTCCTTACTGCGCCATGAAAAATCAAATGATTTCCGGCCATATCTAGAAATCCTCAGATAACTTTCATTTTGATTATTTTCTTGTGTTACAAGTCAACTTTATTTTGTAGAGGATAAAATTATATTTGCAACGATTTACACAATTGTTTTGTTTGTTTTACCAAATCAAAGCTTTGAAGTTGGGAAATCTATTGCCCCAAAAATATGGTATCCAAGATTGAGTCCAACCTCCTACCTAAGTGGCAATTGCCTTTTACAGCAATATATTATATATTTAAAAATTATAGCGCATTAAATCAACAATCTCAATGCACTTTACATATTTGTTACAAATACTGGTAATCAAGTAAAACAATGATAGATTAAAACACATTAACAGCACATTCAAAACATTGGTACAACAATACTAGTTATCCCTACACAACGATAAAATACACAACAAGATTATTAAGACTCAGTTAAATTAGAGGATTCAGGAATCACAAAACAAAACAGTTATTACCTAAAGACTTGATGAAAATAATACGTAGCACAGTGACACTTATTGGTTCCCCATAAGTATTAAAAATCAAGTATCAAGTATCAATTTTGTAACTTTGAGCACTATAACTTCATAGTGCTATACAAGCACCTTAAAGGTAGTGGACACTATTGGTTATTGTCAAAGACTAGCCTTCACAGTTGGTGTATCTCAACATATGCATAAAATAACAAACCTGTGAAAATTTGAGCTCAATAGGTCATCAAACTTGCGAGATAATCATGAAAGAAAAAAAACACCCTTGTCACACAAAGTTGTGTGCGTTTAGATGGTTGATTTTGAGACCTCAAGTTTTAAATCTGAGGTCTCGAAATCAAATTCATGGAAAATTACTTCTTTCTCAAAAACTATGGCACTTCAGAGGGAGCCTGTTCTCACAACTATACCATCAAGCTCTCCCCATTTCTCGTCACCAAGAAAGGTTTTGTGCTAAAAATTATTTTGAGTAATTACCAATAGTGTCCACTGCCTTTAAATACAACACTCAAGTAGTACTAGAGTGCAAGTACTACAACACTGGAGTAAATACCTGAAGAGTTGGATGAATGAACTGGGCGGGGACTGGGCATGTCCCCGATTGCAGCATCGTATCTACTCCTCCTGTCGACACCATTCTCATGGTGGTTATTCCCGGCGTCTGACCGATCACGATACCTCGATGTAGACACTGCAGCATCTTCCTCATCAGGTGTGGCAGACTGAGACGAGGACTCGGTGATCTTCTGCAACTAAAAAGAACAACAACAGCTGTGATATATTCGTTCAAATATTGGATGCCTATGAGTACGATTAAAAAATAATTTAACAAAAGCAAGTTTACACATGGTCGTACCCACAAGTTTACTACTTATTTATAGTTTCTTCCTAAAGACACATATCATATTATATTGACAGTGAAGTGACAGTGAAGAGACAGAGAAGAAAGTTATGAATATTATTATTTGTTTGGGGATGATAATATTTGGTATTTATTATAGCAATCGCCTACAGACGCGCCATAAGGCTTACCCTACAATCTACAATATGGCCACTTTCATAGCAACAAAGGGGTTATTCGATACGGTCTATTGGGAAGTGAATGTTAGTGAATTGTTTCTGAATGACAGAAAGTCTGTTTTACCTGTAGTTTCTTTGGCTCTAGATGTCTGCTGCGCTCAACCTGTCTAATAGGTGCTGATCTCGGTGGTGATGTGAATGTATAGATCTTTCCTTCTCTTTGCTGATCATTGGAGACTCTGACTACCTCAGCCCTGCATAGAGAATCAATACTCCGTCAACTTGGCACTTAGGCCAAGTAAAATAAATAACATGTTGCTCGTCCCCGCCAGCCTCAATTTTGGCGGCCGCACCGATTTTTTTGTTATTTGTTATTAAAAAAACCCAAAAACTATCAAAACGCATAATGAGAAACTTGGTACTTTGGAACATTTTGCCCTTCACAATTGCATGCCACAGTTCTATGCACCAGGGCGTGATGCCACAGAATAAATTTGGAGCAAAAGCAAGAGTAACTCTTTGGAAAGAGTGAAAATGTATCAAAATAGACACAGAAACACTAACAGAATTTCAGGACATACAGATCATACTCATAAAACCATAAAACCATCTTCAAATACGATATTGCTGCCATCTTAGACATGGTTGCCATCTTGAAAAAAAATATAAAAAAATTTGAAAATAACAAATAACAAGGACCTCCCTCACCAACTTTTTCAAAAAGTGTGGACGAGCAACATGTTATTAATTTTACAACCCCATGTTTATGAAATAATTTATTTGTTCATTAATTCTAATTTATTTGTTCATTAATTAATTTCTGGAAGCCCTGGACTTCCAGAAAAGCAAACCCAATCAAATATTCCAGTAAAACCCATGCAATCAGGTAGGGACAGAAAAAAAAACAATCCTGATGGGATGTGAACAGGAGTCCTAGAGGTGAAAGGCAAGGAAAGAAACCACTACACCAAGCTGACAGTGCCAACCTGACCCCTTGCTTGATAGACAGTCACACACAGCCTACCCTGTCCCAAATCTTTGGGGACATTTGGGGGGACATTTTGGCACCCCAAAATAGAGGAAATGGTAAACATGAACTTTGAGGAGGTGTATTCCGCATCTCCAAGATGTTAATATAGAGAAATTTTGATTCCCTTTTTTCCCCAAAAAACTATATATGTAACCCGCTCTGTGAAAAAGAGTCAGATGTAGGCAATTTCAAGAATTGAGTTATATGCATGGCTGGAAAGAACACATCAGCAGCAGTAATTTGGTATGTGTCTAAGCTTTGGGGTGTATCGCGTTGCTGAGTTACTTCCCTTTGAAATTAGCCACCGCACCATTTTTTTTGAAAAACGAATTACAAGTAAAATGATATTTTAAACTACCATTGTGTGCAAAAGGATACAAATTAGACATAAGTATGATCACAATTTTTTTTTTTTTTTTACATTTTCCACATTAAACTGTCCATAACTTAATATTGCATTGGGCGACATGTGACTCATTTTCACAGAGTGGTCCACATATTGTGTTGTGCGCTGCGTTATGATGTGCAATTTTGGTTTGTATGTGTTTTTAAACCGTTCTGCTGTTTTGGGAGAGTTACTAGTTTACTGTCCGAGGTGAGAGCAGGGGATTGAAAGTGGGTATGTTTTTGGAGGGTTTTTTCTTTCTTTTTCTGGCTGATGGTCTGGTTTAATATTGTAGTGCTCTTGCATATCCATGTCCCCCTGGTTCTCATCTGGCATTTTTCCTTACCTTGCTTGTTTGTTATTACGCCTGGATGTGTTGGGCTGCCCAGGCTTAGCCTGACCCGGTGGGTTGGTCTGCTTTTCATCTTCTCTTCTGGACGTTCGGACGGAGTTGACGTCTGTGATTCCTGAATCAACTGTGGAGGCATCTGCAATCAGATATAAAAACCAGCTCTGTATATTACCAAAGACTGAATAGCAGCCCTGGGATTTTATCTCTAAAAACACGGCAAGGCCATTTCAATTTTGAAAAGAGCATTTCTGATCCAACAATTACAGGAAACTTTTGAAGGGGCACCAAGGCCAATACCATGGGCAGCATAGACTGTGGTCTTTGTTGCCCTGCATTTCATCTTTCTGACAGCAAGGCCATTTCTGAAAAGGTCATTTCCATTTGAAAATCTTAGGAAACTTTTGTGGAAGCACCAAGTTTAGGACAAGAGAAAAAGAGATCATGGTATCTGTGACCTCTGTGTAATGCCAGGCCTTATTTAATCACTAGATTTAGTCTTACATAAAGACGAGAAGTTTGCAAGAAAAATTTTACACCTTTCCAAAATGAACACAGTCAAAGGGGGCTTCACATTCTTTACATTATAGCCTCAATGGAGACAACGACTGCAGTACACTCCTACAACGTAATAAATTAAAACTTAGGGTTTTCAGTATTTATTTCCTACCAGAGGATTTTTCAGTCCTTGAAGACATCCCTCCATCTTTCTTCTCTCTGCGTCCACTCTTCGGCATCCCTCTCTGCCTCTGCACCTCCTCACTCTCCGATAAGCTGTCGATGCGGTTCAGTATCGGCCGCTCCCCTTTCTTCTTCCGCCTCTGCGTACGACTCTTCTGGGCTTCATGCCCGACGAGATCATCGCTCTCGGAGAGACTTTCCACGCGGGGTCTTCCAGAGTTACTCACATCACCCGATACCTTAGAAGATTTCTCCAACCTCCTGTTATTTGTCTCATCTTTATCAGACTGCCCCTCCAGTCTGATCCGTGACGAGGCGTATTTCAAAATGGCCGCATCTGACATTCGACCTGACCTATCGGCGTCACTCGATTCCTCAGAGTCTTTTCGGTGGGTGCCAGAGTCAACGTATCTACTCCGATCGTACCCGCTTCTTCCCGACGTGCTGGTGTCGCTGCCGGCGGATAGACTGTCACCTCTTTCTCTCTTACCACTGTTTGGACGGACCTTGACGATACGACGAGATTTATCTCCCGATTTTTGACGGGGTGGGTGGGGCTGGACAAAGTTGTCATCTTTGTTGTTTTCCAAGCCTGCTGACCATGTGTTGCTTCCTCTAAGTGCACCTTTGATAGGAAAGAAACATCACAAAAAATGGTTTGTTGACTTGTTTTGCTAAAAATAAATTCAGGTTGAAAAGCATACTTGTTTAATTTGAAGTATGGACTAGTGAAATGACAAACTCGACTGGTCAATGCTGGCCAGTCACAAAAAAAGTTCTAACCCAGGTTTTAGTTTAGGTTTCCTTTATTGACCCTTCAACGCTTTAGTAACAGTGAATTGACTAACCATTCGAAACCATTCAACTGCATGGGTTTTGTACTGTGATAACTGTGTATAGAACTACATGTATCTGTGTATTGTGCGGATATGTTCTTCATATTATATATTAATAATGTGGATGTGGATGATATTGAATGGTCACACAGTTGGAGGGTTGACTGTGTACTGCGTGTAGCATTCAAACATTGATGTCACAGTGTAGGCTGGCATCATTTGAAACCCATGTAGGTGTGTAGCATTTACCAAACTGAGGTCAAAGTATGGTCAGACAGTAGGGGGTTGACTGTGTAGCAGTCAGAATAATGATATCATAGTTCAGGCTGGCATCATGTGTAACCATGTAGATACTATTGAACGGTCACACAGTAGGAGGGTTGATCTTTACTGATTGTACCTTTATCAACTTTGTCCTCGAGATCTGCTACATTGGTGCCAGGGTCAGATGACTGGCGCTGGCGTCCGTGTAGCACCAGGGAGTCACCCTCTGTCTTGGACGAGATACTCCTGTCACTAGGCAAAAGATCACCTGGAAAATCAACAATGAAATCAAAAACAGAGTACCAATCATAACTAGAAACTCAGTTTTTATAAATTACAAAAACAAGGTGTTTGTGATTTATGTCAAGAAATGACGATTGAATCAATTTACCTTTCCAACTAGAAATCATTGCTTTTGAATAGTTTTTACTTTTAACGAGGGGTTTGAACAGGAAAATAAGGTCAAATATGAAGTAGAGTAAGTTCGGTTTGTAAATTCCTTTCTGGTGATGTATATAATGTAAAAATCCATGGAGTGAATCATGAATGCTTGGAGGTTAAAAGACACTTGACACTATTGGTAATTATCAAAGACCAGTCTTCTCACTGTGTCTCAACATATGCATATAATAACAAACCGGTGAAAATTTGAGCTCAATTGGTCGTCAAAGTTGCAAGAACTATGAAAAAAAAACACCCTTGTCACACAAAGGTGTGTGCTTTCAGATGCTTAATTTCAAAACCTCAAATTCTAATTCTGAGGTATCAAAATCAAGTTTGTTGAAAATTACTTCTTTCTTGAAAACTACGTCACTTCAAGAGAGAGCCGTTTCTCACAAGTTTGTATACTATCAACCTCTCCCCATTACTCATTACCAATTAGGGTTTATGCTAATAATTATTTTGAGTAATTACTAATAGTGTCCACTGCCTTCAAGCCAAACGAATTCATTACAAAATTCAAGTTGTACTAACCATCCTGTTTCAGTGCCCTGGAGTGTGAAGATCTACTGCTTCTACTGCTTGCACTACCACCACCCTACAACAAGATATTTTTTTAAATCAGCAATGAAGTCTGGATATAAATAACTAAATACAGGGGGTGCGGGCTCTCCAAAAGTTTTTTCTGACCTAAGTATGTCGTGCCGAGCGGGTTTTCAAACATCAAACTCAAGTTCTGACAACTGAGTCAACAGAGTGTGGGTTTGAATCCCGGCCATGACTATTGTGTTCTTGGGCAAGACACGTATCCACCAATGTGCTCAGGGCGCTATCACAATGAAAACTAAACCAAAAAACACAAAAAAACAAAAACAGTTTAAATCGAAGAAAAATTAGATCTTTTGACATAGAGGGTCTTCTTACCTCTCTATGACTCCCAGCCGAGGTTGGTTTCTTGCCAGCAGATGCTGATGGGACTGGTACCTTGCTTCCAAATGCGATATGCATCGGTCTGTCCTTACGTCCCTTCAGACTAGAGTTCAAGTCCACTGTTAAATAAACAGGTAAACATTGACTTACATGTATGTACTCTTTGAACAGGGTAAATAAATTGAAGCAGTGAGGTTGGAAACATAAGACAAATCAAATAAAGTTATGAAAAAACGTTTTTGTAAGATGACACTTTGTTACATAGAAACTCAAGATAAAACTTGTTAATTCTATGACAGTTTCGGGCCGTTTGAGGACTACAGGTTTATTAAATTTATCAACTTCAAATTAACCCTTTTCACACTATACAATGTATCTCTTATCCCAATGGAATACAGCCCTGGGGAGGCCCAAGGAGTTTTTATAAGCTACCCCTTGAAGTTCCTTTAAGTGTCTTACCCCTTGAAGTTACCCCTTGAAGTTTAAGTGTCTTACCCCTCAAAGTTACCCCTTGAAGTTTCTTTAAGTGTCTTACCGGGTTCAGTGGATGAGCACGGTCTACTGTCAGGTTTGGCTTTGAACTCAGCATGCCTGAGTTTATTCATGGTAAAGATCTGCGTCTGGCATACTACGTCGTTGCTGAATTGACAAGCTCTTGGAATACTGTCTACCTCTACGTTGTTTGTGGGAGGGTTGCAGTCGTACAGATCTATAAACAATCAGTATGAAGAAATCATGTTAATTACTGATTGGGACAATTGGAACAAAATTCATTTAACCACTTTGTAGTGGTAAGAGACCGATCCATTACGCCCCGCCTCCTTACCAGTTGACGAAACCCGATCACCATTAGTGCAAAGATCACCAAACGGTTCAAATGGTGATCAGATTTCGCGGTTGTGATTGGTCAATGATAATTGGGCATGGCTTAATGGATCGGTCATATTGGCAGATGTATGTAGGTTGACAGTTATCTGCTTTGATATGTGTGAGACCATGCTGTGTGAAACTAACCACATTACACGGATCAAAAGATGTTACCCAAAAGCTAATTTTGCAGTTTGTATCCATCCGGATAAGTTTTGACTCGGGTCGAAAGTCAATAGTGTGAAAGGCCTATTGTGATTCCAAGCGGGTCACATGACCTGACCCAAGCTGGTCACATGACCTGACCAGCGGAGATGGATGAACTTGAGCCTTGATGACGGAATGAAACTAAAATAATAAATGATAACGGTTATAATCTTACCATCGTCATCGGTGTCGTCTTGTGGCTGGGTCTTCATGGTGAAGATCTTGCGGAGGTGACAGTTGGCGCAGATGATGATGCCGTCCAATGTCTTGAACGTCTGACCACGGAAACCCTCACTCACCAGCGACACCAGGTCGATACACAAATTCAGCCACTGGGTAGAGGTTAGAAGGACTTGTTTTAGCACATGGGCTCAATTTCACTAAGAGTTTAGATTGATCTCAAGTGCAAATCCACCTTAATTACTTAGCAAAGTGTGACGTCACAATGTGGTAATACTAAAAACTCATCTTAAGTAGTGCTTTGTGAAAGCCATGGTTTTGTAATGGGAGAGATGAGGTTTATCAGGGTATGTAAGTAGGGAAGTCTAGTGATAAGAATCCGTCATGGTTCAAAATCGAGAAGACGGTGACAAGCAAAAACTTGGATCTAGAACAATTCTACTTAATGGATAAGTATACTTTAATCCTTTGGAAATAGTAATGTAGACATAATGATATGATAAAATTAGCCTGTGAAAATGTTGTTTCAAAAGGTGGTAGCGATTATGAGACTATTATACACATATTGACTGGCAATGAGCTAACTAGTGTACGTCTATTCCCCTGAGGGACTTTGAGTGACCAGAAGAGCGACCTATTTCCCTAGACTATATTAGTTCATCCCAAGTGACCGTGTTCTAGCCAAGCAGAATACAGAACAAGCAAGAGGTGTGTTATAACACCAAAGGTCTGGTAAGGCCGTGTCCACACAGGAAGAATAATCCAAAATTGAAATACCCATTTCTCAGATTGAAATCGTTTCTCAATATGTTGTACATTATCAACAGCTTGGTCATTATCAACACCTTTCCTATTAAGGTTTGCTACCACACTCTCCGTGTGAGTTATGTTAAACAAATATTGAATGCATTTCCGTCAGATCTGGCTTTTCCATTTCACTCAAGCTTCCAGGCTAATCCAGATTTCATGTCCTGATTATATATGTTCTGCGACAATATAAATCCAATATTTGTATATTATTAAGCAACTTACCATAGCCCTCTTCATGACAGTAAGGGGTATCTTGGCATGGAGTGGGGTCACAGCAATTTCCTTCTGAGCCGTTGAGAATAAAAGTCTTCGTTTGTTGTTGCCCATGTCGCTCACACTGGAAACAAATCCAACACAAAATCCACATGGAACACATGGAACAAAATATGAAGCTTATTTTACTTAAGGAACGGAAGAAGAAAAACAGACTATATAGCGTGACTTGAACCTACAACCTCCAGAAATGTGTCGACGCTCTGCCAACTAAACCATATATATCCCTTATGTTGGCAGTACGGCAGTCTACTGATCACACGCGCGTGTTTGCGGTGTGCTCGGTTATAGCATCCTCTCTTGACTTGAACCGTGAACAGCAACTACAAAGCTTCCTTTCTTTTCAAGATTTCTGTTCTTATTTCACATTTAAGACCGAGCTGTGTTATTTAACACATATTGACTGGCATATTCGGGAACTAGTGTACGTACCTATTTCCCTCGGCCTACGGCCTCGGAAAAAAGGTCGCTCTTCTGGTTACTCAAAGTCCCTCGGGGGAATAGACGTACACTAGTTACCTCATTGCCAGTCAATAGCCGTTTAACCAGTGACTGCCATACAGCCAGGGATCACACCCAAGTTTACGATACAACTTGGCAGCAAAAGGATCATCTTAAGTGGGATGCATTAATTTTTTTTCTTCAAATAATTCAAGGAATAAACCTTAAAAGGGAAACTGACTGCATATATTGCCCGTCAGTTTCACTTTGAAAGGTTTATCATTCGATTTTTTTTTATTTTGATTTTTTTGATGGGCTTATGTACTATAATAATAATAACAAATTTAGTTTATATAGCGCTTTTTCACTCCCGAATGGGTGTCTCAAAGCGCTTCAAATTATTACCCCTGGTCACTGGGCCTTAATTCACTCCTTAAATCATCTCAGCTCCCTGGGGAGTATACAGCCTCGTGCAACAAATGCGCTACTCGGCTAAATCAATTACAAGAACCATCTCTGCCCTCACAGGTCCCCATTTACCCCTGGGTGGAGAGAAGCAATTATAGTTAAGTGTCTTGCTCAGGGACACAAGTGTCACGACCGGGATTCGAACCCACACACTGCTGAACAGAAATCAGCAGAGCTTGAGTTCGGTGCTCTTAACCGCTCGGCCACGACACCCCACCATTTATGATTGCTTTTTTTCCCCCTGATTACACAGGGCTAAATTTTTGTGGGAAATCCACAAGACCGCAGGGCTTGTGGCTCAAAATATTTACTGAACCAGAAATATTTGTACCAGACCAGTACCAAGAACAAAAATTGCTTACAACTTGTTTTATTTTAACAAGCTCTAAGGCATGTGTTTGTCTTTCATATAAAGTATACTTCTCTACGCAACAGAATTTAAAGCCATTGGACACTTTCGGTAAACAGTATTGTCCAAGTCCCACACTTTGTGTATCACAACTTATATATAAAATAACAAACCTGTGTAAATTTAGGCTCAATCGTTCATCGGAGTTGGTTTCTGCACGTTTCGCCGTGTCATGACATGTGTTTAAAATAAATCCGTTAGTCTATTGTTATTGATGTTGTTTTCATGTTTTCTCAAAAAGTAAACTTTCAAGTTTACTTTTGAAATGCTTAAAAGCATTTCATGGAATAATATTTCAAGAGAAGTCTTAAGAATAATATTTCAAGAGAAGTCTTTTAAGACTTCTCTTGAAACATTATTCTTAAAAGAATAATATTTCAAGAGAAGTCTTAAGAATAATATTTCAAGAGAAGTCTTAAGAATAATATTTCAAGAGAAGTCTTCCACCATTACCTTCCATAAACCCTGTAAATTATTTGTAAATCTTATTGTATTTTTTTCTGTACCGAAAGTGTCCAATGGCTTTAAAGGAATTAAACACACTTACCATAGTCAACAATTTTTTCTATTTATTATACAGTGAAGTATTTAGGTCTTGATTTTTGACCAAGGACACATGTGATTGAGCTGCTTATTGCAAGGCAGGTCAGCGCGCTGATATTGACTGATCAATAAAAATCTTAACAATGGATCACTTTGCGTTTTTTCTGGTTGATCGAGCAATTACCCACTTCACTGGTTCCTCCCTGCTTCCAGCATATTTATATAGATGAAGGTCACTTTCGTATATTTTTGTTTTCTTCTTTTTCTAATCGTTTTTTTTCCCCCTATCTTCTCGTGACCCGGATAGCCGATCAGTCTCAAACTTTTACACGTTAGTCTGTTTATAAATGTATATAGTGGATTGCATTTAGTGCTTACACTACCAGTAACTGTTTTGTTTGCAAACCCAATTCTGTAATGTTCCTGTGATATCTGGAATCAATTTCACTAAGTTTTAAGATTCCAAATCTTGAGATGAGTTGTCAATTTCATCATGGTGATACGTTTTGTGACATCACACTTTGATTGGCAGTCAAGATTGGATCGCAGTTAAGATCAATCTTCGCAATCTATGTCAAATCAAGCCCAGGTTTGACATACCTTAGTTCAATGGAGAAGTCTTGGCCAATAGAAACGTACACTTGGGCGACCAGGAATCGCTGGACCAAAGCCACTGTCAGACAAAGACATGAAAGTATATTTAGTAACTCAGTACATACAAGACAAAATCTGGCCATGATCTAACTGAAGAAAACATACCGCCTTACTTTAAAGTAACACATTGCCTTGGATCGGACGAGTTGGTCTTTGAAAAGGCGTTTCAAACTGTTTGTTATAAAGTGCATATGGTAAAAGAAAGTAAAACATAATGATCCACACAAGTATCACTCAAAATTGCACGGTTTTCCTTTTATGCCGCGAACTAAAATGGTCGGCCATTTTGTGGAGTCAAAATTTTGACTCCACAAAATGGCCGACCGTGTTTCTTCGTGACATACATGTATAAGGAAAACCGTGCAATTTCGAGGCATGTGTGTGTGGATCATTATATTCTACTTTTTAATTATCTATCTAACCATTTGCATTTTATAAGAAACGGTTTCAAACCCTTTTCGACTGATCCAATGCAATGTGTTCCTTAAAAAAAAAATAACCTTCTATGCTCCAGGACATTTTATGGTAGGCAAGATACTACATGGCAATTTTACATTCTGTATCATTATTTCCTAACAAAATCTAGAATCGTAAAAAATAACAGTTCAACAAGGTTGTGCCAACTGGCTGATCCCCCAGGTCTGTTCGTATATGAGTGCCATATGCTGCGTCAAACCGATCTTAATAATAATAATAATCATAATAACTTTCGATTTATATAGCGCCTAATAATTAACACTAATTCTCTAAGCGCTTTACAAAGAAGTACACTATAAATCAACAACAACATAAATATATATATATAACAAATAATACCACTACAAGCATAACGATACAACAATACAAGAACGTAAACTATTGTAAGAAAAGGTGTGTCTTTAAGGCACTCTTGAAATCACCAAGGGAAGATGTTTTCCTGATCGTCAAGGGCAGAGAATTCCACAGAGTTGGAGCCGAAGCCACAAAGGAGGGGTCTCCATAGATATGCATATTAACAGGGTGTACTGCAAGGAGGTGTTGTGACGATGATCGAAGTGTACGATCTTACCTTCAAACATTAATAACAAATTGCATCGTCGAGATTTTATTTTATTTATAAATACTAATCGCTTCTAATTGTATTCTTTTAGCTTACTGTTTATTTGCTTTCTTGTATTTGCATATTATGGAACTCTCATTATTGTGTTGAATGTTTCAAAGTTTTTACTGTGTTAAAGGGAAGGTACACGTTTGGTAATTTTCAAAGACCAGTGTTCTCACTTGGTGTATCCCATCATAAGCATAAAATAACAAGCCTGTGAAAATTTGGGCTCAATTGGTCATCAAACTTGCGAGAAAATGAAGAAAAGATACCCTTGTTGGACGAATTTGTGTGCTTTCAGATTGGAATAAAAGACTTTAAAAGCTTTTAATTAAAAGTCTTTTATTATTTAAGTGAGAAATTACCTCTTTCTCAAAAACTACGTTACTTCAGAGGGAGTCGTTTCCCACAATGTTCTATACTATCAACCGCTCTCCAATGCTCGTTACCAAGTCAGTTTTTAACTTAATATTTGTTTTGAGTAATTACCAAACGTGTACCTTCCCTTTAAGAGCATTTCAGTTACCATTTTTGGGATACACTAAGACTATTTGAATGGAATTGAACTTTTGAATTTTTGAGGGTAAGCTAAGCTCGACGAGTACTCACATGTTTGTTTAGGATCCTTAGGAAGCTGCATCTTAGTGCTGGTCCCTGCTCCTTCCAAGACATGGACGAAACTCTTGGCTTCTTTCTCAAAGACCTGCAGCAAGATTAGTTGTTCATTAGCTAACACTCTACAGATCTCACCAATTCAGAAACTTTGAATTGAGAATTGGTCATGTGACTAAAAAAACATCATGGGTATTTTTTGTGGGTTAAACGTTCGGTTCAACAAAATAGTGGACAATTTTTATGAAATAACCCCTAAAACCACACAACTTAAATGCAGATCATTATATTCCACTGTGATTAAAATATCTTTCCAACCACATTAGGCCTATATTCATTTAAAAACAAGCGGTTTTTGTAGCGCAAAGCGCCCAATTTGAAGGCGACGTGGTCTTTTAATAGCACCCTGGAGGCACATTTGAGGAATATTTTTGTGATCTTAGACTTACCTTGTGTATTGATGCTGAACCAGTTAGTTTCCACTTAGCAAGAGGTTCCTTCCCTTGGCAGCTGAAGACCTCCACGAAGGCCCCGCCCTAGGAAGAACAAAGATGGATAAATTACATGAAAACAGGGACAAGATTTGCCGAAATGTGACGATTCCTGAAACTGACTACTGGGCCTGGGATCCCCATTATGCTAGTCCCCAACCTCTCAGATGTTACAATTCAGGGAGGTTTACCAAAAATGCATCACTAAGGGAATCAATGTGTGGTGAAGAGGTTTTCAACTCGTGGTTTAATCCCAACGAGGCCTGGTTCTTGACAAATTATAGAGAACCAGGCCTCGGCGGGCTTAAACCACTAGTTGAAAACCTATTCAAAACACTTTGATTCCCATTCATAAATACCTTTTCGGTCAAAAACAGCGTCACTTTTTCGTCAAAAAGTAAAACAAATGCAACAACTTTAATTGTTAAAAATGATATATTTAAAAACAACACCCCTCCAGCTATGAAATGGTAGAGCCCTCCGCTGCCCTCGCGCAAACAACTCCTCATGTAAACAACTCCTTATAAGGAAATGCTGTGGGCGTGGCGCGTATCGCGTGATGTGGCGCAGCTGTTTCAGCCGTTGCTCTCGACCAATAGGAATGAAGAAACTGTCTTATAATGATCAGGTGCAAGGTCGCGTGTCATGCTTATGAATTAACACTTTTTACCGGTCATTTACAAAAGTTTTATGAATAGAAATTAAAGCAAAACAACAGGTTTGGACACAATGCGGACTTTTTCTTTCTCCCTGAAGTCACTGCTTTATTACTTCTTGTCAAAAAATCTGATGGGGATGTTGAGAAAACCCTGAAATCAAGGAAAATTTTAGGAAATCAAATGCCCGACTAATAAAGGTTCAATTTTGTAACCCTTCAAAGACCACTCATTTCGGTAATAAGCATCTCAGCATACACCCATACATGGTTGGTACTTTGAGGAAAAAAAAAACACTTGTTAAAAGTGTCTTACAAAAATATACTATAAATCGAACACATGGTTTTGTTAATACAAGTAGAAACATGTTTACATGAGAAAATTGGAAAATGTCATTCAGGTCATGACCTTTACTTTGTACTTTTTAGTTAAATGGAAGTAGGTCAGATCTTGCAGGCTATTTGTAGCCGTTATATTTTGGTACTTATTTAAGCCCTTTGGTTTCTAAAAGCATATAATGGTCAAATATGAAACATCAATAAGGTTTATCGCGATTCAGAAACGCACTTCATTATGGGAAGGAATATGGGGTGGTGACTACGCAGTTTGTACGAATCGCGCACGCAACGCCTATACCTTTGTGTGCATTCAACAGCACCCTCTATTGATATTTTGCTATTCGCTATAAACCTTATTGAACAATCATTGTTTTTGCTTACCTGGAATTCATTTTTAAACATTGCAGAAAGGTGACGCTCTTCACCGAGTGTGAATAGAGTTTCTATGGTACTTTCTCCATGTTGAGCATTAGAGATGAATTACTCAAGTTCGCAGAGCCAGGTTTCTTAACTGTGTTGTCATTAGAGCATCTGTTAAAATCACAAACATGAAATGATAGTTAACAATATTAATAAAACCTAGTTCTTACGTAGCGCTTTATCACATTCGGTCACACTGTGTTTTGAAGTACATGTATGAGACCTTTTACTTTACATAGGACTACTGGTTTACAAGGTGCCAATCGAACCAAGAACACCAGGGCAAATCCCCTCTCTTTACAATAAACGCCCTAGCTCGGAGGCCCGTTTTTGTGCGTTACACAACACAGGACCTTTGGCTTTACATCCCATCCAAAGGCACAGCAATAACAGTTACATGTAGGTGTCTTGTTTTTAAGTGTCATGACCAGGACTCGAACCAACACTCTGCTGATCAGAAACACCAGAGCTTGAGTCTGGTGTTCTTATCCGCTCAGCCACTACATGCCACTGAAATGAATAATAGTGAAAAAGACCTTATTTCTTATAAATTCTAACACAGTTCACTTTGAATTTCCATTCCAGAGGATTGAGTGCTACGATCATGGCAACTAACTATCGATTGGCATGACTACGTCTTTTTTTGTTGTGGGATTTTGCTGAGTTCCCTTGAAATTATTTAATTGAAGTTGATGGGAAGATCGTCTATTAACTATTTTATAACTAAACAAACAAACAAAACAAACAAACAAAATAGGCTAAAGGCCCGGTCACACAGGCCCCGATAACGAGAACGATAAAAATGCACGCCCTCGATTGGTTGAATGAGCGTGGGCGTATTCTGCGTGGAGCATTTCAACCAATCGAGGGCGTGTATTTTTATCGTTCTCGTTCTCGTTATCGTTATCGGGGCCTGTGTGACCGGGCCTAGAGTCATGTATGTAATTGTAATGTAATTGTAAGTACTTAATTAGGCCCATAAATAAAAAGAGCCAATCCACAATGAAAGGACACAAAGAAATAGTCATGATGTGGGGCTAGCTCTTAGTGTCGTGACAGTCACACAGCACTGACATTCATGACAGTGTGAGTGCATGGAGGAATAACTAGCTACCTCCATGGTGTGACCATGGTGTGACAAATCCCTGAGCGACAGGACAGTACAGTCTTTTCAGTCTTGCTAATGCATGCTGGTAATGACTAACTATGGTATGACGGTTTCAAACTGTAAAAGACTAAACAAAATTCGATCATCAACTTCAACTTGAAAATGAAACAATTTGCAAACTTTCCTTTATGGAAAATAATTGAAGAGGTGTATCAACCAACAAAGCAATTCTTCCTTGACACAAAGTGTTCAATGCACAGCTGGATGAACAAAGGGTAAAATTTACTCACCACACAATCACACAATAACACACAAGTCTACTTCTCGACGGTACGGGATTTGTGTACCGTTTCTATTCAGCCATTTTAATAAGTAGGGCGCCCTCTCTCGGCTGTCTTTACCCGGTAATCTGACGTCATCACTTCGAGCTCGTAGACCTAGGAAGGCACTAAATACTAAACTCCACAGCGGTTCGGCCATCGGAGAATACCCGAGCGAGAATGACCTTATGACGTCATTTTGCATATGCTTGCATCTTTTAGACATGAAAATATTAACAACCGGGTCCTAGTGGTTAGTCCACTCTTATGTAACAACTCCCCAAACCTGCTGCTACAAATGTACTTGAATAAAGAGGTCTGAAGCAGTGCTTGCATCTTTTAAACGTGAACATATAAACAACCATGGTCCCAGTGTTTAGTCTACTCTTATGTAACAACTCCCCAAACCTGCTGCTACAAATGTACTTTAATATAGAGGTCTGAAGCAGTACTGATCTTTTAGACATGAAAATATTAACAACCAGGGGCCTTATTCATGAAGCCCTCGTAAATCGGTCACTTACGTGGCTCTAAGTAAGACGTTAGTAAGACTTTGGTAAGCCCTTACGAAGCATTCGTGTCGCTTTACTACCGCATTACTTACTAAACCTCTCGGAACGCCCTCTTAAGCGGGAACGTGCTTGAGCTGAACAGTAATGGATTTGTTATGTAATTCACTGGAGCGTGATCTCATTGTCCAGAATGAGTATTTATACAGTGACTGGACTGGCTATACCGTCATTTAGAAGATATATTATTTTGTCACCCTGCAAACATGGTGAGCCAGACTAAAGCGAGGAGGAAGACCGTTGTCCCGCAACGCGAGGAGGAGGCAAAGGGGAATCATTGGAAGGCGAAGTTTCTCGCCTGCTGAGATAGTGAAGTTAGTGTTCCTTGTTGCATTGAATTGGTAGGTGCTTAATAACAAATTTTCAGAAGTTGTAACGCTGAAGAGAAAGGCCGACACCTGGGCAAATCGCGAAGAATCAACTGTGTTGGAAAAGTCCTCAGAACTACCAAAGTGGTTCATCACAAATAGGATGACATTCAGAGATTTCGCAAGCTTGCACACGACGCAAACATGCAATGAGAGTACAACATGTAGTTGGTTACCCCTAAACTAAAATTATAAATTAAATAAATAAACGAAGTAAATAAAGTAAACGAAGTGAATACTACAGAGCAACTCGTTCGCACCTTTGTAACCTCCCGACTTGACATGAGAATCTCTCTCCTCTATGGACTGCATAATAAATTTACTGCTTGTCTCGCCTTCAAAATATTGCCGTCAGAATTGTACGTACCTCGGTCCAACACCCGAGTCACATCACACCTATCCTACAAGATCTACATTGGCTACCCATTAAGGATAGAATCATCTTCAAGATCCTTGTGTATGTATATCGCTCATATCAAAAGGTACTTTATCACCATATCTCTCAGAAGGACTCCAACCTCATACTTCCAACCGCCAGTCTTTTAAGGAAACCCCTGGCCAAAACATCATGGGGTGAAAGATCAACTACTTCTGCTGCTCCTTCATTATGGAACGACTTGCCGGATCATGTTAAACTTTCTCCATCAATAGCTTTGTTCAAAACTTCCCTCAAGCCTCATCTAATGAGGACTTTTTCCCGTTTATTGTGTAACTGCGCCATGAGCATATTTAGATGGATACCCGCGCATTGTATGCCCAATATTATTATTACTATTAACTAAATAAACAAACATAAATAATTATTTAATGACGAAATAAAATAACAAAATTACGAAAAATTTACTAAAAAGTGAAGAAAAAAAACAGGTTAGTAAATTCTCAAAAAATTTTGAGAAAGTTTGAGAAAATGTCGCAAGGATTGTAGAACATATTAAAAGTTGTTGTAATTGACATAAAGCTCAATTCGCCCGAAAATATTGGCCAGGAATGTTGAAAAAGGGTTTAAGAAAACGCTACGAAGCCGAAAACACCCCACGTAGCAATAATAAGGACTTACGCACTCGATTGAAGTTACGAGTGCTTCGTGAATATGACGCAACTCGCTAAGAACGAACTAGTAACACGTAAGTGCTTACTAAGGCCTAAGAAGGCTTCATGAAAAAGGCCCCAGGTCCTAGTGGTTAGTCCACTCTTATGTAACAACTCCCCAAACCTGCTGCTACAAATGTACTTGAATAAAGAGGTCTGAAGCAGTGCTTGCATCTTTTAAACATGAAAATATAAACAACCAGGTCCCAGTGGTTAGTCCACTCTTATGTAACAACTCCCCAAACCTGCTGCTACAAATGTACTTTAATTTAGAGGTCTGAAGCAGTGCTGATCCTTAGACATGAAAATATTAACAACCAGGTCCTAGTGGTTAGTCCACTCTTATGTAACAACTCCCCAAACCTGCTGCTACAAAAGTACTTGAATAAAGAGGTCTGAAGCAGTGCTGGCATCTTTTAAACGTGAAAATATAAACAACCAGGTCCCAGTGGTTAGTCCACTCTTATGTTAGCCTTGCTCAAGGCAGTCGCATTATTCGCTCCGAAAAGACGCAGCTGTAAACCCACCCGCCGTATACCCTGTGCATGGTGTGTGCGATCACACCGAATGACCCACCCGTATACACACTGTCACATCGCACAAATACTGTTCACACAAGTCATCGCACTCGTACACCACTAACCGCATGCGGAGGCCGTCAGGCCGACAGCCTTGTCGGATCGGTATCTTCCCGTTTTAATGTGTTGTATTGAAAAAATTCCAATAGTGGACGAAATTGGGGGGGCTCGACGATATGCTAGTATGCAGCTCATGAATATGTATATCGTTCGTCAGACCTATCAGACAACACAGGATGTGAGGCAAATGAATTATTCATTTTGACGTCCAATCACGCACTTCCCTTATCACGACCTTTGGACCCTATCATGCGTCCGTGGTGGTGGTGTGTGAGGTAAACATGTCTCGTCTTTCGCGGGCATTTTGGTAATGAGCTGACCGTGGGAACTCTTCGCTTATTATAGTAATGAGGTCAGTGGCTTCAACACAGATCCTACAAGGCTGTCGGCCTGACGGCCTTCGCATGCGGATAGTGTACGGGGGCATCGTGTCGTGCGATGTTACGCACAGTGAATACGGGTGGGTTTTACGCACAGTGAATACGGGTGGGTTTTTATACAGCGGCGGTCTTTTTTCGGAGTGAATAATTCGACTGCCTTGAGCAAGGCTACTCTTATGTAACAACTCCCTAAATCTGCTGCTACAAATGTACTCATGAATAAAGAGGTCTGAAGCAGTACTTGCATCTTTTAGACATGAAATCATTAACAACCAGGTCCTAGTGGTTAGTCCACTCTTATTTAACAACTCCCCAAACCTGCTGCGTGGGGGATCGTCGCGAACCGTGCCGGAATGTTCCGAGAGCACACGAAAAGTTCCGAACCGCTGTAGAGGTTAGTTTTTAGTGCCTTCCGTAGACCTAAGGGGCTTCTAACAGGCAGACGGGACCTAGTAATTGTAAGCCGAAACCTAAATCCGAGGCTTTAATTAGTTTCAAAGAGGCACAACTCAACTGTATAGTCTAAACGAAAAGGAAAGTCCTCATTTCGTTAGTATAGGGCCAAGGCCCCCATCATAAAAAAGGGTGCGTTTTCCGCGGTCGTATTTACAGTTCGGGTTACTTACTTAGACTTAGGGGCTCCTGCGTCATCCGACGCATGAAGCAGTCAACGCTCTCCAGGCAGATCGGTCAGCAGTCAGTGACCTGACGTCGCTCCAGCCTCTATTGACCCTATGAAGGTCCCGCTGGATGGTCTGGTGCCAGTTCATTTTAGGTCGGCCTCTCTTCCTCCTTCGAGGCGGATTCCACCACAGGACTTGATTGGCGAGTCTCGAAGGGGGGAGCCGCGAAACATGGCCTAGCCAGTTCATGCGCCGCCCGCAGATTGTATTGGACACTGGAGTTTGTTGTGATCGTTCTCTGACCTCCTCGTTGCGGACGAAGTCACTCCACTTAGTGCCCAAGATCTTCCTTAGGCATCTTGAGTCGAATGCATCAAGTTTCTTCTCTTGACTTGATTTTAAGTGCCAAGTTTCGCAGCCATAGAGTAAAGTAGATAGCACGTTGGAATTGTAGAAGCGAAGCTTGGTTTGAAGAGAGAACTTCTTGCATGTCCAGATCTTATTAAGCTGGTTGAAGGCTGCGGAGGCTTTACCTATTCTGCAGCTGATTTCATGATCCATTGATCCCTGGCTGTTGATGGAACTTCCCAGGAAGGTAAAGTCATCCACTACATCAACTTTATCTTGCCCAACGAGAATGTCAGGTGTTGTCTGGTGATCACCTGAAAGCATGATTTTCGTTTTCTTTCTGCTGATCATAAGACCCAGTCTAGCTGAGGCATCACTGATTGAGTTCATTACAGTCTGGAGACCATGGGTACTGTCGGACAATGCTGCGATATCATCAGCAAAATCAAGGTCGGACAGATTGGCTCCTCCAGTCCAAACGGTCCTTCGTAGCTGTCTTCAGAACCCAACAATGGCCACAGCGAATAGAATAGGAGACAAGATACAGCCTTGGCGCACACCAGTTAGTACCTGGAACCAGTCACTGAGACCGTCTTCGGTCCGAACACGGCAGCGGGAGTTGTCATAGATGTTTCCGATCGCTTTGACTATCCTTTCCGGAATGCCATATGAAAGGAGTATTCCCTCAAGGAAGGCCTGTGAATACTGTCAAAGGCCTTACTGAAGTCAATAAAACTGACCGCAAGAGGCACCTGAAACTCCTGGCTCTTCTAGATGATGCGACGGAGAGTAAAGATCTGCTCTGCACAGGAGCGTTTCGGTCTGAAACCTGCCTGTTCCTCACGTAGCCCATTATCTACCAGGCCACAGATCCGGTTCAGAATCATCTTGCAGTAAACTTTGCCAGGAACCGACAGTAAGGTTACACCCCTCCAGTTGTCGCAATCAGCAAGGCTCCCTTTCTTTGGGATACAGATGATAGTACCATCTTTCCTGTCATCTGGGACGATTCCGGACTTCCACACTTGGTTACAGGTCTTGCACATCCACTGAATGGGTTGAATTCGGGTTGAATTGGCCATTTTTGTCAATCACTGTGGCCAATGACGAAACAGTTATTGGTCAGCGCTACTGCCGCGAAAAACGCACCCCTCCAACAGGTCTCATCTACAATTACAAAAACTATAAAATAATTCTTGTTCAGTTTTGCAATGATGGAGTCGATGATGCGAACAAATTCAATGTAAAAACACGCATAAAGCAGTCATACACGTACCATGTAATTTTGCATGTGGTCAGACCACATGCGTGTTTGACCGCGTGGCACAATGTAAACGTTTCTGGGTGTATGTTTTTCGTTTTAAAACGAAACCATCATTCTGTCAATTCAGAGAAAACAAAATCAGACTGTATTATTATCTTTAAAGGGGCATTGTCTTCACCATCTGCATATTGTTATACACTTATTTATTTTTTTTTTTTTTTTTTTCTATTATTATTTTACATACTCCCCTTTTCATACATTCATGTACTATTCTATGTAGGCATACATGTATTTATTTTGTTTAATATTGTTTTCATTTTGTTTATTTGGTAGTTGATTGTTCGATATTTTTACTTGTTTACTATTTTTTTCATTCTTTTGTTCTGTTTTATTTATTTTAAAACATAAATTTTGTTTTGTGCTAATTAATATGTTTCTTGCCCTTCTGTTTAATCTCACGTGTTTTATTTTCGTCAGAATGATGCGCCGAAACTCTGCACGGTTGAAGTATAATCCGTAATTATATTAGAACAAACAATCTGAGAATCTGAGCATTTTCAGATCCAACTTGTTCATTATCCCCTGGAGTATATACTTATAGCTTTAAAGGCAGTGGATACTAATTATTAGCATAAAACCTTACTTAAGAACGAGTAATGGGGAGAGGTTGATATTAAAACATATCAATGTAGGAAACGGCTCCCTCTGGAGTGAAGTAGTTTTCTAGAAAGAAGTAATTTTCCACGAATTTTATTTCGATACCTCAGAATTAGATGTTAGGTCTCGAAATCAAACATCTGAAAGCACACAACTTCGTATGACAAGAGTGTTTTTTTCTTTCAGAGTTATCTCGCAACTTCGACGGCCAATAATATTGAGCTCAAATTTTCACAAGTTTGTTATTTTTACGCATAAAATATGTTAAGATACACTAAGTGAGAAAACTGTCTTAGACAAAAAATTTCCAATAGTGTCCAGTTGAGTAAAAAAAGAAATGAGTTAAATCTTTTGTGAGTATATAAAAATACATTACTTAGACGTATTGATTTTTGTTCATACACATTTTGCACTTGGTCTTGGTTTGGTTTTATCGATCTCTCCCGTCAATGTCTATCTGTCTCTGCGGGACACAATTACTAATACCCATAATGCTGTGCAATATACAACGTGGTGTTTGTATATAGTGGCCTAGATATGGATTGACGATCGTAACAATGCTGGTTTAAAATAATCATAATAAGATCTCCATAGCGACATGACGCAGCGACTATTCTTGAACCGATTAGATTCATTCTAAAGCGTTGTTCATGCAAGTTGGAATTTTCTATTACGAGACTTGTAATGTTATCAAACTGTCAATTCATCTCCACAGAAAGTCTTGCATGAAGTCAATCATGAAGACCTTAGTTCTACTGTTCGCAGTTGCCTTTTATTTCGTGGTATCGAGCTGCAATGAAAGGTTGATCTGCCCCTCTGAGTGGGTATTATTTGGCGAGTCATGCTACAAGTCAGTGATGAAGGAAATGACTTTTCAAGACGCGGTCAAAACCTGTACCGATATGAGCGGAGGCTTGGTAGTTTCTACGTCACTAACAGAGAATCAGTATATCTTTGAGATGTTCAGTAAAGTCGTAGGCCTAAGAGGTAAGGTCTGGGTTGGCTGCACTGAAAAGAAGGAAGAAGAGAAGTGGGTGCAGCTTGGGGAGGGAGGCGAAGAATGTAGTTTCTTCAACTGGTATCCAGGAGAGCCCAATCAAGAGCCTGAAGATTGTGCGCAGATGGTTCTTTTTCTCAATGGAAGTTGGTATGACGGAGACTGTGACGGGATGTGCTATGTAGTTTGTCAGCGCCCTGCCGTCGCACCAACCAACCCGCTCCTGTACTGCCTGCAGGCAGACACCAACGGCCGCTTCGCATGATCCCATCTGCTTGACCAGTCACATCACCAAGGAGTTACAGATCAAGGGTTTGGTCGCGTGTGTGGATCAACGATGAGCCTCGATGCCGCTCCTTCAACAAACTACTCGACAGCAGCGGAGAGCATTTTTTGTATTCACTTTATTAACTTCACTTGTGGGGATTCTGACAGAGACGACAGAGGTGGATAATTGTTGTTATTATTTTTCAACAACTGACAACATAGGACAACATATCACACTAAAGAAGAACACTCAAATAGACTAAACAGTGAACTGAGAACACATTTCTTTTAAACGATTGATCTTTCAGTCGATGATTATTGACCAATTGTTGACATTATGTTTCGGTATACAGTTTTTGGTGTATTTATTTTATGGACACGAAGCTCAACCTGGGTTAACTTCCTCCTTTATTTGCTAACAACAAATCAGAAGCTTCATTTTATGACGTCACATTGTCCTTAATAATGCAACTTATGACTTTTGAAAGGTTGACCCTTTTATAAAATAATAATGAGCAGGGTCTGAGACAAAACAAAAGATGCTAAAAGGACCCTTCGCTTGGTCTGTACTGATGATGAGGTCGCTATTTAGACTTGTGGACAAGTCGTTGGTTCCACGCGGTGAGATAATCGAGTTGCAGCGGTGCTCTCCGCTCAAACTGCTTGTTGCGCGACTACTACGCGCTGCCCGATAAGTCAGCAACTAGTCTTGGTGCAAGACGTTTCTCGTTTCCTTTTCACGCACACCGCGGCCAAATCACCGCAGCGCGCGAACCGACTCACCTGACTCATAGTCCACTCACCGCCCCGGGGGCGGTGAGTGAACTAAAGTCAGGTGAGTCGGCGCGCGCGCTGTCGGTGAATTGGCCGCGGTGTGCGTGAAAAGGAAACGAGAAACGTCTTGCACCAAGACTAGTCATCAGCAACCAGCAGTTCGCGCGAGAGCAGTGACAACTCGACTATATCACCTCGTGAGAGGGACCATACGACTTGTCCACAAGTCCAGTCGCTATTTACTCTACATTAAAAAATATATATATATATAAAAAACACCAAGTAAAAATGTATTTTTTTTAATAAGATGTAGAGGACAAACCTTCAATGTAACGGGGCAGTGTGGTATCAATAGGGCTAGACCCATGGTTTGCTAGCTGAACATGGAATAGAGATACATGGGAGAGACCCATTGCTAATCGCAAAACCCTTCCCATGATGTAAATTGCCCATCGCGCACATGCCCACTCAGTCACACTATTGGTGGTCACGTGTGGCTCAGTTGCCGGGCTCGACATCTCTTCTTCAATGGTTGACAGCGGAGATCATTTTGACAGTTCAATGACGTCACTCATGAGGATGCTTATGACAAAATTGAGATGGATAATTGTTTGTACATTTTAAATGACTGCGTAGTGATTTAAGACGGGATTTCTCTGTCGATCAATATTTAGATCGATAATCATGATAATTGATCAGTTATTTATATTATTAAGTTTCGGGTAAGTTACAGTTTTGATGCACGTAACTTTCCCCTCTAGTTACCAGAAACAATAAAATCAATGGATCGAAGCCTCATGTTTATAACATCACATTGTCCTCGAATGAAGGGTTGAACTTTATACGAACTTGGAAGGTTGTATTTCAGAGTCTATACAAACAAACGAGCACTTATATTGGTAATGCCGAGATTCTACAGAGACTGATGTTCCCTCAAACGGACTTTGTAATAATTTTCAAACCCCAGTCACCCAACTTCGTTATGCTGAAATTCATCGTTCAATGAATGAAGAACATGGAAATGACAAAATAACATGCTCCACGTATAGTAAAAGAGAGAGGGTCGGCGTTCACAATGTTGCAGGAGATATTTGTTAAACTAAAAGTAAACAATAATAGACACTCAACTCTGCACTCAACATTTTATTTAGGACATGGTAAGAACGTTATTGTCTATTGAAGCCCGACTTAGGCTATCGCTTTGAACACTGGGGTCAAAATAATTTAAAATGTTGATCGAGATGTCATTTTTTACATTAAAAATGAACACCTTCGGTATTAATTGTCATAGACCGGTCTACTCACTTGGTGTATTTCTATGCACAAAATAACAAACCTGTGAACATTTGAACTCAATTGGTCGTCGAAGTTGCAAGATAAATGGAAGAAAAACACCCTTATCACACGAAGTCATGTGCTTTCGGATGCTTGGAATTCGGGACCTCAAAATCAAATTCTGAGGTCACGAAATCAAATTCAAATATGTTTAGTGAGTTAATAACTTTTTTTTCGAAAACGACGTTACTTCAGAGGGAGCCGTTTCCCACAATGTTTTATACTATCAACATCTCTCCATTGGCCGTTACCATAAGTAAGTTTTTATGCCAACAGTTATTTTAAGCAATTACCAATAGTGTCCAGTGCCTTTAAGCCTCTGTCCCTGTACCGCCCGAGTTTCCTGAAAAAGTTATTAGTTTTCAAGATTCTTGCAGTATATAACTAGAATCGTGGTTCAAATTTCAAAAGGTAGCCAAGGCTTAAAGGCACTGTACATGTTTGGTAATTGTCAAAGACCACTGTTCTCACTTGGTGTATCCCATCATAAGCATAAAGTAAAAAGCCTGTGAAAGTTTGGGCTCAATCGGTCATCGAAGTTGCGAGAAAATAATGAAGGAAAAAAACACCTTTGTTGGACGTATTTGTGTGCTTTCAGATAGAGATAAAAAACTTCTAGCTAGAAGTCTTTTAATATTTTAGTGAGAAACTACCTCTTTCTCAAAAACTACGTTACTTCAGAGGGAGTCGTTTCTCACAATGTTTTATACTTTCAACAGCTCTCCAATGATGATTACCAAGTCAGTTTTTAAATTAATATTTGTTTTGAGTAATGTCCTGTTCTGTAATGTTTGTTTTATTAGAAGCTATACGTCCATAGGGAACAATAAATGCCTCTTGTTAACGGCTGCTGGTAATTTGTATGGCGATTAATTTTTGTATAAGGTAAAATGTACACAATAGCTTCTAAAGGCTTTAATATGGATCGATGCTCAAACTAATTTAATGCTATGGCGTTAGTTTTCAACAAAACCATCACAATGATTGATAATTTCATTTTCTCAATGAGCGTTTTGTTGGGTAAGAGCTAAATTATTTCATCATCATTAGCATCGACATTTTAAAAAGTCAACTGTGAAGGGGGAAAACAATAATGATCTTTAAACAGCTATACATAGGTTGACTAATGCGTATAATAACTATCCATTTTTATTTTGATGTTACTTTTTTTGGAAGCCTTTCTTAATATTTTATGCATGATGTACATCACAATGCTAATCCAAAACGAGGCGATGGGCGCAGCCACTGTAAGTGATGGGTGAAGTGCGCCATAGCCTCATTTTGGGTAAGAATTATGACGTCATGCATAAGTATTAAGAGAGGCGTATAGTTGTTTCCTTAGAGGAATTCCTCCTACCCCATGTTAAAGTACACCGATAGGCGGCTGGGCGGTCCAAAAGCTAAAAGGGTTAAAGGGGCACGTTTCCTTGGATCGGGCAAGTTTGTGAACCGTTCGTTATGAAACGCGTTCTGGTCAGAAAGTTGTTTCATTTGCAAAATATAATGTTCCACACAAAATGTGCATCGAAATTGTGCAGTTTTCCGTTAAAAATATTGTGAACTAACACGGCACGCCAATTATTTTGTGAAGTCAATTTTTTGACTCACAAAAGTTATAGCCGACCCGTAGTGAGTTAACAAAGTAAAAGGAAAACCACGCAATTTCGAGGCATATTTTTTGTAAGGATCATTATCTTATAATTTTTAACATATACATTTTGTAATTGGTTACCAACACACCCGGTTTAAGGCAACGTGTACCTTTAATGATTTTGTTACAACCTTCACCGAATTAAACCGCTCGGTATATCGCCCATGATGCGCTATCAACGTTGGAAGCGCGTGTCGGTTGATTATACGCCTCTCTTAATATTCATGCATGACGTACCTCATGCATAAATACTAAAAGAGCTGTATACACCATTGTCCTGGAAACGACATCACGCCAAAGTTTATCAATTTTTCTCGTTTGCGTGCCGGGAGCCATTCACACACTCAATTAAGTAATATGAAAAACGACCGAAATAAGACAATTATGATAAATTACTGCCTCTTGAGATGACGCCTCTTGTCGGTGATCGTTGGTAATATAATAAGAGCAGTGAGAAATTGGCGGTGAATTTTTTAGACGCACGCACAGAAAGAGGAAAACACCATAAAGAGTGACCGCTAAAAACAAAAACCTACGTCTGCTCAGATTTACCCAAAATATTACTATAGAGGAGTTACGGTACGTTCCAACAGGTTTTGGAGGACTGTTAATGAGCGAGCTCGAAAATTATACCGGGTAGGCTGCAGTGTTTTATCGTTTTAAAAAATATCGAGTCATTTTCAAAGGTAAGGACACCATAAGTTTGACGGGTATAAATTTTTGCTAAAAAATAACTACATCCAGGAACATGTTTGGTTGCAACGTCCTCTGGGGTACGTTGTCAACACCACCAAAACTTTCTCTGTAATGCTTTAGATTGTTTTGCAGTTTTGCAACGAGTTTTGTTATTAAGTGTGTTGTTAACATGTACAAGTATACCTTTTGCTCGTGTTATTGGTTTCATCAAAACGTTGAAAATTGTTAGTGACCCCAATTTTGTACACAGAAATGTCGGGAGAGGATTTTCCCCCATTCTGTTAAGGAGAATGGACGAGAAAGTGTAGATTCGTATTAACGAATCTACAATTTAGAGTCTATTCTTTGACTTAAAGTGAGTTAACAAAGTAAAAGGAAAACCACACAACTTCGAGGCATATTTTTTTGTGAGGATCATTATCTTATAATTTTTAACATATACATTTTGTAATTGGTTACCAACACACCCGGTTCAAGGCAACGTGTACCTTTAATGATTTTGTCACAACCTTCACCGAATTAAACCGCTCGGTATATCGCCCATGATGCGCTATCAACGTTGGAAGCGCGTGTCGGTTGGTTATACGCCTCTCTTAATATTCATGCATGACGTCATAAATCTTACCCAAAAGGAGGCTATACGCCTCTCTTAATATTTATGCATGAGGTACGTCACAATGCTAACTCAAAACGAGGCGATGGGCGCAGCCACTGCAGGTGATGGGGAACGTGCGCCCATAGCCTCATTTTGAGTAAGAATTATGACGTCATGCATAAGTATTAAGAGAGGCGTATACGCCTCTCTTTGTCTTAATATTACTCAAAAAGAGTCCACCACCACTTGCAGTGGCTGTGCTATAGCCTCGTTTCGGGTTAGAATTGTGACGTACCTCATGCATAAATACTAAGAGAGCCGTATACACCATTGTCCTGGAAACGACATCACGCCAAAGTTTATCAATTTTCCTCACTTGCGTGCCGGGAGCCATTCACACACTCAATTAAGTAATATGAAAAACGACCGAAATAAGACAATTATGGTAAATTACTGCCTCTTGAGATGACGCCTCTTGACGGTGATCGTTGGTAATAATAAGAGCAATGAGAAATTGGCGGTGAATTTTTTAGACGCACGCACAGAAAGAGGAAAACACCAGAAAGAGTGACCGCTAAAAACAAAAACCTACGTCTGCTCAGATTTACCCAAAATATTACTATAGAGGAGTTACGGTACGTTCCAACAGGTTTTGGAGGACTGTTAATGAGCGAGCTCGAAAATTATACCGGGTAGGCTGCAGTGTGTTATCGTTTTAAAAAATATCGAGTCATTTTCAAAGGTAAGGACACCATAAGTTTGACGGGTATAATTTTTTGCTAAAAAATAACTACATCCAGGAACATGTTTGGTTGCAACGTCCTCTGGGGTACGTTGTCAACACCACCAAAACTTTCTCTGTAATGCTTTAGATTGTTTTGCAGTTTTGCAACGAGTTTTGTTATTAAGTGTGTTGTTAACATGTACAAGTATACCTTTTGCTCGTGTTATTGGTTTCATCAAAACGTTGAAAATTGTTAGTGACCCCAATTTTGTACACAGAAATGTCGGGAGAGGATTTTCCCCCATTCTGTTAAGGAGAATGGACGAGAAAATGTAGATTCGTATTAACGAATCTACAATTTAGAGTCTATTCTTTGACTTAAAGTGAGTTAACAAAGTAAAAGGAAAACCACACAACTTCGAGGCATATTTTTTTGTGAGGATCATTATCTTATAATTTTTAACATATACATTTTGTAATTGGTTACCAACACACCCGGTTCAAGGCAACGTGTACCTTTAATGATTTTGTCACAACCTTCACCGAATTAAACCGCTCGGTATATCGCCCATGATGCGCTATCAACGTTGGAAGCGCGTGTCGGTTGGTTATACGCCTCTCTTAATATTCATGCATGACGTCATAAATCTTACCCAAAAGGAGGCTATACGCCTCTCTTAATATTTATGCATGAGGTACGTCACAATGCTAACTCAAAACGAGGCGATGGGCGCAGCCACTGCAGGTGATGGGGAACGTGCGCCCATAGCCTCATTTTGAGTAAGAATTATGACGTCATGCATAAGTATTAAGAGAGGCGTATACGCCTCTCTTTGTCTTAATATTACTCAAAAAGAGTCCACCACCACTTGCAGTGGCTGTGCTATAGCCTCGTTTCGGGTTAGAATTGTGACGTACCTCATGCATAAATACTAAGAGAGCCGTATACACCATTGTCCTGGAAACGACATCACGCCAAAGTTTATCAATTTTCCTCACTTGCGTGCCGGGAGCCATTCACACACTCAATTAAGTAATATGAAAAACGACCGAAATAAGACAATTATGGTAAATTACTGCCTCTTGAGATGACGCCTCTTGACGGTGATCGTTGGTAATAATAAGAGCAATGAGAAATTGGCGGTGAATTTTTTAGACGCACGCACAGAAAGAGGAAAACACCAGAAAGAGTGACCGCTAAAAACAAAAACCTACGTCTGCTCAGATTTACCCAAAATATTACTATAGAGGAGTTACGGTACGTTCCAACAGGTTTTGGAGGACTGTTAATGAGCGAGCTCGAAAATTATACCGGGTAGGCTGCAGTGTTTTATCGTTTTAAAAAATATCGAGTCATTTTCAAAGGTAAGGACACCATAAGTTTGACGGGTATAAATTTTTGCTAAAAAAAAACTACATCCAGGAACATGTTTAGTTGCAACGTCCTCTGGGGTACGTTGTCAACACCACCAAAACTTTCTCTGTAATGCTTTAGATTGTTTTGCAGTTTTGCAACGAGTTTTGTTATTAAGTGTGTTGTTAACATGTACAAGTATACCTTTTGCTCGTGTTATTGGTTTCATCAAAACGTTGAAAATTTTTAGTGACCCCAATTTTGTACACAGAAATGTCGGGAGAGGATTTTTTCCCATTCTGTTAAGGAAAATGGACGAGAAAGTGTAGATTCGTATTAACGAATCTAGACTTTAGAGTCTATTCTTTGACTTAAACTGTTTCCCCCCCCCCCCCCCATTGGATATATGTAACAGTTTTAATTAATTGGATTTCTGAATATAAACAACAGTATATAGTCTATCTAAATTTGTACACGTTGTAAACGATGGTTGGTGACATTTTATTGATTTTTTACAAAATGTTTAGGCATTTTTTTTTTTTTTTTTTATGTGTAGTGCTTGCAACATTATCAAGTACGTGTAAACATTCTAAAATATTTTTGCAAAATTAATTGAAAGATCATCGTTTAAGCTACATATTGTTTCACTTCATGCTATCTTTCATTTTTGAAAGACATTAATTTTCATACACATTATGTTACGAATCTACACTTAAGTGTAGATTCGTAAAAATAATCTACACTTTTAACAATAGAATGACGTCAAAGAAATAGTTTATAACAAATCTTCTAAATCTATCGGGTGCAACCATTTAGAGCATAGCTCAATGGAGGCATGCGTCATACTAAATAAACTTGAGGCACATTTTTAATTCAAATCAAGGATGGGGCAGACGAAATAATTTCGCATGATGCGTTTCCATTTTGTTGGCGTCATTACCAATGTACATGTATACATGATCTACTTCATTGCTGTACAACTTTATTTATTCTTGTAGAATTCACGCAGTAGGTTGGAGGGTTGTAATGGAGTTGCGCACGGTTGCGGTGTTGCACCGAGTCATGGTAGTTCTACTTATGTGTTCATCATTTGTGGCCATTGCTTACACTGAAGGTGAGTGAAATAACGTTAAGGCAGCCAGCTACTCTCCTTAAAGGGTTGCTGCAGTGTATTTTTTTAAATAATTTAAACGATTAAACATGACTATTTCAACCTAAAATATATATGTTTTTTTTATTAAATGCGCAAGTATTTTAAAAAATGGTTTTCAAGAGATTAGGGGAACCCAACCCACCCCTAAGGGGCATAAACGTGACGTCGTGTCGGTAACCCGAGCCGTCGGGCCCCCTGGCTGTGTGCATATAAAGACGTGTGCACTGTGTGGCCTGGTACCTAGGCGCGTGTAGTTAGGGACAAGACTCTTTTTGCCGACAATATGTTTGAATTCCCGCTGTGACGTCGATGGTAGGGGACGGTAACAATCCACAAAATTAGCTGTTTTATTTTAATTCACTGCAGCATCCCGCGAAGGCAGTGGACACTATTGGTAATTGTCAAAGACTAGCCTGTACAGCTGGTGTATCTATTATTATATGCATCAAATAACAAACCTGTGAAACTTTTAGCTCAATCGGTCATTGAAGTTGCGAGATAATAATGAAGAAAAAAATAACCCTTGTCACATGAAGTTGTGTGCGTTTAGATGGTTGATTTCGATACCTAAAGTTCTAAATCTGAGGCCTCGAAATCAATGTTCGTTGAAAATTACTTCTCAGAGGGAGCCGTTTCTCACAATGTTTTGTACTATCATTACTCGTCACCAAGAAAGGTTTTACGCCAACTAGTATTTTGAGTAATTACCAATAGTGTCCACTGCCTTTAAGTTTTCTACTAGAATTCACTCTATTGATTGAAACTAAGGGACAAATAACTTGCGTTTCAATCGGAACTAGGGACACATCAGCTGAAGGTTTTGAGCAATTTTTATTTAAGAAAAAATCATTTTTGCTTTAGATGTGGACACGTTTAATGCATACATACGTAGTTTTGAGCGGGAATTTTAATACGTCTAAATTTCGCGATCGGCCACGTGCAAACTTTAATGATGGTTAACCTTGTTGCTATTTTATAAAGCCAAACCGCCCCTAACCCAACCCAGTAGAAAGAAAACACAGGGGCAAATGAAATCTCTGGATCGCTTATTCTTGTCAACATTACACAGAAAGGGTACAAACTATAAACAGAGTCAAAGTTATACCCCCCCCCCCCACCAAAAACAAAAACAAACAAAAACAGTTTTAACCAGTTTACAGGTCAGCCTGACGCAGATATGGGTCACACCTGACTGTTGTGGATTTTTATATTCTGATTTGGCTTTCTCATTTAAAGGTTGCTCAGACCCGCGATTCAACTTGATCGGCGAGAGCTGCCTGTACCTACATGTCGTAGCTCCATACAAATACATCTACAGTGACGCCGTCGGTATCTGCGCTGATGTCGGAGGCAGTGTGGTGGTGATCAACACTCAACGGGAACTCGATGACGTGTTGACGCTCATGGTAGCCCAGGGGGAAAGGGAATTTGTTGTGTGGGTTGGCTGCAAATCACCGTCTGGATCGCAGGAGTTTACGTGTATAGATGAAAGTGTCTATTACAGAGGAGCGGCGGATTACGGGGGTTTCTGGAGTAAGTTTGTCAAGGAAAATACAACTCCAGGGTGGCTTAATATATCTATCAAATAGGAGTATGACCCAGCAGGGGGCATGGGGCCAGATGTCAAACATGACCCCAGATATCACACAGCGCTGGTCTTTTTCGTGCGTGACATTGGTTAAAGACTAAGGCAGGGGGAAACTGCCTTACCGAATTCGGGCACAGCAACAGTGGGGAAAAATCAGGCACAGCAGCAAAGGAAAAAAAATATTGGTCAGAGCAAGACAAACCATTTTTATCCTGTATTGAAAATTTACACTTTGTTTTGTTTGTGTGTGTGAACAATTTCGGGCAGATCAAACCCCTCTGTACCTTCTAAATAGTCCTTAAACTACGTCCTAAAAATGGAAAATTTACATATCCATTCATAAATGTGCACGCTCAGTAGTCTGTCTGAGTGGTTAACTCGAGACATCATTTCTAAAATGCAGATGGTCGTTGGTTCGATTCCCGGACTCGATATATCTGGTTTTCAAAAAGCAAGAAGTATGACCCGCTTCCATCTGTACATTTTTGGCAAATACTAAAATGAGTCATCACTGTATACTGTAATTGTCATTGTCATCTTGACCGCGTATATTCTATTTTTTTTACCGCCACCTCTGCTGCGATATGGAACTTGTTTCTGGAACTGTCACTGATAATTGAATGACTGGTTTGCGAGAATAATTGATTTTGTTTCATTCTTGTTTATTGCACAGAATGGCAATTGGGTTTCCCGAATCCTGCTCCTGTTACGAGCACATGCGTTTTATTCTTTCAAGATAAGAAGGATGTAGCGGATTCCGCTGAGTACGATGCCGATTGTGAGTTGACACTGAGTCCCGTCATGTGTGAGGAGGGAACACAGACGGAAGAAAAGCTATCCACAACCGTAGTGGCGAAGACATCCGCTGCACTTATGACATCACCGGCTGCAGTTGCAACCGCATCGTCTGCAGTTACAATGTCATCGGCTTCATTGACAACTACGTCGTCTGAAACACCGTCATCAGTCGCAGTTGTGACGTCGTCTAAGTTTACAACGTCATCGGCTGAAGATACAACCGCGTCGTCTACAGCGTCAGCCGCAGTAACAACGTCAACGGCCGCAGTTACAACCGCGTCGTCTAAATTGGCTGAAGTTACGACCGCATCGTCTGAGTTTACAACGTCATTGACAACACCATCAACTGCAAGTGCAACGTCACCGGCTAAAGTTGCAACGTCATCAGCTGCGAAAGCATCGGTTGTAGAAAGGATATCGACTGAAACCACTCGGTTTCAACCGACAATGGCTTCGGAGACATCAGTGCCATCTTCAATAGAATCTCCGTTTGCCGAACCAGGTAAGGGTGTGTGTGTGTGTGTGTGTTTCTCCCCTTTCCCCCACCCCCCCCCCCCCCAAAAAAAAAAAAAAAAAAAAAAAATCAAAGAAAAGCAGCTTTCCTTTTATTTGTTGAGTGAAATATTCTCTTTATAATGTTTATATAGGATTTGAGGCATTGCATGGTGAGGTACCAAATTATGTGACCCGCTACGTGAGAATGAGTCAGATGTTGACAATTTCAAGGATGGAGTTATATGCATGGTTCGAAAGAACACACTAACAGCAGTAATTTGGTATATGTCTTAGCTTTGGGGTGTATCGCGTTGCTGAGTTATTTCCGTTTGAAATTAGCCAATACATGGTTTTTCTGAAAAACGAATTACAAGTAAAGTGATGTTTTAAAGCCATTTGACCCTTTCGGTAAACGGTGTTGTCCAAGACCCACACTTTGTGTACAACAACTTCTACATCAAATAACAAACCTGTGAAAATTTAGGCTCAATCGGTCATCGGAGTCGGGAGAAAACAACAGAAAACCCCACCCTTGTTTCCGCGCGTTTCGCCGTGTCATGACATGTGTTTAAAAAGAAATCCGTAATTCTCGTTAACAACAAACGAGAATTTATATTGTTTTGCTGTTTTCTCAAAAAGTAAAGCATTTCATGGAATAATATTTCAAGAGAAGTCTTTCACCATTGCCTTCTGTAAACCCAGTAAGTAATGTGTAAATCTGTGAACTTCTATTTTTTTCTGAACCGAAAGGGTCCAATGGCTTTAAACTACCATTGTGTACAAAAGGATACAAGTTAGACATGAGTGTGACCACAAAGCTGTTGTATTTACAGCTTAATTGCCTAAAAGTAAGTGTTCTAAAGGTTAACCATGCAAATATAGATCATAAAAAGTGTTTTTTCCACATTAAACTGTCCATTTACTAATAATGCATTGGGCGACATCTGACTCATTTTCCCGTAGCGAGTCACGTATATATACTGTTTATATTTATTCCACCCATCACGCAGACACGCCAAACAACCGCACATGCTTTCTTTACGGCAAGTCCAGAGTAACACCTTCTCGGTTTACGTCATCACTTATGTGGCACCTGAAGGATGACGCGTGCCCCCAGAACCACGTGATGCGCAAGATCAGTACAGCCGTCAACGTTGCCCTGTGTGCATCACTCTGCGGCACTTACGAAAGTTGTCAATTCATTAACTATTATCCGGAACATGCCGTATGTGAGTTAATTGACACACTGTGATTTTGGCAATGGCAATGAAATTGACAACAAAATTACATGTCCATAGACAAAATATGTGTTTGATTGACATTACAAAAATTAATGTACCTTAGTGAGTAATGGTGATTTAATTTTAATTTTTCATTATCAGTTGTATGGATACCAAAAAATTACAATACTTCATGTTGAGGTATCTACTGCATGAGACCCGGCTATGAGTAGTGGTTTTGGGTTAAAAATGTGAAGAATACGTGTATATACTAATTGTAGCAGTCTTCATAGACTCTTGTATACAGTAGTTACTTTGGCTGCCCTGTAAGCCAGCATTGCAAATGCAAAGGCGTAACCAGCAGGGGGACATGGACGGTAGCCCCACCCGCCCCAACGAATGGTTCGTTACGAATGGTCTGCATCTCCAAATCATTTATTTAGTGCCACTCCACCCCTCGAGGGCCATCTAGGATTGGATTATACACCTGTGCCAACAAATGGCTTAATCACAGTGAATCGTTTACGCCATCAGTATTGAGTTGCGTTTGTATATGCTCCGTCGTAATCTTCGGTCAAGGCCTCCTCGTTAAGTAGAGACCCAACGACAAATTAATATAAAATTTTTCGTGTTTCATACCTTTTATTGGGTGTACTGGCTACGGATTAACTCGCCAAAGGATCAGAAAAGCTATAAAAGATAAAGTGATCACCATAGCAGCGTGACGCACTGACTTGGAAAGACTAGATGCTAGAGGCAGAGGTTATCACATTGAACTGATTTTCATCAGAGAGGCTTCTACATCTTTCATGCATTCATTTTGAAGTCAATCATGAAGACCTTAGTTCTTCTGTTCGCAGTTGCCTTTTATTTCGTGGTATCGAGCTGCAATGAAGGTTTGATCTGCTCCTCTGAGTGGGTATTATTTGGCGAGTCATGCTACAAGTCAGTGATGGAGAAAATGACTTTTGATGACGCAGTCATAACCTGTACCGATATGAGCGGAGGCTTGGCAGTTCCTACGTCACTCAATGGGAATCAGTTTATCTGGGAGATGGTCAGTAAAGTCGTAGGCCTGCAAGGTACAGTCTGGGTTGGCTGCACTGATAAGAAGGAAGAAGAGAAGTGGATGCAGCCCGGAGAGGGAGGCGAAGAATGTAGTTTCTTCAACTGGTATCCAGGAGAGCCCAATAACCCAAGTGAACATTATGCGGAGATGGTTCTTTTTCATAGTGGCAGTTGGTATGATGGGCGTGGTGACAGGATGAGCTATGTAGTTTGTCAGCGCCCTGCCGTCACACCAACCAACCCGCTACTGTACTGCCTGCAAGCAGGCACTAAAGGCCGCTTCACTTGATCTCATCCCACTGCCAGACCAGTCACGTCATCAAGAACATACCAATAATGAGCTTGATCTGCCAGTTCAATGACGGCACTCGTAATTCTTGCTATTTCATCAACTGACAAAAAGACAAAATACGAGACAGAGGGAGAAACACTCGAATTTGCTACATGATGAATTGAGAACGGATTGAAATAATAACGGTTAATCTTTCAAAAAATGGTGACTATTGATCAGATGTTGATATCTTTAGAGTTTCGGTAAGTTACATCTTTTGCAACGACACAAAGCGCCTGCAGGTTAAAGCTCCCCCTCTATCGACCAGTAACATTAGACCGACGGAAGCCTCGTTTATGACGTCATATCATTGGCCTCCATTGTTGCAACAATTTCGGACGATTGATGGGCACGTGTGAGACAAAACAACAGATATGTTCAAGACCCATGCAGTAGGTCTTCACTTTTCGAGTTCGCTATTCACCCGACATTTAAAAACACAACTGGCACATTCGGCGCTTGACTCGGACGTTGCTTGTCTTTTAAAACTTATAGGCCCTACTAAAAACATAGAACACATAAGTATACATTTTCATTAAATGTAATATTTAGAACAAAGGTTATACCTTTAAGTTTAAGGGGAGCTGTCGTCATCAATGTTAACATGACTGTGGCTAGCTAGCTATAAATAGAATTATGAACTCTCAACCCAGGTACTGCGCACGTCGCCCTCTTTCCGTATCATTAGCCATGATATTATCAGAGGACTCAACATTTGTATTTATTAATGTAAATAATTTGATTGGTGTTGGAAGACGTTGCTATACCTTTTTAATTTGTAGCTTCTAACATTATTACGTAGTTTTTGCTCCATCGAAGTGAAAATAGCTTATTCTGGATACCTTAATTATTGTACCACCCAACCCCATGGTTCGTTGCGAATGGTTATCGTCACTGCTTACATTTAAAACACGAACTGGGCACAGGTTGGTTGGATCAACGTCGTTAAACCATGGTTAAAGACAGTGGACACTATTGGTAATTGTCAAAGACCAGTCTTCTCACTTCGTGTATCTCAACATATGCATAAAATAACAAACCTGTATTTTGAGTACTTACCAACAGTGTCCACTGCCTTTAAACTAAGCCCCATTATAAGGATGAAAACTAATTGACTTCTGAGAACCAATGACTGCATAACAATTGTGTATACATCACTATACGTATTGAGTGTTTTATTACACCATTCTGTTTGGTATCGATCTTTCTCGTCAAGGCCTCCTCGTTAAAGTAAAGACACAATGACTTATTACCGATAACCATACTGTAAAAATAAAATCAAATAAAACATTCGTAACGGCCTAAGTGCACTTTTGTTAAATATCCTGGATAATGGATTGGCAGACAAAAGAGTAAGACATGCTAACAAATATTTAATTGAGATTTAAAAAAAAACTATGGCAACATGACGCACAGACTTGAACAAACAATGCTTTTGAGTATTTAATCAATAGCTAACTGTTAGCCTACGAGGTACTATAGTAGGCGAAGCGCTGCAATCAAGATTGGTTTTTCTAGATCTAGTAAAGCCAGCAAAGGTTATCACATTGAACTGATTTTCATCAGAGAGGCTTCTACATCTTTCATGCATTCATTTTGAAGTCAATCATGAAGACCTTAGTTCTACTGTTCGCAGTTGCCTTTTATTTCGTGGTATCGAGCTGCAATGAAGGTTTGATCTGCCCCTCTGAGTGGGTATTATTTGGCGAGTCATGCTACAAGTCAGTGATGGAGAAAATGACTTTTGATGACGCAGTCAAAACCTGTACCGATATGAGCGGCCGCTTGGCAGTTCCTACGTCACTCAAGGGGAATCAGTTTATCTTTGAGATGGTTAATAAAGTCGTAGGCCTAAAAGGTAAGGTGTGGGTTGGCTGCACTGATAGGGAGGAAGAAGACAAGTGGGTGCAGCTTGGAGAGGGAGGCGAAGAATGTAGTTTCTTCAACTGGTCTCCAGGAGAGCCCAATAGCCGTGACCCGGATGAAGATTGTGCACAGATGGTTCTTTTTCAAAATGGCAGTTGGTATGACGGAGACTGTGACGGGATGTGCTATGTAGTTTGTCAGCGCCCTGCCGTCGCACAAACCAACCCGCAACTGTACTGCCTGCAAGCAGACACCAACGGCCGCTTCGCATGATCCCATCCCACTGCCTGACCGGTCACGTCACCAAGAAGTTACCGATCAAGGGCGTGGTCGTGTGCGGCTCTCAGCGTGCCGGGATGTCGCTCCTTCATCAACGAACGTCGGGAGCAGCGGGAAGCATTATCCGCAGTCCAATGACGTCACTCGTGAGACTGCTGACAAAGACTACCTATTCTATTTCAACAACTGACAAAAAACAAAATATCAGACTGAAGGAGAAACACTGGAATTTGCTGCGTGGTGAATTAAGAACAGATTGCTTTATCGACTAATCTTGCCATCGATGTTTACTGATCAGTTCTTTGAGTTTCGGTATTACAGATTTAGTGTTAGGCGCCGACTGCAGTATTCCATTGCCAGTGTAACAAATCATTAAACTATTGTATGACATTACGTCGTCCATGTTGTGTTGAAACTTACAAATTTAGAAGGTTAACATTTTCATAAATCATAATCATGGACACGGTTTGAGACAAAACAAAAGATACACTGGGTCTATTAAAGACTTTACTTTCCTAGTTCGGTATCGCCCATAATTTGGCCTCATCACACGTTCACTGTCTTTTCTACTGAATGCATGCATAAAACATACGCCCAAAAATTGTACATATTATTTTATAATAATATTGTTATAAAGATTATAATAAAAGCTGGCAAGTTGTCGTCGTAATAAAAGCATGTTGTGGACGACAAGGACTATGAACTCTCATCAGTTTAGACTGAAAGCAAGGCACTGAGATGACTCACATGCCTATGATTTCATTGGATAAACGTGCAGTGACGTAAGATTTCCATTCATTTTGGTTGGTCCGAGGCGGTTTTTCAACATGCAGTTTCGATCGTCTGCATGCAGCGTGCATAATGTTTAGCGCAGTGTTGTTTAATTCACTAGAGAAATGCACATGTACATCTGGCGGGATCCAACCGGGCCAATTTCATAAAGCTGCTAAGCACAACAATTTGCTTAGCATGAAACTTCTTCCTTGATAAAAACAGGATTACCAGCCAAAGTTCCATTAATTGTTGCATATTGTTGCTTATCCTGAAAATCACGTGGAAATTTGGTTGGAAATCCTGTTTTCATCAAGGAAGAAATGTCATGCTAAGCAAATTTTGCTAAGGGTCTCGAACCTAAAAGTGTGACGTCAGATATTCAAGGTACACGTGCGCGTATCATACAAACTATACAGAGCCCAATTTCATAGAGCTGCTTAAGCACAAAGATTTGCTTAAGCAAAACAATCTTTGCTTCGTAAAATCAGATTACCAGCTAAGACTCCACTCAATTGTTATGCTAAGTAAACAATAGCTAACTAACAGTCACAAGCAATGTATGTGGCATGAAATGTTTGCCAGTAACATGTGTAAAATAAGCAAGCTATTTTCGTGCTTAAGCAATTTTTTTGCTTAAGCAGCTCTATGAAATTGGCCCCTGTATGGTGAGAGTTCATACTTCCATGTACAGCTAGCCACATGAAAATGACGTTAATACCACTTTAATGTAAAAATTAATAATTTAAAAGTTATTTTAAACAATACACAGTGAATAAACAGTATACTTGTAGCTGTTGGAAGAGAGAACTAATTCAGGGGGTCATGAAAATGTATTTCAACTTATTTGTGACAAGCAAGAAAAGGGCGTGGCAGCAGTCTTTTAAATAAGGAGAGTTTTTGTCGTCAGATTGCTGTTGAAGTTTAACAAATCATGAACTTTGCATGATTAGGGAGTTAATTTGTAACGTATTGGGGTTTTGTTTCTCACACAAGCATAGATTGGAGCATGATGATTCTACGCCGACATTCCAAGGGGAAGGGTAAACCCTTTTAATAGGGCCAATCCACCCTCGTACAGGGGTTGCCATAATATTCATGGCGCTGTGGGAGGATGGGCTATTATAATTAGAAGAAGGGTCTCAATTGCAAATGGAAGGATAAATTTAAACAATAGATTCATCAGTTGACAAGTCGCCATCATTCATTTATTTAATCATTTATCTATTTAATAGTTATTTAATTATTTATTTATCTATCTAATTGTGTGAATATATACCTAACTACTTGCTTTATTTTTAACTGTTTTTTCTTCTCTATTTTGTTCTTTCTTTATTTTTGTTATTTTTGTTTGTTTCGTACTGGTCAAAGAAGGTGTGAAATAATTTACTGCTGTAAAAACCATTAACTTAATCGTGGTCATTGGTCACGTGAGAGCAATTTAGCAAGAGTCCCTTGCTGAATTGTAGCATGGTTGTAAAATTTTACAAAATGTTCCTCGTGTGAAAGGACAACAGTTTTTGGAGTGTCCAGGGTCCCTTGTAACATCTTGTCCAACATTGCTACATTTTTAGTCGGAGGTCCGGACCTACGAACAAATCTTACACACTAGCGAAAGTTTTAACCAAGGACGTGGGCTAAATCATCGTGTGAAGGGTACCCGTGTTTATTGACCGACGTCCTGTGTGAAGTTGCCGATACAGCGCATGCTATTGTTGGTGCGTTTCTTGTCCGTATCAAATTCACCAGGATTACCAATTCGTCATATGACTTCTTGTTCTTCAATTTCTTGTTCTGACGTCCAGCACCATGCAGCAGTAGCAGATTTACGATGTTTGGAGACAGTATTTACAAAAGGAACATCATCTAGAATTGCCTCGTGCATTTACCATTCTGAATCTGATTAGTTTCGTTATTTCCCCCCCCCCCCCCGTTTTTTCCCCTATGACATTGTATAGGCCTACTATACGTACGCCCGATAAAACAATAATGGGAAACTGGGCTGTTTCGAGTGTCGGAAAAGGCTTTGGGACGCACCAATTGCGTCAAGATTCCGCTGGAACTAATATTATTTAGCTGGTATATCAATATTGTGCATTGGGTTACCAGTGATGTGTGCACTCTCGGCGCACAATGGTTGTTAGTTTTGTTCAGTGTGAAAGCTCACAAAATCAGTCACGCACTGTGATAACAATAAAACAATCCACACTCGTAAATTTTGTAGCAAGGGACCCTGGCTATCGATCTCTGCAGTCAAGGCCACCCTGTGTCCCTGCAAGACACAATGCATTCACCCACTCTGCTGTGCAACACAAAAACAGTTAATTGTTTGTAATGTTTGTGTTAAATATAGTATTTTTTTGAGTAACCTGTGGACTGATTATCAAAAGAAGTCCTTATGAAGAACAGAATAAGATCTCCATAGCAACATGACGCAGAGCTTGAAAGGGTTGGATGCTTATTCTTATTCCACTGTTACCTGACGGTACCATAGTGTCAAGCAAAGCGTTGGTCAAGCAAGTTGGAGTTTTTTAGCGAGCCCAGCAAAAGTCGATTTATCGCAAACAGAGAGGCTTGTACTTCTTGTTCGCATTAATTTTGAAGTCAATCATGAAGACCTTAGTTCTTCTGTTCGCAGTTGCATTTTATTTCGTGGTATCGAGCTGCAGTGAAGGTTTGATCTGCCCCTCTGAGTGGGTATTATTTGGCGAGTCATGCTACAAGTCAGTGATGGAGAAAATGACCTTTGATGACGCAGTCATCACATGTACCGATATGAGCGGAGGCTTGGTGGTTCCTACGTCATTTATAGATAATCAGTTTATCTTTGAGATGGTTAATAAAGTCGTAGGCCTAAAAGGTAAGGTCTGGGTTGGCTGCACTGATAAGAAGGAAGAAGACAAGTGGGTGCAGCTTGGAGAGGGAGGCGAAGAATGTAGTTTCTTCAACTGGTATCCAGGTGAACCCAATAGCCGTGACCCGGATGAAGATTGTGCGCAGATGATTCTTCCTCGCAATGGCAGTTGGTATGACGGACAATGTGACGGGATGTGCTATGTAGTTTGTCAGCGCCCTGCCGTCGCACCCACCAACCCACTACTGTACTGCCTGCAAGCAGACACCAACGGCCGCTTCGCATGATCCCATCCCACTGCCTGACCGGTCACATCATCAAGAAGTTACCGATCAAGGGCGTGGTCGTGTGCGGCTCTCAGCGTGCCGGGATGAGCCTCGATGTCGCTCCTTCATCAACGAACGTCGGGAGCAGCGGGAAGCATTATCCGCAGTCCAATGACGTCACTCGTGAGACTGCTGACAAAGACTACCTATTCTATTTCAACAACTGACAAAAAACAAAATATCAGACAGAAGGAGAAACACTCGAATTTCCCGCATGGTGAATTAAGAACAGATTGCTTTATCGACTAATCTTGCCATCGATGTTTACTGATCAGTTCTTTGAGTTTCGGTATTACAGATTTAGTGTTAGGCGCCGACTGCAGTATTCCATTGCCAGTGTAACAAATCATTAAACTATTGTATGACATTACGTCGTCCATGTTGTGTTGAAACTTACAAATTTGGAAGGTTAACATTTTCATAAACCATAATCATGGACACGGTTTGAGACAAAACAAAAGATACACTGGGTCTATTATAGACTTTACTTTCCTAGTTCGGTATCGCCCATAATTGGCCTCATCACACGTTCACTGTCTTTTCTACTGAATGCATGCATAAAACAGACGCCCAAAAATTGTACATATTATTTTATAATAATATTATTATAAAGATTATAATAAAAGGTGGCAAGTCGTCGTCGTGATAAAAGCATGTTGTGGACGACAAGGACTATGAACTCTCATCAGTTTAGACTGAAAGCAAGGCACTGAGATGACTCACATGCCTATGATTTCATTGGATAAACGTGCAGTGACGTAAGCTTTCCATTCATTTTGGTTGGTCCGAGGCAGTTTTTCAACATGCAGATTCGATCGTCTGCATGCAGCGTGCATAATGTTTAGCACAGTGTTGTTTAATTCACTAGAGAAATGCACATGTACATTTGGCGGGATCCAACCGGGCCAATTTCATAGAAATACTAAGCACAGCAATTTGCTGAGCATGAAACTTCTTCCTTGATAAAAACAGGATTACCAGCCAAACTTCCATTTGTTGCATATTGTTGCTTATCCTGAAAATCACGTGGAAATTTGGTTGGAAATCCTGTTTTCATCAAGGAAGAAATGTCATGCTAAGCAAATTTTGCTAAAGGTCTCGAACCTAAAAGTGTGACGTCAGATATTCAAGGTACACGTGCGCGTACATACAAACTATACAGAGCCCAATTTCATAGAGCTGCTTAAGCAAAAAAATGTTGCTTAAGCAAAAAAATCTTTGCTTCGTAAAATCAGATTACCAGCTAAGACTCCACTCAATTGTTATGCTAAGTAAACACTAGCTAAATAACAGTCACAAGCAATGTATGTGGCATGAAATGTTTGCCAGTAACATGTGTAAAATAAGCAAGCTATTTTCGTGCTGAAGCAAGTTTTTTGCTTAAGCAGCTCTATGAAATTGGCCCCTGGTGAGAGTTCATACTTCCATGTACAGCTAGCCACTTAAAAATGACGTTAATACCACTTTAATGTAAAAATTAATAATTTAAAAGTTATTTTAAACAATACACAGTGAATAAACAGTATACTTGTAGCTGTTGGAAGAGAGAACTAATTCAGGTGGTCATAAAAATGTATTTCAACTTATTTGTGACAAGCAAGAAAAGGGCGTGGCAGCAGTCTTTTAAATAAGGAGAGTTTTTGTCGTCAGATTGCTGTTGAAGTTTAACAAATCATGAACTTTGCATGATTAGGGAGTTAATTTGTAACGTATTGGGGTTTTGTTTCTCACACAAGCATAGATTGGAGCATGATGATTCTACGCCGACATTCCAAGGGGAAGGGTAGACCCATTTAATAGGGCCAATCCACCCTCGCACAGGGGTTGCCATAATATTCATGGAGCTGTGGCAGGATGGGCTATTATAATTAGAAGAAGGGTCCCATTTGCAAATGGAAGGGTGAATTTAAACAATAGATTCATCAGTTGACAAGTCGCCATCATTCATTTATTTAATCGTTTATCTATTTAATAGTTATTTATTTATTTATTTATCTATCTAATTGTGTAAATATATACCTCATTACTTGCTTTATTTTTAACTGTTTTTTTCTTCTCTATTTTGTTCTTTCTTTATTTTTGTTATTTTTGTTTGTTTCGTATTGGTCAAAGAAGGTGTGAAATAATTTACTGCTGTAAAAACCATTAACTTAATCGTGGTCGTTGGTCACGTGAGAGCAATTTAGCAAGAGTCCGTTGCTGAATTGTAGCATGGTTGTAAAATTTTACAAAATGTACCTCGTGTGAAAGGACAACAGTTTTTGGAGTGTCCAGGGTCCCTTGTAACATCTTGTCCAACATTGCTACATTTTTAGTCGGAGGTCCGGACCTACGAACAAATCTTACACACTAGCGAAAGTTTTAACCAAGGACGTGGGCTAAATCATCGTGTGAAGGGTACCCTTGTTTATTGACCGACGTCCTGGGTGAAGTTGCCCATACAGCGCATGCTATTGTTGGTGCGTATCTTGTCCGTATCAAGTTCACCAGGATTACCAATTCGTCATATGACTTCCTGTTCTTCAATGTCTTGTTCTGACGTCCAGCACCATGCAGCAGTAGCAGATTTACGATGTTTGGAGACAGTATTTACAGAAGGAACATCATCTAGAATTTCCTCGTGCATTTACCATTCTGAATCTGAATAGTTTCGTTATTTCCCCCCACCCCCCGTTTTTTCCCCTACGACATTGTATAGGCCTACTATACGTACGCCCAATAAAACAATAATGGGAAACCGGGCTGTTTCGAGTGTCGGAAAAGGCTTTGGGACGCACCAATTGCGTCAAGATTCCGCTGGAGCTAATCTTATTTAGCTGGTATATCAATATTGTGCATTGGGTTACCAGTGAAGTGTGCACTCTCATGGCGCACAAGGGTTGTTAGTTTTTTCAGTGTGAAAGCTCACAAAATCAGTCGCGCACTGTGATAATAATAAAACAATCCACGCTCGTAATTTTTGTAGCAAGTGACCCTGGCTATCGATCTATCCCGTCAAGGTCACCCTGTGTCCGTGCAAGACACAATACTGCATTCACCCACTCTGCTGCGCAACACAAAAACAGTTAATTGTTTTTTAACAGTTTTTTTTTTTTTGTAACCTGTGGACTGATTATCAAAAAAGAAATTCTAATAAAGAACATAATAAGATCTCCATAGCAACATGACGCAGAGCTTGAAAGGGTTGGATGCTTATTCTTATTCCACTGTTACCTGATGGTACCATAGTGTCAAGCAAAGCGTTGGTCAAGCAAGTTGGAGTTTTCTAGCGAGCCCAGCAAAAGTCGATTTATCGCAAACAGAGACGCTTGTACTTCTTGTTCGCATTAATTTTAAAGTCAATCATGAAGACCTTAGTTCTTCTGTTCGCAGTTGCCTTTTATTTCTTGATATCGAGCTGCAATGAAGGTTTGATCTGCCCCTCTGAGTGGGTACTATTTGGCGAGTCATGCTACAAGTCAGTGATGGAGAAAATGACTTTTGATGACGCAGTCAAAACCTGTACCGATATGAGCGGCCGCTTGGCGGTTCCTACGTCATTTACAGATAATCAGTTCATCTTTGAGATGGTTAATAAAGTCGTAGGCCTAAAAGGTAAGGTGTGGGTTGGCTGCACTGATAAGAAGGAAGAAGAGAAGTGGGTGCAGCTTGGAGAGGGAGGCGAAGAATGTAGTTTCTTCAACTGGTATCCAGGAGAACCCAATAGCCGTGACCCGGATGACGATTGTGCGCAGATGATTCTTCCTCGCAATGGCAGTTGGTATGACGGACAATGTGACGGGATGTGCTATGTAGTTTGTCAGCGCCCTGCCGTCGCACCCACCAACCCACTACTGTACTGCCTGCAAGCAGACACCAACGGCCGCTTCGCATGATCCCATCCCACCGCCTGACCGGTCACGTCACCAAGAAGTTACCGATCAAGGGCGTGGTGGTGTGCGGCTCAGCCTGCCGGGATGAGCCTTGATGCTGCTCCTTCATCAACAAGCGTCGGGAGCAGCGGGAAGCATTATCTGCAGTCCAATGACGTCACTCGTGAGGATGCTGACAAATACCTGTTTTATTTCAACAACTGACAAAAGACAAAATATCGTACAGAAGGAGAAACACTCGAATTGACTACATGATCAATTGAGAACGGATTGCTTTATCGAATAATCTTTTCGTCGATGACTATTGATCAGGTTTTTATATATATACAGTTTTGGTGATAATATAAAACATTGTGAGAAACAGCTCCCTCTGAAGTGACGTAGTTTTCGAGAAAGAAGTAATTTTCCACGAATTTGATTTCGAGACCTCAAGTTAGAATTTGAGGTCTCGAAATGAAGCATCTGAAAGCACTTGGTGTGACAGTGTGGTTTTGTTTCATTCATATCTCGCAACTTCGACGACCAATTGAACTCAAATTTTCACAGGTTTGTTATTTTATACATATGTTTAGATACACCAAGTGGGAAGACTGGTATTTGACAATTACCAATAGTGTCCATTGTCTTTAACCATAAGCCATAATTATGGTTTTAGACAAAACAAAATATGCCCTGGGTCCATAGTCTTTACGTTCATTGTTGGGTATCGCCCACAATTTAAAAACAAAATTGGCCTTCTCACGTTCTTTCTATTGAAAAATAAAATGTGGCACTGTCGTTGTGATAAAAGCAGGTTGTGGACGACATGGAATAAAATGAACCCTCATCAGTTTAGACTGAAAGCAAGGCACTGATCTAACACACATTGCTGACACTGTTGGTAATTGTCAAAGACCAGTCTGCTTATCACTAGGTGTATCTCAAATTTGCATAACATAACAAACCTGAAGATTTGAGCTCAGTAGGTCGTAATAACGGAAGAAAACAAAACTTTTCACACGAAGTTATGTGCGTTCAGATGCTTGATTTCGTGACCTCCAAATCTATTTCTGAGGTCTCGAAATCAAATTCGTGGAAAATTACTTCCTCGAAAACTACCTTACGTCAGAGGGAGCCGTTTCTCACAATGTTTTATACTATCAACAGCTCTCCATTGCATGTTACCAAGTAAATTTTTATGCTCAAATAATTTTTGAGTAATTACAAATAGTGTCCACTGCCTTTATTTAACTAGATGGATAATGTACATCTGGCATGATCCAACCATGCAGGCACTCAATGTCTCGAACCTCAAAGTGTGACGTCAGATCTTCAAGGTACACATGCGCGTACATACAAACTATAGGTGAAAGTTCATGTTTGGCTAGCCACAGAGAGAACAACTAAATTGAGGGTTCGTAGGAAATGTATTTAAACTTATTTGTGACAAGAAAGAAAAGGGCATGGCAGCAGTCTTTTCAATAAGGAAATTATAGTTATCAGCCTCAGTTTTTTTGTTTATTATGCTATTCGAGTAAAAACATCATGAACTTTTATTTGCATGGTTTAGGAGTAAATTTGTTATGTATTGTGGTTTAGTTTTTTTTAGTGTAATAAATAAAATTAATAATAACAATAATGCAAAAGGTTAAATTTAAGGTCAAACAAACACGACGCAATGATTATAACTACTATGGTGACGTTATGGTTTATTTGCATTTAAATTCTCAACATCAACATTGTTCATATTATTTAAGTTTTCATATACAGAACAGAACTGACCGCCAAAGAGGGCGCTCTTTATAATACGTCATTCAAGTACTGTCATCTATAATATTATCATCATTTTCTGCATATTATTACAAAAAATGTAGTTCACATTCATTACATTGTAATTTATTTGTTGCATATCCAAATTACTGAGAAAAAATCTCAAACCAGCTGACTAAAAAAATACCATATCATTAAGAGATATTTTACGGGGGGGGGGGCGTATTTAAGACTCATCTAACTCCAATTGGGGTATACTTCTACCCCAATCGAATGCCATCCTCTCCCATTGCGAATTTCAAAGGAGGTACTCATTCAGGGTACCCTTGGGTGACATAACTTTAGTCCAAAGTTCCTTTTGACGACAAAGGATTCCAAAGAAAAATACAAATTGTTTTCATAACATGTTGATAACTTGTTGGAAAATATTGCCTATTAAGAACAAAAACAGATTTTTAAAGGGCAAAATCCAAGAATAAGATGCTGATGATGCTAATAACATACAGTAATATATTTACCCCTCTGTAAATGCATCCCCTATCAACCATTTAAACTCCTTACCCTGTAATCCACACAAACCTAAGTGCTGAAATGCAGAATCCGATGCTCATCTGAGCCATGATATTTCTCAGGACGCTTATATTTACCCCTGTGAATGCACCCCTATAAAAACCATCTCAACTCCTTAGGAGTATGCAGCACCAGCAGCTGATTGGTAGCACAGGTTGCTTACAATTCATATCAATCATCTCTACACTCGCACGTACCCATTTACTCCTAGGTGGTGAGAAGCAATTTTAGTTAAGTGTCAGAACCAGGATTCAAACCCACACTCCGGTGACACTGCAACAAGGGCAAAATTCAGTAGAGCTGCTTAAGCAGACAATTTTGCTTACAAATTTGGTGCTTTCGCAGGATACCAGTCACACATTGTACATGCGACATTGTATTTTGGCTAAGTTTCCCTTTTCTGGTGAGCATAATTGTGTTGTTTTTGACTTCTTCTTTTTTGGTGCTTAAGCATCTCTCTAAAATCAGTCTCAGGTGCACAATATCATGGCTCAGATGAGCATCAAATCCTGCACTTTTGCACTTAGGTTTGTGTGCTTTACAGGATACAATAGGCAAATATTCCCACTTCTGAGAAAACAAATGAAAAAGCTAAATTGCAGTGATCATTGCAAAAGGTCATTGCAATGAGGTCAAACCTTTCAATTGATGCACTGAATTTTTGTGAGAAAACGCTATGAGCCAGCCCCTTTAAGGTAATTCGTTCATGTGATGCAAATTAATAATTAGCCTTCAGTCAAGGCACTTGCGAAAACCATAATGTATACATCACACATGGAACCACTACCGCCAACATGAAAAAAGACGAGGTCGCGATGGTGTAGAGTGCCTCGACTTGAGACTAGCTCATAGTCAGAGATGTAAACTATTTAGTGTTTATCTGTGTATGACATAGGCTAGCAATAAATAAGCCGTACACAAAATTGTTGTTTGTAGTCACAATTGCTTCTTATTTCAGGAATACAACTTTGTCAGTTTTCAAAAAAGCATCAGAAAAAGAAAGAAAAAATCTTAATAGATCGGACAGGACTGCCCATGTCTTCTCTACTTAAACTCTTACCCCTGATCTCAATTTCATACAGCTATATAAGGAGCTGTTTAAGGAGCTGTTCAAGCAAAAACACATAGCCTAGAAAAAAAACACTTCAAAGCATCTTGGGAAACTATGTGCAATTAAAAAGCAAAGCTGCCAAGATGAACGCTATTACATAGTTTTTATAGAGCTGTTAAAACACAACAAAATAGTTAAGCAAAAACACAGCATTGCATCTTGAGAATCTTTGTGCATTTAAAAAAACACAGTAAAGTGGCCAAGATAGATGACATTCTGCTTGATAACATGTAACTGTGCCATGTTTTATAGATGTGTTCCACATTGCTTCAAAATCAGCGCGCCATGATGGTTGGGCCGGTGTTGTTTTAGGCTCGGCATTTCACACATAGTCCTGTGGACGCTGGACATCCACTTGGGCTATTGTGCATACACATACCATTTTTGACTGGTTTCCTGTATAATTTTTGCTCAGGTGAAAACTTTTGAGCACTATTTTCTTCTTAAGAAGATAAACAAAATTGTGCCCTGAACAGTTTTCATACAACTGATTTAGCAGCAAGTGGTGCTAAGCAAAACTGAGCAGGATACCAGTCACATATTGCAGAAGTGGAATGATATTTTGGCTGGTAACCTTATTCTTGTAAGCATAATTTTATAGAAAATTATTCTCTGTGAACTGGATATTTGCCCGTAAATTATTTTGCCTTTACTTTGCCTCATAGAAGTCAATAAATTTACAAAAAGTTTGATGTTAGCAGAGTCTTTCTCAAAAGATAAATGACAACACAGCACCCAAGTAAAAATGTAAGTGTAACTACCTCCATGGTGTAAGAGAGACAGCCACATGGACAAAAATACTGTGGGGTGAAAAGCAGTGAGCAGACATAAGAAGCGGAAAGTCTGTTACCTTGTCATAAACCTATGGGACTCCGCTACGGTCCAAACCTAATTTTTACATTAATACTACCTTAGTATCTTCATAGCGCTGCATAATGGTAGCAAGCATAATTTGGCAGCTTGCTACACTGGTCCCATGTCTCAAAAGCCTCATAGTGTGACAATGTGCATGTTACCAGATTGTGTGTTCACAATGAATTTACTTTGTTACATCATTCATTTTCATAAAAGTAAAGCACCGGAAGGTTTGCATGCCTTTTAGTGTACTTATGGTTGATTAGCAGAGCTATGGGAACCGAGCAAAGCAGTAAGTACAAAGACTGCCCTTAAGCAGCTCTATGATATTGGGTCTAGGTCATTTTGATTGTTTAGAAGTTTGAAACAGCTACATCCATGTCAACTCATTTAACAATAAAAACACTTTACTGATTGATTTCTCACAAATCTGCACACCGTATGACTCAGATTACAGATGCAAGATTTGAATTTGAATACCAACTAAATATTGTTACTTTTAAATGACAGAGAAACGTAGTATAAATATATCTCGGAAATATCTGATGAATTATATTTTTATTTGACTGTGGGTTTTATTGTCACTACAGACATTGGGTCTTTTTTCTAACAATAGTTATAAACACACAACTTAACAATACTTCTAACTATCAAATATCAAAAATTGAGAAAAAATGTACAGTATTTTTGATGTACAACACCAGTGTGGAATATCGTTGAAATTTACAGGACAGCAAACACTAAAACTTTTGCTGTTAATAAATATACCTATATACATTACAAGGAGAATTGCATGTAGAAGGAAAAAATAACCAACAGCCTGAAGCGTTTTCGTCTGATTCAGATTTCTAAAATTATTGCTTCACTATAAGGATTACGTACAAATTATTGAAATGTTGAAGACAATTTTCATACAGATTACGAAAAAATTACCTAAGACTTGGTCTTTGATTTCGGTTTGTCCGCTAATTTGACGTGTGATAATAAGCACTGGGCCGAATTTCATGGCTGTGCATACAATCAGCAAAGAATCAGCGCTAAGAGAAGCGGGGAATTCCATTCTTAAATCAAGCGTGTTTTACAGGTTGTCAGGGATTTTCTGACAAACATGGCAAATTAAAGACACTGGACACCTTTGGTAATTGTCAAAGACCAGTCTTCTCACTTGGTGTATCTCAACATATGCATAAACTAACAACTCTGTGGAAATTTGAGCTCAATTGGTCGTCAAAGTTGCGAGATAATAATGAAAGAAAAAAACACCCTTGTCACACAAAGTTGTGTGCTTTCAGATGCTTGACTTCACGACCTCAATTTCTAATTCTGAGGTCTCGAAAGCAAATTCGTGGAAGATTACTTCTTTCTCGAAAACTATGTCACTTCAGAGGGAGCCGTTTCTCACAATGCTTTATACCCCCAACCTTTCCCCATTACTCATTACTAAGTAAGGTTTTATGCTAATAATTATTTTGAGTAATAACCAATAGTGTCCACTGCCTTTAACACTTAATATAAATAAAGTTATTTATGCAATTAAGTCTGACAACATTATTCCAGCACTTGGTAAACAAAAAAACTATGAAACTTTGTAATGAATACATTCATAGTGTTCAGGTGGACAACTGGGCCCATGCAATTTCAATTGTGATTTAACATTTTGCCTAAAGATGAGCAGAGTACCTTGTTTGAAGCGTCAAGACCACACCAGCTGTTTTAAGAGCCAACACTCCTACTAAAAGAGACTTACACATGCTTGTACCCGCAACCAAAAATAAGCAGATAAAGCGGTTGCAAACAGTACATTATGACATGGTTTTTTTTATTGCAACCATTTTTATGGTAAGCACCTTGATTTGTGCTTAGCTAACCTTCGTTCTTTAGTACATCTATGAACAGGGGCCAATTTCATAGAGCTGCTTAAGCAAAAAATTTGCTTAAGCACGAAAATAGCTTGCTTATTTTACACATGTTACTGTCCAAAATTTCCTGCCATATACATTGCTTATGACTAGTATTAAGCTGTTGTTTACTTAGCATTACAGTTGAGTTGAGTCTTGGCCGGTTATCTGATTTTACTAAGCAATGAATTTTTTGCTTAAGCAAAAATTTTTGCTTAAGCAGCTCTATGAAATTGGGCCCTGGTCCCTGATCGTAGGGTTAGGGGCTTAAGCCATGTTCAAAATACATGTACCGTCTACGGCTTGGCTGTCACATGTACATTGCAAAAAGCATAGAAGGCCCATAGCAACAGCCACAGCTGTCAATTCTGGCTACAGCAAAATAGTGCCTGCTGCCTAAAAGGAAAATGTGTGTATAAGACTCATCATAGTTGAAAGGATTTAAGCCCTTTTCACTCTACTCTATCCCCCAGGGTTGCCCCCCACAAAAATTATGGTCGGTCTTTTATGCCCTGGACTCCATATCATAAACATAATTTACTGTAATCACAACATCACGGTTCGTAATTATAAATATATTACCGGTTTAAAAGCATCAAAATTCTCATGACACGTTGAGAAAATGTCATTCAAAAGTGTATTTTCCCTGCAAAATGTAGCTCTATTTGCGCCTAAAACAAACTTATAGACACAAATTTGGGCTACTCCTCCTGTAAGCATAGAATTGGTCGATGATTTAAAATTTAAACAAATGTATGTAACCAGCCATTTACACTCATCCTATAGTACTTTTATTTTAAGTTAAATAAATGAGGGCCAAATTCCATGAAGCTGCCAAGCACCGAAGATTGCAGAAATGTGTTACATGTACCAGTCAAAACACCCATGTGGTTTGAGAATGTCTCCCTGCTCGTTTCTGCTTAGCCAAAATAAAAAATTGCTAAACATTATTTTCTACAGCTTTATGAAATAATCCCCATTTCATAAAGCTGCTTCAGCAGAAAATATTGCTTAAAAATTTCTGCTAAGTATGAAAGGGGCCGAATACCAGTCACAGACAATACATGCGACATGGTATTTTGGCTGGTAACCTTATTTTGGTAAGCATAATTTTGTTGTGCTTAGCTTCTCTTTAGTGATTTTCCAGCTACATGGAATGGGGCCCAGTTTGCAATTTTTAAGAAGGAAGAACATTAAGACCTTTCGTCTCATTCTGTACACACACCGGCCCAAGTTGCGATATCGCTACGCGCATCGTTGCACGTCGTCATGACCCGTCGTCACGACTGCTTCAACCACGGATGTTTGAGGCACATGGCAGCCGTGGCCCGCTTACTGGGATCAAACTCTAGCATGGGCTCCAAGAAGGACGCAAAGTCTTGGGCCTCTTGGTGAGACCAGTCGTACTTCTCAGTCAGGACGTAGAAGAGACTCCATGGCTTCAGTTTGGTGATGTGACGAAGCTCGCCTAAAATCAAGACAAGTGGAAGGACAATTAGGACAAATTTTCTTATTTCAGATTCATTCCTATTTCAGCCTGTTTTATCTGCATCAACACTTAATCATTTTTAAAAAAGGAATTAATCAATGTTAATTTTGCAATTAATGTTAATTTTGCTATGAAATAAATTCATATTCAAGAAAACTCTATCTGAAAACCCATCAAAAATGCAACAGCTGATTTCAGTTGTTACAACCAAAATTAAAGACAATGTGTTTACATGCTGAGAAATGTGTATGGTTTTTCACTATAGTCTCCCGACTCAGACAAAAGATTAAGCCCAAATTTTATTTACAGGTTTGTCATTTCATGTATATTGTTGATCACACAAACCATGAACACTGTCAACGACTAATTTGTCAGCTCTACCAACCCTGTATAATACCTTTAAAGGGTCAATGTACTTTTTGTAGAACAACAAAACACAATGTCTACAGATTTACACTAAACTTACAGTTTGAAGATAATGATAGTAGAAAGCTTCCCTGAAAATATTACTTGCTGAGCAGCTGTAGTTTTTGGAAAATGACTTAAAGGAACACGTTGCCTTGGATCGGTCGAGTTGGTCTTTGAAAAGCGTTTTGTGACCGTTTATTATAAAATGCATATGGTTAGAAAGATGATGTAAAAGTAGAATACAATGATCTACACAAATATGCCTCGAAATTGCGTGGTTTTCTTTTTACCTCGTCCAATAACACGGTCGGCCATTTATGGGAGTCAAAATTTTGACCCCCATAAATGGCCGACCGTGATAGTTCGCGACGTAAAAAGAAAACCGTGCAATTTTGAGAGATACTTGTGTGGATCATTATATTCTACTTTTAAAACATCTTTCTAACCATATACATTTCATAACAAACGGTTTCAAACGCTTTTTATAGACCAACTCGTCCGATCCAAGGCAACGTGTTCCTTTAAACAGTGTCATGAACATAAATTTCGTCTCAGTGATCATGAGACGAAAATTATTTTAGCATGTAAAAACGTTTTTTCATGACATTGTTTTACTCATTTCTCAAAAACTACAGCACCTCAGCAACTAATATTTTAAGGTAGATTTTCTACTATCATTATCTTCAAACGGTGTAAGTATAATGTTAATCTGTGGACACTGTGTTTTGTCTTACAAAAAGTACACACATCCTTTAAACTAAAGATTTGAAACATCTAGGCCAGGAAAATGGCAACTGTAACTTTACACCATGCAATGGAACCTGATCCGACTATAATTTCAACAAGTTTGCCGATCTCAGAACTGCAATGGTAATCAATGGTGATAATTCCCCTGAGGAAAAATGAGCATCTCACCTTTCCTGTTGAAGAATTCCCTGGAGAACTTCCCACCTAGGGCAATGTGTTTGGGTATAGTTCCCAGGAGCTCACTCACATGGGCTATGTGGTCTATAGGGCAGGATAGTACAAAGAAAATAATTGTTAAAACCTCTTCCATATTGCCACAAAACAGCAAAGCTTCAAAATAACATACATCACTTAAATTCATTCATCGCTTAATTCTTAAAATTGTATTTAAATTGTATTGTTGTAAGTAACTATTTTAGGTAAGATTTGAAGCTTTGTATTGTTGCTATTATTTATTCATCCCTTCATTCATTCATTCATTCATTCATTCATTCATTCATTAGTCAATGGTTTATTATGGTTTATTATCCAAAGTTACAAATCACAGCATTAGCCGAATGGCAAGTAAATTTACAACAATAGTGTTTAAATTTAAGTAAGCAATCATAAGGGAAGAATAACAATGAGCTTAAAACAAAACAAAAACTTAGAAAGTTTCACAAGAAAATAATCTTTCAGTAGGCATATAAAAAAAAGAACAAAACACAAATTCAGAAAGAACAAGTCAATACAACGGGCACAATAAGCCAATGGCACATGTCTGAAACTAAAAGAGTTAACCAAATAACTGTAACTCAAAATCCTTTCACCCCGATGTATTCAAGACACTGGACACTATTGGTAATTGTCAAAGAACAGTCTTCTCACTTGCTGTATCTCAACATATGCATAACATAACAAACCTGTGAAAATTTGAGCTCAAACAGTCATCAAAGTTGCGAGATAATAATGAAAGAAAAATAACCCTTGTCACACGAAGTTGTGTGCGTATAGACAGTTGATTTCGAGACCTCAAGTTCTAAATCTGAGGTCTCGAAATCAAATTCGTGGAAAATCACTTCTTTCTTGAAAACTATGGCACTTCAGAGGGAGCTGTTTCTCACAGTGTTTTATACCATCAACCTCTCCCCATCACTCGTCACCAAGAAAGGTTTTATGCTAATAATTATTTTGAGTAACTACCAATAGTGTCCACTGCCTTTAAGTGATAAATAAACACACAGTGTCACATGAGACAACCAGTTAACAATCTGTTCTTGACAAAATGGGGGTGTTTCTGAGAAGAATCAGAGGTGATATACCAAGTCAAAATACAGTGCAAGTTAGAGCTCTAGTCAATGTATAACACACCATGATTTGTAAACAAACATGGGTGCACCTACACTACTTCAAATTGCAGGGCAAATTAGCAATCTAGACATGACAATAATAATAGCCATGATGATGCCACCATCTCGTGTTCTGCTCCATTTTCTAGTCCTTTTGCAACCTAAGTCCCATAGAGGTTGAGGGAGTACCTAAGCAATAAGGGTTAAATGGCTTGCTTAAAAGGGCACAAGTGTTAAGACCAGGACTCGAACCCACACTCTGGTGATCAACAAAAAAACACCACAGCTCGAGTTCCAAGTTGTTAAGTGCACGGCACTCAAGCCGTTTCTGCATCATGGTAGCTCTGCTATAATTTCATAGAAATAGAGCCCAGAGAACGCTAAGTGCGATGGATTTGCCATACAAGCGTGTCACATGGTGCCATAACACGACACACGGTGAGTTGAGTTCAACGTTCTTCGGGTTCTATTTCTATATACAATATATAGTTCTTTGCACACTTTCTAAGAACAGCATATTTAGCCAGTAAAGGCCAAGTCATACTGCAGCGATAACGAAAACGATAACAAAGCACAGAGACCGCATTCTATTGGTTGAATCAGCGTGTGCGTATTGTGCGTGGAGCAATTCAACCAATAGAATGTGTTCTCTTTGAGTCGCGATCGTTATCGATTTGGTTATCGCTGCAGTGCGACTCGGCCTTAAAGGCCCAATCACACAGGCCCCGATAACGAGAACGACAATGATAACGATAAAAATGCACGCCCTCGATTGGTTGAATGAGCGTGGGCGTATTCTGCGTGGAGCAATTCAACCAATCGCGAGCGTGCATTTGTATCGTTCTCGTTTTCGTTCTCGTTATCGGGGCCTGTCTGCTGCCACCTAGTGTCCCAAAAGTCTTCCTATTGACTTACCTTCATCCCTACTGTAGGTTTCACCAGAGTGTGGTTCAAACAGGTAGTCACCACATGCCAACTCAAATGCCTGATGGACAATGACAGAAATGTTCAATCAAAAAAAGGTTATGGTATCCTTATTATATATCCTTGTTACTCTAAGGACCTTTCGCTAAATCTGGTGATAAACTGCCACTCCTTGATTGAGTTTACCTTTATGATACATCTGTTCAAACCTCTATGCATAAACTTTTTACAAATCTGCCCAACAATATGCATGTAACCTACCACACAACTTCCAACAAAACCTCCCACACAATATTCCCCACATAACCTCCCCCCCAAAATAACAACCTCCCAAAATAACCTTCGCACCACACTTCCTCCCCCCAATATTTGTGCATAACCTCCCCACACAACCTCACCGCGCACCCTCCCTGCACAACCTCCCCACCCCAATAATCCTTCCATGCTCAACCTCAAGGTCTTCTTAACCCACATAACCCTTCATCGTTCAAAATGTTCACGTATTTCCTCACCAAACTACCAATAGAGACTTCCACTCCAATACTTTCACTGTGCCGAAACTCTAAACTTACTGGGAACAGAATCTATAGTTAGTGGCTTACCATGCAAGCAGTGCTCCATATATCACTAGGCGTATCATAACTAGCTCCAATGATTACTTCTAGAGCTCGATATTGCCTCGTTTGAATGTCCTCAGTAAAATGATGGTTCTGTTAACATCAAGAAATAACATCACATTAAGTAGGATTTAAAACTTTGCATGGTGGAAATACCATAAAGAAAGGTTTGCGGTAACACCATGTAATGACTATCTCTAAATGAGTTCAGGTTTCAGGTTTATTTCCATACCATTTGTACATGTACAATGTAAGGGAAAACTAATTGGCGCGGTTCTGTAAAGAACCATTGGTTTCAACTTGACGCTTTGATCAATATGCTCTGGAGAAAGCACATCAAACTAAGGACAAGTCATAACTTGTTATTAACAATCCTTCTCATTGCCACATTTTCTTCAGGAGTTCAACAAACATGTGCACCCATTCAGATGCATGGAATTTGACGGCGGCTCAACTGTGCAAATGTGTTCAAACTTAGTGGAAAATACTGAGTGGTCTGACAGTAGGATGAAGGGTTGACCTTGTATCATTTAGACTCATTCACCACATGATATCATACTGTAGGCTGCCGTAGTTTTAAAAAAATGGGTTCCTTCCTTTTGCTCTCTGCTGACTATGGTCAGGCAGAGGGAAATATAGTCTAAAAATTGCAAACAGATCTCTTGCAAGGAAACTTGTTTATAAAGGGAAGGTACACGTTTGGTAATTACTTAAAACAAGTATTAACTTAAAAACTGACTTGGTAACGAGCATTGGAGAGCTGTTGGTAGTATAAACTTTTGTGGGAAAACGACTCCCTCTGGAGTAATGTAGTTTTTGAGCAAGAGGTAATTTCTTACTAAAATAAAAAAAGACTTCTAGCTAGAAGTCTTTTATTTCTATCTGAAAGCACACAAATTCGTCCAACAAGGGTGGTTTTTCTTTCATCATTTTCTCGCAACTTCGATGACCGATTAAGCCCAAATTTTCACAGGCTTGTTATTTTATGCACATGATGGGATACACCAAGTGAGAAGACTGGTCTTTGACAATTACCAAACGTGTACCTTCCCTTTAACAAGAGGCTTGTATCTCAGATGTGTTCTCAGAAGTACAACAAAATTATGCTTCCCATTATAAGGTATACAATATCTAAATACCAAACATCATCTTTATCATTTTGTGACTGATATCTTGCTAAGCTTTAAGCAGTATATTCCGAAGCACTCCTTGGGCCCAGGTATTACAATTGTCGGTGGTCTTTGCACTTACCGTCCAACAAGCATTTCCCAAATCAGCAAGCTTCACTCTTAGTTCACCACCGTTAATACCTAATATATCTTGAGCACCTGTGGAAAGAAACAATTTAATGAAACCATGAGTTGCTGAATAGTCAACGCCTATTTAAAATAATAACAACAATATTTAATTTTATAAAGTACATTACATCAACAAATAATCTCAATGCACTTAAAAGATTTATTACAAATACTGGTAATCAATTAAAACAAACATAGATTAAAATACATTAACAACCTCTTAAAAACATTGGTACAACAATAGTTATCGACGATAAAATACACGATAAAAGTCAATAAGATTCAGTTAAATTAGAGAATTCACGAACCACAAAACAAAACAATATTACCAAAAAACTTGACGAAAAAAATGTATCTTCAGAGCGTGCTTATAGGACAAAAAAAAGAAGCTGCATTTGGAATATAATGAGGCAGTCTATTCCATATGTTGGGTGCACGCCTGCCATAGTGATTTCGATTAAAACAAGGTTCAACAAAGCGCGTTTTCAGAGGAGGAGCGAGTGACACTAGAACTTTAACACTCTTTGTTACTGAGTTGGTTTGCATTGGTAGGTGTTTGTCATTTCCGCTCTTTCCAATAAACTTTTAGAGGATTGCATACCAGGAACCCCATTTTATTTTACCACCTTCAAAAGATCTGATCTTTCTCTTTCCAATAACAGTACACTTGGGCAAAACTACAACTTTTTTACAAAATATGTCAGTCTTCAATGCTTTTTGTGTGAAAGCTTCGTCGACTAAAGTTGCTTATGGTAAGAAGGAGGAGGTATGAGTGCAGTCAACTCATTTCACCTGTAAGAAGGAAATGGTTAAAGCAATCAAGACCTTTGCCATACAGAGAGGATCTTTAAAAAAAAACTATCCTCGCTGTCTTCCCGAAATCATTTTTTTGACACATCTTGTTGACACATTTGTGAACCAGTGCTTCTGGTCCTCTTTATGTTCAACAGCAACCCCCGTCAATCTGACAAAAATATGACCATAATAGACGATGTGACCTATGTTTACATTCAAACCGCCCTCTGTTGACAAAACACTATATATGTCATGTTTCGCTGGGCACTGAGTTGCGCAGTCATAGCGAATCATGTTATGGTTTTCGTGTGACGTCAGAGGTCACATCGTCTATACCCAGAGCATAACACATGTAAAAACACCTTAACGTTTTAATGTCAGTCTCATGCTAACAATGTTGCAGTGTCACCGCCATAATTTATCAACAAATAGTTTTGCAAAAAACCTTCTCTTACCTTTTGTTTCATTGTTGACCTCATTAGCCCCCTCCAGATTAACGCCTTGTGTTAACCCTGTTGAGTCCCCCTCACATCCTTCTCTCTCCTCTCCTCCTCCACCTTGCTCCACCTCCGCCTCCGCTTCTCCATCCACCGTCTCCTTCTGTACTACACTCTGCCTCATCTTCTCCTCCTCCAGGCTGGTCAGCTCCACCTCTTTCTCTTTCCCCGTAGAATCCTCCACAAGTTTGTTCTCCTCCTGTGCTGACTTCTCTGGACTTCTGTCCTTCACGAGATCATCTGATAAATCAAGACCAATTCATGAAAACTTGTTGGAATCCCAGTAGTTTTAAGTTTTAAGATTTATTTTTAACCAGCCTTATTCTAGCTAGCTAGCGCTCTCCCAACTGAGCCATCTAGCTTCAATGTTGGTGGTCTCTCTATTTTGTCAATATCTAATATCTTTGTTTATGATACAACCTAGGAAGTGGCATCAGAGGAATAACCTTAAGGGGTATGACTATTCATTTCAAATATCAAGTACAAAACCATGAGGGAAACTGGGTACCGTATTTTCCTGCGGATAAGACGCTCGGCAGACAAGGCGCAGGACGCTAAAATGACGAAAAAAAATTCAAACGCCAGCAGACAAGGCGCACCGCCGCACAAGGCGCACGTTTAACCGCACACAAAAGAACACCTGGCGCCACCCGGTGTCGGTGCATTGACACAAAGACGTAATTTGACACAAAGACGTAACGCTGTATATTGTTAATAACATAAAGTTCGGCCCAATCAGCGGGCAGAAACCATGGTCCATGCACTGTCTGGAGTTAATTTTATTTGCAACGTGAACACAATGCTTCCCTGGACATCCGACGTCCCACAACGAGGATCCTTGCTGATACAGATACATTGCAACGACAGACGAACGTAGCGTGTGTTTGTAGTAATGTATCGTACGGCCGGGATGTCGCTGCATGCACATTAGTATGCAATGTACACTGTGCATTGCGCTGCTCAATCTCGAGATTGCACAACAGATGTTGGAGACACGTGGGCGCCGTATTGAGCGATGTTCGCCGACGGGTTGCGCTACACCCTCGCATTTGCGCTGCCTGGAAATGCGCCAAAATTCCCACGTGACTGTGCATGCCCAGCTAGACAGCCTGACGTATATATACGCAGTCAAATTCCATTGCGGACTTGAGAGCAGTGACTATTAGGGCATCAATGTCACTGCACGTTCAGTGTATCCAATGGGAATCACTGGATCTAGCGGCGGGGACCCGTCTTTATCCTTGCGGATAAAGACAGGGGCCCAGTCTAGCCCAGGCACGTCGAGTCTTGTCTCAATGCGTTTATTGCTGGTTCGCGTATCGTTCCAAAACGCCCTCTAGCGTTCAATTTTTCTTTTATTTATTGTCACACGCACAGTAACAACGACTATAGGCGTGATATTTGCTTTTGTGTTGCGTGTTATAGCCCTCGGAACGGTTGCGTTTTGGGGCTAATTGTCTGTGTCATTTTGAGAGATTTTCGAGTCTGAACTTGGACATCGTTGATTTTACAGGCAAGTTTCATGCAAGGGCAACCATGATTTTAACAACCGTTCCTACCCGAAGTTTTGAAGCAATAAAATAATTCAATAAAATAAATTCTTCCCTAATCTTTGTAGGCTAGTGTTGTATTATTTTATTTGGCATTACAAGCAAATACAAATCATATCCTAGTAATATAATCCTATGTTCTCATAATACTTTTTAAAGCAAACGTCTAAAAAGAGGCAATAAATATTCAGCCTAAAGCACACTTCAGAGATCGTTGTTCTCTACAATAAAAACCCTCAAAGTTTACCACACAATAGCGGTTGGGTGAATGATGTGTAAATGAAGTTATTGACTGTCAATCGTTTTCGGAACGAATACACGGCCACACAGAAAAACGACGTCTGTTCCGAAAGCTAGACGCATTGCGGCATTAATGGAATGAAAGCACTGTCATGGGGAATAAACACGTTGCAGCATTGTTGGAATAATTGGACCGTCTGGGGGATTGCGGCATTGTTCGAACGAAAATACGGTCTCAGTGTCTGAATAGCCTTGTTCGACCGCATTATTGAGTAAGGATTCTTCACACAAAGATCGTTGATTTGAACTGGACATGAAGGTATTTTTTATTTCACGCAGTGATCATAAAAAAAAATCAATCGTCAGCAGACAAGGCGCATCGATGTTTTTGGGGTCAAAAAGTCAGATAAGACGCGTCTTATCCGCAGGAAAATACGATACCTTTCAAAATTTTTTTTTAGGTTAAACGAAGAAAATACCTGCACTTATAAGATGATAGAAAATATTCTCTCTTTTTTTTTAAAAAGTAATACTTAATTAAGACCAGTAACAGTTTACAAGTTTTTTGTTTTCATTGTTATTTGTTATGAGAGATTGCCACATATCACAAGGCCGGACAGCCACTTTAAGGTGAGGGTTAAACTGAACCGATTTGGGTTATCGACCAAAATCAACAACTATCCTAAAACAGGGTTACCACCTTCAAAGTCCTTAATAGTTTAGGTATTGGTATTATCCCTAGGAGACTGGCATGTACAGCACTACCTTTCGAATTGCGACCAAATAAAATCGTATTATCTCCCTCACCTTTGTCTTCAGCGTCTTCTCCATTCATCTTTTCATGTTTCGTACTCCCATTCTGTAAGCTCAGGCTCTTCTTCTCCTGGACCTCTCCGTCGCTGTTCACTTTCTCCTCTCCGCACATGTCCCCACCCTGATTGGCGTACCCATTACACAGTTCATTGGAGTTCTCTGGAGGGGGGTGCAGCCAGGGTCCGTCTCCCATGGGGTCCACCTCTGGCAGGGGCTGCTGTTTTAATCTCTGGACGCACTCCTCTTGAGTTTCTGTCGTTGGGGACGGAGAGCTTTCCGAGTCCTTGATCAGGATTTTGGTCTCTTGTGTGTTGCCATTGGTTGTTGGTTCTGTGTTTTCTGCTTCGAACAAAAAGATCAATACAAAAATTAACTACAATAGAACATTGGAAGACCCAAGACTGGAATTTGAACATAATCACAATTTTTTTTTTCAAGCAAATGTTAAATGTTTTAAGAAACACATCTTACATGTTATTGTTTTAATTGAGTCGTAAAATCTCGTCTGGGGAAAGAATATAAACCCTTACCCTTAAAAAGAGGTAAGCAAGCCCCTTCCAAAGCCCCACTCGCATTCCCACTTGCATTCCCCCATCCCAACCTACTCAACTCCCTCCGAATATCCCCCCCCCCCCCACCACAGCATCCCTCCATCATCGCTTCCAAGCCTGCTCAAAAGCCTGCCCCCAAACTCCTCTATTTTATTAATAGATGTTAAATTTGCATCGGGGATAAAGAATATTCATTTGGGTTTTTACCCATATCCACCAATGTCTGTCAGCATTGTTGTGCGCAAAAAACCACAGGCATATTACTTGGGTGTCATTCGAACCCAGGATCTTTTAATACAGTTAATAAAGTTGTAATATCCAACCCACCTTCTTGGCTGTGTGTGGAGTCCACATCCCCAAGTCTCTCATTCTTCCCTTGCTCCTCCTGTACACCCTGCATGGCCGTCTCTGTCCCCACCATCACTGGGGCTGCCTCGCTGCCCGGTGTCGTAGCGTACTCGCTGCTCGGTGTGGTTGCAAACTCACTACCTGGTGTGGTGGCAGTCTCGCTGAGTGGCGTCTGGTTCCCGTTGGTGCTACCGCCGCTGCTGCTGCTGCTGCCCCCGATGTGCTGACCTTCTGTTTCCATGGAATTTGGTTGGTCTTTCTCTGGTGTGACTTTGATACACAATTTTGAAAGGAAACCATTTCTCAAGAAGCTCAAAAAAGTACATAAAAATAATGATGGTGGGCCAAGAAGACTTTTTCAAAATACCGAGGCTACATTGCAAGTGGTTGAGACCTGTTTCCAATCGATAATTTCCACCCCTAAATTTTATTGAACTGCTTAGCAAATTCCTGCCAAGAAGAGAACCAGTTATAAACAGTATGCATGACATGGTACTTTGGTTGCTTATCCAGTTTTGGTAAGCGAAATAGTGACTGGTATCCTGCTAATTTTTGTTAAAGCATATTAAAACTGGTTAAGCAATATTTTCTGCTTCAGCAGCTCTATGAAATTGGGCCCCGATTTACTCACAACACTTACTTCTAAGATTAACTTGGTTAATCCCATGGGATTCTAATCCTGATTATTGTACCTGATAATCTTGAATGCCTCTCCTTCTCTAGTTCCATCAGCTGTTGCTCTTGTTTTTCCAGCAGGGCAATCTGCTTCTTCTGTTTCAGCTTCAACCTCCTCTTCTTGTTTTTGGTCAGCTTTTCTGGTTTCTTCTCAATGGGAGCTGTGCTCACTGTAAGAAAAAACACCACAAAAAAATTAATAAATATATTTGAGGTTTCATACAGCCGTCGATTTCACAAAACTCTTCCTAACTTAAGACTAATCTTAGGACTTAGGACGAGTCCCAACCATGCACTGTAGCATGCAGACCTTAAGATTAATCCTAAGTTAGAACGAGTTACTCGTCCTAACTCGAGATAAGACGAGTCCTAACTCTTTGTGAAATCGACCCCTGGATTGTTAAGGATAAATAACATCATTGTTATAATTTTAGTCTGAAAGCTTACTGATTATGAAGTTTTTACTAGAGTTTTTTTTTCTGTAAACAATTTTCCTCACTGTCGAACAATGTTTGACAATTTCCCTTGCGGCTAAAGGTGCTATTTTAGGAGACAATGTTTTTTTCACTTGACATACCGATATTGTAACCATCCAAACTCTTGAACTAGGGTCGTGTGATTGACCCCATGTAAAGCCTGGGCCCAATTTCATAGAGCTGCTTAAGCACAAAACTCTGCTTAAGCAAAATAATCAATGCTTAGTAAAATGAGAATACTGGCCAAGACTCCACTCAATTGTTATGCTAAGTAAACAACAGCTAAATACCAGTCACAAGCAATGTATATGGCATGAAATTTTTGCCAGTAACATGTGTAAAAAAGGCGAGCTATTTTCATGCTTTACCAAATGTTTTGCTTAAGCAGCTCTATGAAATTGGCCCCTGATTAGTTTACTACAGAATCAATGGACTGGAATGTTGGGGCTCGATCTGGGACCTATTCCATGGCCCTGCTTACACAAGATTCAGCACTTATGTGTAGCAGCAGAATAATCAATGCTATATGTAAGCCTTATTTTACATCAGGGCAACCGAGGGTAAGAATTGTTATTCCTAAAAACAGTCTCGATTGTGGGATACAAACACAAGCCTATAGTGCTGCATGCAGGTTAGACTTGCCTCTTAGGCAGCCTAGCAGACCAACAACATGTACAGAACTATTTTACCTGAAAAATTTCATAAAAACTGCACATGAACAAAAGCTGTGAGGTCTAACCTACCTGATGACACTGGAGGTTTGGCGTTCCCCTGCACCCAATCCTTAGCCTCATGAGCGAGTTTCTTGATGTAGTCTTCATCCACACACATTAGGATGTTCTCCGGTTTAATATCAGTGTGGATGATGTTGCATTTGGTGTGAAGGTAATCTAGACCTTCTAGAGTCTGGTACAGATAGAGATATTAATATTAACATTAATAATAGTTTCTGGTAATGAAACAGAGAATGCCTCAAAAGCGAAATTAAACGCTGTAACTGGGAGCTTGGGAAAACTAGTAGACAAGGCTGCTTGCAGTCAACCATAGAGGTATAAAACCCTTACTCTTCCACGAAAACTAGTCTAGGTTCTTTTACGCTCAGCACCTATACTTGTAGTACACTTAACCACTATTGCTTTGTCTTTTACATCGGACGTAGGTCCTATGTGAATGCAAGAACCTGTGTCACCGTGGTCAAGTGGTTGGACTGCAGGACTTGCAATCACGAGGTTGTGGGTTCGAATCCCCCAGCTAACCGCTGATTTTACAATGACTAGAATAAATATTGTTGTCTAGTTAATTAATCACAATTTCTTGATTTGTGTAATTCATAATAATAGACGTTAAGCCAATGTTTGTGAGAGAGATTGCCTGTTGCCAGCTTGGTGTTTATATCCCTTTGTGGGAGTTTGCCGAGTTCCCTTGATGGGAAAGATCATTCAAACAAACAAACAAACAACCTAGTTACACTTGTTGCTAATAAAAGGGGTTTGCTCAGTTGTTTCTGGCAGCGGCTTCTTAGCCGCTGAATGTGCCACAGCACCTTGTAAAAACCTTAAAAGGTACATTAATTGGTCTCATCATTCAAAAAATTCAAAACATGTCTTAAAATGTTTCTGTTTGTTCAAGCACCTTCATGTGTACCTTATTGGTACATACATTTGCAATATAGAGTATATATTATACTCAGGTCCATTATTATATTATTTTCTTACCTGTATGATGATACTCCGCACCTGTGAGATGGGGAGACCCATGTACTTGGATTTGATAATCGGCTTGAGGAGGTTGTTACCGAGCACCTCAAACACCATGCATACATCTGGAGTTGGGAGACGGTCAAGGAAAAAATATAGCGATACAGCGACCACATCCAATGCTGCCACAAATCGAAACCCAAGTTTGAGTTCATCAACCATATTCAAAGCTCCGCTTACTGTGGAATTGTGTGCCTTTGTAAGCATAGAACTCTTTGATAAGCAGAGCCATGAAACTGGGCCTGCTCCTTTTACAGATGGGCTCATAGTTCTGATTTGAGTTGGTAGAAAATGTTTAACAGATGTCACAAGTTTCGATTAGCCGTGCGTTCATGAAAATTAACATATTTGCACAACATTACCCTTTGTTGCAAGTCATGACTGAGCAGTCTAGTTTGCTGGATCCAAGCTCTGATGTTGTCAGCAGCAGAGTTTTGGTTTGATTCCCAGTCTTGACACTTGTGCTCTTAAGCAAGGTAGTTTAACTATATTTGCTTCAAAACAAGTTGGGAATGTAGCATATTCTGCTCTACCAGCCAGGCTCCTAGTGGATGATACCCGAACCTACACTCCTACAGGCTGTGAAGGGGATAACCCTGTTTCAGACCCTGGAGTAGGTTGCAATGTTCCCTGGTGGCAGTTGGTTTGGGTGGATAGCCCAAATCAGTTTAGTGAAGCCCTCCTGTTGAAGTGGCCGTCTGTGGCCTGATTTTAGGTGATCTTAGGCGATCTCTCATAAAAAAATAAATTATTTAATTTTGTAAACGTGTTCAGCAAAAGAAAAGGATACGAGTGCCATTGACCCCTGACACCTTGAAGTCATCAAGGAGCTGAACCACACGCTCTCTATTTGGATCTGCTGTGTCACTCTCACGCACCTAATGAGGAGAAATGAACAACAGACAAATTAAACAAAATGCTTCAGAAGTTTAGCAAAAAGACAACTCTTCTGAATGGAAATCCTTCTTAAGAAATTCTTGATAAGAAAAAAGAACTGTTAACATGTAGTTCTTCTCAGAGCCACAATCACTCAAAAGAGACCTACATGTGTCTACATGTACATGGGATAATGATGGTTACCTCGCAAATTTCATATGGTTATTTATACTCACAGCTTTCAGTAGTTTGATTTCATCGATGGCTGTTTCTGTGTAGTGCTGCGCACTTTTAACCACCTTCAATGCTACATATTTACGACCCCTGAACGAACAAATACAGAGAAGTGTTAAAATTACAATTAAAAGGCTCAAGGAGAAAGTGTAATAAATTGTTACTGACCTTTCTGTCAGATTTATAAGTAAAAATAAAAATGTTCTTGTGATTCAAAAAGTGCAGAGTTACAGGTACGTGTAGACTAGAAAAGACATTGTACATATATAATAGATGTTAAATTTGCATCGGGGATAAAGAATATTAATTTTTACTTTCCCGAGTCCTGTGAAAAAATATCACAGGCATGTTACTCGGGTGGGATTCGAACCCACGACCCTTGCAATTCTAGAGCAGTGTCTTACCAAGTAGACTACCGAGGTTGCCCGGCAGCTAGAGGCAGTTCGAATCCTATGTTTTGGCAGCGGGTACCGCAACAATTGAATAGATGTTAAATTTGCATCGGGGATAAAGAATATTAATTTTTTTGTTTTTTACATTGTACATGTTTGGTCATTAAACAGCCTGTATTACAATATAAATGTAATATTCAGGGGGTTTTTAAAGATGGTTTTTTTTTTTTTTTTTTAAATGAAAATCGTTCTCTGCTTCTTGGACCTGAATAGTCAAACAAAAACAGCCAATGCTGTTAAGAGTTTCCTCAAGAAGGTCTACAGAGACCTCTCCAGTCTTCGAGCCACAAAACCCAGCGAGGAAAAGAGAGCAACTGAAACACCTACTTGATCATTACAAAAACCCATCCACACAACCCAAGAGATTTGTATTCCAAACCCAGACCAAGAGCTGATTTAATTTCTACTTCAATCTGTGTGCAGTTAACCATCGCCAGTTGATTGCCCAAGTAGTTTTCTTCCCTATTTTCTTTATTCTGTTTTTTTTTTTCCTTTTTGTTTCTTCTTTTTCTTTGAAGAGCAATGTGTAGGCTAAGGCTTTTCACCAAAAAAAACATTTTATGTTTAAAATTTGAATTTGACTGATCACTTTTTGTCTCTCTTTTCAAAGAAAAACTTAGCAGATTTTCAACTAAATTCACACAGGTTACTCCTGAGGTTGTTTTTCAAAAATGAGAAATATCTGAATTTACTTTTCCAAAGACTTATATTATGCAATGTCCACAAGCCCTGCAAAGAATCTCAATTTAATTTTGTTGTCAGACTTTCCCTTTAAACCTGACCAACTTCTTAAATCCTTCAGCTGGCGGCTTTGCCAGAGTTTTATCCAATAAGTAACACACATCCAAATGCACAGACGCAGTTTGACTAAAGACTGCGCACGTCAAACTTTACCAAAGTTCAGAAGGATTGGGCATTGAGTAATACCCAGGGGTGAGAAACATTGCTGACAAAACATATCTGAAACTGGGATCCAGATCTTTAGGAGGTACAATGAAATGATGGCATTTTCACCTTTTCACAAAAGCTGATGATAAAAGACACAGAATTCTCAGCACTATAAAAGTAGATCAAATGACTTCCTTATTTTGAAAAAAATACAGACTTTTTGTTAAAAGACCCTGGACACTAATGGTAATTGTAAAAGACCAGTCCTCTCACTTGGTATATCTCAACATATGCATAAAATTACAAACCTGCGAAAACTTGAGCTTGATTGGTCATCAGGGTTGCGAGATAATAATGAAAGAAAAAACGCCCTCGTCACACTAAGTTGTGTGCTTTCGGATGCTTGATTTCAAGACCTCAAATTCTAAACTTGAGGTCTCGACATCAAATTCGTGGAAAATTACTTCTTTCACGAAAACTACATTACTTCAGAGGGAGCCGTTTCTCACAATGTTTTTTACTATCAACCTCTCCCCATTACTCGTTACCAAGTAAGGTTTTATGATAATAATTATTTTAAGTAATTACCAATAGTGTCCACTGCCTTGAACAGGTAGACGTAAATTGTCTGTGAAGTAACACGGTCCGCCATTTTGTAGAACCAAATTTCCAAAATTGTGGAACGTGTTAGTTCCACAAAGTAAAAAGAAAACCACACAATGTCAAACATGTCAAAGGATATTTACATGTATGTGAATCATTTAATTCCACAAACATCTTTCCAACCATATTCATTTCATAGCATACATTTCTTATTGCCCAAAGTGCCCAATCCAAAGGCGAGGTGTCTCTTTAACTTCCACGGCTTAAATCCGTAGCCCTAAGTATCTTTCACACACTTACTTGAGATCCCAGGCAAGCCACACTGTAGAGAAGTGTCCCCAGCCCAGCTTACGAACGACATGATACCGATTGTTGAAAAGGTCACCAATCTTCACTAAGTGGTAGCCACCTAAAGAAGAAGAGAAAAAAAGAAGCTGAATGAGTAAAAGTCATGGAGTAACAGTCAACCAGCACAATGAGGGTACGAGTAATGCTAGACTGGCTCCCTGATTAAGACTGGTCTTTACTGGCCCAAAGATTTTATAGGAATTTTTTTTTTTTTTAAATAAACGTGCAGTGAGACATAGGCCTAAGCTTTCCAGCTCTGCATTATGATTAGTCCAAGGTGATGTAATTTGTCAGCGTGCACTTTCGATCGTCTGCATGAAGCACACATATTTGTGCATGTTTGTACATTGTGCATGTAATGTTGTTTTATTCACTGTGTGTACATCTATTGGTGAATTGACTGTGAATCTCCATGTGAAATGGATGTGAGGTCGAATGTATTTCTGGCATTATCCAGCCAGATGCTCAAGGTAGATATCTAGCATTATTCACGAGTCAGATGTTCAGGCTAATCAAACGCTTACAGTGGTTGTACAAGAGATTAACCTTTTCAGCCTGTTATGAGCATCATTAAAGAATCAAATTAATCCAGTTCTGTAAAGAATCAAATTAATCCAATTCTGTAACTTTCAATACCAGAGAAACTTTACACAAAGTTTTTTATGGATTCAAAACAGAGAAGAAGATGTCAGGTGATCAACTAATGACAAGTTTCAGCATGCCTGGTACAAGGGGTCAAAGAGTGCCTCATGTGTTTATCAAAAAATGTCTTTGTTACTTCATGTTCAAGGAGTGACTTTAGGATCAACATTTGTGGACTTTTCCTTTATATAAACAACCAAGCAGAGAGAGAGGCCCAGCTGACAAATTGTGAGATGGAGCGTTTGAGGACAAACAAACATGAACATACAAAATAAAATACCGAGGTATGACCTATTTTTATTGTGCTTCGGAACATGCTGTGAAGAATTTCTGCTTCGTGTGCACTATGTATTTTATGTCACCTCGGTTCACACAATTTCATTTCAGCTCATTTAGTTCCTTTTGACAGTATACATGTAGTCAGTCCTTGTTTATCCTAGCCTCGTGCAAGGCTGTACTGTTTGAGCTATGTATTGAGAGAGTGGCGAAAACTTGTTATTTGAATGCATTTTCTGTCAAAAAAAAAACGCATGTGAGCACACAGGGTGCCACACCAGACTGCAAATTAGGTTGTGCTTTATTTTTAACAGAAAATGTTGTCCAGCTACCACATGCCCAAAGAAAACCAGCCCCTTCATGTCGCAACTCTCTCCATACACAGCTCTGGGCTGTACACGAAACCAATACAAGCCAGGCAGGTACATATATCATGTGCACGAATTGCGTGGGACAGCGTCATAATAAGTACCCCTTGGATCGATGTCATTTTGCAACCTCAAACAACGAGGCTCAACTAGAACCTTGTGTTAATAAAATATAAATGCCAACTATATGTTTTTTTTTTTTAAATCCCATTGTTGGAGATATAGGAATCGGATATCAGAATATGCTTTCCTCATCGACATGGATTGTTTTATGATCACAGATTGTCATTGTGACGTTTTGATGTTTTGGGATGTGTTTGAGAAGTTACATGTACGTGTAGGTCAGTTTACACTATGTGTATCAAGCACTGCTTACTCATTATTTTATGATCACAGATTGTCATTGTGACGTTTTGGGACGTGTTTGAGAAGTTACATGTATGTGTAGGTCATTTTACACTATGTTTATCAACCACTGCTTACTCAGTACTTTTCCGAGTTCTGGATGGGATTACATGTAGAAGCCAGGACCTTTGCATTGCTAGATGTTGTACTACTAGACCAACGAGCTAGCCCAATCACTAATGGCTGTTCAAATTCTTATAACAGCAGTTACAGCATCAAAAAATAACCACTGTTTTTCTTTATACTATCCTGACTTAAATTAAAAAGTCTGAATTCAGATAAAAGTCTGAAACGTCTCATCCCTGATACTTTCACTCCTCCACAAACCTTCCAATTCCTTCAACCACAGCCTTTACCACTGCTATTTGATTTACACCCAACAACACAAACACAGCACATAATAAACACTGTGTACACAGGCAATTTCAAGATCAAGAGTGTATACAATTGGCATACACATTATACACTTAGGCTGTGTAGGTACAGCGCAAGATTGAATGTGCCTTTAACAGCATGTTTAATTCATGCGACACAAGAAGCACACACAGGAAGCCAGCGTTGCTGAAAGGAATACAGCAGAGCGTGCATTACGTTGTTACGCGTCATCAGAACGTAGAGAGAGTAAGAGAAGAAAGAAGAAGAAAAAAATCTCCCAACTGGATTCTAGCTCGCTGTGTGCAGAGTGTCTTCTCGCCTCATATCGTTTTCATGTACACTCAATGACCATGGAGACGGTGCAATTTAAAATTATGTTAAAGGTTTGACAGAACTACATGTAGAAAACCTTGACAGAGGATTGATGGAGATAAGGTATAAAGACAGCCTTGAATAACCCATGTTACCCATAGCAATTGCTTTTGTGCCCATTACAAAGTTCCAATCCTCTTGGAATTCAAGTGCCCACTTACCAGAGAGACATTGCTGTGCCCCTTCAAGAATGAAATTCAAGCTCTGTATAATATCATGTTCCCTTAAATCATTCATTAAATTGTATGTGAATGAAACTGGGTCCGAAATTTTGAGTAGTATTTAAGTAAAATTACTACATATACAATGTATGTAGTAAAGATTGTTTGAATAATTGTATATTTTGTGGCATGTCGTGGGCGAGCAGTCAAGTGTACTGGACTCAAACTCACCGTGGAGTTGTTCTAAAACCCCCTCGACCCCCGACCCCACGACGTACGTCCCGTGTTCGAAGAATGTCCAAATTCCAAATTCATAAAATGTCGCTTACGGCCGGGTAAGAATTAAGTCCCCGATTTAGAATTCACAGTGTATGATCCGCGACGCAACTTCCTTCCATGACTAGAATTGATTTCAAGTCTGAGAATGCATGCGGTTATTTATCTGCATCAGCCACACAGAATTAGGAGTATACTCTCCGCTTCCGCACGTCACGTGACGTGTACACCGATTGGGGACCCCACCCAAAACACGTGTGGGCCATTTGATCGGTTGGGTCTACAACCTCGAGCTCCGCGCATAGAGCAACTAGTAGTACACAGATAGAGCGATCGGCCAGAAATGGGTCTGCTGCCTGATCATCACGTAATGAGTTAGCTGTAATCGTACTCGGGCGGTAAACGCAGGTTCCCAGTTGGGATAATAATCTTATTCAGGCTCGGATCGGCCAAGAAATACGCATGGAAATGCCGCGTTTTTTTTCTGTACATCAAAATTGCCACAGGCCTGATCTCAGCAGCCAATCAAGCGCAGTTTGCTTCGTGCATACCATGTGTGTATGGCTTGTCTCACTCGTACGCTGTGTTTAGATGTGCGAGGCATGGTAGTCGACGTCAGCATACAAATTGTGTGCGTGATTGGCTGAGGTTGTGAACTGTGGCAATTTCGGTGTACATAAACAAAATTTGTACAAATTCGAGTGGTCGAGGGGGTCGGGGGTCGTGGGGGTTGAGGGAGTCGAGGGGGTTTCAGAACAACCCCTCACTGTGGTGTTTCTAATCAGCAGAGTTAGGGTTCGAGTCCCAGTTTTGACACTTGTGTCCTAGTGAAGCAGGACATTTCACCATTTTTGCTTCATCCTTTGGATAGGACATAAAGCTGTATGTCCCGTAAGTCGTGTAAAAGAAACAAGTTAAACTTATCGCTAAGAGAAGGGGTTTGCCCCGGTGTTCCTGGCAGTGGCTGCAAACTTCAAGTCCCAAATCTCAAACATGTAACCCTAAGAAATCTAACAGTTGATTCATGCATGAAATAATTTTGGAATTCTTTCTCAAAATACTTTATAATATAATCTGCTGCATTGATTCTCATGGCCATTCATTTTTGGAGTAGTTACCTTTCTTTAAGAGCAAGAGGACAACATTGGGAGAATTATGTGTTTGTTTAGTTTGTTTTATATTTTGCTCTAATGATCAGTAAACCCACAGCCAAACCACAGAAATTACCTTCTTTTTTTTCCCTTCAAATTTTTGTTTGTACCCTGTAAAGGTCCAGGAGATTTCAACGTCGTGTAACAAAAGGTTTGATTACTCTAGAAACAGGCATGTTGGAAAGGCAAGTGTGGACATGTATGGCGCGTATAAAGGTGAAGTTCAGACAGCACATTACTAAAGATAACAAATCCGATCCCATTTGTTTGCCGCCCCCTCTTAAGAGACTGGGGTCAGTGTAAACAGACTGATAGATAACCCAGAAGTCAGCAATCCAGCATGCCTTTATTACAAGACTCTCGGGTCACTTAATACAAGGATAAATACATCAAGCAGTCCTGACTGAGGTTTGCCCAGTGCTCAGAATAGTTATCATATGGCACCCACTAGGCTGGGAATGCGAGGGAATGTGACAGATATCACATGCAGAGAGACTGGACAGCCACAATACTATAGCAAATGTACAATGCATTTAATTCAGATTTTACCCTGTGCCCATACAAGTACATGTAATAATGTGAGAGATATGACCACTGTATAGGCCTAATACTCGATCATGTCATATTCAGTGTTCTCCTCAAGCTGCATTAGAATACCGGGCCAATACGTGCCAATACACACGAATTGCCGCTGATACATGAATTGCGGTCAATATGCAAAAGTTGGGTTTTGTTTTGGTTTTGCTTCAAATCACATTCACACAAATCATATAGAAATTATTAAGAATGTTCCATACTGCACAGTACATTGTAGAAGTTTTTTAAACCAAAGATAAACACAAAGTAAACCTATTCTGTGGACCTCATTTCAATCTTACATGGTAAGGCCAGTTGGTAAAGTTCCAGCACATTAAAGGGAAGGTACACGTTTGGTAATTATTCAAAACAAATATTAACAAAAAAACTGACTTGGTAACGAGCATCGGAGAGCTGTTGATAGTATAAAACATTGTGGGAAACGGCTCCCTCTGAAGTATCGTAGTTTTTGAACAGAGGTAATTTCTCACTAAAATAATAAAAGACTTCTAGCTAGAAGTCTTTTGACTTCTAGCTAGAAGTCTTTTATTCTTATCTGAAAGCACACAAATTCGTCCAACAAGGGTTTTTTCTTTCATAATTTTCTCACAACTTTGATGACCAATTCAGCCCAAATTTTCACAGGCTTGTTATTTTATGCTTAAGATGGGATACACCAAGTGACAACACTGTTTTTTGACAATTACCAAACATGTACCTTCCCTTTTAATCCGGAGGTTGAAGATTCAAATCCCAGCTCGTAAATTTGTCACATATTCCCTCTAAAATTGAATCAATTTTTTACCCAGTTGGTTTCCCCTTTTGGTTTAAAGCATGATGAACAATAATGTCACACACCATCCCTTTTCCTTTAAAGAGTTTTGGTACCTTTTATAAATCAAATTTTGGGCCATGACAAGAATCCCTACTCACTGTGAATGAAGATGTATGTAAAGTAATTTACCTGAAGAAATTTGAGCTTCATTATTCATCAAGTTTTTGAGGGGGAAAAAATAACAGAGCAATGTTTTCAGGAGATTTGCGAAAATCCATTGTACATGCTCAACATTGTTTGCAGGAAAATTGTTTTACTTGTTTCAGAAAAACTACAGCACCTCAGCAAATGTAAGGGAAGCTTTCTACTACTATTACATCTTCAAACTCTTAAATTTAATGTAAATCTGTGAACATTGTGTTTTGTGTTACAAAAAGTACCCCAACCCCTTTAATCTGAAACCCAAACCAGAGATACCTACCCTTGCAATAGTCTTTAGGGTCCTCTTGCTCATCATCGTCTGATCCTAGAGGCTCGTCTTCTTCCTCCTCTCCAGCTCGGAATCTCTCATCCCTCTCGTCGCGATCGTCTCCGTCCTCCCGGTAGTAACTGTTGTCTTGGTGCCCCTCGTCTCTTTCCTCATCCTCCGACGAGTCCAGGGGCTTCTGGTGATGCTTATTCGGGTGAGACCTTGGGAGGAGATTGGTGGAATAGAAAGAATATTGGTAACTTTACCTCTTGGTGTGCATGTACTCCCAAATGATCCTTGGCCTTAAGAAACTACGTCAGCAGTCATACATGTAGTCTTTCAGTTTTGCTTTCTACTTCATTTCATTTCAAGTGAAACCAAGTTAATTGTCTCTATTTCCTTCATGAAAATACAAAACAGACTCACTTGATATCAGCATGCTCAACCAAAGCGGCCTCTTCAAAACTTTGAATGTAAGCTTTGAATTTGAATTGTTAACCACCTCAAAATTGTCTTAAATTTCTATATTCTTAGCTTGTGGCGATAAATCATTGTGACTTCGATTCAGTTTTGGTTTTTGCAACTTAGTTGACTAATTTTCAATATGGCTGTTTAAACTTTTACATCGACTCTTAGATACTTATTAATAATAACGAATATAGCTGCAACGATCCAGCTTCCAAGAAACAAGGACTGTTATTCCACTCAAGAAAATTCCTGAAATAGTGTAGAGACAAGCCGAGACCATTTACAACATACGTACTGCTCACAAGCCCTAACCAAAATTCTCACAACCTCCATAATTCATCGGAGGGTTCTACCAAAGAGTTCAGACATTTGTGTGTTTGTTTGTTTGTTTTGTTCGTTTTTTGTCTGTCCGTAAGTACGGGAACAAAAGCCTTGCTTCACCCTATGCCTAGATGTTGTCCTGTTTGTCATTATTTACTCAACTTCGGTGTAAATTGTTATTGTCTTTACTACATCTGTGGTTTGCCATTATTTATTCATACCATGTATATTAACTTTAATGATGTACACAAATGTAACTTTATGGCAACATTGAAATAAATGTATTGAAATGAAATGAAATGAAATGTTAAGATGAGGGGCATAGAGGAAAGAACCAGCTCCATAGGAAATATACCTCAGGATTGAGAATCACTGCTGACAAAAAAAAGTCTGAAACTAGAATTAAAATGTTAGGAGGTATGTATGTTAAAATGATGGTATCTCCACCTTTTGATTAAACCCCTGGGATTTAGATTCTGCAGAACTTTTTAGGAACAGAGTGTTTAGCACTAGAGAAGTACATGAAGATCAAAGAGCAGAATTTTGTTGGACAAATATTGGCCGATTTTCTTCAATTAAAGGCAGTGGACACTATTGGTAATTACTCAAAATAATTATTAGCATAAAACCTTACTTGGTAATGGGGAGCTGTTGATAGTATAAAACATTTTGAGAAACGGCTCCCTCTGAAGGAACATAGTTTTTGAGAAAGAAGTTATTTTCCACGAATTTGATTTTGAGACCTCAGATTCAGAATTTGAGGTCTCGAAACCAAGCATCTGAAAGCACACAACTTCCTGTGATAAGGGTGTTTTTTTTCCCCCATTATTATCTCGCAACTTCGACGACAGATTGAGCTCAAAATTTTCACAGGGTTGTCATTTATGCATTGTTGAGATACACCAAGTGAGAAGACAGGTTTTTGACAATTACCAATAGTGTGCAGTGACTTTACATAAAGTTATCTGAAGGTTTTCTGAAATCAATCAAACATGTTCATCATTTCATGATTAAAAGCACATGTTTGCTGAACTACAATGTGGAAATTTCCATTTAAATACATTTTAAACTCTTTCTTGATGTCACCTACACAGCCATCACACAAAAAATTATAAACTGTAACCATCCCCCCCCCCCCCCTCCCCAACCTCTGAAATCTCTCCAGCTTCACGGAATCGTCCAGACTATAATCAACTCAAAAGCTTCATACACCAATATATTTTGTCGTATCAAATCGTCTAAAAACCCTACAGCAATAAAACACTGAGCACACCCGGGATTTCCTAGCAACCTAACTCACACCTCCAGTGAGCTCTGCACAAAATGTCACCATCCAACAACGCTCTCCAGTTATCCTTAAAAAATACTCCTAATAAATCTAGAGTAGATCACTGCTCTTTAGCTCGGGAAAATCCCTCCGGAATTGCTATAAATCTAACAACATTAACGCATACAAAGTACACACACGCATACAACGGAAGTTCACATCAACTGTAACCATGGCAACTATAAGTGCACACTTGAATTTCTTTTTGATCGTGTTCTTCTTGATCGTGCTCTTTTTTTCCCTTTTAGAATCTGTACATGAATGAGTTAGCCGCGTACTTGAACTGCGCCGCTGATGCCTCGGAATGTCTGGATAATTAGTGTTATTCCATCTGCGACGGATATCACCGTTGATGGCTGCAAGCAGGCGTATGGTGCCGACGCTTTACACTTGAGTACTGGCAGCAGGCGAACATTGTGCGTCACAAATACACAAATGGCACGGTGGAAGATATAACTACTCTACTCTTAACATCTATTACTCTACTCTTCCTTACAATTGTTGTCTCTTATTTATGTTTTTTTTAGAGTCTGACTCTCATATCACTGATGTCTCGACATGTAGGGAAAATTAATGTTCAAATCGACCGTGACAGAATCCAAGGATAAATAAAGTCCTACTGTTTCTTGTTTGATTTCTCAGGATATATATCTTTGATTTTGATGAGTCTAAGATGATTCAATAAAGAAAAACATCCACTGCCATGAAACCCCCTAAAAAGTAAGTGCATACTCAATAGCTTTCAATTAGACAAAACCTGTCTTTCTTTTTTATTTTGCGTTTGATTTTCGTGTTTTTGCATGAAACATTGTTTTGTCCCCCAAAAATTGCAAACCATGTACAATGTCCATATACGTACAACCTTTACAATATGGGAGATATTTATCATGAAAGGGGAAAAGTTCATAATCAGGGATTTTTACCAAACTGTTCATCATAATATGCAGGCATGCAACTGCCCATTAAAAAAAAAAAAGAGGAACATTTTTAAAGGCACAACGCAAGTGCGGAGCGAGGCAGCCAAAACGCCACGGGACACAAGACCCACAATGGTACCCTAGAAAATGTTGAGGTTTATTATGCTCTGAGGTGCATAGTTAGCATGTACTAGGCTTATTTTACATGATTGTAGTTGTACACTGTAGTTGCAAGGCATATACATGTATTAGGTTTTTTTTTATTATTAAAAAACATGGAATTTCACGGATTGCGGAAGAGTTGCATGCCTGAATATGGACAAATTGGTTTGTTAACAGGGAACTTTCTGCGTAACTCGGGAGAGTTGGCAGTTCTACGTGTCCCATGAAGCAACATGGACCCCTTCCTTCAGCTACCTTTGTTTCAATATTTTTACCAAAGGAAGACAGGAAGGTCAAAAGCGAGAAATTACTGATGAAAAACACGATCAAGACAGCGCCATATTCATCGGTCAACTTTTGATGATTCTTAGCCTCTCATATTTCTCATTAACTGCAGAAAAGAAGTCAATCTTCACAAGAGTCTTTCATCATCTCTGCATCATCTCAAACAATAAGCATAAAAGGCCAAGCTGGCCTGGAGTTTAAGCTTTTTGTTAAGCAGACCACTGGGCTAGTAAACTGTGCATGTTACTTGCCCCCAGGAAGTTTTAGCAGCCTAGGTTTCTATAGAACCTGATGCACAATGCGCAGCGCACATACACGCGCGTCTCTTGTCTGCCATTTTGCGAGTCAAAATGTGCATGAAAGGATAGTACAAGTGTTTACAGAACTTTGAACAATGCGCGTGAATTATTTTGTGCCTTTTAGGAGGAGTCCGTCCTTTTGTGCCTGTTTTGACACAAAATGCGGACAAAAAATGTGCGTGGATGCGATGTGTGTTGTGAATCTGAGGGTCTTCTGTCACAAATTTATCTTTCTGATGAAGTAATTGTAGCAACCACAATGGTCAAGTTGAGCTACATTCACTACTCAAAAATAATGAACACAGCTTTTAAGTTCAGAAGGAAGAAATTGTCAGTAGCCCACAGGGCAAGTTGAAAAGTGGATTATACTAGCCCACATCACATCAGTTTTTACCAGACAATATTCATCGGAGTAGTCTTAAGAGCACGCCCTGCCCAATGTCAAGGCTCTGCTCAATGCCAAATTCTTTGCAAAGTTGGGACCAGTACAGATAAAAAGCGGCACTGTATTCGCCAAGTTTCAACAGCTTCATGCAGCTGCAAATGTTGTCCCTCTGCTGCATTGAACTTGCGAAGACTCGCTACATTGCAGATGTCAATAATTTTCAAGCATTAATTCAATTGGGCAGGTCGCAGCAGTTCATACTCGGTTTCACTTACTGCTCCTGTGCAGAAAATCAACCACAACAGTGCAGGAAAAATATTTTGTTTGTGGTGAACTTGGCAGAACACAATACTGTACTAGACAGCAATATTTCTGTCTTCAGTAAATTGTGAAAGACACCAAAATAATCCCTCAAATATTATTCAACATTGCAAATTATTGATTTTAAAACTTGTCAACTTATTAACTGATTGTTCGATCACATTCGAGGTGGTCCATGAAATGCAGTGTTAATCAAATTAAATTAAAAGGAAACAAATAATCTTTCCTTTGAGTCAATGCGGAAAAGATGCATCAAGCCATATTATGTCCATTGCAGTGTGCAGTATGAATAAATCTGTACAGTAAATTAGGGTGAAAATAATATGTAAAGTATGTGGACTACAAAATGATGGTCAATGGTTTAAGATGTGTACAACACAACTTAATTTTATGGCCCTGTTTATTGCAAAATTCTCTGCTAATGAGTCAAGGATGTGAACATGGTGCAACATTCCTAGTTTTTCAAGTCCCTACATTGTTTTCTTCTCTTCTCGGTCCCCACTTTGAATAAATTAGTGCTCAAAAACAAACCTTCCAACAATGAACCACTTCTTTGATCTTATCAAAGACAGTTTACATTTGCAATAACACTTTTCTTTATTCACCTTGCCAAGCGAGGTCTAAATTTAGCCGCAGTTGTCCATTTGGTATTTACACACATTAGCTGTGAACACTTCACCACTAACTAGAACCCATTACCGACAGTTAGTTGTCTCCATCTAAAGGCTAATGTCACACATCGCTATTGCATATAACTGAACAACATACCGAACTCTGTACTGACTGATGCATTCATAGTATGCAAACTGATGTGGTACACTGTAAATGTACAAACTCACACAGATAGGTCAAAATCCAACAGCAAAAAGGGCTGCTTCATAAGAATCCATGCTCTGTTTAGGATTAGACAATTTACACCCAATTATAGAGGCATCTAGTCTACAATCACACGTGCAATGACAAACCACGGTTTTTTTTAATGGCTCCATGGACAAACCTACATGTACAGTGTAGGTACATTACTACATACCAGGGCTCAACATACCCACCGGACCACTGAAAAAAACTGGCCTGAGCCAGGTAGGAAAAGCATTGGGCCAGTTCCCAAAGTTTGATGAGACCACATTACAAAAATATTGTCCACCTTTTCATGCAGAAATTGTTCAGTTTATAAATATATTCCGAATTTTTGATGAGGCTCAGTCAAAACAGACTTGAAGTTGAGATAACTTCACCATTTTAACATAAGATAGGAAAATGTACCTTTTGCACCACTTTCATGAGGACTCTATTGAAAAATAAATGCATCACAAACTCAATTTGACCTTGGAGCCCCTCTTGAAACAATGAATTGTTCACCACCCATTGACGCATATAATCAGTGTACACTATGAATTGGATCATACAAAGGGGAAGCCAAGGCTGTAGTTCATTAGTCAATGATTTACAAGGTACTGAACAATTTCCTGGCAGTTATCCTAACCACTTCCAGGAATAAATTAGTGTACACAGTAGCAAAAATGGGCAAATCATAAACCACTTCAGAACTACTCTATGGACCCTGCAAGTGGATGAATAATTTCCACAGTTCTGGAGTCCTGACTTTGAAGTACCCCCAAAATATAATAATAATAAACAAATGTTTTAAATATATTGACATTTGTTGTAAGCACTTAATGTATTATTGTTTTCATCATCCGCAACTTGTGTAGTTTGCCTTTACATGTATATGACAGATACACAAGCAGTGGACACTATTGATAATTACTCAAAATAATTATTGGCATAAAACCTATCTTGGTGACGAGTAATGGGGAGAGGTTGATGGTATAAAACATTGTGAGAAACGGCTGCCACTGAAGTGCCATAGTTTTCGAGAAAGAAGTTATTTTCCACGATTTTTGATTTAGAGACCTCAGATTTAGAACTTGAGGCCTGGAAATCAACCATCTAAACGCACACAACTTTGTGTGACAAGGGTTATTTTTCTTTCATTATTATCGCGCAAATTCCATGACTGATTGAGCTCAAATTTTCACAGGTTTGTTATTTTATGCATGTTGAGATACACCAACTGTGTAGTCTTTGACAATTACCAATAGTGTCCACTGCCTTTAATGCACAGGGGGAACCCGATACAAACATGTCAAGAGGAGGATTCTGCAAACTGCTCTCACAAATAACACAAGTCTTCTCTTATTGTTGCACACCAATATTTTCATTTTCTTGTTTGCAATTTAAGACGTTGGGACGGTTTTAAGATGAAAACAAAACACTTGACAATCTGTTGAATGCATGAAAATAAAAAAGGGTGAACGTTATTTGCCAAGTTTTAAAATGACTACGTGACAACTGCAGATCACCCCCCTTATACTAATAGCTCTCAGCCCCTCCATCTTGCAGCTTGTGAAAGGCAAATCATACATCATGAGTTTTCTCTCTAATCATAGGAGGGGGTATAGGTGTGATGCAACATTCCAATCCAATTAACCAACTGGTGTGTTGTATTATATTGAGCAGGTACTCTCTGTCCTTACTCTATGCACAAACCAGGTTAGACTAGCCACCAGGCTCACACTAACAAGGCTAAACAAACTCTGGGTAGACTTGCCGCCAGACTCCCTGAAGGCTGTTTGTGTTTGGCGATGGAAATAAAACAAGCAAAACCTGGTCTTATTTTCTCAGGTTGGTTATCTCTCCAGTTTTCTGTTAGTGTTGGAGTACTCTGTCCTGGACAAACCCTTGTGACAATTGTGTGGACTTTCTCCCCCTCATCATGGTGTCTCATTCGTACTATTTTATCAAAACTTTCTGTGTCGCCAAAATATATAAATTGTTTCATGTCTTTGGGCAAAATTGGGTCAACTGAAGTTATGGATGAGACGTTGTTCACTTTGGCATTTATATCTTGAATCAGAGAGAGGATCCCTCTGGTTTTGAGTTTTTATTAATTTTGTATTTGTTTTAAACAAAATTAAAAATCTTACGTAGGATCTTTCAACAAAATATGCTTACTATTTTTGTAATAAATTAAATAAAGGCAACTTTAGGTAGCGTTTAAACGCTTGATTGTTATGATAACCCTAGTGTATTAGGCTACAATAATAACCATAACTTGTGAAAATGTCATTTCAAAAAGTGGTAGCGTTGTTTAAATATCGCCGCAAATCAAAGTGGTTATGTCCATTCAGGAAGAATAATCTGTTAACTGCAATTTACACAAATTATGCAACGTTTTTCAGATTGCAATACTGTCTAAACCCTTATAAATGATGGCAGGATTTGCAGCAATCAACAAAAGCATTAGACTTGCACAAACTCCAACACAAAACATTTTCTTTTCAAAGGTCGACGGTGTATTATAAATCCCTATAGTTAAAAAACTATACACGTAAATGAATTCAAAGTCAAAGTGAAACCTAATCCAGACTCGTCGCACTATTATCACTACAACCGCCAATCGTGCATGTGGCCCAGATTTTCACGAGTGGTCTACTTCATACAGACCCAAATTCAAAATCTTCAAGACACAACCACCGACGGGGCTGGCGGGGGAATTTCTTAATTCAAGAATTCCCAGACTATGAGGAGAATGAAGAAGAGAGAAATCTTAATATTTCTGCCTCGGTTGCCAGCAGACTAACACGGAACAGAGAGGGGAGGGGGGGGGGGTTGCGATAGTGATTACAAATGGAAATGCAGCCTCCAAGCATTAATCCAATAGAACCATGGAAGTGTGCACATCAGTGAGGGGCCCTTGTACAATGGATGTTAATTTCCAATATAAATAGTTGCTTTATTGAGCATTGGCAATGCATCCTTGGGTGGGAAAGGCAGGGGGCCCTTGTGTGGTTTTCCCAACCCACGTGGCATAGTTGCAAAGTAATAATATTCTTACGCGCCTGCCCTGTGATAATGATGGAAGCGGATTCCCTGATGGTCAAGAGTATGGTTGTTAATTTGATGGTGGTGAGAGTGATTGTTTAATCAAAGCGTGGATATAAGTTACAAAGTGTGTCAGCTTTAATGTCGTTCTAAATATACTCAGTGTAATTCAGGCTTTTATGCCCTGACTGCAAGCAGGTGTAATGATTATCACATTGTGAGGATTGAAGGTGAATCATCATTGCTTTTTGAAAGAGTCTAAAACCTCACAGTTTGCAATAAACGCACCAGAACAACAACAACCTACTGTATTATGTATTGGGAATAGTGCACCATTCAGAATAGTCAGTGGGCCTAAACAAATAGTTGATGAATGGGTAAACAAAATAACTCAAATTTAAAATTTAGTGTTCTCTTAAAATATTTATAAAAAAATCAAAAAAATCAGAAAAACAGCCTTCTATTTTAAAAGCAATACAAATTTTAAAACATCTAGTGCTAGAAAACGTTGACCAAATATGTGAACATGTGCATCATTATGTAATTGGGCAAATTTAATGGCTGATTTTAAAGAGTCTATGTACTTTTTGTAGGACAAAAAAACACATTGTCTACAAATTTACACTAAACTTACACCGTTTGAGGATAATGATGGTAGAAAGCTTCCCTGAAAATATTACTAGTACTAGCTGAGGTGCTGTAGTTTTCGAGAAATGAGTTCAGCTGAGGTGCTGTAGTTTTCGAGAAATGAGTTAAACAATGTCATGAAAATAACTTTCGTCTCAGTGATCATGTACATGTAGGATGTAAAAGCGTATTTTTATTACATTGTTTTACTCATTTCTTTAAAAACTACAGCACCTCAGCAACTAATATTTTAGGGTACGCTTTCTATTATCATTATCTTCAAACAGTGTGAGTTTAATGTAAATCTGCGGACATTGTGTTTTGTGTTACAAAAAGTACCCAAATCCTTTAAAGGCAGGGTGTACTTTTTATAAATACCCTAACTCCTCCACAAGTTAATTACCATAAACAATTACTTGGTAAAGAGCACTGGAGAGTTTTTTTATTGTTTTTTTTATAGTTATACAGACACTCTGACTTTAAGAATTTCCAAAACAATCTTGCCCCGACACTGCATAATTGGTTCCGATATGCATGCGTGTAAACTAAAGAACTATGGATTTTTTAAAAGTATTTATTATGTATTTTTTAACATCCACAGGTTAACAAAACATTGTTATGTCATGACTCAGCGCCGATGAATGATGATCAAGTTCTCCATAAAAAAAAGTTTCAATTTACAAGGTGACTCAATCGTGACCACAACAAACCAAATACCAAAGGGTCTCTCAGTACTCCTGTATCTGCATCCACAGGGTGTGTTTAGGATTGAATGATACAACTTCCTGTGCCATTCATTTGTAACCATTACATTATTGGCTTTTTCACTAATCACATGTGTATTGCTTTGTACCTACACAAACATGTACATGTACATTTTAACAACCACTGTGTTGAAACAATTCACCTATACTCAATCTTGGTTGAGCTATTTTGGGAGTCACGTTCCCAAATGATGCTGTGCGGTGCGCACTGGTAGGTGATAAAGGAAGGGTTAGGCGCATTTATTTACATAAAAAAAACGTCTGTGAACTAACATGTGTGGTGCCCATAATTTATAAATGTGACAGTCCTGAAATAAAAAGCAACAATTAGTAACAATTACTTCTGTTTACAAAGCACTTCACAATTTATCGCTGTGTCGTTAATGAACCAACTTCCTTATTCTTCTCAAGGGACCGGCAAATCTTCTTCTTATAACCCTATAATGAAACCACCATAGGGCCAATTTCATAGCGCTGCTTAACGGTAAGCAAATCTGCGTGCTTACTGTAGCAGAAAAATTTGCTTAAGCCTTAGCGTATTTCCCAGGTTAGCAGAAAAAATTGGGCGGCCATATTGCGTGTTTACCGTGGATTTGCAATGTGACAGTCATTTATTTTAGTGCAGTAAGCACCGGAAGGTTAGCATGCCTTTTTGTGTGCTTACGGTTGGCAGCGCAATGATATATAAATTGCAGAGTCAGCACAAAATCGGACGCTAAGCAGCGTTATGAAATTGGGCCCTGTAGTAACCAGTAGTCACCCTGCTAAATGCACCAAGATGCAGTCAAGTTTGACAGGGAACAATATACATGTACATTATGTGTCAAGGCCATGTACAACTCTGCTACAATGATGTATAGCACAGTGCAACCATCATGGTGAAACAGAGTTTGGGATTTAGGTTGAATGCTAAAATATACAACAAAATGTTTCAACTTTGACCTTTTCGTGCATTTTTTTGTAGATTTGCAGAGTAGGGTTTTATAGACCCAACAGGTAATTCTTACTGCCAACCGTTCAAGTAATTGACATTCAATTTGCTTGTGTTGGTGTTGGGTCATTAAAAAAATTTAAAAAATTATTTTACAAAACCAGGCCATTTCTCTTTCTGGATGATTTTCCTGACATTTCGCCTGAAAGTAATGGCAACACTTCCTCAACAAGATTGGCAAAGTCCAGGAGAATGATAATGACTACACAAAAATGAGCACTATCTTGAAGGTTTATCGGCCAATTCTTACATAAAGTACTTAGTTACAAGGTGAAACTGTTTCACCTTATAGGTCTAACCTATGAAGTATTTTCTTCAACTTGAGTTGATCAGATTTAATGACAAAGAATAACCATTTGAATGGCATGGGGTCCTGATCTTGACAGGGTCAAGCTAGGGGGGTCTCATTCTGGGAAAACAATCACCATGGTGATTATCAGTAACAAAACTCCAACAGCATCAGAGGTCATTGATCCAAGATGATGTTAATATAAAACAACAACTTTGAAACAAGTCTATTTATGCTCCTACTTTGCAAGCATGGCAAGTTTCTGACTTTAGTCTGAGTTCAGACCCTTTTTATCTGCTTGGAAAAAAACAAGGCTGCTATTGGGTTGTTTTCTTTTTATAGGGTAGGACTTTATCCAGCAATTTTGCATAGCAATTGATCAAATGTATTTATATTTATTATTTTTTAAAGATTTATAAACTGCAAGGGATTTTATTTTGTGCACACTGACTGCTCAGAAACTGAGTAGCAAATTATGCCTTTCTAAATACAAGGGCATCATCATTCACGGAATGATGTTCATTGATGAAATTCCTGAAGATACTGACTACTGAAAGCTCCTTATTCAATTTTTTTTTATATCCAGTAGTTTTAAACAAGTTGGACAACTGGAAATGCCATTAGAAATGTTGTCATTAAAGTGACTCTTACCATAGTGTAATAGCAATACCTGCAATCATTTTCCAAGTTCTAGGTTAAAATCGGTAGGGCCTATCAGGGTTCGTCCAAGGATTTTCAGAAATTGTTGGGCTATTTTAAACCAAGTTTTGGATGTTTGGTCAAAGGACGCTAAATTGAAACGAGGACCTCAGAATGTTTTGGTTTTAAAAGCACCACTACTGTCTCTATAAGATGTATGATTTTTGTTAATTTTATCTACACTGTAGGGAAGCACTAAGCTGTGCAATTTAGGTATCTTAGATGATTTCTGATGTTTACCCCCCCCCCCAGCCAAGTGCCTCAGTGGCAACTGTGCAATTGTTTAAACATTGTAAACTATAGGGCCTTTCCCAGTTCACAATTTATTCAGTTTTCACTGTGTTCATATTCAACAAGTCCTGTTCACTTCAGACCATACAATACACATAAAATACAATACACGTGTAGGCCTACATTACAATACAGTAGTAAGCCCTATACATCATGTCGTTGCTTCTACCACTAGTACAACCATAGAGCAAGGACCAGTTAGTACACATACAAGGATACATGTACTTTTTGTCCCAACATTACCATAAATCACAATGATACGGCCTATGAGCCAATATCAACTGTTTACTTTTAAAACATTTATTATCCTAACATCAACATCAACAGGGGCATTATGTGTTAAAAGTTACTCACCCCACAAGGCAAAAACCATACATCATTCATGTCATATGATACTCATGTACTGTTTATGATGTGTATTCCAAAAATATTTTCTTGCTGCCGATTCAACTACTTGTGTAACAATTACTAATAACAGCGACTTCAAGCTTCCATGGCAAGCCAACGAGTCATCAGTCTCAATATTTCACTTCTTATCTGTAGACAGTACACAGTGAAAAGAAATAATCCTCCAAAGAGCTCTTGCATACACATACAGTACACCCACGAACTGAAGATAACAGTGGCATAAATGAATACTGAAACTACTTCGGAGAAACCCGCAATGCGTTCCCATTCATACACACAGCCATGTGGTCTTTGAACTGAAAGAATGAGCGTATGATCCCAGGATGAGTAACAAATAGTTTCACACACATACATTGTAGGTCCCCTACACTAGCTCCCTATTGTTATCCATTAACTCATCCCAACCTAAACAACTCTGTCAGGAACAAAGAGCATGTATTGATGGGCTATCCCTGGCTACAGTGTCCCTTAGTAAACACTGGTGTGTAAAGTCTCCCGCTCACATAAAAACACACAGAACCAGAGCAGAGGGGGGATTTCTGAATGGAACTCATATTTGGGAAAAGACAAGAGGTGCAAACACAATGTGCAAAGGGTGACAGTTCAATCACAGACCAGGGCTAACCCATTTACACATAGCCTGGCATATGCCTATCATGCTGGGCTAGTAACGCACCCTGTCTCAATGTTCCCTGGTGGGCTACTCTTAACTGTGAAACCATGGAGGTAGCCATGGTGCAACCTACTTGTTTGATGCTCAAATTTCTTTCTTTTCAGATGTGAATAATAAACGTTAAGAAAGTGTGAACTTATTTGAGTGTGTGAATGCAACTTCATTGGACCATTGAACTAACTGTGATCGCTACTACACATTAAATATTTAATATCAAACTTTTTTTTAAATCTACTAAAACCAACCTCCTTGAGGCATTTATAAAACGTACAGTTTACTAGCCCGAAGGGCTACATATACTTTACAAAAGTCTAAGGGTAGCCAAAAGATTAATATGCTTAGGCTATATTGAGTACAAAAAACTATGAATCCTGACATAGTACAAATCCTGACATACTGTACACAGGATCTCCATTAAATACTTCATGTAGTAGACTTTTCAGGCTATAAATTTAATACAAAAAATTCCTGATTTTTCACAAGAGCAAAAAATCTGAAATCAGACTAGAGTAGAAAGAATATCACGCCTGCATGTATACCATGTGTACAATCAATTTCTACCTCCATGGTACAATCATGTTCATTTTACAATTGGTGAATTCACTGCCCGCAAATAGTTCATGTGTACAGTAGTCCTGAAACCATTGTATGACTCTGGATTGACAGTTCTATGCCCATGTATTGTATGTAGATACCTGACCTTAAATCTGTTATTCAAAAGAAAACATGGCTACAATAGCAAACTCAAAACATGTCTTTTATGGACTCAGATTGGGGCATGCTATCCAGGGAACTACAGGGTCCAGTGTTTACCCTAGGTAGTAAGAGGCCTGCTGGCACCAGGGCCAAATTTCATAGATCTGCTTTTAAAGCAGAAAATACTGCTTCAACTAAGCAGAAATGAACAGGGTACCAGTCACAAATTGTACACATGGACATTGTAGTTTGGCTTGTAATCTAATTCTGGTAAACAACATTTTTTATGCTTAGCTACTCTTTGTGCTTACATGTAGGCAGCTGTAAGAAACAGCCTAAAGACTCAAGGTCCCGCTTTTACACTCAACTGAGTTAAAAACACTGATGCCCTGATGGTACAGTCATCTTGTTTTTCTTCTCCAATTCAAATCAAGTTAAACAAGAGATTACATAGCCCAAGGAGGTCCTGGCCTCTGCTGCACTGGTCTTGGGGCTCCTTCAAAGGTTTCCCACTAACTTAAAGATTTTCAAGTAGATTCCAAAGATTTTGCAAAATGGCATTGCCCTCTCAAAGATGAATTTTCAGGCCTGAAAGTAGTATAAGAATCAGGCATGATGTTTGGCATTTGAACGAAAAGTTGTAATAAATGATTTACAACAACGACTGAATATTCATGCAAGAAATGTTCAACAACTGGGAAAGAAAAACAAACATTAGACCAGCTAAACTGGTAAACTTCATTGCGATTTGGATAAACCATACAACATATTAATCAGTGTCTTTTATAATTCTGCTAGAAAGATGAAAAGGAAGGTTTTGCTAGACAGTCCATCCCTCAGCACTCTAGACGACTAAATGTCAATGTAGATGTGCAATTGGAAAAGTTTGTGGTCATTTTATAATTAACATAAAGCCCACCTGCAGTTACGTAAAGACTTGACTGGAAAAACACCAACCTGAAAGACTTGAGTAGGCGCAGCATCCCCACTTGCATCACATAACCTCTTTAACTTCAAAGACCGAAGACGACTTGACAAGAGAAGTCTTAGGTCTTATCCTAACCCTCCAGTGCTACCATTCAATGTGCAAAGTACAGCATTTCAGAATGAGACGGAGAGAGAGAGGGTGCCGGCCGGCCCCGCCAGACTGAAAGAAACTTTCCAGCAATTCCACTCAGGATTGTCAACAGAGCTGGGGTCAGGCCAGGCAGAGTCAAGAGTTCAGACTAGAAAAGGTAGTTTAAGAACACCTCTGAGGGATCAGAAGTTTACGTGGAAACAGTTGGCAGAAAACTACAGCCAGCTTCAAACAATAGAAAACACTTTGGGACCTCAGTGAAAAGGTATGTGCCCCCAGCTAGGTGTCTATCGTCACACTTTATTATGGTTTGGTTTGATTGAGGGGAAACTGTTCAATCTGATTTTGGTGATTCGGTTTGGAAGCGAGTCGCCAGACAAGTTCACAAAGTTCAGCTTGAAAAGGCTTGTCAGGACTGGCAGTCTGCAAATCAGTTAGAGGATAACTCACTGGCATAAAAATAAGGACACAATTCAGTTGGCACAGTTACGTGCATCTATTACATGTACAAATGTACATTACTAAGAGTCCTTTTAATGTGTCTGCTTATTATTTATTAATACAGTACCTTAAAGACGGTGGACACTATTGGTAATTGTCAACGACCAGACGTCTCACTTTGGTGTATCTCAACATTTATGCATAAAATAACAAACTTGTGGAAATTTGAGCTCAATCGGTCGTAGAAGTTGCAAGATAATAATGAAAGAAAAAATACTCTTGTCACACGGATTTGTGTGCTTTCAGATGCTTGATTTCGAGACCTCAAATTCTACACCTGAGGTCTCGATATCAAATTCGCGCAAAATTACATCTTTCTCGAAAACCACGTCCCTTCAGAGGGAGCCGTTTCTCACAATGTTTTATACTATCAACCTCTCCCCATTACTGGTCCACTGCCTTTAATGACTTTGAAGAAACTTATGACATGTGTACAGCTGTAGTCTGCCAGTTAGGAAATACATACAGTGTAGTCCCCATTCATTGCTAACAGCAGTGCCAAAAATGGAGATAAATTCTCTGGAGTTCGGTGCCCAGAATGTAGAGTGAATACTCTGCCTCTAGCAGGGCTAAAAGTACACTCTAATTAAATACATCCACAGATCAACCCAATACATTTCACATCACATGGTTTATCACATAACTGTACTGTTGACGCCTAATATACTGTATCTGCGTAGATAATTTGCATGGATGCATGTATGTTACAAGGCCTAAATGGAAATGGGATAAACATGTAGAATTTCATCTTTGAGAAGTGAAGGCCATTCTCATAGGCCATTCTCATTTTGCAAAGAGCACTTCCATCTGAAAATCATAAAGTCTATGGGACTCTTTTAAAGGGGCACCACAGCCAAGACCAAGGACAAGGCCTCTGTGGCCTCTATTAGGCCAGGGCCCAATTTCACAGAGCTGCTAAGCACAAAAATTTGCTTAGCATGAAATTGTTTGCCTTGATAAAAACATGACAAGAGCTGAATACCTGTAACAAGCAATATGCAACAAATGACAAATTGGTTGGTAATCCTGTGTTGATCAAGGAAGAAATTTCATGCTAAGCAAATTTCTCTGCTAAGCAGCTCTCTGAAATTGGGCCCTGGTGTACATCAATCCTTGGCTTTCCTAAAGTTTTGTGCCACCAGTCATCAACAAAAAAAGTACAGGCAGAATATTGTTTGGGGATTTACATTTGTAGTGATATGAAATCCTAATGCATGACTGATAATTCATAACAGAGCCAATGGAGGCTATTTATTACCTACAAGTCCTTGACGCCCCTGTTAAATATTTTCTGGAAGGCTTAAAAAATATTTCTTTAACTCACAGAGAAGGCCTTAGAGAAGTTATAATAAAAAGCATGTGAGAAATATCAAGTAAATAATCCTGTGAGAAACCAAAACAAAAACTGACATCATAATGATAATTGCTTGTAACTTTCAATTTCATCATTCAAAATTATGCCAAACATACCTGTGTATTGATTGCACACTTTTTAAAATTATAATGCAAGACCTCCGAGTCTTATCAGGAAGAAATCTCTTAAAACTGATCTTACACAGTAGTACTCATGTATTTGGTACTCAGATATCTGGTATCGAAACAACAAGTTGCACAGATGAAGATTATAAAGTGTGTCAACATAAAGATATTTTTTTGACAACTGTCTCAATCGAAAACTTTATATAACTTCCTGGAGAATAGGTACATTGTTAATAGCCATTTTAATATATAAAAGATCAAGGTTTTACTTTAAACTTGGCCCCAAAACATTACTAAAATAAAACAAAAATCCAGGAGAAGCATCTTTCACATCTGACAGCAAATGTTTTGTACACAAACTTCTCGTTAGTGTTCTAAAGATAACATGACTAATCCCAGAAATGCCGAGACTCTCGGTCCACGACCGAGACTTTGTCATGGGAATTATGCTTAAAATGTACCACAAGGGAGGAACTCTATCTTTAGCTTTCTTGACATCTACCATCTGCATAATATGAAGATCATCAAATAGAAATACATCATCCATTTAATGTGGCAGTAAATTCATGTTTTCCCTCAGTAAATGGTCCACTGGATTAACGGCACTTTTAAAAACAGCTGCAGAATTCTAACAACATGGTACAGCAGGCCAAGTAAATGCTTCATGAATTACGGGTGCACTGCACTTTTCAAAAAAGTAACGTTGACTTGTCATAAACTATCTAGACTTCCGAGGCAAGGTTTTAAACTTTTAAGTTCAAGAAACCTAAAACGGTTTGGTATTTACCATTTAAGAAGACTGATCAAGCTCTGGTATCTACCTTGACAAGCCAGGGCTCAAATTTGGGGTGAAAATCCACGATACGGCAGGGTATGTAGTTTCAGAATTTTACTTGGGCAGTTTTGGTTTTTTCACAAGACAAGAATTTAAAAGAAAAACACACATAAAATACCTACAACGTACATGCCACAGTTTAAAATTTGAACCCAGTTTAAAATTTGAACCATTTCAACAAGCACATTAGAGAAGATTTATTGCATATTGTATCACGGGTGTTCTTCAGTGCTCAACAGAATTGAAAGTTTGTTAGACTGAAATAGAGTCAACATTTGAACAACAACACAAGACCCTCATATTTGTGTGATCTTGAGGTTTACTGGCCCGAGGCTTAAATCACTGGCCTCAGGTCTGAAGCCCAGTGTAAATTCTAATACTGCAGGCGCTCATGGCACTAGAGAAAGAAAACAAATCTTAGAATTTGGATTGTCTGAGCAAAGCTTAGTTGCTCTATGGTTGTACCATGGAGCTCTTGAGGGTGATGGCAAAGAAGGGAGGGGGGGGGGGAATTGGTTCCATACTGTCACTCAGGCTGAAGGGATCTGTCGACCCATTGAGTAGAGATCCTGGGCTCATGAAGGGTCCCAAATAGAGTGTCATGGCCGAGTGGTTATGAGCATTGAATTCAAGTTCTGGTGCTAAGTCACCAGAGTGTGGGTTCGAACCCCGGTCGTGACACTTGTGTGCTTGAGCAAAATACTTTACTTTAATTGCTTCTCTTCAGCCAGGGATATAAATGGGTACCTGCGAGGGTAGAGGTTGATATTGTGAACCAAAAAAGCCTTCGGAGCGATATTAACTGTTGCCCAGGCTGTATACTCCCAAGGGAGCTGAGAAACATTAAAAAGGGATGTTATTGGCCCTATGACCAGGGCACTAATGTAAAGCGCATTGATACGGTTATTGTGAAATGCGCTATAATATAAGAATTGGTTATTATTATTATTATTATTATTATTAACTATGACTGAGAACCTGGGCCAGCAATACAAAATTAAACAACGTACATACAGGTATGTCAGGTCAGGAACTTCATATTAAGAGAGCAAGGCTATTTTGATTTTGCAAAGGGCACTTAAACGTCTTTGAGGATATCATTGAAGGGCACCAAGGCCAACACCAGAGCAACAGAGGCAATGGGCTCTGTGTTTTCCCAATCCTGACATGGTACAGATTCGCGCCATGTTAACAGTCAATGTCCCTATGGGTGTTACACAATTTGAGGCAACTCAGCATTTACACGCTTACTCAGGCCTTAAACTTCGCTTTCAACAATTTCCCACTGGTTGGTAAGTGGCACTTCTATAAAATTTGTTTTCCAATATTTCCAAGGGCACCACACCAAAAGCTCAGGGGCCCACAGCAATGGGAGACTTTTAGACGGTCCTTTTTAACAGAAGTGCGTATGCTCAAAACTAAGCACGCAATACTGAGCATGCGCGCACACGCTCAGAGCCTAAAAAAAAAGGACCGTTGTATCTGCTCTCGCCAGCACCTCAAAAAGTCTCTTATTGCTGTATGTGCAGTGGGTTAATTCAAGGTCTGCTTACAAGTTGACCCAACATAGCAGCAGCCACATGTGACATTGGTGCAAGGGGTCATCAATACAAGAGCAGGGTACCTTGACTAAAGTGCATGAGGCTTATCTCTGAATCAGACCTTTTCCCTCTACGATCAAACAGGAATTCCAAAACAGAGCTAGAAAGAGGGGTCCTTGGGGAGAAACCTTGGTGGTCTAAACCACAAAGAACTTTCTGTCAACACTGCTCTAACTGGTCCATTACGTCTCTTTACTGTACATAGTACATACATGTGTAGATTCAACCTCTCTGATGAGTGTACACAATGCAGTAAAGTTCACCTTGTAATTATTTTAAGCAGAAAAAATATTGGCATGCGACCAAACTCAATAAAGTTACAAGAGGTATGTATCTTTCTGAATTTAACTACATGTGTGCACATAAAAACGACTGTTTAGATTTTGTACACTGGATGGGCGTGTCCCAATGCAAGGGGTGAAACCACAAAAATAAAAAATTCAAACACTTGAACATCTATGTACACGAAGACAGTGACTTTACAATCATTTTGTTAGCAAACTCCAAACTGTCACTGGTCTGATTAATATTTTTAAAAAAAATTTCCTTCTTATTAAATGGATATAAATAGCTGCAGGCGAGATAAGAATTGAAACAAACTTGTTAACACCAAACTGCTACTGTTTCAACTAACATGACTATTATGGAAGACTTTTAATGAGATGAGCAGGCAGCCCACACACAGCGGTTCTTTTCTTGTGTTCTCTTTGATGACAACAATAGAAAAGGAGTTCTCTTTGATGACAACAAGGAGTTCTCTTTGATGACAACAATAGAAAAGGAGTTCTCTTTGATGACAACAATAGGAAAGGAGTCCTTTGAGAGCCTTTTCTATTGTTGTCATCAAAGAGCACTCCTTTTCTATTGTTGTCAACAAAGAGAACATAAAAAAAGGACCTCCCATTGTGAAGTGATGCTTTTTTCTGTCAACAAACTGTTTATAAACTGTAGAATGTATCATTTTATTTTAAAGGAACACGTTGCCTTGGATCGGTCGAGTTGGTCTTTGAAAAGCGTTTGTAACCGTTTTTTATAAAATGCATATGGGTAGAAAGGTGTTGTTAAAGTAGAATACAATGATCCACACAAACATGCCTCGAAATTGCGTGGTTTTCCTTTTACCTCGTCGACTAACACGTCGGCCATTTATGGGGGTCAAAATTTTGACTCCCATAAATGGCCGACCATGTTAGTTCGCACAGTAGAAGGAAAACCACGCAATTTCGAGGCAAACTTGTGTGGATCATTGTATTCTACTTTTATAACATCTTTCCAACCATATGCATTTTATAAAAAACGGTTACAAACGCTTTTCAAAGACCAACTCGACAACGTGTTCCTTTAATAACTTTGAATCTGAAAGAAAAGTGAACGTGTAGGCCTACCCTCTACATTTATGAAAACTTAATTTTGGATTTGAATCATTTTTTTCTCAGTACATCAGGTCCATATGATTACATGAACAGTGACAAATGAAAAAAAGTACATGTGTGTCATTATACCAGACTCGACCTTGGAGTGCAGTGTCCTTCTCTAGTCATACTGAACAACTGCATGTACCAATAAGGTAGTTAAATTGTACACAATTTTTTTGCTGGTAGACTTTCCTAGAAAAGTAACCATTTTACCTCAGTCAAAAATAGTACGCAGTGAAAAATTTAACTTACATCGTCCAACAAGCATTTGCTGACAGCAAATGAGAAGTATGAAATGGTCCTCCCTCGCAAAGTGTTGACGGCATACTAACGTATCCAATGTCGTCACAGTCAAACTGTCTGTGTCTCTATATTAGCAATCCAAACAGGACAGGAGCCAAACAAATCACAAGTCTCCCGACCGAGACCAAAACTTTCTTTTTTTGAAAGGCTGAAAAGCTGAGCCTGTGGCAACTGAATGCTCGAGCAGAGCCCGACCCAGATTATGAGCACTCTGTGTTCCTGAACGTGATAAATGGCCGGGTCTTAATACAGCCTCAGATGTGCGCTGGACCGGATCCATTCACTGCATTATGAATACTGATGAACTACGACAGTTATTCCAGACAGCTGACTGAAAACTGACTGACTGAAAAAGTATCAAAGACCTAAAGCTACAGTATAATATGCAGCATAAGTCATCCCGTCATGTCTGCATATTAATGAACTTTATTCGACCTTGCAATACATTTTATTGTGAAATTAATAAAAAAGTAAGGGTTATCTGCGCTTAATTTTAATTTTCAGTTTCAATTCCATTGTTATGTGAACTCCCCCCCCCCCCAACTCGAATAGCTTTGAAAAAGTAAACTTTAATAATATATACATATGAAAATGACCTTTTTTTTTTTCTTCTTTTTTTTTTACATCAACCAACAACTAAAGGCCTGCCGACAAACGCTAAAAATAACTCCTTAGCCTGGTAATTCTGTTTGGATTGATTGCTTTACTAGGTAATCTGATTACAGCCCTTCCAAAGCTACATTGTGTCAATGAGGTTCTCCAGGGTGTCAACTGCCTGCACTGCTTGGGCACAAGAGCAGATACTAAGATCTGGAATCCCAAGATCTGAAAGTACCTGGGGTCGATTTCACAAAAAGTTAGGAGTAGTCCTAACTTAGGACTAGTCCTAGAAGATACAAATTACATGGATAGTCCTAAGTTAGGACGAGTAACTGGTCCTAACTCGAGATAAGACTAATCCTAACTCTTTGTGAAATCCACCCCAGGCTTGGTTTTCTGTCTGAGGAGGGCCAGTGTTCTGGAAAAAAAATACTCAAATTGAACTTTATAGCGAATGGTCCTAAGTTTGGGCGAGATGGTATATAAAGCAAATTAATCAGTGTAGTATACAGGCATGATTTTGGGGTTCGTTTTTTTTCAAGGTTTTGTTTTATTAGAGATTGACTCACATCACAAGGCTGGACGCCACTTCAAGGTGAGGGCTACACTTAACTGATTTATGTGCAATCGATCCAAATCAACTGCCACTAGAGGCACCTTGCCACAAGGGGCTGAAACAGGGTGGCAAATTTTTCAAACCATAGGCCTACATTTACATGGGTTCAACAACGTTTATTTCCATTTCACACACACACACAAATTTTTAAGGGCGAAACGTGTGTATTACTTTGAAGGGGATCCTTTCTCAAAATGGTTCTCAAATGCTGTCAGTAGTTGTCATCAAGTTTTCATGGCCATTTTTTGTTGGAGTATTTACTGTTCTACATTGTATGACCCCCGCCTTAAAGGAACACGTTGCCTTGGATCGGTCGAGTTGGTCAAAACAAAAGCGTTTGTAACCGTTTTTTATAAAATGCATATGGGTAGAAAGATGTTGTAAAAGTAGAATACAATGATCCACACAAACATGCCTCAAAATTGCGTGGTTTTCCTTTTACCTTGTCGACTAACACGTCGGCCATTTATGGGGGTCAAAATTTTGACCATGTTAGTTCGCACAGTAGAAGGAAAACCACGCAATTTCGAGGCAAACTTGTGTGGATCATTGTATTCTACTTTAAAAACATCTTTCCAACCATATGCATTTTATAAAAAACGGTTACAAACGCTTTTGTTTTGACCAACTCGTCCATTCCAAGGCAACGTGTTCCTTTAAAAGCTCAACCATCCAAGTGGCAACAAGAATAAGTCTGGCTGCCACAATTGTTCATATGAAGGGCAGACTAACCGTTACCTCACCAGTCTCCTTCATTTCAAAGAGATCGTTCAACCATGGTTCAACCTTGTCTCTCAACCCACAAACTTATAACGTCACAACGTCACAAGTACAGGCTCAGTGTCAACACCTGAGAGTGTTACAAAAAAAGAGACCCTGCCGGAAGTCAACCGATACATCAAAAGGATTTAATCAAGGTGGATTCTGAATCCGTTGAATGGGATAAATGGATTATTCTTATTAAGGTACAACACCAACTAGACGAGGTACAATGTGCCAAGTACATGTAACAAGTCAGTGGCTTGCCTTCAATCTTTTTTAGTGTATCTTTTCATCATGACTGTAGTCAATCACTTGTCAGTGCGAAATAGGGGAAATGAAGAAGAAAAAAAATACAGGGTCAAACAGTCAGCAAACTACTCGTTGCCTTTGTCACAATACTTATGAAACTTGTAAATTTTGTTGTCATTTGTCAACATAAAACACTAATTTTTGTTTACAAATTAATGGAGTTTCTTTTCATTCTTTCCTTTTATTAGAAACTTTATACTTTCAGTCTGTGTCTGTTAGTTTGGGTAGTTCAATACAATCATTGATTTTTTTATTTTATTTTTTATAAACTGTTCTAACTTGTGTTTTATTTAATGTGCATTAAGCACTTGATACTTTTCCAAAAAGAAAATCTACCTCTGAGGCTCATGCATGCAGAGATGGCAAGTTCAGAGGCCAGCTATGCATGAGATTTTTTAAACACCCTCCTAAAAAAAAGTGATTTTATTCGGACAACGGAATTACCGCCCGAGAAAATATTGGTTCGTCCCGGAAAACAAAATAAATAAACAAAGCGTTTCAAAATGCATTATAAACCCCTACAGTATACTTAGAACTTACATGAGGTACCAGGAGATCTTGCTGGTTAATGTGGAGGTACGATTGTGTCAGATTATTTCCCCCCAAAAGATAACTTTCTGGCTAAAATGATGTCCAAAATCCTCTGAGTCACATAGCTCATTCAACTAATTTGCTAAGAAATCAGGACAAACTTGTGCGCAATTCACGTTTTGCGTTCTGCAGAATTGTCCGCTGAATCTTCTGAGAGAGCAAATAGCGTGCGCAATCTGCAAATTTGCGCTGTTTTTATGGCAGCTCAAGTTGATAATTTTGAAAAACTACGTGCAATGAAGGTTGCGCATTATTTTTATATTTTTGTTCACGGTCTGGCCCCAATGAGTGAGAAAATGGTTGCCTGCGTGAGAGCGTAAGACAAACCCCTAATGCGTGAGTCTCACTCCTAATGCGTGAGACTTGGTAGGTCTGTGCATGTGGGGTTCGAACTAACTCTGTTGCCAAGCTCTCTACACTCAGACGTCTGACCACTAAACCAACAAGGTTGCCCGGTAGCTTGAAACAGCTTGGATCCTTTTTTAGCAATGGGTACTGCAATAAGTAGGTGTTAATTTTTCTTTGTCCTTGATGCAAAAAACATGTATAATAAATAATTGTTCATAAGAATCCATATTTTGAGTACATAACACGAAATATGTAGGCCCTACATTTACGTATGTTTGTACAACTTCCCTTGCACTGGAAAAAGAAAAATTGATGATAAAAACATGTCTTACAAACGCTCATGTACAGGCTAGCGCAAGTATAAAACTAACAATCAGAACAGACCGTGACAATACACAGTTACAGTAGCATTTTCTTAGTAGCACTTGCCCTAAGAAAATAATAACACAGGTTGAAGACTTTATTGTGTTCATGCAGATCGCATGACATGGTACACTGTCTATGCTTTCACCATTAGAATGGTACGAAGACAAAGTGCATTTAAAAAATGTGGACATTGGAGCAAGTAAAAGAAGGCACCTTCACCTGCGTCATTACAGCCCGGACACTATTACAATCGTCCAAATGCAGGAAACCCAAGAAGAAACCGTAAACCTAGTATGTTTTGAGCACAGTGTGCGTGCCGTTCATGCCTGATTCATCAATGACCACTGTACAATAGAAGTTCATTATGTACAGAATCTGCTATGCAAGTTAAAGGATGCACAGAACAAAATGGGGTGTATTTTTTTCACAAACAATTTTTGGGGGTGTCTAGTTACACGTACAATGTAATGTTACTAATTCAGTGTTGGTTCGTGGTCAGAGGTTTCCAGTGCACCATTTGTAGAGGTACACACATACATAAACAGTATGCCCTTGGAAAAAAAGTAGGAACAATTTAGTTATTGAGTACATACATGGATTCATATATATGTACATAATAACAAAGATCATGAACTTGGTGCTTGAAGAGACACAACAGTTTTCCTCCTTGCAAGGGGCACCTCTGTGAGGAAGTTGTAAGTTTGTACTGGAACTTTTCAAAGAGCACCACGTCACAGCAAAAGCACAGGGGGGGGGCCATGGCACTTGCTGTGTGTGGCGTGCATTAACTCAAGCCTGTACAATGACTAAAATGCATACGTACTGGAAATGACAGTCCGTTTCGCGAGGGACACATTTCAGAGTTCAAATGTTATCTGTAAGACATTAAGATGCTACTTATCTCACTGGATTAACACTTCTAGATATTCCTCACAAAACTTCCTTTTTTCACAACTGGATTTTCAGTTACTGTACTTTATTTTTGCCAAGGGCAAGGCAGTTTTATTGCACTTAAGTAAAAAACTGCCTCTACCAATCATGACTACAAGAAATACTAGTTGCATCTGGAACATTTCAAGTGGAACCTTGGCAATGACTAGGGGGACATGGATTAAATTGCCTCAGTTGCCCATAGGGGCCCCCTAAGAAGTATCAGGCCTACTGGCCTACATGTATTGACCCAATTCACCTCACGTCATCGCCCACAATAAATATTACACAAAAGATTTCCAAAGCAAGTGCAGGTAAGATTCTGGTACAAGTCCTGCAGTCTTGTGAATTTTCTGAAAACATATCATTTTTGTCACTGGGAGGGGGAAAAAAGTTAAAAATCCCCACCTACCTACCCTATTTTTGGGGCCAGTTACGCCAACACAGCATTTTTTTTGTTTATGCCTTAGGGATGATTCTTCCTGCAGGAGTGCATGGACATTAATATTCGCTCCGGACTTTCGGCAATATTTCAAAAACGCGACCACCTTTTGAAATGTTCACTCACTGATTTTATTGTAAACATCTACTTTTATTAATGATTATAAAACAAAATGAACAGTTCCAAAAACCAAAGGTATACCCTGCCTTTAAACCATAATGATTAAATATCGTATTTCCATGACCTTAAAGAAAATGGCTCCACAGCCCCAGAGTGGATACCTGTGCATTCCGTTCATTCCATTCTTAGCAAGGGGGTTAGTTTAGACTGTACAGACTCAAGCAGGGGCATGATCCTCCGGAGGACACGGTACAAAATTCCACAAGAACTGATGGACAAGAGTGACAGGATACTTAAATACACAGTAACTTCTGCATGCTAAAATATCAAACTACTTCTATTTCTAAAACAGTCATTTCAATTTTGTTATAAAAACCGTGAAAAGAAAGACAGAATGGCTAAACTAAGTAAGCATACTTTCTACACATACACTGTACATGTACATGCCATTGTAAACTAAAAGGGCACTTTTTAGAGTAGAGTAAACTGTGCGTTGGGATTTAGATTTTGCTTTTTTTTATCATACGTGGATGATTAAACATTGGACATCTACCAGACTGGTTGAAAAATCACGCTTAAGTGACGACACATACGTCATTTTTCAAACTCGGTCCAATTTTAAAAAGTCAGTATAAAGCACAAAACTTGTTACAAGCAGAGTTTCTGCAGCAAAGAATGCTAAGTTGCATTTTCTTCCTCCATGCATGAACCATGTAGAGCAAGGCCCTGAAAACTTCAAAAAAAGTTTATGTGTCGAGGCCAAGCTGTCAAGTACACTGGACACAAGCTCTGTTCAGAGAAGAGCCCCGGCCTTAAGGTGCTACAGAAAATGCTATAAAATAATTTCAAAAATAAAACAAAATTCAAAACCTGTCATACATTGTTTCTTTTTGCTCTTGAAAGTACTTTGAGTAAAACCTTATTGGTAGATATTAGATAAGCATGCTACAAAACTATGTAACATCAAGTAGGCATACAGGTTACAAAGCTTCCGCATGTCATTTCTTTTTTTATTCACAGTAACCACTGCAACAAACTTGGATAAAAAAAAATTCTACTAGACTGGAATTCTTTGGTTTAGAAGTTCCCAAAGATCTCTGTCACCTTAACATCATTTCCATGAACGATTCGGGTATGCCAGTCACAACCTTTTCGCCAGCCTGACCACCAACATGAAGACGGCGAGGTGACAAAATGACAGCTTAATAAAGCGTGGGCAGCAAGAGGGTGACACTTTGAGAAATAATTAATTAGCGTATGTGTTATCCAGGATGATTACAAAGTCAGATGTGCACGTATACCAGGTACGGCCCCCAGGTAAACGACTGTGAGTTGTTATTAATAATATTCATTGTAGGATATGGTACTTATTAGTGTCTTGAGATTATGCGTCAATCTGTAATGAATACTGTTGTGTTTGTGCGGTGGCCCATGTTTACAGTAAGCACGAGTGGTTTCGGGTATAACCAAGCTTCTGGGGTTATTTTCCTTATTTTGTAAGAGGCGAGTTTTGGCGAGTACCTAAAATGTCAATCATCTTCGAATGTTTTTAAGCAATAACCCCAATTCAAGAAACTAGTCTCTGAAAACGGTCCCAATTTGCTGAGAATTGAAAAACTCTATCATTGCTAAAACATGGATGGATTCAACAATCATGTGAAATAAACATGTACAAGACTGCACGTGTACACGTTTATTTCACAAGATTATTCCACTAAGCCGCTGTGGTTGCCCACAGGCCACTTTGCTTGCCTATCAAGCCCATGTGTTTGTCCACCAAGAAACTGGGGTTGCTGACAAGACCCTTGGTTGCCCTAAAGGCCATGTGTTGCCCACAAGTTCCTGGGGTTGCCAAAAAGCCCGTGTGCATGTCCACCAAGCTGCTGTGGTTGCCCAAAAGCCACTTTGCTTGCCTATCAAGCCCATGTGATTGCCTGGAACTTGGGTTGCTGACAAGACCCTTGATTGCCCAAAAGGCCATGTGTTGCCCACAAGTTCCTGGGGTTGCCCTAAAGCCCATGTGGTTGCCACCAAGCCTCTATGGTCCCCCAGAGGCCACTTTGCTTGCCAAACAAATCCTTGTGATTGCCCGCCAAGAAACTGGGGTTGCTGACATAACCCTTGGTTGCCCAAAAGGCCGTGTGTTGCCCACAAGTTCTTAGGTTGCCGAAATGCCCATGTGCTTACAAGTCAACCAAGTCGATGTGGTCGCCCACAGGCCACTTTGCTTGCATATCAAGCCCATGTGATTGCTCACCAAGAAACTGGGATTGCTGACAAGAGCCTTGGTTGCCCAAAAGGCCATGTGTTGCCCACAAGTTCCTGGGGTTGCCGAAAAGCCCATGTGCTTGACCACCAAGCCGCTGTGGTTGCCCACAGGCCACTTTGCTTGCCTATCAAGCCCATGTGATTTCCCAAAAAGAAACTGGGGTTGCTGGCAAGACCCTTGGTTGCCCAAAAGGCCATGTGTTGCCCACAAGTTCCCTGGGGTTGCCGAAAAGCCCATGTGCTTGACCACCAAGCCGCTGTGGTTGCCCACAGGCCACTTTGCTTGCCTATCAAGCCCATGTGATTGCCCAAAAAGAAACTGGGGTTGCTGGCAAGACCCTTGGTTGCCCAAAAGGCCATGTGTTGCCCACAAGTTCCTGGGGTTGCAGAAAAGCCCATGTGCTTGTCCACTAAGCCGCTGTGGTTACCCACAGGCCACTTTGCTTGCCTATCAAGCCCATGTGTTTGTCCACCAAGAAACTGGGGTTGCTGACAAAACCCTTGGTTGCCCAAAAGCCGTGTGTTGCCCACAAGTTCCTGGGGTTGCAGAAAAGCCCATGTGCATGTCCACCAAGCCGCTGTGGTCGCCCACAGGCCACTTTGCTGACTATCAAGCCCATGTGATTGCCCGCCAAGGAACTGGGGTTGCTGACAAGACCCTTGGTTGCCCAAAAGGCCAAGTGTTGCCAACAAGTTCCTGGGGTTGCCGAAAAGCCCATGTGCATGTCCACCAAGCCGCTGTGGTTGCCCAAAAGCCATTTTGCTTGCCTATCAAGCCAATGCGATTGCCTACCAAGAAACTGGGGTTGCTGACAAGACCCTTGGTTGCCCAAAAGCCGTGTGTTGCCCACAAGTTCCTGGGGTTGCCGAAAAGCCCATGTGCTTGTCCACCAAGCCGCTGTGGTCGCCCACAGGCCACTTTGGTTGTCTATCAAGCCCATGTGTTTGTCCACCAAGAAACTGGGGTTGCTGACAAGACCCTTGGTTGCCCAAAAGCCGTGTATTGCCCACAAGTTCCTGGGGTTGCCGAAAAACCCATGTGCTTGTCCACCAAGCCGCTGTGGTCGCCCACAGGCCACTTTGCTTGTCTATCAAGCCCATGTGATTGCCCGCCAAGGAACTGGGGTTGCTGACAAGACCCTTGGTTGCCCAAAAGGCCATGTGTTGCCCACAAGTTCCTGGGGTTGCCAAAAAGCCCATTGTGCTTGACCACCAAGCCGCTGTGGTTGCCCACAAGACCCTGTGGTTGCCCACATGGTTGTATTGTCAACCAAGCCCCTGTTGTTGCCCATATGCTACTCTGACGGCCACAAATAATTTGTTAAATGTGTCAATATATTTTAATATGTAGATTCGACCATTGAACTGGTTGTAATCACTACCATTTATATCAGAAAGACAATTTTGATAGTACATTATTAAAATCTGGGCAACTTAACATTCATGTAGGCAAGTAGAATACACATTTTATTAGCCTGTTGGGCCAAGTACAAAAGGGCAAGTCATGAATGTGATGTGAACATGTCCTCATGTTCTATCCAGTGTCCTCAAACCAGTCCTACACCTATTGAAATTACATTTGCTGACCTCTGTCATAATTAAGTTATTAAAACATCACTGGTTTGTGGCAACGATACGGTGCGCACCTTCTACACATGTACGTAAATGTAAATGACTGTCCCCCAGTGCTCCAGGCATGAAACAGCATCTTCATGTAAATTGAAGTTGCACAACGTATCACACACCTTATGGAATCTGTCAACACAAAACTTGTCTCAACTGACAGCAATGAATCTGGGTTGATTAAACGTCTATAATAGATGTTCTAATTTGCGACAGGGATAAAGAATAATATTATTGTTTCACCATACACTTATTATGTGTGATATGCCCTGTATACTTTTCTGGGACATTTGGAAATAAAACCCAAAAGGCATACTACTCGGGTGGGGTTCGAACCCACGACCATGGCATTCTACAACAGATGTCTTGACACTACACTACCCAGTGTGCCCAGTGATGGGAGGCAAGTTTGAATCTTGAAATTAGCAGCTTTATTAGCAAAAAATTTAAAGAGGGGCGCCATGGTAAATGTTTATTGGTGATGCATTCATTTTCCAAGAGACAGAGTCATTATAAAAGTGGAAACAAGTTTAGAAGTGTGTAACCTCAGGTAACCTCTCTTAAAATGGTGTAAAACAAAATTTATTATATTCTGAAACTCAGGACTGAAATTTGAAACAAGACGCTGTCCTAATGAACTAAAAAAATTAATTCATTAATAGATTGATAAATTAATATATGAAACGTCAGAAGTGCATTTTAATATGCAAGATACAAGACAAGCGAATTGAGTTTAAAGTTCAAATTTTGAATTCAATGTAAAAAATCTTTAAAAATGCCTTATCAATATATACAGTGTAGCAAGATATGTCATACAGTGTAGAAATCATTTGTTCACATTCATTTCTCACATTTTACCCCTCCCCACACTCCATCAAACCCAAATGTTGTGCAAATGAACTTCCTCCAGTATAATAAACAAGTAAATTAATCAAGTATGCTGACAGAGTAAATTACAAAATAGATAATTTGTATAGTCGCTTTGGACAATACGGCTACAAATTGCTCACATCACTGCCTTTATATGTACGCTCCAAGTGAATGTTAAGAGTATGCCCAAGAACATTCACGTTAACTGCTGAATGAGTTTCACAGCCCACTACCCCACTATGAATTACGAGAGTCTGTCCTAAACTGTAACTGCTGCTTATTGCAGACACTACGCTAGCTAGATATTCCAACCACTGACTCACCGCTCTAAAACGGGAAGGGAATGCGCCTGCTGATGATAATGATGATGATGATGACAACTGAAGCAGCAGCCAGGTAAAATCTGCGCCGCCGTAGCACCGGGCAAGGACGGAACATGCGGCATGTTGCACTCCTCGCACACAACAAAACTAGTAGTCATAAAATGGTAAATGTGTCCCCCCTCTTTCTCTCTGGGACTACTCCGTGCACTGGCTTTACAGGACGAGTCTGCCCTGCTTAATATACTGATTATAATTCCTGTTATTAAAACGTGCATGGGTGACTTCTTCTTGAGACATCTCACATGACTGTATGTCTCGGTCCATTAAGAGGCATCGCACGAGGCCAGACAGGGTAATAATACATAGAGCTCCTCGTCTGTGGGTCTCAGTATATGCAAGTAAATGTCTTTCGCACACAGGCCGCATCGCTAATAAAAAACGGTACCTGTGTTCGGTGCTGCAATAATGTACATGTACAGGGCAATGTGGGATTTATGATCAAAAGTTCCAGCCGATGGTTGTCTAATTACGGTTTAACCACAGATCCAGGCATCTCAGGTGGCCGACGGGGGGTTTCATATGCGTGTACAATCTTTCACATTAAGGTTTGTTATAGTGTTGGAAAGGCAAGCGCACATATCAATCAAGCTCAGGCACGGATTTAGCAATGGTGCATTAACAGTTTCATTCAGTGACAGCCACTGGCATGTCGGACCAAGGCTATAATAAAGAGAAGAAGAAATCCATTTTAAACTTTAAAGGTGTAGCAAACAAGCTGTAGGCCTAAACCATCGACGCTATATCAGACTTGATACTTTAATGTATTGAAGGCAGTTTTCTTCAAATAGCGTGAAAAGTAGCGAGCACCTCGATGAGAAAGATTGAATTTGTACTTTGACCATTCCAAAGGGCATCAAGGCAATGAGCAGGGGCATGGAGGCTTTTGCTGCCGTTGCCCACATGGAGTATAAGGCATGCTATACAGTACCTCAGATGTAGGCTACATGTATTATGATATGAATATGTAATGAGCTGTATGATTTAATCAATATCTCGGTAAAGTGTGGCTCGCCGAGATCATGGAGCATTGATCTTCAGTATGTCTGGCAACTCAAGATTGAAATGTTGCCTCAGCATCCCAACCCAACCCTTACTGTCTTTAGGTTAAATCTTTACACACGGTAGATTTAAGTACAATGTACATTGCTATTTGGACTCGGTTACATTGTACAATGTACACGATGTGCGGGTTAGACCCTTGCTTAAATACTTCCAGAGTCATGTACTTTAAAATGCAAAGGTTAATAATTGTGAGAAACACAAACATGTGAATCAATGGACAGAGCAAAATGGCAATAGCCAGAAGACTAATGCAGACTAATTTATTTAACAATTGTTTTAACGTAGGCTGTGTACAAGTTCTAAACCCCAACCGGACCATTCAAGATTCTTGACGCCTTCTGGTACTCTTCCTCCTCGTTCCGAACCTCAAACACCACCCCAAAAACATTGTACCACAATCAGTATGAGTACAATGAAGGAATTATATTTCAAATCAAGCAGGCATGAGGAGGCAATGGGGGTAATTGCCCTATTGCCTTGATGCCCATGGAAATGTCACAATGTGTATAATTTCCTTTACGGAGATAATGAAAATCTGCCTTGCCCCTTACCAGAACGAACTGTATTGTGCCAGTAGTGACTTCGCATGGCACATAATGTAAGAAAAACACATAATTCTATACTCTGGAGACTGGCTGCCTTACTGTTCCAGACCTCTCCATAGGCACTCCTTGACTGAATGCAGAGATGAATTATTATGCATAATCAATGCAGATAGAAAGGCTAAAACACTGTACAATCTCACTGTGATGCATAAAGGTACAATGTGAGTTACAGTACACATTCATACTTGTCAAAAACCAATGTCAATGATATTGAGCCATGGTGAACTAATTTGCATGTAAATTTCTCTTGTGAATTGGTTTTCTACAGAGTCCCCTTATGGATGTCATTAAATGTAATGTACTTGGATCTTCTTCTAATAGTGTGGTGATACACTGTACAAGTACATGTATGCAGAGCTGCCAATATTTAGACAAACTGAAATATTTTGTACACCAATCAGGGCGGTGTTTTGCATTACTCTCAACATACACAATGTGCAAAGTGTAACTCTAGAGTACTAGTAGAATGTGATTGGATGCAAGTTTGAATCCCAACAAAATAGTCTGTGGATTTCAGTGCGCCATCCACTGAAGCAAAATATCATTATTCATCCCCAATGCAACTATTAAAGACACTGTACACTATCGGTAAATGTCAAAGACCAGTCTTCTCACTTGATGTATCGGAACATATGCAGAAAGTAACGAACTGTGAAAATTTGAGCTCAATTTTGGTCGTCAAGTGCAAGATAATAATGAAAGAAAAAACACCCTCTTCACTCAAAGTTTCAGATGCTTGATTTTGAGACCTCAAAATCTATAGGGGCCTATCTGAGGCCTCGAAATCAAATTCAGGGAAAATTACTTCTTTCTCAAAAACATGTTACTTCAGAGGGAGCTGTTTCTCAAATGTTTTATACTATCAACAGCTCCCTATTACTCGTTACCAAGTAAGATTTTATGCTAATAATTATTTTGAGTAATTACCAATAGTGTCCACTGCCTTTAAAATCAATTACATCTAATTCATTGTTGAGGAAGAGATCGGATAATTGATTTTAGAAACTGCATACAATAGTTTTGAACACCAATTTGCAGGTAATTAATATTAGAAACGTGCATGCAAATGTTTAATGCACACAAACAAATGACTAGGGGTAATGACTCCTTGCACTGAGGTCACAAGCGGCTACTGGCGGCTACTGTGTGGCTACTGCCTAATATTTTGGAAGTCAAATAGCATGTTAAAGGCAGTGGACACTATTGGTAATTACTCTAAATAATTATTAACATAAAACCTTACTTGGTAACGAGTATTAGGGAGAGGTTTATAGTGTAAAACATTGTGAGAAACGGCTCCCTCTGAATTAACAAAGTTTCGAGAATAAAGTAATTTTCCACGAATTTGATTTCGAGACCTCTGATTAAGAATTTGAGGTCTCGAAATCAAGCATCTGAAAGCACACAACTTCATGAGATAAGGGTGTATTTTTTCTTTCATTATTATTTCGCAACTTCGACGACCGATTGAGTCCAAATGTTTGTTATTTTATGCATTGAGATACACCAAGTGAGAAGACTGGTCTTTGACAATTACCAATAGTGTCCAGTGTCTTTAAGATGTACAAGTCAATGTAATGCACATCCAACCATGCTTTTGCCTAAACGGCTGCACAGTTCTAACAAAAGGAGTATAAGGCCCGGTCCCACTGCAGCGATAAGAAAATGAAAACGATCACGACGCAAAGAAAACGCATTCTATTGGTCGAATTGCTCCACGCAGAATACGCACACGCTCATTCAAGCAATGGAATGCGTTCTCTTTGCGTCGTTATCGTTATCAGTATCGCTGCAGTGGGACCGGGCCTTTAGTCCCAAAATGACGAACCAAGATTATTGAAGTTAGATTTGAATGTCTGGTATTAAGGTAACTTGCTTAGTCACAAGTCCCTGCTTAAAATTTTAATTCCTCAGACTTTTTATAACATAATGATTTATGCTTTTGCATACTATACAAGAAAAAGAGACAGTGAACACCCATACACTGAATGATTGTGTATGGCACAATGGTACCAGGGTTTGCTCATCTGGAGGTAAAAGTAAAGTCTGTCCCGAGCCAATGTTGCTCATCAGGCAGGCCGGTGTTTATATCCGGTGTCCTTGGCACTATTCGACTGAGAATATTTCTATTCCCCCTGGACAGGATGCCAATCCATCGCAGGTTACTCCCCAGCTCTCACTGGTACCCATTTGTACTCCTGGGTGGGGAGAAGCAATGATGATCAAGTGGCTTGCTCAAGGACACAAGTGTCGCGACTAACTAGGCCAGGATTCAAACCCACATTCTGTAAATTACAGAGCTTGAGTCCACTGACCTAGACGACAACGACTCATCTGGAGGTTGATACAGAAAAGCTTGCCCCAACCATTTGATAGCAACTGTCTCTTCAGTCAAAGGAATTAAAAGTTAACCAGTAAATTTTGATTGAGCTTGCATGGCAATGTACCAGACATTAATTATTCAAACAAAATGGCCTGTTGGGTCATTACATTCATTCCTTCCTTGAACCTCATTGTGTTCAATGGGGAAAATCAACGAGATGGCTCCAATCTGATGCAGTTAGTATTGTAAGCTCATCACTACATCTTCGTAAAACATTCACCATCACAACTTGTCAAGTGGCTCACATGCATCCATCTCACGCGGTATAAAACCATTACAAACATTCATGACAGCGGCTGGATTCCCACAGCGCAGCAATTAATTCTAGAAGCAAAGTAAATAGCCCAGACTGTTTGGAATAATGAACAGACTGGAGAGGGAGCGGGTCTCGATGCGCCATCTTGAATATGGACTGCAGGGTAAAAGGTTTTACAAACTGTAGTGAAAACAATTGAATAAAATTTGAGGAATGAACGCACACTAATTGTGTCAATAATATAATACATCGGCCTTCTTCCACTGGCCAAATGACGCATAAATAAAACACCCAAGAACCAGTCAGAATTCACTCCAAGTGGTTCGGCTGGCTATGTAGTTCAGTGTTGTTCAGTAATTTATTTTTGTTTAGGCACTACATCAATTTCTTCTGATTGATTGATTGATTGGTTGGTTGATTGATTGATTGATTGATTGATTGATTGATTGATTGATTGATTGATTGATTGATTGACTGACTGACTGACTGATTGATTGATTGATTGATTGATTGATTGATTGATTGATTGATTGATTGATTGATTGATTAATTGTTGGAAAGAATCCCCATTCTGTTTGAAAGATAGATGAGTGAAAGAGCTAATGGACTAGTAAAATGACAAGCAAACTGGTCCTGTTGATCAGCCACAATGAAGATATTCCTGACTTGATTGAAAACATAATACAGGTTCAAGAGTTTACAATGTTTTTGGGGCTGAAAATCATGTTTTATATCTTAATCCCCTACACAATATTTCCGATCTTCTAGCCTACAATTTGTTATTGTGTTATTTGATTTTGCAGCCGCCACACTGCACTTGGGATTGGGGTTCGTGGTTGTGAAGACATAATATTGTGGACATTCTATTTTTAATCCTGATCGATCTTGAAAAAGTGCATTGGCATCTGCTCCTTTTATTGGTCGGCTCTGATTGGAATCGGTAGAATTGGTTAAAAGGTTGTCACATTTTCCGTTTTTAAAACATTCAGGGAAAAAATACAGCATGGACTACCCTACTCACAATCAATGTTTTACGGTTCTCAGCGTGTACTGAACCCTCACAGTCACGATTGAAAAGTGCAGTTACACTAAACGGCGTAACATGTGAACGTGTGATCACAGCTGGATCAGCCATCGCTACTTGAGTGTCATTGATCCAAAAACTGTAAAGCCGACAAACAACTTGAAAATACAAGCGAAAACTTTCCAAACCCCAACACAAATATTTCTTCCCAAAAGAGAATACAAATGGCTTGTAAGGCTAAATAACTTCACACAACAAATCATACTTGATTTGAGTGTTGTGACGCAGGATTGCACTGTGTGACCCCTTTTTAACATGTCTTATGAGAATGAAAGTGCAAAGGCCCCAAATGGACCCCCCTCCAATACAACATCCAAATCCCCCCCCCCCATCTTGCCACCATGACAAACCTTCATGACACATACAGCATGAATGTGTTCATTGCAACATACACTACAGTCATAAACAACAAACTTGTGAGAAAAAACTTTATGTGAATGGCTCATTATGAGTTTGATGATGTACCAGCCATATGGCTACACAAATTTGATAGATAAACACATGGCTTCAAATTATTTTTGAAGCTTTGCATGGTGTGGTGGTCTCGACATTTCGAACAGTAGGCCTATTACTTTTCCTGAAGATAAACAGAGAATACTGTTTAAAGCGTTGACACCACACCGGCTCTTTTCAGAGCCAGGACACTTCCACAAACTAGACTTACACATGGTTGTACCCACAAGTTTACAATTTACTTAATAGTTTCTTCCTAAAGGGCTTCAAGTTTGAGCACCGCCACGTTAAACTAGAGACAGCAGGTTGAATATTTGTGTTTTGGCTCTTTTTATTTTGTTCAACCAAATATTTAATAATTTTGCTATGCATAAGTGCTGGATGAAATCTTTCCCCCTTTCCCCGAAAAGTTTATGAAATGAAAAGTACAATACAATTGAAAGTGTTTGAAAGAATAGCCTTTACAATTATAATCACAGAAACTTATTCTTGAACTGAAACTTTAAGTACACAGATGCACCCCAATGGTCATATCCAAACAGAAACTACTCCCTCCAAAGCAAACCTGAGCCATTAAAAAGTAGCTCAGCTCATGTGCAATACGAACATGTAAATTTGCTGTCTGACTGTTATGACCTTGTTCATACATTATTCTGTTCTGTACATGAACCACAAGCCAATGTCATAAGCCTGAACTTCAACGATCTGCCATTACGCTTTGGTCTGTACACAATCTAAGGCCGGCGCTACGCACACCAGCTCCGTTCAGTTTCCAAGAATAGAATAGAACAATCTTGTTTCAGAAACAACTAACTTATTACGTGCTCATTCATTAATTAAATGGTTCTTCGAGTATGGATTATGAAAAATAGAAAAATTTCTGTTCTCTATTATTATTGCCACTACACAGTGTAAAATCCGATTACACATGCAAGACATCGATGCAAAACCAAAAATGAATAAAACGCTCACTGAGCGATAACCTCCAAATGCAAAATTAGATTATTCATTTCTCATCAAATAGGGCCTAGATGACATTTCAGACGGAAATATTTCAAGGGATTTTTTTGTACCAGCGTCATCATTAGACCGTCTAGGTTTTATGTAAATCTGTGATCTTCACAATTTTTGTTTCTTACCAATTCTGTAACCTTTCTTTAATTGACCATCAAATACAAACATGCACTGGGAAATGGATAAATCCAATACAAACATGCACTTGGAATGGGTTTTTAAAAATGTATCGTAGAGTGTTTCCAGCTTTTTGCTTTCCAAGAGCTGTATTCCATGGACAGGCCGAGGTCTGGATAAAGGAATTTGGAATTGGAATTCTGACATTATACAATATGTACACTGCTTTACCTCAAGTGAAAATATGTGTTGACAAAGAGACCTGACATGATCTAGTATCCAACATAGTACAGTCAAGTGTAAAAGCCAACATCAACAATTAATGTAGGGGTATGTAAAGTTACTTGAGGCTCCCCCAGGAGAGCCTTACAAATGTTTAGTTTCTAGAAGTATGATGACCTAAGATAAAACCAGACCTCCTGCACTTGCCACATGTACTTCTACTACTCGTCATATTAAATTCAGGTATTAAACTGTGTTAATGTCAAGGTAATTTAATGTGACACTCAAGATTACATTACATCAACTCCGTAAACATACAATGAGGACTTTCCTAATCCATTGTATTTCTCATTGACAAAAAAATAATATTTTTTAATAAATGAACAACAAAGTTACATCTTATATTTCCATGAGATAGATCTGAGGCTTGCAGTTTGGTGGTGTGACGACCATGATGACTAAGTCCATGCTGAGTCGTGTCTCTCTTTTGTAGGCCTGGGCGACTAGTGAAATTTACTACTCAACTAGTCGCACCTCAGTAAAAACAGTTGCAACTTCGACACTAGTCGCAACTTGTTTTAAGTTCCCAAAATGCATTGTGGCATGTTTGCCGCAGGTGCAATAAATTCACACTGAATGAAAGGATTGAAGGATTGTGTCCCTGAGTATGCAAATGTTGTTGTGAATAGTCATAAGCAACACAATTGATTCACACACCAAACAGGTAATCACAACTTTATTTTGCAGTAGTCAGTCGCAACTACTTGTTGCGATAACATGACCCTCCTCACGACGAAGGAGGGTTACGTCATGCAGGCTTCGCCGTCGAGAGGATCGAGGGTTATGTTAATATAATATCGCAACTATCGTGGCGACACAATAAACCGAGCAGGCTAGTTGTAATCTTAATGTTAGTCACAATTTGACTAAGCAATCAATAGCCGTGACTACCACACTAGTTGCCCAGGCCTAGTGTTTTGTGCACAATTTTGTTTTTTTAAACAGCCAATAAAGGATGATCTCAAATATATATTGTAAAGTTTTCTAATAGCTGCAGTCCATAGGAAACATAACAAAATATAACGAGTCTCTTACCTCGCGTTAAAACATGGTAAAAATGGGTTTTTCTCCAGAACGCTCCAAGCCAAATTTCTGCAAAACGCGGGGTCAAACAAACCCGTGCGACAAAGGAATCGTGACGTGTGTGTGCGGCTATTTGATGTGAAAATAGCGCCCTCAGTTTGCCCAAGCTGGAGAACTGTGTTCAAACCCAATTAGGGGAAAAACATCACTGACAGTGACACTGGCGTCAAGGGGTCATCATTGTGACCGGCCGGGTGCATTTTTGACTCAAGTTATTCATTACTAAATGCAAATTTTGAGAGTAAAATGGTTATTAACTGGTATCTACGATACAATGTCTATAGTATTTGGCCATAAAAAGGTAGTTGAAATATTGAGATCATCCTGAATAATAATTGGCTGTTTAAAATATTAAATTAATAATTTTGCTATAAAAATAAAATGCATTGCGTGTGTAGTCAGCATGGGGCAGGTTTGTTTGTCAATATTATTTTTAAGCAAGTTGGAAACTCTCTGTTTTAAAAGCATGTCAGACAAAACTACACACTTTCTCACAATATACATGACTATGACGAGATAACACGACGGAAAACACAAGTGTACGTACTTTGACAGGGATGGCGGGCCATTCTTTTTGCCGTCATTCTTGTGACGATTCTTTGCCGGTTTACGCTTCTTCCTCGCTTGAATGGCCATCACTGGGTAAACACCAAAGAAAAATGGACCAAAAATTACACCGTGATATAAGTCTACAAAGAATGCTTACTATTTTTAGAGAAATATTTGTGAAATTTTGTGTACCTTTGCGTGAGCTCATGATGAAGAAAACCGGTGAAAGTTCTTGACACCTCGCTGGATTGATGACCTCAACACAGAGATTTTATGCATGCGGTTTTTGCATGCATGCAGCAATCCGTTAGATTTGGAAAAGTCCGTCGATCTTCTGTGTGCGTCATACATATAGGGCGCCCTCACTTGGTAAAATATTGCCATGCATTCCATTAGATGTGTGGAGTGAAGTTTGTCATTTAAATAAAATTGCTGATTTTTATCATGTTTTATTACTGAACTAAAACTTTGGAAGTTCTGTTGTCACAAACTTAGATGTATCATGTTGCTGTTGTTGGCAATTATTACTGAAAATTTGTTCTTTCAATCCACTGCTGGTTCTTTTCAGAATATTAGAGATTCTTATTAGTTTCTAAAAGGGTTTTTCTCCAAACTTATAAGATTTCATTCTCATGCAAAGCTTCAAATCTTACTACAAATAATAATTGAGTTTTACATTAAAACTGCTGACACCATGCTTTTCTCCTTACAGTAAACTTTATTCTCAAAATAATATCCCAAATGCTAAACTCTCAAGACACAGAAAACAAGACAGAAAAGCAAGTCGTTACTGTAGTCTTTTATTTTGTTATACAAACAAGGACACATACTTTATAAAAGTACTTTTACAAAGGTATAACTCCAAGAAATTAATACCAGCTTGAAAAAAATTAGCCCCAAACTACCGTATCTCCATCAATTAAAGCCATTGGACACTTTCGGTACAGAAAAAAAAAAAAGTTCACAGATTTACAAATTATTGACAGGGTTTACAGAAGGTAATGGTGAAAGACTTCTCCTGAAATATCATTCCATGAAATGCTTTACTTTTTGAGAAAACATTAAAACAATATCAATTCTCGATAGTGAGAATTGTGGATTTACTTTAAACAAATGTCATGACACGGCGGAACGTGCGGAAACAAGAGTGGGTTTTCCCGTTTTTTTCTCCCGACTCCGATGACCGATTGAGCCTAAATTTTCACAGGTTTGTTATTTGATATACAAGTTGTGATACACAAAGTGTGGGACTTGGACATTACTGTTTACCGAAAGTGTCCAATGGCTTTGAGGGCTTAAGACTGACTACCTCTCACACTATTGAAAGTATTTGAACTAATCAGGCATTTAGGTGTTTAGTAAAAGGAGGAATATTTTATTCAGTACAAGGGTTGACCTACATGTTCACATAGTGTCGACTTTTCCAGGCTATTCAGTTGCGGTTTTTTCCCAAGGGCAAAAATATCAGAAATTATCCTCGAGTAAAAAAGAACATCATGCACATCAGTATAATATAAGTTATCACACAAGCGCGAGTGGAATATGGAAAAATATAGCGCTTCTGCAGCCCATATCCAACGAGGCCGAAGGCCGAGTTGGATATGGGACGCAGACGCGCTATATTTTCCGTATTTCCACAAGCGCATGTGATAACGTATTTATCTTCAAGCAAACTTGGCGCGTGACATAGAACACACAGGACGCATGGTAGTGATATTAGCCGTGCAATATAGGTTTTTATCACCACTCCATTCTGCCAATCTGATTGGATGATTGGCGCGTACTTGAAGATAAAATAATATGGAATTTCGGCTATTTTAATTACCTCCATGGTCTTACAAAGTAACCATGTAACACATGAATTATATTCTGGTTAGCATAGTTCTGTTTTGCTCAACTAAGCTATAAGTAAGCAGCTCTAGGAAAATGGGCCAAGTGCAAACAAAGTGAGCATTAAGATACCGAGATATAATTCATATGTTAAATGGTTTTGTAAGACCCTGTCCATTTACAAGGTAGTGACTTCATGCTCATTTATGGTGGGAGCTGGGGCCCATTTCACAAAGGGATAAGTTTTGTCTTATTGTGTATCAATCTTACTGGTAAGATTGCTTAGCAGTGTGATGTCACAGTACAAATCACTGTGGCAATATTGACAACTGAACTCGTGTGTCTTAGTGCTTTGTGAAATCGAAGCCAGCAGGTCGGATATATTTGCTAAGCCCAAGAAAACTGTGCTTAGCTGAAACAAGTTACTAGCAGTTGAACTATGTCATGATTATTGCACATGTGACTGGTCCTCCTTTTTTGTAGTACAGATCTCATCCACATTCCTAAAGGGCATTCGGGTACAAAGTTCATAAAATAAATCCTTCCCATGAAATACATTCATGCATGCATACAGACACCATTGGTTGGAAAATGCCTTAGAGTTGGGCACTTGGCAGAAACACAAACAGGTATGTGTCACACCATTATTCCTCCATGGTCACACCACCACCAGCCCCATACAAAAAAGCTCAATGTTCCCTCATTTTTTCCCAACAAGTAGTGTTGGTGCGCACAAGCAATGTGAAACACACACATTTCATGGGACGGGTCTACTAAGACAGAGTTAGACAAGACTATAAACCAATACATACACCAACGATTCTCATTGAACATTATTTTATTATTAAGTAGGATTTGAAACTTTGCATGGTGGAGATAAGATATAGAAGAGTTTGCGGTAACACCATGTAATAACAATCTCTAAATGAGTTGGGGTGGTTCTGAAAAGAACCGTTGGGTTAACTCGACCTTTCGATCAGTAAGAACCGTTGGGTTAACTCGACGTTTCGATCAGTATGCTGATCGAAACATACTGATCGAAACGTCGAGTTAACCCAACGGTTCTTTTCAGAACCACCCCAACTCATTTAGAGATTGTTATTACATGGTGTTACTGCAAATTCTTCTATATTTTATTATTAGCTACATTTCATACTTTTCCTGCCATGATACATCATTTTACGTTGTTGAAAGACTTGAAAGGCCTAGAATGTCATTCATTTAGTTAGGAGGAAAACGAACCTTACATGTAGCTGGACTTCCCTCTTTCTTCCATTGACTTCTTTTGCAGATTGGCTCAAATTTCAAATTGGAATCGGCAGAAACCAGAAACCAGAAGTCACAAATACCATTTTAACCATTTACGATAACAAACGTAGATGCACAACCCTAGTTGAATTGCCTATTGGTTAATCACCGAAACAGTTATTGGTTACAGCTGCGTAAACGCACCGCCTGGTCCAAGGTAGGATTTGAACATAGATTCCCAGAGGTAACAAGGAACAGAAACTGCTAATAATAATAATAATATATTAATAACTAGCTCTGATACTGTAAATTTTACAATGACGTATCTGTGCGCTTTACATTAGTGCCCTGGTCAATGGGCCAATAACTTCCCCTTTAATGTTTCTCAGTTCCTTGGGAGCATACAGCCCGAGCTGCTGTGGCGTTCCAAAGGCTTGTTCAAACACAGTATCAACCTCTACCCTCGCAGGTACCCTTTTATACCCCTGGATGAAGAGAAGCAATTATCGTAAAGCGTCTTGCTCAAGGACACAAGTGTCATGACTGGGATTTGAACCTACACTCCAATGATCTGAACCACCAGAACTTGAATACGATGCGCTTAACCACTCAGCCATGACATCCCAAAGTACCACTCAGTCATCCAGTGTGTGGTCCTCCAAGATGTCTATGGTATATTGACTAGTGTCCAAGAATGACATCATTGCCTTCATCATCTGATCATCCACAAGATCGTCTTCTCTTCCTTTATAACTTCACTGGCACAGCAACAAAACAATGGAGGTCTTCTGTAAAGATTTGGCGCCTGTGAAGCCCTCGTCCTCTCTTCTGAAAAGAGTCTTTACTAGCATTATTGTCCAAAGGAAAATTATTGCACTTCATTTCTTGTTGCTTGAATCCTTCTTCTCTCTTCGTTTCATGGCTACGGTGCACTGCGGACAAAACCACTTTCCTTTAGGAGGGTTTGTGATGCCCACACAGCCGTAATGGAACCATTCGATCGGACACTGTGTGAGAATACAGAGAAATACAAATTAGCGGTAAGTTGTTAATCTTTGTCTATGAGGGTATTACACAGTAATTGGAGTTTCTCGTTTTGTAAAGCCTTCGATGTGGCTTTAACCTGCTTTCTTTAACTTTACCATGAAACTAGACTATCAAAATGGGGAGCTTAGCAGACTCATGACGTGTCCAGCCCTTTAAAAAATATTGCTGGTTTCACACATACTTTTGGAGGATCCTTAAGTAAACACACTGTCCTGGCATCCAACTGTGATAATCCCTTTAATCCCTTAAACAAACAACCTGCTCTGGATGGGCCTGACTGGATGATTTCTGGAACTACTTTTAAAAGCTACATGAAATAGCCATTGGCAATGGCAATAACTGAGCAATATGTGTATTTTAAAATTAGTACTTTTTACGTAATTCTGTCAATAATGGGTAAATTAAGCTTAATGTACATTGCTTCTAGATTTTGATCAGGCATTATACATTATATACATGTACAAAAGTTTTTTTTTCTTTTCTTTTTTGGCAAAAGATATTGTAAGCAGTTCAAAGCCCAGTATGGAAGCTATAATTGCAGCTTTCTTTGCAAACTGTGACTACTTTGTACTTACAGTATTTAATATTCAAAGGGAAATGACGAAAAACAACGTTTACAAGACCCATGCACTCTTGGCCAGCTTTTATTAAAAGCATTCTAAGTTTATCAGGGAACGATTTCGTCCAGTATTTCTGCATGGACTGTTACGCAATTTTTTTTTGTATAGCAAAATCAAAATTTTGCATAGCAGTCCATAAATTTTGTATCTAACAGCAAAATGTTAAAAATCGCTTAAATTGCAGACACATAAATTTGCGAAGCGGGCTAAAGTGTTAGGGCAAACATAGTACAGCCTATAGTAACTTAAGTCGGTTTTTTTTTGCCTTTTTTGTGTGTAAAAATTTAGGGCACCAAGGCAATTTTCAAAAATTTCAAAGGGCATCAAGGCAATCACAAAAAAAGTTGCGAAGGGCCCGACGGTAATTTGGAAAAAAAAAGACAAAAAACCAGTTCTTCCAATTTGTCCATTTCAATTTTCAATCGATTGCCTCCTAACTATCGTATTTATACCCAATATGCACTAAAAACTAACCCACAGAAAAAGAAAGCATTCATCTAACTGAACAAAATAAACAAAATAAAGAACAAATCTTACAATACACAATGAAATAATATTTTTGTTCATACGGCTACTATTGGTCATGCTGGTTGTGTAGTTTGTCGTAGAGACGCTAAAATTCCCACGCAACTGCTCGGTTTTGGGCGATGTTGACAGAAAGATATATATCCATGTGCGCGACGCCGACTAAGCTTTATATGATGTATGTATGTACGTTATGTACGATATACTATTATGCATGCATCGTGGGGGAGCATGTGCAGACACGTCGTCGTTTTCTCAAGGCGTGTGTGTTTTTAGTTCGCGTAATTTTACCAATAGAGGGCGTTTAATCTCATGCTATCGCATTGTTCTGAAGCGCCCTCTAGCGTTCAAAGTTTCTTGTATTTTTGTGTCACACGCAAAGAACAACGACTAGTGGGCTTGAAATCTGCTGTTGTGCGTGAAATCTGGTGCTAGTTCTATGCGTGTTTGCTGACGTTCGAGGGCCAGTGCAGCGGTTAAAAAGACAAGTTATTTGTCACTCATAGAACTTCTTCCAGATGTTTTATTTTGTAAAATTAATTTAAAAAACGTTCGCATGCATGTTCGTCACGGACAGGGCCTAGCAGCACTACTTTATCTATAAACAGTATTAGTGCGCACGCACGGTGCAGCCGGCGGAACGAAAGTCGACACAAACAATAACCGTTCTTTGCTATTCATTGATGGATTTTTACCATTCAAAAAAGAAAACCAATTAACTTTTTACAATTTTAATCATTTTAAATATTGTACCAATCAATATCTTAGTCTTCATTTGAAATAAATCCACATGGATTCCTTCAGGCAGGATGGCTTTGTCAAACCTTATCGGATTAGTGGTGATAACGATCTTAATCCCCCAACTCCCAGCTGATTTTTCTCACTTTAAAAACCTCCAAAAGTATGCGTCCCGACCCGACCAGATACAAGGTTTGGTCGGGTCGGGTTTTAGAGGGCCGGACACGTAATGCTGTAGCCACGTATGATGTGGGTGCAAGGGGTCAAAAGTCAGCCCAAAAGCTTTCCAACAATGAACATCCCCTTAAACAGGTAATATGAAAATTAACACCCTTTGTGGGTTTTTTCTTTGTCTTTTCCATTTGTCAATGTGACGGTCATAGAAATCCTTTTATAAACCTGAATTTCCACTTTCAACTATTTCTTTTGACCAACCCACAGACAATTTCAAAGAAAAAAAAATCAAAATTGTTTAAAGCCATTGGACCCTTTCGGTAAACAGTGTTGTCCAAGGCCCACACTTTGTGTACCACAACTTCTATATCAAATAACAAACCTGTGAAAATTTAGGCTCAATCGGTCATCAGAGTCGGGAGAAAACAACGGAAAAACCCACCCTTGTTTCCGCGCATTTCGCCGTGTCATGACATGTGTTTAAAATAAATCCGTAATTCTCGTCAACGAGAATTTAAATTTTTTTTGCTGTTTTCTCAAAAAGTAAAGCATTTCATGGAATAATATTTCAAGAGAAGTCTTTCACCATTGCCTTCTGTAAACCCTGTAAGTTATTTTTGAAACCGGGAATTTTTATTTCTTTTTTCTGAACCGAAAGGGTCCAATGGCTTTAACATCGACTATTCTGAGCTTTTAAAGTCACCTGGAAATATAATTTTTTTTCTTTCAAACATAAGAGTATATGCTTACGATCAACAAAACAATTTTTTTAGTAATTGTTTGTCACGATTTATATGTTTAAAAAATATATAAAGTTGTTTGGGGGGCTGACTCCGCCTGCCACTTTTGTGACGTCAATCGTGCCAGACTTTGCCTGCAATGCATATAGTAAACACACGTGCAAAGTACATGTACGTCCAAGTCGTGAGTTGGTACATTTCAAAAAGTGTTTTTCTGCATTCAGCAGCAATTCACCTGGTCAGCATTGCCGGAAAAAAACATTTTTTTTTTTTTTAAACTTACAAACTCACGACTTGGTCCATACATGTACTTTGCAATTGTGTTTACTCTACACATTACAGGCAAAGTCTGCCTCGATTGACGTCACGAACAGCGCCCTCTCGGGTCGGGGTCTACTCTTAAATTTGTAAATAACATAAGAACTGATTTTTTAAAACCTTAGTTAACTGTTTATTCACATTCCACTCATCAAAACACATATATTAGTGACAAAAGCTTTATCTTGAAAAAATACCACTTCCAGCTGACTTTAAGTAATTTTGTGCTGAAAGCTACAGTAGGAACGTCATTGTGAGTACTCACATTGTTGTTGTCGCAGCCAACCATTTCACCATAGGATACCTGATTGCAGAGGCAGTACCGTGGTTCATTTGGATCGTACGACCAATCAGGGGCAGGTGGATTGGTGTCCTCTAGGATACTATCAGTCAGGAGGTCTGCTAGAGGCTGTAACGACACCGCTGACTGGGGCTGCAGCTGGGCGCTGGTCACGCTGGGGGTGGACGCTCGCGAATTGTTCCTGCTGTAATCAATCAAGTGATGTCAGAGTTACAGTTAATTGGATGACTTAAAATAAAAGCAATCAATCACCTGCACTTCATCACAAAATTTCAGTTGATATCTGGGGTGTTGTTATTTCTACTTCTATATGGACAAAATATCCATTAAACAAAGTAGGGGACGTTGGCGCATTGTAGTTATAAAGGAACCAGTCAAGTAATGCAACTGATGCTGTTATTTCTAATTCTATAAACCAGTATCCAGTTTTAACGACAATTGTAGGAGACATTAGGGGAACTACATGAACTACACACAACTTCCCAAACAGAGTTAAAGGTTACTGACCTTCGACCCCTATGCCTGCCACTCTCTGTCGTTGTTGGTGTGGAGGATGTAGTGGCTGCAGTACTTGATGACGCTTGACTGGTATCTCTCCCGACTCCACCCAGTCCGCTGAACCCTCCAGACTTCAGTGCCTCGTAACTTGCTTTCAGGCTGGCTGTGCGCCTTCCTTGTTGCATCTAGCATAAAATGACACAAACTGTTTACTATTTACTGTTCACTAACAGTTATATATACCACACACGCATATCCTTGTCATTCAATTGGTGGAACACACGTCTTGTGTCATCCATTTTACTGTCAAGTATTCCTATTGCGACACTTCCCAATCTAATATTGGAGTTCAATGTGGATAATTATTAGATGCTTCACAGCATTGTCCACATGTAATCGTTCCAGCGCACTTGTGCAAACAAGGTTGTACCACAGTCATGTCACAGCCAACAAGATTGTGTCTACATAAAGTGTTCCACGTTTTTTTAAGAAGTGTTTTTAGATTTTTCAGAGTTTGGTGTTGACAATGTTCTACCTTTGTTCCATCTTCGTTAATCCATGTCTTCTGAAATCTGACTGATTATTTAGGATTTTAAAACTCTAAACAGTTGATGGGTATGCTTTGTGCCTCACCTGTAATGTGTTAGACACAGCTTGAGCTGCGGCTAGAGCGATGGCATTGCTCCCTGCACCAACATGGCCGAGACTGTAGGACAGGGCGGGTTGGGCCGACGCAGAGTCTCTGCCCTCCAGCTTCATTGTCAGGCTGGATGAACGGAAGCCGAGCATGTCCTGGTTCATATCAGCGTTGAGGTTGGACAGGTGTTTCTTTTCCGACTGAGACTTCTTATCGACATGATTGTCAAAGTGATTCTTCCTTTCTGTGTATGACGAGAGAGAAAAACTATTGACTCTCAGGTGACATTCACTAATATCTTCGTGGAAGGCCTTAAATAGTCTGTTTTAGCTCATGAACGTTAGCTCATGAACGAAACGCCAGGATTATTTTCAATTTTTTAGCTTTGTTTTCCTGTCAGATAAGTAAAGTTGAGAAAACTGTGCACGTAATCAAATCTTCACTCCATACGCAAACAATATTTTCAATTTTATTTTAATCTCTCTTATGTTTCCAACCTGAAAGCTTGAATTTGGCGAGTCAAACAAAACAACTGTGAAAACCATTCAAAATATAATCACACAACAATATCAAATGATTTCTGCATTCGGACAAAAATCGATTGAATTTTCAAGGCGCAGTGAGGAGTGTATGGCGCTGTGTTTAATATTGCGCACGTGCTAAAGATTTAAAGTGGGAGCAGGTCTAATTTACTGTAAAAATAGTTTTAAAAAAAAAACAATAAACTTACTTTCTCCTCTCGTTGGTGCCTGCATCTGTTTTTGTGGGATGTCCAGCTCCAATGACCCTGCAAAAAAAATATCTTAAAATTAAGATTTGTATAACAAACGAATCAATCAAAGGTCATTTGTAGAGCGCCAAAATCAAGAGTTTGTTCTAAGGCGCTGAGGCACAGTTGAATGGTTAGTAAGCCTGCTGGAACAGGTGAGCTTTAAGGAGTCTCTTGAAAAAGGTAAGTGAGCTGGCATTTCTGATCTGTGAAGGAAGCTTATTCCACATTATAGGGCCACATACAGAGAATGATCTCTCTGCAAAAGTAGAATAGCGACAAACAAACAAACAAACAAACAAACAAACAAACTCTCCGATTTGAAAAGATGAAATCAGAAACTTTCCGGACCTTACTTATTATAAGAACATTGTATTCAGTTCTTGTCTTAAAAAAAAACCCCAAATTTGATACGTACGTCTTTCAAGAACCTCGGTGATACCAGCATTGTCTGCTTCCAATTCCATTTTGAATTTGTTCAACTCCTGGTCCAGTTTACGAAGATAGCGATCGACCTAGACACAGATATTGAGGGAATCAATTCAAGACAGATTAGAAGAAATGTACTTATTTTCAAGGTTTTGAAGCAATGCAGAAAGGACTTACTGGAACTAGAATATATATCAATGAATCAAACATTGTAGAGATCAGGGATCAAAATTAACACTGGACCACAAGCCTGCGGCCAGTGATTTAAACATCGGGCTAGTAAACTCATAATCGGACAAGCCCAATTTATTTTTAATTTGTTTGCAAGTCGCCAGACACCAGGCCTAAAGGCCACTTCAAGGTGTGGGCAACAATTATTTTATTCCAGAGGTCATTGCCACCTCCTCCTTGGAATAAAACAGAGTTACCCCCTTTACAGTCCATATAGATGTAGGCTTAGGTATCATCAATCCGAAGTCTGGCTGGTAGAGCAGAAAGCACTACCTCCCCAATTTTACGTAGCAAGTGTCACGACCGGGACTCAAACCCACACTCTGCTGATCAAACACCTAAGCTTGAATCCGTTGCTCTTAACCGCTTGGCCATGAAACGCCACAAAATGGTCTTGTATTTTTCAATTGAATAATAAAAGGCTACCACATTGTGTAATTTCTTTGTGAAAAGATAGTTTACTATGTTTTTGATGATTCTTTCAGTTATTTTCAGTATTGAAGTACTACACAGATGACGAGATAGATTTTCTCTTAGTGCTTGTTCAAATCATCTTGATTCTGCAGCCGATTTCACGAAACGCTAGGATTAATCCTATCTCGAGTTAGGACGAGTAATAATAATAATAATAATAATAATAATAATAATAATAATAATAATAATAATAATAATAATAATAATAATAATAATAATAATAATAATAATAATAATAATAAATTACATTTATATAGCGCATAATATGAATTAACATCTCTATGCGCTTTACAAAACAACAAGTAACTCGTCCTAACTTAGGATTAATCTTAACGTCTGCATGCTACAGTGCAGGGTTGGAAAGCGTGCTAAGTCCTAAGACTAATCTTAAGTTAGGAAGAGTTTGGTGAAATTGACGGCAAGTCCTATAAAATAAATTGAGCTAAGAGCCCGGCAATCTTGTGGATATTTCCCACTGGAGACAATGATGGATTTCAATACATCTCAACTTTGGGAAACACAACCATTGTGTTTAATGTTTTCATACCAGATCATAAACTTGGTTGGCCAGTTGCACTTTTTCATCGCAGTCCTCTAGTACTTTGTAATAGTCCTGCAAGAAAAATATATTAACAAGAAAAAGATTGTTATGGTGTTTTAACAGTATAACTTGTGAAGTTTGTTAACAAAATAAATATTGTTCAAAGGCACTGGACACTATTGGTGTCTTGGTGATTACTCAAAATAATAATTGTTAGCATAAAAATAAAAACTTGCTTGGTATCAAGCAAGTTGTATATCATATTCATAAATACTTAAGACAGTTTATCCATTCTGATTGGTCGAGAGGGCATCATGAGGGGTTGTTTTAACAACAGTAAAAAGTGTTGAAGCATGGGCGTGACACTCTGTGTGTATGAGACATTTTCTTCATTCCTATTGGTCGAGAGCAACGGCTGAAACACACGCGATACGCGCGACGCGAACACAGCATCTCCTTATAAGGAGTTGTTTACCCGAGGGCCTTACCATTTCCAGCTGGAGGGGTATTGTGTTGAAAGAAATTATTGAACAATTTTAAGTTTTTGCATTTATTTTACCTTTAGACCAAAACGTGCTGATGTGTTTTGACCGAAAAGGTATTTATGAATGGGAATCAAAGTGTGTTGAATCGGTTTTCAACTAGTGGTTTAAACCCGCTGAGGCCTGGTTCTTGATAATTTACCTTGACTTCATCTCGGTAAAATGATCAAATCCAGGCCTCGGCGTGGGTTTAAACCACTAGTTGAAAACCTCTTCACCACACATTGATTCCCTTATTGTAAATTTGTTGATTTGATGGGTTGGTGTCAATACAATACAAAGTTCATGTGAAATCCCAAATTGTGAAAAATATGAAAGTTGCAATTCAAGACTAAGGCCGTGTCCGAAACGACGACTTCGGCTACAGCTACGTCTAGATCAGCGCGTCTACCAGTGTTGAAGAATAGGCAGACGCGCGCGATCTTCAGCTGTAGCCGAAGTCGCCGATTCGGACACGGCCTAAGTTTCCCTGATGTAACCTAAACTCCACAATAGCCCACACTTGAATGTTGTGGCAAGGAACAGTTTTATGTTCGAAAAAAGATCTTTCAAATGAAACTTTTCCAACGTTTCATAAAAAATATAATAATTTTGTTTATCAAAAATACATTAATTAAAATGAAAAAGAAATATTTGTTAATATTACTTACATAAATTATAATATATATTTTTATGTTTTTGTGTATATTTGTTTTAGTTTATCTTGTTTATTATCCTTTGAAACTGAAAAGAACTTAGGAAACTGAAAAGAACTTGGGAAAATATGCTGCATTCAGCTCTTTACTGTGCACATTTGCCATTAAAAAGTTGTTTGCAAAGTTCTTGACTTTTTTGCCAACCGGATACTCCAGCAAATTTTGCAGAACTTATTTAATGAACTCTTGGCAGTCTTGCAAAGTAAAGTTCAATAAAAAGTTTTATTTGTGTTTGATAGAATTCAGCCCGTCTGGTTAAAACCAATAGTTTTCAAAGTTCTTTACTTTTACCATGGAGCTATAATGCTTTTACCCATTTTAGCAAACTTTGCAGAACATTACATAACACTTTTTTTATGAACTCATTGACACTGCAACAAAGTCAAGAAAAAGCCCACCGCCTGAGCTACAGGGCGCCCTCAATCGTTACCTTTCGAATAGCTTCATAGATTTTTGCCTCCGGTTTTGCCTTCTTTGCAGCCTCAAAAAACTTCTTTACCCGATCATCAAGATTATCCATAGCATCTAATACAAAAATGAAAGAACAATCAATAGTATGGTGGAGGTTGCACAACTCTCACTTTTATTTTTGATATAAAAAACTCAATTTTAAAATTTACATACTTTGCACTTGCAGATCCATTTCACGTATTTCCGTGAACCTTTCCCGCAAGTCCATCGGCAGCTGCTCGATCACTGTCAAAAAATAACGAAAACAATCATTTTTAAATTCTTATATTGAAAACTGTTTCGACAAAATTGTACATGACCATAAATGCAAGCTATGGAAATAAACAATTGCATACTTACTCTCCAAATAATCCTCCAAATACAACATTTTGCTTGGTGGATTTATGTACAAATTTAGAAGAAAAATATAAAGCGTACAAATTGATCAATACATCGAGTCATCTGATTGGTTGAGAGATCAAGCCGTAATTTAACATTTGCTTAATACTCCTAATTGTTTGAATTAAAATGCAATATCATGGTCTTATTTAGACACAATTTTTTCCGCAGAGATAATTGTGATTTATTTGGCTAAAATATATAATTTTAAAGCACAAACGAGGTATATCAGTTTTATGTCTGAGAACCAATTACCGTGCGGCTTTGAACGCTACCATGGCCACCATTTTGGACAGTTCTTTCTTTCAATACATTGACTGGTACCCGCTATACAAGCAGTTGAGTGGCACGCGGTTACGCACGGAGACCACTTCAACTGGATGAAGTAACTTTTATATTCTGGGCGCGGCGCCTACTACACGATGGGACTGTGGTGGTTCTCATTAAAACTTAACTAAAATTATGGGTATGACAAGTTTGTTTGGGTCGTTTCCGAACGAATATGATTTTTGTTTTAACCGTAATTGCCAAAAGTACAGTGTGCCGACGGCAGGGAAAGTAAGTGCTGAAGGTGCTGATGAGCATCTGTTTTTACAAACCGCATCAAAACTCGCCGGGCAAGATTTTATTTACGCACATACACATCGAGCGGATGTCACTAAACAAAAAATGACAATTTTCCCGATAATTATTTTATATTCGGACATTTAATATTTGCAGAGAAAATTGTAATGTTGCTGATTTGACCCGTTCGGTCGGTTTTATTATTAGTTTTCCCTCGACAAAAAGTTGGCTATTTACTTTAAAGAAAAATTCCCATGATCTTGATAGGCCTAAAGTGGTGAAGTTATTGCCCGATCGCTATTTTTTTCCCCCAAACGACATTGCAATAATTTGGTAAAAGAGCAGGCCAATTTCAATATGACGTAATTTTGACGGAGAGAGAGCCAATTTTGACAGTAAGGGGAAAAAATATTGCATTGTCGTTGGGGGGGGGGGGGGATTCGCCACCCGGCCGCCGGACAGACAATGCAAGAAATGAGATAATCACATGTGTTATTATACGGGCCTGCACAAGCCGTCTTTGGCGTTCGATCGTAAAAACGAGTCTCTGATTTTTTTTTTTCGTTTTGAATTGAAACAGCATCATTGAACGTCAACATAGCAGATTGATAATCATTGATTTATACATTTTTTTTCGATTTTTCGATTCTGCATCAGGTAGGCGTAACGCCTACATGATCAGCCAGCAATGTAAGATGTCGTCGGGAAATTGAAAAAACATCTGACAAAACACCCATTCTTCATTTCATCAGTTGTAGCAGTGCATGACGGTTGGACGCGTACGGTTGGACACGTTTCTGTGAGGGACAAATCTCATTTTGCAGAATGGCAGTAGTAGAGTCACGCATACACAACTAATTGCGGGGGTGTACGGCGGGGGGGGGGGGGGGTTCAAATGTTGCGGGAGCATCATCAATTTACGAGAACAGATAACCCAACCATTTATTATTTATATAAAAACAATTGGGTGAACAAATTCGACTTTTTAAAAAATTATTTTTTGTTTAAATAATAATACTCTCTAAAAGTGGCTTGCCCATTGAGATTGGGATGGGGGCAATCCCCCTAATCCTGTCATGTTCGATCCCTTAAGCTCCATATCGAAGATAAGATCGGGAAAAAATATGTGTATCGATTAGTACTGTCTAATAATAAATAATTAATATTAAAATCACTTTTTGACCTTTATAATCCGCAATCGATGCGAAATTTATCCCCTTCATCAGGTCCCCGTATTGCAAATGGTTCGACTGACATACGTACGTTTGGTAATGACTCTAAAATGAACGGCAATACAAAAACTTTACTTCGTCGGTAAGCTAAATGCAGGGCTACATCAGTTTTGGGTAGTAAAATGCATTTTGAGAAACTTCGGAGTAGTAATGGCTATGGACAGAGAGAGATATCACCTTTAACACAACACATTTGAATAAGAAAACAGTAAACGGCGCCTATCCCAACATCCCCCTTGCCGAGTATAGAAGTAGACTGAACTCGGAAGTAGAAACGCTTCTCGGGTTGTGTATTAATTTGAGGGAATATTCTTATTGCGTGGAGATCATCATAATTTGATTGTATTCTACTAAACTGAATGCACATTTTGTTTATGTTTAGGAATAAATTATAAATAAGTAGTAAACTTGCGGGTACAACCATGTGTAAATCTCCTTTGTGGGTGTTGGCTTTGAAAAGAGCCGAGCCGGTGTGGTCCCGACGTTTCGAACCCATACTCTGATGCGTCTTTATTGTTTATGATTGTTTACCCACACCCCAAATCTCCTCCGAAAAAACAAGTGAAGTGTCCAACTGATCATGCAGCCGGCCCCTTCATCACTCTGGAACCTATAACAGAAATTCCCTAATGATAGCGCAAACACAATATATAAGATAGTATATTTATAGGCTACAGCATGCACAAAAAGAGGAGATGACAGGGACATTTCCATTGCTATGACATCGATCGATTATCGATTTGCCATAACTTCACTGGTACAATAAACCACCGTGTTTGGCAATGCAGTGAATTGCCAATGGCATGTGTGCGTGTGTAGGCAGGGTACCACTTATCAGTCAGCAGGCCATCGAGTACAAGATGGCTGCTGCCAGTAATGCGCCGTCTGGGCCCGGGCCATCTAGCGTGCAAGGCATGCCAGGCCAAGGGCGCGGACCTAACAATGGCGCAGACTGGCGAAAAAACATCGCCTGCAGGTAAGCCAACACGGTCTGTTTAAAAGATATTACATATTTTGCGTTTTGGGGGTTGTTTCCCATCGAAGTATTGGGCCGGTCGCCGGCCGGTATTGCATTCCAGATACATGTAACGTGTCCATGTGCATATACCGTATTGCATGTGCAGTGAATGGTTGGCCGGTTGTGTATTGCATAGTCTGGAGGGCGAGTACACCGCATGACTGAGTTCCACACATTGCCAATGGCAGCGGAGTGTGCCCTGCCGCACAACATGCCGGTATTCATTCGCAATGCGAAGAGCCCAACTCATCCCCTAAAATCATGTGATAAATATATTTTGTCATGTCTAACAATTTTTTTTCTTTACACCTTTCTTGCATTAGTTCTCTAGAAATTTTAACATAAACTGACAGAATAATACTAAACATCTGTAACTACAAATTAGGAGCCATTTTTAAATAAGATTTCCATGTTCTTGATAGGTTTTAATTTAAATTTTAAGTTGTATTTTCACTGAATCTGATCTGGCACTGCCCATCTGTTCTAGATCTTCACTTGATCATTGATGCTTTGTGGGTACATATTATGCATGCACCATGATACATCCCATGTTTGCACAATTTGATCATTTCCTGATTCGTCTAGCTTGTAAGATTAAATCGTGAAAAAAATATCTGTTGGTTGTTAAAACATATCTGTTGGTTGTATTTTGGCGAATAAAACAAATATTAATATTAACATTTGTAGAGTTTTTAGACCGTTACTTTCAAAATCAAATTTCAATTATGAAATTTGTGTTTCTCTCTTCTGCTTTTCTTTGGAGATGACTTAGCTAAAATATTTTTGGGAGGGAAGTGGTATTTTTTTGCAAGCGGTTTTTAAAATCTTAACAATTTCATGCAGAGATTTTGAATATAGTACTTAAACTTGTCAAATATCAAGTCCAAGAATGTGTGCAGTTGCACGTGACATGGGTCATTCAATTTTAGAAAGTTGGTGTTGAACCAAGCAATTTCCCTTGATTCAAAATAGCACAACTCAATCGAAGCATTTTTCTGGAAGAATATTTGTCTGACAACCTCACTCACCAGATACATGTTTTTTTCTCAAGAGCAAAGTGTTAGTGTCGAGTGCTAGTATGTCGATCATTAAAACTTAAACGAACTATTTGACAATGACAAATGATATGTTTGAAACACATACATTTTCCATAAGGTTTGTTTCCAATTCAGTGTAACTTCAAAATCAAGTCTCAATTCTTGCTGTCTAAGTTAGGCCGTGACAAAATTAGTGGCTGATAGCAGTTGCTAGGGCGGTGGCCAGGGCAGCCTTTTCATTGCATGACAGTCCAACGACCAATCAGTACAGAGCCACGGTCAAAGTTGCTAATTATTGTCCTTCGATTGCCACCTGAAGTACATTTGACATACATGTAGATCTTATCCGTCAATCAACATTTATTAGACACAATATTCAGCTCCTTGGCCCAACTTAATTTACACAAATTGTTGCTAATTATTTTCCTTCGATTGCCACCTGAAGTACATTTGACATACATGTAGATCTTATCCGTCAATCAACATTTAGACACAATATTCAGTTCCTTGGCCCAACTTAATTTCCACAAATTGTCATGATATAAACAGGTGTGTAATTTCATATTTGAAAGGGCAAGGCCAAGTTCACTTGGCAAAGGGCACTTCCATTTAAAATTTTAAAGTCAATGAGAACATTTTGAAGGGGGCACCAGGACCAGGGGCAATGGATGCTATGGCCGTCATGGCCTGCTTACTATTCTAGGCATGTGTACACTGTAACACCATGCTTCAAGCCTAACCACCCTGACCTATACAAATCCAACTGCATGTTTTGTTGGGTTTTGTTTGCTGTTGTTACTGCGAACTTCACTAGTAAATTGAGTAAATGCTTTAAATAAATGACTGACAGTCTTCTTAGACTTAGAGTACAACAGTTTGGATGATGAGTCACTGTATGGTGTTGGTTTCTGTTAGGGGGTTCAATTAGGTGAATATTCCAGTGAAACCATTCAAGAGTTGAGGTTAAGCCCATACATTTTAGTGTAGGAATGTATTTATGTGATGCATACTGTTGTTGTTAAAGCTATAATACAAAAATGTAGGCGTGTCAGCAAATTTTATGGCTCATTGCTCAGTGATTTATTTTTGATCGGCCAAATTCCATTTCCTGTTTCAGGCAAAATCAAGTGTCAAAATGACACATCAGAGTCTGATCAAATTTTGCTCCATACTAGTCTGTCAAAATTGTTTGTTAAATTATGTACCGGTAAGTCAAATTATCTGGCATGTGATTTCTTATGTTTTTCTCTTGATTCAGGATGTGTTGGTTTAAAAAAACAGAAAGCAAAATTGCACATCGTTTACTTTTTAAAATAGTTTATTTATATCAGTAAAAACAAAAACAGTAGGGAAAAATCATACACAGTACTTAAAAGTACACCATCTTGAAAAATTCTATGATTGGAATCCCAGTGTTTTATCTGACTCAGATATTTTGCCCTCAGAATGTTTGTTCATTTTAAATAGTCAGAATTTTTAAAAGGTCCATAAATGTACATATATGTCAGCCCCCCCCCCCACCCCAAGGGCCTCAAGGAAGAAAATGGGTGAAAAATTTACCCTAACCAGTGAGATTTAGATCTGAAAAGGTACGCCCTTTTTGGAAAAATAATGCCCATTCTAGGGCTAGAAATCAATATTGGACAGCAGGCCCGAGGCCAGTGACTTACGCGTCGGGCCAGCAAACTCTTGCCAGGACGTCTGGAGGTCTTGTGTCTTTCATTGTGTAACATACATAGGCTACTTGTTCCTCATTGTGTCATAAAATGATTATGCTAAAATATTTACAATCAGTGTAAATAATCTTCAATTCTGTCTGAGTATCGAAGTGTATTTGCCCAAAATGCCAAAATATACATGTAGCATGTATAGTATGTTAAACTGCATGAAAAGTTTTTTAACCATTTTGATTCCGGTCTTGTGGAAATCACTCTGCTCCAGTAAACATTGTGACTATAGTCCTACAGCCACCCCCTCCTTATTTAAGCCCTATTTTCTTTAAAAAAAATCTCCCTTACATGTACCACATAGTTACTTTCACAATACAAGTTGAAGTCTGATTCCGCATAATGTTGTTTGGGCAAAAATTATGTGAATTTTAGTTCTTTTTAATAAATGACACCCAAATATTCTCTCCTTTGTGCAAATGATGACAACCTTTTCCGCTGAATTAGCCATGTGGCTTCTTAAGTAAACGTTCTGATGCACAGTATAACTTTAGACAATATAAAGTAGTAAACCATGAGGCAAACTTTATAAGGTAAATTTTATCTCATTGGGTTTTTTGGGTTAAACAGAGGATAATGAATCTGCCACCTCCGGATGAAGATGCCAGGGCTCTAGCAACTGAGTTTTTTTCTGTTCAAGATCTTAAAATAATTCAATGGGAGACTTTCAGGATGCTTGGTGGCAGCAGTCTTACCAGGTAAAATCCATTGTTCTTGGTAATGTGCGCGTGCTCAGAGCTACGTAAACAATGGAAGTTAACCTGGTAAGTCTGCTGCCACCTAGCGCGTCAATGTCTCCCATTAAAAAAGACCAGATCGGTGAACTTGTTGGTCTTGAGTTTACTGGCCAGATGCCAACACCAATGGCCTCGGTCCTGCAGTCCAGTCTAAAATTTGAGTCCTGTGAATAGACCTTTATCATGCCATCACTATCTTGGTCATGTTCCATGTATGCAATAACAGTAATCGTTGTTAATATTCTTTGCACACAAAAAGTAACCAGACTATTTATTCTTCCAGCCTTGGTTTGGGTTCATTTGTTTGAATGGAAGAAAACGTGAGATAGTCGCCCAATGATAAAGGTCTAATTGTGAGAACAGAAGCAGCATCATGAGAACAGGGTGCATTTTCGCAGTCATAGCAAATAACTGTTCGGTTGAATAGGCCATTGGTTAATCATTGGCTAATGACCGAAACAGTTATTGGTTACAGCCGCAAAAATACCGTACAATTTGTACCCAAAATGAGGCTATCCACCACTTTCAGTTGCTGCACCTATGGCCTCGTTTTGGCTTAGAATTGTGACGTACTCATTCATAAATATTAAGAGAGGCATATAGACACGTGAGAGCCGTTACTCTGTCAACATGATTAAACATTGCGACTTGTCCACTAGTCTGTTATGAGCATGGTTTGGATTCTTCTGACACACATTCAACATTTCTTGTGTATTTTCTAGATACTTCATACATGGACTCTGCAGAGCAGGGGATAATTGCAGATATGCCCATGACAGAGCGGGAAAACCCTCCACACGCTGCAAGTTCTTCTTGCTGGGGACCTGCCGTTATGGCAACCAATGCAAGTAAGTATCAATTTCAAATCTTTTTTTTTTTTTTTTTTTTTTTTTAAAGGGTTGCTAAAATTTCTCTACATTTGGGATGACCTTAGTATCACTTAAATATTTTCATCGTTTAATGGGGCTGTACATTTTCAGAACTCGGGCATACATGTATGACGTCAGAACTAGAACTTATAAATCTTCATTCTGTTGACAAAAATAATTTATGACCCAACCTATAAACAAATCAATTACAACCTATGAAAAAGACATGTAAACTTTTTTAGGAAGCATGTTGAATGAGCACCAATCTCAAAATGTCTCTTTGGAGACATTGTTCATGAATCCGTGGAATGCAAGTTAAATGGCCCTGAACAATTGTTTAGGATTCCACATTGTAGAAGACAAGGTTGGAACTCGCCTGCCGCTCACTGGCCCATTATAGACTAGACCTATTATAGACCGTGCTTTTGTGCACAAACATTGCTGTACATCCATAAATGGATGCATTGCTGAAATATATCCTCTGTTCCTCTATTTTTTGTTGTGGTCCCCCCCCCCTACCAATATTGCAAACGTCATGTAATTCAGCCTTTGGCTGCAATGTGATTTTAGCAATAAACCAATTAATAATTCCCCGCATCAATTCTGTTTGTGCCACATTAACAATTGATACATGCTTTGTTTGGAGAGCCCTTGTTGACAGTGGAGTATTATAGAGATCGATAACTTGTGTTAGTGAGCTACTATGGACGTTCCTAATTGACTCTTTACACCCCCCCCCCCAAAAAAAAAAGAAATAAAAAATTAAAACAATTATTGAAATAATTTTAGTATTTTTTGTTAATTGACACCTGGCTGGATATACTTTTTACACTAACCCTACTATTATCTCCTTTGTGCAAATGATGACAATTTTTAACACTGAATAAGCCATGTGGTTTCTTAAGTAAACGTTCTGATGCACAGTAAAACTAAGGTAAAACTAAGTAAAAATAGGGTGTAATAAACCTTAGGGTGTAATAAACCTTGGGGGAAACTGACTGGAGTAATTTTAATTAATTTAGGGTTGAAGAAAGTATATGAATCCCCATATCCAGTTTGCCATATCTGAGAGCAAAACAAAAGTTGACCTACATGAGTATGGTCACACTTAGTCATTGTCCCTTGACACCCAGGCACATCAACAAAGAAACAATCTTCCCATGTGAACTGAAGGGTGTACAAATTTCCAAAGCTAGTCCACATCCTGTATATTATTCAACCAATGATTGCCTATCTTGCTGGAGTTGATATGAGACCATTTGAGTGGTAACAACAACAAATTGTTTGTGGAAGTTTTATCCACACAGATAATGTGTCAAAGAAGACTGCCTTACATGTATGTTCCAACATCCCTTCTAGGCCTACATGTATCTGATAACCCCTTGTTATATGCGTTCTTGGGTTTGGAGCTAGGGTTAGGGTTAGGGTTGGGCTAGGGAACAGTTAGGATTATGAAGATGCATCAGGGGTGTCAGAAAATGGGTGTCGGAACAAAGGGGTAGTGGAACGTGTTCGAACATAGGGTGTGGGTGTTGAAAGATAGGGATGTTGGCACATTAGGGGTGCCATTGTCAGCACATATGGGTGTCGGAACACATTTTGGCATGTCTAGGTGTGTCTGATTAAATTTTATTTCTCCTTCAGGTTTGACCATGATGTTCCGGGTGCCCCTCCCCAGCCCATGAGTATTGCACCTCCTCCCATGATCCCAATGGCCCAGAACATCTCCTGGGGCCAGGCGCAGATGCACCCGATGTACCCCCAGGTCATGACGTCCCCGTACTACGCCCAGCCACACATGATGCAGATTGCACAGAGGTCAGATATGACCATGATGCCTGACGGGTCACAAGTCACCGAGGAGAGGAGAGGTTACTGACCCGGCCCTCTTGGGGATGTAGGAATGGTTTCTTACAACAGGTGAGTGTCTATTTTAGAAGAATTTATTTTTATTTAAAGGGACTGTACACTATTGGTAATTACTCAAAACAATTGTTAAAAACTTTGCTTTGTGACCAGCAATGGAGAGCTGTTGATAGTACAAAACATTGTGCGAAACAACTCTCTCTGAAGTAACATAGTTTTTAAGGAAAATATCAAATATCAACTATTAACAGACATCAGCGAAGGGTTTTTTAGCCATCTGAAAAGCAAACACATTTGTGCAAAAATGGTGTTTCATTATTCTGTTGCAAATTTGATGACAAATTTTCACAGTTTTGTTATTTTATGCATTTGTTGGGATACACCAAGTTATAATACAGGTCTTTTCCAATTGTCAAAGGTGCCTTAAGTCTCACTTTTTCAACTCTATTGAGTAATGACAGATACTTAATACCCACAAAGACAATGGGATAAATCTTCTCTTACATGTCGTCAAGCTTGTTCAAATAAATAGTCATGTGTGTGTTAACCTGTGATTGGAAGTTTTTCTCAATATTTATGTTTGGTTTGCGGTAACACCATGTGTATATCTACTTGCCATGTAGAGTATGTTCTTTAGAGAACTGTCTTACTATATATACTACCACCGCGGAGTAGGATATTAAGAATTTTCAGGAGATTTCTCAGTTCTGAAAAGAACTGTCCTTCTTTTAAGCTACTACCTGGGCGTAAGGTATCAAATCGGCTGGAACTACTTCTGGTCCATTATTGATTTGAGATCCAAGTCCTGTGCTCTTGTGAATTTTTCCCCAGTTTCATCAAGACTCTACCTATTCACAAAGGTGAATTTGACCTTGGAGCCTCTCTTCAAACTTCAATTAACTTAGTGATTTTTTGTTTATCTTTGATGGTTTTTGTGTTCTCATTTCAGATTGTTTGATGCACAACCATGTACCATAGAGCAGGACTGAAGGCGCCCATGTCTACAAATGCTGGGAGTCTATCCTTAATATTGTCAAACCCCCCACACTTGTGTTAGCTGGTCATTCTCTTGTTAGACTAATGATTACAAATGGAATCTGTCTCCTTTTTATATCTGTGTGGATTCACGTACCGTGTCGTATTATCTATTCTAGCTTTTAGACAGCGACCCTTTTAAAATAATTTTATACTCGGAGACTCAGCGACTGCTATGAAACATGAAATCATATCAGTAAAAGGCGACCAAGGTATTTTTGCAAAGATACAAGAAATACTGTGTTATTTTATCCCTTGAATGTTAAATCAGTTTAGGCAACGTTTATGTCAAATAAACGAAAGAGTAACCACCAAACCTTGATATTCATGTTTCATGGGAGTTCCTGATTCTGTTTTCTGTCCTGTTCTTGATACATGCATGAAAGCGTGCGCACTTATGATCAAGGGATGTCTGGACGCTGTCGACGCGCCGATTCTGTGATCTTCAATGAAGAGCCTCCCCAAACGCGGAGAGCTGCAAGGCGTCTGTCCACAACATCTGAGGGTTACAAATAACAGGCCAGCCCTCCATGCGTCATGTGATAGACAATGCGATCTTCTGTTGTCATAATAACTTGTATTGATTTTGTTTTTTAAAATGATGTTTCCATCTTATTAGTGCAAAACAACCGATGGTTGTATTGGAAGTGATTTTTTAAGGTGTTTTTTCCCCCCAAGGAGTTTTTCATGGCTCATTGGGACATCATGTCATGAATGTGTTTTGCGTTTAAATACCAAACTTTCTTGTGTGGAGTTATATTTTAAACAAATAAGGGGGCAGTGATAACGATGTGTTTTTATGTTTTTGTAATGTGTACTTTGAAAGCTCAAGTTCGATCTGTCTGCACTAATCTTTTTACCTGATCAGATAGATTCATGAATCTTTACACAAGACGATCAAACTTGAGAGAAAATGTATTATTATTTTTTTTCGGAGCAGAGGGACACACACAAATCTACAATTCCCTTAAAAGCAACTTAAAAAGTTGGCTTTTAGAAGATAAGGGGATCTACTCTACCTTGCCTTAACTATTTATAAACATGTACCTGTAATGTTTTTGGATGCAACGTGGTTAGAGTAGGCTATTCATGTTCCAAATTAGTAGGGGGAAGGGTGCAGGATTTACCAAAGACTCTCAAGATTTTGTCCTCTTTTTGCGATGATTTTTCTCTCTTTTCATTCGATATTGAAGTGAGTTGCTTTGCAAATATCCACACCAAAGATCCACTAATGGATATCTACTTTACAAGTAACAGTGGGATTTGGGGGAAAAAAACTCAGGAGCTTGGTTTGTGGCATAAAAGAGTAATAATTCACTGCAAGCTAATGGTGTGATTTTCCTGAACATTTTTGGGGGTAGATGATGATCTTGTACAAGCGTTAAACTTTACCACTTTTTTTTATAGAATGGATTGGATAAAATGTTTGAAATTAAAATTAGGAAACTAGGTTTATTTCGCTGGTCATCAGGAAATATTTGTTATTGGAAGATAAGAAAAAGTTTCAGCTGATGTTATTGTTGGTTTGATCCAAAGAATATTTTATTTTATTTGTAATAATTTATTACTTGATTGTCGTTCTTTTTTCGGTTGTTGAGAAAAATGGTGTATTCAAGATTGTGGTAATCTGGAAGAAAAATCTACCTTTTTTTTTTATCACTAACATTTCTTGAGTCTTACTTGTTATGTCTTATGTGGAAATTTACTAAGGTTTGAGTGCTTCAGGCTTACAGTTGTTCTAAAGTTTATTAAAAAAAGAAAGAAAGAAGAGAATTATTTTATTTTTTCCTACTGATGTCTTTGTGTTATTAATTTCCCAAATGGTGATGTCATGGTTCAGTGTCAAAGGTCAATATTGACCAATGGGGGGAACATCTGCGGTTATTTCTAATGGTAGCTTTCCATTGAGGGGTGAAAACAAGTCGGAGGGTTTGATTTTTTTTTCCAAGGGGTAAAGTAAGTTGCAGTGTACAGTGTTTAGTCTAACCAAGTATTTTGTACCTTTTGTGTGTAGATTGGTGACTTGTAGTGACAGTAGAATAGCGATCTTTAGTGTTATTTTTATTGGCAGTCAGGTTCTTCCGACTGTAGAAAGATGATATATGTTTGTAACAATTAAGAGATTCCATACAATCCTTGTCTTGTTGTGTGGGAGGAATTTGTCAAAGTGTTTCTGCGGGAGATCGGAAGTGGGGACCGGCAAAAGATTTCAGTTTTAAATGAGAGATTCCTTCATATCTGTTTTGTGTTTAATAGTTTCGTTTGAGTTTTCATCATTGTCATATTTTAACTAGTTGAGGATTATTGAACTATAATTATGCACATTAGTTTAATTAGATTAATATGAATATATACATATCAATTAGCAGCTTTCTCTCATGAATATGCATCAAGAATATTGTTAATTTATATTTTGTGAGTTTATGTCGACCAGTGATTTTTGTTTTTCTTTCCTGTGACTTGAGTAAGTGACCTAATTGTATTATTATGTAAAGTTTTAAACACAATGTGTACCTTATTTTGTTAGTATTAGATCCATGCATACTGTTCATATTCCTCAGAGGGCGCTGTTCATATTCAGTAGTTAAGTTATGAAAGTCCATTATGCGGTGGTGTCTTGTAACTACGGAGTAACTAACTAACAAGAGCAAATTTTGGGTGGACCCCTTAAGAGAAAGAATTATTTGATGGTCAACATGCTTTACAAAAGGTGTACTATTGCTCAAGTGTATGTAATATCTGGGCCCGATTTCATGGACCTGCTCCACCAGAAAATGTTGCTTAACAACTTCCTACTTAAAACAAATGAGTTGGCAACCGGTCACAGACGGTACATGCAACTTGGTATGTTGGCTGGTACCCTCATTCTACTAGTAGTGTTTGCATAATTGTTTGCTGTGCTACTTTTTGTGCTAAAGCAGCTCTGTGAAGTTTTGCCCTTTTCTCCATCAGAATCAAGGACTATGCATAATTAAGTAGTGTTTGCATAACTGTTTGCTGTGCTACTGCTTACGCTGAGGCAGCTCCATGAAATTTGGCCTTTTTCTCCATCAGAATCAAGGGCTATATTTGAAAAACAAACTGGAAGGTCATTCATGCAATTCAAGCACAGTTCTAGTTATCTATTTAGTCACTATGTACACATTTGTAACTTTACAAACGCATGGATTTGGAGGCCTTCAGCGCAGCAGTCTTGGACTTTTTTGCAAAATTTTGAATCTAGCATTGACGCGCAGCAGCAAAATTGATGTTTTGTGACACATTGTCTGTTGTGTGAGGACTCGCACAAATAAAGGGAGCGTGCACGCTCAAAAGTTGGGCATGTTGTACATGCAAAAGAACGCTCCTGTGGGCACATGACCGCAATCCATTGGTTCACCAGAGCAATTTCTACATGAGTGAAAACGCACATTATAGTATGGTTCCAGTAGCACTTTCCAGCGGTCCAAGGGCAATCCATGAGCATACACTGGAATATTAATTCCTACCATTGAAATTTTTGAGACACTCCACACTCCATGAGGACAACCTGTTGTAGCGAAGTTATGGATTTTGTCCACTACATAAGATAGATACATGTTAGAGATTTAAGTGAGCGTACTTTTAGTTCATAATACTTATATACAGACGGTTGTTATTTCACGTAAGTGAGCACTTAATGGATGTATATAGTTCTTTAAAACAAAATGAGGATCTATATGATTTGTTATTTTCTCGCTTTTTCTCTCTTTCCTCACTTATAGTTTAAAAAGAGAATTTTTGTTGTCTTAATTGGGAAGAAAGATTGATGGACTGAACCTGTATCCGGATATAATTCATTGCAAAACTTTAAAATGTAAACGCTGAAATTCTTGGGTAGGGAATATTGACAATAAGTTTGCTAGCGTGCTTAATCACTGATGTAACAATGCATCCAAGTCAAGCAAGAGAATAATGCAAAAGGGACAGGAGGATTTCAAACCCACTGAGCTTAATTTGTTTCTTCTCATGTACTCTTTGAGGATATAAAACAAATCTAGCATGACAAAAATAACAGAAAGGTGTACTTGTTAGGATATAGTGCCGACTTTGAAGTGTTAAGTTATGGCGGACATGTCTGGCTGTCCACAGTCCACTGTCAAGTTTTCTCCCTAAAAATGTTTTCAAAGCAAGTTAAGGCTCTTTAAGTTTTCATTGTAATTTAATGATGAGTTAGATGCTTTAAGATAGTATTTGGTTGAGACATTGATTTGAGAAAGATCATTGTTTTGGCCTGATTTTATTATGGCTGTTATCAGGTAATGATGTTATCGTCAAGAAATTGTGCAAATTCTGCAGAAACTGTCCGTCTTTTTGCGTACTTTTTGTTGTTGTATCGATTCCTTCTGATATTCCTTCTCTTCAATTGGATGAGATGTCAACTTTCTGATAATCGTTTATCCAATTGCGTTGCTATTAATTTACACCATTGTAAAATCTGATCTTCTGACGTGTTTTGTGGCAGTATGATTTGTGCAGTCACCATCTAACTTGTGCTATGTCATTCAATCTTGTGAACCAGCTTGGCATGTATTTCAAAATGACTGCATTGACAATAATATTCAATATTCATAAATATTATATGAATTAGCATTGCTAGAAAAAAATTCCACTGATCATTTATATGTCATTACTGACCCATTTCACAACACGCACATATGCACATATCTTGTCCGCTGTTTTTAGACTTAAAAAAAAATTACACAAATAAATTGACACCCAAAATGGCTGTTATGTGCGCATTGTAAGGAGACGCTTACTGTGTCATGCAGTGGGTCAATGGAAAATAATTCTCTCATATTTTGGGCAAATAGGCATTAAGGTTATTTCAGTGCAAAATAGCGCTCCGCATGAGTGATGTCACTTTTGCTCAGAATACCGGTATGTCAGACAAACATTCCACCACTAGCTCTTACTCAATCACAGCGTCAATGTGCCAAACAGCAGTAGTACAGTCAGTGGTTCACCCAGTCAGTACATGTGAAAGTAGACATGAAGCTTTGACTCGCGCGCAGCTTAAGTTAATTTTGACACGCGTTGTCTAAGATCCAGGTAGTATGGGCTTCTATTTTTATCATTAGTGCAAAGTGCTGGTGTTTAATTCTCGATAATTGTATTTCATCATTGATTTACGACCTTTCAATATTTTGTCAAAGATTCGTATAATGCAAATGATTAGCTGTTCTTGCAAATGTGTTTTTGATTGATTAATCTTTACATAATGAAGCTCAGTGGTTCAGGCTGATATGGACATTGCAGTAACCAATACGGACATTGCAGTAACCAATACGGACATTGCAGTATCCAATATGGACATTGCAGTAACCAATACGGATATTGCAGTAACCAATATGGATATTGCAGTAACCAAAACTTCTTGTAAAACAGTGCTTAGATACAGGAACCATTCACAGCGTTTTATAAAGGGTCAACAAGTTTATTTTGACTTGTTAATTATAACTGAAAACATTTTTTTCTTTTTTTTTCTTCTTGGAATTGCTTAAATGTTGGTTCATTCGATTGTTTTTCAACCAATGGAATTCACACACTTATGAAACATTAATCTTGTATGATTTCATTGTTTGTTTTCAGTATTTGTTTGTCTTGTTGGGGTGTTGATTTGTTTGTATAGATGGATTTGTAAACTTGAGTTTTGCAGGGTCTTTTTTTTTTTTGGGGGGGGGGGTTGTTTATCAACTCTGGCCTCATTTCTTATTGTTGATGGGTCTTTAATTTGTTTGGAAAATCCTATTTGATCATGGAAATGTGAATTGAAAGTAAACTATTTTGTTTGTCGTTTGCAGGGATCAATGCAATGTTTTTTTTAAACCTTTGAACAAGGACAATATGAAAATGTGTATTTGTTTGGTATTGCCGTTTGTCCATCTGCCCTCGAGGCAATCTCTGTAAATAAGTTTTTTATTTTATTTTAATAATGATTTTGTTGCTTTGAGTTGATGTGATTTGGTTTGGTTGTGCCGTCTTTGTGCTGTGTGTCTCTCTTCTTTTTTTGATTTCTGTCTTCTTGTGGACTCGCTGCAAAACGATGAAGTACATGATACACCTTATGTAGTTGTGGTTGAAAACTTGCTTCAAATTGGGCAATAATATTAAAACCTTGTTCTGTGATAATTTTGGCATTTTAAAAATCTGAACCTGTTTCATCAAGTAATGGTTGACAGGCATGATATTTTCCCTACTTAGTCTGGTTTCCAATTTTTGGGCCCTTGGTGAAAAATTAATTGATTCAATAGCCTGAAAACTCTGTTTAAGCCTGCACCATGTGTATGTAGGTCAGCCATTGTACTTGATAACAAATGTTTTCCAATGACCAAATATCATGCCTGTATAGATTTGAGCTTACTAACTCCACATTCATTTGCTACTTCTTGTTACAAAAAAAACCCCAACAATTTTTATCCATGTAGTGTCAAAATTAATTAAAGATGCTATATCAGATTTTTGGCCGATTTCACCCAAAGGTATTTTGATGGGGGTCGAGAAAGTTACAAGCTTTCATTTGAGCCATTGCTCAAAAAAGTCCGCCAATTATTAGTAGCAGTGAAATAAAGTGCTCAAAATTAGTTTTTGTCGGGATCCCGACAATATATCACGTGATCAATTCTTATGTGTTTTATAAGAAACGTTTTAAATTTTTGTCATGGTTCCTGACCATTAAAAGTAAAAGTTAAACTTTTTTTCGTTAGAGCGGGTGATACTCTTTGAAATACCGTTCACTCAAAAAAATCTATTTTTTAATGTTTGGGCCAAAAATCTGACATAGCATCGTTAAGCAACTGATCATATTCAACTAGCCATTGTTTATTGATGTATAAGACATGGACTCTGATTAATATGGTATCCTTATCAGGAGAAATATTCTCTGAAACTGCCTGTTAGTTTTATATAAATTCCTCCTTTTGTCTTCTTCTTTCCCTTAAAAAAGTAGTATAAACTTATTGATTGTTTTCATATCCCCCTACAAAAACATTCAGTGTACCAGTGTAATAATAGTTGCCATGGTGTTTTGGAACGAGTAAAAGGAAATGCATATTGTTGTGTCCATCTACTCTGACCTATTGTGTGAATGGCTCTTTTTTTATTAAGTTGTGTCTGTCACTGTTCAGTGGTTATCCATCAGTTGTTCTTTGGGGGCCAGACTGGCCCTTAGAGAGGGTCGTATTTTCAAGTCTGCACACAAGGTTAATGTCTACTCAGTGACTCGTTGGAGTTCGGGTTTTTTTTTCTCTTCGATTTTTATGTTTTTGCATCTCCTGATTTCAGGAATTTTTGTTCGTTGATTTCTATTGATCAGATTCTCTCAAAGAGGCACAACGCCCTTGGATCGGGCGCTTTAGGCTATAAAATCGTTTGTTATGAAACGAATATACATTTGTTTGGAAAGATGCTTTTAAAGTTCAATATACAGTGATTTCAACAAATATTCCTCAAATTCATGTGGTTTTTCCTTTAACATTTACTTGAACCTGAAGGTCTGTAATTTTGTTTTGAGTCAAATATTTGGGTAAAAGGAAAACCTGAAGGTCTGTAATTTTGTTTTGAGTCAAATATTTGGGTAAAAGGAAAATCCAAAAAAGAAATTCAAGGGATATTTGTATGATTTATAATATTTTACTTTTAAATTATCTTTCTAAACACTTTTTTTATAGCAGAAAGTGCCCCTACGGCGCTGTCTGCTGCTGCCACACTTGGGGGGTTGCTCCATAAAATGCTCAAGCTTGTGCTGTCTACATGGTGCTTATTATCTCAATCTGCCTATCGAAGTGAAGTTCATGGTGTAACCCATCTGGTAGTCAATTCTGGATAGCAGATATTCACCTAAAAAAGAGACATTTACAGGATCTGTTTTTTCTCATTGGATAGCCAAATCAAGTACATCACCACCCAGTCCACTGTGCATTATTGCTTCAGTGCTTCACCACAATAGGACCTATGCCCAGGCTGTAGATCTCCACCCACTTGCACAGAAGAGACAACAATGGCCTCTATTCACAAGGACAACACTATCACTGGGGAAGATTTGAATGCATGCACAAGCCAAATACATGTAGTGTACTCAAGACACCAACTCATTGCTCTAAGATCATGTGCAAGTAACATTTTGCCCCAAGAGCAGTTTAATGCTGCAAAGAAACATGGCATTCTCCGGACAAGAGGAAGACGAGCGGGTTCCCACTGTCAGAGACGCAAGACTGATGTGAAAAAGAAAAGTAAGATAACATATTCTCCTTCCTCAATAAATACCCAGGATCAAGATAGTACATCTGCACTCAGTAATGGTGATCTTTCTACCAAAGCCTACCCATTACCTGCTGCATCATTACTCTATCCATGTGGCCGGTGCAACCAGGAAGTGCTCAACCACCATCACGCCGTCGCATGCGACCATTGCAGTATCTGGTTCCATTGTGCTTGCATGGGGATATCGGATAAACATTACAGAAACCTATGTGAAAACTGTAAATTGCCATGGCAATGCGGATGTAGCTCCCAAAATGTTTCATCATCTGCGCCAGACTCTGTTTCCAGTGTAGATTCATCCAATTTGTTTGAAACGCTTCCGACACCTGATCTTTCTGAGTCCAATCTCTCCACAAACTTACCAATTCATACTTCAGCACCAACAAATTCTGAGCCAAGTAAAAACTCGGAGACAAAAAATTACTTGGTATGCAAATTAACTGCAACGGACTCAAAGGGGCAAACAGCAAACTGAAGTTCACAGCTGCAGTCATACAACACCAGCCAGACATCATTTTTGGTTGTGAATCCAAGCTGGATGAGAGCATTTCTACTTACTCTGTGTTCCCTGAGGAATATGAAGTTTACAGAAAGGACCGTTCAGCTCATGGTGGGGGTGTCTTTCTAGCAGTCAGATCTGACATCATTGTTCTTGAAAGGCCCGAATTTGATTCCGACACAGAAATGATCTGGGCATCAGCAAATTTTACTAAATATGGTTGTATCTATATCGGTAGCTGCTACCGTCCACCGAATGCAACGATCATTACCATGGATCATGCACAAGACAGCCTCAGCAAGATCCTCTCCAAGCACAAAAACCTACCCAACATTATCTTAGCTGGGGATTGGAATTTCCCAGACATTGACTGGAGTAATATGGAGACTACAAACATGCAGACCCAAGCACAGCATAACAGGTTCCTCACTTTCCTCAACGAAAATGGCCTTGTTCAACTAACCAAGGACATAACTAGGCCAAGGTCAGCTTCCATACTGGACCTGGTACTGACATCAAATACTGAAATAGTGGAAAACGTGAGGGTGAAGCCTGGTATAAGTGACCATAACATTGTCCTCTTCAACATTAACACGACACCAAAGTCACAGAAAAAGCCCCGGCGCACAATCTACAAGTATGATAAAGCAGATCAACACTTAGTCAAGATGAAACTGAAAGAAGCATCAAGTGAATACTTCACTAAAATCCCAGATGACTCACCAGTAGAGGACAACTGGAAATTCTTCTGTCAAGCCATTACCAATGCCATGACACTTATTCCCCATTTTACCGACAAAGGGAAACCTAGCCACCCCTACATCACCCAGAAGATCATCAAACAGATGAATAAACGAGACAGGTTGTACAAGAAAGCAAGGAAAACCATGACCCCAGAAACATGGGGCAGGTACAAATCCAAACGAAATGAAGTCCAGAGGATGCAGAAAAACGCACACGATACTTACATGAACAACATCATAGGGAGCAGCCTGAAGACAAATGGCAAGAAGTTCTGGACTTTTGTAAGGTCACAGAAGAGAGAATCACTTGGAATCCCCACTCTCAGGGTGGCTGATGAGACCTATTCTACAGACAAGGAGAAAGCTAAAGGCCTCAATGATCAGTTCGCCTCTGTCTTCACCCATGAGAGCAACTCTGATGATCTCCCAGACAAAGGTCCCTCCCCATATACACCAATAGAAGATCTGACCGTAGGGCTAAATGGAGTGATGAAACAGCTCAAACGGCTAAAAACTAACAAGGCTAGTGGCCCCGATGAGATCCCAGCACGCATGCTCCATGACTACGCTGATGAAATTGCACCCATCTTAACTCACATCATCAAGCAGTCCTACCTTACTGGTAAGCTACCATCTGATTGGTGTAAGGCCCGTGTTGTGGGTATCTACAAAAAGGGCAGCAAGAGTGATCCATCAAATTATCGCCCTGTTTCCTTGACTTGCATATGCTGTAAAATCATGGAGCACATAGTCCTGAGCCACATGGCTAAGTACCTTGCTGCAAATAACATCATCATCAACAACCAACATGGTTTTCGTGAGAAATTGTCATGTGAAACGCAACTCATTCAAGCCATTGATGACTGGGCCCTTAACATCAACAACAAACACCAGACAGACGTCTTGTTCCTAGACTTTAGTAAGGCCTTTGACAGAGTAGCTCATCGCAAGTTGTTGCACAAGTTAGATTACTACGGCATCAGAGGCAGAACCAAAGCATGGATCCAAGGTTTCTTGAATGGTAGGACCCAGCAAGTTGCAGTCAATGGCACCTTGTCTGCACCTGCAGATGTTATATCTGGAGTCCCTCAAGGCTCTGTACTTGGTCCAGCCCTTTTCCTTCTTTACATCAATGACATCAATGAAGGTATTATGTCAACAATGAGGCTTTTTGCCGATGACAGTGTAATCTACAGGTGTATCAAGTCCCGTAGAGATTTTGCAACTCTCCAAGCTGATCTCCAGGCAGTCTTTGAATGGGCTCAGAAATGGGACATGAGCTTCAACATCACAAAATGCTGCCACCTCTGCATCACCCTGAAGAAGACAAAGTTGGATCATACCTTCACAATCTCTGGTCAGGAAATCCAACACGAGAAAAAATGCAAATATCTTGGAGTCACCATCACTGACAACCTAAGCTGGAACACTCAGGCAGAAGCAGTCAGAGCCAAGGCTTCAAGATCGCTTGGGTTGATCAGACGCACCCTTGGAAAATGTAGCAAGGAAGTCAAGGAGACGGCGTACAACACTCTAGTAAGACCACAACTTGAATTTGCCACAAGTGCATGGAACCCGAACACAAACCGCAACATCAGAATTGTGGAGAGCGTCCAGCGCCAAGCAGCACGTTTTGTCATGAAGGACTACCACCAAGAATCAAGTGTGTCTGACATGCTGACATTGCTGGGATGGGACACCCTGCATGACAGACGTCTCCTTCATCAGGTCGAAATCCTCTACAAGATACTACATGGCCAAATAAATATAACAATTCCTCCAAACATCATCCTAGAGAACAGACGATCAAGCCGACACAACCAGACAAATCAACATAGCCACACCTACAGGCAACCATTCGCCAGAGTTGACTGCTACCTCTACAGCCCTTTCCCAAGAGCTGTTAGGATTTGGAACAGGCTACCAGTGGCTGCAGTCACTGCAACCAATCTGAACGGGTTCCAAAGAGAAGCACTGCCAGCTATAAGAAAGATGGAGCTACCAATCCCTCTTAGGACAAATTGACATTATCACCACCTTATAAGCACTATCTTGAAAGCACAGGCACAGAGCGCAAATGGAAATTGCAACCCACCCTCTCCAGGACAGCAGCAATGCTTATGGGAGAGTACAACAATGCAAGATGCAAGATGCCCAATCCGAAGGTGATTTGTCACTTAACATCACCCCCCCCCCCCCAACAAAAAAAGAAAGAAAGCTGTTGGTAATTATGGGAGCTTAGGCCTTACATCTTGACCGAATTAAGAGCTGCTGAAGTAGCAAGGGATATTATATTAGTTTTTATTACTTGGTGATTTTTTTTTTTATAAAAAAGGAGCAGGGTGTCAGTCACAGATCTACCTTTTTAGATTTAGATCAATCAGACTTCTCTCAAAGTTTTATGAGTATATTCCCTGAACAACTCATCCACTCCCACTGTAGTGTACCATAGTTTATGATATTTTGCATAACTTTTCTGAAAAGACAGCTTAAAAAAAAAATTGTTTTATCAATTTCATTTGAAAGTCAAGTAGGTAGATAAAGGTCAAAACAAAACAATTTTTTTTCCCCCGCAGACTATTTCAGCCGAAAGAGAAAATAGGGATGTAGCCTAGAATGGTCAGGTCTAAACATGAATCTCAACTACAAAAAGGGCGGGAATATGCTTTCTTATGTAACCCCTACACCAAAGCCGAAGGAAGCCGTCGTTAGGGACAAAGGCAAGTTAGGAAGGGGATTTAGGCATTCTTTCTTAGTTTTTCGCTGGCTGGGCGCCGGGGTGCGCGCTTGAATTGTGCTCTCAAAGTGTGCCACGCCCAACAAGAGAAATAGGCGAGCGACTCGGAGCGGCCCCACACAGATTATGGATTAACTTGCCTTTGGTTATTTATGTTATGCGGATTAAATTTAATAAATCTGCCTTTTAAATACATTCTTCATGCGAATTAAGGTCTTCTCAATATGATGACCTTAAACAGTGTGTTTTATTTCGATTAATAATTATGTTGGGGTTGCGTATCGTATGCCCCAGTTTAAAAACCGCAGATAGAGCAAGTTTGAGAGCATGCAATAATACAAACAGAAACTTTTATTACAAGACCGTATTTTAGTTTCTACTCGCATAACAAACATTTAGGGCTACGATGTTGTTGAATAGTATTGTCCAAACGATCAAATGAGTAGCTTAGCCCATTTTTCACGTGTAACACAGGCCTTGCCCTTTCAAAAGTGCAAAGGCCTTGCTCTTTCAAAAGTGCAAGAGTCAATAACTTTTCCTTTTATCAAGTTTTAAACCACTGGATAACGCACTGCATCGCGATCGTCTGCTAAAATGTGCTACGTCGTTCTCTGTTGGTAGATGGCGCGCTTTCATCCGGTCAATGAAAAGATTACACTGAGCTTTTTGTTGATTGTAATCACACACAACATCGAGAGAGGTTAAGATGGCCACTGCTGACTCGCCAGGTCCGAACACCGACTGGCATAAAAACATCACTTGCAGGTTTGTTTCTCTTGCGATTGCATTATTTTTACCGCTTTTTGATAGAATTATCAATGATCTTTCGTGTAATGTATTTTAATTGTGCAATGGATCGTTGCAAAGTTTGATGCTGGTTGGCTAAAAAATAGAATCAAGTTGATCAGTAAGTAAATATTTCCAACCACCCACAACACTGTACTGTTGTTTGTTTGATCATTTCTACCTCCACGGTTTGATCAACATTGATAAACTGTGCAATATTGCAGTGAAAATGTTGTACGCGACTTGATCTTGATCTTGATATAATGATTGATCGGCTCCTTACTAGGAACACCTCTCAATGAGGTTAGTTAGGGTTGGAGGGAGGAACTCCTAGTCCTACCCTCCCTAGTATTATGGATGAGTCGATTTTATGAGTACATGATCATGATGAGTGTACGCCGAAACTTGGTGGGGCCAGTGCCATGCTGGTTGTTAAGTAAAAGCAAAGAGCAATTTTGGATCCAGTCGTTTTCCCTGTTGCTAGCTGATTTACATGCCTACCTCCATGGTACAATATGTACATGTATGGGCGTTGTTCCTAAATAACCAACTAACTAAGCACTATTGGTAAAAATCAGTGCTACTTACCATGCTTACTGCGTGCTAGTTTAAACATGTTAAATACTTGCCAACTTTTTAGTTAGTTATTGAAACAAACCATGTTGAATAAACCCAGGAAAAGTTTCCGTATGGCGCCACCACTTTTTCATTCCATATGGAATAATATAGTATCTAATTTACCTCAATGAGATATCCCTTTTTGTAAAAATGAGTGAAAGGTAGTGGCGCCATACAGAAAATTACCTTGATCATCCTCTGACTGTTGATGACCTTTTGCGGTACTTGCAACAGCTGTTATTTTATTTTAATTAATGTGTGATTTATCATTCATGAATAGAAAGAAGTTTAGATTAACACCAGTTCTGTGCTTTCCATGAAAAAAAAAAAAGGCAGAATTCACTTACAGTTAGTTACAATACAGACACTAGACTGACTAGTTTAGGTCAAATAGTAGGCCTAGTACATGTATGAAACGTGGGGGAACAAACGTTTAATGTATGTTAAAGGAACACGTTGCCTTGGATCGGACGAGTTGGTCAAAACAAAAGCGTTTGTAACCGTTTTTTATATAATGCATATGGTTGGAAAGATGTTTTAAAAGTATTATACAAAGATCCACACAAGTTTGCTTCGAAATTGCGTTGTTTTCCTTCTACTGTGCAAACTAACACTGTCGGCCATTTATGGGAGTCAAAATTTTGACCCCCATAAATGGCCGACGTGCTAGTCGACGAGATAAAAGGAAAACCACGCAATTTCGAGGTATGTTTGTGTGGATCTTTGTATTCTACTTTTACAGCATCTTTCTACCCATATGCATTTTATAAAAAACGGTTACAAACGCTTTTCAAAGACCAACTCGACCAATCCAAGGCAATGTGTTCCTTTAAGTGTTATTTTTAATTGTCATCAAACTAGAATTTGAGTAAGTCATGTTTTAGAGATTTTGTGCATCCACAAACATCCATTAAGATTGAAAAAAATAATGTATTCACATATTTACACCTAACTTCCATGTTGGTATAAAGATGGTCATGTTCCCTTGTTGAAATATTTGTGGCTGAAATACTAAGGTTTAACAAAAAGTAAGCTGGTAAGTAAAATATTGTTTCTACAGGACAACAGTCAAATACTGACAGGAAAAACAGGAAAAAGTTAACATATTGACCTGAAAAATCAAGAGGCTAGTAATTAAGATTCAACTTGAAAAAAGAAGAAGAAATTAGGCCTTTAAGCATCCGTTGGTGTTAAAAAGGAAAAAATACTCTTCAAGTTTATACAAACTTTCTGTAAAAAGAAAGTATAGTTTGCCCTTACACAACCTAACCACTCCGTTCCTTGAACAATGGTGTGTCTACTCTTTGCCGAGCAATCAAGCGCTCCAGTCTCAACTCTGGTGTTTCTGATCAGCAGAGTGTGGGTTCGACTCCCAGTCATGGCATCAATGATGTGTTCTTTAGAGCAAGATATTTTTAATCGTTACTGCTTTGGAGATGGAACTCGGATATATAAGACATAAAGCCATATGTCTTGTGTGTTATAAAATGCACAGGGCTCGAATTTGGGAGAGGGCTCAAACTCGGGAGAAGAATCCATCCTGGTACAGTATGTAGCTCAACATTTGACTGCACCAAATTTTATTTTACATGACCAGATTCAAAATGAGTTGAACAAACACTAAAAGAGAAGATCTAATCTTATTTGTCATCCTAATTCAATGCTGGACAGAAAAAAAATTCAGATTCATATTTATTATCAACCTTTTTTTCTCAAAGAAGATATTACCCAATGAGGTTTTACTGTTGATTGTCAATTGAAAAAAACACAATAACTCAGACCCTTCTGGTCGTGGTTTTACTGCTGAAAGTACTGACCTCGGGCCTGCTGTCCTGTGTTAAAAATTGATCTCTGATGCATACTACAATAACTCAGTACACATATCCGTAAGAAGGGTTTCGCCCTTTTTGTTTCTGGCATAGTTAGCTAGATTCAGTTTATGCCACAGTACCTTGTAATTTAGATTACTTGTCTTTAAAAAAAATCAAGTTGTGTACCATACCTTTTGAAACTGCAATTATGTTGTATCTCAGGTATTATATCCACGGGGTCTGTCGGGCAGGAGACAATTGCCGATATGCTCACGACCAATCAGGAAAACCGTCCAACATTTGCAAATTTTATCTGGGTGGCAACTGCCGCTTTGGAACAACATGCAGGTACAATATTTAATGTTCCTTTATAGTAAAATGTTATGGTTATTTTTACTAAAACATTTTTAAGAAGTAAGAACATTGACGGTCCTGCCTACGAAGAATGATGCTTATTATAGTAGGACGAATGGGGGAAATGTTTTGGGGAATTGTGCCTTTGATGATACACGCGTGGAATTTTGCACACAGACAAGAGTATGAAATGAGGAAGATGCTTTGCTTTTGCCATCACAGATCAAAAAGATGTAGGTAAAATGACAAGCAAAAATATCAAAACTTTCAAACTGGCAGCCATTGCTTAAAAATCTGAGACTTCTCTGCTGCAGCAGCCAAGTACCTTTCTCATAACTTCGATAACTTTTTCTCTTGACTTTGTGCCAAATTCCTTGCTTGTATCATCAAAATGCACAATCCAATCATTTCTAAGAATTTATGTTTCAAATGAGCAAAACAATGAATTTGCACTTGCTTCCGATGAACTTTGACAATCCCTTTAACATTTCAGAGGGTCAAAGGATAAATGTGTTAAGTTTCAGTCTAAAGTACATTTAGGACATTTAGGCAGGAAAAATCCAAACTATTTTCTTGTCTTCACTCTACGCAGATTTGACCACGTGAAGCCGAAGCAAAAGCTATCAACTCAACAACAAAACAAAACCACCTCAAGCAAAACAAAAGCCACGCCTTCGCTAGAGCCCAGTGTCTCCAGCAAGATGGTGACCCTGAAGAAGGGAAAGGTCAACGGGTTAACCCAGAGGTCGTCAGGGTCACTAAGTCCACCTGGGAAAGTTCGGATGGAAGATGTCATTGGAGCAGCGGAATTTGTACCCGGTCAACTCTATATAGGCTCTGGTAGGTGAACCTCTTCATTTGGGCCCAATTTCCTGAGGCTGTTTTGCAGAAAGCCCTGCTCATGTTATTGTGCTCAGCAAAAAGAAAAAAAATTGTGAGCATCAGTTGCAACAACGGGAACTTTGGTAATTTTCACTGGAAGGCCTCACCATTTTCTAGAAAATGATTTTGTTTTTGTCAACTTTTTGGCTTGGAGGCTTTGTAAAATTGGCTGAGAATAGTAACTTTATGCACGTGTCCTCCATAGATTTGATACGGAGAGAGGGCACACTTGTGGAGTAACTTGTTGAGAGTTCAAAACTCCATGTACAGCCACAGACCTGTTTTGATCATGACAAGACAGCCCTCTTAACATTTCAATATTATTTTTGAATTTCATACAGGTGGTAAGTTGTAAGTACCAAAAATATATACTTTCACAACTAAGCAACTTTTGGCGAGAAAAGAAATCATGTGATGTTTTTCTTGCCACTTTCTTTATTTTATAGTATTTAATTCTGTTGTTGATTGTGAGGCGCTGTGTTCTTTGTCGAGCGCCATATCTGTGCCCTGTACTGTTGATATTATTTGTATAATTAACGCTCTACCAACAGTTCCACCGACGTACTCAGCCGCTGCAACCTCTGGTCTGGAGCCAACCGATGTAGACGACACCTGCTGCACGCCTTGCCAAAACAGTCCAAACAGCGATGAGTCCGCCACGCCTTGCAACGGCGGCACCAAGGAGCTGCTGTGCCCGTTTGCCTTAAAAGGGACGTGCCGCTTCGGTGAGAACTGCAAGTACATGCACGGGGACGTGTGTGACATGTGTGGATCTGCTTGCCTCATCATGGATGACCCTGTACAAAATAAACATCATCGTGAGGTATGTAGGAAGAGACTCAAGAGGGCCAACAGGGGCAGCTGCCTCCTAGCTATAGAAAGACCACGTTAGATCCATTTAAAGTTATGTTTTATTAAGCACTTCATGTCGGTCTTCGGGGCTTGAATTTAGGGTAAAATTTCCCAAGGCTTGTAGCGTAGGGCTTGTAGCTTAAAAAGTTGACCAGACCAGAATGTATTTCACAGACTAGAATCTTCATGAGAAAGAGCTTTCTGTACAGTTTAACATTTGTACAAGCAGTAAGAGAAGATTTGTCTCATTTGTCTTATGGGTTAGTATGTTTTGATACTCAACAGAATTAATTGTATAAATACCAGACTCAAGTTCAACATTTTAATAAAATTTCTTTGTGCTCAAGATATTATGTGGTGACTATTAGTGCTGGGCGAATAGTGAAATTTTGTTATTCGGATACCGCTGGCCAACTATCCGAAATTAACCGGATATTCGAATAGCTTTTTTGCCGCTAGAGGGCGCTGTTCGTTTGTGAATGAGCTCTTATAGACCTTATCGCAAATACTGGGGCGCGCGCGTAAAGCTTGGAATTAGGTGCATTGTGGTCTAGCTGGTAGCAAAGTTTGATGCATATGTATCCCACAATGCACCTCATTCAACAGTCTGCGCTTGCGCATTGGTATTTGCGCTTGCGCATTGGTATTTGCGATAAGGTCTATGGGCGGATTGATATTAGTTTTAGACAGTGTCACTCGGTTCATTCATAAAAATGACCGGATCTAATTTAAAGATGGCGATTTGCTTTTTGTTTTGATCGTGATTGACTCTACGTGAAGGAAAACTTTTGTAATCTTTGAACAAATTACGTGTGAAATGTCATTGTTTTAACTCTTCACGGAGGTGAGCATAGTTAAATACTTAATTTATGCTGTTTTATGCTGTCTTTTAATAGAAGTCTCATAAGAATTCAGACAAAACATTCATATCAGTTGTCGCCCGACGTCCGGGGATATTCGGATATTAAAGAATATCCGGTTACTCGGTTGTAATTATAGAATTATCCGGTTTGTAAATAGGTATTCGCGCCCTATGCGGATATCCGGTTAAGAAAAAAAAGGCATTCGCGGTTACGGATAGGAAAACCTATTTGCCATTAACCGGATATTCGAATAATTCGCCCAGGCCTAGTGACTATTATTCAATTGGCGGTCCGGTGTCAAATTCACGCCCTGGTGCTCCAAAAGAAGGCTAGGTCAGGCCTGATAGTTCATTGAGGCAATCACCTTTATGGCCCTGGTTATGGCCTTGATGCCCCTTGAAATATACTAGTAGAAGGCAAAGTATCGGGCATACTACATGTAGGTTTAGGCTAATGAGTTTTGTTATGTCTCCTGTTTTAGTTTTGCCTTGCGGAGCACGAAAAGAACATGAAAGAAGCCTTTGCCTTCCAAAACAGCAAAGAAGTCAAGTGCTGTATATGTTTCGAGCTCATCCTAGAGAAGATGCCAGCCAAAGATCGAAAGTTCGGCCTCCTTTCCAACTGTAACCACGCATACTGTTTGTCCTGTATACGCAAATGGCGCAGCGCCAAACAGTACGAGAAGAAAGTTGTCAGGTAAGTCACCATAGACTATTTCACAAAACATTATTTTTATTTAGACAATAACAGTGGTTTGATTTTGATTTTGGTTTGGTCCATTAAGTTAAAACAGAGGCCAGCCACCATCCCACAGTGACTGTGCCAAGGAGCTGCTGTGCTTGTTTGCCTTACAGTGTGATTTTTCTTCTCACCAACAGAGCATGCCCAACTTGCCGAGTCCCTTCGCCGTTTGTCACTCCCAGTGATTTCTGGGTTGATGAACCGGAGGAAAAGAAGAAGGTATTGGAGAGGTACAAACACGCCTTAAGGTAAGAGGATTTGGTTTTTCTTTTCTTTTTCGGGGGAAACTGGGAAGAATTTCATTAATTAGGATTTGAAACTTTGCATGGTGGAAATATGATATAGAAAGGTTTGTGGTAACACCATGTAATGACTATCTCTTATGAGTTGGGGTGGTTCTGAAAAGAATCGTTGGTTTAAACTCTGAACCAACAGTTCCTTTCATTACATGGTGTTACCGCAAACCTTTCTATAAAGAATTTCATTTGTTCTCATTCAGTTTCGAGGTGTCTTAAAGGCAGGGTATACATGTGTACGGTAATTGTTAAGATCCAGTATCCTCACTTGGTGTATTCCAACATATGAGTAAAATTACAAACCTGTGAAAAGTTGAAATCAATTGGTCATTAAATGTCTATAATTGGAATAGAAAAATGAAATCATTTGTGCATGGTAAAAAGAGCGCAATGGTAGCTAAATGGGAGCCCTAGTTTGAATGATTTAGGGAAACATAATTGAATTTAAATGCCTGTTAATAAAACTGAATTTGTGTTTTTTGCTAGAATTGGCAGGAGAAACCCATACTAGTGCGTAATAGTTGATTGATTGATTGATTGATTTGCTATTTTATGTGTACCTTGCATCTTCAGCTGTGATGTTGTGTAAATAGAAGGACAACACCCTCTGCGTTATTTTGCAATCTTCACTCTGTGAATTTGATTATGTTTTGTATCTGAAGTTGCTTTGATTTTCCAGTGTATTTCTTTGCTGATTTAATTGTCTTAAATATCCATATAAATATGCTAATTTAACTTTGTACATAAATAATGTATTATGATTTAAATCTTGCTATTGTATATATTTTTTGTTAAAAGTAATTTGACCGTCATTTAGGCTTATTAAGTACTATATAAATTGTATTTGCTATTAATATTTTATTATTAGTGTATTATTTGCTTACCTATCTGCTTAGCATGTGACTTTCAAATATTGGTGTATGCCAGTTTTTTTCAGTCCTGCATTGTTTCTGTATATTGTGTTTGTTATTCAAATGTATTTATGTAGTAAGTTTCATGTCTCGCCATGGACGGAGTAACTAAAATATTCTATCACTGATCAAGTTTTCAACCACTTTCTCCACCCACAGTAAAAAAGAATGTAAGTATTTCAGACAGGGTTCGGGAAGTTGTCCATTTGGTGCCGAGTGCTTCTATCTCCACGCCTACCCAGACGGTAGCAAGGAAGATCGCTCCAAAGCACGTCACTACGGCAACGGGGACGGCAAGATCAAAGCCTACAGAGCCCTGTCGTTGTGGGACTTTTTCGAGGAGCGCGAGAATCGGTTCATGGACTGGGACAGCGACGACGACGACGATTGGTTCCTGTACTATGATTGGTCAGAGGATTTTGACTTTAGCGATATCGAGGATCATGGACTGTGGAGTGACTATTTTGAGTTCTTTGGTTCGAGCGAGAGTTCGGACTACAGCGATGAGGAAGATGTTGTTGTCGGGGAGAGTGGTCGCACGGTGCCCTCGCCGAGCATTAGTAGAGCAACTGGAGTGACGCAGGGAGCAACAGCGGCTGTGCGCTCTACAGCATCGACAGATACAGAGGAAGATGACAATGAATCAGGTAGTGATGAGAATTTGAAGAAAAACAAATATCCCTTACAAATCTTTTTTTAAAGAATCTTACAGAATTCTTATAGGAATCAAAGAAGTGACGAAAAATCTATAGGAATTCTATAGGAATCCTATAGGATTCTATTGGTATTTCACCTATAGACAGGACTTTTGATGTTTCCTGTAACCCCCCCAAAAAATTCAAAACCTCCATATTGTAAAAATTTCTATCACTAAAGTTGAAAGGATCGAATATTTTTGCATGTTTCACTACTTTACCACCAGAGATTAAGACTGAACATTTTTATCAAATCTTTAGTCGCCATTTGTACTCGGATGTGCAATACAAGTCTGGGATCAAATGTTATTATTTTCCTTTTAATAGCAGCCTGTTGCAAAACAATTGACGGTAGATCAGTTTCTCCCTGGTGTGCACATCATGTAAAAATTGGCATAAATTAATTATGTTTTTCCTACCTACCAATCTTTTTTTCTTTCCAGCATGTGTTAGCTGAAACACAAATATTGTTTCAGTAGGGCTGATAAAGATGATTCCAGTGATTCCAATGATTTTGAACCATTGTGCTCTTTCATCTAAACTCACCTTGCCAGAGATTCCCTTGTGCATAGCATTGCTTAACCACTTGATGCCTGATGGCGTCTCGTTACCCATGGATTTGAAATACGTAAACAAAAACGCAGACATGATAGTTTTCTTTCTTAAATCTACTTTCCTATTTGTTTATCCTCACAAAAATGTTAAAAACTTTTAAGGTCTATCAAAGACAACTGTGTGTTCATGTTGGTCAGTCCTAAGACCAAATATCATGCCTGATTAGACGTTTTTATGTTTTGGAACAGTTTCAGAACTTCCTCTGTGGGTTGGGTCGGTCACGTCAGTTGACAAAGAATTACGCTATCATTCCCTTGGAAAAAAAAAAAAGCTTGTGACCTACTGATATGAATAATGAATTCTTCCTAAAATAAATTGCAGCCGTCGAAACATAAAGTATTGTTTATTTCTAGGTGATATCAGGCCCTGAACTTCGCTCTCGGAGGGGTACTGCAAATTTTCTCTGGTAAGGGGTACTTCTGCGATCTTCTTCAAATAAGGCACTTTTTATTGTGCTCTCCCCGTTTTACTGCCTCAACTTGCCTCATAACTAAATCTGGAGCATCTTCTCATATTGCACCAGCCTTTGTGCAATAAGCTACTCAGCGACATAGGAAAAAGTCACTCTCTCAACCCATCTCAAACTCATATTAAGAAACTTCTGTTCACTGCAAATTACTAACACTCCTGTTATGATGTTATTTTTTCCCAGGGAGTTTGATACTTCCTAGTCTCTTTTTTTGCGCCTTAAGTAATATTTTAGTGCCTAAAGTAATGTTTTATTAAAGTGCGCTTTATAAGTTTCTATTATTATTATTATTATTATTATTATGATTATTATTCTGATTTGGGATTGAACAAAGAAAAATTTGCTAGAGGAAGATTTAAACCAAAAGTCTTCAGTTTAACCTGCCGGTGCTCTACCAACTGAGCTATCTAACCTTATTTTTGCGGTCTCCCTAATTTGTAAATATCTTTGTTCGGGAGTGCCATTCAGAAGCCGAACAACCATTAACCATGATAGCTAGGGATCACTCCAAAGTTTATGGTACAAACTGAAAAGTGGTAGCCAGGGAATCAACTTGCGATTACCGTTGTAGATATCAAATAAGAAACCAATAGGAAAACTGAATTGCTAAATTTGAAACATTTTGGGGTTGAACAAAGTAAAAATGACTAGAGCGGGATTTGAACCAATGACCTTCGGCGCTCTACCGGCGTAAAGTGCCAGCGCTCTACCATGTAGCCCTATGTTGTCGGTCTCCCTATTGTTATTATTCTATGAAGAAACTGCAAATTTGAATTTAAAAACTTGCAACGGGCACCACAACAAAACCACAGGGCAGCATGGCGTTGCTATGGGTGGGCATGTAGATTTTCAAAACATTCATTTCAAGATACATTCTTTAACTTTTTTTATCCTCTTTTTAATTTGACTGTCCACAGATCATGCAAGATTGCTGAACCCAGGTGGTGCACACGGTCGCCCAAGCAAAGATTGCGTATATCTATAAAAAAAGAAGCCAAAATCAAGCTGCAGTTTGTAGTGAGATAAACAAAGGAAGAAACCAGATCTGTGCGGAAATGGACTTCATTAAAAAAAAAGCAGTTCGTTTATAGACGGTGACCAGGTAATGTTAGTTCTGTTGGCACCGTTGAAGATTGGGTGCAAGACGAGATTAACTTATATCAAATGTATACAGCAAATCTGGTGTAAGTGCTCAGATGAAACATGTACCCTAACGGATTTGTAGCTGCGTATGATTCTATTAGGTACATTGAGTGGGGGGTTTTCTGAAGATGAAATGGGTTACTGATTCGATGAATTGCGTTAATGCACGGTTGTTTGATGTTAACCGGAGTAGACCTAATGTGTATTTCTTAGTGAACACATTTTATATACTTATTACCCTGGCATGCATGTACACAATCTCTCTCTTTACTCTGTGGTGCCTGCTGTTATATGCTAGATGAAACACTTTTGTTTTCAGTCGTGCACCAGACTAGATGCTAAATCACGCAAGTTATGCGTTAAATGGAGTCACCTCTACGTAGCATGCAGTTGGTTTGGAGATTTATAAAGTACCAGTTAATATTAAGTGCTGCAGAACAGGGTTTAATATATACGTCTACTTTAGAAAGTACAAATATAATGGTGTATGGTAAAATGGTGATGAGGTTGTAGTAGAATTTATCGGCTGATTTGATACCTAGTTCGTTCACTAATTGGGTGGTACCCATTCTGTCTGGATACCCAATCCTGTCTGCTGATTGGATACCTCTCCTGCCTGCTGATTGGATACCTCTCCTGCCTGCTGATTGGATACCTCTCCTGCCTGCTGATTGGATACCTCTCCTGCCTGCTGATTGGATACGTGTCCTGTCTGCTGATTGGATAACTGTCCTGTCTGCTGATTGGATACCTGTCCTGTCTGCTGATTGGATAACTGTCCTGTCTGCTGATTGGATACCTGTCCTGTCTGCTGATTGGATAACTGTCCTGTCTGCTGATTGGATAACTGTCCTGTCTGCTGTTGTTGGGATACCTGTCCTGTTTGCTGATTGGATGTCCTGTCTGTTTTTTGGGGGATACCCAATCCTGTCTGCTGTTGTTTGGATACCTGTCCTTTCTGCTGATTGGATAACTGTCCTGTCTGCTGTTGTTGGGATACCTGTCCTGTCTGCTGATTGGATACCAGCAGCAGATGTCATGAAGCATTGCGCCTTAAATGTTGTGCAAGTGGACTTACGCAGTTGCGTAAAGTTTTGTGAAATCGGCTGCTGTCCTGTCTGCTGATTGGATACCTGTCCTGTCTGCTGTTGTTGGGATACTTCTCCTGTTGGCTGATTGGATACCCGTCCTGTCTGTTGTTGTTGGGATACCTCTCCTGTCTGCTGATTGGATACCTGTCCTGTCTGCTGATTGGATACCTGTCCTGTCTGCTGTTGTTGGGATACCTGTCCTGTCTGCTGATTGGATACCTGTCCTGTCTGCTGATTGGATACCTGTCCTGTCTGCTGATTGGATACCTGTCCTGTCTGCTGTTGTTGGGATACCTGTCCTGTCTGCTCATTGAATACCTCTCCTGTCTGCTGATTGGATACCAATCCAATCCCGTCCACTGATTGGATACCTCACCCCTTTAAAACCTTCCTTAAAGCTTTTTGTATGCATACATGTACATGAAATCTTTACATACATACATGTACCAACTTTCTCTGTATTGATATTGATTGTCAGTATTTAGAGTGCAGATAGAGATGTTGGTAATCAAGAGTGATCAATACAATTGGTGTTTCTATTGATTAATATTGATCATCCGTATCGGTGTCCTCATTAATAACTGATACTGGTTTATCAATATTGATAATTGATAACGAATGTGGAAAAGTTATCAATTAGAGCCTTCTCAGTGATGTTAATGGTGACTAAAAAGTATTGTGAAAAAGACATAGATTTTGCTAATTGTAAACAAAAATGTCATGTCTACTATAATAATGAAACAAGAAGCCATGTGTTGAGCTATGTGTTGTTAGGATCTATAGGAAGTTGAGTTGGCCAGTCAAAATTCTCCGACCCCATTTCAGTGATTTTCTCTTAGTAGATTCCTCATCAGCACTCGCGGTTGATCACCTTTGATTATTTGTAAGTAGGAAACAAAAGTCAAGCAGAATGTTGATGTGAAAAAGAAATGAGAAAAAAAAAGTTGCATGACATTTAAGCTTTGCTTTAGGGAGAAGCGTGCTGCACCTTTTCATGGTCGGGTTTCTGCAAAGGGAATTTCAGTTCTCAAGCCATGGACTAAATGCTCTATGGAAGTTCTGAATTCTTTTTGGTTAGGCCTGTCTTTGCTTGTTGATTGGAAATATGTTTTCAGTTTGAAAGCTTAATTTTTTTGATCATTTCGATATAAAGGTTGACTTGGGAAATAAAATTACATTGTGAGGGAATTTTCCCTGCGATACTCGGTCACTAAAGGCCAATAATGTATCTGACCAATCCACCAAAGTCTGAAATGTGTAAAAAAAACATTACTAAATGAAACAAAAAATACATTACAAAATGCTTTAAAAATACCTCAGAGTCTGTATGTGCTCTGATTTGTCAATGTTTTACCATGGTTACGTTTTCGCAGTCAGGAACGACTGTTTCGGTTGTCTTACCATGGGTGCGTTTTTGCAGTCAGAAACGACTGTTTCGGTTGAACTTGCCGTTGGTTAAGCCAAAACACTCCCCGTATGGTTTAAAGACTGTCTCTGTGAGTTATGTTGACTAACTTGCATTAAGGGTATTTACTAACGGGAATAACAGTGAGGTATTATTAATGGGAATGGGAATGACAGTGTGAGGGCTTCAGTGTGTGGTAACAAACTTGGTTAGTTGGTGGCCGGTGGCCGCTGTTCCTGGGCAAAGCTGTAGGCATTCGGCTGACCAATTAACACCAACCGAGTCTTTACAATACTCTGCAGACTGCGTCATCACACTTGTTCCCCAATAAAATACTAGTATAGTTTGCAGCGTCCTGTCTTTTGTGGGTAGTGCAGGAGTGCATTTTGGTGGTCGTAACCAACGACTGTTTCGATCATTGGCCATTAGTGATAAACCAATGGCCAATTCAACAAAACAGTTATACGACTGGCAAAACGCACCCCTGATGGGCAAAGCAAGACAAACCTGATGTACTTTCTACCTCTTGTCAGACAGTTGATATGGTGGGTGGGGGTTCATTTATCACTCTGTATGGATCTTCTTCATTATCCCAACAAATATGGGGACTGTTACTAAATCTTTAAGTTTGACTGTGCAATAACTTGTCAGAAAACTAATAGGCAAGTTCCTGCATTTGACATTGAAGGGTTTACGTTTAATAGGATAAGCCAATTGCGAGTTATATTTTGATGTATGGTTCAATGACATACTTAATCACAAGTGACCGCTTAAATTTCCATTCCTCAGACCAAAGAGACAGTTAGGAATGACAAATTGCTCAAAGTAAGTTTTTGTAAAGCAACCTCTAGGGAGATGAGCAAACCCTGGTACCATTCTGCCACACAGCCTTATGGTGTATGGGTGTTTGCCATCTCTTTTATCATATAGACCTTGCTTTTGCAACCTCACAGCCCAAGTTTTTGCCAACCCTGGTTGGAAAACTATGGAAGGCTATGAATGCAAAGCAAAATCAGATTGCTACTGTTTGAACATTGCGTCACAAGTATTCTAACATTGTGTTGATTTTGTTGAAAACAAAACAACTAATTTTTGGCGGTATTTTATTTCATTGAAAGTTTGCAGAAATCGTGAATTTGGTTAAAACATCTGTTTGTATGATTGAGTGTTTTGCAAACAATCGGCCGTCCATGCCAACCAAGGCGGTTTGGTTATCAACAAAAGAAAGGTCTATATTGAAGCTTAATCCGAACAATGTGTCAGCAATGGGAGACGCTAGGTGGCAGCTAGACTTGATGACAAGTCGTTAGGCGCTGCCTATTTTGTCTGCCTTTCATGCAACAGTCGCAGTGCGATGTTACACATGCAACAGTCGTAGGTAGCGCGAGATACTGGGATCGAGGGTGTGTGTATCGTCCCCGCAGCTACACCGCGCTGTAACTACACACCGCGCTTAACAATTACCGTCTTGACTTCAAGACTAGGTGGCAGCAGACTTATACCATGTAAATTCCCATTGTTTACGTAGTTCTGAGCATGTGCACATGGCCGAGAACAATGGATTTTACCTGGTAAGTCTGCTGCCACCAAGTGTCCTAAAAGTCTCCCATTGTTTCTATAGTCTGAGGAGTTCAAATTTAAGCGGTTATTAAGGGCTATACAAGTCATTGTATGTATTGGAGATTATCCAAGTCTGACTTACAAATAGCCCATGAAGAATTTTTCTGACATATCTAACTGATTAAAGAGAGAGCAAATGTTACTGTGTCCTTATAGTTGTGTAGATGTGGATGGTACAAATCACAAAATAGATCTTTTGAGAAGAAAAATATTTTGGTTGGCGAGAAAATCTTTTGAAATTTGATCTTTAAACTAAAGATTTGTGGTAAGCCTCTGAAATAATCCCAAGGATTTATGATGCCACTACGTTTGCGGAAGATATATAAAGTTGAGAAGATTGGAACCTTTGGTACTAAAAAACAAAAACAAAAAAAACACTTGAGCAAGGTTTGATTTTGATCCCGGAGAGTACAAGGTAACGTTTGTAGTTTTAGAGATGAAATGGAATCGAACATGTCCATTTTTTTTGCTGCATGAATTACCATTTTCCATGTGGTTAGACTTTGCTTGGATTTACAGAGCACCAGTGGCTTGCAAAGGACATGATACAGAATAAAATGCTGGTTGCATGTTGCTGCTTAGCAAACAACTTTGGGGCTTATAAGAGATTGGTTTGGCCAAGGTGTCTGAATATTAATAATTGTTAAATAGATTTGATTAATAATTACTAATCTTTTAGGCTTTCCTGAAACATGTTTTGTCTATCACCCCGTAAAGGGAAAGGCTACGAATGAATTGACTTGAGTTGATTTGAGAAAGCTTGTCCGACAGGAAAGCAGTTGTATTTACTGGTTGAAGAAGAAGAAGAAATATATAATTTTAACAGTTATTCCTTAAATAAAATAGAGAGAGTACACATATATGGGATTTATTACGGGGTTTTATTATTGAGGCAGTTGTGCACTTGTTAATTAATTAATTAATTGATTATTTAATTACACCAATGAATTTTTCCATGATTTGATTATAGTTGATTAAAAAATTAATTACAGTTGATTATATCATTAAACTGTGTACAATTTGTGTATTTTGTTGTTGTGTTTTGTGTGTGCCAAACCTACTGTGGTTTTGAACCCTTACACATTTATACTGTCTCAGTTAGTGTCAAATTTCCCCCCACCCCAACTCCACAGCTGTTCTTTGTAGTTGTAGAGTATGTTGGCTTAATTTTCCCCTACGCATCCACGAGCTGTGTAGGTTTTGTTTTGAGGGACTGACAAAATATGTTTATTCATATTAGGGGCACAACATTGTATACAGACCTACCCAAATCTAACACTCTGGAGAAAGTGGACCCATCTGTTCTTGTAGCAGATTTCCAGGTGTCTAAAGGCCGGTTTATAGTCGGTGGCGCGATGGTCGTGCGATGGAAATATTGCGCGCGATTCTAAGACTGAGGCCTAAAAACTGTGTCTTTTAAAGATTGCGCATCAAGATTTCCATCGTGCGACCATCGCGCGGCTGTCTATAAACCGGCCTTTAGTGTCAACCTGTTCTGGGTTCTGTGGTTTCCAACACCACTCCCCCTCCCAATCAAACTTTTTGATTTATTGGAAAGCAAACTAGTGGAATCTTATATAATTTGGTTTGCGGTAACACCATGTGGTATCTATACTTGCCAGGTAGAGTTTGTTCTTAGAGAACTGTCTTTCTTTATTATACTACCGCGGAGCAGATTTATCGGATGTTCGGGAGACTTCTCAGTTCTGAAAAGAACTGTGCTGCTTTTTTTTAACTACTACCCGGGCGGAAGGTATAGAAAAATTGGCTTGGACTTCTACTTTAGCTTATAGGGTCGTAATTAACTGCACTACCACGAAATCAGTTCTTAAATTGGTCTCAACATTTGGACTAGCTTGCTCTTGTCATCATCAGGAATCTTCCTGCATTTCTGTAATTCCCGACTACTGCACGTAAGGGTTACAAAGCAAAAGGCACACTAACTTGCTGGTGGTCCTGGGAAGCCTGTATGTGATCCAACAACAAAATAAACATGCACAATCACAGCCTCAACTTCTCAAATGTTTATGAAATGAACTTTACTGACACACATTTTTCTGCAAGTACACAATTCCTTTCTGGTAAACAGTTATGATGAAACTGGGTTCATGTCTTGATTGGGCTATGACAAGCAGAACTATATTGGGCTTAAAAATGTAATTTGAAATGTAATATCACAAGCTCATCAAATTTGTTGTATTTTTTATTCTTTATAATTTTACAACATATTTTGTTTTGAACAGGGTTATTCTTTGGCTTTACAAATACAAAGCATGTACATGAACTAACGTCCTAAACCCATTAAATTGCTAAGCAATTTTATGTGATTACCAGCTTTATAAAAGATGGTTCTAAATATATCCTTACAGCATGTACAGTGATACAATAATTTGCCTTACTTTGGGATGTAATGAGGTCCCATTGAAGCAAGCCAAACAACTTATACAAGCTATTCCTGTTTGTGTGTGTACATGAATGTATATATGTTTTTATAATATGTATATGTTTCAATTCAATCTGTGTTATGATGTATTAATACACATATAATCTGCATAGTGATATTTGATGAACACAATTATCAACATGTTTAAGTACGGCGCTTACCATTACCATTTATATTCAACTTATGCACAACTATGCCAAGATAAAGTAGATCCCATCTACTCACAATTTAAACTTTAACAAACCCATACCAGCTGGCAGCAGCCATACATGTAGACATCTTAGGGTCAATTTTCACACAGTTAGTCCTAAGGTTCCTTTAAGAGTTCTTAAAAACCTAAGGCTAGTCCTAACTTGAGATAAGAATAGTCTTAACTCTTTGTGAAATCCACCATGAACATGTTCAATCTTTACAGAGTGGGGGGGGGGGGGGTGATTTCAGACACCTAGCCAGCTGGGTGACAGACAAATCAGGTTATTTTTCATACATTAATGTATGTAGTTCCGAGTATGCGCACATCTGTGAGACCGGTAAAAGGCTCTCTGAGATGATAGGTCAGAAACCTACCCACGACTCACAAACTCCTCAATCTAAGACATCTTCTTTCAGACGTGTTTTCTTCCTGGAATTTTTAAGAAAAACAAGAACAAACCTAAATTTGTTTAGTTTTTTTAACTTTTTTGTTTTAATACAAAAAGAAAGAGGTTCGTGTTCAACTTCTGAAGAGAATTATGAAATAACAATTTCTTGACTAAAATATGGTCACATAAAAAAGGATTATTAAATGTTATACCTTTTCTGAGATATATGAAAGAGTAATTGAATTAATTAAAATGAGTTTGAAAATTTTCAAGAAACCACAAGGGAAAATGTTCTAATTTTAATGGACCAGATGACAAAGTAAAATATACAGTGTTGAACATCTGATCTATACACCATACACCTGGTTAGACCAGGGGCCAATTTCATAGAGCTGCTTAAGCAAAAAATTTGGTTAAGCACGAAAATGGCTTGCTAATTTTACACAGGTTACTGGCCAAAATTTCATGCCATATACATTGCAATACACTGGTATTGAGCTATTGTTTACTTAGCATAACAATTGAGTGGAGTCTTGGCCGGTATTCTGATTTTACTAAGCATGGATTATTTTGCTTAAGCAGAATTTTTTGCTTAAGCAGCTCTATGAAATTGGGCCCTGGCATGCAACTTGTTGAAAAAGAGGAAAATTCACAGCAAGACTTTGTGTTGTGTTTTTCAATGTTCAATGGTACAGCTTAGACACCTTAGGCACCCAGCACTAGACTGGGCCCAATTTCATAGCGCTGCTCAAGCAAAAGATTTTGCTTAAGCAAAAAATATCCTTGCTTAGTAAAATCAGATTACTGGCCAAGACGGTAAGTAAACAACAGCTAAATACCAGCCACAAGCAATGTATATGGCATGACATTTTTGCCAGTAACATGTGAAAAATAAGCGAGCTATTTTCGTGCTTAAGCAAATGTTTTGCTTAAGCAGCTCTATGAATATGGGCCCTGATCCAGTTTATGGATACAAGTCCTCTCTATGTAGACTTGATTTCAAGTCTGAGATACATCCACAGATTAGCTTTCACACGCTGAACTCATATATAGTAATTGAAGTAAATGACTGAAGTTAATAAACAAAAGGGCGCTATTTAGGGCAATAATGTAATGGCTATCAGGTAGACTAAAAGCCTGACTAAATATCTGAAGGTCTGGGCCCAACTTCATGGCTCTGCTTACCGCGAAATTCTGCGCATTCGATAACCATTCTCTGCTTACATGCAAGCGCCGAATTTCTGCGCTAGCTGTGTAAGCGTAGAATGCCTAGTGTCGTGGAGTACGCATGCGCACAAGCCAAAATTCCCCGCTAACCCGTTAAAAAGACTTGCCGTAAGCACAGAATTCCCTGCTTTCAGAAGAGACCATTCCTTGCTTACAGTAAGCATTGGGCCCTGATTACCACAAGAGCCAAGTCTTTCATCTCTTCAATGGCAATCTTTGCCTTTTCAAGAAAATCTGAACGTGCAGACAGATCAGTGAAAAATCCTGAAATCAAGAAAGATCCTGATAAATCACACCTCTGAATAATCTTAGGTGCATTTTTTGGGGAGCCAGCTAGTGCTCCTGTGTGTGTTTACATGGTTTATTGCAAATGTTTAGGCGACGCAACAGTTACACGCTTTCCAAAATAGTGAGCTTGGCACAGTTGCCATTTATGAGGTACGCGCAAGGGTGTTTTGAGAACAGCATTTTTGGCTTGTCTGTGCTTGTATATGGTAAATTTAGACATATAGACATCATGTGCAGCAACAAAAATATATCAATGGCTCCAGTATATTACAAAATAAACAATTTCATACAAATTAATATATTTCTTTATATATTTACATACATTTTTTATAAATACAAAGTACTAATTAACCAACTGGACAGATTTGTTGAAAATCTAAACCCCTAAATTATATAAAAATTTCTGAAAGTATAAATCATTTCAATAGTGCAAATTAACATATCTACATGTATTACAGATACATGTACAAAAGCTATAACATGCGAAATCTCATGCTATCCAGAAGGTCTCCTTTGAAATTGCCAATAAAAACTGAAGCCGAGCGTTCACAAATTTAGCGAATGTTGAACTTTCACAAAGGTCATTTGGAAGGTCATGTGGGTGGTTGGTAACACACAAATGTATTTTGAATAGGTCTGCTTTATAAGCCATATCAATAAACAGTCCGTGAAATTTGTCAGTTTAATCGCCCACTGCTTTGTGCCTCGAATTAATCAACTACACCTACAGCAATGCTGTGGTGCCCTGTGCTTTTGCTGTGCCCTTTGAAATTTTCCTTATGGAAGTGCCCCTTACAATAGGGAAATTGCTGTATCCCTTCAATGGCGAAGTTTAAGGTCTGCTGCTCGGTATGCAAAGTACAGTTTGGTTCAATAGAAGAATGACTAGTATTGACTGAAACGGCTTTCACTGGTGCCCATATGCCCCACGGACAGGACTATACCCATACGCCCCAGGGACCTGACTATCATACCCAGATGCCCCATGAGGCATTTGGCTTGGCCCATAAAGTCCTTGATGGAATTGGGTGCCAGACTGAAGGCTGTTATCGGACAGCATCGAGAGTGACATTTGCTGCATCTTGTAGAGCTGTTCCTGTCCTTGCTCCATCTGTCGTGTCGCGCTGTCGATTTCTCTCTCCCACGTTTCAAATCTATGCAAGTGAAATTAATAATTATTATTAAACTTCTGGTAATGAAACCTACAATGCCTTCATGAGTTGAACTTAGTCACAGTAGCTCGCAAGCCTGAGGAAACCTATTAAAGGCAGTGGACACTATTGGTAATTACTCAAAATAATTATTAGCAGAAAACCTTACTTTGTAACGAGTAATGGGGAGAGGTTGGTGGTACAAAACATTGTGAGAAACAGCTCCCTCTGAAGTGGAGTAGTTTTCGACATAGAAGTAATTTTCTACGAATTTGATTTCGAGACCTCAAGTTTAGAATTTGAGGTCTCGAAATCAAGCATCTGAAAGCACACAACTTCGTGTGCCAAGGGTGTTTTTTTCTTTCATTATTATCTCGCAAATTCGACGACCAATCAAGCTCAAATTTTCACAGGTTTGTTATTTTATGCATATGTTGAGATACAGCAAGTACCAATAGTGTCCACTGGCTTTAACAAGGGTGTTGCTCTTAGAACCAGAAACACCAGGGGTTAACCGCTACTTTTCCACAATAAGTGTTTCTGAATAGAACGATCCATTAAGCTCCGCCCCATTGCATATCAACCAATCACAACCCATTGCGCAACCAAAAGTCCGACAAATAAAGTCATGCGTGCGCAAATGCTTGGCGTGCGCGGCAGAGTTGTGCAGAATGGCATTGGAGAGGCTCACATGTTTTTGCTCACACGTGTGCCATGGGCAAAGCCCAAATAATCGGTCTATTCTTTGACATGCACTACCAACCATAAAGGGACCTACAGCTATAATGTTCCATCTGGTAAAGTATCTTGCTCAAGGTCACAATTGCAATGACCAGGACTCAAACCAAAACTCTGCTGATCGGAAACACCAGACCTCGCATCTAATGCTCTTAACCGCTCGGCCACGACACGCAATACAATCAGGGAATCTGAATGGGTAAATTTATAGATAATTTGGGCTGAATGAAGAAAAAAAATTATGAGCGACCTGCGACCCGCTGGATTATTGTGCCAGCGCTCTACCAACTGAGCTATCTAGCTCTATGTTGGCAGATTTTAGAGGTGCCAGTCAGAACACAAAATAAGATCATGCACGATCTTGGCAAACTCCCACAAGGGGATATAAACATCAGGCTTGTAACAGCTAATCTTTGTCGTACAATCAAGAAATTGTGATTCAGTAACAAGCAACAATACTTTTCCTAATCATTGTGAAACAGCAGTTAACTTGATAGGATTTCAACCTACAACGTTGTGATTGCAAGTCCTGCACTCAAACCACTGGACCACAGTTTCTAAGGGGAACTACATGAGAAATAAACGGAAGCATTTTCTTACACAGCTTTGATGGACCTTGGTATGAGGACACATCCATTCTCATCGACAGACATATGTTTCAGGAGTTCATTCAGTGACGAGTCCCCTGCCAGGTCCTCTCCTTCCTCCTTCAGGACTTTAGCTGTAGACACGGGGGATTGAGTAAGAATCTGTGGAGAGGGTGGAACCAGTCACAACATTGTGAATCTCTAATAATAATAATAAACAACGCTTATAAAGCGCCTTACATCCACGACTGGACCCCCAAGGCGCTGGACACATTAAAAATAGCTGCAGACAAGAGGCAAAAATAACCAAAGAGCATAAAAGCTTTCTAAAAACATAAACCACAAAAATGGAACAGCCAATAATTAAAACCACTAACAGCGAATTTAAAAAAAAATGATGGAAAAGCACTACTATAAAAACATTAGTTAAACTAACAATACTTTAAAAAGATGTCCATCAGAAAAGACATTTACAATAAAATCATATCAGGGGTTGATCCCGCAAAGAGTCAGGACCAGTCCTTTTAAGACTAGTCCCCTGAGAAACTACATCATATAATTTGGTTTAACCCATACACCGATGTGCATTAAGCACTGTGTACTCAGTACTTTCCTCGAGGCAAATCACTTGGGTGGGGTTCAAACCCATTAGCTTTGCATTTCTACCATGTTTTTTATGTAAGTCAGTGTTGTGATAGTTTGTTGGTGTGTTTGTTTGTTTCGTTAATCTTTTGTCTGTCTGTAGGTACGGGAACAAAAGCCTTGCTTCACCCTATGCCTAGATGTTGTCCTTTTTGTCATTATTTACTCAACTTCGGTGTAAATTGTTATTGTCTTGACTTCATCTGTGGTTTGCCATTATTTATTCATTATCATGTATATTAACTTTAATGATGTACACAAATGTAACTTTATGGCAACATTGAAATAAATGTATTGAAATGAATTTCTAGAGCAGAAGTCTAACCACTAGACCACCGAGGAAGCCCGGAAGCTACAGGCAGTACTATCAACCTCTCCCCATTACTCGTTACCAAGTAAGGTTTTATGCTAATAATTATTTTGAGTAACTACCAACAGTGTCCACTGCCTTTAAGAAACACAATCATAACAGAAAATTAAGGGCAATTTAAATCTGATACATGTTAAGAGAACACACATTTTAATCTGCTTTTATTTATCTTTCATTGAAAAAAACAAATCTTTAACTGGGGAAAATGTTTTTGTTTGACTAAAAACAATCCTTCATGGGTACTGGAAAAAAGCCAACTGGCTAATAAGCAATCCTGTATTGGCTTACTTTTTTCATCAGTCTAGTCAGGGAGAATATTTCAGCTTACAGTGATTTGGATACTTACTGAATCTGTGTTAGTGGCAGAGTCTCTTTTCTCTTGTGTTGGTCTCCGACCAGCGGGATCCATCGTCAAACTGCTCACCAGCGTCTCCGAGAAGTCATCAAGATGAGGTTGTATATCTTGATCCAACTAAAAGGGGAAAAGAGAATGTGATTCATAGGAAAAGCAAGATTTGAAACTTTGCATGGTGGAAGTATTTATAACTAAGAGAGATGAGGTTGTACATTGTATCTCTTGATCCAACTAGGCGGGGAAAAGAGAGTGTGATGCATTGGAAAGGAAGAATTTGAAACTTTGCATGGTGGAAGTATAACTAAGAGAGGTTTTGTGGTAACACTTTTGAGTGTTGGTTCTAGAACGAACCAGGGGTTAACGCCTCAACGTTTTGATCAGTATGCCCTGATCGTCTTTAGGAGAATGAACACGATCAGGGAAGAATCATACTGCATAACATGATGAAGGACTTAGGTAGGTGTGTCATGCCAAGATGAGTTGGTTGAAAAGCAGTTGCTTGGATTGACTTTGCAAATTTCAATAAACCAGTTGTCAATTTTGCTATAGCCTTTTGCTCTTTGAGATCGCAGATGTTATATGACAGTTGGCTGAATTGCTTCTGACTGGCACACAAAAGAAACATATTGATTGGAAAAATAGGGAGACCTCCAATATAGGGCCAAATAGCACGTAAATCCAAAGGTTGAGGTTCAATCTTGCTCTGGTAATTTTTTTTTTGTAACCTCCAAATTAACATTACGCTTTTGATAAGCAAATAAGATTGATACACTAGACTCTTTGTGAATTTGGCCGCCACACTACTGGAAATGACCTATTTGGGGATTCACCATATGACTGTTAACCCAAAATTACCATTACATTTTGCTAAGCAAATAAAGATTGATACACTAGACTCTTTGTGAAATCGGCCCCCATAGCTACTTTAGAATTTCCTATTTGGTGACTCACCATATGAACTTCTTGTAAGAAGGTTTGGTATTCCTGAATGAGTTGCGTTAGTTTCCGGTCCACTAGATTGATCTTTAAGCGATAGCGGTAAACATTCCTGGATGAAAAAAATTGAAAACAAAAGAAACAGTAAAATATAAAAACAGACATGACAATTATTTAGTTTGAAATTTCAAACTGAATCAAAGTTAGTGGTTTAGGCCCTAAATCTATGTTCTAGTATTTGCTACCTCATAAAGGAGACTGTTTTTTCGTCCATTATTATCTCACTACTTCGACAACCAATCGAGCTCAAATTTTAACAGGTTTGTTATTTTGTGCATATGTTGAGATACACCAAGTGAGAAAACTGGTCTTTGACAATTACCAAAGGTGTCCAGTGTTAGATTTAGATTTAGAACTTGAGGTCTCAAAATAAACCATCTAAACGCACACAACTTTGCGTGACAAGGGTGTTTTTTTCTTTCATTATTATCTCGCAACTTTGATGACCGATTGAGCTCAAATTTTCACAGGTTAGTTATTTTATGCATATGTTGAGATACACCAACTGTGGAGTTTAGTCTTTGACAATTACCAATAGTGTCCACTGCCTTTAAAGCTCAAAGTGAATTTAGTAAGAATACTCACCCGTGCCACGTACTGAGTTCCCCATGGCTCTCTGTCCAGTTCTTCTCACAGTGACTGTGACAAATCGACATCGCTTGAGTGCTCTTAATGTTTAGTTTCTCTCTGGGAATTGAAAAAAAAAAAATGAACACATGGAAATTATAATAAACTCTATCAGAGACCACAGTAGCTGTAAACGGTAACATGATTCCACAATAGGTTGTTTCATTCCAGAATTAACAGTGGAAATCAGCCATTCAATCATTTGTATGTGATTGAATTTTGAGGGCAATCTAATCAAGCAATAATAAAGGAAATAATCAACAATTTTCAAATTTGACTTCTTTGATGCATGTCATACAAGCAGTCACTGTGCTGCACTCACCATTTTGCGAGTCACTAAATGAGTGTGTAAATGCCACAAGACCAAAATTTCGCTCTACACTGTATAACACTCGTGGACATTGACTCCAAAAAAGGTGCAACCAAGATTATTGTGATGTCCGAGGAATAGACTATAGACCGTATTGAATATGACGTCACCGTTAAAATATCTGCCCTACAAGATGGCGTCTGTGCGCGTGGGTGTGTGCGTGCATGTGCAGTAGAAATCTAACTGGGAATGCTGGATGCTGCGTGCTTCATTGGCGTACGTGTTTGGACGCGCATACGGTTTGACCTACAAGATGGTGACTTTCCTAGCAAAAAAAGGGGTTATTCAATACGGTCTATATAGGGTTTCCCCAAAGCTCTCGCTCTTAGTTATCTCAGGCATTTATGGATGGACTTTTTGTAATCTTCGAACACCCCCCCCCCTCCCCGACCACTACCGCCCATCAACCCAAACCCTTCCATTGCAATAGAAATCACTCACTTGTCCATCTTATGAATCTGCTCCTCATTGTAAGAAAGCTGCTTCAACTGTTTGTGCTTTTTAAACTGACCATAAATTTTTTCTGCTTCTTCCGTGAAGACGGCAAACTTCTGCATGCTGCATGGAGAAGAAAAAAGCAATGTCAAAGTACAACACTTCCTCCTATCGAGACATTTTCTGTTTAATACCTCCCTGTAGGTGCATACTCTAAATAAGATGACACAAAATCTCAAATAATTTGCTAATCACAGAAAAGAATTGCTTTAAAGGTTACCAGACAAAATTACAATAAGTTTACCCTGTTGTGACTATAGTAGCCTACTGAATTATTGCTAAGCCAAAAAGACTGTTTTAAAGCAGTATATATATTTTCTACCACACAGTTTTTTTTAACATGTCAAGGAATATGTTTTTTTATGAAGTGTCTCACTTTTTCCGGACAAAAAAAGTCCCCTGGGAGCGAAACCAAATTACGTTTGATGTTCCAAGAATGCTCTAGAACTCGTACCATTTTGTGCAGGGTTTTTTCTTCTCCTCTGTAGCGGCCCATTCTTTACTCAGGCGATCTTCTTCTACCACCTCCTTTTTACAATTCATCAATAAGTTTTCAACTTCATTGTAAAAAGCGGCCATCTGTAAAAGTGTGAAAAACAAGAAAATGATGTCAGCAAAGCCTATCAAACTTTGTTTAAGTCGCTCACCACATTCCTGCGTTAGTTACAATGCATTGCCAACAGAGAGGCGTATCACACACTCGCACACAAACACACACTCTTTATTTTTGGCATCCCTGTAGAGACATCTTATGTTCTTTCCTTTGTCTCTGTAGTAAGAATCTCCCATAGACTTTGTACACAAAAACTCCTTGTGGAGCAACCCAGTCTTTAGGATTCCCCTATGAAGACCCTTATTTTACCCTTTCCCGTTTTGTTCTTACATGTACATACATACATACATATTACATGTACGTCATACATGTAAGACATTTGTAAAGCCCCACTACGTCAATAACGCAACGCATTAGGTTGGGTATAGATAATGTTTGATACAGTCGTAAATGTTTTGGTCTCAATAAGGTAGTGACAATAAAGTCCGCCATCACAAACAAACATCTCTCACACACAAACTGCTATCACAGCAAAGAAACGACATGAAATAAATGGCCAAATGAAGGGAGGGGGGAATATAAAACTCACACACAACAACCATAACAATTTGCAAATATTGGTGCTGTAATTATGACCAAAAGACCAATGGGTTTGTCCAGATGTAAGTTTACTGGCCCGGGACCAATATCTCCGACCTCAGGCCTGTAGTCCAGTGTTAATTTTGGGCCCTGAATCATAATCAAGGCAGAGAAAACCGTTGGAAACAACTCACAAACCCATCGCAAGCTAATTGTTGCTGGGGTGTCGTGTGGAAGTGTCGTGGCCGAGCGGTTAAGAGCACCAAATTCAAACTCTGGTGTTTCTGATCAGCAGAGTGTGGGTTCGAATCCCCAGCCTTGACACTTGTGTCCTTAAGCAAGACACTTGACCATTGCTTCGTCCTTCGGATGGGACATGAAGCCGTGTTGTGTATTTGTGTGTTGTGTATTTTATGTAAAAGAACACAGTGCACTTATCGAAAAGAGAAGGGATTCGTCACGGTTGTTCCTGGCAGTGGCTGATGTATGGGCCAAATCACCTTGTAAACCATTATAAGGTGCTAAATAATTGGGTCTCAGAATTCATCAATGCAATAACCTATCTTTCTCAAAGTTTGTATATACTCAGCGCCTTGAGTACCTTGTTTGGTAGATACATGCGCTATATAAGACTTTGATATTATGTTAAGAACATACCTGTGTAGCTTTCAGCATCGTTCTTTCAACCTCATCCTTCGCTCCAAGTATCCGTGAATAATTGTTAACCTTTTCCGGTTTGCGTTGCAAGATGCCTGAACACACTAGAGGAGACGGTAGAGACTGCTGGATGCTGTAGAGTCTCGTCGACACCTCTACTACGCTAGCCTTCAGTTTGACACAGTGGTAATCTAGCTGTCCGATCTCAGCTTTCAAAACGGAACTGCAGGAACAAGAGTTGACTACAAGGTTTAAGAATAATAATAACAATAACAAAAACAAGTTCTTATATACAGCATTGTACATGTGCAAGCGCTTTATATAAGTGCCCTGCAGCCGATTTCACGAAACGCTAGGATTAGTCTTATCTCTAGTTAGGACGAGTAACCCGTCCTAACTTAGGATGGGTCCAATGCGTCCTAACGTCTATGGATACCGAAATGACCCTGTCCTAAGTCCTAAGATTAATCCTAAGTTAGGAAGAGTCTGGTGAAATCAACGGCTGGTCATTTGGCCAATAATATTCATGTAATCTTTCTCAACTCCCTGGGGAGTATGCAGCCTCGTGCTGCCATGGAGCTCTAAAAGGCTCTTTCAAATACAATATCAACCTCTACATGTACCTAGCCACTTGTAAGACTTGGGTGGCCGTCTACGCACTATGCCCCCTTCTACAAGTCAATGTGTATAATGTCAGTGTTCTCACTTCACAGTGGTCCGCTAGCCAAGTGACTCTAAAAACATCTGAGCTGTCATAGTCCGTCTGGCTATCAGTGTCAAGTTATGATAAGCTTCGTTTCTGGCTACTACCAGTTTGAAAACTTAGCTTATTTTACACGACACCATTTTGTTTTTACCTGTGTGCCGTGCAACATGGGCACTTGATCGATATGCAAATAAGGCTTTGGATGTTTATGAGAACCAGTCATAGTTTATCTGGCTAGATCCGTGTCGAGTTATGATAAGCTTGATAAAATTCTGGCTACTACTAGTTTGAAAACTTGGCTTATTTTACACGACACCATTTTTTTTCTACCAGTGTGACCTGCAACATGGGCACTTGATCAATATCATAGAGTTATATATAAGAACTAGAGGGCGCATTGGCCTATATACACGGCCAGGCATGCGCGCATGCAGCCATTTTGTAAGTTGACAAAACAGCATTGATTTCACATTCAACGCGCGTACACAGTTCATCTTACAAAATGGCGCGCAACTCCTTGAGGTCCCATTGCGTTTGTCGACATCACCAGTGCGCCCTCTAGTTTTAAATATAACTCTATGATCAATATGCACATAAGGCCTCTGATGTTTACTGAGAGCTGTGCGCAATGGTTTATCATTATTTTTACTTTCCATGAAAAACAATATTCAAACATCAGGATGTACTTCTTGTATCCTAATGGTGAATCAATGCATCCAAGGTAGCATGTAATTGACACACCTTGTTTGTTTGTTCAGCTATTTCCTGGATTCCTGTTTAGTTCTGTTCTGAAAGTCACTTCTTTCATTTTCTTTTTGATAAAATACTTACACGACTGCCTTGGCAACGGTTGTCATGAGTTTCTCCATGTATACAATATTCTGTAACCACGACAATGTGTAGTACAAAACAGCAACGACAATCTAAAAAAAAGGGAGAAACATACAAATTAAAGCTGCATAACATAAGAATATTCATACGACCATTATCTGTGGTAAAGATTGGAAGGAATGGAAGGATAAGTCAATCAATTTATTAACAGATCCTTGCACTACATGTGTAAACAAAAGTTGCGTTTCCGCAAGTTAATGCAACTTAAATGCGTATCCACTTTTTCTTTTGATGACGTATGAATGTATCAAAATTTCTATCGTTGGGTATGTACACACAGTAGCAGCAAGTATGAATCAGCCTTTACACACAAACACATATACACAAATATTTTCACAAGAGAAAGAAAGTATTTTTGTGGAAAAGTACTTTTCTCACTGGTGAAGTCTTAGTATTACCTTGGCCATTGAAGCATCCTTGTCTATGTCATACGATGCACTCATTTTTGGCAACTTGGCTGCAAGTAGAAAAATAGAACCTTGAAAATTAAATCTCATCTTCAAAACCGTCTCGAGTTCCCTAAACTCAGTGCACAAACAGCGCAAGAAGAGTTGAGTTTGAAGGGTACTGCTAGCATCACCCCGAGCTTCCAGTCAGCAAGCTTGTGCTTTTGGTGTTGGAAGCATAAGCAAGACTGAGCACAGAGAGTGCGCTTGTGCTTTGGGAGCCCAAGCAAGGTAAAGCCCAAAGAGAAAGAGGTCAACTGGATCTATAAGGACATCCATTCAGGGAAACTGGCTTTCTAACTACACATGAAATATATACATGTATGAAGGACATGGAGATCTGGGGACACTTCTCTTGTGCAGAATATGCCTAGGACACCACTCGACACAGAATAATTACAATAATAATAATAACTAGTTCTTATAGACGATGTGACCTCTGGCGTCACACAAAAACCATAACATGATTCGCGCGCATACCGCCGGGCAAAACCTTTGTGTTTTAGCAGCCAGTTAGAAAGTGTACGCAATCTTAGTGTGACTGCGCCACTCAGTGCCCGGCGAAAGATGACGTATAGAGTGTTTTGTCAACAGAGGGCGGTTTGAATGTAAACATAGGTCACATCGTCTATATAGCGCCTTTGACAATAAGCATATCAATGTGCTTTACATTAGTATCCTGGTCACGGGCCGTTAATGTTTCTTTGATCTTTCTCAGCTCCCTGTGGAGCTTTTTATACACAATATAAAAACCTCTACCCTTGCAGGTACTCATCTATACCCTTGAGAGACGAGAAGCAATTATAGCAAAGCATCTTGCTCAAGAACACATGTGTCATGACCAGGATTCAAACCCACACTCTGATGACTAAACCACCAGAACTTGAATTTGATACTCTAAACCACTCAGCCATGACACCCTACAGGTAGAGCTCACCTGAACTATGCGGACGTACCCACAGGGACAATGGCTTTGGGACAACAGATGAAATATCTACGAGCATGAAGCAGAGGGACATCTGGGGACGTTGACATCACTGACCAAGGACACCACTCGACACAAAAGAATATAGGATTCAAACTGCCTCTAGCCACCGGGCAATCTCGGTGGTCTAATGTAATTGATATGGCACTGCTCAAGAATTTCAAAGGTCGTGGATTCGAATCCCACCCGAGTAATATGCCTGTGACTTTTTTTTCACAGAACTAGGTTAAGTACCGAGTATACAGTGCCAACACACATCGGTATTTAGGGTAAAAACAAAAGTGAATATTCCTTATCCCCGAAGCAACTTTACCATCTACAAAAGAAGTACTTACGCTGAACTGGAGGCACAGCCATCGGGAAGTCTTGCTTCCCCTTCTCCATTAAGATGATAGGATTCTCCACCGACGTCACCGGGTACGACTCGCAATTCTGCGATGCGTCCGGATAAAAACTGTCTCTCTCCCAGAGGAGGACCTGCGTCATCGCCTGCACCCCCGTCTGCTCAGCAATGTGCTCCTGGAACTCAGCCAGGGTTCCCTTCGGTTCCACGTAAACCTTGAGGATATGCGACTTGGAGACATGAAAAACGTCAATGACTTTCATCGTCAGGAGCGCCTGCACCTCGTCGAAGAACCGATTGAAGGTCCACATTTTGTCCGGCTTGGACTCCAGGAGGCCCCGCAGGATTTTGACCAACGGCTTTTTTAACCCACTGTTGGAACGAAATATGACAATGGCATTTTTTAACTGCATCAATATGTCATTCCGAATTTTTTTAAAGCAATGCAAAGTTAAACAAATTTATAAAATTAACGAGTGACTAAAATAACTTAAAATATATTCTAAGTAGTTTCGAAAACAAACCAATGTTATCAACAAGTACAACCTCATTGCCCTAATTCCCTTAATCTTTATTCCAACTAATTTCCCTTAATCTCAGCTCCAAGAGATTTCGCCTAATCTCAGCTTCAAGTGGAAAGTGATCTCTAGCAAATTCAGCTCGATGTTATTTCCCTTAATCTCAACTCCATGTGATTTCTCCTTGTCCTAACACCAAGTGATTTCCCTTAATCCTAGGACTTCAATTTGTAATGAGTGCTCCTGCGGCGTTACAATTTGCCGTCACATATTGCTGAAATAAGACAGTGTGCATCAATCTTTCAGAGACTCCCTCTCTCTCTCTCTAATACCTTGAGAGTCTGCAGGTTTGGGGTAGGTCACGGCTATACTCTATGGGGCCACCAACGGATTCTCTCTGCACTGCCGATATCACACCAGAAGCCTTCTTTGTAGTAATCTGAAACCTATATAATCAAGCCAAAGAAAGAAAACCAAGGGTTAAAAAAGTCATTGGCTTTTAAAGATGTTCATTCCGAAATTTTCAAAATTTAAGGATGAGATTGTAAGAAACAATCGTACATGAGTTTGCATAAAGGAGTGCACACAATTCTCAATATGTTTGAGACATTGTGTATTAATTGTCATAGCATGCTGAGTTTTGGGAGCAAGCCCCCCCCCCCCACCCAAAAAAAAAAAAACAGCCCCAAAATGTGAATGTAGGATCCTTACTGCTCTGGACCTTCCCTAATCCAAAGCATACAGCAACTCATTATCAATCTCACTATTAATAATTTCCTTAAATACTGAAATAATTTTGGATTTAACAAAGACAAAATTTACTGGAGCAGGATTTGAACCTCTACCAAGTGAGCTATCTCGCCCTATATAATAATATAGCGCTTTTTCACGGGGTGTCTCAAAGCGCTTCCGACATTATTACCCCTGGTCACTGGGCCTTAAATCATTCCTTAAACCATCTCAGCTCCCTGGGGAGTATACAGCCTGTGCGACAATTATATGCGCTACATGGTGGCGGTCCCCCTATTTTTTCAAGATCTTTGTTTGGGGGTGCCAGTCAAAAGCCATTCAACCTGTAACTGGCATATAGCTAGGGACCACACCAGAATTTAGGATACAACCTGTGAAGCGACAAAAGAGGGATCACCCAAGGTTACCAATGGCCTTTTTTTACTTGATAAATACTGAATTGAAACAAATATTTAAACATCTTTACATTGTCTCTCTGTTCTTCCTTCCTCCAAACGGTCTGAAAGGCAGTGCTCCTGTAGCAACGTGGTAGAATGTAACACCAAGACTCCAGAGATCAATTCTTGCAGAGAAAGCTTTGTGCGATGGTTGTCTTAATACGGCACGCTCGTACAAATCAGGGTGCTGTAAAAAAAGCAATGCTTTGGTCACTTTGCTCGACAGCTAGACATAAACCTACCACACCCTGACCCTATCCGTCCCAAAACAAAAACAAACAAAAACAAACAAACAAAAACAACAAGCAACATTTTTTATGAGTTATAAATTAAGATAAAGATAAATGTAGCAATGAATTGAGACCATTTAAAATACTCAAGATTGCACAGCACAACTTTAAGTTGGCAAAAAATGACAAACATTTCACAAGTTTTGTCCCACCCTTTTGAAAAAAATAATGTGGAGACTCTCCCCCACCCAGTATTAACCACAAAGTGTGATATTACAAGCAGAAGAAAATATCAAGTCAGTTTCCCTCCGTACTCTTCCCATGTATTCCTTTTCTGATTCTGCCTTACCAAGTACTCCTCAGTCCCGTACAGAGACACAAAATTCTCATCGTCCTGCAGTTCCCGGGCCGCTCCGAAATCTGCGAGTTTGTAGATGGCAGTACCGTCGTCGGACGTCACTTTCATAATGTTCCCCGGTTTGATATCTCGATGGACAATGTCCAAGTCCCTCAGATGTTTCATACCGGCACCTTAAAAAACACACAGAGAAAATATAATTCTGTCCATTATACAAATAATTTGCCGAGCCTTGCCAATATTGTCAAGTTGACATCTATATTAGCCTTTTGGCAGATAAAAGTTTTTTTAATTAATGTCTGATTTACACTTTACATTTCTAAAGGGCTATATCTGTGCAGTATTGTGAACTTGTAACATTTTCTGTGTGACAATACATGTACAACCACAAGTCGGTTTTTTTGGCAGGCATGTTTGCATTATTACTATATTTTTAAGTTCCAAAAAGTCTGACGAAATAATACCGCGCAGAGGCACAGTAACAAGAGGTGGTTATTAATATTTTCGGGAAACAAGAGGTAATTTTTTTTTTTTCATAAAACCTAGAAGTCATCTTACAGACATCTCCCAAGACTCGCTTCAGTTCCTCTTCCTCGATGCCGTGGGAGTTTCTCGGATCGTCAAGAATGTTGTACAGACTTCCTCCGGAACACAGCTCCATTATTATCACTGGATTCTTGCTGATTTGCTGCAAAAAGTAATAATAATAATTATTATTATCAATTATAATACAACTTTATACTTAGTTCTGCTTTTGGATTTTTTTCAAAGTGCATCACATGATAGGTTTTATTTTGACTAGAAAGCCGTGTGAACGATGAACGAGGGGTGCTATACACACAGCAAACAGTTTACTATACCCATAGCAACCAATGTACTATCCTATACAACGGATAGTCTTGGTAAAGATGGAGTTCATAGGGATTCTTTGTACCACCCATCAACCTAAGTTCAGCATTTTTCTTATAAATTTGTGCATCAGAACGTTTACTTAAGAAGCCACATGGCACATTCAGTGGAAAAAGACGTGTCATCATTTGCACAAAAGAAAAACAAATGTAGGGTTAATATTGACCCCTTGCAGACGGAGAAGGCACCTCTGAAAAGTGAGCAATAACAATCATTTTCACCACTTGAGAGGTCAATATCTTTTTGTCACAGGCCCAGATATTTTGCAAAGAGTAACATTTTATCAAGTCCAAGGTCTGAATTCTATGTACACACAATGTAGGCTTTACTAGACTCTTCAGGCTAATCAATCACAGTGTATCTGAGCTTTTATCAAGAGGAATTAGGAACAAATCAAAAAATGACTAAAGTTGTTTAAGAATATCATGAATGCATGTTGACAGGATAGGCACGTGTATAAAAAAGTGCACTTCACATTGTGCGAGGGGTCTGTAAAATAACCAGCCAAACTTCTTTTTACGAAAAGCTATAGAATCCCTCAAGAAGTGAATGGCCAAACATTTCGACCCTTAGCAGATGCTTTTTCTCATAATGTATTTATTTCATGCGTTTTGAATAACTAGTTTTACATGCTTTTTAAAAGCTCTTTAAACCATAGAGGAATGAAATCTTACGTACATCTTGTTCGATATCATAAAGCTTGACAATGTTGGGATGGTTGAGTTTGAGCAAGACGTCAAATTCTCTCTGTTGAACACTCTGTGGTCGCATGAAGCTCAGGCTGTTGAACGCCTTGGCTGCCACCAAATCTCCAGTTTTCTAAAAGAGAATGAAAAAAGCGAGAACAATAATAACAATACTTTATTCTGGATGTATTTTGTGTTTGTGAGGAAAATTAAAAATGAAGGATTTGTGAATTACACATTTTAAAATTAATCAAATAGGCCTATTGAATGTATTTTGTTTGTGCATTGTTGCAAAGTATGTTTATACAATAAGGAATGTTTAGATCATTTGACGAAGCTTGTAGTCCAGATTTCACCTTGTGATTAAAGTCTGTGACAATCAACACACTCTGAGCTTGAAGTTTACACTGGACCACAGGCCAAAGGCCACTGAGTTTCACATCAAGCCAGAAACTTACGACCATCTAAGTCTAGCAGCCTTTTTGATTATTAACATCTCATGAAGTATTGCACTTGGATGGACACTATTGGTAATTACTGAAAATAGTTTTCAGCATAAAACCTTACTTGGTAACGAGTAATGGAGAGCTGTCGATAGTCGGAACATTTTGAGAAACGGCTCCCTAGTTATTGACAAAGAATTAATTTTCCACGAATTTGATTTCGAGACCTTAGAATAAGATTTTGCGGTCTCATAATAAAGCATCTGAAAGCACAACTTCGTGTGACAAGGGTGTTTTTATATTTCATTCATATCTCGCAACTTCGATGACCAATTGAGCTCGAATTTTCACAGGTTTGTTATTTTATGCAAATATGTTGAGATACACCAAGTGGGAAGACTGGTCTTTGACAATTACCAATAGTGTCCAGGGTCTTGAAATCTGTTGAGTATTAAACCCAAATGAGAAATGTTCTTTTTAAAAGTAGGACTTGTTCTAAAACCAGCTCAAATCTGAAACTGTGTGCGGGATGTTTTTTACATTATAGTTCTATTTGTATTATCTTAACTGTTTGTCTCATGGAAAATTTCACTCGGCTTGAAAGCAGATGAACAAGGCCCCATTTTATAAAGTTTGAAAAGCCGAAAATATTGCTTTCAAGAAAAATTTCTTTGCTAGGCAAAAAAACCAAGTTGAGCATCAGTTGGGCTGGGCAGTAACCTGATTCTGCTGAATTATGCAAGTTATTGTGCTACAGGCTTTATGCAATCTGGCCCCGGTGATATAGAAATTTCCATAATTGCTCAATGTACGGTACATTAATAGCAAACCTACATCATGGAGCTATTCATTATAGCTCCATGCCTACATATACAGCCTCAGGCTTTACACGTACACACACATACTAGCATTTGTTATAAATCGTAGAGGAAAGTAAATAGAAACCAAATACTATTGCGCAATACAAAACGCCCCTCCCACTTAATATAATAATAATAATAACCCGTTTTTATATAGCGCTTTTCACACCCGGAGGGCGTCCCAAAGCACTTCACATTATTACCCCTGGTCACTGGGCCTTAATTCACTCCTTAAACCATCTCAGCTCCCTGGTGGGGAGTATGCAAGCCTGTGCAACATTTAATATGAGCTACTCGGCTAAATCAATCACAAGAACCATCTCTGCCCTCACAGGTACCCATTTTACCCCTGGGTGGAGAGAAGCAATTATAGTTAAGTGTCTTGCTCAGGGACACAAGTGTCACGACTGGGATTCGAACCCACACTCTGCTGAACAGAAGCATCAGAGCTTGAGTTCGGTGCTCTTATCCGCTCGGCCACGACACCCTACTTCCTAACGTTACTACTTCCCCTCTTTTCAGGAACCAGGACACTAGCCTAAAAACAGATCAATGAACAAAGGTTCACTGAGGAAGCCCTAATCCCCTATGTGCACTCTATGCATACACTATGCACAGGAAATAGCTTACAACACAAGTGAACAGACTAACAAGGGGAATCCCCTGTTTATAGAACAGGATTCTGCAATACACCAGACTACACTGTGTAAGGTTCACAAGTTTCAATGTTTATCTATAAAAGAGTGACCTTGTGCACTACAGATCCTTTTTGCCACATATACAAATTCTACTATTTTGGCCTTTTTCGCATGCTGTGTCTTAAGTTTGACATAAAGTTGAAAGAGTTATAAAAACTCTGCACAATTTTTTAGATTGTACAACCCCTTTATTCATCAAAATGTGTAATCCATAAAATATTTGGATTATAAATGTTTTTTTGTTTTTCCCCGCTGCGAACATATCATGCCTGCAGGATGTAGGCTCTGTACATCTTTTTTCCCAAACAATAAATATGATTAATAAATGAAGAGCAGTCATATATGAAAATATGACACAATTGTGTAATTAATGACCCTTCTGACTGACTTTATGATCTGCAGTGCGCATGTGCTTTTGACAAATCTTCATTAAACACTGCTGTTACATGGGATTAAAAAGTTTAGATTGGAATGTTTTCGTCCATTGGGTTGGGTACACATCGTGCTTGCAGGCTGGCTCTCTTGTAAACATGGTGATGTCACCTTGGGTTGTTACATGGTCTATTGTGTTTAACATTGTAGGCCTACAATTTGAAAAACGACTCCTACACAAGGCATCATGTGTGAACGTTCTGTATTATGCAAATCAACTCTTAAGGCAGTTTGATTTTTGCAACAACTATAAAGAGGAAAAATGGACTGCGAAACAGAAAGATTGGCTTTCCAAAACACAACGTGTGTATTCCTTAATAGAAACATAACCTGAAACCAAAACCGCGTACTCATGTTCAAAATATATTTCTGGAGGAATTTCCTTGTTTTTAATAGACTGATACAACATTTGGAGGACCATGCAGGTTGTTCAGACAACACACATCACAATGTAAAAAACAAAGTGTACTATGACTACAAAGTGTCAAGAACACAAACTTGTATAATGTGGGAATAAATGGGTAAACTGAACCCGGCACTACAGTGGATACTAGATAATACTTCAAATATCGGAGTCCTTTTTTCAGATAAATTCACTCATAAACACAAATCTTGTGTTTAAAAAACGTATCTTGTGTGTGTGCTTGGATCCTGTGAAATAGTTAACTGGCCCAGCTGACCCCAGGGAACTTTTACACAATGGAACAATGGTCCCAACAAGGAAGCTTTTATACAACTTTGGTCCCCCATGGGATGTTCTTTAGAAAAGGGAACAATAGAGCGACAATCTAAGTTACCACAACAACTGTGTTCAGGTGTTTGTAAAAAACACAAGGCAGTTTTTTTAACACACAGTTGAGTACCATAAGGCCTACCTGCAAGTTTCCAATTAAACCCCCCCCCCAAAAAAAACAAAAAAAAAACAGTTGATCGTCCCCGCCCGCATCCTTTTGGGGGGCCGCATCCTTTGTTTATATTATTTATTATTTTTCGGAAAAAAACAACAAAAAACGTAAGTTTGTTTTCTTCTTTTTTTAATCCATCTTTTCAAACGGACTGGCCTAGGAAATGACCAGCAAATCTTTGTTAGGTTTAACATAAGTTGCGGTTGATTCAAACTGAAGAATTAGTGGCCTGTTTGATTTGAAATACTAAGCGGCCATCTTGGAAAAAAATAGTAAATAGTAAATAATAAGGCCCTCATCCTCCTCTTTTTTTAAAAATCCGGACAATCAACTGGTATTTGTTTTAATTTTGCCTTACTTCTTATGGATTTTTCCACACCATGCAAAAGCTTTAAATACCACTGGCCAATGGCCATATCACTGCAAAAAAATTAAGTGAAAATGGCCAAGCCCACTAAATGTTGTTCAGTGTTTGTTCAGTTTTTTACATGACATACATTCAACCCCTCCCCCCAAAAAACCTTGAAACCGAGGAAATCGGGAGCTCATCAGCCGTAGTAGCCCTAACTACACATCTTGCATTTCACCCACTCCTGTGAAGTCCCAAATCCTCTACAAGATGTTGTCTGATAGCCAAAGGTTGTTATAAATATTATATCACAGGGCCATGCACTGAACAATTTCCTATGTATAGCAAAGCAAAATGCTCTACAAAATGTCTTGTTGATACTCACAAACCATCAATTGCTACTCAAATAAGCATTCAATGTGTAAAAACTCTCCAGTCTAAATATTTTGCTTAATATTAAATGCAAAACAAAAATTGCTGGACAACATCATTCTCTGCTATGCATTTCAATCTTTCTTAAAGTCAAACCAAGTTGGTGTAGAGCAACAAAAGTGTGGAGGATTGAGGTCACCATTGGGCAAGTGGGCCGCGATGGTAAGGTTGATATTTGAAATCAGCAGGAATGCTCAGTGAAATTTGCTTTCAAGACAAAAGTGCGGGAATCTCTGTTACCGTGAGCACCAAGTCTTTGCTTACGGTAAGCAGAGTTATGAAAATGAGCCAAGAGTCTTTTCTCCCGTTTTTAATCATGCCCTCAGCTGAACGTCTCATCACTTGATCACGTCTACACTCTTGAAGAGAAGCAAGGCATAATCAAAGATCCATTCATGCAGGGGCCACTGTCGCCAGCTTCTTAAAGCTAAAAGATCTTTATAGAAGAGTTTGCGGTAACACCATGTAATGACTATCTCTAAATGAGTTGGGGTGGTTCTGAAAAGAACCGTTGGAGTTAATCCAACGGTTCTTTACCAACATCTTTTCAGAACCACCCCCACTCATTTAGAGATAGTCATTACATGGTGTTACCGCAAACTCTTCTATTTTCCCACATGCAAAGTTTCAAATCCTACTTAAAAGATCTTTATCACGGTGTGGCCATCTTGATTTGACTCCATTCCAACTCATTGTAACCTAACTGAGGCTGGACGAAATAATAGTCTGCTGGTGCCATGTTTGCGCAATGTCATTCATTACAGTTATGGAAACAGGGAACATGACCAAGATGGTGACAGCGTGATAACGGTTTATTAGCGGAGATCCTTACCTTGTGACGGCCCTTGTACACTGTACTCGTTGCCCCAGTGCCAAGTACATCACTGATATACCACAGGTACGTCTTGGTACTCCGTATCTGATTGGAGGCAGATGCCATTTTTTATTATTCTCACAAAGTCCTGAAAAACAGAAATTGAAAAATTATGCTTTAAATGGTGAAACTGTTTGGTAAAAGCTCTTCCCTGCCTCTCACTGGACCCTGGTTTGAATATACCGGACCGGGCCTTTCATGTGAATTAGGCTTTCTAGATTTCAGTCCCTGATTGCATGGATTAACCCCATTTGAGGGTTTTCCCAAACAAACTTTGAAATTCACAATAAGAGTTGGAGACAGATCACTTGCCTGTCTGGAATTATTAACAGTATTTATTAGTTTTTCACATTTTCCCTTAGCTGATCCATTTTATTAAGGCCAACGAATGAAAGTTGATTGGGCCCAGAGTAGAGAGCTTGTGGCCACCACCATCACACAAAGTGGGTTCAAAAACTAGACCCCAGTAACTGGGGCGATGGTACCGAAATTTGTCATTATAATCCTTATCGTTTGTACTCCTGTACTAGCTAGGTACAGAGTAGTTTGACTGATAATGACAAGTACGATCAAAATGACAAATTGTGAAAAAAGGAGTACAGCGACGCTGGGTCTAGACCCAGTAGCTTAGCTGGAGCACTGTATTCCCTTTTTTGGAAATTTTGACATTAAGTCAACATTCCTTTTTGTCAAAATTTCCACTAAAGGAATACAGCGCCCCAGTCTAATGGGTCAAGTTTAAGCGATAAGTGACAGACACTCATAAAAATCCTAACCCAATCCAATGCAATGCAAATATGGTTGCAAATTAAATAAGGGAATCAATGTGTGGTGAAGAGGTTTTCAACTAGTGGTTTAATCCCAATGAGGCCTGGTTCTTGATAATTTTACCGAGACGAAGTCGTGGTCAATTATCAGGAACCAGGCCTCGGCGGGTTTAAACCACTAGTTGAAAACCGATTCAACACACTTTGATTCCCATTCATAAAGACCTTTCCAGTCAAAAACATCATACTTTTTGGTCAAAAAGTAAAATAAATGCAAAAATTATAACTGTTGATTTCTTTCAACAAAACATCCCCCCCAAGCTATGAAATAGTAAAACACTCTGCTGCCCTCGGGTAAACAACTCCTTATAAGGGAATGCTGTGCGCGTATCGCGTGATGTGGCACAACTGTTTCAGCTGTTGCTCTCGACCAATTGGAATGAAGAAACTGTATTATAAGAACAGGTGCAAGGTCGCAAGTCACACCCATGAATTAACACTTTTTACCAGTCATAAACAAAGATTTATGCACACCCACCTGACGCGCTCTCCACCAAAATTCAAATAGGAACAGCGAAATTAACTGTCTGACTCCGAGGTATTTATGAATGTTTAATTAAATTAAGCAGTAAAAACTAAAACTATTGCAGTGGGCTACTTTACAATTAGTATTATACCATTATTAATTATTTTTAGGCTGATTAATGGAGGAATAAATTACTCCATGGCCTAATCGATACATCAAGGCAAGAGCCTAGGGGCCCTAGAGGAAGTCTCCACACTGACACTCCCAATCAAATAATTATATTTTTTATATTATTAATAACCAAGCATTTAAATAATAAATACACGGGGGTAACCTGGGGTGGATTTCACAAAAGGTAGTCCTAACGTAGGACTAGTCCTAGGCAATGCTAAGAGATAGGACCAGTCCTAAGTTAGGATGAGTTACTGGTCCTAACTTAGGACCAGTCCTATCTCTTAGCATTGCCTACTACACTAGGACTAGGACTAGGACTACTCCTAAGTTTAAAGTTACATGTACCTTTGTGAAATCGCCGAAATCCACCCCTGGTAACTGTACTTACACAGTTTGAGTTTACACCATCATCAGCTGCCTGCCACTGAACTGAAATGTCCATAAACCAAAAGATTAGTTAACTGGAGCCATTAATTTTGTTCACTGAATATAGCAACGGCATATTGTCATTGTGAGTCAATATTTATTTTGTAAAAAAGGTAAATACAATAATTAAGCAGCTAAATAAAAATAATTACAAAGAGTGACTCACCCCCTCTATCGGCCGCCCCCTGCCTACCAATTGAAAACGCACGCGCAGACACACTGCGCAAATCATACTACAAAGCGCAATTACGGGAATGCCGAGTTTTTCAAAGCATCCCATTACGTGAATGCGCAGGGCAAACTCGTTTTGATGACGCAAACAGGATCTAACTAGCTCCACACAAATACACTTCCAAGAAATACTTGACGTTTCTGCACGTGGGCTGGGTGGTGTTGCGTAAAAAAGAAGGGTAAGTTGCCTCGTTGTCTCGTTTTTTTTACGACATGACACGTGGGTGTAAATAAGCTCTATTTTTCGTCATTGACAAAAATATATTTGATTTAACCTGCACTATTTTGCCTATTCTTTACAGTGTACTCATAATTAATATAAAGTTTATTGCCTAAGCCCTAAGTTAGGGCCTAACCATGTCCATGGCCTAACTCTAGTAGTATTTTTATTGGTAGGTCCATGGAGGAAGAAAGGGAAGTACCTCCATGGCCATGTGTCCTTATACAAATACTGACTGCTTTGACTTGACTTGAGTGCTAGGGTTAAAACTACCACACGCGAGGTGATCCCTGGAGTGTGGAAAAACGGAATGGTCCAGGTATCACCGCGGGCGGAGGAGTCGTATTTACCCTTACTTTTAACCATATAATTAATACATGTAGCACGAGTTAAGAAGTCAATATTTGTTTTATAACACCCGAAGGGTTCAACTGGAATTTTGACCTGGGAGACTAAAGACCCCCCTTGCACCACAAGTAACCCGAATCGTCACTGTGATCAAATGGTTAGAATTAGACTGCATCACTTGCAATAACGAGGTTGTGGGTCCAAACCCCCAGCTAACCGCTGTTCGTGTTTAATTTAAACATGACTAGAATAAATATCACAATTTCTTGATTTGTGCAATTCATAATTATCTATCGACGATAATTACTTGTATGTGAGAGATTAGCTGCTGCCAGCTTGGCGCTTATTTCCCGTGTGGGTGTTTGCTGAGTTCCCTTGATTGGAATATCATCTAAACAAACGATATACCATTTCCTCCTTTTTGGGAGGGGTCTTTAAAGTTTTTTTAATTATTAAATGAATAATCACATTACACCGGTTCTGAAGTCACTTCACTGGCTACCAGTCGAATATCGTATTAATTTCAAACTTCTGTTGCTTATCTTTCATTGCATTAATGGTTCTGCTCCTATATATAACATTTCTTTGGTTAAAGCTTATACTCCTGTGCGATCTCTCCGATCTTCCAATACATGCATGTTACAGGTTACTAAGAGTAGCAAGTCATGGGGCGATAGGTCTTTTTCCCATGCTGGACCCACACTCTGGAATGACTTGCCTCTACAAATCCGCAATATTTCTAACATCAATACTTTCAAAGTTAAGTTGAAAACCACATTGTTTAATCTCGCCTATGTGTAACTGGTCTATTTGTCTTATTTCCCTCGCTGTGTGTGGTTCCTCCTCCTGTGCGCCTTGAGCACCTCATTTTGGTGGATTTTGGCGCCCTATAAATATTCCTTATTATTACTATTATTATTATTATTATTAAGGTTGGAATGTAGAGTCAGTAACTGGTTACTGGGACCATGGAGGTAGAATGCTTGGACAATGCACTCCTTTCAAGTACTGATGTAATGCGACATCAGATTTTGATCCAGAGTAATTTTTTCAAATTTTTAATCTCTGTAGATTGTCCTGTATTTTGACCTCTGGTCGCCATGGGAATTTTGTTTTTAAAGAATAAACCAATAGTGAATGAATGAATGAATGATTGAATGTCAATGATTGATAAAAATAACAGTCTCAATCTATCTTTCTGAGTGCAAATGCAGTTAGCCTACAAGTATTATATTAATTGATGCTATTTTTGATTTGATTTTATTCAGTGCAGGTCTGACCCTGACACATTAATTGACCAGCAATGGGGAAGACAACCAGGAAAGCAACTCGAGTGGGACATCTTGAAGATCAAGTTCCCAAAAAGCTTAAAGCTCGCCTCAAGCCAGAAAGGTCTAAGAAGGTTGGTGGGAAATCCTTCCCTGTTGCGGATCCAACAGAAGGGAGGAAATCCAAACGAGAACTGCAAGGAATCATGGTGAAATGGGAACGTCGCAGGCTGGCTTCTTCACAGACAGAACCAAAGTCTTCTGGAAAAGTTAAAGATGGCTTGTTACGAAAGGGTTCCAGTAAGAAGAAGAAGAAAAAGTCAAGACTTCTCTCCTCTCAGCCTGAGATAGTGACATCTTTGAAAACTACAGATCCATCCAAGGAGTGTATTTGGGAAGTAGACCCATCCTCCTCAAGTGACAATGGTGTTAAGACTGCCATAAAAGTCCAGGGAAGGAACTCTACCTCAGAGGCTGTATCAAAATTTGGTGATGCATCGGTTCATGATTCGCCTTGCATCACCATCGTTGATCTCGCCCCAGGCTTTAGATTTGGCACTCACCAAGCGGTTAGTCTACCCTTGACAGTGGGCCATGTTGCTAAGGGGAAAAAACAGAAAGCTTCTGGTAAGAGTAGTACTGACATAGCTGTTCTTAGGAACCCAGCTGGTAAAAGACAAAGTAATCTCAACGATGGAAGTGACGATGACAACAAATTTGAAAATGGAATGTCAGATGGGAAATTCCATTCACAGCTTAGGCCAATGGACAGTGTGTTTGTTGTAGATCTCGGTACTTCTGATCGTACTAGTACCACCAAAGTTGCACAGTCAGTTGTAAAGAATGTCCAAATGAAATCTACCAAAGAGTTGTGTCACGGTAAAGGAGAATTTTCATCGTTGAGGCAGATTCAGAATGAATTCCAAAGAGAGGAAACTTCGCCTGATGGAGGAGAGTCAGAAGTTGTGATTCCCACAGAGAAGTCAAGAAAACGTAAAAAAAGAAAATCTTCCGCTGTGAAAAGGGGAAAGGGAAAAGATTGTGGTAGCGTAGACTCTCCAAGAACTGAAAATGCAGTTAAAGAGAAAGCTAATCAATATACTGCAGGAGTAACAACAAGTGACCAAAAGTCAAAAAAGGCCCGAAAGTCATCTCATGGACTCCCAGATGAGCTGAAAGAGAACTGTAGCAAACCTGAAGGGTCTGGCCTTCAGAGAAATAAAGACGAAATCAACATTGAAGATCTTGAAGCTTCTGCCCCAAATGATGAAGCAGGGAAGAGGAAGACCAAAAGGAGAAAAAAGTCACATGAAGCAAGTTCTGTCAAAGATGAAACATTGGACAAAACACCCCAGGAAGAAACTACTAAAGAAGGTAGCCTCGGCAAAGAAATCCATCTGGAGGAAGAGGTACTCGACCCGATTGAGGTGGATGAAGGATCTCCTGAAGAAACAGACAGTCCTTTGCAAGATGATGACGAAACACCATCTGAAACGGATTTAGATCTGATTGTGGAAAATAACGGAGAATCTTCAGACAGTAGCATCTCATCTGAGACTCCATTGGATGGGGAAGAGGATGGAACGGCTGACAGGGCAGAGGGAAAGTCTATAAGCATTGTTCAAAATCAGGAACTTCAGGATGTCAGTCCAAGTGTCGGAAGAGATAAAAGTTCCTACAGGTGATTATCACACCTTTTTAAGAGACTCTGTCAATCGCTTAACTGTCGGTGTTGATCTATTGAATTTGAACGATAACATGTATTTGGAATAGGGTTGTGCGTTTTCGGTTAAATGGAATCTAGACCTTTAGGAAATTTTGAAATAGATTTAAACTTTTTACGGTTAAATGGTTCACCAATTAAATGACCAAACTCTAGCTTGAATACCCTCTAGATTTCAAATTCTTCTCTCAAAATACATCACTTGAGGTCTGTCGAGGTTTGCACTGAGATTATTTATTTATTAATTTCGATACTCGGGGAGTTACTAGAAGAAGGCGATGAAGAAAATGTATGTTTATAAATTCTTGACTAATTCTTGAATCACCTTGTTTTTCAGAATCATTAAGCTTAGAAACAGCGACCAGTGCCTCGCCTTGCTCTCTTGTTCAAGTCAGCTTGCGTTCCATGGTAGGGTACTCGTCCGTTCCATTCACGGTTCAGTCACCGTGTTGGGATTTCCCATATCAGCAAGTCAGGAGTACTACCCTCTTTACTCTCCAAGCAGCTCCTGTGCGCTGTGCATAGAGACTGCATCGGGAGGCAGGACCTACCAGCTCGGTAGCCCCACTACGCTCCTCCAGGATGTGGAAGCATTTCTGAGGGAAGAGGATGAGCCTGCAATAGAACAGACGCTCCAGGGACAGGAAGGTTTTGTTGTTGCTCTAATTCTCAAGAAGATGCCAGAGGACACTTCTGTCGATTACGTCGAGCGCTTTCCAGGTTTCAAGAATATTTTCAGTTCACCTGAAAATAGAGAGGTGTGTTTTTTCTTTGATTGTCAAACCCCATTTCAAATTGAGCAACTTCGGCTACGGATATTTCCGTTGGCTCCAACAACAATGTTGAAGAATGGGACTTTTTGTTGTTCTAGCCATAGCCATTGCTGCAGATTGGCCTAAAATTCTGGTGTAAACCCAAAAGTCGAACAGAAAAAGATGGGTATAGGACATGTGTTGGTACAGTACAGGACATTGGTTGCTATGGGTATATTAAAAAATACGAGCATAGGAAATTGTTTGCTTCAGGTAGTGACTGGCTTGAAACCAATCACAAAGAAGACGTTAATACTGTTTCACCGTTCCTTGCTAGTTTAGGAGTTGGTCATCTTACTGCAAAATTTTATTGAAAGTTGACGAATTAAAGACACTGGACACTATTGGTAATTGACAAAGACCAGTTTTGAGACCTCAAAATTTAATTCTGAGGTCTCAAAATCAAATTCATGGAAAACTGCATCACTTTAGAGGGAGCTACATGTAGTTCTCACAATGTTTTATACTATCAACCTTTCTTCATTACTTGTTACCAAGTAAGGTTTTATGCCAATAATTAGTTTGAGTACAATGCCTTTTAACAGTCTCTCTTTCCTTTCCTGTTTCTCCTCAGTGTTTTCAAGAAGATGTCGACCAAGCGTCAAGCATTGAAGCAGCCAGAGCTGTTGGTTTTCAGCCTCTAACCCCATGGACTCCTCACTCTACTTTCAGCCCCCTTCCTGGCTACCAGACTGTCATCCAGGCAATCCAACGATGGCAGAGTCATGCACCAGATGTCCCACCGGTCGTTTTAATCTGCGGCTGGAAGAATTCAGGAAAGTCGACCCTCTGCCGTTACCTCTCCAACTCTCTAATAGCCAGGTACTCCCACTGATGTTGAATCTTGTTTATTCATTTATTTTATTACACATCCAACAGCACAATTATGATGAAACAAGAATCAAGAAACACTTGGTTTTAGAAGTGGCAGGAAAACCTCAAAAGGGGAAACCCTTGCAGTCGGGTAGAGACGGAAAACCCAATCCACATGCAAGGCTCTGGTCTGATTTCATTTGGGAATCGAACTGGGGTCTGAGGTAGGATTCAAAACGAGGGGTCCACAGAGGTGAATGGCAGGGAAAGAAACCACTAAGTCAACCTGATCCCCTGTTAACTCAGAACAGAAAGCAAACAAGCCTTTTTGTCTCTACCTGGTGAATCTTGTTTCAATACAGGCATTTTGCATTGCAGAGTGCCATTCACGGATTTCCTAGGGTAGACCATTTTTTGCACTGTAGACTCGAACAAAAAGCAAGGCTTTTGTCTCGACCTGGTGAACCTTGTTTCAACACGGGCAATATGCATTGCAGAGCGCCCTTTACAGATTTCCTAGGAGTGGCCATTTTTGCATTTTATCATGGGAAATGATTGACAAAATGATTTTTTGGTTTAAACTGGAAATTTGATCCTTTTTCAAATCAAAATCAATGTGAACATCTTGTTTAAAAAAAATATGTTTTTTGTTATAATTATTTCTTTTGATCATTGCAGGTTGGAAAGTGTTTGTTACCTGGAATTTGACGTGGGCCAGACAGAATTTACACCTCCAGGGATGTTGTCTTTGCAGCGTATTACTGAGCCTGTCTTAGGTAGGTTTGGAGTCAGGGTTAAAGGGCACCGGACACCTTTGGTGATTGTCAAAGACCAGTCTTCTCACTTGGTGCGCCTCAACAAATGCACAAAATATCAAACCTGTTAAAATTTGAACTCAATCGGTCGTCGAAGTTGCGAGATGATAATGGAAGAAATAAATACCCTTGTCACCATCTGGGGCACCATCTTTTTTTCTGATTAACATCGGGCAAGTGATGGTGCTTGAAGTTCACCAAATCTCCACTAGACCACAGATCTGCTGCTCGGAAATTTCACTAGACCAGGGATCGATTTCACAAAGAGTTAGGACTAGTCCTAACTTAGGACTATATTAAAAACGGAAGGCTAGTGCAAATTTAGGACGAGTAAATTGTCCTGTATCAAGATATGACTAGTCTTAACTCTTTGTGAAATCCACCCCTGAAATAATTTTTACAACAAAAATAAAATATTATGGAGCTATATACAAGTCACAGATTTGTATGTGATGTGATATTTCAAAACAAAAATTTAAGAAAATATCATGGCTCTAAAATACATTTTTGGTGTTTTTTCTTCTCCAAACAGGGCCACCTTTCACTCACTTAAGGGCAGCTGAGAGGTGAGTTGACTTTGCAACAAGTAATACTTAACATTAATTGTAAAGATATAGGTCGTCTTCTAGCCTGTTTCACTCCTCTGCAGGAGGAAAGCCCCTTCGCCAATTCTCCATCTCACTCTATCCTGCGCTGTCTATTGCCAAGCAATGCCCATGTATGTACTTAGCCCTCCATCTGCTGTTTTTGTTGCCCTCTTCACGACCCCTATACCACTCATCACAACAAGTCGCTGTTCTTGAAAACTTCTTCCAGGTCTGCTGTGAAGAGCTTTAGGATTTATTAGTGTTAGGATGTTTTGGTATTAAACTCGGCCAGACTGCTTAATCCTGGATATGATGAAAAGACGTTACTGAGAGTCTTTCCTTTTCACTCGCATGTGTCAATTGCGGAATGGGTAGGCGTGTTGGCATGGAACGTGGGTGCTGAAAACGCACATCACAATAGATGCATACAATACTCACCGTAACATCTACAGGTTGATTCGTGCCTGTCGGGAACATGTCGCAGAAGTGGGCATTTTCTACTCTTTTGACTGTAGATTTTTTTTCTGACGGCAACTGATGCCGATTGTTTTAAGGTCGTAAACAATCAGCAAACGATATATACCCGAGGGTCTTAGATCAGGCACAACATCATCATTAAAAGTCAGTCACCAACAATTGTTGTGTCATTGAAAGATGGACCTGCGGGCAACTCTACACCATCAAGATGCAGAATTCCAATCAGTTTCCGCAGACATTATTTAAAGCCCTATTTGAAGATACAAAGATTTTATTTGTCATCTCTGTTATATTTTTTGTTTTTTTTTGTTTGAAGGATGTGTTTCTACGGCGATGTTCATGTACATGCGAATCCGGACTCCTATTTAAAGATATGCAAGTATCTGATCCAGGAGTACCAGACTAATCACAGACACCAGCCTCTCATTATCAATACGATGGGATGGATGCAAGGTACAAGACCATTGTATAATACAAAAAAAGAAATTTTCAAGGGTTGTTCAGCAATGTTTTATACTATCAACAGCTCTCCAATGCCCGTTACCAAGTCAGTTTTTAAGTTAATTTTTGTTTTGAGTAATTACCAAACTAGTACCTTCCCTTTAATCCAGAGGTCGTTGGTTCATGTCTCGCTCCACTAAACTGTTCTTTGTTCAAACTCAAAACTGTATATAAAACTTACCAAGTCAGTTTCCCTTTTGGTTTAATACTTGTCATTTTAAAAGAAAATGATAAGTTTCAATCTGAAAGCACAAATGTTAAAGACAGTGCAAGTGTTGCACACATCTTCCTAAACCAAGTTGGTCCCAACCATATTGAGTTCTACGTGTGTGAATCAGAGCTTATATCGAATGCTGCCTTTGAAAATGAAACAAATTAATGACATTTTAACCTTTAACTTAACACCTTTTTTCTAGGACTCGGTCTCCAGCTGTTAGTAGATATCATTCACATGACTCAACCTACTCATATTGTCCAGCTGTGGTCTCCTGCTCAACCCCGTGTCATCCAACGTATCACGCAGACATTTCTTGAACATACGTCAGGCTGGCTGCACCAATCAGAAGAAGGGAATGGCACTACGATGACGCAGTTTCCTGAAGTACTGGAGATTGACGTTCCAAACATTGCTGACAAAGGATGGTAGGTTTATATTCTGGAGACAGTATTGTAAAGCTGTTAAGCACACACAAAATTGGCTAAGCACAGAAATGTTTTGCATGGCAGAAATGAGTTACCACACAAAAATACACTGTAATGGCACATGACTGGAAGCCTGCTAAATGTTGCTTGGCAAACAGGTCTTAAAAACAACCTGCAAAAGATAAGCTTTTCTTTTTCTTGACTTGAGAAATCAGATTCAGAAACATTTTCCGGAAGGTGGCAGCCTTTCAGACTGAAACATTATTTTAGCATGAACGAACCCACTTAAATTTGCCCCCTGGGAAAGACTAGTAGATTCAAAATCTGAGTCCACTACCAGTTTATGCATTTTATTTGCAAGCTATTGGCAGGGACTGGTTTTTGTTTTCAAACATAACTTGGTTAATCACAAAACCTTTCTGATAAATGTATACAATACCTTTCATGATTCCTTTTGTAATTGATGACGTTTTCAGTAATTTCATTGTTTTTCGGTGTATTTATTTGTATGAGTAGTTTGGAACAGGCAGTCCTTATTGTGTTTAACTTTTCCTATTCCTTTTATTTGATTCATCCGCTATCTTCATGATTTTTTTTATACTCAATTTATTTGCATTGTTTGCATCCATGAAGTTTTTTTTTACTGTTTTGTTTTTGATTCTTCTTATATGACTCCTTCTTGGGACTCCTTTGAGTTCTTAGTAGTTTCGTGTTAAGCCGGTTCATGAAGTTCCTGTTACTGTTTACAGCTGTTTATAGTTAAAGGCATGTTTATTGGCTTCTTGTTTATATCTTTATATTATCTGAAAAGCGTCTTTTTGACAGATTTTTTACACTCTATAAATACTGTTTATAATAAATACCCAAACTGCATGGTTTTAATTTTCTTTTATGATTGCATTTGAGGTGGGTTTTTTTTTTTTTTTTTTTTCACCAACAGTGCCAAATTCAAGGCCTCTGACCACCGTACCATGGCCCTCTTAGCTGGTCTTAGTAAACTACAGCCCTTGCCGCTGCCACAAACCCCTGTCGTGCTGTCTGCCTTGATCCCGTTAGTGTTGCCGTGGAGATGTGTCGCTGTTCACGTGACCAATGGCCATGTTCCACTGAAGCAGATCATGTATGCTTTGAATGGGAGCGTTGTTGGCTTATGCCAAGCAGATCCTTCAGAGGTAAAAACAAAATGGTCTCAGAAATCTTCTTTAAAGTCCTGTCATGAACCCTGTGTACTCCTGCAGGTGTCACAAGTTTGTCTCCCATGAATATAAATCTGCTATCCACAAACATATTCTACATTATTAGTTTGCGGAACACTAATCCATCTGGGCGGATTCACAGTGAAATGAGGATGTCTGTTGGTATGTGTTTATACTAGTTTTGGTATGATCCGCCTGGGCGGAATGGTTATCCGCCCCGGCAAAATAGTAATTCGCCTGGGCGGTTTACTACTCGGCCCGGGAGGAATAGTGGGCCCCGATTTTTGTTTCAGTTTGTCCTATGTTCACTTACGGAGAAGGCAGTCAGTAAAGAGTATTTATTTTACCCTTTAACAAATGTGTGATAAGTGCCTTCCTGACAAATCAAGTCATATTTGTTTTTGTATTTTGATTCTTTGTTAATCATCTTTTGCAGATGTGTGTTGTGTTGAAAGATCACCCAAAAGTGTTCAAGTCCACTCCAGTGTGCCAGTGTCATGGACTGGGTAAGAAACTCACCTATCACTGTCTCCCATCTGTGTGTGTGACTTTATTATATTTCTGCACTATGAAGATTAGGAGATTATAAACAACCCATCAATACTGCAGTGTGTGGCGGTCTTAGTTTTTTCAATTCAATTATCTTTGTTGTACATTACTGATATTCAAATGTTGAGTTTGAGTGAGATTAATATCTTAACAGTCTGCTGAATATCAAAGTTTACTTACCATAAATAGATAAGTCTTCTCTTTTAGTGCTTGTCCAACTAACTTTTGTTTTGTGGTATTTTCTCATTTTCTGGTCTTGGAAAATAAAAATAAAAATTCTAAGCAACAAGCCTTAAGCCCGGTTCATACTTCCTGCGAATGTGGCTGCAAAACAAATGTTGACGTCACAAATTCGCAACAAATAATTCGCAACAGTTCAACTCTGGTCAACTCACTTGCGAATACCGCTGCGAAAGGAGAGATGTGAAGTAAAATTTCACGTCATATTTGCTTCACATTAAGTATGAACCGGGCTTCATGTTCGTGTGGAATTCCTCCCATTGGCCGGATGGTGTGGTGGTGGGAGAGGCAAACTTAACAACTTGTCTAGGGAGGAGTGTAGTCTGTAATTTCATTTGTCTATATTTATTTTGTGTGCATAGCCCCCTTTTTTTCCTCTCTCTTTCCATTCTTTACACTGTAACAGTGTTTTGTTCCCCCCTGTATAGGGTTGACTGAGGGTGTTTGCTTTTTGAAATTTTATTTTTGTAAGTTCATACTGCTGTTGTTAGAGTTGTCTTTTGGATTTAGTTTTGTCTTTTAAAGCTGTATTGTATTTTTTTTAATGTAATTTTGAAACTATTTTGTTTTTAAACTTGGATGGAATTTTTAATGGAATTTTTGTTTAAATTTACGCCTCGAAAGAAGAGGGCACACTCGAAGTGTAATAACTAGTAACTATTATTATTACCTGGAGGAGACTCTTGAACAAACTTCTAAAACAAATGATGAATCATTACTTTTAGTATTACTTTTATTTTAACCCACTTATTTGATTGTTTTCTTCCCCGATGTCCTTGTTAGGCATAATCCGAGGAATCGACCCCGTGCAGAAAGTCTTCTACATTCTAGCGGCAATTTCCAAGGATGCATTGCCAGAGGTCAATGCCCTTTTCAGGGGAGCCTTGTCTTTGCCTCAACCGCTTCTGACGCAGGTAAGGGCTGCCAGGAGTCAAGAAAATTCAGAAAGTTTGGCCATGTATAGAGTAGCGGCTAGGGCTGCCAAACAGAAATGAGTTACCAGCCAAATTGTTATGTGATAAACATAGCTTGGAGTGGTTCCCTACTAGTTGTTGTTGCACAAATAATTTTGATGTAGACCTCTTGCATATTAAAGCAATGTTGTTTGCAGAACACCTTCATGAAATTAGTTATTTATAAATACCTCAGACAGTTTCGCTATTCCTGTTGGTGGAGAGCGCGTCACGTGGGCGTGTATAAACCTTTGTTTATGACCAGTAAAAAGTGTTGAAACACAGGCGTGACACGCGAGCTTGCACCTGTACTTATAAGACAGTTTCTTCATTCCTATTGGTCGAGAGCAACAGCTGAAACAGTTGTGCCACATCACGCGATAGGCGCGACGCGCACAGCATTCCCTTATAAGGAGTTGTTTACCCGAGGGCCTTACAATTTCATAGCGCGAGGGGTGTTGTGTTGTAAGAAATTATTGAAATATTATAATTTTTGCATTTATTTTACTTTTTGACCAAAAGGTGTTGATGTTTTTTGACCGAAAAGGTATTTATGAATGGAAATCGAAGTGTGTTGAATCGGTTTTCAACTAGTGGTTTAAACCCAACGAGCGAGGCCTGGTTAAGAAACGGGCCTCGTTGGGTTTAAACCACTAGTTGAAAACCTCTTCACCACACATTGATTCCCTTATTTAAAGCACTTCCTCATGGGTTTGTGGTATGAAAAACCAGGGGATTAAAACAAAATTTTTCCCCGCAAAAGAAACTTGATGCTACTGTTAAATTAAGAGCTGTTACACGTAAAAACGTTACAGTTTACCAAATTCAGCTGACACAGTCATCACAATAATCTTTTGTTGTGCCATTTTTTAGTCAATGTCCCTATGTGTTTTTACAGTGTAGTACACATTTTAGATGTTCCTGCGTGTTCACACGCTTACCTGTTGACTCAAGAAATGGTGAGCGGTGCACAGTCGCCCTCTATGTGCATGCAAGGATTCAATAGAAGATAGTGAAAAGTTTACCTTTCTTGGATGTGCGGTTCACTTTTTCACTCAATTTGTTTACTCTCTTATAGGGACAACGTATAGCAGATGTGCCTTACGTCTCTCGTGAGTTCTCCTCAGTCATCATCGGCTCTGGAGCCATCAAAGTACGTCGGAATATCAAACAAAGAGGCCGTTGAGATCCAAGTGGAATAGACTGTCAATACCGAGCAGCCATCTTTCTTACTTTTTTATCTCTTTTTTTTTCTTTTTCTTTCTCAATCATTCAAATTAGTGTATAACCTAAATGAGGCTGGAAGTACAATATAGTCAGACCCCTTTTGGTTTGGGTAATTGTAGTCTTGGTTTACTAGGAAAAGATGGTGGCCATGTGGTTTAAGTCTAACTGTGTACAACCCAAACCCCTTCAATTATAATTTTTATGTCTCTCATCACTTTCTAGTGAGTGAGGCATAGTCCAATAACCATTTTATTTTATTTTTTTTTAAATTAGTACTCGTTGAAATTAGCACTTGGCCATCCCAACGGGAGATCCCAATTGGTTATTGTGCTTGGTTTTTTTTGTGGAACTCCTTAAAAAAAAGGGGGGGCTGTACTTTCAAGCTGATATCTCTCTTACATGTATATTGAAGTTTTGGTTTTGTCAGAGTGTTAGTTCGGGTCTCAATCATGTTACTTTAGCAAGTATGTCCAATATGGGGCAAAGGATACCACCTCCCAAACTTTAACACACTATTTTACACACTATTCCTCTTGCACAAGAACTCCCCTAAAATTTCTCAACAAAATTCACAACATTTTAAGCTCACAAAGTTCTGAAAGCTACCATGATGTCTAATAGAACTTAGAAATATCTATAGAAGGAATAAACTACAAAGTAAAATTTAAAGTCTTGAAGGCAAATTAAACCTTTGGTTTTTGGAACCGGTCGATTGTTTTAAATCCTTTATGAATGTAGTTGCATACAATAAAACTTACCTGTGAAAATTTCATTACAAAAGGTGGTCTTGTTTTTGAGATTTTGCCGGAAATCCGGAGTGCATATGGCCATATACAGGGAAATTATTTCACATTATGATTTTTGGGCATCAAAACTGGTTATAATATTTTTTTACTAATAACCACATCACTTTGAAATAATAATAATACCGTTTATATAGCGCCTTTTCCTAAGGTTACAAAGCGCTCAGAGAATGACAGGAAAAAAACAAAAAAAGGGAATGCAAACAAAAACCAAGAGGAAAGTGAAATGTTTCTTAAAATGCTTCATACTATCAAAAGCTGCTGTAGGTCCATGGTTTTATTGCTATTAATTTTAAATTTATTACCAAAATAATACCTTCCCAGGCCTGTATGCTTCGTTTTTGAAATGGCAAGGGCACCAAGGCATTTTCATCTTGAAAGGGGCACCCTATGAGGAAATGATAAATTTCTACTGGATAATTCCAAGGGAACTGAGGCATTGACCAGGGGGCATGGAGGCAATCGACCTGGGCCCAACTTCATAGAGCTGCTTAAGCAAAAAATGTTGCTTAAGCAAAAAATTCTTTGCTTAGTAAAATCAGATTACCGGCCAAGACTCCACTCAATTGTAATGCTAAGTAAACAACAGCTTAATACTAGTCATAAGCAATGTATATGGCAGGAAATTTTGGCCAGTAACATGTGTAAAATAAGCGAGCTATTTCCGTGCTTAAGCAAATTTTTTGCTTAAGCAGCTCTATGAAATTGGCCCCTGCAGTTGCCTCTTTGAAGACACAAAATACAAGCAGTCGAAATATAATTGGTGAACAGTTCCAGTGTTGGTTCCAGAAAGTCATCCTTGATCCACATATTGTTATGGTTTTTAATATTGTGCATCATTGGTTTAATGATAAAATAAATTATATGAAAATTATCTGCCTATTAATTTGTTTGTTTCATTTATTGTTTGTGTATAGTATTTAAAGCCAGTGGACACTATTGGTAATTGTCCAGTCTTCTTACTTGCTGTATCTCAACATATGCATAAAATAACAAACCTGTGAAAATTTGAGCTTGATTGGTCGTCGAAGTTGCGAGATAACTATGATAGAAAAATCACCCTTGTCACACGAAGTTGTGTGCTTTCAGATGCTTGATTTCGAGACCTCAAATTCTAAACTTGAGGTCTCGAAATCAAATTCGTAGAAAATTACTTCTTTCTCGAAAACTACTCCACTTCAGAGGGAGCTGTTTCTCACAATGTTTTGTACGACCAACCTCTCCCCATTACTCGTTACAAAGTAAGGGTTTCTGCTAATAATTATTTTGAGTAATTACCAATAGTGTCCACTGCCTTTAAACGCCCATAAGCTGCTTGATGTTGAAAGTCATGAAACTGCAATAATTGCACTGCCCTTCTTGGAATGGCATGTGAAGACACAGATTCGGTGTGTGTAATAACCAGTTGGAGGTAGATTAGAGGACGAGCATGTAAATGGTATGTAAAAGGGTACACCCAACTAAATAAATTCCTACAGCAAACTTTGCAAAATACTAAATGTCCAACAAAAATACTTTAAAAATACCTAAAAGTCTACATCTTGTAAAGCTGCTCAATTTTGACATTGGTTGTCCCATAAGGCCTGTCGAGTTAAAAAACAAACAAACAAAAAAACACCTAGGATGCGTAAATTTCCAAACGTCCGAGCATCAATCTTGAAAAAAAAATTCTAAACACCTCGTGGCAAATTAGCCTATAGGACCATTTTTCAGCACATAGGTCATCCAGAAGTTGGAAGTCAACAACCCTGGGTCACATTCGTTTTGTGCAAAACTTTTACACTGTACCCCATTTTTATTTGGCTCTCGAAAACATACCGCTTCAAGTAATAAAGCACAAGGAAAACTGATTAGATATTTTTGTTTCAAAAATTTAGGGTTGAATATAGAAAAAATGACGGGAGCGGGAATCTGCCGGTGTGGAGGAGATTCTCTGTCCACCAGGTGCAACGGCGAAAACTATGAACACATTTCTTTAGATAGCGCCCTCTTTTTGATATTAAGTATGGGGGACAGAAACTCCATCCAGACCACACCGGTACCGTGGACCGTATGCCACACACACTACCAGCGCTCTCCTCTGCCAGCCAGAGATGTTCAGGCTCTCCGACGCATGTGGTCTGCCGATTATGTCAAGAAAAAGACCCCTAGAAATAAATACTGTTGGATGCCAGTCAAAATTGAGCACTTGCACCATCATCGGTTGTATAGGGCACTATAACTGTGTGATGCATGCTTGCCCTTTGATTTGAACGCCTAGGAAGAAAACAAGCCCCCCCCCCCCCAAACAAAAAAAGAACAAAAATCAAAAGACAAATTATGCGGGCGAAAAAAAAAGCTGCTCCCCCTTCTCCCCGTGTAGGCCCTCCCCCCCCTTTTTTTTTTTTTTTTTGGGGGGGGGGGGTTATCAAGACAACATGGTAGACTAATAACTTCTAAATCGGCGGTTATATGACCCAAAATACATTATTTCTCATGTAACAACAATTCAATTACACGAGTTCAGGTACCGGGATGTATCCAACTTGCTAGTGACACAATCGATTATAAAATTGGCACCTCCTTGCTCCATGGGTTCACGTACCCATGATGATTGCACCATGGTTGCACCCTGCTTTTCCTGCTGGGTACGATTTCGTCATTGACAAGTGGAAACTGCGCTAGTGAAACTTGAGACGGGCTTCGTCTTTTTGGCGGTCGCGATGGAATTTTCGCATGGCCCATTCGCAGCAGTGGTTTCCCACGTAAACATGTTATTGGTGTCAAATCGACCCGTGTGATATTGCTTCAGAGACGAGAAAAAATACGCCCCGCCTGCATCATATCATTTCACCACAAGCTCTGAATCGTTATGCGTAACTGGTGGTGTGCGGTGCAGAAAGTTTTTTCCCATCCGGTGTGTAGTTCCCGCCTCAACTAACTCACACGGTCGAGTCGTACTCTGCGCGCGCTTTATCATCATCACCTCTACTGTGTGTAGCTAGCTGTGTGTGGATCAGAGACGTGTCCCAGTGCTGGAAACAATACAGTTTCACAACAATCTGAATATTCCTGAAATCTAGGAGGGAATTATGATGTTGTGAAAGGGAATCTTGTGGTAAGATCTGAGCAGCCAGTGAGTTTAGGTTGGTGAGGACAGAATCTCATAAAGGACGGACAAGCTTAGGATAATAGTGAAGCTACCGTTTGAAAGTTTCAAGGCCTCCAAGTCCAAGGAAGAGCCAATCACAACGTGATTTCGTACCCGTCCGCCAAGTGAATGATCGGAGAGAGTACGTCGCGACGACAGTCGAGAACTTTTCTTAGAACCAGCCAGGCCCACTCCCAAAATGTCAGTTGTGTCACGTAATCAACACCGATTAACAGGTTTCTCCAGTCATCGAGGAAGAGAACTATTGGGTAAGGAATTTTATTATGTTTCACCCATTCTCATTTTTCCTTTTTGAGTTATCAGTTCGTTTCTCATAACGTGTGGAAGTGTCGTCAAACTGGTCCAAAATCGCAAAGTTGTCCGCGTCCTTGCATCAATAGCATGGTGTTCTTTTTGCATCGACCTTTCTCGTATTCCGTGTTTAGGCAAATCAAGAACTTCTAATAATCTCAGAGAGTCAGACACTTCCATAACATTTTTTTTTTGACAGCTTTAATCATCATCATGGAAAAGACATGGTAGTTTATGTTATGTTTATTTTTGGCTGTGTCCCCGTGAGTTATATTTATAACACGGTTTTATATTTATCGAGTGTAGATTGCTCTCTGGAGAGTGCTGGTTGGCACCGTCCGTCCGGACGTGCTTGAGTTGTATTGGGTCTTTCACGATTCACTTCAGTGATTATTCAGTGCAGGGAGGCTCAGTTCATTCAGTGTTTTCATTCATGTGATTGTGTGAAGGCGGAAATTGTAGACAACTTTGGACCAATAAATGGCTTCCTATTCTAAACAAACAAGCATGCGATGTAGGATACAAAACACATTTCAGCAGATCTCTGGGTTGTTTTAAAAGGAAACTGACTGTATTTTGTATAGCAATGCAATTGTGGTAGTTCTTAACTATAGTATTACTATTAGTCTAAATCATTAAATAAAATGTGAGTGTCAAAAATGAGAATCATAAAACATGTGTAAAAAAATAAAACCCCAAACCCCAAATGTGTTTTCTAGGGATTTCCAACTCTCTAGTAGTAGTAAAGTAGTAGAGTACAGTACAACTCCACTTTACTTTTGACTTGAGGTTAATTTAAAACTACTCCTTTATATTTAAAGTTTCATCACATTTAAGTCTGTATTTCGCTGAAAGAAATGAATTTTTTTTTCTTTGAAGTTTAATAAAGTTGGACAGATGATGCTCTGTTTCAAAATGAAAAATAGGCAAAAACTTCCACATGCAACATACGATGTACAGGATTTGAACTCTTGAATCGATAAAAAAGTATAAAAATTATTGTTTTTCAGCTCATATCAGCCAACAAACGGACCGAGCACTGTAATGTAAAGCATACACAGTATGACAGGGATTGCCAAGTTCAGCAAACTCGTACACAAAAATCAAAGGGTGTGTCAAAATTTGGAGACTGGTTACTTCTAGAAACTAAGGGGGAGCCTTAGGAGCCTTAGGGTAGTTTATAGAAGTAGAGACTGGTGGGAAAATAAAATACAAATAGTGAGGTCTGCTGCAGTAGTTTTCTTATGAAGCCCATTAAATTTAGGGGAGAGGTGAACAGTGCATAGATTGCCCAGCATTGGATTTGAATAGGGGTCAAGGTTGGTGGTACCTGTGATGATAGGATTTAGGTGTGCCTTGAGGTCTGTGAAGAGCCATATGTACATGTTGCATGTAACATGCATGTAGTTGTGTTGTGTTTGAATTTGAAAAGAGTGGTTATCTACTTTGCTGTACCCAAATATGGTTAAAAGGGGATTGGCATAAGTGGAGGCGGGGCTTACACCCTCCCTCAATTTATGATGTCTGTGCCTCTCAGATGCCCCTTCTCCCGTTTTATTCTGAAATTTATCAGGTTGGAAAATGTTGGTTTTAATTTCCTATGAAAAAAAGTTATGTGTGTGTAATTGACAGAACACAGTTTGCTATTTTGTAGAGCGAAATGTTGGACTCCACAAAATGGCAGACCTTTTATGTTTGCTGGTAAAAAGCTGGTTTTGTTTCAAGACGCAACTAGATTTTCTTTCACCACTCACTTGTTAGGACACATTGTACTACATGTAGGTATTTGTGTGCTTCAACTTAAAAGAAATTTCCAAATTGCAATATTTTGAGCGCTTTGATATTTGAAGGCAATGTGGGGTGTCTGTAACTGATGTACATTATTTAAAAAAAACTAAAACAACCCTTGAACAAAAAATCACAACGCACACATACAATGCACACCAACAAACTAACTCAATTCTTCTTCAGGTCATTGACCTCGGTTCATTCATGACCAGATCCCTTGAGCAGGAGCTGGTTTCCTGTCATAGACCCAACCAGCTATAACCACATTTTGTTTCAGTCAGGATTTGGTCTACCCCTAACTAACTCAGCTGGGTGCCCCCATCAAAGTTAAAAGTAATTAAAGGTTAAAGGCTGATAGGATTAATTAACAATCAAACAGTTAAAAAAAAAAAAGGGGTATAGGCCTACTTTGTCTTTGAAACACCTGATTTATAAAAATAAAAAAAAACCTCTCCAAGCAGTTGAACTGAGCTGAATAATCCTAATGATTATAATATAATAGGACTGTCAATAAAAAAGCTGGCAGACTAGTAAAAAGAAAAAGAGACAAGCAGTAATGGTTCGTTTGGCTTGTCAGGCCAAGGAAAACTACGGTCATAATGTACTCAAACTGTGACATTATCTAATAAGCAGTCATCCAGGAGTAACCTAAGTAACCAAGTTAATGATCTCAAAACAATGAGGAATTTTAATGAGTATTATTTGCATACTACACAGGGAAGAGTGCTTGTGTTTGTTCTAAGACCTCAACAACTCGGTTGAGAGTTGTTTATGTCTCGCTGTGTTGTTTGTTCTTACCAAGATGAGAGAGCATGATTGGCAGACAAGGATCAGGTCAACCCGGTCTAGGTGCACCCCACTAAGTTAAGGCCCTTTTTAACACTACACTTTAATCAGCAGAGAGTTACTGGGGGGAATAATGAACACAGAAATTCTCCAGATTGAGTGGAGCGTTGACACTAAACATTTAAGGGCTAAAATTTCTCTGAATTAACAAACCTTAAACTGGCTTTTAATACGGGTAAAATTGAACCCTGCCTAGGACTAGGGTTGACCCAGCAATCTTGGTGTTAGTATTGAACTGGGTTAGATTTTCTCTGGGTTAGATTATGTAGTGTGAACATGGAATCTCTGGGTCAGATTTAGTCCACAAAGGGGTCGTTCACACGCCGTACTAAAGTTGGTCTAAGTCCACTTAGACCGGTTCGGGTTCAACTTTTGTGCGTGTGAACGCAAATAAAGTTAGACCGGATCGGGTTTAAACCCCAAAACTTAAACCGTCCAGCGAGGCGATCTAAGTCTAAACCGGTTTGGGTTTATCTTTTAACACTGCGTGTGGACAGAATGACATCCGGTTTTAACTCACAACGGACGACCCATGTGTGGTTCAATGCACACGCCCGGGACCCGGAGTGCTTGTATACGGTTTCTGTTGCCTCTGATGCTGAAAAGCACCGAGTATTTATATTACTTTCTTGCCGCTTACCGAGTTGGCGAAACCCTCTCGATCGGTGTATGCAGTTTAATTAACCATGGAGGAAGAAACACAGGCCCACGCCCATGATTTATTACATTCTGAAACAAAATTATATTTTCCAAGCTTTTTTTGTTGAGTGTCCTACAATAAATGAAACTGTTTTTCATGCGTATACTACGAGCTCAGCGAAGAAGCATATTATTGTTCATGCTTCTCACATGTACAGCGCTGCCATCCCATAGTGATCACTCTCCGATATCCCATACTTATCCATCACCGATCCCGTGGATGTGCCTTTCTATTACCGACACCGTTACTAGCGTGCTGTACTTTCAATCTAGGAGAATGAACTGCAGTGGGCGCGAGGCTGTGTGTAGGGGAAATTCCCTATGTCAGCAATATCACCACGTTGTTGGGAAGTTGGGAGAATACTGCAAAGTACATGTGTTTACGTAACTTGCACGTGTGTAGTTGTGTTTATGAACGAATCGGAATAAAAATCGCCGCACCAGCTTTTGAGAGATCACAACTACAATCGATTGAAGGACAAACTAAAAGTATTTATTAAATCGGAAACAGTGGTATAAAACAAAACACAAAAATGAAACGTGTTCTGTTTCATGGAATATGGACAATATTTTGGTTTGTATCAATATTTTGTTTGTTTAAAAAAATAATTTTGAGTCGTGTTCATGTTTGTTTTAAGTGCCCATATCCTCCTAACGGTAAAACTGTTACCGCGTTCGATTGAGCCATTTGTATCCAATAATTATGCCCTGTCTGATCATCCAGGGCATGGGGCACTCAGTATCTCGGCATACTCGGTGCGTGAATCTGATGAATAAAACCGGATGTTAGAGCAACGGGGTCGCGTCTACTTTGACCTCTTAAAACCGAAGATAAACCGGATCGGGTTTAACTCTTTGCTGTCTGAACGCAATGGGTTTTTATTTTTACGACCACCCCCCGCTGCTCGCAAAAGTTAGACCGGTTCGGGTCTAAGTTAGTACGCTGTCTGAACATACCCAGTGAATACTTTTTTGCGGGTCTCAAACACAGATCAAAGGCAGAACGTATGAAAAGGGTTAAATGTCCCCGTATCAGCCAGTGCTTAAATTAAAGCTGTACATACTTGGTAAAAATAGTTTAAACAGTCTCTCAGCCTCTTGAAATCAAATCAAAATTATCTGCTGACATCTAAACTCCTCTTCTTTTTTATTTTTTTTTGAGGTAGTATGTAAAGCTGTTGAATGTGTGAGAAAAGTCCCCCAATAAGAAAAGACATGTGAATGAGTTAAAAGGCTATTTAGTTAGACTCCATCTTGGAGAAAAGGTCCCAAACTATGTTATCAAAACGTGGAAAATCTTTCGGGGCATGGTTTAGTATGCCTCAAATGCCCCAAGTTGAAAGTCAACAACCTCCTCAGGGAACAGTTTGACCATTTCATCAACACTCCTTAAAAGCTTTGACCCTCAGATTTGAAGGTTTTGAATCGTTGATTTACAGGAACACATGGGTTTACCATTTTATTTATGGTTCTCTTGCACAGTGTAGTGCTCCCAAAATGAACCTTGACTGACCTTCAACCCTTTTAGCTTGAAAATAAGTTTCCTGCTCTAGGTGCTACAGACCTTAAAGGCAGTGGACACTGTTGGTAATTACTCAAAAAAATTATTAGCATTAAACCTCACTTGGTAAAGAGTAATGGGGAGAGGTTGGCAGTATAAAACATTGTGAGAAATGGCTCCCTCTGAAGTGGAGTAGTTTTCGAGAAAGAAGTAATTTTCCACGAATTTGATTTCGAGACCTCAAGAACTTGAGGTCTTGAAATCAACCATCTTAACGCACACAACTTCGTGTGACTAGGGTGTTTTCTTCTTTGATGACCGATTGAGCTCAAATTTTCACAGGTTAGTTATTTTATGCATATTGTTGAGATACACCAACTGTGAAGGCTAGTCTTTGACAATTACCAATAGTGTCCACTGCCTTTAAAGTGTCATAACTCTGCGGTTGTCTTTTGAAAAGGGAGGGGCACTTTGGTAATTATTCCAAAATGTAATGACCATACAACTTACCTTGTAAACAGCACTGCGGAGCTGTTGATATTGAGCAAAATTTTTGAGAAACGATTCTCTTCAAAGGAATATGGTTTTAGAGAGCTAGAAGGATTCAAAATAATTTCAGAATGAGAAACGTTTAGCTGCTTGTGTATTCCAATTACGGATTATTCTACCAGCGTGGACATACATGTAACCACTTGCAGTGTTGTAGCCACGGTGGGCGGTGCTGGGCGGGCCTGCCCAGGACTCACAATTTATGCCCAGCACTCTGACAAAAATACATTATGCTGCCCAGCACAGATTTCAAATATTGTCCACTATGCATTGATCTGAGACACAGCTAATGATGAGGAGTATCAAATGTCACAGAGAAAGAACACATTCAAAAGGCTATTCAACTTATTGCGTGGCCCTATAACGCGAACAGTTTGAGAACATGGCCCCACTTCAGCAATATTGGCCTATAATTAAACATGAATAATTTTGTTGATCCCCTTGCCCTTGGTAGACTTCCAAAAAGAATTGGACATATTGCCCACCACTACAATTGGTCTAGCTACAACCCTGACCACTTGGTTATTTGGTGATATATTTCAAAAGCATTACTGCCTTTCATACTGAACTTTTCACAGGTTAGTTTCATTGTAAATTCGATTAAAACAAACGATGTGTCCAAAAAGCAAAGGTAAACTTTTCCTTTTTTATTCCCCCTCCCTTCATTCAAATTATTCATCATCAGTCCCCCTTTTTGTAACATGATTATTTAGGATTGGGATCTCGTTAGGTATGTGAGCGCGATTCTGGCTTGATACAGTAGTTAAGCCTGTCTCGTACTCCCATGTGAATTCCAATATGAAGCGAATTTGGCAGTGCAAATTCTCCAAAAGCTAAAATCTCTCTAGCTAAAAGGTGCTCAGCTCCTAGGAAACATTTGGAGATTTTAATTTAGTTCTTATGTTTTCACAGAAAAATCCTGAAATAAATAAGGGAATCAATGTGTGGTGAAGAGGTTAATCCCAACGAGGCCTTGTTTCTTGATTATTTTACCGAGATGAAGCGGTTTTAAACCACTAGTTGAAAACAGATTCATCACAATTTGATTTCCATTCATAAATACCGTTTCGGTCAAAAACCATCAACACTTATGGTCAAAAAGTAAAATAAGTGCAAACAAATTAATTTTTCAATGATTTCTTTCAACACAACACCCCTTCAGCTATGAAATGGTAATGCCCAGTCAAGGCCCTCGGGTATCAATTCCTTATAAGGGAATGCTGTGCGCTTTGCGCGTATCGCGTGATGTGGCACAACTGTCTCGGCCATTGCTCTCGACCAATAGGAATGAAGAAACTGTCTTAGAAGCACTGGTGCAAACTCGCGTGTCACGCCCATGTTTCAACACTTTTTACTGGTCATACACACCCACATGACGTGCTCTCCACCAATAGGAATAGCGAAACTGTCTGAGGTATTTATGAATATGACTTTATTTATCCAGAACATAATTGTTTGCATTGGTACAAAATGTTATGACAGTGCATCCTGATTAACATAATAATGTTTATTATTTTACATTGTTTAAACTGTTTGATTGGCTTGGGACATGGCCAGTTGTCAACTGAACCAGTTTATTGAGTGGGTAATTAGTCACGATAAAGCCAATTGACAACTGGTTGGCTTTTAACAAGCCATTTAGTTTCGGATCATTGCTCTGGGATAAACAATTATATATCAATAAGTATTCAGTGGTAGAGATGACAGCCCAACAGACTTGTTGGGCTGAGTACAACCATGGGGGAAGATTTTCTTCCTCCATGGTACAACCGATGTAGGAAGCATTTTTACAGGATCGATATATTTAAAGGGTGTTCTAACGCCCAGGGTTGGTCCCATGATTTTGTGGGGCATTCTGGTCCCAAATGTGTGGATGTTTGACGTTACACTGTTGAAAGGTTTTAGAATGTTTTTGTCCGACATGCTAGCTTGTACATTGGCTGAACCCTGATACCCCTATGCTCTGGCATAATGTTCTGACACTTCTACAATGTATGTTCCAACATAGGTTCCAATCACCCTTATGTTCAGACAATGGGTGGGCATAACATTTTGTCAGCCCTAGACCGGTGGTACATGTACATGTAAGTTGGTTGTGACCATTCTGTAAGGTTTAGGGCTAGGTTAAGGGAAAGGATTATGACTACCCTTGCAAGAAAGTTCTACGGAATTCTAAAAAAGAAAATCTGTAGAATTTCTACAAAAAGTTTTATAGAAAAATATATAGAAAATCTATATAAAATATACATAGTTTCTATACAGTTTCTATATAAATTATGTACAAGTTCTATACAGAATCTATACAGTTTCTGTAGAATTTCTATATAATTTCTATACGATTCTTTTGAAAATTGGGCCACTTTTCTAAAGAATTTCTATAAGAACCTTGAGTTCTGTAGAATTCTATAAAAAAATATAGAACATCTATATCAAATTTCTATTGGTTTCTATACACATTCTATACAATTTCTATACAGAATCTATACAGTTTCTGTAGAATTTCTATACAACTTTTATGCAATTCTTTAGAAAATTGGGTCACATTTTTAAAGAATTTCTGTAGGAACAATGTAAAGTATAGAGTTCTATAGGACAAAGTAAATATTTCTGTAGGACAATGTATAGCCTTGCTCAAGGCAGTCGAATTATTCACTCCGAAAAAAGACCGCCGCTGTATAAAAACCCACCCGTATTCACTGTGCGTAAATCGCACGACACGATGCCACCAAACACTATCTGCATGCGGAGGCCGTCAGGCCGACAGCCTTGTAGGGTCTGTGTTGAAGCCATTGACCTCATTACTATAATAAGCGAAGAGTTCCCACGGTCAGCTCATTACCATAATGCCCGCGAAAGACGAGACATGTTTACATCACACACCACCACCACGGACGCATAGGGTCAAAAGGTCGTTATAAGGGAAGTGCGTGATTGGACGTCAAAATGAATAATTCATTTGGTTAGTGGTGCGAGTGCGGATGACTTATGTGCACAGTAGTCGTACGATGTGACAGTGTGTATACGGGTGGATCATGCGATGTGATCGCACGCACCACGCACAGGGTATACAGGTGGGTTTACAGCGGCGTCTTTTCAGAGCGAATAATGCGACTGCCTTGAGCAAGGCTAGACAATGTAGAGAGTTCTAAAGAACAACGTATAGATTTTTGCGTAGCACAATTGTACAGATTTCTATGACAATGAATAGAGTTCTAAAAAACTTGAGGTTTCTATAAGACAATGTATAGATTTATAAAGGACAGAGTTCTAAAGAACAATGTATACATTTATCTAGGACACTGACAGAGTTCTGTTGTGACAGCGTATAGATATCTATTTAAAAAAAATTATAACAAAACTTACCTGTTTGATGGAGAAAAAAAGAAGTTGTAGTTCTGTAGCATAAGTTCTACAAAGAAATGTGAAGGGTTTCATAAAACGCAATGATAAGCTTGGGCGATATCACAATTGTAGTGTTCACGCGATCACACTGTAATACATGTAATGTTATACATTTATGCAAATGAGTTGGCCTCGTGTAAGAGTACACGGAGAGCAAGGTGGAAAACCGAGGAACAGAATAAAGACACATGTTGATGCACATAAGATTGAATTCGTCTATAGTATTGGTTTAATCCGTTTGTCTAGTAAGACTCTACAACGATATCGAATATCGCGATATTAATTTGGACACGATTTCGATATCGGATGGATTTGGTTTTAATCGAAATATCGATATATCGCGATATATCGCGATATATCGCGATATATCGCAATAATCGCGATAATTGTGATATATCGATATATCGATTAAATATCGCGATGTATTTGCTAGCTGATACCCCATAGGTTTGGAGTAAAACCAGAAGAATAGGTCATTAGAACACCTCTCTTATACTAGGACTGTCTCTTCTACAACTTTCACTTGGAGTTTTAAGACTGATGATGTCAAATTTCATTAATCGCGATTATATCGAATATCGCGATATATTGTCGGCGATATATTGTGAATAAAATAAATCGATATCGCCCAAGCTTACGCAATGAGTTCTATTAGAACAGGGTATCTAAAGACCATCACCAATCAAGAACAGATTATATAACACAAGTTTTTATCTTTTAGGATTAGGATTAAATTTAGGAACACTGCTTATTGCACAGTAAACTGAGTGGTCTACTGTAAATTTCCCAGCACTTTACCAATCCTTGTTTTGCAATTTCACAGACCTAAACCATTTCGGGTTGGCTTTCAGAAAGAAAACAAAAACATATTCCTGCCCATCCGTGATATAATTTGTAAAACTTTTTTGATATTCTGGAGTGATGATTTTCCGTTGGAAATATCACAATGAAACCTTGCCTCAATGAAACCCTGATTGACAAAGGTTTTTCAAACTTCACTGGGATTTAATTTTGTCGCGTGAGAAAATTTGAGTAGGTTTAACCGTAGAGCTAGGATTTAAAGTTCCACAGAAATCTTTATAACATTTTGACATTTTGATATAGTACATCTGTCATCACTATTTTTTCTTTTCACTTAAAGCCATTGGACCCTTTCGGTACAGAAAAAAAAAAAAAGTTCACAGATTTACAAATAATTTACAGGGTTTACAGAAGGTAATGGTGAAAGACTTCTCTTGAAATATTAGTCCATGAAATGCTTTACTTTTTGAGAAAACGGTAAAACAATATAAATTCTCGTTAACGAGAATTACGGATTTGTTATAAACACATGTCATGACACGGCGAAACGCGCGAAAACAGGAGTGGGTTTTCCCGTTATTTTCTCCCGACTCCGATGCCCGATTGAGCCTAAATTTCCACAGGATTGTTATTTTATATATAAGTTGTGATACACGAAGTGTGGGACTTGGACAATACTGTTTACCGAAAGTGTACAATGGCTTTAAAGGTGTTCTCTACTCATTGCATCATTTCAAAGAGCCCCTATTTGTCATCACCAAACTGGACCCAAACTCATGGTTCTGCTTACCGTGGAATTCTGCACTACAGGCCTATAAAATTGTATGTTTAACAGGCACCGTAATGACAGAGTTTCGCAATAAGCAGAGCCATGAAACTTAGCCTCGATCATCTGATATTCCATCTAGATCTTGAGAGAAACATTTTGCAAATTATCAAACAGAAAATCTTTTTTATTTTTTATTTCAGCCACCACATTGTGCCTCTTGATGATTCTAAACCTGGCTGAATATTCAAATGGGACAACCATTGGAACACTGACAACTTCAATGGTAACAACTGCAGCTGTAACTGATGATGCCACTACTGCAGCAATCACTACAGCAGCACCTTCAATGGGAACAACTGCAGCTGTAACCGATGATGCCACTACTGCAGCAATCACAACAACAGCAGCACCTGTAACTGATGATGTCACTACTGCAGCAATCACAACAACAGCACCTTCTACCATGGAAACAACTGCAGCTGTAACTGATGATGCCACTACAGCAGCAATCATAACAACAGCACCTTCTACCATGGAAACCACTGCAGCTGTAACTGATGATGCCACTATATCAGCAATTACAACAGCAGCACTGTCTACAACGGGAACAACTGCAGCTGTAACCGATGATGCCACTACTGCAGCAATCACTACAGCAGCACCTTCTACAATGGGAACAACTGCACCTGTAACTGATGATGCCACTACTGCAGCAATCACTACAGCAGCACCTTCTACAATGGGAACAACTGCACCTGTAACTGATGATGCCACTACTGCAGCAATCACAACAGCAGCACCTTCTACAACGGGAACAACTGCAGCTGTAACCGATGATGCCACTACTGCAGCAATTACAACAGCAGCACCTTCTACAATGGGAACAACTGCAGCTGTAACTGATGATGCCACTACTGCAGCAATTACAACAGCAGCACCTTCTACAATGGGAACAACTGCAGCTGTAACTGATGATGCCACTACTGCAGCAATTACAACAACAGCACCTTCTACAATGGGAACAACTGCAGCTGTAACTGATGATGCCACTACTGCAGCAATTACAACAGCAGCACCTTCTACAATGGGAACAACTGCAGCTGTAACTGATGATGCCACTACTGCAGCAATCACAACAGCAGCACCTTCTACAATGGAAACAACTGCAGCTGTAACTGATGATGCCTCTACTGCAGCAATCACAACAGCAGCACCTTCTACAACGGGAACAACTGAAGCTGTAACTGATGATGTCTCTACTGCTGCAATTACAACAGCAGCACCTTCTTCCATGGGAACAACTGCACCTGTAACTGATGATGCCACTACTGCAGCAATTACAACAGCAGCACCTTCTACAATGGGAACAACTGCAGCTGTAACTGATGATGCCACTACTGCAGCAATTACAACAACAGCACCTTCTACAATGGGAACAACTGCAGCTGTAACTGATGATGCCACTACTGCAGCAATCACAACAGCAGCACCTTCTACAATGGGAACAACTGCACCTGTAACTGATGATGCCACTACTGCAGCAATCACAACAGCAGCACCTTCTACAATGGGAACAACTGCAGCTGTAACTGATGATGCCTCTACTGCAGCAATCACAACAGCAGCACTTTCTACAATGGAAACAACTGCAGCTGTAACTGATGATGCCTCTACTGCTGCAATTACAACAGCAGCACCTTCTACAATGGGAACAACTGCACCTGTAACCGATGATGCCACTACTGCAGCAATTACAACAGCAGCACCTTCTACAATAGGAACAACTGCAGCTGTAACTGATGATGCTACTACTGCAGCAATCACAACAGCAGCACTTTCTACAATGGAAACAACTGCAGCTGTAACTGATGATGCCTCTACTGCAGCAATCACAACAGCAGCACTTTCTACAATGGAAACAACTGCAGCTGTAACTGATGATGCCTCTACTGCTGCAATTACAACAGCAGCACCTTCTACAATGGGAACAACTGCACCTGTAACTGATGATGCCACTACTGCAGCAATCACAACAGCAGCACCTTCTACAATGGGAACAACTGCAGCTGTAACCGATGATGCTACTACTGCAGCAATCACAACAACAGCACCTTCTATAATGGGAACAACTGCAGCTGTAACTGATGATGCCTCTACTGCAGCAATCACAAAAGCAGCACCTTCTACAATGGGAACAACTGCAGCTGTAACTGATGATGCTACTACTGCAGCAATCACAATAGCAGCACCTTCTATAATGGGAACAACTGCAGCTGTAACTGATGATGCCTCTACTGCAGCAATCACAACAGCAGCACCTTCTACAATGGGAACAACTGCAGCTGTAACTGATGATGCCACTACTGCAGCAATCACAACAGCAGCACCTTCTACAATGGGAACAACTGCACCTGTAACTGATGATGCCACTACTGCAGCAATCACAAAAGCAGCACCTTCTACAATGGGAACAACTGCAGCTGTAACTGATGATGCCTCTACTGCTGCAATTACAACAGCAGCACCTTCTACAATGGGAACAACTGCAGCTGTAACTGATGATGCCTCTACTGCAGCAATCACAACAGCAGCACCTTCTACAATGGGAACAACTGCACCTGTAACTGATGATGCCACTACTGCAGCAATCACAACAGCAGCACTTTCTACAATGGGAACAACTGCAGCTGTAACCGATGATGCCACTACTGCAGCAATCACAAAAGCAGCACCTTCTACAATGGGAACAACTGCAGCTGTAACTGATGATGCCACTACTGCAGCAATTACAACAGCAGCACCTTCTACAATGGGAACAACTGCAGCTGTAACCGATGATGCCTCTACTGCAGCAATCACAACAACAGCACCTTCTACAATGGAAACAACTGCAGCTGTAACCGATGATGCCTCTACTGCAGCAATCACAACAGCAGCACCTTCTTCAATGGGAACAACTGCAGCTGTAACTGATAATGCCACTTCTGCAGCAAACACAACAACAGCAGCTTCAATGGAAACAACTGCAGCTGGAACTGATGATGCAACTACTGCAGCAATCACAACAGCAGCACCGTCTTCAACAGAAACAAATGCAGCTGTAACTGATAATGCCACTTCTGCATTAATCACAACAGCAGCACCTGTAACTGATGATGTCACTACTGCAGCAATCACAACAACAGCACCTGTAACTGATGACGTCACTACTGTAGCAATCACAACAGCAGCACCTGTAGCTGATGATTTCACTACTGCAGCAATCACAATTGCTGCAACGTCAATGGAAACAACTGTAGCAGCTGTAACTGATGAAGCAGCAACTACTGCTGATGAATGGACAACACCAATTAGAACGACGCTAGCACCTCTAGAAACAACAGTTCTGGAGATCATGACAGCACCGCCATCCCAGCCATCTGCAAAACATGTTTCATCTTTGTCAGAGGATGAAAGAAATGGAGCAGTTACAATGAAGTTTAAATCAATATCAGTAAGTAGTTTATTTAAAACTTGTGTAATGGGAGAGTTAAGTCTGGGAGAGAAATTATCTAATCGTGGTTAAAATTACTTGGTTATTGTCAAAGACCACAGTATTCTCACTTGGTGTATCCCAAATAAGTATAAAATACAAAATATGTGGAAATATTGACTCAATTCATGGTTTTTAAAGTTGCAAGAGAATAACGTTAGAAAAATCATCCTTGTTGAACAAATTGTGCCTTCAGAGGAAGTCTTTTAGTATTTGAGTAAAAATTGCCAACAAACTTTGTTAATGAACACAGAGGGAGCCGATTCTCACAATGTTTTGTACTATTAGTAGCTATCTGTTGCTTGTTACCAAGAAGTTATTATCATTTTGAGTAACCACCAATAGTGTCCAGTGCCTTTAACAAAAACATGTGAGAAAGTATTGGTTCTATTCTTAATTGTATATGAAATTGTGGTTTGTTTTTTTTCAGGTGAAGAAGTGGAAAGACAGAATCGACATCCCGTTCCGTACAAAGCTTGCAGTGGTTCTAAACAATAAAAGCAATAGGCGGAAGAAGCGAAATGATGAGGGGGGTTTTACTGCTGAAGACGTTGTCTATGTTGCTCCTTCACCCATAGAGAAGGACGGAGAACTTCTTGTTGCTGTCTTCGTTAGAAGCAGCGAACCTCATACTGATAGAGGTGGGTGTTGTAGTCGTCATAAATGGCAAAGCAAATTAAGGTTACCAGCCAAATACAACATGTATCATCAGGGGTCGAAAATTAATGTATTTTTATGGTAGTCAGTAGGTCTAGTAACTCAGATTTTATTGGTCGTCTGAAAAACACATTCATCTTGAACCATTGCACAAATTGGTCACTGAAAGTATTTAATTTTACAATATGCCTCCAGCATAGTTCATTAGTAATTGTGATGTTGATTTTTGCATTATTTTTCCACTAGCTCGCCGGGCTATCAAACTGGAAAATTAAGTAGCCGGGCTGGAAATATGGAGTGCGTTTTGGCGACCCCAACCAAAAACTGTTTCTGACGTCACAACCAAAATAATATTGCTGGCCTTTACATTATATAGAATTGCCTTTAAAGGGGAGGTACACGTTTGGTAATAACTCAAAACAAATATCACCTTAAAAAAAGACTTGGTAACGAGCAATGGAGAGCTGTTGATAGTATAAAACATTGTGAGAAAAGGCTCCCCCTGAAGTAGCATACATTTTGAGAAAGAGGTAATTTCTCACTAAAATAAAAAAAGACTTCTAGCCAGAAGTCTTTTATTCCTATCTGAATGTACACAAATTCGTCCAACAAGGGTATTCTTCTCTCATGATTTTATTGCAACTTCAAAGACCAATTTAGCTCAAATTTTCAAAGGCTTGTTGTTTTATGCTTATTGTTAGGATACACCAAGTCAGAAGACTGGTCTTTGACAATTACCGATTTTGCACCATTCCTTTAACAAGTACAGTTTCTTGTTTTTTTATTTATTGCATATTTCTTCATCTTTGTTTTTATCATGTGAATATAATAAATGATAAAAGTCGAAAAAGAGGAAGAAAGAAATGGAGGTTTAAATTCTGACAGGATTGTGATTGTGTTTTTTATAGATGGGATCATCATTAGCACGGAGAGAGTTAGCTCAGCGATAGAGTCTGAAGAAATGAAGGAAGTAATAGAAGATAAGGTAGGTCGATTATTTTACTTGAGCGTCTGTTTTACTAAATTATTTTGAAACATGCAAACCCTGCTAGTTGACTGGCTTGTTTGACCACTCCAAACACTTAACAAACATCTTGCATGTTTCCTGAGGCCACTCTCACAAATTATGTAAGCGATAATTTTAGACGAAATAAGTTAAAGACAATGGACACTATTGGTAATTGTCAAAGACCAGTCTTCTCACTTGGTGTATCTCAACATATGCGTAAAATAACAAACCTGTGAAAATTTGAGCTCAATCGGTCATCAAAGAAGAAAACACCCTAGTCACACGAAGTTGTGTGCGTTTAGATGGTTGATTTCGAGACCTCAAGTCTAAACTTGAGGTCTCGAAATCAAATTCGTGGAAAAATTACTTCTATCTCGAAAACTACTCCACTTCAGAGGGAGCCGTTTCTCACAATGTTTTATACTGCCAACCTCTCCCCATTACTCTTTACCAAGTGAGGTTTAATGCTAATAATTATTTTGAGTAATTACCAATAGTGTCCACTGTGAAAATTTGAGCTCGATTGGTCGTCGGAGTTGGGAGATAACTATGGACGAAAAAAAACACCCTTTTCCCACGAAGATGTGTGCTTTCAGATGCTGGATTTCGCAAGACTTCAAATTCTAAACTTGAGGTCTCGAAATCAAATTCGTGGAAAATTACTTCTTTCTCGAAAACTACATCACTTCAGAGGGAGCCATTTCTCTCAATGTTTTATACTATCAACCTCTCCCCATTACTCGTTACCAAGTGAGGTTTTATGATGATGATTATTTTGAGTAATTACCAATAGTGTCCACTGCCTTAAAAAAAAACACCTTTATTATCAGAAAATACTGGGGTAAGGAGCCTATCCTTGCTTTTGCTGGTGGTATTTACTCCAAGCCCTCTACCTCAAGGACCCTGCTTCGAGTCCCACCAGGGGGTGTTATGTGGATTGGGTTTCCAGAGTCCCTCCTGATAGCGTGGTTTTTGTCTGGAATCATTTCTGTGGTTTTCCTCCCACATCTAAAACTGAAACTTCCTTTCTCTCCATGGGGTTCTATGTTAGTATAGCGATTAAGTTCACTTTTTTTATGTAGAATTCTTGGCTTCACAACCAGAGTAACAAATAAATAAAAACAAAATAATAATAATGGCACCTACTTTTTTGTACACGTAGCATACTGTCAATGTTTTAACTAGAGGACCAATCTGACACAACATCATGAAACTTTCAAACATTCTCTCAAAATGACTGGACCTTTCATCAAATAGTTACAAAATTCCACTATGAGCTGGGAAATCATTATATTTCCGATTTGGTGTTTTCAGAAGAAGAAGAATTCTGACTAGCCTTAACAATCCATTACAATAAACAGCACATAGTGCCAAACAAGCATGACTTTACTGTCGAGTCCTAAATGTTTGTTTTGAGCGCATCACTGTTCCCGCAGGTCTTTTTTGTCTCAATTTCATGAATTGACAAGTAAGAATAGGTAATAATAGCTTTTAAAAGATAAGTTGCGAAAATTTTTCAATTATATCAAAAGTTATGTTATTTGTTTAAATGGGCGGTTTTATTTTGGTTTAACATTTAAAAGTCTGCAGTCTCCAAAACAGCAGCTTGAAAAAAATTGTCTTCATTTAAAAACTACAATTAAAATTGCATCAGCATGTACATACAGTACAGGTGTAGCAAACCAATTTTTGTATTACCACTGTTTTATTAGAAAGATCTGAACTGTTAAAACCTTTATGAGCTTGGGAGTGGTGGATGAACATGAACAAAACTCCAGCTTTTTGCCAATGTGGTCAGGCGACTCATGTAGCTTGTTTGTGTGCTGAACCATTGGTTTTATTAATATATGTGACTTTTAGCCTTTTACAATTGGCCCCATGGAGTTTTCGCTATTTATCAATCACTTGTGTATCCCAAGAATTTCATTATGAATTCATTCCATATGTACTGGTACCTGTCATAGATATAGAATAGAATAACTAGATCAGCCGCGCGTACATACGCGGGTTCTGGCATGGGGGCCGCCATGGCCTATCTCCCGTGAACATTTTCTGTGCGATGCTGTCAGCACGTGACTTTTTGCCGTCAGCACGTGACATTTAGCGCGTCAAAGGCCTATCTCCCGTGTTCATTTTCGCGCGTCGCCTTTCGAACGTGAAACTTTTACTGCGTCCATGGCGAACAAAAACTTTTTCTACACAGGCAATGGCGCGTATGTACGCGCGGCCGATCTAGTTATTTTAATTCTATATCTATGGTACCTGTGTGAATACACAGACAAAGTAACTGTATGCAACTCCCTCATGATCTATACACAGACCCAAAAAGTAGTTTGTTTTAAAATGTAGTGTGACAGGTGAAACCTGTCATGGTTTTGTTTTCTCTGCTTAATTGGTTAACTTCCTTTGATTTTAACAAAGAGGTGATCTCCATGGTTTTACTATATTATATATACTTACTTCGTTCAGTCATTGTATATTGCATCTGTGGGAAAGTTCTTCTGTTCTTCAGCCAATCTTAATCTTAATCTTTGCACCCCATGGTCATTGTTTATTGGGACCTGAAGTAGCACTAGTCTCATTTGCATACTCCTTGTATTGATAGTTGTTTTATGTTTATTCATTAGCTTAGTCATAGCCTAGACATGCAGTACACTGGTTCCTGTGGGTCTTTTTTCATAATCTTAATTCAGTTGTTCATAAGACACCATTCTGTAAGGAGCAGTTTTTATAGAGATAGTTTTGTACAGCGCTGGCTGCGCGCGGTTTCCACTGTTGGAAAATAAAACACATTATCTTCATCATAATGTTGTTTCCAGACTTGATAAAGAACTCTCTGTGTCACATTTTCTCAGTGTCACAGTAGGGTCATAGATTGGCTTTTGGCAAGGTAATGCTCGTTATAGGCAACATTATAAAGACATATATTATCAAAGTCATATAAATGAATGTTTCAGATGAATCAGTGTCTACTTGTTGAAAACAGCAAGAAATCTCTGACATTATTTGCACAAGAAAGTCAAATCTGTCCATGTTTAAATTGGAATTGATGAAAAAAGGTTGCCAAAAGAAAAAAACAAAAAACCTCCCCTGGATGATTAGGAACAAAACTTTAAAGACAGTGGACACTATTGGTAATTGTCAAAGACCAGTCTTCTCACTTGGTGTATCTCAATATATGCATAAAATAACAAACCTGTGAAAGCTTGAACTCGATTGATTGTCGGAGTTGCGAGATAACTATGAAAGAAAAAAACAACCTTGTCACATGAAGTTGTGTGCTGTCTTATGCTTGATTTCGAGACCTCAAATTCCAAACTTGAGGTCTCGAAATCAAATTCGTGGAAAATTACTTCTTTCTCGAAAACTACGTTACTTCAGAGAATCCCGTTTCTCACAGTGTTTTTTACCAACCCATTCCCATTACTTGTTACCAAGTAAGGTTTTATGCTTAAAAATATTTTGAGTAATTGCCAATAGTGTCCACTGCCTTTAAGGAGACTAGGGCTCAAAATTAACACCGGGGCAAGTGATATTAGTGACAGTCCAGTTAACTCTTGACCAGACAAGGTCGATGGTCTTGTGTTCTTAGAAAGTTTGAGCTAATGTCTGATTAAATATTTTTCATTCTGTTCAGTACATAGAGGTATAGTTACCTATTAGACAAAAAATTAATGATATGGCTTGTTCAAATAAAAACAGCTTATTTGTTAAACTTTATAGAAGGTCTTTTAAAATAATTTAAATTAGGGTATTTTAAAAGCATTTTCAGTCCAGTAAACTTTTTGAGCTACAAACCCTGCAATCGTGTGGATTCTCTCCTGAAGACTTGGCAAGTCTCACCATAGAGATAGGGGTTCCTTGCCCTATGTTCTCATTCATTCCATCATTGCAGACCCAAAGTGCATTATTTTGTTTCCGTCCTTGTTACTGAGCAGTGTTCACAGCAACAGGTCCCCTGAGTGCCAACACCACCAGCCTTTATGCAAGCTATTGACGTCATATTGACGTCACACCCCTGCCTTGACCAGACTCGAAACTCATAAATTCCACTTTCTCTGCGAGTGTTTGAATCAGCGAGCTGTGCTAGCAATTAGTCAAGTCTCTCTTTTTTTCCTAGGAAGGAGACAACTGTTCAAAAACCAGAGTCAGCCCAACCTTTTGTCAGATAAATTAATCGAAACTGAAGACTCTCCATCTGGAGAAAGGATGATATACATATGTGATGGGCTCTACAAAAACTTGTCGCACACTCCACTTTCCAGTACAGGGCTTTTGAGTGATCGAAGGGTGAAAATAAAACATTTTTTTTTCATTTTTTTTTCTTTCTGTGGTTTTCTGCTTCTAATATGGTCAATTTTGTCACATTTTCTTAAATAGAAACTTTGTTTTTGATCGGAAAAGGTGAATAAAACATTTCTTTTTGGTCATCCCTTAGACATCAATAGTTGATGTTTTTATTAAAGGGGCTGTTTCCCCAGTATTTTTTAATTTTTTTAAAAAGATTATGACATAATCTGAACATGTATATGGAAAATGCGCTATATAAATACATTATTATTATTATTATTAATCTTTTTTTTTAAAAGGTCATAACTTTTGAACCAAACATCACACAAGATTTGTCAAATTTAAGCTTGTTGTATGTCGGCCCTAAAAGAAACCAAAAAGTCAATTGTCTCTCTTGTGACTTATTTATAGAGCCTATCACATAATATACTCATGTACATCACGCTTCTCAATACAAAAGTGGTTCGATTGGTTATGGATAAAAGCTGTAGTACGTCAGTGAGTAATGTTCAATTCTGCCTTAAAAATAGGAAAAAATAAATAAAAAATAAAACCAACCTGTGGAATGTTTTATGTCTGCCCACAAATAAGATTGGAAAAAAAAGGTTCACATGACTGCGTTTTTTTTTAATAGGAATTATTTTAATTGGGAACTGAATTCATGTTTTCAGTAAATTGGTTTGACCGACCCAGCCACAAATCTATAAAAAAAAAATAAAAAATTCAAAGTCATCTTGTGTAACAAATTTTTTCCCATTTTGTATAATAATATAATAGTATATAATAGTATCTTAGTCTTATAATAGCGCCATATCTACCAAACAAGGTACTCAAGGCGCTGAGTATATATAAACTTTCAGAAAGATATGTTATTGCAGTGATGAATTCTGAGACCCAATTGTGTAGCACCTTCTAAGGGTTTACAAGGTGCTACGGCGCATACAGCAGCCACAGCCAGGAACACCGGGGCAAACCCCTTCTCTTTTCGATAAAAGTGCACTGGGTTATTTTACATTCGTTACACAACACATGGGACAAAACAATGGCTTTACGTCCCATCCGAAGGACAAAGCAATGGTTAAGTGTCTTGCTTAAGGACACAAGTGGCACGGCTGGGGATTCGAACCCACATTCTGCTGATCAGAAACACCAGAGTTTGAATTCGGTGCTCTGAACCGCTCGGCCACAACACTGTGTATACTGACACATGATTTCATTACAATTCATTAAATGTACCATTGAAATTGAAACTAGTGTGACTTTGTACAATTGATTTTAGTCATATTAAAATAATAATTGAAGAACCTGTAACTTTCTATCTTCACTTGAGGACAAAATACCAACTGATCCTACACTTTGTTAAGAACAAAAAGAGTCTTACATATTTTGAAAGAACAAAAAGAGTCTTATTCAAAATATGTGCATTGACATTTTGCCCAGGGGCTTCAACCTTCTTTGTTAGATTATTTACACAATAGGTTACTGATAAATTTCACATTCCAAAAATACCTGTGACTATTTAGTATTATATCACATACCTGTAGAAGAAATATTTTACCCACGGCCGGTTCAGTGTGGGATGATAAAACCCAAGTTTGTTTTGTTCCTTAAAGATGTTGAATTTTTTTTTTTAAATGTGACGTTAAACGGGACTGAACATCAGCATGCATTGTCTAGGGTATGTGTTCACAACCAACCAATTTAGGTTAAAGGCAGTGGACACTATTGGTAGTTCCTCAAAATAATTGTTAGCATAAAAACCTTCTTGGTAACATGCAATGGAGAGTTGTTGATAGCATAAAACATTGTGAAGCATAGTTTTCGAGTAAGAAGTAATTGCTCACCAAAATATTAGATTTTTAGTTTGAGCATCTAAAAGCACACAACTTGTGCAACTAAGGGTGTTTTTTTTCTTCCGTTATTTCTCCTGCAACTACGGTGACCTTTTGAGATAAAATTTTCACAGGTTTGTTATTTTGTGCATATACGTTGGGATACACTAAGTGAGATCGCTGGTCTTTGACAATTACCACTGTGTACAGTGTCTTTAAAGGCAGTGGACACTATTGGTAATTGCTCAAAATAATTATTATCATAAAACCTTTCTTGGTGACTAGTAATGGGGAGAAGTTGATGGTATCAAACATTGTGAGAAATGGCTCCCTCTGAAGTGCCATAGTTTTTGAGAAAGAAGAAATTTTCCACGAATTTCTTCGAGACCTCAGATTAAGAATTTGAGGTCTCAAAATCAAGCATCTGAAAGCACACAACTTCGTGTAACCAGGGTTATTTTTCTTTCATTGTTATCTTGCAACTTCGATGACCAATTAGGCTCAAATTTTCACAGGTTTGTTATTTTATGCATATGCTGAGATACACCAAGTGAGAAGACTTGTCTTTGACAGTTACCAATAGTGTCCATTGTCTTTAAAGGGAAAGGAGATTCATCTTCTAGTTTTCAATAATCACTCTACAGAGCAGATATTTTATTCATTGTTTATTAAAATATTTAATTTGGTTGCCACAAGCAAAATTACGTTGAATTTACAAAATGTATAGTTAAAACATGAAAAATACAGACAGAGTGAAGGAGCAATGTGTTTATTTATATGTTATTTTGTTCCTTTGAAATATTTTGTTAATATTCCCTAGAAACCATTTTGTGATGGTTACACCCTAATTTTCTGACATCCATATGTTTCGAAAACCCTAGCCCTAACTCTACCCTAACCCTACCATAACTCCCTAGCAAGTAGCGTGTAAATCATCCAGGGGGTTGGGGCGGGGGTTGTGTTCTGAACATAGGGGTGCCAGAATATAGAGCAGTCACCTTTTTGTTCAAAAGGATACTCTTGATTCATTCTCACAAAATAGTGTAATCTCGAACAGCTTGGGAAATGTATATTTAATAACAACCATATCATTAATGGGAAATGTATAATTAATAACAACCATATCATTAATGCATTTTAAAATACACTAAGTTATTTCACTGATTTTTTTCCCGAAGTGTTCACCAGAGAGAAGTTGTAATTAACAATTCTCAGAGTTTGATTTCATGTGGTCCATCCCTAAACTTGATATGTTTATCGCGACCATTATGGGAAGTATAACACACAATAATGTGATGAGTATATTATGTGTCCTGTAACAATAATAATATTTATCCGGTAACTGAAATATAACCTCTCAAATTTGGGATGTCACGCCTTTGTAGACAAACAGGATCTTAGGATTTCATGGTTTGTTCGACGTGAACGCCCACCACAAGTATATCATGTTCATGAGGCAATCTTATCTTGGAACATGTAGACTGTGAGTCACTTGTTGACTTCGGCGGCACATGCTTTCCAAGAATTATGTTGTAAGAAAAAAGGGTGAAACTACCTGATTGTGTCATGCACTGTCCTTTTTTTAAGTTGTAAAAACCCTTCAAAAAAAAAGAGAGAGAAAACAAGAGACATAAGCACTAAATAAAATGAATATAATGATAAATAAATCAATAAGAAATAAGTATATGAACATAATATACACAAACTAAATGAATAAATAAAAAAAAATTTTTGTTTTCAAAGTTAAAATGAGTGCTAATACTTACTGCTTAGGACGAGGTGTCCCTTGGCCTACTTTCTAAAGAATAAGTATCGCAAATATATAAATTCATGAAAAACGTTCTTGATGAAAAATGTTCTTGATGAAAAATGTTCTAGATTTCTTGATTTGTCATTTTCTCAATCTTTATAAACACTTTTCAGTTCTGGGGACATTGTACTCGGTGGGTTCTTGCAGCCGATTGGTGTTATGGTTGCTGCCCGGGAGATTAGAACTCGCTCCTTCGGTTGGGCATGATAATCTTCATACTTTTGTCTAATAATATCCGATTTTTTTTTTTTGAAAATTGTAACTACAATTAGCCTGAAATGTCTATTAAAGCCTAGATGTAATTCAGCCCTTGAACTCAATAAAATATTCATATTTTTTCTCTGAGTCCCAAATATTATGCCAGTTCTGTGGTCAGATATCTACTTTAAAAACAGATAGAATTAAAAGAAGAAAATACATCTTGAAGAAAAATTGGAATTGGGTTCAAAGTTGGTAATTTTGACAACCTGAGACTATTCAGGCTTATATGAATCATGATTTGTGAGAGTATGAGGATAAAGTATGTTTGTTTTTTGGTCAGCTACTTGTTCCAATGTTGTGTTAGCTATCTAAAGGATCCCCCACATGCAGAGTAGACATGTCTAGAGTGCCCTAGGGTAGAGGGAAGATACAGCAGATGCTGGTAGACCTCATGTGGTGTGCGGATGATATGTAACACTCTAAACTCATGGGAAGTGAAGTAATCGGGACTTTCCAGAACACAGACACAAATGTATTGAAGTTGGCATAAATGGTTGAACATTCCTACATTGTTTAAAGCCATTATACACTTTCAGTACAGAAACAAAAACAAGTTCACAGATTTACAAATAATTTACAGGGTTTACAGAAATGATGGTGAAAGACTTCTCTTGAAATATTATTCCATGAAATGCTTTACTTTTTGAGAAAACATTAAAACAATATCAATTCTCGTATAGCGAGAATTATGGATTTATTTTAAACACTTGTCAAGACACGGCGAAACGTGCGGAAACAAGAGTGGGTTTTCCAGTTATTTTCTCCCGACTCCGATGACCGATTGAGCCTAAATTTTCACAGGTTTGTTATTTTATATAAGTTGTGATACACAAAGTGTGGGCCTTGGACAATACTGTTTACCGAAAGTGTCCAATGGCTTTAACTTGTGGTTCAACCCATGGAATTTAGCCTTACTGATTTCTACCTGCTTGGCTCATTCGCAACCATGATTCAAACTCATCTGTAATCATTTTCTGGAGGCAATTTTGTTGATTTCACAGAATTATTCACTGCCAAGTTTTTGTTTATAAAGAAGTAATAACTTAAAATAACCACCAATGTAAAAAAAAAAAAAAAAAAAAAAAAAACTGTTACCTTTTTTTGTAAATTGTTTTCACTCCACCTTACTTTTGACTCTTGAACAATGACGTGACTGTTTAACAACTCCTACACATACTGGTCAATGTTTCCCTCAATTGAAGCAGCTATTTTAGACCACTGCTCTCCTAGCTCAGATGTTTCAATGTCATTTCAAGTCTTACAGTTATGGGGTTTTTTTTGTCCTGGAAGATTGATGCTTTTTAATATAAACAAAGTTTAAGAACAATTCCCCTCATTTTGTTTGGAATGCAATTCTAGAGAGATGTTGGGGGGAGGAGGCTTACCAGCTTTTTTATTTCGTGCGTTAGTACTGTAGTGGTGCTGAGCAGAATGACAACTGTGTCATCAGTTGACAAATGGAACAGCACAAATGATTTGAAAGATTGACACTGTGGTTTAATATTTTATAAATGACCCCCTCCTACTCCCCTCTCGTACCCCCCCCCTCCACTTCTTAATTGCAAACTTCATTTGTTTTCAGTTAGTTTCTTTGAACTGCCCACCCACAGTTTACAAAATGAAATCAACAGTTTAAAATTATTTATTTTCCCCACAGACTCCAATCTGTCTCTCCAATTATGCAACCATATTCCAAACAAGGAATTCTCACTTAGCACTTGACAAAAATTGTGTCAGAACATTTACCTTCTAATATTGAACAAAACATACACTATTAAGTATTGAGTATACAGTGCTATAACACACGTTGGTGTATGGGTAAAAACCAGAATTAATATTCTTCATCCCCGATGCAAATTTGATATCTCTTAAAACATACTAATTTTAATTTTAATAGATGTAATTGCAATTGGTAAGACACTGCTCGGGAAAGTACTAACACATCGGTGTATGGGTAAAAATCAAAATTAATATTCTTAAAACATACATTGTTGAATGGATTGAAGTCATCTGCCTGGCTGCCATAGTAGAAAAACAATAATTTATTTAAGATACTAATTTTAATTGAACACATTGATGTACTTTGATGTGTGAAGAATATTGAGGAACGTTCAGAGCGGATCTCCTCAAATCAGATCATTTTAACCCCAGCCATCATGTTACATTCACTGTAAGAAGTGGACATTTTAGTTGATCGCTCCTCAGATATGAGTCACTTTTAACAGACACTCATAAATTGTACTCATGGAATCAGTTCACAGAGTGGAGTAATGAAAGTTTCCATTATTAATACCTGTGGGAAATCAGATGACGCAGGAGTGTTGAAATTGGAACCTATTGCTACCATTAAAGGGAATGGCTCTTATAAAGGATTCTTCACATGCGAGTTATCCTGTTGTTGGGTGGGGCCTAATTGGACAATTCTACGCTAATTGGCGCAACTGTCTGACTTGGGAACATGGCCGTACTATAACAAAATGAAGTGTATTTTCATGTATTTTTGTTTGTGTAAATTCAAAGGCACATAAGGATTGTGGTTAAAACGAAGTTATGATTGAGTATAATTATTTTTAAGAAAAATGTAGTGACATAAAACTTTTAATGTAGAAGTTAGACATTGGCCAATGAACCAATTCTACAGACCCCTGGGGAAAGTGTACAGCCAAAATTAAGAAAGCCATCCTCTCTTGCTATTTTGTAAAAACAACAATTATTTACAAACTTGGACAGAATTTTGACATGCATCTGTCCAATGAATGTATGTGACTTATTTTTCATTGTTATTTCCCATGGGCCTTGAACACCCAGCAGGGTGGATACATGCCTACTTCCAGTCTTACATAATTATTATTATCATTAGGCCTACACACAGAAGTAATCTCAGTTTACTGCTTAAAGTCGTTAAAGGGAAGGTACATGATTGGTAATTACTCAAAACAAAACTGACTTGGTAAGGAGCTTTGGAAAGCTGTTGGTAGTATAAAACACTGTGAGAAACGGCTCCCTCTGAAGTAGCATAGATTTTGAGAAAGAGGTAATTTCTCACTAAAATAATAAAAGACTTCTAGCTAGAAGTCTTTTATTTCTATCTGAAAGCAAACAAATTCGTCCCAGAAGGGTGTTTTTTTCTCTCATCATTTTCTCGCAAATTCGATGACCAATTGAGCCCAAATTTTCACAGGCTTGTTATTTTATGCTTATGATGGGATACACCAAGTGAGAAGACTGGTCTTTGACAATTACCAAAGGTGTACCTTCCCTTTAATGTTAGGAATGCTACTGGCATAACTTTTTGTTAAATTAAAAATACAACAACTTTCCCTTTAAGCTGGAAATATGTTTGTCTTTGTTTACATATTGTAATACTTTTTCAAATGACCATGTAATTTCTAAAGCTGACAGAATAATTATATTTTTGCTATGTAAAACCGTGCACACTGAGTTTTCTGGAATGTCATGAAAATTAGACAGATGCAAAATAGTAACTTTTAAAATGATCTTTTCTATGAAGAAAGGAATGGAAGTGTTGGCATGTGTATGGTCTCTGAGAGAATGTATAATTGGAACATCAAGGTCTAAAATAACTTTGTTTCATTTGACAAATCATATGACAAGTCTATGAAAATCTTGGCTCAATTGGTGAGTGAAGTTGCAAGAGAATAATGAAAGAAAATACTATTACACACATCGGTGTATATGGGTAAAAACCAAACTTAACATTCTTTATCCCCAAAGTATTTTAACATCTATTATAATTACCAACAGCTCAGTGATTTAGAGCGCTGGCAAATCGGAGCCAAATCTTGTCCAATTTTCTTCCTCCACTGTTCAACCAGGGCTCTAGCCCCAAAACTCATTTTAATTTCAGACATTCTTTCAGACATGCTTTACAGTCTAGGAGATAACAGGTGGTTAGGTTTCTACAACCCTCTGGGGCCCTGTCTAAGAGGCAACCAGCGTTTATCATACTGGCCTCAAGACAACCTTGACACATTTTTCTTTGTCCAGCTCATGCTCATTCATAGATCCGTGTACTTGTCATATACCTTGTACATTTCTCTAATCTAAACATGATGGATTGTAGACTTATTTATTTCTTCACAGTGTGGGTGGGCTAAGTGGCTGCTAAATCTTACTTGTTACTTGATGTTTAAATGCACTGTACACATTTGGTAATTGTAAAAGACTTGGAGTATCCCATCATAAGCATAAAATAACAAGCCTGTGGAAATTTGGGCTCAATTGGTCATCGAAGTTGCGAGAAAATGATAAAAGAAAAACACCCTTGTTGGATGAATTTGTGTGCTTTCAGATAGGAATAAGAGACTTGTAGCTATAGAAGTATTTTAATATTTTAGTGAGAAATTACCTCTTTCTCAAAACTACTTTACTTCAGTGGGAGTTCTAGAGCAGTGTCTTACCAATTGCAAGGGTCGTGGGTTCAAATCCCACCCAAGTAACATGCCTGTGGTATTTTTTCACAGGACTCGGGGGAAAGTACTGAGTACACAGTGCTAACACAAATCAGTGTACGGGTAAAAAAACAAAATTAGTATTCTTTATCCCCGATGCAAATTTAACGTCTCTTAAACCTTTGTTTTATTTGGCCATAAGCAAATGAAGATCTTTGATTTACTTTTTTAGCTCTGGGGATAAGGTTCATTTTATTATTGCACTCAACCACCTGAGTTATTAATCCAAAAATACTAAAAATAAATAGTAATATTAGTTCTTTTTGAGTTTATTTACAATGATTATGAATGAGCTTACATTAGTGCCCTTGTCATTGGGCCAATATTTAACATTCCTGTAATCTTTCTCAAGCTCCCTTGGGAGTATAATGCCCCAGGCTTCTGTCTCAGTCTGAAGGCTTTTTCAAACATGAGCCTCCAATACCCATACAAACCAATTTAGTAAAGCAATTTAATTTAGTATAGCCTCCCGCTCAAGGATAGTGAATCCAACCAAGCTTAAACCCACACCCTGATGACAAAAACAAGGAACTTATTTTTTGAGCCAATGCTTAGAATTCTTTGTTAACAAAACTACTACAGTTTGCAAAGAAAACTACCTGAAGCCAAAACGCTCTGTGCTGGCTATTGGTCATTTTTCTCAACCGAACCCCCCCCCAACCACCCTTTAGCAGTGACGCTACTCTTGTGAACATGCACTTGATCACCACTCACCAGCAGCCGATTTCACAAAATTTTACGCAATTGCGTAAGTTCACTTGCGCAACGTTTATGGCGCAACTTGCGCCATAAATATTGCGCAAGTGGACTTAGGCAGTTGTGTAAAGTTTCATGAAATCGACTTCAGAACTTTAATTTGGTGCAATTAACTCAGGCATGCAACTTTTCAGCTGATCAGCTGATTTCATCTTTTTCATCTAAAACAAGGGCAATATCTTAAGTGTGATCGGCCATTTTTTCTTCTTTTTGCAATTAGAAAAAAAGTTGCATGTCTGTAAGCTGTCGGCCATGACATGCTCTTGTCGGTGGTCGTCTTGTTGGGAAGACTAGCCCATAAAATTTGTTTCTTCACCCAAACTCTAAGTTTCAATTCTGTTAAATATATAAAGCTACTTCAAACATTTACAAAGGATTTCTCTTGGAGATTTTTATTTCAAAAGTCAAGAAGTTAACTTTGAGGTTTAATTTGAAATTTGATATGATTTATTGCCTAAAAATAAGTGTTCTGGAAGTTTACCATGCAAATATAAATCTTAACAGTTATTAAACAAATATGTATAAAAAAATTAACAAAATGATATTTTCCATATGAAACTGTCCTTTACTGTGCATTGGGCGCCATCTGACTCATTTTCACAGAGTGAGTCACATATTTTATTTAAAGTTGTTTGGACTAGAAACATTATCACCACAGGGCTTGAAATAAACACTTGACCACAGGCTCAAGGCTGGTGATTTTAGCATCAGGCAAGTAAACAAGTCTGGCGGTTTTCAACTGAAAAATAAAACCTCATAGTTTAATTATCTTTAAGAAAAATATAGAAATAAAGGTTGAAATGTTGACTTTGAGTCTGGCAAATGGGCTAAATTTCAATTCTGTGGAGTGTTAAATGATTTTTGAGTGAATTTGAACAATGGAAGACTATCATTTTATTATTTCAACTTGATGTCATTTGCAGTAAAGCCCATATGCTGACCTATGGGATGGTTGATTTAAATATTGTAGTGTTTGTTTATAAGGATTAATAACAATTGTTTGGTTTTAATTTTGATTTGTTTTCCCCTTGAATTTTGCACGTTCACCTTAAATCAATCAATTTTGTCTTTGGTTGCAATTTGATTTTTAATAAACCTTGAATGATTGAGTTTAATGAATGCCACAAATCTTTTAATTGGCACTTACATAAGCAGGGAAGTAAGCACAGATTTCACACTAGGTAAGCAGGGCATTGCTTTAGCGCGTGCGGACTCCATATTACTAGGCGTTCTTAATTACACGGAAAGTGCAGAAATTCGGTGCTTGCCCTGTATAACTGAATAGTGATGATCAAAGCACAGAATTCAGCAGTAAGCCCAATTTCATAAATCTGTGTACCTGATTTGTGTGCTTACTGAAGCAGAAAAATGTGTTTATGAGCATAAACGTATTCACCATGATTTCTAAAGTAAGCAGAAAGTTTTTAGGCATGCATGCATTTGCGTTGTTATGTCACTCGTGTGCTTAACGCTGGTTAGCCAGCATTAATCTTAGCCAGCATTAACCCTTGCTTATTCTAAACAGCTGTATGAAATAGAAATTCTACTTAGAGAAACACTCCGTGAACACTACAAACAGCTGCTTACATGTATTGAGCTGCTAAGCACAAAAATTTGCTCAGCATGAAATTTCTTCCTTGATAAAAACAGGATTACCAACAAAATTTCTATTTGTTGCATATTTCTTGTTACTGGTATTCAGCTGTTGTTTGCTTATCCTGAAAATCACGTGGAAATTTGGTTTGTAATCCTGTTTTTATCAAGGAAATTTTTGTGCTTAGCAGCTCTATTAAATCAGGCCCTGGTGACGTCAGCTGTCAGCCACCACCGCCTATCCCAGACAGAAAATTAAGACGAATGGGAATTGAATGTGGTATCAATCCCTATGTGTATGTGTGGGACCTTTTCTGAATAGTGAGATAAGAAGACATCACCTCAGACAAAAAGACAAACAGCTAGGGGTGAGATGTCTTGATGTTGATGATAACCCTACCTGACCCCCTAAGCCACTGGAATGTCTGGAGAGAGAAGCTGATCCCAAAATGTCTGATCTAGAATTCTAGTATGTAAATGCAATCTTTATTTAAACAGCTAGAAATGTATGATCTAAACTAAAACTGTAGGTTTCTGAACACGTTTTTGTCCAGTCAAAGTATATTTTAAGGGATAGTGCATAATTGGGTTTTGAAACATAAAAGTAATTCAAATGTTTGGTAATTACTCTCAATGTCAATAAAAACTTTTGGTCAGAAGTCTACAGCATGAAATAAAGGAGTAAAGAAGTCTACAGTATAAAGCAAATTCTGAGAAACATTTCACTTAAAAGTGATGTGGTTACGGAAAAAGATTTAAATTTTTATGGCCCCAAATTTGAATCTGAGAATATGTACCTACATGTATAGAGATTGTTCTTCCTGCGTTGAAAAATTCGCTCCGGATTTTTGGACGAAAAAAAAAAACAAACAAAAAATGACCACCTTTTGAAATTTAATTTTCACACACAGGCTAATTTTATTTATACAACTGTATAGGATTAAAACATTCATACAGTTTCAAAAAAATGAATGGTACGTGTATACTTTGCCTTTAAAAAAGCTGCCGGCTTCTGACCAAAGTGTTTTTAATGCCATTATTTTAATAGCAACCTGCCCTGCTTTATTCCCCTGTAAGCTTGGCCCAGTGTGTAAAATTTATCATCTAGATTTGAAAATATTTTGAGCAACAGATGTGTCATGACCCAAGCAACTGCCACTTCTTTCCCACTGCAACTTTTAAACAGTCTTGAAATGTTTATTTTGTATATCACACTGGCATTGTTTTGGCAGTGGTTGACTCATAATCATACGTTTTGTTTTCTAAATTTAACTACAGTGGCAGATCATAGCAAAGATAGGTAGACTGAGAAGGCTTCCATTTGGAATGAGGTTTTCTCATTGGTTTTTGTTTTAGTGATATGAGGGCGCTTGTGATAATATGAGGGCACTCACATGTAGGTGGGGGCATTTGTGATAGTGGGGGCATCTGTGATATTTTTTGCTATGAAAATGCGAGTACATACCTTAATATTGTCATTATGATCTTTTTTTAATTTACAAAGTGTTTAGACAGTGTTTTTTTTTGTACGAGACCAAAATTATTGTGTACATTTAACACAAAAATCCGTTTATTGATTCAGTGCTGAAGTCATTTGACCACGCATCATCGAGTTTACTTCCCGCCTGTATTTCCTGCCTTTGTGCATCACCGCTGATCTGCCGCCCAGTACTTAAGCAGCATGCAGCATCAGGTCCAGCATTCTCCAAAAGACGATCAGAGCATACTGATCGAAACGTCGAGTTAATCCAACGGTTCTTTTCAGAACCACCTCAACTCATTTAGAGATTGTTATTACATGGTGTTACCGCAAACTCTTCTATATATATCATTTGACTCTTGTTCATAACTATTTTGTGGCATGGTTGAGGTTTCAAAAGCACAAGACTGTTTCTAATCAGCAGAGTGTTGGTTTGACTCCTGGTCAGAATGGCACCACCCTTTGGATGGGACTCTAAAGACAGTGGACACTATTGGTAATTGTCAAAGACTAGCCTTCACAGTTGATGTATCTTAACATAAGCATAAAATAACAAACCTGTGAAAATTTGAGCTCAATCGGTCATCGAAGTTGCGAGATAATAATGAAAGAAAAAACACCCTTGTCACATGAAGTTGTGTGCGTTTAGATGGTTGATTTCGAGACTTAAGTTCTAAATCTGAGGTCTCGAAATCAAATTTGTGGAAAATTACTTCTTTCTCGAAAATTATGGCACTTCAGAGGGAGCCGTTTCTCACAATGTTTTATACCAGCAACCTCTCCCCATTACTCGTCACCAAGAAAGGTTTTATGCCAATAATTATTTTGAGTAATTACCAATAGTGTCCACTGCCTTTAAGCTATAGGTCCCAATTAAAAGGAATGGTAGTGCTCAGTAAAGTGTGATGTCACAATAAAAATTACTTTATGGTAATACTGACAACTCATCTTTTAAATCCACAGGTAATTCGGTAGGGATTCGAACCCAGTGTAGCTCTTATAAACTAAAATTGTTTTTTTCTGTCTCTCTTTAAAAACAGTTTATCATTGTTGCTGGTGTTGACGATTTACTGCCTTCCAAACCTGATCGTTCTTCAGGAGTTAGTCTCTTTGGAAGCCAGGCCTTGTTCATCGTTCTCATTGTCATTGGCTGCTTCAGTATCGTCGTCATCATAACTGGCTTTATCTACCTCGTCTGCGATCGGAAGCGCTCGCGCAGTGGAGAGTACATCACCAACGCCACCTCCATCAACTCAGATCTAGAGATGGCATTTGACAATCCAGCGATGACCCATTCGGACAAAGGCAACTTGAACGGGAAGAGCGCCCAGTTGCTAAGCATGAGAACAGACGTCGACGGGGACATCGTGCCGATCAACAGCTTCACCGAAGTGGATCTGATGAACTGCGAGGTCGAGGATACTCATCTCTAAAAATGAGAGATTATCGGCTCGGAAAAAGGTTCAGGTTTGTACGCTGTTTTTGTAATCATTGAATCGCGGTGACCTGGTCTAACTGAGGTCATGCCCTGAAGATGACCTATGACCTGCTACTGACAGGTCGTTCACAAGGTGACCTTGTGTGTCATGTAAGCATGTTGGTCTCTTAAACAAGACTGTATTCTACATGTACAGTGTACAGTATGAATTTGAAATGTGTAATTTTGAAAGAGCGACTGTGCACATGTCTATTGATGTTCAGCACTGAAGACAAGGAGGACTTCTGTACTATAATACAATATATATGTACATAAACATGCCAGGGTTTGCCCTTACCTTTTTTAGTGACTGGTTAGCTTGTCATTGTTCTGGTTCGTTGGCTTTGTCAATCTTTCAAATGAATCAGGGATGCTTTTCAACTCTGCACTCCAGTAGGACAACCTGAAGAGAGTTCTGACTGGTCGTGTAAAATCTCTTTTGCAAGTAGTGTTGTTGGCTCTGAAAAGAGCCAGTGTGGTCTTGAAGTTTCGATCTGCTCGTCTTCAGAAGAAAGAGCCGAGTTTGAAACAATAAGACCACACCGGCTCAATTTTCAGAGCCAACACTCCTCCAAAAAGAGATTTACACTCAATTTTACTAAGTTATAGTTACTTTTCACACCATGCAAAGCTTCAATTACCACTTATAATCTATGTTTTTTTTAATGTAACATTTGAAAATTTTAATGGTGAATAATAAATAAGCCAATCTAAAAACATCTTTTCATATTGAAATCAGAGAGCCGAATGTTGATTCCGGCTTGGACAATTTTGTTTCTTTCTATTTCCTGTATCTGAGAAGTGTAATGAGAGGTTTCCATTTCGCACATAATATGAAGAAGATTATTATAACTGTAATCTGGCTGTTGTGTTTGTATTTGCTGTTAGTTAAAGAAAAAGAAAAGAAAAAAAAGAAAGAAAAAAATTATCATGGGCTCAAACTACTTTTAGCTCGACATTTGTAATTTATGCTGAGAAAAGAAGAATACGAAAGCACACAAACAAACAAATTAAATATACTCTTATGTGAACTTGCCTAGGTATTGTTTTTCTCTGAAACGCACTTTTAGCAATTAATATATTTATAAATCAAATCAAAGCCAGGTGTTGTTTAAGATGGCTGGAGACTAGGTCGTTGGATTAGGTTTTCATTGGAAAAAGGGCAGTCCATCAAGCAACATTGTCACATTTTTATTTTTCAACTCATCAACCAGGATGATATCAAGTGTGATTGTATTACATTTCCATCATTTTAATTTTTATGTGGGTTTGGTTTTTATCAAGCAGAGTCACTCAAGTTCCGTTCCCAGACTTTTGGTCTGGTTTCTTATCACAAAGTGGCAGGGAAAACTGAGGGTGGTAGGATTGTTAAAGAAAACCAGATTGTTTACATGGATGTTAAAGGAACCAGTGCCTTGGATTGGTCGAGTTGGTCTTTGATGCGTTTGTAACCATTTGTTATAAAATGCATTGTTAGAAAGATGTTTTAAAAGTAGAAAACAATGATCCACACACATTTGCCTATATATAGCATGGTTTTCCTTTTACTTTGCGAACTAACACGGTCGGCCATTTATGGGAGTAAACAATTTGATTCCCATAAATGGCCGACCATGTGTGTCGACGAGGTAAAAGGAAAACCACGCAATTAAGTTTGGTGGATCATTATTCTACTTTTAAGATATCTTTCTAATCATATGCATTTTATAACAAACGGTTACCAAATCGACCGTTCCAAGGCAACGTGTTCCCTTATTATTTCTTATGTATGTACTAAAAAATTCAGTAGGGATCGTGGCCTTTTGTCACTCTACAGCACTGACGCATACCATCCTTTGTTTAGACTGCTGGACTGAAACCATTTGTTGTAGTTGTTTTTCTTCATTACATCTGATGATGTAGTTGTTGCTAAACAAAAGCGTATGCATGCTTATGCAGACTTACTACATGTAGTTAGTCATTAAAGTGCAACATTGTATTTCCATCTATTCTTTGCAATTACCTGACTAACACGGCTACCCACCACTTTTTAAAGAATAGAAAACATTCCTATTGGTTTTGTACACACAAACAAAGAAACCTTGCCTTGATAGAAATTTTTCAATTTTAAATCAAATATTTGCATATGTCTTTTTTTATACTGTACATTTTATTTTTTAAATTGTCTTTTACCCTCTGTGATTTAAATTATATATATTTTTTCTTTTTTTCTTCTTCTTTTTTTGGGTGGGGTTGATCTGACTGACACTTGTCATCATTTAAGCAGGTGCTCTTTCACTTTTCCTTGATGTTTTTCTTCAAGTCTTTTATTGTGAAAGACCTTAAATATTTGACCAAAGCTGTAGTCAATTTTCGTTTTTTTTGCATTTTAAACCATGATTTTGGTTGTTCTTGGAGATTTATTTTTGAACGCCTACTATCCAGTGAATTCATTCTTGGCTGCTGAACAGTCCATAATTCATTAAGAATGCTTTTATTGTTGATTAATTATTCACTCACCCAAAGAAAAATATCTGATTACAAAATCAAGAGCTGGATTAATAATTGAGACATACTTGCTGAACAATTTTCGGAGTATTCCCTTAAAGGCATATGAAAATAATTTTATTAGCATAAAACCTTACTTGGTGACAAGTTATGGGGAGAGGTTGATAGTATAACACATTGTGAGAAACGGCTTCCTCTGAAGTGACATAGTTTTCGAGTAAGAAGTTATTTTCCACAAATTTGATTTTGAGACCTCGGTTTTAGAATTTGAGGTCTCGAAGTCAACCATCTAAAAGCAAACAACTTCGTGTGACAAGGGTGTTTTTTCTTTCTTTCATTATTATCTCGCAACTTCGACGACCAATTGTGCTCAATTTTTATGCATATGTTGAGATACACCAAGTGAGAAGACTGGTCTTTGACAATTACTAATAGTGTCCAGTGTCTTTAATGGTTTACTGCATGAGTGAAACACCCCAAAAGAACTCCCCCCCAAAAAGCAGTATGAATTGTAATTTAGTCTGCTTGAGTAAATACTGGATCACACCTTTTTTTTAAATTAGCTAGAGACGACAAACGTACTCCATGCACTGAAAATGAATTCTTGGGATTATCAATTTAAGTCTTGTACATCAACACTTGTAGTGTCAGTTACTTGCTTTGTGGTTTCTCTTGAATTTGCACTCTCCTCATATTTGCAACAAATCTGGCGCTTTTGTAACCAAAGCCTAAAGTTAAAGGCAGTGGTCACTATTGGTAATTACTCAAAATAATTATCAGCATAAAAGCTTTCTTGGTAACAAGTAATGGGGAGAGGTTGATGGTATCAAACATTGTGAGAAACGGCTCCCTCTGAATTGACATAGTTTTCGAGAAAAAAGTAGTTTTCCACGAATTTGATTTCGAAACCTCAAATTCCTCGAAATCAACCATCAAAATGCACACAACTTTGTGTGACAAGGGTGTTTTGTTCTTTCATTATTATCTCACAACTTCGATGACCAATTGAGCTAATATTTTCACAGGTTTGTTATTTTATGCATAATGTTGAGATACACCAAGTGAGAACACTGGTCTTCGACAATTACCAACAGTGTCCCGTGTCTTTAAGGATGGGTAATTAGTCCACATTAAAATGTCAATCCAACAGTAAGTGTATTTTGCAGTTGGGAAAACACAATTACAAACAAATCCAAGTAATTTTAGTGGGCGGTTGGGCTAGTTTTTCTAATGAAATTTCATCAAAATTACAGGGAGGAAACTTCACACTTCTGATCAAACAGTAACTGGGCACAAAATGAATATGTCCAATTAGTTTGAGTGTTTTCGTTCCAGCGGATCTTTAACACTCTCGCAGGTGTATCCCGTCACATGGATGGTTCTTTCTTTCCTGTAGTAGCTTGGTTCTTATGTCGTTGTTATGAAAGACCTCAGAGTCATGTTATATGTCAGTTTAATAGCATCCATATTGCGTAGCCTTTGGGTACTTGTTAGAGCTATGCTTGTATTGTGTTTCAACTCCTTGTGGGAATTTCAGGTATTGGGATCAATGTACAGGACAATAGTCACAAATTTTACATGATTGTGGAATAATATATTGAGTTATTTTGTATAGCGCTTTTTCACTCCCGAACGGGTGCGTCAAATTATTACCTCTGGTCACTGGGCCTTAAATCATTCCTAAAACCATCTCAGCTCCCTGGGGAGTATACAGCCTCGTGCAACAAATGTGCTACTTGGCTAAACCAATCACAAGAACTATCTCTGCCCTCACAGGTCCCCATTTACCCCTGGGTGGAGAGACCCAATAATAGTTAAGTGTCTTGCTCAGGGACACAAGTGTCACGACCGGGATTCGAACCCACACTCTGCTGAACAGAATCAGCAGAGGTTGAACTCGGAGCTCTTAACCGCTCGGCCACGACACCCTAGAATGGTAATTTGACTGGTTTCCTTAATCAAGCAACAGTTATAACATTGTTGTGCTTAGCTGTTTTGATCGATTAAGCGGCTCTGTATATGCAATTATACCCTGGGCATGATGGCATTACTCTGCTTACTGTAGCATCCTGCACTTTATGGACCCATGGAATTCTGTACTTTTACAGGACTCCCTGAGCGAACAATTTTGCGGTAAGCAGAGCCATGAAATTCAGTACTGATCACTATAGCTGTGCTTTACTTGCCAGCAAAGGTTTTTTTACACAGATGTTTACTTTACAGGCTAAGTGCTAAAGCTATTTTTGTAAGAAGCTCACTGGGTTAAAAATTATGTTCTTTTTCTTGCCAGCAACAAACAATCGCCACAAACTAAACTTAAAATTATTATTGTTGTTTTTTACCTGCTGTGTGATATAACCACCATGTAATCAGTGCTTTCCCAAGTCCTGTAGATAAAAACACACCATACAGGCATACTACTCAGGTAGGATTCAAACCCCACAACTACACCGAGTACATGGTCCCAGTTGACCCTGTGTATTTCCAGGCCTGTATTGTAGGTAGATGTAAAGGATGATTCCTGTAGTAGAACAGGGCCCAATTTCATGGTGCTGCTTAAAGGAACACGTTGCCTTGGATCGGACGAGTTGGTCTCTTAGAACCGTTTGTAACCGTTTGTCATGAAATGCACATGGTTAGAAAGATGTTTTGAAAGTAGAATACAATGATCCACACAAATTTGCCTCAAAATTTGACGGTTTTCCTTTTACGTTGCGAACTAACACGGTTGGCCATTTATGGGAGGCAAAAATTTGACTCCCATAAATGGCCGACCGTGTTTGTCGACGAGGTAAAAGGAAAACCGTACAATTTCGAAGCATGTTTGTGTGGATCATTGTATTCTACTTTTACAACATCTCTTTACCCATATGCATTTTATGACAAACGGTCACAAACGCTTTTCAAAAACCAACTCGACCGATCCAAGGCAACGTGTTCTTTTAACAAAGAAATCTACGCACAATCTTGTAATGTGCGTATTTCTAGGGACCACAGCAGAGCCGCGGTAAGCAGTGCCATGAAGTTGGGGCCTAGATGTGAAGGACAGATCTATGGGATTTGATAGCTGTCTACATAAGTACTAAGCACTTTGTTTTCAGTACTTTTGGTTTGTAGTACTTTGGTTTATGTTGTTTAAAGCGTTGCCGACTTCTTGCTGTTTGTTTAAAAAAAGTAGTGAACCATGTCACTTCATTTGATAGCAGTGCTCCATCTTGCCGTAATCGTGAGGAAAAAGCTGATTGTTTTGAAATATTTAAGTTTTAGAGAGTGCTTAGTTATAGTTTGAATTGACATGTCCGAAATTGTGGCTGCATTTATGGATATGACTGTTGCCTATAGACGATGTGACCTATGTTTACATTCAAACCGCCCTCTGTTGAAAAAAAACACTGTATACGTCATGTTTCGCCGGGCAAAAAGATGAGTAGTCATGGTAAGATTGCATACACTTTCTAGCTGGCTGCCAAAACACAAAGGTTTTGCCCGGCGGTATGCGCGCGATCATCATTTTATGGTTTTCGAGTGACGTCACATCGTCTATAGGATGTCTTATATCTTCATGCATGACACAGCTATAGCAGTAAGTCAATAGCTGCAGCTGCCACTATAATTCTGACAAAACTCATTGTTCTTAAGATGTTAAGTTCTGGGCTTGATTATAAACAATGACTTGTAGTTTGTTTTTAATGTGAAGTTTGAAGATCGCAGTCCATATCTGTTTGGTTAAATGTATTGTTGCCACAGATCAGTTGAAATCTTGAAGGAGGTCTCACTTGCATTCTTAAAGTCACCTGGAAATATTATTTTTATTTTTTTCAAACATAAGAGTATATGTTTAGTACGATAAAACAATTTCTTTTAGTAATTGTTACGATTTATATGTTTAAAACAGAAAAAGTTGTTTGGGGGGTTGATTCCGCCTACCCCTTTTGTGACTTCAATCGATGCGTAGAGTAAATACACGTGCAAAGTGCATGCAAGTCCAAGTCGTGAGTTTTGTACGTTTTCAAAAAAAAAGTTGCTTTCTTGCATTTTTCCGGCAATGCCGACCAAGTGTATTGCTGCTGGATGCCTACTCTTAAATTTGTAAATAAGATAACCAATTTTGTTGAACCTGTTTTATTTACATAGTTAACTGTTATTCACATTACACTCATCAAAACACATATATTAGTGACAAAAGCTTTATTTTGACAAAATACCACTTCCAGGTGACTTTAAATGGATTAGAAGTAGGAAAAAACATCAAGACTTTAATAAATAAATACCTTTTCAAACAAGCTGATTGAACCATTGAACCTAGTGGTTTAAGTATAGGTTTTTCTGTTGAAAAAAAAAAAAAAAAATTCACATGTGTTGCAAAGATGCAGTTAAAGTAAGTGACAATTATTTACACCCCTTTACAAGTGAATATATAAGTCCATTATTTCAGTTTTGGAGCCAGAAATAAAGCGCATGAAATACCATTTGTACCTGTGACAGTCCTTGTTTTTAATTCGTTTTGTTTTGATCCAACATGTTTAAGGCATATTGGGGAAAACCCCCAAATCCATTGGTTTGTTTTAGTTAAACATACTGAGATTGGTTGTATAGCAACTGTTTGAAATTCCAGTGAAGTAGCAATGGGTTATTTTGGATCAGTGCTGATGAAAAGACATTTCTAAATTGTAAAATAAATATTGAGCATCACAGAAAGAATGCAGCAGGAAATTATATAATTTCAGCCCCCAACATTCTTGCTACACCGGAACCACTTAACTGCAACAAGGGCTCAATTTCATGGAACAATTTAAGCAGAAAATATTGCTTACAAAACTTCTGCTTAGCAACAATAAGCAGGATACCAAGAACAGATTAATTAATTAGGAAAGTGTATTTTACCTGATAACCTTTTTCTGATAAGCATAATTTTGTTGCACTAAGCTAGTTTTTTACTTTAACAGCTCTGAGGAAATTGGGCCCTTTAAAGAAGTTGGGCCCTCTCCTGTGATTAATTGGCCCTCTCCTGGGATATGTAAAGCTGTCAACTAATCAGCAAATGTGACAGCTGGCTTTGGATCTTGTTGGCTTACATGTGCTAGTTAAATCCAGCGTATGCTTTTTCACTCTTATATGAGAATGGGTATTACCTGGAAATAGTTTGCTGTGGAGAGGAGGCTATTTTTTCTAAGAATTGGATTGATATTAAAAGGGGGAAAACAGACAAACAAGCAACATAGATTTAAAGTATTGTGCTTAGTGAGTCTACACACATCCAAAGTAGAAATTCCCCACCGAAAAAATAGAGAAGAAAGAAATAGATTAAAGTTAAAATAAAAGTACTCTCTATAAAAAGTTACACAACAGCTTTATTAAACAATTGTCGAGAACAAAATTGTTAGTGCCTTTTGGAGCAGGCAAGGTTGGAGAAAGTGGCAGTCGAAAGCGAACTGTTGTCTGATTAGTACTATAAGTCTAATTGTTAAGGTTTAGGCAAATTCCTTATGCATAAAATCTTAAGATTAGTTAAAAGCCGACTGTTGAAGAACAAAACCTGATAGGTTTGCAGGTTGTGTAAATATTAAGTGTTTAGAGTTTAACTGTATCATATTGTTACAGGCAACCCTGCCTGACTATATTTTTATATAATGTTTTGATATTTAACGTTTGCGCTATTTTAAGTTTTGTTTCTTCATTGTTGAGTGCATGGTATAGACTGTCATCACAAAGCAGCCATCTAGTTTTTTTCTGAAATTCAAACCAAAGTAACTAAACCGAGTCCGAAACGGCGACTTTGGCTACAGCTTTGGCTAGATCGCATGCATCTGCCTATTCTTCAACACTGGTTGTCAGCGCTGATCTAGCCGTAGCTGTAGCCGAAGTCACTGTTTTTGACATGGCCTTGGGCTGGAAGAGACATAAAGTGTAGCCCCTTTTCTATAAATTGAGAAGTTACCTATTAGTGTCTTTGTGTATTTAGGTAATCCAACAAATATTTTGATGGCTGCAGTGTGATAAAGGTTTTTTTCAGTAGTGTAATTTTAAATTTACCCTTCTCTCTTAGTAGCCTAAAAGTGTGTGTAAAATACAAGTTGTCTTTTATAGTTAAACTTGACTAAGTAACGCTTTTGCTTCTTTCTAATTATTCTTTAGTTCTTTTTTGCTTGATAATGATAGTGAACATAATAACTTTCGTCTTTTCATAACTGTTTTGTGTGTACAATTTGTCAGTGTATTCTTGGAAAGAAATTGTGGCTTATTCTTGATTGGTTTTTTGGTTTCCAGTAAAATGGAAATTTGATTATTATTATTTTTTTTTTAGCAACGTCACTTTTTTGATCCGATTCTCTTTTTTCACAAAGGTCATTGCAGTTTAATTTATTTCTTAAGAATTACACAGCATAATTGAAATGACTGATGGCATGAAATTATGAAAAAAGTTGGCGGTCACAATTTAAAAATAATGCAATCTATGCAGTCTAGAATAAGGAGTAGACTGTACGTCAGACCTGAGCAGTACATGTCTAGTGCACCAGACTCAAGTTCTGGCAAAATTTCATGGCTTTGCTTATCAGCTGAACATTTGGTTTAGAGCCCATAGAAATAGAATCTCTGCATACTTGGAGAAATGAGCACATGATAAGCAGTGCCGTGAAATTTTGCCTGGTGTTGTGAAAGGGTGGGTTTGGGTCCAGCCGTCAATTTCACCAAACTCTTCATAACTTAGGATTAATCTTAGTACTTACGATGAGTTCAGTTCCGTATCCGAAGTTAGGACGTATTGATCCCATCCTTATAAGTTATGACGGGTTACTCGTCCTAACTCAATATGGATTAAATAGCGTTTCGTGAAATCGGCTGCTGGTCTTGGCGTTCTGTCCTCAAACAAGATGGTAATTACTTCATCCTTGAGTTGGGGACATCAAGTTTTGTATTGAGGGTCCTACATATTGCTTTTCTGTACTTGTAAGTTGCGTGACCTAGTAAGTTAAGGGGTGTGTCATGTTCAGTTAAACATGATTCTCTACATACCTATAATAAAAAATAAATAAATAATGAAGTACTTTGAAGTGCCCCTTGGGTTTGATTAAGTGCTGTATAAGAACTGGTTATTTTTGTTATTGTTATGTGTACATCAAATGAAACTGCAAGTTATGCTGTGCCCAAACAGACTAGGGCTAGGGTAGTTGCGATGATATCGTAACCACCGTCGGAAGGATGGAGGGTTATGATTATCGCAACACGGGGTATAGGGCTAGATTTCCATATCATCAACTATGAAAGTAGAGTATGTGCTGAGCAACATCCTTTAGCAAAAGTCAAAGAGAAAGCTGTAGCGACCATCTCAGATTAAAATGACTGGTATCGTGATATCATGATGGGGTCCTAAACATTGTTCTACAAGTTGCAGTTAGACTCTAGAAAAATGTCCCTTTAACAATTTTGACATATTTCTGCGTTTCCCTTAAAGGCAGTGGACACTATTGGTAATTACTCAAAGTATTTATTGGCATTAAAACTTACTTGGTAACGAGTAATGGGGAGAGGTTAATAGTATAAAACATTGTGAGAAACGGCTCCCTTTGAAGTAACGTAGTTTTGAGAAAGAAGTAATCTTCTATGAATTTGATTGCGAGATCTCAAACATAGATGAGGTCTCGAAATCAACTTGTATCTGAAAGCACACAACTTCGAGTGACAAGGTTGTTTTTTCTTTCATTAATATCTCGCAACTTTGACGACCAATTGAGCTCAAGTTTTCACAGGTTTGTTATTTTATGTATATGTTGAGATACACGAAGTGAGAAGACTGGTCTTTGACAATTACCAATAGTGTCCACTGCCTTTAATAGATTTTTTAAAAGTCATGCTACACAGGCTTAACAATCAACATTGGTCTAGACAGGTGTGGTACACCACTTGTAGTTGCACACTGCATTATATCTGACAAAGACCACTATTGAACATTCCTGACTTACTGGAATGTTCAATTGCCACATAAAACAATCCATTTTGTTAACTTGACAACCATGTCATAGGTCACCGAGCGTATATAGGAGACGCCCCGCTGGGATCGGACCTTAAGGGTTATTAAACTGTTTACAGAGCGACAGAATCGAAATTGACATCGTCCATACTTCATGCTAAAAAGCAAAGTTTATTTTACAGGCTGACCATGAACTGCAGAACTACAAAATGGGATCCAATATTTACCTCTAAAAAGATTAAAACCTCTGACAAACATAAAACAAAGACAAAACAATTGCAGTGGGAAAAATCAACCAATTAACCCCCAGAAAGACTCAAATCTGGCAGTGAAATTCACAGTGGATTAAAAACTGGTAGTAATAAATATCTTGTTTAAAAAATGATCGTAATAAAAAAGGCAATAGCACTGTCCTTTAAATCTGTGTTGACCAAAGGGTATTACATAATAAATTATAGTAAGTTTTATAGCCACTGCTGAAGCCCTTAAGTTGGACACAGCCTAAGCATTTGGACAAATTGGTTTACTCTAAAACTCATAAGTTTGGAACTAGGCTGCTACTTGAGGCCACACAGATTCTTCTCAGAAATAGAACTTCTCCAAAAAGAGATTTTGAACGGTTGTTTCTCTTGAAGACGAGCAGAGTATACTGTTGGAAAAGTTGAGACCACCCGCAAGTTTACCATTATTTATAGTTATTCCTTATATTGCAGTTCTCCTATTTGGGTGAGGCAGCAACATTAGCATTAATACAAATGTTTGAAAATGAATGCACTAAAAAAAAAACAGAAATGAAAGAGTTAGGGGTAAATTAGACTTGATGACAAGTCGTTAGGCGCTGCCTATTTGTCTGCCTTTCATGCAACAGTCGCAGTGCGATGTTACACATGCAACAGTCGTAGGTAGCGCGAGGCAGCTCTATTGCGACTGACTCACACACACATACTGGGATCGAGGGTGTGTGTATCGTCCCCGCAGCTACACCGCGCTGTAACTACACACCGCGCTTAACAATTACCGTCTTGACTTCAAGACTAGGGGTAAATCTGCAAAATGGTACAGTCAACACAAAGTTACCTTAGATCCCATATCACTCAGTTAACAAAAACCTAAAAACCAGCACATTCTGGTTAAGGCATCACCTTTTGATGGAGTACCTAGACAGTAGAAGTGAAATAAAACACGTGGGTTCACACTGAGTGACCTGCCCACGCTGCCCTTCCTATTTTCTTTACTTCCACTGGAGCCTGGGGAGGGGGGGGGGAAGTTCTGTTGAACTTAAAATCTACTTGTACTTATCTGCAAGCTGGAATTGTGAATGTAATATCAATCAGTTATGGGAGGGTCTCTAGCTGAATGACTTTATAGTGGCAGGGTAAACAGTGCACTGGTGCGGTATATAATAGAGAAGATTTGTATTTTGGAATATTTTCTTTTATCGCCCCCCCCTACTTCTTGCTTATTACCAAAAATTAAAAACTGTCCCATGTCTTTTTGACAAATAATTAGCATTCACCTTCATACAGTTGAAGTATAATGATTCAGTTCCAGTTATAGGCCTATAGTTATAACATTGAGGTACGCCCTCCATGGTTCAAATATCTTTGGCGCATGGTCGATTGCTTTGATAGGCGTGTAATTGCTTTTGGCTGATTCTAGTGTTACCATCAAACATACTTAAAGGCAGTGGACACTATTGGTAATTGTCAAAGACTAGCCTTCACAGTTGGTGTATCTCAACATAAGCATAAAATAATAAACCTGTGAAAATTTGAGCTCAATCGGTCATCGAACTTGCGAGATAATAATGAAAGAAAAAATACCCTTGTCACACGAAATTGTGTGTGTTTGGATTGTTGATTTCGAGACACTTGAGGTCTCGAAATCAAATTCGTGGAAAATTACTTCTTTCTCGAAAACTATGGCACTTCAGAGGGAGCCATTTCTCACAATGTTTTATACCATCAACCTCTCCCCATTACTCGCCACCAATAAAGGTTTGACGCTAACAATTATTTTGAGTAATTACCAATAGTGTCCACTGCCTTTAACACCCAACACTTTCAAGAACTAGTATCCTGGTACAAATGATATATATTGGGAAGGTGCCAGGACTTTTGTTTGAGCCATAGAGCTATTATATTTATAGCTCTATGGTTTGAGCCAAAACAACTTTGTCTTCAAATACATTCTATTATATTGTGTTATCCTCAACAATTCTGAGTCAGATTCCACAGCCTTTTATGATTCTTGTCTGTATTTAAAGGGAAGGTACGCGTTTGGTAATTGTCAAAGACCAGTCTTCTCACTTGGTGTAGCCCATCATAACCATAAAATTACAAGCCTGTAAAAATTTGGGCTCAATCGGTCATCGAAGTTGTGACAAAATGATAAAAGAAAAAACACCCTTGTTGGACGAATTGGTGTGCTTTCAGATAAGATTGTGTTTCACACAATGTTTTATACATGTACTATCAACAGCTCTTCACTGCTCGTTACCAGGTCAGCTTTTAAGTTAATATTTGTTTTGAGTAATTACCAAACGTGTACCTTCCCTTTAAATTGTTTTGTCCACTTGCTGTATTTAATTATGTGGTGATTGTCAAATACAAACAAACAAACAAACATTATATTCAACCAAAATATCACAAAATTAAGAAGTAGGTGTGTAAAAAAGGGGGAAACAAGATTTTTCTCCCAAAAAGTATTTCCTCTAGTGGTAATTTCCTTACTTTGATCAGGAAAACAAAGTTGCTTTACATTTTGTTTAAGCTTGACATAAATTGTCCATTGTCATCATTTCTAGATGAGAACGTTTTCCCAAAGTTATAAGGTATTATACACCCTGAGGAAAGTATGCCAAATTACTTTTGAGCTTTGAGTCGCCAAACTATTGCAGTCAAACTTTCCTGTAATAAAGGTCAAACATATGGCTTTTAAATTGACTGTTTTCCAGGACTTGGTACCAGGTTCTACTAGGCATTTTACTAGAAACTGTACTTCTGAAAAGGGTTCTCTTCAACTGATTTCAAGGAAAAATTGGGATTTGATTGACTGATTATCATTGATTGAATAAATATAAAAATGTTTAAATCATTGATGCTGCTATTTTGCACTACACATGCTACATGTACATGGATGCCAATGCAATATTGACAATATATTTCAAAAACACACATTTTTTTACCCCAGCAGCACGCTGAACAAAAAGACATATTTCAGAGGAAGGTCATATTCAGAGGAAACGACAATAAATACATTTTGTGAGAGATTTATACACATTCATATCATCAGGCACATTATAATATCACTCATATGTGGCAGTCTATGCAAGTACAAATGAAATGATAACTGAGTGAATCTTCAAATGCTATTTTCTTGACTTTCACAATAATATGGCCTACCAACAAGAACTTTAGATAAAGGCGAAACTTTTCAGTTCCAGCACTTGCCTGGCACTGGCAGTTATTTTAGAGCATGGCACAGCAGGGTCAAAGTGTATTAAGTAACACACCTAGGTGTAGCTTACCTTTGGGACTAGACTTGGCCCTGTGTGTGTCGAAGGTCGATTGCGATGTCAAATCTGTCAGTGTAAAGGTTACACACACCCCAGGGATTTCACTGGGATTCACATTAAATTGGTCGGATTATCAAAAGTGACTTACATGTAGCCCTACATCTAGTTTTAAACCATCAAGAATAGTAACCAAATATATGAAAGCCCTTTCATGCCAACATATAATAAATATCTAGGCTGTTATTATACAGATTCACAATCCATTTTAAGGACTCACAATCTGTTGAGGATTTTGCAATCCCTTATTAGGGTTCACAAAGCCTTATGACAGATTTATATACTGGTATGTTGTTTACGGATTCACAACAAGTTCTGTTGGAAAAGTTGTTGAAGGTTTATTGTGTAAGGCCTATCCTAAACTCTCTCAAATTCAACCAACCAATCAACCAAACATAGAAACAAACAACCTTACAAACAACAACACAACAATTTCCAGTACGATATTGTGACAGCTGCCATAAAATATAGAATAAATCAGTTGAAAGTTTAGCAGGTGGTTGTTGAGTGCAAGTTTGACATCAAAGAGTGGAGCCCAAGCTGAGATTTGGTTAGATTTACCATGGATTTACTAAGTGGTTTAATCCCAACGAGGCCTCGGCGGGTTTAAACCACTAGTTGAAAACCGATTCAACACACTTTGAGTCCAATTCATAAATACCTTTTCGGTCAAAAACATCATCACTTTTTGGTCAAAAAGTAAAATAAATGCAAAAATTATAATTGTTAAACGATTTATTTCAACACAACACCCCATGAAATGGTAAAGCGTATCGCGTGATGTGGCACAACTGTTTCAGCTCTCGACCAATAGAAATGAAGAAACTGTCTTATAAGAACAGGTGCAAGGTCGCGTGACACGCCCATGAATTAACACTTTTTACCGGTCATAAACAAAGGATTATACACACCCACATGACGCGCTCCCCACCAATAGGAATAGTGAAACTGTTCGAGGTATTTATGAATATTGATTAAATGCCATTGAATTATTTTTCCTTCCCTTTTTTTGCAGGAAGAGAAAGAACTGTCCCTAAAACCACCACAACCAATGGTGATCTTGCATTTTCACAGAAACCTTGCCAAAACACTGGATCGCTTTGCTATTAAAACATTTGTTCCAGCATTGCCCCTGTATGCCTATACTTTGATATCCATTGTTCTAAGGATAATTAAAGCAGCTTGTATCCAATTCCTCGTAAGATGCTTATGCTTTGAACCCCTCCTCCATTCCTCCACCCATCCCTACCTTTATTGCATCCATGGAGCAAACAAAATGCACACAATCCAACAATATTCCACAATAAGTTGATTGAGTGGCGAACAGAGGTAACCCTGTAAAAACATACAAGTTCAGCTCCTTCACCTTTCATTCATTAAGTGACCTGATCGTGACCTACTCATGACCTTGTTTCCCATTCACCTTTGACACTCTGGCCACTCTTTCTACTCAGGTGATTGGAATGCACAGTTGTCTGGAAAGTGATTAAGCCAGAAGGTATTGGCCTTGCTTGCTTGTCAAATCTGTTGGGAATTGATGCAGTAGGTGACAAATGAAGGATCTGTGGGTTGTGCCTGGAGTGCTGGTTCTGGTGGTGGTGGTGGTTGAAACCATGTTGAAACTAGACCCAGAATAATGGGCCGCTGTAGACCTACTCCATTTCTGGAAATTTTGTCATTATCAGCTGGTACATCAATACTTACACATTTAAAAAAACAAAAAGGAGAGCCGCGGCTCATTAACTGGGTTCGTGTTGAAACCTACCTCCTTCTGAGTGAAACAGAGCATCTTTTAAAATTTAACAAGTGTGCAAGAAAGTGTGTAAATCTAGCTCTTTTTCCCAGTTCATACTTCCTGGAATGCGAAGTGAATTGTGACATCACATGGCTGATTTTGCTGCGATTGTTTCACAGAAGTTGCCCACATTTCCTCTTCCGAATTATTTCTTGCGAATTTGTGACACCGAAATTTGTGTCATTCAGGCTTTATGCTGAACTTAATTCAGCTTCAAATCTCACAAGGATTGAACCAGGAGGGTAAATGACTGAGCTAGATTGATAACTCAGTTGGTAGAGCCCTGGCATGCCAGAGTCGCAAGTTTAAGTCCCGCTCCAGTCACTTTTTACCAAGAATAATTGGTTAGGCCACTACATTTCTAGGTGGGTAAACTAAGAGCATCAGAACCTTTTTTAAAGGTAATATTCATAATTAGCGGTTTATTCTGAATATGTGTGTATGGTTGTGTATATTCCCATTGACTTGTGTATGGGTGTGTCAATTCCCATTGACTTGTGTATGGTTGTATGGTTTCCCATTGACTGGTGTATGGTTGTGTCAATTCCCATTGATTTGTGTATGGTTGTGAAGTGTCCCATTGACTTGTGTATGGTTGTATAGTTTCCCATTGGCTTGTGTATGGTTGTGTAGTTTCCCATTGACTTGTGTATGGTTGTGTAGTTTCCCATTGACTTGTGTATGGTTGTGTAGTTTCCCATTGACTTGTGTATGGTTGTGTAGTTTCCCAATGACTTGTGTATGGTTGTGTAGTTTCCCATAGACCTTATCGCAAATACCAATGCGCAAGCGCAGACTGTTGAATGAGTTGCATTGTGGGATAGATATGAATCAAATTTTGATACCAGCTAGACCACAATGCACCTAATTCCAACCTTTACGCGCCCCAGTATTTGCGAAAAGGTCTATTGACTGGTGTATTGTAGTTTCCCATTGACATGTGTAATGTATGGTTGTGTAGTGTCCCATTGACTTGTGTATGGTTGTGTAGTTTCCCATTGACTTGTGTATGGTTGTGTAGTTTCCAATTGACTTGTGTATGGTTGTGTAGTTTCCCCTTGACTTGTGTATGGTTGTGTAGTTTCCCATTGACTTGTGTATGGTTGTGTAGTTTCCAATTGACTTGTGTATGGTTGTGTAGTTTCCCCTTGACTTGTGTATGGTTGTGTAGTTTCCCATTGACTTGTGTATGGTTGTGTAGTTTCCAATTGACTTGTGTATGGTTGTGTAGTCATTAACCATCAACATATTCTTTGTATATACCTCATGTTAGTTTTAATTACTCTGAAGAGGTTTTTGATACATTTTGGCACACTTTTTTGTCCACAATTAAATTTCTGAATAAAAAGAAAGTTGGGCGGCGATTTCGAAAGGCCTTCTAAAATGCAATTTGTTTTTCAGGGGGGGAGGGGGGGGGGGGGGACGTTGAGCTTTGAAAAATGTCACGCATAGCTGGCCTCTGGACTTGGCATCTCTGAAATTGCAGTTAAAGGTACACTTATATTGGAAATTGTCGAAGACCACACTTGGTGTATTTCAACATATGCACACGAAAACAAACCTGTAAAATCTCAATTGGTTGTCAAATTTACGATAAGATAATCATGGAAGAAAAAACACCCTTGCCACACAAAGTTGTGTGCTCTCACTCTTACAGGCTTGATTTCGGGACCTCAAAATCTCATTCTGAGGTCTCCATTGCTTGTTACCTTCTGAGGTCTTCGTTGCTTGTTACCTAGCAAGTCTTTATGCTAACAATTAGTTTAAGTAATTACTAACATTGCCTTTAACTACAGATTTTATCAACTTAATAGCCTGTACTTCTCTTTATGGCTTCACACATGTACAAATTCAGAATGTATGTGTTACTTGTCATTAGGAAGGTCAGTTCACTTAAACATAAGAAGATTTATGGAAGAAAGGTTACTTAAGGTCAGTACTGAGGCTAGGGGATTCCTGCAGTGGTATGGTTCAAGCTTGGTTCAGCCATGGACTGGTTCAGCCATGGAGCTATACTTTTTATACCTCTCACTTCACTAGGCAGTCAACTGATTTTCATCAACCGTATGCTTGTACCACACCAACTCAAAAAAGTGTCAAGCATGAAGGGCCTAAGCTTTGGAATTCCTTGGATACCTCTTTGAAAAAAAATACAGAGTTTATTCTTATTTTAAAGCCATTGGACCCTTTCGGTACAGAAAAAAAAAAAAAAGTTCACAGATTTACAAATAATTTACAGGGTTTACAGAAGGTAATAATGAAAGACTTCTCTTGAAATATTAGTCCATGAAATGCTTTACTTTTTGAGAAAACGGTAAAACAATATAAATTCTCGTTAACGAGAATTACGGAGTTGTTATAAACACATGTCATGACACGACGAAACGCCCGAAAACAGGAGTGGGTTTTCCCGTTATTTTCTCCCGACTCCGATGTCCGATTGAGCCTAAATTTCCACAGGATTGTTATTTTCTATATAAGTTGTGATACACGAAGTGTGGGACTTGGACAATACTGTTTACCGAAAGTGTATAATGGCTTTAAGCAGAAACTAAAAGCTCAATTAATCAGCAAATATTTATAAGCTTCCTTTCTTCCTTTACTTGATTTACTAGCTATGCCAATATCTAAGTTGTAATTTAGTTGTAATAATGTTTTCATATTAGCTCTATGGTGGTTCAAGCTTGGTTCAGCCATGGACTGGTTCAGCCATGGAGCTATCCTCTTTATAGCTCAATAGTTTGCTCCATGGTGCAGCCATGCCATTCACTGGCGAGTAAAAGCATGGAAGACCTCCAGCTACCTCCATGGTACACTGGGAGCCTGAATGCTGCGACTGCCCATCAATCAATCATCTCAAAAAGGGAGCATGGTTTAACCACCTGTTGCTATTAGAAGTGTAACGATAGCTGAACACACCCCATTTCAAAAATAATTGAACAAGATTGAGTCTACTATTCCTTGGGCCCAATTTCATAGAGGTGCTTAGCTTAATACAATTCATGCTGAGCAAAATTTAGCGTGCTACCAGCTACAGCTAGTACATGTGAGATAGTATTTTGGCTCATTCTGGTAAGCATATTTTTTGCCAATTAGGATTGGAAGTATCATCTGAAGAAAAAACAACATATTTTGGATGTAATGCACATCATTCTGAGAACCATTTCGGTCTGATGTCGTTTTCTTGAAAGTTGTAATTGACAGTACACAGGCCCTTTTGCATAAGGTAGGCCCTACTGTGTCATGAGAAAACAAAGCTGTTTTATTCTTTTGGGAAAAAAATAAATTAATCAAACAAATATGGAACACACACACACACTTAAGTACAGTAATATAACTCTCAAGCTTTGTGAAACTTTTATTTAATAAACTTCTGACCATCTGTACAGAAAATATGAACATATAAAAATATAAAAGTGAAAAACTTTCTTTTTTTCACAAATCAAACCTTGATGTTTTTAACGTTAAAAAAATAATGAATACATAGGGTTTACAAAGAAACGGATTCTTTGAATGCGCAGCCACCACTGAGACAAAACAAAGCAAATGTGATGTGAAAACGTTGTGCACAATGCTTATCTAATGCTAGGTCTTCCTTGACCTTAGTGAGGGCACTATTGCAACTTTTTACATCTCATGAAAGAGGTTTGTTAAAGCCATTATACACTTTCGGTAAACAGTATTGTCCAAGTCCCACACTTCGTGTATCACAACTTATATATAAAATAACAAACCTGTGAAAATTTAGGCTCAATCGGTCATCGGAGTCGGAAGAAAATAACGGGAAAACCCACTCTTGTTTCCGCACGTTTCGCCGTGTCATGACATGTGTTTAAAATAAATCCGTAATTCTCGCTATCGAGAATTGACATTGTCTTAATGTTTTCTCAAAAAGTAAAGCATTTCATGGAATAATATCTCAAGAGAAGTCTTTCACCATTACCTTCTGTGAACCCTGTAAATTATTTGTAAATCTGTGAACTGTTTTTTTTTCTTCTTCTGTACCGAAAGTGTATAATGGCTTTAAAGACACTGGACACTATTCGTAATTTCTCAAAATAATTGTTATCATAAAAACTTACTTGGAAACGAGCAATGGAGAGCTTTTGATAGTACAAAACTTTGTGAGAAACGACTCCCTCTGAAGTAATGTAGTTTTTTGAGAAAGAAGTTATTTCTCACTTAAATATTAAAAGACTTCAGGCTTGAAGCCTTTTACATATTAGGCATCTGAAAGCAAACAAACTCGTGAAATAAGGGTGTTTTTTTCTGTCATTCTCTTGCAACTTTGATGACCAATTGAGTCCAAATTTTCACAGGTTTGTTATTTTGTGCATACGTTGGGATACACCAAGTGAGAAAACTGGTCCTTGACAATTACCAATAGTGTCCAGTGCCTTTACACCTAACACCTAAACACTTAAAAGTTTGATAACCACCATTATATAAACAGTTCAATTATACTTGTAAAGTGAATAATTGTCTATTTTAATAGGAGAGCAATAAAGGGAAGGTATACATTTGGTAATCACTTTTAAAATTAATGGCAATACAACATTATTTGGCTAGAAGTACAGCAGCTTTTGATTGTATAAAAAGAATTTTGAGAATCATTTCACTTTAAATTTGAATCTAAGAACGTAGATTAGGTATTTCAATGAGGGATGCCACTTCGGATTCTTTGTGATATCTCAAACTTTTTGAAATGAAATTTTCACAAGTTAAGATCGTATATATTTACATTTATATAGAATAGAAACAAAGGAACAAACAACCAAACAAACAACAAACAGTTCCAAAAACCAAAGCTATAAGTTCCCTTTAATAGCCTTAAGTTTCAACTCTGGCAAGTCTGTCTCAAAGGCTAAATGAAGAAGATGTTTGTTCCTAAATCTGATTTTATGTAAAGACAGTTTTAAAGACAGTGGACACTATTGGAAATTGTCAAATGACAGTCTTCTCACTTGGTGTATCTAAACAAATGCATAAAATAACAAACCTGTGAAAATTTGAACTCAATTGGTCGTCAAAGTTGCGAGATATGAATGAAATAAAAACACCCCTGTCACATGAAGTTGTGTGCTTTCATATGATTGATTTCGAAACCTCAAATTCTACACCTGAGGTCTTGAAATCAAATTCGTTGAAAATTACTTCTTTCTTGAAAGTATGTCACTTCAAAGGGAGCCATTGCTCACAATGATTTATACTATCGACCTCTCCCCATTGCTCTTTACCAAGTAAGGTTCTGTGCTCATAAATATTTTGAGTAATTACCAATAGTGTCCACTGCCTTTAAGCTCTTGAACGAAGAAAACGCATTCCACAGCCAAACTCAATCAGATGTGGAAAACTAATTTTTACTTAACATATTTTTTAACTAAACCTGTAACGTATGTCATATATCAGTAGCAGAATCCTTTTTTTCTTCAAAGAAACTTATTCAATTACTTTCTTGACACCCTTTGGGCAAATTTATGCTCTACTCAGTCAGATATCAGCAAGCTGAAATCTGGTTTTTATGAAAGAAGACTTTTATAGTTGGAGTTTAGCTTTTGACTGCCTCAACACACACCAAGCTAAGCCAATATCCTGCAGTGGTCAATGCAACTATTCCAACAAACTTCTCAATGTAATTCTTCCCCTTCTTATAAAAACCATTGTAGTTGTACCATCCCTTCAAATAAATAACTCAAACCACAACTTTTTAGCACACACTTGGCACGTTTGTATAAATTATTCAAGTAAACTGTTTAGTCAAATTAATCAAATTAATCCTGAGAAGTGATAATGCCATGAAGGGCATCAGGGACACAACAACTTGGGGGAAACCCCTAAACTCCCAGGCAGAACATCCCCCTTATGAAGTACCCAATGATCAATGAAGGAGAAGAAAAATGATGAAAAAAAAAAAGCAAAATGGGGTTGGGGCAAAATAATGGCTCAACTGAGCACATTCCTCAGATTATGTTAAGCTTTCAACTGCATATTTTATGTGGAAAGACTTGTGGGGAAAACAAAAATTTAATGTCTGAATTTGATCCCAATTCTTTTTGGTTTTTGTTTCCACTTCTGTCCAAATGAACTTGCACCAAACACATTTTTTTTTACTCATTTGAAACAACAAACTACAAATATTAACATTTGTTTTTTTCATCCACCACTGTCTTCTAAAAATTATTATCAGCAGCCAACTGAATTTTGCAGAAGTACAACCCTTAGTCAAGCGAGTCTAGAGGTCGGAATACTTGGTCTTTGTTTATGTTGGGATAAATAAAGCCACAGTATGGTTTGTATCAGAGTATCCGATAAAAGCAAAGATTTTGAGGGCTTTTTTTCACAAAGTGTTTCCCTTAAAACCCTGTCAAACTGATAACGAACCTTTTTAGGATGGCCTTGAGATTACTGGAACCTTAAAATGGTCCCTGGTTTATACAAAACACAGTATTGCCCCCTTGTATGGCTATGGTTAAAGGAACACGTTGCCTTGGATCGGACGAGTTGGTCTATACAAAGCGTTTGAAACCGTTTGTTATGAAATGTATATGGTTAGAAAGATGTTTTAAAAGTAGAATACAATGATCCACACAAGTATCACTCAAAACTGTACGGTTTTCTTTTTACGTCGCGAACTGTCACGGTCGGCCATTTATCCATAAAAGGCCGACCGTGTTATTGGACGAGGTAAAAAGAAAACCACGCAATTTCGAGGCATATTTGTGTAGATCATTGTATTCTACTTTTACAACATCTTTCGAACCATATGCATTTTCTAACAAACGGTTACAAAACGCTTTTTATAGACCAACTCGTCCGATCCAAGGCAACGTGTTTCTTTAAGGGCAGATCGAAAGAGTAATTTTTATTGTTAGTAATAATAGTTTTTGTTTTGTTTTTAAGGGGGGGGGGGGACGGGGACTGAAAGACATTTGCCAGGTTTTTTTTTGCCATTAAAGTAGAGCTGCCAACATTTGCATCTTGTAATCAGGGAGATTGTGTCCAACAGTCCGGGAGATATTTAGAATATTTTTTTTTTCACCTAAATGCTGGATCAAAGAACAGATACTGGCCTTTGATATTTACCAATGCTGTCCACATGCTTTAAGGGAAGGCACGTCAAAGGTGGCACTTAGTAGGATTGGAAAGATTGCAAAGTGAGAGTATACATGTAGCTGGGTAGAGGTTTACGGTAGCACCATGTGTAAATCTCTTTTAAGCAGTGTTGGTTCAGAAAAGATCCGGTGGTTTGACAACTCAATGTGTTGATCAGTATGCTCTGATCGTCTTCAAGAGAACGTGACCGAAACATTGAGTTGTCAACCAAAGGTTCTTTCCAGAACCAACACTGCTCAAAAGAGATTTACACATTGAACTACCACACACTACACCTAATAAAGGTGTCACTGGCAAAGCACAACATGAGATATCAAGATTAAAACTCAAACCTTCTTTCAGGAAACTGGTCAAGGTATTAAAAAGTGGGGAAAAAATGTGCTTTTTCCTGACTACACTGGAGTGTACTTGACTTCCACCACCCCTGAGCTTGTCTCTGATCGGCTACCCCCTGCCGCCTGGTTGCTTCCCCCACGGTTAGATCTCGATCCTCTGCCGCCCTCAGACGATGAGGTCTCCTGGGTGTCATCCTGGATGTCTTCCCAATCCTCTCGTGTTGCGAGTCCATTCTCGATCAGCGCCATGCCGATGTTGATGTCTGATTTCCCGTTTGTGTCGTACAGCTCCACCTCAAGAATTGGGTAACTGTGAATTTCATGAAGACAAAAAATGTTTCTTTTTAAAATGGATCGAGGTTAAAATTTTGTGCACTGTCTGTGGCGTATGTGAAAACAATTTTGATTTTTTTTGTTCCTCTTTTGAAACAGCATTGTCTGTCCAAATTTGTTCAGAGATAAAACGAGCCTGGAAACACATGAAGGCCCAAGCCTCTGTTGCCCTATCCTAAGCCTTGGTGCCCATTCACACGTTTCCCATAGACTTAAAAAAAGTGCCCTTTCCAAAATGAAAATGTAGGGTTTGAAACTTTGCATGGTGGAGGTATAATTAGGTGAGGTAACACCATGTGAAAATCTCTAAAGAGGCCTCGCCCTCTCAAAGATGAAATTCCATGCCTGAAAAAGTTCTTCTACACAAATTTCTCTTGGTGGAAACCGGTGGATACAACTTTAAGTGCTTCACTTCACCCAAGAGTATATGAACACTACATGTTCACTCCAGGAAAGTTGAAAGAGGGAATTAACTTACGCATTAGCGATGTGCGCAACTAGCGTCTTCTTGGATACCATCTCCTCAAACATTTTTCTGAAAGCAAAACATAGAGGGTTGTAATCTGAGAAAATAAAACATGAAGGTTTAAAGAATCAATCAATCAATCAACCTTCTAGGGTGTGTTCCACTTGCCCCAAAGTGTTGCCAATGTTTGTCAACAACCAATGTGTGCCAACAATTTCAAGGTGATCGAGTTGTTTTGGAAATGTTGGCAACCAAATGTGACCCGCTACGTAAAAATGAGTCAGATGTTGACTATTTCAAGAACTGAGTTATATGCATGGCTGGAAAGAACACACCAACAGCAGAAATTTGGTATATGTCTAAGCTTTGGGGTGTATCACGTTGCTGAGTTACTACCGTTTGAAATTAGCTAATACACTATTTTTGTGAAAAACGAATTACAAGTAAAGTGATGTTTTCAACTACCATTGCACGCAAAAGGATACAAATAAGATTTTTAAAATATTTTTTTTATATTTTCCACATTAAACTGTTCAAAGCTTAATAATGCATTGGGCGACATCTGACTCATTTTCACAGAGTGGGTCACAAATGCGAGCACGATTTCCAGGGGATGGTTACGATGCATCAATATAATCTGTTATCATATCATCGAGGTCAATCGTCATGAGGGAAACTGTAGAGCTGCCCACAGGGAGATTTTGTACAACAACCAGGGAGATATTTAGAAACATATTCAACCTAACAGGGACAAAGTTTCAATAATCAGGCATGCATCTCTTCCGCGTTTCCGCGGAATTCCGCTAAAAAAAAAATTGACTTTTTTTTAATAATTTTTTTTAAAGCCTGGCAACAACAATGTTTTTTAAAGCCTGGCAACAACAATGTACAACTACAATCATGTAAAATAAGCCTAGTACATGCCAACAATGCACCTTAGAGCATAATAAACCTCAACATTTTCTAGGGTACCATTGTGGGGTCTCGTGACCCGTGGCGTTTCGGCTGCCTTGATCCGCACTTGCATTGTGCCTTTGAAGATTTTCCTCTTTTTTTTTTTCAACGGGCAGTTGCATGCCTGAATAATTAGGGATATTGTCAAGTTTGTTCATGAGAACATGGATAGATAGGGTGTTTTTTTTTCAGGGAATTTTCTGCAGAATCGGGAGAGTAGGCAGCTCTGGAAACTTACTGGGTAAAATTTAAATAACTTGGGGATGAATAAAAAAATATTTACTAGAGCGAATGTTGTTTGTTTTTCTCTGTTTAAAGCCATTGGACCCTTTCGGTTCAGAAAAAAAAAAAAAGTTCACAGATTTACAAATAACTTACAGGGTTTACAGAAGGCAATGGTGAAAGACTTCTCTTGAAATATTATTCCATGAAATGCTTTACTTTTTGAGAAAACAGTAAAACAATATAAATTCTCGTTAACGAGAATTACGGATTTATTTTAACACATGTCATGACACGGCGAAACGCGCGGAAACAAGGGTGGGTTTTTCCGTTGTTTTCTCCCGACTCCTATGACCGATTGAGCCTAAATTTTCACAGGTTTGTTATTTGATATAGAAGTTGTGGTACACAAAGTGTGGGCCTTGGACAAAACTGTTTACCGAAAGGGTCCAATGGCTTTAACCCAGAAATATTAATTTTGGTTTTTACCCATACACCGATGTGTGTTAGCACTGTATACTCAGTATTTTCCAGAGTCCTGTGAAAAAAATATCACAGGCATATTACTCGGGTGGGATTTGAACCCACAACCCTTGCAATTCTAGAGCAGTGTCTTACCAACTAGACTACCGAGGTTGCCCGGTAGCTAGAGGCAGTTGGAATCCTGCCTCTAGCTAACACACATCGGTGTAAGGATAAAAACAAAAATTAATTTTCTTTATCCCCGATGCAAATTTAACATCTATTATTTAAAGCCATTGGACCTTTTCGGTACAGAAAAAAAAAAAAACGTTCACAGATTTACAAATAATTTACAGGGTTTACAGAAGGTAATGGTGAAAGACTTCTCTTGAAATATTAGTCCATGAAATGCTTTACTTTTTGAGAAAACGGTAAAACAATATAAATTCTCGTTAACGAGAATTACGGATTCGTTATAAACACATGTCATGACACGGCGAAACGCGCGAAAACAGGAGTGGGTTTTCCCGTTATTTTCTCCCGACTCCGATGTCCGATTGAGCCTAAATTTCCACAGGATTGTTATTTTATATATAAGTTGTGATACACGAAGTGTGGGACCTGGACAATACTGTTTACCGAAAGTGTATAATGGCTTTAACCCAGAAATATTACTGAAGAGTTTTTGTATCGGAAAATAAATTAAGTACTAGTGGTGCTAGCCAGCTAACAGTTTGAGATTGAATCTGTTTGCAGACTTTATTTCCCCACCTTGCCTCCTCATTATGTCCAGTCCCGGCCTCATCAACATTAAACTCAACAGGCCTCGCACCAACCAGATAACACTCCACTGCCTGAAGAGGTAAATGCAGAAACTGTGGCTGCATGTCGCGAATGTTTGAGGAGGGTACCCACTCGGTGTCGCCGTAGTCTACATAAAAAACCTGGATGTAGAAGACAAGATGCCAGACATATGAATAAAAAAGAGAACTGTTGAAAAATTTTGAAAAGAAGTTTCACTCATTGTCTGGAAGTTTGTTGGAAATTTAATTGGATTTTAATATTAACCTGTCCATTGTGTTTCATCAAGAAATGGAATGATTGGGTAAAATTTTAATATTCTTTTGATTTGAACTCCAGCTGGAGTTCAACCTGTGACCTCAGATATAATTTACAAACTGAACTATCTAGCCCCATGTTGTCAATTACCATATTAATTTTGGTTTTTACCCATACATCGATTTGTGTTAGCACTGTATACTCAGTACTTCCCCGGGTCCTGTGAAAGAATATCACAGGCATATTACTCGGGTGGGATTCAAACCCTTGACCCTTGCAAATCTAGAGCAGTGTCTTACCAACTAGACTACCAAGATTGCCCAGTAGCTAGAGGCAGTTCGAATCCTATGTTTTGGCAGCGGGTACCACAACGATTACCATATTATTTGGTCAGTATCTTTGTTTGGGGGTGCCAGTCAGAAGCGATTCAACCCATTCAAGCAAGAGATTTGGCAGAGTTTATGGATGATTCAACTTGGGAAGCCGCAGCCAGGGGATCACCTTAAGGGGATGTGACTTTTGATTTCAAATATCAAATAATAACTAATAGCGAAACCGACTGGGTAAAAAAAAAATAATAATGACAAGGCTTATTTTACATGCATCAAGTCTTGTTGAGTGTCAACTATCAAGTAATAACCCAAAAGGAAACTGACTGGGTAAAAAGAAGAAAATGACAAGGCTTATTTTACCTGCATTGAGTCTTGTTGGGTGTCAACTACCAAGTAATAACCCATAAGGAAACTGACTGGGTAAAAAAGAAGAAATTTGCAAGGCTTATTTTACCTGCATCGAGTCTTGTTGGGTGTCAACTTCTCTGACCCTTGCCCGGTAGAACCGTTGATCTTGCGGGGACTGGCAGCAGACCATCTCCCCTTGGGCTCTCAGGATCTGATTTGCGTGTTGGTTTTGGTGGCGCTTCGAGGAGTTGTAGGCTTGACTGAAAACATAAATTAAATTTAAATCAAGTCGATTGACTTCATTATCCCCACTAGGAAATTAAAGAATACTTAAAGCAATCGCACAATATCGGTTAACAGTATTGTCCAAAGGCCCACACTTCGTGTATCACAACTGTACAATATATACAAAATAACAAACCTGTGAAAATTTAGGCTCAATCGGTCATCCGAGTCGGGAGAAAATAATGGGATAACCCACCCTTGTTTCCACACGTTTCCCGTTTCCCATTATTCTCGATATCGAGAATTTATAATTGTTTGAATGTTTTCTCAAAAAATAAAGCATTACATGGAATAATATTTCAAGAGAAGTCTTTCACCATCACCTTCTGTAAACCCGGTAAGTTATTTGTGAATCTGTGAACTTTTAATTTTTGTTCTGTTCAGAAAGTGTCCAATGGCTGTAAGTGATCAGCCAAGACATTCACCTACTTGAACTTGAGATTAATCGATCTACAGATTGACCATTTGGAACTAGACCTTAAAGTTCACTCTTGAGAGGGAGAGGGCACTGATATTGTCCTCTCATATAGGGCACTTATACAGGATAATTTTAATTTGTATTGTAACTTTGCAAAGGGCACCACCGGAAAAGCACAGGGCACCGCAGCCATTGCTTTCATTTTCACTACCTTCTCGAGACCAAGGACAAAACAAAAAAGGGAAAATAAATGGACTCCATAGGGACATTCTAAAGACCTGGGTGCTCCTCAAGGAATTTTGTGTACAAAGTCTATGGGAAGATCTACAGTACAGGGACAATGGAAAGAAAAAAAGATGTCTCCACAGGGATGCAAAAAAGGGAATGTGTGTCCTCTCATAACAAGCACTTCTTTTTTAGTTACAAACTTTTAAAAAAACAGTGGACCTTCTTTCACAGTGTCAAAATTCAAACCCCCAAAACAACCTTCAAGCAGGGCTTATAAAGTAACTAATTTCAATTGAATCTTTACATAAAAACTCACTTTAGTGCCACTTCGAGCATTTCTAAAGTTTCGACTTCGTATTCGTCGTCGGACGGCGCCCCCGTCTGCTTCAGACTGTCCAGTGGTCTCGCTGAGTACGGTAACTGTGCCCAGAAATGAAATGCACTTTGGAGAGCCGTGACCTGAAGAGCCACCCAGTTGCCCGCTTGGGGCGGCCTGATCGGGTTGTTTGAGTAGAAGACACCCACTGACTCTCCTGGTATCTCGCCTTAGGATGATCAGGGAGTGGAAAAAAAAAATAATAATAATAAAAACTAGGCCTTATAGCCCATTTCACAATAACGTATCAATGCGCCTAACATTAGTGCACTGCAGCCAATGTATAAATTTCTAGGATTAATCCTATCTCAAGTTAGGACGAGTATAACTCGTCCTAACTTACGATGGCTCAAGTTGGGACGAGTATAACTCGTCCTAACTTACGATGGCTCAAGTTGGGACGAGTATAACTCGTCCTAACTTACGATGGGTTCAATGCGTCCTAACCTCTATGGTTAGGGAACTTAACTCCTCCTAAGTCCTAAGATAAATCCTAAGCTAGGAAGGGTTTGGTCAAATCGACGGATGGTCATTGGGCCAGGAACAGTCCTTAAATCTTTCTCAGCTCCCTTGGGAGTATACAGCCATGAGATGCCATGGCACTCCATCGGCTTTTTTATACACAATATCAACCTCTACCCTCTCAGGTATCCATTTATACTCCTGGGTGAAGAGAATGAAGAGAAGCTATTCTAGCAAAGCATCTTGCTCAAGGACACAAGTTTCATGACCAGGATTCGAACCCACACTCTGATGACTTCACCAACAGAATTTTAATTTGATGCTCTAAACCACTCGACCTTTACACCATACAAGTTGATGTAACTTCTGACTAGGGTTGTTAAAGTTGCTTAGCGGAACAAGTCAGTTTAGCAAAACTAGGCTACCAGCCAAAGAACTTCAGGCTTTAGAAATACGCTCTCTCCCAAAAACCCAATGCTGTATCATAGGAGCAAACCTAAAAGAAAATTAATGCATAAAGTCAAAAGATGGATCAGTTTGGGGGGGGGGGGTTAAGTCTTTAAAGACCTTACATAATCAGCACCAAACACCCAAAAATGGCTAATATTGTTGAGTTTTTGTTGTTCTCATTTGTCCAGGTAAATGTACTTATGTCTGGAATAACAATACGAAACAGACATTTTGGTTTGTTTTAGAAATGAAGATACTATATATAAATATGGAAAACACTGGAAATAGTCAATTCACGCTTTGACCTTTGTTTTGATGACCCTTTTCAGTTGAAAGGAACTGGGTCAAATCTTGTTGGCTGTTTGAGGCAGATTTGACACAGCTGCTTGTGGTCACTATGGTCACTATAGTCCCTAAAGGGTTAATGGGTGACCTGGGCCCAATTTCATAGAGCTGCTAAGCACGAATTTGCTTAGCATGAAATTTCTTCCTTAAAAAAAAACACCCCAGGATTACCAACCAAATTTCCATTTCTTGCATATCGCTTATTACTGGTGTTCAGCTGTTGTTTGCTTATCCTGAAAACCATATGGAAATTTGTTTGGTAATCCTGTTTTTATCAAGGCAACATTTTTATGCTAAGCAAATTTTTTGTGCTTAGCAGCTCTATGAAATTGGACCCTGGTGGAGGATGCTGTGAGGAACAGTGATAACTTTATGGTTGTAAATGGGTGGAGATTGAGGGTTGGAGGTTGACGGTCGGAGGTTTAGGGATGGAGGTTGAGGGATATAAGTTGAAGGTTGGGATTGAAATTGATGTTGGAACTGGAGGTGGGATGAGCTGGCATGCAAATGAGTTGAACATCAATTGAAATAAGTAATGAATATTACGCTGGTGTAGATGACTGTAAGAGTGCTGACAACTAAAAATTATAAAATAAAACAATATGAACATTTTAACGCTGAATTGTGCGAACTGAAAACATATGTTCGGTCATATCCATCTAAATACCTGTTAACAATTAAACTCAACGAATTATAGCACTTTCAGAAAGGGATGTATGCATGTATGTAAACCATAACATGCATGGCATTAAGTTCATATAAATAACACATCATGCGGAGGCAAATACATGTATTTCTGATTTTTGAAGATCTGTTGTTTAGTTGCAATCCCCGCTAGACACAAGTCTGCAAAGAAGATAAGGGTTGGGGGAGGGGGGAGTAGTAAGCATGGGGGCGGTTAGCTTGGAGAGGGGCAGTAAGCATGGAGGGAGGGGGCCAGTAAAAATGGAGGGAGGGGGGCTGTAAGCTTGGAGGGGCTGTAAGCTTGGAGGGGCAGTAAGCATGGATGGGGGCAGTAAGCATGGAGGGATGGCAGTAAGCATGGAGGGAGGGGGCAGTAAGCTTGGAGGCAGCAGGGGCTGGTCAGAACATCTCTTCATCTCCAAATGAACCATTGTTGCTGTGACAATTTACCTGAGGGATTTATTAGAAGTAAGCACTTCTTGGACTGTATGCTTCGCTGGTGAGTGGCGTTTCTCCACTAAAACATGGGAGGGAAGAATGGGCATTGGCAAACAGACAGACAGTGCACGCATTATGTCCAATGAAAGGTATCAAAGTGTTTATCTGAGTCAGCTTTCATTACAACTTTGTTTTGTTCCCAACGAATTGTAATCCTTAAGGTAGAAATTGTTTTTAAAAGAAAGGTTTCACAAAGCAATCAAAGCGGTATAAAAAGGGGGAAAAGAAGAAGAAAAGAGCAAGGCATTGTTCAAAATAACCAGTGGTGTAAAAACACGGGTACTTTTCAGAACCGCCAAAGCTCCAAGAGATTTTCTCACATTGCATTACTGCAAACCTTCGTTTCAAGAAAATTTCTTGATAAGTAAGTTTTTAATGGCACTTTTTTAATGGCACGATTACAACATTGGTTTTCAGAAGAGTATGTTCTCACAAAAAGCCCAGTCTTCGAAAGACCCTTTCTTTTAACCTTCCGGTACCTTATTTTAAAAGTGAAATACAGGTGCAGGTGTTTTAAACAAACATTTCAAGGTCAGGTCATAGATTGTTTTTTTGTAGTGCTGATTAATAGACAACACTATCAAGAAAGATACAATAAAGTCACCAGTGAAAAAGTCTCCTGAATACAGCGTCTACTTGTTCACTCAAAAGCAATGACTGTCAAAGACTTCATCGCAAAGAACCCATTGTGCAAGCGCAACCCCCAATTGCGCTAACTGTTAAATAAGGTGCATGCTGGTCTAGCTAGTGATCAAAGTTGATCGCAATAGCTAGACCAGCATGCACCTCATTTCACGCCTCATGTTCACATATCGAGCATTTGCGATAATGTTTAGGGTTTTTTCAACAAGAAGGTCAAATCCATCCACTTTAATCAAGGTGAGAGCAGACTACCGACCAAATCTCTGGCGGCACCACATTCGCGAACAAGGAACAAGCCCAACAGAAATTTGATTTTTCAGTCAACCCTCAGAAATTTCAGAAGCGCTTCATGCTTGAATCACATGAATCATTTCTCGGACTTGAATGTTTTTGGTGAACAAATTATAAAAAACATATTACTTCATCAAAATAGTTTACACTATCAACAGCTGAAATTGTTTTTAACCAATAAGGTTTTTTATGGCCTTAAATTTGTTTGAGTATTTTCACCAATCTATGACCCAACCTTTGAAGGTCACACCAACAGACAGTTACAGTACAGGGTGATAACAAGTATGCAAGGTGGAGTAATTTTAGCAACACGTCAAACATTTTTCGGTTCCCCAAACTCACCTTGCCTGACATGCTCGTGTGGACACTGGTTGCCACGGTAACACACTCGTCCCGAGGAGAAGAATTTGCAGATTGACTTGGTGGATTGAGCTTCTGTGTGGACAAAAAAACAAAACAATTTCAACACAACTATTGAAGAAAATGAAATTAATTGTCATTTTTGTATTCAGAAAGTTTATATGGGGTTCAGTTGGTACCTATTGTGAAGAATAACAATCATGTCTGAAATTGTCTGATACAAGATCTGCAAAGAGTTACTCAATATTTATGTAGCTCATTTTTGTTTCTTGCAAAAAAGCACCTATGATTGTGGCTGTGCCCTTGTGAAAAAAAAATGCAGTTCTGTTTGTCTATTGCCACTTGCATTGACACGGGTCATTATTACATCTTGTTACTAATGAAAACCAACTTTACAGCACTAAGCTTGCTTTCTTTTAAAAGTGTTCTCAACTGTATCTACAATGAAGGTTACCTTTATGTGACATTTCAACAAACAAAAGCAGTGCATACATACACACATACATACATAAAATAGAATATTTGTAAAGCACCTTTACATCAAGAGCAAACCCAAAACAAAACTACAACATATTACATCAGATATAAATAAGTTTTGAGGGATTTTTTAAACAATGTAAGCATCACTCAGGAATATAGAGTTGAAAAAAGACCATTTGCACATTTATAAATGGTCTCAAACACGAACAAAACCCAAACAAAATAAGGCAAATAAAAACGATAAAACAGTTTTTCTACAGACTTCTACTTCTTTAGAGTTACATCACTCACTGTATCCCACAGTTGCAACGCCCGGATCATCTACATCGATGTTGTAGCTGTTCCGATCGGACGTGTAATCGGACAACATGGGATCCCACTTTTCTCTGGGTACAATTTGACCTTTGACCTCAGCCAACGCTCCTTCCTCGACGGGTTCGTAGCCCTCATGGCCCCTCTTTATATTCCAGCCTTCTGATGCTTTCAGCAGCTGCTGACTGGTCACCTCTGCGGGCTCTAACGAGTCTGTCATGGCGAGAGAGGAGAAAGAAATTAATCAAGGTTAAAAGGTCACGTTTGGTCTTTGGGCAACAAAACAAAAATATCAAATATTAAGTTATAAACCACCAGGGAAACTGACAGGGTAAATTCTAAAGATTTTGGGGTTTACCCTAAAAAAAAAAAATGACTGGAGCGGGATTTGAACCAACAACCTCTGCATCCCCTGAAGGTGATCCCCTGGCTTCTGCTTCCCAGATTGTACAGTAAACTTTGATGTGATTCCTACATGGCAGCTAACAGTATGGCTTCTAACTGGCGCTCCCGAACAAAGATACTGACAAAAGGGCTAGATAGGTCAGTTTGTAGAGCGCCAGCATTTAATTCAGAGGTCGTTGGTTCAAATCCCGCTTTAGTAAACTGTTCTTTGCTCAACCCCAAATAATATAAAAATGTACCCAGTCAGTTTCCCTTGTGGTATATTTGAAGAAGAAGAAAAAGTTGCATCCCCTTGGGGTTATCCACTGGCTGCTGCTTCCCAGGTAATATTGTTAACTTGGGTGTGATCTTCCAAGGTCTTCAAAATATTTGTTTCTTGTCATTCCTATTTATATACAGAGTAATTTGAAGTGGGATTCCCAAGTGAACAACATGTGTGGTAATTTTAACTGTAGACTGTTCTTTTTACGCCAGCTTAAACGTTGTTTTATTTCTGTCAAGGATCTGTTAACTGTATATGTTATGTATGTCCGACCCACTATCGAATACGCCTGTCCTGTCTGGTACTCTGGACTTACTAAAACACAACTCATAACCCTTGAAAGGTTACAAAAAAGGGCTTTTCGTATCATTCTGGCTGGTCAGCCAAATACACCAACATCATATGTTGAAGTATGCCAATTGTTCAGTTTACCTACAATCACTGATAGACTGAGTCATTTATTTGTCAATTTTGGTAAGACCTTGTTTGAATCTGAAAATTACAGGCACTGGCTCCCACCAAACAAAAACAACAACTTGCGGAATGCCAACAAAATGTGCCCCCCAAAATGTGGAACTGGTCGTTACAAAAATAGTTGCATTCCATCCCTTGTCCAAGCACTCAACAATAGCTCTTGTTTTTTGTTCACTCAGCTGGCTTGCCTTTTGTCCCCAACCCTTCGCCTTGTTCCTTTAAGGTGACTTGCTGTGCAATTTTTTTCTTTATCTAATTTGTTACTGGCACTAGCCAGTTTGCCCTTTTAATGTATAAAAACAGATTGTAATTCTTAATGTTTTTTTTTTGTAATTTTTAAACCTTTCGATTTTTTATGAATCTCTGTATTTTAAACTCAATTCAGCTTGTAGCTGCAATGTTTGAATGTGTTTTAATAAACCAATAATAATAAAATTCCTGGGTGATCCAAAGACCTTCATATCTTTGCTTCCCTGTCTTTATACACTGGGCCCTTAGATCTCCCAAGACCTTTGTGTATTGGTCTTCCTAGGTCTACCTATACTAGGCCCTTATTCCCTGGTCTATCCATCGGCCGATTTCACGAAACGCTAGGATGAATCCTTTCTCGAGTTAGGACGAGTAACTAGTCCTAACTTAGGATTAATCTTAAGGTTTACATGTTACAGTGCAAGGCTGGGACTCGTCCAAAGATTAATCCCAAGTTATTGGTGAAATCGACGGCAGTTCTTCTCCTACCTTGCTGCACTGCAACAGCCTTTAATCTTGAGGAGGCAGCCAGACCACTGTTCACCAGTTGTTGGTTAATGCATATTTCCCATGGGCTGGATGGATCCAACAGCAGGACCTGCAGAGGCTCATCACTGTGGAAAGAAAAAGCAGATAAGTTTTTTTAAGGAAAAATTTGAGGCTAATATGTGAGATAACCAAATCAGTGTTGTCACCAGGGCTATCGGAGGTGGTTGGCTCTGCTGGCATTTAGAGCTACCGACCGAGACTTTGCCTTGTATATTGTAAAATTTGTTTGTACCTAAAATCTAAATTCCATATAATACACAAAGTTTACAGACTGACTCAAAGAATAATGGAAGTACTTTAAAACACAAAATAAGCTTAGAAGATGTGCTTGTGTTACATTTCTTTCTTTATTTGATACATCCAACGGCCCAATAAGCGCCAAAATAGGATAAATAGGAAACAAGAAGAAATGTACATTTTTTGAGAGAGACCCCAAAGGGGGGAAACCCATGCAATCAGGTAGGGAGTGAAAACCTACTCCACATATGCAAGCCTCTGGTCTGAGGTGGGACTTGAACCGGGTCCCACAGAGGTGAAAGTCAGGGAAAGAATTCACTGAGCCAACCTGTTCCCCTTTACCTTTGTTCATCCCACTCTTTTAGGAGTCTGCCAAGGAGCAGCTTCTCGTAGCCGGTCATCTTGGCAAACTCAACCACTGCCTCCTCACTCCATCCTCCTCTCAGGTGATCTGGGAAGCAAAAAGTTGAGGGAAACATTATTCAAGAAAACTCATTTTGAATTTACCCATATACACCGATGTGTGTTTGTTAGCACTGTATACTCAGTACTTTTCACGGCATATACCCAGGGCGTATTACACAAGTAATATGCCTGTAATTTTTTTTAACAGAGCTGGGGAAAGTACTGAGTTTAAAGTGCCAACACATATCGGTGTATGTGAGTAAAATCAAAATGAATATTCCTTATCCTCGGTGCAAATTTAACATATAATACAAATTATATTCAAGATATTATTTAAAGGAACGTTACAGAATTGGTAAGAACAAAAATCGTGAAGATCACAGATTTACATAAAACTTACACGGTCTAATGATTATGATAGTTGAAAACATCCCTTGAAATATTTCTGTCATATTTGATGAGAAACAAATAATCTAACTTCGCGTTTGGAGTTTATCGCTCAGTGAGCGTTTTATTAATTTTTATTTTGGCATCGATGCAATGCAAAATTTGTAATCGGTTTTTCACTATTCTCTCATGACCCAGATGGCGGATCGATCTCAAACTTCTACAGGTTTGTCAGTTTATGTATATGGTGGATTACATAAAGTGCTTACACTTACACTGCTTACAACTGTTTTGTTAGCAAAAACCAATTCTGTAATGTTCCTTTAAGGTGTTATACAGGATTGGTAGAGACAACTAAGTGGTGGCAGACATTGCTCATATTTTGTGTGATCAACCATACATGAAATAACATATCTGTCAAAATTTGGGCACTGTGTAGAAACCAATGCATATTGAGACCTATCCTGACAGGTCACTTTTTGAAAATACTACGCTTCCAGATAGATCACTTTTTGAAAATACAAATGTCGCAGCGTGCCTGAACTGGGCTGCAGAGCTTTGTACATGTATATCATTGGTAAAGTGGCGTATCAAGATATGTAACTTCAAGGAAATACAAAACAGCAAATCAAGTGTAACTACAAACCTATTAGGTGCTCAAACTTGGTGAAAATGTTAACAGTAATGAGTACAGTATTAATTTGTGTAATAACGGTTTACAAAATGATTCTTGACAGGAAGGTCACTTTGTGGTTTGAGCGTTGTCTATTTGCTTAAAAAGGAAAGTGGAAGTAACAAGCCCAAGTAACATTTTGAAGAAAATAATAAACTATTTTTTATTTCTTGAAACATACTTACCCTTGGAACTTACTATCGACGTGCCACTTCCTTCCCACTCCCCTGGACTATCCGGCGGGTAGATGTGAGCGAGACAACACTTGATCACTTGAGCTGGCAGGTCATAGAATGAAGACTGCAGTGGCTTGATAGCATCTGCTGCCAACCACTCCCTATTCCCATAGTCTACATAAAACAGTTGGACCTTCTTGTGGGGTATCGCTTTTTCGGATGTAGATGGAGCCCCACCCTCATCTGAGCTTTTGGCATCCTCAATATCATCTTGTATATCCAGAATCCTGGCACGGTACCACGTCCCATCAACTGTGTACTTTGCAGCACACAGGCAGCCCTCCTTTAGGACAAGGTTTTCCGTCAGGCTGGCAACATTCTTCTCGCTGTTGTAGAAGTCATTGAGGTCTTTGTCCAAGTAGTCCAACTTCTCAACATCCTTGGTGATGAGGTGTGCGTAGAACTCCTGTGGACTGACAATGTGGGACATGGCCATACGGACACAGCCATCCTTTGTTTGAAGGCTGGATCTTACACAAAGCTGCAGATGCTTGCTGTCCTTGGGTTTACCCTTCTGAGCTGGTGGTCCACTGGGGGAAGTCTTAGATGTATTCTCGAATGTGTCTAAACCTCCGACAGCTGAGAAAAAAGACCCAGAGCTTGATGAAAGATTCTTTGAGTCAGAACTCAAAGATTTCAGGTCTTCGGCTTCAGCTTTCTTACTCCCTGTAACTTTTCCTTGTCTTCTGTCCTGACTGGTTGTGTATGTTGTGGATTGTTCAGGCTGTTTAGATACAGCAACCTGTTTAGAATTCTCATCTTGGTAGTTGCTACCGCCAGAAGCTCTTCGTCTGGGCTCTTGGGACCTGATAGAAGGTACTTCCTCATTAACCGAACACGCCTGAGGCGTTGCAGTTGCCTGCACATTGCTCTGCCCGGAGTTGAAGCTTGAGACTCCGCTGGAAGAGTTTGGGCTCATCCTCTCAAACTCTTCTTCTGCTGGGTGTGCCTGGGGTGAAGGGGTATCTCTTGTGTCTAGCATCTTTCCAGTTCCTCTGCCCGATGTTGATTTGCTCCCGTTTCCTCTGCCCAATTTGTTCCGGAAAGACACAGTGGAAGACTTTCTAAACTCCATACTTGGAATGCTTGCTTCCCGCATGGTTTCTCTTGATGGAGATGCTGATAGGTCGTCTTGCTGACCTCTATCATTTTTCTTTCTTCCTCGAGACAATTGTTGAGATGGAGTATTTGTAGGATAATTGATCCTGCTTCCACGGCCTGACCATTTAAGGTGACCCTTGGAGTTGGTAGACTGCGATTTATTTGGGCCATCAGAAGAAGACAAGTTGCTCGTACTGGTGTGCTCCTTCTGTACTGTTCTTCCTGGTGCGGCGTCTGCCTCCTTGAAGTATTGATCACCGTCTGCGTGCTCGTAAACAGAATCTTCATCAGTCTGTCTTGGATCATCTGACTGGCTCTGGTGTCTTGCATTAATTGGTTGGCTTGTTCCACTGTGCCTGTTGTCCTGCGCCCTCCGAGAGTCTGCGTGATGTCCAGAGACAGTGTCTAGATACTCCATTTTTTTCTTGGTGAATCGCGGAGCAATTTCAGCTTGTGTATTCCTTTTTGGCAAGTTTCTTTTGTTAACTTCTCTAGGGTTCTCTTGCTGTTGTCTGTCGAAATTGGGTACCTGGTCTTCGTTTCCTCCTGAAGGTCTTCTTGTTTCATGGTCGCTACTTGGTTGTGAAGTGACAGACGCTTCTCTAGTATCCTCCTTTGATGAAGAACTTTTTGACCTTGTCAAGTTTTGGGTTCTGTCATCACCTGCTGCACTTTTTAGAGACGGCTCAACATTCTCTTTGGATTGTCTGTCTCTTGAACCACCTGAAAAATTCATAGGATTACTAATTTAAAGGTGGGATTTTTGCAGCCTTAAAGTTGATTGGCTCAAGTGTTGACAGTTGATAAAAGACACTTTTTAAGAAACTATTTTTTTCTGACTATCAGTGATAAACCACCAATGACAGGAAGCAAAGGTTCGAATCCTACTTGGGAAGGGATTACACAATTAAACAGAGCACAAGAACAAGTTTGTTATTACTTTGCATCTCAATGTTTTCTTTACTGTAAAACCTCCAAGTATTTAATTTTTTTTAATTATTATTAAAGATGCTATGTCAGATTTTTGGCAATTTGACCCGAAATTTTGATTTAAAATTCAATAGGTATTTTGATGGGGGTTGAGAAAGTTTAAAGCTTTCATTTGAGCCATTGCTCGAAAAAGTCCGCCAATTATTAGTAGCAGTGAAATAAATTATTAGTAGCAGTGAAATAACGTGCTCAAAATTAGTTCAACGTGATATGTTGTCGGGATCCCGACAACATATCACGTGACCAATTCTTCTGTGTTTTATAAGAAATGTTTGACATTTTTGTCATGGTTCCTGACCATTAAAAGTGAAACTTTTTTCGTTAGAGAGGGTGATACTCTTTGAAATACCATTCACTAAAAAAAATCTATTTTTTTAATGTTTTGGGCCAAAAATCTGACATAGCATCTTTAATATTTAGCACTTTGCACTGTATGTTATGGAAATTATTTAGTGGGGCGCACCCATAAAGGTCTAGAGAATTGAGCAATGTGGTTTTTAGAGATTATTGTACGACTGTTTTATACCTGAAGATGATATGTCTGGAGTGGGTTGCTGTGATGGATGAGGTTGTATGGGCGGACCACATCCCTCCAGATACTGCGCCATCTCTCTCTCAACCATGCACTGAGCAACATCAACCTGTCCACAAAAACAAAACACTAGACCATATTAAATAACCCCTTTGCTGGTATGAAAGTCGCCATCTTGTAGGTCAAACCGTATGTGCGTTTTAACGCGTACATCAAAGGAACATGGAGCACGCGATGTTCCCGGTTTGATTTCTACTGCACAAGTTTGCACACACATTACACGCTTGCAGACGCCATCTTGTAGGGCAGATATTTAAACGAAGACATCATTTTCAATACGGTCTATAACTGTGAACCACAAAACTGTAGAAAATAGAAACTGCAAAAAATAGTTTTAACTATTAAAATGGCTTGATGTTTCAACCCTAGCAGAGATTTTCTCGAAGTTTAAAGGGACACGTTGCCTTGGATCGGACAAGTTTGACTATAAAAAGCATTTTGTAACCGTTTTTATAATGAAATGCATATGGTTGGAAAGATGTTTTAAAAGTAGAATACAATGATCCACAAAAATTTGCGAACTAACACGGTCAGCCATTTATGTGAGTCAAAAATTTGAAATGGCCGACCGTGTTAGTCGACGAGGTAAAAGGAAAACAACGCTATTTCGAGGCATATCTGTGTGGATCATTGTATTCTACTTTTAAAACATCTTCCAACCATATGCATTTTATAAAAAACGGTTACAGACGCTTTTTATAGACCAACTCGACCGATCCAAGGCACCGTGTTCCTTTAAATGACAACACACATGAACAGGTTGGGAATAGAAACTATCTACTATCTACTATCTAAAGTAACCCAGTACACACTGTTTGGTTGGCTGCAGATTGCGCCTAACTACCTCATACCAGATACATGGTACTACTGTCAAAAATGATCTCATAATTAAAAAATAGCTGTGCATACCTGTTTTAAAAATAATTTTGAGACGCCCGTCAGGTAAAAGAATCAGTCAGAAAATCAGTAGAAATGTCTTACTTCTCATTGCTTACCTGAACACATTGTCCCTCTCCCCCATCTCTTGTGATCATGAACGGCGCTGACATATCTATCAAGGGCATTCGTCGACCCGCCACCACATGGATTGATGCCTTCAAGATCTTCCCAATGACCAGACTAGCAAAGAAATAGGTCTGCTCTTTGGTCCAGCAGCCGCTGGTTACTGGTGGCTTCACCTACAGTAGTTCAAAGTGTCAATTTCTTTTGGTTAAAGGCAGTGGACACTCCTGGTAATTGCTCAAAATAATTACAAACACAAAACCTTACTTGGTAACGAGTAATGGGGAAAGGTTGACAGTATAAAACATTGTGAGAAACGGCTCCCTCTGAAGTGACACAGTTTTCAATAAGTAATTTTCCATGAATTTAATTTCGAGACCTCAGATTTAGAATTTGAGGTCTAGAAATCAACCATTTAAAAGCACACAACTTTTTGTGACAGTGGTGTTTTTTCTTTCATTATTTACTCGTAACTTCGAATTTTCACAGGTTTGTTATTTTATGCATATGTTAAGATAAACGAAGTAAGAAGACTGGTCTTTGACAATTACCAATATTGTCCATTGTCTTTAAACACAAAAATACAATGAAGAATAAAAGAGTAGTTATAATTCAGTTTTAGAGGAAGGATTCTGAGGTAATTTTCATACAAGTTGAACATCAACAATTTTGTTTCACTCTTTTAAAACAAATCTTTTGAAGCCTAGCACATAGTTCTCCTTGTAATACCAACTCACCTTTTAAAGTTAAATTATTTTAAATGTGACCTCCATATTGCAAATAAGACTTTCCGATAAAGGGGAACTTTGTATCTAATTTGCAAAATCCCAAAAAATATATCAAAAAGCGGGAAACTGCCAAAGCTTGTCATATAGGGCCCATCAGACTGGCACCATAGAATTTTGCCCTTATGTCTGATAGAATAATCAACTTAACAGGTGGCAGTAAGCACACAATTATGTGGTGAGCAGTGCCATTGAACTGGGCAAAAAGCCCAAATTCATAACTCTGTTAAAGCGATTGGACACTTTCGGTAAACAGTATTGTCAAAGGCCCATACTTCGTGTATCACAACTTACATATAAAATAACAAACTTGTGAAAATTTAGGCTCAATCAGTCATCGGAGTCGGGAGAAAATAAAGGGAAAATCCAACCTTGTTTCCGCACGTTTCAGCCGTGTCATGACACGTGTTTAAAATAAATCCTTAATTCTCACTATCGAGAATTGATATTGTTTTAATGTTTTCTCAAAAACTAAAGCATTTCATGGAATAATATTTCAAGAGAAGTCTCTTTCACCATTACCTTCTGTAAACCCTGTAAGTTATTTGTAAATCTGTGAACTTTTTTTTTCCGGTTCCGAAAGGGTCCAATGGCTTAAAAGCAGAAAAAGCTTGTAACAGTTTGACCGATTTGGCAAGAACAACCGCAGGGTGCCAGTCATTTAGCAATAAACAGATAAACAGTGAATCTTGCCTAGATACTCATTTCTGCTTAGCAAGACTGTCCTGCGCTTAGCAAATATTTAGAAACCTGGCAATAAATCACTGTACCTTTCCAAGTGAGCAGCAAAAGGCCTGGGCCGGCAGCTCGGTGAACTTTGGGTGGATGACCCGCACCCTCGTCAAGTTCAGCTTCTCCCGATTGCCGTAGTCGATGTAAATCACATCCACTAAGATCCTGGAGGGGTCGTGAGTATTCTGTGTACCGCTTGGCGTTTCCTTTGTAACCCCTACAAGTAGTTGATGATAAAAGCAATATTAAGATATTAAAAAAATATGTTTGGTAACATGACTTAATTGGAGTTCTACAAACATCCCACGGTTTGTACATAGCAACCTTCTGGTTCTTATTCAAAGATTTCAAATTGGACATTCAGTTGTGATCAGGCAAGTCATTGTAAATTTCTTTTTCTCCCAAAGATTTTTCAAAACTGTGGTACATTCTGGATCAAAACTTTGCAAGTTTGATCGAAGCACGCTGAGTCTGAAACGAGGACCTATTAAATTTAACAATTATTTTAGAATTTGATCTGAACTAAAAAAACATTGGGACTAATGAATATTTGTCCGATTTTTGTTTGTATTGGCCAAACATTTTCCTTGTATCAAAGCATGATGCACAAACCCTGCATTGAATGTAGTTGAGGTAAACTGACCTGCTATGCGAGCCCGATACCAACAGTTGTTTTGTGAGTAACGTGCACAGCAGAAGGTGCCCACCTCTGGGGCAGGGACGGGTATGCTCACAATTTGTGCATCACTGTAGAAATTACTGCATAGGAAAGAAATAGAATATTAAGATGAATAGAAACCTCTTTAAGAACACAAACTTTCCTGAGTCAGTGCAAAGTCACTCATACATGTGCAAATAATTTCAATCATCGCATAGCTGCCATAAAAGTATTGAGCGCCTTCAGATGCCCGTTTGGTGCAATAAAGCACTGTCAAAGAACTGCATATTAAGAACTGATATCACAGCATGCAAAAGAGAGATCACATTGTTCTTTGTGCTGGTAACTCCTTGAGTCAGGCTATGTCCTCCTGCCTTAGATCTTAAAGACACTGGACACTATTGGTAATTGTCAAAGACCAGTCTTCTCACTTGGTGTATCTCAACGTATATGCATAAAATAACAAATCTGTGAAAATTTGAGCTCAATCGGTCATCGAAGTTGCGAGATAATAATGAAAGAAAAAACCCCTTGTCACACGAAGTTGAGTGCATTCTGATGCTTGATTTCGAGACCTCAAATTCTAAACTTGAGGTCTCGATATCAAATTCGAATGAAAATTACTTCTTTCTCAAAAACTACGTCACTTCAGAAGGAGCTGTTTCGCACATTGTTTTATACTATCAACCTCTCCCCATTACTCGTAATCAAGAAAGGTTTTATGATGATAATTATTTTGAGTAGTTACTGATAGTGTCCACTGCCTTTAAAGGTATATTGGTAATTACTCAAAATAATTATTAGCACAAATCCTTACTTGGTAACGAGTTATGGGGAGAGGTTGATAGTATAAGAGAGAAACCGCTCCCTCTGAAGTGCTGTAATTTACGAGAAAGAAGTAATTTTCATCGAAGTTGATTTTGAGACCCCAGATTTAGAATTTGAGGTCTCGAAATCAAGCATCTGAAAGCGCACAACTCCGTGTGACAAGGGTGTTTTTTTCTTTCACTATTATCTCCCAACTTTGATGCAAATATGTTGAGATACAGCAAGTGAGAAGACTGGTCTTTGACAATTACCAATAGTGTTCAGTGTCTTTAAGGGTATTTCCAGGATCCTCGCTGTTCCCTAAAGCACAACCTTTTGTAAAAGATCAATCCTCACAGTTGTGCCACTCTGATCTAAGGTGCTTCTCCAATGCCTTCAGAATGGTGCCAAGTGCTCCAACCACTTACAAGGACTACTTCCACTTTCACCTGCCTAATCTTACAAATTCCACCGTCCAAAACTTAGTACATCTGGATCATTTTCCTTCTCTTTTGAAGTTAACCTTATAACCAACCAGTATGTCAATGAGATGACACATCTTTTTCATCTTATCCATGATTACAATATCTTATGATAAGTCTGAATGCTGAAGTCCCAGAGGATCCTGACCTGGGCCCAATTTCACTGCTCTGTTTACCGCAGAATTCTGCAGGAAGCAGTGCCATGAGTAAGCAGTGTCATGAATTTGGGCCCCTCAACATTAAAGGGATATGTCTTCATGATCCTAGCAGCCCCTGTGGCTGTATATGGAATTATGAAATCTAACCAAGTTACTGCACACACGTGTGTGGGCCCATCCCATCACAATTGGCACTGTCATTACTATATTATGTTGTGACCCTCAATATGAGAGCTAGTGCAGAGTTCACAGTTCAGGGGTGAGAGTCATTACTACACAAAAAGTCTGAAACTTGGATACAAATTCAAAGGTATGTTGAAATGATGTCATTTCTACCGTTTGGTATTCCACTGAGGTTATAGATTCAAAGGAGCTTTTGGAAACAGTATCCAAAGCACTAGAGAAGTAGACCAATGAGCAGGATTTCTTTATTTGTGGGAAAAAATAGTCTGATTTATTTCACCAGGCCGACATAAAAGGCCTGAATTCAGCCAAAAATCTGAACAATCTCGTCCCTGATAGTTCAACGTATAGCCACAGACCTGTTAAAACAGATTGAATGTCAATTGGAACAACTTGGTTGCTTGATACAGACATTTGGTTCTTGGAAAAAAAGTAGGAATATTATATCAAGTATCTGGCTGTCCTACTTGTGTAAACAATTTGCAAAAAATTGAAAGCAGATTCAAGTAGGAAGACTATCATGCCTGTTACGTGCACTACTACTAATACAGAGAAAAAGGAAAATACTCACTTAAGGTCTGCCACAAAACTACTGAGTGGAGAGTCTGCCAGCTGGATCCATAGAAGCGCCGGTCTCTTGACCTCACTTACTATGACCTCCACATGACCCCTGGACTTGACCTCCATGGGCTTGATGACAGCTGTTTGTTTTCCTGTGGCTATTTCATGCAACGAAGGGCAGGGTTGCATTGGCGCCAGCGGATTCTGAAATGGTGGCTGAGATTGTTGGGGTTGAGTTGTAGGGTCTTCTGCTGGTGCGGAGGTTGCTTTCCCGAGAGGAGGTGATACCTTCGAGGTTGGGGGAGGAAGTACCTTTGAGGTTGGGTGAGGTGATAGTTCCGAGGCTGTGGCAGAGACTTGATGTTGTGCACTCTTCAAGGGAGCACTCTCTGGCATGGTACTATGCTCAGCAGGGCTTCCCTTTGGCACTGCAAAGTTACCTTCAAGAACACCACCTTCCAAATGTGCATGATTAATACCAGTGGGTTTTGTCTCTCTGTTAACGTTCACAACTGAAGATGCACTGTCATTGCTACTAACCACATCTGCTAATCTGCTGCTGCCTGTCCCCGATTCGTACTCGTGCAGCGGGCTCACTGTTCTACAGCCTTCTTTTGTAGTCATGGCTCCACACAAGCTAGGCTTTGATTGACCAACATCCCCTTTGGTCTCCGGGTGAGACTCCCGAAGTCCTTTCTTCTTTGCTCCAGCGAGGCCAGACTCTTTTACTTGCAGTGTGCCATCGCGGGATTTTATTGACCCAAGTGGAGATGCTGTCACAGAGCTTGCGTTGCTGAAGATTGAGGCATCATTAAGCTCCGAGTTTGAATCTGCACTGCAGTTGGACTCGCTACCATCAGAGTCTGCAAACAAATGGGCAACCAAAATTAATTGGTTTCTCAAAACACAAACACATAAAAAAAACTTGCTGGTACACGGCTCCTCTCCCACCCTGCCATGGTCACACCACCGTTGTCATCAATATCAGTGTTGTAGCCACGGTGGGCGGTGCTGGGCAGGTCTACCCAGAACTAACAACTTTCGTCCAGCACTCTGAACAAAATACACTGTGCTGCCCAGCACAGATTTCCCCCAGATTGCACTTCAGCAATGATAGCCCCATATCTAAAACATAAATCATTTTGTTGAACCGCTCGCCCTTGGTGGACTAAATTGGATTTAGAGCCCACCACTGAAATTGGTCTAGCTACATAACTGATGGGTATGATTGCACTTTTCTTACCATTTTCCTTGGACGGAAATGAAGCTACCAGTAGGACCAGGGTACTGGAGCTGGTCTCCAGGGTAGACGTTACCTCCTGGTACTTTTTGAAGAATCTCTTCTGGTCCGATTCATCAAGGAGCTTCTTGGCTTCGGTTATGGCCTGAATCAGAAGGCAATAGGAGAGAAATAAACTATAAATTTGACTGCTTCAAATCATAGCCCTTTTTGAAACCATATCTTGAGCTTAGGCTTCGCCCACCTGTTTATTGTGTTGAATTTGTTGGAAACAAAGCAACCAATCAAGGAATTTTGTGAAATTTAAAATTAGCAAAACATTTAGAGTATGGTCACAACATTATGTTAACACAATTGAATGTTTTGCCAACCAGTGCAGTTTTTTTTTATCAACAATGGGCGTGTCTATTATAGGCTTAAACCCAGTTTATACTTCCTGCGAATGCCAATGCAAAGCAAAAGTTGACGTCAAAACTAATAATTCGCAGCAGTTTAGCTGTGCCCAAGTCACTTGCGAATATCGCTGCGAAAGGAGAATTGTGATGGCAAATTTGCATTCGCATTTGCAGGAAGTATGAACCTGGTTTTAGATAATTCTTAATATTCAAATAACAAATGGAATTAGACCCAGTACCTGGGGCGCTGTACTCTTTGTTTCCCCAAAATTTTGTCATTATTGGTTGTACTAGAACGACCGATAATGACACAATTTCGAAAAAAGGAGTACAGCGCCCCGGTTACTGGGTCTAAAATGGAATAATGATTACAGGTTGTGAGATGTCCATGATGGCTTGAGCTAACCACTGCTGATCAGCCTCAATCCTTTGAATCTTCTCCTCAAGAAACTGTTTGCTCTTCTGCATCATCTTCTTCCTGGTGGACGCCATCTTGTGTTTAAAGACGCTGTAAACTCTATGGGCAGAGAAGTGTTTAAAAAAAAAGGTAAATTTCAGGTCTGGAAATTTAATCTTGTGAGAGAGCAAGGTCATTTTGTTAAACTTACTTCGCAAAGGGCACTTGGAAAATCCAATTGAAAATCTTAAATTCTACGGGGAACTTTTGAAGGGGTACCAAGGCCAAGACCAGGGGCAACAAGGCAGAGGCCCAGGGCTCCGTGTCACTCCAGGCTTGTCCTTTGATCTACATGTATGATTTCCCCCCGCAGATTATGTCGACAACAACAGTACGTTTAAAATATGTTTAAAATTAGTTTGCAAATCAAATGAAATAGCAATGACCAAGAACACCGGTAGCAGTAGTAGTAGCATGACTATGCTGAGATGACACAGCCTCCCCCTCCCCAACTCCCCCTCCCCCTCACCACCTCCCCCTCCCCCCTGATAGTTTTCCATATCCACTTTTTCACTATTTTCTTTTTTTTTTTTTGGGGGGGGGAAAGGGATATCTCATTGAGGTTAATTAGATACTACTACTACTATATTATTTCATGTCCAATGAAAAAGTGGTGGCATGATACAGAAACTTTTGCCAACCCCCACCAGCCCACCCATCCCCATTACAATAACATTCCCATAATAAAATAATGTATTTAGAAAAAATAATTTTCTTCCTCCACAGAAATATATAAACTTATAAAGTCTAAAAATCTTCTTTTAATTTTAAAATAATAAGCCAACCTCAAACATATGACAAGTCGATGTCATCAAACAACCTTACACTGCATTCAATCAGACGTCTGCAAAGGCAACCACTTGTTGAATTGCATGAACGACGTTCGGACAGAAGTAGAAGAAAACTGACCTGGAGTAGATTGTCACGAAACTTTCGAAGGTCGTCTGTGTTTTTTTTTAAATAAAAAAACATGTGCTGTTGTATATGTGCGATACCCAGACTTGCCGGATATTCAACAAGCCGTCAAACCGCACGTACACGGGTACTCCGACTACTCCTAATGACATGAACAAGAGAGGGCGCCCTACTTTAAAAACAACAACATTTCGGTCAACATTTCACTCCCTAAAAAAGTAAAAAGTTCACGGGACGGTCAGTTCATGTCCTTTTAGGGTTCAAAGATCATTTCGTCTGACACACAGAGACATGACAGATGGCACGGTAAGGTAAAAGCGGTAACTTGCTTCAAGAATAGAGGACTTTCTTATGCAAATATATTGGTCGTTACGTTACTAAAATGATAATGAAATTGTCAGACTAAATTAGACCCAGTAACTGGGGCGCTGTACTCCTTTTAAACAATTTTTGACTTCATCTGTCTAAGTCAAAAATTGTTTAAAAGGAGTACAGCGCCCCAGTTACTGGGTCTAAGACTAAATGGATTTATTTTGCTCGACTTCTTTCTTATCTTAATTAAAAAGACTTATTATTTTAGACATCTTTCTTACTTTATTAAAACAATTTTGTAAAAAAGACTGCAGTGTAGTCTTTAGTGAGGAAAACGGTGTGAGTTAGAAGTAGGCAGTTTCAGTCAAATTTAATGCAGGTGATTTTTTCTCTGACAAGATGTGGTCTGTTAAGGTGTATTCTTAGAAGTAAAAATCAATTTAAAATTTTGAAATCGGATGTTTGGTTGCAGAGATATACCGTTTTTAATGAGCGTGGATCGTGAAAAAAACGTACCCGTGTTCAAGTTCAATTCTTATGTTTTTCTTCATATCGGCCACGGCCAAGTTTAGTGCACAGCCTATGGCAATAGAGGGCGCACACTAGGCGAGCGCCCTCTATCTCTTACAAACTGTGCTTTGAGGCGCTAGTATGATTTTTTATGAACGGCAAAAAGTGATATTTTGTGAATCAAACTGAGGAGCGGCATCGTGGGGGAAATTGTTAACTATAAAAATTAAATATGTGTTAAGTTTTGCAGGTGTTTGTGTGAATATTCTTAATTAATTATGTCAACAAATAGCATTATTAAATTAACCAGAATGGAATAAAATTAAAGAGTTTATGACTGGTGTTTCCTTTAATTTAAGATCAGTTGATCCTTTGATTTAAAATTGTAGCATTAACACAGTAAAAATTTAGAACAATCTTTAAAAAACTTGAGGATGAAGGCATGGTATACATCGATTATTTTTGTTATATTTACAAAGACAATGTCTAAAAACCAATGGCTATAATTATACAATCAATTTTTTTGTTCAACTTTCGTTTCAATTAGTATAGGCCTTTAAAAGTATATAACAATACTAGTTTCTTTTGACTCAAGATGAGCAGTCTGTTATTATCAATTCAGAACGTAGAAATTATCAAAGAAACAAGATCGGGCAGCTTTCCAGCTTTCTATTATTAGAGCCCCGGCCTATCAAACTTATTGTAACACACGCCCTCTTGTGGTGGCACATCACGGAAACAAGAAGATGTACGAGTACGACGTACATGTACAATCGTGCGTATTTAGGACAACTTTGCAAGAAATGGTCTAACAAAACCTTTCTGCGGGAGAAGAAAACATAATCAAATTACACCAAATTTTCACAAGTTAAACTTAAAAGTATGGGAATTAGCACTGACAAAGTCGCATTCAATTTTGATGATTGTCTCTGGAAGAAATCTTGATTCAAAAAATGGAAAACGCCGACAAAAATAGGTTTTTATGGTAAAAGCTATGCGACTAGCTGTACGATGTGCGGAATTTTATCGGCTACACGATGATGTAATCGTTATCTCATTTTGTGTAAACATGTGCTCCCGCATCGCAAAAAACCGTCTTCGGGCTTCTTCGGCGCTTTCCGAAGATTTCCGAAATCTGTTGTCCACGGGGTTCAAAGTTGACGTCATGCACAAACGAATGGGCGCTGCACGCCAGGCCAAGCTTCTGTTTTTTTGTCGTTGCTCTCTTTTTTTTACAATATCTCCGAAACTATTCATCCGATTTCGAATATTTTTAAAATGTAAGCACGGGGAGAGAATGCTCCTGCCTGCTGTCAAGTCTCATAGTTGTGAGTTGTACAAAATGTGAGTTATGATTTAATATATTTCGTTCTTTTTTTTCGGGGCTGTGTGTGTGTGTGTTTTGGTACACGTAAAATCAACTTGATGAAACTGCCTATTAGAAGAATAGATACTTGAATCTTGATGATTATGATAGGATTGCCTTATTTTCCGATGTTTTCTGGTATTTGGTGCCACCCACTTCGTTCAACCGTGTCCCTGTTGTCAATACAATACAATACAATGCCTACAATAAAATTTCATTGTCCCTCCCCTGCATGGGAATTTTCCTACATAAAACACACCAACAAAAAAGTACAATGTAGAGAAAGAGTAGGGCCTACTCCTAGATTCCCTAGAAATAGATGTTGAACTATATATGTTTGTTCCACTATCTTCTCGTGAAGCCGATTGCGGAACTAACCTCATACTATTACTACTTTACTAGCATGACTAGCTCTAGCCTAGTAGTTAGGACATTTATACAGTAGGAGTAGAGAAAGAGTAGGCCTAAATATAAAGTTTAATCTTTGGTTAACTTTCAAACTTCCTACTTAACTTTAAAGGGAAGGTACACGTTTGGTAATAACTCAAAACAAATATTACCTAAAAAACTGGGGTAACGAGCATTGGAGAGCTGTTGATAGTATAAAACATTGTTGGAAACGACTTCCTCTGAGTGACATGAAAAAGGTAACTCCGTAATTGGTACAATTATAGAATACAGGGCCATTCCAGGGTTAGGGTTAGGCCATTAGGGTTAGGGTTAGGGTTAGGGCTGTCGCCGATTGTGGCCCTGTATTCTATAGTTACTCCCTTGTTACTTCGATGACCGATTGAGCCCAAATTTTCACAGGTTGTTATTTTATGGTTATGATGGGATACACCAAGTGAGAAGACTGGTCTTTGACAATTACCGAACGTGTACCTTCCCTTTAAGACTAGTTGTGATAACGTAACCCTCCATCGCCGTCGGGGGAGGAGGGTTAAGTTATCGCAACTATTTAAAGACCTAATCTTTCTCCAGCCAAAAATATGTACTGTTTGACAGATTTCCTACTTAGATTGCTTCTATTCTAAGCCAGAAATTGTAAAGCAAAATGTTATGTATAATGAAGCAGCTCTATGAATTTTGGCCCAGTATTTTATATTTTCTTACGTATATGTAATTTGAAAGCCTGCCATTTTCTTTCAGGAAACAGTAGCTGTTTTCTGCCCTGTGGTTGCAAAAATGGCCGGTTCACGGATGAACAAACGACTCTTCTTGATTCTGCTCGTCTTTATTATCTTCTGTTGCTTCGGCTGGATGCATCTCCTGTTCATCTTGTCATCTTACGATTTGGAGCGGAGGCATGTGCCGCTGACCCAGCTGGTGTCCTTCTCATCTAAAGTGGAACACGATCATGTGAGTGTAAATGTAGAGTGCATTTTCAAGGAATTGCTCAATCTGCAGATTGCACACGATTTTGCCAAATCTGCAGATTGAGCAGCTCATGGGAACAAAAGAACTCAAAGTGTTAAAAGGATCGTTTGCACTGCATTGTGTTGAGTGCAATTGAGGAGTTTGTCCAAATGCAGATTGCGCTGCTCAATTTTTAGGTTTTTTAGTCTCACAGGGGGCGGGGCTCATTGGGGCAAAGTATTTTTGGAGGGGGATTGAGAAAGAAATTCTGTTAAAATACACATTGGGTGGGGGAGGGGGTCAGGTTTCTGTAATGAGCCAGCACCACGGTGAGCCAGCACCCGGTGCACCACGGGGGGTTGGGGGGGGGATGACTTAGGATTCACAGGTGCATTGGGGCAACCATGCTCATAGAATCAGCCATCCCTAATTATCACTCTCTTGTTACTCCTGTTCAATATCCGTTATTTGGCTTGTTAGGATTGGTACCACCGAGTGTGCTTCAATGGGATCCAGAGTGAGCTGTCAATATCGTCGTTGGATGACTTCATTGAGAAATGGAAAGAGACTTACTCACACGCTGATTGCAGGTAGGTCTGAAAACACCAGGGCCCAATTTCATAGAGCTGCTTTCAGAAAGCAAAATATAGGCTTATTGCTTTAAAACAATTTTCTGCTAAGCAAAAATATGCAGGATAGGCCCTACCGGTTACAAATTATGTTACATGGAACTTTGGCTAGTAACGTTGTTCTTGTAAGCATAATTGTTGTTGTGCTTACGGTAGCTACTTAGCGCCTGGAATGAATAGCTCATAAAACTTCGCCCAATTTAAGGCACATGGCCATTCTTCTGCGGACTGTCCTAGGTCCTTAGCAATGCGATATTTGCCGTCCAGTCTCAGCTTCTCTGCGGAGGAACGCTCAGGGGGTTTTGACAAAGCACCTTAAAGGAACACGTTGCCTTGGATCGGACGAGTTGGTCAAAACAAAAGCGTTTGTAACCGTTTTTTATAAAATGCATATGGTTGGAAAGATGTTTTAAAAGTAGAATACAATGATCCACACAAGTTTGCCTCGAAATTGCGTGGTTTTCCTTCTACTGTGCGAACTAACATGGTCGGCCATTTATGGGAGTCAAAATTTTGACCCCCATAAATGGCCGACGTGTTAGTCTACAAGGTAAAAGGAAAACCACGCAATTTCGAGGCATGTTTGTGTGGATCATTGTATTCTACTTTTACAACATCTTTCTACCCATATGCATTTTATAAAAAACGGTTACAAACGCTTTTCAAAGACCAACTCGACCGATCCAAGGCAACGTGTTCCTTTAATCCAGTTTCTTTTCTGTCAACAGCAATATGTACACCACCTTCTCGAGCATTTACAGTGTTAACCGACGCTCCGGTCAGCTGATCATACCAGAGACCTTCCAGACCAAGTTTCTGAAATGGTTGGGCAACGACGAGGAATTACTCAAAGAAGCCAGGCTACAGGTACCAGACATAGTCATTTAGTTCAAACGAGAACCTGAGGAATCTATTTTTAATAGTGTACACTTCAAAAGACCATTCACATGTTTTACTTATACTTATGGAAAATGAAAGTGAAGTTTTTTTAAATTTTATTTTGTTAAATGGAGATAGGAATAAAACATTTCAATTTGACATTTACCACTACTAGTAGGCAGCACCATTAAGCCCTGCCTAGCAGTTTCTTAAGTTTGCAATGAAGTTATCAGGACCTGGAGGGGAGGAAGGAGGAACGAACCTCTACTGATAAAGGACGAGCATTCACCAAAAAACCAGAAAGTACATGTAGTAGTAGGCCCTATCAACAGTAAAATAATACAGAGCTTCTCTGAATGGGTGATACAAGGCGTTGCCATGTAGGTCCAGAGCATGCTACTGGATGGGACGTTTGGGTAAATGCTTACTCAAAAGAGTACAATAAAAACAACCTCCGCACAGAGGCACATAACTCTTGTTGTCAACACCGAGCCAAAGTTGTTAATACTCTGTTCTTTATACAAATTTTTCTTGAAAAGTTCATAACGTCCATTTACAACAAGTACACTCATGAACAGACGCTTTTCAACCCGCTGCGGGGTAAGCGTCCCGGAATCAGTGACCTCGAGGACGTCGACGAATTCATGGACGAGCTCTTGAAGAAGTCGGAGAAGAATTGTGACTTATGTGACTATAAATAGTGAGTTCAGAGACCTTTGGGTTTTTTTGACTGTCAGAAAGAAAAATATAAATTCAGTTCTACCCTAAAACTGATGTGTGATAGGAACTGTATACCCAGTGCTTTCTGAATTCTGTGGAGAAATCCACATGCAACTAAAGTAGGCTATTGTTGTCTAATTTTGGGTTTGATAAAGTAGTATATTGACTCGAGCAGGACAGGAACCTGTGACCTCCGGATTAACGTGTCGGCATTCTACCAACTGAGCTATCTAGCTTCCAATTTTGTCAATATTTGTTCAGGGTGCCAGTCCGAAGCCATTCAACCTTTAAAGATGAATCCCCTTCAGAGAGGATGCTACTTTCAATTTCAAACATCAAGTAATAAACTACAAGGGGAACTGACCAGTGTTCCTGGTTTGATTGGCCGCGTAATGCGCCACAGCACCTTGTAAACCATTACATGGTTCTATTTAAGGGAATTGGTCGCATACTTCAAAAACTTAGCTCCACAATGCCTTGCACGAAAAAACTGAACGTTGAAGCGCCTTAATCGCCACTGAGTGGTTGATATGATTGATACAATAAGAAGCCACTGTTATTTTTTATATTGTATTGAATTTTATATAAAGTTTTTGTGAAAGTTTGTTTAGTCACAGAGTTATATTTCTCACTCTCCAGTAAAACCGCAGAAGATACATTTGGTCGAATTGAGTCGGAGCACTGTGCGACAGCAGCCAATGCTTTCAAGGTTGAAGGATTCCACTCTCTGGTCATCCCTAAGATACATGACGTCCGAATGCTCACTGAGGAGATCTTCTTGGATATAATGCATGTTTCCATGAAATGGTACGATCAATCACCTAATGGCATGTAATGGCTGAGCGATAAGCGTACAAGACTTGAGCCTGGTTTAAAGTCCGTCGCGCCAAGGTCGGGCGATGGTCGCGCGATGGAAATCTTGACGTGCGATTGTAAAAGACACAAATTATATTCCTTAGCAATGACTATAAACTCTGTGTTTTAGGATCGCGCGTCAAGATTTCCATCGTGCGATCATTGCACGACCGACTATAAACCGGCCTTCAAGCTGTGGGGTTTCTGATCAGCAAAGTATGGGTTCGAGTCCCGGTCTTGACACTTAAAATCCTTCAGTGGAATGTCATGGCCGAGCGGTAAGCGTACTAGACTCAAGCTCTGGTGTTTCTAATCAGCAAACTATGGGTTTGAGAACTGGTCTTGACACTTAGAGTTCTTCAGTGGAATGTCATGTCCGAGCGGTAAGCACATTGCAGTGAAGCTCTGGTGTTTCTGATCAGCGGAGTGTGAGTTTGAGTCCCAGTTTTGACACTTGTGTCCTTAATTTGAGACCCCTATCCAGTGTTGCTGTTCATTACAGCCATACAAACTGTTCCAACAAATAGAAATTGAAATACCATAGATTTGGAGGATGTGGGAGGGTCTCTAACAAAGGTAAACACTGTGGGGGGAGAGTTAACCCATAACCCAGAATCACAAAGTTGTAGAGCACGGCCGTTGTGATGGTGTGAATCAGGCTTTCCATTAAACTCTAGGCTGGTACTGTGAAATAAGTATGCACATTCTGTTGAATTTAAATTTTGTTTATTTTGAGAAAATGATTTGTTGTTTGCAGGGGCTTTGTTGGCCAATTCCTGTAAATACTTCCAGTACCCAACCAGTGAAGTTGATTTAATTTTTTTTGTTTTCCAGGTACATGAAGGTTTATGAAACAGATAAACAGTGGCGGTATCCACACATGATATGGGATTCTCTGCCGCAAGCCAGTGCCAGCCAAGTTCACCCACACGCTCATTTATTACTCAATCCTGTCAGACACTATGGTGAGTTCTGGTTGCTAGGGTCTATGGAACACTGGTATCTAGGACCTATGGAACACTAGTGCCTATGTTCTACAAAACACTGGTGCATGGAGGACCAACAGAACTCTGGGTGCCTAGGGCGTTTGGAACAGAAGGGCCTTTGGGTCTCAGAATCCATCACATCTTTCTGAAAGTTTGTATATATACTCGGCGTCTTGAGTACCTTGTTTGGTAGATACGTGCGCTATATAAGACTTTGATATCAACACTGGTGCTTATTGGGGCCTTTGGAACACTGGTACATGTACCTAGGGTATTTGGAACACTGGTGCTTATTGGGGTCATTGCAACACTGGTGCCAAAGGCCTAGACAATGGTGCCTACAGAACCCATGGGCATAACCTGATCCCAAGTGCCATGCAGCCCCATCTTTGCTAACTCTTTGTGTAGAACCCTGTTCATGAGTCAGAGTTGTTGATTATTTTAAGTGTTTTGTGCATTTCTCCCTGTAGGTAAGGTTGAACACTTGAGGTTAGCTGCAATAACGTATGGAAGAGAAAATGAAGGGAAAAATTATTTTACTGATCTTTTAAAGGTAATTATGTTATCTCAGTTTTAAATTGAGAAAGTTAGTAGAATTAGCTGTTGTAAACTGCTTGGCAACCAAAAGGACCTATGTATAGCATTGTTATGGTATAAATGCAAAACAATGCCTCTGCTAGGGTTGAAAAGTCAGACCATTAAAGGCAGTGGAGACTATTTGTAATTATTCAAAATAATTATTAGCATAAAACCTTTCTTGGTGACCAGTAATGGGGAGAGGTTGATGGTATAAAACATTGTGAGAAACGGCTCTCTCTGAAGTGCCATAGTTTTCGAGAAAGAAGTAATTTTCCACGAATTTGATTTCGAGACCTCAGATTTAGAACTTGAGGTCTCGAAATCAACCATCTAAGCGCACACAACTTCGTGTGACAAGGGTGTTTTTTTCTTTCATTATTATCTCGCAAGTTTGATGACCGATTGAGCTAAAATTTTCACAGGTTAGTTATTTTATGCATATGTTGAGATACACCAACTGTGAAGGCTAGTCTTTGACAATTACCAATAGTGTCCATTGCCTTTAACTACTTTTTGCAAATTCATAATGAAAAAACTAGCTGTTGTAAACTGCTTACCAATCATAAAGACCTATGGTATAAATGCAAACAAACAGTTAGTGGCCCCAACATGGTCTTTCTCAGTTTGACAATTCATGAAAATGTTTCAGTGGACAGTAAATGTAGACGTTTTCTTGTTTTTTGTTACAGGTCCACAATGCATTGGGTCTGTCGGTTACCCTCGGCAATGCAACAGCCATGGCGTACCTTAATCCAACAAAGGAAAATGATGTCATGATCCTAAGCAAAACACCTTGCGAGGATTTCTTTAGGTAAGGTATAATGGATAATGGAATAATAGTGGCTTCTTATATACATGTAACGTGCATATCTGTCACTCAGTGATACTCCGGCCATGGCACTGTAACATACCATATTTCCTGCAGGGCATGTTGGACTATGTTTCAACTATGAGGCCTAATCCTTTTACATAGCACCATGTAATGGACCCTTCCCATGAAATATACTAATTGCATTCACGCATGCGTACAGACCCTGTTGGTTGGCAAACGCCATAGAGTTGTGCACTAAGCAGACGCGCATCTGCGTCTGCGTCACGCACCCATTAGCTGTGTACAAAACAGTGCGATGTTCCCTCATTTTGCCAACCAAAACGTTGTGCACAGTGCGCACGCGCTATGTGCAATTTACATGTTTCATGGGAAGGGTCTATTGTTTACAAGGTGCTGTGGTTCAATATGCAGCCAATCAAACCAATGGCGAACCCCTTCTCTTTACGATAAGTGCACTAGGGTTCTTTTACGTGTATCACACAACACACGGGACCAAGGGCTTTATGTCCCATTCGAAGGATGAAGCATCATGGTTATGGTTAAGTGTGTTAAAGGACACAATGTCCAGACTGGCACTCAAACCCACACTCTGCTGATCAGAAACACAAGAGTTTGAATCTGGTGCTCTTAATCGCTAGGCCATGACACGCCATAATAACAGTTTTGATTGCTGTATGACACCCAGGCTTGTCATTTGGTTGGACGATTTTAGGTCAAACAACATTCATTAACAACACTAGAAACGATTGATAATTACTCAAAATAATTGTTAGCATAAAAGTTACTTGGTAACCGAGCAATGGAAAGCTATTGATAGTATAAAACAATGTGAGAAATGGCTCCCTCTGAAGTAGTTTTTGAGACATTGTTTAAAAAGGAATTACATGGAGATAACAGGTGTGAGTTGCCAGATGAAAATAATGTTCTTAATGAGTCTTCCTATACTGCTTCAGGCATGATACACCAACCATGGATTGATTGATTATCTTATTTCTCTTTACAGATTAGTGTATTTTACAATTCAAACTTTTAATAATCTGAAGATGTATGCATGGAGTCTTGCCATCTTCTTCCCAAAACTGGTAAGTGTATTCATCCTTAAAAAGTGTTTCCTCTTTGGAACTTTCAGGCGCAAAGATTTTTGTTTTCTCAAACAAAAACAACCTCCTGTTGGTTTCACTTAATGGACAGAGACAAACTATGTCAAGTGGGCATGGCCTACATCGTGGAACAACTTCATGAAAATTCGAAGCTCCAAGAGTTGTGCTTTTTAAATTCTGATAATTATTTATTACAACATTGGTAGTGATAACTTTGTTTTCCAAACTGACACACAAGTTGTATATAAGTACATTCAAATGCACAGCATGCACTAAGTTCAAATGTGAAAAAGCATTTCCTTGTTTGTGGCGTATCCAGGTACTTTTGTAATCGATGGAATTTTGTCACTTTGTGAAAACTGAAAATTTATGTTTTTTTCCAGTTTCTCAAACTTGCATAAACCTTGAGTAAACCATTTAAGAACAGTTTATATATCAAGTTCAAATCGTCAAGGTTTCTTTATAAGAAACTTTTGAAGGCCATGGTTCATTAGATCCCATGTCTTTGATCCCTAGCTTTTAGTGGTAATAGTAGGTGTCTGTCAGTTCGTTCTATTGGTGACAGTTTGCCTATTCAAAGATAACAACTGGCTTGTTTTTCTTTTCCCGCGATTTCTTAGGAGCCATGGAGCACACCGGGCTATGACGATATTCCAGTCATTGCTAGATTCATTACAGCGGGACCTCCTTCAAGCAACAGGTCACCAGCGGGAGCTTTTGAATTTTTTACGGTATGAGTTTAGTCTAATGGTCAAGCGACACAAGACAATTTACAGACAACCAGCTTCAGGCAAATCTCAAACAAGAAATTTATGATTTCTAAATGATTTCTTGGGGATGGTACATTGTAAATTACAGCTTAAAGGGAAGGTACACTGTTAAAAATTGTCAAAGACCAGTGTTTTCACTTTTGTATCTCAACATATGCATAAAATAACAAACATGTGAAGTTTGAACTCAATTGGTCGTCAAAGTTGTGAGATAATAGTGAAAGAAAAAACACCCTTGTTGGATGAGTTTGTGTGCTTTCAGATAGGAATTTATTATTTTAGAGAGATATCACCTCTTTCTCAAAAAACTACCATAGTTCAGAGGGATTCGTTTCCTACAATGTAAACCTGAGGTCTCAAAATAAAATTTGTGGAAAATAACTTCTTTCTCGAAAACTATGGCACTTCATAGGGAGCCGTTTCTCACAATGTTTTATACTATCAATCTTTCCCCATTACTCGTTACCAAGAAACGTTTGATGCTACCGGTAATAATTATTTTAAGTAATTACCAATAGTGTCCTCTGCCTTTAATAAAGTCTTATTCTGATCGTTTTATGAAGGGAGGCTTTCGTTAAAAACTAAAACTATCATCTTTTTGATTTACAGGTAAACACTGTGAACAAAGATCCCTTTGAGGTTGTCAAAACAATTAAGAACACTATAGACATGAAAAAACACCCGCAAGACCATCTTCAAGATGCGCAGGCTCAGAAACAAGAAATCCAGCAGCAGATTTTAGAACTGCAGCAAAAGCAGCAGGACCTCGAACAGCAAGTGAAGCAACAGCAACAGCTGGGCATCGCACTGCAGCAGCAGCAGCAGCCACCACTGCAGCAACAGCTGCCACAGCAAAACCCGCTGCAATTTGAAAGGTTGGGGGAAGACTTTATTGGCGTACATGAGGATACAGACGCTAAAAAGCAAGGGAATTCAGAACACAAAGCTGTAGTGGAAGAAATCGGCAATAAAGATTGAGAACAACTTTAGAACAGAGATCAAATCTTTGGAACTTTTGAAAAAGTATCTGAAATCCATGTGTGAAACACAGGTTATATGCATCTGTCTGTGGAGGGTAAATACAATGATATGGATCATGGAATAGCGACGCCAGTACAATTAGGTACAATTTCAGTCGTACCTCATCGGGCCCGGCCGTCCTTATGTTGGCTCTTTTTACATGGTCTGCACTCTAAGCGAGGGCCAACAAATTTGAGCGAGGGGTAGATGTAGTTGGAAGTTTATTGTCAGGGATTCCAATCATTTTGGCTGAGATTGTCTGAAAGTTTAAGTTGCTTCTTCTTGTCGAATTGTAGATTTTTTCTGTGTATTGGTTTAATATTTTCTGAAATGTTGAAGTTTTTAATATTGTAAATATTGTCAGGGTCTCTATGAGTTTTTTTAAATATACCAACATGCCCAAGTGTATATTCCACAAATAGTCTGATGGAATAGATACTCCGAATGAAGGGTGTTGTTCCCACACTCTACTAAAGCATAGGGTGCGTTTGATTAGCTTCCCTGTGTTGACCCCGCGATGATGCTCACTTGGGTGAGCCCCTGACAAGAGCTAATCGAACGATTACTCACCGTCTTGTTGTGACGTCATGCACCGGGGCCCAAAGTGACCCACTCCACAAGCAGGGCACTTGGGGCTGACCCGGGTGAACCCCTGGAATGACGTCAAAGCTATTTGAATTTACCAGGGGCAGACCGGGGTCGACCCAGGGAAGCTAATCGAACGCACCCCTTGGAAAGCTGATTCAAAAGCGCATTATGCTACAAGAAGGTCACACAAACCTGAATGGTTGTAGTATACTAACATTCTACGGTCTTTCAATACTGTCATTATAAAGAGGTTTGTGTGGTGGTTGTGTACAGTAAGATACTTTTCATACTAACAACAGTGGTGGGTTTTGATTGGCAGGTGTAGGGGCAATGTGTGTGAAAGGAGAAAAAGGGCTGACCTTCTTATAAACCTTTTTCACGGTGTGGTCATCTTGATTTGACTCCGTTCTAACTCATTATTACCAAACTGAGGCTGGACGAAATAATAGTCTGGTGCCAAGCGCAATGAGCATTCATCGCTGTTATTGGAAACAGGGAACATGACCAAGATGGTGACAGCTTGATAAAGGTCTATAGACATGTACATATAATAAAGTCTTTTATGACAATATCAGCTTGTTGCTGAGTTGTTCCGAGGGTAAACCAAATATTTGAAATCATTTCAATATTTATTTTTTTTTCACCTCTATGCAAAAAAAGTGCTAAAATTGTTTGTACTTGATTTATTCTAGATTCACATTTGGTTTCACCATACACTAAGGTGCGATACTGATAAGCACTGTATACTCAGTAATGCCAATCCTGCAGGAGAACAAATCCAAAGACATACTACCCGGGTGGGATTTGAACCCACAACCTCCCTATTCTAAAGCTGATTCTTAAAGGAACATTACAGAATTGGTTTTTGCTAACAAAACAGTTGCTGGCAGTGTAAGCACTTTATGTAATTCACCATATACATAAACTGACAAACCTGTAGAAGTTTGAGATCGGTCGGCCATCTGGGTCACGAGAGAATAGTGAAAAAAACGATTACAAATTTTACTTTGCATCGATGCCAAAATAAAAATGAATAAAACGCTCACTGAGCGATAAACTCCAAACGCGAAGTTAGATTATTTATTTCTCATCAAAAATGACATTTCAGACAGAAATGATGACATTTCAGATAGAAATGTTTCAAGGATGTTTTCAAATTTCGTCGTCATTAGACTTTGTAAGTTTTATGTAAATCTGTGATCTTCACAATTTTTGTTTCTTACCAATTCTGTAACGTTCCACTGAGCGTGCCCTTTTACGAGAGGTCAGTTCACAAACTCTGTAGCAGCGGGTTTTGCTATAACTCAGGAATTCTGGAAAGCAATTATAACTATACAGGTCTTATCACATAGTGGTTTACTGTGAAACCAAAATATTATTCTTTAGCCCGGATGCAATTGACTAGTCTAATTATTCAATACATGTACTATAGAAATGTGTGTTCTATAGGAATACAATGGCACTGGAAACATTTGGTAATTATCAAAAACCAGTCTTCTCACTTGGTGTATCCCAACATATATGCATAATATAACAAACCTGTGAAAGTTTTGACTCAATAGTTGGTCATGAAGTTGCAAGAGAATAGTAATGTTGCACAAATTTGAGTGCTAATGGATGCCTAAAATTACCTCTTTCTCAACAACTATGTTACTTCAGAGGGAGTCGATTCTCACAGTTCTTTTTACTTTCAACAGCTCTCCATTGCTCATTACCAAGTAAGTTTTTATCCTAACAATTAATTGGACTGATTACCAATAGTGTCCAGTGCCTTTAACCAGAAATTTAAATGCGTTTTTCAGGTGTTGTACAATGTAGATGGGTGCTAATATTAAATGATGTTTACATTTTTTCAGGGTAAATTTTACTACAAAAACCCATTATCTGCTTTTGGCCGACGGACATCTCACACAAAATTTCTTCAAAATTTAGTGTGCTTTTGTTGCCAGTTGGTTGTAACTACTTCTTCCATGTTTTTTTTAAAGTTCAGTGTTTGGGTGGGGAGTATGGCTTGGTTTCATAAGGCACTAAGATTCATCTTAAGATGCGGGTGTCACCGTAGTGATTTGTATTGAAACATCACACCTTTGCGCAAACATTTATAGCTCTTTGTGAAACTGACCCATCCCCGTGTGTTGAGATTGTGGCCACAGTTGTGTACATGTATTTACATTGCAACAAAGTCCTGCTGGTGGGTGGGGGGTGGGGGCTCTATTTCAAAGAGCTAAAAAAAAAAGAGCTTTACAAATAGTATAGCTGCTCAACCAAAATGGGCAGGATACCAGTCACACACTTTCCATGTGACATGCAACATTTTGGCTCATGGTAAGCATAATAATTTGATTGGCCACCTCTTGTGCTTATAGTTTGGGCCCTTATTTTATGTTTTTTTCTAAGCAAACATGATCATGTCACCTTGTAACAATACGATAACAATAAAACATAGCGGAGATACACCAGTCAAATCCATTTGGTTATTTGTGAATTGACGTTTTATTTCATACAACTTTTATCTTATTTTCCAAGATCAAAATTAAAGCGACTATTATATTGATATTTCTATCATATAAAGTTGACAACAGCCTTATAAGAAGTGGCATGACAATGGTAAATGAAAATAACATTTGTATTCTCAAGTAAGTTCAACAAAATCAAGTACTGGAAGCCCCTTTATCAGATGGCTAGCTTAAATCGAGAGATGGTTGTTGACACTTAAAGATGCTATGTCAGTTTTTTGGCCCCAAACATTAAAAAATAGATTTTTTTGAGTGAATGGTATTTCAAAGAGTATCACCCGCTCTAACGAAACACAGTTGAACTTTTACTTTTAATGGTCAGGAACCATGACAAAAATTTAAAACGTTTCTTATAAAACACATAAGAATTGGTCACGTGATATATTGTCGGGATGAGCACTTTATTTCACTGCTACTAATAATTGGCAGACTTTTTCGAGCAATGGCTCAAATGAAAGCTTGTAACTTTCTTGACCCCCATCAAAATACCTATTGAATTTTAAATCAAAATTTTTGGGTCAAATCGGCAAAAAATCTGACATAGCATCTTTAAGTGAAAGTTTCAGATAAACTATTAAAAAAAAGCAACATGCTTTTCACTAATTTTCACCATAAATAGTACTTTTTTTCTAACTTGCCAATCCCTGAAAACAATTTGAATCACTGAATTGCTTGACGCTAATTTGTGATGTTTTTTTCTGTATATGCTTTGTAGAAGCCATATTGCAGAAAAATATTATTGTCAAACTCAAAAATTAACAGTTTTTCATACTCTCAACATTTTTTGTAAAAATTAAATTTGTAACATTTAAGTAATTTCTACCCCCAAAACCTTGTTTTAATTAGAGGAAATTGAGAGAAATTACAATTTATCTACCCCCCCCCCCCCAAACTTGATTTTAGATGCACAAATCTTCCTACTCTACATAAAATTTGCCAATGAATTGACCAAGCATACAATTGCACAATTTGTGTAAGGCGAAGCAACTGTGTAACACAGAGATGCTGAACGGGCTTTGATGAGAACTTCCTTGAAGGTAAATGTAGAACTGTCCCACCACATGATAGCATATTACAGCTAGGAACAAGTTCGGTTGAGTGACTGGACTATAGACCAGAGCCGTGACATCCTCTCAAAATTGACCATAGTCGACCAATGCTCATGGTTCGATACAGGGCAAGTTCGTTCAGCGACCATTTGTTGACCACTAGTCAATGTTCCATGGTTACCTATGCATGAAATAAATCCTGGGTACCAGGCAAAACCGCCCAATGGTCGACAATAGTAAACCTTGATCGAACTTGCTCATAGTCAATCTCCCTGTGCTCTATGGTTTCTGGAATAGTCTAGTTGGACTAGTCAAGTCTAGTCTCCACCCAAACTTGCTCTGGGTTGGCATAGTTTGTCTTTCATTCAAAATTACAGTGGATGATATTGAATGGTCAGACAGTAGGAGGGTCGACTGTTCACTACATGTATGTAGATGCAGTCACCACATTACACGATATTGAAGGATGGACTAGTAAATCTATCATTCAAAACCAGAGTGGATGATATTGAATGGTCAGACAGTAGGAGGGTTGACTGTGTACTGTGTAGATGCATTCACCACATTACACGATATTGAAGGATGGACTAGTAAATCTATCATTCAAAACCAGAGTGGATGATATTGAATGGTCAGACAGTAGGAGGGTTGACTGTGTACTGTGTAGATGCATTCACCACATTACACGATATTGAAGGATGGACTAGTAAATCTATCATTCAAAACCACAGTGGATGATATTGAATGGTCAGACAGTATAGGAGTGTTTCTTGTGTACATGTATATCCAAAATATACATGAACATGCATTTAAGCTAAGCATACAATTACTGCCTCAACTCTGTTTACAAGTCTAGAGTTATAAAATCAAGTGATATCTATCAAGTGATAAATAGTACTTTTCTCTGGATGGTAAGTAAACACACAAGCATTTTAAATTAATGCAAGAGACCTCACAAAAAAATTACAAAATGTAAAAATTAACATAAATGTACAAGGCGTTAACCAGTGCTGTAGTCAAGTATTGTTCAGCCGAGTATCAAGAACAGCCAAGTACTCCAGTATGGGTACAAGTGTCGGAGTAAAACAGAGTATTCTGGTATCAGAATACCGAGTCCAACATCCAAGTATGAGAGACTTTGGAATGCTAGGTGACAGCAGACTTTCCAGGTAAACTTTCGTTACAGACCTTTTCGCAAATACCCATTGCGCAGGCGCTAACTGTTGAATGAGGAGGTGCATGCTGGTCTAGCTAGGGATCAGTACCTAGACCAGGGGGAACCTCACTCAACGTATAATGCGCCTGTGCGATAAGGTCTATTTTAGTCCCCTCCTTGAGCATGCGCACTGAGAACAATGTGTTTATCTGTAAAGTCTGCTGCCACCTAGCATCCAAAAAGACCCACATTGGATCTCCGTGTACAAGCAGCACATTTATTGTTTGGTTTAACTAATTTCTATGAGCACAATATTATCAAGGTTATTATGGGCAACAGTGACCCATTCAAATTTTGTCTAATGCAACTTTAAAAAAAAAACGTTTATAATCTACATACAAATCATGTTAATAATACCCAAAAGGCTCCCTTCACCAATAAATAGTACGTCAACAAGTAAGATTTCATTTAAATAGTATTTTTTTACAAACAGTACATTGTATTCCCAATACACCCGATACATGCTTACTTTTACGTATTAACACAACCAAGAAATGTTTTAATAAAAAAATCAGCCACCATTAGTAGTACTGGAAAAAGAGCAATATTTGCATGCAATTGAACTACACACGCATAACATTCTAGAAACTTATTTTGAAGGAAAGATGGAGAACTGACAAGGATTGATCTGTAAGTTTTAGAAAAAAAAAATTAAATGTAATTATAATTTGGGAGGCTTATCATCCTTACTCGCAGCTAAGAGCTGAATTTCTAAGGACGCGGCTACAACGTGTTCCAGAAGCGTGTTCCAGCCACATCAATCTATTATAACCAGCTCAGCCAGAGATTTAAAGTGTTTGATTTTTTCCGAGGGAGGAAAACCGGATGGTCTGGAAAACCCTTGTGGCACAGCAGAGAACCAACGCACAACTCAACTAACATACGGCCCTGGCCAGGTTTCAAACCAAGGTCACCTTGGTGAGAGGCAAGCGCTTTACGCACAAACCAAGCCCCCCCTTAAAGCCAGTGGACACTATTGGTAATTGTCAAAGACCAGTCTTCTCACTTGGTGTATATCAACATATGCATAAAATAACAAACCTGTGAAAATTTGAGCTCAATTGGTCGTCAAAGTTGCGAGATAACTATGAAAGAAAAAACGCCCTTTTCACATGAAGTTGTGTGCTTTTAGATGGTTGATTTCGAGACCTCAAATTCTTAACTTGAGGTCACGAAATCAAATTCGTGGAAAATTACTTCTTTCTAGAAAACTACTCCACTTCAGAGGGAGCTGTTTCTCACAATGTTTTATACTACCAACCTATCACCATTACTCGTTACAAGTAAGGTTTTATGCCAATAATTATTTTGAGTAATTACCAAGTGTCCACTGCCTTTAAATTCGTTCATGCATTGGAACAGAATGTAATCACTCCGTTATTTTACTCTGCCACAATACACTTACACCTATAATATAACAATAGACACCCAGACATTAATATATATCTCTCAAAATTTTGTGGATTGGAGTTACTCCTTATCCTTGTTAAAGCCATTGGACACTTTCAGTAAACAGTATTGTCGAAGGCCCACACTTCGTGTATCACAACTTATATATAAAATAACAAACCTGTGAAAATTTAGGCTCAATCGGTCATCGGAGTTGGGAGAAAATAACGGGAAACCCCACCCTTGTTTTCCCACGTTTCGCCATGTCATAACATATGTTTAAAATAAATCTGTAATTCTCGCTATCGAGAATTGATATTGTTTTAATGTTTTCTCAAAAAGTAAAGCATTTCATGGAATATTATTTCAAGATAAGTCTTTCACCACTACCTTCTGTAAACCCTGTGAATTATTTGTAAATCTGTGAACTTTTCATTTTTTGTCTGTACCGAAAGTGTATAATGGCTTTAAAGAGTTGTTACTTCACAAAAACGTGTGTTGCAAGTGAGTAGTAATTGCAAAAAAAAAAAATTTGCCTCTTGACAGAATCAACCAGTGGAACGTACGATCCAACATTTTGTGGAGTCAAACATTTTGTTGTGGTCAGAAGTTATCAATTCTAACTTTTAGTCAAATTAATCCAACGCAATTTAGTAAAGCACTTTACAGAACTACTTAAATATATTAGTACATACTTTAAACAATTATAGAGTACTTTTTGTAATTGAATAAATAATCACATCAAATTAACCTGATAAAAAAAAAAGCTACATACTTTTGGTACTCAAAACTAAAAGAGCACAGAACAAAACACATAAACAAATTTAACTTTTTAAACAAATGCTCCACCAATGCTGAAATGATACACCAGCTTTTGGCACAATTTGTTTTTCATCAGCATAACATTGAGCCAAACGAAGGAATGTAGAATCTTGCAGGTCCTTTTTTTACATTGAAATGTTGGAGTTTTGTCGAGTTGGTTTCAATTCTATACTGTCCATGTCCACCATGTCCATTTCTTCTATCAAGAATTCCTGAAAAAGTAGAACAGAAAGAGAGCAAGTCGGTGTTATCAACTGTGCCCTTTGGGTATAACCACACCAGCTGTCCCGAATCCTCCAAAATCATATTCATGAAGATGTCTGACTTCGCTTACGGCATCCTGTAATAAGCTTGGGCAATACCACGATATTATCGAATATCGCGATACTTATTTGGAAACGATTTTGATATCGGATCGATTTGGTTTTAATCGAAATATCGATATATAGCGATATCGATTAAGTATTGCGATATCGATTAAGAATCGCGATGTATTTCCTAGCCGAGACATCTTGCACCCCATAGGTTTAGAATAAAACCAGAAGAATAAGTCATAAGAACACCTCTCTATGTCTGTGTCTTCTACAACTTTCACTGGGAGTTTGAAGACTGATGGTGTCAAATTTAATTAATCACGATTATATCGAATATCGCGATATATTGCAAACGATATATTGTGAATAAAATAAATCGATATCGCCCAAGCTTATCCTGTAAAGCAAATAATTCTATGGGCTGTAAGCATAGCCATGAAAACAGACCCAATTTTTGTTTTGTTTTGTTATTTACATTCTGTACATAATTCCTTACATCGAAATCACCTTTCCCGGTTTAGATATTCTGTACACAAGCTTTTTATAGAAATTGGAAGGTATGTAGGAATCAAATATTTGGAGGTTGAAACTGAGATCCATTTTTTACTCAATTGTCCATTATACAGTGCTCTTAGGAACAAATGCTTAACTTTGTGAGTGGAAATAATGCACATTTTCAGCTGTTTACTAACAGTGGAAAATTTGAATTGTCTTATGAGTTCTAAAAATGAATCTACTATTAATTGTGTTGCCAAATTCGTCTTTTTATTTATGAACATAATGTCTGATTGCCCCTGTTAACTTTATTTTTCTCCTGCCAATGTATATTAAAATAATTTAGGTTTAAAATGTTGATGTAACCCTCCCCGAGGTTAAGGGGTGTGTTCCAAGTTGGAATTATTATTGCTTGGGGAAGGGGGGGGGGTGTGAAGTGTGGTGTGGTGCCTACTCATTGGAACACGGATCTGGGTATACAAAACGAGGATGGGGTCGTAACAAAAGAAAAAAGGCAAAATAATAGAAGAACAAAATTAAGCCATCGATTAAGGGGGTTGACAAAAGTGTGTATGAGCCACACTAAATCACTAGCACAAGGAAGTTAACAAAAAAGATGGATCTGGTGGTTTAGCAAAGCAAATAATACATGTACACTTTTATTTCAGGTACAACACTGAATGGTCTTAGCTTCACATGATTTCCTGTACACTGTTATTCTGGTACTTTGCATTCTCAAAAAACACCTTGCAGCCTTAGAAAAAAAAACTGAAAAAAAAGAAGAAGAAAAAAACCCACAAAAAAGTTAACCCCCAAGCTGCTAAACATTTGCATCTTGCAATCAGGGAGATATTTAAAGTAAGGCTGTGTCCGAATTGGCAACTTTGGCTACAGCTACGGCTAGATCAGCGCGTCTGTCAGTGTTGAAGAATGGCAGACGCGCGCACCCTAGCCGTAGCTGTAGCCGAAGTCACCAATTCGGACACGACCTTACATTCAACATAATAGGGAAAAGTTTCCATAATCAGGAGAAATCTTTAAATTTGTTCATCAGAACACGGAAAGATTGGTTTATTTCTGGAGGATCAGGGACAGCAGACAGTTCTGTAACGCCAATCCAGATTTCACTGAAACAAAATATTGTTAACCCAAACTGAGAGCGTGTTTAGCGTTGTGGAAAATAACAATGAGGAATCTTTTTGCTGGAGAAGTACAGCATAGCTAATAACATGTCCACCACCAACAGCAAGTGCATCCAACTTATCTTCATGCAGGCTCTTGTCAATGTGTCTTGTGTACACCAAACAAAAAGGAATGTAACAAGCAATGGGTTGGGAATGTGTATGGTGAGTGTCGGCTACCCTTTATGCTTCAAACTGGTATTGATTTAAAGACATTGCACACTATTGGTAATTGTCAAAGGACAGTGTTCTCACTTGGTGTATCTCAACATATGCATAATATAATACACCTGTGAAAATTTGAGCTCAATTGGTTGTCGAAGCTGCAAGATAATCTTGAAAGAAAAAACACAACTGTCACATGAAGTTGTGTGCTTTCAGATGCTTGATTTCAAGACCTGAAATTCTAAATCTGAGATCTCGAAATCAAATTCGAGGAAAATTACTTCTTTCTCACAAACTTCTCCACATTAGAGGGAGCCGTTTCTCACAATGTTTTATACTGTACCAACCTCTCCCCATTACTCGTTACCAAGTAAGGTTTTATGCTGATAATTGTTTTGAGTAATTACCATTGGTGTCCACTGCCTTTAACAAAGCATTGTCAAAGACAAGCATTGTCAAAGTGATTTGTACATGTATTGTGACATCACACTGTGCTGGCGATATGGGACTTTGGCATACTATTGGCAAGTTTGCGCTGAAAACATTTGTTGACAAGTGGTCGGTATTAACTGATACTCATGCTCACAAAACATGAGTTGGGCACCGGGTAATGTAGAGGTCCTGCGAACTTAGTAAAATATTCAAATAAAAGGTTGAAATGAATGCACTCTTCCAAAACTAGTGATGAACCATCTCTTCATGATATGTTTCTTGAAACTAGAGGGTTGAAATGAAAGTGATCTTCAGAAAACAAATGATGTTCCATATCCCTTCTCAAGAACTGAAAGATTGGGATAATGTACTTTTTTGAAAAACTAATGCTGTACCATCCCTTCATTCATAATAATGGGAAGGCAGCGTTTCTTTTCAACCATATAAAACTTGTGATGAGTATTTTCAATTTAGAAAAAAAAAAACAACGCTGTACCATCCCTTAATTCATAATAATGGGAAGGCAGCGTTTCTTGTCAACTGTATAAAACTTGTGATGAGTATTTTCAATTCAGAAAAAAACAACGCTGTACCATCCCTTAATTCATAATTATGGTAAAGAGACAGTACTTGCAAACCATAAGCTTGATATGAATATACACAATGTGGAAAACCAGTGCTGTACCATGCCTCTAAGAAAAACTTGATGATGAAAAAAGAAGCTTTTGATTATTTGGTGGGGAGGGGATAGTGTGGGATGAATGAAAGAGAGCATGCGATTCGCCTACAGTGTGTTTGAATGATCTCTAACGCATGGTTAATGGCTTCTCCTCCATGTAGAGTGATTCCTGTGGAGTGAAGTGGATGAAGAAATCACACAGGATGGTTAGAAGAAAAGAAAACAAAAATAAACGATAAAAAAAGGGTGAAAAACCTTAATGCCAAGTAGAGTCTCCCTCAAAGGCTGATTTTAGCCTTTGAACAAAACTCTCCTACACAGTTAAGCCATTAATTTTTTGTTGTTGCAATTATACCACAAGTTGTTTCGGTTGATAAGCAGTGTGTATCAGTTATTTTCGTTGCAAAAAATAGTTAATGGCCTGACGTTTCGACCCTAGCAGAGTCTTTCTCGAAGGCTTAAAAAAAAAAAAAAATAAAAAAAAAAAAATATATATATATATAATAATAGTTATAATATGTAATAATAGCACCCATTTCTTATGTACAGGTATGATAATTGGCCTTTGGAAAAAAGTAGAAACTTTTTAATAAGTACAAGGGCCGACCTACCTGTGGATATATGGTATAGGCCTTATAGACTATTGATGTGTTCAGAGGAAGTGCATCCAGTTAAAACTAATTTTGGTTTTACCCTTACACCGATGTGTGTTACCACTGTACACTCAGTACTTTCCCCCAAGTCCTATGACAAAAATCACAGGCATATTACTTGAGTGGGATTCGAACACAAGACCCTTGCAATTCTAGAGCAGTGTCATACAAACTACATGGGTTCGAATCGCACCCAGGTAATACGCCTGTGATTTTTTTCACAGGACTCGGGAAAGTACTGAGTGTACCGTGCTTGCAACACACATCAGTGTAAATGTAAAACCATTAATATTTTTTTACCCCATGCAATTTTAACATCTTTTGCATCCAGTAACGAGTTCATAATTCCATAAGGACAGGTATGCCAAGTTTTTGAATCACGAGACCCAAATCACACAACCCATGTTTCAGTCTTCCTTAATACATACCTTGTCGTTACTACTCTTTGAGCGGAACTTGTTGAAGAATTTGCGAGATTTCTTAGCGCCGTCTTCAAACAGCACATCGTCCTCGTCATCTCCGTCCTCGATGGCACAAGTCTCTGCAGCGGGAAGCTCACCGTTAGCAGTGGCTACCAACTTCTGGTATTTGTACTCGAGCCTTGAGGAAAAGAGAAGAATTTGGGATGGGGGGGGGGTGTTAAATTGTTATTGTTTGCATCACTGTGGAGACTTCTTTTGTTCTTTTCTTAGTCCCTGTTTTTCAGAACCTCCCATAGACTCTGCACACAAAATACCTTGTTGAGCACCATTGTGTTTCCTTTCCTACTTTGTTCTCAGTCTCCAAGTAGTGAATATGAAATCAGGAGAAGGGTTGATAGAGAATTATAAACACACCCAACAACCGAGCATAATTGGCAGTGAAGCAATCAAATACAACCTTAACAAACTACATCAGTGAACTAAGCTTGGGCGATATCGATTTATTTTATTCACGCTATATCGCCGACAATATATCGCGATATTCGATATAATCGCGATCAATTAAATTTGACATCATCAGTCTTCAAACTCCAAGTGAAAGTTGTAGAAGAGACAGTCATAGCATAAGAGAGGCGTTCTAATGACCTATTCTTCTGATTATCGTGATTATCGCGATATATCGCGATATATCGATATTTCGATTAAAACCAAATCCATCCGATATCGAAATAGTTTCCAAATTGATATCACGATATTCGATAATATCGTGATATCGCCCAAGCTTACAGTGAACAATGGCGTGGGTAACACCTACATGTAGCCCCAACCCTTGAGCGAAATGTAACCCCACCCAGTATCTGGATGTTACCCCAACCCAGGGCCCAATTTCATAGCGCTGCTTAGCGGCCGATTTTTTGCTCACTGTGCGATTTCAATTTCATAGCGCTGCTAACCGTAAGCACACGAAAAGGCACGCTAACCTTCCGGTGCTTACCGCATGAAAATAAATGACGTCACAATGCAAATCCACGGTAAACACGCAATTTGGCTGCCCAATTTTTCTGCTAACCTGTGAAATACGCTGCTACAGTTTTTCTGCTACAGAAGCACGCAAATTTGCTTACCGTTAAGCAGCGCTATGAAATTGGTCCCAGGGCTACTTTTATACACAGTATTAGGTCAACATTTAAGTACAGGGCTACATGTCAGTGCTTCACAGTATGACAAGACTATCTGTTATGTAAAGGTTTACGGTAACACCATGACTCATTTAGACTATCTCTAAATGAGTTGGGGAGGCTCTGAAAAGAACCATTGGTTTGAACTTGACGTTTCGGTCAGTATGCTCTGACCGTCTTCTGGAGAAAGCTGGATTATCTGTGGTGATATGCAGAAGAACCAGTTTTCAGGACTTACTTTCTGTTTCTCTTCCAGAAGTACATAGCGCAGGTGACTAGTAGCACCACACATCCCATGAAGGCAGCAATAGATGCCTGAGCGTACCACGGTACCTGGTTGTACCAAGGTTCCATTTGACACTCTTTGGACAAGTGGCCTGGGAGTGTATTACCACCGGCGCAAAACCTGGAGGAAAAAAGTCACACAATATCAAATTAAAAAGATTGCACACCAGAATTGCCCAAGCACAAATTAAACCATGCCCCATATGTGGCAAAGGGGGTCCCCCCCCCCAAAAAAAAAGAGAATGTTCCTTTACTGAATCCCCCCCCAACAAACTTCAACAGAATTCCTAAAATTCCAAGAAAGCTATGAGGATTATTTTGATCAGTCAGGTGGACACAGTTTTAAAAGGTAAAATCAACATTTAATTAAACAACCACAGACATTAAATTTCACAAAAATAATGTTCTTGAGTTAAAAAATAACAGTCTAGATGAATAAAATAACAATAATAGTAAGAAAACATATGTTGGTTTCTTACTGTTAACATTATTGGCCTTGCAATTAGCAAGGATAAAAGTTGCACTCGAAAAAAAATGAACACAGAAAATAAATCTACAATCTACTGCTCGGGACAAAGGAATCAAGCAAGTTTGAATTTTGTTCAAAGAGTAACTGACCAATTCAAAGATCCATATCAAATCAAATCAAATCAAATCAAATCAAATCTAATTGAATCTAAATCTTACTTGGGCTCGTTCCAGATGTAGTGGATGACCTGTTGACCTTTGACACACTCCCCCTTGATGCTCTTGTAGTCATTCACCGTGCACATGTGGCAGGCGTGTTCTGTACGCCACAGGAGGTGGAAGGCACAGCCATCGCAGGTGCCCGAGGGGCACATGGTGGGCAGCTCAAAGGTTCCGTTACCAGAGGCCTCAGGGTCACAGCGGAGGGTCAGGACGGTGCTACGCCCCTCTGGGCAAGCTAGGGTTGGCCTGGGATGGACATGAATTCATGAAACTGAGTTTAGCACACATTAGTTCATGTATGACAACAAATAGCCGGACTCGAGGAGTTACCGGCACTAAGATAATGTGATTACATATTCATAAATACCCCAGACAGTTTGGTTTGGCCTGTCGGTTTTAAACGGCCGTTAAAGAAATTATCGCTATTCTTTTATTCCCTTATTAATAGTAATAATACAATAATTATACCGTGGTCCAGTGGTTACTACAGGATTTGCAATTGCACTGTTGTGGGTTTGAAGCCAACCAAGCTATCTGCTGATTTCACATTGACTAGAATAAGAAGTCATCTAGATACTGAAGCACATTATCATGATTTGTGCAATTCAGTGTCATTGTATGAGAGAGATTAGCTGGTTGCCAGCTGTGGGTCTATATCCCTTTGTAGGAGGGGAGATTGTCAAGTTTCTTTGATGGGAAGATCATCTAAACAAACAAAAAGATAAACAAACACACCGAATACCGAACAAACAAAAACTTGGGCTTCATTACTAATAACCAAGGGAAAACAATCCAAACCATATTACCTTGAAGGGAATCCTGTCGGCTTCTAACCAATGGATGGGTTGCAATACGCGTCATTGACCGCCATACTTGATGTATTTTACACATGTAAAGTGCACAGCATACATTGTTCACGTGTAAAACACATCAAATATGGAGGTCAATGACACGTATTGCAACCCATCTATAGTCTTTACTGTCAATAATTTTAGAAGTGGCTACCTTCCCTTTAATTAAGACTTACCATGCAGAGTGATAGTAGAAATGCAGATCTTTGGATTCATTCTCCCCTTGGACGAAGATGGTCTCATTGAGCAACCCAAGAGAGTTCTTATCAGTGATTCCAACGAGGCGATCACCAAGGCTGCAAGAAAAAAGAACATACAACAAAATAATATGTAATGCAATTAAGCAAAATGAGTTGTTTGGCGAGGTCATTTTTAAATTGTTGTATACATTTTAAAAGAGCATTTTCTATGCTTTCATACGATTGAAACCACCTTTGGTTAAAAGGTCATGAAAGTAGAAACACCAAGAGACGAGAGAGAATGAAACTGAAAAAAAGAGAGTTTTAAAGTCAAGTTATCCCAAGCTCCTTATGGTGTCACTTCTCATAGAGAAAGATCCCATAAGCATGTGACCCCAATACCATTACCTGATTGGCTGAGCCGAGATAGCCTGGACATTCATGGATGTAGCTGGGATGACGGTTGAGCGACAGACAAAGGCGTGAACCGTGGACACGGAAAAATCTCCAACCTTGAATGAGGATACAAAGAATAAGCTCCAGTCAATAATAATCTTTAATCTCCTTGAAGTTAACAGAAGAAACATCATCGACCAACAGTTGGGTTGGTGCAAACTATACAATAGACCAATCCACTAAGCTCCGCCCCATTGCGTATTGACCAATCACATTGCAAGGAAGGTCCGACAAATAAGGTCTGACATGTGTGCGTGTATCTTGGCGCGTGCGGCAGAGTTGTGCAGAAACGCATTGGAGAGCCCCACGTGTTCTTGCTCACACGTGCGTCGCGGGCAGAGCCTACTGGATCGGTCTATTGTTGCATGCTGTGATGAGTCCATGGTGTTTTTTTTACACCAAATGGCACCCAAGGCGAAGTTAATGGGTTCCATTTGCATTCTAATAGCATTCTAATAGAATTATTGATCAAACGCACCTGTCTTTATCAAACTTTGTTTGAAATAAAAGTGTAATTTATGAGCAAACTAAGCCATGTCTGGCCAGTGGCAATGAGTTTGGAATTGTGATGTTCATGGTTAACCCTCCTACTCTGCTAACATTTTCCAAACAGTTGACACCCATTATAAACCATTCAACTGCATGGGTGTGTACAACACAGCACTATTCACCACATGACATCATATTGCAGGCTGGCTTGGTTTATTTATCGTTTCGAAACTAACAGTGGATGAAACTGAATGGTCAGACAGTAGGAGGGTTGACTGTGCAATGCGAAAATGCGTGTAATGTAATGTGAATCAGTATTCATTCAATGCTTTATTGCAGACAGGTTTACATGACAAGGATTGCGTTAGATAAAGAGTCCATCGACCCAATTCACCTTATGTCATCACCCAGACGAAATCTTGGTTGCACAATTTTACAACTCAATTTCCCTATGTGTCTTAATGTGAACTACAACTTTTAGGTTAAAAGCACATGTTTATGCTCTCACCATATCTTTACGTGCAATTAGATGACAATATGAGAGCATTGGCAGACAGTACGCCTATGTGATATCTGGGGCATTCTATATGGTTTTATTTTGATGAATTTTGTGAAGTTGATCTGACATGTGTAAAATTTGGTGTACAATTGCAAATTTGTAGAACCAAAAGCAGGCATCAGTTTGAACCAAAACAAAAATAAGATATTTCATGTAGGTGAATAAAAGGTGAAACTTCGAGAGCGCTGGATTAAAACTATGATCAAGATGAAAAAAGCTGTAAAGAAGTATGAAATAAATAGACAGCCTACTCTACATACCCGTAACCCATCACCGATGTTCACTAAAAACACATCACCAATGTTGGAATGTAACTAAACCATCACCGATGTTCACTAACCCATCACCAATGTTAACTAACCCATCACCAATGTTGGAATGTAACTAAACCATCACCGATGTTAACTAACCCATCACCGATGTTAACTAACCCATCACCAATGTTAAGAAAATGTTACTGTGAAGGAAGAATGCATAATTTAGTCAGCGCCCAATTTGGACTTCCAAACTTTGCTAAGCACAGAAACGAGTACAGTGTAGGTCGCAATACTAACCCATCACCAATGTTAAGAAAATGTTACTGTGAAGGAAGAATGCACAATTTAATCAGCGCACAATTTGGACCTCCAAACCTTGTTAAGCACAGAAATGAGTACAGTGTAGGTCGCAATACTTTTGGAGTGCGTCAGGGCGTGTGTGACCCAAAATGACGTTTTGCCCAATTAGTAAAATGTACTGTTTATTTTTTACTGTTGCAGTTATCGGTATTATTTATTTGACCATTGATATCAGAAAATAACATACAGGCAGCCAAAATAAGATAAAACTGCAATGGGAGACTTTTGGGACGCATGGTGGCAGCACACTTACCAGGTAAAATCCATTGTTCTCGGTCATGTGCGCACGCTCAGAACTACGCAAACATTGGAAATTTACGTGGTAAGTCTGCTGCCACCTAGCGTCCCAAAGTCTCCCATTGTGATGCTAGAAATTCCGCACTTGTAAGGGCCCTCATGCAGTAAATACAGTCAATTCAGGTCCTCTTTTCAAGAAACAAGTCATCAGTAATTCCAATTTTTACAAACCCCACACCTTGTCCCCATACAGCAAACCAGCACCTCCCCCACACCTAACACCATTAGCATTTTTGAGTTATGGCAGACACGTTAGTAGTGCACTGTTTGGTTTGGGTGGATACAGACAAATTTACCCAAACCTAATAGTGTCCTAGTATTGTGTCACAATACCTCATAATGGCTTTATTGATCCCATGCCACAGTTTGATTAAATTGTGCATTCCTTTCACAAAGATGACGCTATGTTGTAGAGAAAATGTTTAGTCAGGGCTCACCCACCTTCTTAACACTAATATCTTTAGTATCATCCTGTTATGTTAGGGACACAAAGGTCAAAGTTAATGCAGAGGTCAAAGTTAATACAGAGGTCAAAGTTAATGCAGAGGTCAAAGTTAATACAGAGGTCAAAGTTAGTTAATGCAGAGTTTCAAGTTAATACAGAGCTAAAAGTTAGGATTTCTCGTTGATATTTATCAGCGTTTCTGTGTTCTATGGAAAATCTCATAGTGAGGCAGTTATGGGTTAATACAAAGATAGAGAAGGAACAACCTCAGCACGAGGGTCCACACATATCAAGGTTAGGTTATTTACAAAAAAACACTCCGTCCAGCACAGTTGTTGTCGAGTAAGTAAGTAATTATTTAAAAAGTCAGTAAAGGTGTAAAGATCATGGCCGTTACAAGCTTCAGTTGAAGGACACTTATACTTTTCACTAAAAAGGACAACGAAGAAAAGTTTCTAATATCTGTTGTTAGATTTAAGTCTGTGGTTTAGAGAAGAAGCTGAGGCAATATAGGTTAAATTTCAAGCTATGGTGTTATGAGCTAGGTTTTTTCTCTGCCAAATTTGGCAAGTTCAAAATAGACTTGTATGCAACCACCAGTAGTCAATTCCATAGAGCTGCAAAACGGCAATCTAATTTGGGGTTAAGGGCAGTGGACACTATTGGTAATTACTCAAAATAATTATTAGCATAAAACCTTACTTGGTAATGAGTAATGGGGAGAGGTTGATAGTATAAAACATTGTGAGAAACGGCTCCCTCTGAAGTAAACATAGTTTTTGAGAAAGAAGTAATTTTCGACTAATTTGATTGCAAGACCTCAGAATTAGATTTCGTGTAACAAGGGTGTTTTTTTTCTTTTACTATTATCTCACAACTTCGACGACCATTTGAGCTCAAATTTTCACAGGTTTGTTATTTTATGCATACATTGAAATACACCAAGTGAGAAGACTGGTCTGTGACAATTACCAATAGTGTCCAGTGTCTTTAAACAAAGAAAAATTCAATCTAAAGGTTATTCAGATCCTGAACTGACCATATCGGTGACGTTCTCAGTACAGACTGCAGCTCCATTTCCATCCAGGTCTCCGCAAAGACTGATATTAAAATGATGGAAGAATCGGCTTCCCCTGGCGGTGAAACTTGCTCCCGTCTGAACCGAGTGAATTCTACAATGTAAAGGTATAGATGATTTGAGGCATTGCATAGTGAGGTATCAATATATATTTGTGTTTTGCGGTAAACACCATGTGTTTATCTGCTTGCCAGGTAGAGTTTGTCTTTAGATAACTGTCTTTATATATTCTATCGTGAAGTAAATTTATCGGATTGTTCAGGAGACTTTTCAGTTCTGAAAAGAACTGTCCTGCTTTACCTGGGCGGAAGGTATAGAAAATTGGCTGGGACAGTATATCATACAACTAAAATAAATGCACGGATTTGGTAACAAAAAAACTATTTTTGTTTCTCACTGATTGTAAAGTTTGTATCAGTTGTAACGCTTCCCAAAAATTTTATATCAAAATTTAGAAAACAGCATTTGACAGACTGTCACAGGATTCTATCCCGATCTTGGGATTTTGCAAATTTGGCCGAAGCACGCCGACTTGAAACAAGGTCAGTCTGAATGTCTCGTACTTACTTTTTATTTAACAGCTCTGTGCAATCTAGAGCATTTGAAATGGTTTTATTGTAAAAAAAACATTGTGGGAATTATTATTTTAATCTATACAAATCTATTATACTGTAGGCCATGTTTGATTAATGTCCATCTAATGTCCTTGAATATTATCTATTCTTAAATTTCAGCATCAGGAGATTAACTCGACAAAACATCAGGGGTGGTACTTTTTGTTTGTTCTCTCTCCTATTTGTATGTTAAGGTTTTTTTTACCATTCCTATTTTCTGTACTTTGCATTTTTACCTGTGAAATTAATAAATGAACTGAAATGAAATGAGAGAAAGCGAAGGCTTTCAACAAAATTTGTTCGTCGGAGGAGGTGAATCAACCACATAAAGCTAACTTGTGCATGGGAAGAAGACCTCTCCTTCACCTCCCACAAACCGCTGCTCCTTATTTCAGTTGCCACAGTCAAAATAAACACTTAATAACTCACCCCTTAAGAGCTGACAGCTCATAATGATGTCCTGATGCGTGGACGTGGCACGTGCTGTAGCAATCCCCACCACCCTGGCTCTGCATGCCTGGACCACAAGGAACACATGCCTCCGGACCGTACGGATTAGCCGATCTCAGATAGGTGTCTGGGCAAACAAATTATTAATCAATTAGTATAATAGTATAGTTTTATCTAGCGCACAGATAAACACATGCCAACTGAAAACCCCCAGTTTTTTTTAGGATAGCATGCAAGGTTAAAACCAAAAACTATCATGCCTATAAACACATTCACTATCTACTACATTACAACAATGATACACTCTCATGCAATACCTAGAACTGTACATAATTTTCTTGCATTACAATATTTGAAAACAATGCTCTGTTTGTTTGTATCCAAAAATTAGCTTCGCATTCAAGCTTTGCGAGAAGTATCAACTACCAACTTCCATTTTTTTCTTTTTTATAAAGGTGTGAAATTAACAACGTAATATTAAGGGAGATAAGAAAAAAAGGGAATCGAAATGTGGAAAAGTATCTAGAGACTTTTGTGTTTGGATTATAACAAATGGATTAGACATAGAACAAGGGAAAGGATACATGTTTTAAAGGCAGTGGACACTATTGGTAATTGTCAAAGACTAGTCTTCACAGTTGGTGTGTCTCAACATATGCAGAAAATAACAAACCTGTGAAAATTTGAGCTCAATCGGTCATCGAAGTTGCGAGATAATAATGAAAGAAAAATAACCCTTGTCACACAAAGTTGTGTGCGTTTAGATGGCTGATTTCGGGACCTCAAGTTCTAAATCTGAGGTCTCGAAATCAAATTCCTGAAAAATTACTTCTTTCTCTAAAACTACGTCACGGCAGAGGGAGCCGTTTCTCACAATGTTTTATACCATCAACCTCTCCCCATTACTCGTCACCAAGAAAGGTTTTATGCCAATAACTATTTTGAGTAATTACCAATAAGGCACAGCTTCTCAAAACTATTCAATGACAACTTGTGGATAGACTTCTCCACAGTTGATTTTCCAACCGTAAGATATCCCCAAACAGCCCAATTATGATTGTGTATGAGTTGGAGGGGAAGGTATTGCAACAAAACAGGGCGACCACAGGCTGTGAGATTTTTTTTGTTTACTGTAAACCAGCAGGTAGGCTTGGCACATTCATCAGATGTGATACAACTTAAAGACTGTCATTGAGCAACAAATCACAGGTGTCTTAACGCATTAACATTGCCAAGGGCCATGACTATTGGGAAATCTTGGTGCAATTTCAGTGCTCTACTTACAATAAGCGAAACTTGGAATATATAGAAGCACCCTCCCCCCCCCCCCCAATACTACACGATTTGCCTACACAGCCAATGCAGAAATTCAGTGCATACTTTTTGAGCAGAAAATGGTAACAGTGAGTGCAGTATTTTGCAGTAAGCAGAGACATGAAATTGGTTGATGCTGTAGACAAAGGATGGGGATGGGTTCGAATCCGATCTGGATGCTAGTTTATATTTCCCCCACAAGATTTGGAAATCACCAGCAATACAGCACTTATCATACATCGATGCAGTTAAAGGGGGACTGTTGTTATGATCATAGCAGACCTGTGGCTGTACATGGAAAATGGAATTGTGAACTCAAACCCAGTCATTGTAGTAAAGATTAACAACGAAATAATGAGAGTATTAACTGTGTGACGCCCGGCGTGCATGCAGTAACTGGGTCAGAGTGTTAGCGATCCTAATTCCATCACTTACAGGGCCCAATTTCATAAAGCCTGTAAGCATAAAAAACAACACAGAAAAATCTTGCTTAACAGAAACTGGTTCCGAACCAAAATTCCATAAAGTTTACATGGTTAGCACTGGTGCCCCACTCAATTTTTGCTAAGCAAAGAAATTTGTTACGCAAAAAAATTTGACAAGCAGTATTTTCTGCTTAACAGCCTTATGAAATTGGGCACAGGCCTGCGTTTATCAAGACGACAGCCCCTGGTAAAACCAAAGGTAATAACAAAGAAATCAAACAGGAAGACAATGAAGACACGATTCCCCCCCCCCCAATTTAAAAGGAAGATGATTATACTTACTTGCAGGGCATGGAACACACTTGTTAGTATCATTGACAATGTAATGCCCTGGATCACATGGTATGCAGCTAGATGCGGGAAGCAAAAACAGTGTTATAAATAAGCAGGTTAATCAAATGGAGCAGCTCATGCAAGTATCATGCACTCAAAGAGCCTGTCAGAGGCTCGGCCAAAAACAAACTTCCATTTAGTATGGCTCCCTGCATCCACAGTTGCGAGAACTAATCATAACTCTTGTGTTATATAATGGGACCTGACTATTTGAGATAAAGTGCGATCCCAGTATTATGATGGCCTAAAAACAGCACATGGACCCCAAACTGTTGTTCCCCCCCAACAAAAAAAAAAAATTCAAACGTCACATCTAAACAATGCACTAACCCAAGGCTGAATGCAACACAAGAGTAGTTGTTGTGTGTGGACAGACTGTACATGTATGTCATGAACAAGGTGTTTCAAGCACAATGTACACAGTAATGTTGACCGAAATTACTTTACCGATAACTTTACAGGTGTATTTACACACGGAATACCATGATTTGAAAGGATATTTTGGATATTTAGTTTTAGATATAGAAATTACCTGTGTGTAATAAAGGCCTTAGTGTTTATTTCCGAAGGTATCTGGTGAATGTTTTCCCATCACGGTTTTTCCAATTAGTTTTGAGACTAAAGTACACTTGAGCAAAAGTTGAGCACAATTTGCATGTAACAATCGTTTATTGTATTACACTATGTCATACATGTACAGCGGCAGTGTTTCTGAATTTTAGGATTCGTTTTTAAAGTGTTCAACCTCATGGGTAAAGGAAACAAAACAGCTGTGCAAATCATTTGAAAAGGAATGTTTTGCTCTACAAAATAAATCAACCTCGTAATACCTAAAAATAGTCTCATCAAAAGTTGTCTTAGGATTTTTAGGTACTGTAGAAAAATCCTGTCACTTTCCGTGCCGTGTTCCAGGAGTATATGACTCGGTGTCTATTTGTATGCGACTGTTTAATGTTTAGTTTATGTAAACGATTACTACCTGTAAGACATGCAAATGAGTGCTTCATGCAATTTTTAATCTGTGTAAGCATTAGTTGAATGTGAAAATATCTCAAATCACAATGGATATTTTTTCTACTGTGTTCAAAGAAAGTCACATGCATGATATTTACTTTTCTTAAAAACTAATATGGTAAATACATTGGGGCAAGTTCCAATGGGGAGGTGGGCGGGCTCCAAGGGTTCAAACGGAAGGTGGGGCAATTTGCTCCAATGGGGAGGTGAGCCAAGTTCAAGAGGAAGGGGGGGGGGCAAGTTCCAGTGAAAGGTGGGGCAAGTCCCAGTGGCAAGGTGAGGCAAGTTCCAGTGAGAAGGTGGGGCAAGTTCCAATGTGGAGAGTGGGGGCAAGTTCTGTTGGAGAGGTTCCAGGAGGTAGGAATAATGAGGTACATGTATGCAAGGCAAAGGTCAAAGATCAGGGGTTAAGAGAGGGTCAGCTTTTAGCTCTTACCCTTCTACGTCGCTTCCTCTTGGGCAATTTTTGCACTCTGTTGCACCGCCTAGCGTGTTAGTTACTTTAATGCTGTAGATCTTGGCACTATAAAAAACAAAATTAATAACAAAATATTAACTCTTCTGATCAAATTTACAATTAAAAACTACTCAGTACAACTAAAATCCATGTCAGTGAAAAATTCCTACGATGAAGCATCAAAAATTGACTCGGCAAGTAAAATAAATACCCTCTGAAAATGTACCCTTTATCAATAATCAAACAAACTGCTCAACGAACTATAATTCTTATTACTACATTACAGACAACAAAAATGTGCGAAGTGTACACTACACTCGAGAACAAAGTAATTAGTAAAAGGTAAAGACCATGTAATCCTTGTTTAAAAAAAAACGAACTTGTAAATTCCAGAGCCTTTCTATGACCTTGTACTATATCTAAAACATTGCCCCCCACCCCTCCCCCACAAAAACCCTCAGCTAATTTCAGTTGTTACAAGCAAAATTAAGGATAATGTGTTTACGAGCAGACAATTATGCACAATTTGTTGCTATTTTCTCCGGACTCGTACAACAGACTATGCAAACAATTCACAGGTTTGTCATTACACATTCATGGTTGATCACACAAAAAAGGAATACTGTCTGCGACCATTTTGTCAGCTCTACCAATCATGTATAATACCTGTATGAATATTCTTGCCTGGAAAATTGTGAAGTTCGGGTTTTAGGACTTTTTATAACCGAAAAGAGTGGGGACAGTCTACAGAAAGTTGGCAGGTACATGTATGTTATAGGCTGGTGAATACTTACACATCGTTGCGGTATTTGTAGGTGGGTTCATGTGAGTAATCACTGCCGATGTCCGTCTTCTGGAAAGCCCAACTGAATGTGACTGGTCCTTGCTTCGTAATAGAGTACCTACATGAACAAAAATACAGATGAGAGTTTACTATGTTATAATAATTATTTCTTTTTCTCTGGTTGGGGCGGGGGGGGGAGGGTAGCTTTTCAAATAGTGATTCAATAGTTGAGCTACAGAATTTCTTTAAAACAAATTTTTTATTTTTATTTATAAAAATTTTTTCAAGATGGTAATGAAAATAAGAATCCTGCCGACATGCACCCCTGTTGGTTAGAAATCATTTAAAGTATGTAAAAAAAAAAAAGTGAATCTCAAAGGTTTCCAATTGACCCCTCGCACGCTCACCATGTTGGTGGGCAAGTAAGGTTTACGTGTATTAACGCCGCGTCGCCTTAAACGCGCACTTCACCGCATAACGCACAGCATACTCTATGCATAGAGTTACATGTACATATGAAAACGCATTTTTCTGATGATGACGTCAGGTGAAATGGGTCAATAGGCGACTTTTAAAAATGTTTGTGGTGTTCATTTGAATACTGCCCTCAACACGGCCAGATATACGGTGAGTACCCACTAACATGAATAGAGTAAAAATTATTGACGGAATCTTTATAGAATCATAATCTACAAGTATTAGGATACCTATGAAGTTAGGAGATCACTTAAACTAAGCAGGCCAGTGAGTGGGTCATGAAACAAAAATTTTTGTCCGAATTTTGCGCCATCGGGAAACTTGTCCAGATCTTGGGCCAGCACTGCCAACTTTAAAAGGCTTTAAACTGCAGCGTAGACAAAACATTCACAGAAACATAGGCCAAAATTCTTGCATGTAACAATGTGTTGTGCATCCTCATTTTCAAGATATTTTTGTAGCATTCCTTAAAGTAATTCCATTAGCGCAATGCGAAACTGCCATATTATTTTTTATTATTTTCACAGACCTAAAAAAATTAAGGACCAATACAATTAGGAACCCCCAAAAATTAGGAGACAAGTAATAAAAGGATAACTAGAACATAAGGAAACCTATGATACAATTTGGAAACAAATTAATCTTGTAGACAAACAAAATTAGGGCCAGGGGAATTTCCTCTTTTCCATATCTCACCTAAACAGCTGCTTCTCCTGAGTGCCAAACCACTCCTCGATGATCGGCGAGCCGTTGTCGTCGTCCTGGACGAAGAACAGCGCACAATTCCCAGTACATTCCATGCTGAACCAGAACGAGATGACCCCCAGCTCCTCTGCCTTTCCATCAAAGTACCCCTCCTCAAACCTCATCCCATCTAGTCCCAGATCCAGGACCAGGTAGACGTCGTCGGCATGACCCTTGCCGCTGTGGATGTGGTCGGCAGCAAGCTGCCATCCACTTTCATCGGAACATCCATACGCTGGTGACGGGTTGGCAGAAAAAGATTATTTGTGAATACATGTAGAGGAGTTGAAACCTACGGTTCTTTTCTAAAAGCCACACCAACTCAATTATAGATTATCATTACAAGTTGTTATTGCATACCTTACTAGATTGAATAGATCTTACATTGTACATTGGTATTTGATTTTTTATTTTCAATCTTTAGACTTAATACACAATGATTACAGGGGCTGTCAAGGTTATACAAAAGTATAAAAACTGTCGTCTAGAGATGTGTAAAACCAGACCGCTGTCAACGATGAAAATATATGAGTGAAAAAAAAATGGTTTTACATACATGTACTAGCTCTGTGGTAGAGTAAAATGCATGTAGATTTTTGTTCACAGGACTCTTGAAATACATTCAGTACTTAATACACATTGCTGTTTGGTAAAATAAAAGTGGTAGATAAATTGTTGTTGTGATTTATAAAGATATATCAAATTTGTTGAAAACCCCCCCCCCCCCCAGAAAACAGGTTAAGCAAGTTGCTGGTTTGTTGTTTTCATTTTCTTTTATTTTTCATTTATCTTCAACGCATTTTTTAAAAACTAATTATCTCACTGCAAAGTTAAGTTATTGCCGTATTGAACAAATTACACTGTTACTAATAAACAACCCATTACTTCTGACGTAACTTGCAAATTTGAAAAGAGCAACAGGGGGGTAGTTCGATCCAGTTGCTACTAGTCCAATCATGCAGTGTTCAGCTGACATCTACTGTAGATCAATTATTGTTCAGTCTAGTCGACTCTAGTCACCCACTTGAACTTGCTCCAAGAACCAAAAAAGTTCAGAAAAATTTCTTTGAAAGAATTTTTTTTAAACGGCCTGACAATTCGACCCTATCAGAGTCTTTCTAAAAGGCTAAATGACAACATAACACACATAACAAATATTTATTTGGTTTTACCCATATCGGTGTATACGGGTAAAACATCTGTGTATATGGGTAAAACAAAAATTAATACAACACACACAAACAGATATATGTAGGAATGAATATAAGATTCTGACTTACATGAGAGACTCAGGCATGTGGAGTCCATCTTAGGAGGCAACTGGTGCCATCTGATGTAGTCAATGCCATACACTGGAGCAGTGTTGGGAGGGCAAGGCTGGCAAGCTGTCGATACAAATGTCAAAGATAGCACAGGGCATAAAAATAAAGTCTTGTAACAACTTTTGGAACATCTTGTGTGTGTGTGTGGGGGGGGGTGTTCTATTAAAGCTGAGCGACAACTGCTTCAGGCCAATGAAGGGGCGCCATCATGCTAGCGTAGGTGTCACACGCAGGACCTTAGCACATGTTTTGCTGGTGCTTCAAATAGATGCTTCAACAACATTGGTTGATGATGCTTTTGATGCATACAAGACTCACAACGCTAGGAGCAGAGTAGCAAGAAAGGGCAGGATATACATGTAACAGCCACTCAGGTACTTCTAATAAAGATCTAGAACTTAAAGCCATTATACACTTTCGGTAAACAGTATTGTCCAAGTCCCACACTTCATGTATCACAACTTATATATAAAATAACAATCCTGTGGAAATTTAGGCTCAATCGGACATCGGAGTCGGGAGAAAATAACGGGAAAACCCACTCCTGTTTTCGCGCGTTTCGCCGAGTCATGATATGTGTTTATAACAAATCCGTAATTCTCGTTAACGAGAATTTATATTGTTTTACGGTTTTCTCAAAAAGTAAAGCATTTCATGGACTAATATTTCAAGAGAAGTCTTTCACAATTACCTTCTGTAAACCCTGTAAATTATTTGTAAATCTGTGAACTTTTTTTTTTTTTTCTGTACCGAAAGGGTCCAATGGCTTTAAATTCTTTGGTGCTTCTCACTTTATGGTCTTAAAGGAACACGTTGCCTTGGATCGGTCGAGTTGGTTTTTGAAAAGCGTTTGTAACCGTTTTTCATAAAATGCATATGGGTAGAAAGATGTTGTAAAAGTAGAATACAATGATCCACACAAACATACCTCAAAATTGCGTGGTTTTCCTTTTACCTCGTCGACTAACACGTCGGCCATTTATGGGGGTCAAAATTTTGACTCCCATAAATGGCCGACTGTGTTGGTTCGCACAGTAGAAGGAAAACCATGCAATTTCGAGGCAAACTTGTGTGGATCATTGTATTCTACTTTTAAAACGTCTTTCCAACCATATGCATTATATAAAAAACGGTTACAAACGCTTTTGTTTTGACCAACTCGTCCGATCCAAGGCAACGTGTTCCTTTAAACATATAAAAATAATTTTTTTGAAAGTTTCAATTTAGTTTTTTAATTTAGACAGTATTTTAACACCCTTTTGTTCATGTTAACTGTGCTGCATTTTTTTCTTTCTGTAATTTACAGTTTAAAAAAACTGAGCCAAATATATGTGGGGTGTTGTGGCCGAGTGGATAAGAGCACCAAATTCAAGCTCTGCTGATTCTGTTCAATCCCGGTCATGACAATTGTGTCCCTGAGCAAGATACTTAACTATAAATGCTTCTCTTCACCCAGGGGTAAACGGGTACCTGTTAGGGCAGAGATGGTTCTTGTGATTGATTTAGACGAGTAGCGCATTTGTTGCACAAGGCTGTATACTCCCCAGGGAGCTGAGATGGTTTAAGGAATGACTTAAGGCCAAGTGACCAGGGGTAATAATTCAAAGCGCCTTGGGACACCCTTAGGGAGTGAAAAAGCGCTATATAAAAACTTAATATTATTATTATTATTATCAAGGGTTTAAAACTCTATATTGACTGAATGCACTCACGTAGCGTTCCATCAGAGAACATGTTGCTGGGACAGATGGCACAAGTTGAGTGATTGAAGGCCGACATGCCTGGGTTACACGGAGGGCAGGTCTCCTGCTTTCCTGATGGCGGTAGCTGGTCCGCACCCTCAATGTCACTCCGACAGATACGAGGCTCGATCCACTTGTACATCAACTGAGTCTGCGAAACACAAAATTTCAAAATGTGAAATAATTTCACTTATAAATTTCACAGGACAAGAACACCTAGATATAACTTGCACAGACAAACTAGAAAAACTATTTAAAAAAAACAAAAAAACAAAAAAACACCCCAAAAAACAGCAGCACATGCTGACAATATCAGACATTTACACACTTAACAAAAACCCAAAACAGGAAGTCACCCTTTAAATGTTTTCCACAGACTGTACATAGATTGTAAGTTTGTGACAATAGTTACCAACCTTATTGTTCTCGTCACATGGTGTGTTTGTCTGATAGTAGTCAAATTCAGTGCACGGCTTCCTGTCTGTACACTCTGAGGCGCCAGGACCTGTGGAGAATGCAACAATTTTTTTTTTTTTAAAATAAGGCTGCAAAAATAGGACTGTTCTTGACAGGCACAATATTTTACTCCCTTTCAGCAGCCACTGCCAGAAACACTAGGGCAAAGCCCTTCTCTTAGCCATAAGTATAATTTGGTTCTTTTACGTGCAATACAAAACACATGGGACTAACGGCTTTACATGTACCTCCCAATTGAAGAGCGAAGCAATGCAGTGTCTTCCTCTTTACAAGTGTCATAACCGAAAACCAAGCTCTGCTGATCCAACCTGGCTAACATGGGCAGCGCCATTTCACCCGCTAGCTCTGCGTTACACTTCCAAGGGTTAGATCGAGCAAGGCATGCTGGGAAAAAATGGCGCGGCCAGATCGATCACCCCTGGGAACCAGGTTGCTGCTGATCAGAAACATCAGAGCTTGAGTCTTTGCTCTAAACCGCTCAGCCATGAAACACTATGATTTAGTTCTAGTTTGTATTACTAACACTATACTTTGTTTTAAACTAACAAACTTACTTGAGTACTGGGTGTTCTTATTACATTCAGTGCACTCTGAAGCACCAGACTCTCCAGAGTATGTGTTAGCAGGACACTTCTCGTACCTTGGTGGAGAAAATCACACAGACCCAAATTTACAAACAAAATATTCACTCTTGTTTCAAAATTGTTAATTTAGGTGTTTTGGATCATAAATAATGGTGCTGAACTGCCTATAGCCATCAGACTAGCTCCGTCATGTCGTGGTCTAGTGGGTTCGAATCCCACCCGAGTGATTTGCCTCTGGATTTTGTTCATTGAACTCAGAAAAGTACCGAGTATATAGTGCACATCGACGTAAGGGTAAAAAAACAACTTATCAAGTATTTTTCTTTAAACTTGGACAACATCTAGTTGGTAGTTTAGCGTAATGGTTTCTTTTCTCGCCTTCCACCGCAATGACCCTGTTCAAAATCCTGTCAAGGACAGTATACGGTTTGGGTTTTCAGCCCCTACTCGATTGGGCTGGTATTGCGGAAAATAATTGTCTGGGGTGCTCGTCCCACATCTTAAAAGGAAACTTCCTCGTCTTCTCTTCGAGGATGCATGGCTAGTACAGTGATCAACTTTGCTTTTCTGAGAATCATTGGCTTCACAACCACAATTAGCCTAAATAAGTCAAAACTTACGAGTATGAGCCTTTGCTGCCGACAAAGGTACCCGGCTTGGTCTTGGTGCATTCGGAGGTGAAGCTGAGTCCCATAACCTTGATCTCTTTGATGAGTACAGGGTTGGGTTTAGCGTTGTGGAGAGTAGTCAGTCCAATGCCCATTGTCTTCCATGTGATCACATTCATACCTGCTTCCAGGTCCAACTAAAATAATAATCAAGAAAAAATATCTAAAGAGATTATTTTTGGTTCATAGAATGCACACTCATATTGAGAGAGAAGAAATATTAATGATAAGCGTTTTAAAACAAAATTTGCTTTGCCGAAACTTGTATCAAAGTATAGTATTTTTGGCAGGTGTTTGTGGCCGATTTGTTAAGGAGAATTGCATTAGGGGAGTCAGGAAGGGTCTGGTGAGCACTGACGGGATCTGGTGAGATTTAGCTGGGGTGTGATGAGAAGCTGGTGGGGTCTGGTAAAATATTGGTAGGGTCTGGTGAGAATTGGCTTGGGTCTCGTGAGGCACTGGTAGGGTGCGATGAAATTAGGCGGGTGTCTGGTGAGGTGCTGGTGGGGTCTGGTGAAACAAGGCTGGGGTCCGTTGAGAGGCTGGTAGGGTCTGGTAAGATGCTGTTATGGTCTGGTGAGATTCGGCACGGGTGCGGTGAAATAAGGCTGGGGTCTGGTGAGGCGCTGGTTGGGTCTATTGACATTGAGCTGGTGTCTGGTGAGGCGCTGGTTGGGTCTAGTGAAATAAGGCTGGAGTCTGGTGAGGTGCTGGTAGTGGTAGGGTCTGGTTAGATATTGGTAGGGTCTGGTGAGATTCGGCACGGGTGCGGTGAAATAAGGCTGGGTCTGGTGAGGCGATGGTAGTGGTAGGGTCTGGTAAGATATTGGTAGGGTCTGGTGAGATTCGGCACGGGTCTGGTGAGGTCCGGGTAGAGTCTTGTGTGGAGCTGGTCGGGTCTGGTGAGGCGCTGGTAGGGTCTGGGGAGGCGCTGGTGGTAGGGTCTGGTGAGATTTGGCGGGTCTCTGTTGAGATTTGAGATTCACCTGGGGTCTGAAAAGCCTGACTTGTTCTTGTGAGACTTACCTTATACGTTTTCCATTGTCCCTCTCCGGTTGGGTCTGGCCATCTGTTGCCTACTGAGCTTGTCTCACAACGCTCATTGGTAACCTACAAGAAACACATTTAGAAAATTACCAGCCAAGATTAAAGATTCAGTGTACATCATGTACACCAGGGTTCTGCCCAGGATTTCTTAAGTGGTGGAAAAATGTTTCCCTGGAAACCATTTTGAGATGGATCAGTTAAATGGTAGATCATATAAAAAGACTCAAATTAAAGAAGTGTTAAAAATTATTGGCTTTGGATACCATTTTTACTGGTGAAAACTCAATTTTATATTTCATTGAAAACTGCAAGTGTAACTAAAGAATTTGGAAAATGTGTGGTCGGACACAGAAGAAATTCTGTTTGGGGAATCCTGAGTGCCAGGTAAGTTTTTCTAGCATCGACCACTGTGGGCAGAACCCTGACGTGTTTTCCTTTTGATGCATTGGTTTTGATCTAACTCAAGTGCAATAAAAGTTCAGGTTTATTCTTAAACGACGGGTTTGTGTTATGAAAGGCTCTTTTTTTTATGTTTCTGTTACTAAAAAAGCTGTATTTTTGAAAAGTTTTTCGAACAACATCTGAAAAAATCTGTACTGTGTGGAAGCTCTGATAAAAAAAATGAGCTGAGGTGCACTGTTGAATCTTACCGACACATGGAAGATGGTATCACTGGTCGCAAGAGAGTATGTGAACTCTACATAGCCCTCCTTCATCAGGTTGGCTGCGTACACCAGCTTGGCGATACACTGGTCCCCCGGTGAACGGATGTGCGACCCTTTCAGCTCCCACATGGAACTGTGTAAGAATGAATGAACATGAAATGATGAATCAACAATATACAGATCATGGACACGTTTCATGCGCAACTCTGCATACCGTAAGCAAATAATTGGCGCATACTGTAAGCAAAGAACTGGCGTTTTTTCAAGCATATTTCACTGGTAAGTTTTCACGAAGAAGTGGTGCTTGTATGGAAGCAGGGAATTCAGCATTAATGTCAAGCATATTATTTCAAAGGATTAGCAGGGACTTTTTGCTTGAGCGCATGCGTACTCCAATTAGACATTCTTTCCTAAATACACAGCTAGCAAGAAAATTTATGCTTGCCCTGTAAGGTAAGCAAAGAACACAGAAGCACAGAATTTGGCGGTGTGCAAAGCCAAGAATCTTTGGCTCAGTTGTGTTCTAATTCATGATGGTACATGTACATGTATCTATGCTAACTATGAAAGCAAAACAATGCAGTGATCAGTTAATAAAAAAGCAAGTGAAAATTAAACATTTAAAATAAACCAAATTAATTTGTTTTCCATTTTTTAAATTCTGTTATTCTCTGAGCGCTTTGCGCTATATAAATGATGTGATTATTAATAAGGAAAATTAAAGACACTGGACACCTTTGGTAATTGTCAAAGACAAGTCTTCCCACTTGGTGTATCTCAACATGTGCATAAAATAAATAACAGTGAAAATTTGAGTTCAATTGGTCATCTAAGTTGCGAGATAATAATGGAAAAAAAAACACAAAAAAAACCTTGTCACACGAAGTTCTGTGCTTTCAGATGCTTGATTTCGAGACATCAAAATCTAATTCTGAGGTCACAAAATCAAATTCATAGAAAATTACTTTTTTCTCAAAAACTACGTCACTACGAAGGAGCCGTTTCTCACAATGTTTTATACTATCAACATCTCCCCATTACTCGTTACCAGCAAGGTTTCATGCTTAAATAGTTATTTTGAGTAATTACCAATAATGTCCATTGCCTTTAAAATAATAATTTCAATACAATGAACGAAGAAGGAACACTCACTGATTGCATGGTCTTTCATCGTTGTCCATCATTCCGTAGTCTGGTTCCGTCGTCTCTTCAACCAAGAGGAACCCGTCAGGAAGGGTGGTCCAATCTTGAAACAGCTCCCCTCCACCTAGTGAGAAGGTACCCACTGGGCACTTCTGACACTGCTGGCTGTCATCCTTGTCCAGGTACTCCCCAGGGCCACATGAGAAATCTAGGATTAAATCGTTAGTCGTTGTTAGAAAGGGCTTTTGAAACCTTTTGTAGATCAAGCTTTTTTTGCGACGACATGAATCCCTTCTCATTGTGAATGAAGATCTTCATCTATGTATAAGTAATATAATTTACCTACGTTAGTCCTCAAGTTCTTGAGAAAACAAAATTACAGAGCAATGTTTGCAGGAGAGTCACGTAAAACTGTTGTACATTATGCTAAAACAATTGTTGTCTCACTGAAACAAAAAATATTTGAATGAAACTACAGCACCTCAGCAAATAATATTTGAAGGGGAAGCTTTCTAACATCATTACCTTTAAACTGTGTAAGTTTAATTGTACATAAATTGTAAATCTGTGGAAATTTGTGTCTCTTGTGTAAGTCCTGCTTAGGCCTGGAATTTCATCTTCCAGAGGCAAATGTAATTTTCTTTACCCAAATTGGAAAAATCTTGAAGTCTATGAGAAACTTTACAATGCCCTAGGGCCTTTGTCTTAGTCAAAGAGTTAAAAAAAAACCAGTGCATTCAATTAACTTCATTTCAATGCACTTCAATTCAATTGACTTAATTATCTTTCACTGGAAATTCATTTCGGCCTTCACGTCAACAAGTTATGAATACATCAATATTTAGTGTATTATTTTTTACATTGGGGATAAATAATATGTTAATTGTTTTTACCCTTCATGCCCTTACACTTTTTTTTGTGTCAGGAAAAAATATTATAACAAAATATTAACATTAACAATTTCAGCTGAAAAAAACACAAAATACTTCACAGTTATATAAAAGGAATGATACAAAATGTTATAGAAAATGATTTAATTAAGCTTAAAAATCAATGATAAATTTGAAACTACACGTGTTTATTAATTTTACTAATTTCTCGGGTTGAACAAAGAAAAAATATTACAGCAGAGTTTGAACCTGAGACCTCCAGCACACTACCCGGAGGGCACATTACAAAATTCATACCATTTCATGGCTCTGACTTGTCAATTTGTCTTTGTCCAACCCCAAAATTGAATGAAATTTACCTAAGTCAGTTTCCTTCATTAATTGGTTATTATTACTAAACTTCATGTGATGCCATGTACATTGTTCGTACATAATGTATATGTACATGTACCATACAACAACCATAGGCAAGATTTATGCAGGCAGGCCAAGTGCAACTTGCAAGGTTGACTACATGTGCATGTATGTAAACCCAATTAAGGGATGCTTAGCCTACATGTAATTGTGCCAGGCCTAAAAGTACAACCATGTGTAGTGTACACTTGACATTATGTGGCCCATTGGTTTGGCTTCCCTGAAATGACAACCATTTATTTGGAACTACCAGCATCTAGGCCCTATACCTTTGTTTACAAAGAGAGTGACAATGCAACATGTGTAGGGCACCAAAAGAGGATTTTGTTGCATTGTAAAGTGAACTGGTTTTAGCCAGCTGCATTGACACTGGACATCTACATGTATGTACATGTACCTGTACTGTACCTTGCTTAATGCATTGCATTGAAAATTGCTGGGACGGAGACTATCACCAAGGCGAAGTACAGTACATTTTAGAACCCGGCTAAATGCAGCACCATAGCCTAGCACAACAAAACACTTCATACATTGTACATTACCAATTCTCAAGAGAAATACATGTACATGCACTCACTGACTTCTGGTTAATACTGTCAAAGATTCATGAGCAATTATACAGCCGTGGAGCGTTTGAAGATTCTACAAATCAACTGTTCCTAATTGATTTCCAAAATTGAGATATTAAACCAGAGTTACACATATTAAGGGAGAATACTGTGTATTATGTACTAAGCTTGGGCGATATCGATTTATTTTATTCACGACATATCGCCGACAATATATAACGATATTCGATATAATCGCGATAAATTAAATTTGACATCAGTCGTCAAACTCCAAGTGAAAGTTGTAGAAGAGACAGTCATAGCATAAGAGAGGTGTTCTAATGACCTATTCTTCTGGTTTTACTCCAAACCTATGGGGTGCGAGATGTCTCAGCTAGCAAATACATCGCGATATTTAATCGATATCGCGATATATCGATATTTCGATTAAAACCAAATCCATCCGATATCGAAATCGTTTCCAAATTAATATCGCGATATTCGATAATATCGTGATATCGCCCTTGAAGCTTATTATGTACAATGTACAATTTGAATGTACTTATAAAACATGTTCATTCAAGCTGTGTGTACATTGTAGTACCCACAGAACCGTAGGTTTGTGTACATTAAAAACATCTGTTTACGTACACGTACATGTAGTGTACCTTGTACAAGTGCATACTATTACATTGTACGCGTCTCTTCTTGGGAGCATGGCAGTGACTCATTACTCCCAGCCATCTAGTCATATGGAACACCAAATCTGAGATATTAAAATTATAATAACACTTTAACCAGGCTGTGATAATTAGGGATATACATGTATAAAATACATGTATGCCATTATGATTCAAAAGATGAGTAGTAAAAGCCAGCTTTGATAATTGTACATTACATGCAATATAGGGCTCATACCATGGAGGTAATTGTGTACATGTATACAACCAGTCCTGGGGTGGGTTTCACAAAGAGTTAGGACTAGTCTTATCTCGAGTTAGGACCAGTTACTCGTCCTAACTTAGGACCATCCATGCAATTTGTATATCTCCTAGGACTAGTCCTAAGTTAGGACTAGTCCTAACTCTTTGTGAAATCGACCCCTGATCTATTGTACAATGTAGCCTGTAAGAACTTATCTTTTGAAAAGATACAAAGATACAATGTGCACATAATCCCACACATACATGTGATGCCCCTTTGGACACAAATTACGTAAAATTTGAGAAAGTAATTGCGATTTAAAACTGCCTAAAAAAATTGTTAGCATTTTGCTAGTATGTGAACGTGATGTACAGTTATACATGTGATGTATATAAAACTCTCTGCACATTATACATACATGTGATTGACACAATAACAAGCAAATGATAATTGATTCAATCGCAAACTAAATTGTACATTACACATGTTAGAAACAAAAACACAAAAAAGAATAATAATAATAAGACAGAAAAGGAACAACATTGCTTCCAGAATCCAGACTGCAAAGCCATTCACTGTTTACTTATTATAATAATGATGAATATCAATCAAATTCAGTGCAAGACTCGAATTACATGTTTTGTGTACACAATGCATCATTTGCATGGTGAGTGTAGGGCAAAATAATGATAAACACTGAACAAAGAAGTGCAAGCCCAGCACATGTAATAACGAGAAGTAATTAATTTGCCTGCGCTAAGGCGCTATCTATCTCTACCATCTGGCAAACTTTCATTACAGTGCCACTCAGAAGGTACATCAAGCACAAAATCCAAGCTGGCCCTTCATGTTTGTATGCAGTACATGCACTCTGTACATAATGGAATTATTTGTCTTTGAGAGGGCGAGGCTAATTTCATTTTGATAAAGGCATTTAACTTGGAAAATCTTAAAGTCTATTGGAGAGGTTTGGAAGGCAATAAGCCAAAGACCAGGGGCAACAGAGACCAGGGGCAACAGAGACCAGGGGCAACAGAGACCGGGGGCAACAGAGACCGGGGGCAACAGAGACCGGGGGCAACAGAGACCGGGGGCAACAGAGACCGGGGGCAACAGAGACCGGGGGCAACAGAGACCGGGGGCAACAGAGACCGGGGGAAACAGAGACAGGGGGCAACAGAGACCGGGGGCAACAGAGACCGGGGGCAACAGAGACCGGGGGCAACAGAGACCGGGGGCAACAGAGACCGGGGCAACAGAGACCGGGGCAACAGAGACCAGGGGCAACAGAGGCCAGGGGCAACAGAGGCCAGGGGCAACAGAGACCAGGGGCAACAGAGACCAGGGGCAACAGAGACCAGGGGCAACAGAGACAAGGGGCTACAGAGACCAGGGGCAACAGAGGCCAGGGGCAACAGAGACCGGTGGCAACAGAGACCAGGGGCAACAGAGACCAGGGGCAACAGAGACCAGGGGCTACAGAGACCAGGGGCAACAGAGGCCAGGGGCAACAGAGACCGGTGGCAACAGAGACCAGGGGCAACAGAGACCGGGGGCAACAGAGACCGGGGGCAACAGAGACCGGGGGCAACAGAGACCGGGGGCAACAGAGACCAGGGGCAACAGAGACCGGGGCAACAGAGACCAGGGGCAACAGAGACCAGGGGCAACAGAGGCCAGGGGCAACAGAGGCCAGGGGCAACAGAGACCAGGGGCAACAGAGACCAGGGGCAACAGAGACCAGGGGCAACAGAGACAAGGGGCTACAGAGACCAGGGGCAACAGAGGCCAGGGGCAACAGAGACCAGGGGCAACAGAGACCAGGGGCAACAGAGACAAGGGGCTACAGAGACCAGGGGCAACAGCGACCAGGGGCAACAGAGACCAGGGGCAACAGAGACCAGGGGCAACAGAGACCAGGGGCAACAGAGACCAGGGGCAACAGAGACCAGGGGCAACAGAGACCAGGGGCTACAGAGACCAGGGGCAACAGAGACCAGGAGCAACAGAGACCAGGGGCAACAGAGACCAGGGGCAACAGAGACAAGGGGCTACAGAGACCAGGGGCAACAGAGACCAGGGGCAACAGAGACCAGGGGCAACAGAGACCAGGGGCAACAGAGACCAGGGGCAACAGAGACCAGGGGCAACAGAGACCAGGGGCAACAGAGACCAGGGGCAACAGAGACCAGGGGCAACAGAGGCCATGGCCTTTCAGGTCTGTTACATTGTGTACTTTGTTACATTGAAACCCACCCAAAGCAAATGTACTAGGGACTAAAAACCCAATTTACATATGTTAATTGCAAGGCTTTGGTTTAAACCTGCCGAGGCCTGGTTCTTTATAATTTACCTTGACTTCGTCTCGGTAAAATTATCAAGAACCAGGCCTCGTTGGGATTAAACCACTAGTTGAAAACCTCTTCACCACACATTGATTCCCTTATTTATGGCAACTGCTGTTTCTATCATAGTTTTAAAAATCTGTGGAAAGATTTTAAGTAAAAATATCCCTCATCATCCAATGGCCACTTTACAGTTATCTTATATTGATGAATAATATATTGTTGGATTGAGTTATGATCACCATGATCTATTATTTTTATAGGCCTAATGTTAGCCATGTTTTTTTATGTCCATAAATAATGTCCTTTTATATCGTCTGTTTCATAATACGCACAGGCATCAGGAGATTAACTTGATAGTAATTTAGTTTGTGCTACTTTTTTATTTCTCTCCTATGTTTACGGTAGGCCCCTATGTTTTCTTTCAATATTTTTTATTGGTTTTAAACTTGAAATTGCGTTTAAACTTGAAATTGTCGTCCACGACTACTGTACAATTAGGTAAATGAGCGAAAAGTTAAAAATTTGGACTTGCAGCTCTCCAAAATATTCAATAAATTGTTCAACTTACTGCAGTCAACGGCCCTCTTAGGCGCTTCGGGGGATCCTCCCACGCAGAAATCTGGCTCGGGAACAGAAACACGCCATCTCACACCATTCTTGTCACACTCGGTGTATTCATAATGGAAATCCGACTGTAAAATCACAATATATTGGTCAGTGATAAGTCAGTGTAAAGGAAGTTTCGAAGCAATGATTATTGATTGGGAATTTGTTATGGCAAAACACTTGGAAAAGTAATCACATCTACTGAGAGTCTATGGGCGTAGGGCCAAGAAGCGGAGGGAGTCTAGCGTATTGCATTGGCACTATTTACGTGGCTCCTACATATGACTAGCCCTAAGTGAGGACGAGTTACTCATCCTAGCTTAGGAGTAGTCTTAAGTTTTTCATAACTCTCTCAGGACCAGTCCAAAGTTAGGATTTCAATCAACCCCTGGCTGGTTGAGACGGGTTGATGAAGGAATAAATAATACATGTAATAAGACAGTTAAGGGAATACAAGCAGATGGATTATTTCAAAGGTAAACTTAAATGAGCAATGTTGCTATTTTACTGGTCAAATTAAAGGAACACGTTGCCTTGGATCGGTCGAGTTGGTCTTTGAAAAGCGTTTGAAACCGTTTGATATAAAAGGCATCGGTAGAAAGATGTTGTAAAAGTAGAATACAATGATCCACACAAACATGCCTCGAAATTGCCAGTTTTCCTTTTAGTTTTTACCTCTACTAGGCTCTAGACTAAACAGTAACACGATCGGCCATTTATGGGAGTCAAAAATGGCTGACTGTGTTAAACCGTGCAATTTCAGGGCAAATTTGTGTGGATAATTGTATTCTACTTTTAAAACCTCTTCCTAACCAATGCATTTCATACTTGTACGCCGTAAATGGTTAAGAACGCTTTAAGTTTTTATAGACCAACTCGTCCGACCCAAGGCAACGTGCTCCTTTATAAGTTTATTCAAATATAAGTTAAATATTATTTTTTATAAGAAATACATTAAACAAAAGTAACAACTTCAACAGTACACTACACTCATCATGCTCATTTACAATTAACCTTGTTCTTACAATTTACACAAATACAAATAGAAACACAAATGTAAAATGTACACAAAAAAGTCCTGTTAACACTAATTTGTGAAACTATTTATGTACGAAATTAGTATAATAACTTACTGGATGACAAGTAGGTTTGTCCTGTTTTCGTTTCGATTCTTCCACCTTGTCATCACCTCCAGCCGCTGCAGACTGGGCAATTAAAACGACCAAAATAGCACAAACAATGGTCCTTGATAAAAATGGCTGCCATCTGCTGGCTTTTCTATCTCGGACAGACTGTGTCATGATTGATTTTCGGTCCTTTTAAAAAGGCCAAAACAAAATTCGGACGTAGAATAGGTGTCTTCACGGTAATCCGGGTAATGTCCAATTGTTTCAGAAGAAAATGAGATGAAAATCGGGATGAAAGAGTTAATTCGACAATATGCTGGCTCTGCAATATTACTCTGCGTACGTTTACACTATCATCTCCCACTCTAGTTAAAATACGCAGTAAACACCCCATTCAGCAGCCGGCCAGCTAGCCTCCTCGCTCGAACACAGTATCATTATCGCATCGTACAAAAACACTTTTGTGGGAACGAGGCTGTGCATCTATTTTCTCCCGTCTGGTGTTATCCCTACAATATATGTGCAGTAACCTTTTTACATGCGACGTTTAGTAACCGCACAAGAAAATTGCGATGACTCGAGAAAAGTTTTTGCGCGTCTCATTTTATTCATTGTCGATAGACAGTCAGTTGGTTGGCATGGGCGGCCGAATCTAGTAAAACAATATTAACATGTAAACAAAATTCTTAATTTACTGCAAATTTTCAATTAAATTGCCCCTATCACTATCAAAGCCACAACTGGGCTCTTCTTGCAAAAGAAATCACGAGTTCCGCAGGCCCGCTTGTAGTTTCTTTCCGGGACCTAAATAATTCGCCATGCAACTTATCCGAAACTGAGGCCTGGCGAGCACAGAGCACAGAGCACAGAGCAAGCACCAAGCCTCCCTCGTCAGTCGTCAAGCGACAGCTTTTTCCGGGTACATCACAAAACAATAATTTTCTGGCGCTGGCACGGGATTGGATTGGGACTTGAGTTAAGTATAGGGTCCTGGGTTCGGGTTGCCGGGGGGGGGGGGGTCGGAGGTCATTGGCGCCGCCTACTAGCCCCATGACGAGCCCCCTCCTCCCCAACCCCTAGTAAAAACAACCACAAGTCAACAACTGAACAGTTCGATACCTCAAAGGTTGCACCACCTGGTCTGCCGGCCCTTAGGCTTGTTTCCAAGTCTGCGGATCGTGGTTTTTGTCTGAAAGTGATGCCAATATAAACTTGCATGAAAATATCTTGTTGATTAACCCAGTAAAATTAATAGCCGTAATCTCAGACTTGTAACAAGTCTACTCTGTCTTGATCATTAGTGCCCTCCTCTTTGCTGGAGCAGATTTCTACCCCAGATTTTTCCATCAAAATGTTCGATCGGCCCATCCCAGTCCCTGTAGACTAGGTAGAAGAGCTGTGACGACGGTAACCTAATTTCAGCTTTTATAGCGCCATTTACATTCATATTCCACTCATCAAAACACACATTTTAGTGACAAAAGCTTTATTTTGACAAAATAGGTGACTTTTAAGCGGTCAAACATAGCTAATGGGGCATGAAAGTTAAAGGCTGGCTCACTCTATGACGAATAGGGGGGGGGTGGTGCGGCGAGCTATAAGCTACGTATTGCAATTTTGAATTTGTCGACAATCATCGTGTGTTTCCGTCAATTGTCGCTGACGAGTCGCTAGCGACTGCATACGGCCGCAAAAATCAGTCGCGTCCGTCGGCAAATTTTCAACATGTTGAACTTTAATATACGGCAAAAAAAATCGTTGTGATTCCGTTCAGACTTTGTTGGAGAACGCAACCCTCGTTTCTTTGACGCAGACGGTCGCAATTTATCAGTCGCTTATGGAAGAGTGGGAACGCAAAACTCGACTATTAATACGACTCGCACACACACATGCTTTGTTGGTGTCGGCCGTTGAGTCACGTCATAGTCGCCGCAACCCACTGTCAGCCGCTGGCCCTTGCCGCCAGCCAATTCGCTGAAGGTCGTTCCCACCCGTCAGCGAATTTTGGTTTTCCCCCTTTTGCCGTCGCTTTGGCCGCAAACGTTTTGTGATTTTCACGTTCGTCACCTTCCGTTGGGTCTTTTCCGCTACATGTGATCTGAGCCAGCTTTAAGATGGTGGAATTTCGACGGTTGGCCCAAGATCAAATGAACTTGGAGAGGAAAACAAAAGGTGTCGGATGTTCTCCTTTATGATATGCAAATGAGATGCTAAAAAGCTAGAGATAATTAGGTGAGTAAAGGATGGGGAGATAGGAAAGATTTATAGCGACAAACAACCCGAGATTAATTTATTGATTTTCTTGTCTCTAGATCAACGTCAGAAGAGATTCCTTTTTCATCCAAACACTATTTTTTATCTTTTACACAATTTAAATTAATTGCTTACAATATTCTCTCTGCACCTCGTCCTAAGCATCATCAGAAAATTGTTTTAGATTTGAATTCAAACAAGAATTTGCGATTTGCCAGCTTACACATTCCTCTCAGAGATTCCTTTACAAGTCAAGTTGGCTGATTTGTAAATTAGAGACTAAAACAAAAATGTTCTTGGTTTTCAGGTCTGCGAAAAATATGAAAGAATCTATTGTTTTTCGCCCAACAGTTCAAATGAAAATTGAAACTACTTTGCCTAAAACAAAAAGACAACAATCCAATTCCGAAGAAATCTCAACTTTGGGCTGGTGAATCTTTTGAGCACAAAATGTCCACGATTGGCTACTGTTTCTGGCACTTGAGCGTAATTTCTATGTTCTTTTTTACTCATGGTGATTTAACAGTGTTGATTAAAATTATCTCTCTCCGTAAATACACGTTAAAGGTTTCTCGGACTTCACAAACTGGGTGTGGTCGGCCTCGTAGCGGGTGCCATTGTTGATTTGGCAAATTCGCTCCCCTGTCACAAAATGCTGCACGTTGAAGGAGCGGCATCTGGGGTCGTAGTCACACACCGTGGCACATACACGGACGTTGCTGGTCGGTATCTCTCGTAAGGTGTGGCCGGTCAGACACGAAGCCAGCAGGCGCCATTGCTTCAACTTGGCCTGTGTTGCAACGACTTCCTTGCCCTTGCAGATAATGTGATATTCATTCGAGCACGGAGCATCATTCCATTTACCACCCCATACGAGTGAGGATGATAGCTCAACACAGTTTTCGCTAGTTCCGCCGTTTGGCTCATGCGGCGTCTTCCAGTTTCTATACCCGCCGTTGTCTGACGTACAGTCCCACTGTCCTTCATTCTCTAAATCATTGCAATTCATCCACGCCCGATAACTGGTTTTACTCAGTAAATAGTTATTTTCTTCCAATGATGAAGGCGCAACCATCTCCCCTCCTAACTCCTGACATTTCAATCTCCCTTCTTGCCAAGTCATTCGTTCTTCAAGAAGTTTGTAGCAAGAGCCGCCCCATGACTCCCAGCCGAATGGACACAACATCTGAGGCTTACACGAATGAGCAGAACTCATACCAATGGTGAAGAGAATCAACAAAACAGAAGGCAAACAAAATCCTCCCATTATTTCAAGAGAGCTATCCAGTGGCTAAAAAGTCAGCACACAACCACTTCAATATTGTTTCTAAATCTTGTAAAGTTCAAACAAATCTCTTTTTCTGTTATTTCTCGGTTGTTATTGTTTTATCAGCAAAGCGTTTTATGAAAACACCAAAGGATAGAATTCAGGTCGGCTCTGATGCGATCGAGGTTTCTCAGAAAGCTTAGTGAGGAATATCCAGCGTGCCATTGGCTTATGCACTTCGATGTCTTGAAGAAAACGTTTAAGTTTCCAAGATGATTTCAAGCTCAATTGAAAGAGGGTAGAACTCAGGCACAGTCTCTGGTGCAGATGGCATGAGGTTCAATTTTGGTCAGGAAGCTCAGTGAGGAATATTTGGTGTGTCGTCGGTTTAAATATTGCTATTAACTAAACCTATACGCAACTTCCTTTGGATGACAATTTTAATTAGTTACCATGGCGAAAAAGACGGGCCCAGTAACAATGGAGGGAAGAAAGAGCGTGCACGAAATTTGAGTCTTCACCACAAATCGGCCAAGAAGACGTCCTTGCAGTATTGTGTAGCTAATTATCTACTCTCTAGAATATTGAACCACGCACGTCAATTGCACTGCAAATCGCCTGAGAAACCACCAAAGCGTTTCAATTGGCCAAGATTCTTCACAATGGAAGAGTTGTTGTATTGTTGCCATGGGCACCGCACTTTTTTTAGGCAATTGAGGGTCCAGCTAATTTTACTACCAGGCAAGAAACCGCTAACATGTCTCACTTGTATTGCAGAAAATATATCTTTGGTCTTGGCGACTGCTATAAAACATGGTTGCAATATTATTAAAGACAATTTCGCGTGACATTGTTTCCCTTATTCTTGCATTCAGTTTGGAGTAGTTGAGTGGACTGATGTTCCCACATGTGACCAGTGACCTCATGCTTATTCATAAATGTATAGCAAAAGGTAATGATAAGGTCATTAAAGCGTTGGGAGATAGGACAACATATTATGTATTTTCTACAGTTTTTATACATATTTTTTATTTGATATGGTATTTGATGTGCAATTTGTATGACGTTTTTGTCCTTGTGCCCTTATGTGCCTTTGTTATTTTTATTGTCTGGATCGCCTTTAGATAGTGATTATTTTCGCTCTTTGGTTATCCGCAGGCTTGGTCTCTGTGTAGTCTTATTTTTATTGCCTACTCTTTGTATGTGCTGCTTGTCTGGAAATAAATAAATTAATAAATAAATAAATAAATAAATAAATAAATAAATAAATAAATAAATAAATAAATAAATAAATAAATAAATAAATTAATTAATAAATATACCGACGGATAACCATACCCGTGGTGAGTATGAATACATTAAAACGATTAAACATCGATAATGAGGAATGAAAGTTAAAGGCTGACGAAATGACGAATAGGGGGAGGACGCGGGGGGGGCGAGCTACATTAAGCCGCCAATCATCGTGTTGCCGTCATTGTCGCTGACAAGTCGCTAGCGACCGCACAGACGGCCGCAAAAATCAGTCGCGTCCGTCGGTAAATTTTCAACTTGTTGAACTTAAATATACGGCAAAAGAATTCTTTGTGATTTCGTTCAGACTTCGTTGGAGAACGCAACCCTATAGCTCATTTCTTTGACGCATACTGCTGCAATTATCAGTCGCTTGAAGTTTCCATGCCGTGCGATTCCGTTTCTTAGTCGCTTTGAGGTCGTTACAATTTCGTTGGTAGTCGTTGCCTGAGTAGATGACCAGAACATTGTGAAGAGTAGGAACGTCAAACTCGACTATTTATACGACCCGCACCCCCACACAGGCTTGGTGTCGGCCTTTGAGTCACGTCATTGTCGCCGCAACCCACCGTCAGCCGCCGTTCCTTGCCGACAGCCAATTCGCTGAAGGTTGTTCCCACCTGGTAAGAGTATTTTGGTTTTCCCCCTTTTGACGTCGCTTTGCCGTCAACGTTTTGTGATTTTCACGTTCGTCACCTTCCGTTGGGTCTTTGTCGCTACTATGTGAGCCAGCTTTAAGATGGGGGAATTTCGACGGTTGGCCCAAGATCAAATGAAGGAGAGGAATACAAAGGGTGTCCGATGTTCTCCTTTATGATATGCAAATGAGATGCTAATAAGCTAGAGATAATGGGGCGAGTAAAGGATGGGAAGACAGGAAAGATTTATAGCGACAAACAACCCGAGATTAATTTATTGATTTTCTTGTCTCTATATAGATCAACGTCAAAAGAGATTCCTTTTTCATCCAAACGCTATTTTTTATCTTTTACAAAATTTTTACTAAACAAACTTTGCTAACAATATCCTCTCTGCACCTCGTCCTAAACCTCATCAGAAAATTGTTTTAGATTTTAATTCAAAGAAGAATTTGCGATTTGTCAGCTCACACATTCCTCTCAGAGATTCCGTCACCAAATCATGTTGGCTGATTTGTAAATTAGAGACTAAAACAAAAATGTTCTTGGTTTTCAGGTCTGCGAAAAATATGAAAGATTTGTTTGTTTTTCGCCCATATTTTAAATGAAAATTTAAACTACTTTGCCTAAAACAAAAAGACAACAATCAAATTCAGAAGAAATCCCAACTTTGGGCTGGTGAATCTTTTGAGTACAAAATGTCCACGATCGGCTGTTGTTTCTAGCACTTGAGCGTCATTTCTATGTTCTTTTCTACTCATGGTGGTTTAACAGTGTTGATTGAAATTATCTCTCTCCGTAAATACACGTGAAATGTTTCTTGGACTCACAAACTGGGTGTGGTCGGCCTCGTAGCGGGTGCCATTGTTGAGTTGGCAAATTCGCTCCCCTGTCCCAAAATGCTGCACGTTGAATGAGCGACATCTGGGGTCGTAGTGGCACACCGTGGCGCAGGCACGGACGTTGCTGGTCGGTATCTCTCGTAAGGTGTGGCCGGTCAGACACGAAGCCAGCAGGCGCCATTGCTTCAACTTGGCCTGTGTTGCAACGACTTCCATGCCCTTGCAGATAATGTGATATTCATTCGAGCACGGAGCATCATTCCATTTTCCACCCCATTCGAGTGAGGATGAAAGCTCAACACAGTTTTCGCTAGTTCCGCCATTTGGCTCACGCGGCGACTTCCAGTTTCTATACCCGCCGTTGTCTGACGTACATTCCCACTGTCCTTCATTCTCTAAATCATTGCAATTCACCCACGCCCGATAACTGGTTTTACTCAGTATATAGTTATTTTCTTCCAATGATGAAGGCGCAACCATCTCCCATCCCATCTCCTGACATTTCAGTCTCCCCTCATGCCAAGTCATTGTTTCTTCAAGAAGTTTGTAGCAAGAGCCGCCCCATGACTCCCAGCCGAATGGACACACCATCTGATGAGGCTTACACGAATGAGCAGAACTCATACCAATGGTGAAGAGAATCAACAAAACAGAAGGCAAACAAATTCCTCCCATTATTTCAAGAGAGCCAACAGTCTTTCTGAATTTCTTTGTTGTGGATAAAAACAAGTTATTTCGTAAAGCACTCTTGAACACACCGATCTCGTAATCTGACGGAAAGAGCCAATCACAGCGGCAGTGGACAAATATTGCAATGTCGTTTGGGGAAAAAAATATCGCTCCCCGGCCTCCCCCATCATACGCACACACGCATAGACAGACCACGGATAAATTTACCTTATTTTTTTAGTAAAGTTAACGTTTGATAACCTTAAATGCGGCACGAACAAGCGTTTCATGGAAACTTAATTCAATTGTGCCGCAGTTCGCCTGAGAAACCACCGAAGCGTTTCAATTGGCCATTATTCTACACAATCGGAAGAATAATTGTTGTATAGTTGCCATAGCCACCGCACTCTATTTTAGGCAACTGAGGATCCAGCTACTTTTACTTGACCAGGCAAGAAACCGCTAGCATGTCTCACTTGTATGGCAGAAAATATATAATTATTGGGTCTTGGCGACTGCTGTAAAACATGGTGAAAAATAATTGAATATAATAAAATAATTTATTCTGCAAAGTTATATTGTCGGCCAAGGTGACTGCTTGAAATATTTCAGAAGGAAAGTGTTTGCAGTCATATAAAAAAAACCTAATTAGTCCTCTATAATTGGAACCGTTAATGGTGTATTGTAACGGTAAATAACCGCCTTTCGCCGGAGAAACGTTTGTTTTGTTAGAAATAGCTTTTTCTTACAATGATGCTGTTTAACTTAAAAGGATTTAAAGGCAGTGGACACTATTGGTAATTGTCAAAGTCTAGCCTTTACAGTTTGTGTATCTCAGCATATGCATACAATAACAAACCTGTTAAAATTTGACCTCAATCGGTCATCAAACTTGCGAGATAATAACGAAAGAAAAAACACCCTTGTCACACGAAGTTGTGTGCGTTTAGATGGTTGATTTCGAGACCTCAAGTTCTAAATCCGAGGTCTCGAAATCAAATTCATGGAAAACTACTTCTTTCTCGAAAACTATGACACTTCGGAGGGAGCCGTTTCTCACAATGTTTTATACTATCAACCTCTCCCCATTACTCGTTACCAAGAAAGGTTTTATGCTAATAATTATTTTGAGTAATTACCAATAGTGTCCACTGCCTTTAAAGGATTCGGGTACTTTTTCAAAATGTCCACAGATTTACATTAAACTTACAGGGTTTGAAGATAATGATAGTGGAAAGCTTCCCTTCAAATATTACTAACTAAGGTTGTGTAGTTTTTGAGAAATGAGTAAAACAAGTCACAAAATAGTTTTGGTCTCATGAGACCAAAATTATTTTAGCATGTAAAATCCCCTTAAAGGCAGTGGACACTATTGGTTATTGTCAAAGACTAGTCTTCACAGTTGGTGTATCTCAACATATGCATAAAATAACTAACCTGTGAAAATTTGAGCTCAATCGGTCATCAAAGTTGCGAGATAATAATGAAAGAAGAAAACACCCTTGTCACACGAAGTTGTGTGGTTTAGATGGTTGATTTCGAGACCTCAAGTTCTAAATTTGAGGTCTCGAAATCAAATTCGTGGAAAATTACTTCTTTCTCGAAAACCATGCCACTTCAGAGGAAGCCGTTTCTCACAATGTTTTATACCATCAACCTCTCCCCATTACTCGTCACCAAGACAGGTTTTATGCTAATAATTATTTTGAGTAATTACCAATAGTGTCCACTGCCTTTAACCAGTTATGATATTATACCAAAACCATAGCATAACTGGTTAATACGTTTTTACATGCTAAAACTGAGACGAAAATTATCACTTTTACTCATTTCTCAAAAACTACAGCACCTCAGTAAGTAAAATTTCATGGGAAGCTTTCTACTATCATAATCTTCAAACTGTGTAAGTTTAATGTATATCTGTGGACACTGCGTTTTTTGGAAAAAGTACATAATACCCTTTAAAATACATGCATTCATATAACCTTTCTAAATATTGCGCGTCAACAGGCTAAATTTTCTATGATTTTTTAAACAGTAACCTGATGAAGATAAATTTTATGTGACGCCACTTTCGCTAAACAAAGGATTACCGGATGCACAGTTATTTCTAGGCCTACTGGGGGGGGGGGGGGTATTTTTTTGTAAAGCAGCATCCTGGAACGTAACGGAAACAAAAGAAGGACTGTAAAAATAACATTGATTTTCACATCAGTTTAAGATGATGCCCAATTCACACTGAACCTTGTCACGAGAACCCGAACCCGGGTTGCTGACCACAGACCATACATCCACTTTTAACCACTTTCTTCTGGGCTTTTTTTAAAATTTAAACACAGAAATGCTGTCAACTGGCTGAAACAGAAAAAAAAACACGCAAGAAACTCATTGTCAAACAACCGGTTGACGTAACAGCTGACAAAAAAAAAATAAAAAAATATGACCCTATGGGAAAAGAAGTTGGTGATTGGAAATGCATCGTTACGGGCAATATTAATATTGCGGACGGGTGGTGCCGAAACTCTGGCTTAGGCTTGGGCTATACGATCCCTAGAGAATCAACCCGTCGCCTGTTTGCAAAAGCTCTATAGTGAGCAGTGGACGATCTGATTGCGCTTACATGTACGTACAAATAGTATTACTGGCTGAGTAAGGGAAATAATGTTATGTACACTTACTTCAATGATGTCTCACTATGCAATGCGGGACTATGTTTGCGTTGGGGTGAGTTTGAATGGTCTCCACACGCACTTTATTCAGAGCTTTACATGTTAAGGAAATGAATCAATTGGTCTTGCTCTGTGATTCTTAAATAGAGTCGGGGTAAATCGGGGGTTGCCACGCCCTTCGGGTACAAAACGAAACAATAAAATAACACCACCAGCAGCAGGACAGGTTTACGTTCCCGTCCGGTAAATAAGTTCCGACAAAAAACAAAAGGCCTCGAGTATTGAGCGTGAGTAAACCACTGAAACGAGTAGCACGGAAAGACCATGAGGAAGATCAAAGATGAGTCGACACGTGTGTGTTGTAAACGCTTGTTGCGTTTGTGTTGTTTTTTGTGCCATAAACAGCGGGAATTCAAACAGCGCCCTCTATAAAGGTTGCAATGCCAGTTGTCTTGACGACCATTGTTACACGCATGTTTTTGTTGAGCTACGTAGGTGTGTGTTCATGCAATCGTCAAAATAAGCTCGACAAAAAAGCAAGACACACCTGTTGCAAACACACAGTCAACCGGTAGTTAGCACAATCTTTTCGGCGCCATCCTTCGTTATCTCTGTCGTCAAAAAAACTTCTGAAAATCTTCTGAAATACTACGAAGTGAGGGAGAAAGATACAACCGAAAATCAGCAATGGAGGTTTCCACAAGAGATCCGTACCCCTTCCCAACTCTACAGAACGATGATAACTTTATGGGAACGAATACTTTACAGGTAAGACGATTGGCCCAATTTGTTTTTCAACCTTCATCACTGAGAGTGAGAGAGATTGTTGTGTGGCATCGAGTCTATGATACTGTAACCATGATGGCCTTCATATCTTGCTTAAAATCTTGCTTCATCAAGTTGATTTCACGTGTACCAAAACACACACACACACAGCCCCGAAAAAAAAGAACGAAATATATTAAATCATAACTCACATTTTGTACAACTCACAACTATGAGACTTGACAGCAGGCAGGAGCATTCTCTCCTCGTGCTTACATTTCAAAAATATTTGAAATCGGATGAATAGTTTCGGAGATATTGTAAAAAAAAGAGAGCAACGACAAAAAACAGAGGCTTGGCCTGGCGTGCAGCGCCCATTCGTTTGTGCATGACGTCAACTTTGAACCCCGTGGACAACGGATTTCGGAAATCTTCGGAAAGCGCTGAAGAAGCCCGAAGACGTTTTTTTGCGATGCGGGAGCACATGTTTACACAAAATGAGATAACGATTACGTCATCGTGTAGCCGATAAAATTCCGCACATCGTACAGCTAGTCGCATAGCTTTTACCATAAAAACCTATTTTTGTCGGCGTTTTCCTTTTTTTGAATCAAGATTTCTTCCAGAGACAATCATCAAAATTGAATGCGACTTTGTCAGTGCTAATTCCCATACTTTTAAGTTTAACTTGTGAAAATTTGGTGCAATTTGATTATGTTTTCTTCTCCCGCCGAAAGGTTTTGTTAGACCATTCTTGCAAAGTTGTCCTAAATACGCACGATTGTACATGTACGTCGTACTCGTACATCTTCGTGTTTCCATGATGTGCCACCACAAGAGGACGTGTGTTACAATAAGTTTGATAGGCCGGGGCTCTAATAATAGAAAGCTGGAAAGCTGCCCGATCTTGTTTCTTTGATAATTTCTACGTTCTGAATTGATAATAACAGACTGCTCATCTTGAGTCAAAAGAAACTAGTATTGTTATATACTTTTAAAGGCCTATACTAATTGAAACGAAAGTTGAACAACAAAATTGATTGTATATAGCCATTGGTTTTTAGAAATTGTCTTTGTAAATATAACAAAAATAATCGATGTATACCAATGCCTTCATCCTCAAGTTTTTTAAAGATTGTTCTAAATTTTTACTGTGTTAATGCTACAATTTTAAATCAAAGGATCAACTGATCTTAAATTAAAGAAAACACCAGTCATAAACTCTTTAATTTTATTCCATTCTGGTTAATTTAATAATGCTATTTGTTGACATATTTAATAAAGAATATTCACGCAAACACCTGCAAAACTTAACACATATTTAATTTTTATAGTTAACAATTTCCCCCACGATGCCGCTCCTCAGTTTGATTCACAAAATATCACTTTTTGCCGTTCATAAAAAATCATCCTAGCGCCTCAAAGCACAGTTTGTAAACCTCCCCATTGATAGAGGGCGCTCGCCTATTGTGCGCCCTCTATTGCCATAGGCTGTGCATTAAACTTGGCCGTGGCCGATATGAAGAAAAACATAAGAATTGAACTTGAACATGGGTACGTTTTTTTCACGATCCACGCTCATTAAAAACGGTATATCTCTGCAACCAAACATCCGATTTCAAAATTTTAAATTGATTTTTACTTCTAAGAATACACCTTAACAGACCACATCTTGTCAGAGAAAAAATCACCTGCATTAAACTTTACTGAAACAGCCTACTTAAAATACAAGTTAACCTCCATTGTCCATGGTTTATATATAATAAAAAAAAATACAACAAACATTTACAAACTTTACACGATATAAACAAATTGTAATTCAACTGTATTTGTAGAGACCATGGAGGAATAAATTTCCTCCATGTATGTAGAGACTAATGCCTATAATGTTTAAATTAAAAGTGTTGTTTAAAAGGATGTTGGAATTTTAGATTGGGAAGATTGCAGGACTAACAGTAACACAAGGTTCCTTAATTTCAATATGACTGATTAGTCTTAGAAAAAAAAAGAAAAAAAACCATGATGCCAACTCTAACTAAGTCTAACTGTCAACAAATGATAAGCCTGGGTGGTCTGGCTGGGTGTATTTTTAATTCGCTGTATGTCAACAACAAAAAGGAAACATGTCAATTTCTAAACTAATAATAAATAAAAGGAATTATATTATCCTTTTATGCAACTAACAGTAACAATCTTTCATCAAGCAAGGTATGCAAGTGTCATTTAATGTGTATTATTATGAGACTTTTATTTGTAAGTACCAGCTGCAGTTTGGCATTGTTCATGTTTTAAAGTTGTTTTTATAAAAAACACTTATATTTAGGAATGGTTAAGAAACGCCTTGTTTACAAAGTACTACTACATTGGTATCAAACTCAAAGCCAACATCACATTAAAGGTTGGTCACTATGTAAGAACCCTCGATTCAGTAGTTTGTTAAACTATTTGGATGTTTTATTTTATTTTACAGAAACAACCGTACACTCAGCCAACACATCTAGCTCAACAGACAGACCCATGGAAACGACTCAACACAACAAGTACCCTGGCTAGCGCTAGAAGAGAGGTCTTCCATTACGACCCCAAAGTAAGAGGAACAATAAACGTTATGACTGGCTTGGAAATTCCTCTTTGGAATATACCTTATCGCGACTCCGGCCAGGGTGATTTTTTCAGTTGTCGCAAGGCATTGTGGAAAGGAAAAGGGGGCTTATAATGCCCCCTTTTCCTTCCCACAATGCCTTTCGTCAACTGAGAAAAATCAGCCAGGCGGGAGTCGCGATACGATCTATGTACAGACCTATTTATTTTTGCTGTCAGATGACAACATGTTTCAAATTTTACTTGATTTATTTCCATACTTCCATGAAAAATAATTACAATTACATGTATAAACTATGGAGTAAAGCAAAAATAACATTAAGTAGCAGTAAGCAGGGTAACTGTAACAAGTAGAGTATCGGGCTGTTTTGATAAGCAGAAGCTTGTCAAAAACAGCCAGACAGACAAATAGACAGACAGACAGGCAAACAAAAGGACAGAGGAACATGCATAAGACATGACAGCTACTCTGGTAGTTCAGCGGAAATACAATGAGTTAAAAATGAATAATTAGCGAAGAGAATGAGTATATAGGATTTATGTATGAGTAAGGCCCCTATAAAATAATAATGCTATTTTACACCATTTTCTTAAGAAATTCAAAAGTGCATCCCAAAAATCAATTAGACCTTGGAACCTCTCTTTAGATTTGTCAATAATTTTCTTTTTTTTCTTTTTTTTCTTTTTTTAATAGGCTCCTCGTGACAGTCTAGATTTCGTCCTCAAGGCAGACTACGACCATCACGGTGCTTTCCTCAAATCCAAGAACGAGACCCTCGTACAACCAGAGACGATAGGTGAAAACCATGGGTGAGTTACAGGGTGTTTGGGACCCATTACAGGGGTTGAAATTGCCACTAAACCACTAGCCCGGGACTACCAGATTCACACCTGGGCTACTCATTTTTCCAGTTTGATAGCTCCACGCAGAATATGCCCACGCCCATTCAACAAATCGAGGGCATGCATTTGTATCAGTCTCGTTTCCGTTATTGGGGCCTGTGTGACCGGGATTTTAGCCACGAGTACTCTAGTCCGATGCGCTAAACACATCAAGGAACATCATTTATACTCATGCACAATGTACAGTTTAAAAAGTGTACAGTAAAATCTAAAAAAATCCAATTGGAAAAGTACTTGCACTTGACTAATAAAAACTTATATCATGTACATAAACACACAGTCTTCACTTTTCATTGTTCAACAGACGAGTCCTGAAAAACCGAAAGAAGGAGGTACCCTCATTGGTCGACCCCATGAACCCACCCACCATCGAGACAGAGATCCACGAACCCAAGAAGGAGAGTATCCACAGTGTGAAGGGCGCCATCGGATGTCACCACAGCGCCGCCACCAATGCGGGTTATTCGCGCAAACACGACGGGGGTTTCTACACGACATAAAGATGAGAGTAGGCATAGGTGTTTCTAAGTAGAGAAGGCACACTGCAGTTTCTTTTACCGTCTGCCATTCAGGCGAAAGCTCAAAACAGGCATGATATTTAACCCTTGAGTAAATCCAGAGGTATTTGACCCTTGAGATATTTACTCCCCGAGATATTTAACGCTTGAAAAAAAGAAAGATTCCATGGAGTAAAAAGGCTAACCTACATGTTGGTATTTGCCCCTACGTTCACTGACGTCACATGCATTTACTTTGAGTCCGAACTCCTGTTTAGGTACGTATGTTGTGTGTCCAATTGAAATGGGTCAAAAGCCTTTGATTATAAGATTTGTTGGGGTCAAAATTAAAATCGAATTACATAGGAAGAAATACCATGCCTGTTAAAAAAAACCCAGTAGAAGTTAAACCCATTTGTCAAATATTTTGACAACAGACATACATTGGGGGAAACTGGGTTGTAGCAAACATGGACCCATATACTTTTAGGGCTTATGATCATATTCTTTTTACCTTCGGTGATTTTTTTACATTGTCAAAAGAAATGAATGCAGATAATCTGTCAATTGAGAAAAAGGCATTTCTTGAATGCAACATTTTTTATGTTGACACAAAACTTTATTAACCTGCCATAAACTTGTACAAAAGATTCCTTGAGAAACATCCCTCTCTGTAGATTTCCCCTGTGGAGGCATTTCTTCCTGTTGTGTTTGGTCTCCATTAAGTATCAAAAGTTAAAACCACCGAACCAGACAACAACAAAACAAGATAGATAGGAAGGTAGTTGTACAGTGTTATAGTTTTTAATATCTGGTGTACATTTTGTATAGAATTTTTTTAAATTTCAGCATTTACATTCGTTTTCATGAATATTTTTACTTAAAGTTGACAACTGTCGTTACAGTAGCCTCTAAGAAAAACATAGGTTGTTAAATTTGATTGTTGATTGTTTATAATACATTGAATAAAAAAACTTTGGAAATTGTAAATGCACATTGGAATTAGTCTGAATAAATTTTCTTGTATTTGTTCTGAATGAGATTCAGATTAGTGTGTGAAAGAGGTAAAGCTTCATGTTATTGCATTTGACATGAATGGCAATGCATACAAAGTTTGAAGTTTCATTTTGCTCTAGGTGGACCCTCCAGTCATTAAGCTATGTACATGTATTTGTTTCGATTTAAAGCCATTATACACTTCCAATAAACAGTATTGTCCAAGTCCCACACTTCTCGTATCACAACTTATATATAAAATAACAAACCTGTGAAAATTTAAGCTCAATCGGTCATCGGAGTCGGGAGAAAATAACGGGAAAACCCACTCCTGTTTTCGCGCGTTTCGCCGTGTCATGACATGTGTTTATAACAAATCCGTAATTCTCGTTAACGAGAATTGATATTGTTTTACCGTTTTCTCAAAAAGTAAAGCATTTCATGGACTAATATTTCAAGAGAAGTCTTTCACCATTACCTTCTGTAAACCCTGTAAATTATTTGTAAATCTGTGAACTTTTTTTTTTTTTCCTGTACCGAAAGGGTCCAATGGCTTTAAGTAAACATTAAAAGGCAAACATGTGAGTAATAGCCCACCTTAGCAGTGTCACTCGGGCTATGAGAGAATGACACTGCTTGGGTAAAATGTGAGGTCATTAATCGTAATTGCATTTTGGTTCGTAAAGTTGCCTAACAGCTAATTCTAGTTTTGTTCATCAATACAAAAATGATGAATTTACCCGTTTTCACATAAAGGCAGTCATAGATCTAAAAGAAGGCACAATAAGATATTATAGTAGATACTCAATTTCTAGACTGCTCACAAAAAGGTTCAGCCAAGAGTTTTATAAGATAACAAGAGGTTGCATACCAAACTAACTTTGGTCCGACAGGAAGCAATTCCGGCCGTTGAGAATATGGCGCTGATCCATCGTATGGTATAACAAAGGTCATGGACCAGTTCACAACATTCCTACTATTTTTGTAGGTGGTCATCTACATGTACACATAATTTACCAATAGGCATATAGTGATTCATGCTCATTGTTGAACAGCCCACTTGTGTGTTTGAATAATGAGTGCTATGATCTTGCTTTCTAATATTACATATATTCTATGGGTTCAACTTTACATATAAACAGTCCCCTGGAGACAAGCAGAGTATACTCTTCAAAACACTTGGGCCCAATTTCATGGCTCTGTCTACTGCCGAATTCTGCACTAATTACGAATACGAATCTCCGCTTACGTGCAAGCGGCAAATTTCTGTGCAAGCTGTGTAAGCGCAATAGGCCTAGTAATGTGGAGTACACACTTGTACTTGAGCCAAAATTCCCTGCTAACCTGTGAAATACATGTTAAATTTGCATCGGGGATAAAGAATATTAATTCTTTTTTTTTAACTATACACAGATGTGTTTCGATGTATGGGTAAAAAACCCAAAACTAATACTGTGAAATACACTTCCTCAAGTGCTGGTTCTTTGCACAGAGTAAGCAGAGCCATGAAATTGGGCCCGGCTCTTTTCGGAGCTGATGCCAAAAGAGAACCACATATGGTTGCACCCAAACCTTTACTGGTGCATGTATAATAGCAACTTCTTGGTATTAGAGGAAGTGGACACTATAATTACTCAAAATAATAATTAGCATAAAACCTTAGTGCCTACTTGGTAACGAGTAATGGGAAAGGTTGGTAGTATAAAACATTGTGCAAAATGGCTCCCTCTGAAGTGGAGTACTTTTCGAGAAAGAAGTAATTTTCCATGAATTTAATTTCGAGGTCTCGAAATCAAGCATCTGAAAGCACACAACTTCGTGTGATAATGGTGTTTTTTTTCTTCATTATTATCTCGCAACTTCGACGACCGATTGAGCTCCAATTTTCACAGGTTTATGCATATGTTGAGATTCACCAAGTGTGAGAAGACTGGTCTTTGACAATTACCATTAGTGTCCAGTGTCTTTAAAAATTAATGTCTACAAACAAAAAGATCATTTTAAAGTATGTATTAAGCCTAAGTACATCAACATAACCTAATTGGTGCTTATGTGCCTCAAATCAACACAACATTTCTTTTCTTTAGCAGTTTAATAATTATTTGAACAGAGCTTTTACGCAAAGATTTAAACATTGTATCATCTTTTAAGATGCTCAACAATGCTTTATACTGTTATAAAGATTATTACAAAAAAATTAATACATATTTCAAACAACTCTTAGTGTTCACTTCACACACATTGCATATTTGCTGAATAAAAAATTCACTTAAAAATATTTCATTTTCCTACATAATCTTCATTAATATTGTAAGAGGCTGTGTATGTCCTTATTTACTGTTCTAAACACTTAAGTTAAATTTGCATCAGGTATAAGTAATATAAACATTTAAACCCATATACCGATAAACTCGGTATTCCATAGATGAAAAATTGCATCATGGATAAAGAACATTTACTATGAATTTTGACCCTATAATGTGTGATAAGCACTGTACACTCTGCGCTTTCTCAAGTCCTGCTTTAAAAAAAGTAATAATTTTTAAACATACTGTACTGATCTGAATAATAATACATTGTAAAGCTTTTAACAGATTCAGCCAATAATAATATACAAATATAAACAAAACAAAAATAAAGATCAGTGTTATAGATATTGCTTTTTATGACATCGTTTTAATATGAAAAATTACCCAAATATGAGACTGTTTAAGGAAACATTGCACATGTTCCATCAAAGAACAAATAGTAGGGGGGAAGCCTGCTTTAAGGCCCGGTCACACAGGTCCCGATAATGAGAACGTTAAAAATGCACGTCCTCGCCTTGGTTGAATAAGCGTGGGCGTATTCTGCGTGGAGCAATTCAAACAATAGAATGCGTTCTCTTTGCGTCGTGATCGTTATCAATTTGTTATCGCTGCAGTGTGACTCAAATACAGTCTCAGAATGATCACACATTGCACACGTGACTTGGTAGTTTGGCTGGTAAACAAAATAATGTTGCCCTTATCTACTTTTAAAAGCAGCTCTATGAAATTGGGCCCAGTTGTAGAAAAATTACCTGTGGTTAACAAACATTAAACTACCGGGGGAAGGATGGATCGGCTTTTCGTCCGAGTCAATGGAGGGAGTCTCCTTGGGCTACCGCTGACGACCTGACTCTCCTGATCATGTGACTTCTCCGACTCCTGTGATGTCGCCGCTGATGTCGAAATTGATTCCTCAGGGATTGGGTTAAATGGTTGCTGAAAGGGATTAGAGGGGACGACGGATGGGCGTGATCCGCTACGGACCCCACGAGGGCGACGTTCCGCCTTGGCTCTGGAGGTCAACAGGAGAGCTTTGGCGTTGGTGTTTGCCCGGATGACCTTCCTAAGAGCACCCTGGAAAATGAATGAGTTGTGATTATTTTCTCGAAGCTCACAAATAGTTTTTTCAAAATCAAAGAAGATTCTGAGTAATCAAAGAGGATTCTGAGTATCTAAAGGCAGTGGACACTCTTGGTAATTACTCAAAATAATTATTATCATAAAACCTTACTTGGTAACGAGTAATAGGGAGCTATTGATTGTATAAGACATTGTGAGAAACCGCTCCCTCTCAAGTAATGTAGTATTCGAGAAAGAAGTAATTTACAGGAATTTGATATCGAGACCTCAGATTTAGAATTTGAGGTCTCGAAATCAAGCTTCTGAAAGCACTCAACTTTGTGTGACAAGGGCATTTTTTCTTTCATTTTTATCTTGCAACTTTGACGACAGACTAAACTCAAGAAGGTAATGGTAGCACTTACTTATTACATAAAAAAACATGAGATTTCATCGCAAAAAATATTTCATCAGAAATGTACCTTCCATTTGATTACAGCATCTCTATAAGCTCTCGCTCTGCTTTTAGGGAGGACCGTCTGAATGAGCAACGCTCGGCAGATGTACTCTTTCTTTGTCCCAGCGCTCATGTGCTCCTCAGTTGCCCTCTCTGGTTTTCGCATCTGCACGAGGGGCACGTTCATGTCATCCTTCTTCCAAGACTTGTACATGATGCGACGCCCCTTCTTAGGCATGGAAGGTTCCTCGCTGTATTAAAAAAATACCCAATAATTTAGCATAACAAGCCTGGTACCCTTTCTGTAGGCTAGTTTACTAGAGTCAACATATGAACAAATACTGAACTGTAGGGCAATGAACCAAAACTATCCACAAGCTACCGGGCACTCTCGGTGGTCTAGCTGGTAAGACATTGCTCTAGAATTGCAAAGGTTGTGGGTTTGAATCCCACCCGAGTAATTTGCCTGTGTTTTTTTTTTCACAGAACTCAGGAAAGTACTGAGTATACAATGCTTTTCAACACACATTGGTGTAAGAGTAAAATCAAAATTAATATTCTTTATCCCCGATGCAAATTTAAGTAGCAGATGATTGTTTTCTGCTTCAGCAGCTCTGAACAGATGGGCCCTGGACTCACCCTTGTGATGCGTCATCAGGGCACATCACCACTGTCCCTCCTGACTTGCTCATATTCTCCTCCTGTAGCAAGCCTTTCTTGAGGGCGTCGTTGTACGGGATGCGCATCTCAGTGGAGTAGGCATTCTTATACTTGGCCAGTTTGCTTTTTGAGATGGATCTCTCGATGTTCAGGAGTAGCATTGCCCACTGGAGGGTAAAGAAGAAACAAACCAACAAAGTTTAGTATTAATCTTCTAAAATACTTTTGAATATGTTGTTTAATTGCAGACGACCGAGGACTGAAGGCCCAAATAACTATTACTGTGCTCAAACTTGGGGTGGGGGAGAAGGGAATCCACAGGATCACTGGGCTTGTAGCTCAAAAAGTTTAACGGAGTTACTCGTCCTAACTTAGGACTAACCTTAATTTTTTTTTTAAATTTCTCATAGGTCTATTCCTAACTCTTTGTGTAATGGAACCCAGACTCTTTTAATAAGACAAAACAAGAATGAATAAGGAACAGGACTACATACACAGTTTAACATTCTTACTATTTTAATTTGAACAAGCTTTAAGAGAAGATTTATAGTATTTCATTTGTATTATGGGCAAGTACTCTTCAACGCTCAATGGATTTTAAATAATGCCCGTCTCAGATTGAAAGTCAACATTCAAACCAAAACACAAGACCGCCGGGCGTGTCCACTCATGAGTTTTTACTGGCTAGATGGTAAAATCACTGGCCTCGTCGGGCCTGCAGTAAAGTCTATTATCCTGAACCCTACATAGTATGCTTATTACTGGGCCAGGTACTGACCCAATTCATGCGACATGATCATCACCACAACAGTTTGGTTGTGTCAGAGAAAGACTCTGCTAGGGTAAAAATGTCAGGCCAGTAACTTTTGTGCACGAAATTTGTGATTATTGTTATTATCATTATTATTATTTTTTATTTGGGCAATAAGTCTATAACAGACATTAAAAACATTAGACAACAATAGAAAGATGCTAAAAGAAATAATGCAGAATGAGTTAAAATGCGATATAACTCCCAACAGGTAGGTCTGCAAGTAAAAAAAGTACACTATAAGATGGAAAGTGTTCTCGAAACTCCAACCTCTGGGAATCTTACCTGTCTCTTCCACTCCATCTTGGATCTCACCTCCACCTGCTGGTACGTCTTGGCCATCATGGCAATCAGCATGTTGACGAGCAACCACGGCAACAGCAACATGAAGATAAAGAAAAGGGTTCTGGACAGCCATCCGATGCGAGATTCACCAAAAACTTCATACTGTGTTGGACAAATTTGAAAAACACCAAATGGTGATAGTTTTGTTTTTCTTTTTACGAGAGAGACTTTTTGTGCATGCTTTCCTCAATCCTGTTGGCAAGTGTGACATAATTCCAGAGTGAGGCCATGCTCAAATTAAAAACTACGCACGACACTTAGCCATTGCTTTGTCCTTCGGATGGGACGTAAAGCCGTTGGTCCGTAGTGTTGTGTAACGCATGTAACAGAGCCCAGTGCACTTATTGAACAGAGAAGGAGTTCGCCCCGGTGTTACTGGCTGTGGCTGCTGGATGTGCCGTAGCACCTTGTAAACCCTTAAAAGGTGCTACATAATTGGATCTCAGAATTCATCACTGCAATAACCTATCTTTCTGTGTGAGTTTGTATTATACTCAGCGCATTGAGTACCTTGTTTGGTAGATACGTGCGCTATATAAGACTTTGATATTATTATTTTTATTATATCTGGTGCCCACTCCATTTTTTGCATAGCAAAGAAATTTGTAAAGCAGTATTTTCTGCCGAACAGCTTTATGAGATTGGGCCTAGATATTTGCAAATGCTGTATATTTGTTACTAAAATCTTAAAGAAATCATTCTCAGAATATCTCCGACCCCTTCCCCAAATTTCTTGACAATAATGCTACATCAAACTGTTTATAACTTACGGGGAAGTCACCAAATGCCATAAGGAAAGCCATCATGAAGGACCCGTACCACGTGTCAAAATCACTTGAACTCTCAGAAGGTGCTTCTTTAAATAGGTAGTAAAAAGCTGGAAAGGAAAGAAAATTTAAATCAGAATATTTAAATGTGATATTAAAATATTTAAATTAAGATGTGAGTAACCATGAACAAGAGTCTAAGATGGATGGCAAATCTTTAGAAGATACACCAACATGAAAGGCAACCTCCCAATGCGACTGAAAGAAAAGTGTATAACCAGTGCATCTAGTCAGTGCAATGTCATACACAACCTGCATAAAATACATTTGTAGATATTAAAGCCATTATACACTTTCGGAACAGAAAAAAAATAAAAGTTCACAGATTTACAAATAACTTACAGGGTTTACAGAAGGTAATGGTGAAAGACTTGTCTTGAAATATTATTCTATGAAACGCTTTACTTTTTGAGAAAACATTAAAACAATTATCACATCTTGACATCGAGAATTACGGATTTATTTTAAACACATGTCATGACACGGCGAAACGCGCGGAAACAAGGGTGGGTTTTCCCGTTATTTTCTCCCGACTCCCGATTTAAGTTGTGATACACGAAGTGTGGGCCTTTGGACAATACTGTTTACCAAAAGTGTCCAATGGCTTTAAGATGCGAGTAACCATGAACAAGAATCAAAGATGGATGGCAAGTCTTCAGAAGATACATGTACACCATCATGAAAGGCAACCTCCCAATGTGACTAAAGAAAAGTGTATGACCAATGCATCTTCAATGCAATGTCATACACAACTTAAACCTGCATACATGTAATACATTTGTAGATATTAACTTTGCATCGGGGATCAAGAATAAGTTGGTTTCACCCATACATGAAAAAAATAATCCACAGGAGTGTATTCCTCATCCCGGATGCAAAAATAACATCTTTGTATTAAATTTTTGCCGAACCTGCTGCTAACACATATAATTCGAACTGTCTCTAGCCACCAGGCTAGCTTGGTGGTATAGTGGTAAGACATCTACTCTAGGCAAAGGTCATGGGTTCGAATCCAACCTGAATGATCTGCCTGTGGATTTACATTGATTTGAATGGATTTGAATGGAAACGAATCAAGATGATTGCACGATGATAATAAATGTCTATACTTTACCTTCTCCAAAGATGATGATGAAGATGATGTAGATGATTGCAAATCGGCTGATGTCACCTTTCATCATCTTCCCAATCATGACAATCAACGGCCCCAGCTTCTCATGGCCTCTGTGAGACATGAAGGGCAGAAAATATTTATATTGTCATGTTGGTGCAAAAATACTGTTACATGTTAACAAGCATGTTAAAGGCAGTGGACACTATTGGTAATTACTCAAAATATTTATCAGCACAAAGCCCTACTTGGTAACGAGTAATGGAGAGAGGTTGGTAGTAAAAAACATTGCGAGAAACGACTCCCTCTGAAGTGGAGTAGTTTTCAAGAAAGAAGTAATTTTCCACGAATTTGATTTTGAGACCTCTGATTTAGAACTTGAGGTCTCGAAATCAAGCATCTGAAACCACACAACTCCGTGTGTAAGGGTGTTTTTTCTTTCATTATTATCTCGCAACTTCGACGACCAATTGAGCTCAATTTTTCACAGGTTTGTTATTTTATGCATATGTTGAGATACACCAAGTGGGAAGACTGGTCTTTGACAATTACCAATAGTGTCCACTGTCTTTAACTCTTCAAAATGTTAACAAGCAAGGGAATGCACCGTATTTTTGACCGTGTGAGGGACTCTCAAACATATTTGTATTAATTCCGGGGGTCTATTCATTCATACCTAAAACAGTAATTAAAGACTGGAACACATTACCATACATATATAAACAAAAGAGGGACAATAGGAGATCCACAATAAGCCTTTTTGAGATATGGCGGACCCAATGCTACAACACTGTAAAGTTGTGGTAAATTTGTGCGTATTGACCATAGAAATAGAACGTATGTTATTCAGTGAAGTGCGCATTTTAGGTGACGCGGCGTTTACACGTTAACCTAATGACCACAAACATGGTGAGCGTGGCATCAGTCGCGGCGTGTGACGCGGGTGTATAACGTCCGCCATACCTCAAAAAGGCTTATTGCAGGCGTACACGCACTTGCGTGTGTGAACCCGAGGGACTTTGTTGACCTACCTGTAGAAGAACAGCATATAGGAGAATGAGAATGGCATGATGATGATCAGCATGATGTCTTCCATCTGACGGAGTCCGAGGAACCTCAACGGGATGCAGATATACAACATTAAGATGGCGCACATGAACAGCCCTTTGAAGGGTAAAACCCACTGTTGGTATGAGAAAACAATAATATCAGCCGTCGATTTCACAAAACTCTTCCTTACTTAAGACTAATCTTAGGACTTAGGACGAGTCCCAACCCTGCACTGTAGCATGCAGACCTTAAGATTAATCTTAACTTAGGATGAGTTACTCATCTTAACTCGAGATAAGACAAGTCCTAACTCTTTGTGAAATCGACGGCTGATAATACAAATTTTTACTTGGTTAGAAGCCTAACAGCAAGTTTCGATAGTATAAAACATTTAGAGAATCAATTCACTTTGAAAAAATATACGGTTATGGATATAACTGTTTTCACCCTAAAATTTGAATCTGAGAAGCCATACAGTAAAATCTCCCAGATTGTGTATTGCAATTACGGATTACTCTTCCTACGTTGACATAACTGCTCCAGATTTTTGGTGATATCTAAAAACCTTTTGAAATGAAATTTTCACAAGTTAGTTCTATTGTATATTTCTATATTTATAAAGGAATAAATATATCAAACAGTTTACAATAAACGAAAGGTAAACTCACCAAGCTTTTGATATAATCCAAAAGGGACCCTCTGGATCGGATTTCGATGAACTCTACACAACTCTTAGCTACGCAGCCGATAATCACACACACTTCCGTAATGTAACGCATCTGGAAAGATCATTCAAAGATACTACATGTAATTTCAGTGAATCAAAATGTCGTGATCCCTCCCTTTCTTACCAAATAAAAATGTAAGTTTCATCAGTAAATTACTTAATTTGAAATAGGCAAAACACCCCAAATATTGTCAAAAAGTCTGTAAATGAATAATCATGTTGATTTTCTTTAATCCCAATACCGGTGAGGCTGGTTGCAAAATTTTCTCTCTCCACACTAGTGTATACCTCGTTTCTTATTAAAGGGGCTTGCGCTGCCACACTTCGTGAGAGAGCATTCCAGTAATTATTTGTTGGTGCTGAAGTGTTGATGTTTGTTGACATGACAAATTAATCATGATCTCATTGTGTATTGCTATATATTTTTGGATGAATAAAAAAAGCCTATGCTTAAAGAAACGTTACAGAATTGGTAAGAACAAAAATCATGAAGATCACAGATTTACATAAAACTTACACTGTCTATTGATGATGATAGCAGAAAACATCCCTCGAAATATTTCTGTCTGAAATGTCATATTTGATGAGAAATACGTAATCTAATTGGAGTTTATCGCTCAGTGAGCATTTTATTCATTTTTGTTTTGGCATCGATGCAATGCAAAATTTGTAACCGGCTTTTCACTATTCTCTCGTGACCCAGATGGCCGGTCGATCTCAAACTTCTTCAGGTTTGTCAGTTTATGTAATTTTGGTTGATACATAAAGTGCTTACACTGCCAGCAACTGTGTTGTTTGCAAAAACCAATTCTGTAATGTTCCTTTAAGTTGCATCCATCCTCTCTTTGTAAACAGAGTTTTGGGCTAGTTGGAGTTCGAGGTACTAAAACATAAGTATCATATAGACTCACTTTAGTATAAACATCATCGCCTGAAAGTAAATCTGTCTCTGGTCTCAGGTTGACGGCAGTACTCAGGAGGGTCAAATGTAAACACGCCCAGATAAACTTGAAGATAAATCGCCCCTGAAATCATAACGTACAAAAAAATCCTTTAAAGGCAGTGGACACTATTGGTAATTACTATTGGTACTCAAAATAATTACTAGCATAAAACCCTTCTTGGTGAGAAGTAATGGGGAGAGATTGATGGTATAACACATTGTGAGAAACGGCTTCCTCTGAAGTAACGTAGTTTTCCAGAAAAAAGTAATTTTCCACGAATTTGATTTCGAGACCTCAGCTTTAGAACTTGAGGTCTCGAAATTAACCATCTAAACGCCGTGTGCCAAGGGTGTTTTTTCTTTCATTATTATCTCTCAAGTTCGATGACCGATTGAGCTCAAATTTTCACAGGTTTGTTAGTTTATGCATATGTCAAGATACACCAACCTCGAAGGCTAGTCTTTGACAATTACCAATAGTGTCCACTGCCTTTAAACAAATTCCTTTAAAAAAGTTTATATATATGAATGAAGACATGGAAAATTTTGGAATGCTAGAGTCCCAGAAGTCTCCCATTGACTAACATGCGGGCAAGCCAAGGGTGCCATTTGCCATAGTGTTTTGTGATACCATGGTAATATATTCCACTTCTTTGGAGGCGATCATTGTCGTCTTCCAACATTAATACAACAAAATTGGCATTTAAAAAAAGCATACTAGCAGTGGAAAACGAAAACAACAATGGTGGTCGTTGACAGAAATATTAATTCAATACTGTTACCTATAAAGCACATTGCATAGGAAGGTATATCAATTTACTTAGTACCAGCATATTTAGAACATCGAACTCGGGTAATTTCTAATAATATACAGAGAAAGTGCGCCTCACAAAAAGCTAAGAATGATCGTAACTGCAAATCAATCATAGTTGCTTAGTAAAGTGTGATGCCACAATGCAAATCACTATGGTGATACTGACAATTTGTCTTACAATGGATTTTATTGGCTTTGTGAAATCGACCCCGGGTCATGCAACTATAAAACATGAAGGAGGCTTTACCCGGGCATATCTCTTCCATTTCTCTTGTAGCAGGTGGTTGATGACTTGCCCCTCCAGCATCTTAAGATGGCAGGGATCATCCTTTTTGATTATTGCTCGCAGGGCTGAATGTTCATCTGAAAGACAAAACGAAAAGGTATAATAACCAATTTAAATGTTGCAACTTTGAAGACAGCCAAGGAGAAAGAGAATGTCAGTTTTGCATTGAGGATGAAGAAGAATATAATTTTTGTTTTTACCCTTACGTACACCGATGTGTATTTAGCATTGTATACATGTACTCAGTACTTCCCTGGGTTCTGTAAACACAGGCAAATCACTTGAGTAGGACTTGTACCTACGACCTTTGCATTGCTAGAGCAGAGCCCAATTTCATTGCTCTGCTTAACGACAAGGTTTGCGCTTACAATCACAGTTCTCCGCTTAGGCGCAAAATTTCTGCATTAGCTGTGCAAGTGAAGAATGCCTAGTTGAGTAAGCACGCAAAAATTCCCAGCTAACCTGTGAAAATTCTAGAATTCCCTGCATTCATAAGTGTCGATTATTTGTTAACCAGAGCCATGAAATAGGGCCCAGATGTCTTACCACTGGGGACCACAGAGCTAGCCTGGAAGTGAGAGGCAATTTAAATCTGATATTTTTAGCAGTGGGTACCGCAACGATTTAACAGATGTAAATTTGCATCAGGGATGCAAATATTATTTGCTTTTACCCTTACACCGATGAATATAAAGCACTGTATACTCTGTATTTTCCGAGTTCTGTGAAAAATAAATCACAGGCATATTACTCACTCTGGTGTCCATCTACCCCAATAGTATCCAGCATGCCCAATGGGTAAGCGACGTAGGCCAGGTTCCCATGTGCCCACTGGGTCTCACTGGCCAGGTCGAGTAGACTGGTGAATAGCTCACTGCGACCCAGTCGGTAGGACAGCTCCAGAGGGGTCAGACCTGCCTTGTTTGGGATGTGGTAGTTGGCCGGCATCTTGTATTGACGGATGATGTGTTTGAACATCAGCTGTGGTGAAGAAGAAGGATGAAGAATTGAGATCAAAGTTGAACAATTACTGACTACCAAACACCAGTTAAAAAAGAAAAGAAAAAAAGTTTCACTTTACGCAATGCCTTTTAACTCGTTTCCCCTGGTTTTTGTAAAAATGTTTTTGTCGCAAATTTAACATGTTTCTTAATGTGTTTCAACGTTTTGTTTAACCTTGGTTTTGTTGCCTCAATAAAGATGGTTACATGTATATATTAATAAAAGCTTGATGTGTTTCAAATGACGATTTACAACACAGTGGCATTCCCTGCTCTTCCGTTTCCATTTTCCAAGAAAGCAGTTGACTAAGAACAATCTATCACATTTCGCCTCAACACCCCACGGCAGTTTGAGACCTCCAATAACTTTCACCAATATCTTACAACACTACTCGTCCTAACTCAAGTTAAGACTAGTCTTGACTCTTTGTGAAATCCACCCCCTAGGTTAACTGTAAAGGGGGAACTGCTTTGCGAAATGCCAATATTGACAGAAATAAAAGGCTTGATAAACTAAAGAGTACATGTACCTTCTGATTGTGGATGATGACCATGTGTACCACAGTGTTTCCGAATGAGTCCTTGGCGTTAGGATTGACGTGCCCCTGCCCAGACCTGTTCTTCAGACTCTCCTCGATCAGGTAATCGTAGATCTGAGTGTTTCCGACGCTGGCCGCAAACGCCAGCGGGTACTCCCCATAGTAAACCTCCCCTTCGTAGTTGGATGGTTTGAGCTTGATCTGCTTGGGATCCTTGAGGTCGTTCGGCCGGAAGAAACGTCCAGTGGCCCGCTGGTCCAGCTGGGCGTGGTACTGGCCGGTGAGGAATCGGACCGATTCGATGTCTTGGTTAACGATCGCCATGTGGAGTGCATTCTCCCCTGTAAGGAGTAAAAAAATTGATGTCATTTAACCCCCTAAAAAACACTAATTTCTGTATAATCATCACAAAACGCCCAGACAGTTATAATATAAAAAGTTCAGTAAACATTTCAACAGAAAAACCAAGAACCAGTTTTTGTTCTTACTAAAAATGACTGTTAGCAAGAACCATAACCAGTTTTTGTCCCTACTAAAAATTACTATACGCATAAAAACTTTCTTGATAACGAGCAATGGAGAGCTGTTTATAGAATAAAGCATTGTGAGAAACAGCTCCTTCTGAAGTAACATAGTTTTGAGAAAGAGGTAATTCAATATCAAAAGACTTCAGGCCTGAAGCCTTTTATTAGGCATCTGAAAGCACACAAAAATGTGCAACAAGGGTGTTTTTTCTTTCCTTATTCTCTTGCAACTTCGATGACCAAATGGGTTTAACATTTCACAGGTTTGTTATTTTATGTGTATGTTGGGATACACCAAGTGTGAATACTGGTGTTTGAATTACCAAGCGTGTTCAGTGCCTTTAAATGTTTGAATCAACGTGTTAGCTAGCGAGCCGTGCACGCCGTGTTAGCACGGCCAGTTGGGCTGAAAACACGGGCAACATTTTTATGCACGGCTTGGGTGAAGCCGTGCTGTCTAATAATTTCAGTGAAAATTACTGAACTTCTTTTATTATTTTTTTGTTGTTCAACAGTTTAAACAGCAGTGAGTAAAATTAGATTTGGTTTTACCAGATTTCCTTCTTCCTTTTGAATCAAAATTTCAACGACGCAACCATAAAACAATCACTCGAAGTTGCCTTGAAAACACTGACCACATCGCGACCACACAAAACACAACGCACAAACCACACTTTACACAACGCACGTGCAAATTACACAACGCAAGCGAGACACGCAGACTTCGTTTTAACAGTCAGTCGTCGTCATCGACCGTCATCAGCAGGCAGCATGAACTCCATGCACGTGTGGTATGATAGAGGCGAATTCACACGCGTTTTCGTTCAGATTATTTTAGGTACCAATCTCATCTCCACGATCCTACAAACCATCGCGCTCTGGATTTTTCTACTATGACGTCAGTATTGGTAACTAAGTAACACGCGGCGCAGTGCACCTTTTACCGCATACATTCTGCAGTTGCTTTGTAGATTGGTTCCGCAGTTTTTCCCAACTCGACGGCGGCAAACATGAAGATCTTTTTTCCTTCTAGAAATTCAAGGGCACATTGTTTGTTCGTTGTAGAGTTTGGTTGAAACATCAAGACTTTTTTGGATTTCAATGTTTGCATCTCTTGGGTGTTAATGCAGTTGACAAAACGATGTTTATTTTCCGCTCGAAAGGTTCAAAAACTGGTTCATGTTTCTTTTCAAATCTCAAGTCGGTTTTGCTGTAGGGGGGGATAGACCCCCCAAATTTATTTTTTTTGCCCAGTGGAACTACTTAAATGGCACTGTCTTTCATAACTGTTTGTTCTTTATTCTCCGTAGACTGTTTACAAATTGCCTTTGACCCAGTTTCAACAATTAAACAACCTATAAGACTTAAACGCTATGAAACCTAAACACATACAAAGGAAAATTACCATGATCAAACAATTATGGTACATGTAAATCACTCTTGGCATTTTGATTGGTTGCAAATACTTGTGTGAATCATTATTTTACATTAATTAATTGATTTGTTTAAATTAAATACAAAAACTATTATCAGCTTCTTGACCTTAGGCCTATAGTTCTGAAATCGAATGGACAAGAATGGATAGAAAATTAACATTAGTAAATGATAACTCTGAATTTCTTCAATACCTCTTCATTTTTTTTTAAGTCTTTAAGCAAAATTTTGTATCAAGAGTAACACATGCCAAAAAATATTTTGTTGACAGCAAACTTGTACTGCATTATTTGTATGAATTTGAATCATTTCAGGCTAAATGGGTCCAAGCTCCATGGTCCAAGTAACTGCTTTGAACTGGCCTATTGACCCAGACACATTTTATAGAGTTTAATAATGTATAGTGGACGTCGATCACCTTTATAATATCTGTGCTTTAAAGCCTCTCATTTTCAAGTTGAAAACAAAACAAAAACTAAATCAAAATAGTTTACTTGTAACAGAAATAGGTACCAGAAATGCTTTCACGGCCCTTGGGGGGGGGGGGGGGGGGGGTGAGACAGACTTGGCGCTGGGCGCTCGTGTTGTGTGCTACCCACAGGTTTCTATTTTTTTGTAGTGATTTTAGGTTGCACTCCCACTTTTTCAGTTTGCACTCCCACTTTCCAAATTCCTGGCTAAGACACTGGTTTGAATATTGGTCACAAACTTGCTCAGGCACATGGAGAGCACTCACCGTAATAATCTGAGCCCTCGTAGATGTCGTTGGCCAGTTCTGGGTAAGCCTCCAGGAGGAAGCGGGCGATGTCTCGATGCATCTTGGTGTTGTTGAGGTAGCAGAGATGCAGTATGGTCTCGCCGACCTCTCCGCGCTTGGACAGGTCCCAGCCGGCCTTGTGCTCGCTGAAGCGATTGATGGCCTGCTGCTGGTACTCGTGGAATTCCTGCATCAGTTCCTGGTTGCTCATGGAGTCCAGGATGCTCTTCTGCGGAGTGGAGAAGAGGAAGAAGACATGTTTGCTTCAAGAAATATTTTGAAAGAGGGGCTTTCAAGCAATCGCACAACATCGGTAAACAGTATTGTCCAAAGGCCCACACTCTGTGTATCACAACTTATAAAATAACAAACCTGTGAAAATTTAGGCTCATCGGTCATCGGAGTCGGGATAAATTTTTGGTAAAACCCACCCTTGTTTCTGCGATATTGAGAATTGACAATTGTTTTAATGTTTTCTCAGAAAGTAAGCATTTCATGGAATAATATTTTAAGGGAAGTCTTTTATATTTGTAAATCTGTGAACCTTTAATTTTTGTTCTGTTCAGAAAGTGTCCAATGGCTTTAAAGAAGGGGTGCTCCAGAACTTAATGGATCAAATTACTTTTGTGTTATCGTACCTTTTTATCATCAACAGTATCCTTCCGATATTGGATGTAGTCCCATTCATTAATCATCTTCCCATTGCCATTGTTGTATAAGTACGGTCCAACCTCCTTCCGGATCAGCTCTTGAAACTCTGCGTCACTCTTCCTGTTACGGTAGCTGGAAATAATCATCAAATACAAAATATTATTAATATCAATAATATTAAGCAGGTCTTGTAATAGCCATAATAAAACAAATTCTCTATACTAGATCAGTTCTGTAATTAAAAAGATTGGTTTTAAGTTCAAATTTAAAGGAACACGTTGCCTTGGATCGGTCGAGTTGGTCTTTGAAAAGCGTTCTGTAACCGTTTGTTATAGAATGCATATGGGTAGAAAGATGTTGTAAAATTAGAATACAATGATCTACACAAATATGCCTCGAAAGTTTTTTTTACCTCGTCGACTAACACCGTCAGCCATTTATTTGACTCCCATAAATGGCCGACTGTGTTAGTTCGCGAGGTAAAAGGAAAACCGTGCAATTTTGAGTGATACTTGTGTGGATCATTATATTCTACTTTTAAAACATCTTTCTAACCATATGCATTTCATAACAAACGTTTTCAAACGCTTTTTATAGACCAACTCGTCCGATCCAAGGCAACGTGTTCCTTTATTGTTCAAGGCAAATTGTTCTAGCGTGGTACAGTCTTTGACATGGTTGGGAAGAGAGTTCAATAGTTTTGTTGAAACATATTGGAAGGAACTTGACTGTATTTCAATGATTTGGTTGTGTGGTACTTGGTTTTGTTTCATTGTTTTGAAAAGTGCGTTATGGCTGTACGGTCCAGTAATACACGACTCACATTTTGTTGGTTAAAGCATTGGGGAACATGGCAATTGACTGACATGTCAGCTGTTCAAACACAACTTTGTGTGACAAGGGTGTTTTTTTTTCTTCCCATTATTATCTTGTAACTTCGATGACCAATTGAGTTCTAGTTTTAACAGGTTTGTTATTTTGAGATACACCTAGTGAGAAGACTGGTCTTTGACAATTACCAAAGGTGTTCAGTGTCTTTTATTGCTTCTCTTCACCAAGTGGTAAAAATGGGTACCCGCCCTTGAGGGTAGGGCTTGATGCGTGTTTGAATATGCCTTCTGAGCGCCAAGGCAGCCCAGAGCTGTACACTTCCCATGGAGCCGAGACAGATTCTCTACTTTATTAGCTATTTTAAGATATGGGGGCACATTATGATGGCACTATATTCGGTTTGGGTAAATCCAATCCTATGGTGTCCACCGTATCTCAACAAGGCTAATTGTACCTCAACAACAAAATTTGAGCAGTTACTTTGGGTGTTTGGGTTGGCATAGTGGCATCTTTCATCGCCTTCCACCTCTAGGACCCCGGTTCAAATACTGCCGAGGACACCATATGGATTGGGTTTTCAGTCAGTACCCGATGGCGTGGGGTTTCCCTAGAATATATTTTTTGGGTTTTCCTCTAACTTCCTGGGTTCTTGGCTATACAAGTGATTAAGTTTGCTTTTCCAGCGAGTCATCGGCTTCACAACCAATATTAATAGTCACCAATCCTCCAAAATCAGACTACATACTGTGTAGGAATTTTTGGAGGATTTGGTCGGGTGTCAACATTCAGCAGCCACAGCCAGGAACACCGGGTGAACCCCTTCTCTTTTCGATAAGTGCACTCGGTTCTTTTTACATGCGTTACACAACACATTGGACCAACAGCTTTACGTCCCATCTGAAGGACGAAGCAATGGTCAAGCTTCTTGCTTAAGGATGCAAGTGTCACAGCCGAGGGATTCGAACCCACACTCTGCTGATCAGAAACACCAGAGTTTGAATTCGGTGCTCGTAACCCTCGGCAACGACACTTCCACGTCTTACCTCTCCACCAGCCTCCCCTGACCACTGAAGTAGATTAGATCATACATGGCGTTCTTATTCTCATTCTGTTTCTTCCATTCCTTGTCTCCGGACTCCATCAGCCCATTGAAGAAACACTGGCACTGTAGGTACCTCCTGACTGCCGACCCCATCTTGATGCGCTTTCCTCAATCTATATTCAGGCGATCATCATCACAAACAGTTTCAGCCTGTACTTCTTTCAAAGTTTTTTATCAAAACATCATCATTGTTTTCGGATATAAAATTGTCTTCACGTGTGTGCATTTATGGGTCGAGGAACACTGTTCATTCAGGATTCTGTGACAATGATTTCACAAATAGTTTCAGCCTGTACTTCTACAATACTTTTTATCAAAAGATCACATCTTTGCTTCCTTTTTCAAATTGTCTTCGAGTTTGTGCATTTATGGATCGAGGAACACTGTTCAGAATGCTGAGTCAGAGGTTTTCCAGTGAAGACTGAGACAGGTTTCGATTAGTTCTCAGTACCATGGGTGTCGAAGATCTATTTGTCATTTTCATTCCTGCTTCGTGACTTTTCTCGTCGTGTGGAGATCCTTCAAGATGAAGCACTATATCAAGAAAGTGGGAAACAAAAAGTAAAAATACATAAAAATATATTATATGTAGTATTTATTCAATATGTGATCCTTGGCTACACGGCAGTTGCATGGCTTCTGACTGACAGACCCCCAACCAAAGGTACATTGTAATTAGACAAAACAGAGAGATCGCCAACCACAGATAGGGCTGGATAGCTTAAAGGGTAGAGCAACGGCATGTTAATCCAAAGGTCCTTGGTTTCTGTGTTAAACCCCATATCAACAATAATACACAGTTCTTAAGATTCTTAACCACTCCCATAGCAACTTATTCAGACTGACTCCTGTTTTGTGCACACTGAATGCTATTATTTAGCAGCAAAAGGCGTTTTTTGAGTTAGCAAAGTTAACTGGAACATTTTGTGTAGAATTTTGATACATGCTACATAAAAAAGCATGACAAGGAAAATCTTTCATTGACATCCAACAGCACCCTAAAATCACTCATAATATTTGTTTTCAATTGGCATGCAGAGCTCAGTTTGAATTATTGATGGCTGTTTTCAAGGAGGCCTATACTTGAAAACCGATTCAACACACTTTGATTCCCATTCATAAATACCTTTTCGGTCAAAAACTGTTTCAGCCGTTGCTCTCGACCAATAGGAATGAAGAAACTGTCTTATAAGAACAGGTGCAAGGTCGCGTGTCATTCACAGAAAAAATAGTGTACAAGTGTAGCCCCCTTTTTATGGATACCATTCCAGACCCAATAAAAAAAATTCATGTTTGTTTTTCTCTTGACGCCAGTAAGCCTTGAACATTTGTATGACACCATTGCATAATAGTACATTGACAACATTACACTCAACTGTTAGAATACAACAACACGCTGTACAGGGACAACTGTAGAGTGAGAATCAATAGCTCTACTGGCCTGTACACTACTGTGTTAAAATTTATCTGATGCAAAAGGACACTGTTACACAGAAACTACATTGTTAGTCAGAGGAATTCAACTTAAAGCTGGCACTTGTGACCAAGCAAATCGAACAATGCACATTACCAAATGTACCCGACATTCTTCAAACCTAACTTACAAATGGGGTCATTGCCCTATGTTCCGACACACCAACACTGTATGTTTTCATGACATCTCCATGTTCTGATACCACATAGTGTATTTTCCTATTCATAACCCTTAAGGCTATAACTCTAGCGCTAATTCTAACCCCAGCATGTAAATTTGTAAAATTATAGAACAGTCATCGTACATACTACATAGTGATAGTAGTATGTTTACAATCAGTGTGTAGTGTTTGTATTATGGCAAAAACATCCACTTTTCATTGATCTAGAGGTCAGCATTTCTGGAACGCCGCAAGCACACGTATCCTCATACGTATAGTTCACACGCAGCCGGCCTTCACTTAATAGTCACACTCTACTAATAAGTGCCTATTGATGCACTGCTGTTACTAAGCAACACACAACACGCTGGCTATTAAACATTTGGTATATAATGCATACAGCTGGACTTGCATTGCCATTGATTATAAGCTAATTAGCTTATAATAATGTCTTAATGACAAATTGATTATTTTGTGTTGACATCGAGTACAACAATGTACACGTTTTAAAGCAATACTCTCCATAATTTCTTCTTCTGCAGATTTTCACAGATAAAATCCTACAATATGAAGTGCAATGCTGCACTAAAATTAAATTGATGAAAACAGGTAAAAGTCAAATTTTAGAAACATTGACTAAAGACAAGACATGAAGTTCCAAGCTGACTTCTCATAATTTTTTATTTTTGGTCTCAACTTGAACACTTCACAATTAGCTCAGGTAGAGTTACTGTCGTAATCTGACTGCAAGATCCTCCCTTGTCCTGTTTTCGAGGTACTATGTATGCCTTTTTATTTGAATTGGAAAAAAGAATAATGATGCCATATATCAACTGATTTGCCACGACTTTAGGGACACCTTGATCTTAAAAACAGGACGTCCATGATACAAGGAAGGAGTCCAACCTGGGTTGGATGATGAACCCCCTTCCTTTACTTAAGTTGCGATTACGTTACCCTCCTCCCAACGGTGGCCGTCGGGAGGAGGGTTACGCTATCGGAACTACCTTTACATGTACAGCATAAGGAATTGTCTTCCTAATTCTAGAGTTAACCAACGGTTCTTTTCAGAACCACCCCAACTCATTTAGAGATAGTCCTAATTCTATCCGATGTCGGTCACTTCGTATCCAAGTCACTTCGTACCAAAGTCACTTCCTACATCAACTGTCTGACCATGGTCTGACTCTGGCAGAAGTGGCCGGCCTTCATTATTTTCTTTCATGTGGACATCGACACTGATAATATTACACGGTAATTAAAAAACGACTTGCAGGAAGATCAGAATGAATGTTCAGCTCACTACCTTTGTAAAAAAAGGGTCCAGTTATTATTATTATTGCTGAATTAATGTTCTTCACTTTGAGTTTGACGCGATTTTCTCATTGAGTCATGGGCTCCAGTTTTGACTTGTCCGACAGAGAATGGCACGCATTGAGGGCATGTTTAAAGACACTGAACACTATTGGAAATTGTCAAAGACCAGTCTTCTCACTTGGTGTATCTCAACATAGATAGATGTCATAAAATAAAAAACCTGTGAAAATTTGAGCTCAATCGGTCGTCGAAGTTGCGAGATGATAATGAAAGAAAAAACAACCTTGTCACACGAAGTTGTGTGCTTTCAGATGCTTGATTTCGAGACCTCAAATTCTAAATCTGACACTCTTGAAATCAAATTCGTGGAAAATAACTTCTTTCTTGAAAACTACTTTACTTCAGAGGGAGCCATTTCTCACAATGTTTTTTACTATCAACAGCTCCCCAATACTTGTTTCCAAGTAAGGTTTTATGCTAATATTTATTTTGAGTAATTACCAATAGTGTCCACTGCCTTTAAAGCCATTATACACTTCCGGAACAGAAAAAGAAAAAAAAAATCACAGATTTACAAATAACTTACAGGGTTTACAGAAGGTAATGGTGAAAGACTTCTCTTGAAATATTATCGTAGGGTCATACGTTATCGACCCTCACATGTTTTCGGTCCCCAACTTTGATTCCCGTTTATCGCGAAATTGTGCAAGCTGCACCGGTGACAGAAGCTATGCAGTTTACTCACGGTCTGTATTTTCATCAGGCTTAATCATGCTGAGAATAAAGTTTCCTGTCGTTGGTTATGCTCAAACATTTATAAAATGATTGATTTTTGGTACTAATCACTAGTGCATTATTATGCCAACATTCAAATGAGTCAAAGAAACATCATCCCACCTCGAAAGTTCACAACAAAATTACTATCTGCTAGATTGAGTTTCATTCTGCTTTAGTCACTAGATGGATCACGTGAGGTGGTTACTATTTGGGATTCTATGGTGTGCAAATGTGGGGAATTTTTTTTTTGATTTACTCATGCATACTGTAATAAATTCCGATAAGCGTAATAAATATTAAGTCTACATTAAAGAGAAAATATCATAGATTGGTCTCTTATCTCCTGAAACCAAAAATTACTGGTCTAAAATGGGGGAAAACGGATTGTTATGAAGTGTGAGTGCATCAGGGGGGGGGGGGGGGTGGGTGTTTTACTTTCATGCCTTATGATATCTCTGGATTCTAATAAAGTAGCCATAATGCCTTAGGACAAAAATGTAATTAAATTTGTTAAGTAGTAATTGAATAATATTTTTGATTTATTTTGCACGCCATACTAGCTTCTGAATATTCAATAAAATACCAACCAATGAAAGGTGTGAAAACATATGACGTTGCTCCAATGTCGTGCATGCATAAGCACTGTTAATAGTGGACTGTCTCTCGCAACGTAAAACCAAACCTTAAAAAATTTCAACACACCATGAAGTGAAAGTGTTATTGTTATAAAATTGGATAGATGATTTGAAAAAAAAATATTTACTTTTTGATTGTGAACAATTTTCCTGTTATCCTACTGAAAACACATGACACCAGGATATTCCATGAAATGCTTTACTTTTTGAGAAAACATTAAAACAATTATCAATTCTCGTTACATGTCGAGAATTTAGGATTTATTTTGAACACATGTCATGACACGGCGAAACGTGCAGAAACAAGGGTGGGTTTTCCTGTTATTTTCTCCCGACTCTGATGATTGATTGCCTAAATTTTCACAGGTTTATTTTACATATATAAGTTGTGATACACGAAGTGTGGGCCTTTGGACAATACTGTTAGTGTTTACCAAAAGTGTCCAATGGCTTTAACTCAAGCTTTTCCTCCAGAAATTACTACATTTGCGGTTTTAAAAACTCTCCTAAAGTGTGACTGTTTTATAACCAGTGCTGATAACAAAAACCGAAGGAAAAATTTTCGAATGGCGCCACCACTTTTTCATTCGATATGAAATAATATAGTTTATAACCTCAATGAGATATCCCTTTTTGTAAAAATTAGTGAAAAAGTGGTGGCGCCATACGGAAAGTTATCAAAAACGAATCCCCAATTTTAGTTTGAAAACCCCCCCAAAAAAACAAAGGTTTGTTTCAAATTGTTTCGTTCGTCTCAACGTATGACCTGACTTGGGTACGAACAAGTAACTTGGCCCTTGGGTACGAACAAGTAACTTGGGTACGAACAAGTAACTTGGGTACGAACAAGTAACTTGGGTACGAAGTGACTTGGGTACGAAGTGGCTTGGGTACGAAGTGGCTTGGGTACGAACCGTAATGACTTGGTTACGAAGTGACTTGGGTACGAAGTGACTTGGATACGAAGCGAGTTGGGTACGAAGTGACCGACATTAATTTTATCAATTAGCCTTCAATTCAAGTGAAACCTAAATTAATTGTAAAAAAGAAAACCTCCATCATCCAACCAAACCAACCATTTGGGACTCTACTTTGGTAGGATGGTGGGTTTAAATTTATTAATCGACCATATCGACACTAAGAATCAGTGACAGTGACACTCACCTGTGTGAGTGTGACTTTGTCACTGTCAGTGTCACTGACACTGAGTGACAGTCTCGAATAGTGTTGTTTTCACAGTGCAGTCATGACAGTTACACTTTACACTCAGCTCAGTGAAAGTTACACTGTAGAGTGAGTTATCCTTTAACTATGAATGATTGAATACAAATGAAAAAAATTGAAATATCATTATAACTTAAGACTTAAGTTTCTTCCTCCATATGTTAAAACCAACTAAGCCGACAATATGGCCCAATACTTTCTACACTTGGTAAACCAAACAAACCAGTAACCAGCAACCTAGCCCCACTTATGTGGCAAAGGAAAGGATTCAGCTATCCTTTGCCACACAAGTGGGGCTACCACTACCAGCAACCAAGCACGTCAGCAGTTTTTGTGTTGAGGAAGCAATAACTGCAATATGATCATGTTTACCATTTCACTGCTGAGCAGACACACACAGTCATGACATTCCGTTTGATGGGTGAATGATGGGCATGTCCTGGGTGGTCGATTCCAATCATCTGGTTTTCAATACTTAAATTAAGTCTTAATTTGCTAAGAAGGAAATAGTGAAAAGGATCTCGAGCAAGCACGACAGCCTTCACATGTCACACTCGGTTGCCAAGAAAATAATGCCATCAAGATAATTGCTTTTAGTTTACGCCCTCTACTGTCGACATGTCGCGAAAGAAACTTTCGTTCCAAGAGTTGTCACAACGTCGTCTGCTGGCTTCAAGCTGAGTAGTGGCTTGGGGGTTCCATTCTCATCGCCACTATGCAAAATGGCAGGAGTTTTCCCGAGGAGCAAGTGATTATAAAAGGAAGTTGCTTTCTCAACCCCCTTTTTAAAAGAAAACATCGAAGCAGGGGTGTTGTGCAACATTGAAAAAAAACCTTATTTTGATTGGTTACTTGAATTAATTAATTATAACAATCACAGGCGCGGGCCACATCCTTATACCTTTTGTAGATCACTTTTAAAGTTTCATTTTGGCCTTGACGTACATCCCTACTCACCGTGAATGAAGATTTACCTGTGAAGTTTCAGCTTCATTTTTTTGTTATGATCGCGAACTTTTTACGGAAAATGTGAAAAGCACAGCTATAGAGCAATGAAAGGCCGGGCGCGGAGAGTAGATCCGTTGTACATGTGCTAAAATAATTTTGGCAGCTCACAACTAACAAGATAATTTTGGCGGCTCATAAGATAATTGTTTTTCCCAATGAGGGAATTATCTTTATGTCATTATCGTTGAACCGGGTAAGTTTGTGGACCTTATTAGTACGGTGTTTTGTGTCGTACAAATGTATCCAAAACCATCAACCAATGAGCAAAAAGGGTTTCTTGCAATACAATTATTTTCTTACATTTCCCTCTTCAACAGACCCCAACATTAAATTTTGATCAAACGATTCCAACTCCTCTTTGAGTTACTTCGAAAGAAAAAAAAACCTACAATTTCTTTTCAATATTTTGGCAATAAATAATTATCTTTTATTGCAACGCCATTTCCCCATCACAAAGGTGATTGCTTTAAAAAAAAAAAAAATAGTGGCTATAAAAATTACATTGAGTTGCATAGAGGGAGAATACAAACATTTTTACTTTAAAGGTAGGTTCATCGTTTGGTTATTGAATGTATTGTAAATAATGGTTATAGGCCATTTTTCAAGAAACGTGGGAACAATACAAGTCACCTACGAAAGTGTCAGCTAAAAGTACGAAAACTATCGCAAGTGTTTTTAAAAGAGAGGCGACAGCTGCGGGAACCAACCATATCTCTGATTGCAGCATTTACATATGGACACCACGGAAATTTAAATCCCCAAAGGTCGCCTGACGGTGAACCAATTTTGGAGATTCAACTTTTTCGCTAAGCTTTTGCCCTTTTTCGCAGTAATGACTCTGTTAACTAATGTTAATGTAAACTTACGTGGTAATACGAACAGCAACATTGGATAGTTTAATGCATTTCTGAGAAACATCACTTCGAAGGGGCTGTTGTTACAATGTATATCTCAAACACGCGACCACTTAAAGACACTGGACACTATTGGTAATTGTCAAAGACTATAGCCTTCACAGTTAGTGTATCTCAACATATGCATAAAATAACAAACCTGTGAAAATTTGAGCTCAATCAGTCATCGAACTTGCGAGATAACAATGAGAGAAAAAAACACCCTTGTCACACGAAGTTAGATAGTTGATTTCGAGACCTCAAGTTCTAAATCTGAGGTCTCGAAAACAAATTTGTGGAAAATTACGTCTTTCTCTAAAACTATGGCACTTCAGAGGGAGCTGTTTCTCACAATGTTTTATACCATCAACCTCTCCCCATTACTCGTCACCAAGTAAGGTTTTATGCCAATAATTATTTTGAGTAATTGCTTTGGCACGGTAGTTAACTTTTGCTGGAAGTACCAAAACTCTTAAAAAAAAGAAAAGAAACCACTATAAACAGTAAAAGTAACAAAGTAAAAGGGCAATGTTTTGATTCAAAGTAGGTACATACTAGGTTCAGTAAGCTTTTGGGCACACAGATAATAAGAACACTGCGGCTTATCTTGAATCAAGTAAGCTAATAGGATTGTTTCTTTGCATACAGTGTACCTAATTCAGTAAGCATACATGTGCAGCGTTTTGATACCATATTGCATTACTGTACCTTATATTTATCCACAGATAGTAAGCTTACTGTGCAGCATTTTGCAAATACTGTACCTTATCTTGATTCAAAGAGTGAGAATTAAGCCCAGATAAATTAGATTAATTATATTATTACAATAACAATATTTTGTCAAAAATATCTTAGATTGAAAGAACTCATGATGTATATTGCTTATCATAATAAACTAACGCACAAATTTCAGATTTCTTATTTCTGTTTTAAACACCAAAAATACAATTACTTGAAGGAGTTAGATCACACACACAATATTCAGGTTTTCCATCAACACCAATTATACCAAAAAATCTCATTATCTGATTATTAAACTTGCATTGAAAAGAAGATAACTTAAACATTCCACTCCCTAGTCATAACACTGTTAATAAAATTTGAGACCGGTTGTCGAGACCTACAACGCTGGTATCAACCCCCTCACCAAAACACCCAACCTTACATATCAGGCTTGTGGGGTCATGTTATCATTGCTCTATTATACATTTTTCTAATAATTCCTTTGTGGGGTCCAAGTTGAACAATGACAAACTTTGTGGAGACCGCTGTTCTATTGTGTTAAATATCCCACAAAAACATATGGGTAAGCTCATCACACCTTAAATGCACTACATTAATGTTTGCAGTTTCTTGGTACATTATTTGCAACTGATGGGGACATCACATTCTGACCACATGCAGAGTGCTATAATTATACATAATGTCTAAAGTTCCAAAACTGTATTTGACTGACTTGACTGTGGAGACCCCTTGCCAGTGTTGTAGGTCTCCCCTTTGGTCTCGACCGTCAGGTCTTTCCCTCCCCCCCCTCGGTCTCGGACCTACAGGTCTCGACTACAACCGAACCTCTTGCACTAAATCACACACAGCTACAGTCTGCCAATTGTCTGCCATTTTGGCAGTCAAAATACATTGAAGGTAAATTTAATATTTCGGCCACCTATTCATAACATTGCTACAATCCAAAAAATATTTAAATGTTAAGCTTGGTAAAATTAAATGACCATTTCCAACACCAATATGTTTAGCCTAACAATTTTGTTCAAAATTTTGCCACAACAGAAAAGCACTGATAATTACTTTGGTTGGCAAAGAAAACGGGTAGAAGCTCAGAGTCCAATTCCATAGAGATGCTAAACAGAAAGAATGGATTAATAATTTCCAACTAAGCATAAATGAGCAGGATACCAGTCTCAAATGGACCATGAAGCACTATATTTTTGGTTGATAACATAAGCATGTTAGCTGTGCTTAGCTCATTTTTAAAGCAGCTCTAAAATAATGTGGAGTGCCTAATTTCATAGAGTTTCATCAGTAGAAAATATTGCTTGGCAATTTTCTGCTAATAGTGTAAATGAGCAGGATAACAGCCACAAATTGTACATGTGACCATTGAGCAAAGCGATAGCATAGTTTTGTTGTGCTTAGCTTCTTTGTGTGCTAAGAGCCGCTCTTTAAAATTGTGCCCTGGTCAGAACAGAGGAAGAAAGTGGTTTTAGTCTTTTAATGCATGGGACAAAACAATGACTGCAGAACAAAAAATGAGAAAAGCTGTTGGAAATAAAGTAGAAGCACTGGCGGTGGAACAATCGGCAACCGTTGTCATGGTCAACGTCAGGTTGTATGGCATGTTGGGTACATACGCGCATGGACCACAAGTATTCCAGTCTGAACAAAACTGGTCTGGCGTGCACCACCCGTAAACGCTGACAAAATGGTGGCCAGGTTGGACGTCCGGGTCGTCATTCCGCAAGGTGATGCTTCGACGGATTGAAGCGAGCTTCCAAGCGTGATCACTGATCTTGGGCCGGACGATGGACCTAGAGATAAGAAGCTCTGGGTAGCCGTAGCTGGTCGGGCAAACGGCCGAGTCCAAGCAGTGTTCGAGTGTAAGCTTCACATCGGTACACCGCGACGGGAGGCAAAATTGATAGTAGCGGTACGCTTGCGCGTCGATACGCTCATTCCTTATTTGACTGTAGACAGTGATTTCAGTTGTGGGGTGGGTTGTCTCCACACTCTCTGCCAGGAGGCTGAACTTGGATGCTGTGTGAAAACGTTGACAAAGACAAAAGGAAAAAATTTTCAGCATTGTAGCCAGGTTTGTCGATGCCGGGCCGGCCTGCCAAGAGCTACCAAATTGGCTCAGCAATCTGTGCAAAGCACACTAAGCTGCCCAGCACAAAATTATTTTTGTTAAGAAATGGGGCCATCATTGCTGAAGTGCATTCTTTTCTGTGCTGGGTAGCACAGTATATTTTTTTTCAGAGTGCTGGGCGAAATTGGTAAGTTCTGGGCAGGCCCGCCCGGCACCCCCACCATGGCTTACAACACTGCTCAGAATCAAAATCTTTAGCACAAACATGGTCCCTAGAGGGCACTATACTCATCAACACTTACGAGTGCGGCCAGTTGAGACATCATCTCCGCAGTAGGCATGCACACCGATGTAGAAAAAGCCAACTTCAAAGTCTGGGTCCCAGCTGGAGACGGTAAGGTCCTCCGAGCCCCACTCGTAGGACGTCCAAGCTAATGTGGTCTCATTTGGGTACTTGTTGTTACCTTTTGCAATGTATAGGTCTGGCTCCCCCTCCACATGGTTCACCTGGGGTTTAATAGGGTTAGGGAGAAAAGGTTAAATTTTGTTCAGTTTTTGTAAACGTAATAATTATAATATTGAACATTTCTAGTGCGCCATGTCTGTCAATGATGACACTCCTGGCGCAAAAAAAAATTGAACTCAGCAACATACACAAAGACAACCACAATTTGAAAGCTATGGTTTTCAAAATAGATATGTTTTGAGATGTGTCTTGAATTGAGAACAAGTATCTGCCTATCTGTTTTGAAGTGGGCGCTGTTTCAAAGAGAAAGGCAACATTTAAGAAAAATACAATTAAAAGTCACTTGTGAAAGTTTCAGCTGAATACAGTGTCTACTTGCTGAGAGGGCGGGGGGCATTTGGTGCAGCTGATGCAGAAAAATAATGACAATCTCAGACTTGTAATCAAGTCTACCATAGCCATAGCTGAAGTCTCCTGATTCAGGTGCAGATATGAGAACAATCAATGTGCCAGATATTAGTGTTACCAATCTGAAAATCACCAAAAAAGTACAAGCCTAATTAGTGGATCACTGAGGTTTGCTCAGTGGTTTCTTTCCCTGCCTTTCACCTCAGTTGACCCTGGTATGAATCCCACCTCAGACTGGAGCCTAGGTGGTGCAAGACGTTTCTTGTTTTCCTTTCACACACAGCGCGGCCAACTCGCAAACAGCGCCCGCATCGACCGCCCCATACATTAAGTCAGGTGGGGGTATGTGGGGCGGTCGATGCGGACGCTGTTGGTGAGATGGCTGCGCTGTGCGTGAAAGGAAAACGAGAAACGCCTTGCATCAAGACCTTGCATGTGATGTGGATTAGGTTTTCACTCCACTTAATACCAGATTTAAGTGGGTTTTCCACCTTTGGGGGTTCTCCTCCCACACCTAACACTGAACATTTGTGCTATTGGATGTGTAATAAAAATAGACAAATATAAAGCCTAACCCTGACTCTGAGGTCACGACAGGGGTCAGTGACCTCCACTGCGTAGTACTTGAATTTATCGCAGGCGACTTCCTGCAGCTCACTGGTCTCTTCATTCAGTGTCAGTAGTATGTGCTCCTCCTGTCCCAACGAGGGCTGCCACAGAGCACATAGACTTAAACAAATCATCAGAAATTGATTGGCCATCTTCTCAAATTAGGTGTCTCTGTTCACAAAATAAATCAAAATGAAAAATACACATTTACTAGGTCTGGAGTACTGTTTTTCTTGTGCTAAAACCTGAATATCTGAAATCCTGAACTGAAGACTTTCCTGTAGCCAAACCAACCCTGTCCATTCATTCATTCATTCATTCATTCATTCATTCATTCATTCATTCATCGATTGGTTAATTACACAATTTTACAAAATTGTAGCATCAGCTGAATTGCAAGAAATTTAACAATTAACAAAATAAACAATTAAAGCACAATGAAAAAAACCCAAAGTGTTTGAAACATACCCTTTAAGCATGGAGGTATTAGCCTTATGAAACTATACAAATAGCCTAACCAAAGCAATGCAAGGTACTCAGTGAACATATAGGTCACTAAGTGAATGGTCTTACTCAATTACTGAATTAGTCCTTTTTAGTTTTTGAAAAAGGTTTGTCACCATCACCATCAATACATCACATGGTTTCTCGATAGATGAGAAGGTCCCCCCCTAATTCCCCATGGCGCAGGTTACAATGGAGTGCATCCTGGGCCGGGTTAGGGAAACAAGGATTGTACTTGCTCGGTAATTACTCAAAATTACCTGCTTACTTTTCCGTACTTTGATATGCTGTGATTACTCCGCGTCCTTGCTCCTTCGGTCAGCTGATCAATCGCCAACACTTTTTTCCCAAGATCTAGACTTCACACGGTGTTCTGTAGGTAGGCCTATAATGCAACCGTTAGTTGTACTGTAAAGTTCGCTTTTGGACCGTTGAATTCCTCTTCTTAGCACTAGAGTGACGCAGCAGCAATTGTAGGGGGTGTGTACAATTTCAGAACCAAACCATGGCAATAAAAACACATACACTTATTGTCCAGCAATCATCAGCTGTCGAGTCTGAACAAAACAACACGTGCGTGATGTAATGTCAGGAAGTGCGCCCTCAACTGACGAGTAGTCTGTCGTCTGCTACCGTCGTCACGCGTAACCGCCCATTTTGCATACGTTTTTGTGTGTGTGTGTGGTGGTGGGGGGGGGGGGGATCGGTTATTGTAAAGGATTCTTTTGAATGTTCAACAAATGGCAATATCATATATTTTTTCCTATAATGGCACAATGGGAGTTTGATCAAAATGAAAAGATGTGTTTATTTATGCGAAGTATAATGAGCTCCACAGCCAACTTGGCAAACAAGCTAAATTGCCTAGCTGTTACGCATGGCTATGTCAACAGTAAATGTATTTCATAATGGGTCGGACAGCTCATTTTTTTACCTCTTTATTTAAGGAACGTATTTGATTTGTGGATGGTGTTAATAACATATAGAGCTGAAGCCAACAAAACAATTGCCGGTGTTTTTGATAATGACCATTAAGTAACGATGAGACAAAAAAAATACACAGTGCATTGGGGGAGCTCAACTAAAACTGCAGCTGAAACGGTCAACAATACCTTACTTTCTCCGTAATTTCAATCTTTTTCCCGTGTTTTAAGTTTTTAAATGTGGGGCACGGTGGTTGTGTTTTCATAAGTGTTCTTAGAGCCTCAGGAATTTGTTGTAATTTGTGTAATGTTCTATTTGAAAATAATTATGTTTGAAGCACCAAGTACGGGAACACTTGGTGGGTGTTTAACCTTTGCACCCATATCGAGTAACCAACGCGAAGCTGGACTGCTGGCTCTTTTCCACATAACGTCTACCACCTCTGTTGCCATGGTCAAAAGGGAATAAGGTGGGAAAAGGCGGCAGGATGCGTATTAAAATTGTCACTATCGTAATACATTGGGGATTTTTTTTTAAATCGATTGAAAAGAGGGAATCCTTCAAAACAAAAAATCCGGAAAACTTGTCTATACCACAGAAAACAAAAAATTGCCGGCAGGATCGGTGACAGGTATAGAACGAATGAGTCATGTATTACTCGAGTCAGTGTCTCACATCACAAGCGGTTCGTACTCAATACAAGCCACTAGCAACATCTATCATTACGCTGCACGATTGTCAGCACAGCATATTGGACTATACGACCGCGCGGTGCTTCTTGCTCGGCAAGCCACTCACCAACGTGTTGCATCAAGTTGTTAGTTGGACACCAGAGTGGGTAAGTCAAGTTGATACAACAGCTATAAAGCTTTCTGCTTAAAATATCACAATTTTTGCTGATTACATTTTTCTAGAATGTCGTTAAAAATATTTGTAGCTGTTTTGATCAAACGTTTACATAATTATTTTAGTGCTCATTTAGCAACTTGTCGTGTTGTTTGTAATGAGGTGAATAATGCTTCCGTCGATTTCAAGTTCGATTGAGGTGACTTTGGGCGTCGGTGCGGGCCCTAAAATGTGTATAGCCCGATCCCTAAATGTAGCCCGACCTATGTAGTTGTAGCCAAGAAGTTGTATGTTGTCACGCCCTTATAATAATTTGAAAATTGTTCTTAAGATGAAGCCCGTCCTCACCTGTGGCCCGAAAAATGTACCTAGTACGCAAATTGTACACAGTCTAGAAATGATAGGACGTGACTGCACAAAGTTTCTTTCACCTTTTGTGTGAAAGGGCAATCATACTTGGTTTTTCAACAAATTAATGTCAACCAATCTCTACGAACTTCGTCAAATTAGGTGGTAAAGAAACCCCTAAAAATGTATGCTCTGTCATTAATTTCACCGTTTGGTTGTGTGTATTTCTTCTTCTCCGATGATGAATTTGTTTTAGTTATCGTGAGTTAAAGTGTACGTACACGATACATCAAAATGTATCGTGTACATACACGATACATTATCGTGTACGTACACGATACATTATCGTGTACGTACACGATAAGAAAGAGAGAGACAAAATATTTATGGGCGGCATTACGCTTCCGTACCAATTGAAGTCAGCAAAGTTGACTTTAAAGGTAATCGCTTTATGCATATTGTGTCTTCGGTATATATTTCCCTGTAGGATTGCTTCTAAACTTGAGCAAACAATAAGCAATCAGACTCGAAATAATCAAATCCGGGATACAGTCGTCTGCTCAAAACTATAAGGTCACCGATGACAATTTTTATATTTGTAATGATCAAAAGGTCATTAAATAAAAATTGCATGTAAGTTTGAATTTTTTTAAATGGAAATCAACAAATGAATGTTTCTTTCTGCCAAACAATTATTTTGAATAGGACTAGGGTCTATACCAATACTTTGATCAATAAACCCAAGTGACCAGGAGCTCCAAAATATGCAAAAGGAATTTATCAAACCCATACAAATTACACTGTTCAACGACCGTTGAGCAAATCCAGACGAACCATCAAATACCTTTCTCGTTGTGAAACCACTAAAACTTGAAGGCGCGACTATGAGCACTGTGACCCGATGGGTCTGAAGATATTTTGTGTAGAGGTTAGAAGAAGATGAAGTATGTTCAATATTTTAAATGAGAGACGAAAACCCATTTCAAAATAGGGAAGGTCGCGATGGTGTTCGAGCCGGGATGCGTATTGTACTCCGCAGCGAGGTTTTTTTTGTACTGTAACTGCCAATTCCTGTCTTGAGACGAGACTACGTTATTAATAACACCATTATGCACACACGTTCCCTATTGAAGGGTTATTTCAAAAAGGAAAAGAAATCTAAACATTCAATTTAGATATTTTAACGCCATTAATATACACAGACCTCCCATATTGGATGGAGGATTATTTCAAAAAGCGTTTTATAGACTCCTTTCTCAAGACAGAAGTTGGCATTGTTATGGCTTTGTCACACGAGACAACTTTTGCAGGCATCTTGGAGGCAACCAACTGCAATGCATGCTACAGAACTACTTCGGTAGCACACGGGTAATTTTGTAAACAATGTCTTACGATCCACCAGAATAATAGGTGACAATTCAAATGTGAATGCCCTTTCTTTTTGGATTGCCTGGAACTGGTTGCCCATAAATTGCCTCGTGTGACATGGCCCTTACAGTACAAAACCCTTCGGTGCGGTGTAAAACAAAAAACACGTACCCGAGATGCACAGGAGATGAGAGTCAAAAGAAGAAACCATTGAGCCTAAATGAATGCCAGATTGATACACGTTTACCAAGGCAGTGGACACTATTGGTAATTACTCAAAATTATTATCAGCATAAAACCTTACTTGGTAATGAGTAATGGGGAGCTGTTGATGGTCTAAAACATTGTGAGAAACGGCTCCCTCTCTGAAGTGGAGCAGTTTTTGAGAAAGAAGTAATTTTCCACGAATTTGAATACGAGACCTCAGATTTAGAATTTGAGGTCTCGAAATCAAGCATCTGAAAGCACACAACTTCGTGTGACAAGAGTGTTTTTTCTTTCATTATTATCTCGCAACTTCGATGACCAATTGAGCTCAAGTTTTCACAGGTTTGTTATTTTATGCAATTACCAATAGTGTCCACTGTCTTTAATCAATTCCGATAATACATTTGATTTTGCCTCCTCTTGATGAATTGTTTTCAAAGCTACAAAGGGTAGGTTTAATTTTGGGATGATTTAAACACTGACTGCGCCAATATTTCGTGGCGTCACTAATTACAAATAATAAAATGTGCATGCGACCCATATCATCCTACAGAACAGTTTGTGAATAGCGCGTTATTCCGTGGTAAGCATGTGTCATCTGTGCCCAATTCATAGAGCTGTTTTTTTTATAGTTTTCTTTTATAGTTTTTTTTTTTTTTTTTTTTACTGACGAAGCAATATTTCCTGCTTTTAGCAACTAGGCCGAATTTTATGGCACTGCTTATCAAGCAAATATTCTGCGCTTATACGGTTTTTTTTATCGGCCGCAGGGCCGCAGTACATCCCAACGTGTAGGCATAAGCAGTGCGATGAAATTATTTCATAAACAACTGTTTTAAGTAGACATTCCACTGAGCATTTGAGAAATGAATGGACCAGTGGCAATAAACTGAATAGTAATCTGGCTGGCAACTATTTTTTTGCAGAGCAAGATTTGCTGCGCGTAGCAAGTTTTTGTGCTTACATGCTTTCTGAAACTGGACCGAGATCAGCAGGTATATATGATTGAATTAGCAAATTTTACCGGAGACACAAAACAACATTAATTTACCTTAGTGCAAAAAGACAGCGACTTTTACCAAAGACATGGTCAAAACTATTACAACATCAAATAATCTTAATCTTGGTTGTACCTCTACACCAATGTGTGTCAGTACTGTATTCAGTTATACTTTCCCGAGTTTTGTGAAAAAAAAGTCCCACTTGGGTGGGATTTGAACCCACGACATTTGCAATTCTAGAGCTACAGTTTTTTTCAATAGGACTCGGGAAAGTCCGAGTTAGTGCTAGTTTAATACACATCGGTGTAACGGATAAAACCAATTGATATTCTTCATCCTCGATACAAATTAAACATTAATATTAAATAATAATTATACCTGTTCCACAACATATTAAATAATTATTAAACCTTAACGCAGCAAGATGGCAATCGAAAGTCGCGTGTGAAGTAAACAATGGCTTCTGCCGCCCAGTTTGGATCTTTTGTACTCCTCAGCTATTGTTACTATGTTGATGATGAATCTTTAATGAGACGTGTCAGCTGAATGAACCAATCTCACATTGGCTCACGGGATTCCAGTTTATTAAACAATAAATGGTCCCACGAGAGTGGTGTGCACATAATATGGGTATGTTTGGCCGTCCAATGCATATCAATGAATTATGCTAAACTGAAAAGATAGCCTTCACCCTAAATTAATAAGATCCACTTTCCATGAGCGTTTGAAAATAAAAGGATTAGAAATAATATTTATATTTGTTATATTCTGTTACCAATTACCAACCTCGAAACAAACAATGCTTAAAATGGTTATTGCTTCAATCGAGGCAAGCCCGTAAATGTGTACAAAATACCAGACAAAACATAAACCATTTTATATTTGATTAACAGATACTAAAGTTTCATCGGGTATAAAGAAAAAGTGTCTTTATTTTTATCCCTTCGCCGATTTGTATTAAAGAAACTGGACACTATTGGTAACTGTCAAAGACCAGTCTTCTCACTTGGCATAAAAATAAAAAACGGTGAAAATTTGAGCTCATCGGTCGTCGAAGTTGCGAGATAATAATGAAAGAAAAAATACCCTTGTCACACGGATTTGTGTGCTTTCAGATGCTTGATTTCGAGACCTCAAATTCTAAACTTGAGGTCTCGAAATCAATTCGTGGAAAATTACTTCTTTCTCGAAAACTACGTCACTTCAGAGGGAGCCGTTTCTCACAATGTTTTATACTATCAACCACTCTCTATTACTCGATACCAAGTAAGGTGTTATGCTAATAATAATTTTGAGTAATTACCAATAGTGTCCACTGCCTTTAAGTACGCTGTACTTGGCATTTTCTTGTGAAGAAACCAGAGAAATATTCATACCAACGCCATTTGCAATTCTAGAGTAGATATCTTACCACTATAGACCACCGAGAATGGTAGCTAAAGACAGTTCCAATCCTGTATTTTAGCAGCGGGTGCCACAAAAATTTCATAGATTCCCCTTTTTAGTATTTTTTCTTGGAATCGAATTGAAAGGAGTGTTATATTATTATGGAATAGCGCAAATGGCAATTGTAAGTCATTAATTATAATATACAATGAACTTGTTCAGAAAAATGCAAATGTAATGGATGATATTTCCTGATTAAGGTTTGCATTCAGCGAGATATATTATGGGATTTACTGCATTGGTATAGACCTTGAATTACAAAATGAACCGGTTTGTCCATTCATGTACACCACAGTGTATAGACGGTTCAATTACGATGAGTGATGGGAAGATAATGACTCATTTTATTGGTCAAAAATAAATTGGTGGGATTTGACAACAAATCTCTGGAATTCTCAACTTCAATTATTCTGAAGTATGGAGTTATTATCTTGCTGTTATCATGCGTTGATCACCAGAAAATCATTTTGTTCGAGTAGAGAACAACTGTACAACTGACTCGTTAAAGATACAGGCAAGAGTGATAAGAATATAGATTAAAACCATACTTACATATACACTCTAATAACTTGAAGTGTGTTCTGCAATCGATTTTTGGGGACCTGGTTTTCTACGATGTCCTTCTTAAGGTACCGTACTTCGGGGATAACAAACCTTTGTGGCTGTTTTCCTCAAAAGTATACCTACTTTGAACGTCCCTTTTAGCATTGAGAATCACAACGCAACATTTTGAGCAAACTAAAAAAGTGAAAACCCACGAAACCATGAAACAAATTATTAAACTGAGCCAGCAAGTTCCCCATCAGACACCGCGACATTTTCAATTCAGTGAGATTTATGACACGGCCCCAGCCATAAGAAACAACGATCATTTACAACGCCATAGCGAGCTTGTCTTGCTTCATTGTCCCATGTGTCAAAACTGTCCGGTTTGATTTAACCGATATTTCTGGCGGGAAGATGAGGAAATAAGAGCAGTCGTTGACACAAATTGAGTTGCATGAACTAGATTGCAGAGTGCTTGCTCTGAGGCATATATGCACAAGGGTTAAAGGCGGCCGGACACATAATATGATCAAAGACCAGTATTCTCACTTGATGGTGTATCCCAATATATGCATAAAATAACAAACCTGTGAACATTTGGGCACAATTGGTATTTGATTTTGCAAGAGAATAATAAAAGAAAACACCATTTTGTGTGCTTTCACAAACAATGTTTGCTTTCAGATCTTCAGCTGAAGTATTTTATTGAGGAGACATTACCTCTTCCTCAAAACCTGCAGAGGGGCCATTTTCTCACAATGTTTTATACTATCAGCAGCTTTCCATTGCTCGTTACCAAGTCTGTTTTTATGCTAACAATTATTTTGAGTAATTACTAATAGTGTCCAGTGTCTTTAAATCTCGAACCCCTCTACTTCTAAACTACCTGCTGCATTATCAGCCAGTCTTCTCACTTGGTGTATCTCAACATTATGCACAACATAAACAGACCTGTGAAAGTTCAATTGGTTGTCGAAATTGCGAGATATTGGAAGAAACACCCTTGTTACACGAAGTTGTGTGCTGTCAGATCTTTGATTTCGAGACCTCACGCGTGAGGTCTCGAATATTTTACTGAGAAATTAGTTCTCAAAAACTACGTTACTTCAGAGGGAGCCCTTTTTCACAATGTTTTAATGCTATGAACAGCGCTCCATTGCTCGTTCCAAGTAAGTTTGAAGGCTAACAATTATTTTGAGTAATTACCAATAGTGTCCAGCGTCTTAAAATCTCGAACCCCTCCACTTCTAAACTACCTGCTGCATTACCAATTTCAGGTTATTTACACGAAGCGGTCAGTTTTGAGTCATCACATTATCACGTTCAACCAAATTTTGGAGAGAGCGGCCGGCTGTGAGTGGCTATTAGCCATTAGTGGCCGACCGCGACTTGTTTGACCCATACCATGACTCAGCAAGAAACGGGGCACAGTAAAATGTAATGGATCTAAATAGTATTCTATTATGACGATTTCTGTTAACGAGAGGAGTTTTTTCAATGGAAATAACAACACAACACGATGCTCGGTGTCGGCATTCAAAGATCTTTGCGCACGGGAAAACATTGTCTCTTTTATTGAAATGTGTTGGTCCTTTGTGAACACTCAGGCAAATTCACTCTGCCAAAATGAGTAGTTTCCCTTTAAATATTAAAATTTGTAACTGATTTTTATTTAGTCGTATCTCACACTCTATACCAGAGCTGGCAATGAGATAATTACGACATGGAGAGTCCAGTTTAGTTTGGTCATGCTGATTCTGGATGCCGCAGTGCAGCCATCGTGTCCACAGTCTATACGTCTGGTATCCTGTGTTCTATATAGGAACACGTGGTTTTGTTTTGAACGAAATTGTCGTCATTCCTATTTTAAAATAAAGTTCTGCACTCTAATAACCTGAAAACATGCCAGGTTTGTCATAGCACACAGGTCTATCTAATGCTTGATTCAAGTTCATTATTTATAAACTGAAGTCATTTACCGTTCACCTATACTGCTTCGTTAACCACTAATGAGTGATCAAACACACGGAAGTTTGAACTTGAGGGAAATGGGTTGACACTGGGTCAAGTATACCTCTTCATGCGCCTCTTGGGTGCCTCAAGTACACTGGGTGATGCAACGCTAACGAGGGTACCGCACTATGGGATGCTGAAGAGGTTCAACATCTTCAAGGACGATATGCACTTGGCACCACTGGTTTGAAAGGGCGGCACTTTAAAGACACTGGACACTATTGGTAATTGTCAAAGACCAGTCTTCTCACTTGGTGTATCTCAACGTAATGATACAAAACAAAAATTGGTCGTCGAGGTTGCGAGATAATAATGGAGTTGTGTGCTTCCAGATGCTTGATTTCGATACCTCAAAATATAATTATGAGGTCTCGAAATCAAATTCGTGGAAAATTACTTCTTTCTTGAAAACCACGTTTTCAGAGGGAGCCGTTTCTCACATACTATTAACAGCTCTCCATTACTCGTTACCAAGTAAGGTTTTATGCGAATAATTATTTTGAGTTGTTACCAATATATATAGTGTACACTGCCTTTAAGGGCGAGTTTATAATATAATATACCCTATAATAACACCCTGTCATTATGCCACGCATCTCATATGCAAGGAGTCTATAGGTTACCCATGCCAACCGGCTGAAGACGAATATAGTGATATGGATGAAACGTCGACATTTCATATCTGGTAATTATATTCACAACCAGAGTTTACAAAAAATACATTAACGGTTGTCCGTATGACAGAATTTCACACTACCTAACTCCATCCACGCACTGTTCAAAGCCCAACACTACTTTTCGAAACATGCAGAAAATGACTGTTTCATAAAATTACTCTTCAAAGTAGTATTATTCATATAGCTCCCTTTAGCTGAGCGATTGATACGTATTTTTACTGCTTTAATGTGGTTTATAACCCGTATTTTTCCTCTGTACATCTTTATTAAATTAACCGCTCTTTGCACGGATTAAAAACCCCATTTACTTCAAAAGCAAGGGACAAAACGATTTAAATTTTACGTAGATGCATTGGGGCTGGCATTGAGTTGTTATCTGAAGTATTGTGGCGTGTTCATAAATGCCCGAATACTCCCCAGACAGGCGATGTGAAATTTTTGTTTTAGGTTTCACAACGTTGAAGAGTTTTGCTACCCTTTAAATTGCTTCTCTTCCCTTGAATGAGATGAACACAAATGCAAACATGAATGGTTCGATGCACCACACCGCGATCATAATCAATAGCTGTTTCGGTTAAATTGGTCATTGGTTAGTCATGCCAATAGCACTGAAACAGCAACTGTTGTTGGTTACAGCCGCAAAAAAACGCACCCCTGTTGGAGTAGATTTTCCCAATTTGGAGTTGTTTACCCCTCCTTCGCCCTTTGCAACCCGGTTCGAATCCTGGACCTGACCCTTGCACTATCAGTTGGTTTTAAGTCTCTACCTGTTTGTTTGGATTTTCCCTATTTCGGGTTTTCTTTTTAACATATTTTCTCACATTATCGTAAGTAGGTCTAAGAGCAAGCTTCATGATCAATTATGGGGGAAAATAATGTTGGTATTCAACTTTATGGAGCTGTATGTCTTAAAGACACTGGACAATATTGGTTGTTGTCAAAGACTAGTCTTCACACTTGCTGTATCTCATCATATGCATGAAATAACTAACCTGTGATAGTTTGAGCTCAATCGGCCATCGACGTTGCGAGATAATAATTAAAGTAAAAAACACCCTTTTTACACGAAGTTGTGTGCTTTCGGATGTTTGGTCTCGATATCAAATTCGAGGAAAACTACTTCTTTCTCGAAAACTACGTTCAGAGGGAGCCGTTTCTCACGACGTTTTATACTATCAACTTTTCCCCATTACTCGTTACCAAGTAAGGTTTTATGCTAGTAATTATTTTGAGTAATTACATGTACCAATAGTGTCCACTGCCATTAAACGCTAAGCCCACCTTTAAGATGAACAGGTTTAGTAGTGCACATTATGCTTGAAGCGATTCCATTATCTTTAAAGTGAAGGTTTCCTAGAGGTTCGTCAATCCCATTGCTCGATACCCCTCTCAACTCACAACAATGAGGGATCAAGCAGATAGAGTTTTTAAAGTTGCATGACCAGAATTTCGTCTATTGTTGGATAAATGATGGCCCTGTCCCATTCAGTGACGCTTCAACGGCGTTGACTTGAGATTTTACACAAAACTGAAAGTTAAACTTTTTTGTGGGGTAGGGTCTATGCGTATAAATGTGTATTATTTTCGTACTTTTGCCAGGTCGATTGACGATCATAAAGAGGAACAGAAGAACCGGTTGACAAATAATGTGTCATTTTTGTTTATAGGTGAGACTGCGAGGACCCTCAAAATATATTATTATTGTGTCGAAACCTTCCCTCTGCTATTGTTTGAAAAATCCCAACAAAAAAATATAACAACAATATTTTTGGATACTACTGGTGGGTCTTTTTCTTTGTATGTTATTAAGAAGATGCATATTAAAGACACTGGACACTTTTGGTATAGTTGTCAAAGACCAGTCTTCTCACTTGGTGTATCTCAACATAAATTAACAAGCCTGTGAAAATTTGAGCTCAATTGGTCGTCGAAGTTACGAGATAATAATGAAAGGAAAAACACCATTGTCTGATGAAGTTGTGTGCGTTTAGATGCTTGATTTCGAGACCCCAAATTCTAAATCTGAGGTCTCGAAATCAAACTCGTGGAAAATTACTTCTTTCTCGAAAACTACGTTACTTCAGAGGGAGCATTTCTTGCAATGTTTAATAATACCAACCTCTCCCCATTACCTATAACCAAGTGAGGTTTGATGCTAACTATTATTTTGAGTAATAACCAATAGTGTCCACTGCCTTTAAGGCCTCTATACAGAAATGCCAGACTGTTTTATCATACCTTTTTGAAATGTAAGCTGGGAAACAATCGCAGGAGATTGTATTCATCTGCTTAGCAATATTAAAAAGTGTTACATCTTAATTTCCAAAGCATAGGTCTATATATTAAAATCATGAGTGCATATTATATTCCTTCACCGATAACCGAGGGGATTTTGACTATGGTAATTTATGCTAATGACCAATGATGAGTGGTGTAGATAATGTATCATTATCGACTCAAATTATTCAATACAAATCTTCCAGCCATAGCGGTAATGATTACGCAAGCAGCCCCGGGTACTTGGCTGTTATCTTGTCGGCCTATGCATTAAATGTATACCTTGTCAAGTGATTCCACCACTGGCAGTGAGTCGCAGCTGTATAAAAAGGTTTCCAAAAAATGATGTGTCAAAAATATCTTCCTAAATTTAGCATAAACACACAATGTGTATTTTGTACCGAGGTGCAATTACCTAGTTATAACGTATATTAGGGTCGGAGGAGTGGTTTTTGTCAACGTAATGCTGATTTATTGGTTTTAAATTAAAAAAAGAAAGATACAATCAAAGTCACTTGTGAACGATTTCGACGGATATTGTGTCTATCTCGCTGAGAAAACAACATAAACTGTCATGGTGTTTCACAAAATCTTAAAAATCCGTCCACGTTTAGTTAGGTGACAGCGAAAACCAACAGCATCTATTTGTTGACAATTGTAATGACTCTGCAATTTGATTCTTCAGGTCACGAAGTTTGTCAATTTTTATTAAATTCAAAATTCAAATTCAAATCTCAGGCCGCAGCATTTGTGAACGGACACCTATACTGAGAAACGTGCTTCATACTTGAATCGTAGATTCAAATGTTTTTGGGTGAACAATGATCAAATAAAACTTAACTTCGAAGAGTAGGCCTATCCTTTCTCAAACAGTTTATACTATCAAAACATGCATTACAAAGCCCTAAAAGGTTTTGAATATATTAGAATGGAGGACACATGCTTGTAATTGGCAACTGTTATAGTTGAATTGACCTGGCTGTGCATAAATACTGATCTTGAAAACACAAGCCATAATGAATAATACATTCTTCAATCGTACAGCAAAGTCTTTTCATCTATCTTGCACTCAGTCGATGCGTTTTCACATAATATGTCAACGTTTTGGAACATAGTACACACACGCTTGTGTTGACCAATAATTCCTGGTCTACATGAATGGGCATTTTACTGCTTATATGATCTTAAAACACCCATGCCATAATTTCCATAAAGACCAGTGTTCTCACTCGGTGTATCCCAACATGTATAACATATTAAATCTATACAAAATTTTGACTCAAAGTTGTTAGAGATTATAGTGGAAAAACAACAACTCGTTGCACAAATTTGTGTGCTTTCAGGTTCCCGGCCTGTTTGCTCTTTCTAAAAAAATACGTTACTTCAGAGGGAGTCGTTTCTCACAATGTTTTGTATCTACAGCTCTTACATTGCACGTTACCAAGTAAGTTTGTATGCTAACAACTATTTTGAGTAGTAACCAAATAGTGTCCAACGCCTTTATGTTACCAATGCATTTTACAGATAGCCACGTGTGGATGAAGTGCGGGTACCCAGACGTTTGATATGGGTGGTGCTTTGGACAAGTGCACCGTCTGGTGCCACACGGGTGTGACCAGACCCTTCGATGCGGGCGAGTCAGAAAGAGAATGGAAGAGACAACATGAGCAGTACGAAAAGAATCCCATGTATAAGGTAAACATAATGACGTCACGAGCGAGCTCGATATAAAGTTTTCTCTTTTTTTATTTTATTTGTTTATGGAAGTTCGCCCAAAACAAGGCTAAAAGCCACACTAGGTTAAAGGAACACGTTGCCTTGGATCGGTCGAGTTGGTCTTTGAAAGGCGTTTGTAACCGTTTTTTATAAAATGCATATGGGTAGAAAGATGTTGTAAAAGTAGAATACAATGATCCACACAAACACACCTCGAAATTGCACGGTTTTCCTTTTACCTCGTCGACTAACACGGCCGACCCGTGTTAGTTCGCACAGTAAAAGGAAAACCACGCAATTTCGAGGCAAACTTGTGTGGATCATTGTATTCTACTTTTAAAACATCTTTCCAACCATATGCATTCTATAACAAACGGTTACAACCGCTTTTTATAGACCAACTCGTCCGATACAAGGCAACGTGTTCCTTTAAGGAAGAAAACATAGACATGTAGTAACTCAGTGGAGCTGAAGGTAGGAATTGATATTCCTCTTAAAAGATGGCGGATCATATAGGATGAAGGGAAACATGCACCAGGCAAGGAGTTCCAAAGAGATGCAGTACGGAGGAAAAAGCTACTGGAGTAGCTTTTGTTCTACATCTCGGCACAGCCACAGTAAGGATGAGAACAAGCAGAAAGCCTGGTCTCGCGCTCAAACACCCTGACAGGAGGAACAAGGTTGGATAGACTGGTGGAACGTTTACCATGGAAATATCTGTGAAACAGGCAGAGGCTGGCTACAGACCTTCGTTGAGAAAGGGGGGATGTAGTGTAGATCCTAACTCTTCTCCAACCAGGTTAACAATGCGCTTCTGCACTCGATCGAGTAAAGATAAAAGGCAGGCCGAAGCTCCAGCCCAAACAAGTTTTTGTCAATTGAGGTTGGAAAACTTTGGAAAGTAACAAATGCAAAGAAAAAACAGATAGTCATAGTATGTAAAAATGTTAATACACAAACATTCAGAAACAGTGTTCAGTTTATTGGAAACAAAGCAACCATTCACGGGATGTATGTTTTTATAATATTGAAAGTTTGAAGAAATGTTGAATTTGGAGACAACATCTGTTAACTCGATTAAATGTTTACTAACAATCCGCCGATCATGCCAATCAGCGCGGTTTGTTCATTATAAACAATGGAAGGTTGTTTAGCACAAAACTTCTGAGCATGTTTTTGTGTATTTCTCGTGGCACATGCGAGAGTTATTGTATGCGATTCGTTTGGAAACAACATCATCTGACAAAAATCTGCGAAAACAATTGTTTTTCGAGAATCAGACCATGCAACTTTAAGTAGGGGGTTGGGATGGTATCATGCGCTTTTGTATTGGCACCTTTTCCGAACCGCATTCTCCTGAACACGATCAGAGCATACTGATCGAAACGTTGGGTAGTTAACCACCGGTTCCTTTCAAAACCAACACTACTCATACAGAGATATTCACATGGTGTTACCGCAACCTCTCTTTATAGTCATACGACTTCCACCATGCAGAGTGTAAAATCCTGCCTCTTAAAGTCTTTTGATTCAAATAAATCAACCGACGGGTTTTCGTTATGCATTTCCGCCAACAGATCCATTTTTCTTCCACATATTCTTAGACGCTGTTCATCTTTTCAAATCCTCATTTTATTATCTATTGATAATTTCTCTGTGGAGAAACCGCTGTGCATAAATTGTTTCATGATTCTTGATGTACTGATGGGTGTGAGGTGTATACACACGGTGCCTGTGGCACTGGGTGGGAGAGAAACGTGCCAGTGCGTATCATGAGTAAATGTGTGTAAACGGGGAGGCAATTCCTTCACGTTTTATGACACTTTTGTTTCTGAGGGGCCGAGACCGGGGAGAATCTTGACCGTGCCTCTGGGAGGTTCTACGGGAGAGTGACGACTTCCGACCGCTTAAAGCAACACAATTCTAAATTCCGATGGCACCTGTTGTATAACAGGGCATATTTGTAAGAGTAACATCTTGTGGAAGATGAAACTTACTTCGTAAATGGCGGTCCACCAACAATGCCATTTCGAGGTGGAACATTGAAATAAATATTAATCCTCACCATTACTCTAAAAAGACCCAAACAATTACAGCAACAATTATATTTTTAAAACCTTGTTAAAATACATTTTGAAAACAACAAATCATTATGACGTCTGTTTTCTTTAGTTACTTCATCTGGCTGGAAGAGGTCGTCTGCTTGAGGAGTATGACCGAATAAGCGAGGCTGATTTCAAGGAGTTCATGAGAAGAAGGGTAATATGTCACAATTTCAACAGAGGGCGATGTAGGTCATCCGCCATATTGGATGGTTTATGTAGCATCACAGAGGTTCTCATTTTTTAGTACCAATAGCGTTTGAAAGATTCAATTGTTTGTTGACCTACAAGCACGTCGAGGCCTTCTACAGATAATCATTTAAATCCGAACTTGATCGTCCAAAGCAACACCGGTTATCATTACATTGTAACACTGTTTGGAAAAACTCCTCGAATTTGTCATCCAAATCTCGGTAGAACGTTGAACGTTATGACCCGGAAGCTCTCTGTTAGAGACACTATTGGTAGTTACTCTCAATAATTGTTAGCATAAAAAGTTACTTGCTAACAAGCAAGGAGAGCTGTTAATAGTATTAAACATTGTGAGAAACGGCTCCCTCTGAATTATCATAGTTTTTGAGAAAGAGTGAATGCACATGATGGGTTACACCTAGTGAGAATACTGGTCTTTGCCATCACCAAAGGTGTCCGATACATTTAATTTGTTTTTTTATTTTGACAAATACATTCCTCTATTACGATTCAACATATCAGCTGCAACAGTACGGTCTAAATGTAAAAGAGTAAAAAACACTCCTCTTTTTATTTCGAGTTGTCCCTCAAATAACTGGCTCTTTTACTCTTTGAGAGAGGTTTCACTCCAGGACAGAGTGAAAAATCACTCAAAAAGATGCAAACTTCAATCTAAAAGAGGGGAAGACCACTCGAAAAGGAGGTGTCCCTCAAATGGCTCTTCATAGAGTGCTTGTTCACTCTGTTGTATTTAGAGACTAACGATGCAGCCATAGTGTCATCATCTAGGCCCATTTTCATATAGCTGCTTAGCACAACAATTTGCTCAGCATGAAATTTCTTCCTTGATAAAAACACGATTAGCAACCAAATTTCCACGTGATTTTCAGGATAAGCAAACAACAGCTGAATACCAGAAACAAGCAACATGCAACAAACTGAAATTGTGTTGGTAATCCCGTTTTTAATAAGGAAGAAATGTCATGCTAAGAAAATTTATGTGCTTAGCAGCTCTATGAAATTGGGCCCAGGTCATTGTGTCCTATTATACGCGCAGACAAAAAGACACAGTCGTTGTGTAAATTACGCACAGACACGAGACTAATTGGGTTTTTATTAGGTTGTCAGGTCTTCAGGAGGCCACTCCATCAAAATCCAATTGTTCGTTGTGGTGTCATAATGATGATATTACTATATTATGGTAAAGATTAGTAATTAAAATCCATTCATCACCTCGAAAAAAAAAACAACCTGAAAATACAATGGAATAAAAAATCATGTCAATCAATCACACAAAAGGGCAGAGTGTGTACGTGTTGAGCCAAGTAACAATAACTGCTTGTTATAATTCATCTAGTCCTATATTTTGCTCAAAATTAAAATCTATGATGGACCATAGGCCTATAGCAAAATTAGTTTTTCACACTTGTGACTGTGTGCCAAATTAACAACAAATTGGCACAGTTCCCCCCTTTGTCCCCCTATCTGCCCCACTATTGTGTAAAACCGTAGCCTGTTTTTTTGCAATGCTATTTATGTGAGAGACTTATTTCGTTCTTTACTTCTACAATCAATGATTGTTTGTGCATCAGGTAAGCCCGTTTCTGTATAATGATGGCGAAGGGAAGACCATCACGAAAGTAGACTACGCTACGTACAGACAGAGGATGGAATCAGAGTCCCAGGTAAGAGTAACCCAATAACGGAACTGGAAACAAGACTTTGATAGATGTGTTTCGGGTCGTATGCCGCACAAAAACACAAGTTTCTCTCTAAAACAGTTCCAAGGCAATAGTAGATCTGACAAAAGTATAATCATGGTATGTTGACTCAATTCATCTGACGTCATCATTATCAAAATCTTGGTTGTGTCATTTTGGGAGAAAATGTCCCCGTGTGTTGTACTGCCTGTGTCGCATGCAATTATGTCCTCTATGCAATACTATCTGGAGGTTATTATTGCATATGCAATCGTGTCCGCCCGGACGTTGCTGCATAATGCAATTGTGTCCGCCCGGACGTTGCTGCATAATGCAATTGTGTTCGCCCGGACACATTTGCATATGCAGTTGTGTCCGCCCCATGCAAAACCGTCCTTGCAGTAAATTAAACGCCCTCGGTCGACGCATGTTCGACGGAACACGTTCGCCATTTTTTTTAACAAGCTAAGTGCATGTCATGAATGACATGGGAAATGTTCGGCCGTCGGGTATTCGCTGCATTTATAGAACACGTGATTATCTAGCTGCATATACGTAGGTTCAGGTGAATGCACGGTTTTTGCATAGCCCCGGACATGATTGCGTATGCAAAAGTGTCCGGAGCGGACAGTATTGCATGGCGGACACAATTGCATCTGACACCTGCATTCACGTTTCCTTTAATTGTGTAAGTTTGACTTAAATGACGAGCGTATAGACCATGTGAACTTTGTTTACAATAAGTGTGACCGTGTGCATTGTTTGAGTATTCTGGCAGGCAAGACAGGTCCTATGGGAATGTTGACATTTTGTGTCATAATTTCCACATAAATCCAAGAGTTATGAAAGTAAAAGCTGGACAAGTTTTGAGATGTGCCCCTTTCATCATATCAAAAGATTATTAGGAATTAGACAGTGCAATCTCCATAAAATACAAGGTTTTTTTTCTCCATAAAATATAAGATTTTATGATTTCCTCCATTGAGCTGTGTACAAATCGTGCCTGTAGGAAGTCTAGGCTCTGTGGCTCTTTTGTTAATATGTGATGTCACAGGTCACAACGTCTATAGTGTGCAGTATTGCATGTGACGTGGTATTTGTGCATGGGGGACAAGGGAATTCAGTTAAAGTATCAACATTTATTACAACGAAGACTTGATTACACTGTTGTTGTTGTTTTAATAACAAAAAATGCCGAACTGTGATGTGCATGCCTACTTTTAAATTAGAAAATCGTTTAATGGTGGTGAACAACATTTTAAAGGAATTGGGTACTTTTTGTAACACAGAACACAATGTCCACATTATTTAAATTAAACTCACTCGTTTGAAGAAAATGATAGTAGAAAGCTTACCGTAAAATATTATTAGCTGAGGTGCCGTATCTTTTGAGAAACGAGTAAAACAATGTCACGAAAATACGTTTTACATGCTAACATAATTTTCGTCTTTAGAGACGAAAATTATTTTCGTGACTTGTTTTACTAATTTCTCAAAAACTACAGCACCTCGGCAAGTAATATTTTAAGGGAAGCTTTCTACCATAATTATTTTCAAACTGTGGGATTTAAATGTAAATCTGTGGACATTGTGTGTTGAGTCCTATACACAAAGGCACGCAATTATAGGGTTTCACAGCCATTTTCCGGCATAAAACAACATATAGCACTTTCGCCTCTCCGGTTGAACCTCTCGTTCAGTTCCACTTTGACGCACCCGAATTCTATAGAGCATTCAATAAAACGTATATAATGCGTTCTCTTCAGCCATGCGAAATCGGCATTCAATTATTAGCGCAATAGAGATTTCTTCAAAAAGCTTTGAATACTGTTCGAGTCGATTGAAACTGAGTGACTATTTTTGTGAGCTTTCAATTTCGCCCGAACCCCCCCACCCCCCCACAGAAACCAATTCACACAAAGCCACAGAAACTAGTCAGAAGGTGTTATAAACATGTGCCGAATAATTGAAATTCACACCCTTCCGATTACAACGCCATGTTTAGTCATAAATTTGACAGGAATACGGCTGCAACAGGGGTAGATGGAAGTAGTTAAATTATTGATTATACTTCCTTGCATGGTTTTCAGAAAAGGAAAACGTTTATCTCATTCGACCGTGTTCAATAAAAACGTCAGCCAACGTGTAAACAGTGAAAACTTCATCAAATATTCCTGCAAGATTAATATGATCCTATTTCGGTAGTATGTATCTGTTTAATTTTTTTTTTTCAGGATGATTTGTTGTAGATTTATAATTGGTGTGATTTTAGACTAAAACCAATCAGTAATTTCCAATTTGATTGCTAACTCAGCAACATGCCTTACGCCAAAAGGTGAAACAATATAGATTTGATTTTTCTATCTCCGAGCAGAGAAACTGTCTAGCAAACTCCTCGTAGTTTTGGGGGCATCCTTCAACTAGACCTTGACGGATAACAGTTTGGTTTTCTTCCCATCATCATTTAGCGGTCGCAACCAACTTTTCTTCCTGCCTGCCCATTAAAAACACCAATCTTTAAACATTCAAGAATCTTCTCTCAAGCTCTTCTCATAATGGTTGGTTCACACTTATAAAGCTTCAACAACTTTAAACCTACCAACATTTGTATGGTTATACCAACTTTTTGGATGAGTGTAAATGTTACAAAACTTTCTCCGTCGCTAAACCAAACTGCCATCTTAACAAAGTGACTGACTAAAGAAACAGTGCTTATCAACCATGCAGCGTTCGAGAGACATCTTTTTGATCCACTACGGTTTAAGTCTAATAGACTCTAGTCAGCCAACCGAACTTGACTCCCATAAATGGTGCAAATGGTGTGCGCACCGCCTAAAATTCGTCTCGAAATTCGGGGCTGACTCCGCAAAAGTACACCCGAAGTGCAAGGAAACAAAAATGTCCTACAACATCTGGCGGGAGATTGTACGGTCACATCGTTTGTCACTTGTGACCCACCATCCGTTTAAAAAAACTCTCAGGATCTCTGGAACTATGAAGCTCCCAGGCCGGGACTCCCGGGAATATCTAAATAATTCAGCAGCTTAATAACACCGACCGGGGTTGTGTTTCGCTCAAGAAATTACACTTTAACGAATTTCCTTTTTACAAATGAGATTGAAGATTCCCCCTGAGGGCTAGAGGCAGAAAGACAGCAAAGCCCCGAAGAGTAAAGCCCTATAATAAATCGTGCTGGTTTTTTTTATGATGACCCAAGGCTGTTCATAATTCACTGGGCATTAAGTCTTCATCTTTGTGACCGGGCAGAATTGGAGAGGAATTATATGGACAGCTTCATTGGGTAGGCTGAGATAATCACACTTGACAGATTTTTTAATACCACTCATCACGATTTACGTCAGGTGGATCTTGAAAGATAATATTCAAAGAGTACCGTGGTTGATAATGAAAAATATTTGTTTAGAGGAGAGTTGATTTTTTAAAATTTTTATTGGAGCAAAGTGGGTAATATGCAGTTTGAATTTAAAAGTGCAATGGTTGACTCTATGTTCTTGTATTTCAGGGGGCGAGGTGATTGCATACCATTAATGTATCATTAGCATGTCATTTATGCACCATTAATGTATCATTATTGGTATCGCTAGCATCATTATGAACATTCATGTATTGTCAATAGGGACAATCCACTGCGAATTAATTGTTTTACTTTCTGTTGTTTGTTTTACTTTTTTTTTACTTCGCAATCTTGATTAGGTTAAAAAATATTGTTGACCGTCCATCGGTGAAAATATTTAAGAGGTTGGTCGTTCAGGATTTTTTTCCACAACTTATAACCAATCTGTTAAATGTATCCAAACTGGTATAACTGACGTGCTTTTCATAGACAATCTTCTGAAACAGTATTAACAAGACAACATGCGTTATTATATATACTTTATAACTTTAACCTGATAGGCCCTTATTAAAACCCGTAAACTGTGAGTCGCAAATGTTGGTAAATGTTAAAGGAACACGTTGCCTTGGATCGGTCGAGTTGGTCTTTGAAAAGCGTTTGTAACCGTTTTTTATAAAATGCATATGGGTAGAAAGATGTTGTAAAAGTAGAATACAATGATCCACACAAACATGCCTCGAAGTTGCGTGGTTTTCTTTTTACCTTGTCGACTAACACGTCGGCCATTTATGGGGGTCAAAATTTTGACTCCCATAAATGGCCGACCATGTTAGTTCGCACAGTAGAAGGAAAACCACGCAATTTCGAGGCAAACTTGTGTGGATCATTGTATTCTACTTTTAAAACATCTTTCCAACCATATGCATTTTATAAAAAACGGTTACAAACGCTTTTGTTTTGACCAACTCGTCCGATCCAAGGCAACGTGTTCCTTTAATCGAATTGAATTTATTGACTTTTATTGCTTGTGGAACGGGTTGGCCCGAGGTGCATGACGTCATCAGGACAGGGCGAGTGATCAATTGACTAGCTCTTGTCAGGGGCTCACCCGAATGAGTACCGCGGGGTCGACCCAGGGAAGCTAATCGAACGCACCCACACAGAGAACAATGGATTTACCTGCAAGTCTGCTGCCACCTAGCGTTCCAAAAGTCCCTTAAATTTCCACAGGGTAACTTTTTATCACTGTTGTTAACTCTTACTTTCCGCCTGCCATATACCCATCAGGGCAAACTACTGGTCAAGCGAATGTCCAACAAGGAGCTGGTACTGCACTTCGATCGGTCCAAGTTAGCGGCGATTAGTCGGTTCCGTCAGCGAGATGCCTGCTGGGACCTGACTAAGAGAGGGGAGGTCGGGGAGACGGCCCTGCATCTCTGCTTCTTAAATAACACCGAGACTCATCTAAACATTGCTCGCATCATGCTAGACATGTACCCTAAGATGGTACTGGATATATTCGAAGGGGCCGAGTACTATGGTAAGAGGCAGAACGTTTCATGGGGGGGGGGGGGGTGAGAACTTGAATAATGTGCAAAATGTTTCGGTGGGGGGGGGGGGGGGGGTAAAATACTAAAGGTAAAGAAAGTTTCATAGGGGTCAAGTACTATCATAAGGTACAGAAAGTTCGTTCCTAGGGGGTCGAGTACTATGGTGAGGTGCATTAAGTTTCATGAATACAGAGTACTATGCAGTAATAAAAACATCATAGGCAACAAAGACGTACAAGAGGTGGGGCGGGAGAAGGCGGGAGTTCATCAGATCTCTTGACCTCATCATACCCCCATGATATCAAAACAGGGGGAAATACATGGTTCCAGTACATAAGCCCCGCCCCCATTTACACGCCCTTTAAAGTGATACCACACACAATTTTCTGGCATTTTTTCAAAATTCTCTTTACAAGCAGGCTTTAATAGTTGAACTATACCGCACTGGGTAACACCATATCCACCATCTGCCTATTATGCCGGACTATACAACGGTATTTCCCAAAGACAATTAAGGCTTCAGACAGTTCATTCTCATGTACTGCTTCTTAAATCTGGCACTCAATTACCTCGTACATTGGCGTTTACCCCATGCATCAGTTCAAAATGCATCTTTGATATCTTCAATGTGTTTCCTCGTTGATTTGCACTTTTGTGTTCAATTGTAGGCGAAAGCTGTCTTCACTTTGCCATCATCAACAACAATCTCGAGTGGGTGAAGCTCCTCGTACTTCGCTACAAAGCACGCCTGGACCAGCAGGCCAGTGGACGGTTCTTTAGGCCGAACGACCTCAAAGAAGGCACCCGGTCGGCGTTCCGTCATTCCACATACGAGGGGCACGCCTACTACGGGGAGTACCCGCTTGCATTCGCGGCGAGCGTCGGCAACAAGGAGATCTACGATTTCCTGGTCACGGAGGGGCTGAAGAATGAGAAGGGACGGGGAACTGTCAACCCTGACGCCAAGGACACCTTTGGTAACACCGTAGTACACATGGTCATCATTCATAACCAAAAGGTAAGTGAGGGATTTATAACACAATCTTCCTTTCCAAACCACGAAAGTTGTTTTTCTTTAAAGCTCCATTTAAAGCCTCGGAACGAAGACCAATTTATACCGGCCGGCCGTTGCCGTCAAGTTCACCGGACCCAAGCTCTGGTGTTGTCAGCAGAGTGTGGGTTCGTATTCCGGTCCAGACACTTATGCCCTCGATTATATAGTGCAAGGCACTATATAACCACTTGCTGCTTAGTTAAAAGTAAGGAAAGTTAGTGCATTCTGCCCTCACAGCCAGGCATTCTTGTTGATGATACCCATGCCTACATCCTTACGGGGCTGAATGGGTGCAACCCTGTTTCAGCCCCAGGAGTGGGTGGCAACGTACCTGTATGGTGACAGTTGATTTGGGTTAAAGTCCAAATCAGTTAAGTGTAACCCACACCTTGAAGTGGCTGTCCGCATGGCCTGATGTTGGCGATCTCTCATAACATAAGTAACACAAAATATCAATTTATCCAGATTATGGGGTTTCTGAAGTCGGTGTCACAATCCCCCATGTCGACGTTTCGATCGGTTTACTCTGATCATCTTCAAGAAATAGAAAAAAGGCTACAAAATATTTCTATTCACTGTTTTTCTTTTTTCAGCACATGATGAGTCACGTGATCAACCACACTGCTCTACCGGCCCGCCATGACATTTTCAACCACGCCGGCTTGACCCCTCTCGAGCTGTCTTACCGACTGGGTCGTGGGGAGCTCTTCGCCCACCTGTTGGATCTGTCCAGTGAGACGCAGTGGACCTACGGCAACGTAGCCAACGTCGCCTACCCTCTCACGGGATTGGACTCCATCGGGTCCGGTGGAGAACTCAGTAAGTTGAAGCAATTGCACCCCTTCAGGTGATCCCCTGGCTTCCAGGTTGTATCGTAAACCTTGGTGTGATCTTCGGCCATTTTATTACGATCGTGATAACGATCGATATGGCTTCTGACGAGCACCCATGAATAAAGATATTGTTAAAGAGACAATAAAGGATGATCTCAATAGTTCAACTATTACCTTTTTATGGCCAAAGATACATTGTAGATACCGGTTAATAACCACTTTACTTTCAAAATTTGCATTTAGTAACGAATAACTCGAGTCAAAAATGCACCCGGCCGCGCGGCTTTTTCAGTCGAGAGTCAAAAACGGCTTATCTATTATAATGACATCTTATGACGCCAGTGACGAACACAGTTCTCCAGCTTTGGCAAACTGAGGGCGTTATTTTCCACACCAAATAGCCCCCACTGACGCCGTTCCTTTGTCGCGCAGGTTTGTTTGACCCCGCGTTTTTCAGAAATTTTGCTAAAAGCGTTCTGTAGAAAAAAAAAACATTTTTACCATGTTTAAACGTGAGGAAAGAGACTCGTTATTTTTTTTAATGTTTCCTATTATTAGAAAACTGTACTATCTATATATTTGAGATCATCCTTAATTGGCTGTTTAAAAATAGGAAAGACCGCCAACATAACTCGGTCGGTGAGGCGCTGGCACGTTATCCGGAAGTCGTTGGTTCAAGTTCCGCTCTAGAGTAAATTATTATTGTTCTTTGTTCAAACCCAAATCGCGATAATAATCTTTGTGTACAATTCTGACCGTGTACGTTCCAGACATTTCCTGTCTTCAGGCAAGGTACTACGCTGGTTATAAATGGAATTTGTTTTTAGATTCCACATTTGTTCATAAGTTGTAAACGTAACGGCTTAGAATATTTTTAAAGGGCCCGTCTCCATATCAAAAGTTGATTAAAAACATTCATTCTCCATAAAATATCACATTTAATTTTTCTTTCACTGAGCCGTAAACAAATCGCGCCTGCAGAAAGTTCGGCCTCGGTGATTTTTTTGTGAACATGTGATGCTTTAGAACGAAATATTTTAATATTATTAGTGTCCACTTATTGGACGAAAACAAGCCGTCAATGAAAAGCACTATAATAAGAAAGAGTTTTGTTTTTTCCACAGGGAAATCCCCATCATTGCTTCTGTCCCCTACGATCCAGACAGCAATTTTTTTTCTGCAAATCAAAATTGGCAAAAGATGATTTTTTTTTCACAGAGAAATCCCCATCATTGCTTCTGTCCCCTACAGCAATTTTTTTTCCTGCACATCAAAATTGCCATTCTCAAAATTTCCTCTTTTTTTTATAAGGATTCTCTTTTTGGAATTGAATTAGAAAGAAAAAGAAATCCGTTTGCAATTTGTATGTACAGAAAAAAAGAAATAAATAGCATCCGGGCATTTCCAACCTTGTGATTCCCAATTGTCACATCTACACTTGTCCTACATCAATCTTTTCATTCCCCCCCCCCCCTACCGACGCGTGTAATCCCCGGTGTTAGTCTCGGCCCACTAATTGACTAGTACGATTTACAGGCTGAATGCGCTGATGAAGATTCAATTATTATAATGGAACATTGCAATCAGCGGCATCGTAGGTAGATCAGCAGAAAGCGCAGGGTATACTGACTGCAGGGACGAAAAGCTATAGGGTTTGAATTTAAAGGCACTGGGACCCGTTTGGTAATTGTCAAAGGCCAGGGCCCAATTTCATAGAGCTGCTAAGCACAACAATTTGCTTAGCACGACATTTTTGTCTTGATAAAGCAGGATTACCAACCAAATTTCCATGTGATTTTTAGGATATTAGACAAACAACATCCAGCTGAATACCAGTAACAAGCAAAATGGAAATGTGTTGATAATCCGGTATTTATCAAGAAATAAGTTTCATGCTGAGCAAATTTTCTTTAGCATAGCAGCTTTATGAAATTGGGCCTAGATTTTTACTTGTTGTATCCAGCATGGAGGTAGAAAAATTTGCATACAATAGCAAACCTGTGATGATTTGGGCTCATTTGTGTCATCGAAGCTATAGGAAAAATGTACACAAATCTGTAAGCTTCCATCTGCTTTGGGCCTGAAGTCTTTCTCAGATTCAAATATATTATTATAGTAAGAAATAACCCCTTTCTTAAAAGCTTCTTTAGGGTGAGTCGTTTTGTCAAAATATTTCATACTATTAACAGCTCTCCATTGCTCACTACCAAGTAAGTGTTAATGCTTCTGATTTTGAGTAAATACCAAACGTGTCATGGGTCGATTTCACAAAGAGTTCTAGTCCTAACTTAGGACTAGTCCTAGGAGATATACAAATTGCATGGGTAGTCCTAAGTTAGGACGAGTAACTGGTCCTAACTTGAGATAAGACTAGTCCTAACTCTTTGTGAAATCCACCCCAGTGCCTTTAACAATGACCCGAAGCGCCGTCCCGCATTGCACTTTCATCGGATACTCATCATGCGCCTCAATGGGAAACCGGTTATTTTTGTTTCTCTGCTGCATCAACGAAGCCGAGTTTTAATGATCGGAAGTGTTTCGCGTTCTTTAGTGATCAACAGGTTAATTTCAGAATGCGATGCTCAGTTCCGGCGTTGCCTCGAAAAGTGCAGAGGATTGGTCGGGGAGGCAGGCCTGGCTGGCGGCTTGGGATGTTCTGTTCGAACCATCCCATCCCCACGGGCAATTCAAGCCAATTTCGCATGGATGATTAAATTAATTGTTGGCAATAAGAACAATATAATTAATATGAAAACCCCCAAACCTCTGGATTATACTTTCATTATAGTGCAATTAAAGACAGTGGACACTATTGGTAATTTCAAAGACCAGTCTGCTCACTTGGTTTATCTTAACATATGCATAAAATAACAAACCTGTGAAAATTTGAGCTCAATCGGTCATCGAAGTTGCGAGATAATAATGAAAGAAAAAAACACCCTTGTCACACGAGGTTGTGTGCTTTCAGATGCTTGATTTCGGGACCTCAAATTCGAAAACTACGATACTTCAGAGCTCTGCAGAGAGAACCGTTCTCACAACATTTATACTATCAACAGCTCTCCATTGCTTGTTACCAAGGGAAGGCATATGCTAAACAATTATTTTGAGTAATTACCAATAGTGTCCGGCGCCTTTAATGGTTCATCACACAATACACGAACACTGTCTACGACTATTTTTGTCAGTTCTACTAATCCTCATTTTAAATTGGAACTCCGTGGCTCTTTTCGAAACCACGTCTACGGCTCTGGATTCGGCTTCAAGCTCCATCCTCGCGTCTGAAGCCCTCTGAGCGCGTACGCAAAACAACCGCGGGGCCAAGCTAGCCTGGAGCCGAATCCAAAACCGAAGCCGTGGTTTCGAAAACGGCCTACGTTGCCATTTAATATCTATCCTCATCAGATGACAGATCGGCTCTGCGGATGATAGTGCAAGGAGACAAGCTGCAACATCTTAAGATGCTGGAGGGTCAGATTATACAGAGACTGCTGGAAGAAAAATGGAACCGATACGCCAAGGTACAAAACCATATGTGTTTCAGCGGATTTCAATTTGACCGTGCAAATCTCATGCGTGTTTGATTATTCTTTTGGGAGCCCTTTTTGGAACCACCGTTATTATTGCTTACAAGTGCACGAAAATCTGCATGCTTTAAAAGATACGTTGTCTTCGGATTTAGCGCTTTGTTGGGCAAAACATGCATTTGTCATTTCATGGTTGGAAAGATGTGTAAAAGTACAATAAATGATCCACATAATATCCCTTGAAATTGTATGATTTTCCTGTTATTACATACGCGGTTTCGCAGAGCTCTTGTAGGTCCTTTTTGTAACACAAAACACAATATCCACAGATTTACATTCAACTTACACGGTTTGAAGACAATGACGGTAGAAAGCATCCCTTAAGATATTGCTTGATGAGGGGATGTGCTTTTTGTTACAAAGAGTACCCAAAGTCTTTAAGCAAAAAATATATAAACAAAAAAATCTTGCTTATACCAGAACAAGGTTACCAGGCAAACTCATGTAACCTCTAGTACAATTTAACTTGTGACTGGTACACTGTTAATCATGTTTGCTTAGCGAAACAAATTTCAGCGATATTTCCCACTGAAGCAGCTTTATAATACCCCGGTCCAATTTAGAGGTGCTTTTAAGCAGCAAATGTTGCTTAGATATGTTCTACTAAGCAAAAATAAACAGGATAGGCCTACCAGTCACAACTGGCACAAGCGAAATGGTATAATTGGCTGGTAACCTGATTCTGTTTAGCACAACTTTATAAGCTGTAATTCCACCCAATGAAGGATGAGTTGTTTGCCCTAACTTTAAAGAAAGTGCGTTCAGTTCCAACCATAGCTAAACGGCAAACTGGGATTAGTATATATATCAACCTCGAAAAAGAGAAAAACAAAATAATGAATGATAATAAATTTCACACCGGTAGGCTCTACCAATCTTCTAGAGAAATTGTTTCCCTCTGAAACGATGTCAAAGATGAGAAAAGTTGTATTTGAACAACACCCCTCCCCCATTCCAATCCAGCCTGATTATAAATTTGATTGCAGCAATCAAAATATAGGCACGGATGAACGTGCTCAAAATCTTTGATTTGAGACATAATACATGCTTCGTTGTTTGCGCTAAGGTGTGTTGATTTAAAACCAGAAATGAAATTGAATTTAATTTTGCAAAAAAAAATAATAACATATTTTTTTGATAACTCAATAAATTAAGATTTTCTGGTCAACTACATATTAACCAATGTTTGCCTAAATCATTCAGACTAGAATTTTTTTCTGTAATACTTTTTCTCGTTTCCAATTTCGTGCAATCGTGAGTTTGTTCTTCTCAGTCATGTAAGTTTCAGTGTTATGTTTGTTCAGCCCCTCAATCCAGGAAAGGTAGGTCATTATTAATGACGATCTCACTTCGTGACGAGCTTATAAGCCATAGTGAGCTATGATGAACACTAATCACACTGTTAGGTTCGGGTAAATTATTTTGGTCTGTTTTACATCCACACCAAACAGAGCATTCATTGTCGTCCATCAATCTCAAAAAGGCATTGACACGATACTGGAGTCTCGTGCCTTCTCCATTCACAGTTTCTAATTTCCCTCCCTTACAGCTGATTGGAAATATACCCGGTATAGTACTCGGTGTCAAGTTGTGGACGTGAAAACAAAAACCTAAAAGGATACCTAGCTATACAGAGACTGTAGTATAATACGAAAGTGTAAGGCCGCCAGAGCTAAAAAGATACCCAACCTTTGGTTGTCATTGCCTGCGGTGATGCTTCTCATTACAAAGCGATTACGGTGGGCTCGTCTTTGATTACGGGAACCATTCGGGCGTCATTTGGCGAGTTAAGTTGTTGTGTTGATACATCCAAAAACTTTTGCCTACAGAGTTAGTTTACATTTGCAAACAACCTTTTCATGATACGCCTGCAACCGTGGACCTCCTATTGTCTCTCTTTTGTTTACCTTGTTTTTTTTTTGCAACAGCTCCTATTGGTTTTGCATATACGTTTTCCAACTGTGGACCTTTCCCAAACAGTGGACGCTAAAAATGTCCTCTTTTGTTATAGGTCCCCGGTTTGAATGTAGGCTATATTTATTTTATTTATTTATTTTAAATCTTATATACCTACTCACGCCAACACATTACTTGATACAACTAAGAATGTATGACATGTCATGTAACAAAGAATAAGCCTACCATTTCAAACAGAATGTCGTGAACTCTCATGGCTCCCTCTTTCATTTAATTTATTTTTATGTTATAACTTTGATTATTTTTCAGCGGATCTTGATGATACGGTTCGCCTGGACCGTGGTCCATTTAGCACTTCTCTCCATTGTAGTGGTTTTACGACCTCCACCGGACGAGCATCTACTGACCATCAGGGGTGGTGATTGGCACTGCCTGAAGGATTTGGTAAATATTAAGACCATATTTTGATGGTCATAAGAATTGTTTGACTTTCTAAGGATTGTTTGACTTTCTAGTTATGCGTTATTGCTTTGGTTCCAAGAATCGCTCAATTATGTTAGTACAGAAGTCGAGTACAAAGTACTGAATGCTGTGGCAATAGTAGACTTGGTTCAAGTCCCGTTCTCGTTCGAGAGGTCCTAAGCATATTGCGTCAAAATGTATAGAGCTATCGTGGTCCCGAGAAAGGCAAGGCACAGGTTGGGGGATGCAGGCCGTGCAAAAGTTGTCTGATGTTAGGCAATGGGACTGAAAAAAGAACTCTCACGGGATTGGGACTTGGGTCAAGTGTAGGCGTTGCTAAGGGCAGCCTCTACGTCATTCCCCATTTACGTGTCTAGCCGCAGCCGCAGCCAGAGCAACTACATCGGACACGGTGTAAGATTACTACCCTAGAAAATTGAACATCAAAATTTTATTATCTCGCAACTTCGACGACCAATTGAGTTCAAATGTTCACAGGTTTGTTATCTTGTGCATATGTTGAAGTACACTAAGTGAGAAGACTGGTCTTTGACAATTACTAAAGGAGTCTAGTGTCTTTGAGGCATATAGCTCCAGAAAGTTTAATACCAACATTATTTTCCTCCATTTTGATCATGGAGCTTGCTCTAAAAACATGTTTTGATAATGTCTTTAAAGAACACATTTCTTCCCAAAAGTTTCTGTTGATATGGTTGTGGATTATTATATTGCATGTTTTTGTTTTGCAGGTTCGACTAACAGCTGAGGTTTTGGTTCTCGTGAGCTGTGCCGTCAAATTTTTCGTTGGTATCTACGAGATGAGATCACAGGGCTCGATCAGTAAAAGCTTCGTAGGTTCAGTTATAATTCCTCTTCTCCGTAGCCTTGCTCAAGGCAGTCGAATTTTTCGCTCCGAAAAAAAGACCGCCGCTGTATAAAAACCCACCCGTATACAATGTGCGTAATGTGTGTAACTACATCGCACGACACGATGCCCCCGTACACTATCCGCATGCGTCGGCTGTCTCCGCATGCGGGTTAGTGGTACAAGTGCGGATGACTTGTGCACAGTAGTCGTACGGTGTGCGTTGAGCGATGTGGCGGTGTATATGGCTGGGTCGATTTATCGATGGATGATGACGTCATGTTACTGCATCTTCAGCGCCAATGCAGTATCCATGTCTCGTTGCCTAAATACTTGTTTACTTCTCATGTTCTCATCTTCAATTCTCTAGTTAGTATTTTATCACAGAATACGTAATTATCGGGTTACCTTACGGCTAGAGTACTTTTAGAGGTAAAGGCCTTACGGATATGCTTTTAGAAAGGCTTTTTCATGCACTAAGCAATGTATACCCACAGAGGGCCCGATTCTGATGATGCGTATACAAACATACCGAAAGTCTTGCTTAGTAGAGATAGGTTGCCTGCCAATAAATTGCGTACTGTAAACTGCTTGTGACTGGTTCCATGCTAGGTTTTGCTTGCTAAAACATTCTAAGCACATGCGTTTTTTGCGTAACAACTTTTTGAAATTATGGGAAACCCCCGCAGACGCAAAAAAGCCTGGTTTCGAGTAGGTAGATGTCATTACTATGAAATGAATGAACATAGGGAATCTGACTCAAGATAGGTACCGTCATTATTTAATATCAAATTCCGTCCTCTTGTAGATTGAGTTGCCAGAGAAGTGTATTTCCCTTGTGGCGATATCTCTGTTGTATGCATGCATTCCACTGCGACTGACCGGACAACGGGAAGCTGAAGACTACTTACTGGTGGTGGCAGTGCCCCTATCTTGGTGCTGCATGCTGCTCTTCTACCGGTGAGAAAATCGTCACCGAATCTCGCTCAAGAGGATCTCAGTATAGAATACTTATTCCTAAAAGGAACACGTTGCCTTGATCGGACGATTTGGTCTATAAAAAGCGTTTGTAACCGTTTTTTATAAAATGCATATGGCACGGTTTTCCGTTTACTTCGTCGACTAACACCCTCGGCCATTTATGGGAGTCAAATTTTTGACTCCCATAAAAAAATGGCCGACCGTGTTAGTTCGCACAGTAAAAGGAAAACCACGCATTTTCGAGGCTAACTTGTGTGGATCATTGTGTTCTACTTTTAAAACATCTTTCCAACCATATGCATTTTATAAAAAGCGGTTACAAACGCCTTTTATAGACCAACTCGTCCGATCCAAGGCAACGTGTTCCTTTAAAGACACTGGACACCATTGGTAATTGTCAAAGATCAGTCTCTCACTTGGTGTATCTCGACATAATGCTTAAAGTAACAAACCTGTGAAAATTTCAGCTCAAATTATGGTCGTCGAAGTTGCGAGACCTCAAAATCTAAATCTGAGCCGTTTCACACAATGTTTTATACCATCAACAGCTCTCCATTATACTCGTTACCAAGTAAGTTTTTATGCTAAAAATTATGTTGAGTAATTACCAATAGGGTTTCCAAACACTTGCCTCTTTAACGAAAAGGTACTAAGCGGGATATTAAAGTTTCAATCTGAAAGCACATGGTTATTAATTCGTTCATTAAAACCAATCATTCTGACAAATCACCTTGGAAATGTTGGGCAGCGCCCTCACTGGAAAGGGTTGCCTCACTGCGGTTGTGAAGTGACGAGAAGTCCCCTCGGTCCACTTAGTGAAAATAGTGGTCCCGCCCAGTACTTAAAAAGCGGGACAGTCCATTTCAAAATATAGGTCTACAGCAAACAAGTTCTCAAAAAACCATAATCTATTCAGCAAGTAGATACACACAATGGTGTTACTGCGATACCAAAAAGGCGCCATGTCTCAACTAATTCAAATTTAGCACAACTGTCGTTAAATTAACAAGCGTTTTGATATGCCTAAAACGAACTATGTAAAAACTTAGTAATTATTATTCAATTCACTTTACATTCAGGGCACACCGGAAGCTCGGCCCTCTAGTGGTCATTATAGGCAAGATGTGCACCGGTGACCTGCTACGGTTCACCATCATTTATTGCATCTTCGTCTACATGTTTGTTGGAGGTGAGAAACTATAACATGTCCGTTTCTTGAGTTACTCTCCCCTTTTGTAGAAAACTTATGTTCCAATGGAAATACACCCTTATTCTGGCCAAAGCAGCTATTTATAGCTTCATCTCAGTTCACTTCATTAATTTTGAAGCCAAGGACTCTCAAAAATACTAGCCGAAAACCCTAAGGAAAGAAGACAGAAGGAGGAAGCTCCAGTTTTGAGATGAGGGAGGAAAACCTCAAAGAATTATTCAAGGGAAAATCCACGCAGCCATGTACCAGGGTCTGAAACCCAATCCACCACATAGAGCCCCCGGCAGCTATTCCCCCCCAAACGACATTGCAATGGTTTGGTAAACGATTTAAAAAATTTCATTATGACGTAATTTTGGCGGAGAGAGCCATTTTTGACGGAAAGGGAAAAAAAGTATTGCAATGTCGTTTGGAGAAAAATAAATTCGCCCGGCAGGATTTGAGTCACTGAGAGGTGGAAGGCGAAGAAAATACCACTATGCCAACCAGACCGCACGTTTATCACTTAATAAACGAAATGAACTTGGCATTTTGTTAAACAAACAATTGAAAACGCTTTCTTCTCTGCAATTGCAAACATAAATGCCTAAGTTAAATTTCAATTTCAACACTATATTTTTTCTTGACAGTTTTCTACTATGGATATCTTGGTATGTCTAATGTGAGCCCAAATGGCAACAACTGCACTGTGCCTCACGGTTACACTGACGTCAAGAGTGCGGCCGTCACCATGTTCCATATGACCTTTGCAAAGTTTCGGGTGAGTTGTAAAGGCTTTGTTTGTTCATAATTATGTCCTAGCATCAACCCAGTTCCAAGAAGCCACTGAGCCGCAGGCGCAGCCGCAGCCTTAGTACCCCGACACGAAACGCGCACCATGGCCCAATTTCATGGCTCTGCTTACCGCCGAATTCTGCGCTTACGATCACGATTCCCCGCTTACGTGCAAGCGCCGAATTTCTGCGCTAGCCTTGTAAGCGTAGAATGCCTAGTAACGCGGAGTACGCACGCGCAGAACCCCAAATTCGCCGGTTACCCGTGAAATACGCTTGCCGTAAGCAGATAATTCCCTGCTTCCGTTAGCGCAGTCCCCCTACACCAGCCTATAAACCTGAGACATATACAGTTATGATTTGTTCAGGTGGGGTCTGTTATAACTTTAAAAAGGTTGACCAAAAGGTTGTCAAACTTCAAGTCGGTTGCATCAATTTTTTTTGCAAGTTCACAACAATATTATGAGGCACATTTTGATGGCAAAAGAGGGAGTTGCATTATAGCTTACGTTTAAAAATGCTGTACATTTTGCATTGGGATTTGCAATTCTTTTCGTAAATAATAGATGTTAAATTTGCATCGGGGATAAGAATATTAATTTTGGTTTTTTACCCATACACCGATGTGTGTTAGCACTGTATACTCAGTACTTTCCCGAGTCCTGTGAAAAAAGGATCACATGCATATACTCGGGTGGGATTGGAACCCACGATTCGTTTCGTATTTGTTTATAATAGGTGAGTGATCTTGACCTGTCCCGGGCACCATGGCAGATCTACGTCGTCTTCGTCGTCTTCGCTCTCTTGATCCCAGTGCTACTACTCAACATGCTCATCGCCAAAATGGCGCGAACGTTTGAGAAGATCAAGGAACGTTCCCGGATGGAGTGGAAACGCCAGGTATCTTTAACTATGGCTTTGCTAATGATTTCGCACTTGGTGGTACATTGTGTGTGCGCCATGACGACACATAATTCTGGACATAATTTGGGTAGTTGTGCCTATCATGATGCCACCTGAAATTGGCATACAGTCAAATCATGCCTTAAAAAAGATATCCGAGTTTTTAAAATACTATTATAGGCATACAAAATAACAAGCAAGTTGTAAAAGTTTTCAATACGGCTCATTATCTTTCTAATGAGTACGTGCTCTGACTGTGTGTCAAATTTTATGATTGACCATCAAAAACACACTCTATCACCTATTGGCGGTACTACCCTGTTTTACAAGATTTTTGAAAAGTCTTTTAAAAATGTGTTTAACTTCGGCAGTGGGCAATGATCATCTTGAACATGGAGCGCTCCCTGAGCAGTGCGAGTCTAGCCCGGTACCAGAAGGCCTATTCCACCGAGGTGAAGATGGGTATGGCACCGGCCGTCCGAGAGGTTCTCTCCCATCAGCCTCAGAGGACAACCCTGTCTTGGAAGGAGCAGATGAGGCAGACGTCTAGGCGACACTTCGGGAGCTTCAAGTGGCAGAGAAGTCTTAGGTAGGTGGGAAGACAGGACACAAGTAACCCATGATAAGATCCCATTTATACGAGGGAACTCTGGTTTTCTATCGTTATCTAGACTGTTTCACACTCCTCTGCAGTAGGAATTTGACCCCCTTCACCAATTCTCCATCTCACTCTATCCTGCGCTGTCTGTTGCCAAGCAATGCCCCTGTATGTACTCAGGCCATCTCTCCATCTTCTGTTTTGTTGCCCCCTTTTTCATGTCCAGTTTCTTGGAGTCCAGTTGGTTGTTTTGCGTGCCCACCTGTTGTCACGCACCCTTGCTATAATATGGCCTGCCCATCTCGAATTCTTTGACTTCATCGTCTTGATAATATCCTGCACTCTTGATTTCTTTCTTAGGTCCTCATTCGTCACCCTGTTCTTCTTTGTTTACTCCTATCATAATCCTTTCCATAGCCCTCTATGTCACCCTTAGTTTTTTTCTCTAGTCGTTTGGTGGTCGTCCATGTCAGCACCGTACGATAGAACAGGTATTAGATGCACTGATCGAATACCTGCCTTTTCAGGGATATTATGAGGTTTTCTATAACCATTATGTATTTTCTCTTTGCTACATAACCACTTTGATTATAATACACGTTACAAGCAGAGCAACACGAGGATACCAGTATAGTTAACTTTTATTTGTTATCTGGTGATTTTTAGGAATTGATTTCAATCATCATTGATTGGGAACACATTGGCATAACTAAACACTTCCAGAACATGTTTGGATGGTTTTAAGAAAGAGCGCCGCTCACACTAAACAAGGGATGAAGAAGTTGCCCATATTATTTTGGGCATGCTTGACCAATGCCCAGTGCTCCTTGTCATACACAGTGGAAAGTGTAACGAATGGAATCCCTAGATGAACTCCTATTGACATTATTGTCCCAAGTAAAAGAACAATGATACTTCTATACTGAAGTCCTGAAAGCAAGGGGCATTTATCCATGGCTTCACAACCAGAAATGATAAACAATAATTTATACTATTTACAATTATGGCCTTAGTTTTCGTTCCAAACCGGATCTTCTTCAGAGGCATAAACAAGTACAAACAAATGCGTATCCATTTACAGGAAAAAGAGGGGAAAATTATTAAGGGAAGGATCCAGAAAAAAAGCGGGAAATATATAGGCAACCAAAGTTTTTATTTTAGAAACAATCGGTGGAGTTTTCCGACTAAAACGCTTATCCGTTCTTTATCCTGATTATAAGGGAATGATCCAGAAAAAGGCAGGAAATATATAGCCAATCAAAGTTTCTATTTTAGAAACAATTAGTGGAATTTTCATACTAAAACGCTTATCCGTTCTTTGCCCTTAAGAACTGAGTAAAAATTTGAGAAAGTAGAGACACCATAACTAAAACGCCCTAAATTCTCTTTTTGCCCCACCCACACAGGGAGGAGTATCTAACCTACGACGACGCCGAGAGGGGCGAGAGAACACCCATGGCTCAGCTGGCTACTCCTGAGGACGTTGAGGACGAAGACGACCCCAAGAACAACCGACTCTGTCGAGCCCTTCTGGTCGTCAAGACACTACCGAAGGGAAAAGCCAGGGTCAGGAATGTCTGCACGAGATGGAGGGTAAGAGGTTGTGTGGGAGAAGTTTTTGAAAAGCACCAACAACACAAACAATAAATGTTTTAATACAAATTTATTAAGTTTTTGTTTTGTTGGGAGGGGGGGGGGGGACACACTTAAATGTTGTTTTCTATAGTACGGGGGCAAGACAAAGGTTGTCACTGTGACGTCAATATAACGCCATTTTGCGACTACTGGACCAACCAGAATAAAGAATGAGGGTCCAGCCGTCGATTTCACCAAACTCTTCCTAACTTTAGGACTTAGGACGAGTTACGTTCCTATTGGACCCATCCTAAGTTATGACGGGTTACTCGTCCTAAAGTCGAGATAGCCTGAATAATCCGAACGTTTCGAAATCGGCTGCAGGTCCAAACAGCGGGCTGGATGGACAGGCTGATCACTTCTACTGAGCGCAATTTTTGTTTTATGAGCTTCGCATTTAACACGTACACAATGAAGGTTATATGTTGCTCTATCAGATTTTGTCATGTCCATTTAAATTGGTACTTTACTGGAAACACAAAACTCAACTCAAAGAAATGTGTGTGAAAGTTCTTATAACATTTTGTTTTTTATTTCTTATGCCTTACCCCCTGTACAGGAGGCAGGAGCACGCGCACTTGTCTCCAAGCTGACTTAATCTGATATTCCTTCATCAACAACAATAAAGATAGTGGAAGAGAATTCAACATGGAGCTGTGGGCTGCTGGAACAACAGAGCATAGGATACATTTGCGGGACCTCCATAAAGATCCCTCCTGAGCAGTGGGCGTGGCTCACTTTGTGTATCTCAACGTATGCATAAGATGTGAAAATTTGTACTCAATCGGTCGTCGAAGTTGCGAGATAATAATGAAAGAAAAAATACCCCTGTCACACGAAGTTGTGTGCACACAACCAGATGAGGGCGGTAGTTGTTGTAGTTTTTAAGTTATGACCGTTTATCAGACCAATTTGAACTTGTTTGGTGATCTCTAGCGAACGCCTTGTGCAACAAAACAAAATTAATTTGGTTTAGTGATATTAATTTATGAATAAAAGAAAGCAGGCTCTTTACTTTATAGCACCATTAAGCATTTTAATATAATTCAACACAATACATCCAATGGCATTCTATATACATGTACATGTACAATATGTATAATAATATTCGATGTAAAAAGCAATATTTATAGGATTGTTATACTAAAGCAATGCTTTCAATGATCGTTGTGCAAAAGTGATTCTTAGAAGTATTGCACAGTGGTGGTGAATATACAGCCTGCTATACAGGGTGTTCTGGCCTCTTCCGGTCCGCAAACTGTGTTTATGCACTACGAAATTGCCACTGTCGTTGTGCTTTTCAATAGGGAATTTTAGTTGTTTTAAATCGATTCGCAAAAGGGAATTCTTAAAAAAAAACATCAGGAGTTTGTTTGAGAATTTGAAAATGGCAACTGTAATGTGCAGCAAAAAATTCTTCTGGTCGAAGCCCAGACTGATATAGTTTGCACTTGAATATATTTGAAAATGGGTTCTGATGACCACAGGTCCCAAAACACTTGAGAAACTGGATTGGTTTAAAACTTAATTCTGGAATAGTTGATTTCGTCGAGACTCCGTGAAAGGTAGGACTTTCATATAATGGGTAAAGATACAAACCATCATTGTTTTAAATTTAGGCGGCAAGCTTACTGATTAATGAGCTGATAAATATAACAAAAATTATGTGAACAAATTTCCCTCTGACATAAAGTCATTGTGCACAAAATCTGTTTCTGAAAAAACGACAACATCGACAACCAAATTAGAAGGCATTGTTCAGGATTGGGAAATGTAACAACGTCATTGATTAAATGCTAATTGATTTTAAAGTTCATGTTATAATTTTTGTGTGTGTAAAACATTCCCCTCTTAAATGAAGTAACATTCAGGAAAACTCTATCTGAACACCCTTAAAAAAACTTGCAGCAGCTATTTTCGGTTGTTACAACAATAAGGACAAATGTGTTCACAGCATGCTGAGAAAATTTTGTGCATGTTTTTTCCCCGACTCACAAAACAGATTACGTTCAAATTTTTTAAAGATTTGTAGGTACTTCATGTACATGATCACACAACAGACGAACTTTGTCTACGACTATTTTATCAGCTCTTCCAATCCTGTATATTACCCAGTTGATACTTCACACACGAATTTGAATAGAATTTTGATGCTACAAATCGCACCCAACAATTTGCTCTTGCGCACCCTGTCCTAATTCGTAAGACATTCAAGACATAACGCATGATTGGTAATAATATGGTAATTCTGTATACGCTTTCATCTCTACATGTGTACCCATTTTCTTTGAATTTATGAGTCGACACAACAAATTGAACTATTTACAACTTGTAAGATTTTAATTGTCTTTGGTAAGCTCACTCTGTTTCTTTGTTCAAACCCAAATTTATCTCAACATTTTTATTAAAGGCACTGGACACGCTTGGTAATTGTCAAGGACCAGTATTCTCAACATATGCATAAAATAACAAAATGTGAAGATTTGAAAGAGGAAAAAAAAATACCCTTGTTGCATTGTTTTTTTCGCTTCAGATGCATAATAAAAGGCTTCAGCTGAAGTACTTTACTATTTGAGGGAGAAATTACCTCTTTCTCAAAAACGATGTTACTTCAGAGGGAGCCGTTTCTCACAATGTTTTATAATATCAACAGCTCTCCATTGCTTCTACCAACTAAGTTTTTATGCTAAAAATTACTTTGAGTAAAGTGTAAAGTGCCTTTAAACTTCATACTTCTTTGTAGAAGAGAAAGTACTTTGTTAAGTTCAACTGCTGCGGTGGGTGGGTGCAACTATTACAACTTTTTGGCCTAAACACCAAGGGTAACTTTGTGGTCTGCAACAGCATCTTGTTTTTGTTCGCAATTTATAATTCGGACGATCAAACGACACCTTTTGGCAGCTTGCTTTGTTTACGCTGAGCAGAATCCAACAGTTACCCCAAGCTGTATAATTGAATAAATAATGGCAATTGTGATAATCGTTAAGAAGAATCAGACATGAGAGATATTATTTCAAAGACACTGCTATTTGGATACCAATAATAATTCACATGACAGACAGATCAAGAACACAATGACACAGTTGTTAAGTCATCAAAGATTTTGTCGAGAATGTCGTTGTTTTGAAAAAGCACTCACACATGTAACCATGTTTTCTATTGTTGAAATTGATCGGAAGTTGATAATCTTTTCATGGTAAAGCGAGTGCTAAAAGGGAAAAATTCTCTAAAAATACCCCTTTTAGAGCAGCTGGGAGACATTGAAAGCAGAGTCTACGTAAAGGGTTTGTTGATTATGAGGACAGCCAATATTGCAAATAGTATAGCAAGGAAGCTATGGCTATGTAGATACACACATGGTGTTACCACAAACCAAATATTGACCCGACATCATCACAACAATCTTGGATGGCCATTTTGGTGGGCAATGTCACTGTGCATTATTCAGGTAAACCTACATGTAAACCTATTGACCACCAAAATGGTGAGCGTGGCACAGTTGCCGCTTGTGAGGTGCATGCAAGGGGTCAATACATTGATACCTCACCATATAGCTATGTATAAAAAAAAATGGCTTTGAATGTGGCTAAACATTACATGTGACTACACTTCAGTAATGCCAAAGTCATAGCCAAACAGGTCAAAGTTCAATGAAAACAGCCTATAGGCCGAATTTAAATTGGAGGCTTTGGCTACGGCTGTTGCTAAGGGTGTTGACAAAGATGTCCTATACCTCAACACATGATGATGCGTAAATCTAGCCGTAGCCATAGCCGCCGATTCAGACACAACCTTACACTGATCTAAACTGCCAAGAATCCTTAAGGAACGAATCGTGCTTTGATCTTTTGGTCTTTGCTTGCCCAAGGTAATGAGCAGTTGTCTTTGACTGGAAAGCAGTAATAAGGAGTTAACGTGGATGGAGTTGGTGACTAAAACTGAAGCAATGAGCTACTTGCAGGCAGCCTCCATTTCTTCTAGTAGTCTCTTCACTGATTTACTGTTACGGGTTTGAATTAAGGAACATTAACATTAGACAATTATAAGATTCAAATAGTAATTTCTAGTAACGAGTTGGAAGGACCTCATTACGCAGTGTGATTTCATCCCAAACTAAGCTTGTCTTAAATCTGAAAGGAAACGTATACCTTTGGTTTTTGGAACTGTTTGATTGTTTTAATCCTATAAAGCCTGGTTCATACTTCCTGCGAATGCGAATGCGATACGAATGTTGACGACACAAATTCGCAACGAAATTCGCACTGAGTTGAGTCGTGTTCAGTTCACTTGCGAATATCGCTGCGAAAGGAGGGTTGTGACGTCAAATTCACGTCAAATTCGCTTCGCATTCGCATTCGCATGAAGTATGAACCGGGCTTTAGAATGTAGATATATGCAATACAACTAACCTGAGAAGATTTCTTTTCAAAACGTGGTAGCGCTTTTGAGATATCGCCAAAAATCTTAGGCGATTATGTCCATGCTGGAAGAGTAAACTGAATTGGAATACATAATCTGAGAAACGTATCCAACAAACGGTTCTCAGATAAAAATGTTGGGGATAACAACATTACTTCTTGTAACAAGTACATTGTACAGTGGAAGTGTCATGGCCAAGCGGTTAAGAACAACGAATTCAAACTCTGGTGTTTCTGATCAGTAAGTCTGTGGACATTGTGTTTTATTTCATACAAAAAGTACTAAACTCTTCAGGGAAAGTGATTAACTCCCCAGCTCACAGGGGATTTAGAGACAACCCTACCCCTCCAGCAGCCGATTTCACAAACACTAGGATCAATCCTATCTCGAGTTAGGACGAGTAACCCGTCCTAACTTAGGATAAGTTCAATGCTTCCTACGTATTTTGATACGAAACTGAACCCGTCCTAAGTCCTAAGATTAATCCTAAGTTAGGAAGAGTTTGGTGAAATCGACGGCAGATAAACTAAACCCTTTCTGCATAAACCAGGGTTGAGAGTCTTTGCTAACAAAAAAAGCCTGAATATGGGATACAACAAGGTTTGTTTGAAATGATATCATTTCCGCTTTTTGGTAAAAAAGATTCAGAGGAGCTTTTGGGAACAGTGTCCGCAGCACTAGTGAGTTACCAAACAACAGGATTTATTTATATGTGTAAAAAAAAAACTGACTGAAATTCTTCACTAGGCCGACATAAAAAGTTCAGATAAAAGACTGAAACATCTCATCCCTGATAAACATGGCGTCTCACATAAAGGATACATTTGGTTGGCAAGTTTGTGTACGGGCTCCATAGTCCTGTTGAGCTCTTCACACTTAGCGATCAGAGCATACATACACTGCAGAAATGGTGGGGAAAAACAACAGATTTAGTTGGACTCTTTTCATTCAGTTTAAAGGCAGTGGACACTATTGGTAATTACTCAAAATAGTTATTAGCATAAAACCTTACCTCAAGCTGAGGTCTCAAAATCAAGCATCATCTGATGAAAGCACATAACTTATGCAGCAAGGGTGTTTGTTCTTCCATTATTTTCTCGCAACTTCAACGACCAATTGAGTTTAAATTTTCACAGGTTTGTTATTTTATCCACATGTTAAGATGCACCAAATAAGAGAACTGGTCTTTGACAATTACCAATAGTGTCAAGTGCCTTTAACTACATGATAACAAAGGACGGTCCAGCGAGCATGTGCAGTACAGACATGTCAGTCTGCTTTAGGGGTAAAGTCAGCTAGCTCACCTTAACGCTTTGATCAACAGTGACTCCGGCTTTTTCCACAGCATCTCTGTATGTCTGAGTATGACCAACAGTAATTGCCGACATCTGTGCGGATGAAAGACAACAGTAGAAATTGTAGTCTAGAAGAATTATTTTTATAAACTATAAAACTTGTCATAAAATATGACACAAACTATATCACAATTTTTTTTCCCACGGATCTTTAAGTAGCTGGGTACAATGCATCAAAAACAAATATCACACAAGTAGAATTTGAAATACTCAATTTAAATTCTGTAGCTGTCTGGTAACATAGTAACACATTCTTTCTCAAAAAAATTATACTATCAACATCTGCAGTGCTTCATACCAAGTAAGTTCTTTTAGGGAGATTCATTTTTGGAGGTATTTACCAATTCATGTATATGTGTTCGAGATTAAAGGCAGTGGACACTATTGGTAATTACTCAAAATAATTATAAGCATAAAACCTTACTTGGTGACGAGTAATGGGGAGAGGTTGGTGGTATAAAACACTGTGAGAAACGGCTCCCTCTGAAGTGACATAGTTTTCGAGAAAGAAGTTATTTTCCACAAATTTGATTTTGAGACCTCAGATTTAGAACTTGAGGTCTCGAAATCAACCATCTAAACGCACACAACTTCGTGTGACAAGGTTTTCTTTCTTTTATTATTATCTCGCAACTTCGGCGACCAATTGAGCTAAATTTTTCACATCTTTGTCATTTTATGCATATGTTGAGATACACCAAGTGAGAAGACTGGTCTTAGACAATTACCAAGTGTCCACTGCCTTTAAATCAACCCCAAAAATGGATAGGAGCGTACTAGTAAGGTTGTTAGGTAAAAAGATGTCAGTTCTAAGGTCTCAAAATTTGAATCTGCAGTAAACGTTTCTCAGATTGAATACTAGCTGCTACCAAGGAAAATCACCCTACAAGGACATGGAGTACGCTTCAGGTTTTCAGTGAAATCTCAAAACCTTTTACAAAATTAAAAGAAGACAGACAGTGACTTACATTCTGTAGTGTACTAGACAGGTGTCCCATCATGAGGTCGACATTATCTGCCACCCTCTTACAGTGTTTCTCAATATCGGCCAGGGCCGCAGGGTCCACCGGGGGAATTGCACTGGAGCTGATCCCAGAGGGGCTCAAGGAAGGGGTGCGGCTACGTGATGAAGATGAAGGGGTGAGACTCGCTGATGAGCCTGCTATGCTACTGCCTGGAGATAACACATGGACAACAGTAATATGCTTTTATTAGTTTGGACTTAAAGCTGAATCCCCCCGAGTGTTTTTTTTTTTTTTTATTTTTTTTTTGGGGGGGGGGCTTTTTTAATGACACTTTTAGCCCCTTTCACACGTGGGTAGCGAGTATCTTTTGCAAGGGTCCCTTGCGTAATTGTCGCATGGTTGTAGAATTTTACAAAAATGTTCCTTGTGTGAAAGGACAACAACTTGTGCACTATCCAGGGTCCCTTGTCAAAATCTTGTCAAACAAAGCTGTGTTGGACATGGTTTTCAAGGGACGACAGGTTACTACAAAAGTTGTATTTGAGGATGAAGAAAGTGATGGCTTTTCCCGTCAAGAAATTATCATGCATACTTCACCAGTCTATTTGGATTATTACTGACAGTGTCAGCGCAATACAGAGGCCTGTAAGTGACATTGGACTTTTAAGTTCATGATATATTTATCATAGTCTGAGACCATCCTGACTGTGGGATGATAATTTCATGCGATAAGGGACTCGGGAAGACTGTTTTAATAGTAGTGTACATGTACGTGCACTATGTTAACAGGCAAATATTCCGACTTCCCAAGATAATTTATCGCAGGATAATAACATGTACATGTACATAATGTACTCAGAATCCTTTGTGCACTTCCAGAGCTCCACTTGGTAACATGCAATGGGAGACTTTTGAGAACACTAGGTGCCAGACTTACCAGGTAAAATCACGGTTCTCAGGAATGTGGGCATTCCCTAAACTATGTCAACAACACATATTTACCTGGTACAATCTGCCGACACCTAACGATCCAAAGCGCCACCATTTTGGGCAGAGCATTATGCATAATACATTTTTAATTACCCTTTGAGCAACATGCAGCACACTTACACCATACAGCATACAGAGGCTCTATGCTTACATTTATGTGCAAATATTATGTCCGTCATTTTGGGAGTCAGAATGTACACAAAAGAATTGACTAACAAAATGGCTGAAACGGTCGACTCACACTTTGCGGCAGTGCGTTCTGCATTGTACAAAAGGTCAATACCACATGTTTCACCGCATAAACCAACCATTATAAATGTAGCTTCTTGCTACACAATCACAACTCGAGCATTAAACCTAAATAAAGGTAAACAAACCACAAACAATAGCACCAAATTACAAAACAACAAAATGCGAAAACGATAGGATGACCACATAGATACAATATCATTTGAAAATGTATACTTACAAAACCTTAGAAGTACACTGATTGATACTATGGTCTTATAAGGGTTAGGTTTTGTTCTGCTTCATTGAAGAAGGGCACCTCTTTGATCATTGAAGGAACCCGATTTACATGAACAAGGTGGAGCATTTCAAATGAGCAAAGGAAACCTCCAGGGGCATTGAGGCGATTGTATCTACCTCGAAAATCTTTGTTCAACCCCCAAATCAATTAAAGCTCGGGCCAAGATTTGGAAAAGGCCCCTGATATCAATCAGCAAAAGAAGGTTTAATAAACACTCAACCATTAATACACTGATTCAATATAAGAAAGCATGTTCAATGACAGACTTTGGGCCGAAATGAGAGCAGACATAGACCCACAGTATCGCTTAAAGGCAGTGGACACTATTGGTAATTGTCAAAGACCAGTCTTCTCACTTGGTGTATCTCAATATATGCATAAAATAACAAACCTGTGAAAATTTGAGCTCAATTGGTCGTCGAAGTTGTGAGATAATAAGGAAAGAAAAAAACCACCCTTGTCACACGAAGTTGTGTGCATTTAGATGGTTGATTTCGAGACCTCAAATTCTAAATATGAGGTCTCGAAATCAAATTTGTTGAAAATTACTTCTTTCTCGAAGACTATGTCACTTCAGAGGGAGCCGTTTCTCACAATGTTTTATACCATCAACCTCTCCCCATAACTCGTTACCAAGTAAGGTTTTATGCTAATAATTATTTTGAGTAATTACCATTAGTGTCCACTGCCTTTAATTCTTTTCCATTGATTACATCATTCTGAGCATGCACACAACAAATTGACCTGGTCTGCTGCCACCTTACATCCCCACAGAGTCTCGCACATTGCAACAAGGGAGTCTTCCACTCAGGTTACCAACGCAAACATTGTCACATCGCATATTTCTTGAAAGTAGAGCGCGTTGGGCACAAAAGCGTTTGCAGCATCTGCGAAAATATCGCAAACTGTGAAATCTGTGCAAAGCTTTTCAATACAGTGCATTCATGCTCCAAACTAGCATGTCACAGATCTTTCATACTGTGGCTCCACGGTCACATAAGTTGAATGCAATCTAGGTTAAAAGAAAATCCAGGGGAACACTAAAATAAGCTGCTGTGGGATAAATGAACACAAAAACCAAGAACAACCCATGCTTCAATATGAAAAGTAACAGTTACAGGAACACTAAAATATGATAAATGCACACAAAAACCAAGAACAAGCCATGCATCAATTTGAACTGTACTTTTCAAGGGCCATTGCACGTAAGCATTTCCAGACACATTGTCACAAATTTCTATCACAAACTAGCCGCATCCAGAATCTACATATTGTACGAATCAGGGTTTGCCCCCCTAAGCTTTTCAGCAACTAGCCAGCAGGACCAGTACGCTTGTCATTTTGCAGCTTTGACTCTGGGATGTGCCTAGATACGAAAAGACATTTCTGGCTGCTAATAAATTGCATTGAGACTTAAACAGTTTGACCTGTTCAGAACGATGTGTACATGTACGAGGGGCCGGGGTTTGATGAAACTACAATAAATCTCGAATGAGTCTTTTGAGTAAAAAAAAAATCAAAAGAAATAAAGAGAACTTCAAACTAAATGCAAGCAATGTTAATACAAATGCACTACTGTTTGTCAGAATTGCAAAACAAAGTTAGAGATTTTGGAACAGAAATGGTTTAGTCCATCAGCAAGACTAAAAAACCAATACTTCCACTTTTGCTGTCTTTTTTATTTTTTGTTTTTGGTTGGGATTTCTGCACAGGCCATGATGCGGCTTACCCCTATTCTTAGCTTTCAATGGGTCACCGCTCTGACGGATTTTCTCCATAAGATCATCGGCAACAAAAGAAACCATTTCCCCCTCTCTTGTCACCGTACCATGCAGCGAAAGGGATCCAGACGCTGAGCCTGCTGGCTCACCCCGCGGCGAATCCACACTAACTGGCGACTGTGCATCCGTGGACGACGATGAACTGGTCCTTCGTTCTTTTGGTCGCACGCTTGTGCTTATTATAGCCTGGGCATGGATTGGGTTCGTACTTGTGTCTGCCTCGGATTTGGAGCGGAATCTCGTTGGGGTAAGCGGCGAGTCCGCCATATAGTGTATCTGTGAGGCACTAGGCGACCAGGCACCAGGAGATTCAGGTGGTAAGCGGTGGTTGATGTCCACCCCTGCTGTGCTACTCGTGGGGCTACTACACCCTGATCCAGCTGTCCGAACATTCTCTGAATCTTTACGCTGACCCATCTCTTTGCAGCACTCAAATACTTCTTCTGATTTGCTCTTACGGAACGCATCCTCTCTGTCTCTCCTGGCATGTCTATTGTTCAAACTCGGTGATTGTTTACTGTCTTGCAGGGAGCTACCGCTACCTAAATCTTTAGACAAAGTGTCCGGTCTCTTATCAAGTTGCTCAGCTTTTGCGAGATCCTTGGTTTGTCTTCGGCCTCCTCTATCTTGATTGTCATCCTCCATCCTTTTAAGTCAGCTATCGATCAAGGGAAAAACAAAGCTTAAAATTATCAGTTCACTAGTCATGGCACTCGTTGGCCACACAGGTAGGGCTACATGTAGCCCACCTTGTTGAGCTGTTAATGGTTCTCTTTCAATATCGTCTCATCATTGTCGCCATTGCAGCCCACCTTTGAAACACCATGTACATGTCTAAAAAGCAAAGTTTTCAAAGGTCGCAAAATGCATGGTACTTTTTTTGTATACTACTACCACTTAGAAAAATCCTACACTACTCCAACGTATTTCATTTTATTTCTTACATTTGTGGAATTACTCCGACACATGACAGGGCTTACCAAATGATGACTTTGTCCAGATGTGATGATTTGAAAATTGCAAAAAAAAGCATGCACAAAAATTAGTGCTAGGCGAATAGTGAAATTTGGTATTCGGTTAACTGCTGACCAACTATCCAAAATTAACCAAATATTCAAATGTTTTTTTTCCCAGAACTTTACAAGCGCCACGACCGCTAGAGGGCGCTGTTCTTTCTGTGTTTTTTTCCACTAGAGGCTCTGTTTGTTTGTGGTGGTATGGGCGGATTGATACTAGTTCTAGTGTCACTCGGTTCATTCATAAAAATAACCCTAATTAAAAGATGGCGACTGGCTATTTCTTTTGATATCGTGACTGACTCTTTGTGTAGTTAGACAGTTAGAAGGAAAACTTTTGTAATCTTTCAACATAAACGTTGGAAATTTCATTGTTTTAACTCTTACTGAGAAGAGCATAGTTAAACACTTATTTTATGCTGTTTTATGCCGTCTTAATAGAAGTTTCATAAGGATTCATCAGATCAAACTTCCTATCGGTAGTTGCCTTGACGAACACGGTTAATACGGAATCTGTTTTTTGGTTGTAATTAGAGGACTATCCAGTTTATTAACAGGTATCCGCGCCCCTTGCGGATATCCGGTTAGGTAAAAAAAGGTATTGGCCGTTACGATTTGGAAAATCTGTTCGCCATTAACCGGATATTTGAATTATTCGCCCAGGCCTAACAAAAATTACATTATCATAATTTGTTCATGGGCACCGCAATCTTTTAATGATTCTCCGCCAGTTGATCGTGAGAAGTGAGGGCCATTAACAGCTCAACAACTCACCAGCTACATGTAGCCCTAAGAAAAAGCTTAATTGATCACAAATCTGTTTTAAAATGCCAACCCGCCCATTGGGACGCACTTTCAAATGGCGACGAGCTAGTTGCAGCCTAAAAGATGGGTCCCGGCGACGTGTGGCCAAGGATTCAGAGTCAGCTGAACCGAGATGGCCACACATCTTTTAAACAATGCCCATCTGCTCAAAAAACATGTATGTAGGCCTTAAAAAAACAAATAAATGAGTGAACCTTTGTGTTGGTTCAAAAGAAAAAGGCTACATGTTTTATTATCTAACTCATATCTAGCATGTCTAAAATTTAAAACAATAATAATGAGGCCATCAAATTATCAATAAATAAGAATTATATAGAAGAGTTTGCGGTAACACCATGTAATAACAATCTCTAAATGAGTTGGGGTGGTTCTGAAAAGAACCGTTTTGATCAGTATGCTCTGATCGTCTTCTGGAGAACAGAAGACGATCAGAGCATACTGATCGAAACGTCGAGTTAACCCAACGGTTCTTTTCAGAACCACCCCAACTCATTTAGAGATTGTTATTACATGGTGTTACCGCAAACTCTTCTATATCTTATCTCCACCATGCAAAGTTTCAAATCCTACTTAAATAAGAATTACATTTCTGTAAGTGTAATTGCTGTGGATGAATCAATTACATTTATTTATTAATACTACAATGTTTGCATTGATCTTCGTTATTCAATCAATTCACTAAATTTAAACATGATAAATGATTCCCAAGTCAAATGACCTAGCTATTAGCTAGCGCAGCACAGTCAACACTCGAAAAAAACAAAGTTCTTGACACTGACTGCTGACAGTTCTTGTCCGGTAACTAGACACCTACCTGAGACAGTCGGCATGCCTGCCTAGCGGGGAATATGGACGGCTTTCCTCGCCTTATTACGATTTACAGGATGCCTAATCGTCTGGTACACATTTCTCTTAACTGCTACATGGAGACATAGTGAAGTAAATAGTGAAATTACTTGGTCGAAAAGCGGAGTTTCATGACTAATGATTGAACTAACCACTTACAGGTAACACAATCGATCACAGATCACATCCCTCACAGTATGCGCTGGTTGCAAGACACTATGGTGCGTTGAGTTTAAACTTGGAAAGAAGCGGATACCAGGCATATTGGGACGATAGCCTTCATGCTACGAGGGATTGGGAGAGGCGGAGTTACGCAGTAGGGGTGGTGTGGGGGGGGGGGGGCAATGTCTGAATAAATCGGGGTCATGGCTAGGGGTATTAAAATAATTTATATGATCAGATAAACATTTGTTATGTTCTATTTTATGTTTATTTTTATTAAAAAATCAGCATTTAAGAAGACAATATACTTATATACCTACAAATTATGTTACTCTTCTTGGCATATCTTGCTGCGATAACATTACGTTATCACAACTTAACTGCTCACAAGAATTTAGGAGACTTTTCAACCAAGTATATTTTTTATTATTTACGACTCTCTTTGTATTAAGTAATATATCAATGCAAAGCTGACGTGTTCCTCTTTAAAATGATACCACATTTGCACTGATGACATTTTGCTAGACTTGGCCACATGAGTAAGAAAGAGACAGAGTCACAAATCAAATGTGCCAAAATTAGCAACTTTGTGTTACTGTGTGAACAAACAATTGACACTATAATTCAAGCAAGTAAGGCAACTTACTGATCTTAATCCACTTTATATTGAGACAAGAAGTTCAGTAACGAGTCTTGCAAACACCCAAACAACGGGTGTTTTTTTTCAAGAGATGGGGGTACATGTGAATCTTTGAGTAAACCATTCATGGTTCTGAAGCTTGACCAGTTTGATTATTGATCATTTGTGACTTTGCCTCATTGTCATTCATGTAGCCAATTTTAGCAACATGCCATCATTGCAAATGTGCTATCATTTTAAAGAGGAATACATGTACGTCAAATTTGCATTGATATATAACTTAATACAAAGAAGGTACATAAATGAAAAAAATATACTTGATTGAAAAAAAGTTTACAAATTTTTTGAGAGCAGTTTACTTGGCAATGGCATGTAGACGGGCCAGAGAGTCTAAGCAAACTTCCAAAAAAATATATAATTTAAAACACTTTATTAGATTTGAAAGTTTATACAATATTTTAAATAAGAATATAAAATCACTCAGAAAAATTTAATAATTAATTGCTTTTTGTGTCATCATAGAGTGTGTAAATTGCTAATGTATGTATTGTCTCTGATTTCTTATTAACTTTGAGTACGAACTTTGATTTGTATTGTTAAAAATATTTCTTAATTTTCCCTATAACTACTTTGAACATAAAATCTCACCAGTGTCTTAATGAATGACAAAATAAAACTGCAAGAAAGTAGCACATTTCATTTGAAAAAAAAAGGAATAAGCGCTTGTTTGTAGACTTTGAAGTCAACAAGAGCCTATTTCAGGAAATTTTAAAGACAGTTGGACACTGTGAAAATTTGAACTCGATTGGTTGTTGGAGTTGGGGGATAACTGTGAAAGAAAAAAAACACCCTTGTCACACATTGTAGTGTGCTTTCAGATGCTTGATTTCGAGACCTCAAATTCTAAATCTGAGGTCTCGATATCAAATTAAAAACAAAATTCCTGGAAAATTACTTCTTTCTCGACAACTACGTCACTTCAGAGAGTCGTTTCTCAGAATGTTTTATACTATCAACCTCTCCCCATTACTCGTTACCAAGTGAGGTTTTTTTGCTAATAATTATTTTGAGTAATTACCAATAGTGTCCACTGCCGTTAACAAAGGGCAACAAATCTGAAATCAGAATACGATGCCTGCAGATACTTCAAAAAGGGTAAACTATGCAGTAAAATACTATTTGACAATAATAGCGGCGATCTGCTGCAAGGTGCTGTGACACATTCAGCAGCTACTGTGAAAAACAATGTGACAAACCCATTCCCATAAACCAGTTGTACTGGGCTCTTAGTAAGCACATAACACAGAAACAACACACTGGACACCTATGGCTTTGACCAATCCTAAGAATCATCTAAGAATGAATCAATAATTTTTGTTCTGTCCCCAAAAAAACCTAGAGCCATTGGACATCAAGATGTTTCAGTCTTTCAGCACAGCAAGGAACTATAAGTCTTTCACTTGCAAATCACAAACATTCGCAATCTTATCAAAAATATAAAACTCTCGTCATAAAAATTGTGCAATGGGGAATGAACTGTTACATTGCTTCCAAAAAAGTCAGCTTTGGAGCTGGAAGTACTAAACTGTTTGTTTTTGCATTTATCATTTTACATCAATCATACACTTTTTAATCACATTGCTGGCTCGATGCTTCTCCAATCTTCCATGTTGTTGGTCAGCTCGAAATTATGTTTCTTGTAGTTCATGAGGTCTGCTGACCTAACTTGACTTACTTTTTCATACAGTTTTTTAATGGCTGGTGGGATATCATCATCCACACCAGCCAACTGGAGTAATTCCTTGTTGTAGTCCCACTGCAGCCCACCCATCATGTGAGCGTAGCGGTGTGGCATTTTCCACTCATTACGCCGTTGGTCGTAGTCCTTTTGGATGTCGGCGTTCATTTCAGTGTGACTGGGCAGTTTCATTGTGCCGTCCAGCGCGGCCATGGCAAAACGTACTTGGCAACTTATCTGCGGGAAGGGGCAGACTCTCCATGGTATACCAATGAAGGAGAGGGAAGGGAACTGTGTGTGAATGACATGTCTATAGAGAGGTGTGACACGGTTTCTGTCAACCTCGACTTCGCATTCTGGTTTCAAGAATGGAAAGTTGTACTGGTAACCGGTACACAACATGATGACGTCTGCCTTGACACTCCGGCCATCTGTGAATACAACTGTCTCCTCCTCAACACGTTTTATATCAGGTACCTGTATAAGATTATCAGGCAGCGGACACTCAATAGCTGGGTGAAGATGACTGAGATATATTTTCTTTACATTGGGGCAAAGGTTCATAGCAATATCTCGACCAGAATTTCCAGCACCCAACATCAGCAGAGTCTTTCCGTTGAAATCTTCGGGATGCCGGTAGTCGTGGCTATGGAGCAGCTTACCGGTAAAGGAGTCCACACCGGGAATATCGGGGAACCTTGGCACAGCATAGTGGCTGCAGGGAAGAGATTTAAAAAAATACTTTGTATATTATTGAAATTTTAAAATAGATGTAGGAAACTAATAAAGTATTTTTCTGTTTAAAGGCAGTGGACACTATTGGTAATTACTCAAAATAATTATTAGCATAAAACCTTTCTTGGTGACAAGTAATGGGGAGAGGTTGATGGTATAAAACATTGTGAGAAACGTCTCCCTGTGAAGTGCCATAGTTTTCAAGAAAGACGTAATTTTCCATGAATTTGATTTCGAGACCTCAGATTTAGAACTTGAGGTCTCAAAATCAACCATCTAAACGCACACAACTTCGTTTGACAAGGGTGTTTTTTCTTTCATTATTATCTTGCAACTTCGATGACCGATTGAGCTCAAATTTTCACAGGTTTGTTATTTTATGCATACACCATCTGTGGAGGCTAGTCTTTGACAATTACCAATAGTGTCCACTGCCTTTAAGAATTGCATACTGGTATCTTCAGACCCCTTTTTGCTTATTTTTTTACGTACATTTTGTTTTTAGTGAGCTAACTATTGCCTAAGATCACAGCGTCACTTCAGGGCGAGGGTTACACTCAACTGATTTGAGTTGTCTACCTAGACTTGATTCAAGTCTCGTTCTTGTGTGAGAGGTTCCAAACACAAATTAACGTGCCAGTGTTCTACTAACTGAGCTATAATTTAGCCCTAATTTTGGAGGTCTCGCTAGTATGTCAATACCCATAGTCATTCATTAAAAAAGTTTGGTAAAAAGTAATTTTTCAAACATGCTTACCCATTACAGACCATCACAGCATCGAACTGGTTGACCTGCGGTGCAGCGTCTGGGTTGTCCAAACTCTTTACAATGACTTCCCATGATGTCTTGTTGTCACTGGTGACCGGTTTCACAGACTCTACTCTCGTCAGCAGCTACAAGTAAAGTAAACGCATTTTGTCAGGTTTGAGGAATCTGAAGCAAACATGGAATAAAGGATTGAAACAAGTTAAGCGGTGAAATGGTAGGGGAGATCTTTCGGGAAAATGAGAGGGGCAGAGCTGATGGGAGGGGCAGAGCTGAATGGAGGGGCATAGTTGATTGGAGGGGCATAGTTGATTGGAGGGGCAGAGCTGATGGGAGGGGCAGAGCTGATGGGAGGGGCAGAGCTGAATGGAGGGGCATAGTTGATTGGAGGGGCATAGTTGATTGGAGGGGCATAGTTGATTGGAGGGGCATAGTTGATTGGAGGGGCAGAGCTGATGGGAGGGGCAGAGCTGATGGGAGGGGCAGAGCTGATGGGAGGGGCATAGTTGATTGGAGGGGCATAGTTGATTGGAGGGGCATAGTTGATTGGAGGGGCATAGTTGATGGGAGGGGCAGAGTTGCTGGGAGCGGCACAGCTGATGGGAGGGGCAGAGCTGATGGGAGGGGCAGAGCTGATGGGAGGGGCATAGTTGATTGGAGGGGCATAGTTGATTGGAGGGGCATAGTTGATTGGAGGGGCAGAGCTGATGGGAGGGGCATAGTTGATTGGAGGGGCATAGTTGATTGGAGGGGCATAGTTGATGGGAGGGGCAGAGTTGCTGGGAGCGGCACAGCTGATGGGAGGGGCAGAGCTGATGGGAGGGGCAGAGCTGATGGGAGGGGCATAGTTGATTGGAGGGGCATAGTTGATTGGAGGGGCATAGTTGATTGGAGGGGCAGAGCTGATGGGAGGGGCATAGTTGATTGGAGGGGCAGAGCTGATGGGAGGGGCAGAATTTGTGGAAGGAGATTGTTTTAATATTCAGTACATTTATTTAAATGCTGTCATACAAAACAATAATACAATAGCGTACATTTATGTCAAAATTAAAACAAGCAATATCGTATGAGGTATGAGGTACACATTACTTAAAAAAAAAAAAAAAAATGAGCAGTAATTTTAAGACAACATTTAGGTGTAAGGTTAAGCAAAATGCTTTTGTGCCCTAACCTATTGACAGACAAACATGATACCAAGGAACACAAACAAAGACAAAGACAAGGGACAACATGGTCAGACGATAGGTGTAGGCCTACAAACAACACAAAGGCAAGTCATCATTAAATGGACTCCTACTATTAAAGTCATGAATTATAGGGTTATAAGGAATATGCATTTGAGTAGTAGTTATTGTAGTTTTTTTCCTCAAAAATACAGGTAGAGTGATTGCCGATTAAACTGTACATAAATTTGCCTAATTTCAATGATAAATAATAATGATAATAATAATAAGACTTGTAATGCGCACATATCCACCCTGCTGGGTGTTCAAGGCGCAGTAAAACCAAAAACAAAACAAAAACAAAACACAACACTAAGAAAAACAACAAAAATTAGTCATCGAAAACCTGTGACATAAGATAAGTTTTGAGATGATAAAAATCAGAGAACAAAATAATGCAACAGTATGACCCCCAAAAAACAAAAACAAAAACTAGATTGGCTCGTTGAGAGCCGAGTAGTGATACAGATAAGCGTGAATTTTACTATATTGTGCCTGCGTCATGCAATATGCCGCAATGCACTGTGGCAATTAAAATATAGTCGCAACTAGTAGAATAGTAAGTTTTACTTGGCGCCCAGGCCCATAGGCACGATGGAAACTATGAAACGTTTTTTAAGGGACAAAATCTGATACCTTTACAATAAAAATTGGTCACTGAGTTACCTTCAACTTGTCGTATACATTGGAAGTTGTTGCGTATCGCTTCAGATACTGGAGGACCTCAAAGTGTGTAATGAATGAGGTTTTACCGCCCTCATCTATGGGAAGATCTGGGAACATCATGACTTGCTTGGGTAAGTTTGTCCTGCAGTGATTAAAGAATTAAGTGATTAAAAATGGAATCATAAACTTGTTTTAAATAATTCTTGTTTACAAAAAGATACATGGTTGACAGCCACCTGAGTGGCTGAAATAACCTTGTTTACAAGTAAAAATTCATTATCAACACGAAAAAAAAGAAAAAAATCAATGTAGATCAACATAGAATGTTTTTTTTTTGCGATTACAAGGAAACCTAACATTACACTTTTTGCACATACATGTAGTTGAATGTGCAAGGCTGAACTGTCCACACAGGGCCATATTTTGGGAATCATTACACAGGTCAAAGACAAAGTACAATTCAGAAATTAATTTAGTAACCACAAATTTCATCTGAATTTGGACAATGAGCCCAGTCTGTTGAAAAAATCAGTCCGTTCATGAGTTTACTAGGTGGACACTAAAATCACTGGCCCTAGGCCTGCAACTCTGGTGTAAACTTCAAGCCTTGAATGTAACCACCTGAAAACATGAACTGACTCTCACCATACCTGAAGTTACTGTACATGCTTGACTGAACTGGGATACTGATCAGTGCATATCCGTCCGTGTTACCCAAGCGCCTTGTTGACCACCATACTTCTTCATTCCTGAGTTTACTGGCCTGACACTAAACTCACTGGCCTCAAGCCTGTAACTCCAGTGTAAACTTCAATTCCTGAGCGTAACCACCTGAAAACATGAACTGACTCTCACCATGCTCTCACTCACCTGAGGTTGCTGTACATGCTTGACTGAACAGGCTGGCCATATTTATTGGTGCCTACTTCATCCGTGTAAACCCAAGTGCCTCCTATGTCATCTGTCTGCTCGTAGACGACGAACTTGAATACATCGGGCTTAGCGCCTAGATACCTTGCAGCACACAAACCGGCAGGTCCGCCACCAATAACCGCTACTCTGATCATGATGTTTGGATCGACTGATTTGAAGCAGAAAATTTGCAAGAAAATATTTTGTCATCATACTGAAAAAAGGCAGTGTTAGTGTATATTGCGCCTACTTCCTAGGGAACTCCACCTGTTAAAAATTCTGTCCCCCATGTGGAAAATTAACATGGGCTGGTGGAGATCCAAAAGGGGGCACTATTATTAATTATTGATTTTATCAATAGTTTGTTTTGTACACAGTTCGCTATTTATTTATGGGTGGACAGAAACGCCATGGGGGGACAGAATCTTCTGCCAGACGATAGCGGAACGAGGACCCTTAGGCCAAGTAAAAAAAGAAACATGTTCAGCGACCCCGCCCACTTCCTTTTTACAGACCACCTCCTTTTTATTTTTTAAATTTGTTTATATGCACATGTTTTTGTTTTGGTTTTTTTCAATTTATTTTTAAAAATTATTTTGGGGAAAAAAAGGTTACTTTGAAACAATCTTAGCTTTAACAATCTGAATGTCTTGTCTGAATGTCTAGACCAAAATGTTTCATTTACACTATTGTGTGTTTGAGCAGTAGAAAAAAAACAATGGACATTTGGCTTGGTAAAAAGAATGGCGTCCGTTTTGAAATAAAAAATAAAAAGCCCCTCCTCCTTCCATTTTGTGAGAAACCCGGACGCTTAACTGTTTCTTTTTTTACTCGGCCTTATTAAATATTAGTTAGTTAAAGGAGTTTTGTTTGCATATTGTTTTGAGAGTGATCTTTATTTTGTAACTTTTACTAGCGATTTGTTTGTTTGATCGGTGACTTTTGTTTGGATGGAAGTTTGAAATTAATTACTTATTTTTATTTATTCCACCACAGTGAATATTTACCATGACGACTGATATTCTATGATGATGATGCAACGTCACGTAGCATTTATGTTAATATTTTGTAACCTGACATTGACAAGGGAAATCAACATGCTGCCCCACCCGCCTGATAAACCGAAATGCGCAATAGCGAACGCGCAAGTTTACAATTTTTTAGTAAAGAATGCGGACAAATTTCCATAGTGCGCGGGCAAAAGTAAGATTTGCGCTCAACGTATCAATCAATGGAACAAAATACAGTGAAATGTATCATTTAAACTGTACTTACCAAGTACTCTAATAATTGTCAAGCCCAGTTGTTGAAATGGCCAAACATTCAATTACTGTGTCATTGTGGGAAAACAATAATTCTTGAGGAAAACGTTACATTATTTTGGGTGAACGAAGGCAAGGGGAGCTCAGCTGTCGAGTTTACGTAACAACAGGGGCGCCCTCTGTTGTTTATGTAACGGGCCATGACTTAGAGGGGGTGTTAGCTGTCACCTTTATGCCCAGCAGGACGTGCGATAAGCCAAGATTTCACCTCGTGACCAAGCTTTATCTATTTATCTATTGATTTATTTATTTATTTAGTTTGTTTACCAAGGTTTAGCCAAATCAGTATAAAGAACTTTTTCCATGTGGGCCATGCATAATAAATGTAAGTTAAAAACAAACAATTAGCTTTGTCACAGTCAATTAGTACAGACGAAGTGTAAAAAAAACGTTACAATATTAAGTAACTACAACTGCAGGCCTAGCCTACACACAGAGGCCACACCGAGTGACAAACTTTAAAATAATATGAGCTGCATTTGCATTAGCCAATAACACCAAACAATGATTTTGTGTGATTCACGCATTTTTGTGTAACAGATGCATCACGCGTTGATCAAGGAGAGGAGGAGCCGGTGACACCGAGGCAGGCCAATCACTGATCATGCAGCAATCCTGAAACTCACATGTGGCACACAAGACCGATCCATTACGCCCCGCCTCCTTACCAGTTGACCAATCACAGCCGCGAAACCCGATCACATTAGTGCAAAGATCACCAAACGGTTCAAATGGTGATCAGATTTCGCGGTTGTGATTGGTCAATGATAATTGGGCCTGGCATAATGGATCGGTGTATTAGCTTTGTTTTGGAAATACTGTAGACATTAGGAGTGCGCAGTTTGGTTTGGTTGGGTGTATACAAATAACCTAAACCTAACAGTACGACCACCATTCTCAAAATGGTTCATGGGTCAATCTGTATGAATGCATGCATTGCAGTCTATATATAAATTTTACAACGGGTCCGGTACGTTTCACATTTTTACGGGCCCAGCAGATTGGGATCCAGGCCTATTATTTTTGTGAATGATCGTTGTTGTACAGGGCACAGTTTGCTTTAAAAAAAGTGACACGTTTTCATTAAGTCGACGGGTACGCGTCGCAATAGACTGTGCAAGTCTCGCGCGGATTTGAACTTCCGGGACCATTGTGGTCCCAACCTTATGGAGTTTTACGTTGGGGAGATTTTGTTTTGTCCATTACTTTAGTTTAATGTAGTTTATGACCATAAAAATGACATATGTTGTTAAAAATGTAATACTAATTACTATCATATAAAAGTAAAAATAAAGTCAACATAATAACGAAGAAAAACAGATATTTAAACTTGACCTCGGGTCAGGTTACTTGTGTAAAAATTAAGAATTTGTGCCCATCTCCGATCACGAAACTTACGCAGACGCTTGTTTTGGTCGCGCGGGGTGAAAAGCCTTTTCATTGGTCGTTTAGGCGTCGGCTTCCTCTTTAAACTGCGTCACGCGTTTATCTAACGCCCTTGCGACCATCGTGCGTCCGCGTATAAACCAGCTTTTAGTAGTTTCACATTCGGGCGAAGATTTACAAAAGGGGTTTCAAAAAGTTTAAGATCAAACAAACATCCTTGTCCCAGAGTTTTACTTTTGTCTATACATAGACTTTAACCGATAATTGTGTATTTGTTTAAAACTGCTAAAACTAATTTAAACAAGTTCTATATGGTATTTTTGTTGTTCAGATTCGGCATGAAGAATAAATTACAGCAAAGATTTGATCCATAAAAAAATAAAGTTCTTCAGTTGTCGTGTTTTCTCGCTCCGTTGCGCGCGAGACTTGCACAGTCTATTGTCGACACTGCTATGACGTAACGGCAGGAAATTGCGATGGCCGGTGTCGCATCCTCTATGCAATAATACTATCCGGAGGACACTTTTGCATATGCAATAATGTCCGCCGGACGGTTTTGCATATGCAATCGTGACCGCCCGGACGCTGCTGCATAATGCAATTGTGTCCACCCGGACACATTTGCATATGCAGTTGTGTCCGCCCCCGTGCAAAACCGTCCTTGCAGTAAACAATAAACGTGGGAAACATGGGAAATTTAAGTGAATATTCATGCTGCATATTATACGTAGGTTCAGTGCATGCACGCTCGCACATACCATATACAGTCATGTACATGTCCACCGGATGGTTTTTGCACAGCCCCGGACACGATTACATACGCAAAAGTGTCCGGAGCGGACAGTATTGCATGGCGGACACAATTGCATCTGTCACCGGCACGACAAGACTATCAAAAAGAAGTTTATACAGTGTGTCACCCTAGCTATATAGCTCTATGGTGTCACCACACGAGGGGGCGGGAGTGGGGGGTACGAAATCTCCAGGGACATCTAAAAGAACACAACTTCGTGTGACAAGGGTGTTTTTCTTTCCTGGTTGTCTCGCAACTTCGACGACCAATGGGAGACTTTTTGGACTTATCAGATAAATACATTGTTCTCGGTCACGTGCGCACGCTCAGAACTACGTAAACAATGGAAATTTACCTGGTAAGCTGCTGCCACCTAGCGTCTCAAAGTCTCCAATTGAGCTTCAATTTTCAGTGGGTTGTTATCATTATGCATAATTGAGATACACCAAGTGAGAAGACTGGTCTCTGACAATTACCAATAGTGTCCAATGCCTTTAAGGACCTACAAACTACAATGTTGTTTATTGATGCCCACGCCCTGTTCTCTCCCTCTTAGTAGTTGGGTACATACGGAGGGATAGAATCTGCGACCAGCGACAGAATCTTCTTTATAAATTGCATGACCCCGATTTCAAAAGAGGGCGCTATCCAGTTGAGATTTATACACAGTTTGCCTTAATAAACCTTTTCACAAAATACCATTGCGCAAGCGCACACTGTCGATGGAGGTGCATGCTGGTCCAGCTAGCTATTAAATTAAATTTCTATTTTAAACCAAAGTTGGGGATTCGTTTTTGTTATCAGTAAATAAAACATTTGGAGAGTTTTTAAAACAGCAAACGTAGTAATTTACGGAGGAAAAGCTCGTGTAAAATATGACCTTAATGCGTGCCAATCTCCGTCGGACAAGTCAAAAACGCAACCCATGATTCCATGAGAAAATCGCATCAAAGTGAAGAACATTAATTCAGCAAAAATAATAATAAACGGACACTTTTTTTTTACAAAGGTTAGTGAGGAATATTTATTCTGATCTTCCCGCAAGTCGTTTTTAATTGTCCACATAAAACAAAATATTGAAGGCCTGCCAATTCTGTCAGATTCATACAATTGGGGTACGAAGTGACTCGGGTACGAAACGAAGTGACTTGGGTGCGACAATTTGGGTACGAAGTGACTTGGGTACGAAGTGACCGACAACGAGATCAGCATGCACCTAATTCCGCGTATTTGCGATTAGGTTTATTGTGGGGGGAGAGAATATCCTGCCACACCGGCCCCATACAAACGGTACTAAACCCTGCGATGGCGGGATGCGAAGTCTAGATCTTGACGGCGCGAGTTTACCTGAAGGCAAGTAGTACTGTTACATAATATTAATGTGTAATAATGGCAGTTACAGAACTCTACAGTCTCGATGATCAACTTCTTATAAATCAAGTTTTTTAGTTTTTTATTTATGCGGCCATTCGGCCGGGAAATTAACTGCCAGCAAAAAAATAAATAAATAAATAAACAAATAAAAATCGTCAAGCATAAACACATTGAGTGTTTAATTCCTTCCTGCTTTGTTACAAATACGGGTAGTATATAATACTGGTGGTGGTGGTGGTATGTTTGATTTCATTTGGGCATTACCAGTAATTTTACAAAGCAAAATCAGTGCAATATTTTTTTGATTCAAGCATGTCATATCCATGAAAACCCAAACTGATTGTAGAACCAAATTTAATGTTAAATACGTATTTCGGTACATCACGAATAGAGGGATGAGATTGGCAAAGATGTCAGCAGCCCGACGGTGTTTTGTTTTATCTGGTAATAATGTTCTTTATAGACTAATTGATATCTAAAGTATTTTTCATACTAAATATTTTCTTTCGTGTGAAAGGACAAAAATTTTCCCCACAACACAATCTGTTTTTGGTTCTAAATTGAATAATCGAGATCAGCAAGCTCAACATACCTTACAAAAGCTGCAATACTTTTGTGTGTAATTTTTACCCCCCCCCCCCCACAACAAAAATCATCCATTTTTTGATTGTTCAAAGGGCATTTCTAGTGAAAAAAAAATTAAATCTACGAATAACTTTGTGAAGGTGTAAAAGCCGAATCCGATTTTTATAATGTTTCTTGCACATTAATCTCCACAAGCCATTTCGAGATAATATGAAGACACAAAATCTGGCAAATCTGTCTGATACACCCGAAATGAACAATGCACTCCTAACCTGTAGTGGTCACCACTCTAAAAGGTAAAACGGCTGACAATCAATTTTCAAAAAAGCCTTTTTGAGATATTGGTTGACACTGATTAGAAGGTACTGTTTTGTAGGCGTATACATACAAATCCACCGATATTATGGCAATTTCGTGTTCACCATAACTAAACAATTGCTATATGGAAATGAGAACGCTGGAGAACGATCAGAGCATACTGATCGAAACGTCGACTTGAAACCAACCCCAACTCATGAGAGACAGTCATTATATGGTGTTACCGCAAACCTTTCCATATCGTATTTCTACCATGAAAAGTTTCAAATCCTACTAAAAAAATGCTTAGGGCTTCACTTCTGGCCAAATCGCTGGGGCAATTGTTGGTGAAGTGGGCGTGGCTTGCAGTTAAATACGTTATACCATGTACACACGGGATACAGCTTGGTCTTTAGGGTTTGGTTATTGAACACTATTAATTAGTAATAAATATTGTAATCAGAGCTCTGGGCTTGGAAGATGCGGGTACCTAAATCGCCAACTTGGTGTCATTCTGAGTAGGCGTTTTGTTAAAAAAAAAAACCCACATCACACACACAACTTTGGTCAAGTAGTCATCGGTGCATATTTCACCCTTGGCTATCCCATTCGGCCGGTGGCATTCTGGATCTTGGAGACTATATTATTAAGCTTTCATAGGGAAGTTTTTTCAAACCTTAGTTGATCGTCCGTATTCACTGTGTTTTTGGTAATTCCTGTGTAATCATGGCTTCAAACGTATCTCATCCGTACTATCCACTGGGCTTGGAGGTGCCCCACTACAAGGAAAACAGTCTCGGCAATGCGGTCACACCCATTACTCTGGGCTCCTTCGTTGTCATCTTCGTGTGCTTCTGGAAGTTCGTGAAGCAGGACCGGTTTAACCGTCTCCTAGGATCATGGGAGAAGGCTGCGCTGTGCTGGTGGGGGTTGTGTGGTTGCATCCACATGGTGTTGGAGGGGTACGTCAGCATGAACAGCGGCACTTTCCCTGGGGAAAACAACATCTTGGCGCAAATCTGTAAGTGTCTGTAAAAGAGAACAGCCAACACGATTGGTAAATTATTACAAACGCTGAAACTGCAAAAAATGTACTTAATAATTATGGTTGTACAAATTATCTTTAAAAAGGTGTAATTAAACAGAATCACCGTAAAGAGCAAGTTGCAGAGATGATTATAAATAATGATTGTGTGTTAGTCCATCCATCAAATTTATGACAAAAGTAGGGTATACAAGTACAGGATTTGAAATGTTGCACGATGGAAATTCTGGTACAACTAAGAAATTCGCCTACTACTGCTAGCATTAAAACAATGAAGCTATTAAAATTTAAGTTGCTATAAAATACATTTTATGCTTGTGATTACAATAATGTTTTCATATTTCATCGCAGGGAAAGAGTACACCAAGGGAGATAGCAGATACGTGCAGTAAGTATAGACAGTTGGGTGAATCAATGAGGTGGATCGATTCTAATCTAGAAAAAAAGCCTCCACCTGAAACAGAAATCTCACTTTTTATCAATTTCAAACCAGCATCAATCTTACAGAAAATCATGCCGGTATACCATCTCAATATCGGAAAACTAGAGTGTTTAGATGACTTCCAAATCACCAACTGCTCGTTTCGATCGCCGAAATAAAATCGATGCAAAAAAACTCATGATTTTGTGTATAACGAATGAAAAAGAACCCAGTAACACTAACCAGAAGGGGTTCGCCCACTGATCTCTATTGGGTTCGCTCCGGTGTTCGTGGTCTAATTGGCCATGCTGCGCCACAGCACTATGTGAAACCATTGTTTTTTGCATGGTGCTACACTGCAAAAACTGGGGTGCTAACATGATTCTTCCTGGTATCTTTGTGACAACACCAACACGGTGTTATTTATCCCCATTATCGTTGGTGAAATTAACACCGTGTCGGCGTTGTCACATATAGATACAAAGAAAATCAACTTTAACATCTCAGTTTTTGCAGTGTCATGTATAAAGGAATAAGTTTCATAAATAAAAACGTAGCTCTTACATACAGCCTACAAAAAAACACTGATCGCTTTTGATTCGCCCTGTGTGATATGTGATTAAGCACTTTATAAGAACCCAGACGCCTACTGTTGTTGTTGGAAATAAGTTATTCTTAAAATAAAAAACATTGTAAAAGAATACGAAAAATTGGTTGATATTTCAGGTCTGATGCATGTATTATAATCATGGAGGGACTGACGGCATGGCTTGAAGGTCCCGGATGTTTCTTCATCATGTGGGCGTTTCTTACCAGACACCCAATGCGTCACGTGCTCCAGTTCGGAGTCTCCATTGGTCAATTCTACGGTGAGTTTGACTCTTTCAACCGATCTTTTACCTTGGGACATGTTCACATTAAGAAGTCAAGGTTTATACATCCTTTTATAGATTTTATTCTTCAAGGAATACGTTGCCTTTGATCGGTAAGCTGGTCTTTGAAAAGCGTTTGTAACCTTTTGATATAAAATGCATATGGGTAAAAAGATGTTGTAAAAGTAGAACACAATGCTGGTCCACACAATCATGCCTTGAAATTGCACGGTTTTCCTTTTACCTCGTCGACTAACACGGTCGGCCAAATTTTATGGGAGTCAAGTTTTTGACTCACATAAACGGCCGACCGTGTTAGTTCGCAAAGTAAAAGGAAAACCGTGCAATTTCGAGGCAAATTTGTGTGGATCATTGTATTCTACTTTTAAAAGATCTTTCTAACCATTTGCATTTCACAACAATCGGTTAAAAACGCTTTCTATAGACCAACTCGTCCGATGTAAGGCAACGTGTTCCTTTAAATTAGTGTGCATTTTTTCCACTTCATGTATTTGTCCTTTGTTATTTGTAATTTATTTTGATATTTCGTGTTGTGTTTAAAGATGTGCGAGCAATGTTATTTCTTCTTCTGGAGAGTAATACCGTTTCTTGTGTCTTGTGTTTTATGTCTACAGCCGCAATCTTGGTCACGTTCCCTGTCTATTCATTAACCGAGTAATGAATGTTAACATTAAGTGAACAACAGGGAACCAGACTATTTCCACTTTGGGAAAACAGCTATTAATGGTTTTTAAAATAGTAAACTCTTTTGCTTTCCCCTACCCAGGTACGCTTCTGTACTTCTTCACCGAGATGTTCGACGGCCTAACCCACGGCCCCAGGTTCCATCCTCTGTACTTCTGGGGCTACGTCTTCGGCTTGAACTCGCCTTGGCTCGTGGTGCCTCCAATCCTAATATATCAGTCATGGAAGCAACTCAACCTGGCCCAGGGGCTCCTGGACAAAGAGACTGGATTCAACCCAGTAAAAGAGTTCTCAAAAAAACATAGATGAGTTGTTTTTAGATTGAAATGATATGATTGTGTGGAGGATAATTTGCATGTTAAAAAGGAAGATAATATTATTGCACCATTTCGTGTCTGTGTTTTTTAAAGTGTTTATTGTATGCAAGTTCGCCCCAAAAGGGTAAAAGCCACTATTGGTGTATGGGGCCAAACTCAGGGCCACTGCAGGTAGGAATTGATATTCCTCTTTAAACAGTCTAGATTGTACATGAATATTGTCTCAGTATTGCTGTAGTCAGGGTGGTAGTTTAACGTCCACACAATGCAAGCTAGATATTATCATCAGCCCCACTTGACAATGGCAAATTGTTCATCCTCCCACATAAAAAAGGAACTCTAACAAAAACAATGTCCTACTTATGACACCAATACACTTGGACTCTCACACTAAAGCTAAAAGCAAACAATGTTATTTTTATTGGGGAGTATTAACATAAAATGTACTTTGATTTTGCACCTCTTGATTTGGCTATAATTGTTCACTTTAATTTATAACTTTTTTGGTGCGATAGTTGTCAGCTTTAAGAATGATTGTTCTATTAAAAAAAGCTACATTTAGATTGAATTCACCTTATTCCAAAATAACACTCTGTTTAATGTTGTAATAAATGAGCAATAAAACATATATATATATACCATTACAATAAATAGCGTTTTCAAATTGAATTTCTTGTGCAGAGTTGTATTTTGTCATTTGTGGTTCTTCTTCACATTGGAAAGGCCAACCGTCACAAGAAAATGAATGTAGTAGATGCTGAGTAGGATTTGAAACTTCGCATTGTGATAATACGATATGGAAATTGTGGTAACACCATGTAATGACAATCTCTAATTAGTTAGGGTGGTTCTGAAAAGAACCGTTGGTTTCAATCGACGTTTCGATCAGTATGCTCTGAGTCGTCTTCCGAAGCTTTCTCAAGAAGACGATCAGAGCATATACTGATCGAAACGTCGAGTTGAAACCAACGGTTCTTTTCAGAACCATCCCATTAGAGACAGTCATTACATGGTGTTACCGCAAACCTTTCCGTATGGTAGTAGATGCTGTTTGATGGAATATTATAGTTGTGGTACACAGTACAGCCTGGACATCTGACGTCACACTTCGAGGCTCACGAGTAAACGCCAAAGAGTGTTCTCTGAGCCTAGGTCATTCCCCGTCCGTAATCACCTAGACTTGACTCAAGTCCCAATCCCGTGCCATCCCCAGGAAAATACTGTTTGGTGATGCTCTGCGTTCCAAAACCTGTTCAACATTTTGACGGTGACGGCACACTGTACTGTGTATGCTACGTGTTGTTTTGTAGTTAGTTGGGGTGGGGGGGGGGGGGGGGGTGGGGGACACCTCTCACACGAGACTGGTACTTGAATCATGGAGTAATTTATTCCTCCATGCTTGAATCAAGTCTAGTACGGTAATCACCTGTCACCTACATCCATTTCACATGGAAAAACGTACGAACTAAAATCCTATAGTAACATGTACATGTACATGTAGCCTGCACAAAACCCGTGTGGACATTGCATGCAGACGCCGAAAGCAAGCTTTCCATATCTGTGTTTTGATTGGTCCGAGGTGATGTTGCTCAGCTGCATCAACATCAACCTCAGACCAATCAAAATACAACATGTAAAGCTCACGTTACTGCACGTTTATCCAATAACAGTACTATTGTATTGAATAAAATCACCGGTGCTGAAAAGAAAGTACCTGTTTTTATCCCAAAGACAGGGGACCTGTCTAAGTACATAGTATAGCGCTTCTTACATCCGACAGTCACCGCATGAAATGCACCCATTATCTTTACGTCAGGTATGGTGAACTATTTTTTTGACAATTTATTTTAAGGGTTTCTTGGCCAACAATGAAATAAAGTTCGATCTGCGGCTAAGCAAAGCAAAATACAATAATAATAATAATAATAATAATAATAATAATAATAATAATAATAATAATAATAATAATAATAATAATAATAATAATAATAATAATAATAATAATAATAATAATAATAATATCGAAGTCTTATATAGCGCACGTATCTACCAAACAAGGTACTCAAGGCGCTGAGTATATTACAAACTTCCAGAAAGATAGTGATGAATTCTGAGACCCAATTAGTTAGGACCTTATAAGGGTTAACAAGGTGCTATCGGCGCATATAGCAGCCACAGCCAGGAACACCGGGGTGTACCCCTTCTCTTTTCGAGTGCACTGGGTTCTTTTACATGCGTTTCTCAACGCATTTAACCTCATGTAAATCTGTGGACATTGTGATTGGTGTCGTCCTACAAAAGGTACCCATTGATTCGATTCGATTCGATTCGATTTAATTCAAACCAATCCAATCCAATTAATTAAAGTTAATGAGATCCCATAAAGGGTATTATTATTCAAATGTTCGCATGCATACAGTAAAAACATAGAACTATTTAGTATGCTTGCCACCTTCAAGACAAGTACTCGATCGAATAGTGAGAATGAATTTGTTTGTGATTGTATATTTGGTTTGCGGTACCACCATGTGTGTATCTACTTGCCAGGTAGAGTTGTTCTTTGGGAACTGTCTTGCTTGATTCTACTGCCGCGGAGTAGATAATCGGAGGTTCGGGAGACGTCTCAGTTCTGAAAAGAACTGTCTTGCTTTTTAACTATTACCAGGGCGGATGGTATAGCAATTAGACTGGACTACTACTTTAGCTTATAGGATCGTAAACTGTACTGCGGCGGAGTCAGTTCTGAAATTGGTCTCAACGTTTCGACTAGCTTGCTCTAGTCATCGTCATTCTTGTTTGTGACTGTTGAATGACAATCACTATAGTGAGTTTTCAATTTCAACTGAAAAAAAATCAGAATGAGCCATCACACAGGCGTTAATTTAAAAAAAATAAAAAAAAACACATACAGTTGATAATTGCTGACTTTCAAATAGTTGTTTTTATGAATAGTTTTCTCTGATTTTGTTTGCACCATCAAACTTTTTTAAAATATCCTTTTATCGCTAAACTACACTGGCTTTCCATGGAGAAGCGCATCCAATTCAACACTCTTCTATGTTTTTAACCTTATCTGTCTAATATGTTTCATCTTCGCCAAACTCACCGTCCAGGACTCCGTTCTTCTTCCGATAAAACTCAGCTTAACACTGATGAATCTAAATTCATGATAAATTAAAACTTATCTCTTTCCTAAATAGTAGATTAATGATTTGTTTCTTGCAAGTTTCAATTTATCCTATTCTTTGTTATGCGCTTTGATCATGTTTTGGAAAAGCGCATTATAAATACCTTTTATTATTTATTATTATTATTATCAAAGTATTCATATGACTAAAAAGTTTGTTGACAGTATACTCAGTTCTCTCTGATTTTATTTGTTCGATAAAGCTTTAAATAAAACACGTCATCAAAAGATTCACAAGAATGAAAAGTTTGTTGACATTATACCATAATTTTACTTTGTTTTACTTAAGAAAGAGCACGGTGTAATCCAAAATACCAGCAAAACAAATACGATGTCATCAAATTGAACGACTTGCAGAGAGTTTTTTATATTTTTTATAAGGCCCTTCCGCCCGCACCAGTATAGGTGGTGAATGCTGTGTTTGCAAGAACACTCCAATAATTTTTCGTTTTGGCGACTTTTGGAAAAGTGCAACATAAATGCCTTCGTTGTTATTTTAATAGCACTTCATCATGACATTGAGGGGCGACTCAAAGTGCTAGCTATAATTATTTGACGATTTAAGAGATAATTTCGTAAAAGAAATGCGTACAAAATTAAGTAAGTATTTGCATTTCGGGACACAAATCGTTAATATTTTACGCAAATAATGTATTTGGATAAATTATTTTAAATTTGGGGCACCAACCGTGAATTTTTTGTCAATATTTTACGTAAATTTTTACAGCACGGGAAAACAAGTAATGTGTACGTAAATATTTGCAATTATGGGCACAAACCTTGAGTAAAGTATTCTTATATGGCGCAGTTTTAGTCATAGTTTAATGTTTATGAAAGATTAGATGTCTGTGTGGGTTTTGTCTATAGTTTTTTTTGTGCTTATGGCTGAATAAAACTGACAGTAATAGTGCAACGAGTTCCCTGAAAGCTATCAATAACAAAGGTTTAAAAAAAACATCTGACCAGACATAATTAAGTCCAGATCCCACTCCACGAAGTTTGCAAGATGAGGGAAAATTCATGTATAAATTTTACTCAGAACATTAACATTGGAGTCGGTTTAATTTTCTTTACCATAGCAACCCACTCTTTTTGAGTTCTACTTGAATGTAACATGCCAGGTTCCAGCTCATAGTCAAATGTTATCTCTTCTACACTCATAAATTTTAATTGTTCGAATGATATCGAGAACTTCGTCTGTGATGCGGGCAATAAATTACCATGTCATCAAGTGGTATCCTTGAACACAAGGAGTTTGCTTATAAGCGCAAGAAAGCTCGGTGCATCACTTAGTTTTGGTGCAACTAGTCGTTCGGAACAGAAGTGTTCACACCTTAAAGTTGGTCGTCCGTCGTGACTGTGTTTTTTGCAACTCCTGTAATCATGGCTTCAAACGTGTCTCATCCGTACTATCCACTGGGGATTGAAGTGCCCCACTACAAGGAAAACAGTTTCGGCAACGCGGTCACACCCATTGCCTTGACTATTTTCTTCTTCATCTTCATGGCCGTCTGGAAGTACGTGAAGCAGGACCGGTTTGACCGTGCCCTGGGTTCGTGGGAGAAGGCAGCGCTGGGCTGGTGGGGGTTGTGTGGTTGCATCCACATGGCCGTGGAGGGGTACGTAAGCCTGAACAGCACAACTTTTCCCGGGGAAGACAACTTCTTGGCGCAAATATGTAAGTGTCCGTTTGTACAATGAAAAAGAAAGAAAGGAAATAAAAAAACGAAAGATAGTTTTGTTTTAGTGATAATAATACACTGAGAATAGAACGCCATCTTTTTAACTCTAAAATTGTCTCGAAGGAGCATCGTACGTAAAAAAAACACAATCGACATTATACCCACGGTTTCCCAAAGTTACAAACATGTAAACTGTCAAAAACCAGTCTTCTCACTTGGAGTATCCCAACATATGCATAAAATAACAAACCACTGAAGATTTTAGCTAGCTCAATTGGTCGTCGAAGTTGCGAGATAACTATGAAAGAAAAAACACCATTGTCACACGAAGTTGTGTGCTTTCAGATGCTTGATTTCGAGACGTCAAATTCTAAACTTGAGGTCTCGAAATCAAATTCGTTGAACATTACATTTTTCTCGAAAACTATACGTCACTTCAGAGGGAGCCGTTTCTCACAATGTTTTATATTATCAATCTCTCCCCATTACTCGTTACCAAGTAAGGCTTTATGCTAACAATTATTTTGAGTAATTACCAATAGTGTCCACTGCCTTTAAGAAAGAAAAGTTCAACGGGTACAACAGATTGTTATCCTAGAAAAGCAGTATGAGCCCTCGCAACTATTTCGCGCTCTTGAAAGTTGTTTCCAGGTTACATTGAAATGAACGCTAATACTTATATCTATAAAAAGTTAATGCAATCATCTTCATGCCTATACGGATTTAAATCAAACCGCCTCATTGGAACCGAACGAGCTGCAAAGTATCATTCATATTTGTATAGCACAATAGATGGTCACCTTTTTAGAAGACGATAATCTCGTCAGATTTCCTACCACAGGCAATGATTATCCTGCCGATGATCTTGGCATTAGCAGTAATAAGCTCGTTTAAAGTATGTGTCTCATTGCAAGTATGTGTTCTACTACAATCAAAAACCCTTTTTACACAATAGGTATTTCCCGGGAAATTCTCAGGAACTTTTGGGCGATCTATTTTTTTGTTTTACACTTCGGGAATTTCCCGGGAAATAACTAATTTACAGTAAATATATAAACCCTGCTCAGGAGTAGGGTTATGAGTGAATTTCCCCCGGGTTTTTTTTTCCCCGGGAAAGACAGCTAGTGAGAACAATAGCGGGTTTAACTTACCCCCCATCCCAACGTTTGCGTCCGCGCTGCGTTGGGACGCCTCCGCATGGGCTGACCTGTTTTCCGCAATCCTGGGGTTTGACTGTTGGGCTGAAACGACCGTGCATATTCATGGGAAATAGAACTCCCGGGAGTAACAACACTCTAATGAGAACGGTTGCTGGGGTGGCTCCGTAGTGTGAGAAGGGCTTAAAGACAGTAGACACTATTGATAGTTGTCAAAGAGCAGTCTTCTCACCATCTTAACATGCACAAAATAACAAACCTGTGAAAATTTGAACTCAATTGGTTGTCGAAATTGCAAGATAATAATGAAAGAAAAAAAAAACACCCTTGTCACATGGAGTTTTGTGCTTTCAGATGCTTAATTTCGAGAGCTTAATATCTGAGGTTTAGAAATCAAAATCGTGGAAAATTACTTCTTTCTGGAAAACTACGTCACTTCAGAGCTAGAGGGAGCCGTTTCTCACAATGTTTCATACGACCAACCTCTCCCCATTACTCGTTACCAAGTAAGGTTTTATGCTAATAATTATGTTGAGTAATTACCAATAGTGTCCACTGCCTTCAAGTCTCGCGCGAATTCCAACATTGTTTTCTTGGAACCACATCTCATTATCATGTAACGGAGACAAAATCGCGCACTTTCACGGGTCCCAGTGCTCAGATTCGCAAGACTGTCACACCAATAATTATCAGTGTAATTAACATATTTCAACATATTTCTGTGTTATTACAGGGAAAGAGTATGCAAAGGGTGATAGCAGATATGTGCAGTAAGTATACAATATAAATGGTACACTTTTACTCGGGCCTGCGTTTACTATACAAATGTATGTGAATGTTTAATGTCCAATATCAAAAAAAGCAAAAGTGTACACTCGCTGTATGTACAAACCTATTTGAACTGAATGTCCAATAGACCTTATGCATATGACGTCATTTCAGTAGGGCGCCCTCACCTAGAGGTCAAAAGGAGGTTGTTCATTGGCCAATACTGTGCGCCGCGCGTACAAATCTTTGCGTCTCGATTGTTTTTAACCGTTTTTCCTCTAAGATGGCGGCTGGATGACGTCAATGCATACGGTCTATACCAAATCAACTCTAATGTATTGACCAAAATGCTTGTAGTTCTTGTCACATTTTCCAATGGCCAAATATATTTCGCATGACATACTCTGACTGTGTGCCGAATTCTTTTTAAAAGAATATGAAGTTAATAGAAAAATATATTGGTTGATATTTCAGGGCAAATGCTTGTATTATTATCATGGAGGGGCTGACGGCATGGCTTGAAGGTCCCGGATGTTTCGTCATTGTGTGGGCGTTCCTTAACAGACACCCAATGCGTTACGCACTCCAGTTTGGCGTCTCCATTGGCCAATACTACGGTAAGTTACTGTCATTGTTTTCATCCGGTCTTTTATCTTCGAGTAGTACAATATGTCATACGACTCCAAAGTATCTTTACACGCGAACGCGGCAACAAGCTGTACCATTTAGCTACTGGCTAGTGTTGTATTAGACACTACTGGCTAGTGTGGTATTAGCCATCACTGACCACTAGCCGCTCACTGGTATGGTACAAGCCATTATAACACCCCTTGCAAGTATTCTGCCTGCTCATTGGTTTAGAGGGCGTCACATGACATGTCTTAGTTTTGCCAGACGACGGCCGTGTGATAGAGCGCCGGTTTGCCATGCGCTAGTCCGACAGACTAGCACATGGCGTGCAATACCCAGACGTCCTGTGCGTGTACGAGGATTATAAATTAATAGTCTGTAACCACTGCGAATTGCACGACACTACATGCAACACAGTAAGTAAAAGTGTATGCAATCTGTATTCGCGTCGTCCGTGGATTGTAGCATTCAGGTCTGTAACTTAATAATAACAGTACGGTATTTAGAAATGTTTGGGGTGTAATAAAACAAATATTGACTGCTTTTACTCGTGCAATGGTTAAAAACTATGACTCCCTCGGTGATCCCAGTAGCGTTCTATTTTCCCTCGGCTTCGCCTCGGGAAAATAGAACGCTCCGGGGATCACCTCGGGAGTCATAGTTTTAACCATAGCACTCGAAGCAGTCAATATTTGTATACTGGCCACTGCCTCGTGTGGTACTAGCCACCACCCATTATACTATTAGTGTGGTACTAGCCACTATCCTTTGCCTCGTGTTGTACTAGCCATTAACCACTGACTTGTGTGGTATACAAGCCTTTAGCCACTGCCTCGTGTTGCCGCGCCCTCTCACCACAAAACCTAGTTCCTGCAGCGATGTTTGCTGTCATAAAAAGTCATTCGCAAACCAAGTCAAGACTATCTTTTGTTATCCCACACCCAGGTACGCTTCTGTACTTCTTCACCGAGATGTTCGATGGTCTATCCCACGGTCCCCGGTTCCACCCTATATACTTCTGGACTTACGTATTCGGGATGAACTCACCCTGGCTGGTGGTGCCACCAATCCTAATCTATCAGTCCTGGAAGCAACTCACCCTAGCCCAGGGGCTTCTGGACAAAGAGACTGGATTCAACCCAGTTAAAGGTGGTGTCTCCAAAAAAATTAGATGAGTTTTTAAGATTGAAAATGATGTAGAAGATGATGTTGGGTTAAAGGCAGTGGACACTATTGGTAATTTCTCTAAATAATTATTAGCATAAAACCTTAATACTTTGTGACGAGTAATGGGGAGGTTGGTGGTATAAAACATTGTGAGAAACGGCTCCCTCTGAAGTGACACAGTTTTCGAGAAAGAAGTAATTTTCGACGAATTTGATTTCGAGACCTCAGATTTAGAACTTGAGGTCTCGAAATCAACCATCTAAACGCACACAACTTCGTGTGACAAGGGTGTTTTTTCTTTATTATTAATATCTCGCAACTTCGATGACCGACTGAGCTGGAATTTTCACAGGTTTGTTATTTTATGCATAATGTTGAGATACACCAAGTGAGAAGACTGGTCTTTGACAATTACCAATAGTGTCCAGTGTCTTTAAAGAAGATGTCTCTTCTAATAAAATTATGTTTGGGTTGTCTGGCTGGCATAGTGGTAGCTTTCCTCGCCTTCCACCTCTTTATATAGGTCCCGGTTCGAATCCTTCTTTGTGGCACTATGTTGATTGAGATTCAGCCCCTACCTGACTGCGTGGGGTTTCTCTTGAATAGTTCCCTTTGGTTTTCTTCCAACACCTATAAGTGAACATCTTCCTTTCTCGTCTTCTCTCCATTGGATTATTGGCTAGTATGGTGAATGTAAAAAAATCAATTAAGTTCAAATCAAAAACCTTTTATGTAAAAAATTGATTGCACTTGAATATGAATTTTGTTACGTGTAGGTTTGAGTGTGGAGTGTAATCACTGCTTATGAGAGTACGTGAGCAGCATAAAGTTTCAAATGATTTAAAAATGTTCTCAGATTTGCACACAATTTCTATAGTCAGTTTAAAGTCGGTAATGGTGGAAACTTTCATAGATATTTTTGGATTGAAATGCTTTATTATTATACATATACTATATAAACTTGGTTTATTATATGTTGTTTAGAAATGAGTTTTAAAAAACCCACTTATTAGGTTGTTTGTGTGCTTCGTAGGTTTATCTCACAGCACCAAAGATCACAAGGGTTCTACTCCTATAAAACACCCCTAGTTATTATGAAATCTCCTTCAAAATCCTGTGAGCTGGATCCAGTGTCAACATCTATGATAAAGCAAAACATCGATATTTTTGTACCCTACATCACTAAGCTTGTAAACGAATCCCTCAGTTCCGGTTGTTTCCCCGATAGCCTCAAAGTTTCCTACATCAAGCCGCTCATCAAGAAACCAAACCTGGACAAGGAGATATTCAAAAACTACAGACCGGTTGCAAACTTAAAATATCTTGGAAAAGTCATCGAACGAGTAGTTTCATCACGTATTTCTGATCACATTCATACTTTCAACCTGTCCGACGTGTTCCAGTCAGCATACAAGCCTTTCCATGGGACCGAGGCTGCACTAGTCCGTGTGAGCAACGATATTCTCTCTGCAATGGACAATGGTAACCTAACAGCACTAGTCCTGCTAGACTTGAGTGCTGCTTTTGACACTGTCGATCACAACATCCTTCTCTCTCGGCTCCAGAATCACCTTGGCATAGAGGACACAGCCCTAGCATGGTGCAAATCGTATCTCTACAATAGAACTCAGCATGTATGTATTGGCACCGCGATATCCGACCCTGTTGTTTTGAACTACTCTGTGCCACAGGGGTCGGTACTCGGCCCGCAGTGGTTTACGCTATACACTTTACCGATTCGTGACATCATCCTGAAATTTAATCTGAATTACCATGTGTACGCAGACGACACTCAGCTATACATCACGTTTAAATCTTCTCAAGAAAACGCCAATGCATCTATTGCAAGACTTGAGAAATGCATCCAAGAGATTCGACGTTGGACACAACAAAACTTCCTGAAGTTAAATGATGATAAGACAGAGTTCCTTCTATTTGGGTCACGTCAACAGTTAACTAAGGTTTCAGTGCCATACATCTCCATCGGTGATGCTCGGATAGCTCCCTCGCTGAAAGCTCGGAACTTAGGGGTTATTTTTGATTCATCGATGACACTTCAGCCACACATCAACAACATTGTTCGTTTATCATCATATCACATCAGGAATATAGGTAAGATTCGCAAGTACTTGGACAAAAGTGCCACTGAAAAGGTCATTCACGCATTTGTTACTTCTCGTCTTGACAACGGCAATGCTCTTCTCTACAGTCTTCCTAACAACCAGATTTCCCGACTTCAACGGCTCCAAAATACTGCTGCCCGCATTGTGACACTGTCTAGAAAATCCTGTTCTATCACCCCCATTCTGAAACAACTACACTGGCTGCCTATCTCTCAACGAATCATCTTCAAGCTGATGCTCATTGTCCACAAAGCTCTTAATGGCAAAGCTCCCCACTATATTTCTGAACTGCTTCACGTTTACACTCCATCAAGGAATCTTCGATCAAGTTCTATGCTTCTCCTCATTGAACCCAAGTCTCGACACTCATGGGGTGACAGGTCTTTTTCTTCAGCTGCGCCACGCATCTGGAACTCTCTACCACTTAATCTTCGATCTTGTGTTTGTACTGCAAAATTCAAGTCTCTTCTCAAAACTTATCTTATGTCACAGGTTTTCAATGACTAATTTTGTTGTGTCTGTTTTTCTTTGTGTTGTGTTTTGTTTTTTTGTTTTTGTTTTTGGTTTTACTGCGCCTTGAACACCCAGCAGGGTGGATATGTGCGCATTACAAGTCTTATTATTATTATTATTATTAGTTATACTAATATTATTTTTGATTTTTGGGGTTGAACAAAAAATAAAATTAATATTGTTTTTGTACAATAAAGCCACAATCAAGCGTCAGCAAATTAATTCACACAAAATATTAAATCGAAAAAGTTTGTTGACATCTCCACTTTGTTTGATATTTAACACCAGCATCCAGACCTCAATGTATAAGAAGCGAGCTGGAAAGTTTGTTGACTTTACGATTGTTTTTTATGGCACGAAGGTATTTGAACTACCAGCAAGTTCAGTCATCAAACTGGAAAGTTTGTCGACCGTTCTATATCTCTACATTATTGTTGTTATAAAGCATGGCTTTGTTAAATACCAGCAAAACAATTTGATAAATCGAAACAATGAGAAACAAAAAATAGTTTGCAGAGTTGAAAATCTCTTGACGTTTCGTTGAAGCTGTATTAAAGCAATATTAACAATTCCAACTTGAAAGCTTGTTTGAGTTCATCATTTTCTCTGTTGTTTGTTTGTATGTTTGTTTGTTTGTTGTTTGTTTTTCTGTTTGTTTGTCTGTTTTTTGTTTTTGTTTAGATTATCTCACCGTCAAGAAAGCTCGACAAACCACAATAAAGGGGATACTTACAACAGCCAATTTCTCTCATTACAAACATTGGTGTCTTCAAGAAGTTGTGATTCTGTTGTTGTAGGTGGTGGTTTGTTTTGTTTTTATTTCTATACAGTTTTATTTTCTGATGAAGAAGCTCTTGTTTAGTACCAGCAAATAAGTGACCTTGATTCAGAATAGTTTGCGAAGGTGTTTTTCCCAAAATGCCTTCCGGTCGTACTGTCTTACATGTAATATGCAGGTAGGGGGTTAGTTTGCATATAATGGAATGGTTCGTCAAATTACCAATGAAAAAAACCCATCTGTTATAAGACTATGCAAGTCTCGCGTGTATTAGAACTTTGGACCTGCTAAAATAGACGAGATTGTTTCCTTCATGGCACGACGTTTGAACAAAACGTTTCTTTGAATTATAGCGTGAAATCAAACTATAAGTGAAGAGACAAAAGTCCACTGTGGATGTGTGTCCATAAATAAGTTGTGCAAGGTTTCACGGAAAATGGCCGTTACATTTTGTAAGAATATTTTGCCTGAAAGTTTTGATATATGAAGTGCTTATACTGCACAGCATTACGTCATTAAAGAAACTATGGTGGCCTTACTTTGTCATCCGCTCTTCCCAAATCGTAGACATTTCCCCAAAACCACGCCCACTTTGTACACAATGTGTCTCCAAAAATGGACCGATCCGGCCTGTCAATCAAACCGTGCGCGTTCACCCATTTGACCAATCACAGCAATGATTGTGGTCGGACAAACTCGGTTATGCGTGTGCGTATATTTGGCATTCGCGGCAGAATCGTGCAGAATGTCATTGGGAGTGCTCGTACACGTGTCTTGCTCACGTGTGCGGTGGGCGGAGCTTAGTGGAAAGCCGGAACGGTCCATTTCAGACATTAATATGGTTGCCCTGGAGGGACATCGCAACGCGAATACTTGCCCAATGCGATATTGTGGATTTGTTGGCGAATATTATTATGCGCAACCGTGTGCGATACTTTTTGAAACGTTGTGAATTTGCATCTGATGAGTTAGTTGTTGCTACGACACTAATATGCAGTTAAGTAACTAGTTAGTCTTTGTGCTGCCACTATTTTACTTGTGATTTTGATTGCATACTCTGTCTCATACCTTTTTGACGATGTCCATGTTGCAATTTGGCTGCAAAGGGAGTACATGACGCTATTGCAGGAAAGTTATAATAATATGTGCACACCAAGCACAGCCATACGTCACGCACCCAACATTAGTGAAAGACCTAGGGAAGATGAGTTCATATTATTCATATATCAGATTTTAATTGTAAAAAACCCACCCAATCATGTTGAATACTCTTCTCAGGTATTTTCGAAACAGATTCGCAAAAAGCTCCGTGTACGGTCACCCCGTTTGTTGGGTCATCTGGGAGCTTAGTTTCGTATAGCCGCTGTGTTACAGCTTGGAGATATAACAAAACAAACTCCCACGCATGACGTCAAAGTATTGCCATGACGCAACGCCGCCAACGACAGAAGTGCTTTTAGTTTTTCAAAACCTTGAGGGTGGGGCCTGTTTTTTTGAACGATTATTGCAAACAATTAAAAAATGAATATTTACATATGATAAACGAACACATTTTAAACAGGTTCTCAAAGTGTCCTTCCAGTACCTGTTTTAGGTAGCCCTTTAAGGGCTATCACAGTAGTATAATACGAAAGTGTAAGGCCGCCAGGGCTACAGTTTTAGGGCCATTTCACACGAGGCATTTTTGCAGACAACATGTTCGAGTCAATGTCCAAGGAAAGGGGCAATAACACTTGTGAGTTGTTATGTTTCATTCTTGGAATCGTATGACATTGATTGAAAGAATGACTCATGTGCTACAAAAGGTGATCATGTAGCCTTCGCTGCAGTTGGTTGGCTCCAAGTTGCCTGCAAAAGTTGTCTCAAGGTGTGACAATGCCCCTATATGTCTGAACTGTAGAAGCCAAACAAGTTCCTTTCACAATAACGAGGCCTCCTACAATTTGATGAACCTCTCCCCGAATGGTTGGTTGGCTTATTTATAGCCTAGCTACGTTTAGAAGATGCGGGTACTTAGTTAATGAACCATTTAGACCTACAACTTGTCGATTTGGGTTTTTAGAATACATTTACAAAAGTGATATAAGCATAAAGAACAAAACAGAGTTACCGAGGAAATAAGAATCATTCGGAACGAAGGTTTTCAAAACACAGGTTGGTCTTTAGTGTAATATACTCTTGTGATAACTGTGACCATGGCATCAAACGTGTCGCATCCGTACTATCCACTGGGCTTGGAGGTGCCCCACTACAAGGAGAACAGTCTCGGGCTTGCCGTCACACCAATTACTCTGGGCTCCTTCGTTGTCATCTTCGTGTGTTTCTGGAAGTTTGTGAAGCAGGACCGGTTTAACCGTCTCCTAGGATCATGGGAGAAGGCTGCGCTGTGCTGGTGGGGGTTATGTGGTTGCATCCACGTGATCATGGAGGGGTACATCAGCATGAATAGCAGCAACTTTCCCGGTGACAACAACTTATTGGCACAAATGTGTGAGTGTTCGTTTTAATCAATTAAACATGAAAATAAACATCAACTAGTTTGAAAGTTAACTTATATAACCTAAGAATTCAACTCCATTCCATATTAACATAAACCTTTACCTTGTCTCTCAAGGGACATCACACATTTTGCAAAATTTTCCCCGAATTAATTCACGATTTTGCCGCAAGTGAAACATATTTTTGCCCAAGACAAACTGTAACATTTTCATTAAGGTTTAATTTGTGAAAAGTATACATTTCCCCCAAATACGCGAATAATGGTATTCAAGATCTTGTATTTAAAACAGTATTTGGAAACAGTACATCAACATCAACCCCCCCAAAAAATAACGCAAGATTCACTACAAAATTAACAAAAAAGGTTAAACTGTAATTTTATGTAATGACTTTCACTCGCTATTTATGGCGCACAGAGTGAACAAACTTGATGAGCTGTATGATGGAGAGGGCGTAGAGAAGACGATCAGAGTGCTGATCGAAACATCGAGTTGAAACCAACGGATCTTTTCAGAACCACCCCAACTCATATAGAGATAGTCATTACATGGTGTGATCGCAATCCTTATGTCATCTATAATTTCTGTCTTGTTTTTACTGTTACCCAACGATGCTTTAATGCAACATTCTTTGAACTTTGGATGACCACTTTTCACGATAGGGTTCAACATCGCGAAGTATACACACATTGCGGTGTCACAATAATGAGCAAGACTGGCAGAATACAATATTAGGTTTCCTTTGTTATTACAGGGAAAGAGTACACAAAGGGAGATAGCAGATATGTGCAGTAAGTATACAATTTATTTTTATCGAAAGACATTTCTCACAAGGCTCACTGATAATGTGCCTTTAAACGCCGCGCGGCGCGCCGTCTTCACCTATCATTTACTGTTGTACATATGTATGTATATGCAAAAGTTTATGGCGTCGGTGACGATTTGACACGGGATATTGCATTAAATAACTGCGAAACATTTTCCCGCCTATAATTTAAAATAATAAAAAGTACACATTATCTTTCAGGTCTGATGCCTGTATTATAATCATGGAGGGACTGACGGCATGGATAGAAGGTCCCGGATGTTTCGTCATCATTTGGGCGTTCCTAAACAGACACCCAATGCGTCACGTGCTCCAGTTCGGAGTCTCCATTGGTCAATTCTACGGTGAGATAGTGTCAGTCATTGTTTGTAACCGGATAAAAATAATGCTGTTTACAACCATGGACCTCATTTCCCTCTTTCGTTTACACTTCATTTTTTTTTTTTTTTTTTTTTTTTTTGGGGGGGGGGGGGGGGCTTTTTTTTTTTTTTTTTTTTTTTTTGGGGGGGGGGGGGGGCAACAGATCCCAATGGTTTTCTACATGTTTTCCAACTGTGGACCTTTCCTGCTTCGGGATCACGAACCAAGGACTCTATTGTCAAAGGTCCCCGTTTTGAATATGTATACCTACTCATTGCCTTATAAGCCAGTGGACACTATTGGTAATTTTCAAAGACCAGTCCTCTACCTTGCTGTATCTCAACATATGCATAAAATAACAAACCTGTGAAAATTTGAGCTCGATTGGTCGTCAGAGTTGCGAGAGATGACTATGAAAGAAAAAAACACCCTTGTCACACGAAGTTGTGTGCTTTCAGATGCTTGATTTCGAGACCTCAAGTTCTAAACTTGAGGTCTCGAAATAAAATTTGTGGAAAATTACTTCTTTCTCGAAAACTACTCCACTTCAGAGGGAGCCGTTTCTCAAAATGTTTTATACTACCAACCTCTCCCCATTACTCGTTGCCAAGTAAGGTTTTATGCTAATAATTATTTTGAGTAATTACCAATAGTGTCCACTGCCTTTATAAAGAAAACGTCCATGTCCCTGTGATGCAATGTATGACTAATTTTCAAAAATTGCACGAGAGATTTTGAAATGGTTTTTCTAGGCAATTATGATTGAATAAATTGTTCTCTCGATCCCACACACTCAGGTACACTTCTGTACTTCTTCACCGAGATGTTCGACGGTCTATCCCACGGTCCCCGGTTCCATCCTCTGTACTTCTGGTTTTACTTCTTCGGGATGAACTCACCCTGGCTGGTGGTGCCTCCAATCCTAATATATCAGTCATGGAAGCAACTCAACCTGGCCCAGGGGCTCCTGGACAAAGAGACTGGATTCAACCCAGTAAAAGGTGGTATCTCAAAACGAAAATAGACGAGTGAATCTAACGGAGTGCATTAGCCCATTTACAAAGTCACGTCTCCTTAGAAAAATACCGCAAGAACATTTTGGAAAACTTAGTATAGTTTAACAAAAGGCTACCAAGATGGACGCCATCCTGTAGTTAACTGCTGTGTACCGGTGTGGCAGGAGATTTTGTCTCCCAGAAATTCTGTCCCAAAACGGCGAACCGTGTTAACAAACATCTTTTACTGCACTTATTGCATGCTTCAAAATCAGTGCGCCATATCCCAGGGGAATCAGTCCTACGAAATGCTGCACCCCCCCCCCCCCCGTGTGAAAGTTACGTGGGCTGAAGGAGGATTTAAAAAGAGGTTACCTATCAGAAATAGTTTGTACACAATTTGTCGTTATGGGGTAGGGGGCACAGCGAAACTCCGAGGACAGAATCCCATGCCACAGCAGTGCCAAGAGAAATCTGTCTGCCGGGGATTTTGTAATAATTATGAGGAATTAACATAGGCTGAATGCAAGGAGGATGGTTCAAAAGAGGGCGCTATCAGAAGAGGTTTGTGCGAATATCGTTGTATGCTGGGGAGGTTGGGGGGGGGGGGGGGGGGGGGCACAGAATCTCCTGACGCACCGGCAGGCACGCCTTCCTCCGGAAGAGATACCGCTAGAATGAGGTGTGCCGACTGGAAAAGTTTGTTGACATTGCCATTTTCTTTGATTCTGTATGAAACAATAAACTACCAGCAATAAATAGCCCATTTATTTACAAATCTTGTATTATAGATTATTTACTTTGTCAGGTTTCTTTCCGCCCGTACAGCCACGGCAGGTATAGTGCAAGTAGTGTTTTATAGAATAACAATAAAACTAGTAGTAGTGATACGTAATTTTATTTTGGATCATTTCATCAGTCCAGATGGGCGTCCCAAAGCACTCATTGTTATGAAGGTTATAATGCAGCGCAATGTTTGGATAGTGAGTATGTTTTTGATATCCTCGGCAGCCAACTACTAAAAGCTAACCGCGTCAAAACTAATCGTTGTGGATCATATTCCTTGGTTGATTTGTCACAATCCCATTGGTTTGTTTACTACGCAGGTAAAAGTAAAGGAAATCTGGCCCCAAAGATGCTAAATTTTGACAAGTTTTAAGTTATCTCAAAAATAGTTCATTTATTTAATAAGTTTTATTCAGGAAAGTTTAGTTTTTGTTCCTGACAAAACTATTATTGTAAATTTTTTATTTTCTAGTGGTCGGAACAGGAGATTAAATTCGATAGTAATTTAGTTTACTTTTTTAAAATCCATCAGGGGTGCTACTTTCTTGCTCTCTCTCTCTCCTAATTGTATGTGCATGTTTGTGTTTTCTTTTACTGTTCTTATATTGTCTGTACTTGAATTTTTACCCGTGTAATTAATAAATGAAATGAAATAAATGAAAATGAAGCATTGGACCTGTCAAGATCTCATTAAAAGTATGAATCCGGTAGATTTCTGTATGTAAACGGCGAGTTTGTATTCGTCAATATTAGTTTGCTGTCGCGATGCGGTGTTGTATAATAAGTGTTTAAAATTCACGAACTGCCAAGCCTACTAAAACGTTTCACTCGGGATAGAAAAGCTTAGTCAATGCTCTTTCAAATGATGTAACAACGAGTTTGATTGAATAATCTTTGGTCCTGTCACTTCATAGAAAGGGAAAGGGAAAAGAGAAAGGTCCTTGCTCTTTGGTCACTTTAAGCAATGATATCAATTCATATCGGGGTCCGTTTCAAGTATCCTATATTCAATGCCCCACAATCCGCTGAATCTGTACACACTGACGACACTGACAGACTTAATCATAGACTCTCTCTGTTCCAACGAAAGTTTTCATGTAAAGATTTCATTCCCTTTATGGACCAGTCATCACCCAACTCGAAGAATGTATTATTTGATTGGTCCGAGTGATCTGCGTCAGCTGCACCACCCACACCACCTCGGACCAATCAAAACACATATATGGAAAGCTAACGTCGCTGCACGTTTATCAATGATTGGTTCTGAAAAGCACGTAGGCCAACCTGTCTTTATCCTTGCGGAAGAAGACAAGGACCAGTCTATACAACCTAACAAATTTGCATAAAACAAATCCAGAGGGCGCTATTTTAACAAACTGCTCACTTAAAATGTGACGTCAGCTGTTCAGGCTAGCACAACACGAACTGCTCCAGGTCTTGAAAAACTTGCCATCGTCGTCTTTAAAGGAACACGTTGCCGTTAGCTGAGAGAAGTTTTGTATATTCCGGATCCAGCGGAGATCTTCACAAACAACCAACGTCTAAGTCCCAAAGAAAAAATGTACACATATAAATAGATGACAAACAAAGTTTAAACTTTATTTCAAGTTCAAGATCCTCATGCATGCCGTTCCTTTCGTTGATTCAACAAAGGAAGTCGATTATGATAATAGTCGGTTAATTGCAAATGTATTTTTCTACGCAGGGTAGAAATGGAACACTGTTAAAGAGACTGGGTAAAGTTTATGGTTTTGAAAATCGTCCCATTATTTATTAACCCATAGCTCACGTGTACACATGTAGTGTAGAGGGGATCCGAACAACAGAGGGGGGTTGTATCTAAAGATCACGCCTTGTTTACACAAACCGTGTGGTACATGACGACGAGAGTGCAGTGTTGGTTCGCAGATGACGTCACAACCATTTCTCTCTATTAATTTAAGCAAGAGTACCGTACCCCCTGTTCATAAAGTTCTCAACAGTGGTTTGAGTCTAGCAGGGGCAGGGTGAGTTCTTTCTCAATTCAAAGATGGCACCTTCTACTGACAACGTTTCCCATCCGTACTATCCACTGGACCTTCATTTGCCCCATTACGTGGATAACTCACGCTCAGTCGAAGTTATTCTCTCCGTTGTTGTAGCCTTCTTTGTTGTGTTTTATTTGTTAACATGGATGGTGGTTGGAAAGGATCGATTCGGTCGCCGACTTCGGCTGGACGAGAGGGCTGTTCTATGCTGGTTTGGAATGAGTGGTAGCATCCACTTGATCCTTGAGGGATATCTGACGCTGAACAGCGGTACAGTGGCAGGACACAACGATATTCTAGCTCAAATATGTAAGTAAGACTAGACTAGACCATAGAGTAAGGACAGAAGCTGTCTGCGTGGCCAGCTAGCCTCTCTGTCTGGACCATAGAGCTATATAGGTCTTATTATATAGCTCTATGGTCTGGACATGTAACATACACAGACAAGTGCACTTACATGTACATGTACATGGCTAACACATGTACACCGCGTTACCGGCCGGTGTTTCAGAAGGCTGCTGAACGAGGCCGTCTGACACTAGACTTGCTGTAGTCGTTTCTGAAGATTGGTCAGAGAGAACCGCGGATTATTTTGTTCTAGCGGGAGGACTTCTGCATTTCAAACACATTTGAACGGTTCCTTCCTGAAGTTATTACTTAAGATGTGTTTTTTATATAAAAGAGAACGCAATTGTGGGATAGTGGACAAAAATGGCAGTTTGAATGTATACATTTTTAGAAAATATTTTAATATAGCTGTTGTAAACTGCTTTCCAAAGGGACTAATAAAACAGGCAACGAAGGCGATTGCCGTCGTGTCCCCATGGAGGTTCCCTAGGATTGCCTTGGTGCCCTTAAAATGCTCCAGTACAAATTTGCAATTTTTCACCATATGGTGCCCTTTACCAAGAAAAAAAAGACTCTGCTAGGGTCGAAACGTCCATTTGTTTAACTGCATCTTCTGCAATATTTGTGATAAAAACAATATCATATTTTTTTCTGAAAAACTTAAAATGTGATCCTTTTTTAAGTGGAAACTATTTTCCCACAACCCCACCAGGTAAGGCCTCATGACAAAAGATACCAGTTGATCGTTCTGTCCCTCATTCTTATTTTGAGGCCGCATCTTTTTTAATATTTTTTTTCCCTTTAACATTTTGTTTTTCAAAAAGACAAACTTTCTGCATTTCCCGCCAAATTTACTAATCTTTCAAGAACTTGAAACTATATTTAACAAGTAAGTGGTGACTTTAAACTGAAGAATTGGTAGCCAGTTTGAATTAAAATGCTAAGCGACCACCTTTTAGAGAAATTATTTGAAAAAGGCCCTCATCCTCTTTTTTTTTGTTTAAAGACAGTGGACATTATTGGTAATTGTCAAAGACCAGTCTTCACAGTTGGTGTATCTCAACATATGCATAGAAAATTTGAGCTCAATCGGTCGTCGAAGTTGCGAGATATTAATTTAAACAAAAACACACTTGTCGCATCATGGTCCACGAAGTTGTGTGCTTTCAGATGCTTGATTTCGAGACCTCAAATTCTAAATATGAGGTCTCGAAATCAAATTCGTGAAAAATTACTTCTTTCTTGAAAACTACTTCACTTCAGAGGGAGCTGTTTCTCACAATGTTTTGTACTATCAACCTCTCCCCATTACTCGTAATCAAAAAAGGTGTTATGCTCATAATTGTTCTAAGTAATTACTAGAAATGTCCACTGCCTTTAAGCTCGCACCACCAACTTTTTTTTTTTTTTTTTTTTTTTTTTTGGGGGGGGGGGGGAGGGGGAGGGGGGGGGCTTAATTATAAATTATACGCTCCTGAATCTGATTTAGGTAACTCCATCCCAGACTGCTTTTAGTTTTTATCTCTTGCTCATCAGTGCTTACTAACTCAAGGGTGTGATTGCTTCAATCTTTTTTATTAGAATGGCAAAGGAGCATTGTTCGGACTTGAAAGCCAAACACGGACAAAAATAAGTATCAAGTCATTAACAGAATTAAGTCAGTAATTTTTAAGAAAATTATCTCTAAAAATAATTCCCTTTGTGCTATATTTACATGACGAGATTATTATATTGGTGGGTTCGTGATAAGGCCCATTGTCTGAACCTAAATACGGACATACTGCATTGTTGGTTCAGGAACTTTGGTCCACTCAGTGCCGTATCGTATAGATTGCACTATAAAAAGAACCGATACACGCTATTGGTTGTATTGTGTCAGATCAAATAATCTAATACTAATCTCAAAGCTATTTTGTACCGCACTGTGAAAATAAATTAGACAAAACGACGTAAGTTAGTCATATAAGACACCATTTTAACTGACTATACCTATATATATAAGCCAACATGATGTCTTGACTAACTTACGTCGTTTTGACTAATTTAAGATTCTATTCTTATAACAGGTCTGGAAAAGGAGATCTTTTGAAATTGATTTAATTTGTATTACTTTGTGCGGATATCACATTTACATACAGATGAGGTTTAAATCCTTACTGTTATGGTCAAATCGATATGACCGAACCGAACCGTGGGAACCACACCAAACTAAATCCAGAGGTTTTGGAGTAAATCATTCATACAATACTACAAGAAGTTGGTACGAACCAGAAAGTTCAATAATATCTGCATTTGAGCTGTGGATTTTATTACAAATCATGAAGTCCAGCTTCTGCTAGGGATTTTTTTGGGGGGAAAAAAACCTTGACCATTTCCTGCTACTCCGCGGGTGTTGCCATTAATTTTGGAGCATTTTGTATGGTGATTCCAATATCAAAAGGAAGCCGAGGTTTGGAAAAAATACATTCAGTACAGAAAATAGCTAAGCAAAAGCAAGTTTGCTTACAGGGTAAGGTACCAGCCAAAATACCATTGTGACTGGTTTCCTGCTTTTCGATAATAAAGCAGCATTTTAACCGAACATTCTGCTTTAAAGAAAACATGAAACTGTACCAAACTCTACATTCGACTTACGTTCTAGTACCAGAAGAACAATAGAGCCTTTATTGAACTTTCCGATGACCTGTCACCACTGTTAGGTATTATATTTATAGGCAATATTTAATATTATGATTTATATATCATATATTTTGCCCGTTGATACAACTTATTGACCTAATCTGTTATCTTGTTTTTTCTCTCTCCTTCTTTTCTATCTTGGTTCGATATAGGGAAAGAGTACGCAAAGGGCGACAGCCGATATGTTTCGTAAGTTTTGAGTATTTTAGGGTTTTTCCCACACAATTTGTTGTTGTCTGCTTGGAAACGTCTATTAATAAATGTCTGTGAAACATTATTTCCAGTTAAATAACATTAATAAGCGTTAGTAAATATACATCTATGTCTTCTGATATAACCCTTTTCCCTTGAACTTGTCACCTGTATGATTACCCCGTGTGACAATTTCCAACAGACTTTCATTTAAAGGCAGTGGACACTTTTGGTAATTACTCAAAATAATTATTAGCATAAAACCTTTCTTGGTGACGAGTAATGGGGAGAGGTTGATGGTAAAAAACATATTGAGAAACGGCTCCCTCTGAAGTGCCATAGTTTTTGAGAAATAAGTAAGAAAAATTACGAATTTGATTTCGAGACCTCAGATTTAGAACTCGAGGTCTCGAAATCAAGCATCTAAACGCACACAACTTCATGTGACAAGGGTGTTTTTTTCTTTCATTATTATCTCGCAAGTTCGATGACCGATTGAGCTCAAATTTTCACAGGTTTGTTATTTTATGCATATGTTGAGATACACTCACTGTGAAGACTAGTCTTTGACAATTACCAATACTGTCCACTGCCTTTAAAGGCACTGCAAATGTTTGGTAATTACTCAAAATGTTTATTAGCTTATAAGCTTATAACATAACTCGGTAACGAGTAACGGCTATCTAGTTGTGAGAAACGGCTTCCTCTGATGAAGTAACGTGGTTTTTGAGGTAATTTTCACTTTTGATAATTTGAATATGACCAAGACAAAGACTCCGTGCCCGAAGTCTTTGTAAGACAAAGACTCCACGCCCGAAGTCTTTGTACGGCATCTGAAAGCAACACAATTACTGGCTGTATTTGTGTATTTCTTTTATTATTTTCTTGCACCTTTGATGATCCATTGGGCCCAAATTTCACAGGTTTGTTGTTATTAGTTTTATGTGGAATACACCAAGTGGGAATAAAGGTGTTTGACAACTACCAACCGACAACTACCAACCGTGTCCAGTGCCTTTAACACACGATTTATTCGCAAAGTGGACAAACATGATGAGTTGTAACAAATAGAAGTGAGAATATTGTTTCAACTAATTGTGTGTGTTTTGTACAGAAACGATACGTGCACCATCGCTTTGGAGAATATAACTGCATGGCTAGAAGGTCCCGGATGTTTCATCACGGTGTGGGCGTTTCTCAATAGAAGTTCAATGCGTCACGTGATGCAACTGGCTGTTTCGATTGGCCAGTTTTATGGTAGGCAAAAGTGTTTGAATTATGAGTACTGTGCTTTGTCATTATTCCGACGATGTATCGGTTCAACGAAGAAGAAACAGTAGGATTTGCATAATGTTCTTATTTACATAAACACTGAGTGCTACACTGCAAAAACTGTGGTGTTGAATTTACACCGTGGGTGTTGTCACATTATAAATACACGAGAGAATCAAAATTAACTTCATAGTGTGTTATAACAGCACAAATGTAACGTTGGCAGAAATTAGTGTTAGTTTAACACTTGGGTATACATTTGGACTCTCTTTTCAGTATATATTATGTGACAACACAGCTTTATCACTTGCTTTTTTCAGTGCAGTTCTACTTCATGTTAAAATGTGTACAATGTACACAGCAATGTTATAAGATTAAAATAACGTTCACACAATTTGTGTTTAAAGGTTGACATGGTGGAAAATGTCCCTTGACATGTGTTTTTTGGTCCATGAATGACATGCAGTTTTAAAAGAAAATTAGTGAAAATATAGTATACAAAATTAGAGTAGTTTAATTAGTTTATTTTGCCTGTTATTTATATCAACTCGACTCCTACTAATCTCCATCATTCTTTATCAATAATATAACAGGTGTTCTCATCTACTTCATTACCGAGTACGTTGAGGACTTCGTCCACGGGCCGAGGTTCCACCCCTACTACTTCTGGCTGTATGTGATCGGGTTCAATGCCCCCTGGGTTATTGTCCCACCCATCCTCATCAGACAATCCTGGAGGGAGTTGAACCGCGCACAGAAGGAGCTAGACAAGACCACTGGGTATCTAGGCCACAAAAAGAACCGCTGATCTTGAACTTGAAGATAATTATATCATTCATATGGGCCCAATTTCATCAAGCTTGTAAGCGCAAAAAAAAAAGCGAAGCCCCGACCAATCTACAATCCCGGCCAAATGCTTGGGCTACCCCCTGTCCATTCTCTCCCCCATCCACCCCCCTCCCCCAGCAACAGCGAGAACCAATATTGAAAGAGGGCAGCGGGGCCCAACGAGATATGGTCGCGATTGTATAGCTTGTTTGAAATAGTTTGAATTGAAAGAAAAATGTGTGATTGAACAAACGACCTATGGATTAACGTGCCGGCGCTTTGCCAACACATCTATCTATGTGACAGTCTTCCTTTTGTTTTCGTTGTTCCGGGTGCAAGTCAGAAGCCATACCACCGTTAGCTACCGTGTAGCAAGGGATCCGCACACAAGTTTACATTGCTGGATGCTTGTTCCCCAACTCGGTTGTTGTTTTGTTCGTTTGCTTAGTTAAGAAATGTGCTAAGCAGCATTTTCTGCTTAGAGGTTTTTTGCGATTGGGTCTAGGTTGTTATGAAAGCATGCTTAGTATTTTGTTTAAATTTTAAATTATCTAACAATTTTGTTTTAATTAAAAGCGTTATTAATTTTTTGTAGAATAGCTTTTTAGCAATGTTTGATTTAATATAAAATAATACTGTCCGTCCTTACCAAAGATAGGAATTCATCAGGTAAAGAATACATTGCAACTATTTTAATGTGTCGGAGAATCATCTTGATTTGCAATCATGGTTGTCAAAATTCAAAGACACTTTCCCTAAAGGCACTGGTCACCTTTAGTAAATTGTCAAAGACCAGTATTCTCACTTGGTGTAGGCCCTATCTTTGTGCATTAAAAAAAAAGGAAACTTTGTTTGAACTTCGTTGGAGAGAATAATGGAATAAAAAACACCCTTGTCGTACAAGTTGTGCGCTTTCAGATGCTTGAATTCGAAACCTCAGCTGAGGTTCCGAATTAAATCCAACTACCTAAGTGAGAAATTACTTCTTTTTGAAAAACTACATTACTTTAAAGGCGTTTCTCACAATTTTGTTTATTACAATTAACATTGCTCGTTAAGCAAGTAAGTTTATTTTTGTTTACAATTATTTTGAGTATTTACAAAGTGTCCAGTGCCTTTAAGTAGCGAGCTTGACGTTTGTTCATTAATATGTGAGCAAAATGGTGCTACCAGTGTTTTTCCAAATAAACTACAAAACTGACATAAGTTATACGCTGTGAGTGTATTGTTGTGTGCAAATGGTGAAAATTAATTTGAATCAAAATTACCTGACGTTTCGACCCTGTCGTTCCCTCTAAAGCCAAACATGGATGTACAATAGTCCAGCTGCAGGGAGTTAAAGGTTGAAATTGACAACATTCATCGGGCACACTTTTAGACCATTCCTCTACTAACTTTCGCAACTCCCCGGGAGCATACTTCACCTCAAGAAAGTGTCTATTCACTGCTAAGGGAATAATCAAATACACCACCGTCTCTGCCCTCTCATGTACCCATTTATACACCTATTTATCTATTTATTTTAACAAAACTTCCAAAAACGGAGAAGAATAAAAGCACATGAACGCAAGAGAGAAGGTGAGGAGGGGATCGGGAGGCGACATACACACGTGTTGTATGTGTAAAATCTTTACGCACGACCAATGGTGGAATTTTTCAACCTCAATTTTGAACCGGTGTCGCATGCAATTATGTCCTCTATGCAATACTATCCGGAGGACATTATTGCATATGCAATAATGTCCGCCGGACGGTTTTGCATATGCAATCGTGTCTCCCGGACGCTGCTGCATGATGCACCTGTGAACCGGTGTCGCATGCAATTATGTCCTCTATGCAATACTATCCGGAGGACATTATTGCATAATGTCCGCCGGACGGTTTTTCATATGCAATCGTGTCATCCCGGACGCTGCTGCATGATGCAATTGTGTCCGCCCGGACACATTTGCATATGCAGTTGTGTCCGCCCCGTGCAAAACCGTCCTTGCAGTAAATTAAACGCCCTTGGTCGACGGAACACGTTCGCCAATTTTTACAAGCTAAGTGCATGTCATGAATGGCATGGGAAATGTTCGGCCGTTGGTATTCGCTGCAATCATAAAATACGTGAATATTCATACTGCGTATCAGTGCATGCACGCTCGCTTACACGCACTACGTGACAGTCATGTACATGTCCGCCGGACGGTTTTTGCAAAGCCCCGGACACGATTGCATATGCAAAAGTGTCCATAACGGACAGTATTGCATGGCGGACACAATTGCATCTGACACCGGAAGACAAGGTTAAAATGGGGTCATGTCTTCGAGACATTTACGGAGTTTTTAATGACCTTTCCGATGATGTGAAACCGAACAAAAATAAGAGGTGTTCTGGGCTGTTGGCCCGAACACCTAATAACCTCCAGGACATGGTAATTTAAAAAACCCAAAACTTTCATGCGTAACTTTTACTTTCAAAGCCTCCGCACGCCGTCCAGCCATTATATGCACATAGAGAACAAGTGGGATTTTTGCCAGTCTAATTACTTAGAGTACCATTTGAGAGAAGCATCCAGCAACAGAGGGCGTAATGTTGATTGCGCTCGTGTTTTGTTTTTGACATTTTGTCAGTTTTGTGGTTTTTGGCCGTCGTAAAAGACAACTTATGAAGACTGAATTGTTATCATTTGTTATTGTAAGATGAACGACGGGTGGCTTGAGCTCGAGAGTGATCCTGGTAAGTCAACGTATTTGCTCGGTTTAGTATCTAAAAAGGCTTCTCTAGCATGTCTAGTGGAAATTACTCGCTCGAATCGAATGTTGTTTTTTTTGCACGTCAAATCACACTGCACTAGTTTCGTGAAAATGTTTTGTGTGGAACCGGTCGCACTAATAAATACCGACCCCTCACGACAACTCACGACAATTCCAATGTTAAATGCACTTCAGTACTAATAGAACATATGAACATAAGCCAACCGTAAAATATATGCAGAAGGTTCATCAAATCACTTTCATTCAACCTGAACCTGGGCTGTACGTGTTGAAAAGGTTGTATTTTTAACTGAATTTGAAACTATATTTTTTACTAAAATTGTAAAATAGGGTTGTTTTATTACCCCGAATTAGTAGCGACTGGTAATATCTGCCTTGTTGTCTTTCGACATACCTGGTGTCATGGACGTTACCATTACACCCGCAGAAAACATTTTTGTGTAATAGACCTTATGCACATGACGTCTTGAGCCAATCTATGCCTCATTGGCCAATCTATGTGCGTTTCGATTGTTTCGTCACCGTTTGACCTCAAAGATGGCGGCTGGATGATGTGAATGCATAAGATCTATTATTCATTTTATTTTAGGCTATTAAACAAACCTTTTTAAAATTATAAAGTTTGGTTGTTTTATAACAATTAATAACACTTTGAGTAGGCAGTTTCATCAAGTTGATTTTACGTGTACCAAAACACACACGCACACAGCCCCGAAAAAAAAGAACGAAATATATTAAATTATAACTCACATTTTGTACAACTCATAACTATGAGACTTGACAGCAGGCAGGAGTATTCTCTCCTCGTGCTTACATTTTAAAAATATTCGAAATCGGATGAATAGTTTCGGAGATATTGTAAAAAAAAGAGAGCAACGACAAAAAAAAAGAGGCTTGGCCTGGCGTGCAGCGCCCATTCGTTTGTGCATGACGTCAACTTTGAACCCCGTGGACAACGGATTTCGGAAATCTTCGGAAAGCGCCGAAGAAGCCCGAAGACGGTTTTTTGCGATGCGGGAGCACATGTTTACACAAAATGAGATAACGATTACATCATCGTGTAGCCGATAAAATTCCGCACATCGTACAGCTAGTCGCATAGCTTTTACCATAAAAACCTATTTTTGTCGGCGTTTTCCATTTTTTGAATCAAGATTTCTTCCAGAGACAATCATCAAAATTGAATGCGACTTTGTCAGTGCTAATTCCCATACTTTTAAGTTAAACTTGTGAAAATTTGGTGTAATTTGATTATGTTTTCTTCTCCCGCAGAAAGGTTTTGTTAGACCATTTCTTGCAAAGTTGTCCTAAATACGCACGCTTGTACATGTACGTCGTACTCGTACATCTTCGTGTTTCCGTGATGTGCCACCAAAAGAGGGCGTGTGTTACAATAAGTTTGATAGGCCGGGGCTCTAATAATAGAAAGCTGGAAAGCTGCCCGATCTTGTTTCTTTGATAATTTCTACGTTCTGAATTGATAATAACAGACTGCTCATCTTGAGTCAAAAGGAACTAGTATTGTTACATACTTTTAAAGGCCTATACTAATTGAAACGAAAGTTGATCAAAAAATTGATTGTATATAGCCATTGGTTTTTAGAAATTGTCTTTGTAAATATAACAAAAATAATCGATGTATACCAATGCCTTCATCCTCAAGTTTTTTAAAGATTGTTCTAAATTTTTACTGTGTTAATGCTACAATTTTAAATCAAAGGATCAACTGATCTTAAATTAAAGAAAACACCAGTCATAAACTCTTTAATTTTATTCCATTCTGGTTAATTTAATAATGCTATTTGTTGACATAATAAATAAAGAATATTCACACAAACACCTGCAAAACTTAACACATATTTAATTTTTATAGTTAACAATTTCCCCCACGATGCCGCTCCTTAGTTTTATTCACAAAATATCACTTTTTGCCGTTCATAAAAAATCATACTAGCGCCTCCTCAAAGCACAGTTTGTAAACCTCCCCAGTGATAGAGGGCGCTCGCCTAGTGTGCGCCCTCTATTGCCATAGGCTGTGCATTAAACTTGGCCGTGGCCGATATGAAGAAAAACATAAGAATTGAACTTGAACACGGGTACGTTTTTTTCACGATCCTCGCTCATTAAAAACGGTATATCTCTGCAACCAAACATCCGATTTCAAAATTTTAAATTGATTTTTACTTCTAAGAATACACCTTAACAGACCACATCTTGTCAGAGAAAAAATCACCTGCATTAAATTTGACTGAAACAGCCTACTTTGAGTTTCAATTTTTCACATTTGTATCAAAACTGTTTTCTTTCAATATTATTTGGTGAAATTTGTTCATCTATTTTGTATTAAATTTTACACAGGTCTCTTCACATTACTGGTTGAAGAATTTGGTAAGCATTTATTTTTATTAGTACATTTGAACAGTTGAATGCACTCACAACAATGTAGGCCGTAGGCCTTTATAACGGTAGTATAAGAAAAAGGTAGAGCTAGAGGAGCACACTGCCCCAGAACTCCAGGAAATACTGTGCAGCTCAATTAAATATTACAAGTTGTGTACAATAAACAGTTTCAAATTCTGTTAAAATTTTGTCTGAAATGCCCCCGTTGTTTAGAAATCAGTAAAAACATTTGAATCTGAGAAACGATTCAGAAATGATTGTATCTTTCTTGACACTTTTACCAGTAAATCAGCAATATGTTTACAAAACCAAACAATGACCCCTACTTTGCTCCTTCCTCTATGCATTAAGTACATGTTGGAAGTATAAAAAATCCTATTGTTATAGTGTGTTCTATCAGCTATTTATTATGTAAATGTTGTTGTTGGTTGATTTGTCCGACATCAGGTGTGACAGGAGTGCAGGTGGAGGAGATTTATGATCTGCAGAAACCAATCGAGGGCCCCGTCTACGGGTTTATCTTCCTCTTCAAATGGATTGAAGAGAGGAGGGCTCGTCGGAAGGTCCAGCCTAATGGTGACGAGGCATACCTGACGGATATCCAAGCGACTCGTGATATGTTCTTTGCCCATCAGGTGAGATGAGTTTGGAAAGGGCAGGGGCACCAAGGCATTTTCTCCTTGGTAAAGGGCATCCTATGAGGAAACTGTAAAGCTTCACTGTGAAGCATTTCAAGGGCACCTAGGCAATCACTAGGAGGCGTTGAGGCAATCGCCTTCGTTGCCTCCGTGTGAAGTATCAGGCAAATACTTCCGGCAAATACAATTACCAATAGTGTCCAGTGTCTTTAAACTGTAGACATTGATTGTGGTAACTATCTTCCTATTATGTTGAGTATCATATAATATACCCTCCAATGAGACACAGGTTAACAGTTAAAAACAATTTCAAAGTTAAATAGCTCATTAAATAGCTCATTAAATAGCTTTGTTTATTGGTTATTCCTTAAAAACATTGTTTGTACTATGTTTTCATGAAGTATGGAAATAAATATCAGTTTGAATGAATGAAAGTTAAACTTTGTATTACATTGACAAGAACAGACTTTTTGTAAAAAAATAAGTGACTGCAAATTTAAATTTTATTTCATATTAAAATTTTGTGTTTGTTTTTATAGATTTATTATTTGTTCCAACTTGATTTTGTTTCTCTATTTGCAGATCGTACCTAACTCATGTGCTACCCATGCACTGCTCAGTGTTTTATTAAACTGCCCCAGTATTAAGCTCGGAGAAACTCTCAGCAGTCTGAGAGACTATACGAGGGACTTTGGTCCAGAGGTGAAATCTCTTCTTGAATTTATTTTGTTATTTGTTTGGGTATAATAACTTGATGTTTTCCAGAAATGCATTATTGTTCAAATTAAAAACCCAATCCTAATATTTGTTGTGTTTTTCTATAAAAAAAAAAACAGAACAAAGGTTATGCCATTGGAAATGTCCCCGAGCTTGCTCAGATCCACAATTCCCACGCCCACCCCGAGCCGAGACAAATCCCTGAGAAGCAGATCGGGATCTTAACGACCAGAGCGAGGGAGACATTTCACTTTGTCAGCTACGTACCCATCAAGGACAGGTTGATAGAACTGGATGGCTTGAAACCACACCCGATCGATCATGGTGCGTATTGATTATTGGTTATTGACTATTAACCACTTCCCATTGAGATTCCTTGCTGGGAAACCCTGATAAGTTAAACTACAGACGAGAAGCACTCTCACAAAAAGCACTTGGATTTGGTGTTTTCTTCCGAGACCTTATTAAATTCAATATTATTTTTTTGTCATGCCAGCATGAAAATCATTTTCTTGGTTTCTGATTACTATATTACCTGTATTACAAATTAAAAAAAATAATACAGTATATACACAGTACAAAAAAGCAAGAGAGCAGATAAACCGTAAAATATAAAATAAGACGCGAATAATAAATTAAAAATAAAAGATAAATTTGAATGCTTATTCAAATTCCTGTTGAATGTCTTCACCATGAACAGGACTAATGGGCCAAACCTTGGTCTTGGCCCTGATACGGTTTCACAAAATCTCCTAACTTGGGATGAGTTAAATTTCATATCTAAAGTCGTAAGGATGCATTGAACCCATCCTTAGGATGGGTTACTGGTCCTAATTTGAGATAGGGTAAATCCTAGCATTTCGTGTAATTGGCTGCTGGTCGTGGCTAGGCCTTTGCTCTGGGGCTTTAATAAATGATTGATTGTAATCATGGTAATGGTGCATTATAAAATGAGAATAATAAATAAAGACTTGAGGTTGAGGTCAATCTCAGCGTGAGATTGATGTTTTCACCAGAGTGTCTAAAAATGAAATCATCAAATTTCAATATTTTGTTGATTTTCAGGACTGTGGGGAGAGAATGAGGACTGGACAGAGAAGTTTAGACGAGTTATCGGAGAGAGACTGGAAAACGAAGGGTAGGAGGATATTGAAGCTTCGTTTAAAAACTTCCTCCAATTCCTCCGACATCCGGTTCAACTCGAACTTCACAACGGTCTACATTGTTTGTGGAAAAACTGTTGAGCAATTTTTAGGCAGAATTGGTGCAACAGAAATCATCGCTACTAGTACATGTACATTAATAAGCTTAGTTTGAAATTGTCTGGGGTCAGTACATGTATTTCTGACTTTGCATAATTGCAATTGAGTGATAAAAAAAGGCAAACATTTTGCTGAATGTCTTAAGGTATGACATTGTTTTAAAGTCTGATTAATGATTTTTGCTGAAGGGTGATTAACAGCCTGAAAAGTAGGATTTAAAGTTTGCATGGTGTAAATACGATATGTAATGGTTTGCAGTAACACCATGTAATGATTATCTCTAATGAGTTGGGGTGGTTCTGAAAAGAACTGATCGAAACGTTGAGTTGAAAACAACGGTTCTTTGCAGAACCACCCCAACTCATGGTGTTATTGCAAAACTAGAAAAGTCTTCTGTAGATTATTCTATGTGTACTTTTATCGCAAAACTTGAAAAGTCTTCTGTAGATTATTCTATATGTACTTTTTGGTCAGCCCCTTGTACTCAATAAACTGTTTCTTCTTTTTCCAAGGAACAAATATCTACCTATTTGTAAGAATCTTCAATTTTTTTATTTATAATTTTGACTTTTTCAGTGGATCGTCTGACATCCGATTTAACCTGATGGCCGTAGTAGGTGACAGATGCCAATCCTACGAGCAGAAACTAGACACCCTCAAGAATAACAAACAGATTATACTCGACGCTTTGGATCAGGTAAACCAAATTATACACTCAATGGTGGAGTTCAAGCGGCTTATTTTTTGGATAGTCAAAGTTTTCGAAAGATTTGTAAATTTTTCTCTGAGCATGTAAATAGTTTATTTGATGTGCATTTAAATACTATGTTTATATTGATGCATTCATGTAATGTATTGTATCAAGGAAGACTCTGCTTAGCCACATTAACTATTTTTTGCTTATATAATGTAGCAATTATAACAGTGGCATGTTGTGGCTGAGCGGTCAAGCACACCACACTCGAGCTCTGGTGGGTCTGATCAGCAGAGTATGGGTTTAAGTTCCCATAACACTGTGTCCTTAAGCTAGTTCACTTGTTGTAAAGTAAAGAGTGAGAAGACTAGTCTTGGACAACAACCAATAGTGTCCAGTGTTGTGTTATGTCTGCTTCACCCATACAAATATTCCAAACAAGCTCCGCAAAGTTTTATAGTTTTCTTGTGCCAGGAGTATTTTTTATGACAGATATGGTGCATTTTAAATGTACTCTATTTTTTTAGGTTCAATCAGGTTACATTGTCAATATTTCTTCCCATACCGGACTCAAAATAAGTAACTTGAATGTTAATCAGTTAATACATGTAGAGACTGAGTCTGTAGGCATGAACGGTAAAAGCAAAAGCTTAAAGGCTGGGATGCATTGTAGAAAAACAAAGATGGAGAGGAAAGTAATCAAATAATATTATTTTTATGTAAAGATATTATTTGTATAGAATGTTTGCGATAGAATCACTTTAAATTTAGCTTGTTATTGTTGGATTGCAATTTAAGTTTATGTTTATAAGTTTTTCAGGTTTAGGAAAAAGATTGTAGTTCATCCTTTTATTAACCCGCCCCCTTTCTGAACCAACCTAAACACTTTATTTGATCATATCCTGCAGTTAATTCAGGCTACCCATCCTCATCTGTTCGTCGAGGCAAAGCATCAGCTCTCCCTACAAATGTCTGAATCAGAAACAACGTCGGCGGACTCCATGCAGGCCCCTAGCCCAATGCGCCATCACGACACAACTGCGCACCGACCTCTTCCGTCCCCTCCAACCCTCCCCGCTCACAGCCCGGTTCCCACACAGAAACCTGTGATCCCGATGCATCTACCAGATACCACGAGCGAGGCGTCCACACATCAACTGGTACCCGCCCATCAGACGGTTCCCAACGCCAGACGCTTTGTACCGAGAGAGCTCCGAGATCCGGACTGGAATCCCTCCAAGGATCATCACCAAGGGAGCTCCTCCTCTGCCTCTAAGAAAAAGAAGAAGAAAAAAAAGAAGAAACACAAGAAGCACAAAAAACATTCCAAGAAAATCAAGAGTTTTGAGACATTCCAACCCTATAGGTAAGAGAACCTGTTATCTTGCTGCATTCTAGATGACTATGTCTTAAAGCTCTCAGACCACTGAACTCATCCCAGTGGTGAGAGACTAACTTATAACACTGGGTTCTCTTATCTTGCCCCTAATAAAGTAATTTTGCAATTTTTCAGTTTTAAATTCTAGAGAGCTTGAGGTGCACTACAATTTTTTGATGTTTTGGTTTTTAAACTTTTTAACGCTGGCTAAATAAACAATTCTAATCTAATTCTAATTCTAAGGGGCGTAACAAAGTGCTCAGTATTTTTTCCTGCAATGTATATGCAGCTATCCTTTGCAGTACATGTATGAGACCTATTCTTCTAAAGCACCGTTGAATGGTTCACAAGGTGCTGTGGTGCAATATAAGCTGCCGATCAGACCAGGAACACCGGTGCGAACCCCTTCTCTTTTCGATAAGTGCACTGGGTTATTTTACATGCGTTACACAACCATAGCAGTCATGACTATCGATTTTCTATTTCCTGACTGTTTTTCCTTCTTGCCCCTCCGTTTTAAAGTAGTTTGTTGAGTAGTAACAAAACAAGAATGAGAGGTTTGATGTTGAAGTTTGCTTTCAATGATTCTACTTGTACTGCATCAAATAGCAAAGAAGACTTAGAACCTCTTCCTGTCTTTTACAACCTTCAGATTACCCCCGGCTTTGGATAGCCACAATTACGCCAAGTCACCGCTCATGTCAGACGACGACATCTCCGCACTCTCGTCGGCGTCCTCCACGAGCGAATCAGAGAGCAACTACCTCACCGATGACGAAAGTGATGTCGATGGGAAGAATGCACGCTCTCGAGACTACAAGATGGAGAGTATCTTGAAGAAGAACGTCGGCGATGCGGACAGGGGAGAGTCTTCCATACTTCGAGTAACTTTTAAGGAGGAGAAGGGTCTATCTCCTCAGATCCATTCACAACCAAAGACTGACGATGGTAGATATGATATGTCAAAGCAGCTGAGCATTCAGACGGTGTTCGAGAATAAAGAAATGCCCTCTCCCTCGTCCAGTTCGGGCAGCACCGACACGGCCTCGGAGATGGGTAGTGCCTTTAACTCGCCTATTTGCTCAGCGACTGCCTCGCGATCCTGCAGTCCAAACATGGCCAAGCTTCTAAAGTTTCAACACTGGAAGTCCAGCACAGTCACAGACCTCAACGCCCAACTTGAAGCATCGTTGGCAGAGGGGCATGCCAGGGCCAGATCATCGGGCGGTAGATTTATACAGACCCGGAGATCTGCACTGAAGAGGGCATCGATTGATGGATTGCCAGATTCGACTTCAATGGTGTCGTCGACTTCACAAGGGGATACACTGGGATTGAACAATGCAATGTGCTCATCATCCTTAGGCATGCCTGCTGCACAAGCAAGTCCATCCTTGCTGCTCTCACAACATGGAAAACCTCCTTTTGCTCAACGAGTAAGTCTTTCTTTCGTATCATAAGTGTAGTAACTTAAATAATATTGTTTCTACTAGGTTCTCATCAAGCGCATCTAGTAGCTTGGTCAGGGCGCTTTACATCATTATACAGTACATGTATCTCTGTTCATCAGGCATACATATAGAGACCATTCCTCAAATTGTCTCAGCTTTCGTTGGAGCATCCAACCCCAAACTGCTTAACTTATCAACAAAGGTTATTAATAATCAAATAATATCAAAATAATCAAATAATATCAAAGTCTTATAATGTCAAAAGTCTTACAATGTATATAGAGCATGTATCTACCCACAAGGTACTCAAGGCGCTTAATAAATGCATTTATACAGAAAGATGGGTAATTGAAGTTATGAATTCTGAGACCCAACACCTTATAAGGGTTTTATACACAAGGTGCTACGGGCGCATTCAGCAGCCAAAAATTAATTCTGTTTCAGCCCACTCAGAATCCTCTCAACCCTCTCCCTTATTGAGATATGGTTGACACTAAAGGAGTGGACTACTTGGTTTTGTTGTATACAGGCAAATTCACCCACACCTACTTAGTGTATTATGTCCACCATTCTTTTCTTCTCTGTGTATCTTCTTGAAGTGCTGAAAATCATCGTGAAGAATGGATGGTCTGATTTTACATGTATGTCAACTAATTATAACAAGCTACGTAGGTTGCTTTGTGAACTACGAGTGTAAACTTCTACACACTTCGGGGAATTAGCCAAGCCTGTTTCCCCAGGGGCCAATTTCATAGAGCTGCTTAAGCAAAAAATTTGCTTAAGCACGAAAATAGCTCGCTTATAATACACATGTTACTGGCCAAAATTTCCTGCCATATACATTGCTTAAGACTAGTATTAAGCTGTTGTTTACTTAGCATTACAATTGAGTGGAGTCTTGGCCGGTAATCTGATTTTACTAAGTAATGAATTTTTTGCTTAAGCAAAATTCTGTGCTTAAGCAGCTCTATGAAATTGAGCCCAGGTCTTTGCCTACAATGTAGGTGCCCCTTTAAAGTTCCCCACAGACTTTCCTAGTGAAAGGGCCCTTTGCAAAATGAAAATGGCCTTGCCCTCTCAAACACAATATGCCAGGCCTGTTGATTGGTGCCCTTGTTTGTACGGCTCTCAATGGGATAACTTATTAGATTAGTTATAGGTATTTTCCTTGGAGAATAAAATATTCTCTTCCAAAAAGCAACAACAATTTCTGTAGAGGTTTTTTGTTTTGTTATTGTCTTCAACCAGGATCTGTTAGAGCTACTGAAGAGTGTAGAGGCAGAGATAGATGTCTACGAGCAGAAATTACTGGACGAAAATGAGAAGAGGAATAAGTACAAGGTAAGACATTTCGTTAAAAGTTTCTATGACATATGGGTTTTAAGGCATTGCATGGTGAAGCGTAACACCATGTGTAAAATTTTTATATTGCTATGTAGGTTTTGTTCTTTGGAACAAGGTCTTTTTTTTTATTCTACTGCCGCAGAGTAGATTTCAGAGACTACTCCATTCTGAATCTACTTACATAGTAGTTCTGCTTATTAACTATAACCTGGTTGGAAAGGTCAGAAATCAGCCGGGACTTCCACTTTCACTTGGTAGATCCAGGGGACAGTACATACAGGGCCCAATTTCATAAAGTTGTTCAGAAAAAAATGCTGCTTAGAATATGTCTGTGCTAAGCAAAGAAATGGGTGGGGTACCGGTCACAACAATGTTACTTGATGGACTTTTGACAGGTAACCAGTTTCTGCTAAGCAATATTTGTCTGTGCTTACAGGCTTTATGAAATTGGGCCGTGGTATTTTACTGCTTTGATGTGGAGTAAATACAAAGTGGATTAGATGTGAAAAAAATGACTGATTATTATTATTTTTCCCCCTACCAGATTGACGATTGCCGTCGCTCCCACAACTACGACCCTTTCATCTGCACCTTCCTGTCCATGCTGGCTGAGCAGGGAAAGCTGGCCAGCCTTGTTGAGAAGCACACCCTAATCAAACGGCGCCAGGGTGTCCCTCTCGGGCGACTCAAAAAGACCACCAACCGCTCACGGGACAGAAGGCGACGGAAGGCACGGCCGCAGCCTTCAGTAGCAGCAAAGAAAAGGAAGATCCGTTAATGTATTCTACTTGGAAAATAAACTACAAAGTGACCCACACCTTTATTTTCTAAGGAGTGTGAATGTAATCGCTCTCTGCGAAACTCCTTTATTTTTTTTTCCGATGAGTGTGAACAGAAATTACTTGTTAAAAGTTGAAATTGAATTTTTCTAAAACCAGGAGTAAAAATGTATTCTACCTCCATGCTACAGATCACAAACTAAGGAGATCTACATGATGGACCCCAGCTGTTCATGCGGGAGAAAGAGTAGCGTTAGTTTGGCCTAATCATGTAACTGAGATAATAACAAGCTAATCCAATCCTATGACCTGGTATGCACAAATGAATTGAGTATTCATTTTTGTTTTTACTCCTACAGCAATGTGTGTTAGCACTGTATACTCAGTACTTTCCTGAGTTCTGTGAAAAAATCACAGGCATATTACTCAAGTGGGATTCCAACCCACAACCTTTGCAATTCTAGAGCAGTGTTCTACCAACTAGACCACTGAGATTGCCCGGTAGCTAGAGGCAGTTCGATTTCTATGTTTAAGCAGCGGGTACTGTAATGATTTAATAGAGGTTGAATTTCCTCGTGGGTTCAAATCCCATCTGAGTTATGCTTGTGATTTTTTGTTCACACTAGCCAGGGAAATACAGTGCTAACACACATCGGTGTAAGGGTAAAACAAAAATTAATATTCTTTATTCCCATTGCATATTACGCACCTAAATGAAAATCATTAACAGTCAGATTAATTTTTTTAATTTTTTTACCCAGCCCTGTGTTTGCGGTCTCCTTAATTTGTCAAAATCTTTGTCTTGGGTGCCAGTCAGAAACCATACATCGGTTAGCTGCCAGGTAGCCAGGGACCACAGATTACGTTTTATGACTCCAGTATTTCTACGAAACATACCTACTTGGTGAAAAGGATGTATACTTCCACGTTTTTGTTGCAAAATTTTCCCGTATTGAGACATCCCGCCCAACTGTGAGCGGAAAAACTGTTAATTAGTCCAGAAAAACAGTCACTTCAGAGTTGATTCAACAATGTTATTTGACAAGTAGTTTATTTTTAAACGCTGTACAATGCTTGGTTCACTTCTTTTGTAAGATTTTGTGTAAATACATGTAAACAGTTTTGCATTAAACGAAGAAGCAAACTCAATATTGCGTCTTAAGTGTTTGGTTATTTCTGATATTTCTGCCAAAAAAAAAAAATTTCTGTTTTTATTTCTGTTCTCTTTATTCTTTATTCAGTTGATGTACTAATTGCATTGGGAATAAAGAATATTATTTCTTTTGTTTTATACTCGGATTTTACCCTTGCATCAGCTATAGAATGTTTGATTTGTGAATCCCATGCAAGTAGCCAGTTCTTTTTAGAACCACCTAAACCAGTGCATTTGGCCCTCTAGTGTCGAGATGATTCCAGTGGGGACTCGGAGGATTCGGACTTGAGTCAAGTCTAGAGACCAATCCGAGGTTTGGGAAAGATAGCGAATGCCTTTTTGTGTGATTTTAAAAGTTTACAAAAGCTTGGGTTACTATATAGAGGTACCTTTCCTTGCCTTCTACCTCTATGACCCGGTTCGAGTCCGGGTGGCGATTTTTTTTCCCCAAACGACATTGCAATATTTTTTTTTTCCCCTGCTGCTGCGATTGGCTCTTTCCGTCAGATTACGTCATCATGAAATTGGCCTGCTCTTTAACCAAATCATTGCAATGTCGTTCGGGAAAACAAAATTCGCCGCCGGGTGCACTACGTAGATTGGGTTTTCAGTCCGTATACTCGCTATATTCAGCAGAGAATATTTCTTTGAGGTGTTCCTCCCACATCTAAGACTGAAACTTCCTGCCTTGGCTTATCTTTATTGTGTTTTTGCCGGTGTCAGATGCAGTTGTGTCCGCCATGCAATACTGTCCGCTCCGGACACTTTTGCATATGCAATCGTGTCCGGGGCTATGCAAAAACCGTCCGGCGGACATGTACATGATGTACATGACTGTACATGTGCGCGCGTAAACGAGCGTGCATGCACTGAACCTACGTATATGCAGCATGAATATTCACGTTTTTTTATGATTGCAGCGACTACCCAACGGCCGAACATTTCCCATGTCATTCATGACATGCACTTAGCTTGTAAAAAAATGGCGAGCGTGTTCCGGCGACCAAGAGCGTTTGATTTACTGCAAGGACGGTTTTGCACGGGGGCGGACACAACTGCATATGCAAATGCGTCCGGACGGACACGATTGCATATGCAATAATGTCATCCGGATAGTATTGCATAGAGGACATACTTGCATGCGACACCGGCCAGTACAGATTTAAAGTAACATTACCCTTTTTGCATGTTTTTTTTGCTAACAAAACAGTTGCTGGCAAAGTAAGCACTTTATGTTATCCACCATAATGTGCTTAAACTGACAACCTGTAGAAGTTTGAGATCGATCGGCCTCTGGGTCACGAGAAAATAGTGAAAAACCGACTACACATTTTGCATGACATTGATTTAAGAAAAAAACCTTAACATAAACTGAGGGAAATTAGTTTTATTTAATTATTTCTTATCAAATATGAAATTTCAGACAAATATTTCAAGAGATGTTTTCTACTATCTGTAATGTCTTCACTATCATCATCATTAGACCTTTTGTTTTTCGTTGTAACTCTCAATCTTCATTGTTTTCTTACCAATTCAGTAAGTGTTCCTTCAAGTTTGATTTTTGAGAGTCCAATGGCTTCACAACATAAATGAAATGCAATAGGTCCCTATGAATCGCATCTGTTTCTGCTTCTGTTCGTTTGACAAGTAATCATAGAACCATTTCTTTTCAGCTCAAGTTATTCATGAAGATTTCCTAAAATGGAGTCCCAATCGTCTGCAATATTGGTCAACTGCCAGGGCCCACGAGCAATGTTTGAAACTGAGGCTGGGTGGTATATATAGGGGACATTCTTTGTTGCCGCGCTGGACACTTGTTCCTCCTTTTGACACTCACTGGCTACTAGCGTAATAAAACTAAAACACAAATTAAACTAAAATAAGTTTACGTAGTTCATCGAGAACTTATATATCTATTCTGTATGAGCAATTAACATCAATTGGACGAATGGAGAAGAACTTGAAAGGGAGGTTAGATGGACGTCCATGGCGGTGTATAATAAAAACCTTTATCTCGATGCGGCCATCTTGTTTTTCTCTCATTCAAATCAATGTAACCAAACTGAGGCTAGAAGAAAAATTAGTCTGGTTCTTTTTTGTATCATAAATATAAGCATGCATTACTGTTGTTGGATACAGGGAACATGACCAATATGGTGGTAGCATGATGAAGTTATATTTGTATTGGACACCTGTTACTCCAAGAAGACGGAACGCATCACTCACCCAGGAGCCTTATGGTTGGATTAGGATGCTGCAGCCGTGGCCTAAGAAAATAACCCGGGAGCATTTGGGATCCAAGCCCCCTAATCCCCTTGTATAACAGTGAACCCCTGTCCACCAAACGCTTGCTATAGGCCCTACATTCCCTCAACCCATCCCAAATAACAGCCGAAAGGTCGCGCACACTCTGATGGGGCAATCCCTTTGCCAAGATGATGTAAATATTAACGATGTGATTGGGTCTTGACTCAAGATGCTGTGGAGCATGCAGAGAGGACACTGTACGTTGACCAGGTCAAAGGTCACACTTCCCCTCGGGCGGCTTGTCGCAGCGACTGAGCACAGGGTGGTAGTGCCCCCACCAGACCCCGCCCCTGCTCCACCTTCCCCTGCTGTCTGTTCTTTATAGGTGCATGGTTTAAACTCCTCGTTTTCGTCTTCCCGTCTCGGTCTCAACTTTCCAAACTTCGGTGAAAAGCTAATGAACTTAAAGTGAGAAGAAAAGTGTAAACAATGTTTAATGGCCTGCATGACGTTTCGACCCTAGCAGAATCTTTCTAAAAGGCTAAAATCTGAAAGGTGTCAAAGTTAAAATCGATAAAAGTTAAAATCCGATAAAACATGATAACTATTATAGCAGAGTGCCTATGTAAGGGTATTTTGAAAGCAGCTCTGCAAACTCAGTCCCAGTTAATTACTGGGATGAGTAAACCATTAATGTTAGCACCAGTTAGATTCACTCATCCTGTTTTCAAGAGCACTATAGTCGAAACGTTGAGACTTATAAGAACTCTCACTCCGCAGTATTGAAGTTAACCCTATAACGATCCACCTATAAAAGCTAATTAAGTTTGAGGCCCGGCCGATATCTTTACCTTCCGCCCGTAATAGTAAGAAGCAGGACAGTTCCTTTTTCGGAACTGAGACGTCTCCTGATTTCCGAATATCTACTCAGTTGTAGTTTAACATAAAGCAAGACACGGTTCTCTAAAGAACAAAATCTACATTGCAAGTAGACACAATGGTGTTGCTGCAAACCAAACATTTGATACCTCGCGTGCAATGCCTCAACCAAGGAACACCACCCAATCACCATGTTGTGAAAAAGGGTACAGAATGGATTTCTGGTGGTCATGATTTTAGTGTGTGAACATTAAAACGAAAATTGTTTTCATCGACGTTTTGACCCACATTTGCTGACCCAAGACTAGAGGAAGGTGCAATATGCCATAAGCTTTTTTTCACAGTGGGTATCACGTGATCACACATACATACACAATCCCAACGGGGCTCGACGTGATGGAGTTTGGTAGCAACCTCGTTCCCCTGCCACACGACCCTGCGAGCCGTGGGGTAGGTGATAATGCAGGTCAGTGCAAAGGATAAGTAGATTTAACTCATACGCAGCTGAATTTGATACTTTATAGGGATTGAGGTTGTGCTGTTCCCCCGGTGCCATACACAAATGTGATGTTCATTTTAAATGGTCACGGACGTTCAACATAAGAGATACGCGAGTCATACACTACTAGCCATCAAAAAAGGGCTTAAAGGGGGTAATTGTTCGTCCTAAAACAATTTGAAATCAGACTATGTTAGATGCAAACAAGGGTGCTTTTAGGCGAGCTGCTTTTAGCAGTATGCGAGTTTATGTAATACCGATTTTGACCTTCCGTCTGTCCGTCCGTCCGCGCTCAGTGCAAATGTTAAAGTTTTTGGTTTAAGTTTCAGTCTTTGAGTTAAGTTGTTTTTGGTTTGTACAAGCCAAAGTGAGATTGTTATGTATACTTGCCAGTCATTGTTTGAGTTTTGGAATAATTTGTTTAAACAAAAATCAATCTTTGGTTTTGCTGTCATTCATTGGTTCTATCTGGTGATCATTATTTTAATGCAACTTCAATGACCATTGAATCCCAAGTTTCACAGGTTTGTTTGTTCACGTTAGGGATACACCAAGTGATAACTAAAAGTGTCTCTGCCTTTAAATCACGATGTCTTTAAACCTTTAACTCATCTGACATGAAGGAACCTGAGCAAATTTGTGTTAACGTTTTATTTTTTATAAAAGTGCAGAAACAAAAACTGCAATCCGGTGATCTTGTTAGCTAAAACATTTGTAAACATTTACCAAAGTTTGTGGATTGGCAACCAAAGACGGGAAAAGGAAACGAGGTAGACAGAGAAGAAGATGGAGAGATGAAATCAGGGTAGTATGCAGGAACAACATGGGCAAGAAATAGAAACGAATGGCGCCTTGAGGAGGGCTACATCTTACACTGGATGAACACAGTCTAAATGATGATGACTCAATTTCATTCACAGAGTAGAAAAATCCTTAAACAACAGAAAAAATAATGAATTTTAAAAGTACGTCATCGCGGACTTTGAATCAATGATGCACCATGATCACGATGATTGATAATACTGCAGTGCGATCCGAGAAAGCTCGATACAATATTACGACTGAAGTGACGTCTAGAAACATTTAACACACCCAAAGCACCCGCCATCCTCCCCCCTCCCCCCCTCTGAACATTTGAAGACACAACTCTCAATTAAATGACTTAATGCGCATAGTTGAGTAATTCTGGCCATGCCTTAATTGATATCACCTGTCTAGGTAATCAATGCCGTAATTGAATGAGGTTACACCTCACTCATTCTCGCCACTAGTAGACGCGTCTTCTTCAATTAAAACCGCTCAGGTGAAAAACCTAATAATTGAATCACCAGTTGGTATAAATATAGACAAATTACTTTGATGCGCTTAATTGGGTCCGTGAATTAACGAGGAAAGACTCTCGCTGGCGTGGTTTGATATTATTCAAATTAGTTCGTTACTACGTCACCCCAAGGCGAGGATAGGGACGGCTGGAAGAAGGGGTGGGGGTTGGGGGAGGCTTGGTTTATGTGTATAGGCTGAATGCGTTCGCAGTACGCTGCATGGAAGTTATAAACATGCGTGACAACTAATTTCAGGCGAAGTATTTCGGCCCTCATCGGCCATCCGTGTCGAGTCGAGAATCCAGGGTCGAGCTGTAACGGAGCATGGAGGTAGAATTAGAATTCTACCTCCATGAACGGAGATACATCTGTAAAAACAAGAGAAGGAAATGTTTCAGATGGAATGTTTATGTTCAGTCATTGTTATTGCCATTGATCTGGTTTTCACGTGACGTCATTAACCACCATCATTGATGACGTCTCTATGGGAAAAGTACATGTTGCGTGTTCAGGGAGTCTAGAATTTAGCACTTCCAAATGTCCAACGATCAAAATTTGGTCAAGCTAATCTTCGTTCTAATCGAATCAATTATGTTTTAATCAATTTCTCAAATATCTGATGATACGGCTGATCCTACCTGACCTTAATATCTAATAAAATCGATCCAATATCTTATCTAATGATCAATGATCATGTTTGAGTGCAATCTCCTTTTTATATGATATAATTATATTTGTATCGTTGGCAGGGGTTCGGTTTCACACATCTCTCGATGAAAGTTTTTGTACTTTAGTTTTAACCTTGACAGCCCCTGTCCAACTTGTAATAATTGTGTATGTCTAAATAAATAAATCTGATTCAATGTCATGGGAGTCCAATCTGATCATTTGATCCAATCTGATTCAATATCTGATCCAATCTGATCTAACAATCAGGTCCAATCTGATCCACAATTCAATCTGATCCAATTCGATCCGCCTCTATAGTGAAGTTCGCCATGTGTTTCACTCCGTAGCATTTCAGTCCAATCGAATGATTTGTGTTTACTTTAAAGGCAGTGGACACTATTGGTAATTGCTCAAAATGATTATTAGCAAAAAAATCTTACTTGTTAACGAGTAATGTGGAGAGGTTGATGGTATAAAACATTGTGAGAAACGGCTCCCTCTGAAGTGGCGTAGCTTTCGGAAAAGAAGTAATTTTCCACAAATTTGATTTCGAGACCTCAAATTTAGAATTTGAGGTCTCGAAATCAAGCATCAGAAAACACACAGCTTCATTTGACAAGGGTGTTTTTTTTCTTTCATTATTATCTCGCAACTTTGACGACCAATTGATCTCGAATTTTCACAGCTTTGTTATTTTGTGCATATGTTGAGAAACATCAAAAGAGAAGACTGGTCTTTGACAATTACCAATAGTGTCCACTGCCTTTAAGAAGTTCCCGTTCCATGTTGTTCTTCGCTCCAGTGCACAAACATGCCACCAGACGGAAATATTGCTCCCATTCATGATTCTGTACCTTTTCCAACTTTACCGTACACATGGCTCGGGTTTTGGGGTCTCCGCTTGTACCTACCATTTGAACTTGATCTCACGAACAAGAGATGAAACGTTGAACACGCCCACATCCCAATCCCCCTGGCCCCTTATCCACAAAGATCTCCCTCCTGAAAGAATACCAGTCGCTGTACCAAGCGTACGTAAGAACTTCACAAAAGCCATTCCTCTTTTCAAATGTAATATTATTAGTGCCGTCTGCTGAAAATGAAAAGAAAAAAAGGTTAACTTCACAGGCGAGAAGTTTCGAAGGTCGAGAAAAGGTACACAGTCCCGATCCTTATGAAAACAAACCGTTATTTCCTAGTCCTAAATAAGGGTGGAAATAAAGGTTAAAAGCAACCTTGCCAGTGAATAACAATTAATACGGCAACGGTGAAGGATTGAGTTACAACTTTTTATAATCCGTTCCCTACAATGAATGGTACATGTTTCAAAGGAGGTTTTTTTTTGTGTTTGCATAATCTGACGCAAGGTCGGCGAATCACGAAGTGGATTCTTTTGGGGATTATGTCCTCGCGATTTGACTACATGGAAAGAAAATTTAAAGTGCCCCCCTGCCAAATAGTTGTTTTGTTTCTTTCTTTGTATCTCTCTCCATCCGTTTATCATTTATAAATAGCCATGGCTATTCTCCCTCTTTTTTTACCCTCCCTCTCTCTCGTTTTGCAAAGTTGTCCATTACAGCATGGTTACAGCATAGCTAAACCCTAGCTCTATGGTTACAGTGAACCCCTGGTAGCTCCAGCTGTTGGGATAACACAATTTGAAACAGTTTATCCCAAGAGCTTAGAGGACACGCCATCCCTGGCATGATGGTTGATATAGGACACCACACCGCACAGCGCACCGTTTGGCAATCAATGGCTGATGAGATGTGACGACACGCTCAATCTCGCGATAGTTTCTCGCCCCCGTCCAATCAGTAAACGACTACCGACGTCTCGTGCGGGAGACTATACGCAAGAGTCCTGACGGTCAGGATGATGAGAGATGTACTGCTGTTTTGCCGCCACTGTTCAGTGGGAAGAGACATTTGTGAAATCACATCGTTCGAGATAGTGAAGTCGTTTTCTACTACTCCGGCTGGAGGGTAAATCGCAGAGAGCCGATTCGAGGCGCAGAGCAGCACCGACGCATTGTGTGTATGCGAAGTCGTCGTCCAGCGGCTTGCTTGATTCCTCTCTCCGAGTGGATGTGGGACCTTCAGGGTTTTAAAAGACCACCCTGAAAAAAAAAACCTTGCTCAATCTTATAGGTGTGTCGAGGTTCTTGTAGCAACACACACGGCGGTTGTCCACACACAACGGTTGTGGTCTGATCTGTAAGCCGGGGGGATAGTAACACACATCCAGGGGTGTGCGGATTTTAAGGCACTTTTGATCCAGTACCTTTCGTACCCGTCGTAAATCCGGCATTTGATGTTTACATAATACACAATAGACGTCGGCATCGCTACTCGACCGTCGTGCGAAGCCAGTCGACACTCTTGATGCTGACTGGTTGTTTGGTGTGATTCCTAACCCGTCTCTCTCTCTCTCGCTCGCAGAAAATTACATCCGTCGAAGAGTTCCGAAGTCCCCCTCTGAAGTTGTACGGCGGATCTAGTTTTATTCGTACATCGCCGAACCATGTCGATTGTGGCAGACCCACCTCCGAACTCCCTGGGTGCGATTCACGGGGAGGAGGACCAACAAAGTTTCCCCATGAACGACAAGGATGGAAACTGCAACGCCGTGGACCACATGATTGGAGACGGCAAGGAGATGAGTCGCCTTGATCCTGAGGGGGATGGGGTGACGGAGGAGAGCACACCCAAAATTCCGGAGGGGGGCGAGAGGGATATGTGGTCCCGTAATATTGACTTTATATTCGCCTGTATCGGCTATGCTATCGGATTGGGCAACGTCTGGCGGTTTCCTTACTTGTGCTACAAGAACGGTGGAGGTAGGTTTAACAACCTGTAATTCAATTAATAAATTATTGTCTTGATTCTTTTTTTTTATATTAACCGCAACTTGTCAATGTATTAGACTCGTATCCCCATTGGTGCATCCTAACATAATTATGCATTTCACTATCAGCAACAATACATTCATGTGGACATGTTTGCGAAGTTGGTCATCGAGGTTGCAAACAAATCATGAAAGAAGAAACACCCTTGTTGCATAGAATTGTGTGATTTTAGATGCCGGAGGAAAGCTTAGCTTGGTGAACAAAAACCCCGTTCTCTAGAACTACATTACGTTTTATTTATTTCCTTTATTTACCCAGGGTAAGCCAAATCAGTAAAAACTGGTTTGCATTTGGGCTGGTTTCCATAAAATCACATAATAAAATTACGATATAAAAGCGCATTTTTTTATGTAAGACTTTTACGGAAAATTAAAAGCAATATACACAAAAAATGAAGAGTAAAATATTACTTAAAAGGAGGTAGTTTATCACAGTGATTTATAATATCAACAGCTCCCCATTGCTCTTTAACAAGTAATATGTTAGGGTCATTAACTTTCATAGAGCTGCTAAGCACCAAAACTTGCTTAGCATGAAATGTCTGCCTCGATAAAAACAGGACTACCAACCAAATTTCCACATGATTTTCAGGATGAGCAAACATCAGCTGAATACCAGTAACAAGCAATATGCAACAAAAGGACACTTTGTTTTGTTGGTAATCATGTTTTTATCAAGGAAGAAATTTCATGCCAAGCAAATTTTTGTGCTTAGCGGCTTTATGAAATTGGGCCCTGGTGGGAGTATTTACCAAAAGTACAGCACCCAGCCTGAAAACAGTTCTCATTTGATCAGCAACATTTCAACACACCGTCTGCCTGTAAATGTGTGAATCAATCTCTGTTGTACCTCGATATTGACTTTACGTGGCGATTATTACAGTGAACAATTGAGAGGTGTTGTAAAGACAAATTGATTATTTAAATATCACATTTTTTTCGTCAGTGAGGTCCAAGGTTTTATGAATTATAATATTCGATATTATTCTTTTAACAGGTGGATACCGTTGAACAATTTTCATTGATAAAAAAAAATAAAAAAAAAAATAAAAATACTACAGCAAACATACTATAATCGTTGGTATAGATACACTACAGCAACTTGGTGTTAAATACTACACCATTGTCATATTATTACAGCATCTTTACTAAATATATGAATTTGCTAAAGGGTGTTAAAATAACACAAATTTCTGCCCACATAATTACATTTGTGTTATTTTAACAGTTATTGTACCTTGTAATGAATCGATTCGTGTTTCAGCAGGTCAGCACAGTATGGGTGATAGAAAGCAACCACTTGGATATACTGTTAACTCCACCCCTTTTTGGTTTACTGTTTAAAGGCAGCGGACACTATTGGTAATTACTCAAAATAATTATAAGCATAAAATCTTAATTGGTTACTAGTAATAGGGAGAGGTTGATAGTATATAACCTTTTGAGAAACGGTTCCCTCTGAAGTGATGTAGTTTTCGAGAGAGAAGTAATTTTCCACGAATTTGATTTCGAGACCTCAAGTTTAGAACTTGAGGTCTCGAAATCAAGCATCTGAAAGCACACAACTTCGTGTGACAAAGGTGTTTTTTCTTTCATTATTATCTCGCAACTCCGACGACCAATCGAGCTCAAATTTTCACAAGTTTGTTATTTTATGTACATGTTGAGATACACTAAGTGAGAAGACTGGATTTTGACAATTACCAATAGTGTCCACTGCCTTTAGTCTCGCGCGAATTCAGACATTTTGGGAACCATACTCATGAGACTTGCGTGAGTCTATTTTCAAGACAAACTGCGTGGTCGGATATTTTTCCCTCTCACATAAACAAAGTACAAATATTGAACCATGAAGCTCAATGGTTGAACCGTGTCTGCGTGAAACACAAAAACCGCCAAATTTGACATCAGTGAGCGGCAGACGTGCAATTCGTTTTCAACCAGATCCGACACTGTCACAAGTCGCTACAAATAAACAAACCTTCGAGAACACCGTGTATCGCTGAGACCTGTTATATACCATCGATTGGAGCCAATACCGGGGGCCTGCTTGGTGTGTTGAAGGGGTCATGGTTTGGCTCCTATATCATTCAACACTTCGCATATTTATGGTGAAGGCTGTATTTCGGCTCTCTGATGGTGACATAAAACGTTTACAGACAAAGAAGTGCAGTTTAACTTGTATAATCTTTCGTCAGGGGAGGTTTTGGATCATTTTGTACTTTCCACTTGTTGAGCTGAGTTCCAGTATAAGGCCCACACTCTTAGTGTTCCAATGCAGGTCTTAAACCTAGTCTTAATCCGTTGAGGTTCTAGTCAGATCTCAAATAAATTATACAGTCTCAACTCAAAGTTAGAGCTATACAGTCTCGACTCGAAAATCGAATCAAGTCTCAGTCAGTTCTTGAGGGCAAGTGCTAATAAGTCAAGTCTCAAGTTTAATCTTGACAAAAGGTCCTATAGACTATTAGAATGCAGTCTCAACTCAAACCACGTCTAAAGTCTTCATCCCTTTGAGTCAAGTACCAAATCAGATTCCATGTGAGGAAGGTAACCACACCTCCAGTCTCAATCCCCAGAGGTACACATCCCTGGTCCCCGGCGGCTAAAGTCTCAGCTCAAACCTCGAATTAAGTCTGAAGTCTTTTGCGATGTCAAGTGACAATGAACTCTTAAATTGAGTATTAAACTCTTTTTTTCGAGGGCTACAGTCTCATCTCAAAATCAGACAAAGTCTTAAGTTCTTGAGGTCAGATGAGTCAAGTCATAAATAAAGTCTTAAATGTATCAAGTCTTAGGGACTGTGGACTCCCTGATCAAATCACAACACAGCAGTTTATCATCGAGGTGAGGTGACAAGTCAAATCACTCATTAAGTCCCCGTGCTATAGTCTCAGCTCAAACCTTGAATCAAATTCAGTTGGTCCTTGAGGTCATCAAGTCTTTTATCTCAAACTAAGTCTCAAGTCTGTTGTCAAATCATTGAGTCAGCTATTATGTCTCAACTCAAACTCAACACTCATGAAGTTTTCTACAAGGCCCAATCATAAATTAAAACTTAAGTCGGGCATCAATTCTTCGACAATCGAGTCTAAAAGACATTGGACAAGGCTTTTCAGTCGTATGTTGACACAATATGGAGACCGCCAATAAATTATGGCTATACATAGATCGTTGGTTCAATTCCCGCACTATATTCAATTTGTCTTCGATCACCCCAAATAATTTAATATAATATCTTCAGCCATCAAAGTATTAATATATTGTGTATTTTAAAATCAAAAAAATTAAAATCAAAATATCCTTTAAACCACGCGTCCATGTCACTTTCGATTCGATCTTACTAGAGTTTGCTGGAGGCTACCAGTTTAAAACGTGAGGAATTCAGAATCATCTGGTGCATCTGTTTGTTTTCCGCATCAGGAATTCCTTCCAGACCTCGGGGGTTTGTTTGATTTTTCAACAACATGAAATAAGAAAACCGTTTATCTCCATCAAGGTCGTGCACCCCGAAAGCCCCTGTGCTAAATTGTTTATACCTTAGCCCTCTAACATTAAAGGGTTGGGTACTTTTTGCAGGACAAAAAAAACCACAAAATCCACAGATTTTCATTTAACTTACACGGTTTGAAGATAATAATGGCAGATATAGCTTCCCTTGAAATATTACTTGCTGAGGTGTTGTAGTTTTTGAGAAATGAGTTAAACAATGCCACGAAAATATTAATGTCTCGGCGAGCATGTACAATGGATTTATGAGACTCTTCTGAAAACATTGCTCGAAGATTTTCAATTTTACTCAAAAACTCGAAGACTAATGAAGCTGAGACCTCTACATGTAAATCATAGTACAAACAATTAATCTTCGCATTGAGTAGGTTAAAGGGAATATATTATCGCCAACAGCTTTACCCATGCACAAAGGGTATCAAAACCCTTTAAAGGGAAGGTACACATTTTGGTAATTACTCAAAACCAATATTAACTTACAAACTGACATGGTAACGAGCACTGAGAGTTGTTGACAGATATACAACATTGTGAGAAACGGCTCCCTCTGAACTTGGAAGGAGCATAGATTTTGAGAAAGAGGTAATTTCTCAATGAAATAATAAAAGACTTCTAGCTAGAAGTCTTTTATTCCTATCTAAAAGCACACAAAATCGTCCAACAACGGTGTTTTTTTCTCTCATCATTTTCTCGCAATTTCGATGACCAATTAAGCTCAAATTTTCACAGGCTTGTTATTTTATGCTTATGTTGGATAAACACCAAGTGAGAAGACTGGTCTTTGACAATTACCAAACGTGTACCTTCCTTTTAAAGGTATTATACAGCTGACATAATAATCATTTTGTTGGTGTGATGTGATCGACCATTATACCTGAAATAACAAACATGTGAGTCTGTTTTGTGAGTCAGGAGAAATTAGTGGGGGAAAAAACATTATTTAAATCACAAATAAAGAACATTAATTGTGTTTTACCCAATACACTGAAGGCACTGTATGCCTGTTCCCAGTCGGTTTTAAAGAGTGATGTGAAAAGGTTATTCCTCATTACCTGGGCAGGAGTTTGACCCATGCCACAGCAAGTTCTCTAAGAATTCGGGGCTGCATTCACAACCCAAATAAATATATAAATAAATAAATAAATAAACAAACAAATACATTAGAACAAAAAGGTGGTGACTCTGATTGTAACGTTTTGTTATATTTATTTATAATAAAGTGTTAACTGGAATACAGTTTCCCACCAACGGGGGAGAGGGGGGGGGGGGGGGGTGTTCATTTTGAATGGGGCACGTACTCAAATAACTACTTATTGACCTTATTGACATCGATGTTTTCCTAAATCCAGTTACAGCGCAGGCCTAAGGAGACTTATGCTCAAAAGATTATGCATGAAATTGGCTTCGTAGTCGAACATTCAGTAGAAATCACAGTAACCTTTTCTCGTGTTCACTACTTTTTTTTTTTGGGGGGGGGGGGGGGGCTTAACACACGGTGTTTGAAATTCAAATGCCAAGTAAGATCTGATGAAGCTTCCGTATCAATTTCAACCTCCTGTTTGAGAACAAGAAATGCGGAAAACAAAACAAGTAGCCACTTAACGGCACTGTCACACCATGGCGTATTGCCTGAACGTAAGCCAACGTATGCGAAATATCGAAAATACGTTGGTGTACGCTGATATAAGTTTGGGGTAAGTTGGGGATACGTCGTTTACGTTAGGAACATGCTGGGATACGCTGTTAAAATTTTGAACACGTCGAGCCCGCGAATTTCTTTTGGAGCATGTTCAAAATTTCTCGGCGTACTCTGAACGTGTGCTTCATACGTTCATAGAACTATGAACATACAGTACAATGTAGGCCTATATACAAACAAAGCATGTATCAAATGTCTACTCGACAGTCACGTAATCGAATACGCTCCCTATATGATTGTAGGCTTTCAGATGAACATTTTCATCTTTGTGTCATTCGTATTGATGTGCAATGTACATTATTTCTTTTATCATTCAGGATTTATTTTTGCATATTTAAATGTGGGGCGGGGGCAAATGTTGAGCGTGTCCCACCTGGAGTATCAACAGCATAAGTCGTTGAACTTTCTCTCGCTGGCAGTGGTCTCATCGAACTGGGGTGGGATCTTCCGCTCTCGCGAGAGAGAGCACATCCAATAAAAGATTTGCATTTGTATCCAATAAATGGTTGCGTTGCAGGCAGCTGTGTCTATTTGGGCGTCAAAGCTTAGAATTATAAATGGTGAAATTTGTTAAAATCTATTTTCCATTGGATCATGTTCATTTAAAGGGGGGTACTAAAGAGGTAAGGAATCTATGCTTTATATTAATGAGAAATGAGACCCACAATAAGAGGTACAATTTATTTCTAAAAACCTCATTTTCCAATGGATGTAGTTCAATTTGGGCTAGAGGTAAGGATGCATACTCGACAAATGACAAGTTTCCTGCTGCAAAAAATACAATCTAAACTATAAGACCTTTTCCGAGAGTTATTATCTAATTTTACCAAAATTTCTCGTCAGGCGCCGAATTAACTCCGCATTTTTGTTGTATTCAATTTTTGTTTTATTAAAAAATGCAATACTGTATTCAATTCAGTTCAGTGAATTTACTTCAATTTTAGTTCCATTCTCAGTATAGATGAAAATGACCTAGACCACTGTGGCAAACGTTCTTGCCAATATTGCCGCGTGGAACTTCATGCGTGGTTGACCTTCTCCTCATCTTAATCAATATCGAGGCTGCATGTTCAAAAATAGTCTGAACCCACCTCGTTGGTGAAATGGCAATCATTGCTAATTAATACAAGGAATGCGACCAGTGGCAAAGTGGTCATGATTAAAGATATGTGCTTATTAAAGGTACAACTTCCTAAATTTTGAATCAAGAATTTGATTTTATGAGACGGAAAAAAAACATCTACTCTTAATGTAAACATCTGGTAATCTTTCTAAACTTAAAGGCAGTGGACACTATTGGTAATTACTCAAAATAATTATTAGCATAAAACCTTACTTGGTGACAAGTTATGGGGAGAGGTTGATAGTATAAAACATTGTGAGAAACGGTACCCTCTGAAGTGCCACAGTTTTCGAGAAAGAAGTAATTTTCCACGAATTTGATTTCGAGACCTCAAATTTAGAACTTGAGGTCTCGAAATCAACCATCTAAACGCACACAACTTCGTGTGACAAGGGTGTTTTTTCTTTCAGTATTATCTCGCAACTTCGATGACCGATTGAGCTCAAATTTTCACAGCTTTGTTATTTTATGCATATGTTGAGATACACCAACTGTGAAGGCTAATCACTTACCAAAAGTGTCCACTGCCTTTAATGCCAATCAAATCTTTTGGTAAGAAACCTATACCCCCTGTACAGCAGCTTTCGATAGTATAAAGCATTCTGAGAAACCTTTATTTTACGAAGTTATTTTTTAAAAGATATCAGTTTTTATCCCCCAAAATTTGAATCTGATGAGCATTTCTGTCAGTAACGTTTCTCAGATTGAGTATACCTGTTAGGGATTGTTCTTCTTGGCGTGGATATCGCTCCGTGATTTTCGGCTATAATCTCAAAAAACGCGACAACCCTTTTGAAATTAAAGTTTTACATGTTAGTTTTAAAGTTTTATAGTACACTTCTACATAAATATGGGACTAAAACCAAACCAAACGTATTGTCTGTAAGGCTCGGTTCCGGTGAACGTTCCAATGCCAAGGCGCCATGCACAGCGAAGCGCCGAATGGCGTCATTGTGCCTGATTTCCCACATACCTCGCTTCGACGCCATTATCCTCTGGTGATTGTTTCAGTTTATTAACCCGCAAAATAAAGATCAAATTCAAGCACAGACCCAGCGATCTTATTAACATAAGATGTTGGGTAACAGGATGTGTACCGTAGGTAAATGCTAAGCGGGAATTTTGCAGGGAACCCGTTACCAACAACAGTACAAATCGCATGGCGTTTTAGCCGATAACCCAGTCCCCTAAAGCTTTTAAAAGCAGACCTTGTCAACGCTCGGTAATGTTCGCACGTGAAGTGATCATTTTTCGTGAAACATGCCCCCGGTCCTAGTCAGCTTACAATAAATTATTCAGACAGTTGAAAAGTTGGAGCCTTTGGGAATAAATATTTATGCTACGAAGAACAATTTATATAATTCCAAGTGACGTCTTAACCCATTCACATTTTTGACAACACTTCATTTTGATTGGGGGTGTGCTCTATGGGTTTACGTGTGACGGTGTGAAGTGACTAAACATTGACAAACTTGTTGAACTGCTGTGAAGTACCGTACCTTAAACGCGGTCTTTGATTTTTTGAAATAGCAGGCTGACATTACAGGCTCTGGACACCTTGGATAATTGTCAAAGAACCAGTCTTCTTCTCACTTAGTGTATCTCAACAATTGCATAAAATAACAAACTTGTGAAAATTTGAACGCAATTGGTCGTCGAAATTGCGAGAGAATAATGACAGAACAAACACCTTTTTTAGATGCTTTGAATTCGAGACCTCAGTTGATACTCAATTCAAATATTTTAGTGAGACTTACCTCTTTCTTAAAAACTACATTACTTCAGAGGTAGTTGTTTCTTACACTGTTTTATACCATCAACAGCTCTCCATTGCTCGTATAAACCAAGTAATTTTTTGCTAACAATTGTTTTGAATAATAATAATGAATAATTACCAATAGTGTCCAGTATCTTGAACTACCTTGGGATTTCATATAACACCTATTTCTTTATGTTTTTGCACATTATTGTTTTAATTTTTTCGGTTGAAAGACCGGAAGAACTGGATGTTTGGAGAAAGTCCAAGACTATTTTTGATGATATATTTACTGGTTGTCGTCGACAATTAATATCAGTGTAATAAAAAAATAATTCAGTGTGGCTTTCCTTGAAGCTGTACGCGTCAATGCAAAGGGCGTTGAATGCAGCAGACCCAGTGGGTCGCCTTATGCCATTACGTCGTATGACCTGACTCGGTACTGTGTTCTGCTTCGTTGAAAACGCACGATTAAATATCGTGTCAACTATACACTTATATAGTTACCGATTACAAAAATAGTTGTGATAAAACAAAAATTTGCACCAGTCATTATTATTACTTTTATTAACAAAAAAATGTCAAAAGTACTCTTTTCTAATCATAACGGATCTAGACTGTCCGATAATAGACATTAGCATTGGTGACGTGACAGTTTGTTCCTTTTGCAGAGTAATGGCAAACCATCTGTGTCTCTACACATTCAACTGTCGGAAATACACCTAGAACCTATAGTTGCATTGCATTGCAATAACCATACCGTGACGTCATCAGACAGAAGTTTAAAAAATTGTACTCGAGACATACAGAACTTCAAATAGCGTAAATGCATAGTTTGGCGGTTCAATACGAAGTACAACCTGCCTCCACGAGGCAATGGCCACTCCACACCATAACATAACATAACATAACATAACATAACATAACATAACATAACATAACATAACATAACATAACATAACATAACATAACATAACATAACATAACATAACATAACATAAAAATACATAACATAACATAACATAACATAACATAACATAACATAACATAACATAACATAACATAACATAACATAACATATACCATAACATAACATATACCATAACATAACATAACATAACATAACATAACATAACATAACATAACATAACATAACATAACATAACATAACATAACATATACCATGACAAATACAATTTATAAGGCGCTATTCAATCAAGATCTATAGCGCACTAGAAAGAAATTAACATGGGAAAAGGTCATTCTTTGGGACTTGTAGAAAAGGGTAACAGATTCCCCAATGACAGTAGGAAGATTGTTCAAAATCATTGGCCCAACAAAACTGAAAGCTTTTTGACCGAGAACTTTGTTTGCTCAGGAAAATTTCAAGCCGTGCATGCCAAGTTTGGTCCGAAGAAATCTTGGAGTAGTGTGGAAATGTATCGAGGAGGATTGTTTTGTTTAAGCATTTTAAAACAAGAAGAGCTATAATGGATTTGTTCTCTAACTGGTAGCCAATTAAGGTCCCTAAGTGATGGGGGTAATAATGCACTCTCAAGGGTGTGGAACATATAACACGAGCTGCACTATTTTGTAAACCAGTCTGATTAACACTGTCAAATTGACGATCACACCGTCCAGACATTTGTTCTGATGTTGTCAATGTCTATTGCACATTTCTATTATTTCTTCTTCCCAGTAAAGATTGCAATTATTGCGTTGATTAAATGGCGTGCAGTGCGTTCCCGGTGGCATGGGGTGATACACGGCGGGGTGTACGGTAAAGGTACAGTCGGTCTTTGGTCGCAGTGAATGCGCTTTCAATGAACGGATATAAATAGTCCTTTCATTATACACAATTAAAAAGAACTACTGGGAATTGTCCACGCCAGCCCCTTGCTGCTGTAATTGGTATACACGACTGACGGTGGAAATGGATTATTAGAGAATGGTGTGCCCGTAAACACCCAGGGGCCGTTTAAGACTCATTAAAACATAATATTCGCGCCAAGAATCAACCTGAGTGCCAGTGACACAGTGACACTTGAGCCACAAGTTCAACTGATAATATAAATACAAAGGGTTTTCAAAGTTTGGGTTTTGTTCGTCGGGCACAGGGTCCTGCTTGCCATAAATCTGTGTATGTTTCCACCCTTATTTTATTTGGCTGGCATTTCTGCCTCTTGAACAAAATGTGGGGTTCTTGTTTATTTTATTTGCCAGCAGCAATCTCACTTCTCTTGTACTTAGTTTAACAGAATCCATCAACGGAGGAGTACAGAAATTTGACAGGATATAAGGGACCACATTAGTTCTTAAAATGTGCAGTTTTTGTTTATATCTATCAGTGAGAATCGCCCTTTCAACGGTTTGCTCTTCCCGCTGGTGTCCTTGCTCTTTCGCTGGTGTCCTTTTGGCAACCTTGATTATTAGAGCTCACACACAGTCTGTGTGAAGAACGGTGAGACTGCGCATGTTCACTCGATCTTAATTAAGTTATCTGCGTTTCTAAATTTGTCCATTTACCATAAACTACACTGAGAATGTTCTGGCACATCCATATTGGATCAGTCATATCTTGCCCTGTCTTTGGCCTCTGTTCGACCAGTGACGTAACCTGGGGACAGCAGCCCCCCCCCCCCCCTCTTGCTCTCCAACGAGCTCAGAAAGATACACAAAAGAATTGCTCGATTTAAAAAGCCTCCAATTGAAGGATGCGTTCGTTTATAGCTTCCCCGGGTCGACCCCGGTGTGTGGCGTATTTTCCAGGACGAACGTGTGCAGATAATTACCCACATTTGTCCTGGAAAAAAAACCGCGACACACCGGGGTCGACCCAGGGAAGCTAGACGAACGCACCCTATGTATTTACCCCGCCCCTCAAAAAAATGAAATCAAATAAATAGAAGTATAACATGAGTAGGGTAGATGGCCTTAGGTTTCGATCCAAACCGGAAATTCAGAGGCATAAATAAATATAAATAAATGAATTACTAATATGAAGGGGAAAAAAAGCAAGTTAATAAAAACAGCCTGGTTACGCCACTGCTGTGGAACCAGGTTCGAATTCCGTCTATACGTTGCCTCGAAAGTAGATGGGTTTTCAGTCCCCGTTATAGATCATGATCGCGGTGTTTTTCATTCAAAATGCTTTTTTTTCCCTCCAACATCTAAAACTGAGCATCCTCTTCGCGTTCCCTTTACAGGTATCCTCAGGCTTTTGGGTCACAGTGCTATAGTCGCTTGTTGATGGTTCATTGGTTTTAGTACGAGAAATAATATTTGAAGTGAAGACAAAATAAAGGCCACCTTTGGTAATTGTCAGACCAGTCTTCTCACTTGGTGTATCTCAACATGTGCATAAAATAACAAACCTGTTAAAACTGAGCTAAATTTGTCGCCGAAGTTGTGAGATAACAATGAAAGAAAAACACCCTCTTGATTTTGAGACCTCAAAATCTAATTCAGAGGTCTCGAAAATTACTTCTTTCTCGAAAACTACATTACTTCAGAGGGCGCCGTTTCTCACAATGTTTTAAACTATCAACCTCTCGCCATTACTCGTTACCAAGTAAGGTTTTATGCTAATAATTATTTTGAGTAATTACCAATAGTGGCCACTGTCTTCAACATAGTAATAAGGTATTCTAAAAGGGTACATTTTACTCTAAAATTAAAACAAAACTGTAACTCCCAAGAAACCCATTAACGCCTGTTGCAATCATGTTTTCTCACAAGCTATTTTACTTTGACATTTTGTTCAAAAAAACAGAGACCGACATAATCGATGTACTGTACCGTGCTAACTGTGACAATTGTTGGTGTGGGAGGGGACAAAAGTCTGATAACTTTGGGGGTTGTTATGCTACACACTTTGCTTTTCATCACAACAAAAACCCAGAATGGTATTGATGTGCATTGAACGCATTGTAATATTAAACTAGATACTGAACGACCCCTGTTGACGTCTGTATAATGTAATTTTATGTAACATCTATTGGATGCAGTCACGGACAATAATTGAGCAGCATAACTTAATTAGTGCCAAATTACATCAGAGAGAAATTTCTATGTCTAGATTAAAGGCAAGTTAAAAAACCAATTTGACGTAATGGAAAGTGATGCGTGGAGGGGGGGGGGGGGGAACTGTGGCTGGAAAATGCGGGAGGTCTTCGAATGTCAAGGCTTTAGATTCAGAGAAATTGGTGCATGATTTCTACATTGAAATCATTAGTCATGCATCATCCTTCATGACTGTTGATTATTGTGCATAATTTGACTTGTTATGGTATTACGTGCAGTTGTTCGTGAAGTCTGCTGTATGCTATTAGCAGCGAAACAGATAAAATACACGTTAAATTTGCATATAGATTTGGGAACATTAGGGGTTTATTAAGCCCTTACAATATAGTATTTGTTTGTTGTGTAAGCATTGTGTGCTCAGCTCAATATTTTTCCGAGTTCTATAAGGAAAGAAATATTCACAGACATCTGCTTTAGAATGAAAATGTCGTGGGTTCGAATCCCACCCGTGTTATATGCCTCTGGATGTGCATAAAATACTCACATACTTTGTTAACAATACTTTTCAAATTTCCAGACGTGTTTTAAATGCAGTGGACACTATTGATAATTACTCAAAATAATTATTAGCAAAAAAACCCACTTGGTGACGAGTAACGGGGAGAGGTTGATAGTATACAATATTGTGAGAAACGGCTCCCTCTGAAGTGACGTAGTTTTCGAGAAGAAGTAATTTTCCACGAGTTTGATTTCGAGACCTCAAGTTTATAGAACTTGGGGTCTCGAAATCAACCATCTAAACGCACACAACTTCGTGTGACAAGCGTGTTTTGTTTCTTTCACTATTATCTCACAATTTCGACGACCAATTGAGCTCAAACTTTCACAGGTTTGTTATTTTATGCATATGTTGAGATACACCAAGTGAGAAGACTGGTCTTTGACAATTACCAATAGTGCCCAGTGTCTTTAAAGATAATATACAGAATCCTTACTGCTTAAATTTGTTGTTAAAACAATCCATTTCAAATGGAAATTTTCTAGCTCAAACACGAAATGGAAACACAAGCCCAGGTTCAATTAAAACCAAAATCATCACACCATTGATTTGACAATCTTTGGCTCGTGTATGTTATCAACAAAACTAAATCTTAAATTTCAATTATTTCTCCGTTGGTTTTGTTGCGGAAAACATTTCTATGATTAAAAACCTTGAGAATTTTATTATGCGTCCGAATCCAAGTGAAAAGTGGACAGAATTTTCTCTCCAATTTTGGCCGTTAAGCAATTTGCTATAGTGGTGTAAACACCGAAGGTCAGAAGCGAAATCACAACCTTTTCTGTTTAAAGGCTCTGGACACTATTGGTAATTGTCAAAGACCAGTCTTCTCACTTAGTTTATCTCAACATACGCATAAAATAACAAACCTGTGAAAATTTGAGCTCAATTGGTCGTCGAAGTTGCGAGATAACTATGCAAGAAAAAAACACAATTGTCACACGAAGTTGTGTTCTTTTTGAGACCTCAAACTCTAAATCTGAGGTCTCGAAATCAAATTCGTGGAAATATTTACTTCTTTCTCGAAAACTACGTTACCTCAGAGGGAGCCGTTTCTCTATCAACAGCTCTCTATTGCTCATTACCGAGTTAGTTTACGTTCCAATAATTTTTTTATAGTACATACCAATAGTTACCACTGCCTTGGCAGTGGACACTATTGGTAATTACTCAAAATAATTGTTAGCTTAAAAAATTACTTGGTAACAAGCAATGGAGAGCTAATGATAGTGTGAAACACTGTGAGAAACGGCTCCCTCTGAAGTATTTTTTTTTTATAGTTTTTTATTTATTTATACTTCACCATTTAAGCATTGTTTAGGCATCTGTAAGCATTCAACATAATTTGTGCAACAAGGAATTTGCAACTTCGCCAAAACCAAATTTTCACAATGTTCTTTATGCATGTTTGGACGCACCAATGGAGAATACTGGTCTTTGACAATGAGCAAATGAGGTGCCCAGTGCCTTTAAGAAGCACAGTATGCGGATGACGGAGAGTGCTGAAGGACCTTGTATAAAGGAAGCCGTTTCCGACCCTGCTTTACACAGATTCTTGTCAGTGACTGTGTGTTCCCGCCATAAATGCTAGAGTATAAAAGAGAACGCGGTTCTAACTGACTCTCAAACGAGAAAAGCGATTCGGTATCTTGATTTGCAAAAAGAACGTGCCGTACTAATAAAAACTCGGCCGGCGCTTTCTTATCAGTTGTCGGTTCAGTTTTGAAGATAAAGGCCGTATCCGAGTTGGCTACAGCTATACGGCTACGGCTGTTGCTAAGGGTGTTTGTCCTTCATCTGAAGGCATGATGACGCGGAAATTTAGCCGTAGCCGTATCCGAGTTTGCGGCTACAGCTATACGGCTACGGCTGTTGCTAAGGGTGTTTGTCCTTCACCTGAACGCATGATGACGCGGACATCTAGCCGTAGCCGTATCCGAGTCGGCTACAGCTATACGGCTACGGTTGTGGCTAAGGGTGTTTGCCCTTCATTTGAAACGCATGATGACGCGGACATCTAGCCGTAGCCGTATAGCCGTAGCTGTAGCAGTCAATTCGGGACATGCCCTTAAGCTCTGTTCAAATTGGACTTAATTTGGGTAATTAATTAATTTAATTTCTTTCATACATATGTTTGGATTACAGTGAGAATATACTGGTCTTTGACAATACCCAAGGTGTCCAGGGGTGGACTCGACCAGACTCACCTGGTAGAAACTCCAATTCCCTCTTAAAGGCAGTGATGGACGCTATTTGGCAATATACATGTACTAGAAATAATGGTTAAAAAAAAAAAAATTATTGGTAACGAGCAATGGAGAACTGCTGATAGTATAAAATATTGTGAGAAGCAGCTCCCTCTTAAGTAAAGTATTTTTTTTCTCGCTCACAACATTTAAAGATTTAAGCCTCGAGGCCTTTTATTAGGCATCTGGAAGCACTGAAACTTTGTGAGAAACGGCTCTCTCTGAAGTAACTTAGTTTTTGAGAAATCAGTAGTTTCTCACTAAAATATTTGAATTGAAATCAAGACCTCAGCTCAGGTCTCGAATTCATGCAAGGCAACTGAAAACACACAACTTGTGTGAAAAGGATGCTTTTCCTTCCTTTATTTTCGTACAACTTCAATGACCAATTGAGCCCAGATTTTCACAGATTTATTATTGTATGCACATGTTGGGAAACACCAAGTGAGAATACTGGTCTTTGACAACTACCAAATGTGTCCGGTGTCTTTAACTCTGAGGGAATTTGCATTCCCCCCCCCCTCCCTTCGCTCCCAGCAGCGAGCAGGGCATAATGAAATTACTACGTCTCATTTGACTGTCCGTCTCACCGCATCTTGATGTTTTCCCGATTGAACTGATTGCATTACGATTCGAACCTCTCCTCGATTTTGTACTCAACTGATCGGTTTATCCTTCCACCACATGAACGACGAGAATTTTAGTTTTGTTTTAAAGGGAAGGTATATACTGAGTGTGTTGGAGAAAACGATTATAGCAAACTTATATAAACGCACCACTGTTTCTAGGACTCCGTTGTCGTTTGTTCAAAACACTTAAGATTCATCTTAAGATGAGTTGTCGATCAGTGTTGCCATGGTTATAGCTCAAGCAGTTAAGATCGATACACAGTTAATATCAATACTTAAAGACACTGGACACCATTGGTAACTGTCAAAGACCAGTCGTCTTACTTGTTGTATATCAAGATATGCATAAAATAACAAACCTGTGAAAATTTGAGCTTTAATCGGTCGTCGAAGTTGCTAGATAGTAATGAAAGAAAAAACACCCTTGTCACACGAAGTTGTGTGCATTCAGATGCTTGATTTCGAGACCTCAAATTCCAAATCTGAGGTCTCATGGTAGCTGATGCCTAACATCCATATGGAATTCGAATTGGGGTGGTAACCCTGTTTCAACCCTAGGAGTATAGGTGGTAACGCGCCCCTGGTGACAGTTGATTTGGGTCGATGGCCCAAATCGGTTGTGCAGCCTATAGTTTGGAGTGGTCGTCTGCCCTTGTACATAAGCCGATTTCTTATCGAAAAATATGTTTATTAATAACAAGAAAGCTTTATATCAGAAACCCTGTGGCATTATCCGTCGTTCAGCGCGTATGTTGGAGATGACTGTAAGGGCCAGCCGTTTATGGATTGACGACACATTATCGATCAATGGTACGGCAGGCCTATTTTAGTCTGCAGGAGCCCAATTTCAGAAATAAAACAACTTTTGCTTTACACTTAAAGGCAGTGGACACTATTGGTAATTACTCAAAATAGTTATTAACATAAAACCTTACTTGGTAACGAGTAATGGGGGGAGGTTGATAGTAGAAACATTGTGAGAAACGGCTCCCTTTTCGAGAAAGAAGTAAACTTTCCACGACTTTGATTTCGAGACCTCAGGTTTAGAATCTGAGGTCTCGAAATCAAGCATCTGAAAACACACAACTTCGTGTGACAAGGGTGTTTTTTTAGTCATTATTATCTCTCAACACTTCGACGACCAATTGAGCTCAAATATTCACAGGTTTGATATGTTATGCATATCTTGAGATACAGCAAGTGAGAAGAGTGGTCTTTGACAATTACCAATAGTGTCCAGTGTCTTTAAATAGTATATTGGGATAACTTGTTTCCATTGTATTGTTAATTGATGTACCAAGAATGCACGAAACCGAACACTATGTGACGTTACAATATCATGAAGTTCACTATTCTCAGTGGGATTGATAAATAGAGCAATGTGCGTACAAGTCGAGTGAGAACCGATTGTATTCAAAAATTATCCATAATTTGAAACAGGAGACAATGTTAGCAGACATCTTTGCGGTCTACTTGTTTTCTGAGAATACCTTCTCAGCCAAGCCAGCTGCATGCTTGGCCTGTCCGGGATTTAAGCCATCAAACACAAACCGTGGAATAATGAATGACACCCAGGGATTGCCACTCGGTCCCTCGTAAAAGAAACAGGAAAATCGAAAATTCAAATACTCGTAAGTGGCTTTATAGTGATTGGCTCGGGCGCCCTGGTTTTAATATATGCATCTTGATAATTCAGGAGTAAGACGGGATTACAATCTTGTCCCGTTTTCACCTCTAGATGTGGAAGTAGGAAACAGCTTATCATCAATCTGAAACTGTGAATTGATTTCAGAAGTTCAATATCATCCGCATGTTGTATAGAAACCTGCGATTTAAGTGGTGAATTTCTTAGCAATCTATTTAATTAATGACTGTAATTAGCGGTGGCTGTGTCCGTAACCCGAATCCCGGACGTTGGGAGTTTGGTCAGTTTGTTGGATAATCCGTATGTGTTAAGTGCAAACTCTTTTCATTATGGATTTCAAGCGACTAATTTACTCTCTGAATTTTGTAACATCGTATATACATGCTGTTTCCTGTCCAGATTTGTGTGGTTCAATGGAGTAACCATATAGGGGCGGGGCAGGGGTAGGGGGCAGAGAGCGGGAGTCCCACCGCGACACCACCCCCCCCCCCCCCCCTTCCATGAAGAAAGTCAAATCCAACTTAGTTTTAGCGACGTGACAACAGACACAACGGAAATAGTGAGTCTCCCAAAAGCGTCATCTGGAGATTCCAATTTGTTGAAATCCTGTTATTCATTTTTGATTAACTTGAGGAGTGGGGGGGGGGGGGGGGGCTAGACGAGGTGCTATATGCTTAGGCCTACTACCATGACCATGTGGGTTTTTTAAATATAAAATTATGCTTTCTTCAGAAGTATGAGCCTACCTACAAGCGTTGGAATCTTTGAATTTTGGGAAATGACGGTTTCATCTTTTCTCGGAACTGGTGAAGCTTGAACACCGATCCAGTAGCGGGGTCATAGTTTTTTTTTACAGGGGTGTTTTTTATTATCTAATAATACATCCAAGGGGAGGAGGAGGGACGGGGGAAAAATGAGGAGAAACTAGAAAGAGAAGAGAAAATTATGGCGCATTGAGGCTGATCCAGCAGGTACACCAGCCGCCATAAATCGAACTTAAGGGTTTCCGCTCTCAAGCTGGTTAAACAATCAGTGAAACATTTTGTCCGTTAATCTGTATTAGTGATGCACGCATGGGCTATCCAAATAGTGTTTGGGATGTCTTGGGTTGTAAATCCCTGGCCGGGCTGCCGCACCGCAGCTCCCCCCTTGATGGCTCCGCCGGGGAGGCTGGGCTTCGATCGGTCGGCAGGAGCTGCAGTTGTAGCTCGCCCGACCGCTGATCGACTCAAAACCACTCGATTTTTTTTCTTCGTCTTCTTATTTTAGACAAACCCTCGATATGTCATGCACTAAACACTTCCGATTGAAGTTGTTCCGCAGGGGGATTGTGACAGTTTGGTTAGAGTTTTATTTTATTTTTTAATGTTGTCCTCTGGAAACGGAAACGATTTCGTGGCCCCCAAGGTTGGACTCTGAGGCCGGTGATGGCAGGCGCTCTTCTTGCCGCTGCAGTTGTCATCGTTAAATCAGATAAACTCAGACTGAACTCGTATGTAATTCAGGATGTTGTTATACAATTAGCAAAACCACCAATGGGCCCTTTCAAGAACTTGATCTTCACTGTTTTTGTACACTAAGTCTCTTGTGATTATGGTTACTCAGTGTTCTTCTTTCATTTTATAGCTATTTTGTATCCTTCGCAGCAGCCATCTTGGTTGCATTTCTTATATTCATTGTAGGTAACTAAAACCTGGTAGAGAAAATGCAGAAGACTAAAATACTGCCCACGCTGTCTGCAAAGCCTTCGAATTTACACAAGCACTGAATTTCCCTAATCGTAAAATGGCGTTTGTTTTAACAAAATCGCTCCCCTTTCGGCAAAAATCGAGCTCCGTGGTATAAAATCAATGTGTTGATCTCAACACCAATAGGGATTGATTATTTCCTGGTAATGAACGCAAATAAACAAAAAACTGGGTAGCCTTATAACTGCAATACAACCATGGGCTGTGTATGCTCCACGGTTCGAATCCCATTTGACATCCGAAACCTTTTTGTGTATTCTCTCTTATCTTCCATGCCTAGGATTACGGCTTTGGGTGTGTTTGTTCTTAGCTGTAAACTTTGACCCAAGAATCAGTCACAAACTCGACCATGAGTCTAACTCAGACTCGACCCAAATGCCTTGTCACTCCGACTCCGACTCGACCCGACTTGTGACTCTGACTCGACCCAAATGACTCGCAGACTCGACCTATGACTTAATTAACCTTCCCAGATTCAAATGGGGATAAAGAGTGATATCGTTTTTCCAAACCGCACTTCTTGGAAATGAGAAATTTTAAAAAATGCATTCCTATCCATTTTCAAGTAGCGCTCTCGAAAAAGACTTTTTTGTGATGGCCTTCTGTTCGCCACAAAACTCGTCCTGCCTTTTGTATTAAATCTCTCGACCGTGTTTTAAAGTGAAGCTGGCGTGCTGACAAGATGTCCGCCGAGTGCCTAATGCCAACCAGATCGGGTGTAGACGGACCTCATGTAGGTAAATTCGTAATAATATTAGCAATTTCATATTTCATGGTTACCCGACGTCGTGTAATGTTTCGTGAATTGAAATTAATTGAGTTATATTACATGGTAATTCTACCATTCAGGACTTTTATTTGCAGACAAAGTTTGAGGGATTTTGATAAATTAACTATGACAAAAATAATTCTGCGTGCAAGAAGTAGGGCCTGCATGGCACAGTGGATGTTCAAAAGCTGTTAATTTCGCCTTCGCTATTTGTAACACCCTTTCTAAAGCCCTTTCTAAAGTTTGTATTTACTGTATGCCACTTTTGGTTTTGTTTTTATTATACAGGTGCCTTTTTGTTGCCGTACACAATAGCCCTGCTTGTCGCCGGGGTACCAGTGTTTTTCTTCGAGGTTTCCATTGGTCAGTTTCTCAGCCTAGGTGGTCTTAGCATTTGGAAGATTTGCCCACTTTTCAAAGGTAACGTATTCAAATGCTTTTACAAAAATACGACAATAAAAAATGTTTACATTCAAAATCCATCCTAATAAGAACAAACCGGATTCAATTTGAAGAACTTGTGTCATGTTGTACTTTGCGCTATTAACTTGAGATGACGTATTTAAAAACAGTGACTGCTCTATATTCCGACATCCCATGTTCCGACAACCCAATGTTCCGAAAACCAATTCGTGATTTACATCATAAGGGTTAAGGGTTGGGGTAAGGGTCTTCCCCTTTCGAGTTCATAATCTACTTCAAACATTTGACCAGGATTGGGCACACCTCACAGCCTTCTCGTTTTGCCGCCGTAGGGTGAAACCCGGTTTATATTACCTGCGAATGCGATATGGCTTTTGACGTCACAAAATTTGTAACGGATAATTCCCAACAGTGGAGCTGTGTTCAACAACTGCGAAACATTATGCTTCAAAAACAGCCAAGTGACGTCAAAATGCGGAACATATGGGTATAACAAGGGAACTATACATTCTCCACTTGCTATCCTTTCTTGGGGGGGGGGGTATACCAAGACGAGGGAATGTTGCAGTATATCCGAAACATTCACTGCGAAAACAGCCATGTGACGTCAACATTTTGGAACACTTCCATACGTCTCTTCTTGGGGGGGGGGGGGGGGGGTTACACAGAGAAAGAGGGAGATGTTGCAATATCGAGGGCAAACACTATTTGTAAATAGAACAATGTTGATGTTTAGTCTCGATCCGGACATTGTTGTATTTGGCGTGTACCTTTCGTCATCTTGTGTAAGATGACATGTGGTGTCCAACATGAAGTGGACATGAAGTTTGTGGACTGTGCATTCAATACACACAAAACAAACGAGAACTATAGGTCTGTCTTTTGACTTGGCTGGCAGTGGTTTTGTTTTCTGGTATAACGCACAGGGGCCAATTTCATAGAGCTGCTTAAAGGCAGTGGACACTATTGGTAATTGTCAAAGACTAGCCTTCACAGTTGACGTATCTCAACATATGCATAAAATAAGAAACCCTGTGGAAATTTGAGCTCAATCGGTAGTCGAAGTTGCGAGATATAAATAGTGAAAGAAAAAAAAACACCCTTGTCACGCACGAAGTTGTGTGCGTTTAGTTGGTTGATTTCGAGACCTCAAGTTCTAAATCTGAGGTCTCGAAATCAAGTTCATGGTAAATTACTTCTTTCTCGAAAACTATGGCACTTCAGAGGGAGCCGTTTCTCACAATGTTTTATACCATCAACCTCTCCCCCATCACTCGTCACCAAGATAGGTTTTGTGCCAATAATTATTTCGAGTAATTACCAATAGTGTCCACTGACTTTAAGACCATTCTAACCCATTCGAGACACCTTTTAAACCATGCCGTTCATTTAATTTCGTTCATTTAATATTTTCACAGGTAAAAATGCAAAGTACAAAAAAGAAAACATAATTACATACACATTATGAGAGAGGGAAAAAAGTAGCACCGCTTATGGAAATTAAGGACATCGATAAAAACAGGGCCTACAGTATAACCATATGAGAACAATATAATCAAAATGATAAATGCTCATAAAAAAAATGGGAATTTTAGAATACAAACTTGGTAAAAGAGATATTCTGGAAATTTACAATGTGAAAAGCACTATGAATAGTGAGACGAAACATTTACAATTCACATATGTTGAGTAATTATTTTGCAGGAAATGTTGACTCGATATAGGGTGCAGTTTCTCCTTGACACACTATAGCTACGTAATAAAATTAAACATTTGTGTCCGATATTGTGTTACCCAAATGACGTAATGGACTCCCTGTACATATTTTGTGGAAGTTTCTGATTGCAATTTTAGCGCCAAATTGTTCACCGTCCACCAGTCAGAAAAGTCCTTCAAAAGATGATTATTTCTTTCCAATACATTTCCTGCAAAACGGGGGGAAAAAAATTAAATACTGGGTGCACGTTTGTATGTATATTGTATAACATCACTACAATGGTCTTGCTTTCACTTTTAGCCTTCGAGAAAGAATCTGCTAAATTGAAAACATTAGCTGAGGTCTCGAATTCAAGGCATCTGAAAGCACACAACTTGTGTGACAAGGGTGTTTTTTCTTACATTATTCACTCGCAACTTCGACGACCGATTGAGTTCGACTTTCACAGGTTGTTTATTTTATGCATAATGTTGAGATACACCAAGTGATCATACTGGTCTTTGACAACTACCACAGGTGTCCGGCGACTATAAATACCATAGTTAAACCAAAAAAAGAGACTTAAAAAAAAAATCATTGGAACAACTTTCTGTTGTATTAGATAAAAGCAATCTCAGATAAGGCAACTTTCCTTGTGACAAGGGTGTTTTTTCTTTCATTATTATCTCGGAACTTCGACGACCAATTGAGCTCAAATTTTCACAGGTTGGTTATTTTGTGCATATGTTGAGATACACCAAGTGAGAAGACTGGTCTTTGACAATTACCAATAGTGTCTATTGTCTTTAAGTCATGTCCCTAGTGCAAGTTTGTGGGAGAGTATTATAGAGGATAACCCTGCCGTTTCTGGTTCACGTTAGCACGCAACCCGTTTTCCCAGGCTCGCGAGCTACAGTTCACCTACAAGGCATCCCTGGTTTCAAATACCAGAAGTATGCAATATTAATAACAATAGTTGTTTACACTTTGTTCTGGGAAGTTCCCAACTGCTGCATTCTCACATCAATCTTTAATATGTTAACATTAAAACAGTGTTGAAGGTTGTTGTCACTAAATGCATGGCTTGAGAACAAAAGTTAACTTGTACAACTGAACAAACTTTGACTTGTACTTCAAACTATATAAATAACTTACAACATTTGTAATTGAAAAGAGGTTACATCACACAGGTTCATCCATTTAATTTGCCTGCAGCAAACTCGAGAAACTTCTGGTTTTGTACGAAAATTTGCAGGTAATAATGTAAAACAAAATTAGGTCTTTGAAAACATCAGACCACGCAAATGAGCGCCATGTTCCGTTAGCATCCGTCCAGAGACTAGAATGTGTTTAGACTCCGCTCAAGTCTCAGGCTCAAGTCTCCTTGAGTTATCATTTCCTCTTACCCCCTGAGGACGGTCCAATTAATGCAGTTCTAAAATAACAGTTTTGGGGTGTACTCTAACTCTCTGTATAAATCCGCCAACTGTTGAAATAGGAAAGAATAGCATGCCCCTGGGATGCATTGCCAACAATTCCTCAGTGTTTGGGCGGGATCATCCTTAAAGGTAAACGCTCCAAATGAAACAACGGCGTGTTGAATCAAGAATGGTCTGTCTAAAAAGTTTGGTAGAGCTTATAATAGCAACAACGCCCCGTGGGAGTAAAACCACAGTGATAATATGAAGTATCTGCATCAATAGTGTGTTGTTCCAGATTGATTATGTTACTATTATCGGGATGGTTTAACACTCTTCTCAACTCCACCTAGATCTTGTTTTATTCACAAGATTGTGTAAGAGTGCAACGCAGAGACAAGGCCCCATGTGAGTTTTTGAATACGAAGTACTTTCCCGCTTCATTTTGACAGCTATACACACAACGACACACAAGCACATGGGATGTATAAAACGGTCAACAGCATTAAAGCCATCCAGCACGTTTGTTAAAGGAACACGTTGCCTTGAATCGGACGAGTTGGTCAAAACAAAAGCGTTTGTAACCGTTTTTTATAAAATGCATATGGTTGGAAAGATGTTTTAAAAGTAGAATACAATGATCCACACAAGTTTGCCTCGAAATTGCGTGGTTTTCCTTCTACTGTGCGAACTAACATGGTCGGCCATTTATGGGAGTCAAAATTTTGACCCCCATAAATGGCCGACGTGTTAGTTGACGAGGTAAAAGGAAAACCACGCAATTTCGAGGCATGTTTGTGTGGATCATTGTATTCTACTTTTACAACATCTTTCTACCCATATGCATTTTATAAAAAACGGTTACAAACGCTTTTCAAAGACCAACTCGACCGATCCAAGGCAACGTGTTCCTTTAAGTCTCATTCGGTGCATCTCTACATGCATAAAACAACAGTACCTGTGCTTATCAAAATTGCAAGAGAATAATGAAAAAACAACACCCTTGTTGCACGTTGTGAGCTTTTAGATGCATAATAAAATACTAAAGCTGAAGTGTTTTTTATATTTGAGTGAGAAATGACCTCTTTCTCAAAACTACGTTTACTTCAGTGAAAGCCATTTCTCACAATGTTTTATACTATCAACATCTCTCCATTACTCGTTACCAAGTAAGTTTTTATGCTACCAAATTGTTCCGAGTACTAAATAACCAATAGTTTTCATGCCTTTAATGGTCCGTCACTGATACTGCTATAGATGCTCCCAGGTTTACTCGGGTGAACATACATGTCGTCACGGAAGCATCGGGCATTGACGCAAACTTGGACACCAAGAGTACTTTGGTAATTTTATTTACCTCAGAGAAAACAAGCTTTATTATTCCGCATTACGATTTTAAATAATGCATTTATGACAATTATTGTGAAGTCATGACCAGAAAAAAAGCCGCGAAGGAACATGAAATCGACACCACTGTGTGACGCAATGATATTTTGCGTGTTGTTCGCGAAACATTAAGTTATTCTTTGCGTAACTCCATTGAATTCCATCAAGTTTATCAACACATCAGATAGGGTTATCCAACCATTGTTAACATACTCCAGCAACTGGTCTTCATATATATCTTTTTAGCCATGTGGCAAATTTGTCTCCTAATTGGTGGGACACGGGGCGGACCAAGTACGGATGAAGGCCACGATGTATGGGGAAGATGAAGTGAATGTTACCGGGGCCCCGCGGAGCTCTCCCCCCGGTCAGCACAATTGGATTGATTAGGCCATGGAGGATTCCTTCCTCCATGATTAGGCACAGCATCATATTAGCAAAGCCCTGGCCCATATATCTTGCCTATTTTGCGAATGCCAAAGCTCAACGACAGTCCTGGTTTGACTTTTGAGGTTCACAGTTGTAGAAACTAAAGAAGACATTCCTTCCAGGGTTCCACGCGAGTCTTTGAGGAAGGAACTAACGGCGTGACTTGTAATCTGGGACTTCTCACTGGGTCGTGTGTTTTGATGGTAGACTAGCAAGACTGGTACTTTCATTTCAATGTATACGTTTATTTCCACAAAACGCCCCGTACTTAATATATATAAAAAAGATATCTTTATTTCTGAAAGAACAAATATTAAGCAGTCAAAATAGAAAAAACACATTTTCTTGTCAAACTCTAGGAAACCGGTATGATTAGCGACCTCCCTGTATCACCGTAGCTTGTTTAGGTCTATTTAGTGCCAGTCGAAATAAGTCTGTGGTGAAATGTCAAAAGAATCCTTGACTTTGTTGATAGCTTGTTCTTCAGGGAAAACGACCTAGAAAATGTGTTGCCAAATTTGCTGTTTGCACGGTGGGTTAACAGTGACCAGAGCGATGTGTGTCTTGTACAAAGGTTTTACGATGGTTACAGTTACTGCCTGACATTGACACATTTTTGTGCTCAATTTTTTTTTTATTACAAGTGAAATGTGATGTTTCCGGTACCACATGCCGCTACTCCAACTGTGATTCCACGTATGATTCCAAGGAATTCGGCTGATTTCGTAAATTCCTGTTATATTGTATTGATTTTTAGACTATAAAAAATCCATCTTTACATGAGGTCGAAGAAGGCCAACCAGAATACCTTCACGTTGTGCCCGAAGGTTAAAAATGGTTACTTTATGTTTTTTGACTAAAACCTCCCATGGGTGCACACAGATTTAGAATATGTGGGTTCGATGACCCGTTAATTGGATTTGCACAATATTGTAGCTGCACTTCGCACTCGTTTTTAGTGACGGATATTGACTCTATAACGATTGCCGAACTGGTATCCACCGTGCCTGCTGGTGGCAGAGGGTGTCGCCCAATGTTCCCATAATATACACTTAAACGGTGTTACTCGTACTCCATGGTTGTACGGTCTTCCGATGTTGTTGCATCCCTGTTGAGCCATCTATTATTATTATTCTCTTTGTCCCTGTAGCTCATCCCTCATAGACTTTTTACACAGATTTAGAATATGTGGGTTCGATGACCCGTTAATTGGATTTGCACAATATTGTAGCTGCACTTCGCACTCGTTATTAGTGACGGATATTGACTCTATAACGATTGCCGAACTGGTATCCACCGTGCCTGCTGGTGGCAGAGGGTGTCGCCCAATGTTCCCATAATATACACTTAAACGGTGTTACTCGTACTCCATGGTTGTACGGTCTTCCGATGTTGTTGCATCCCTGTTGAGCCATCTATTATTATTATTCTCTTTGTCCCTGTAGCTCATCCCTCATAGACTTTTTACACAAAAATCCTTGTGGAGCAAACACCCCCTTTAGAAATTCCCTGGAGACCATTGTTCTTTACTTTCCCTTTTGTTATAAGACTCTATAAGGCAGCAAATATTAGGGCACAAGTACACCCTTAAAACTTCCAAGGATTTCCTCATATGCCCAGATTGACAATGCTGGAGGACCAGTGGTGGACTTCACAAAGGTAGTCCTAACTTAGGACTAGTCCTAGGCAATGCTAAGAGATAGGACCAGTCCTAAGTTAGGATGAGTTACTGGTCCTAACTTAGGACCAGTCATATCTCTTAGCATTGCCTAGGACTAGTCCTAAGTTAGGACTACCTTTGCGAAATCCACCCCAGAGCTTGCAAATACAAAAACTGACTTAAAAGTCAGTTTTGGCCAGAACTGTGTTGCTACGTAGAGAGGGCAATATCTCTATTGTTACAAGGCACCGGACACCTTTGGTAATTATCAAACACCAGTTTTCTCAATTGTATTATCCCAACATATGCATAAAATAACCAAATAAGAAAATTTCCACGAATTTGATTTCGAGACCTCAGATTTAGAATTTGAGGTCTCGAAATCAACCATCTAAAAGCACACAACTTCGTGTGACAAGGGTGTTTTTTCTTTCAATAATATCTCGCAACCTCGACGACCAATTGAGCTCAAATTTTTCACAGGTTTGTTATTTTATGCATATGTTGAGATACACCAAGTGAGAGGCGTGGTCTTTGACAATGATCAATAGTGTCCAGTGTCTTTAATCTGCTTTGACCTGATATGATTTGATTTGATTTGATTTATACACTCTATAGGTGTTGGTTATGCTGGCCTGGTGATGTCATTCTGGTTGAACGTGTGGTACGTCATGCCGATGGCTTGGGCTCTGCTCTACCTGGTCAACTCGTTCACGTCCAAGCTACCCTGGGAAGGATGTGACAACGACTACAATACGGAATTCTGCTATGCCAATTATTCCTATTCCGATAACACTTCAACCAACCCCACGGAAGAATTCTGGGAGTAAGGATGCTTTTCTTGGTTTAATTTAACCAAACATTACTCATTTCAACGCTGCCAAATCTTCACAGGGAAAATTTTAAATACGAAGTCCCTTTCCCGGGAAATTCCCGGGGAAATGAAAAGCTGACCCGTTTCACACTTGAGTTACCACCCTTGGCAATCTCCCGTGATATAGCTACACCTCTTCTTGCGAATAGGGCTGGGCATGACAATCCAGGGGTTGTGAAACGACGATGGGTTGATGGACGAGCCCGAGCCGAAACCAAAGCCGTGGCTCATGTCACGCAGTTTGGGATGGGCAAGTTGTTTTCTATGCATAAAAGACGAACCACCCATACACAATTAATGTCGGGGGAGTTCACATTGTGCTGGATATGTGACATGGTGCACCCCCCCCCCCTCCCCGATGAAGGTTGCGTTCGATTATCTTCCCCGGGTCGACCCGGTAGGTTCTAGTAGCTTTTACGTCATTCCAGGGGCTCACCCCGGTCATGCCCAAGTGCCCTGCTTGTGGAACGGGTCACTCGGGGCTGGCCCGAGGTGCATGACTTCGTTCGATTAGTTCTTGTCAGGGGCTCACCCGTATGAACACCACGGTTTCGACAAAAGGGAAGCTAATCGAACACACCCAAGTGGTCTGGGAATCTTTTGACCTCTTAAAACGGATGAAAACAGTGTACTAAAAAAAGTATGGGGACATTTGGGGGACACCCTCAGCCAGATATTGGGCATGGTATATGAATTCAATTTGAACATTCAACATTCAATCTGTTGTGACTGAACAAGGTTTGGACATCATTCAAATATTACTCAGATATGGCTATAACATTGGCTGTAAATAATAGGTCACATTTTAAAGCTGGCTTTAGTCTTAGGCTAAGCTAAGATTTGCCACCTGTTCGAAATCCCACACCTAAAGGTTCCGTTTTCTAAAACTTCTGACTGAGCCCAATCCGAGCCTATGAGCTCAAAGACTTGAAAAGTGCCATTATTTGTTGACGATCGGGGATTGATTTCATCTAAAGCAGCTGCAATCTAAAACACATACACAAAAACCCCAAAATATAGAAAGCTTGTTGTCAGAAAGCGTTCGCCAATTGAAGTGCCGAGTCATTTGTTCTATTTCTCTTCCAATTTAGCTAAAAGAGTTAAGCAATATTTTCTGCTTTAAAAGTTTTATGAGATCATGGGCCCGCATAAGTAAAAAATATGTCTTAAAAGGGTTTGCGTCAACACCATATGGAAAAATCTTTGATAGCAACAGAGTCCAGTATTCTCCTGAAGACTGATCGAAACGTCGTCAACCACCGGTTCTTTTCGGAACTAACACTACTCGAATAGATATTTCACATGGTGTTACCATAGCTTTTGCGGGGCCCATGATCACATAAACCTTAAAGAACCAACACTACTGAAAAGAGATTTCACCATGCGAAGTTACAAATCCTACTTATTAGGTCTTTCTTTTTCATATCAACAGGAGATACGTCTTGGAAAAGACTGAAACTATCGACCACCCCGGCAAGATTCGTTGGCAGTTAGCCCTGACGCTGCTCGTTGTGTGGGTGGTGTGCTACTTCTGTATCTGGAGGGGTGTTAAATGGACAGGAAAGGTACAAATCAACATAGTCTGTGGCATATTTATTTATTTTATTCCGAACCCTGGGGAGACCTCTCAGGGGAAAACTGTTTTTCAGATTTGCCCAGCAACTACAATCAAAGATCAAAATAAAAGAAAGAAATGCTTTGGGCGTGAATGGACAGAACCATTAACTAAATATCGCAGAGGGGAAGAAGTCTGTATCGTACAAACGTTGCGACGAGAAGAACGTATTGCTATGGAGTGGGTGTGAAGAGCTGTGAAGAGAACATGGGGAGAGTTTAGACATCCCAAGGCTAACGAACCTGTCAAAAGCACTCGACACTATTGGTAATTACTCAACATAATTGTTAGCATAAAAACTCACTCGGTAACGAGCAACGATGAGCTCATTACCAACTAAGTTTAGTTTGAGTAACTACCAACACTATACCACTGAATTCAACCATAGAGCTTGTCCTTGCTCTATGCTTCAACACTGGTGGTGTCCCCGTGCTGGGGTCTCTCGAAACTAGAGCAGTGAAATTGATTCATTGGCAATCTGCTCCGCTCGGGGCGAAATGGACGTTGATGGTGGACGCGGCTCTCATTTGTCAGCTCGGTATTTTCTTTTGATTCCCTCCGGTTATCAAATAATTTTGTCTAAGATTAACTGGGTAATGCAAGCCCCGGGGCTGCATGCCTGTGTGTAAGTGACTGTGTAACTGTTCATACGTCTGGTCATCTGGGGAGGTTATTATTATTGTACAACTCTGGTGTAATGAAACCAAGGATGCACCATAAGTGAACTTAATCACTGCAGCTTGCAAGCCTAAAGGAGGAAACCTGTTAACAAGGGTGTTTGCTGTGTGAACCAGAAACACCGGGGTTAAAAGTTCTTTTGGTACTTTTGGTAGGACGCAAAACACAAAAAGTATCAGACCCGTTAAAGGAACACGTTGCCTTGAATCGGACGAGTTGGTCAAAACATAAGCGTTTGTAACCGTTTTTTATATAATGCATATGGTTGGAAAGATGTTTTAAAAGTAGAATACAATGATCCACACAAGTTTGCCTCGAAATTGCGTGGTTTTCCTTCTACTGTGCGAACTAACACGGTCAGCCATTTATGGGAGTCAAAATGTTGACCCCCATAAATGGCCGAACGTATTAATTCGCAAAGCAAAAGGAAAACCACGCAATTTCGAGGCATGTTTGTGTGCATCATTTCTATTCTACTTTTACAACATCTTTCCAGCCATATGCATTTTATAACAAACGGTTACAAACACTTTCCAAAGACCAACTCGACCGATCCAAGGCAACGTGTTCCTTTAAGTATTCTGATATACATTTATACAACTTTCAAATGTTTCAAACGTTGACCTCCCTGGCTTCCATGGTTTTACGAAACAAATTGCTGTATTTTAAAAGATGTTGGAAAACCAAGTATTATCACCAACCAAATAAAATAAACAAGGAAACATTAGATCATAGTTATAGAGGGGGAATATTCCTCATCCATCTACGGTGTATATAAAAAAAAAATAAACTACGGTTTGTTTGGGGAATCTTGGTTTGAGTCCAATTTCGTAGAGTTGCTTAAAGACGCCCTTTGTAACTGTCAAAAGACCTGTCTTCACACTTGGAGTATCTCAACATATACATAAAACTACAAACCTGTTAAAATTTGAGCTCAATTGGTCGTCGAAGTTGCGAGGTAATACTAAAAGAAAAAACACCCTTGTCACACGAAGTTGTGTGCTTTCAGATGCTTGATTACAAAACCTCAAAATCTAATCCCGAGGTCTCGAAATCAAAGTACTTCTTTCTCGAAAACTACGTTACTTCAGAGGGAGCCGTTTCTCACAATGTTTTATACTATCAACAGCTCCCCATTACTTGTTACCAAGTAAGGTGTTATGCTAATAATTATTTTGAGTAATTACCAATAGTGTCCATAGCTTTAAGCAGTAAATATTGCTAAAACAAATTCTGCTAAGCAAAACAAAGCAAGCTATCAGTCATTAATAGCGCACGTTGAATGGGATTTTGGCTAAGCACATTTCTCAGCTACTCTGTATGATAAGCAGATGAACCCCGGGCTTTAAACAACTGATGATAAAGATTATCGTATAAGCTGGTTTTTTTGTAAAGGTGTCAAGCTGGATCAACGTAAGGACGAATCTTTAAGCCTAGGGTAACTTTTTTTTTTTTAATTCACCATGCAAAGGTTTTTAGATAATGAGATTACTATAGGGGGTCCCTTAGTCTGAGTAGGTCTAAGATTCGGATTTCTCAAGATTTTGGGGTAGAAGGCCGTGATTTCTAAACTAACTATTAGCCTCGGTCTCCTACCCATGTCAAACCTGTCTGTGATACGACCTTGCCTGGGGTGTGGCTCTAATTAGGGTAACTGAAAACATCGCCTTTAAAAACAGGTTGAAGGTGGCTGGTGATCGGTCCCTTGAATTTTGAGCTCCTGGTAACGAGGTTGTTCAGAGGCTTTTCTGCTTATTAATGATCTTCGTGAAATTATGTGTTTCTGGGCTTCTGAGTTTTATAACAGCTTATGAGCTGAAAAATTTGCTTATCAAATAAAAAGCAAGGTAACCTGAGTTTTTATTAAGCAAATTTTGTTTTGTGACAGGTAGAATAATTGTGTGTATTATTAACAGCTTGATGAAGTTTTGCCATTGGTCCAATTTTGTTTGCTCCTTGCCGCGTGGTTTTCCTTTTGCTTTGCGAATTAATACGTTCGGCCATTTTATGGGAGTCAACAATTATTGACCCCCATAAATGGCCGACCGTGTTAGTCGACGAGGTTAAAGGAAAACCACGCAATTTCGAGGCATAATTGTTTGGATCATTGTATTCTACTTTTAAATCATCTTTCCAACCATATGCATTTTATAACAAACGGTTACAAACTTTGTTCAAAGACCAACTCGACCGGTTCAAGGCAACGTGTTCCTTAAAGGAAGTGGCCTATAATGTTAGTACGCAGTATAGCAAGATCTTGAAGTTATATGCCCAGTTCATGGCTTTTGCTTGCCATCTCCCCTTTAGTCAGTCGATTTGAATGTTAATCTTCAGACAAATCGTACTGTTGGCTGTTGGTCTCGGTTGATGTTTATTTAGAAGTTTGAATGTAGTGAATGTTGTTGGTGCTATAAAAACAAGAATCCTTGTTTTAATTTCATATTTTGTAGGTTGTTGTTTGTTTTGTCGTTTATTTTGTCGTTATCGCTGCTTCATTGAACAATGTTTTCTGATTATTTGACCCATTTAGGTTGTGTATTTCACCTCGATGTACCCGTACGTCATGCTAATCATCATGTTCTTCAGGGGTGTGACACTAGAGGGCGCTGACAAAGGAATCATTTATTACCTCAAACCGGACTTCACGAGACTTGGAGACTCTCAGGTTCGTTTTTCTCCCAAATCCAACATTTTGAATTCAAAGCTGCATCCTTTCCCAGTGGTAGCTCTTAAACCATTTAAATGTAGGAAACACATGCAGTGAAGGCTACACAATTGTTTCAACAAAGACCCTTTACACAGAACTCACTCAAAACCGTTCGTCAGAGTCAAACCGGATACCCCACCTCATTATTTTACCTCAGCCGTAAAATCGGATATCCCATTCAAAAATTGGTTTTGTATCATGGCCTAGTCTGTCAAAATTCTCACTTTTTTATAAGACAGACTGAAAAGAAAAAAAGAGAAAAAAAAAAGATCCTTCAGATCGGATATAGTGCATCATGTGGATCTTCATGATTCAATCACAGAAATCCATTTAGCACTCCAGCACTAGACAATCTACTTAAGTCATTAATAGCACACTGTCGAACAGAAAGAGAGACGAGATGAGGGTGAACGGCGCTGCAACTCGGGCGGTAATTCGCGCCGCGACCTCGGTTGGCCAAATGGATTGCTCTTGCCCGCTTCGAACCCCATCGATCGCCTGTATAAATCCAATGGTAATTTTGTCCTCCACTTTTTTTTTTGAAGAACTGTCGTGTACTTAAGAATTCGCAGGTGCAGTTGATCTGGGGTTGTATGATTGTCCCTGTAATGTTTTTATTTGGCTGTGGGTCTATGCGATGGATGAGTGGCCATTGGACGTGAATGAAATGGAGTGCCCAATTATATATGCAGCGATAAATCGTCTCCATTATCAAACACGATTCAACCAAACATGCACACAAGAACAAAAACTACGTTTTTTTCTTTTTTTCTCTTTTTTTTCATTCAAAATTCACCAATTTATATACTCATTTTCCCCTAATGGTGAATCTCTAAATCTGCAGACAAGGCAAACTGCTATTTATATTTTGATCAATTGAATGTTAAGAATTATCATTAAAAACAACAAAAATACCTTTTTAAAAGCTTGGTATTAAAGATGTAACTTAGGGGAGAAATTTAACAATTTCGTTTTGAATTTTCAAGCAATAAACAAATCACATGTAAAAATCTTCTTCGGAACTATTTTGAGCCCATTATGAGTGATCTTCTTCACTTCTGGTAATACATGTCAATGATAATAAAAACTTACTTGGTGATGAGGAGAACCGAAGAGCTGTTGTTAGTATACAACTTTGTGACAGCTCTCTTTGAAGTAGTGCAGTTTTAGAGAAAGAGTAGTTTTTTTCACTAAAACAATTTCGGGCATGAAGCCTTTCTCTGGTACGTGAAAGCACACAAACCAATGCAACAATGCAATTTCGATGACCATTGAGCCTAAATTCGCACAGGTTTATTATCTTATGCATACGTTTTTATTGTTGATATTATAGAGTGATGTGTCGTTATGTGGTTTTATGTATTTTGGTATGCATTTTGGATGTGTATTTTGATATAATTCATTTTGGTTTTTACCCATACACACCGATATGTGTTTTAAGTACTGAGTATACGGTGCTTAAAAGCACCGTATACTCAATACTCCTGAGTTCTGTGAAAAAAACAATTCACACATGCATAATACTTGCGTGGGATTCGAACCCACGACCAGTGCAATTTTAGAGCAGTGTCATACCAACTAGACCCCCGAGATTGCCCGGTAGCTATAGGCAGTTCGAATCCTATGTTTAGCAGCAAGTACTACAATACATATTGTTGGTATTAATGGTATTATTTTTTTTATGTAAACTTTTCACACAAGAAAAAGGGAGTTGCATGTAATTTTTAACATGGCTACTAAAATATTGAATTGAATTGAATTGATATGTTGAGATACACCAGGGGCCAATTTCATAGAGCTGCTTAAGCAAAAAATTCACTTAAGCATGAAAATAGGGCGCTTATTTTACACATGTTACTGTGGCAAAGATTTCATGACACATACATTGCTTGTGACTGGTGTCGGCTGTTGCTACTTAGCATAACAATTGAGTGGGGTCTTAGCCAGTAATCTGATTTTACGAAGCAAAATTTTTTGCTTAAGCAGCTCTATGAAATTGGGCCCAGGTGAGGATACTTGTCTTAGACAATTAAGTGATTTATGAGATTGTTTCCTCCACTCTACAGGTTTGGCTCGACGCGGTCACTCAGATCTTCTTTTCCTATGGAACTGGATTGGGAAGTTTGATTGCTCTAGGCAGCTATAACAAATTTAACAATAACGTATACAAGTAAGTAATCCTTAAATGCAGGGAACACTATTGGTAATTACTCAAAATAATTGTTAGCATAAAACTTTACTTGGTAACGAGTAATGGGGAGAGGTTGGTAGTATACAACATTGTGAGAAACGGCTCCCTCTGAAGTAACGAAGTTTTAAAGAAAGAATAAATTTTCCATTAAATATTTTAGTTTGATTTCGGGACATCAGAATTAGATTTTGAGGTCCCGAAATCAAGACTGTGAAAGCACACAACTTCGTGTGACAAGGGTGTTTTTTCTTCCAGCATTATCTCGCAACTTCGACGACCAATTTGAGTTCAAATTTCCACAGGTTTGTAGTTTTGTGCATGTTGAGATACACCAAGTGAGAAGACTGGTCTTTGACAATATTACCAAAAGTGTCTAGTGTCTTTAAAGCTCTGCTTGGTTGCAGTAAAATGTTATTAAGGATTGTGATGTGATAAACTCATGAGTATTTTTTTTATGTAAGTTGCCTGACACACAAGGCATTAAAGGGAAGATACATGTTTGGTAAATGTGAAAGACCAGTCTTATTTATTTATTTATTTATTTATTTCCTTTATTTACCCAGGGTGAGCAATCAGTAAAACAAATGGTTTCCATTTGGGCACTGCGAACAAACTAACAAGTTAAAAAGTAAACATAAAATCACAGTCTTCCCACTTGGTGTATCCAAATATAAGCGAAGCTGCGAGAAAATTATGAGAGAAAAAACACCCTTGATGGACGAATTTGTATGCTTTCAGATAGAAATGATCACTTTCTCAAAATCTATGCTACTTCAGAGGGAGCCGTTTCTCACATTGTTTTATACTACCAACAGCTCTCCAATGCTAGTTACAAAGTCAGTTTTTAAGTTAATATTTGTTTTGAGTAATTACCAAACGTGTACCTTCCCTTTAAGGCCACTTCAAGGTGTGGGGTACGTTTTTTTTTTCAGGGGCCGTTGCCACCTAGATACTCATGGGGCTGAAACAGGGTTACACCCTTTACAGTCCATACATATATGTAGGCTTGGTGTCATCAGTCCGAAGCCTAGCTGGTAGAGCAGAAAGCACCACCTCCCCAACTTTCCGAAGCAAACATGCTTTCAAATGTCTTGCTTAAGGACACAAGCGTCACGACCGGGACTCGAACCAACACTCTGCTGATCAAAAATCAAAGCTTGAATACGGTGCTTTTAACCGCTAGGCCATGACACGTTCCCTGTGGTGTACGATCTAGCCGTGCCATTTTCCCCCGTAATGCCTTGCTCACGAGAGGTATCACCAGGAAAACAAACTCATAATATTTTTAATGTTTGAGTCGTGGTGGTTTTGGGTTGAGCTAGGAAGTATTTTACTCGACGTTTCGACCAGAGAACACTAGACGAAACGTCGAATCAAGTAGTCGGCTCCTCTTAGAGCCAGTAAAGGCCGAGTTATAGTCGGTCGCGCGATGGTCGGGCGTCGGAAATTGACGCGCGATTATATAAAAAGACACGGTTTTTAGGCCTCAGTCTTAGGATTGCGCGCAAGATTTCCGTCGCGCGACCATCGCGCGACCGACTATAAACCGGCCTTAACACAGCCTCGCAAATAAAGCTCAAAATGTCTCTCTGTTCGTGCTCGCCAAATTATGACCATTGCTTCATACTTACTTCCTGGTGATACCTCTCATGAGCGCCTTTGAGAAAACTTTTGATTTAGGCGCTATACAAATACAGTTTGATTGATTGATTGATTGATTGACTGATTGACGAATTGCTTTCGGTGCACCAAACATGCATACAATAACAAATCTGTGAAACTTTGGATATAGTTTTTTGTTTTTTGAGAAAGAGGTAATTTCCCACTAAAATATTTGAATTGAAATCAAGACCTCAGCTGAGGTCTCGAATCCAAGGCATCTGAAAACACACAACTTGTGTGACAAGGGTGTTTTTCTCTCCATTATTCTCTCGCAGGTTTGACGACCAAATGAGTTCGAATTCTCACTGGTTTGTTATTTTGTGCATATCTTGAGATACACAAAGTGAGAAGACTTGTCTTTGACGATATTACCAAAGGTATCCAGTGCCTTTAACCATGTCTGTTTTTGTTTGAATTTAATTCTATTTTTCAGGGACGCACTTATCGTATCTGTTATCAACAGTTGTACTAGTTTCTTTGCTGGATTCGTCATCTTTTCCACCCTGGGGCACATGGCGCATGTGCAGCATGTGGATGTAGAAAATGTCACAGCGTCTGGTAAGTTTCTTTGAACAGTTTGTTTGTGTTTTTCTTGTTCAAACACTTTTATTGTCCTCATCAGTGTTCATGTAGGGCGTAGGCTAGTAACACACAATGACAACTGTTAATTTTGTAATAACTGCGGGTTAAACAAAGCAAAAATTGACTGGCAATTTCATGTTAAATGATTTCTGATTATATATTACCATATTTTGTTATGATTAAACATCGCTCTATGAATAATAGTCTGTTGAGTTGTACTGTGATTGGTTTATGACGTATTGCTCTATGTGTTTCTATCCTACTTCAGGACCGGGACTGGCGTTCTTGGCCTACCCAGCTGCCCTGGCTCAGCTCCCGATCTCCCCGCTCTGGTCTTGCTTCTTCTTCTCCATGATATTCATGGTCGGTCTGGACAGCCAGGTAAACAGCAGGGTTTTTGTTTAAATTCAATGCGAGCTTTTCAGGACGCTTGGTGGCAGCAGACTTACCATGTAAAATCCATTGTTCTCGGTAATGTGCGCATGCTCAGAACTACGTAACCAATGGAAATTTGCGTGGTAAGTCTGCTACCACCTAGCGCCTCAAACTCTCCCATTTACATTTATTTCCATATTGTCAAAACTTTACTTATGCATTGCAGAGTGCATATACAATAGGAGACTTTAGGACGCTAGGTGGCAGCAGACTTACCAGGTAAATTTCCATTGTTTACGTTGTTCTGAGCGTGCGCACATGACCGTGAACAATGTATTTTTCCTGGTAAGTCTGCTGCCACCAAGCGTTCCAAAAGTCTTCCATTGTAATAATAGACAGAGTAGTTTAAAGGTTTACAATCAAAGAAAATGAAGAGTATGGAGGCCGACTTGATAAGTAGAGGCTAGTAGTATTTTCTAGATAAAACGACAGTCTTGTCCTCCGTCCTAAAATTCCTATGTAGTTAAAACGCAAAAGGTAGCAGTTCCGTCACTATAAAGCCCGATTCATACTTCCTGCAAACGCAAATGCGAAGCGCATTTTGATGTCACATGGCTGCCCGGCACTCGCAGCGAATGTTTCGCAGGAGTTGAACACATGTGCATAAATGCTAAATATTGGTATCCTTTAATTAAAAAAAACATAAACCCCGTCTTCAATTGTTTCAGTTTGAAGTGCCTTGATACCATTTTGGTAGATACTTGCGCTTTATATAACCATATAATATTAAGTGCATCTTTCAAGCGCTACGTCACATGGCTGCCCGGCACTCGCAGCGAATGTTTCGCAGGAGTTGAACACAATGCTACATATTGGTATCCTTTAATTAAAAATACCCATAAACCCTGTCTTCAAATGTTTGAGTTTGAAGTGCCTTGATACCATTTTGGTAGATATGTTGCGCTTTATAAAACTATATAATATTAGTGCATCCCTCAAGCGCTACTTAAAGCTCCACCACCACTTCCAATCCAGCTTTCTTCTGAATACGAGCTGAGTATTTACACATGGTTGTACCTACCAGTATAGAAAGCTTCAAACAATACATAATAATAACGTTTTTAATCTAATTCAGTTTTGCACCATGGAGGGTTTCTTCACAGCGTGTATGGATGAATGGCCGAAGTATCTGCGTCGATACAAGGAGCTCTTTATCGCAGTAACTTGCGTCGTGTCGTATATTATTGGACTGACTTTGGTAACACAGGTAAATGACCCAACAACACCGCCCCCAACGTTCACCAAAAAATTAATATCCTGCTTTAGTTTTAGACCACATTAGAGTAGATTTGTTTTCTCCTTTTATTGCAAATTTGTATTTAGGTTCCATTTATTGCATTCCATCGACACACATAATAATTAGCAAAATTAACACACACAATAACTGGAGTTGGAAAAAACGGTACATCATTTATTTCTTAAGACTCTTCTTCGTTGTGTAAATAAAGTCCCTTTAACATATCATGCCAACTAACCTGTCGTTCCTTAATTCGATGTAATAACGTGCAATCATTTATGTTAAGTAGGATTTGAAACTTTGCATGGTGGAGATAAGATATAGAAGAGTTTGCGGTAACACCATGTAATAACAATCTCTAAATGAGTTGGGGTGGTTCTGAAAAGAACCGTTGGGTTTCCCAACGGTTCTTTTCAGAACCACCCCAACTCATTTAGAGATTGTTATTACATGGTGTTACCGCAAACTCTTCTATATCATTTATGTTGCTATCACTTTTGCTACATGATGATCAGGTTGCCTGAGTTATAATTGCTACCGTGAAATAGTTTTTTTTGATGTGGTCATTGGCCCACGTGCATTTACTTTTGTATGTATTAATTTTAAATGTATTTTGAATTTTTTTTATGTCTTTTTTGTTATTTCTTAAATAATTTATTTTTTAAAACTGTGTATTTTAAACACAATCTAGTCATGGCCGACATGTTTTTAATTAAACCAATAATAATTATATTTTGTATTGAACCTTTAATTAAAGGGAAGGTACATATTTGGTAATTACTCAAGAGCTGGAGAGCTGTTGATTGTATAAAACATTGTGGGAAATGACTCCCTCTGAAGTAACTTAGTTTTGAGAAAGAGGTAATTTCACACTGAAATAATAAAATACTATTAGCTAGAAGTCTTTTATTCTTATCTGAAAGCACACAAATTCGTCCAACAAGGGTGTTTTTTCTTTCATCATTTCCTCGCATCTTCGATGACCAATTGAGCCCACATTTTCACAGGTTTGTTATTTTATGGTTATTATGGGATACTCCAAGTGAGAAGATTGGTCTTTGACATTTACCAAACGTGTACCTTCCCTTTAAATAAACTAAAAGGTTTGTTTCTAACCTTATTGACCCACCTTGTTTTACAGGGTGGTATCTATGTGTTTGAGATATTCAACAACTATGCAGCAAGCGGCATGAGTTTGTTGTTCCTCATGTTTTTTCAAACCGCGGCGGTCAGCTGGTTTTACGGTAAGATTTCCATTTCAGCATTGGGTATAACATCACGTTTTCTCCTTGAAATTGTTCGAAAAAAAATCATGGCTTTCAATACCGAATGGAATCATTTGTGTTGCTTTCATTACACACAGGTGTGGACCGGTTTTATCGCAACATAGAGCAGATGATTGGTTACCGGCCGTTTATTTGGTGGAAGATCTGTTGGGCCGGGCTGGTACCCGCTCTATGTCTGGTAAGTATCCCGGATATATGTCAATGATGAATCATTATGAAGTTCTGTTTGTTTTCCTCATGAAATGTTATGTACGTGGCAATTTACAAAATGCAGAACTTTTTTGATGTTTTGATTCTTGACCCTTTTCCTCAAGGCCGGACGATTATGCTGAGCTACAATAGTTGGGGATAGGGGCTTCATTCAACCATACCTCATGTTCAGGGAAAAATTTCAGCTACAAGTAAAAAGAGTGTTTAGCTAGCGTTTTCTATGAACCCCATAAACTCAAAACTGAGGTACATTTTCTTCCGTTGATCATTGCAGGGAGTGTTCATATTCAACTTAATTGAGTTTAAGCCGTTGAAGCTTGCCGACTATGAGTACCCGCCATGGGCCATAGCATGTGGTATCCTATTGGCCCTCAGTTCCATGATGTGTATACCGGGCTACATGGTCTATATCCTTGCCGTTACACCAGGATCAATCAAGGAGGTAACAGATTGGCACCATTCTTTCTCAGATTTGTCGTCAATGGCACCTACCACTGTTTGTAAAAATGTACCCTTCTTCCCATTAATACACGTTATTTTTATTAGTGGAATGTCAATACACGAGTATCAAAGTTAACATAAATAGTTTTTATCTCGTGCACACATTTAGGATATCACCTTTTAATTTAAAGCATGATTGCGCTGTTCGTGGCGTCATTCAAGGCGGGATATTTGAAGAGAAAATGTGCAGTCTGGTCATTTACATTGCGTCTGGGTACCCGATCGGTACTATGCGTTGACAGCTATAGCTGCTCGGGTGGTGTTGGTCATGACGCCAGAGCTAGCATGTATGCATGTACTATACTGGTTCCCTTCGCAATTACTAACCTAACACACAATAGTGGTAAACAAATAATATGTACGGGCACAAGCATTGTAACAGACAGCGACATGGTCGAATGGGATAATGTTCTCTTCTGATCAGCTTAATGACATTTTCTACACCTATTCAGCTACTTGTCAAAGCTTGTTCAGCATTGTCCAGCATACCTCCATTTTATAGAGCTAAGAAAGTGGTGCTTTTGAAATCTTGCATGTTCTGAAACATAAATAATATAATGGATAGTGTCTACACAGTTTGTAGGGGAGCTTTTATACAAATATTGACTGCTTCGTGTGCTATGGTTGCAACTACCATTCCCGAGGTGATCCCCCGGAGCGTTCTATTTTCCCGAGGCGCAGCCGAGGGAACATGGAACGGTCCGGGGATCACCGAGGGGGTCGTAGTTTTCACCATATAGCACGAGTTAAAGCAGTCAATATTTTTGTTTTATAACACCCCATCAGACAAATTGATTATTTCGTACACGTAACGTTCGTACGCGCGGTCCAGATACACAGATGCACAACTCATTGTCTTCGAGGTAAATTATGTACTATCACACGGCCGCCGTCTAGTAAAGCTAAGACATATCATGTGACGCGATCTAAACCATGAAAAGGCAAAATATTTGTAAGGGTTGTTATAAAGTTTCTTAAATCACTTGATACCGTCCAATATTAAAAGAAAACTTTGTATTCCTTATTACCCTGCAGCGTTTCCAGACGTGTATTACACCGCAATGGACGGAGGAAGACATCCGAAAGGGTCTTGCCCTACCTCGAGATGGCAGATATAAACCCCAAGGCCCCTACCAGGATTATTTGCCACCGTCCTATGCCACAGCCGTTGCTGATGGTGGACCCACACCCGTCTAGAGTCTAGACAGCCGTGTGGACGGCGGGTAGGACTTATCATTTTACCTCCTTTAGAGCCAAATTCCACCTTAGGGGACAAAGTCATTATAATCTGATATCAAATGCACATAAGACATGCTTTACGGCATGCTTTATCATGAGATGTTCCCCATTGTGGTAAATGGGAACCAAATTAAACCTCTTTCTCTTTTACTTGCGCAAAGTCTTTATGTGTCAACGTCATGGGCACGGCCATTTTGTTTTTTTAACAAGACGCAAATTGTGACGTAGCTTACGTGATGCATTGTTGCCGAAATGTCCACGATTACATTTTCTTCGCCATTCAAGTAAGTTTATTTTTACTACTTTTTGATGCAGGTTTATGCATCATTATATTCATATTTGGGTTCAGCAATGTCCCGTCCTTTTTCAATTTTATGTTTGTTTCAAAACTGTACAAAAAATGTCCATAAAGGGGGTAGCTGGGTATCAACCACCACGTTTGATAGAAAGTACTACAATTTGATCATCACAGAAAAAGCTTGATTTGTTGATCAGCTGGTTACAGGCAAAACGTTATTTTGCCTTTGCTCAGCATCGTTTATTTGCAAATTTCCCCTTTATTTTTGCCAAAGTGTGGGATAAAATTGTGACCTGGGTTTTTCTTGCTGTGATGCCCCTAAAAATCTATGTTTTTGAGCGTTAAGTAGCTCCTGGCACAAGTTTCGATTGCCCGCTTTAGCTTCAAACTCTTGCAAGAAGTTTACAAACTTGCGCTATAGCCAATGTGTCCAACCAGCTTAAATTTGGGCGTGAAATCTGCGCTCTCCGCGCAATCATCTGATACCTTCTTCTATTGAACCGATAAGGTCAGGTCAACCGTGTTTAAATAACATGTTTAATAATGGCCATGTGATCTCCTCTCGGCCAATCAGAGTGGACGAACTTTCACAGAGGAATTTATGAATTTGTATCAAGTTAAAAAGTCATAATCGATGGTTTTGATAACTTATAATAATTGTTGATAACTTTTAGGCAGTGTTTTCTTACCTGACTTTACAATCAGATGTGGGGTGTCTTTTTGTATTCATAATATAGAACAATATTTTAGGTAATTGCTTCCTGAGAAGTAGTTGCCTTAATACACGTATTTTGCCCGGTGAGCTAGAGTTATAAACCGAACCGGTTGTAGGCTGAGTTATGGTTGCCCCTTGTAAAACATTCTACTGTGTAGAATTAAAGTAAGTTTGTAGGTTGTATCTTATTCTTAGACCTCTACTTATATGATTTCTGAAGCACCCTTTGCACACTGAAAGAGTGAGGAAAAACTTAGAGGCAACCAACTGTAGAGACATTTCTGTAGTGTGGCTTAATATCACGTCAAATTTCGTGCAAACTTATATAATGATAGAATGACCTAGCTCCGATGTGATAAACGGATGAAGACTTCTGCTTTTAAGGATGATACGTCGACTTTGACAGTTCCTTGTTCCTTATTCACCTTTCATATTCTTGTGTGCGTGAAAATGAACCAGTTTCAAGGTTCCGGGCTCAACCTACTAGCCATGCCTAGACCAGGGTCCGATTTGATACAAAGTGCCCAGGCACAAACAAACGCTGCTTAGCAAGACACAAGATAAATGAAGTAAAAATTTAAAAAAATAATGCGGACACCAGTTGCAACAATGCAAGTATTGTGTTGGATTTTGAAGAGCGACACCATGAATTCATGGTCCAGAATACCTTATTAAGAAACAGTTACATGCCCACGGAAACAAATTAAACAGCGAGAGCCGAAAGTTGTTGACGGAACCACGCCCAAGACCCGTCTGCCCCAAATAATGGCAAGCTGGTCTCTTAAGTTGAGAACAGTCATTGTTTATTACGTAAGCGTCGTTCAAATTGTCAGACTCAAACCCGATGAGGCACATGTAAAGAATTTAAAGGAATCTAAAACGCTTCACACAATGCGCCACAACACAAGCTATATGGCATCGTAGCCGGTTACCGGTTCTTTCTAGTAGCTTTATGAAAATGGGCACAGCCGTGAACCAAACAAAATAGTATATAACAAATTATTAGTTAAGACTTACCGATGACTCTTTTGACATGACAAACGAAATACCATCAACAAAACTGAAAGGCGATTGCTTGTTAAAGCAAGGTTGATAAGAAATGGGTGTTTATAGGGCCCAGAACACGGACATACAGAGACATACCGGACAGTTGGGATGGGGTGGGGCAGGGGGAGGGGATGGTAAAATCACGATGACATTGCTACAGTAAAACCAAAGAAAGTGACGTGAAAATAAAAAGAACTGTTCTGAAACAATCTAGCCGCAGTGTTCCCCTTCCCTCGTGGTCCGCTGGTCAAATTCTAGTTAAAGGATCAGTCAAAATTGTCTGCAAGTGGTCAGGCTGACTAGTTCTGTGTTGAAAAACATTACTCTTTTAATATGAAATACGGACCGCTCAAAAAGTTTCAGAACAGTGAAACTAAAGGACAAGTTAGTTCGTCTTGTCTTGCTGGCTATTCGTAAAAAAATATTTGAGGGCAAACGCGACAACAGGCAAGGAAGAAGTGTAATCATGATGATTAACTAGCATTGTGGCATCACTGTTGGCCCAGTGGTTTCTTTTTACTGCCTGCCTTTTACCTTTCTGTGGACCCCGGTTCGAGTCTCACTTCAGACATGTAGCCTTGCATGGGGTTTTCACCCATGTTAAAAAAGGTCCTTATCATCATTCTTTCATTAGCGCTTGCGCTCTTGTTTGTAAACAAATACATATAATGTTCATGCGTTGATACTGAACACAAAAGTCTAGTCGTTAAGACACTGGTCTATAATTGCAAAGGTCGTGGGTACAAATCGTACCCGAGTAATATGCCTGTGATATTTTTTCTTCTTCACAGAGTTCGGGAAAGTACTGATTGTACATCGTTGTTTGAGTAAACCCACAAATAACAAACCCAAAACTTAAAGTACGTATGGGTTCTTACTAGCATTAAAGGAACACGTTGCCTTGGATCGGGCGAGTTGGTCTTTAATCAAGTTTGTAATCGTTTGTTATAAAAAATCCACATGGTTAGAAAGATGTTTTAAAAGTAGAACACAATGAGCCATACAAATATGCCTCGAAATTGCGTGGTTTTCCTTTTACTTTGCGAACTAACACGGTCGGCCATTTATGGGAGTCAAAAATTTGACCCAATGGCCGACCGTATTAGTCGAAGAGGTAAGATGAAAACCGTGCAATTTCGAGGCTTATTTGTGTGGATCATTGTGTTTAAAACAAACGGTTACAAAGTTTTTTCAAAGACCAACTCGTACGATCCAAGGCAACGTGTTACTTTAACGACTATGACACAAACCTTTTTTTATATTTTTTATCCGAAACCAGTTTGGACAAGACTGTATTGTACCATTCAAACGTTGAACGGAACCGCAAGAAATAGATAAGTCTTGTTGTGTTGTTACTTGGGCCCTATTTCATTAAGCTGCTTAAGCAAAAATTTGCTTAATAAATTTTCTGCTAAGCCGAAATGAGCAGGATGCTAGTTACAAACTGTACATGTAACATGGTAGTTTGGCTGGTAACCTTGTTGTGCTTAGCTGCTTTTTGTTCTTAAGCAGCCGAATGAAACTGAGCCCTGGGCCGATTTCACAAAGAACTAAAGATTGATTGAAATTGCAGATCAAACGTAGTTGCTTGTTAGGTGTGAAGTCACAATACAAACCACTATGTGATACTGAAAATGTGTCTTGCGATGAACTTTTGGCCCCTGTTCTGGTAAAAGCTATAGACGATGTGACCTCTGACGTCACTCGAAAACCATAACACGATTCGCGCGCATACCGCCGGGCGATACCTTTGTGTTTTGGCAGCCAACTAGAAAGTGTATGCAATCTTACCATGACGTACGCGTCTTTTTGTCCCGGCGAATCATGACGTACACAGTGTTTTGTCAACAGAGGGCGGTTTGAATGTACACATAGGTCACATGAATGAAGGTAGGCCTACTTCTTAAAAACGAATAACATATCTAAAGAGAGAGAGAGGTGATCTTTTTAAAGTCTATAAACAAGGATGGATTGAAAGTACATGTTGATTATTAAACAATATTTTGTACTCGTATTGTGATTATGAACAGATATTGTGCAGTATGTATTAACATTATAATTATCTGTAGGAATAGAACTATAAAATGACATATTTAACCGATGTAAAGAAAACAAAACAAGAAGACAATGTTTTCAGTAACTATTTAACAACAAGTGAATGTTGATAGACAACCGAGTAGATTATTATATTATACACAATAGTAATTTGTGACTGTAGATAATGTGGAAACTATATTTTATACCACCACTAAAGGACTCCTGTAAGTTTAGTTATGAAACTACCATAATGTTGTGTGTATTATACACGTACGATATCTCTTTCAGACAGCAATAACGAGGTTTTAATACAAGAGGTATGTAGCGCCCTCATCGTTCACTGGGAGCAGTGAGAGCGTCTGTTTTTAGAAGTTCTTTTAGTACTTTCCAATGAAGGACATTTTGACCACCTATTGGTGTTCTGCCGCGATGCGTTGAAACTGCATTATCTGAGAACGGGTGTAACTGCGAATGAAAGATATGTAATAAATTGTGTCACATTTTGTATTGTATTCAATATTAAGCTTAGCAACCCTCTGTCGGTGAATGCATGCAGGGTCATTCCTTGCCTGAACATCTGAACGTCACACTTCGAGGCTCGTAAATTTAAGCCAGAGATCAAGCCTACGTCATTCCCCGTCCATTATCACTGGTTCACCTACATTCTTTTCACATGGAGAATTGTGCCAAAACCTACACATACAAAAAGTAGCATGCAGACGATCGAAAGCAAGCTTTTCATATCTGTGTTTTGATTGGTCCGACTGGTGAGGTTGGTCAGCTGCACCCACATCACTACGGACCAATCAAAACATAGACGTGGAAAGCTAACATCACTGCACGTTTCTATCCATTATTTTGTTTTGTACCCAATGAAATCACTGGTTTTATACCAATACCTGTCTGTATCCTTACGGATAAAGACAGGAGACCAATCCAGGCCAATCCTTGTACGGGCTATTGGGGGCGCCATTTAAAAACATCTGACATGCGGTGTGGAGGCGTGATGATCTCTTCACGTGTCTAGTCCGGCTCAGGAGCTCGTTAGGTCAGAAGCAAATGGTTGTACGAATCGAAGCCACCTCTCGGACATTTTTCAACCAAGGTAGCATTACCAACAATGTCAATGGGTGAGTTTTTAGATACTTTGTGTACTGATACTAAATAAAAAATGTTAGAAAAACTTGTAACGAACATCAGAAATTTTTACAATTTGTACTATAATAAATAATTATAATTATGTATCAATCATTCTAATAAGTGTATAGATAATGTTGAGTGACATTATACCTTTGTGATTAACTGTATTATTCCAAATAGATATTCATAATGTAAATTACTATGCATCCACCAATAAATACAACTGTACCATCATGTTATTGTTATAACCCCATACACAAGTGCATCAAAAGGCAAGTGTGATTTATTCTGAGTTGTCGTAGTCCATGAATAGAAAATGCAAATGTGTGTGGTTTGACATACCGCATGCATTGTACAAGGGACATTCCACGGTTATGCATAGAGAATGGGATCGAATCCGGGAATGACAGGTTCGAGATTATGTACCCCGGAATGTTGTGTTCCCCAACCCCCCTCCCCCGCACCGTGAGTTGTGTAAATATTTCGTCAGACAGGGTTTTCTTGGTCTAAACCCAATATCGATTATGTAAAATCCCCCCATGAACCGCCCTGGTTTGCCCGTTCATTTGGCCATCGAGCAAGATAAATTACCGTATGCTTTGTCCTTCGGATGGGACGTACAGACCATGGAGGTAGAAATAGGTCCCACATAAGTATATGTATAGTACACTTGCATTATCACTTATCGTACAAGAATATGGGGGTTCTTTGTGGGTTTTTTTTGTGGGGGTGGGTTCCTTGCAAGCACCTTGCCTACAGGTTTCCTAGGCCTTCTGGGTGACAGTAATTGTAAGGTCGCTTTTGAGGTCCATTGATTCATTTGATAATAGATTATAAGCACAGGGACTTGTTGCTCTTGTGAAAATGTTGTTGTCCATTGAGGTTGAATGAATATGACTCTCGGTTTCCTAACGCCTTTTAAATGTGTCAGCATTTGTGTGCGCACATATGCATTTATAATCTAATAGTTCTGTGTTCAAATATACAATGTCGTCATGCTGCCGCCAGCTATTAATATTGGAGATAGAAACGATTTCAAAATAAAATATTAATGCATAGCTGGCACTCGGCGAACACGAGTGACCAATGAGCAATCGAAACATTGACCTCTACATGACCTTTACGAACAGCGATTTCCCGCCCACTCCTCTCACACCAGTGACGCCATCATACAATTCACCAAAACATTAAAGGATTTGGGTACTTTTTCAAAATGTCCATAGATTTACATTAAACTTACAGGGTTTGAAGATAATGATAGTGGAAAGCTTCCCTTCAAATATTACTTACTGAGGTGCTGTAGTTTTTGAGGAATGAGTTTTAAAATGTCATGAAAATACGTTTGTAAATGAGTAAAATAATTTTCGTCTCATGAGACGAAAATTATTTTCATGACATTGTTTTACTCATTTCCCAAAAACTACAGCACCTCAGCACATACCATTTTCAGGGAAGCTTTCTACTATCATTATCTTCAAACTGTGTAAGTTTAGTGTAAATCTGTGGACATTGTGTTTTTTGTCCTACAAAAGTTACATAGACCCTTTAAGAGTGGTCGATTCCACCAAGGATATTTTTTATCTCACATTGGTATTGATCATCACCGAATGTTTTGTCAAAAACGACTTGTTTAACTTCTAGTTTTGGGTGAACCTTGGCCGTAGACTCGCATCCATTAAAAACAAAAGAAGCTACGCTATTAGCAAATAACGTAATCAACATTTTACTAAAAACTTGTAATATTTCATTGTATCTTGACTGCGTCAAGCTTAGATTCTTGGCAGACTAAGCCTTGTTCCAAAAAGACATATTTTAAAATCAACAGCTGATGGATCCTTAGTCGGAGCCTCTTAGGCGTGGTTTGGTAAACTTAAGGGTGTAAATCATGTTAATGACGTTGATGTAGACGCTGAAATTTCGATGTTAAAACCCGCCAGCGAGAGACCTGGTTGCAATGCCCGACAGAATTTTGTTCAAGCTCTAAAGATTTGATTAGCATTTTCAAGAATTTTTGTCACGTTTGTTGTTAACTTTGGCTAATTTAGGCTTTTGTTTGTTTAATTAATCACTATGTTAATTTGGTTTGATATACCTGTTTGCAACAAGTTCGTCGGGAAATCATCTCGAGAGAGGGCGCCCCGGTGAGTTTCTTTTTTAGGGGAAAAATACGATGTCTGAAAATGAATGACTGATACGATGTAAATACTAAAGTCTGCAATCAGCAAACTTCATTAGACGATGCTCTGTTGTTTACAAATTAGATCAAACTGCAAAACAGAAGGCTTTTTTTTAATTTGGTATCATTCAAGTTGAAAAACGAGCGCGAATGAAAAGTTCACGCGTTGTCTGGATTTAAAATCACGTTCTTTCTGTCTAGCGCCCTCTTCTACTTCGTTGTACCCAATTATACAAAATCTTTGATCCTACAAAGATATTGCTCACCTGATGTTCGGACTTTTTATCGCTGCCTCATTTTAATATGCTTAGGGAAGATAAAGGGAAAAGCCACGGTAAATCTCTTCAAAATTATTTGTTTAAAGTGTAAAAGTTAGTACAAATCATAGGAACAAATTCCGTCATGACTAAAATGTGAAATAACTATTTTATATAAAGCATCGGTAATACAATTTTCGGCATTCGAGTGTTATCGAAACTGAAATTTAAATCTCAATATGAAACTATTATTGATTCATTTTGTTATGAAGCGTTAACAGCATTTTAAATCTTAAGTCAATTAACATAAATCGACATAGATGTTTTTCCATTCCTCTATTCTGTATTTGTTAAACAATTGTTGAATAAATCGTGCTGACGAAAGTGGTTTCTAAACAAAATGAAGCAATTATTAGCAACGGCAATGTATTGAATTTGATGCTAGGATAGAAAGCAGTTTGTTTTAACCATAAGATCATTTTTCTGCTAGCATTTATTTTTTGTCTCACGGCAGGCACATCATTGTTTTCCCACTGGGGCCGCACTGCATCTTTTCCCTTGACATCCGTGACAAAGTACATGCCATTCAGCTGATCGTAATTGCATTATTAACTAACTAACGGGGATAAAGATCAGCCTCCCATTGACTTTATGTACATAGGATGTATTCTAAGTTATTTGAAAGGATCGTAAAAGGACTCGGCGTGGGAGGAGGGAGAGCAGATGAAGAGTGCACTGCTGGCGAGGAGGGCATAGTTTTCAATTCCAGGTCAGCAGCGCGTGCTGCGTGGTTCTAATGACGAAAGAGAGAGTGAAACAAGTGTATGGAATACTGAACAGGGGAAGACGGTGACTTGAAGACAGATAGCGAGGTTGTATAATAACTGCTGGCTTCAAATTCGTCTTTTTCTACGTGTTGGATGGAAATGAGGAGGAGGTGAGCTTCGATCCCCATGCACAGCTTGTACAGGTGACTTCTGAGCGTGCTTGGTGTACGTTGAACGCATGTCAGTGATTTAACTTTGCTTGGCTGTACAGCGTTATGGTAATCGTGTTTCGTCATTATCATGTACGGTGCGTAGATGTGGTTTGATTTCCCCTCCTTTGTGTCACCACCACCCCCCCCCCCAGTTGTGGATATGAATGCTCAATTCAACGCTGCATCACCAACGTGCTCCCGTCGCAACCTTGGTGGGCTGAGATGTAGTGCTGTGTAGATCACTGCAGCAAACGGTATACCTCGATTGATCATCAGTCGACGAGAGACCCAGCTGTCAGCTCAACCATACTACACGCGCGCTGTAAAGTTATCTCATTCACACACACATGCTACCTTGGGTTTTTGTTTTCAAATTGGTAGCTTTTAATAACGGGTAGACATTCTCAACGATCCACGCATAGTGATGTGGAATTAAACAACACCGGGGAAGATTTAAACCACCACCATGGCGAACGATACCAACGGTACGGGATCGATTGACAATTTGTCGGCCGGAGAAATCGTCTCGGTGCTGCTGATGATTCTCGTAGACATCGGTGCCATCGTGGGGAACCTTCTGGTGATCACCATCATCGTCAGGACTCCCCAGCTCCGCAACCTCACTCATCTTTTTGTCTTTAATCTGTGCATTTTGGATTTGCTCTGCGCTTTTACCGTCATGCCGGTCTCCATTGTATCGTCCATCACCGTGGAATGGAGACTCGGAGACGCGTACTGCAAAGCCAATGGATTCCTGAATGCATTTTTTGCATTTTCCTCGATACTAACTCTATGTTTGATCAGCGTGGAGAGGTACTACTCTATAGCCCGCCCCATGGACCACGCTGCCAATCTGACCCCAACAAAGACCATAGTGACCATAACTTACATTTGGCTGCAGAGCGGTTTGTGTGCCATGCCGCCCTTGATCGGCCTCAATCACTACGCATACAGCCAACATCGCGGACACTGTACTTTCGTCTGGGAGCATTCGCCAACCCACATCGCGTACGTGGTGCTTGTAGGTTGCGTGTGTTTCCTACTACCAGCAATAGTCCTAGTGGTAACCTACTGTAATGTCTTCAGGGTTGCCCGTCAGGCGGCCCGTCAAATAACACCCAGCTACACCTTCGGGAGCTACGGTGCCACGTCGTCACGAAACACCGCCGGGTCGTCGGCTGGCAACACCACCGTATCCAAAATGGTTGGAGGTGGGACCCCCAACGGTAGAGTGGGAAGATCGAAGACCAATAATCAAACACAGAAACCCTCAGAGTCCGACAGCTACCAGAGAAATGCGCCTGAGAGTCAGAATGATGTCGCCAAGAAAAGCCGCTTCTCGCCTAAGTCCTTCTTCAAAATCACGAGCAGCGATCTGAAAGCTGCCAAGACAATACTTTTCATCGTATCAATGTTTCTAATATTGTGGACTCCTTACTTCGTCTTACACGTCTACGGGGTGATCTCGGGCCATCACACCGGCAGTACAGCTTTCTGGGAGCGCCTGACGACGTGGATCGCCTACTCTTCATCAGCAGTCAACCCCATCCTCTACGGTGTCCTCAACAGGCAGATCAGACAAGAAATGGCGGATTTGTTCCAGGGCCTGTGGGAGCGTTTCGTGTGTCACCGAGCCACGGTTTCCACCCTAGACGATGGGATGGATCCGGGTGGCGCCGAGGATTTCTTCCAGTTCTTGGAGAGGACGAGTATGTTCACCAAGTCGACCTCGGTCACCTCCGGCTTGAACACCAAGACAGGAGACCAAGACATGATCAGGATTCCTGGGCAAATCCCGGAGATATCAGAAGACGCCCGCAGTAATTAGTTATAGGTTCCAGACTACTACCCTCACACGCTGTCAAGTCGTATTAATGTAGATGGTTGCATTAAGTAGTTAATGGCATAGAAACACTCACCGCTCACGGCCAAATTTGCCGTTCTTATTGCAAGATTATAGTATAGATAATAAAGGGCACTTTAAAATGTGAAACACTTTACTTAACGTCAACGTTGGTCACAACTAATTACTGTGTTGAGGTATTGCATTGTTGGTTTAGGAAATTTGAAAATATTGAGAGAACACGTGTCTCGGTTCCCGTAATAGTACGCAACGGGGATTGTTATCAACTGATGACTGACCTGGGCTAAATTTCATACAGCTGCTAAGCACAACAATTTGCTTAGCATGAAACTTTTGCCTGGATAAAAACAGGATTTCCAACCAAATTTCTACGTGATTCTCAGAATAATCAAACACTCGCTGAATACCAGTTACAAGCAATATGCAACAAATTGAAATTTTGGTTGGTAATCCTGTTTTTATCAAGAAAAAAACTTCATGCTAAGCAAATTTTTGTGCTTAGCAGCTCTATGAAATTGGGCCCTGGAGATTCTAGGCACGCACACAGTTTCATTTCAGGTATTAGACTCGCGCGAAAAGATTGAAGGTTGCTATTAGCTCTTAGAGATCTCCTTGAAACAACAAGATTGCCCGTTGCAAAACACATTTCAGGGTTGCAGATATTGTTTTAATCTGAAATGCTCGTCGATGGTTTAATTCTGATGTGGGGGGGGGGGTGGTTGAGTTTTTGTGGGGTATAAGTTTAGGGTGACTTTTTTCCATTCTGATTTTCGTAAAAGAATCCTGGATTCGACTTTGTTTTTTTACTTTTATGTGAACATTTTTTACAAGCACATGACTTAAAATAAAGTCGATAAAATCTTAGATGCCTAAAGTTGCCAAAGAGAAAAACCCATTGGTTTATATTAAGTATAATAGATCAACTAAAATATTTTTTTTTCGAGTGAATTTAAGTCAACGTTTATTGAGTATTTGTGAATTCGGCTCTTTTCATTTCCATTCAGTCATTCATTTTTATTAAAAAAACCAACAGTCAGCACAAAGCTGAATTTTGTAGCATTAGAGGGACAAAATATTGAAAAAATGCACAGATAAAATACATTAAATTGCACCACATTAGTACAGGGGTACATATGTACATTAAAACAAAGATGTCAATAAACATAAATGATGAATGGTGAATTGACCTTGTGATACTAGAAATCAAATTAAATACATCATAAGAAAGTACTTCAAACATATTTAATCTCTCTATTTTGCACAATTAAAAATAATAATGAAAAAATATATAAACGTACAAATAGATATTTTTCCCAGTTATTTACGAAAGCTGATAATAATAATATGCACTACGTGAATAATAATCCATGTATTTCTGTCTCTATCAAAATCAATCATGCCCTATGGGTGTGTAGAGAAATTGCAAAATCCATTACTTCAAAATTGAATGTACATCACTTTTAGACACTTTGAAATCCATTCACCCTAGGGGAAATAATGCACTGTAATCATCGAGGTTTTACTCGTAATATTAAAATGAATATTCCTGAATTATTGTATTCGATAGTTATAATTTCTGAGAAAAAAATGTAACGGTATTTGCTATTAGCATCAGCCATTAGCCAAGTGGATAACGTTTTTCCGCTTTATTTTAAACGGAATGCAAACATTGGAAGGGTTTATTTTGTAATGATTTTTTTTTAAATGTATAATTAAGGTTCCAAATTGTTTTGAAAATTTATGCTACATCTAAACCCCGTCACTAAGATAGTCGGAAAAATTGTAGAGACTTCTGGTATTGGAGGTTCTTGAATTGTGGGTTTGGTGATTCTTGGAAGTTAGGAGACAGTGAGCCCGGAGTTAAAGGAAAAAAGATTTGGCTATAGGGAGATTTGGCTACTTGGCTTTGAAACATTGCAGTCCATTAAAGGCAGTGGACACTATTGTTAATTACTCAAAATAATTATTATCATGCGACCTTATCTTGGTAATGATTAATGGGGAGCTGTTGATAGTATAAAACATTGTGGGAAACGGATCCCTCTGAAGTAACGTAGTTTTCGAGAAAGAAGTAGTTTTCCACGAATTTGATTTCGAGACCTCAAGTTTAGAAAGTGAGGTCTCGAAATCAAGCATCTAAAAGCACAGAACTTCGTGAGACAAGGGTGTAATTTCTTTCATTATTACCTCGCAACTCCGACGACCAATCGAGCTCAAATTTGCATAGGTTTGTTATTTTATGCATATGTTGAGATACACCAATGAGAAGACTGGTCTTTGACCGTTACCAAAGGTGTTCAGTGTTCTTAAAACATGGCATCATTACCACAATTTAACAATTGTGGCTCTTCGTGGTTGTTTTGTCAAAGGACAAATCTGCGGTGGTCCTTTAGCAAAATATCTTTCCCATGACATATTCTGACTGTAGCAAACTTTCTGCTTGTATCGTCAAAGGCACAGTTTCCCTTAATGTTTCCCATATCTGCCCCTCAGAAAGAGTTGTTTAACAACCGGAATAATGTGCTGCTTTGTAACAGCATGCCCTTAAGAGCTTTCTCTCGACCATACTGTCCAAAATACGGTTTGTCTCTAATGTAATTTTTTTTAAAGAACCTAACTCCAACTGCCACCAACCGAAATCCGATTTAAGGATGTTTCGCACTGTACACTCTTTGAACTTTTAAATGGATTCAACCTTAAACAATCCATGCGAACTGCGGGGAAAATCACTGGGATTTCATCGCCTGGTGGCTTATTTTTCGAACCCGCTGGACAGCTGAAAGAGGAATTAAAATGCAAAGTGCGTCTACGTCTGTCATGTACGTTATCTTACTGGTTTAAATTCTCAAAGCTCATGGTCTTGCTCAATTATGCTCGATTTTGCTGAGAGTTCCGTTTCAGTAAGAAACGTTACAATTGCGACGTCAACAAACTGTTGTTGCTGGTTTCGGTGTAAAAGCCTGAACATTTTCGAAAAACCCTTTTCAAAAGTTGCTTTTCTGATGTTTATGGTTGCTATTGTGAGGAAGAATTTTTTTTTATCTGATACAAAATATTATTGTTTACTTTCACTCTAGTTTCAATCTCAACCCAATATATTATATTAAACTGAACATTTTCAATATAACTATTTGTTGTATTATTAACAGATGAAAGGCCTATTACAATATGTTTTCCGAAAGATTTTAAATTTTGTGAAAAACAAAGCCCATAGCCATTTCACCTGACATAAATGGTGTTTGAAGCTTTGCATGGCATGAAAAGTGAAGAGTAAGAAGTAGGGGGCATAACTATAAAGTACTAAATAGTTAACTTGCGGGTACAACCGTGGGAGTGTTAACTCTGAAAAGAGCCTGTGTGGTATCGACGTTTCGAACAGTATACTCTGCTAGTCTTTTTATTCCTGATCGAATGGACTCGGCATAATATTAGGCGTATAATACCGAGCTGGTGACAGTCACTATTGTGGAGCTAATTTAAAACACCATTTTAGTACTTTACAATGTATACTTTAAAGAGGTGGCAAAGTTTGTTTTTCCTAGACTGGGGCAGTATTTTGTAAGACATCTGTAAGCACTGGTGCCGCCATCTTGTTTCTCCCACTCAAATCTGTGTGACCAAAGTGAGGCTGAAAGGGGGAATAATCTGGGGGGGGGGGTGGATACTGGAAATCACTGTGCATAATTAATAATGGAAATCACTGGGCATAATTGCCTGTTGCATACAGGAAACATGACCAATAATGTGTGCATCAAAGAAAGGGTCAATTGGCGTTGATGAAGGAGGAACCAAATAGACTGTTGTTATTCTGCCGCTTAATGTTCCGTGTAGTTCCTGGCATCAATGTGTACCAGTGTTTCCTACCAAGTAAAAAGGTTACTGAACAATGATCCTCCCAGCCTTGCTTTGATGACGTTGGTTTCATCGGCATAATTAAAAATGGCCGGCTTATAAGGATACGGCGACCGTTGTATTACAAAATAAGAAACCGAAAGCGCCCGACATTAGGCCGCATAAACTTCTCATTAAAAATGTGTAAACAAATCTGAAACTGCCAACTACAATATATGTGTCAAAATAAACAAGCATTAAAATGCGAAAGTACAATTATGCAGAATACTGTGATGATTCTACAACGCCGTGTTTGTGTTAGTTTAATACGGTTTGGTAACATGAGCTGCGACAAGGTACAAAGTCAACACCCACCGTACACCGATGGTTGTGTTTACTCTATTCATTTTGAAAAATTCTATGGAATGGTGTAGGACACTTTGTGTTTCTGTTTTTCTTTCGTCTTTTTCCCCCAAGCATTGCTCCCGATATGTTTCTTTCTTGCGTCAAAATAGGTTGTTGTAAGCAGATGAAAATTTTATTTTTAAATAATGACAACAACAACAATAACAACCACAGGGGAGGCAACAGCAACAACAACAACAACAATGTCATCATCAGCAACAGCAAGAAACAAAACCAAAAAATATTAACTAAACAACAGTGGCCAGTCTTAAATTAAGAAAAAGCTTGCATTGGAAAGTTGTGGTATAGACCTAGTCAGCTGAGAATGGCAAAACATTTGTAAAACGACAACACCAAAACAACAGCAGTTGCAGCTGTTACAACTGTTACACCAATAGCAGTGTGAGCAAAAACTAGCAAAGAACGGTGACATTTCTCTCTCCAGTGAAAACAAAGGGTAGATTTAGTTTTGTAAAATTTATATTATTAGAGGCACTGGACCCTTATGGTAATAACTCAAAACAATTAGCTCGTTAGACGTTTGGTACTCACACTCTTTAAAGTGTGAATTCAACACTGTAATTTAAAAGTGTAAGGTGGTCACTGTGCTTAACCTTCCTTGATTTAAGTTGGCTTGAAATACTGTAATTTTTTTTTATATTTTTTTTAAGTCAACCATTAGTTTTGTTCTTGCTAGTCCAAAACCCGACTCACATCAATTTTGTTAATGGTCCAGAACCCTTGTATAACACACAAAAAACCTACATAAATACACGCCTTATTTTATATTGTTGACTCGAATTTCCCACTGGTTTGTTGTAAGAGTGTTTTGAGTACTTGCGACAGGAACCAACAAACATCAACATCTTCAACAACAACAACAAAAAAGAAGTAGTTTCCCCTTGAATTCTACTATATTTTGTCGGGAAAAGTTGAAGCATGACATAGTTCAAAACACACAGACCTATACTAGACGTGCGTTCATGCATCTGTACCATCAACCATTCCACACATAATTGCAGGCGGCAAACGAAGATGCTCCCCTCTCACTTTCTTTCCGATCAGTTTCACATTAATTATAGGCCGAGATTAGGATGACATTGGACGTGTTCCTCAGAGCTTGATTCCAACCTCCAAGCTCATCTGATAAGGAGTTTAAGATGGGGGATTATTTACGTCGCCAAGGTTCGCATGAAGCACAAAATCCCCCCCCCCCAACACACACACACACACACACACACAATTTCTTTTTCTGCATTTAAGAATTGCCATCCTCAACAATTTTTTCCTGAAATTGTTTTTAAGGATTCAATGATTCCCTTCTTTAAATCGTTAAGAATTTAAAAATGCATACAGCTTAGGGGAAAAGCGACTAGAGTTGAGCATAGTCATTGAATGTCTTCGTGAAATGCATAGGAGTACTTTAAAATGGTGGTTGAAACGAGCAAGCGGCATAGACGAAAGCGGGCAATGTATGACAGAGACACTATGTGGGTCTATTTATTATTCATTTATACACATGCCTTTACTCTGTGCTGAGTTGTTTGGGTTTTATTTTACCAGGAAAAGCTTTTATCAAAGGTTATTCTGTGAATTTCGGCCAAATTATGGAATAATGTCAGCACTTGCATGCCTGGATAATATTTGAAGGAATCAAGAGGGGTTCTGGCGATGATGACATACAACGAAAACATCCCCGAAAACGTCCGCCCGTCAAAATGCACTGATTTAGCAAAATGGGTTAAATAATCAGCATGCATCTTAAACAATGGAAATATACAATCACTCAAGTACTGTAAAAATACTTCATCGTAGATGGCAGGGCTATTGTTTTCGGAGGAATACATGCAATGGTGTTCAAATTTTAGTAGAAGGAGAAGTTTGTTTTAACCTCGTTCGTTGCCATTGGTCAGAGGTAAGGTTTCAAAAATTGTTTTAGCACTGACTTATGTTGTAAATGATGTATGTCGTGAGTTCGAATCCTCCAAGATGCCTGAGGATTGTTTTCACTTGCTTTAAGAAACCTTGAGTATTATTGTAGTTGGTATACATCAAGCAGCCAAAAACAATTATCCCCGGTGCAAAATTTGACACCGTTGACAAGCATTGCGATCACACTACAAAAACAGGATTCGAACCGCCTCTAGCAACCGGGCCAGCTTGGTGATCTAGAATGGCAAAGGTCGCGGCTTCGAACCCCATCTGAAGAAATACCTGTAGTCCCTAATAATCCTTTCCACAAAAGTACTTATGTATGGATAAAACACACACAACAATTAGTTATTATAATCCCCGATGCAAAGTTAACATCCATCAGAAAACCATCTCACTCGATTGTCTTGGTGTATAATAGAGTTGTTTGCAGCGAACAGCTAAAAACAGTGACGTCATCCCCTCTCGATCCATACGGTCTACACCTCTTCATTCTCCTCTCAATCCATACGATCTGGCCTCTTCATTTTACCGACAATTAAAACAAAAACCTGTGACATCGAGAGTGGTTGTCAACCCCAAGCACCTGCTCGAAATGATCCCCTAATAGAGAGACGATTTCGGCTCAAAGTGAAAAAAAAAACACTTAATTTATTCACGTTCGGAATCAAGTTGTTTTCACCGACAAAGTCTCGAGCTGAGTGTGACGTCATGTTCCCATGGGGATCACAGCGGATGATATCCGTCGTTTTATTGTGAACTGCAGCGTTTTTTGTGAAACTCTGACGTCATTCAATATCTCTGTGAAACTCCCTGTTTTAATCTCGTAGCCAAAACGAGCTTTTAATAATGCATTTTCAGCAACAACAACTTTTCTTTCTGATGTAAATATGCCTCTGCTAATAACAAATTAAATTGCGCTTATCTTTTGTATGTACTTAAGCGGCTCTTATGAAGTTGGCCCCTGGAACGGGCTCATATGAAATTCTTCTGAAAGCTGTTAAGCAGAAAATCCTACTCAGCAAATTTCTCTGATGAGAAAAATTGAGTGGGGCACCAGTCACAACAATGTAAACCTAGTAGAATTTTGGTTGGTAACCAATTCCTGTTGAGCAATACTTTTCTTTGCTTAGCACGTTCTTGTGCTTACTGGCTTTATGAAATTAAACCCAGGCATTTTTTTTTTTATTCTAATAGATGTTAACTTTGCATCGGGGATAAGGAATATTATTATTATTTTTTTTTTAATCTTCTGTTTTTTTAAATTCTGCTAAGCAAAGATAAGCAAGGTAGGCCCCTGCCGGTTGTACATGTGACATGGTGATTCAGGATGGTAACCTTGTCCTAGTAAACATGATTGTAATGCGCTTACCTACTTTAAGGCTTTATAAAGTAGCTCTATGAAATTTGGGCACTGCTGAGATTCTTTTTAAACGATTTACGAGACTCCAATTCGAACCAATATCACAAAAGCGACAAAATTGTGTTACCCCCCCCCCCGCACCCCCCCCCCCCTCAATATTCACCAGCAGCGCTCACAGTAATTGCAAAACACAGAACATGACAAACATTGACAGTGTGATAAGAGATCTACAGAAAAAAATTGTACAGGTTGTCAGCGGCCACTTGTCATGCTCCCTTCCAACATTTTCGGTGCAACAAGTTCAGCCCTTCCTCTAAAACATGCCGCATTCATGTTCATATAATAAGGCACGGCGCATTCTTTGGCACGCGTGTACTTGTAATAGCTTCAAGCAGTTGAGAGAGAGGCATCTATAGTGTGTTCAGTGATCAAGCTCATACACAATGAATAGGACTCAATGTTGCTTAGCAAGAATGTTGAGAAAATAGAATTAGCTGTTGCAAACAACTTACCAACCAAATGGACCGATGGTATAAATGCAACAAATAGTCAGGCCATTAAGGTTTCGACCCTAGCACTGCCTAGCAGAGTCTTTCTCGAAAGTGTAACATAGCAAAATTTTGTATTAGATTTTGAGGCATTGCATGGTGAGGTATCAATATATATTTGGTTTAGTGCGGTAACACAAATACTTATTGCCAGTTAGATTTGTTGTTTTGCTAGATATTCTACTCCCGCGGAGTAGATTTTTGTAGATTTTTGTAGGAACCAGTTTCAAGCATCGAAGGCAATATGTGGTATTTTGGGCTGGTAAACTTCTCTTGGCTGGCACTTCCATAAGCATGGTCCCATGTGCTAATCGATTTGATGTATTTTTTAGCAAAAAAAGAATGCACCCAAGTGGCCAGTTTACGGACGCTGTCAGCTAAGAGTGTGATATAATATGTACATATGTGGGAATTTCTCGAGGCAATTCTTATCAAGCAGCAAAGACGCAACCAATTTCGTGCTGCGATCATCCTTGAGCATAGGGCACTTGAGAAGCACTAGATGAATTTTCTTAAAGTGTCCAAGTGTCCCCAACAATCGTCTTCGTCTTCCTTCTGTTTTGGATGTGTCACTGTAGTGTACTGCCAAAACCGGGGTGTTAAAATTGACACCAGGGGTATTGTCAAACAATTGATACCAAAGAGGGAATCTATTGTACATAATGGTGTTAAACCAGCACATGCATGTGTTCTGGCAGAAATCAGTGTTATTATTCGGACTTCATCTGGCTGCCAGAAAATCCCGGTGGTCTATAGTGGGAAGACATCTGCTCTGTGGCAAAGGTCCTGGATTCGAATCCCACCCGAGTTATATGCACTGTAATGTTTGTTCACGGGGAAAGTACCGAGTACACGGTGCTGTAACTCACATCGGTGTATAGGTAAACAACAAATCATGTTCTCCGTCCCCAATGCGTCTATTAATTTTGTGTTCCTATAGATAAGTCGCTTGCCTAATGCTCTGCGTCTTTATTTGCAAAGTGACTGTGAAAAATTGGGCCCATATGGAGCATCATGACAAACAAGAGCCCTCGATTAATAAAAAATCCCTCGTTGAACATCTCTACAAGGGTTGTTTTACAAACATTATTGCCTATAGCCTCACCGAGGGACTCTATATAGTATTGAACACCCGCGGGTCCCCCTCCTACACTCTCACCCCCATCGTACGGTTAAGACTCAAGTTACCCGACCCCAAGTCACACACAAACATGGATTGGGTCGATCAACTCAACAAGGAAAAACATCAAAATGCCATCCCCCCTAGCGCTCCCCCATTAATGACGAAGACCACGTCAAGCTTTCTGGTTCTGAGGCAAGGGATAAGGGGGAGAGAGTGAGGTCGAGGTTGGAAAAATATTTGTTGGTCGCCGACGTAAAGGGGAAACATCGTGAACGCTCGAAAGGGCACATTTCCGGTTGTTGAACATGGTGTGCATAGTCTATTATGAAGAGTTTAATCATAATGTAGACGGCAATGTACGACACCGATCGACTGGCAGAGCGTAGTGTGTTTGCTCTTCGCTTTGCGATGTAAACAACATCACATGACAGATACCAGTAGTTAAAGACAATGGACACTATTGGTAATGTCAAAGACAAGTCTTCTCACTTGCTGTATCTCAACATATGCATAAAAAAATTGAGTTCGATCGGTGGTCAAAGTTGCGAGATAATAATGAAAGAAAAAAAACACCCTTGTCACACGAAGTTGTGTGCTTTCATATGCTTGATTTCGAGATCTCAGACTCTCAACTTGAGGTCTCGAAATCAAATCCGAGGAAAATTACTTCTGTCTCGAAAACTACGTCACTTCAGAGGGAGCTGTTTCTCACACTGTTTTATTATTACCAACCTCTCCCCATTACTCGTTACCAAGTGGTTTTATGATAATATTTATTTTGAGTAATTACCAATAGTGTCCACTGCCTTTAACGATAGTTCTAACTAATCATCAAATGTATCAAAGACAGCTGTTAAGTTTAGAATTACAAGAACTGTATAGAATAAAATTAAAGTATACCTTTGTTCAATTGTATTATCCCACGAAGATGCATACAATAAAACGATTAAAGGCAGTGGACACTACTGGTAATTGTCAAAGACTAGCCTTCACAGTTGGTGTATCTCAACATATAGATAAAATAACTAACTTGTGAAAATTTGAGCTCCATTGGTCATCAGAGTTGCGAGATAATAATGAAAGAAGAAAACACCCTTTTCACACGAAGTTGTGTGCGTTTAGATGGTTGATTTCGAGACCCTAAGTTCTAAATCTGAGGTCTCGAAATCAAATTCGTGGAATATTACTTCTGTCTCGAAAACTACGTCACTTCAGAGGGAGCCGTTTCTCACAATGTTTTATACTACAAACCTCTCCCCATTACTCGTTACCAAGTGGGGTTTTATGATAGAAATTATTTTGAGTAATTACCAATAGTGTCCACTGCCTTTAACGATAGTTCTAACTAATCATCAAATGTATCAAAGACAGCTGTTAATTGTAGAATTACAAGAACTGTATAGAATAAAGGCAAAGTATACCTTTGTAGTTGTTCAATTGTATTAATCCCACAAAGATGCATATACAATAAAACGATTAACATGCGAACATTTCATTTTTAAAGGAAATGGCGTTTTGAGATATTGCCGATAGTCTGAAGCGATAAAGAACAATTCGTATTAATGGAATACACAATATTTGACGGTATATGACGCTTCTAATGTTCAAATGTGGGTAATAAAACTGATATCTTTTCCCATAACCAAATTACAAGTAAAGTGTTTCTCAAAATACTTTATACTATATCGAAAGCTGCACTTCTACCAAAAAAAGCAAGTTTTTGTCAAAATAGTACGTGCACAACAGCACGCTTTCTCAGTCGATATCATTTGCGTTCAGATTTATCAAGTTAAACTTCCTCCTGAAATGAATCATGAAAACGAAATAATATTTGTTGCTCAAAACAATCCTCTCTTATGTTGTATCCCCGGCACCCTCCACCCCTCATTCCCATTTCATCTCCTAAATCAATGGATGTGTTTATACTTGAATGGTTATTGTTTTTCCAGCACCGTGAGCTGACGCACGCCTGGTGGGGCAGTTCAAGATGCTTTTTTAGAAGAAGAAAAAAAAGTACATGGATTTTAGACCAACATAACATCAAAACATGTTTTGAAAGACCGGGACATGTCATTTTTTTTTAGCTTACCAGAAAAAAGTCACTTATACGCAATTTGATTTACCCAGCTGCTGTCACGTGTCAGGTGTTGATGAAACATTATTTTCCCACAGTAGCGAGGACGTTTAGTACCGGTTCGAGTAGGCCTCTCTGAAACTCGGAAACCTTTTAACAATGCAACAATGTTTTTATGATAATTTTGTTCAAAAATGCAGTTCTATTTAACGTTTTTTTTTGCGTTTGGTTGTATTGTTTTTCGTGAGTAGTGCAGAGCATTACCATAAATCTGTATTTTATGAGACTGGGCGTTACATACGTTTTCGTTCTATTAGTGTGTGTCTTTGTCATTGGTGTGTGGTTGCATTTAGCTTTTTGTTTCCCCTTTCGCTATAGCGAGTTATATATACTGTAGGCACTGGACACAGTGAATGCTCTCACTTGGTGTATCCCAGCATATGCGAATAACAAATCTATACAAATTTGGACTCGTCGAGTTTGCGAGAGAATACGAAATTTGTGTGCTGTGAGATGTCAAATAAAAGGCTTCAGGCCTGAAACTTTAAAGGGTGGCTGCATTTTTTTTTTTTTATGATTTAAACGATTATTAATTTAAACGATTAAAGGTTCAATACATATATCAGAAATAAATGACAGCAAAATTAACTGTTTTATTTTAATTCACTGCAGCATCCCTTTAAATATTGAGTGAGAAATAACCTATTACTCAAAGAACTTTACTTCTCACAATATTTTATACAATAGACAGCTCTCCGTTGCATGGTACCAATTAAGTTGTTATTCTGACACATATTGTCCAGTGCCTTTAATGTTTTCTTTCGTGAAGTTGTGTACAAGTCGTGCCTGATATTGGAGTCCAGGCTCTGTTGATATTTGTAAACGTTGTCTTCACTATTATTGTGATATAGTGTGTTATATTGTGCTATATTGCATAGTGTAACGTGAAAAACATTAGTTTATGTAGTCAAGAAAACCAGACCATCAATGTTAATTAAAACTAATAATGAAAAAAAAATATATATTAAAAAATAGGCGACACTGACACTGTGTTACTAATTAACACTTTCAATTAAAACAACATTTGTTGCTCTGTAATTACATAGAAATGGTCCTGCATGACCTATTAAATAAACCTAACAAGCAGTTTTTTGTGTGTGTTTTTTAACGAAAAGGTAACATCAAGAAACGCTCCCGCTACAAAAATACCCCAACTATTAGCCCGCTATATAAATACCCCGCTATATAAATACCCCTTCCCCGACTGACACGATCGACCCAAGGGTGATGGAAATACTTGTACAGTAATCAACATTGAACCTATGATAATATTGTCAAGGTATAGCAAGCTTCTATTTGGGTCTAGTGTAACAAGATACAGGTCTCGTTACAACAACACTTTCAATGTTCTGGGGTGTTTTTCTTTTACTGGACGGGGTATAAGTGGATTTTATTCAATTGGTTTCCATAAGTCCCTTTGCGCTGAATTATGCTATGATATGTAATACTGAATACTGAACTGTGCTTCTAACTTGGATAGGTGGTTTTTTTAACTGGCTCTCTGCTTTGACTCTACATGATATCTAATATCGAATACTGAACTGCGCTTTAGCACAGGGATAGGTAGTTTTATTTTAACCGGCTGTCTGCTTTGAATTATGCTACATATCTGATACCGAACCTTGAACTGCGATTTGTACGGGTAATGATGGGGGGGGGGGGGGGTCTATTAGTCGTCCCTCTGCTTTGAATTATGCTATGATATATAATACTGAATACTGAACTGCGATTTATAAGGGGGGTAATGTATTTTTTATTTGAATCGGCTGTCTGCTTTGAATTATGATATCTAATACCGAACAATGAACTGTGCTTTATACAGGGTAACGTATTTTTATTTTATCTCGACTCTCTGCTTTGAATTATGCTATGATACCTGATACCGAATACTGAACTGGGATTTAAACGGGGACGGGGTTATTACCAATTAGGCACCCGTTTGATAGACGTGGTTTATTCCAGTGCCTCAGTATCGACTATGTGTCCATTAGGGTAATCTCGTAGTTGTTCGTGATAGTTTATAAATGAAGACGGCATTATGGAACTGCATGCTAGCTGCATCCCGTGTATGAACTACCCATCATCGGTGTGTATGTTTTTTTCTTTCAGTTTTGGGAATTTTGAAGTGTTTTCGTGGTGGGCTCTTCGAGATGTCTGCTTCCGCATATATATCCTTAGGCAAAGAAACACCCCCCCTTTCCCCCTTACGACGACCCCCCCCCCCATTCCTTTTTATTTGTCCACTATAATCTCAATAGATCTTGACGTATTGGAGAGCAGAAGTGCCACAACAGAATGGAAAATGAGAGCCTTTTCTTTTCATGTTTTTACCATGTGGAGAATCAAATAGCTGAGGTCGTTCCTGACGTCACAGGGCGAACCTTGCACGCAGAGATAATTACACAAACTATTAATTCATTTGAAATGAAGCCCCAGGATGTTCGATAAATGTTTGATACAAATAAAATAAGTCCATGTGTTGGGGCACAGACAGTCGTATCCCCGGGGTGGGGGTGGTGGAATTGTTTAAAATAAAAGAGACACACACAAAGTTAAATGCAATGGATGTTATTCGTTTGCTCAATATAATTGTTAGAACATAAAAACAGTACTTGTTAGCCATCAATGGAGACAGTACAAAACATTGTGAGAAACGGCTCCGTCTGAAGTAACGTCGTTTTCGAGAAAGAAGTTATTTCTAACTTAAATGTTTGAACTTGGTTTCAATACCTCAGAATTCGGCCATTTTTAGTTTCTTCTATTGTGCCTAACCGCACACAAAGCATACACTTACTAGCTGCTGTTTTCTCACAAGTGCGAGGAACAAAATTCAATTTAATTTCCACTTTTCAATTTTAATCCATGTTTTTTTACAGAAACTGTTAAGGGAACAAAATTCTATTTCGATAACTTTGACTCCACAACAACACTGTCTCTTTAACCTATTTTCAGCCATACCGGAGCAAACTATTAAACACTTTTAAATACGTTTGGTGCGCACGGTGGTCTTGAAAACGTTACCATAGCAACGCTGCTCTCCTCCCGGATGAAGAGAAGAGGCAAGTGGGAGACAAGAAGAGAAGGGTAGAGTGGGAAGGAATATCTTGTAAGTAGGAGCAGGACTATCGACGCAACTCCAAATAGCTTGATTCAATTCGACTCGATTCAATAAACACTAAAACTTTCAACGCTACTTGTCACGTTCTGACAAATTGCAGAGAAAAGAAACACAAAACTGATGTGGCGTATTTTTTAGTATAGGAGTTATATACGGTGAATAGTGTCACATCGACCTGACATGTTCAGTTATGTGATCAAATTAGTAGGTAGGCAATAGACATATACATCACTTGTTTGGACTTTTACTCAGTGGAACAAAATGTATCCACATAATGTTTTTTTTGTTTCTTCTTTTTCTTGCTAAACTAGGTCCTCACAGGGGAATTCTTTAGAAAAGGGATTAACTTAGAAGAACAACGCTAGCAAATTTCAACCATGTGTGCATATGGAGGACAGTCCTCATTTTGCTTTCGTGCACAAAAGCAATGGGGTGTCTCTAAAACAATGAGTTCAAACAATGGGAGAACATGGGGTGTTGTCCTCGGTTTACACCATTTACAAAATGTATGTATATATGACTTAACTTGAACTTGTTTGTATTGTGTTTTGTTGCGTTTTGTTGTTTTGTTTTGTGTAGTGCTGTTATTTGGCTTTCGACAAAGACTCCGCTGTGTCGCAATGTCAGGCAATAATATCCGTCAATTTTGTAAGCAGTTTGCAACAGCTAGTTCGCTTGTCTTTATGTCATCAACTCATTATTAAATCAACCTAATTAAAGGCAGTGGACACTATTGGTAATTAGTCAAAATAATTATCATCATAAAATCTTTCTTGATTACGAGTAATGAGGAGAGGTTGATAGTATAAAACATTGTGAGAAACAGCTCCCTCTGAAGTGACATAGTTTTTGAGAAAGAAGTAATTTTCCACGAATTTGATTTCGAGACCTCAAGTTTAGAATTTGAGGTCTCGAAATCAAGCATCAGAAAGCCCACAACTTCGTGTGACAAGGGTGTTTTTTCTTTCATTATTATCTCGCAACTTCGATGACCGATTGAGCTCAAATTTTCACAGGTTTGTTATTTTATGCATTATGTTGAGATACACCAACTGTGAAGGCTAGTCTTTGACAATTGCCAATAGTGTCCACTGCCTTTAATTTAGCGTCAACTTGACTAAAGGCGACCGTAGAATTGACTTAACGGGACGGTACCGTCCAAAAAGCGACCTTTGGGCCTATACGCAGTGCAAGTTTAGCATAGACTGAGACAACATCGTCCCGGCTAGAGCACGGTAACCAAAGACGGGAGACAAATCTGCCCTTTTCTTTCAAAGTACGGTCGTCTTCCCCTCCTAGCCCTCTGCCAATCGCCGGGAAATGATTTTTACAGCAGGGCTACTTTGCAATTGGAGAGGTTGACAAACAGAAAGGCGAACATGGCGGGTGGGGGTTTAGTTGACTGTGAATGCACAATGTCCGTGCATACGCAATGCCATAATGCAGGATTTGCTAATTGGGCCAACACTGGTCACAAATCCATGGTTTGACGTAGGTGAACTTTAATTAGGACAAAATATTGAAGGGTTGTCATGGGGGGGGGGTACAAAATCACATCCACCAGCCTAAAATTTTGGTATGTTTGGGGAGATTAATTGACGATTTCAAGGCTACAAATTGAACCCATTATAATTATTGTTAGGCAAGGATGTTTCAAAACTGTCAACACTTAAAGAAGTTGTTTTCATTTATATAAAAAAATCTTTGAAACTCGAGCAGTTTGTGTGAAAGAAATGTGCTAAAATACAAAGTAGATTCTTCTGTTTTAATACTTATAAAAACTGTAAACCTTGTTGCGTCTGTAAAGCCATTGGACACTTTCGGTAAACAGTAATGTCCAAGGCCCACACTTCGTGTATCACAACCTATATATAAAATAACAAACCTGTGAAAATTGAGGCTCAATCGCTCATCGGAGTCGGGAGAAACACCCTTGTTTCCGCACGTTTGGCCGTGTCATGACGTGTGTTTCAAATAAATCCGTAATTCTCGATATCGAGAATTTATATTGTTTTAATGTTTTCTCAATAAGTAAAGCATTTCATGGAATACTATTTCAAGTATTTAACCATTACCTTCTGTAAACCCTGTAAGTGATTTTTAAATCTGTGAACTTTAAAAAAAAATTATGTGCCGAAAGTGTCCAGTGCCTTAAAGGAACACGTTGCCTTGGATCGGACGAGTTGGTCTATAAAAAAGCGTTTGTAACCGTTTGTTATAAAATGCATATGGTTGGAAAGATGCTTTAAAAGTAGAATATAATGATCCACACAAGTATCACTCGAAATTGCGTGGTTTTCCTTTTACTGTGCAAACTAACACGGTCGGCCATTTATGGGAGTCAAAAATTTGACTCCCATAAATGGCCGACTGTGTTAGTCGACGAGGTAAAAGGAAAACCGTGCAATTTCGAGGCATGTTTGTGTGGATCATTGTATTCTACTTTTACAGCATGTTTCTACCCATATACATTTTATAACAAACGCTTTTCAAAGGCCAACTCGACCGATCCAAGGCAACGTGTTCCTTTAAGGCCAAGCTCGGTGGTGACGTCTTCATACACGTGTACCTCTTCTCAATGCATTTTAGTCAGGTAACCTTAGACCCATGTCAAACTACGGTAATTAACAGGCAACCAGGTCCACGCAATCTCATTGAAGTAAAACCATTTACATTTTGAATATCACATAATATTTTTTGGGGGGGATCATAAGACACCGTTTGTAAAATCATGTGAATGTGATCCCGTGAACATGCATTCGATATGTTGCCTGTAAAAGTTGCATCGCTCCAACAGTGAAATCTTCTGTTGTATAAACCATGCGCAGATTGTGTACAAAGATAAAGATCGATCTTAGCCGCGTGTCAATCTTAATTGTTAAGAAAAGTGTGAAGACACAATACAAACCACCGTTGAAACAGACAACTCATCTTTAAATGAATCTTTGTGTTTTTGTGATATCCACTCCATACTCTGCCATGCTTGAGAGTCGAGACACTGACAGTAGGTAATGTGAATGCACTTTCAACTCTTCAAGAGGTGATGTACTTTATATGAAGTGAATTGAGTGGCACACAGTGCACCTAGACATTGTGTATTTAATGGGTATACCCATGATGTCATCAGGCAGGCAGTGCGTAATTCGTCCGCACCGTTTCTCGCTTTAGGTTGACGGATGGTGTTTATAGGCGCACCCCGTTTGAATTTAACAAGCGCGCAAGAGTTCATTTAGGACGTTAATATAAAACCCCGCCATTTTTGACAAATAGCAATGCTTGTCTTAATATACTAGTCATATATCGATGGATAAACGATAAACTGACTGATAGCAATCACACAGTCTTCCAGATAGTCTCAGAGATTGTATTTTACCATCCTTTGGGCGGACCAATTTACAAGACTAAATTAAAGCTCGTTTGTGTACAAGTCAAGGGGAAATTTCCATTGAAACAGCGGACCAGTCTATGTTGCAAAAAATCCAGCAGGTAATCCATCTTGCATTGGCCACTTCGAATTTAAGTTGTTTATCAAGCATTCTCTAGAAGTCAGGGGCAATGGGATGATTTTAACTAAATTCAAACGCAAATTTATTTAAAACAAGCTTGAACATGAAGTTACTAAACTGGCAGTGTGACGCACTGTATTGTTTTAAAGGCTGGGTATACCTTAGGTACTAAAATTGTCAAAGACCAGTCTCCTCACCTGGTGAGCACAACGTATGAATAAAATAACAAACCTGTAAGCATTTGGGCTTTATTGGTCAACGAAGTTGCAAGAATGAAGAAGTCAGCTATATTTCATGATAAAACGAAAACAGTTAGCAGACTCCGAAATCCGAATCATGAAAAAAAATGCAACTTCAAACGTTAGGCGAGATTTGGTGGCATGGGACCTTATAGATTACTTCGTGGGTGGGACCAGCGATTAATTATTATACACATCCGAATGCCGCTAGAGAAATCCAGGGGCACCGGAAGTTCGGTGTTCAAACTTTCAATCTTCCGCATGGGAGAACTGTTAAAGCGGTGAAGAAAGACAACCTCGTGCACTTTTGTTGATGTGTTCGAACCCGTGACCTTATGCATGCGCTCTAGAACATGCCTTTAAAGGCAGTGGACACTATTGGTAATTACTCAAAATAATTATTCGCATAAAACCTTACTTTGTATTCGAGTAATAGGAGAGGTTAATAGTATAAAACATTGTGAGAAACGGCTCCCTCTGAAGTGGCGTAGTTTTCGAGAAAGAAGTAATTTTCCACAAATTTGATTTCGAGACTTCAGATCAGAATTTGAGGTCTCGAAATCAAGCATCTGAAAGCACACAACTTCGTGTGACAAGGGTGTTTTTTCTTTCATTATTATCTCGCAACTGTGACGACGACCAAATGAGCTCAAATTTTCACAGGTTTGTTATTTTTATGCATATGTTGAGATACACCAAGTGGGAAGACTGGTCTTTGACAATTACCAATAGTGTCCAGTGTCTTTAACGACCAAAGTTGACCGGTGACGAGAGGCTATTCCTTCTGCTGTTGTTCTTTTAATACGTTTTAAATCTCTCTACTCTGACTGTAATTCATAATTATGACAATAATAATGGACATTTGTAGTGTGCCATAATGTCAGAGTGCGCAAAGAAAAGAACCCTAGTTAATGACGGTACTTTAAGCTATGATTGAACAAATGACTTTTCATTTTGGTCTTGGAGCTGTAGATAGTTTCTACTAGTCTAAGGTTCAGTGGGAGTAATGTTTTTTCATGATTCTCATTTTTAAAGAAAATGGACACTTTTGGTAATTGTCAAAGACCAGTTTTCTCACTTGGTGTATCTCAACATATGCATAAAATAACAAACCTGTGAAAATTTGAGCTCGATTGGTCGTTGGAGTTGCGAGATAACTATGAAAGAAAAAACACCCTTATCACACAAAGTTGTGTGCGTTCACATGCTTGATTTCGAGACCTCAAATTCTAAACTTGAGGTCTCGAAATCAAATTCGTGGAAAATTACTTCTTTCTGGAAAACTACGGCACTTCAGAGGGAGCTGTTTCTCACAAAGTTGTATACTATCAACCTCTCCCCATTACTCAGTACCAAGTGAGGTTTTATGCTGATAAGTATTTTGAGTAATTACCAATATAAGTGTCCACTGCCTTTAAGAAACATTACCATTATGTTAAACAGCCGTTGTGATTATTTGTATTCTGTATAAAGATCTTTGAGAAAATCCATAATAATTTAGCAGTGGTTGGGTTCGTAAACAATTATTTAAAGGCAGTGGACACTATTGGTAATAGGCCTACTCAAAATAATTATTAGCATAAAACCTTTCTTGGTGACGAATAATGGAGAGAGGTTGATGGTATAAAACATTGTGCGAAATGGCTCTCTCTGAAGTGTCATAGTTTTCGAGAAAGAAGTAATATTCCACGAATTTGATTTCGAGACCTCAGATTTAGAATTTGATGTCTCGAAATCAACCATCTAAACATACACAACTTCGTGTGACAAGGGTGTTTTTTCTTTCATTATTATCTTGCAAGTTCGATGACCAATTGAGCTAAAGTTTTCACAGGTTTGTTATTTTATGCATGAAATTATGTTGAGATACACCAACTGTGAAGGCTAGTCTTTGACAATACTACCAATAGTGCCCACTGCCTTTAAACCGACTGGAAATGTTGTTTGGTGTATTATTTTGAATACAAATTCGCCTATCCTTATGATTGTCCCGTTGCTGGGGTACCCAAGGTTTAACGTAGAATGTGGATGTGATCCATGACTACACGGCAGTTACAGGTTGAGTTGCTTCTGACTGGCACACTCAGAACAAAAATCATTTATGGAGACCGCCAAAATTGGGGCTGTTGATCAGTTGTCTCTCTCTCTCTCTAGTCGACCGAGGTCGGAATCATGTTGAGGCTCGCCCATCCATGTCTTCCTCTCATTAGGTTGGGAAGATCAGCTGGAAGCACCCCGATGTCCCTAGCAACTACATCTGTATAGCTGAGCCTTTGTCTTCTCTGTTTCTCCTTCCATGTTTCGGTGACCAGGTGATAAGCTGGGAGACAGTTTTAAAACTCCTCTATTTATGGGCTCTCCTGGAAATCGTTGAGCCAGTCTGTTTGAAGGTGGCGTGGTTTGCAGTGGAATTACGTCACAATTATGATCATGATTAAAGATACTGGACACTATTGGTAACTGACCAATAATAAGCATAAAACTTACTTGGTGACAATCAATGGAGAGCTGTTGATTAAGTATAAAACATTGTGAGCAACAGCTCCCTCTGAAGTAAGGTTTTTTTTTTTTTTGAGAGGTACTTTGTCACTAAAAATACTTTAGCTGAAGCCTTTCATTAGACATCTGATCTGATAGCACACAATTGTAAAACAGGAGTGTTTTTTCTTTCATTTTTTCTTCCAACTTCGATAACCATTTCAGTCCAAACTTTCACAGGTTGGTTATTTTATGCATGTTGGACTTCATCAAGTGGGAATCCAGTGATATTTGACCGTTTCCAAAAGTGTTCTGTGCCTTTAATCTGACACATTCATGTTTAAAATAAAGCCACAAACCCATCTAATCAACCAATTTAAACATCAAAATGTTGTTATTCTTAAAATTCCAATATTCTCTTTACACGCAGCGGACTTCGGCCCGTTTGCAAGATACATCTGACCCCTCGATCAATGCAGTGTGTTCGAGGTTAAATATCCGTGACACCGATATCGATTCGTTTTCTATTTAAAGTGTGTACGAGGTTGAAAAACGACAGTGGCAATTTGTGTGTATAGAAACAAAGATATCTTGCCCAATCGCTGCCAAATGCTGGCTGCTTGACGATCGTCCAGGAAGTTTTTCACTCTTTGATGGTTGCATTATCGGATTAACTGAGGAATAAAGCAAACACCAGTAGTGTCAACACAATCGTGGATGTCATTGTGTGCCGAGAATGTAAATTTCTTCCGTGTAAATACTGATGTCTGGAATTCAAATTATTTTTACAAATACAAACTGCTGGGATTGGGGAAAACAAATTGCTTGAGCAGTTTTCTGTTAAAGACACTGGACACTATTGACAATTGTCAAAGACCAGTCTTTTCACTTGGTGTATCTCATGCATAAAATAACAAACCTCGGTCAATTATCTCGCAACTTGGACGACCAATTGAGCTCAAATTTTCACCGGTTTCTTATTTTATGCATATGTTGAGATATACCAAGTGAGAAGACTGGTCTTTGACAATTACCAATAGTGTCCAGTGAAGAAAGAACAAATTTTGAGATGTGTCCAATCCTTCGAACAAGAAGTTGATCACAAAATGTTCAACTTAATTCTTTCTTCCATTAAACTGTGTACATATTTTGCCTGCAGGAAGTCCATGCTCTGTAGCTCTTTTGTGAAATTACGTAGTCATAATCGATAGTGTCTAACATTAATGCACGGAATTGAGTGAAAAATAGCACTGGGGCCATAAAGTGTGATCAACCAAGTCTGTGACGTAGACCGTAACTGACGTGATGGGACAGTGTACGTTGAGCTCTGGTGACTTCGTGACGACAGTATAAAGTGACAGCGAAAACACTTGTTCGTTAAAGGGAAGTACACGTTTGGTAGTTGTCAAAGACCAGTCTTCTCACTTGGTGTATCTCAACATAAGCATAATAACAAGCCTGTGAAAATTTGGTCATAGTAGTTGCGAGAAAATGATGAGAGAAAAAAAAACCTTGTTGGACGAATTTGTGTGCTTTAAGATAGGAATAACAGACTTTAGAAATTACCTCTTTCTATGCTATACAGTGGGAGCCATTTCTCACAATGTTTTTTACTATCAACAATGCTTGCTACCCGTTGCTTGCAGTGCATGTTGTAATCAACCACATACATTAACTAACAAACGTGTAGAAGTTTGAGATCGACGATTGCCCCAAAAAAGGATTGCCCATTTTGCATGTTCACGATGCAAACAAAATATTAATAAAACGCTCACTGAGCGATAAACTCCAATCGTGAAATTGTATTATTTATTTCTCATCAAATGTGACATTTTAAACTGACAGAAATATGTCAATCTACTATCATCATCAGTAGACTGTGTTAGTTTTATGTAAATCTGTGATCTTCGCGATTTTTTTCTTCTTACCAAGTGTATAATGTTCCTTTAACTCTGTGTGGAGAAATGTGCCAAAAAGGTGACTAATCGGAAACTAAAGTGAAGAGCAAATCGTCCGTCGACGGTCCTCGATCCCTCATTAATTATTCAACCATTTATTCATAAAAACCTACGCACATCTTGGAAGGACTGACACGGTAGTTCCGTTGTTGTGTCGTTCCTGTAAACCCGATTCGTTTCCCGAAGTGAGTGTGTATTCTTGGCCATCACTTAAAGGACACGATTCAAGACGGTATTATGATTCGTAATCGATTGCTCGCTTCTTTTATAACACGAAATCTTACGCTACAACGATGACGACAATTTCGTCTTAAAGGGGAGTTAACGTCAGCGGCGTCAGGGGGGCATTGGTCCAAAGAAGGGAGTCAGGGGGTGGGGGTTTGCCGTTTGTCATTTGGGGGGGGGGGTCATGCTTTTGTTTTGGAAGGAGTCACCATCCTTGTATTGCATTTTGCTGTCGTAGGGGTCTCGCGGCCGCGGTTGCAATCTTTCGTATGATTTGTTTTGTTGTATATACAAAAACGCATTTCTTGTTTCTGTCTACCTTTTCTTTCTAGCATTATCGCATGTTCTCGTGGGGGGGGGGGGGGTCCACCACAGGGGTACTTGAACAACTGGATTTTTTAAAATTTATTTATTTGTTTATTATTTATTTGGGGGGCACGTACCTCCCCCCCCCCTGCCCCCTTCCACCCCCCCCCCCCCCCCGCCCTGGCTACGTCGCTGTACGTAGAATTATCAAATCTATATGTAAAAGCTAAATCTATAAGGGACGGGTTCCACTTCAATGTACAGCCCTTGGCCTGCTTATAGTTGATGGATGAGAGCTATTTTTACCAACTCTAAATGGTATATTGAAAGAAACGTACAGTTTGTAAATACTGACTTATGTAGAAACACGTGAATAAAAGTGTAAGACACTCATAACAAGTAACCTGCATTTGAGTTGACGAGTTTCAAAGGGTTTGTGAATAGTGCATTCCTCTTGATTGTTACGCTTAATTAGGTAGGCGTACTTCTCGGGGTGCAGAGAGTGCAAGATGTATTTTATAGAGCTTAAAACATACATCATGTTGGTGTAACTGTAGCCTGCTGCACGCCTCTCCAGGCACGAACAATGTGCATCTTTCCTGACAGTTTTGTTGCACCGTTCATTAATGTGGACACCACTTTAAATAAAGACAAGGTATACCGGAGAAAAGTAAAAAAGTTGATTGTGCTCTTTGATAAGAATACTTAGGAAAGGTCGATCAACCTGCTTCGTAGTTCAAATGTCTTCGCTCTTCTAGTCCGCTATCAGCACATCAGACGAGCACAGCTCATCAGCATATAGGTGAGTTTTACATTATTTTAACGAGGGTCTATAGTACGTCACTTCGTCAAAATACCACATACACTTATTTTCGGACCAATTTAAGATCTGTCGAGATCGTTAAGTACTGAAGAAAATAATGTAAAAACATAATATATAAATCTCCATGTATCTCTGTGTTTAAAGGTACGGTTTGGGGTAAAATAAAATCAGTTACATCCACTTGTTTTAAATGAACACATCATTGTGTTGAAACTAGACTTTGTTTCGCCAGTGGTCGCAAACTTAGAGAAGACGTTGTACAAAGTCAAGCTGTTTGCTCAAGGATTTTGAGAACCCCTGACCGAGTGACTCTCGCCTACAGGTCGCCGTACAACTTTTTAAAACGTCGGATCGCCAAAAAAATGCGCACAACAAATATGGAATCGGGTTAATCTCTGACTTTAAGAATTAACAGCGGCAATCGAAATCTTTAATGTGGGCTTTCGAAAAATAGTGAATGTTTTCTATATCATGATAAATTTACGATAGTGTTGTAATCTGAACATCACGAGTCTATTACAGAGCATATGGACAGTATAAGCATATGTTGACATTGACTGTTAACAATGTTGACTGTTTACATATCGATTTCAACCATTGAATATTTACTCAGATATTAAACCAATACACAAGGCCTGCATAACCCAAAAATGCATATATTGTGTACCAAAAGCGTGCTGATTCTACTTCAGATATTAAAGGGCATTAGGCCTATGTCATTCGTTTATCAGTTGTTAATCAAACTTCAGTTTTTGTCCGGAAATGTCGACCTTGTTGATGTGTTTAGTTCCCGATATAGGCCTACTTAACTAGTGGTGGGCCGGTCGTGGCTGTTGGATTGCGGACCTCGAATCGAACGATGGTGAAACATGAAAACGCAAATCTTTTTCTCGCACACTAAGTGTATACGCGTAAAACCGTATAGTCTTGGTGCAAGACGTTTCTCGTTTTCCTTTCACGCACACCGCGGCCAATTCACCAACAGCGCCCGCACCGACTCACCTGACTTAGTCCACACAACGCCCCGCACCAAGACTAGTAAAACCGGACTACATGTCCCTATACTCTTAACCTTTTTTGCAACAGCTCTCATTGGTTTTGTACACGTTTTCCAACCGTGTCCTCGTTTGTTAGGTCCCCGGTTTGAATGTGTATATGTACCTACAGGATACTGGCCAATGAGCAACCTTCGTTTTAGCCTGAACGTCTGACGTCAAACTTCGAGGCTCTTGACTGCCGCCTGATATCGGCAATAAATATAAGAACTCGGCATTTGCTGTCAGATGTACTTCCACTGCCACATGTCATAACATTTTGTGTCCGGCACATTAAACCGGAGGTCGTTGGTTCAAATCCAACTTTAATCATTTGTTTTTCTTCGTTCAACACAAAATTATTTCAAATTTACCCATATCGTTTCCCTCATGGTTTATGAAATGATACTTAAAAATATTAAGCCTACCTCTTTATAGTATAAATAATGTATAATAAAAACAAACAGCTTCACTGAATAATTTAGCCCTGTTAGATTAGCCTGTATTTATGATTACCTTCTACGGCAGGTGTTCGATCGGCCGCCCCAGCGGTTGAAATTTACTCTGGGTTGCTGGCCTTAACGTTTGTGAACCGCTGAACGCTTTAAAGGGTAACTCGTTGCCGCAAGTGACCGGCTGCACTCTATGAACACAATCGGGTGTGCAGTTACACAGGTTACCTTTCGTTCATTCCAACGGCTTATGTAGAATTCCACTGGACACTGGTTAAAAACCAATTTCATAGTCGAGCTGCTTAAGCAGAAAATATTGCTTACTATTTTTCTGCTGAGCAAAACTAGGCAGGACACGGAGATTATATGTAAACATGTCAAATTGTGTTTTAGCTGGTAACCGTATTTTGGTCATAGTTTTGTTTCGTCTAACATCTGTGCATACTTGATGACATTTGCCCAGGTCGGAGTCTTCACATTTTGGTTAAAGCCATTATACACTTTCGGTACAGAAACAAAATTGAAAGTTCACAGATTTACAAATAATTAACAGAAGGTAGGGGTGAAAGACTTATCTTGAAATATTATTCCATAAAATGCTTTACTTTTTGAGAAAACATTAAAAACAATATCATAGCCTTCATTGGCTTCCTTATCATAAGCTGTTGCCATAACACCAAATCTTATGTCATACTGATCTGCACTTTTGTTGCAATATCCAGCAAATTTAAGTCTCCTCTTGCCGGGATTTTACTCTTCCTTACTGTATAGATGACCTTCAAATTGACATTGTTTTTCAGAAAGCCCGCCCTGCCAGTAATTGCATAATTCAAAGGGTTTGACACAAAACACTTGACGGCTATTGACTGTCACAAAACAAAGTCAAAACCTGTTTGCACCTTTCCAAATTAATTTCCCGTTCGTTTAACACTGACACCTGCATTCTACGTGTTGTAAATCCGGTGTGGGATCGACCACTGAGAAATCAAACAGTCTTTGTGAATATTGATCAGCTGTCTTGTTTTGTGTGGATGGGAAGAGACTCTTTAAAAATTAATGGAAGAACTGTACACTGAAAAGGGCGTTTCAGTTAATAGCTGAAAAAGGTTTACTGCCAACTTCACCTGTGACTTAAGCTATTTATTCCTGTCATATTATCCGTACGTCAGTGTCGTCATGTGACAAGAAGTAAAGTTGTTTACGCTAGAGACATGGAGGTTAAAGCTTTTTAGAGAATGGATATTTTGGTTACGCGGGCAGAAAGTGCTCGCGGATCTAATGGAAAATAAAAATTAGTCGAAACAAGGCCTGGATACCATGTCTTGTAAAATGGAAAACGTAAGGCCTGGATACCATGTCTTGTAAAATTTAAAACGTAAGGCCTGTATACCATTTCTTGTAAAAAATAATAGAAAACGTAATGCCCGGATTTTTTGTACCATTTCTCGTAAATAGAAAACGTTAAGCCGGGATAACAGTTCTTGTCAAATGGAAAACGTAAGGCTGAGTACAATTTCTTGTAAAAATTGAACGCAAGGTCTATAATTTTATACTGTTTCTTTTAAAATGGAAAACGTAAAGTCTGGATACCAATTGTCAAAATTTAAACACAAGGCGCGGATACCATTTCTTGTAAACTGGAAAACGTAAAGGCCAGGATACCATGTCGTTTCAAATAAAAAAACGTAAGGCCTGGATACCATTTATTGTATAATGGAAAAGGTCAAGTCTGGATACCATTCTTGTAAAATGGAAAACGTAAGGCCTGGATACCATGTCTTGTAAAATGGAAAACGTAATGCCTGGGTACCATTTCTTGTATACTGGAAAAGGTCAAGTCTGGATACCATTCTTGTAAAATTTAAAACGTAAAGCCTGGATACCATGTCTTGTCAAATGGAAAACGTAAGGCCTGGATACCATTTCTTGTATACTGGAAAACGTAAGGCCTGGATACCATGTCTTGTCAAATGGAAAACGTAAGGCCTGGATACCATGTCTTGTAAAATGGAAAACGTAAGGCCTGGAAACCATGTCTTGTCAAATGGAAAATGTAAGGCCTGGATACCATGTCTTGTCAAATGGAAAACGTAAAGCCTGGAAACCATGTCTTGTCAAATGGAAAACGTAAGGCCTGGATACCATGTCTTGTATAATTGAAAAGGTCAAGTCTGGATACCATTCTTGTATAATTCAAACATAAAGCCTGGATACCAATTGTCTTGTAAAATGGAAAATGTAACGCCTGAATACAATTTGTCAAATTTAAAATTCTTGTAAATTAAAATAGCGGCACAAAACCCCTTTTTCGCACAAAGAACAGCCTCAAAGACTTCTCAGCAAGAATTCTGATCCGTGATGTTTTCAAACCTCTAATTCTGCCGACAAATGGATGAGTTTGTCGGTTGAGACCTCGGTGTGTGCCGTAATTTCTTATCCATTCATTCTGAGCACGAGTTGCTTTGCCTGACATTTGAAGCTAAAGCTCCGATGGGCTGTCTGTTTATTACGATTGCCACTTTAAAGACGTGCTCCCGCGGCCGCAGTGTGGTCCAATAATTGTATTAAAGGCAGTGGACACTATTGGTAATTACTCAAAATAATTATTAGCATAAAACCTTTCTTGGTGACGAGTAATAGGGAGAGGTTGATGGTATAAAACATTGTGAGAAACGGCACCCTCTGAAGTGCCATAGTTTTCGAGAAAGAAGTAATTTTACACGAATTTGATTTCGAGACCTCAGATTTAGAACTTGGAGGTCTCGAAATCAACCATCTAAACGCACACACCTTCGTGCGACAAGGGTGTTTTTTTCTTTCATTCATATCTCGCAAGTTCGATGACCGATTGAGCTCAAATTTTCACAGGTTTGTTATTTTATGCATATGTTGAGATACACCAACTGTGGAGGCTAGTCGTTGACAGTTACCAATAGTGTCCACTGCCTTTAAAGGGAATTAAAAACAAGTGTTCTTATTATTGTACAATGATAATCCATTTATTACAGTCTAATTATATTGACTTGCCGGCAATGCCTTTGAAGTATCCACACCTTTTTGGGGACACGGGGTGGGGCGTAGCTAGGGCTTTTTCGGGGCACTTGGTAGACGAGACAGGCATGGCTTTTCATTTGGGGAGGAGCTGAAGTGGTAGTGTGGTGTTTTTGTTTTAAATTAATACAGTATTAGGAACATTTCAGGGTCTTTTTCAAACCGTATTAATATGCAGACTCACACAGGGACCTATATAGCTATTTACGTTTTAAACGTTTGATCACATTTTGGGAGGAGACTTGGCAGTTGTAGCCTAACATTCCCGGTGTACCCTCTGGCTATACGCTGTCCACTAAGTCACAAGTTAGAAATTTGCTTTAAAATGTCACCAAAATGTGAGACCTGTATGCATAATTAATGTCCCATAATTCTGTTTGTCTAGTCTGTCTTGTGTTTTCTCACTTCCTGTATAGTATTTTATGTTGTTTGTCTGTCCATAGGTTAAGGCACAAAAGCCTCTGCTTCACCCTAACCTAATTGTTGTCCTACTTTAAAAGCTTCCTAATAAATAACTATCTAAATCATTGTAAACTTTCATATCCTAATAGTAAGTAATACTGTAAACTACTCATAATTTGAATATATTTATAAAACTTTGTAAAATGTGTAAGTTCAAATGTAGGGCAGCAATGAAATAAATGTGTGCAAATACAAATAAATGCGCACGACGAGCGCGCAAAGAATTTCAGGTGAAATTCGAGTCAAAGCAGCACCGCCGGCAAGCTGATTTGGAAGCAAGATTGCCGTACACAATCATGGCCCTTTTCGAAACCACGGCTTCGGCTTTGGATTTGGCTTCAGGCCCCGTTCTCTCGTCTGAAGCCCTGGGCGCATACACGCAAAACACGACCAATTGTCAAAACAACCGCGGAGCCAAGCTAGCCTGAGCCGAATCCAAAGCCAAATCTATAGTCGTTTCGAAAACATGCATTTATAAAACCTGTATCTTGACAGCTTGATCCTGTAATACTAATTGTAACTGTCTCGTTTTCCCGAGATGCATTGTGGTATCTTTTGAATGGCGCTGGTGCATGAACATTTCTCATTATTTTATACATGATATAAGCCTCCGGAATAATGTGTCTCAGATAGTTATTTTTAACCTAATGTATGGGCATGCCTCTTTAATCTGATACCATTTTAGACCTACATTTTAATTTAAATTCTGCTGTGTTTGGAACAACATTCCGCACCCTTTTGATGTTGTCCTGTTGGCATCCAATGCGTATCTTCTTCAACCCTATTTTTCTTCTATCTGCTGAAACACCCCTCAATGCGAATGCACAGTAAAAAACAAACGCCACGATCCCACGTCACATGTACAATGTTCAATATGGCCCTCGGTGAAAACTCTCATATCACTTAACCGGTGACATTTTGTTTTCATCTAACGTAGAGCCCCGAGGTATCTCGGGAAAAAGACCCACCCGTTATGCCGTACATCTGCGTTAAAGGCACAGGACATACTTGGTAATTGTCAAAGACCAGGGCCCAATTTCATAGAGCTGCTAAGCACACAAATTTGCTTAGAAATGAAGTGTCTACCTTGATAAAAACAGGATTACAAACCATATTTCCAGTCAGTATGAACAAACAACAGCTGAATACCAGTAACAAGCAATATGCAACAAATGGAAATTTGGTTGATAGGCCTGTTTTTACCAAGGAAGAAAATGCTTAGGCAGCTCTATGAAATTGGGCCCTGTATTCTCACTTGGTGTATCATTCCCAACATTGTGCATAAAGTATAACGAACCTGTAGTTGTTTTGGCTCGATTGACCATTTGAGGTTGCAAGGGAATGAGAAAAAACACTTGTTGCACAAACTTTTGTGCTTTGAGGTGCATAATAAAAGGCTTTTTTAGCTAAAGAAACTATTATTTGACTGGAAAAATGACCTCTTTTTCAAAATTAACAACGTTACTTCAGAGGGAGCCATTTCTCACAATGTTTTATAGTACAGTGCGTTTAATGTGAAGAAGAAACCACTAATCAGACATCTTGCACTCACGGGCTCAAAATGATGCTTAATGCCCAAGATGAGTAAAAGACGTGTATCACTTATCCCAAAATAGTGCATAATTGACACTTGCAATAGACCCGACGACCCGGCCGTGGACGATTATGCTCAATTGCGTTGGATTACCAAGTCGGTTTGGTTTCGTGTCACACTCACTTACCCGTTCTCCAAAGTATGACAAGCCAAACTGCAAACAACCTCGAACTCAAGGTGATTTAAATATTCACTATTATTTGTAAACTTCAAAATAAACGTTAACTGTCTGATATTGGCCGCCAGGCACAAACCCCGAAGCTTGAATTTCCCGACGTCAGAAATAATGCAAAACTTGTAAAAAAAAATCATTTCGCGCACAGTCATGTAAACTTTCTAAATTCGTTTGCTTGTACATTATTTTTGAGTGGCAGTTAAAAAAAACTCATTTCATCCAAACACGACCGGGCAATGCATCTACAAAAACCGATGGTTCTAACTACTATGCAGTTGGACTTAAATTCATATTACCGCTGCAGGAGTGCTTGCCCTGACGGGTAATTGATGTGTCTATTATATTATAGGCTCTATAGTGCACTTAATTAGCAGCCTGTAGATTTCCAATGCATGTTTTATAATCTCAAGGCTGTCTTAAAGGGATAAGGTTTAAAAAAACACCTCATTGTTACATTTTAGTATTAAAGATGACTGATTATTCCTAATAAATAATTTCCTCTAAAAAAATGAAGTATCTGAAATCCTATTTAAAACCGCAACAGCTGAGTACGGATCCAAAAGGAAGGAGGTTATCAAACAGAGCCTTTACAATGAAGTTTATACACCCGTAAACGTGAGGTAATAGAAAACTGAATGTTTTTCTCCCCACAAAAAAGAATGCATCACAAAGGTGAAGTGTGTACAGCCCTTAGCTCAACCAAACCATCTTCCTCCAAGACCAACTTCCCATGCATTCCTTGTTTAGCAGATTGAACAAGTTGCCAGACAAAACACGGGGCGTAGTTGGCTTAGTGATTACCTGCTCGTGTTATTCTAGCATCTTGAGGAATGCATATTCGGGTGCGTTCGTTTGGCTCCCCCGGGTCGACCCCGGTCTGCCCCGGTACGTTCGAATAGCTTTGACGGGGCTCACCCGGGTCAGCCCGTGACCGGATCGGTGCATACCGTCACCACGAGAGGGCGAGTGTGGTCGTTCGATTAGCTCTTGTAAGGGGCTCACCGGGGTGAGCACCGCGGGGTGTAGACCCAGGGAAGCGAAACGAACGCACCCTATGGATCCCGAGTCGAACATAGAGGTGTAGTTCATGTTCCCGTGTCACTACTTGTTTATCCAATGAAATCATCGCAACCACGGCGCGCGGCAGCCGTGCCACTTTATCGGCTTATTCAACTTTGACCCCGATGCCTGGTAGTCAGCAGCAGCATGCAGCGAGCTAGTGAAAATCGATGCTAAAACGTAACACGTCCGAAGTATATATGCAGCAGTACACCGGTGTGTGTGCGCGGAAGCAACATAATTCATGTTCAAAAAGCTGATCAAACTGCTCAAGACAGCCAGAAAGTGTACGGCGGAGAACAGCATTGTCAGACTATTGAAGAAAATGTAAGTTATTTTGCATAGAGTTCGTCAATAAGTAGTCAATAGTTGGTACAGTAGTCATGACTATATAAACTATAGGCATGATCGAGTTCAGCCCAGGTTGGACTCCTCCGTTGCAGGCAACTGACGTCCTACCAGGGCTAGATCGAGTTGTGTCTTGGATAACTTTTTTGTGAACTTATTTGTTATGACAATGACCGCATGCACATCATCATCAGGAAAAGTTTCCGTATGACGCCACCACTTTTTCATTCGATATGAAATAATATAGTATCTAATTTACCTCAATGAGATATCCCTTTTTGTAAAAATGAGTGAAAAAGTGGTGGCGCCATACGGAAAGTTATCCCATCATCATCTGATCATGGCGATTGTGTGGTTGAACTAGCACCACTTGTGCTACTATTTACTAACTACACCGTACTAGCCTTGGGCCACACATTGGGGCGAAACGATTGCCAGCTAAATTGTTTTCAAAACATTATTATAAGATGACACCCAAACGACAGAGTTAATGTGCTCTGTACATTATGAGTGCTCATGAGTCATGATTATATAACTTAATAATTAGCAGCAATGACTAAAATGAGTTTCTACTTGCACCATTGCTTTGTACAAAAGTTGTTGCGATAATAATGTAACCCTCCACTTGCCGTCAGAGGAAAGTTATTTTTATGGGCAAGTAGAGAAGAGAAGTACAAGTAGTCCCTTGGCTTTTACGTCCTGTCTTATGGACCCTTGCAAGTATACAAACATACAAGTACTAGTAGGAGTAAAAGAGCTATAGTACCCAGTACAGCGTCTGTAAAGTGACAACTGGGGAATAAATCATACAAAAAAGGGTGTTTCTATTAGAAAAATTATTGGATAACTTTCCGTATGGCGCCACCACTTTTTCACTCATTTTTACGAAAAGGGATATCTCATTGAGGTAAATTAGATACTATATTTATTTCATATCGAATGACAAAGTGGTGGCGCCATACGGAAACTTTTCCAAATTATTTCACTTCTTGTAAGTTGTAGTAGGTACTAGGGCTCAGGGCCCCTCTTCTTAAAGTACTCCTAGAACTTGGCCCCTTAGGCTTAGCACATCTTTTTGGTGAGCTGTTGATGGCTCTCTTTTAACATCAGTCTCATCACAGTCACCATTATAGAATGGCGACTATGATGAGACTGATGTTAAAAGAGAGTAATTATTTAACAGCTCACCAAGTAAGTTGGGCTTCCCTACTACTACACTAGTACTAGAACTATGAGGTTTTTTCCGCTATAGCGAACCAAACCTCATAGTTCTAGGAGTAAGGGCCAAGAAGTGTATTGGCAGCAAATCAGGGCTAACAAAACAGTATACAGTAGATATAGCCTGCATAGAGTAAGATATTATTTACATGCAGTATAAAATTTTATTACATGCAATGTTCAAAAATTGCTCGCGAGAAGTCCAGTCTCACTTTATTAACACGGTGTTACAGGTAGCATTATGACTGTCTATTGTCTGAAATGGTTAAAGTTCTATAATCATATTGCTTTTTTATGGCAACTTGTTTTTCAGTCAATCCCGGTCCGGACAATTCTGATGCTGGAAGCACAGCAGGAACCTTGATGATGTGGTCTAACTGAGCAAATCGCAAAAGTATCAAGGCATTAAAGTGAGCATTCCACAGACGAAAGAAAAAATTCTGCCGCACAAAGAAAACCAAAAAACCAAAAATGTCCTCCGAGGGGACCTTGAAAATGCAGAGAATAACTCAATTCCACACAACTAGAACAGTTTGTTTTGTGTGCCAAAAGCTCACCGATTCCAAAAGTGGGAGCAGTGTTTTTTCGTGCCGGGGTCGCCTTGACATACGAGAGTGTTTAAAGAAGTATGTATGCCTAGATGTTACGGGGGAGGCTTGGATCTGTCGCTGTTGCAAATTGAGACTGCAATCGATGAAGAAGAAAGTTGACGAGTTTAGAAAGTCTGTCTTGGACGGTCAGCGCAATTTCCGACAGCAGGAACTGAGCAATCAGAGTGCCGGCATCAGAAAGGTATGTATTTTGAAGCGGATTGATTTAAGTAAGGAAATATTTAAGTATAAGAACTAAGCCTGTGTGACTAGTGTCAAAGTCATGACTATATTGGTTGCTTAGTTGTGTTGTGACTATCGTTTTTAAACTACTTGTCCTTGGTTAAACAAGCTGCAATGACTGCCACAAAAAGAGATGGGACTTCCTGCTCGGTGGACAATCTGTCATCAGTCATGTCAGTGACACATTCCAACCCTGCAATCCTTTTTTCTGTGAATTTTGCTGCACTATCAGCAAAACAATATGCCTCATGACTAGTCGGAAGTCGCAACTTTTTGAGGCGTGACTGGTTGATTAGTAAAATTCACTAGACACTCGGGCTTGAAGGCACAGGAAACAATTGTTAATTACTCAAAGTAATTGTTCACATAAAAATTCACTTGTTAAAGAGCAATGGAGAGCTGTTGGTACAGTGTGAGAAACAGCCCCCTCTTAGTAAATTACATTTTGAGGTCTCAAAATCAAACGTCTGAAAGCAAACAATTTCATGTGACAAGGGTGTTTTTTCTTCCATTGCTGTCTCGCAACTTTGATGACCAATTGAGTTAAATTTTTCACAGATTTATAATTTTTTGTATTTGTAGAGATACACCAAATGCGAAGTCTGGTCTTTGACAATTACCAAAGGTGTCCAGTACCTTTCTGGAAAGTACTACCTCAGCCAGTGCTTATCGAACATCAAATGTAACTTTACACCCAGAAACTTGTCTAAATTCCAGATTCAATTACATGTAGTCGCAGTTCCCACTGTGCAGGGTTCAAACTGATTTCTTTTGCATTATTAAGGATAGTTCTAAAGAGACCGTGTCACATTCTTATGACAGGCCTGTTAGCTTCATTTTTGAAAGGGCACCAAGGCGTTTTCCACTAAAGTAAAGGGCACCCTATGAGGAAATTGTAAATTTCTAGAAATTCTAGTGGAGCATTTCATGGGCACCAAGGCAATGACCAGTGAACATGGAGGCACTGCCTTTTAGTTGCCTTTGTGAAACTATCAACCATAATTAGACCTATGAGATGTATGACAGTGGCCTTTTTTATACCAGTTTCATCATTTCCATATTCATAAAACTTTAATGACAAACAATTGTGTTTGCTACATACAGAATCTGGAGGTCATTGCTGTCTCTGGAACACAACCTATTGACAAAATGGCAAAGGAATCAAAGGACGAGGGAAAATCACTATCGCCCCAGTATAAACCAACGTTTAGAACCATCTTTCCCAAATCTGAGCCAGTCACCAAAGCACACCAGCAAGAGGACTCTACACAGGATGGCTCAACGGGCCAGATTGCTGAGTGTCCCCCTAAAGAAGATGAACCTATTAATGCTGTGGATCATTGCTACGCCTTGAAGAAGGGACAAAAGAAAGAGTTCACTCCAGCGAAAGAGGTCCAATTGTTACAGGGGGTGCTGGTGAGAAAACCGACCCTAATAGACAGGGCACAGTACCACTGCCTACTGAGTGCCATGCAAAGTAAATCGACGGACATTATTACCACAGAACTTTTGAGAATCCCTGCTCTACGACAGAGCTTCTTGGACGGGTTGTCTGATGAACTCGGCAGTCGCCCGGACAAGCAGAGAAGTCATAGGGTCAAGGGTCAACAAAGGAATGGGCAACCATCGGTGTTGATGATCAACGATTTCCTGGAACTAAAAATGCATTCCTGTTGGGACGACATCATTGTTGAGTTTATTCAGAAGTACCCGGAACTGGTGGAGATCCTAGTGAAGATGATGCTGGGTCCCGGGGCTCGCAGGAACGCCGTGAAAGTCCAGCAGTTGATACCCAAGTTGGCTACTGTGTATGGCATTGTGCTGCAACACCGCAACCATGAACTTAGTCGAATCCAACGTCTTGTCGGATGCCTCTTTGCTGACAATGTCGTGGAGCAAAAGGTAAGTGGTTAAATTCAGCTCAATAAGATCCAAGATGTAGACAGAGCTGTCAACTCTGTCTGATTCTGCTGAAAGTTCCCTGAAAATCAACCATTTTTTCCATGTTCTGATGAACCAATTTGAACATCTCCCTAATCATAGAACAGTTTTCCTACTCTGGTCGATGTAAATCTGAATATGTCCGACATTGCTGTACAAAAGTCTCCCAGATATCCAAGATGTACATGTTGACAGCTTTGTAAGAGCAGGGCCCAATTTCATGCCTCTGCTTACTGCCGGAATTCCTAGCTTGCGATCACGATTCCTCGCTTACGTGCAAGCCCCAAATTTCTGTGCTCCCTTGTAAGCATAGAATGCCTAGTAACGTGGAGTATGCACGCGCAGAAGCCAAAATTCGCCGCTTACCCGTGAAATACGCTTGCCTGGAATAGGGCCCATGTTGTTCGGTCTTGATGGAACATGACAGAGTTTAACAATACAAGCTGTAGTCAAGCTCATTATTCTTTTCACCACCAATAAGGGGAAAGCAACATTTTTCAAAAGGGAGGGCAGGTGTCTTGGGAACCTCGGAAGCTAGCCCAGGCTACCAGCAAGAAATGTGGAAGCCTGCTTCAAAGAACAGGTACCTCCGATAAGTCAGAGGCTTTAGCTGGGTACAAGTAGATCTATACATGGTGGACGTGTGTCAGTACATGTTTGGACTTGATCCCCCATTTATACAGTGGAATGATCCAGTGTACGATATCAATGACTTTGACTCCCCCATTGCATTACACAGTGAAATACTTCACGCCATGACTAAAAGCACGGAACAATTTCATCCAGACTTTTCCATAGCAAAGTATTATGACAGAACAGACTCTGTGCACACAGAACGCTACTACTGAGTGTTTAATGATGATTTTTTGGTAACAACTAAAACATTTTGTGTACCAGTTTGCTCTGATATGTAAGGGAAATCTTTCTTAGCGTTTACCAATGCTCATTTATAAGGGTTTTAAAAAAGCTTGAAATCTCATTTTCACTGTTAAAGTAACGCTGTGGTCTCATTCCAATAATGTTACAGGTGTATGACAGAATGAACAAGCTAGGCATCTGCTCAAGTTACAATCGGATGTTCTTGATGAAACGAGGAGCTGCAGCCTTGTGCATCCCTGGCGAGACCAACACGAAGAAGCGAAAAGCTCAGAAGTACGCGGGAACGCCGGGCTTCTCTGAGATTGGTGAGCAGTTTGATCGGGAGTCGGATGTTGTGAGACGCGCAAGGTGATGAAGACCGCCACTCGGGTGCAGGTGTTTTCTTCGTCGTTTTCCCCCCGGTTCAAAACCATGCAACCACATTGAGACAGTTGGGGAAAATTATATTGCCCCTTACTTTTTTGTATGCAAGATTGGGAACAAGTAGCCTGAAACAGCAACTTTTACTGTGCCCAATCAAACTGTAATTAGTGGAGACAACTGATTTTACGTAAAAGCGTACAAATCGTCTTGACAGCCTATCCACTAATCCCTGCCAACTTTTGCATATGGCCTCAAATAGACCTATCCATAAAGCTCCACCCACCTTGTCATCTTCCTGACCTTATGGCCTCCCATATACCTATCCATCCAGCCCCGCCCACCATGGATACACCAAGTGAGAATACTGGTCGTTGACCATTACCAAACGTGTCCAGTGCCTTTAAAGACACTGAACACTATTGGTAATTGTCAAAGACTAGTCTTATCACTTTGTGTATCTCAACATAAGCATAAAATAAAACACCTGTGAACATTTGGGCCCGATTGGTCGTCGAAGTTGCGAGATAACTATGAAAGGAAAAACACCCTTGTCACACGTGCTTTTAAGATGGTTGATTTTGAGACCTTCAATTCTAAATCTGAGGTCTCGAAATCAACTTCGTGGAAAATTACTTCTTTCTCGAAAACTACTTCACTTCAGAGGTAGCCGTTTCTCACAATGTTTTACACCATCCACCTCCCACCATTACTCGTTACCAAGAAAGGTTTTATGCTGATAATTATTTTGAGTAGTTACCAATAGTGTCCACTGACTTTAATAATAAAAAAAGGACAGTGGAACATCATGAATTGTATTTATGATACCCCCAGCCCCTTATGGCTACATTGTGTTCCAGGAATCTCAGGAATTCTGTAGAAAATTGTCATGGGGTTCTTCTGGCTGGACCAGAAGACAACTGTTTATTGTATGGGCTTTATTGGTAGTTACTCAAAATAACTGTTGGCATAAAAACGATATCATCATGCAAAATGGGCAATCGTTTTTGTTTCACCATTTCTCGTGACCCAGGTGGCCGATCGATCTCAAACTTCTACAGGTTTGTTTGTGGTTGATTGCAGCATACACTGCAAGCAACTGTTTTGTAACAAGCAATGGGAAGCTGCTGATAGTATAACACATTTTAATGTTATTTAATAGTAGTTTAGTAGTTTCTTACTAAACTACTTGAATTGAATTTGCGACCTCAGCTGAGGTCGAGAATTCAAGCATCTATTTTATAAAAGCACACAAATTGTGCGACAAGGGGTTTTTGTGTTCATCTCTCGTAACTTAGACGAGCAATTGAGTTCAAAATTTCACATATTTGTTAATTTATGCATTTGTTGAGATACAAGTGAGAAAACTGGTCTTCACCAAAGGTGTCCAGTAGTTCCTTTGGAGTACATGTATGTGGACACTGTTAGGGGTACCCTCTGCTGCAACGTATGGTTATGGAATATTTCTACCCACATGTACTACGTGTATAGCTGTACAATTTAAAGAGTTGGTTTTTCAATTTTTTATTTTTTTTATCAAAATCAATACTTGACATTTAACTCATATTTGAACTGTATAATATACAATTAAATAAGTATTGTTTGAAGTTATAAATAAAAGATGACTTTGTTATGATAACCATCATGTCGTTTTGATTTGATGTTTGCTGTTTATGAAAGGACGGCTTAGTGAAGAAACCAAATAAATTCTGAACCAAATTTGGAAGATGACGTTTAAAGAATTAAAGCAGATTATTTGTCAAGGTTATTTTTGTTGTGTCAAAAACGTTTTTTGAAGCTATTAGTGGTTCCTGAGAGGTTTCTGTCACCTTTGTGGACCCAGGTTCGAATCCTGCCTTAGACCGAATTGGTTTTTCAGTCCCTGCCTGGTCGCGTATAGGTTTTCCTCATTTTGTTTTTCCCTCCTCTAAAAATTAACATTTCTTCGTTGTTTCCTATTTATCATTTTGTTGGCATTTGCACTGTTGAATGTGTAGTCTGTAATGAAAAAAGAAGGGTAAGGTTTGTGGTGACATTGTGGTAATCTCTTCCGAATTGTAGTGCTTGACCAAAGAGCTGTTTCAACAGAAAAAGTAGCTAAGCTCAACAGAATTACGCTTAACAACAGATTAAGGTTACCAGCCCCCCCCCCCAAAAAAAAAACAAAAAAAAAAACATCACGAGTCAATCCGTGACTAGCAACCTGCATGTTTTTTTTGCGAAGGTGGGCATTTTGAAGCGATACTTTTTGCGTTAAGCTCTGGACACTAGTGATTATTACTCAAAATAATTGAAAAGCAGATTCGTAATTTCTTGCTTAAATATTTGAATTGAATTCGAGACCTCAGCTTAGGTCGCGAAATCAAGCATCTGAAAGCACATGACTTGTGCGACAAGGGTGTTTTTTCTTTCATTGTTCTCTCGCAACTTCGACGATTAATTATTGTGCTCTAATTTTCATAGGTTTGTTGTTTTATGCATATATTGAGACACACCAAGTGAGAAGACTGGTCTTTGACAATAACCAAAGGTGTCCACTGCTCTGCAGCTCTATGATGTTTGGACCGAAAGGAGCCAGATTCTTACTAAATAAAACTGTCATTTTGGGCCACAACAATCAGGCTGTCTAAGTTCTGATACACGATTGCTGTGGGTGCGATACAAATTATGATAATATAGTTTTTCCCGGCCGTTTAAAAAATAACCCGTCGCATCATCATCCCGAAATCAAAAGTCTGAAATTCAATTTCAACAGTTTTAGCATTCTCTCGTCAAAAATGAGATCATTCAAATCATTGAGGTTGCATGAGATAATTCAATCGTGTCAAAGCCAGCGGCGATGGGCTAGTCAACCATTCAATGTCATCAATTATAGGTACTAGATGAAATTCAAATGAATCTAATAATGGTGAAGTATTGAGTGACTGTAAATGAAATAGAAATGACTAAGTCAAATCTGATTGAGCAGACAGTTATAAAGAGTGCACGATACACGAATTGAATGCAATAGAGCCTATAGACTATGCACAAGAAAACCTATCTATTGTTGGAAAGCGCTGGGCAAAAAATTAATGATTTTGGAAGCATTTTAATGTTGGCTGAAATTTGCCAAGAAAACTTAAAAATGTAAAACAGTTTGACGGCCTATGTTTTACAATTTCGACACGAGTAAAATAAAATATTGCCGTCCAAATTAATTCAACAATAAGCGGAAAAAATCAGAAAAATGCATCTTCCTGTGACGTATTTATTTTAACATAATTTTGCGTACTCGGGTGGTTTTGTCTACCATCACTCTGATTTAGCATTAATATTGTTACCTTCCATCGCTTTGATTTTGTTGGTCTTTGTACGCCAATTGTGCCGATCTTTACTTTAATTTTGCTTATACCCCGAGTTGGTTGGCCGACCGTTGTCCTAATTTGGCTTCTACCCCGATTTTGTCTATTCGGAGATATGTAATAACGAAACTGAAGTAGAAAACGATGTGTGTTTACCGGGAAATATGTCTGGTCTGCCCAAAGGCACACAGGTGCAACTAGTAACCAGTTTGTGTGTTTACTACCTCGGGTGCTACTCAAAGTTGTATCGCTACTCTTAAGTTGTTACTGTAACTATAATCATTATCGAATCACATGTGACCTACTTCAAAATAATGTCAAGTGTTTTATTGTGATTCATGAATGTTTGCAATAGTCGAGAGAAGAGAGTTGGCGTGATTTAACTTGTTTAACCAATCAGGTAACATTTATCATATGACGTCACGTGAGATTCAACCAATCGAAGTCTTTAACTGATACGCCCAGAGCATATACACCGTGATATTAAAGGAGTTGTATCGCGTCCTCAATCGTTACAAAAATGTTGAGTAGAAAATTATTGCTAATGCTTTTCAACACAAGCCGGGGCAAAGCAGCACTTGCAACAGTATAAAAGCGCACTGCCCGATTTTCCGACGGCAGACCCCAAATATGTAGATTTTGCTTTCTTGAGATTTGTGATGTTATGAGAAAACATGAAAACATATCATCATTTGGTACAAGTCATAATAGTTTATTTGTATTATTTCCTATAATGTGATAAAATTCATAAATTTGACCCAAATGTCACAAAAGTCATAATGACTTATGTTAATTCAGAATTATAATAATAATAAGACTTGTAATGCGCACATATCCACCCTGCTGGGTGTTCAAGGCGCATGAGATGCAAGCCATAGTTTATGACTTTAAATGAAACTTCCTCGACCACGAAAATACATTTTTAGTACTTAAAACAATTTTTACAAAAACCTTCTTTAGCGATGCATTTTGGCTGGTATCCTATTTCTGCTTAGTAGCGAGTAAGCTATATGATAACCAGTTGGGTCTTCGTACAAAGAATCGGGGAATTTTAAATAATCGTAAAAAATCCTCTGTGGTCGGTTAAGATTTATTATTATTTATTTTTTAAGCGGTTTTTATAATCCGCCAAGTGACGTTTCTACCGAAATCTATTCGCACAACCACCTTCTATATACCAAGATCAACGAAGCATTTCACTACAGACCATTTTGTTATTGATGGGGTGCTTTCTTTACTTCTAATTAATTAGAAAAATCACCCACACCTTTACAGTTACAAATACAAGCCAACAGTATGTCAAATAGATAATATTAGTACATGTACAAAAGTAAATACAAAGCAAGAAAAATATGTTCTCTTCGATTGCCTCATGACTATCTGTACTTTCAACAATCAGTAGTAAAATCCAGACGGTATGTTGCTCGTTTGTTTTGTAGCGGTCGTGCCTATGAATCTGTTATCGGTGTCCCCAAAAATCAAAATCAAACCTCTGCAATGCGCCGGGGACGGAGCGCAGAGGGGGTGGGGGAAGTGTAGACTTGATTCAAAGTCTGTGATCGTGGCTCTAAGTCTACCCGATAGCCAATGACCGCGATATTAGTCTTGAAATCAAGTCTAGGGGAAGTGCGGCGTGTGTGCCGTTGAATAATTTTGGCACGCAAATCGGAAAACGAGGCGAATCCGGCCGGTTCTCCGTGTCCGAACGTCAGATCCGGGTGTTACAACTCCCGAGACGACGGTTTACTTACAATGAAGGGCCGGCATTTACGGGACCTACAATGTCCTTTGAGGGATGATGATCGAAGAAGTTTAAAACACGGGGTGACCACTCTAAAACATTTGTTGATTTTGAGTCTTCGTCGTGTTCGGGAAAGAAATGCTCGCATTAACGCATGCTATTTTGTATTATTTGATTGTAACTATTTTGAATATAAATTGGTTTTATGCACAACGCGAAGAGGCCTTGTTTAGAAATGCTGCTGAGTTTACTTCGCCGAGAAGGTACATAAGAAATTAGCGTCCATGCAGGCAACCTGCCGGCTTGCAGCTCTGAAATTATATGCAGTTCGGTCGTTGCCGAGTCGAACAAGGTTGATAGAAATATACAATAAGGCAGTGGATAGCTACAGTGCTATACTTCTCGCGGCATCCAACCGTGCTAGTTGCCTTCATCGAGTAGGAAATTGAGGCTTCGATTTCCCTACAAGCACCTCGTTACGTATTGATGGCCCCTGTATCCCGCCCTGTTGTTTCCGCCCGACGCTGCGTGCTGCACCGGGGCGAGCGAGGCATGCCGGCCGGCGGTCGAGGCACACACGGGTTCTCTCAATCCCACCATTATCTCGTATGACGACAGAGACTCTAGTCCCATGGGTTTAATGTGTGGGTTGTTTTTTGTCGCTCTTGGCGGCGAGCTGAGCACCGATCGATGGCCATACCCTGGTTTTTAATATCCTTCATTAATGGATGAAATATTGGACAGCCATTGGTTTGGGCGAAGTTCATCAGTCTACTCTAAAGTGCTATACATGCGGTCGGGAATTTCTCGTGGACCGAACGTGCTCCTTGTGCGAACGTAGTCAGCTGTTGTTCTTTACTCTGTTTTAAGGCTCTGATTAAAACTTGTTTTAAGCTGCTTATTCGTTATCTGCTTACTTGAAATTGTATCTTTCACTCATTATGTTATTTTATTGGTAGTTCTCTTTATGCGCTTATAGAGGCGTTTGCATGTATAGGCGATTTTACACATGTCTTTATTATTGTTAATATTATTATTGTGTTCACGATTATAATGATTACGTACTTCTGGAATTGTCCATAACTATTAACGGTTAATTACATACATGTTATTTTGGAAATGCATTGCTCAGAGTTCAGAACACGGCCTTCGCTCTAAACTATACACAATCGTCTGATATTAATTGAACCATAACTTAACTATTCGTAAAGTTAAACTTAAATGCGCTAACTATAATCATAACTAAACCACATCAACTAAAGCCACTCTGTACAATCTCCCGGATCAGAATTTACTCGGCTGATCCCAGTGGGCCTGGCCCACTTTTGGGTCAATAATATTGGGAGCCAATGGTTATTTAGAGATCAATTCGACGTGGTTTTGTGGTGAGTCACAATATGACTTCGTGTAATTGACTTTATCAATTTAGTCACGAACCATCCCGCATGACGTCAGAACTTTGCAAATTGCAAAAGTGCGTCAAGCCATGAAGCTAAAGATGAACTGGTTATGAATAATCAACCTAAGCTGCACACCATTTTGTTGTCTTTAATGCTGACTCTGCTTCTGCTGCTGTTTTTGAAGTTGTTTTGTTGTTGTTGTTGTTGTTGTTGTTATGTTGTTACTGCTGCTGCTGCTGCTGTCGTCGTCGTCGTCGTCGTCGTCGTCGTCGTCGTCGTTGTCGTCGTCGTCGTCGTCGTCGTCGTCGTCGTCGTCGTCGTCGTCGTCGTTGGTGGTGGTGGTGGCGGTGGTAGTGGTGTGATTGCTGCTGGTGTGTTACTGTTGTTGTTAATGTTGTTACTCATGCTGCAGATGCTCGATGTTGTTGTTGGTGTTGTTGATGTGATTGTTGTTGGTTCTGTTGCTGTTGTTGCTGTTGTTACTTATGCTGCAGATACTGTGGCTGCTGTTTTTTATTTATGTTTGGTTACTGTTGGTGCTGCTGTTGATGTGTTGCTGGTGCTACTGCTGCTACTGTTACTTTTGCTGTTAATGTGATTGCTGCTAGTTTTGTTGCTGTAGTGCTGTTGTTACTTATGCTGCAGATGATGTTGTTGGTGTTGTTGATGTGATTGTTGCTGGTTTTGTTGCTGTTGTTGCTGTTGTTACTTATGCTGCAGATGATGTGGCTGCTGTTTTTGTTTTTGTTTGAATGCTGTTGTTGCTGCTGTTGATGCTGATGGTGTTGGTGCTGCGGGTGCTGTTGTTGTTTTTGTTGCTGTTGTTGCTGCTGTTGATTAGGTGCTGAGGGTGTTGGTGCTGCGGGTGCTGTTGTTGCTGCTGTTGCTGAAGTTTGCTTCATGCTGTTGCTGTGTGCTGCTGCTCCTGTTGGTGGTGATGTTGCTACTGTTGCTGGTGTTACTTTTTCCATTGATGTTGTTGCTGTTGCTGTGGTTATTGCTATTGTTTCTCTTGCTTATGGTGATGACGATTGTTAAGTTTTCATTCTGTATCCTTTTATATTGTTCACCATTTAGATTACTTGGCATACTTCTTTTTATACCTTTTCCTAGCATTTTTCCTATTTGTTATACTCGTCAGGAACTTCTCTTCCTACGCACAGACCCAGGGGCTGATAACTCTAACTTGAGACTGATTTTCGTCTGACCTATTTCGTAATGAATTCATCCATTACGCTCCATTGGGTGTTCGGCTTATAAAGAATACATGGTCGCAACAAGTTCACTCCTGAGGGGTGTTTTGTGAGTTATGTATTATAAATAATCCTTCATGATCATGTTATATAATCTGGGTCAACGCCTTAAAGAGGACTCTTATGTGTGAATACAATAAATTACAAACAACCGTTGACCTGGAATCCGGTTCCGGGTTCTGACCCTGAAAGTGGTTTTAAAATGGGATTTTCCCTTCGGATTGTATGTCACCTTGACCAATTTCTGGGTAATTTTGACACAGATTTCGTGTTACACTGACCCAGAGATGAGGTCAGGCCCCAATATGACCCGGATCCGGGTCAAGATCCGGGTCCGGGTCAAGATCCGGGTCAACTTTGACCCAGAAGTTCTAAGAATCACGTTACAACGATTAGTATGGTCAACTGAAATCCAACATCATTTGCAACAAATATTAGAGTTTTCTTTAAGGCACTGAGGCACAAAATGAATGGATAGTAAGCCTGATGGAACAGGTGAGCTTTGAGGAATTTTTTTCATGTGTAACCAATTTTCCAGAAAAATTGTAGGCATAATATGTCTGAATTATTTCCTTTCTCCATAGTCAAAGTCAAGGCAATTTTCCAACCTCCAACATCAGCCTATGTCGGTTGCTGCTTCACTAAAAGGTAGCCACTTTAAACACAGAGCGCGCTTCAAGAGTGTAACTTCATTCAAAAACATCCGGCGTACCAACTTGACCTTGTTGTATCAAACCGATTGTATTGCCCCTAGCACCCGGGCACCAGCCTTTGCCCTATAGTCTCATCAATCGGATGATAATATAGTACAAACCACAGAGAACGTATGACCTCCAGGCTTTGGGTGTAGTTCATTACATTTTTGCCTTCAAGTTCAGGGCGTTTTTTTGTAAGTTTTTTCATTGTCCATGGATACAAGTTGGGCCTCACGAGTCTCTATATCTTTAGCTTTGTGTGCTTTCAGATGCATAATAAGGCTTCAGCTGAAGTTTTTTTTATATTCTGAGTGAGAAATTAAAGTTTTTTTTATGCTGAGTGAGAAATTACTTCTTTTTCCAAAACTGAGTTACTTCAGATAGAGCAGTTTCTCGCAGAGTTTTCTACCATTAACAGCTCCCCGTAGCTCGTTACTAAAAAAAAGTACGTTTTTACGATAACAATTGTTTTGAGTAATTACCGATATTGTCCGGTGATTTTAACCATACATAAAGGAAATATGGAACTGTTTTCTTCTGAGAAGCTCACACAGTAATATCAAAGCGGTACCGACCCAGAGAAATAAATAAATAAATTAATGAATTAATTAATAATTAAAATGAGAACTCTATTAAGACGTTCACAGGTTGGTTGAATAATTGAGTCCTCGGAAGAAAATTACTCTTATTGCAAAACAAGAACAAAATGGAGAGCTTTCCCTTTAAAGGTGTTGTCTTGTCCATTCTCGCAACTGATATTCACGACGCGTCATATAAGCCAGCCGAGGGGATGTGTACGCTGGGGTGCATTCAAGTGGGACTTGATATGCTTTGGAGGGTACGATGACGTCATTCGGGAGCGTGTCTCTAAAAGTGAAATGTTGTTTTGACGAGTTCAACTTTCAGAATGAGAATGTTTTCCCTTGCCTATGGTAGACTTGCGGACAAGTCGTTAAATTAATGTCTGCATGTCGTGTTGATAGCGTTTCAACTCAACTATCTATCACCGCGACAAACTATTAACGACTTGTCAACAAGTCTACGCCATTAGATGTTTGATATAGTGAATAATTGGGACATGTTTTTTTATAATTGATGCGTTTTATATGAACGTATCTCCAAAGTGGCGAAGTATAACATTAGTTCCAGCGACACCATGTAACCCCGTATGTCTGAAGATGATTTGTAGAGAATAAGTTTTAGATGGGGTAATGGGATACCAACGCAATCATAGAAACTTGACCAAATGCACAAGGTGGGATTCAAACCGGGGTCCACATGCTGCCACGTTGCAAGACAGCGAGGAAAACAACTGAGCCAACCTGAACGTCTGACTATAATTATTTAAAACAAATTATTTCATTATCTTAATCAATCACACCGTTAAAATGTCATACCTTAGACACGCCACCCGCCCATCAATCAATCACAAAATACGTCGTTGTTCTGTCTAAATATTTGGTAATTCAAGTTAATAAAAGCAAACGAACATCCGTATATGGACGTGTATGCTATGGTTGATATAACTTAAGTGCTTTGCAAATAGACAAGATAAATACACGTAAACTCCGGTAAAAGTAGACAGGATGTCTCGCAAAATCTCGTTTATAATCCTCATGGATGAATTGCCCGCTCTATTGACAGGCGAGATTTGCAATAACAAATTGTTTTAAAGGAATTGCATGCAACTTCGTTGAAGTATTTAAAATGTGTGTTAATAATTATTATGTGTTTTAAAGACACTGGACATTATTGGTAATTGTCAAACACCATGTCTACTCAATTGGTTAATCTCAACATAATATGCATAAATAACAAACCTGTGAAAATTTGACCTCAATATTGGTCGTCGAAGTTGCAAGATAATTATGAAAGAAAAACATCCTTGTCACACGAAGTTGTGTAATCTCTACATATGCATAAATAACAAACCTGTGAAAATTTGACCTCAATATTGGTCGTCGAAGTTGCAAAATAATTATGAAAGAAAAACATCCTTGTCACACGAACTTGTGTGCTTTTAGATGCTTGATTTCGGGACCCTTAAAATCAAATTCCGAAGTCTTGAAATCGCCTAATTCGTGAAGAATTACTTCTTCCTCGAAAACTACGTTACTTCAGAGGGAGCCGTTTCTCACAACTTTTTATATTATCAACAGCTCTCCATTGCTTGTTACCAAGTAATTTTTTATGCAAATAATTATGTCCACTGCCTTATAACGGTTCCACTGGTTATCGGACAAGGTTTTTTCATGAACCTTATTGTTAGTGTACTCGACAATACAGTTATAGACTGGTCCCCTGTAAGACAGGCACTGCTCTTACAGAACCGGCGATTTCATTGGATATCATGCAGTGACGTAAGCTTTCCATATCCGTGTTTTGATTGGTCCGAGCTGCGTCAGCTCCACTTGCGGCCGTCTGCATGAATGCAACGGGCATAATGTTTGTATGTACAATATGTGATGTTGTGTAATGTATACATTTACGTATGATTTGACTGCAAATCTGCATCCGAAATGAATGCTAGGTCAAAGGTGCAATCGAAATTATCCGGACGTACGCACATGGCAGGATCTGGCGTAACTTAGTAGCCTCGAAATGTGACGTCAGAATGTTCGGGCTACTACTGTAGTCTCTCTATCAGGTGTCTGTTAGAAAACAATGTACTTTTCAAGACAGCCTCGTCCGTCAGACGGTATCATGAGACATCCGTCATCGCTATAGTGTTACTTTGGTGCTTATGTTTCGCCCATAGATTCACAAACACACCCCGAGTCTTTATGAATTATAAATTCATCACCAACAACTGCCCGAGGTATTTTGTCTGTCGAGCTGAATCGCCCGTAGGGAGGTTTCCTTTTGCTCGTCGGTCTCAGATGTGTTGTTCCCCCGCAATTTTACTTCCCTGCAAAAAAAAAGAAAAAAAAAAGAAAAAAAAAAGGAAAAAAAAAAGTAAGTTTTAGGAACCAACAATTATGGAGTAGTTTTCTGGTTACTGTTTGGGGTTGACCAAACCCACCTGACGTCATGTCACAAGAGGCCTACATAGGCCCACATGCTTTCGCCATGTTGATCCGATTAAGGAGTCGACATAACCCTTGCATAAACAGCGCCCTCAATGAGGGTAAGGGAGGCAGATCGTTGGTCAACAATTTATCTTGATGTGTAAATACGTGCACGTGACCTCAGCGTACCAGCAGCATTGCAAATCTGCATCCGAAATGAATGCCCAGTAGCCAATACCCCCCGCCCCGTGTAATTTTTCATATAGTAGAATTACCTGATTTTTGTTTAAGAATACCCTTTTTTTAATCTACTTAGACATTCCTTCCACAATTTAAAAGCACCGCGGCAGTGGCATATTTATTTTGATTGTACAGAAAAATAAAATTGCCCTCGTTTATACAAAGGTGCGCGGCGCGCATGCAGCATAGAAGTCCAGTCTTCCATGCATGTTTAACTCCTAGGCAGACTGTGATCAGACAATGTAACTATATTGGGCAGACAGTGGGCAGACAGTTGCCATGAATGACGTCAGTGCTCAATTTTTATAATAGCAAACAAAAAAGTGCAACTCTACAAAGTTTGTCACAAGTGCATGCAACACGAGATTTTGTTTTCTCGCGAGGAAAGAAAACAACTTCTGATTTGTCGTACTGTAGGGACTCCGTAACGTTCACATTGCATTTATATTATTTTATTTTGTCATTGCAGGAACCGTGCAAAAATTGTACAGTTAAAACAAAAAATGGCGGATGGCGTCATCATTCTGGGGTTTTAAACTTCAACACACTTGCAAGACGTGTCTGCATTGCTCGTCAATATCAATGGTAAGTTAACGTAGGCCTATGAGATTTTCCTCGATACATTATAATAAAAAAAATAGTTATCTCCCAAACCTCAAAATTATAGAAATTTCAGCTATAGTGTGGAGATATTGTTCAAGATGTCATAAAAACAAAGTTACGATGTTAGCCTATGGCCTAAAATTAATATGAAAAAAACATGCCTCTAAGCGCATAAAGAGAACTATAAATTATACAATGAGAGAAAGAAACTATTACAAATAAACATATTGCAAATAAGCAGCTTTATAAAATGAGTTTTTAACAGAGACTTTAAACCATTGTATGTAAAGAACTAGCAATTAAATACCGGAAGACTATTCAAATGAAATGGTGCGGCATATGATTATGCTCTGTGTCCATAAACACAAAATGGAAGAAGCTCTCTCGTAGTTGATAGTGCAGAAAAATAAGCAGGAGATTGACGTGTTTCAGCATATACTGAACCCGGTAATTATAAAGTAAAGAACAGCAAGAGTTTGTATTGTCTCAAGTTACATTATGAAGACGTCTGTTTGTACGTCATAAAATCTAGTCTGGTGCTAAGTATGCAAGTAAAATACAACGTGACGTCATACACTCGCACGCACCCCATACCTGCACTATTGTCGACGGAATATACCTTTCTAGTGCAATGTCACAGCCCACATTTTGTCAACGCAACCAAGGTTGAAAAACTATGGAAAGCCATAAATGCAAAGCAACAACAGGTCGATGCAGTTTGTAAAAATGTTAAACAAAACATTTAAAATAGTGGTGGATTTGTTGGAAACAAAGCTGCAAATCACGGGATGTAGTTCGTTGGGCCGTCCGTGCCAACCAGGGCGGTTTTCTATAAACTCTCCGTTGCTCGTAAGGTTTTATGCGAATATATATTTTGAGTAATTAACAAACGTGTACAGTGCCTTTAACAAGAAATAAAAATGCTCAAACCTGTTGACTCTTTAAATCGATTTGAAGTTGTTGATGTAAAATATTTAATGGGCCCCAATCAGACACATTATTATCTTCGGCGTCAGCGTTCCCACCGAAAACACAATGGATTTGACAGAAATACAGTTTTGTAATCTTCATGGTCTTGGCATAAATCTTTTGAATTTGCATTTAATACAATGTTTCAAGCAATTTACAGTTTTATGCTGATGGCCAAGACGTGGATACCCAAAATGTCAGAAAATTATTTCGGGAATTGTGAAAAAAAAATCAAAACCTTCCAATTTGTCCGTATGTCACACTTCAACCCCGTGGGGCCAATATCTGCTCGGTAACAGTATGCGGCTTTAGTTTGACGGGGGCGGGTCTCGGAAAAAAAAAAAAAAAAAAAAAAAAAAAGTGCAATGCAATAATTTAATCAAAGAACTTCAGCAGTTTGTAGGAAAAGTGCTTTTTTGGGAGGAGGGGGCTAGATCAAATTCCATCCTGTGGGTTTTAATGAAAATAATAATACGTCATTGGTAAAGTTTGAAACAAAACGAACCATTCATTCAATACCATTTTCATTATTTAATTAACACACATCATCCCCCAAAACCACTGAACCAATACAAAGTGGTTTTATTGTGCTAAAATAAATATGGAAATTTTGTCGAAGTCTTCAAGTTCAAGGCAAAAAGAAAAACATGCAATTTCCCTTTAATTCTTAATTCTAGAAAAGAGAGGATCTATATTTCAAATGAACATGGGGATTTAAAATCAATTTCCGTTTTATGCCTCAAAAAATGAATGTTATAGAGGTTGATACGACTTGTATTATTATAACTCATAGACTGGACGAGACCTCTGGGTTTTGCAGAAATTGGTTGCAAATCTTTGCCGTCGGTGGCTCTCTTGCGACGGTACGAAGGGGAGCTACATCAAGCCTTAAAGGAACACGTTGCCTTAGATCGGACGAGTTGGTCTTTGAAAAGCGTTTGTAACCGTTTGTTATAAAATGCATTATGATTAGAAAGATATTTTAAAAGTAGAATATAATGATCCATACAAGTGTCACTCGAAATTGCGTGGTTTTCCTTTTACCTCGTCGTCTAACACAGTCGGCCATTTATGGTTGACTCCCATAAATGGCTGACCGTGTTAGTTCGCAAAGTAAAAGGAAAACCACGCAATTTCGAGTGATACTTGTGCGGATCATTTTATTCTACTTTTTAAATATCTATTATTGAGGCCCTGTCTGACAAAAAGGCACTAGACAACTTTGGTATTGTCAAAGACCAGTATTCTTACTTGGTGTGCCCAAAAAAATAACTTGTGGTAATTTTGACTTATAACTCATCGAAGTTGCAAGAGAATAACGAAAGAGAAAGCAATAAGCAAACTTTCAGATCACTTAAAACAAGTTTTCAGATCACTTAAAAGGGCTGCAGGCAGGCCTGAAGTCTTATATTATTTGAATGAGAAATTACCTCTTTCTCAAAAACTACGTTACATCAGAGAGAGCCGTTTATCACAATGTTTAATACTATCAACAGCAGCCCTCCGTTGATCGTTTGTGCGGCACCTAAATGTAGCCCGAGCCCTCAATGTCGCCTGACCTAAATGTAGCCCAAACCCTATACCTAAATGTAGCCCCAAACCCTATACCTAAATGTAGCCCCAAACCCTATACCTAAATGTAGCCCCAAACCCTATACCTAAATATCGCCCGAACCTAAATGTAGCCCCAAACCTGTACCTAATGTCGCCCGAACTTAAATGTAGCCCCAATGACATTTAGGGCTCGGGCTACATTAATGGGCCGCACACTCGTTCAAGGTTGTTATGCTAACTATCAAAAGTGTCCAGTGTCTTTAGATGATCGGTATGAGCTGACAAAATAGTCACAAAAAGTTGTTTTGTTTTGTGTGGTTACTAACACGAAATAACAAACATGTGAATATGTTGGCTTTATCCTCTGTGTGCATCACAGGGGAAACTAGTGAAAACTATGCACAGCTTTCATCATGTCAACTCATTGTCCTTAATTCTGTTTTGTAACAACCGATATCAGCGGACAGTTGTTCTGGCTTGTAGACACTTTCTTTAAGAGATAAATATTTCACAAAAAGCAAATTGCTCTATGTAGGAGGTACTTCATGATACCAATGCCAACGCTATTTTTGATTTGTTTAAACCGAGAAAATAAAGTCTCGCAACAACCGTTAATTATTTTCTACGTGAAAACATTTCGTGATAGCGCGTCCTGCCTAAACGCAATGCGTATGCTTCAGTAATAATTTTCATTAGCTGTAACTGCACACCAGCTATTTTTGTGACAGTGACATCCCCCCCCCCCTCCCCACACCCCCAACACACACTCTCTCCATTTGATTTTTAACCTTCGTTTCGGAACCACTAGTAAATTATTACACTACAGATCCTGTGTAAGCGAAGAATGCCTCGTGTGGAGTACGCACGCGCACAGGCCAAAATGCCATGATAACCCATGACGCTTGACGTACGCGCAGAATCCCCCGCTTCCGCAAGCACCGATTCTTTGCTTACGGTAAGCAGAACCTTGAAATTGGGCCCTGATGAGCTTGTACACAATGTTTGCTTGTTGAATTCAGGATGGTTCCGGATGTAGTGACGCATGATGGGACTGGCAGATTGGTCGGTGCACTGAACCGATCGCAACACGTGCAGAACGGTTAGTTAGTCCCGTCTTTTTAAATCAAACTGTTCAGGTAAATTTTGAACTTTGCAGACGAGTCCCACTTTCTTTTTAAACACGAGAACAATGACTTTAAAGAAAACAAGCAGTTTTTGTTAGATGTTAAACCCCCAAACTGAGCTTGTTTTAAACTACTCACGATTCGATACAGACAATGCATCCTTTTGTAAAAAAAAAAAGAGTGAAATACTGTTATTGTACATGTAGGTCTACGACCATGTTCCTTTTGTGTGGCAGGCAAGATATTGCACTGTTCATTTGGAAAACTGTACATTTTGTGCCACAATTTCCATACAAATTCAGAGTTCTTACATAACAGCATAAAAGCCTGCCGAACAAATTTTGAGATGCGCCCATTTATTCAAATTATAGAGAGGCATTTGGTGGTTAGTGCGTATTTAAGCACTCGTCTCTATCACCAATGTGACACTGGTTCGATATCCGGTAATGGCACCGGCGCGTTTATAAAGTTGTGCGTTGGGTCTATCCCTAGGCCGTAAAGATTTTCTCCCGGGCCCTCTGGTTGTCCTCCTTCAGAGAAGAATCAAACACTTTCTCGATCTCTGGCTGTGCTCCGTGGGTATGGGGTTGATGTGGAAGGCTTCCAGGGGCGCTCTTAAATGCAAGTAGCCTGAGCACGTTGTAGCGTCCTTCGCAGTTCAGCTTCCCAGCTGCAAGTAGGCCTAAAATGATGACTATATAAGCCTTTATAAGGGTTGACACAAAGCATACAGTGCAAACCCCATAAAAAAATATAACATTTCATGTTTTCTCCCATTGATCTGTGTACAAAACGTGCCTGTAGTAAGAGATGCTCTGTGGCTCTTTTGAGAAAAACATGTGACGTCACACATTCCCATGATCTATACTAACGTTGCCCTTTCGATCACTTCAACTGTCATCTACTGCTCGGTTTCAATTAGTGACTTTCAATTAAACAGCGTGTCAATCCGAGCTTTAAACAAAAAAAGGAAAGACAAAAAAAGAAAGACAGAAGAGAAAGGCCTAAGATGTAAATCAATTTTAAGAGATTCGAGGGTTTCATGCGGCGGTTGCTTCGTTCGCAGCAGTAGAGACGGTCGTTTCATTATGCACAGCCACGTGGAATCGTACAGGATATAACATAGAGTAGGGAGGATACCAACCAAAAAAAAAAGGAAATGTCAGCTGTCGTGAAGTACTGAACATAAGATGCAATTTCCGTACGGTTGATGTTTAGCCCGGACGTGTCTAACCGGGCATGTATTCTACTTTGGAATGAGATACTTTATATGGTTTACAACCAATGTTTCCCTTTTAAGGGAAGTCAAATTGAGTAATGGTCTTTTCTACAGGTATTTCTTATGGTAAATGTGCCACCAGTGTGTCCGACCTGGGCCCAATTTCATAGAGCTGCTAAGCACAAAAATTTGCTTAGCATAAAATTTATTCCTTGATAAAAACAGGATTACCAGCCAAATTTCAATTTCTTGCATATTGCTTGATACTGGTATTCAGCTGTTGATTGCTTATCCTGAAAATCACGTGGAAATTTGGTTGGTAATCCTGTTTTTATCAAGGAAGAAGTTTCATGCTTAGCAAATTTTTGTGCTTAGCAGCTCTATGAAATTGGGCCCTGGTTCCTCATATTGATAGTGAGGCAGTCTGCATCTTCCAACCCAAACACCCTTGCTTTGGTAAGATCGAGAAGAAAGAGCTATTCCACATACTGCATACCTTTGGAACTCCTTGATGCCTAGTGTATATTTCCCTCCAGCCGGGAATCTAGACTGTTTTTAAGAGGAGTATCAATGCCTAGGCTTCAGCTCCCTTGAGTTAACTAAAATGTTTTCTTCAATAATAGCCACTTGAGTAATACCAAAGTGGTTTTTAGCCTTGTTTGCGGCTAGCTTGAATTCCTTTAAAGGATTCTGGTACTTTATGTAGGACACAAAACACTATACAGACACAAATAATTTTCGTGACATTGTTTCACTCATTTCTCAAAAACTACAGCACCTCCTATACAAGTAATGTTTTAAGGGAGGCTTTCTACTATCATTATCTTCAAACCGTGTAAGTTTAATGTAAATCTGTGGACATTGTGTTTTGTGTTACAAAAAAGTATTCAAACCCAGACAATTGAAATTCTTACCTAAAACAAATATTTTCAAAATCAAAAGGTTTTTTTTCCACATTGTTCTATATTAGAAGATCAAAAGGGTTCCCTAAACAAATGATTGGTTTCAACGTATACGCCTGAAAACACTTTGTGAAGAGAAGGCGATTGGCGAATGTTTAATTGAGATATCTAAAAGTGAAAAGAACTATAGATAGCAAGGTATTTTCCCCCACTATTTTCTTTCGAATGATTGAGCTTAAACTGTTACACTTTTGTTATTCTTTTGAAAGGATGTTGGGTCACATTTAGTGTGGAAACCAGTCATTAAATACATACTGTCTTCGTGCTTGAGATTTAAACAACCCCCACTCTATATCGTGTGTCTAAAAAAACACTATACTTTTGAAATGGCTGACGGATGATTAAAAAATATATGATTCTGGGGGAAAAGGTTTAGATGAATGGACAGCTTATGGACTCAACTTTCATAAATCATATGACACGAATAAGTCCGAAAATTATTAATGCTCGGTCGGTGAGCACTGCTCACTGAAGAAGACATCTTAGAGTGAATTTTGTAAAAGCTCTAGAGGACTTACCTCCCACAGATTGGAAGGCTAACTACTGCACAACCAATTTTCATACCCTTTACAAAAGTGAGCAGTGCTCACCCAATTATAAATTATTTTCGGACTTTTTGGTGTAATATGAAAGTTGAGTCCGTAAGCTATCCATACTAATAACCCTTTTCCCCAGAATCATAGATTTTTTATTCGGTAGCCATTTCAAAAGTGTATAGTTTTTTTTTAAACCACCCTGGAGTGGAGTCAGAGAAACGCACTTGGCGTTGCGTAGCGAAAGGAACGCATTGTGCAGCCTGTAACGTCTTCCACAGTATCTTCACATCAAACTATATACAAATAACTTTATAACTTTTAATTTCTCATTCATCAGAATGAATAAACATTGAGGATACCCGTCGTTGAGGATACCTGGATACCTGACAAAGTGGATACCCGACAGACGGAGACTTCACACACACATAAAGCAAGGTACATCATGAATACTTTAAATGGATACATTATTAATAGTATGGCTCCTTGTGAGCAGGTGTGCGTACACCGGCAAGTGCGAAGTGTATATTTTATATACTTTCTCATCATTGAACGATTTTAATATTTGACGCACTGAGTTGAATTTTTTTGGAGACCGTGTTTCTGTAAGTTGCTGCTCAAATTCAAACGGCGCCGCGCTACTTCAAAGAAGAATAATTTATTGTATAAAAAAAGGTGTTGGTCATAATAACCTCGTTTTTCAGAAAGCTAAATTATGGCATTGCTTAAAAACGACATCGAAGATGTCAAGTTTAATGTTGCAAAAGGTCAAGAATACGTCAAGACAGTCAATACAAAGCAAGACAAGACAAAACAATAAGACAAGACGTATTAAGTTAAGACAAGACAAGTCCAGGCAAGACTGTTATAGGCAAGGAAGACAACACAAGCCAAGACAAAACAAGTCAAGAAAACACTTGGTAAGACATGAAGATAAAGCAAGGCGAGCCAAGACAAGACAAGGCAAGACAAAACAAGACAATACAGGAAAAGACAATACAAGTCGATGCAAACACAGTTTATCAAGTCAAGATCTGGCAAGACAAGAACGAAAAAGGCAAGTCAAGACAAAACAAGGAAACACAAGACAAGACAAGTCAATTCAGGACAATACTGGACAAGGCAACACATGAGAATACAACAAAATACTAAAAGGCAAAACACACATGAAAAAGACACATACAAGACATTAACAACAACAACAGTTAAAAAGAATAAGAGGAGAGAAGCATGAAAAGGGTGAAGAAAACATCAAGAGACATACAAGACAATAACAACAACAAAAGTTAAAAAGAGTTGGACAAGAGAAACATGATTAGAATGAGAAGATGGTAATTGTAGAGAAGAGAAGATTATACAACACAATACAATTATTATATAACACTTACAAGACAAGATAAGATGGGACCAGGGGTAACATTTAACATTGCTTTGTGACAAACCATTAGAACATTTGCACACTTCAAGGTTTGAAGTGCGTACACCGAGTTTTAATGGAAAACTCAGTCTACGGTCTACGGTTATAAGCTTTTTATGGTATCATCATCAAGTTTCTTGAAAGATAAGCTCCATTGATTTTAAGACGACACTTGTGGAAAGAAAAATAATCCGTACAAACCCCTGAAGGGTTTTTGCCGCTTCAGAATAAAGAAATGCCAACAAGTTGTGACACCTTTAGTAATTGTCTAAGACCAGTATTCTCAGTTGGTGTATCCCAACAGTAACACAAGCATAAACAAAAAACTGTGAAAATGTGGACTCAATTGGTCATCGAAATTGCAAGATAATGATCAAATACAAAACACCATTGATACACACATTTGTATGCTTTCAGGCCTGAATGCTTTTAATATTTGACTTGAGAAATTATTTTTTTTCTCAAAAACTATACGTAACGTCAGAGGGCGCAGTTTCTTACAATGCTTTATACTATCAACATCTATCCATTGTTCGTTGCGAGAGTACGTTATTACACTAACAATTATTATGAGTAGTTATCAACAGGGTGAATTTCACAAAGAGTTCAGACTATATAGTCTTATCTCGAGTTAAGACGAGTCGAGTTAAGACGAGTCGAGTTAAGACGAGTCGAGTTAAGACGAGTCGTCCTAACTTAGGACTATAGCCATACGTTTCTGATATCTATTAGGACTAGTCCTAAGTTAGGACTTGTCCTAAACTCTTTGTAAAATCGACCACCCCCTCCCTTTAAACCTACATTAGCATTTTTACCGGACATAATGTATTTTGGGGGATTTAGGAGACATACGCCTTTTGGTGATAGTTATTTTTTTTTTACTTTTATGCTCTCCTGGGCACCCCACTGTTGTTTTACTTTGTTTTCTTAAATAAATGTTTAATGTATGAACATGTGCTTGTAAATGTGATTGCCCGAATAAATATTATTATTATTATTATTAAAGTAACAAAATGTAAGCTGGAGGATATCCGCGCTACACAGCCACCGTACGCCTATAAACAAATGACTGGCCCAACAATCTCTTCTTTTTTTTCTGTACACCAAAACTGCCTCTGTCGTCGTGCTTTTCATTGGGGAATTATTTTTTTCTTTCTAAATCGATTCAAAAAAAGAAATTACTTTAAAAAAAAATCAGGAAAATGTTTGAGCATGGCAATTCTATACTACAAGAAAACAATAATTGCGATCGGGTCGCCCCCTTGGGGTGTAATTCTTAACCCTTGCCGGCTGAGAATCATCGACGTGACCTATCGGGCTCTTTATTATTCACGCCTTTTGTCTTTGTTGAATTTACCTGTCGGCTAAACACTGAGTTAAGAGACACTAACCTTCATTTGCGCTTCGGGTAGCAATTTTGTTTTTCTTCTGCACACTAGAATTGACATCCTTGGTGTCCTTGTCGTGTACAAGTTCCTACCCGTCACGGGGAAATGTGCAAAAGCAATATGCTCAACATTTTCCCCTGCATGTTAGCTAGCATGTTAGTTACACTCGATATTATCTTCATAATAAAAACCCATTTTGTTGCTCCCCTTGCGCACTGAAGTATAGTGATGTGTAGGGTAGGGTATACCAAACCCGATATGTGGCAGACCACGGTGAGAATTGTTGGCTTACCTTTTAAGTTTACTTGAAGATGATATCTGAATTACACTCGGTAGATTTCCACTGCGTCTCATTGAACAGTCACCTATCGATTGTACTATTCTTGAAGTTCAGCATTTGACTTTTCCAGACCGGTTGCAGGATTACAGAAGATATTCATATCCTGTGAATTTGTGCTCGACCAAAAGTTACAAGATTCGATATAAGCCAATCAATGACGCGTTAAATAATTAACATATTTGACCTCGATTTAGCAACGGGGCTCTGGCTCTGATAATGTCAACAATCGTCGCCCTCTCTACTCCACAATTTCACTTCCAAAATTAAATTCTGCAAATTGAGGTTTATAAATGTACTCGGGTGTGCGTTAGTTTAAAGCCATTGGACACTTTCGGTAAACAGTATTGTCCAAAGGCCCACACTTCGTGTATCACAACTTTTATATAAAATAACAAACCTGTGAAAATTTAGGCTCAATCGGTCATCAGAGTCGGGAGAAAATAACGGGAAAACCCACCCTTGTTTCCGCACGTTTCGCCGTGTCATTACTAGTGTTTAAAATAAGCCCATAATTCTCGATATCGAGAATTGATAATTGTTTGAATGTTTTCTCAAAAAGTAGAGCATTTCATGGAATATTATTTCAAAAGAAGTCTTTCACCATTATACCTTCTGTGATGTAAGTTATTTGTAAATCTGTGCACATTTATTTTTTTCTGTTCCGAAAGTGTCCAATGGCTTTAAAATAACTATTTGGGAGCCACATAGAGTTATTCATTAATCATTAAATCATACCGGCAACCGGCGGTGTTAATGTTTTGGGGGGATATTTGCTTTTTGATCGATGTTATCAAAAATGATGTTATAATGTTTTTAGTATTCTAAAAAGATCGAAAACAATAAGGCCATCTACTCTACTCATGTTTTTAGTATTCTTATTCATTTTTTTTATTTTTTTATGACAAGACTTGTGGATGGCACATCTTGTTGATGACAGTTTTTCTTCCATGGACTTCTCCTGGTCAATATGTTTTAATTGCCAACATCTGCATTTTATGAGACCCATTATTATAAATAATAACAAACCTGTCAAAGATTAAGCTCAATCGGTCATCTGAGTCACGAGAAAGTTCCCGGGGAAAATTTTTATTGTTTTTACTGTTTTCAAACCTCGTCTCATTGACTCTCGAGATCAAAAACTTTAGCATTTCTTGCTTAAACATTTCTAGGTTAAGCATTCCGCCATGACCACCTTTAAGTTGAGTGAAAATCAGTGATAATTTTAATAGTTTTATACTATAACCAATGTTGTGCGCACACTTTAGCGTTGTGGGAAATAATCAACCTTATGTGAATTTGCTAAAAGGAACAATATTGAGTTATGGGTCAAAAAAGGGGGGGGGGGGTAACTGCTTCAATTTAAAGACAAAGGTCAGCCTTTGAAAAAAAATCTCTCTTTTTTGTCTTTAATAGAACGGAAATCTTAATATTGATGCAGAAACCGCCCTCTCCGTCGATGTCCTTTAATGTGATACGTTTGCTCTTTCAACTTGATCCCGTTTTCCAGATAACAGGGTACGGCCGACCTCGGACATAAAAAATGAAGGGATAAAAATCTGTCTGTCTGGTGGGATTGGATTGATAAAATCCAAATTAAAAAATAACTTACTTGGAATGTTTAACGTCCTTTTAACTGATCTGTTGTGATATTGTTTAAATAAGTAGGTAATTAGGCCGACGTGGGCGAATTTCGGCTCGTATTAATGCCTTGGATCGGTCGAGTTGGTCTTTGAAAAGCAATTGTATACGTTTGTTATAAAATGCATATGGTTAGAAAGATGTTTAGAAAGTAGAATACTTTAAATTGCGTGGTCTTTCTTTTACTTTGCGAACTATCACGGTCGGCCATTTATGGGAGTCAACATAAATGGCCGACCGTGATTGTCGACGAGGTAAAAGGCAAACCGTGCAATTCCGAGTGATACTTGTGTGGATAATTATATTCTACTTTTTAAATATCATTCTAATCTAAGCATTCTATAACAAACGGTTACAAACGCTTTTCAAAGACTAACTGGACCGATCCAAGGCAACGTGTTCCTTTAAAAATGTACCACGGTGGTAGAGCAAAATGTTTTACATGAGTTGTACCATTGAGAACGCTTGAACCACTCACATTTTAAATAATGTAACCGAATTCATTTAAACTGGAGGCGCCACCGATGCAAAGTATTTAATACAAACAAAACCTGTTTAACACTTCATATTAAATACTAAACTGCTTTATGTCGAGTGAAATGAACAAAGATAAATCAAAGGGGAAAAAAGCCAGCCCCTAAATATTAAACATCGTGGAGACTATAATCACGAAAACGAATCTTAAACTTGATCTTTATTTACATGTATTTGTGAATAATTCAAAGAACTTGGTTGTTCAAATAACACCACGAGGACGTCTGCGGCTATAACGTACAAACAAAACCTCCATACGGAGATCATTTAAAAAGAGTGAATTTCGATTGCTCAAACAAGATGACCATTGCGGAGCTAGAATTCTACCTCGTAATATTTATACCAATCTTTGCCGAGCTCGGAATGTCGACCGAACAAATAAAAAAAAAATACTCTGCCGTGATCAAACAATAGAACAGCGAGATAAGAAATGAAATACAAGTATATAGGTCTAATAACACTCTGCGCTGGATTTCGAATAGCTCCTTGCGTGTTATCTCCACTTCCAATCGATCGTGGGTCATGCGGTCCGATGGCGGGAGTTTTCTGCCCCGTCGGATCACGCAAGTCGGCCCCCCTCTTGAAAACATCTGCCGATGGGCATTGATTCTTGAGTGTTTCCGTCAATCATTACGGTATTCAAATTAAACGCATGGATCGTGAACCAATCTAGTAATAATAGTCTGGTAAAGTACACCTTTGTATTTATGAAGAAGGAAAAACAATGGCAATAACACGACAATGGTGAGGAATGTATTGGGTTTAAAATCAATCATTGTTATTTTTGCCAATTTTTTTTTTTAAACGCGTCACACTTATGATTAGAAAATGTATTTTAAAGTACTCCACTTCGTGTTAAAGACAGTGGACACTTTTGGTAATTGTCAAAGACCAGTCTTCTCACTTGGTGTATCTCAACATTATACATAAAATAACCAACCTGTGAAAATTTTAGCTCAATCGGTCGTCGAAGTTGCGAGATAATAATGAAACAAAAAACACCCTTGTCACACGAAGTTGTGTGCTTTCAGATGCTTGATTTCGAGACCTTAAATTCTAAACTTGAGGTCTCGAAATTAAATTCGTGGAAAATTACTTCTTTCTCGAAAACTAAGTCCCTTCAGAGGGAGCCGTTTCTCACAATGTTTTATACCATCAACCTCTCCCATTACTCGTCACCAAGTATGGTTTAATGCTAATAATTATTTTGAGTAATTACCAATAGTGTCCACTGCCTTTAATACAAAGTGTGATATTTTGTAAGGCTAGACACATTTTATAGCAATAGCAAAAATATATCTATTTGGGGGTGGGGCTATCAAACTTACACCATAAACAATTTCAATCAAAATGTTAAACTTACAAACAAATTTTGACAGAAATTAAGAACAATAGTGTGTAAGGATGTCAACGTTGTCTTTTCAGGCCTATATCGCATGATTTGGCTTTATTACTTATCTTCCCCCTCTTGTGTGCATGTTCTCTGAGCAATGGTAATTACAAAGAAATCTATATTATACGAATAAATATTAGTCAACTTAATATCTTTACCAATTTTTGTGAAAATATTTCTGACGCGTGCCGTTATCAATTAGGGTTGAGTATTGTTCAAATATTGAATAAATGTTGTTTTTGTTACTTCAGCATAACGAGATCTTGCCGCAATTAAGTTTCACTTCAAATTCACTAATAGTACCTTGTTGGTAGATACGTGCGCCGTATAAGACTTCGATATTATATTATTTTGTATTATTTAGTGTTTGGAAACCAACAGTATTTTAAAAGAAGCCTTGAACCAAAGGTGAACAACCCCTTCAGTGTGATATTCCGGGGTGTCGGCAAGTCCTTTGCTGATAACGGCTGTAGCTATCATGCTCAAGAGCGAGTGACAGGAATAGATCATTAATTGAGACATGTCAGTGACACTCATGTGCAAATCACTCAACAAAATATTTGCCCAACAAAAAAAACATTTTAAATCAAACCAAAATATACGCGGCAAGACGTTTTTTTATTTTAACATCAAGCTCTCCGAAACGCAAGGACGACTTCATATTCCCCCAGTGTTTGTCTTTCATTTTCTGTCTGCATCTTAAATACTTAGGGAAAGTAAATCCAGATTTAATGAGCGAATTATTGTGATATTATGATTGGATTTGCGCGGGAACATTTCTAGGCTAATCACTTTTTGATATCTACTTACCCCGGCGTCTGGTGGCTGCGGATAGATCAAATATTATCCGACCGCTGCTCGGAGATCGACCGTTCATGATCACTATGGGCCCAGTACGCCGCGGCCATACTTTCATCTTTCCATGTTAAAGACGCATTCTGCCCTAAAAGACGCATTCTACATCTAATAATTTTAACAGATTTTAATCTTCGTATAAGTCGAGAAAAATGTAAATCCAAATAGATTTTGCCGGCGGCACAAGGAGGTATATAGCATAATATTATTAGTGTAATTTGTACACAATAATAGCGTGATCAATCTGGTTGCAATTATTTTAGGTACAAGGTTAGAACCGCATTTAGTTTGCGACTTCATTGTTGCTTTTAGGTTTAGCAGGCATTTCACAAACAATTTCGTATGGCGTTAACGTTTTTAGAAAATGGGGGGAATGACTGGCCTCTTTTCTTTAAAAATAATAACCAACGATGCTGTAATCCGTAAAAGTGATTTGTAAAATAAATTATTGCCAATTAATCTTCTGTAATAAGGCGGAAAGAAAATAAACTCAGTAGATTGAATTAAACAAACTTTTAAGTATCAATCTGACTGTGAAAATCTCAAGGATCGGGGAAAATGCATTACTCTCCCAAGACTCTCCCAACAATAAACCACTCAACTATAATATTGCTTTCTATTAACAGACGTTCAAATGTCATTAGTTTACCTATCACATTACCTTGAGGCCCTCCATATCTTACCACATTGCCAACATAACAAAACAAAAACTATTTTGCTGTTAATGTACGTCATGATGTGAAATAAATTATGGTTGTCCGGCCATGTTCACACTTCATATGCCACTCGACATCGACAGCTACTCTCTTTCTTTCTTCGTTTTATTGGTAATTTCTCAAAACAATTGTTAGTATAAACACTTACTGATAACGAGCAATATGGTGAGCTAATGGTGGTAAAACACACGTGAGAAACGGCTCCCTCTACAACTTAGTTTTTGAGACAGGTTATTTCTCACTCAAAAGCAAACAAATTTGTTAAACAAAGGTTTTTTTCTTACATTGCAACTGCGATGACCAGTTGAGTCAAAATGTTCACAGATTTGTTATGTTATTGGGATACACCAAGTGAGCACCAAAGTTGTCACGAAACGCTAGGATTAATCCCATCTCGAGTTAGGACGAGTTAGCCCGTCCCAACTTAGGATGTATGTATCCTAATGTCTTCGAATACGGAACTTAAAGGAACACGTTGCCTTGGATCGGACGAGTTCGCATATACATCGCGTTTGCAACCGTTTGTTATAACATGCACGGGTTGGAATGATGTTTTAAAAGTAGAATACAAAAATTCACACAAATTTGCCTCGAAGTTGCGTTATTTTCCTTTTATTTTGCGAACTAACACGGTCGGCCATAATATGACTCACATAAATGGCCGACCGTGTTAGTCGACGAAGTAAAAGGAAAACTACGCAATTTCGAGGCGTATTAATTTGTGTGGGTCATTGTATTCTACTTTTACAACATCTTTCTAACCGTATGCATTTTATAGCAAACAGTTGCAGACGCTTTTCAAAGACCAACTCGACCGCTCCAGCAACGTGTGCCTTTAACTCGTCCTAAGTCCTCATATTAATCCTAAATTAGGATGAGTTTGGTGAAACCTAAAGACAGCGCCTTTAAAGACAAACAAGGTGGAAGTAATACTTCCCATCTTCTGGAGAACGATAACAATTCTTGTACGTCATCACCGGAGTGCAGAAAGAAATCCCAAAAGACGGGAAAACTGTCTTGACAAATCTTCCCAGGGCGTCACTTTTGCGGTCACTGACATTTCAGAATTTGTGGCCGTTGTTGTCAAGTGGTCAATGTAGAATGACGCATTTTACGGAAGCAATAGCTTCCCTATTTACACATCATTTGAAAACAAACTCCCAAATCTTGCCGTCAATCAAATTTTCTTCTTCTATTTTTGAACTTCCCCATGGACACATAATTGTGGTGTTTTTTTGTGTGTGAAATAAATAGCTTTAGCTTTCGACTCCATTTTATTGATAATAGTACGGATAGCAAAAACATCGATATTGTTATCGGCGCCGGAGGGTACAATTTAAGGGGGCACAAGGAGGTGCGCATTTTTTTTAATGGGGGGGGGGGCCTTTTAATGTACTTTACACTTTTGAAAAGAAACTCTGGCGTTAGTGTAAAAACAAGTACATTGTCTGCGTATAAGTGCAGAATTAAGTTTCAGAAACTACAAGTCAAAAAAATTATAACACTTATATTCTGGAAAATGTCCAAACCCCAAAGTCTAGACTATAAATTGGGACGAGGAGGGGGCACGGACATCAATTGGGGGAGAATGTTCATTTCTTCTTGACATAATTAAACATTGCCATAAAAATTGCCATAGTTTTTAAACTCTCGTCGAATTATAGGTCTACATGAAACACGAACGTCCAATACATCTGTGGTTTCATAAAAACTCGAATGTCACTTGAATGTTAAAGGCAGTGGACACTATTGGTAATTGTCAAAGACCAGTCTTCTCACTTGGTGTATCTCAACATATGCATAAAATAACAAACCTGTGAAAATTTAAGCTCAATCGGTCATCAAAGTTGCGAGATATTAATGAAAGAAAAAACGCCCTTGTCACACGGAGTTGTGTGCGTTTAGATGGTTGATTTCGAGACCTCAAGTACTAAATCTGAGGTCTCGAAATCAAATTCGTGGAAAATTACTTCTTTCTCGAAAACTACTCCACTTCAGAGGGAGCCGTTTCTCACAATCCTTAATACCATCAACCTCTCTCCATTACTCGTTACCAAGTGAGGTTTTATGCTGATAATTATTTTGAGTAGTTACCAATAGTGTCCACTGCCTTTAATCTGACGAACTGAATTGATTAAAGCATGGCAATTATACCAAAAGGGAAATCTCAAATTCAGGACAAGTTGTTATTAGGTTTTTAAAAAATCGATTTGGGCTGGAATTCCCTTGTCGGCTCGCTAGCTCGGTGCTTGTTTGTAGTCACCCGGCACGTAGACTCACATTTTACTTTTAAATTCAATTTCATTATGTCTTTGATAATGTTTGAATGTTCTCAGCACAAAGCTGCATGGCCTTGTGTAATTTAATTTAATTTAATTTAATTGCAGTCTGTGCTTTTTGATGCAGTATGTAATTGTACTTTCTTGATGCAGGCCCTACTTTTTTTCATCGGTATTTTTTTCTTTTTTTTTCAAGTTGATCAGAGGCGCTCTCTCATGATTTATTGGATTGTTTCAATGTTTTATACTCCTTTTGTAATTGGATAGTTGTGTTTCCCTCGGATTTCGAATTTGTTTGATGGTTCCCGGCAGTGCACTTGTGAATGCTCTGACGTCATTTGTAAGGAGCTACACTGTCTTAAACAAAAGCCTTTAATTTTGTGAAGCCTCTGCAAAGTAATTTGCACTGCAGAAGTGTTGAAGCGCCTCTTAATTTTAAAGTAGATCGTTTTCTTCATTTTTTAACAAATTGACAACACTCGACCCTGTCCGCATTCAACTCCTCAAGGGAATAGTTTGCACGACATTAAGTAGGCCCAATATTGAAAATATCTTAAAATGGTCACATATTTACACGTAACTTACACGATGTAAAGATGGTTATAGTGGAAACTACCCCCAATGCTGTAGTTGTTGAGAACTTTAATTTAATTGGCAAAACGATTAGTTTTTATCACGGGAGTCCAAAACTTTATTGTTTGAGAGTTTAAGGGGGGTTTAACTACAACTTGTGCCACAAGTCAAGAACACAAAATGTTATTTAAATATAAGTCATATGCCTTGTTTAAATACTTGTGGAGATCTCATGAATTGTAGAGACCTCATAACTGTAGATAAAAGTCATAACTATGACTTGTACGGTGGAATTTCTATTGCAGCTATGGTTTCGTCGAGTATTCTTATCTGTTTTAGTTCCGAAAACATCTTGTGAAAGCTTTAATAATAAAACAACTTTACAAAACAAAACTCAAGTAATAACACAAAACTGATCCTCCATACTTTAAATATGAAAGTATACATTTATTATCTTTGCATAGTGAATTCCTACCTTATCGGTCGATACATTGAAAATATGTTGTGCCTTAACTAAGTTAAGTCACGAATTAATAAGGGGGTAAATATAATTAAATTTGTATTTCATTATTAAATATTGAATGTGATAGCACAATGCTGGATCAAATTGGAAGAGGGTGAGGGCAAATGTAGAATCAGAGAGGGTGGGGAAATGTTTTGCCATTTCTCTTTGTAATTTGACTGCAATTCTGCCTTTGGCTAAAATGGTCTTTGTTTTTAATAAACCATTTCATAGCAAATCAAATCAAATCAAAAAACATAAAGTTGACACACACCCAAACGTGAAAAAGACCCTTTGCTTTTAGTACTTTAAGTGCGACTGTAATGGCAACTGTAAATTAAAACAGCTTCCTGAATCCCATGTGCACAACTAGAGTATTTCAAAAGTACATTTACTTTATAGGAGAAATGCAGAATTTAACAATCAGTAACTTGAGTTTGAACCTCTGACAACCCCGAAAAACCTCAAAGAGGGACCCATCCACTCAGAACCCTTGCCCCCCCCCCCCCCCCCCCCCCCCCGGGAATGTCTGGTTTCACCACTAAACCATAAATTATCGCATGCCTGCTCAATTCACACAAAACTCTTTTTACCAAATAAACCCATAATCTTTTCCCTTGAGATTTGAGCCAATAATTGTTGTGAACCAATTCTTCCTTTGTTTTCCTCATATTCTAAAACTGCTCTTTACTCATAAGTTATTCATAATGAATAGTGCATGACCACCAATGGGTCCCAAAAAGGAAACGCACAAAATCTGAGAAGAAAAATAAATGCAAGAAAATTTCTTAGGACCCTCCTTAACCAACAAATATGTGACAAATCCAACACTGTAAAACCCACACAAAATGTGGTCAGGTACTGGACAATACAGGGCATATTATTTGCCAGCATTTACTAGAGTAGCACACAGTCTCCAATTGTAAGGTTGTCCTTGTCTCGTTGTTGCTCTTTGCTTAAATGAAAGTGCAGTCCTTTCTGTCCTTTGATCTTTGACATTTGATCCCAAAGTCACAATTGATTGCGTATCTTTCACTTCACAAAGTCGTAGAGGTAGCGTATGACGTCGAAACTCACAGTCCTGAATTCAGAAAAAAAGACAAATGGGACACTCTTGTTGATCAACACTTACCGAGTGCACATATAGTATTTATAGCATTGTGACAATGTCTAAGAAATCCTGTTCCATCACCCCCATTCTGAAACAACTACACTGGCTCCCTGTCTCTCAACGAATCATCTTCAAGCTGATGCTCATTGTCCACAAAGCACTTAATGGCAAGGCTCCCCTCTATATTTCTGAACTTCTTCAAGTTTACACTCCATCAAGAAATCTTCGATCAAGTTCCATGCTTCTTCTCATTCAGGGGTCGAAATTAAGTGTATTTCCATGGTAGTCAGCAGGGCTAGTGACCAATAATTTTTAGTAGCCCTGATGAGATTTTGGTAGCCCGAAAGACACATTATGTCTCGCGTCACGGCTCAAACTTTACAATACACCAATAACATAGTTCTTTATTGTTTGTGATGATGATTTTTGCATTATTTTTCCACTAGCCCGTCGGGCTATCAAACTGGAAAAATGAGTAGCCCGGCTGTAAATCTGGTAGTCCCGGGCTAGCGGGCTAGTGGCAATTTCGACCCCTGTCATTGAACCCAAGTCTCAAAACTCATGGGGAGACAGGTCTTTTTCTTCAGCTGCGCCACGCATCTGGAACTCTCTACCACTTAATCTTAGAACTTGTCTTTGTACCACAACATTCAAATCTCTTTATTATTATTATTATTATTATTATTATTATTATTATTATTATTATTATTATTGATTTAAAAATAAACAAATAAAATAAAGAGAATCCAATTCAGCAGAAATTGGTTTCCATCGCATGGCAAATATCAGTCTTTAAATAAGTGAACTTTCACAATTGAAATGATTTTAATTTTTGTCATGATGGTTTCAGAGCTGCAAACATTGCATCTCCTTGCTATCAGGGAGATATCATATATTTACCATTGGCATACATTCAACATAATAGGGGAAAGTTTCCATAATCTGGGAAATTATCAAATTTGCTCTTCAGAACACATAGAAATAATTAAGGGAATCAATGTGTGGTGAAGAGGTTTTCAACTAGTGGTTGAATCCCAACGAGGCCTGGTTCTTGATAATTTTACCGAGATGAAGTCGAGGTAAATTAGGGTCATTCCGTGTCAATTCAACACGCTTTTGGACCTGACCCTCATGGATTTAAATGAAATTCGGTGTGCTGATTGGACTCCCTGAGAAATGCCCAAATCCCAAATTTTATGTAATTCGGATCATGATTTTGGGAGATACGGCTTAACGAACTTTTGACTAATTAGCATGACCTGCTATGTTTGGACAATCATATCTCCAAAAGTAAAACACCTACAAAGATAATACTTACATCATTTTGAAGCTCTTGACATGGCCCACATTTGATAACATAAAATCAAAAAATTTCCACGCACCACCGAAAAAATACGCAAAAATTTGACCTTTGACCTTGATTTGCGAAAATGCGTATTTTTCAAAATGCGTAATTTTTTTATAAATGCAAGTTTAAGATGTAAGCAACAATATTCTGAAAAATTGTGAAGGGCACTCTTACAGTTTTTTTGTTATGATTTTTTTAACATTGGCTAACAAGGCCAAAACCATAAAAACGCATTGTACATGTACATACATGTGTGTACATGTACATGTACAGTATTATGTGTAGTTATGTGTACATGATACATGTACATTAGAAATTCAACATGTTCAAAGATAATCATTCACATTTTGAGTTTCACATTTTGATGTTAGTATGAACACAAACTGAATGCACTCCACTAGATCCGGCAAGGATGCACTGCTTCAGCCCAAGTTCAGCAAATTTTCAGCAAAACTTTCAGGAGGATTGTTTCCTTGAAAAGTTCAAACACTTCTTTCAGATTACAAAGAACAAGATGTTTCTGGAGATGTTTCTTCTCACCATCAACAGTAACCGACACAAAGTCTTTCATCCATGGCATTTGTCTGCTGACGGACTCGAACAAGTAAAAGTCTCTCACAGTTTGCACCATTTTTAATGAAAGAGATTTCCAGCGCTAGGATTTGGAATGGAAAGCATTCCCTGCTAATTCACCAGTTTCTTTGCTTTTCTTGACATGTAGTTTGATGCTCCAAAAATAAACTGCTATTCTTTTGATACTCCAACTCACTGGTAAGACGGTCAAGACTTGAACTTTTTCACTTTTCTTGGTCAAGGAATGAAATTTTTGTTTCAACTGACTTATCATCTCACTTTCATCATCACCGAACTGTTTTCCTGGAGCAGTTTCCAGTTTCTGCTTAATTGTTGTCTCTATTCTCTTAACTTTGTTTTCCATGTAACTTCCATGAGCTTTCTTCTTACTTATGATAGGAGATACACCAATAATTGTCATAGCCTCATTGATAATGTTGATGTTGGTATTTGGCTGCACAAAAACATCCTGATGTGCAGATGACATTGATGGTGCCTGAACTTCTGGATCACTGCTAGAACTTTCAGTTGTGGAGAGTATTTTCTCAGGCGACAATTCAGATATCTTCTTGCGATAGCCGGTGCATAAACTGTGCTCGAGTGAAATGAAGACTTGGATGCTCCAATATAAACCTTTCTGATACCTGCTCTAAGCCTGCTTTTTTTCTTGCTGTGTGATTTAAATGGGTCACAACACATTTTTCTCTATGATCCATCCTCCAGGGAATTGACTTTTAAAGCACTAAATGTGAATACTCTGTACACTGTACATGTACAGTGTACAGAGTATTCACATTGTATTGTATAACATGTATACAGTATGTCTGATACACAGTGTCTTCTATATTAAATCAAGGGGATGAAATGAATTAGCTCATTAAGTCATTTCATGAAACAGACTTTTGGACTCCACATTATTACCAGGGTGACATGGTTTTTAATGTGCGTGTACACACTACCACACAATACTCTGTACACTGTGTACATTGTACAATGCGTTTTTATGGTTTTGGCCTTGATAGCCAACGTTAAAAAAATCATAACAAAAAAACTGTAAGAGTGCCCATCACATTTTTTTAGAATATTGTTGCTTACATCTTAAACTTGCATTTAAAAAAAAATTACGCATTTTGAAAAATACGCATTTTCGCAAATCAAGGTCAAAGGTCAAATTTTTGCGTATTTTTTCGGTGGTGCGTGGACATTTTTTGATTTTATGTTATCAAATGTGGGCCATGTCAAGAGCTTCAAAATGATGTAAATATTATCTCTGTAGGTGTTTTACTTTTGGAGATATGATTGTCCAAACATCGTAGTTCATGCTAATTAGTCAAAAGTTCGTTAAGCCGTATCTCCCAAAATAATTATCCGAATTACATAAAATTTGGGATTTGGGCATTTCTCAGGGAGTCCAATCAGCACACCGAATTTCATATAAATCCGTGAGGGTCAGGTCCAAAAGCGTGTTGAATTGACACGGAATGACCCATTATCAAGAACCAGGCCTCGTTGGGTTAAAACCACTAGTTGAAAACCTATTCATCACACTTTGATTCCCATTCATAAATACCTTTTCGGTCAAAAACATCAACACTTTTTTGTCAAAAAGTAAAATAAATGCAAAAAATATAATTGTTCAATGATTTCTTTCAACACAACACCCCTCCAGCAATGAAATGGTAAGGCCCTCGGCCCGATCGGGTAAACAACTCCTTATAAGGGAATGCTGTGCGTGCAACGCATATCGCGTGATGTGGCACAACTGTCCCGGCCGTTGCTCTCGACCAATAGGAATGAAGAAACTGTCTTATAAGCACAGGTGGGAGCTCGCGTATCACGCCCATGTTTCAACACTTTTTACTGGATATAAACAGGTTTTATAAGTTTTATACACACCCACGTGACTCGCTCTCCACCAATAGAAATAGCAAAACTGTCTGAGATATTTATTATTGGAAAACTTTCCGCAGAATCAGAGAAAGTTGCCAGCTCTGTAAATACCAATCCAGTATTTGAGCCGAATGAAATATAAACTAAAATGAAATCGAAAAAGTAAGGAGAACAACACAAAAATAACCATCAACTGTTCTAAATGTTGGCCAGGATACACTGATCATTGAGCTGTCATAAAAATGGGCTACGACAACATGAAGCTGTCACACAAAAAAAAACATGAATTCTCGACCTCACCCCCTTTCCATGTTTGACGATAAATATTTCTTGACCAACCTGGCTATAGAGCGTATAAACTCCAGGGACACTGTACACTTGTACTTTGGCGTATCCAGCTGATCCTCGTGTCCCACTTGAGCCAATAGCTGCAGGGTGACTAGGGACGAGATCTGTGTGGCATACAAATAAAATAAAGAGCGGAACGTCACTAATACTGTCCTCTTCCCCCCAAAAAAACTGGGGCAAAATGACGTCTTGTTTCTGGCGGGAAATGGCATCTCAGAACTGAGACGATTTTGATGGGTGTTAAATTTGCAGCAGTGATAAAGAATATCATTTTCAGGTTACTCATACTTTACTACCGTACCAACAAGAAAAAGTTCTGAGAAAATAGGTCTTGTTTCTAGCGGAAATAGCTTCTTAAAAACTGAGATGATAAAACAAGCACGTTTTGGTAGGAGTAAAAGTTGCAGCGGTAATAAAGAATATCATTTGCCCGTTACCCAATCACAGGTACTGTACCCACCCCCCCCCACCCCCGAAAAAAAAATGGCTTCTTAAGTTTTGGATAGAATAAAGAAAAATTTACTGAAGTGGGACTTGAGCATTAACGAAGGTTCACGTGCAAGTCCTGCTTCTGTAAATTTGTCTTTGTTTAACCCAAATTTATACACAAAATTTACCCAGTCAGTTTCCCTAGTAAATACTTAAATAAACATCTTGCTTGGTCAGTTTTTTTGTTTAATACTTTATAGTAAGTACAATTTGTTTTCCATTAATTGGGCAAACAGAAGTGTTTTGTTCTCAAAAAGTGTAAAAAAATAATTGACAAAAACACAGGTGCTCACAAAATACACACATTTGAAGACTAGCTAACACAATTATATTTTTCAGGAGGCCAACGTGTAAGCATGCTACTTGGAATGAGAACAACACTTAACACGACAGCTGCCTACGACCTTCCCCCTGGGGAACATGAAATACTTCAGTATCATCCATGGAAACACTATTGGAAGAAGGGAGAAAAAAAGAAAAAAGGACAAGATCTCTATGCTCGGACACGGTTGATGTGATTCCAAGATGACATTTAAGGAGCATCTTTAGAAGTTGACGAGTCGAGGGAAAAAAGGTGAGAATGCTAGTCACCTGCCACTAGACGGCTTTTGAGTTCACTTACTTTACCAGTATAAGTGATCCCTGCGAGCCAAAAGTACTTCACGCAAACGTGAAGAGAATTTGACATGAACGGGATTTGTGCGAATGTACAAAAACAAAAAAGCTGATCGCCAAGCTTATTAATGGAACCTCATACCAGCTGACATGAAAGAGACAACTAATTTAGAGTACTTCACTGACGCCATTAACCTCGGAAATCTAACCCAAAAAGTGCATTTTAAAATGTAGGTAGCCTGCAGCATGCATGACAAACTGTATGTAAAAGCCTTCCAGGACGTTTTCATACAGAATAATTTCTGAAGAATCTGAAGATACCACTTGACTGGTGGAAATCATGGACTTGCGATGCCAAAGTCCACTTTTCATTCTGAAGTGAGGAAACTGTGCACTCTTCTGTTTCGATTTATTGTTTCTACACTTTGATGTTGTTTCTAATGAAGAGTTGTTGCTACAAATCATCCTGTGTCATTTGTATCTTAATTGTGTTGGCCCCCATGAGGAAGGATGGGACATTAAGCCAGAGCTCTGTGAACTCGGATTGGTAGTGCACGTAAATTAACCCAGAGCGCTTACCATGGAAGAGAAGGGGGTTAACCCCAGTGATTCTGGTTCACATGGACAAGAATCCTTGTTTCCCTCAGGCTTGCAAGCACCATCAATTAAGTTCACCGATAATGCATCCTTGGTTTCATAACCAAAAATGTGAAATAATAATAATCCTAATGGTGGATGGGGCTTAGTGGATCAACCTATTCATGGTCTATCCACCTTTAGTGGTTTCAGACTTGCTCTCAAAACCCATCTCTTCCATAACAGTAGTTTGGCTTGGTTTCAGATATGTTGTTTTTGGACTGATAGTTGTTTATATGTTGTTTGGGAGTGTTGCTATATAGATCGTATCAAATATGACGTCACCTTTCAAGTACCTGCCCTACAACATGGCATCTGTAAGCGTGTGCGTGTACGTGCACATGTTGTAGAAATCGAACAGGGATGGCTGCGTGCTTCATTGATGTACACATTTACACACGCACACTGCCTTCCCTACAAGATGGCGACTTTCATAGCAACAAAGGGGTTATTCGATACAGTCTAAATAACTATTTTCTAGTTTGTGTTTTCCACTGCCGCATTAGCGTCAAGACTCGACAGATAGCGGTGCATTATAAGTGTTCTTACTATTATTTTTATTTTTACTTATTTTAAACGTTACCTGTGAGAAGACATTAGCTGTGGGAGCCACTCTGGAGTCGACGATGCTGTAGAATATAGCCATGAGTCTATCCAATGGGAATGCCTTGGGTCCAAGGAGTTGATGGCTGGTCTGCAATGAGATCATAGGAGCAGTAGTCAGTGGTGTCAGTACCGACAAAATGTTTTGAAACTAAGACGGGCACATATTTTAGGAGGAAGGATGGCAATTCAACCTTTTGATAACCCCCGGGCCCAATGTCAGAGCGCTGCTGGATATTTTGTTCAAACTGTGCGAGTTTCCATTTCATAGCGCAGCTGCATGAGCACACGAAAAGGCATGCTAACCTTCCAGTGCTTACTTGCAGTACTGTATGAAAACTAATGACTTGACTTTTTTTGTGACAATATTTTACTCATTTCTCAAAAACTAGAGCACCTCGACAAGTAGTTTTTTAAGGCAAGGTTTTTACATTGTACTCTCATTTTCTTCAAACTGTGTAAGGTTAATGTAAATTTGTGGACATTGTGTTTTGTGTCGTACAAAAAAGACCCCAACCCCTTTTATCACTACTCACTTCTTTCTTCCGGTTGACGGCACTCTTCTTAATCTTGCCGTGGTGTTTGGAGAAGAACCTACGGTCGTACCTTGCCGGATTGTAGGAGGCCAGATACGCAGCGATGAGGAGGTACTTAGAGTAGAACGGTAGCTCTATCTGGGCTCTAGATGATAGACTACTAGGCTGTGAAGGTAAGCCCTGCTGGCTGATCTCACCCAGTTGGTACTTCTCCCATTGTTCACTGTCATATCATAAGGGGTAAAATTATTTTAGCATGTAAAATCCCCTCAACCAGTTATGATATTATACCAAAACCATAGCATTACTGTTTAATACGTTTTTACATGCTAAAACTGAGACGAAAATTATTACTTTTACTCATTTCTCAAAAACTACAGCACCGCAGTAAATAAAATTTCAAGGGAAGCTTTCTACTATCATAATCTTCAAACTGTGTAAGTTTAATGTAAACCTGTGGACATTGTGTTTTTTTGTCCGACAAAAAGTTACATACACCTTTTAAAGGCACTATTGGTAATTACTCAAAATAAATTATTAGCATAAAAACTTACTTGGTAACGAGCATTGGAGAGCTATTGATAGAATCAAATATTGGGAGAAACAGCTCCCTCTGAAGTAACAGACTTTTTGAGAAAGAGGTAATTTCTCAATCAAATATTAAAAGACTTCAGGCCCGAAGCCTTTTTTAGGCATCTGAAAGCACACAAATTTGTGTAACAAGGGTGTTTTTACTTTCATTCTTCTCTTGCAACTTTGATGACCAATTGGGCCAAATTTTCACAGGTTACCAAGTGACAATACTGGTCTTTGACTATAACTGAATGTGTCTAGATTTATCTTAGGACTTAGGACGAGTTAAGGTTTGTAACCCATCCTAAGTTAAGACGAGTTACTTGTCCTAACTCGAGATAGGATAAATTCTAGCGTTTTGTGAAATCGGCTATATTGCCTTCAAGTACAAAAAGGAGCAGAGCAAAACGACATTATCATTACCAGAATAAAGCCTGGTTCATACTTCATGTGAATGCGAAGCGAATTTGACGTGAATTTGACGTCACAACCCTCCTTTCGCAGCGATATTCGCAAGTGAGGTGTGCAGAGTTGAATTTTTCGTTGCGAATTTGTGACGTCAACATTTGTATCGCATTCGCATTCGCAGCAAGTATAGTGAACCCGGCTTAAGGCTACCAGACAAAATGGCATGTTACATGTACCTGAGATTCCAGAACATCATGGAAGAATTTCTGCTATGGCTCACGTCCGAAGTTTTGCAAATCACAGTGAGTGCCTACTGCTCAATTTTCTCACTTGACAATATCAAATCCAAGTGAGAACCTTACTTTTTTCTTTACTTAATCAAGTCGGGGCTTCATTGTGGCAATAATACATGTTCACAGGACAAACAATAAGTAAAGAATTTCCACAAAAATAATTCCATGGGAAGGCACCCACAATTTTTCAGAGTACAGAACCGAAGTGATCCGGTCACAGCCACTAATCCTTAGAATGAATTCTAAACGATAAGTCTGCTGCCACCTAGTGCCCACTAAGTTTCCCTTCACACCTTGTTACTTCTCTGAGGTAGACAGTTTGAAGAGCTTTCTTCAAGTGGGGTTCGATATGTCTCCACAACTTGTGCGAGTCCCTTTCAGTTGCCTCCCCTTTTGTGATCGGTTCAACGTACTTAGGAAAATTTAGCTGTGCCTGTTGGAAAATTGAACAAACAAATGTAATATTTGGCTCCATTATTTGATTATATTACCTTAGTGGAACCTACAGGTTTTAATTCAAGTGACATGGCTAAGCGATCTGTCAGTACCAGACTAACGTTGTGGTGATGGAAGTCATCAGAGTGTAGGTTTGAATTCCTGTTGTGACACTTGTGTCCTTGACAGAGCTGCCAATAATTGCATCTTGCAATCAGGGAGAATTTGTACAACAATCAGGGAGATAATTAAAGTCACGTCCAAAATAAGAGGAAAATTTTTTTCATAATCAGAGGACTTGAACTGCCTCTAGCTACCGGGCAACCTCGGTAGTCGGGTTGGTTAGACACTGCTCTAGAATTGCAAGGGTCGTGGGTTTGAATCCCACATGCCTGTGATATTTTTTTCACAGGACTCGGGAAAGTACTGAGTATACAGTGCTCACACACATCAGTGTATGGGTAAGAACCAAAATTAATAATCAGAAAGGTTGCCATTAACATGTATGTTCATCAAAACATGGACAGATTGGTTGATATTCGGGGAACTTTCCGTCAGAATCAGGGAGAGTTGGTAGCTGTTCCTTGAGCAAGACACTTTAGTGTAATTGCTTCTCATCACCCAGAGGTTAATGGGTACCTGTGAGGGCAGAGATGTTTCAAGTGATTGATATTGCTTGATGTACTGCATACTAGGCAGCAAAAGGCTGTATACTCCACAGTGAGCTGCGATAACTCTAAACTAGGACGCTAATATTCATGTGCGATGAGCATCACACATGTATGTGATGGAAATTGGTCAGGGCTCAAAATTAACACTGGACCGCATCATGCCCAAGGCCACAGTACTTTTAGCGTTGGGCCAGTGAAATCAGGACCAGAGAAGCCTGGTGGTCTTTTGTTATTCAATTGATTAACAGTAGTACCTCATTGTCTAGTGTCTCGGTGAAAAATGTTGACAATCAATCAATCAATCAATCAATCAATCAATCAATAGAAAAAATGAATATGATACATCTTTCACTTCTATATCGAATATCAAAGTAGCATAGACCCCTTTACAAATAGGAAAAAACAATGCATTCTGGGATAGGATGCGATGTTTTGAGATGTTCATCATGCATAAAACGTGCATAGCTTACTCGTAAACTCTCCCCAAATGCATCATAATCACCACTTCCGGCCTATCTGTAAAGGGGTCTATGACAAATGAGATAACTCTTCTCTTAGTACTGGTTCACCTCATTTTTATTCTGGTCTTATAAAATATGTTCTGCAGGTCCAGTTAAAATGTGGAGCTACAAGCTCGTGGAATCTTGTGTATTTTCTCCCCCAAATTCAAGCCCTGTTGGCTCTATATTTGAATTGTCCATCATTATCCTTAAATGTACTACGTAGTTAATCTCCAGATCTACTGAGCCAACAATACTCACGAGATGTCTGATTTCATTGAGATCTCTGCACACCATGTAGAATATACTCATGAGTAAGTTGACGTAGGACGAGTAGAAGTCTGCCGAGTAACCCTCTGGAGTATCCTTAGCGATAATCTGCAATAACTCATCTATCAAAAATACAAAATGGAAACGATAGCTGATCAACGGACTCAGATATGAAACCAGGCTCCTTCCCCTAGCCTGGGTCATCTAGGGCCGAGTTCAGGCGGTGTGTTCTTGGCCTAAGTGCACTGTTCGCATGCCCCAACAATGAGAACACGACCCAAGAACAATACACTCAGAACAAGATCAGATACCAACTTTCAGCAGGGATCAGTCGAGCACAACATTTCACAAAATGGTGGTACATTTTGAACTCTACCTCTTTCCCTAGCAAATATGTAGGGCTATGTTTACAGTATGAGACCTGGGGTTGATTTCACAAAGAGTTAACACTAGTCTTATCTTGAGTTAGGACGAGTTACTCTTCCCATAGAGAAAGGACAACTCTCTTCCTAACTTAGGACTAGCTATACGTTTTTGATATCTCCTAGGACTAGTCCTAAGTTAGGACTTGTCCTAACTCTTTGTGAAATCGACCCCTGCTCCTTTTATATAGCACCATGGTTTACAAGGTGCTTCATGGCTTTACGTCCCATCTGATATAGAAAGGAACCATTCGAGATCGGACACCAGAAGGCTAGAGATAATTCTCCACTCACTCTTTGTGTAGTCTGGGAAGTGCATCACGAAAGGCTCGAAGAAGTTGGAGCCGAACCCGAAGAGGAATTTCTCCCAGACGATTTGGCTGAGGAGTACGACGCATACATTGCATCCAGAGAGCTGAGAGAGGTTGAGAAATGCTGGTAGGATGTTGGCGTCCATGTTGCGCAGACGCTCAGCTTTGTCGAGTACCTATGTGTATACAGTGCAGGATAATCATTCTTTCAATAAATGGTTTCTGCCTGGTGCAAAAAAAAAAAGAACCTTTCTAGCCTAAAGAAGAGGGCCATATCCACATCACAACATAATAAGCCTGTGTTCCTTAGGTAAGAATGGGTGTGTCTGTTGTGTGTTTATTTAGTAAAGAAAAATGCAACAGTTGATCAACCTGGGTTTTTTTTATTCAGAAATTGGAGAATGACAACCTTTTAATTTTGTATTTGTTTGACTATTTTCTTCAAGGAGGACAGTTTCTTTATCAGAATTTCAGTATTCAGTCTATGATTAGCTTCAAATATTTAATAAGTAAATTCAACATAAATAAGTCAAATAGCTGTCCTGTCAGGGAAAATTTGTAAATGATTTAGAAAGAAAATTTGCATAAAAAGTAAAACCACAATGCCCCAGCCTGTGCCCCAGCAATGGAGGCGCACGGCCATGGCAGCGTACCACACTTTTGTGTATGGATTGGTCTATAGACTCACAATATAAACAGTTTGGTCCTGAATTCCCCTCTCTTCAATCGTTTTCTTTAGAAGTCGAACAAACACGCTCATGTTCTCGCAGCGATTCAAACTGCAATAATTGTTCTCAGGACGAGGCTCATGATTGGCCACCTGGTCCAGAATTCTGACCAATAGCTGGCGTGATGATTGACACTCTATACAGTTGACTATTGCATGGGGCAACGACATCGTCTTCAGGAGCGTTGAAACTACGAGAGTCTTTCCGGTCGCACCATGGCCATAAATGAACACCGAGGGACATGTTGGCTGCGATGGCTGTGAAATAAAAAGAAAGTATTGTGTGGATCACTTTATTGTTGTTTCACCCAGCTATCGAATCATCCCAACTACAGTTGGTCTGATTCAACTGTTGACCAATTTAAAAATCCGAAGCACACACATTCTGTCCACCATTTTGAGAGTCAAAATTTACACAAAAGAATTTAGCTCGAATCCAATAACTCCATTGACCCAAAGTTTAGGATATGATAGCATCATCTGCTTGTTGCAACAATCGTTAACCTTGATCCTCCTGCTCGACGATTGCTATTTACCATAGTTTCCCTTGGTGGAAAGCCTTTAAGTGTTGATTAGTGACAATTTCCCCAATAGCGGATGTTATCATCAACAAACAAACCGCTCTCACGAAATGAAATGCTTCTCGTGGAGTGGTTCGTGTCGAGACAGTGTTTTGTGAATAATAGCAACCTCTTCTAGGAAAAAAATGTGACAAATCAACTTGAAAAGGTATTTTTACCATGTGGTAAAAATCTTTGGTCTGAGGCACGTGGCCGAGAGCCAGCGCTGCCAACAGCTGAACTACGATTACCGCAGCTGGGCATCTGGGATAGATTCATAAAGCTATTAAGCAGAAAATTCTGCTTAGAAAATTTCTAGGATAAGCAAGAAATGACTGGGGTACCATGCAGCCGCAGCAACGGGATTTTTATGGTATTGTGGCTAGTAACCTATTTTTTTCAAAGCAAAAGTTGTTTGTGCTAAGCAAGTTTTTGATGATTTTTGGCCCCTACAAAAGAGTCAATCAAAATGTAAACACTGATCGAAGGTTTCTCCCACCTCTCCCATCAGAGTCTTCAACAGCGCAACTTGCTTCTGGCGGCACAAGATCATCTGGTTAATGTTGCTACACTCCGAATCTATCTCAACATCCGCCATCTTGGTGTCAATTCTGCATGTGACATAAATTAACATCTTTTACTTTATGTGAAGTGATTAAAGGGAAAACAATTAAATTGAATAGACATTGATCCTTGGGTTGACAAATGATGATGTCTCAATATTATGTAATGACTAAAAAATTTCCATCGAGTACAATTTTTTAATTTTTTTTTAACAAGTCATGGACAGACCTACCTCCATCACTCATTCTATGGGGTTGAATGAGCAGCATTTCGATAGCTGGGCCTTATTTCATATTCATAAATACCCCAGACAGTTTCTCTACTCCTATTGGTGGAGAGCGCGTCACGTGGGTGTGCATAAACCTTTTGTTAACGACCGGTAAAAAGTGTTAATTCATGGACGTGACACGCGACCTTGCACCTGTTCTTATATGACAGTTTCTTCATTCCTTTTGGTCGAGAGCAACGGCTGCAACAGTTGTGCCACATCACGCAAAACGTGCAACGCCCACAGCATTCCCTTATAAGGAGTTGTTTACGCGAGGGCTCTACCATTTCATAGCTGGAGGGGTGTTGTGTTGAAAGAAATCATTTAACAATTATAATTTTTGCATTTATTTTACTTTTTGACCAACAAGTGATGATGTTTTTGACCGAAAAGGTAATTATGAATGGGAATCAAAGTGTGTTGAATTGGTTTTCAACTAGTGGTTTAAACCCGCTGAGGCCTGGTTCTTTTTAATTTACTCGACTTTGTCTCGTTAAATTATCAAGAACCAGGCCTCGTTGGGATTAAACCACTAGTTGAAAACCTCTAAAGCGCATTGATACGGTTTATTGTGAAATGCGCTATATAAGAACTTGTTATTATTATTATTATTATTGATTCCCTTATTATAACACACATCTTGCTTGTTCTGTATTAGGCCAAATAAAAAAAATAAAAAGTTGATCGTCCCCGCCCGCATCCTTTTTGGGGGCCGCACCCTTTTTTTTACTATTTACTATTTTTTGATTTTTGTAAAATAAAATTAAAAAGTTTTTTATTTTTTATTTTTTTAATCCATCTTTTCAAAAGGACTGTGTTATCCAACCCTGTTATATTAGTGTTAACACAGGTCCTCATGCAACTAATAGGTATAAATAAGTTTGCGGTTGATTCAAACTGAAGAATTGGTGGCCTGTTTGATTTGAAATACTTAGTGGCCATCTTGATAAAAAATAGTAAATAGTAAATAATAAGGCCCTCATCCTCCTCTTTTTTGAAAAAATCCGGACGATCAACTGGTCTTTTTTGTTATTTGGCCTTATGGCTGGCTGAAACACGGTCGCGTGGAATGAACTAATATAGTCTAGTGATCACGCACGCGTGTTTGCGGGAACTAGTTCCCGAGCGGGCACTACTAGTGCTTGTCTTTGAAAATAGTGCCCGGTTACAGCGCCCTCTCTTGACATGAATTGTGAACAGCAACTACAAAACTTATTTCTTTTCCAGATTTCTGTTCTTATTTCACATTTAAGACTGAGCCGTGTTATAAAACACATATTGACTGGCATAATTCGGTAACTATTGTACGTCTACCTTGTTTGGTAGATCGGGCGCTATATAAGACTTCGATATTATTATTATTCCCCTCGGGGCCTGTGAGTGACCAGAAGAGGGGCCTATTTTCAGGTAAGTACGCATATTTTTAAGAAATAATTTTTTTAAAATATTTCAAACATGGATTTGAATTAGTTGCGATAACGTTACCCCCTGGCGGCTGTCAGGAGGAGGGTTACATTTAAATTGCAACTACATGTAGGATTTGAATCTGAATTCTATAAAAAAAAACTAAATTCTTAAGTTACGTTAGTCGGTTAAAAAAAGCATTATATTGCAATTGCAATCCAATGGAAACATCACACTCACATCAATATTTTAGAGAAGATGAACCCTGATAAAGGAATTTAAGTTTTAAAGTTTTTAGACATGAGACTGAGGTGAGAGATGAGAGGAATAATTTTAACCCCATGGCAGATGATCATGTCTGCAATCATAAGGAAAACTCCAAGCAGTGACTGCCAGTGTCGGTGAGGTAGGAACTCTCTAATCCTAATCAAGCCAATCTACACCATACCATGTAATGCGCATGGCTCCGACCGGGCTCGAACCGGGGTCTATATAAGGCAAACAAGGAGAGAAACGTGTGACTGTGAGTGAGTGAGCCAACAAGATCTGACTACCGTACCAAATGGATGGTACTAATTGATAGGCTAATCCAGTCACACCATCATGGAGGAAGGAATAGCCTCCACTACCTCCATGGTCACACTGTCCCACTACACTAGTGTGGACCTGACAGTCCCACTGTGTGGACTGTGATGTGAGTGTGACACTTTTCTACCTCCATGCACTGATGATCATGAGTCCGTCTGCATGGCCACAGTGTCACTGTCAGCAGGAGAGTTTGGAATATTCTCCATGGAAATAGTAGTAATACATACCATCAAAGACCTCCACAATGACTAGAAGTTACCCAACAATCAATTAGCATAAGTAGACATTGCTTCTTTGTTGAGGTGTGCAATGAAAATGATCGCCGAGACACTGTCGCTCTTGAACAAAACGAACGTCGCGCGCACACACAAACTAGATTGTGACAACTGAGTGACCAACTTCAGATTCATTGACGGAGTAGGAATCCTTATCTTAAAGGAACACGTTGCCTTGGATCGGACGAGTTGGTCAAAACAAAAGCGTTTGTAACCGTTTTTTATAAAATGCATATGGGTAGAAAGATGTTGTAAAAGTAGAATACAATGATCCACATAAGTTTGCCTCGAAATTGCGTGGTTTTCCTTCTACTGTGCGAACTAACACGGTCGGCCATTTATGGGAGTCAAAATTTTGACCCCCATAAATGGCCGACGTGTTAGTCGACGAGGTAAACGGAAAACCACGCAATTTCGAGGCTTGTTTGTGTGGATCATTGTATTCTACTTTTACAACATCTTTCTACCCATATGCATTTTATAAAAAAACGGTTACAAACGCTTTTCAAAGACCAACTCGACCAATCCAAGGCAACGTGTTCCTTTAAAGTGACAATTATTTGTCTCAAATGTGACCTCCATGGTAGGCCTATGTGCAAAGCAAATGCACTTTTATTTGAACCTGATTCTATTTCAATTAAATACTGATCGAGGGGATTAATAGCATAAGATTGAAGAATTGGACCAGTTGCCTCTTTTGCAGGTTACTTTAGGGTGTGCGCATGAATCATTAACAATTACAGCAAGACCTAGATTAAAACAAGCCAGATGCAGCCAGAGCTGGGGAAAAGTGTTGTGGCGCTGTGTGAAATAATTATGTTCCTTGCTCTTATGGTGAAATCGATCACCCCTTGAGGAGCGATTGTGTGTACCCCCCCCTCCCCCCCCCCCCCCCCCCAATTTTTGTTTTTTAAAGGAATACGTTGCCTTGGTTCGGTCGAGTTGGTCTTTGAAAAGCGTTTGCAACCGTTTTTTATAAAATACAGATGGGTAGAAAGATGTTGTAAAAGTAGAATACAATGATCCACACAAACATGCCTCGAAATTGCGTGGTTTTCCTTTTACCTCGTCGACTAACACGTCGGCCATTTATGGGTGTCAAAATTTTGACTCCCATAAATGGCCGACCATGTTAGTTCGCACAGTAGAAGGAAAACCACGCAATTTCGAGGCAAACTTGTGTGGATCATTGTATTCTTCTTGTAAAACATCTTCTAACCATATGCATTTTACAAAAAACGGTTACAAACGCTTTTGTTTTGACCAACTCGTCCGATCCAAGGCAACGTGTTCCTTTAAAAACACCCATCATCCCTTCTTCACCTAGGTAGCCCGCATGCCCCTCTGCTCACATGTCACTTCCTTAAAAGATCAACAATATTATAACTTTCAGAGTGCTACTCTAATACTACTTTGGGCCCAGTCGCCAAATGGTCACCCATCTACAATTGGTCACCCGTCCCTCCGACTATCACACTTTCTTGCTACGTACGTATAGTCTACCCGCAGCACATTAATCTCCTTTGTTATTTATCTGCAGTAGCGATATGGTTTTTCGTGCGTGACCTCCGTGTGAATATTAAATCACAAGGGGTAAGTTCAGCAATTTCATTAAATTTAGGGCCAAAAAGGGGAAATTTCAGAATGGGTAAATTCGACAATTTTATCAAATTTAGGCAACGAAGGGGGAAAAAATCACAAAGTGGTAGTAGGTTCAGCAATTTTGTCAAATTTAGGCAAAAAAGGGAATAAATCACAATTTCATCAAATTTAGGAATTTTATCAAATTTAGGCCAAAAGGGGAAAAGTCGCAAGGGGTAACTTCAGCAATTTAATAAAATTTAGGCCCAAAAGGGAAAAATCACAATTTATCTAATTTAGCAATTTTATAAAATTTAGGCCAAAAAAGGGATTAAAATCACATGGGTAAAGTTCAGCAATTTTTTCAAATTTAGGCCAAAAAGAGTAAAGGGGATAAGTTCAGCAATGTTATCAAATTTAGGCCAAAAGGGGAAAACATAACAAAGGGTAAGTTCATTAATTTTATTAAATTAAGCCAAAAAGGGAAAAAATCACAAGGGGTAAGCTCAACAATTTTTTCAAATTTAGGCCAAAAAGTGAAAAAATCACAAGTGGTCAGTCTAGCCGTTTAATCAAATTTTTGCAACGAAGCAAAACCTAGTACAGTAGATTCTGGCTAATTTGAAGTAACTACTTGCCAGCAGGGTAGGTGGTAAAAAACCTAGACCCATCCCCCATGGACACACTAAGAGTTATCAGCCTTCCAAGTAGTAATCCTTGGTCCCTTCTTTCTTATAGACCACCAGGTACAGCACCAGAACCTCATGCCAGGCAAAGGATTAGACGGCAGTATCATTCGACCCAAAACAGGTCCGGCTGGATACTTTGAGGCCCCAAGCCCCGATTCCAGCGCTGCCTCACGCAGCGGATCAGAGCTGTCCGGTCTGTCCGAGGCACGAGGAATGTCTGGTAATGTGTCCCCAGACTCTACATCATCGCATCAACTACCCGGTAGCCTGAATGATATGGCATTGCCTGGGTATGGAACCGATGACGGCACTGCTGGTGGTACATGTATACCTTCTGAACGCTCCTTTGTCATGTCTACTGACAGATGATCAGTTCTACAGATTTGCACATTAGTAAAGACATTTATCTTCGTGATACAATTTTGCTTTCGCATTCGCAGGAAGTATGACCGGTTTCACTTGTTTCAAAGTTACACCACAAAAATGTATAAAAGCTTATTACAACCAAGTTCAGTCTGCTAGGCATCATATTGTTGTTGGCCTTAACACACAGAACAAAACCACATTACAAAAAGTTAACCTTGGCTTTGAGCTATTCAGTGGATTTATTTATTCCTTACATAATCATTACTGGTGCGTTCAATTAGCTTCCCTTGGTCTACCCCGTCGTGCTCAATCGGGTGAGCCCCTGACAAGAGCCATCAGGAGCTAAACGAACATTCACTCACCGCTCTCGTAGTGACGTCATGCACCTGGGGCCAGCCCCCAAGTGACCCACTCCACAAGCAGGGCACTGGAGGCTGACTGGGGTGAGCCTCTGGAATGACGTCAAAGCTATTCGAACGCACCAGGGGAAGACCGGGGTCGACCCAGCGAAGCTAAATGAACGCACCCTTAATTAGTCACTCCAAGTTTTCATAGTTACCTCTTGTACATTCGTTTATACATGTAATAAGGAAGTTGAATGGTATATATTAAAACAAAAATACAATAAATTATTTCATTAAATTAATTGGAAGCACCAAACTAGTCTTTAAACTCGTAATATGTTCTATCTGGAAAGGTCAGCCGTCCAAACGCCAAATACCCTAATAATGACTTTCCTTAATAATTATGTGGACTTGTGGACAAGTCGCTTATGTCTGTCGCAATGATAGCATTCTGACTCGCTCCACGATTCCTGCGAAATTGGCGATATTGATCTCGCGAGAGCAGTATTCGATTGTTGAAACCTGAATCATTAACCAACCACCACGACTCTACTATCTCACCACGACAGACCATATGGACTTCTCCACAAGTGTAATTAATATTCTTCCTTGCCACACTTGCCTTTAAACCATTAAAGACACTGGACACTAATGGTAATTGTCAAAGACCAGTCTTCTCACTTGATGTATCTCAACATATACATAAAATAACAAACCTGTGAAAATTTTAGCTCAGTCAGTCGTCGAAAGTGCAAGATAATAATGAAAGAAAAAACACACTAGTCACAAGAAGTCACAGGAAGTTTTGTGCTTTCAGATGCTTGATTTTGAGACCTCAAATTCTAAATCTGAGGTCTCCAAATCAAATTCGTGGAAAAATTAGTTCTTTAGTAAGGTTTTATGCTAATAATTATTTTGAGTAATTACCAATAGTGTCCACTGCCTTTAAATGCTTCACATCTCTGTAAACTGTGCCACATTGGCCATTAGTATTCAAGTTGTCATGAGTAGATACAAAAACTTCAAACTCAATTCAACCCAAATTAAAGATGCTATGTCAGATTTTTGGTCAATTTGACCCAAAAATTTTAATTTAAAATTCAATATCAGGTATTTTGATGGGGGTCGAGAAAGTTACAAGCTTTCATTTGAGCCATTCCCCGAAAAAGTTAGCCAATTATTAGTAGCAGTGAAATAAAGTGCTCAAAATTAGTTGTCGGGATCCCGACAATATATCACGTGACCAATTCTTAAGTGGTAAATTTTTGTCATGGTTCCTGACCATTAAAAGTAAAAGTTAAACTTTTTTTTTTTTAGAGCCGGTGAAACTCTTTGAAATACCATTCACTCAAAAAGATCTACTTTTTAATGTTTGGGGCCAAAAATCTGACATAGCATCTTTAAGTGATACCCACTGTGCATTTTTAAATAATAATAATTTAATTATAATAATAATAGTACAGAACATTGCGGAAGCCTCCATGCACAAAACACGTAGATTTAAACCAGCGAGTCTTTAAAAGTCTCTTGAAAATCAGCAGAGAGTCAGTTTGACAAACATTAACTGGTAAGTCATTCCATAAAATGGTGCAATGAAACTGAAGGCAGGTTTCAAGTTTATATTATTGTATATTATTGTTTGCTTAATATTGTAAAAAAAAAAATTAAATTAAAAGAAATATGAAACAAGCCCTGATAACCCGATTCCTTATTTTTTAGTCGCCATCGAAATTGCTTTAAAATAAGTACTCATTCACATGTGTACGAGTAGGGCCATTGGGACAACGATAGGTTAGTGTGCACCCAATTGTTACATATCAATCTTTTGAAAGATGGTCTACTTCTTGCATTGTTGCTTTAAGAGACTAAGCAGTATTTGTTATGGCAGTCATCTCTGCTTCAAGAGGGGGGGGGGGGGGGGTTCGAGGTCTGAAGTGACCCTGTTAATTAGAATTCACTAAAAATATCCATTATTTCTGGGGTGTCCGTTTTTGAATGCTGCAGCCAAAGACGAGTTTGGTACATGCTGTTACCTCGCTTAACTTGAATGGAATTGAAGTTCTTTGACGAAAATACTGTTGGAGCTTTTTGCTGTTATTTTTCTTCAACAAGTAGACACTTTATTAAGCTGAAACTTTCACAGATGACATTTATTGTACCTTTCTTGAAAGTTTTGCCTATAAATCTGCAAAAACAAATCTATGACCCAACCTTTCAACATCTGCTTCAAAATATTCCTCTCTAATAATAATGATAATCATGGCTAAGTTTTGAGGATTGTGGAAATACCTAAAAACAGCTTGCCGGACTGGGTTCCCCGTTATTAAAGACCCAGAACCTTAAAGATGTTATAACGCGGGAGGTTCACAGCCTCTTTTTGCAACATCAGAAAGAAAAGAAACACAAAATTGCACACAATTTAGTCTATTTCTGTTCTCCTTTTGGTGACTCAGGCCTGTTTGCTTTGTTTTTTGAAAGGGCAAGGGCACCTAGGCATTTTCTTCTCGGTAAAGGGCAAACTATGAGAAAATTGTAAACTTCTACCTGGAGCATTTCAAGGGCACAAAGGCAATGAGTAGGGGCCATAGAGGCAATCGCCTTCATTGCCTTCATGAAGTATCAGGCCTGGTGAACATCTTTCAAGAAAATGTAAATGCTCTAGAATTTTTTTTTATGAAAAAAAATCCTGAATTTAGAAACAATTCTGTAAAAATCACACACCTGGTTAAAGTAGTGATAATATTTACCAAATTTTATACCAATGATCTTACAAAATATACAAAGATTTATCATAAAAACTTGTAATCATCAAAATAAATGCTATATTTACGTGGAAGGTTCTGATTGTTGCTAGTGATAGGAAGGGATGTGGTGTCATAATCCAACCAGTTGATCTATCTGTTCCAGGTACACACTGTCTAACGGCAATTTAAACCTGCTTTCACTGGGGATATAGGAACACTGCGGGGAAAAAAAAGGACAAGAATTATTTTATGAATACTATTTCATTCTCATGAAACAAACCCCTGTAATGTTAAGCCATTGCGTTTCTTTGATCAGGGCCCAATTTCATAGAGCTGCTTTATCCAAATAAGCAAAAAAAACATACAAAAATTACCAGAATAAGGTTACCATCCAAACTATCACGTCAGGTGTACAATTTGTGCAACAAGGGTGTTTTTTCTTTCATTATTCTCTTTCAACCACGATGACCAATTGAATCCAGATTTTCACAGATTTGTTATTTTATACACCAAGTGAAAATACTGGTCTTTGACATTTACCAAAGGTGTCCAGAGCCTTTAAATAACATAAATTCCGGGTTGGGGGGGATTAAGCAAGGCATATTGGGATAACATGGTGCAGGGATATTAAACCAGCCTTGGTAACGAGGCTGGGCCCAGCTATTCGACAAATTTCATTCTTTATGCTCACCTCTGATAATGATCTATTATAAGGAAGCTCTTCACAGTCGTCGATCCTCGTTTTCAATGATCGTCTATTATTATAGAAATCTTTGCTAAGTTTTTTGGAGCGATACTTTCTTGAGATCGGTAGTAGATGTCCTTCAGTGCTAAAGATGTACTTAGAAGCAGCTCGGTTGACGTGATTGTCGCTGTCAAACAACTGCAAAATACACAAATTAAAAAGATTCTAAAAAATTATTCTTCAGTTTTTGCAAAGATCATTTATTTGCTTTTGAAACCTTTTGTACATGAGGAAAAGTGCATCCACAGGAGTCAACTATGACCAACAAAGTTCTATATGGGAACCGCTCAAGCTCTCAAAAACACTCATGCAAAATAGGTGCGTTTTGCTGGCCACTGCTCCGTGAGCAAAGACGAACCAGTATCCATACTGGCATACTTAAAATGGACATGGGTCTGGAATCAGCAGACAAGTCGGCAATGGAGGACAAAACAAGGCATGTAGAACCATTGTGATTGAAAAGACCACTTTACCTAAGCAAGTAAGCAAGCAAAGGTGCAGCGGCAAATATTAATTGATGTTAACATTTGCATTGGGGGTGTAGACTATCGTTTGGTTTTACACTTACCAGAAACAAATATTTACATGTCTCGCTGAGGAAGAAACTCTCCATTCGATCTTCCTTGGTTTTAGTGAAGACATCATGAAGGGTTGCATAACCACAGCTGTCAACAAATCAAGATAAAAACATTTTTAAAAACATGAAATCTACAGCACTACTACGACTAGTAATAGCAATATTTTTACAACACACACAAATCCACCAATACATTGCTCAGAGGGCGTATTAGAAAAATACTATTATACACATATTGACTGGCAATTCAACTCTATTCTCCCCGAGGGACTTTGAGAGACCAAAAAAGGGAACTCTTTTGGCTTTCACTGACCCGAGGGGGAAAAAACATACGCTAGATACCATTACTGAATTGTGCCAGTCAATATGTGTTTTATAACACACCTCGGTCTTAAATGTGAAATAGGAACATAAATCTAGAAAAGAAAGGATGTTTTGTAGTTGCTGTTCACAGTTCACATCAAGAGAGGGTGCTGTAAACATTGTAAGAAACAACTCCCTCTGAAGTAACGTAGTTTTTGAGAAAGAACTAATTTTCCACGAATTTGATTTCGAGACCGCAACTTCAACGACCAGTTGAGCTCAAATTTCCACAGGTTTGTTATTTTATGCATATGTTGAGATACACAAAGTGAGAAGACTGTTCTTTGACAATTATCAATGGTGTCCAGTGTCTTTAAAGTGCAATGTATCTATGAGCAAACATGTTCCGAGAAAAAAGAAAAGAAAACAAAAATCCTTCAACATTTTAGGAGTTTGCCAGGATGACAGCCTCAGGTTGCTAAACTAAAAATAATGTCTACTCTCACAGGTGCCCACACTTCAATAAAAATAAAAGTCTTGAAAAAAGACACAGTTGTCTTGACCCAAACTGCCACAAACCCTGAGCTACAAAGCCAACACTTACGTTGATTTTGTGTACGTTTCCAAGCTTTCTAAGATGTCACTTCCGACATGTAGATAGAATGGGTTCTGTGTCGCCTACAAAAAAGGATAAATGCTTCATCAAACTACAGTATTAAGACTCAAATTTGATTGTTATGTACACAATTAAAGCCATTATACACTTTCGGAACACAAAAAAAAAAAGTTCACAGATTTACAAATAACTTACAGGGTTTACAGAAGGTAATGGTGAAAGACTTCCCTTGAAATATTATTCCATGAAATGCTTTACTTTTTGAGAAAACATTAAAACAATTATCAATTCTTGATAGCGAGAATTACAGATCTATTTTAAACACATATCATGACACAGCGAAATTTGCGGAAACAAGGATGGGTTTTCTCGTTATTTTCTCCCGACTCCGATGACCGATTGAGCCTAAATTTTCACAGGTCTATTATTTGATAAGTTAGTTGTGATACACGAAGTGTGGGCCTTTGGACAATATAAAACTACATCTCTGTAAAAAATCACAGGCATATTACTCGGGTGGGATTCAAACCCACGACCTTTGCAATTCTAGAGCAGTGTCTTAGAAACTGACCTGATATAACAAATATGTGGATTCAACAAGTTCCGGTCTGAGTGGATAGAATAGGACATCTGGCCGTTTCGTCTGCCAGTTAAACCGTTCCGGTATGGCGCCGTACTTCCTCCATATGGCATAGAAAATGGCATGTGAGCAAATGGCTTCCTCTATGTCACCAGCAAGCACCTGAACAACAAATCAAATGACAATGAACTTATAATAATAATAATAATAATAATAATAATAATAATAATAATAATAATAATAATAATAATAATAATAATAATAATAATAATAATAATAATAATAATAATAATAATAATAATAATAATAATAATAATAATAATAATAATAATAATAATAATAATAATAATAATAATCAGTGGGTATGGAGGCAACTGCCTTCTTTGCCTCCAGCGAGTATCAGGCTGGAAAGGAAGTCTGCAAAAGTTACACCAAATTTTTGGTACCAACCCTAGTTTTTTCAAAGACATGACACCAATTTCAATAAATTGTCTGCAAACTTGTTTTCAAGAGAGGCTTCAAGGTCAGAATTCAGTTTCATGATGCACTCATTTTTCAATGCATAGATTCCTCATGATGGGTTTCATTATTGAAACTTGAAAATGCTAATAATGTCCCTGCCCCCTTAAGCGCTGACATATCAATGACAAAGTGTGTTATAGTATTTTGCTAGTTTTATCAAACAAAATACAACAAAATTGTACTGGTTGGCATCTCTGGGACTATAGCTCATTTACTCAATCAAATTAAGATTTAATTTTCAACATTTGGATTCTCCCAAACAGGAGGTGTTTTATAAGCATGATCTGACTTTGCGTTTTTGTAATTTTGAGGAAGAAGTGCAAGTTTTACCTGAACCCCTGAAAAAGCCGCTTGCAGTGCATCAATCCAGGAGTTCAATGTCCGACCATCATTCATATTAACATTGACATAAAGAGGAACTTTACCGTCACCGCTGGTACATGAAGCTCTCCTTTAAATAGAGGGAGGGGGGGGGGGGGAAAGAACTTTTTAATTTTTTTTATTTACCCTACCCTGCACCGCTGTGCGGATATTTGTATCATGTATAAAGATCTTGTATTAAAGGAACATTACAGAATTGGTTTTTGCAAACACAACAGTTGCTGGCAGTGTAAGCACTTTGTGTAATCCACCCTAAACATAAACTGACAAACCTGTAGAAGTTTGAGATCGATCGGCCATCTGGGTCACGGAGAGAAAAGTGAAAAACCGATTGCAAATTTTGCACTGAATAAAACGCTCACTGAGCGATAAACTCCAAACGCGAAATTAGATTATTTATTTCTCATCAAATATGACATTTCAGACAGCAATATTTCAAGGGATGTTTTCTACTATCATCATCATTAGACCGTGTAAGTTTTATGTAAATCTTTCTGTGATCTTTACGATTTTTGTTTCTTACCAATTCTGTAACCTTCCTTTAAACAAATAAATAAGTAAGTACTGTATACTGTGGCCCCAAGGAAGGGTTCTACAGCATGTTGAAATGTACAAATCCACAGAAACGCTACTTGGAATGCAGAAAGTAATGAAGATCTATTATCTAAAGATCATTTATCCTAAATCTGTGGCAAAGTAAAATGTGAAGTCTGTCCCAGGCCAACCATAGCTCATCAGGCCAGTAATAATGATCTGGGCCCAATTTCATAAAGCTGTTGAGTAAAATATACTGCTTAGCAAATTTCTTTGCTATGAATTTGCTAAGCAAAAGAAAAAGTGAGGAAACAGTCGCAACAAAAGCAACTTAACTGTGGCTGATAACCTGTTTCTATTAACGCCATTGGACACTTTCTGAACAGAACAAAAATTAAACGTCCACAGATTTACAAACAACTTACAGGGTGTTTACAGAAGGTAATGGTGAAAGACTTCCCTTTAAATATTGTTCCATAAAATGGTTTAGTTTTTAAGATAACATTGAACAATTATCCATTCTTGATATTAAGAATAACAAATTTATTTTACACACATGTCATGACACGGAAAAACGTGAGGAAACAAGGGTGGGTTTTCCCAATATTTTCTCCCATCTCCAATGACTGATTGAGCCTAAATTTTCACAGGTTTGTTATTTTATATAAAATTTGTATGCTAGCTGTGTAAGCAAAGAGTGCCTATTAATTATGTGGAGTACCCATGCACACAAGCAAACATTCCCAGCTAACCTGTTGTATAAGTTGTGATAAACGAAGTGTGGGCCTTTGGACAATACTTTTTACCGATGTTGTGCGATTGCTTTTAAGCAACACTTTTCTGCTTTACAAAAGAAAAAGTGAGGCACCAGATGCAACAATGTAAACTAAAATGTGGCTGGTAACCTGTTTCTGTTAAGCAACACTTTTCTGCTACATGTAGTTTTTGTGCTTACGGGCTTTACGAAACATGGCCCTGTTTTTTTTTGCATTAAACAACTGAGAATATTTCTTCTCCCCCCTGGACAAGATGCAAAAGTTACAATCTAGACTTACATGTAATATGAAAGACAGATAAAAACCACTGGTTTGAAAGAATAGCAGTTTTAGTTTTAAAGAAACACGAGAAAGAAAAATCTTTAAAACAAATCTCAAGGTCTTACCCCTTCCTCATGTGCTTTTTGATGTTGTCATAAATCTCATTAAATGTTCGTAAGTCTTTTTCCTCTCCAAACATTATAAATGACTGTGAAAAAGTAAACAATATATATAAATTTACAAGGAAATTTTAAAACATTTAAAACATAAAATTCAGACATTAGCCGGAATGATAATTAGTAGGCCTGGGCGACTAGTGAAATTTACTACTCGCCCAGTCACACCTCAAATAGTCGCAACTATGACATCATCCGTCGAATCCTAAGTTAGGCCGAGTCACTCGTCCTAACGCGAGATAAGACGAGTCCTAATTTTCAATTCTCAAGATGCATTGTGGCTAAACTTACCACAGGCACAATATAGTAAATTCAAGCTGAAAGGATTGAGGGATCGTGTCACTGATGTCTGATTGTGTTTTCTAGGTAAGTTATGTTTTCATGAATATTCGAGAGCGACACAATTGGTTCACCATATAGGTAGTCGCGCTTATTTTTTGAAGTAATCGCGACTCCAGTAAGCAATCAGTAGTCGCGACTACAACACTAGTGGCACTAGCTGCCCAAGCCTAAAAATTAGTGAGCTTTTGGTATGTGAAAGTACAGTGTATAAAGAAAAAACAGTTTAACATTAGCAATAAGACCACATTATGAAAAATATATTTTGTAAAATTCTGAGCCTCTCAGATGCTCCGTTTGGAACAATTTACAAAGTTTTACAACACAACAAATAAACAAACGGCTTTGGTTTGGCTTAATTAAAACAATTCAACTCTGCAATCGACAACCACAGCCAGGTTTTTCCAACACACTCTGGGCCAAGTTTGCCCAAGGATAATTATTTTGACTAAAAGCCAATTTTCTTCTGGCCCCGAACTGAAACACACGTTTTTGAGCATGGGTACCACTCTCAATATCAGCAAATGGTCGCTGTGAGAACTTCACCCTCGTACAACCCTCATTAACAGGCATGATATTTGGCCCTTTGAAAAAGAAGAAACATTACTGACTGGAAATTAGTACTGGAAATTTGTCCTCGCCACTCCTATTGGTTCATAGCCACCAATATTGTCTCTGAAATAGAAACTTTGATTGGCTGTTATTTTCCCGCTTCTTTTTGGATCCTTTCCTTAATCCCTTTCCCCCTCTCTTTTTCTATAAATGGATATGTATTTGTTTGTACTTGTTTTATGCCTCTGAAGAAGGTCCGGATTGGATCTAAAGCTAAGGCCATCTACCCTATTCATTATCTGTCTATAGACATATAGATGTACTAGTCTTTTATATGCCCCTTTTCAGACTATTTAATCAAATTTTTGCTGATTTTTTTTAGAGGAAACCAATCTAAAATCAGACAAAAGTAGGAAGATTATCATGCCTCTATTTAAGAAGAATGATCCAGTTTCTAGCTTGAAACCAAATCCAATGAGCATTTACCTTCAACAGATACTCATAGAAAGAATCCGCTCCAGCTCCTAGACCACTCTGGATTCCAACCCATTCACCAGTCTGAATATTAATCACATTTCCTGTATTATACAAGTATAAAAGAAACTCAGTCATACTGGTATTATTGTCATGTTTTTGTGGTTCAATGTCTTGTAAAAAAACATGTTCATCGTCCCTGCAAACCTCCTTTTAAGAGGCTGCCTCCTATTTTTCTGTTTCTGTTTTTTTTTTTTTTTAAAGAGAGGATACATTTTAACAATCTCAGACAAACAAAAAACTATTTTGAAAAGCAGCCCAGCCGGAAAATGTGCCCCTCCATCCACACCCGTCAAAAAGGCAGGATGCTAACCAAAAAAATTGGGTGGGGGGAGAGGCCCTAAATGCCCCAGCAATTTTCAATTTGTATATTTCATTGAAAGGTCCACTCTATTCAGCAAGAAATGACATGGATGACAAACCTAGTAGGCCCGTCTTGTTGGAGCGTCTTATGAAGAGTGCATCAATGGCCGTCCTAGCCACATCTTCAAAGATTGGATCTTGGACCAGTTGACTCAAGAGTCCAAACTCAAGGATGAGAGATCCTGCTCCCGCTGTGCATGCCTCTTGTACACCTTGAGCAGGAACGCCATTATAGAGGCAAACCTAATGAAGATGAAAGGTTCATTACCATTGTTATTTACTGGGCCATTTCAAAAAGTACAGAAACAAATACTTGCAAACAAATGTTTAGCTACAGGGGGGGGGGGGAATTAACATGTTTTACAGAACTACCTGTAGGTCTACAGGCTAAATAGAAACTATTTCTGAATGAAGATAACTGACAAAAGGTTTTTGATACAACAAGGAACATGTGAAGTATAGATGAAAGATGGGGTTAGATTAGGTATGGACAGGAAATGGGGTGGGACAGGGAACAACAGGGAACAGCAGGGAACTAGGGAAACTTTTCTCAAGTCAAGTCACACGTCGCATAATGTTCCAAAGTAAGTTCGCTCTCTTAAGGTTAAGCTTAAGTACAATCAAATCTTTTCGTCAACTACCTTTGTTTCTGCTAGGTAAGCAAATATGAGAAAATCACGGCAGCTTGAACTCTCAAGCAATCGGTATTATGAGTCCCATGTTCAAAATGGGCTGCTTGGATACCTATTAACATGAGGCCAAACCGAGAAGACTTTTTTAGAGGATTTATGTGGGGCATTACTTTAGGGTCAATGGAAACCTACCCTGGGGTGAGGGATCCCAGTTGATGTATTTTGGAAGGCAGGTAACAACCTTATGGCCAGATCATGTGCCATATGTAGTAGCTCTCCATCGTAGTTATCAGGGTAAAGGTCACCATGGGGTCGATATGGGTCAGTGATCAGCAAATGAGCTGAGAGCAGACCTCCCATCACTCTGTAGATGGTAGAATAAAGACCAGTCATTTGTTGATTAGAGTATTAGGTCAAATTAACTTTTTAAAAAACTCAGCATCCCCGCCCTCAGCCTATTTAGAGGTGGCCTCTTTTTTTTTTTTACTTTAAAGGCAGTGTTGGTAATTGTCAAAGACTAGCCTTCACAGATGGTGTATCTCAACATATGCATAAAATAACAAACCTGTGAAAATTTGAGCTCAATCCATCATCGAAGTTGCGAGATAATAATGAAAGAAAAAACACCCTTGTCACACGAAATTGTGTGCGTTTAGATGGTTGATTTCGAGACCTCAAGTTCTAAATCTGAGGTCTCGAAATCAAATTGGTTGAAAATTACTTCTTTCTCAAAAACTATGGCACTTCAGAGGGAGCCATTTCTCACAATGTTTTATACCATCAACCTCTCCCCATTACTTGTCATCATTAATTTGAGTAATTACCAATAGTGTCCACTGCCTTTAAAGGTCTCAGACGAAAAAACAAAACTGATTGTCTTTTAAAAAGTGAAGGGGGGGCCGATCTCTTTCCTTTTATTTCAAAAAGGCAGGACGCTAAACATGTTTTTTTTTCGTCTAGTCGTTAACATTTATCCTCCTGTGTACAGTGTTTTTGTTTTGAGAGAAAAATGGAGGCGGAATTAGCCTTGCTCAAGGCAGTCGCATTATTCGCTCCGAAAAGACGCAGCTGTAAACCCACCCGCCGTATACCCTGTGCGTGGTGTGTGCGATCACACCGAATGACCAACCCGTATACACACTGTCACATCGCACGAATACTGTTCACACAAGTCATCGCACTCGTACACCACTAACCGCATGCGGAGGCCGTCAGGCCGACAGCCTTGTCGGATCTGTATCTTCCCGTTTTAATGTGTTGTATTGAAAAAATTCCAATAGTGGACGAAATTGGGGGGGCTCGAGGATATGCTAGTATGCAGCTCATGAATATGTATATCGTTTGTCAGACCTATCAGACAACACAGGATGTGAGGCAAATGAATTATTCATTTTGACGTCCAATCACGCACTTCCCTTATCACGACCTTTGGACCCTATCATACGTCCGTGGTGGTGGTGGTGTGTGAGGTAAACATGTCTCGTCTTTCGCGGGCATTATGGTAATGAGCTGACCGTGGGAACTCTTCGCTTATTATAGTAATGAGGTCAGTGGCTTCAACACAGATCCTACAAGGCTGTCGGCCTGACGGCCTCCGCATGCGGATAGTGTACGGGGCATCGTGTCGTGCGATGTTACGCACAGTGAATACGGGTGGGTTTTACGCACAGTGAATACGGGTGGGTTTTTATACAGCGGCGGTCTTTTTTCGGAGTGAATAATTTGACTGCCTTGAGCAAGGCTAAGGCGGAATTGGAGAAGGAAGTGGGCGGGGACGCTAAACATGTTTAGGGGTTTTATTGGCTAATGAATTCAAACACTTTAAATGGGTGAATTGACAAAATGAGACCAGGGCCCAATTTCATAGCACTGCTTAGTGGCCGATTTTGTCTCTACTTTGCCATTTCCATTTCATAGCGCTGCTAACCGTAAGCACACGAAAAGGCATGCTAACCTTCTGGTGCTTACCGCACGAAAATAAATGACGTCACAATGCAACTGCACGGTAAACACGCAATATGGCCGCCCAATTTTTCTGCTAACCTGTGAAATACGCCAAGGCTTAAGCAAATTTTTCTGCAACAGTAAGCACGCAAATTTGCTTACTGTTAAGCAGCGCTATGAAATTGGGCCCAGAACATTGAATGGGGATTGAATTTGCACTTACCTTATTGTTGATTCAAATACTTGCACAGTATTATTGTGATTGAAAGATACATGATCAATCACTAGGTTAACGGCTCTCTTGAATTCTGTACCGTTACCCAAAATCTGTTGGTTCAATTATGAATATGAATTTAACCACAGGATGCAAAGCTGTCATTGCATTTGGATTATTTAGGTAAAGATCGACGGTAATTATAATGGTTCTTATTATTGAGCCTGGGGGAATAGTGCGACAAGTGTCAAACTTGTGACTATTGATCGCTTAGTTGAGTCGCGACTACCGCTAATGGCCTGATGCTTTGACCCTTATAAGAGTCTTTCACAAAGGCTGTAACTTGTTACTTACAGCAAGTGTGTCTAGAACATCCACCAGTGTCAGTGAATAGCCTCCTAGAACGTCATTGATGTTCAGGTTTGACCTGCAGATGAAAAACATACATTAAAAATTAAGAAGTATCTATTCCTTGGGGTTACAACTGCTGTCAATCTCCTTTGATGGGAGGAGTGTTGCTTGTCTCTGATCTGAAAAGAACCAACTGATAGGCCTGTTCTCAATGTTTTATATGTTTTACATACTGTTCAGTGTATATTAGGTATTCAATTCTTTTACTTTGCTCGTCTTCAAAAATGTTATTAAAATATCTTCTCAAAATATGCCTTTCATCTCTGCAATGAGACAAAATAAATTACATGTTGCCTAAAAACGACATGTTTCATTTCATCAAAAAATTCTTCCGGTGAGTGAAGTAAGTACATTTTTATTGTGATGGCATATTCCTCAGGGTATATTTGTCTTCACACTGTCAGGTTAATGAGTAAAAACTCATTAGGCCAAACAATAAAAGTGAATGCCTACCAGCAAATATTTTTACAAATCCGACCCTGTTAATAGTGTTAAAGCCATTGGACATTTTCGGTAGACAGTATTGTCCAAAGGCCCACACTTCGTGTATCACAACTTATATATAAAATAACAAACCTGTGAAAATTTAGGCTCAATCGGTCATCAGAGTCGGGAGAAAATAATGGTAAAACCTACCCTTGTTTCCGATGTTTCGCCATGTCATGACATGTGTTTACAATACATGTAAATCCGTAATTCTTGATATCGAGAATTGATAATTGTTTTAATGTTTTCTCAAAAAGTAAAGCATTTCATGGATTAGTATTTCAAGAAAAGTCTTTCACCATTACCCTCTGTAAACCCTGTAAATTATTTGTAAATCTGTGAACTTTTTTTTTTTTTCCTGTTCCGAAAGTGTGTTATGGCTTAAACACAGGTCCTCATGCAACAAATAGGTATAAAATAAGTTCGCAATGGGTTCAAACTGAAGAATTGGTGGCCTGTTTGATTTGAAATACTAAGCGGCCATCTTGAAAAAAAAAAATCATGCCCTCATCCTCCTCTTTATTGAAAAATCCGGATGATCAACTGGTATTTTGTTTTATTTGGCCTTCATCTGACAGTGTAAAGTCAAGTCTCAACTTAATGTAGCCCTGGCAAGTGTTACTTTTGAAAACAAGTGAACTGATTGAGTAAACATCAAAAGCAACAAAACATGTAGCCAAACTTCCTTCAATGGGACATAATAGTAAAGCTGTTGGTCCAGTGTGTTGTGTTGTGTTGTGTTGTGTTGTGAAATGCACATAGAGCCTGCAGGACACTAATCGATTACATGTAGAAGTGGTTAGCCCAGTGTTTCTATGGTTGGCAATTTCATGAGCACAACTATCTCTGCCCATGTGACCACAGTGGTGTTCAGGTGTTACCCAGAGCGGGGTGTCTGGGTTCCTTTCGGACACCCTGTTTTAAATTGTATAAATCTGTCATTTAGGGCTACCTGTGAATGTATTATAAGTGAACAAATTGGACATTAAAACTTCCCCCAAATTATGAAACAATTTTACCAAATCCTACTTAAACCTTGCTAGTGTGACCCCTCAAAAGGGATGTTGATGCAGTATCCATTAAGACAGACAAACCTAGAACTATTGTCAGTCAGGGAGGATTTAGCCTCCAGTGTTATTGTTCTAGTTGGGGAGGCTTTAAATGGTTATCACAGACTTTTACATGTTCTGCTATTTAGTGAAGATAAAATATAAGGCCAATATTACACATTAAAGTTTACCATTTTAGAGCATGATGATTTTTTAGCATCATTATCTTTAAACTGTTAAAGTTTAATGTAAATCTGTGGATTTTTGTGTCAAACAAAAAATACTCTTTAAACACCAATTATTGTTGTTATTATTATGTTCTGTTGTTCATACTTACGGGTTATCGTGGTCAGGGCCTCGACCCTTACAATGAATTGGATCCAGCTCGTCCAATGGAAAAGCATGCTTCATGTAATTATCATATCCAAAATAAAACATCTTCTTCACATCTGCTAGCTTTTGCTGCCGCTCCTTCTCCGTGAATGCTCCGTACCTTTTGTCATACTGTCCCGTCTTTGCAGAGAACCAGTTTAGTTGTTTGCCGTTGGACAAGAGGAAAACAGAAACATTGAAGAGAAGGACAAAGATTGTGAAGCAGGCACTGCACGTCATCGTGGTGAATTCTGATTCGCGGAGCAACGTCAGCATTATGAATCAACTTGGAGGATCCATGGCATGCTTTTAAACGTAATCATATCACAAGCATCAGCTTTCATGTGTCACATCAATAGAAACGATTCCTAGTCAGTCACTAGTCAGAGCATGGAGGTTCTATCTCCATGTGAGGCACTAGAGAAACAAAACAACAAAACAAAGTATTACAAACATCTCTTGCATTCACAAGTTTGTGGCTCTGAAGCCTACCAAGCTAACCGCTGATATCACAAAGACTAGAAATACTTAAAAGTATTTGCTTCTAATTACTAAATCACAATTTATTATTATTGTTATTATTATTATTTATTCGGCATAAAAACACATACTAAGTACAAAAATAAACAGTACAAAACAAAAGCCAGGGACATATGCCTGGAATTAAAAAAGTTTACCTAAAAACTGTAGCCCGAAGGCCTTCAATTCCAATATCCCTGGCCATATATTAAAAATCTATAATTATTTACAATAAATATATAAAGACATTAAAAACATTAAGACAAAAACAGAAAGATGATTAAAAGCAAGGACGCAGAATGAGTAAAAATGCAAAATAGCCCCACCCCCTCCCATCAGGCAAAAAATGAACTTAACCAGCAATAAAGAAACATATAATAAAATTAAAAAAATTATTTAAAAAATAAATAAAAAAATGAATAAATTAGCAAAAGAGAAAATAAATAAAAAATATAAACAAATTTCTTGATTTTTGCAACATTCATAGACAAACCAATGTTTGTATTACATGTAGGTGTCAGGTGAGATTGGCTGTTGCTACTTTTCAACTTTGTACTCTTAGTAATAGAACTATGGCTTCCCAGTGGGAGCCTACACTACTTCTGTTCTTAAAGTGGGCTGTTGCCAATTTGGTGTTGATAATTATATCCCCTTGTGGGAGTTTGCAGGGTTCCCTTGTTGAACGAAGCTCATCTAACTAAACAAGCAAACAAACAAACAAACAAACAAACAAACAATTACAAACAAACAAACAAACAAACAATAAAAAACTAAATTAATACTTTCCCTGCCCACAAAATCAAATCAAAATATAATAAATTAATGACAAAATTTTGCTGCCGACAGTATTGCAGAATTTCAGAGGCCTGCATATAATTCCAGGCCTACAATTTTTTTTTCAACATAATTAAAAAACATCCACACCATCCATACCTCATGGAAAACACTGCAGTACTAAAATGATGAGTGGGTATAGCCTACTATAAATCATGCATTGTGCATGGGTGATACATGAATGATATAAAACTTTCACCAATGAATCCGCATGGCTGATTTTGCCGAGTGAATGGCCAAAGGGACTGTGTTGGATGGAAAAGGGGGGTTTTTCACACTCACAGTGACTGACTGACCACTAGTTGCGATAACGCAACCCTCCTGCCGACGGCGATTCACCAATGAGTCCGCATGGCTGATTTTGCTGAGTGAATGGCCAAAGGGACTGTGTTGGATGGAAAATGGGGGCTTTATTCACACTCACAGTGACTGACTGACCACTAGAACTAGTGGTTTTGCGATAACGCAACCCTCCTGCCGACGGCGGAGCCGGAGAGTTACAAAGCATACGCAACCTGTGCAGGGCGAAATGGTCAAACACTAGACCCAGTGACGGGGGCACTAGACTACAGTCCTGTATGCTTCATTTTTGAAAAGGCAAGGGCACCAAGGCATTTTCTCTTTGGCAAAGGGCACCCTATGAGGAAATTGTAAATTTCTACTGGAGCATTTCAAGGGCACCAAGGCAATGGCAAGGGGCAACGGAGGCAATCGCCTCCGTTGCCTCCGTGAAGTATCAGGCCTGAGACTAGATTCCTTTTTTCGAAATTTTGACATTATCGGTCATCTAGCTAGATGACCGATACATGACCGATAATGTCAAAATTTCGAGAAAAGGAATCTAGCAATGACCCATAATGTCAAAATTTCGAAAAAAGGAATCTAGCCGCCCCAGTCACTGGGTCTAGTCAAACACATACAATTTCGACAGCTAGTCAACAGATTTGCTCAATTTTTACCACTTTCAAAAATCATGACACAAATTCTAGACTATGAACACGACCTTAATCCTCAATATCCAACGAATAACATTTAAAACACCATTGAGAAAAAATTGTGAAAAGGGGAACCAAATTTACCAATCGGACGAAACCGAAATAGTTCTACTTCTACTTTCTAATTCTAGGTGTACCAAGTTAAGTAGCCGGCCTACTTGTGTGGCCCAGGCCAAGGCGGATAACTTTCCGTATGGCGCCACCACTTTTTCACTCATTTTTACAAAAAGGGATATCTCATTGAGGTAAATTAGATACTATATTATTTCATATCGAATGAAAAAGTGGTGGCGCCATACGGAAACTTTTCCCAATTAAATAGTGGAAAATCAATTACCACCCTCCCTTGTTACGGGCAAACCACCAGTAAACCAAAATAGCAATAGCAACCAATATATGGAGTGGATCGGAAACGGGAATGGAAGCTGAATTGGTAAAAAAAAAACAAAAAAAAAACGGGACTGCTGTTCGGTGTAGGCCTACACCTACTTGTTGAAAACATTTGTTATTTTTAAAAGAAGTTGGAACTCAGTTGTTGTCATATTTACTCACTTACCTATGCAAAAGAATATCACAAGAACTCAAAAACGTGAAATTTTGACTGACTTTGTTGACTCGCCCGACTGCCCATGCACTCGCCCAGTAAATCCGCCATCTTGAATGTTATTATTTTTTCCCTACGACTGTTTCCTGCACAATTACAAGTAAATCAGCCGTCTGCACCGTACAAACTATTTTGTCTTTTTGCAACAAAATAAATTATGAAGTTAAAAATGTATTCATAAGATTTCAGTTAAAATTTATCAGTAAAAATGTTTTGAAAAGTGTGTTAAATGTTGTATTTTGTCGGGTTGCCTACTTCTCTACACGTGAAAAGGATCCAAGGCAATTGAAGCTTCAAGGGAAGTGTGAACATTTTCAAGGGACATGTGGATACATTCCTAAAGAACGTCGGGGGGCTCTACCGTCTCCTCCCCAGTTGTGTGATGGCGTCGGTGGATTCAAGTAAGTTCAAGTAAGTTCAAGTAAGTTCAAAGTAACCACACTGATGAACGCTTTTAGACTTGACCAAGTCCGTCCAGCATATCTCTTGTGGCCGAATGTGCTTGACTCGAGTGGGGAATTAAAGTGCCTACCTCTATTGAAAAAACACTGTATACGTCATGTTTCGCCGGGCAAAAAGACACATAGTCATGGTCAGATTTAAAAGGGCATTATTGACTCAAACACTCTATGGGATAGTGGTGTTTTGGGGGGTGGGTCATGGCTCAACTCTCTTGCACCTCCACACCTATACGATTCACAGTACAGCGAGTAGTTTGTCATAACAGAGAAGGCCTCTCTAATGAATGAACAAAAATACTATTTGACCCCGACGTGATTCGAACACGCAACCTTCTGATCTGGAGTCAGACGCGCTACCGTTGCGCCACGAAGTCACAGTTGACTAATGAGATTAATTAATGAATTCGTTTGTTACACTGCGGCTCCAGTAACGTGCTCAGTAAGATACAAAATGATGAATGAATAGCACTATGCCTTAGAACGTCAATATGTATTCAATGGTAAGTTGACTTCTCGTTGGTCTAAATTGTTTTTGGTGAGATTCATCTCAGCAAGTTGATCTCATCACTTTCTCAGATTCAAACTTTTTGGGTGAACCATAACCTCTTTCTTTAAATCTACATGACTTCCAAAGGGGGTCATTTCTAAAAATGTTTTATAATATTAACAACTCTCAAGTGCTCTTTATACCAAGAAAGTTTTCATTTCTAAAAATGAAAACTGTTTTATACCTCTTTACTGAGTAAGTTTTTTAACCACCCGCCCGCTTTTTCCAAGGGTAAAATGTTATACCTACGACTTACAGTCCAGCGATTTAGTTATAGATTTAATTTTGTATTTATTTGTATTCAAACAAAATGATAAGCCGCAGTAGCTGAAAGGGTCACTTAAAAATGGTAAAAATATACGCACATGTAAAAGTATAAACACTCACATAATGATATTATTAAATATATATTATATATGCCTCTAATGATTGAACAAAAATACTATTTGACCCCGACGTGATTCGAACACGCAACCTTCTGATCTGGAGTCAGACGCGCTACCGTTGCGCCACGAAGTCACAGTTGATAACCCTTAATTAATTAATGGATTCACTTATTACACCGCGGCTAAGTGCTGTGCGCAGTAAGATACAAAATGATGAAAGAACAGCACTACTTTTGGGTGAAACACAACCTCTTTAAACAAAATCCACGTTACTTCATACATAAACATGTTTTATAATAATAAGAGCTCTCCAGGCTCTTGACAAAATAAGTTTTCATGGTCATTTATTTGGAGAATTTACAAATATCAACCTGTCCTTTAAACCACCTGCTGCCCCCACCTTCTCATGATGGAACAAAAATGCTATTTGACCCCGACGTGATTCGAACACGCAACCTTCTGATCTGGAGTCAGACGCGCTACCGTTGCGCCACGAAGTCACAGTTATTTAAGGTTAGTAATTAATGGATTCATTTATTACACCGCGGCTCAGTGCTGTGCGCAGTAAGATACAAAATGATGAAAGAACAGCACTTAATATTAGTGTAAGTTGCTTTGGTGAGGTAATTTATTTCATCTCATACATTTATAAATCTCAACTTCAGCAGTACAAAGTGTGATGACATTAATATGTTAGAAATATAATAACTTTTACATATGAATACTTGATCTATAGTTATTGAACAATAATATAAATTAACAATGTGACATTAACATGTAGGAAAGAGCAAGCGCTTTTTGTTCCCCTATCCTAAAAAAAAAGTAAAAAAATATGACAAAAGTAACCTTCTTCTCATTTTGTGTAAAGATGTCTTGGTGACAACTCATCTCTGTATATGTCGACGTCTTATGTAAGTTGTCAAGGTGAGATAATTTATCTCAGTAAAAAGTCGACTTCATAACTTTCTCAGATTCAAACTTTTGGGTGAAACAAAACCTCTTTTGAAAAAAATCCACATTACTTCATAAAGGGGGTCATGTGTAAACATGTTTTATAATAATAAGAGCTCTCCAGGCTCTTGACAAAATAAGTTTTCATTGTCATTTATTCAATGGAGTAATTACAAATTTCAACCTGTCCTTTAAACCACCTGCTGCCCCCACCTTTTCCAAGGACAAAATGTACACCTACGATTTACACACAATTTTATTAGTTTATATAAATTGAACAAGAGTTAGAGAGTAGTGAAGGCCTCTCTAATGATTAAACAAAAATACTATTTGACCCCGACGTGATTCGAACACGCAACCTTCTGATCTGGAGTCAGACGCACTACCGTTGCGCCACGAAGTCACAGTTAATTACTCTTTATTAATTAATGGATTCATTTATTACACCGCGGCTCAGTGCTGTGCGCAGTAAGATACAAAATGATGAAAGAACAGCACTTTATACCTTAAGACTTCAAGGTATAGTTCATTGCTAAGTCGACTTCAGTGTAAGTTGTTTTGGTGAGGTAATTTATTTCATCTTAGATACATGTATTTAATCTCAACTTCAGCAGTACAAAGTGTGATGACATTAATATGTCAGAAATATAATAACTTTTACATATGAAAACTTGATCTAGTTATTGAACAATAAATATAAAATAACAATGTGACATTAACATGTAGGAAAAAGGAGAAGCAAGCGCTTTTTGTTCCCCTATCCTAAAAAGAAAAAGACAAAAGTAACCTTCTACTCATTTTGTATAAAGTTGTCTTGATAACTCATCTCTGTATATTATGTCGACTTCTTGTGTAAGTTTTCAAGGTGAGATAGTTTATCTCATTAAAAAGTCGACTTCATAACTGTCTCAGATTCAAACTTTTGAGTGAAACACAACCTCTTTTTAAAAAATCCACATTACTTCATAAAAGGGGTCATGTATAAACATGTTTTATAATAATAACAGCTCTCCAGGCTCTTGACAAACTAAGTTTTCATAAATTTCAAGTGCGCTTTAAACAACCTGCTGCCTCACCTTTTCCAAGGACAAAATGTACACCTACGATTTACACACCATTATTATTAGATTATATAAATTGAACAAGAGTTAGAGAGTAGTGAAGACCTCTCTCATGATTGAACAAAAATACTATTTGACCCCGACGTGATTCGAACACGCAACCTTCTGATCTGGAGTCAGACGCGCTACCGTTGCGCCACGAAGTCACAGTTAATTGTGTTTTATTAATTAATAGATTCAATTATTACACCGCGGCTCAGTGCTGTGCGCAGTAAGATACAAAATGATGAAAGAACAGCACTACTTTTGGGTGAAACACAACCTCTTTAAACAAAATCCACATTACTTCATATATAAACATGTTTTATAACAATAAGAGCTCTCCAGGCTCTTGACAAAATAAGTTTTCATGGTCATTTATTTGGAGAAATTACAAATATCAACCTGTCCTTTAAACCACCTGCTGCCCCCACCTTCTCATGATGGAACAAAAATACTATTTGACCCCGACGTGATTCGAACACGCAACCTTCTGATCTGGAGTCAGACGCGCTACCGTTGCGCCACGAAGTCACAGTTGCAATTGCTTCAACAATTATTTAATTCATTCAATGCACTCCTCAAGCAGTACGGTTTCAATATGATGACTGAATATTTTTTCTTATAATTAGTCATATGCCTTTATACAGTTCAATGTTAATCATTAAAGTAACCATGTCGAGACCCCCTCACCCCCCAATACACACTGTAAATGTTAATTTAATATGTGTGTTACATCAGTTTTCAGGGTTATGATTATTATTTTATTGGTATTGCATCATCTGGACTATGATAACTATAGTCCAGATGGTGCAATATTGTGCAGCGGGATATGTGTACCGATACCATTAGGCATATAGCATTATAATGATAAAGTTCCCGTAGCATACGGTAGATAATAATCGCTGTATAAGGCCATACACACAAAAATACCAGTTGATCGTCCCCTCCCCATCCTTTTTTATAGGCCGCATCCTTTTTTCTTTCTTTTTTTTGTTATTTTTCATTTTACATTTTTTTTCTTCAAAGACAAATTGTCTGTGTATTTTTCTCGTTAAACTTACTCATCTTTTAATGAGTAAGAACCTTACTACATCATATAAGGGTTTACTTTTAAAATATAAATAACTTTGATCTTCATTAAAGGAACACGTTGCCTTGGATCGGACGAGTTGGTCTATAAAAAGCGTCTGTAACCGTTTTTTATAAAATGCATATGGTTGGAAAGATGTTTTAAAAGTAGAATACAATGATCCACACAAGTTTGCCTTGAAATTGCGTGGTTTTCCTTTTACTGTGCGAACTAACACGGTCGGCCATTTATGGGAGTCAAGACTCCCATAAATGGCCGACCTTGGCAGTCGACGAGGTAAAAGGAAACCGTGCAATTTCGAGGCATGTTTGTGTGGATCATTGTATTCTACTTTTACAACATCTTTCTACCCACATGCATTTTATAACAAACGGTTACAAACGCTTTTTATAGACCAACTCGACCGATCCAAGGCAACTTGTTCCTTTAAATTGTTTGTTTTCTGCCCCACGGCTGCTCAAAATCATTGAGCAAGCACAACTCATTATACCCTTTATTTGGGCAGCAAAACCGAAAACAAAGCTAAGCAAAAAAATATATACCCCTTATTTGGGCAGCAAACCGAAAACAAAGCTAAGCAAAAAAATATATATCCCTTATTTGGGCAGCAAACCGAAAACAATCTTAAGCAAACAATAAGCAGGTAAGCGACGTCACTACCAGAGCGGTGAGTGATTGTTCGTTTAGCTCTTGTCAGGGGCTCACCCGAGTTAGACACAGGGAAGCTAAACGAACTCACCCATTATAGGATCAGGATATGCAAAGGAAGGCAGAAACACAGCGCAAACGACTTCCGCAGTGTTAATTCCAGTAACAAAAAAAAATTGTTTAACGTACTGAGCAGGATATCAGTTTCATTTGTACATGTAAACTGGTTATTTAGTAAGAACCTTTGTATATTTTTTTTGCTAGCCACTTTGTATGCTTCAGCGGCCGTGTTTGGCCTAAACCTAGTTTCTGACAAAAAAAACTTACGATGCAGGAATTTTTTTAATTAAAAAATTAGACCATTTACAAAACATAAATGTTTAGGCATTGACACATCAGTCCTGTATCATCTTTTTAGTTTGGGGCGAAACTGAAATTCCTCAAATTGAGATAGTTAAAAAAAAAATCGCAAGAAAGTCTTCTTTTGCGGCATGTGATTGAAGCATTCAATTTTCACTCGATGTCGTCAAGTGTATGACGTCCCCTTCAGGGCACCATTTATGTGGAAGTTGGAGCAATAGCAAGCCAATTAAAAAAAAACTCTTCCAGATTTGTTAAATAAGAAACCAATGACAGTTATTGTGTTCAATGTAGTCTTGGCCCAAGACGATGGTGCTTGATTCTGGATAGTGTACTACGCGCGGTTGAATCGCCAATGCGCGCCCGCCACGGTATGATTTAATTACGTGGACGGCTCGAAATCTAGACTACACTCTGCAAGCTACCTTGCAGAGTGTAGTCTAGATTTCGAGCCGTCCACGTAACTAAATCATACCGTGGCGGGCGCGCTTTGGCGATTCAACCCAGAGCCGTATATACGGCTCTGATTCAACCGCGCGTAGTACACTATCCAGAATCAAGCACCATCGTCTTGGGCCAAGACTATGTTCAATGATGAACAGCTTTGTGAAACTGGGCAAAGATTAAAATACCGTTAACATACACATGATATAACATTCATAAATACCCGCGTGTCAGGCGCGCAAGATTATTACGCGGAACTAGTAACAGTGCTAATCTATTTCTAAGCGCGCGCGTAATCTGTTTCTAAGCGCGCGCGCGTACACACAACCCACGCCATCAGACTCTTCACAAAGTTTTTGAAAACAAATATTTCAAACCTGAAATTTTCAATTGTCAAAGTGTCTGTAGTTGTTTTGTTTTTTTAACGTTTTTTAACAAAACGGCATTTATGAATGGGAATAAAAGAGTAGTGACTCGTTCTTAAACGTCCGTTTAAAGCCGTCAGGGTCGAACTGCCGTGTGATAAAGGCCCAAGCCGAAGGCGAGGGCCTTTAGCGCACGGCAACACACCTGGAAGATTTTAAACGGACGTTTTAGAACGTGTAAGAACTCGTCGCTATACACTTTTATTCCCTTATTAATATCAGCAGCATACACGCTCAACCTGCCATTTAAAAAGTACACTAATGTATCATAAAAGAGCATTTTTGTTTCTGACATACATCTAAAACTACAACCGTATGCGAATTCTGCAAAATTTGAAAATAGTTGACAAACACTTTGTCATTCGCATTGTTCCTTACTATACGGCTGTTGCAAAACGTTTCACTCATTTTTAAAGGGGCTTTACTTTACTTATACTAAGTATTATGAGCCTGATAAGTATTATCACCTGGGCCCAATTTCATTGCTCTGCTTACCGTAAGCACAGAATCGGCGCTACGGAAGCAGGGAATTCTGTGCTTACGGCAAGCGTATTTCATGGGTTAAGCGGCGAATTTGGGCTTCTGCGCGTGCGACTTCACTAGGCATTCTACGCTTACAAGGCTAGCGCAAAAATTCGGCGCTTGCACGTAAGCGGGGAATCGCGATCGTAAGCGCAGAATTCGGCGGTAAGCAGAGCCATGAAATTGGGCCCAGATCACTATTATATTATTACCCTGATCGGTGCTTATCACCATGATCACTGTTTCTGATCAATATTTTCACCCTGTGATCATTCACTCATCGTTCTGATAACCCTGATCAAGTTTTATCACCCTGATCGCTAGTATCACTATGATCAGTTTCACCCTTAAATGTAAACAACCCTGATCGCTAATGACCCGAGCATGTCATTGTTCGTTCTCACCCTGGTCACCCTCACTGCCCTGATCACCCTGCTGGTTCTCACCCTGGTTCTCCCCCTGGTTATCACCCTGATCACTACCCTGATCACCCGTGTTCTCACCCTGGTCACTCTGATCACTGCCCGAGCATATCACTGTTCGTTCTCACCCTGGTCACCCTCACTGCCCTGATCACCCTGCTAGTTCTCACCCTGGTTCTCACCCTGGTCACTACCCTGGTCACCCTCACTGCCCTGCTGATCACCCTGATGGTTCTCACCCTGGTTCTCCTCCTGGTTATCACCCTGATCACTACCCTGATCACCCTTGTTCTCACCCTGGTCACTCTGATCACTGCCCGAGCATATCACTGTTCGTTCTCACCCTGGTCACCCTCACTGCCCTGCTGATCACCCTGCTAGTTCTCACCCTGGTTCTCCCCCTGGTTATCACCCTGATCACTACCCTGATCACCCTTGTTCTCACCCTGGTCATTCTGATCACTGCCCGAGCATATCACTGTTCGTTCTCACCCTGGTCACCCTCACTGCCCTGATCACCCTGCTGGTATCACCCTCCCTTGTTCCCACCCTGGTCATTCTGATCACTGCCCGAGCATATCACTGTTCGTTCTCACCCTGGTCACCCTCACTGCCCTGATCACCCTGCTGGTTCTCACCCTGGTTATCACCCTGATCACTACCCTGATCACCCTTGTTCTCACCCTGGTCACTCTGATCACTGCCCGAGCATATCACTGTTCGTTCTCACCCTGGTCACCCTCACTGTCCTGATCACCCTGCTGGTTCTCACCCTGGTTATCACCCTGATCACTACCCTGATCACCCTTGTTCTCACCCTGGTCACTCTGATCACTGCCCTGGTCACCCTCACTGCCCTGATCACTCTGCTGGTTCTCCCCCTGGTTATCACCCTGATCACTACCCTGATCACCCTTGTTCTCACCCTGGTCACTCTGATCACTGCCCTGATTGCCCTGGCCATCACCACCCTGATCACCCTGATCATTCTGGTTCTCACCCTGATTAGTCTGATTTTCGTAGTCACCACCTTGCGTAACCAATTCACGTAAACCAGCCTTAACACCCTTTCGACTCATCTTCATTTCACTGCCTGTAATTTGCTCCTGACATTGCAAACCCGGCAGCAACGAACTTTCCATTCTAGCCTTGGTGATATACAAACCGTTTAGGTTACAATTAAACTCGTGACAATTGCCGTACCACCAACCTCCCTGGGAATTCTGATCATCAACGCAAGAACTCGGCTTCACATCAGCTGATCTATCTCTCGTAGAAAAGTCGCTCATGTTACTTGATGCAAAAACATTACCTTAAGACAGATGGGAAAGGGAACATTTTATTCTAAGGGAGGCGCGTAAATGAACGAACCCATAAAGGACGATGATTTTTTTTAGATGAGGGACTGAATTGCAATTTATTAAAGTCACCTGGCAATAGAATTGTTTTTCTTTCAAACATAAGAGTATATGCTTACGAACAATAAAACATTTTTTTTAGTAATTGTTTGTCACGATTTAAAAAATATATAAAGTTGTTTGGGGAGCTGACTCTGCCTACCCCTTTTGTGACGTAAATCGAGGCAGACTTTGCCTGCAATTCGTATAGAAAACACACGTGCAAAGTACATGTACGTCCAAGTCGTGAGTTGGTACGTTTCAAAAAGTGTTTTTCTGCATTCAGCATGCAATACACCTGGTCGGCATTGCCGGAAAAAAAACAAAAAAATATTTTTTTGAAACGTACAAACTCACGACTTGGTCCGTACATGTACTTTGCAATTGTGTTTACTCTACGCATTACAGGCAAAGTCTGCCTCGATTGACGTCACGAACAGCGTCGGGGTCTACTCTTAAATTTGTAAATGACATAAGAACTGATTTTTTAAAACCTTAGTTAACTGTTTATTCACATCCCACTCATCAAAACACATATATTAGTGACAAAAGCTTTATTTTGAAAAAATACCACTTCCAGGTGACTTTAAAGGCATATACTGTTTTGGTAATATTGTCAAAGACCAGTATTCTCATTTGGTCATCGAAGTTGCAAGAGAATTATGAAAGAAACTCGTTACTTCAGGGGGAGCCATTTCTTACAATGTTTTGTTCTATAATTAACAATTCTTCATTGCTCGTCGACAAGTAAGCTTTTCTGCTAATAACTATTTTGAGTATCTTTGGTTTTTTATACAAAGTAAACGGCAATGAAAGTCAGGAAGAGAAAGAATGAGAAAAAAAAACACTACATACTATGACTACCCATGGGTCTGCCAATATGAATGGCGTACATCGGACCAATGACTTTAAACTCTGCAAAGTGAACAGAGCTAATCCCCGCGGGTGTTTCCTGGTCCACAACCAACTCGCACCCTTCGCTAGCTGGTTCTGTGAACGATTGGAGCTTCTTATTCCCCCACCAGAACTCTCCGTGCAGGTCCCCAAAACCTGCCTCGTACTCCGACCAAGTTCTGTCGAAGTCCACGGAACCATTGATTCGTCTTTGAAAGACCTACGGTTATAAATAGGATTTGAAACTTTACATGGTGGGAAGTACGATATAGTAAAGTTGGTGGACCCCCCCCCCCCTTTCACCCTAAAAAGAAGATTAAAGAACAAATTTTTAACAATAATGGTTCGATAATTTGAAATAGCCTCCCATATAATAGTGCTGCCTGCCGGTTTAAAATTTCATACTAGATTGTTTTTCCTGTGAAATACGTCAAATTAAGTCAAATAAGAGAAGACTGTAGGCATATATCCAAGTTTTTCTTTTAAACAAACAGCTGATTTCGGTTGTTTTAATCTATAGGACAATGTGTTTACATGCGGGGCATTGTGAATTATTCACTATTTTCTCTTGACTCACATAAGCCTAAAATTGCACAGGTTTAAAGGCAGTGGACACCATTGGTTATTACTCAAAATAATTATTAGCATAAAACCTGAATTGGTATAACCAGTAATGGGGAGAGGTTGATCGTGTAAAACATTAGGACACCTTTGGAAATTGTCAAAGACCAGTATTCTCATTTGGTGTATCCCATAATGCATGAAATGACAAACCTGTGGAAATAAGGGCTCCTCAATTGGTCATCGAATTTGCAAGAAAATAATGGTAGAAAAAAACACCCTTGTCACACGAAGTTGTGTGCTTTCAGAAGCTTGATTTCGGGACCTCACAATTTACATTCTTGGAAAATTACTTCTTTCTCAAAAGTGACGTTACTTCAGAGTTTCTCATGATGTTTTATACTACCACAAGCTCTCCATTGCTTGTTACCAAGTACTTTTGTATGCTAACAGTTATTTTGAGTCATTACAATAATGTCCAGTGTCTTTACGGTGCAGCTCATACATATCGGCCCGTACTTCATTCTAAAACAACTTGTGCGAAATGTCATAATGAGCTACTTACCATATAACCGTGATCGGGAGTCTCCATGTCACAGTAGACCTCAATGGGTTCCTCTTTGAGTGTGATATTGTACACACCACTGATTGTAAAACCGGCATCCATGATTTGCTGACAATCCGAATGTTTGGCATTTGGCGGCCCTTTAATAAATCAATAAAGACGCAGAGATTAAATTCAACAGAAATCATTTCGACTCTTTTTATCTGATTGTAGTTTATCCCCCATAATTATAAGTAATTTAAACATTCCTGCTCTTATCCTGGCGTGTGTACGTACACGAAAACTCCGGACTTAATTATGTACGTTCAATAAGTCAGGGCTTTGCTTTGAAATGAATATGGTGGGGAAGCAGAATGCAATAATTCACACAAATAGCCCTCTTGAAAATGTGGGTTTTGGAGTAAGTTCATGACAGAAAGAAGTCCGTTATATGGAAGTCCGCTATTTAATCCACAATATATACCAGCCCATATGTTCCAATGGTTCAATTTCCAGAGGCATGTGTTGTTTTAAGCACTACTCACTAAGGTTACACAACACCTGAACAACACATTAAAATCCCAAGGAGCAATTAAAAACAGCAACATTTATAGAGAAACTTTAACGCAAAACTTTTCTCTGCTGTTTCTTGACCAAAACTTGGGTATCATCATGAACAAAACGATCGTTTTAAAAGACCATGGCTCAATGTTTGATAAAACGGATAAAGGGAAGGTACACGTTTGGTAATTACTCAAAACAAATATTAACTTAAAAACTGACAACATCATTGGGGAGCTGAAATAAATAAAATAGCTAAAATAATAAAAGACTTCTAGCTAGAAGTCTTTTATTCCTGTCTGAAAGCACACAAATTCGTCCAACAAGGGTGTTTTTTCTTTCATCATTTTCTCGCAACTCCCGATGACCAATTGAGCTCAAATTTTCACAGGCTTGTTATTTTATGCTTATGACGGGATACACCAAGTGAGGACACTGGTCTTTGACAATTATCAAACGTGTACCTTCCCTTTAAGCAAAATATTTTGCTTAGCAAATTTTTTGGCTAATCAAGAAATTACTCAGGCACCAGTCGCAGCAATGCTGTATGTTCAGGCTGGTAACCCAATGGCTAAGCAACAGTTTTTTGGTCCCTGGTCCTACAAAAAAAGTGTGCAGACGCTAAAAGCAATAACGTATAGGCCTACTGCATGTTGCATACCTTTGGAAATCGGTGTGCAACCTAGTTCTCTACGGAGTCCTTCAGCGTCCATCGGCAGTGTATCTATATAAACTGGTGGCTCATTTCTAGGCTGTGCGTAGGCGTTATGTCCGCCCAATATTAGCTCAGTACACGAACATGGATCCCCCGGCGGTAGAACAAACCGTACCCTCCCACCATCTGGCTCTGTGCCTATCACACACACCCTTGCTGATGATACCAATATATTATCTGCGTATATAAATGAAGTTGAAATATTGAGACTGACTTGCAGAATTCGGATGGAACATAAAGCCGTAGGTCCCGTGGGTTATGTAGTGAACGCAAAAGAACCAAGTTATACTTATCACGAAGAGAAGGGGTCGCACCGGTAGCAATTTTTTGTTTGCTTCACATTAGAAATTCCATCCTTTAATGTTCCTGTTTTTCCCCCCAAATTCCCAATTGAAAAACAAATTCAACAGTGCCAATTTCGTAGTGCAGAAACAAATTGCGCCGATAACTAAATGTTCTCTGGCAGCGCCTTGAAACCAATACGATTTCATATCTTAAAGGTAACCCCGCTGCAGCTGTAGAATAGATAACAAATTGTGTTTTCTCTTTGTTTGCTCAATGATCATCGTTATTTTTGTGTTCTCGTTGAAAACTATTGGGAATTAAGCTTAACCTTCAAAAACACAATGGTTGATCAAAGAGCCAGATAACAATGAAAGGGTTGTGAATTATTATTAATTTTTAGGGCTCGAACGCAAACAAGGTCATCTTTAATTGTTGCTTTTATTGCGACTATGGTAGTCGGTTTGTTGGTTCTGAATCTTTTATAATTAGACACTTTTGGTAATTGTCAAGGACCAGTATTTGACTTCACTTGGTGTATCCTTCAGTTTCATTTTTACGTGTACGCATTTTTATGATTTTTTTATATATTTAATTATTTATTTATTACTTTACTACCCCCCCCCCCCCCATTTCATCTCGTATTGGTGTTTCTTTTTTTTTTGTTTTTTTTTTTTTGTTTTTTTTTTGTTTGTTTGTTTGTTTGTTTTTTTTTTTGGGGGGGGTTACATTTAAGGGCCTTAGTTTAAATGTGGTATGTTTTATACGGTAGTTCTTGTGTATATCGTTTTGTGTTTTGCTTTTTACTTGCCATCTTTTGTTTCAATTTTTACTGCAATTTTAAAGTGTTTAATGTTCATGTTTACCTTTTTATGAGCTAGGTCTGGGAGGGGGGCACATCTTTTTTGATGACAGTTTTTTTTCCCCACTTTTGTCCTTCCCTGGACGGCCTGTGCTTGTTTTATTGTTTTGTCCGAAGAATTAATTAATAAATAAATAAAATGTGTTAAAATAACGAATCTGTGAAAGTTACAGGAGTATACAATAAAAGAAAAAACACCGTCGGTGACAAAGTGTGTGCTTTCAGCAGCGTAGAAAAGGGGCTCCATGCCTGAAGTTTATTGATCATTTTTAAGTGAGAATTTAACACGTTCTCAAACAATATTAATTTTGTTTTTTTACCCATACACCGATATGTGTTAGCACTGTATACTCAGTTATACTTTCCCGAGTCCTGTGGAAATATATCACAGGCATTACTCGGGTGGGATTCGAACCCACGACCCTTGCAATTCTAGAGCAGTGTCTTACCAACTAGACTACCGAGGTTGCCCGGTCGCTAGAGGCAGTTCCAATCCTATGGTTTGGCAGGGGGTACCGCAACGATATAAGAGATGTTAAATTTGCATCGGGGATAAAGAATTGGTTTTTACCCATACACCGATGTGTGTTAGCACTGTATACTCAGTAACTCAAACACTAGGTAACTTCAGAAGGAGCCGTTTCTCATAATCAGTGGGTATCCATTGCTCGTTACCAAGTAAGTTTTTATACTAACAATTATTTTGAGAAATTACCAATTCAAGGCCAAATAAAACCAGAGAAAACAAACACAATCCATGATCCGTATTTATAAGATTGAATACCAGCATGAAGATCAACACGGTTCAGATTCGGGAACAACAATCTGAATACAGTTGGTACACGGCTCTATAGGATTGCAAAGGTCGTTGGTTCGAATCCCACCCGAGTAATATGCCTGTGAATTTTTTCACAGAACTCGGGAAAGTACCGAGTATCAGAGCTACACACATCGGTGTATATGGGTAAAACTCAAATGAATACTCTATCCCCGATGCAAATTTAACACGGTACAAACAATAATGAACAGCAAACTAGCATAATTATACGTACCAAATACAAGTGTTAACGCCGCAAATATGAGTATATTCCACGTGATTCTCATTTTCACATCATTTGCTCTAAAAACGTCGATGTTGAATCCAAATTGTTTGAGGTTGTCTGCTCGAGATCTGACGATGGACACAATCGAGCAACGACTGGGTTTAAGGTGAATGGTAACCCTGTAGCGCGAATGAAATCTCGAACTGTGCAATTAAAGTTGTGATGACATTTTCCTTTTTTCCTGGTTTAAGATGAATGACAAACCTTTAGCGTGAAGGAATTTCAAAGTGCGCAAAAGTGATACAAATTGTGATGGCATCACTCCTTTTTGGATTGCCTTGAGCGTGGCATCCACCCATCAAACGGTTGGTATTTCAAAGGTTCACTTATTAAAGCGGTCCAATTGAGATGTTTAATGATTTTACAATAATTGCATTGAAATCGGTGTCCTTGCTCTCTTGTAAATTAAGTCTTCTTTTGTGTCAGAAAGGGCACTCTCCGGAAGATAATTAAAACCATCACAACCTGTGTAGTTACACAAACAACTTGTTTTTTCCGCACGTGAATAGCAAAATGAAAAAGCTTCTTATCGCGTTCGGATTTATACATCAAGGACAGTAATAGGGAGAAGCGGGGGTGGGGGGGGGTCCTTATTGTATAGTCCCTCGGCTTTTATCTTATAGTACGAAATGAAAATTAACTCCGATGACGCACAAAGGATGACATTTTGTTCTTTTTAAATTAAAATGTGTGCTATTTTGGGTGATAAAAAGCGTTTGTTATGAAAGATTGTGGAAGATTGCTAATTAATAAAATTAATTAATACCCCTCTCAATTAAGTGTTTTTGTTTGACTTCGTGATAGCATACAACTTCCACTAGAGAAATTTAAATTGATGTAATATTACTTTTTTTATTTTTATGTATTGTTTTTCTCGGATTTTACGTGTAGAGCTCCATGGTGTTACTCATTTCCTGATAATGATCTGGCATTTGAATGTTAATTTAAAGACACTGGATACTATTGGTAACTGTCAAAGACCAGTCTTCTCACTTGATGTATCTCAACGTACGCATAATAACAAACCTGGTAAATTTAAGCTCAATTGGTCGTCGAAGCTGCGAGATACATGTAGTAAATGAAAGCAAAAACCTCAAAATCTAAATCTGAGGTCTCGAAATCAAATTCGTGGAAAATTACTTCTTTCTCAAACTACTTAACTTCAGAGGGAGCCGTTTCACACAATGTTTTATACCATCAACAGCTTCCCATTACTCGTTACCAAGTAAGTTTTTATGCTGGTACATACAAAAACTAAATTATGGGCTTTCGAAGTAGGAAATCATCATAAAAATCACTTTTCGCGTCGACCGAATTTCAATGGGTCATATCACAAAAACGACATGGAGTATGATTTAGCTTTTTGTATGTGTTCATTTGAGCCACATCCAATTAGGGTGCGTTTCGTTTTAGCTTCCCTGAGTTGACCCGGTCTGCCCCGGTACGTTCGAATAGCTTTGACGGGGCTCACCCGGGTCAGCCCCCAGTGCCCTGCTTGTGGAGTGGGTCACTTGGGGGCTGTCCCCGGGTAAACGACGTCACTACGAGAGCGGTGAGTGGTCGTTCGATTAGCTCTTGTCAGGGGCTCACCCGAGTAAGCACTGCGGGGTAGACCCAGGGAAACTAAACGAACGCACCCAATAATCTATTGAAGTTTTATAAAAACCTGATAGGGTCACATGGGGACCACTGTTTGATTTGACATGGAATGATCCCTATATGGTTCTGTAGATTGGCAGTTAAATCTGACGTAGGTCTACACGTGTATTCACAAACCACCGGGATCAACAGATAAGGACTTCGGTTGTTTTTTTCTATTCGTTTTTTATTTTATTTTATTCATCAAGTTCTGAATTTATAAATGTACAGTTTTTTTAAATAAATATACAAGCGAATACATCGTTTGGAAAACGAATATCTAATCTTGGTTAACCAGAAATTTACAAGAAAATTTTGAAGATAAACCTATTTAATACAGTTTCTTACACCTCCGTATTGTAAAAATAAAAAATATTTTGGTCTTGTTATGAACCCCCATAGCTAACACCACTTAACAAATATTGGTTAGGATTTTAGGAAGTTACATTTAATTAGGTTTTTATTTATTTATACAGAAATGCTGACATTTTGATATCCTGGACGGTTTCGGAAGATTTTTTGTAATAGAATCGATTCTGCATTCTTTAAACAATATTGGTTAGGAACGTATAGTCTTTAATTTTAATAAAGAAATGCCAGCATTTAGACATTCTGGACGGTTTCAGAAGTTATTTGGTAAAAAAAATCGAATCTTCACTCTTTATATATTTGTACATCATTATGTGACTATACAGGTTTTCTCGGTCAAATTCAGCAAATCAGCAGTAAATTTCATTTTCGTGCGTTCAAATTAAAGCTGTTTTGCCTCTCCAGTTGTTACTGCGTTTCAAATTCAGAATTCGGCTATTCAATTTCGTTTTTGAGTTGAGTCAAATTCCTTTAGCACTCTGTTCAATTTAGCGTATCGACATTCTTTTTCGTGACACACACGCCTCAAGAAGCGTCTGCGAATTTGAATGCTGCTTTGATGAATTGTTAAATTGAATGACTATTTTGTTAAGTCGAATGACGCAACATTACATTTGACTAATCATAAAACGAAATCGAATGACCCTTTTCAGTTGCATTCGATTTCGCGTGAAATAGAATAGCTTTGAGGTTAAATTGGCGGCTCTTTTTCCGAAATTGACCGAGAAAACCTATATTAATTACAAATTGTGCTACCAACAGCAAACACCACTGCTGATCAAATAAAATTCTATCCCATTTCAAACTTCCTTATCTCATGCAGATTGTTATGGTTATACATGTATATACTAATTTATACAAAGCTTGTCTTTATTTACATAAAATATAGAAGTGTTTCCAACACGAATGTATTGTAAAAAGAAATCAGCTGTTGCCAACTGTTAATTGACTGACACTGCTCTAGCATTGCAACGGTCGCGAGTTCAAATCCCACCCGAGTAATTATTCACAGAGCTCGGGGGAGTACTGAGTATACAGTGCCAACATACATTGGTGTATATTGGTAAAACCAAAATTAATATTCTTTATCCCGATTCAAAAATTTCTGTCTAATAAATTGTTGCGGTACCGGCTGCTAAAACATAGGATTTGAAATGCCTCTAGCTATCAGGGAAAATTCGGTGGTCTAGTTGGTAAGAAACTCCTCTAGAATTGCAAAAGTCCGAGATTCTAATCCCAAAAGGGAACAGTATGGGGATCACCGAGGGAGTCGTAGTTTTAACCACAGCACAAGTTATAGCAGTCAATATTTGTTTTATAACACCCCAACAGACTATTTATCATCTTGGTACACGTAACGATCGTACGCGCGTTTCAGATACAGTGATGCACAACTGATTGTGTTCGAGGTGGGAAAAAAAAAAATATGGGTACTGCATGCCGTGTGATAGTCGTCGTACTATCACACAGCAAACGATGCACTTTCACACGGCAAACGAAGCACTATCACACGGCCGCCGTCTAGTATAACTAAGACATGTCATGTGACGCGCTTTAAACCAATGAAAAGGCAGACCATTTGTAAGAGGTGTTATAATTAGTAAGATTCTGCTCCAGAATTACACAGGTCATGGATTGAATCCTACCCGAGTAATAATATGCCTGTGATATTTGTTCACAGGACTTGGGAAAGTACTGAGTATACAGTACAGTGCTAACACATCGGTGTATGGGTAAAAACCAAAACTTATTAAAAAGAAAACTTATTTTAGGTCAGGATTGCCAAAACACGCACCCTTGGCTGGTATCGCTTCATGATCCAGCAAGCTGTGTTTACATGTCTCAGATCTCAATTGGTTTGATGATTGGCTTGCGGATGTGTCTCATATTGGCACCACCTTCCCGTGGTTTGAACGGAGCATGGACACCATAGGGTCTAGGTACCGGGAGGTCACTGTCATCATCTGGGATGTAGGCATTGGGGCGGGGCTCGGCCGTCGTCGTCGTTCCTCCTGCCGTCAGATACTGCTCCTCATCTTCCTCAACCTGAGTGCAGAGGACATTATTATTTTCATTAGGGAAGATCAATCAATCAATCATAATCAATTTATACAGCGCCTAAATCAAAGGTTTGCTGAAAGGCGCTGAAGCACTGGGCCCAATGTCATAGAGCTGCTAAGCACAAAAATTTGCTTAGCATGAAATTTCTTTCTTGATAAAAACAGGATTACCAACCAAATTTCCATTTGTTGCATATTGCTTGTTACTGGTATTCAGCTGTTGTTTGCTTATCCTGAAGATCATGTGGAAATTTTGGTTGGTAACCCTGTTTTCATCAAGGAAGAAATTTCATGCTTAGCAAATTTTTGTGCTTAGCAGCTCTATGAAATTGGGCCCAGATGAAATAAATAAGTCATTGTTGGTATGCCTCCTGAAACAAGTGAGCCTGATACAAGTGAGCTATTTTTTTGTGCATTATAAATGTCTTTATTACTACTTCAGAAGTGACATGCTGAAGGATGTTGCGTCCCTGATGTGATTTGGAAGTTTATTTCAGAGTTTTGATGTAATAATAAAGACTTGTAATGCGCCATATCCACCCTGCTGGGTGTTCAGGGACAGTAAAATCAACATAAAAACCAAAAGAAAACACCAGACACGACTAAAGCAGTCCATGAAAACCTGTGACATAAGATATGTTTTGAGAAGAAATTCCCTTTCACCTCTAGGTACATCTATTGTTATTTTATCCGTCTTTACTCTGGAGAGACCTCTCAGTGAAACACTGTTTTTTCGAGGTGCCCAGCAGCTTAAAACAAACGTCAAAATTTTAAACAAAATACTGAATGGTTAAGAGCATTACTAAACATAGAAAAATAGCCAAGTTTAAATAACAACACAGAATCATAACCACAAGCACATTGTACAATAAAATTTAGGTTACAATTCTGGGCCAGCCAGGAGAAGTACCACATGCTTCATCTTTTAAAATTCCACATCTTCAAACATACCATTTTTTTCATGGTTGTATCCTCTCTCCTTCTATTCTCATCCCGCACCATTCGCTCCCACGTCCGCGCAGCCTCCTGTGAGGGCGCTTCACCTTGCTCCATGCGCAGATACGCCTGGTCCAGCTCACCCTCCTTGGTGCGAACCTGTTGCTGAAGATTGACCGCTTCGGCTTGGGTCATGGAGAGCTCTGAGACCGATGCCATCATCTTACGGGTGATGTCTTTGATCTTAGCCTGGAGTTCATTCACCTACAGGAAACAAATGTATCCAGACATTTTCAATTCAAGTCAATTCAATTCAATCAACATTTATTTCCATATTGGTCAATGAAACCCCAAACAGCTTGTCATGTTGAAATCAACACTGACCATTTACTACTGTATTAGCCGATAGTGAAGACCCTGCTCTCCACGGGTCACAAGCCCCTAACAAATAAGTAAACAAAAATTTGAGTCAAAGACAGTCAGAGAACAGATCAAGAAAATAACGAGTGGAAATACAAAATAAATAAACAATGTCATGGAGCAAAACAATACGGGAGCATTTACCGAAGCCAAAAAGGCTTGTTTTGAATGTTTATTGTATTATTATTGTTATTATGGTTTATAAAAAAAAACCTGCTCATTGTAGCCCACTGGCTGAATTAAAAAACAGTGTCCATTAAAATTAAAATTAAAATACAACAGGTGTATTAAAAGTAAACTATATTTAAATGAAAACAGAGAGGTATTTAGGAAATCAAAAATGCAAAAATCACATACAAATATTGCACAGAAAAAAGCACACTGACCACGGAGACCATAACAAAATCACATCAGTATTCAAAAATATTCTAAAATGCACGCAACAACACACAAAGTTACAAGGATAGAGGGAGTGAACTAAGAGAGCTGTTGATGCCTGACAAATACAAAAAACAAAATCAACAAACATTAACAGTCTAACTCAAAGAGGAGTAAAATATCTATTTATATCAACAAATCAAAAGAGTCAAATCAATTTGGTGTGTTAGTGGAAAAAGCAAAATGGTTAGGTCTAAAGCCCAGTTCATACTTCATGCAAAGCGTTTTATGACATTACAGGGCTGTTTTCGCAGCGAATGTTTCACAGCAGTTGAGCACATTTCACATTTCAAGTAACATGCCTGTGATATTTTTTTCACAGGACTCGGGGACGTACTGAGTATACAGTGCTAACCCACATCAGTGTATGGGTAAAAACCAAAATGAATACACATTTCAACTGTTGTGAACTATTGATTACGAAGGTAGATCATTTGTACTTGACTGTTACTATACCTTCTTGGCTAGCTGTAGTGTATCTTGTTTGCCACTGTCTACTTTATTCCTGACATTCTCTGCCAGTCTCTGGACTTGCTCGTAGACAAGATCCTTCTCAAGTAGACCCTCTTCCTTCTCAGCTAGACGTACCTCAAGCTAGAAATACAAAAGTACACAATCTCATTCAGTAATATAGACGGGTTTCCATGTCTTTTTTTATTTTTATTGTGAACAAAAACTGAAATGCCAAGGATCTATGTTACATTAAAGGCAGTGGACACTATTGGTAGTTACTCAAAATAATTATTAGCATAAAACCTTACTTGGTAATGAGTAATGGGGAGAGGTTGGTAGTATAAAACATTGTGAGAAACGGCTCCCTCTAAAGTGGAGTAGTTTTCGAGAAAGAAGTAATTTTCCACGAATTTGATTTCGAGACCTCAAGTTTAGAATTTGAGATCTCGAAATCAAGCATCTAAACGCACACAACTTCGTCTGACAAGGGTGTTTTTGTCTTTCATAGTTATCTCGGAACTCCGACGAACAATCGAGCTCAAATTTTCACAGGTTTGTTATTTTATGCATATGTTGAGATACAGCAAGTGAGAAGACTGGTCTTCGACAATTACCAATAGTGTCCACTGGCTTTAAACAAATAGGCCTATCGAAGGAATTTCATTTGTACATTGTCTCAGAACATAATCACTTTGAGAAATTGTCTTTCCCATCGCCTCGTGAAACGGACTAGTCCAGATTTCACTTTTTGATTATATTAATAACAATAATAAAGAAATTATAAAGCACAGTATTGCCGCAAAGACAGCCTCAAAGCGATGTGTACAACACAAAGCAAGACAAATGTAAATAGTAGATAACATTACACATTACAAGAGAATATACAATGATTAGTAACGCACACTCAAAGGCATGTTAAAGGGTAAAATACTGGAGAACAGAAAAGGCAAAACACAATAATTTTTTTTTTTTTTTAAGACACAAATATTCAGCAACAATGCACTCAAATGCATCCATACACCTGGTACATGATGAAAAAATTACCTCTGAATGATTCCTTACCACAGACTTTCCTACTTACCTGTTCAATCTTCTTGTTGAGGTCGGCTGGGCTGAGGTCTTTACCTTCCAGGAAGCGAACTCTCTTCTCGTCGTACGGATTCTCCAGTTCTTTCTCTAGTTCCCCCATGCGATCCTGACACTGAGACAACTATAGCAGACAAACCAAAATATAAAATTTGTTTCTTTGATTGATTTGACCGTTCTTGATGGAAATTGTAATTTCTTTGTCTGATGAAAAATTTTATTCTTCATTGGACACTATTGGTCATTGCTCAAAATAATTGTTAGCATAAAAAAACGTACTCGGTAACGAGCAACAGAGAGCTGATGAGAGTATAAAACCTTGTGAAAAAATGGCTCATCTGAAGTAAAGTAGTTTCTGAGCATATTGGCAGCATATTGCAGCACAGCACCTTGTAAACCATTACCTGGTGCAATGTAAAAAAGGAGTAGGCCCCATAATTAAAACCTAGTCCCAAATGTACCAGGGAAGATACCGAATTGTTAAAGCATCTTTAGCGTCACTGAGTGACGGTGTCCCTGGGAATGGACCCTTCCCATGAAATATGCTAATTACATTCATGCATGCGTACAGACCCTGTTCGTTGGCAAACACCATAGAGTTGTGCACTAAGCAGACGCGCAATCGCGTCTGCGTCACGCACCCATTAGCCGTGTATAAAACAGCGCAATGTTCCCTCATTTTGCCAACCAAAACGTTAGTGCGCACGCGCTATGTGCAGTTTACATATTTCATGGGAAGGGTCTATTCTGTCCGCCGGTGATTCGGTCCCATGGACTGAGGAGAATGATTCAAAAATGGGCGCTATCAGAAGAAGTTTGTACACAGTTTGCCATAGTGGGGGAGGGACCAAATCTCCGGGGGGACAGAATCTCCTGCCACATCGGATATGAGTACTATCATAAGAAGCCACTATTACTATTCATTCATTACCTGTATCTGCAAAATGACCAACTCCTGCTCTAAGGCTCTCTTGTTAGGCAAGGCTCCCCTCCCCAGCATGATGGCTCTCTTCTCTTCAGTCACCTGCATCTTAAGAAAGCGAATCTCTTCTTCTCTCATCTGTAGCTCCACGTCTCCTTTACGGATCATGTCCTCCTGAATGTTCACCTTCTCATAGAAGATGCAGACCTCCTCATTCCTCTCAATCAGTTGAACACCCCTGAGGTCAAGAAAAACAATACATCTTATTGTTTACCACGCCCCTAAAAACATTACATCTTATTGTTTACATTGTCCCTAAAAACAATACATCTTAAAGGCATTGGACACGTTTGGTAATTGTCAAAGACATGTATTCTCACTTGGTGTATTCCAACATATTCATAAAATAAAAAATCTGTGAAAAGTTGGACTCAATTAGTGTCATTGTCACAAATATTGAATGCTTAGTCGTGTCAGACTACCGTTTTTCAACTACTCGGTTAATTGTGCCGACATGACTACGACAAAAAATACTCAAGACTACTACAAATATAGTCGCGACTACCTGTTTGGTGAACCAATTGTGTCGCTCACGACTACTCACGACAACACAACCTACTTATGAAACACAATTAGGCTTAAGTGACACAACCCTTCAATTCTTTCAGCGTGAACTTTACTATCGCGCCTACGGCAAACATATTGCAGCAATGCATCTTTGGAAATTTGTCAGGACTAGTGTCAAAATTGCGAATGATTTAGGCATGACTAGTCCAGTACAAAATTTCACTAGTCACCCCGGCCTTATGGGTTAAACAAAATAGCAATCTAAGCAAACCTGTCATTGCGGTGTTGAACGGCCGTCTCGTATCGTTTCCTGAGTCTGACCATCTGTTCCTCTGCCTGATTGATCATGAGGTTGAGTTTAGCGATATCCAGACGTTGCTGTTCCCTCTTCTCTCTCATCTCCTCCTCGATGCGTTGTTGCTTAGCCAATTCATTACGGAGCTGGTCACGCAAGACAACGGCATTCACATGCTTCAGACGGGCTTTCTGTAAGTGTCTAACGGGAATAAGTGCAAATATTAGGTCTCGACTCAATGTGTTCGGTGTACATTCGTTTTATTTCATTTCAAGACGTTTTAATTCTTATTCCGGGAGTAATAAAGAACAGTATTGAGGAGGTTTGGAAATTGGGGGATAACCAGAACAGCCAAAGCTGCATGCCCAGACAAACAAAAACATAAACACTAAAAAAGTATAGTGAGAGTAGGTACGATATTTAAAGGCGGTGGACACTATTGGTAATTGTCAAAGACTAGCCTTTATGGTTGGTGCATCTCAACATATGCATAAAATAACTAACCTGTGAAAATTTGAGCTCAATCGGTCATCGAACTTGCGAGATAATAATGAAGAAAAAAAACACCCTAGTCACACGAAGTTGTGTGCGTTTAGATGGTTGATTTTGAGACCTCAAGTTTTAAATCTGAGGTCTCGAAATCAAATTCGTGGAAAATTACTTCTTTCTCGAAAACTATGGCAATTCAGAGGGAGCCGTTTCTCACAATGTTTTATACCATCAACCTCTCCCCATTACTCGTCACCAAGAAAGGTTTTATGCAAAAAACTATTTTGAGTAATTACCAATAGTGTCCACTGCCTTTAACTAAGACAGGCCGGAAGGCTGGCTCATACTCGCTGCGTAACGCAGCGCTCGGAGCCCAAGGCAGGGTTTGAGAATAGCCCAGGGTTATTCTCAATTTTAACCTTTGACCTCTATTCCTAGTATCGGTCTTACCTCTCTTTGGTTTGACAGGATGTACGGAGGATCTCGATCTCGTTTTGAAGGATTTTAATCTTCTCTCGCATCTCAGCAGCCTTCTGGGTGCTGGCCTGGATCAAGTTAACACACTTGTTACGTTCATTCTTTATCACGTCATACATCTTCGCAAAATCACGCAACCTGAAAACAAATAAATAAATTGATAAGACACTGCTTTAGAATTGCAAAGTGTATCGAGTGCAAGGACTGGCCTACATGTACGTATGATGCAGACGGTAGTAGACTATTCGGGACATATATAAACACAATTTTTTCTGCTTTTCCTACGGGCAAAACAAATGGAAATGACCCTATAGTAGGAAGAATATCATACATGGATTTACTGGCTTGTCTGAGGGCAAAAAAAAAATTGAAAATAAGGAAGTGTCGTGGCCGAGCGGTTAAGAGCACCGAATTCAAACTCTGGTGTTTCTGATCAGCAGAGTGTGGGTTCGAATCCCCAGCTGTGACACTTGTGTCCTTAAGCAAGACACTTTACCATTGCTTGTCCTTCAGGTGGGATGTAAAGCCGTTGGTCCCATGTGTTGTGTAACGCATGTAAAAGAACCCAGTGCACTTATCGAAAACAGAAGGGGTTCGCCCCGGTGTTCCTGGTTGTGGCTGCTTCATGCGCCGTAGCACCTTGCAAACCCTTATAAGTGCTACATAATTGGGTCTCAGAATCCATCACTGCAATAACCTATCTTTCTGAAACTTTGTATATACTCAGCGCCTCGAGTACCTTGTTTGGTAGATATGTGTGCTATATAAGACTTCGATATTATTATTGAAGTAGGAAGAATACCATTCCTGAACTGGCCACATGAACACTGCCCTGGTACTCCTCCATAACACCTGTTTCAAACCAAACTCTGAATTAAGTGCATGAAAAGTTTGACGTCTGAAACAGTGACTGGATGTGCTAGACGTTGAAATATTGACTGTTGCAGTCGTTCAGAGTTACCCTGGAGCGCCTTGGTTTCAGATGTCAATTTTGCCATGAGCAAAGCCAATGTAAATGTAATGTTAAGTTTCCCTGTCAAAACTTGATTTTGGTCGACCTAGAGGTGCGCCTGTCTGAAACGGGTGATACCCACCACAATCTCCTACCTTATCATCATCTCCTGATATTTCTTCTTATTGTCGATAATGGACAGATCCTTGGCCTTGAGGTCATCCAAGGCGCGGTGATATCGCAGTTCGGCTCGCATGAAATCTCTCGCTTTCTGCTCCCTCTCATCTCCCTTGATGGCGGCCAGTCGAGTCAACTCAACGACCTCTATGCGTAGGTCGCTCTGTTCGTACAGCAGACGCTCTTCCTCGGCGATGCTCTGTTCAACTTTGACCTGCTCCACGGCTGTCAAGGAATTCTGCCGATGAGTACAAAAGGAACAATAATAACAACAATAAATAATTTGTATGTAGTGCTTTATCTACAGGGATCTCAAAGCATTCATTATTGTTTATTTACAGACAGGTTTTTGAATTTATGGAATTATAAGACCCGTTTATGTAAAACCTTATAAGGGTTTATAAGATGCAGCCACTGCCAAAAACACTGTGGAAACCCCTTTTCTTTAACAATAAGTGTCACATGGGTTCTTTTAACGGCTTATAAGCGAAAATAGGTAAATGGTTAGGACTAAGCTTGGGCGATATTGCTTTTATTATCCCACAATATATCGTCCAAAAAGTATCCGATATTCGATTAAATCGCGATGTGTATCTGAAGAATAATACTATGCTCATTTCCCATCGAAGTATGGATCTGTGAGGTGTACTGTCTACCCATGGTGTTGTAGCTCTATGAGTTACACACAAAGTGTCTTTTAAAGTGTCTACTGCGCATGGCTGTTCTTACATGTGTGTGTATAACCTGCTCATTTCAACCAATAAGCATCCATAATGCACATGGAGTGACCTCTCATTCATAAAATGGTTGTGGATGGGTTGTGGTTTCTGTAATATGATCCCATTGTGGTCTGCAGTTCGGCGGGCGAGGCGGCGCACAAGGCTCCCACACAGGGGAGGTAATTGATACATTGTGTTACTTCTAAAGTGTCTGTGGGAGACCGCCTGGGCGCTAAAGTGTTTGATGTTATTTTTTTTTTCAATTGGGGGATCTTGGGGTTGTTTCTGGGACTTGAATTTTTTTTTTAAACAACCAGTTGTGGTTGCAAGACGTCTCAATTAGGGAAGACATCGCGATACTTCATCAAAACCACGATATTCCGATAATTTGATTAACAAAAAATCAAGACGATATGGTAATCGTTAAAGAAATGGTATCGCGATTTTCGATTATATCGAGATATCGCCCAAGCTTAGTTAGGACACCAGTGTCAAGACCAGGGCTCAAAACCCTCATTCTACTGATCAGAAACACCAGAGTTAGAGTCTAAATGCGCTTGACGACTAGGCTGCAACATGCATACAAAATTTTCAGGTGTGATATTGGGCCCAGGTTGCAGGCAGCTTACTTATTATACTCGTGCTAAGTTCTATTTACCTGATTCCCAAGCATTCGTTTGGTCTGCTCAACCTCTCTCTGTAACTCCTTCCGCTTCTCCAGTAACGACCCGTCATCTTTTGGTCCACCATCGGCTTGTGATTTGACTTTGTCAAAGACGGACTGCAAGGACAAACCAAGATACTCAGATTAGTTTGTTGGTGAGTTATTTTTACTACTTGAAAAATTACAAACTTGTATAAGTACTTAAAGGAACATAACAGAATTGGTAGGACAAAAAATTGTAAAGATCACAGATTTACATAAAACATACACTGCCTAACATGCCTAATGATGATGATAGTAAAATAAATCCCATGAATTTTTTCTGTCTGAAGTTTCATATTTGACGAGAAATAAATAAAACTAATTTCCTGTTTGGAGTTTACCACTCAGTGAGCGTTTTATTCTTTTTTTTTTGGCATCAATGTCATGCAAAAATGTGTAATCAGTTTTTCACTATTTTCTGGTGACCCAGACGGCCGGTAGATCTCAAACTTTTATATGGTGGGTAACATTAAGTGCTTATACTGCCAGCAAATGTTTTGTTAGCAAAAACCAACTCTGTAATGTTCCTATAAAATAGGAAAATTCTGAAAAATCATATATCTAAAGTAAGGAAGGTTAGGATCATTAAAGGCAGTGGACGCTATGGTAATTACTCAAAATAATTATTACCATAAAACCTTACTTGGTAACGAGTAATGGGGAGAGGTTGATGGTAAAAAACATTGTGAGAAACAGCTCCCTCTGAAGTGGAGTAGTTTTCGAGCAAGAAGAAATTTTCCACGAATTTGATTTTGAGACCTCAAGTTTAGAATTTGAGGTCTCGAAATCAAGCATCTGAAAGCACACAACTCCGTGTGACAAGGGTGTTTTTTCTTTCATTATTTTCTCGCAACTTCGACGACCGATTGAGCTCAAATTTTCACAGGTTTATTATTTTATGCATATGATGAGATACACCAAGTGAGAAGACTGGTCTTTTACAATTACCAATAGTGTCCACTGTCTTTAAGGAGTCCCATCTATGATCTTATTGCACTTTATTGCTAAGCACATAAAAATCTTGCACAGCAGAAACAGTTTACCAGCTTAAATACCATGTAATGTACATTGTTCGACTCTGCATGGTTCCCATGCTCATTTTTGCTAAGCAGAAACATTTGCTAAGCACAACTTCCTGCTAAACAGCATTCTCCAGTTGTTCTCAAGAACGACCTCCACCGCAAGAAATACACACATAGCATTACCACAAACTGAATATACTTTGATACCTCTATATATAATTGGTTTACACTAAAACCATGTGTGCGTCTACTTGGCAGGTCGGGTTTGTTCTTTAGAGAACTGCTTGCTCTATATTCTACAACCACCTAGTAGATTTTGTCAGATATTTTGGGAGGCTTCTCAGTTCTGAAAAGAACTGTCTTTTTTTTTAACCACAAACTGTCCTGCTTATTAACTGCACTACCACCAAGTGAGTTCTTAATTGGTCTCAGTGTCTCGACTAGCTTGCTCTAGTCATCGTCAGGAGACTTCTTTTCAGAACTGAGAAGTCTCCCAATTTAATTTTAAAAACTTCTCTGTGGTATTAGAATATATAGCAAGCAGTTCTCTGAAGAACAAACTCTACCTCACCATACAATGCCTCAAACCCATGAAGATACATGATATAAAACAAAACATCACAAACTCTAACAAGCTTTGATCTCTGCCACCCTGCCTACCTGAGTGTGGGCCAAGCCTTCATTGGCCACTTTCAGCTGAAGCTCTGTCTTCTTCAAGTTGCGCAAATCACGCTCTTTCTCTCGCAACTTACGTGCGTAGATGTCATGTTGGTTCTTCTTCTCCATCTGAATGTGTCGCAATCCAAGGTCAAGGGTCGCTCTAAAGGTCAAGAAACCAGAAAATGAGACCTAGTTGTTAAGTTTTAAATTGGATGAAATACCTCAAACGGCTGGACATAAAAATGCCTTCAATACCAAATGTTATTATTGACATCGAGGTACCAAAACCCTTTCACAGTTTCATCCACGATATCAACCTCTACTTTCGCAGGTACCCATTTATACCCCTGAGCGAAGAGAAGCAATTATAGTCAAGCCCTGCTCAGGGACACAAGTGTCATGACCGGGATTCAAACCCACACTATAACCACCAGAACTTGAATTTGATGCTCTTAACCACTCTACCACGACACCCTACAGACATGACAGAAAGAGAATTCAAACAGTTCTCTCACCTGTCCCCAAGATAAACCGCCTCCTTCTCCTTCTCATACTCAAAGTCCTTCATCCTCTGATCAAACTTCATCTGCGTCTCCTCCAGGACTCCTTGGCTCTTCTGCTTCTCTCGCTCTAGCTGGAACTTGTCGTCTGTTAGCTGCTGCTGGCGTGTAAGTAGCTGCTGCAGCTCAGAGCCGTAGTTTGCGCAGGTCTCATCCACCTCGGAACGTTTCTTATCCACCTCACTGCATGGATTTAACAAGGGTTGTTTATAGGGTGGGATCCACTGGGTAAGCGTTTTACAGAAACAAAATTACCATTGAGAGCCTTGTTGCCTTAATGGTTTAAGGAAGCCGACAGTTAAAAAAAATTGACAAAAATTAAAAACATTTTCAAACAGGATTGTAATGAAGTGTTATTCTAAAAGATACAATGTTTTTTTGCACTGACTTGAAGATGTATAATTTTTGTTGCACCAAGTTCTATAAATCTAAGTCGGTTTCCTGACACAATTTCACCTCATTCCAATATCAAAAACCTCAACTATGACCGCAAAGCAGGAAAGCTTGTGAGTGTGAAAGCTTGCCAGTTCAAAGCCTGCGAACATACATGTACATTTGTATTTGGTTATGAAAGCCACACTCTGCAATCTAGGTTTTATCTTCATTTTCATATAATTATAAAATAACTTTAATAATATTTTTGGGGGTTATAACAGAGAATTCACATCCCTGATCACTCCTGTCAAACTCACTTTTTCTGCTTATTCATCTTGTCCATGTCCTTCAGCAGTTGCCCCGGCAGCGAGTGTACCTGGACGAGGTCCTCCTTCAGTTTCTCCTGGTGCTCAACTTCATGTTCCACCTCCTTCCTCTCAAGCTCAATCTGCCTCTGTCTCGTCGCCAGCTCCTCCCGTAGATTCTTGGCCTCTAGCTGCCTCTGGCCAATCTCAAGACGTAGGTCCTCGATGTGTTTATTCAGTTCTTTGGTCTGCTTGTCAATCTCTTCCTTCTTGGGGAGGCGGCTGTACTCTCGCTCGAGCATCCGCTTCTCCTCCTGTAGACTGCAATATGAAGAGTATATCCAAACTTGTTTAATTCATTTAACCTAAATAAGTATTTCAAGGCACTGGACATGGTATACAACATTACGAGAAACGACTCCCTCTGACCCGTCTGAAGTAGGATAATTTAAAAAATAAAACTAATTTCTTAAAGCCATTGGACACTTTCGGTAAACAGTGTTGTCCAAAGGCCCACACTTTGTGTATCAAAACTTATATATAAAATAACAAACCTGTGAAAATTTAGGCTTAATCGGTCATCGGAATCTGGAGAAAATAACGGAAAACCCACCCTTGTTTCTGCACGTTTCGCCGTGTTATGACATGTGTTTACAATAAATCCCCAATTCTCGACAAGCATTTCATGGAATAATATTTCAAGAGAAGTCTTTCACCATTACCTTCTGTAAACCCAGTAAGTTCTTTATAAATCTGGGAACTTTTTTTTTTCTGTTCCGAAAGTGTATAATGGCTTTAGTCAAGGGTGTTTTTTCTTTCATTATTCTTCAAACTTCACTCTTCACATTATTTGTTTAGTGAAACTGCAATTAAATAAAATTAATCGGGCATGACTCCTGGACCATACCTTTCAATGTTGAAATCATTTTGATAGGTTCTTTCCAATGACTGGTCAATCTCATTGGTGTGTTTGAGCCACTGAGTGCGCAGCTTAGTCACTTCTGTGTTGGAGCTCTCAGGAAAGTTGTCTGCCTTCTCCAGCTCAGATCTTTGCTTCTCAAGGACCGACGTACATTTCTTGGCTTCTTGTAGGTGGGATGTTTCTGAATCTCTTGTTCTAAGAAAATAGTTAACGGTAAGGCTACTTGTTTTTGGGGGAATTAATACCATTCAGTTTCCAACAGCTAATTCTATTTTATTGCATTTTTACAAATCCTGTGGAGCACTTATGTTTATGTCAGTTTTGAAATAGCGTAATTGTTCACAAACCTGCCAACCTCAAATAGACTTATACAAACTGGAAATACTCATTATTCACAAAATTGAAGCCACAATAGGCCAGCCTGCAATACCCTTTCATGTGGTGAATGTATACACAGAACAAGGTTGACCCTCCTACTATCTAACCGTTCAATATCAGCCACTGTTGTTTTGAATGGTAAACTTTAACAGCCTGCAGTGGTAAATGCAGCTACGATCAACCGTCTTACTGTGTGAACACTCAATATCATAAACTGTGGTTTTGATTAAAGGGTATATGTACTTTTTGTAGGACAAAAAAACAGTGTCCACAGATTTACACTAAACTTACACAGTTTGAAGATAATGATAGTAGAAAGCTTCCCTGAAAATATTACGTGCCGAGGTTCTGTAGTTTTTTTTTAAATGAGTAAAACAATGTCATGACAATTATTTTAAGCATATGTACAAACGTATTTTCATGACATTGTTTTACTCATTTCTCAAAAACTACAGCACCTCAATAAGTAATATTTGAAGGGAAGCTTTCCACTATAGTTTAATGTAAATCTATGGACATTTTAAAAAAGAACCCAAATCCTTTAATAGGTAAACTTTGCAGCCTAGGCCCAATTTCATAAAGCCTGTAAGCACAAAAGCTTGCTAAGCACAGAAAAGTATTGCTTAACAGAAACAGGTTAACACAATAACAGCCAAAATTACGTTAAGACTGGTGCCCCCACTCAACTTTAACTTAGCAAAATTATTTGTAATGCAGTATTTTCTGCTTATCAGCTTTATGAAATTGAGTCCTTAAGTATGATATTATATGGTAATAAATGCACACATTTAAATCTGTGCACAGTTGTGACACCATACAAAACATTACCAGTTGAATTGTTTTAAATGTGACCCGCTCTGTGAAAATGAGTCAGATGTTGACAATTTAAAAAAAATCAGTAATATGCATGGCTGGAAAGAATAATAACAATAACTTTCGATTTATATAGCGCCTAATAACTAACACTTAATTCTCTAAGCGCTTTACATTAGTGCCCTGGTCATAGGGCCAATAACATCCCTTTTTAATGTTTCTCAGCTCCCTTGGGAGTATACAACCTGGGCAACAGTTTATATCGCTCCAAAGGCTGTTTCATTCATAATATCAACCTCTACCCTCGCAGGTGCCCATTTATACCCCCTGGGTGAAGGGAAGCAATTATAGTAAAGTATCTTGCTCAAGGACACAAGTGTCACGACCGGGATTCGAACCCACACTCCGGTGAAAACGCACCAGAACTTGAATTCGATGCTCTTAACCACTCGGCCATGACACTCTAAGAACACACCAGCAGCAGTTATTTGGTATAAGCTTTGGGGTGTATCGCGTTGCTGAGTTGCTCCCATTTGAAATAATAGCGAGTATATAAATTTTGGTTAAAATTTAATTACAAGTAAAGTGATATTTTTAAACCACCATTTCGCGCGAAAGGATACAAATTAGACTAAAGTGTGATCACAAAATTGTGTATTAATAAGCTTTATTGCCTAAATAAAAGTGTTCTAAAGGTTTACCATGCAAATATAAATCTTAAAAAGTAAAAAAAGAAAAATAATTTTAAAAAATTATATTTTCCACATTAAACTGTCTATAACTCAATAATGCATTGGGCGACATCTGACTCATATTGACAGAGTGGAAATAGTTTGTCAACTCTGTGACAAATCTTACCAAAAGTAAGAGTAATCAAAGTGAGTACTTGGTTAAGCAAATAAGTCAACTTGTTTTAAAAGAAGACATCCGTTTACCTTGCAAGAGTTCTATGGAGTTCTGTATACTTTGCCTTGAGCTGTGCAACTTTAGTTCCAGTTAGTTTACCTTGTTGGAACAGCTAAAGATGTAAACAAATAAAATTAAAACATAAAAGATTTAAAAAAAAAAGACAACTAAACTCCATCTTCACTGAAGCAAAGGGAAAATGGTGACAAATTAATTATGTTAAATTTCTACAAACTTGTCATGATTAAATTTGATTATTATTACTATATATTTCTGGAACAAAACCAAGAATGCCGCATTTATGCGGCATAAGTGAACTAAATCACTGTAGCTCACAAGCCTAAGGAAACATGTAAACACAGGGTCTTGTATGTGAAGCAGTAACACTGAGGTTCCCTGCTCTTCCTTGATAAGCCGTCTTGGTTCCCAAAGGGCCTACAGCTAATCTCAAATCTGATGGATAGAGCAATTATGGTAGAAAACCTTTTCCGAGGACACAAATATCATGACCGGGACTCAAACCCACACTCTGCTGATCAGAAACACCAGGGCTCAATTTCATGGCTCCAGGGCCCAATTTCATAGAGCTGATAAGCACAAAAATTTGCTTAGCATGAAATTTCTTCATTGATAAAAACAGGATTACCAACTGAGTTGCCACGAGATTTTCAAGATAAGCAAACAACAGCTGAATACCTGTAGGTAATCCTGTTTTTACCATGGAAGAAATTTCATGCTTAGCAAATTTTTGTGCTTAACAGCTCTATGAAATTGGGCCCTGCTTACTACCGAATTCTGCGCTCACAATGACCATTCTCCGCTTGCACGGCACAAATATCTGCACTAGCAATGTAAGCGTAGAATACCTAGTAACATGGAGTACATGTATGCACGCGCACTTGCAAGCCAAAATTCCCTGCTAACCCATGGAATATGCTAGGCGTAAGCACAGATTTCCCTGCTTCTGCAAGTACTAATTCTTTGCTTATGGCAAGCAGAGCCATGAATGTGGGCCAAGAGCTCGAGTCCGGTGGCTCTTGACCAGTCTGCTATGACACGCCATTTTTTACTAAAGATGAAAATGTCACAGTGTCTTTACCTCATCCAGACATTGGAACGCAGGACTAGCCGAGACCTCAACCTGGCTTTCTTCTTGTAAGATGACTTTTGGAGCCAGTGGAGCGATTGCTGGCTCATAATTCTCATCGTCACTACTGCTCCCTTTACTCATTGTGGTAGCTGTCAATCAAAACGGACAACAAATTGTTACATGAATGTCTGAACAAAAGGTAAGCCTAAGGTTAGACTCCTTCGTTGCATACATTGCAACAGAGTTCAGGGTAAAAGATCCCATGCAATCGCAAAAATGTTAACAAATAAAAATATCTACAACTTATACAAGTACAAGTTTGACATTATAGTTATACCCAAGCAACCAATTAATAATATAATTCTAACTAATTTCTACTTCTAAGTTCTACTTCTACTTCTACTTGATACTCGGCAATGTCAGTAAAAAACTATTGATGCTTAATTCAAGAATACTAGTAATAATACTAATAATAGTGACCAAAATTCTCTCAAAAGTGAGTGATAAAGAAATATAGAGGGCGCTACAGATGGGTTCCTACACAGATTACCACTTTTTATTTAGAACTAGATTCTATCTAGAAATGTCACTGTCAAGGGTCATGTCAAACTTTTTAAACATCCTAAAAATAAGCTTACAAAGCATAAATTACAAGGCTAAACAGGTTTTCTTTACATCCACAATCACACAAGAATTTTAGACGGACAAATTACAAACATTTCAATTTCGAACACAGAAAAAATAGAAGAAGAAAAAATAAAAACACAAGACTTACTACTTGCCCGTCGTCCTGTACCAACTTTGCTTATTCAGTTTCCAAGGAGTCTCAGTAAACCTTTCTGTTAACTGAACGCCTATTGGATCAATGTTGAACCCTTTTCACATAACAGCCAATCAAAATTGCTGTACTACAAGTCTCTTATTGAGTGTAAAATAATTAAAGTATACACATTTTATAAGTCAAATATATTATATATTACTACAAATTTAAAGCGACCAAATTTAATGTTTAGGTAATGAAGTATAATTTGAGTCTTCATTGTTGATTATCATGATATAAATAATGTTTTTATCTTTTTATTTTAACAATATTTTATAATAGTCTGGTAGTTATCTTTTTCTAGTACACACATAGCAAGAAACAAGATACCAGACAAAGAGCATAATTTTCATTGGTGTCCATAAATTATTGTGTTCAAAGAAATGGACTCAAGGAATACAAACTACCAGTGCAAATTGTCCACACGCGGGTTACACTGACGACAAACACGGTGTAAACATTCATGATTTCGGGTTATTAAACGTCAGGCAAAATGAAGATAGAAGAAGTTAAAAGCACAACCAAGACCCAGAGGATAGCAAGTCACAGTCATGTTAAAGGACTGGGACTAGATGATACTGGAAATGCTATCCAAGCAGCTGCCGGACTTGTCGGCCAAGAAAATGCTCGAGAGGTATTCATTTTCACTGTGACCATTCATTTCAAATTCGATTGCAGCAGACTACAGGATGTATGATGATGTATGCAACATTTGCGTTGCACTTTCAATGTTCTGTTGCATTGCAATGCAGTTTTAATTTCAATTTCACCTTCAGCTTCGACTCGAGTCTAAATCTTCCTTCCTTCCTGTGATGTGAGGATAAATGCACTGCGTGTTTGCGCAGAACTCAATCCAATTTTAATTTTGTTTGGTAAAATTTAAGGATAACTTTCCGTATGGCGCCACCACTTTTTCACTCATTTTTACAAAAAGGGATATCTCATTGAGGTAAATTAGATACTATATTAATTCATATCGAATGAAAAAGTGGTGGCGCCATACGGAAACTTTTCCAAATTTAAAGACAGAAATCTTTCCCAAGTAATTAAATTATATATAAAAATAATGAATGAAGAAATGTAGGAAAAGTTTCTGTATAATGCCACCACTTTTTCATTTCATACCTCAACGAGATATCCCTTTTATTTTTTTTAAGTAAAAATTTGTGGAAAAAAAAGTGGTGGCGTGATTCGGAAGGTTATCCGTTTACTGCTGCACGCCTGCAGGTTCAGGAAGTCCATCTGTATTAGTGGATGTCGGACACTTCGTACCTTTGCCACTTCGTACCCTGGACACTTCGTACCTTCGGGACACTTCGTACCGTACCCAAATTGGTCACTTCGTACCGTGGGCGGGGTACGAAGTGACCATCAGATAAGTCACTTCGTACCGTTAGCCGAGTCACTTCGTACCTTCAGTAAAATTCCGCTCTCGTGAGAAGGTACGAAGTGTCTCGTGAGAAGGTACGAAGTGTCTCACGGGAAGGTACGAAGTGTCTCGAGGGAAGGTACGAAGTGTCTCGAGGGAAGGTACGAAGTGTCCAAGGTACGAAGTGTCCAAAGACACTTCGTACCTTCAAAAGGTACGAAGTGTCCAGGGTACGAAGTGGCAAAGGTACGAAGTGTCCTGACACCGTATTAGTTAGAAACAAGTTTAACATTACAATATTAATATTATTTCACTTGGTTGGTGTTATTGTTAAAGGAACACGTTGCCTCGCATCGGTCGAGTTGGTCTTTGAAAAGGGTTTGTAACCGTTTTTTATAAAATGCATATGGGTAGAAAGATGTTGTAAAAGTAGAATACAATGATCCACACAAACATGCCTCGAAATTGCGTGGTTTTCCTTTTACCTCGTCGACTAACACGTCGGCCATTAATGGGGGTCAAAATTTTGACTCCCATAAATGGCCGACCATGTTAGTTCGCACAGTAGAAGGAAAATCACGCAATTTTGAGGCAAACTTGTGTGGATCATTGTATTCTACTTTTAAAACATCTTTTCAACCATATGCATTTTATAAAAAACGGTTACAAACGCTTTTGTTTTGACCAACTCGTCCGATCCAAGGCAACGTGTTCCTTTAAGACAATTTCACTAGGCCTATACGATTTATAACATCGATATTTATATTGGACGGTTCTGGAATTTAATCTTTTTTGAGAGAGCAAGGCAATTTTTTAGTTTTTTATAAATTGTAATATTTTTGTTAACAATTGTTTTTCTTTTCAAAATAGGCGGCTGGTATAGTTGTAGAGCTGATCAAGAGTAAAAAGATGGCTGGTCGTGCCATTCTACTGGCCGGTCCCCCTGGAACAGGAAAGACTGCCCTAGCGTTGGCAGTTGCTCAGGAGCTCGGCAGTAAGGTTCCCTTTTGTCCCATGGTGGGCAGTGAAGTCTTCTCAACAGAGATAAAGAAGACGGAGGTGCTGATGGAAAACTTCAGGAGGGCCATTGGTAAGTGGGAGTCGGGCGTTGGTGATATTTGGTTCAAGTATTAACTTAACCATGCTTTGGAGTATTGTCAAAAGGTTTTTAGAAATGTTAAAAAAGAAATAAGTCTTGATGATTCATTGTTAAATTTCATCAAATGAAGAGACCCCCCCCCCTTCAAAACAAAAAAACAAAAAGTAAAATGTGTCTATCCTTGACAATAAATTAGAGGTAGTTGTCATGGTTGTGTTGTAATTATCCGAGTACCAAGGGAATGACTTCCAGTTGTTTTGGAAATGAAAAGGGAGTGAATCTTTTTATAATCTTTGTGGGCATCAATATTTGTTACTTTTAATGTAAGAGTTACCAAGTTTTTTATTTACCCTTTTGTTGCTTCTTAACTTTCTACCCTTTAGGGCTTCGAATTAAAGAAGTAAAAGAAGTATATGAAGGCGAGGTTACAGAGCTGACCCCATGTGAGACCGAAAACCCTATGGGAGGTAAATAAACTAACCTGTTACCTTTGAAGAGTGCTTTTTATTAGATAAAGTGTAATGTCATGCAATGTCATGCATTATAAAGTGCTAACCTACAAATTGTTTAAGCATTTAGTGCAATTAAAGCAACCACTGGGGTGACTTGGCCGAGTAGTCCAGGGTGTCGGCCTGAAGTTCTGCAATGTACAGAATGGATGACAGATTACAACACTTGTACTGAATCCTTGAGCGAGGCACTTTATCATAATTGTTCTCTCCACCCAGGAGTACAAATGTGACCCGCTACGTGAAAATGAGTCAGATGTTGACTATTTCAAGAATTGAGTTATATGCATGGCTGGAAAGAACACACCAGCAGCAGTAAATTAGTATTTGTTTAAGCTTTGGGGTGTATCGCGTTGCTGAGTTACTCCCGTTTGAAATTAGCCAATACACTATTTTTGTGAAAAATGAATTACAAGTAAAGTGATGTTTTCAACTAACATTTCGCGCAAAAGGATACAAATTAGACATAAGTATGGTCACAAAATTGTTGTATTCATAGCTTTATTGCCTAAAGTAAGTGTTCTAAAGGTTTACCATACAAATAAACATGTAAATGTTGATCTTTTTTTTCATTTTATATTTTCCACATTAAACTGTTCATAGCTTAAAGGCAGTGGACACTATTGGTAATTACTCAAAATAGTTATTGGCATAAAACCTTTCTTGGTGACAAGTAATGGGGAGAGGTTGATGGTATAAAATATTGTGAGAAACGGCTCCCTCTGAAGTGCCATAGTTTTCGAGAAAGAAGTAATTTTCCACGAATTCGATTTCGAGACCTCAAGTTTTAAAATTGAGGTCTCGAAATCAACCATCTAAACGCACACAACTTCGTGTGACAAGGGTTATTGTTCTTTCATTATTATCTCGCAACTTCGATGACCGATTGAGCTCAAATTTTCACATGTTTGTTATTTTATGCATATGTTGAGATACACCAACTGTGAAGGTTAGTCTTTGACAATTACCAATAGTGTCCACTGCCTTTAATGATGCATTGGGCGACATCTGACTCATTTTCACAGAGTGGGTACCAGCGAGAGCTGTACCTGCTGTACCTGCTATGATTGACATCCTACTGGAAAATAGCAATAGAATTTCAATGTACACATGTAGTCATAGTCTAATGGTGTGGTTATTGAGTTGCAAAAATGCTTTGAGGTTCAGGTCTGGAATTACACATCGACCATGGGGGCAATGGCCTCCGTTGCTCCTCGCCTCCGTTGCCCCTAGTCTTGGCCTTGGTGCCCCTTCAAAAGTTTCCCATAGACTGTGAGATTTTCCAATATAAGTGCCTTTTGCAAAAATGGTAATGACCTTGCCCTTTCAAAGATGGAATTCCAGGTCTGGGTTTATGAAAGAAGATTCGATGGTTAAACTGCTCCAGGATGGCGAGTCAAGGGGGGAAAATTGTCTTACAATTCGCTTTTCTGTGTAGGTTATGGTAAGACTGTGAGCCACGTCATCATTGGCCTGAAGACGGCAAAGGGAACCAAACAGTTGAAACTTGATCCATCCATCTATGAGAGCCTTCAGAAAGAGAAAGCAGAAGTTGGTGATGTGATCTACATCGAAGCAAACAGTGGAGCCGTGAAGGTGAGAACAATTGCCTCAGTCAAGTTCTTTCTTTAATACCATGATAGACTTTGAGCAGCAGGTCACTACCCTGGCTGGCCACTAGTTATACAAATTTTAATAGTAGTAAAACACATTTATATAGCGCCGAACCCATTGCAAAAAGCTCCCAGGAGCTTTACAATAAAAATAAGAAAATATTTGACACGAAAAGTAAAATTATGAGAGAGTCAAAAATAAGATCCACAAATGTGATCAATATAAAGCAATAGAGTATAAAGTATACAGATGTATCACAATCAGAGCTGTAAGAAACACAAAAATATAAAAATCCTGTAAAAATTCACTGAAGATGAAGCAGCTAACAAATTAATTTTCTGGGAATCAAAACATGTTAGTACTGGACCACAGTGTTATATGAGTCAGTGAGTCCTACTTGAAGATATAATAGGAGAAAGCGTCTCTTGAGTTAAAGCCCTCACAAATCAACCTTATAATATTGGTATCCTACAGAGGCAAGGAAGGTCGGATACCTACGCGACAGAGTTTGATCTTGAAGCCGAGGAGTACGTCCCGTTACCCAAGGGAGATGTCCATAAGAAGAAAGAGATTATCCAAGATGTAACGTTACATGACCTGGATGTTGCCAATGCAAGACCTCAGGTAAGTGTGTTTTAAAGTAAATTTCTGAAAATTATTTTAGCATGTACTTGATGTATTGCGCGACTCTCCTGAAAACATTGGGCTGTGATTTTCACCTTTTTTTTTTAAACACTTGAGGACTAATATAGCTGAAACTTTGACAGGCAAATTATATTACATACATCTTCATTCACTTTGAGAATGGATTCATGTGATGGCCAAAAACTTGTTCTACAAAAGGAATCAAAAACCCTTTAAAGATCAGTAGGATTTGAAACTTTGCATGGTGGAAATACAATATAGAAAGGTTTGCGGTAACACCGCAACATCTCTAATGAGTTGGGGTGGTTGTGAAAAGAACCGTTGGTTTCAACTCGACCTTTCTAACAGTATGTACTTATTGAAACGTCAAGTTGAAACCAACGGTTCTTTTCAGATCCACCCCAACTCATTAGAGATAGTCATGGTGTTACCGCAAACCTTTCTATACCTTTAAAGATTATTTTAACTCTTTCTGGTTGCGTCCCCCCGATGCATTCCAACATTTCTTCTCCTCCAAACTGAATGTCTTGAATTGTGTCTTTGGTTGCAGGGAGGGCAAGACATCATGTCGATGATGGGTCAGTTAATGAAACCTAAGAAAACTGAGATTACAGACAAGCTGAGGAAGGAGATTAACAAGGTGGTCAACAAGTACATCGATCAGGTACGTGGGTTTGTCTCAATTTTAAAATTTTGGTCAGAATGATCTTTTTTAATCTACTTAATTGGTCTGTTTGTTTTGGCTGTTGTTTTGGTGGGGGTGTTAGGGTGTATTTTTTTGTTTTTTTTGTTGCTTGTTTGCTTGTTTTTCTTTTCAATACAAATATTTAATTGAATAATTTACACATTGTATTTGTTTTCTCACCAGGGTGTTGCTGAGCTTGTTCCTGGAGTCTTATTTATTGATGAGGTTCATATGTTAGACATTGAGACCTTCACGTACCTCCACAGAGCTCTGGAGTCGGCGTTGTCTCCTATTGTCATATTTGCAACAAACAGAGGCAAATGCACCATCAGGTAGGAAGAATTAGAGTAAGATTTTTCTCCTGAAGACGAGCAGAATATACTGTTCGGAACGTTAAGACCAAACCGGCTCTTTTCAGAGCCAACACCCCCTCAAAAGAGATTTATTGCATGCTTGTACCAGCAAGTTGACTATTAAGGGAATCAATGTGATTCCCATTCATAAATACCTTTTTCGGTAAAAAAACATCAACACTTTTTGGTCAAAAAGTAAAATAAATGCGTAAATTACAATTGTTCAATGATTTCTTTCAACACAACACCCCTCCAGCTATGAAATGGTAAGACCCTAGGGTAAACAACTCCATACAAGGGAATGCTGTGCGCGTCGCGCGTATTGCGTGATGTGGCACAACTGTCCCGGCCGTTGCTCTTGATCAATAGGAATGCAGAAACTGTCTTATAAGCCCACGCGCAAGCTCGCGTGTCACGCCCATGTTTTTAACACTTTTTACTGGTCATAAACAAAGGTTTATACACACCCACGTGACGCACTCTCCACCAATAGGAATAGCGAAACTGTCTGAGGTATTTATGAATTAAAGTTTATTCTTATCCTTCACACCATGCAAAGCTTCAAACATCACCTAGAAAGAGTTGTTCATGTTCATTTCAACTGATGCAAAATTCCACGTTCCTTCAGCATACTGAAACATCAATGCTACTTGGCAGGGGGGTCTTGATACTACTTGGTAGTAGCGAGACTCCGTTCCCACACTGTTATTATGAGATCTCAACTCCATTTAGTAGGGCGTCGTGGCAGAGTGGTTAAGAGTATCGAATTCAAGTTCTGGTGGCTAAGTCATCAGAGTTACTGTTCGAACGTTAAGGTTTTTACTAAATTGCTACTTTTTTAACTGCTGTGTATTTTTTAAAAAGCCATATTGCTATTTTTGCTCATGTTTTTTAATCCTGCATTTTAATGTTTTTCTTGACTGTATAGCGCTTTGAAACAGTGTTAAAGCGCTTTATAAATGCATTTAAGTTAAGTTAAGTTAAGTTAAGTTAAGTTTGGGTTGAATCTTGATCAAATCCTAAAATATTTCATTCAACATCTATTATAAGCCTGTATCTTGACCATTACAAACTGTGTGATATATTCCTTTTCAATTCTTTCAGAGGTACCGAGGATGTGATTGCACCTCATGGCATACCCCTGGACTTGCTGGATAGAGTCATGATTATCAAAACATTACCGTACACACAAGAAGAAGTCAAGCAGGTTTGTACTCGAGAAAATACCATGTTCTTAAAGTTAGTGGACACTTGGTAATTACTCAAAATAATTATTAGCGTAAAATATTACTTGGTAACGAGTAATGGGGAGCTGTTGATAGTATAAAACATTATGAGAAACGGCTCCCTCTGAAATATTGTAGTTTCCGAGAAAGAAGTAATTTTCCACGAGTTTGGTTTTGAGACCTCAGAATTAGATTTTGAGATTTTGATGTACATGTACATAACTTCGTGTGACAAGGGTGTCCACTGTCTTAAAAGGGTTTCAGCATTGCATCAGGGATAAAGAATGTTTTTAAATTTTTTATTTTGTTTTCTTACCACCGATGCTTTCCCAGTTTAACAGGCATACTACTCAGGTGGATTTATACTCACGACCTCTAGATTTTTAGAGCAGGTGTATTAACCTCTAGACCACAGTGTGTGGTGGTGTAAGGCCACATCATAATTGTTATAACTCTGCTTCCAGATGAGCTTGGAACAACAAAAAGTATTTTTTGTATCCCTAAATTCGTTGTCTCTCATCTGGTTGTAATAACAGATCAATTAAAATGGAAAGGTTTGCAGTAACACCTTGTACTGACTATCTCTAAATGAACCCAGAACCACCCCCAACTCATTGAGAGATGGTCATTACATCATGTTACCGCAAACCTTTCTTGAAACCAACGGTTCTTTTTAGAACCACCCCAACTCATTGAGAGATGGTCATTACATGGTGTTACCGCAAACCTTTCTTGAAACCAACGGTTCTTTTTAGAACCACCCCAACTCATTGAGAGATGGTCATTACATGGTGTTACCGCAAACCTTTCTTGAAACCAACGGTTCTTTTTAGAAACACCCCATCTCATTTAGAGATAATCATTAATGGTATTACCGCAAACCTTTCCATATCGTATTTCCACCATGCAAAGTTTCAAATTCTACAGATCGATTGATGTTTATTGATTGATTGATTGATTGATTGATTGTTTGACTAATTAATAACAAAATGCTGTAGCAACTCTTTCTAGTTATCTAACTGTATATTTATCAACATGATTCAAAGTTGTCATTTTTATTTTTGAATATATTTTTTGTCTTCAGATTCTTAAGATCAGGGCAACTACAGAAAGCATTCTGATAGAGGACGGGTCTCTTGAGAAACTGGCGGAAATCGGAACAAAGACAACACTGAGGTAGCGTTGATATTTAACCCTGCCCTGACTTAATTTAGTCTGTTACCTTAATAAGAAATAATAGTAATAATAATATTAGCGGCTTCTTATATAACATGCATAGCCGTCACTCAGTGCCGCTCAAGGCGCTTTAACATACATTCATAAATACCTGGGACAGTTTATCCATTCTGATTGGTCGAGAGGGCATCACGTGGGGGGTGTTTAAACGGATGATATAACCACAGTAAAAAGTGTTTAAGCATAGGCGTGACGCGGAAGCTTTTCGCAAGGTGTTATTTTACACGTAACGCATTTAATACGCCGGGATGGCCGGTACTCAATGTAAAACTATTAGCATGCGCGCGAACGCACAACTGTTGAGCGTCAATGCAATAATGCCCATAGTTAAATGGTTAATTTAATGTTTTAAGTTTTTAGAGAGAAAAGGTCATTGCACCATCTAAGCCCAGACTCTTCAATGTGGGATTAAGTCCCAACAACCAATATGACCGGAAGCGTCTGAAACATTTGTATACAGTGAACAAGACTCAGCATCAGGAAACTCGGCATCCATTTTGTTTTAATTGTGAAAGTGAAAGTTTTACTACTCCGTTTCCAAACCTATCTGAATGGTGGACACCCTATTTTTGAATTCTATAATTTTTATCTTGAAAACCCCCTCCCCCCCCTTTATTAAAAGTGTCTTATTCCTAACTTTGTTGCCCCATGTCCAGATTTGCTGCCCAGCTCCTGACCCCATCCAGCATCCTCTCTCACATCAATGGCAAGGACACCATCACCACGGATGAGATTGATGAGATCAGTGGTCTCTTCTATGATGCCAAGTCATCCGCTAAGATACTGGCCGAAGGAGGTGACAAATACATGAAGTGATTCCAGTTGAGATTTCGACATCATTTTGTATTTAAAGATTCATTTTGTAACACTGCGATGTTTGTCATTCTTGTGTAAACCAGGGGCCGATTTCATAAAGACCTAAAATTGATCTTAACTGCAAACCAATCGTAGTTGCTAAGTAAAGTGTGATGTCACTAAACAAATCACTATGGTGATACTGACAATTTGCCTTGCGATAAATTTTATTGCTTTGTGAAATCGGCCTCAGGATATTTTGCCTTTAAATGCCTCTGTCAGAAACGGGAGTAAGACATTTTGAGGTTATTTTCTCTTAACATCTTGTAGGCTTAAAGGCACTGGACACTGTTGATAATTTCTCAAAACAAATTAGCATACAAACTTTCTTGGTTACCAGCAATGGAGAGCTGTTGAAAGTATACAATATTGTTGGACACTGCTCCCTCAGAAGTAACAGTATTTTAGAAAGGTAATTTCTCACTCAATTAATAAAAGACTTTAGGCCTAAAACCTTTTTTGAGGCATCTGAATATGTGCACCCTTTGTGCAACAAGGGTGTTTTTTCTCTTATTATTCTTGTGTTATTTTATGCATATTTTGGGATGAACTGTACACCAATTGAGAATACTGGTCTTTGACAGTTACAAGAGGTTGTCCATTGCCTTTAAAGAGGGCAAGGCCATTCTCATTTTTGTAAAGGGCACTTCTGTTGGGAAAATCTTTTGGGAGAAACTTTTCAAGGAGCACCAAAGCCATTGGCAACAGGCTATGGTGGCCATGGAAAATTACACGTGTCCATTTATTACAGGATTTAAGGAATTTCGAGGCTTCTTTATCTCAAGTTCCTTATCTCGTAAGAATGGTTCTACTTGTGAGTTTTGGGGGCCAAACAAGCTTGAACGTTCACAATGTTTATCAATAGACTGCATTGAACCCCGTTGAAATATTTCTAAGCAACATAAATTGTGTTTTGATAGTGTGTTTAAAATTGAAATATACTATAAATTTCTTGAAACCTAGAATTTAGGGGAATTGGGGATGAAACAAAGGTAAGCAGCGTGTAGTAATTACAACATTTCCAGTCTTTTGGATTATGATGATTGCCCTGTATGTCGCCCTCTTGTGGTTTACTTTGTGGCTAAGCTACTTTAAAAATAATGCCACTTCCCATAACAAGTATTTGTGTGACTTTGGTCAAGTTTGTTTTGAATTATGTTTTGTTTCTTTTCATTAAAAAAAGAATTTTAAGTAATTGAAGTTGAGAGTGTGTCATTTATAAATACTGTCTTTGTTTTTTTTATAATACGTTTTAATGCGACTGTGGGTTACACGTTGCCGAATTCCTAGGGCTAATGATACAAGTTACAACTTCGAATGTAGTACGATCGACAGATGACTCATCATACCTGCACTCTTTTGGCGGTTTTGACTACTACTACTGCCGGGTTATCTTAAGTTGCGTTATACAGTAATAGGTCGTGACTTCTTGGACCAAGACTAACGACTACCTCCCTTATTTGGAGGCATGGGTTCGGGGAGGGTGCTGGAAACTGCAGCGCTGGCTCAGAGTTCTGGCCGTACATGAAATGCAAAGCCTTATTCAATGGACAGGTGGCTGGAATGGTTCCGCTTTATCAGAGGACCAGTAAGCTTGTCATTTTTACTTGCCGCCAGCTGTTTCTCTCGTCCATATCTTAAGGTTTTTGTTGAACTTTGTCATTTACATGCGACTTGTATATTGAACTAGTAAGAAGTGGTTTACATGTAGCAATGGAGAAGCACTAAATTAGCCAGCTTGACTAGTTGGACAGAATTCTGACTGGTCTTTGGGTGTCTTGCATTTGGCCAGCAGACCAATGTTAAAGGGAAGGTACACTATTGGTAATTGTCAAAGACCAGTGTTCTCACTTGGTGTATCTCAACATCAATGCATAAAATAACAAACCTGTAAAATTTTTAGCTCAATTGGTCATCGGAGTTGGGAGAAAATGCTGAAAGAAAAAACACCCTTGTTTGACGAATTTGTGTGCTTTCAGATAGGAATAAAAGACTTCTAGCTAGAAGTCTTTTATTATTTTAGTGAGAAATTGCCTCTTTTTCAAAAACTACATTACTTTAGGGGTAGCCGTTTCCCACAATGTTTTATACTACCAACATGACCAACAGCCCTCCAATGCTCATTACAAAGTCAGTTCTAAGCTAATATTTGTTTTGAGTAATTACCAAACATGTACCTTCCCTTTAAAGCCATTGGACCCTTTCGGTAAACAGTGTTGTCCAAGGCCCACACTTCGTGTATCACAACCTCTATATCAAATAACAAACCTGTGAAAATTTGGGCTTAATAGGTCATCGGAGTCGGGAGAAAATAATGGGAAAACCCACCCTTGTATCCGCGCGTTTCGCCGTGTCATGACATGTGTTTAAAATAAATCCGTAATTCTCGTTAACGAGAATTGATCATGTTTTACTGTTTTCTCAAAAAATAAAGCATTTCATGGACTAATACTTCAAGTGAAGTCTTTCACCATTACCTTCTGTAAACCCTGTAAATTATTTGTAAATCTGTGAATTTTTACAATGGCTTTAAAGGATGTTTAACTCCCTCTGTGCATTGCAATTTTGAAAAAAACAATAAGAAACATTACTTTGGGCCATCACCGAAAGGAAAAATATCACACTTCAAGGTTTTAAGAGAAAATTTATTTGAGAAGTTGAAATTCAGTTCAAAATTCTAGTGATATAAACTACTCTTCAAAACGTTACAATGCTTTAGCCAAGGATAAGTCACAAAATACGAAAATGATTACACGTGAAGTCCAAGACACCAATGCACCACTGTACTTAATCTTTAGTACTTATCTTGTACCTATTTTTACCCTCCTTGTGTAAAGGTTTCACCATGGCTCCTTTTCACAAAGAGCTTTAAAGACACAGGGCCCAATTTCATAGAGCTGCTTAAGCACAAAATTTTGCTTAAGCGAAAAAATCCTTGCGTAGTAAAATCAAATTACCGGCCAAGACTCCACTCAATTTGTATGCTTAGTAAACAACAGCTAAATACCAGTCACAAGTAATGTATATGGCATGAAATTTTGGCCAGTAACGTGTGTAAAATAAGCGAGCAATTTTCGTGCTTAAGCAAATGTTTTACTTAAGCAGCTCTATGAAATTGGCCCCTGGACACTATTGGTAATTGTCAAAGACCAGTATTCTCTCTTGGTGTATCCCAACATATGCATAATGTAACAAACTTGTGAAAATTTGGAATCAATTGGTCATCGGAGGTGCAAGAGAAAAATGTAAGACAAAACACCATTGTTGCACAAATTTGTGTGCATTCAAACATTTGTCAGATGCCTAACTAAAGGCTTAAGGGGCCGATTTCACGTAACATTAAGCATCTGGCGTAAGTTGCGCCATAAACGTTGCGCAAGTGGACTTACGCAGTTGCGTTAAGTTTCGTGAAATCGGCTGCAGCCCTGCAGCCTTACTATTTGAGTGAGAAGTTGTTATGCTAACAACTGTTTTAAGTAGTTTATACCAATAGTGTCCAGTGCCTTTAAGACTTATCTTTACTGCAAATAAATTCAATTAGTATAGCAAAGTGTTGTCTCAATAGCAATCACAATGGTAATACTGACAACTCGTCTTCACGATTAATCTTGGCGCTTCGATAAATCTGCCCCAGAATTGTTCACTTCTCAATTTCATTTTTTACATAGCCATCATTATTGAGGCATTTTCGGTACCACTTTGATACGAACAAGCTAGAAATTACAAATCTATGAATGACTTAAAAGATGAGACCTCGTTAAAGTACACATTAAATGTCACTGAAACTTTACTTATAAGAAAAAAAAAAACACTGACACACTATCTATAAATTTTGACAACTAAAACGAATAACTTAAAAAAAGTAAACCTGAATAAATATATTAATATTTCAATTATACCTATTCACCGAGGTGAAATCATTCGTATGGATAAAAATGATAGGCACACAAGATCATTTTATCAGTTAACTGAGATTCTCAGGAAAGCTACATAAGTATGTAAGGCATTACCCTTACCAAAAAACCCTATAAGAATCTTATAAGAATCTTATAGGAATCTCAGAAGTGACAATTAATCTATAAGAATCTGTATAGGAACCCTATTTAAATCATAGGATTCTACAGGCATTTTGCCTATAGATAGGACTTTTTTGAATTCACATGTGAACCTCCTTTGAGCTGGATACTCCAATTCTATATAGACATTGGGAGATAAAGGAGAGGGCCAACTCTTTCTTTGCTTGGCTATGATTTTACAAGTTGGAGGTACATGTAGGGAACAGTGTTGGTCATTAAGTAATCCGCAGGACCTCAACACCGTTGTTGTATAAGTACTAGGTACCTGTATTCCGTAGGCTCAAGGCCCTCGTGTTCCAAAAATCGTCCTACATGTAGGCTCCAGGGCCACTTCAAAGCACCTTTAAGCGCTTATTTTATGAAAAATGTATAACAGGCCTGATACTTCACGGAGGCAACGGAGGCGATTGCCTCCGTTGCCCCCCTGGTCACTGCCTTGGTGCCCGTGAAAAGTTCAAGTAGAAATTTACAAATTCCTCATAGGGTGCCCTTTACCAAAGCTCAACAGTTTGAGCATTGCTTTTGTGGACAAAACCAATGGGATACTTTGGGACGCTAGGTGGCAGCAGACTTACCAGGAAAATTTCCATTGTTTACGTAGTTCTGAGCGTGCGCACATGACCGACAACAATGGGTTTTACCTGGTAAGTCTGCTACCACTAAGCGTTCCAAAAGTCTCCCATTGAGAAATCGCAAAAAAAAAAGAAAAAAATGGAGATAGAGATATCAGGTTTAGTACAAACGTGTGCGCGAGTACTTCCTTTATTGTATTAGCAGACTTCCATTTTCTTTTAGTCCCCAATTTTGTTTGATTTGTTTTACTAGGTCCTAAATACACAGTGCCTACTGCGCCTATGGGATGATCCAGCCCCAGGTATGGATAAAACCACAAAAAAAGTTTGTATATACTCAGCACCTTGAGTACCTTGTTTGGTAGATACGTGCGCTATATAAGACTTTGATACTATTATTTTTGTGTGCTGCACCATAACATGGAGCCACCATAGGATTCATAGAAGTTATTAAAATTTCACTTGTGCCATATTCGTTTTCAGAAGATCTTATACGGACGAAATAATTAATTAGAAGATGAGGACATAAATCTCATCTTAAATAATTCCTGACGTATTCCTCAAAAAAACCCAACATTATTGCATGTTGGCCATTTCTTAAAATCTCTGCAGTAGTATTGACAATTTTAAACTGCATTTTTATATTTGTTTGATATAATATAATGAGGAAAAAAAGAGAGCAAGTATTCCTGTTGAGAAATATTGCCATCAACAAATGCTGTTCTTTCTTCGTCGTAAATTTACAAAGGGAAAACACATCAATACAACATTCTGTCATTCCAAAGAATTTTGGAGTTTAAGATTTGAGTGAAATAACTTAAATATCAACCAGTAGTATCAATCTACCTAGTAGGTAGTACCATGGAGGAAGGAATAGAAGGAGCTCGATTGAAGGGACATCAAAAGTCGAACCTGCGGTACCGCGGTCGTTTAACAACACCTCGTAATCACCGACATACCTTATACAGACAATGGGCGAACTGGCGTATGTGAGTTTGCGCACTTGGTTCTTCACTCAACCATGGTGTCGTATGTGTCTCCTATCTTTTTCCACTGGTTAGACGGGGGCATTGTCAGGGTATTCTTTTGTTACTCTGCGGTTTTGCGGGTCGTTCGAGCTCCTTCTATTCCTTCCTCCATGGTAGGACATGACATTTTGGAAGACAGAAGTGAACACAGATACAAAGTGCTGCTTAAAGGCACTGGACACCTTTAGTAATGAGTAAAGACTAGTCTTCTAACTTGGTGTGTCCCAACATTATGCATAAAGTAACAAATCTGTGAAAATTTAAAGGAACACGTTGCCTTGGATCGGACGAGTTGGTCTATAAAAAGCGTTTGTAACCGTTTGTTATGAAATGCATGGTTGGAAAGATGTTTTAAAAGTAGAATACAATGATCTACACAAATATGCCTCGAAACTGCATGGTTTTCCTTTGCGAACTAACACGGTCGGCCATTTATGGGAGTCAAAAATTTGACTCCCATAAATGGCCGACCGTGTTAGTCGACTAGGTAAAAGGAAAACCGTGCTATTTCGAGGCATGTTTGTCTGGATCATTGTATTCTACTTTTACAACATCTTTCTAACCATATGCATTTTATAACAAACGGTTAATAACGCTTTTCAAAGACCAACTCGACCGATCCAAGGCAATGTGTTCCTTTAAGCTCAATTGGTCATCGAAGTTGCAAGAAAATAACGAAGGAAATCAACACCCTTGTTGCACAATGTGTGTGGTTTCAGAAAGATGCTCCAGGCCTGCTCATTACCAAGTAAGTTGTTATGGTAATTTGCATATTTTGAGTCATTACCAAACAAGTCCAGTGCCTTTAACTGAGTGCCTTGAAACTGACACCGCCTCTGAGGCCTCAGGTCTTAGCCGCCTTGGTGCCCACTTCAAAGTTACCCATAGACTTTGAAGATTTTCCGGTGGAAGTGCAAAATGAAAATGGCCTTTCGGTGCCCTCTCGAAGATGACATTCCGTGTTTGTGAACATATCCCAGTGTTCAAACACCTGCGAGACTTACAGTCTATTGTTGTACAAGAATTATCAAGCAGGTTTCTAAAGATGATTAGTTGCCATGAGGTTACTTACTCCATGCAAGAACCATGGAGTTTTGCCCTTCTAAAAACAACCGGGACTAGTCCCGAAGTGATCATCAGTGAAGAAACATCACTGGACATGGTTCCAAACAAAGGCTGGGGGGGCTACAGTTACATCACTGTATCTGATTGAGGTCAACGGTACCAGTTGAAACCAAGTGCCTCATTGAGGACTTAGCTAAGTTGCCTTTAGTAAATGGTGCCACAAACTGCCTGAATTTAGACGGAAAGGCAAATGTCTTCGACGTTAATAAAGTAGACTCCACTATTAGCCGATCGCTTAAAAAATCTGATCATATGACCCAAGGTTTCCAATTGCACTTTGTTCAGCAGCAGCTCCATTGTCATTCCCAGCTTGACTCTTACTGGCTGCATTGATAGGATTGCCATCTAACAAATTATTCAGAGTCAATGGAATGTGAGATTCGGTGTGGAAAGAAGATTTGGGTTGCAAGACAGCGCTCGAAGCTGTGACGGAGGTGGCGCTGGACGGTGGTGCTGCACAAAGATTGCCGGAGGGTGGGCCGCCGAGCATACCAATCGCGGCTAGTGGTACTGTGCCTCCGGACATACTCAAGGAGGAGTTAGGAAATGCTGATTGCTGTGAAAGTAGTCTGTGATTTGAGGGCGTAACTGAATTAAGTCGACCTGAGGAGGAGATAATGGAAGCTGTGGTGGGTATATGGTGAGCACCCACTGAGCTCTGCAGGGGTGTGGAACTGCCGAAAAGGGGTAAGTTTCTTGGTGGTAGGGCAGAGACCATCGGTGACATAGTTTGCATACCTGCCGTGTCCTGGGTGTTTTCCCCTAACGCTAAGCTGTTTAGTGACTGTAGACTCTGTGGATAGCCTGAATGATGAGTTGGGTTCATGGAATTTCCGGACGAGGAGGAGGTGAAGTTCAGCTTCGGCAGAAAGTTTTCACTACTAATACTGCTCGCCAACGAAGCAGTGATGTCGTTCTTGTCTAACAGCTCTTGCATGTTCATTTGATTGGTATCTACAATGTCAAGTTTTGCCGATGAGGGGTTGCTGCTTCCACAAACTGACCCTGTAGAGGCAGACGGCAGATTGCATGCATCCATACTACTAATCCCACTTTGATTCCCACCCGGGGCACCGGTCGTAGCATTGGCCCATGGCTTTCCCAGTGTGTTAGCACCGCCACCGTCTCCTCCTGATGTACCTAATGAAGTGAACTGGCCAAACGGAGCCAGCCCCTGCAGCCCCTTGCCCTGAGATCCTCCACCCGGGCCTCTCACAGCCAAAATTCTACCATCTGTTGTCCGTAGATACAAGCCTTTCTGTGTCTTGATAAAAGTGACTGTCTGACCGGCTTTGATGACTGGACCCGATGATTGAGTGTTGACACCAGGGAGAACAATGTCTGCAATTCAATTAAGAAAACAAGAAAACTTCAAATGAAAGGTTTAAAAGCTTTGTATGATGGTTGCTGAATAAACCATTCTATCACTACATTGTACACTTGTGATAGACAGCGAGTTAAAGATAAATAAAATGGTGTATTAAAAAACTTTCCTGACAGCACAAAGGCTGAATTACAATTTTAATTTTACATTTAACAACATAGCAAATTGAAATAAAATAAGGGGTGGAATAAGCCAACTAATCATTGAACAAGAAAAAAAGTTGCAATCAACAAAACTAACAAAATGTCAATAAAATCCTGGCAACAATTTGATAAGCAGACCATTGTGTGTACTTGTTTTAAAAACATTTATGTGACTACAATGAAATTTAATGGAGCTGTTCTGGGGTTGATTTCACAAAGAGTTAGGACTTGTCCTAAGAGATATCATAAACGTAGAGCTAGCTAGTCCTAAGTTAGGACGAGTAACTCGTCCTAACTCGAGATAAGACTAGTCCTAACTCTTTGTGAAATCCACCCCTGGTCACCTAAATACTTTGCTCCATCGAGAAAAATCGAAGAAAGCAAATTGTCAGCTTCAATAAAATACTAGCCCCTATTTGTGATAACACTAACGAGACATCCAGGTGGCCTGGAACAAGCTTACCAGTAGTTGCTACAATTCTCTGCATTGTGACGCCAGCTTGCTGTAGATCTGCTAGACGTTGATTGGTTCCTGAATTAAAGCCCGGATGAAATCTAGGCACCGGAGTGGACTGGACTGGTGGTATAGTGACAGTCGGCCGAGGGTTGTAGAATTGACCGGGCATCCTGAGGAAAGATTGACAACCCAACAAAACTTTGCAATTAAAATGGTGTGTATGGATTTTCCTTTTCAAGGTATGAATTTAAAGGTGTTCTTAAAGGTTAAAATATTCCTTGTAGATTAATAATAGTAATAAAAGTAATACTCAATCAAGCATAAAACAATATATGAAACAAATATATACAAACTTAATTAGTATAATAAAATTTAAAAAGTACAAGTACTGCCTATATTATAAAGCATCAATTGTAAATTATAAAACTCAACATAAAAAGCTAACAAGGCAAAGAGAAAAACAAGGCCTAATAAAATACTGAGCAAAACACAATGGAAATGGAAATTTAACTCGGTAGCAACAGAACAAAAGATTGGCTGCCTAGGAAAAAGACAAAAGTGAAATAAAACACTATCCTCAAAGAGGTTTGTCTGATGACAAGCAAGGAAGCAAAACAAACATATTTTGCATTGAGGAATTAATCTCTAAACATGTTGGTTCAATCATTAGTTTGTTGTATACTGGGTTTCAGGCTGGGTACCTTGTTTATTAGGACATAAAAAGTTTGCCTTAAGTTAGGTTTTCTCGGTCAAATTCGGCAAAGTAGCAGTCAATTTCATTTTCATGCTATCAAATTCAGAATTCGGCCATTCAATTTCGTTTTGAGTCGAGACAAATTCCTTTAGCACTCTGTTCAATTTAGCGTATCGTCATTCTTTTTCATGACACACATGCCTCAAGAAGCATCTGCAAATTTGACTGCTGCTTTGATGAATTGCTAGAGCAACATTACATTTGACTAGTCATAAAACGAAACTGAATGAACCTTTTCCGTAGCATTCGATTTAACATGATATAGAATAGCTTGATGGTTAAATTGGCTGCTCATTTTTCGAAATTGACCGAGACCTATAGTAAAGGGCACCTCTGCGATGAAAACTTTAAGGGGCATGGAGGCAATCACAAAGGGGCATGGAGAGCATTAGCTTTGTTGCGTTGCCCCAATGAGGTACCAGGGCCCAATTTCATAGCGCTGCTTAAAGGTAAGCACATTTTCGTGCTTACTGTAGCAGAATAATTTGCTAAGGTGCAAGCCTACTTCACAGGTAAGCAGAAAAAATTGGGCGGCGTGTTTACCGTGAGTTTGCATTGTGACGTCGTTTATTTTCGTGCAGTAAGCACCTGAAGCTTAGTATGCCTTTTTGTGTGCTTACATGTATGGTTAGCAGCGCTATGAAATAGCAAATTGCACAGTAAGCACAAAACCGGCCGCTAAGCAGCGCTATGAAATTGGGGCCAGACCTTGGGTGTTGATGTCTCCACGTACTGCTTGAATCATTACTTTTTTGTTTTAAATTTAATCAAAATTTGCTGGCCTTTAATTAGCAAACAAAACACAACAAAGCAAGTAGTTACTATTTGCAGGTTTTACTGATAAATTTAAAAGTATCTAAGACGATTCCCAACGTGACAGAATTAGCGTTACATGATCACCCTTATTAAATTGCACCCCTTTGATAATGAACTCACCCAAATGGTGGCTTCATGTAATTGCCTGTTTGGACTGGTGGATTGCCATTCTTAGGGTAGAAAGCTGTGTATGAGGGTCGAGAGTAAGACACCCTGAGCCTTTTCTCTTCCTCATAGCCTCTCTTAGCTTGGCGTTTCTCAGCTCTGGTGAGCCTCCTATCCTTGCGGTCCCACAGCAGAGATTCAGTGACGAACGGAGCCTGAGAAAAGATACACGGTTTTTTTATTTTATTATTATTTATTTTTTGTTTATTCGATATCCAACAGTGGATAACCGCCATTTACAGTAATGTAAAAAATAACAGATGTACAAATTTATATATAAGTTGAAAATTACAATTACAAAATAATTGGTAAAATCATTATTAATATATAAAAATAAATAAACCAAAACCCACCCATTTGTTTAATATTACTGCTTTTTATACATAAAGACAATTGTTCATGGCGTTTCGTTTCAAGAGTCTTGCTGCAGGCATGAAAAAAGCAGGACAATTTAATTGAGAGATTCAAAGCAGGACAATTTAATTGAAAAAAAACCTGAGAAAAAGAACACACTTGTTTGATGTTATTGCTTTTAAACATGAAAAACAATAGTTTGTGGCTTCTCATTTGAAGTCCAGCAGAGTCGTTCCACAGGCATGCTATTTGGTTCATGAAAAAAAGTAGGACAATTTTGTTGAGTACAAGGTCTACCCTACATACTTATGGTGCAAGGTTTAAAAGAGTTTTGGGGTCACAATTTAAATTACAATTTCACACAGAAAAGGCAAGGGATGTATGAAGGGGAAGGAGACAGGGGAAGGGGTAAGGGGAAGGGACTGGTTTGATCACAAGAGGTTGGTAACATAAAATGGAGACAAATGAATATATTGCAAAGTATTTCATCAAAAGCCAATAGTTTTGATCCGAGCAGAGTGTGGATCAAAACTATTTGCTTTTGATGAAATACTTTGCAATATATTTATTTGTCTCCATTTTATGTTACCAACCTCTGTCACGCAATTAACCATTTTTCACATTTATAGGTCCTTTTGGCAAGTAAGCAGTTTGCAAAAGCTAATTCTATTTTCTAAAAGTAATTAGTTACTGAATAAGACAAATTAATAGAAGGGGATCCTGTGGGGAAAAGGAGAAAACAAAGACAAAAAATTATTAGTCATTTCCTTCTTCGGTGTTCAGACCATGAGGCGGGGTTGAATGGTGATGCGGCACATTTATCCAAAGTTTCTCCCTACTGGGTAGATTTACAAGATAACCTATTGAAACTTAAAAACGTGTGGGAAAAGGAGAAAGCAAAGACAAAAACTTTTTTTGTCATTTCCTTCTTCGATGTTCAGACGATGAGGCGGGGTTGAATGGTGTTGTGGCACCAAATCCAAAGTTTCTCCCTACTGGGTAAACTTACATAATAACCTGTTTAAACTTAAAAATGTGTGGAGAAAAGGAGAATACAAAGACAAAAAGTTATTAGTCATTTCCTTCATCGGTGTTCAGACCATGAGGCAGGGTTGAATGGTGTTTTTTTTTTGTTTTTTTGTTTTTTTTTACACAAGGAGAAAATGTGTTCAACAGCCCAACAGACATTGGCATGCTCAATGAACAGAATGAAATTTGAATCAGACTAAAGAATCTTAAAAGAACTCTGATGGGCTAATCAAATGGTGTTGTGGCACCTTATCCAAAATTTACTGGGTAGATTTACAAAACAACCTGCTGAAACTTAGAAACGTACCTTGCTGAGAAAATTACTGAAGTTGTTGCAAATATTGGACAGCATGGGGTCAGTGAACTTTTCTGATAGATTACTGAAGTCCTCGTAGGGCATGTCATCTGCGTCTGCATCAAACTCAAGGAGCGTCTCTACCTCTTTCTTGGTGAGATTCATTTGTGGATTGAGCTCATCAACGACGCGGTCTGCAAAATTATAAGGGTTAAAATTTCAGTGTTTTTTTTCCCCTTGTTTTTCAGAACAATGGTTTAACCTCAGAAAAATCTTCACTGATAAGTCATATCACAATTTAATTGCGTCCTTAAAAGGTCTGCATTTTTGTATGACACAAAACACAAACATCCACAGATTGACAATAAACTTACACGGCTTACAGTTAACGATAGTAGAAAGCTTCCCTTAAAATATTAATTACTAAGGTGCTGTAGTTTTTGAGAAATGAGTAAAATAATATCACACAAAAAAAGTTGTTTTTGTCTCAGGAGACAATTTTTTTTAAGCACGTACAATGCAACATGACTCTCCTGAAAACGTTGCTCTGTGTTTTGCCACTTTTTTTGTCAAAAACTTTACAACTAATGAAGTCGAGATAAATACATCTTTATTTGCATTGAGTAGAGATTCATGTCATGTTTATTAAAGGCAGTGTACACTATTGGTAATTACTCAAAATATTTATCAGCATAAAACCTCTCTTAAGATTAGTAATGTGGAGAGGTTGAAAGTATAAAACATTGTGAGAAAAGGCTCCCTCTGAATTGACGTAGATTTCGAGAAAAAGGTAATTTTCCATGAATTTGATTTCAATACCTCATGTTTACAATTTGTGGTCTCCAAATCAAGCATCTGAAAGCACACAACTTCTTGTAACAAGGGTGTTTTTTCTTTCATTATTATCTTGCAACTTCGACGACCAATTGAGCTCAAATTGTCACAGGTTTGTTATTTTATGCATATGTTGAGATACACCGAGTAAGAAGACTGGTTACAGACAACTACTATTAGTGTCCATTGTCTTAAAATCTTTAGTAAGACCTCCCTCACAACTCACCAGACATTCCCTTCTTTGAGATCTGTCGATCATAAATCTTCTTCTCTAGTGTGTTATCAGTCACCATCCGATACACGTGGCATTTCTTCTTCTGACCGTAACGGTAGACGCGACACACAGCCTGAGCATCGTGGCATGGATTCCATGAAGCATCCATAACGATCACTCGGTTAGCACCAATCAGGTTTATTCCCAGACACCCAGCCCTTTAAATAAACAACAGGAAAAGAGAAAGAATGTACATCGTGTATGTTTAATGTACAACTCATAAATCGACAGTTGCACCATAAACTGACGTACATATCAGAAACACTTTTTTGGCAAAGCGGTTTTTGTACAAATTATTTATAATCTCATAACTGTTTTTATTAAATTTGTTTTCCTCTTATTAGTATTATTATTATTTATTCAGCCATTTCAACAATACATGACAAAACAAAAATACTTCCAGATGGGCTAGGAGAGACAAAAGCAAAATAATTACTGTGGACCATAGACCTGCCTCCCCACATCTGGTTGTAATACAAGTAATAAAATGAGTAGTAAAATATGTATAAAACAATTTATGTACAAAAAGGTATGAAAGTTAAGTATAAAAAAAACATGTCTATAGATGTACATCAAAAGTTGGCAACTAAGACAAAAAATAATATAAAGCATGGACTATGTGGGAGTAAAACCAGTTTTAGGAGTGTAAAATTTGAGAAAGTTTGCACAGTGTAAAAAACAAAATAACAACAAACAAAAGCAGAAAAAATTCTAAACACTTAAATGATATAGAAGATAATCCAAGTAGAATGCAAATTAAATTGAAGTGACCAAATCTATAATGAAAAAAAAAAAAAAAAATGAAAAAAATTATAATAATGAAAACTCATAAAGCGCATAAACTCATAAAGCGCATAAATCCACAAAAGTACTCATTGCACCATCACAAAGAGTAACATGTATACGTGTAATCATTAAAATGGAAATTAAGGTCTAAGCTTACAAAATCAGGAGTGAAACACATGAAGGAAATCAGTAGGTCAGTATCCCAACTAAGGACAATATTCCAATTTAGGTCAGTAACCCAACTAGGGTCACTAGCCCAACTTACGACAATATTCCAATTTAGGTCAGTAACCCAACTAGGGTCACTAGCCCAACTTAGGACAATATTCCAATTGAGGTCAGTAACCCAACTAGGGTCACTAGCCCAACTTAGGACAATATTCCAATTGAGGTCAGTAACCCAATTAAAGGAACCATTGCCTTGGATCGGTCGAGTTGGTCTTTGAAAAGCGTTTGTAACCGTTTTTTATAAAATGCAGTTGGGTAGAAAGATGTTGTAAAAGTAGAATACAATGATCCACACAAACATACCTCGAAATTGCATGGTTTTCCTTTTACCTCATCGACTAACGCGGTCGGTCATTTTTTACTCCCATAAATGGCCGACCGTGTTAGTTCGCACAGTAAAAGGAAAACCACGCAATTTCGAGGCAAACTTGTGTGGATCATTGTATTCTACTTTTACAACATCTTTCCAACCATATGCATTTTATAAAAAAGGGTTGCAAACGCTTTTTATAGACCAACTCGTCCGATCCAAGGCAACGTGTTCCTTTAAGGTCACTAGCCCAACTAAGAATGATGTTTACCTTGTAGAGAGTAGGAAGAGCCAGACAGCCTTGTTATCTTTAGCATTGAATTGATTAATCATGCGTTCTCTGTCAGCGGCTGGTGTACTGCCATCAAGACCTGTATCGAATCCAACAAAGTCAACACCAAAATCAACTACTGCAACCAAGATAACAGCTGTGATAACAATAATAATTGTATCTAATTTTTCTTTTCTTTTTTTAACGGAACAAACCCCATATCCTGGGGAAGGAATACAACAATAACAAAATTAAAACTTATAGTACAACAAAGAAGGAGAGGTAAGGAAGAACAAATAATAAGTTATGTTTTGGTTTCCTTTAACCTAAAAGCAGAGAATATGTACTTCGCAACACAACTCATAATGGTTTTTATCCTGAGCAGTCTTTAGGAAAATAAATTTATCATTCTCAGATAAGATACTAAAACTGTGTATGGTATCATACAATTTCTTTCTTAAAACAGTAAACATTGGGGGGGGGGGGAACAAATGAAATGAAATGAATTTGCATTTCAACATCCTCCAAGCAGTGAATACATAATACACGATCCTTAAAGAAACGTTACAAAATTGGTCAGAAACAAAAATCGTGAAGATCACAGATTCACATAAAACTTACACGGTCTAATGATGATGATAGCTGAAAACATCCCTTGAAATATTTGTCTGGAATGTCATATTTGATGAAAAATAAATAATCTAACTTCACGTTTGGAGTTTATCGCTCAGTGAGCGTTTTATTATTTGTTATTTTGACATCGATGCAATGCAAAATCTGTAATCGGTTTTTCACTATTCTCTTGTGACCCAGATGGCCGATCTATCTCAAACTTAAACAGGTTTGTCAGTTTATGTATATCATTTCATTTCAATACATTTATTTCAATGTTGCCATAAAGTTACATTTGTGTACATCATTAAAGTTAATATACATGGTAATGAATAAATAATGGCAAACCACAGATGAAGTAAAGACAATAACAATTTACACCGAAGTTGAGTAGATAATGACAAACAGGACAACATCTAGGCATAGGGTGAAGCAAAGCTTTTGTTCCCGTACCTACGGACAGACAAAAGACGAACAAAACAAACAAATACACCAACAGACTACCACAACACTGACTTACATACAAAACATGTACATGTATGGGTACAAAGACAAACATCATCCGGAAAATATATCATAACTTTAACTAAGAATTAAGGACTGCTTTTAATTTTTTTGCAAATTTTGACAAAGTAAGTGCAGATTTAAGTGAATCACTGAGACTATTCCAATATGTAGTACCACGTTGGACAAGACTATTTCTAAATAAAGATGTTCTGTTGAAATGGACATAAAGATTTTTCTTACGAGTACTTCGAGTATCATACGAATGAATATTTGAAGTTAAGGTAAAGAAAGAGTTAAAACAAGAAGGTAATGCATTATGGTTGTATTTATACATAAACTTACCTAAGTTAAGGCGATAAAGATCATTTAATTTTAGAAGTTTAAATTGTTCAAAAAGTGGAGCTGAATGATCACGATAACCAGCATTAGAAATGATTCGAACAGCCCGCTTTTGTAAAGTAAATAGTTTGTTACACTGAGTTGAAGAACACCCCCAAATGAGAATGCAATAGTTTAAATACGGCAGAACAAAAGAATTATAGATGGTCAATAAGATATTACTAGGTAGGAAAAACTTTAAGCGATTCATTATACCTATATGTTTAGATATTTTAATTGATACATCTTCATGATATGATTTTTCCAAGTTAAATGTTCATCAATATATATACACCTAAGAATTTCGTGACTTTCAGTTGATTCAAGTTGATACCATTTAGAACTAAGGGAATAGATTGAGTGTATTTATATTGATTTGCACAAAATATAACATAGTTAGATTTTAGTACATTAATACATAACTTATTTGCTAAAAGCCAAGTACTTATTTTATAAAGTTCCAAGTTAAGGTTCTGAATTGCGGCATCTACATTATTATGACTGTACAATAAACTTGTGTCATCTGCAAATAAGCAAAATGAAATAATATCAGAGGAGTTACAGATGTCATTGATGTAAATAATAAAAAGCAAGGGACCTAACACGGAACCTTGTGGAACACCACAAAAAATAGGTTGATCAATAGAATTGACGGCATTATATGAAACATATTGTTTTCTATTTGATAAGTAACTCTTGAACAGGTCCAAGGCTATTCCACGGATACCGTAATAATGATGGATTACATAAAGTGCTTACACTGCCAGCAACCGTTTTGTTAGCAAAAACCAACTCTGTAACGTTCCTTTAACTTCTACACCAGTATATCTCCCAACCTCAACTTGTAATTACAATGTCAATGTGCTGAGCAGTGACGATATTGAGGATTGTACAAGATAATAATAACAAAAACAAAGACTTGTAATATGCACATATCTACCCTGCTACATGTAGGTGTTTAAGATGCAGTAAAACCAACGACAGAACAAGAAAGAAAAAAACAGACACAACCACATTTGTCCTTAAAAACCTGTGACTATAAAGATAAAATTTGGGAAGAGATTTTAATTTTGTGGTACAAAGACAAGATTCCAGACGCGTAGCACAGCTGAAGAAAAAGACCCATCACCCCAGGAGTGATGTACATGTATGTGTTTCTACTGAAATGTTTTTAATTTATGAGACTAGTATATGAAATTAAATCAGGATATCATGTTGGTGAGCTGATTCCTCACATGGTTTCCACCCGCATCTTAAAACTTAAAATTTCTTCTTATTTTCTATATGCATCCTGTTGTTGGCGTTAATTGTGATTCTGGGCGTGTATTCAATAAATAAATGAGACTAACACTTTGCAACAGGCATGCAACTGTAACTTCACCAAAATGGTTTTATACAGTGTTTTTTAAGTTTGAATGGCACAAAATGAGAACATAAAAAGAGGAATTCAGCAGACCCAAGGAAAAGTTGCATACATGTTACAATGAACAAAATATAAAAACATGGACAAATAAAACATGTAAAATGAGAAAAAGCTACGGTTTTCTACTCACGGAAGTATGTTTTATTCCGAGCCCACTTGCCATCAAAGTCTGCTGGAGGATCAGCGAGTGGAGGCATGGGTCTATCCGCAAGGAACTTCTCGATCAAGGACAAGGTACTAAGGCTTTGGCTGAAGACTAGGAGTCTATCTCCAATATTGATTGAGGCTTCTAAGATCTCGAAGAGAAGGACCATCTTGCCTCCGTTGTGTAACTTACTGGGCTGGTAATTCTTCATAATGTCTCTCGCCTGAAGAGAACAAGAATTTGAGAAAATCTTAACGAAGATTAACCTTTTGTTCATGACACGTTGGAAAATGTCAAATTTAATTTTGTGATGTACTTATTTTCCATCCAATAGATAGAGTCCTCATGTGTGTGGGGAAGCAGTTACAAAACTCTAACCTCACATTAAAGGCACCAGACACTATTGGTAATTGTCAAAGACCAGTCTTCTCACTTGGTGTATATCAACATATGCATTAAATAACAAACCTGTGAAAACTTGAGCTAGATTGGTCGTCGGAGTTGCGAGATAACAATGAAAGAAAAAAACACCTGTCAGCTTATAATTACTTACAACTATCCTGACGATGACTAGAGCAAGCTAGTTGAAACATTGAGACCAATTAAGAACTCACTCCGCGGTAGTGAAGTTTATAACGAGAAGTTCCCTCGATCCACTAAAAGCTTTAGTAAAAGTCAAGGGCGATGTTCTACACTCCGCCCAGTTAGTAAATAAAAAGCAGGACAGTTCTTTTCAGAACTGAGAAGTCACCCGAGTTCCGAAAATCTACTCCGCAGTAGTAGAATATAAATCAAGTCAAGTTCTCAAAAGAACAAAATCTAACTTGCAAGTAGACATGGTAGATACACACATGGTGTTACCGCAAACCAATTATGTATCGATACCTTACCATGCAATGCCCCAAATCTCATAAACTCCTCAAACACTCACCCATTCAAATGAGATGATTTGATTGACTTTCTCTTGGTATGACTGCTCCATGTTGGGGCCGATTGTTGCTTCAGGCTCCTCCTTCTTGGCTTCCGTTGAAGCTTTATCCATTGAAGCTTTCTCTGCGACCTTCTTCCCTGCTTTAGAGCCGTCTTTTTTGCCCTTCTTGGAACATCTAGAGAAAGGAAAACCACTCACAGACTTACTTTAGGAAGTATCTGTTATGTTGATATTACATTGAATTATAATAGCCCTCTCTCTTTGCACAGATGAGCAATGTTAAAAGCAGTGGACAGTATTGGTAATTACTCAAAATAACTATCATCATAAAACCTTTCTTGATTACGAGTAATAGGGAGAGGTTGAGAGTATAAAACATTGTGAGAAACAGCTCCCTCTGCAGTGACATAGTTTTTGAGAAAGAAGTAATTTTCCACGAATTTGATTTCGAGACCTCAAGTTTAGAATTTTAGGTCTCGAAATCAAGCATCAGAAAGCACACAACTTTGTGTGACAAGGGTGTTTTTTACTTTCATTATTATCTCGCAACTTCGGCGACAGATTGAGCTCAAATTTTCACAGGTTTGTTATTTTGTGCTTATGTTGAGATACACCAAATGTGAACACTAGTCTTTGACAATTTCCAATAGTGTCCAGTGTCTTTAAAGATGGCTACCTAGCAACCACACATACAGACAAGTAGCAGTTCATGGTTCACAATTAAGTCTAAAGTAATCCTGGCCATCCATGTCTTGTAAGATCACAACTTCTGTGGCAAAGAAATGTGCAGTTAACTGCAAACTGCACATATACTTAGTTCTTAGATGCAGACAATAATTTTTGTTTAGTCATGACTTCCTTAGTACCTTGAAGACGGCTCTGGAAGATCTAGATCTGTGTCAAGATCAGCCATTGCATCTCTCTTATGCAGCACATCACAAAGGATGTCAGGATGATTCCATATCTATACAATCAAGGGGGGAAAAAACAAAAAGGTAAAATGTTATTTGACAAAAGAGGAAATTGTCAAGCACACAAATCTTTGTGGAGTGTTTTTCCAGTCTACTGTTGGAACGAGGTGACTGTTGAGACAAGATTGACCGGTTACACCGAAACAGAACATTTAAAAAATTGGCTATCTGAATTGAACTTATGTGGCTTATAAATACAAATGAAATCGCAACTTAAGGACAAATTAAGACATTTATTTTTTTATTTTAAGAAATAAAAGATTTACAAACGCATATATAGTATATTAAATATCAACATTAACATTTCAAGGTAAAGATTTTTGTGTGCATATTATACAGTTATAACAAACAAATAGAAATGTTTATTGACTACATTCCAAAATATCTTCTGATATCAAATGCTGTACACGTAAGAATCAAGACATAATATTCATTTTCTACTTCAGAAAAATCTTTTGGATGGTGTATCCATGAAGTAAAGAAATAAGTGAAAAAAGAAGGGACGAAACCACAAACTAAACCCCGCACCAATTTCACAAAGAGTTAGGACTTGTCTTATCTTAAGGTCTGCATGCTACAGTGCAGGGTTGGGACTCTTCCTAAGTCCTAAGATTAGTCTTAAAGGCAGTGGACACTATTGGTAATTACTCAAAATAATTATTAGCATAAAACCTTTCTCGGTGAAAAGAAATGGGGAGAGGTTGGTGGTATAAATCATTGTGAGTAATTTTCTACGAATTTGATTTCGAGACCTCAAGTTTAGAACTTGAGGTCTCGAAATCAACCATCTAATCGCACACAACTTCGTGTGACAAGGGTGTTTTCTTCTTTCATGATTATCTCGCAACTTTGATGACCGATTGAGCTCAAATTTTCACAGGTTTGTTATTTTATGCATATGTGAGATACACCAACTGTGAAGGCTAGTCTTTGACAATTACCAATAGTGTCCACAGCCTTTAAGTTAGGAAGAGTTTTGTGAAATCGCATGCAGCAAAAACACATTCCACTTTTTAACCTACCTTGCAGCCAACAGAGAATGCTTTGAGAGGGTTAGCAGAACACCAGCCCCCCGCCCCCATCTCAGTGAAGCAATGCATGAATTTCACGTACAGACCCCGCTGGAATGGCGTCAGCCGTACCATCAACACTGTCTCCTCTTTAGGGGGTAGAGTGTCATGCAGGACGGAGAAGCCACGACGCTGGACAAAACCCTCCAAGAGGCTATATAAGACGTGAGCTCGAAATCTCATCAGTTGGCCATCCTTTGGATGGGAAATAAAGACAACGTTATCAGCAATTAACTCTGTTATTCTCAAAACTGCACAAAACCGCACTTTCTGTTAATCATTATATTTCCTAATTACAGTGACATGGCCATTATAATTATTGTAAAATGTGAAAACTTTGGCCGGTAGTTTTTTTTTTTTTTTCTTCCTTCGTTTATTCAATTGTGCAAATTTGAAATTCCTATCAAATATATAACCAAAAATCACACACCCAAGTTTTCTTAGCTTTTGAAAATTCTGACAGAACTTTCTTCAATGTGAAGGGCATCAACATGAAAAATGGACTCTGTTGTGTTATTTATTGATTTTATCTCTATTTGAGTTTTTGGGACAATGCAAAAATGTTAACAAGCAGAGACTGTCCAGGGAAAAACAAAAGTACAAATTTGACATCAAAAAAGATGTGCCCTCCGAGACGTTGCTCAAAATAGAGTAAAAGTTCATATACATGTACTTTACTATACACAACACAGAAATCTAAAATTGTAGTGAAAATTTAAACAAAAGATGGGACGTAAAAGCAATACACAAAGGATATAACAAGAACCTCCGTATTAAAATAAAGGCCCCTAATTGTCAAATGTAAGCCGAAACACAAACCAGACGAGATGAAATGGGGAAAAAAATAGCAAAATAATAAATACAATTAATAGATTAAATACAAATTTGTACAAATGAAAGAGACACTTTGAGACCCCCCTACCTTGTAGGTGCTGTCAACACACTGTCCATTCTGAATCGGTCGCTCAAACAGGTTAGCAAACTCATGCCTAGTACCGAGGAAGTTGGGTCGGACAAAATCCACCATACACCAGTATTCCTGAAGGTTGTTCTGCAGAGGGTAACCGGTTAAGACTACTCTTCGTCTACAGGGTAAAAGACAAAATATGAGATTCATTTATTTATTTACACATGAATAGGATGAAAGGATGGTTAACAGAAAAACAAAAACAAGAAGAAATGTTCAATTTTTCATCTGGGAGAAAAACCCTCAAAAGTGAAAACCAATTCAATCAGAAGGGACTGAAACCCAATCCACTCAAGGCTCCGAGATGTTAACTCTGGTCCATGGAGGTAAAAGGCAGGGAAAGAATCCACTAAACAAACTTGATTATCTTTGTGGAATGGCTCCACGAGAATCTCGTTTGAGAAGCTATTACTGGAGTGTCTCAGAACCTTTTTCTTAGACTCTTACATCCAATGAATGTTGCTAAACAAGAACCAGGTGGTCTCTCGTGGAATGTCAGCAACAGAATACTGGAGGTGTTGAGTTAGATGTTGACCAGAGCCACTCGTGGCTGACGCAGGCAGCCAAGGCAGCCCAAGTTAGCGAAATGAAAATTGTGTAAACATTACTGCAATATTCCCCTAACAACAATCGCATCAATAAAAGACAATGTATTCGGTTCTTCAAAAAAGCACAATCTATCACCTATCACCTACAGTCTATTACTGTTTAAAGGCAGTGGACACTATTGGTAATTACTCAAAATAATTATTAGCATAAAACCTTACTTGGTAACGAGTAATGGGGACAGATTGGTAGTATAAAACATTGTGAGAAACGGCTCCCTCTGAAGTGGAGTAGTTTTCGAGAAAGAAGTAATTTTCCACGAATTTGATTTTGAGACCTCAGGTTTAGAACTTGAGGTCTCAAAAGCAACCATCTAAATCCACACAACTTCGTGTGACAAGGGTGTTTTTCGTTCATTATTATCTCTCAACTTCGACGACCAATTGAGCTCAAATTTTCACAGGTTGGTTATTTTATGCATATGTTGAGATACACAAAGTGAGAAGACTTGTCTTTGACAATTACCAATAGTGTCCACTGTCTTTAAGGAGATGAAAGATTTGACAAACCTTGTTCGGATATTCTTAAGCGCCTGAGAGATCCCCGCGTGGATATTCTTAATCCGATGTCCCTCATCACAGACTACCAGGTCTGGTCCCGGTACACACAATGCCTTGTGGAAACCGATTCCCATCTGATGATTCTTATCCTCTTCCTCGACGTCGATGATCTCCGGCTTGTTACTGGCCGTCTGCTTCTTTTTCTTCTTCTTGTTGGCCATGTGTCTTGTGGTGGAGGAGGTGGCCATTGCTCCCCTACTGCTAAGGAGGCGGTACATCTCGTACCCCATTAGGAGAACGCCGCCAGTCTTGTACCACTTAGCTGCAGATCACGATAATAAATAAACAAGGGATTCAGTGCCAAATTCTGTATTGTGATGCACTCGTTTGTCCATAGATAAAAAAAAATTCAAGTCTCTAACCTCACATCCAAACAATGTGAAATGTCATTTTATCTGATACTCATTCAGAGCCAATTATTTTGTCTCCTGAAGACGAGCAGAGTATACTATTCAAAACGTTAATACCAATCCCACTCTTTTCAGAGCCAACACTCCGTCAAAAAAGAAATATTACATAATTTATTCTAATAATAACAAAAATGAACATTTCATGAGCACAGGTATCTGCCGCAAGCAGCAATCTCTGGGCTGTTCTGCAAAAAAATACAAAAAAATTATGAATGAATGTAGCCTCACAAATAGAATAAGTCAAACGAATGGTTCGTTTTGCAAGTACATGTAGGATCCTTAACTGTTCTTGAATATGTCAAGTGAATTTGAAAGTTCCTCAGTTTAAGGCAGGGAATTCCAGAGCCATGATGCTGCGATCGAAAAGGCACATCAATTTTTTACCAAACATACCCCGACGTTTTCCCCTTATGCTAGCCCATGCTCATCAAATTTAATCACAGGAAAAACAATATCTTGATTGGAAATCGGTCAGCCACAACTTACTTTAATAGATGATGAATTTGCATCAGGGATAAAGAATACTAATTTGGTTTTACCCACATATACCGAAGTGTGTACTTTACTGAGTTCTGTGAAAAAAACTTGGTAATATACTGTGGGGTGGGTTTCGGGGGACATTCTTTGTGGCAGGACGGCTTTGTAGAGGTGCTGGTCACCTGTTCCTCCTCGACACTCACTGGCTTGGTATTTTAAAGCTATTTTGATCCATTGTTTCTTTATGTATCGTCCTGTATATTTATATTTTTATGCCAGTGGAAAGTCTAATAAAATAAAATAAAATAAACACTAGTGCTGGGCGAATAGTGAAATTTTGTTATTCGAATACCGCTGGCCAACTATCCAAAATTAACCGGATATTCGAATAGTTTTTTCGCCGCTAGAGGGCGCTGTTCGTTTGCGAATGAGATCTTATGGGCGGATTGATATTAGTTTTAGACAGTGTCACTCGGTTCATTCATAAAAATGACCGGATCTAATTTAAAGATGGCGATTTACTTTTTCTTTTGATCGTGATTGACTCTACGTGACGGAAAACTTTTGTAATCTTTGAACAAATTACGTCAGAAATGTCATTGTTTTAACTCTTCACGGAGGTGAGCATAGTTAAATACTTAATTTATGCTGTTTTATGCTGTCTTAATAGAAGTTTCATAAGTATTCAGACAAAACATTCATATCAGTTGTCGCCCGACGTCCGCGGATATTCGGATATTAAAGAATATCCGGTTACTCGGTTGTAATTACAGAATTATCCGGTTTGTAAATAGGTATTCGCGCCCTATGCGGATATCCGGTTAAGAAAAAAAAGGCATTCGCGGTTACGGATAGGAAAACCTATTCGCCAATAACCGGATTTTCGAATAATTCGCCCAGACCTAATAAACACCCAAGTTATATGCCTGTGTTTTTTTTAAAACCCAAATAAACACAACTCACTTATTATTTTATGCCTCGCCGCCGTGGTGCGATAAAAATCGTTCATAACAAAGATTGGAAACTGTCGGTACGTCACATCCCCGCTTGACTCTTCTCCGTTGCTCTCCTTGGGTGACGTAGTGCTTGAGGGCGCTCCATCACATGACAAATCCTCACTTGTTCTCAATCCTTCGAAAGGACTATCCATCCCTAAACGACTGTCCCCGTCTCCAAATAAAGAGTTACTCTCCTCAGTTCCTACACTGTCTGGCATCTGTTGATCCTCGGTATAATGGGCGTTCTTTGATTTCCGACCTGAGTTTTTCTTTTTGGTTGGCCTCTCCGTTGTTGCCGGCACACCGTTGGATTTACGTTCTGGTAACCACATGTCAAACTCGGCTACCCAGTTGAGGATAGTGTTGATGGGAACAATGCATAACACCTGAACAAAGGAGAAGAACTAAATCAGTTTGGATATAAACTTAACTTGTGAAAAATTAAACAGACCTGTGGTTTATAAGAATTAAGTTTTTCTAAACTTCTTCTTGCAGGAAAATACTGTATTGTGCCTTGAGCATCACTAAGTGACGGGTATGCGCTATAAAAAAAAATCATTTATTTTATCGAAAATCAAACAGGTCGATAATTAAGGGAATCAATGTGTGGTGAAGAGGTTTTCAACTAGTGGTTTAATCCCAACGAGGCCTGGTTCTTGATAATTTTACCGAGACACGGTCGAGGTAAATTATCAAGAACCAGGCCTGGGTTTAAACCACTAATTGAAAACAGATTCAACACACTTTGATTCCCATTCATAAATACCTTTTCGGTCAAAAAACATCAACACTTATGGTCAAAAAGTAAATAAATGCAAAAATTATAATTGTTCAATGATTTCTTTCAACACAACACCCCTCCAGCTATGAAATGGTAAGGCCCAGTCAAGGCCCTAGGGTAAACAATTCCTTATAAGGGAATGCAGTGCGCGTCGCGTATCGCGTGATGTGGCACAACTGTCTCGGCCGTTGCTCTCGACCAATAGGAATGAAGAAACTGTCTTATAAGCACAGGCGCAAACTCGCGTGTCACGCCCATGTTTCAACACTTTTTACTGGTCATAAACAAAGGTTTATGCACACCCACGTGACGCGCTCTCCACCAATAGGAATAGCGAAACTGTCTGAGGTGTTTATGAATGTCTGTTAAAAGCGTTCCACTCACCGTCTTAGCCTCGGTGTGTCTCAGGAACACATTAATGAAAGAGATCATCTGTAATGTTTTACCAAGCCCCATGCTGTGTGCCAGGATACATCCAAAGCCACTGGTTACCCTGAATCGCTTGAGTGTCTCTACAAGGTTGTCATATAAGAAGCGAATACCTCCAATCTACACAGAGATCAAAAACAAAAAGGTACTTAAAGACACTGGACCCTCTTGGTATTTGTCAAAGACTAGTCGTCACAGTTGGTGTATCTCAACATATGCATAAAATAACAAACCTGTGAAAATATGAGCTCAATCGGTCTTGAAAGTTGCGAGATGTTATAAGTTGCTTTCAGATGCTTGTTTTTCGAGACCTCAAATTCTAAATCTGAGGTCTCGAAATCAAGATGGTGGAAAATTACTGATTTCTCTAAAACTACATTACTTCTGAGGGAGCCGTTTCTCACAATGTTTTATACTATCGACCTCTCCCCAATACTCGTAATCAAGAAAGGTTTTACGATAATAATTATTTTGAGAAATTACCAATAGTGTTCACTGCCTTTAACGGATGACTATTAATTAACTCAGTGCCCAAAACCATTAGTACACGGGACCGAAATCCTGAGGACAGTGATTTTAGCATTGGGCAGTTGACTTTCAGTCATATAGTTATCTGTCAATTCTGCTGTTGAATTTTGAATAATACTTCATACCCCAGTACAAACAGTTCAATTTGTTCTTAGGCCGGATCCGAATTGGCGGCTACGGCCGGATCGCCGCGTCATCATGCATTGAAGTATAGGACGCCCTTAGCAACACCCCTGGCAACGGTCGTAGCCGCAGCCGTAGCCACCAATTCGGACACGGCCCGAGTGCTTATCCATGTTCAAAGGCACTGGAAAAAGTTTGACAGTTACTCAAAATATGTATTAGCATAAAACTTTTTGGGTAACAAACAACAGACATGACAGAGAGCTGTTAATAGCAGCACATTTATCTTTGGTTTAAAAACCCTGCTCTGCAATCTGGGGCATTCTATATGGTTTTATCTTCATCTTTTGTAAATTTGGGGGGGGGGGTGTACAAAAATAAGATTCCAGGTTAAAAATTGATAAATCACATCCCTGTAATGTTATACAACATTGTGGGAAAAGGACTTTGAAGTTGTCTTTTATATTCATGAAAATGTTTACTGACAGTTATCATTTATATTTTCCATACGTACCTGGTGAGGTTTGACAGCTCTGACAATCTGCGGTGGTAAGAATATCTCTTCTTCATCCTGCGGTCTGTTGACATTGACCAAAACCCGACCAAAGATGTCCGGCTGGTTCAATGCATCATTAGTGTGCATTCCACTCGCCTCCTCCACACCAGACCTTGACTCCGCCCCGGCCCTCTCATCATCATCATCATCATCACTCAAGATGGTCACCGCATCCTCATCACTGGAGATCTCAATCACATCTGAGAAAGTCAAATAATACAAACGCCCATCAGTCTCCTGATGATGACTAGAGCAAGCGAGTCGAAACGGTGAGACCAATTAAGAACTCACTGCGCAGTTGTGAAGTTAATTAGCTAGAGTAGTAGCCCCGACCAATTTTCTACCTTCCGCCCGGGTAGTAGTTAAAAAGCAGGACAATTCTTTTCAGAGCTGAGAAGTCTCCCTAATTCCGAAAATTCTGCGATCGTAAAATATATAGCAAGACAGTTCTCTAAAGAACAAAATCTACCTGGCAAGTACATGTAGATACACACATGGTGTTACCGCAAACCAAATATTTATTGATTCCTCACGATGCAATGCCTCAAATCCCATAAACTAGACACTCACCTTTTTTCTGAGGGTGTACGTGAGTTCCGCTCTGCCCAGATTGCTTCCTTTCGTCCTCTCCTTCGCTGCTGCTTCCCAGCACAATACAATCCTCATCATTCCCACCGGGTACCGGTGATGGTTTGGTTGCTGTAGAGGCACTGGAAACATCAACGGTTACCGTGGAGATTGGTGTTTGGGAATCGTCGAGCGATGGTTGTTGATCGAACATCTCCATCAGCTCAGGGGGTATGGCAAATGCTGAAATGAAACGAGGGAAGGACAGAGGGTTGGACTTCTTAATCCAAGGAGCTGTTGATAGTATAAAACATAGTGAGAAACGGCTCTCTCGGAAGTAACGCAGTTTTGGAGAAAAGAGGTAATTTCTCACTCAAATTTTTAAAGACTTTGAAGCCTTTTATTAAGCATCGGAAAGCACACATATTCGTGCAACAAGGTTGTTTTTCCTTTCTTTATTCTCTTGCAACTTCGGTGACCAATTGAGACAAAATTTTGAACCCCACTAGAGTATTAATATGCCTGTGAATTTTTTCACGGAGCTCAGGAAAGTACAGAGTATACAGTGCTTACACACATCGATGTATATGGGGTAAAACCCCAATTAATATTCATTTTATTCCGATGCAATTTTCAATCTATTAATATTGCAGTCTTACCATTTAAACTGGCTGCGTTCTTTTGTTCCTCTAATCGTTTGCGTCTCTGCTCTTCTTCCTGCTGTGCAGTTAAGGTATCTGCTGTCAGCTCGCCATGGGTCAAGAACTTCCTGTAAAAGACAGACAGAGAAAGAAAGAACCAGAAATTTGAATTGGCAGGGCGTGTCTGTGTTTTATTCTATAAGAAATAAATCAATTTTGTTTTGGCACAAGCGACATCAACCATAATCATTTTGTAAATTAAATAAATAACATATTGTATGACATGAACAAACGTTGTTTTTTTGACTGTGTGTCTGAAACTAACCACCCCATCCCATCAAAATTCGATGTTCTGTTTAGCAACATCTTGAACAAAGGCATTTCTCTACAAGACCAGCAGCAAATTTCACGGGTTCATCGGTCATAATGTCCATAGGTTACGGTAATTAACTCGTCCCAAGTCCTAAGATTAATCCTAACTTAGGAAGAGTTTGGTGAAATCAACGGCTGGCCTGTTGGCTATGCCTCCATATCTGCCTCTGCTTCATTGCGTTTATATAATTATTATTATAATAGTTCTTTATAAATCTCTGTTCAATTAAACTTGTCTGTCATTAAACTTGTCTGTACACTTCAAAAGGTGGGTACAAGTTATGTTATGTGGGTACAGGTTATGTTAATACCTTTGCAGTATAATCAAAGGCAGAAGCATGAAGATGAAACAAACTAAAACTATGCATTATGGAAATGAAATGTATGTCGAGTTGAATTGATCAAAAATAAAATTGAATAGTTTGGACCTCATTTCACTTACTTGATGTTTCTCCTCCGATGTTGGGGCTTATTCTTCTTCTTTTTCTTTCCTTCTCCTGCCTCCTCCCTCTCATCTCCTCCATTGCTTCCCTCTTCCCCGTTCCCTTTATCCTTCTTCCTTCTCTTCTTGGAGACAGTGGGCGACTTCCCTTTCTCTCTCGGGGTATACTTCCTTTTGACTTTCGGTTTGGACGTAGTGGGCTGGTGATGAGAGAAAAATTCAGAGTATGAAGCTGGTCACAATGAGACACATATTGAATCTTGTAAAAACACCCCCACAACTTTAAAAGGTGGGTACAAGTTATGTTACTATGAATATGATGAAGATGAAACAAACTAAAAAAAAAATTTTAGGAATGGGAGGGGGCTTACTATGGCTTTTACATAATTTTATTGACAGTGCCACGCACAAACAAAATGTTGGCAAAAACTTGAGGGTGGGGGGGGGGGGTGTCTTAATAATTAATGATCCAGGCCTAATGCTTCACAGAGGCCCCTAGCCATTGCTTTGGTGTCCCATGTTCGCGTTCCAACAAGAGAAAGTGAACATTTTCTCACAGGGGCACACTTGGCAAAATAAAACAACGACCTTGCCCTTTCAAGGTTGCAGCATGAAGCCCAATGGTCTCTGCCTGATATTTAAGATTCCCTCATTAACCTTATAAAGATGAACACAAGTAACTATGCCCAACATGATGACAGTTTTTTGGTAAATCGAAGATGATTTTTAATACCTGCATTTCTTCTGGGACGCTGAGGAACGACATTGTCATATTCGCATCACTTTCAGCACTCTCCTCCAACAGAGCTGCAGACGTTGAAGCAGTGACAGGGTCTTTGTCACTATCGTCATTGTCATTATCGTCATTGTCATTATCGTCATTGTCATTATCATCATCGTCGTTACCGTCGTCATCGGAATCACTGTCAGATGACATGTTGTACTCGTCATTCTCATCTTGTTCATCTGTTAATAAAAAATATATAATTTTTGACAATCGTTTTTTTTTACCAAATAAATTGGAGTTGAATAACAAAAAAAATTATTGTTCAACCCATTATAAAAATTGTATTTACCCAGTCAGTTTCACTTGTGGTTTTTACCTCGTACTTTATTTTTATTATGCCTGAACAGAGAGATGATCAGGAACTTAACAAAAGAAATCCTCAGTTTCAGACGCAGGGGGAAAACCCCAATGAAAACCCAATCCACACATGCAAGTCTCTGGTCTGAGGTGGGATGTGAACCGAGGTCCATAAAGGTGAATGGCAGGGAAAGCAACCTCTGAGGCCAGCCTGATCTCAAGAGTTAGATCCCCACACACTTCATCCTAATGGTGAAGTATTACCCAATACATGGTGAACATTTAGTTAAAGCCATTGGACACTTTTGGTAAACAGCATTGTCCAAAGGCCCACACTTCGTGTATCACAACATATATATACAATAACAAACCTGTGAAAATTTAGGCTCAATCGGTCATCGGAGTCGGGAAAAAATAACGGGAAAACCTATACCTTGTTTCTGCACGTTTCGCCGTGTCATGACATGTGTTTAAAATAAATCCGTTATTCTCGTTAGCGAGGACTGATAATTGTTTTAATGTTTTCTAAAAAAGTAAAGCATTTCATGGAATAATATTTCAAGAGAAGTCTTTCATCATTACCTTCTGTAAACCCTGTAAGTTATTTGTAAATCTGTGAACTTCATTTTTTTTTCTGACATGGTGTATAATGGCTTTAATAGTAATAATAATAATAACACTAACAGGTATTTAGAAACGCTCCCCATAGAAAACTATATCACAGCGCTTACAAAAACTGAAAATGCACAATATACAACAGTTAGTTATATCAAACATAATTAACACTCCCATACATGTAGGTGCACACTACGGATGCTTCAAAATCTCCCATGCTAGTCATTAAAAACCTTCAAATCCTGTCTTAAAAAGTGTCTCTCTTTGTTTTAACACTTTGAGACCCTTCTTGGTGGATAAGTGCACCGCATATAACTCCAGTAATACTATTTTTAAAGAAATGAAAGAGTGGCACAAGGTCCCATCAATAAACGCCTCAGCTAAAAAGCGTTCAAATGCTGGAAAAGCTTTAAAAAGAACGGTTGTATATTCAGTTCTTGTCATGTTCTCCGTTTTGCGTATCTCCAAAATGAACGCAACACTCAACCGCTGTGCACAATACATGTATGAATGAGCACTAATAGTTGATTACCGGTGTATTTATTGCATTGCGGGTAAATTACCACCAAGTGTATAGCTGGCGCGTCACATAGATGTTTAAACACTTCCAGCCATGTATACATCTAACATTTAACGGACATGACGTGCTCTCAACCAACAGGAAACGCGAAACTGTCTGGGGTATTTGTGAATAACTATTATTATTGTTCTATCTTACCTTCAGCTGTTGAATTGCTGTCATCAGGGGTGAGGGAAAGGTCAGGCGTGAGAGAAAGATCAGGCGTGAGAGAAACAGAAGACGGTGAGGAAATATCACTGCCAAGACCTTCTGGAAGAAAGTCATCGACACCTTCACGGATGACTCTTGCTTCCATCTTGCTGGTGGCTTCTTTAGGCCTTCACTCTCAGACCAGCGTCTCCTTTCTTTTAGTTCGGGTTCTGTGGGTTCTGTTTGCTCTGTGAAGAAATAATGATGGAATTTAGCAGAGGCTGGCTTAATTTTGGGTTGAACAAAAACCAAATTAACTAGTTGTAGATTGGGAATTGAACCTGCAACCTCAAAATTAACGTGTAGGCACCCTGCGGCTAGACTTGTGGACTTCTTGTGGACAAGTTGTTAAAGGTCTGTTGCGGTGAGACTGCTGGCCCCGCGAGATTACTGCTCTCACGACTGGTCAGCATTGGTCAGCAACCATCAGGTCGGGTGAAAGCAGTGATCTGGCGAGAGCAGCGCTACAACTATCTCACCGCGGCAGAACCACCAACGACTCAAGTCCACAAGTATACCCTGAGGTCAAGCGAGGTATGGTGTTCTCCCTATTTTGTCAATAGCTTTTGGCAAAGTATTGGAAGAGTAGCTGGGTTTACCCTATTTCTGGTTGACTTGGCACGCACCCTTGTTTACAAGTTTCCTCAGGCTTGAGAGCTATCAGAAGTATAGTTTACTTTCTCTCTGCAAACTTTAAAGGCAGTGGACACTATTTTTAAATTTACTTCCGTGCGTTAATACTTTGAGACCACTGGCTCTTTTAAATAATGGTCTGTTCAGTGCCCTCACTGGGGTCAAAGGAGGCAAATGATTGGACGATAGCTGTTCTTTGTGCGTTAAAACGCACGCATGAGCTCAGCGTCCATGTAGCATGTCGCTGAAAATAAGACCGTATATATGGACAATTGAGTTTATACGCACGCACCTGTTTTCTCAAAATTGATACATTTGCAGTGCAAAGTTGCAATATATGGGGCCACTTAATCACTATTTTCCAAAGCCGGTCTTTATACCGCCCTTTAATACACCCCCACGTGACCGGGTTTTGACCAATCGGAGACTTGAAACCGTCCAAGGTATTTATTAATGTAAATTGCAACATCATTCATTATTTTTATTGAGATGGGAACCACCAAAAGCTCAAATATGGCCCCTGAACATGTCTGGAAGTATCGAGAGAAAAGTCACAATTTTAGCCGTTTATTTTGTTAAAAAGGTATATATTAATGGGAATAACAGTGTTTGGACCCGGTCTTCACTGCGTAGTAATGACCTTGGTTGGTGGCTTGCGCTGTACCGCATACTGCCCGGAGGCACCCTGCTTATTACCACGCTTACCACCTACACGCGCCTGCGCAGTTTGACATGGTGTAATTTGAGTTATAAACATGCTATTATACGCAGCAAACAGCCGTAGATAGAGCGCGATCTCAAGATTACAACAGTCTAAAAATAGCACATAGTCCATATAAGAAAAAGTGACGTACATGTAAGTTTCAAAGGGCAAAAGTCATTTCACAATCAAACAATGCATATGGAGTGAGTGCTTTTTCTCTGTGTGGAGCCGTACGTTTTCTCTGTGTAGCCGGACCGTGTAGGGGATGTACCACGTACCATCCTGTACACAGTAATGGCAGTTTTCACGTTAAATTTTCTGGTGTTTTTACACACGGAATACCACGATTTGAAAGGATTTTACAAAAGATTTTAGGTACAGAAGGTATCTGTTGATAATAGAGCCATTCATTTTCATTTCTAAAGGTATGTTGTGATTATTTTCAACCAATTTTCGTAGCTTTGTTTTCCTGTCGGACGACAGTTAAGTTGAGAAAACTTGTGTGCTCAACTTTCCACGTAAACAAACCTTCACTTGATACGCAAACAATATTTTCAAATTTTGTTTTATCTCTCTTTTGTTTCCAACCTGAAAGCTTGAATTTGGTGAGCCAAACAAAGCAACTGTGAATCATTCAAAAGATAATTTCATCCTCTACAAAATAAAATCAACTTGTAACACAAGAAAATAATCACACTGACAGTTATCCGACGATTTCTGGATACGGCCGGAAATTGATTGAATTTTCATGGCGCACTGGGAGCATGCAATGTTATGTTTAAAGTTGCGTGCGTGCTTAAGTAACAGCGCCAGCCAGCGTCAGCCACCAACCCGGTTATTACCACGCAGTTAAGATCGGGTCCTCGCACTGTTATTCCCTAAGTAATACACTGTAATTAATAATTTTGTTCAGAACTAATTATTATAGTCCTACAATAACATATTCAGGCAGGATACAAAAAGTTTTACATTTCAATCGACAAGCAAGCATGGCAAGTTGACCCAGTAACTGGGGCGCTGTACTCCTTTTTTCGAAATTTTGACATTCTCGATCGAACTAGCTAGTACGACAGAGAATGTCAAAATTTCGAAAAAAGGAGTAGATCACCCCAGTTACTGGGTCTACATGGCAAGGGGGATCGAATTCTAAAAAAGGCAAATTTTGATGGACTCTAGTCTATTGTTCTAGTTTTTTTCTACTTCCAAAAATATTTCTTCTTAAAGTTCTTATCGTATCATGATTCAGTGTACCGACTTACGACAATTTGAATCATAACATTAGAAAGTATATTTCTATGGACTTATCAGTTATACCCTCATTGATTTACCCTCAGCATGCTCAGTCACTACAGCAGTACAGCAGTGTCATGAATGTAGGTCATCACATCCACACACACACCACAACCGCACACAGTCAATGATGCGCGCTTCAAAATGCATGATATTTTTTAATTCGTTTTTTTATTTTTATTAATAAAAACATTAAAATTTATACTTCACCACAAAACATTGACACTCACCGGAATAGATACTTCACGTAGATCAGAAAGATATCATGACTTCATGTATGGTTTCTTACATTATGCAAACAATTTATTAATTCACTTCTCTCGCCACAAAATCACACGACGAAATAGCAACCTTCCCTCTCTCCTACCCTTTGTGTTTCTTGTTATGCAAGCGGAACACCCAATTACGAATTTGATCGGTTTAGGAATTAAACTTGTGCAAGTCCAGTGTACATAATCTTTGTCCATTTGCCCAAACTTGTGTAAGAAATTGCCTTTTTATATAACAAGTTAGGGGTCGTTAATTCTTGCATAAATCAAAAGTATGGGCTTAATAGTTCTATTTATAAGCAGTGGCATAAGATTGCCAGGGGCCACACTTTTAGAACCATAAAAAAAAAGTTGAGGCAACCAATGGAGGCAATTCTATACATCGCAAAATCATCGCAACCTTGTGCTCAGCAGGGGTGCTTTATTTACATTCTTTACAAAGTGGCATCAAATTACTATAATTTACAGCACAAGCTCTTTCAAGTCCAATATTTATCAAGCATATATTTGCAATTTTCCCGAATTTTGAAAAGGAATATTAAATGATAATGTCATATTATATCATATTTTTGTTTCACTAGTGGAGCTTATCGGTTTATTGATGATGGATGATTTGATTTCAAGATTTTTTTTTTAACCAGAGCCTTGGCTTTAATTTGTCTTAAACCGAAGGAAGGGCTTTATTATTTTGAAAGTAACTGACATTTGTATCATTATTCTTCCACAGTGACGGTTATATTGTGAAACAACCCCTGTGTGATGTAACACTCAGCGGCTCATTTGCAAGTTTAATTCAATAAAGGCGGTGTAAATCAAAATTGCAAATTATACCCAAACGCGAAGGTGCCATTCATGTTCTACGGTGTCCGAAAGAGGACACCAGTCGTCGTTGTTTTAAGAATATTTATCAATACCCGGCCCAGCCACAAATGTAGCAAATTACAACTACAATAATTATAATACTTTAACTTTTTGGATGTTGAGGACAATAAAAAATGAGTTTCTACACCGAACTGATTTTATTTCTTCTACTTTAACTTAAACATTTTGTGGCCACGAGAGGGCTCACTATCAAACTTTACACCAGTAACTCATCATCACCCCGTCACCGACCGAGAGGATGTGTGAGAGTTGAAAGAGGCAGAATCCGCAGGGGAGGCAGCAGGCAGGGGGTAAATAACTCATAAAATAAATACTCTTACTTAGGTCTTTTAAGAGAGTAGGAGAACTGCCGGACTCATTTATTTAACAAGCAGGTGGACGGCAAGAGGACGACGATCCTTTGGTGCTCACCCACGATCCCCATTTGCAATAAATGGACAATTAAATTTTATTTTTTATTTAATATAAAAAGTTGAATTATCTGCTCTTAAGTTTTTGGGTGAGTATTGGGAAAACATTTTGTATCCTGTCACCACTTGTTCAGTTATTATTTTTACAGAATATCTCATTTGAGTTGAGTAAATTTAATGAACTATGTATGTTATTGTTGTTTCATTATAAACATGGATGGAGGATTATAATAAATGAAAACTGGTGGCACAGGCAGAAGTAGAAATATAATAGATTACAGAAACTTTTCTGGGTATTGATTGGTATTGATCGATTGGCGGTGGTAGGTAGGTTAATTCTGTCCCCCTGGAAATAACGCCGGTACGCCCCCCTGGAACTGTAAACAATTACAAACTTCTTCTGCAGAAAGCAGCGCCCTCTTTTGAAACATCCTCCTTCAGCCTTGTTAATTTCTGGGACAGAATCTCCCGCAGGCTGATTTCCCTGGGACATCGTCTTCGGCTAAATTTTACTAAAACTCTATAATTTAAGCCAGCAAAATTTGTATGGACAGTATGGTGCCCTCTTTATACGAAATAGCCATCATTATCACTGTCCCACTTATCAACCGACACATCGGATCCAATCTACCTCCAACTTGTTTTCCCTTATTTTTTTCATCACAGAGAATAAATTGTCCAAGTCCTATCCGGTGTGCCAGTGGCACAATAGGTATATCGTTCACTTTCTCATTTTTATTAATTCTTTTCCCAATTATTTCATTCCAATGTGTAGCATTTTTGTCTTGATCGTAAATCATGAAGTAAGCCACCATGAGCTACCAGGCATTATATACATACCGTTCTAGTGAGAAAGGCACTCTATGTTTTGAGGAGGGCGATAAGTTTACACTTCTTGACAGCGTTGATCCGTACTGGTGGCAAGTAACAGACGCAAGGGGCCAAGTCGGCTTTGTACCTGCTAATTATATCGAACAGCTCAGAGACAATGTGAGTACAAGTAAACACCAAATTTCCTGCCCCTAACCCCTATCTTTACTCCTGAATGACGTAAAAGTATAACTGTATGTTTAGTTTTATGCTGCCTTAGTGGAGATGTAGGCTTTACAACCTCATAACAATACTGCCTCATACTCTCAGACATATTTCTAGGAGAACCCCCCAGCCCTCCTGAGCTCCCCAGTATTTATGGGTATAGTATAAATAACCAAGTTATTTTTCCATTTTGCTTTCAATCATTCAGAAACAAGATGTGCTGGTTTCAATCGACAGAGCCATTGAATTCATCCACCTGTCGGCAACGCAGAAAGGAGGATCTCTCACTCATGAACAGCGGAACACATTACAGTATGTTATAATAGCTACATATAAAAGCTTGAAAAACTCTTTACCTGAAGTCGTTGTGCCAGTTTAAAAACAATGTATCTCCTAAAACAGCATGTGCGAGTTTGAAATTTCATGTGGATTTGACATTCATGTGAAAATAATCTTACATTTTTGTTGCTGTTTTCTCAGCAAGTAGACATTATTTGGCTGTAATCTTTGACCCAACCCTACCTTTAATGAGCTTTTAGTCAATACACTGATGTACGCACTGACCCCTTCTATGCTCAGTCTGTCAGCCTCTTATCTTTCATAATCATTCGATATCAATACCTTTTTATCCTGTTGGATTGAAAGCTATTGAAAATCCCTATCAGAATAAAGTGTCATACTTGTTGTACCATCACTCATCTGCTTATAATTTTGATATTTCTTTTCTTCCATCCTTGATTCGTGAAAATCAGAAAGTTAGTTGAGCACCGAGAGACAGTGTTTAAACAGCAACAAAACTCTTCCTCCGATAGTTCCACATCCAGCAAAAAGATCACACGCTCATCCTCCCGATCATCAGGAAAGCACAGAGCCGCCCCTCCCCCACCTATTCGTGCAGAAGACACGCCCAAATCACCAAACACTGTCGCTGCTGCTCGTTCACCAGTCACCCGAACGAATTCGCAAATCGCAGAAACTATTTCATCACCAGCGAAAGATGGAAATCCTGAACCCCAATCACCAAACACTGTCAGTGTCGCACGCTCACCAATCACAAAAACAAACTCGCAAGCTGCAAAAAATGTGTCGTCGCCAGCGAAGGATAGAAGTTCGATGAGTTTGGAGGAGAGATTGTCATCACCAGCCAAGGTTCAGTCACTGAGCACTGAGTCTGTGCCGAGCAAGCTTGGTGAAGAGCTGGTCGAGCTTGTACGAGTCCGCACAGGGCTGAGTTATGCCAAATCAATGAACGCTTTGAGTGCTGTGTTTTCTCACATCGTGGATTCAGTTCCTGCAGTCGGAGATACTATGGAGCAGATTATGCAGTCATTACAGGGGATGTCTGTAAGTTTGATGAGCTGTTTGTTTCTTTGTTGAAGTGTTTCTCTAATGGTTTGTTTTTATTTATTTAGGAGACTTACGCCTTTTGGCGACAGTTATTTTTTAAACTTTTATTCTCTCCTGGGTACCCCACTAATGTTTTACTTTGTTTTCTTAAATATCTTTAATTTGTGTACATGTGCTTGTAAATGTGTTTGCCCAAATAAATCGTATTATTATTATTATTATTATTACTATTTACTTTATGATTGCAAAAAAAAACGTTTTGAAAAGTTACTAAGTTTTATCTTTTTGGTCAATCATTTACTTTGAATGTAGAATTCCTCAGTCTCTAATGGCAGTCTATCTATAGAGGGCAGCAAAGATATGGAGCGGTTAATGGTGATCTTCTCTGAGCTTACAGACTGTAAGAATGACTCCCAGCAGAGAAGCTGGGCTCTTCACGAAGATGAAGCTGTCATCAGCGAATACCTGGAGGAGTTGTCTTCAATCCTGGTACTTTCTTAAAGACCTTATTTCTATTGCAGCGTCACTGCCCAAGTTTTTGCCAACCGATTGATTTGCAGTTAAAATCAATCTTAACTCTTGTGAAATCAGGTCCAGAGCAGTTAGATAGGGTCCATATCTGGGTTTTTGTTTGGGTTTGTTTTCCATTAAACACAAAAGAAACAATTTAAAGCCATTATACACTTTCGGAACAGAACAAAAAGTAAAAGATTTACAAATAACTTACAGTGTTTACAGAAGGTAATGGTAAAAGACTTCTCTTGAAATATTATTCCATGAAATGCTTTACTTTTTGAGAAAACATTAAAACAATTATCAATTCTCGACAATGGGAATTACGGATTTATAGTAAACACATGTCATGACACGACGAAACAAGGGTGGGTTTTTTTTCTCTGACTCCGATGACCGATTGAACCTAAATTTTCACAGGTTTGTTATTTTATATATAAGTTATGATACCCGAAGTGTGGGCCTTGGACAGTACTGTTAACCAAAAGTGTCCAACGGCTTTAAATGGGTTACAAATAAAACAGCCAGACAAAGTTTTAACTGAAACTGAGGATAAAAATGAAACCATCACAGAATCTCATTTCACCCTTCTGAGACTTTAGAGCATGCCCTCTTCATTTGAGGCTGTGTTAACAAAGAAGGCAAAGGACAGCTACAAGCACATCATAACGTATCCTTAAAGTGTATTGTTTTGATTCTGTATTTTATTTGTAGAGTGATGCAAACCCGGATGTCTGTAAGGCTGTTATCCAGAGAGACAACTATGAAGTTATTAACTCACTAATCTTGTACTATCAAATGGTAAGCACAGACTGATAGTAGTAGGATCAGCTAACATTAAAGGAACACGTTGCCTTGGATCGGTCGAGTTGGTCTTTGAAAAGCGTTTGTAACCGTTTTTTATAAAATGCATATGGGTAGAAAGATGTTGTAAAAGTAGAATACAATGATCCACACAAACATGCCTCGAAATTGCGTGGTTTTCCTTTTACCTCGTCGACTAACACGTCGGCCATTTATGGGGGTCAAATTTTTGACTCCCATAAATGGCCGACCGTGTTAGTTCTCACAGTAGAAGGAAAACCACGCAATTTCGAGGCAAACTTGTGTGGATCATTGTATTCTACTTTTAAAACATCTTTCCAACCATATGCATTATATACAAAACGGTTACAAACGCTTTTGTTTTGACCAACTCGTCCGATCCAAGGCAACGTGTTCCTTTAAGCTTGGGCGATATCACGATATTATCGAATATCGCGATATTAATTTGGAAACGATTTCGATATCGGATGGATTTGGTTTTAATCGGAATATTGATATATCGCGATAATCGCAATATATCGCAATATCGATTAAATATTGCGATGTATTTGCTAGCCGAGACATCTTGCACCCCATAGGTTTGGAGTATAACCAGAAGAATAGGTCATTAGAACACCTCTCTTATGCTATGACTGTCTCTTCTACAACTTTCACTTGGAGTTTGAAGACTGATGATGTCAAATTTCATTAATCGCGATTATATCGAATATCGCGATATATTGTCGGCGATATATCGTGAATAAAATCAATATCGCCCAAGCTTAGCTAACATTATACAAATAATGACTGCTTCGAGTGCTATGGTTATGACTCCCAAGGTGATCCCCGGAGCGTTCTATTTTACTGAGGCGAAGGCCGGGGGAAAAAGGAACGCTCCGGGGATCACAGATGGAGTCATAGTTTTAACCATTGCACGAGTAAAAGCAGTCAATGTTTGTTTTATAATACCCCAAACATTTCTAAATACTGCACTACTAAGTTACAAACCTGAATGCTACAATCCACGGACGACACGAATACAGATTGCGAAAAATTTTACTGTGCTGCATCTAGTGTCATGTAATCTGAAATGGTTACAGACTATTAATTTATCATCCTCGTACACGCAATGAACGTCTGGGTACTGCACGCCGTGTGATAGTCTTCGGACTAGTGCTCGGCAAACCGATGCACTATCACATGGCCGTCGTCTAGCAAAACTAAGAGATATCATGTGACGCGCTCTAAACCAACGAAAAGGCATAATATTGGTGAGGGGGGTTGTAATAAAGGATATACATACCAATATCACCTTAGAAAGGTTTAAAGGCATTGTACACTATTTGTAGTTACTCAGAACAATTGTTAGCATAACAACTTTCTTGGTAATGAGCAATGGACAGCTGTTGATAGTATAGAACATTGTGAGAAACAGCTCCCTTTGAAGTATACATCGTTTTTGAGAAAGAAGTAATTTCTCACTCAATACTAAAAGACTTCACGCCTAAAGCCTTCTTTAGGCATCTGAAAGGCATCTGAAAGACGGGTGTTTTTCTTTCTATTATTTTCTTACAACTGTGATTACCAATTAAGTCAAAATTTTCACAGATTTGTTATTTTGTGCATATGTTGGGGTACATCAAATGAGAATACTGGCCTTTGACAATTACCAATAGTGTCCAGTGCCTTGAAGGTTGTCTTGTGACATGTTATTTACAGCCATGCCTCTTTCTTACAGGAGATGCGTACCTCACTCCGTCTCCTCCTACTCAAGGTCTTTGGAGTACTCTGCGGTCTTGAGGCTGTGATTGCGTCTCAGCTTCTCTATTCAGTGCTCCTGGTGGAGATTGCTAGAGATATGCAGACTGATGCACAGTGTATACAGAAAGTTTGCTTCTCTGCGCTTGTCGCAACCATGTTACTGTCCAGCGGCCAGCCTCTAATGTACACACACTATGGTGAGTACAATGCTTTTCCATTTGTTCTCATGAGATTGAATAGTCCAAATTTCGCCTACTGAGTCTATATTTGTATATTGGTGTCCCCCAAAAAGGAGTAATGGGTTTTTTTGTAAAGAGGCTAAGGCTGCCGGTGTCTAAAGCTACAGCTTTGGCTTGATTTCTGCGTCATCACCCGTTGGAGTACAAAGACATAGGAACATCCACAGTGTCCCTATACAACAACGTATCAAATTCAGAGAAGCTCACTACACAGTTGCCATCCTACATTTATCTGGCCTACTACAGCTGCAACCACCACGCAGACAGCCTAGATCATATACATCTTCTCTCCTCAGTTTATTGTGCCCAGAACCCATGCTGTGTCATTTGCAGATCGCTTATTCCTCTGCTATAGATAAAAAGAACACTCTAGACTTCTATATCACATCATGGATGCTAACACTATTCAAATTTTTAAGAAACTGCTCGAATGTTTTTTTTCAACAAGTGTACTTTATGTATTTGTCTTAAATGCCTTTGAACAATTTTTTTGTTGGCGCTATATAAATGTTTTCTGATTGATTGATTGATCGATCGCTCGATCGAATGATCGATCGATTGATCGATTGATTGATTATTGATTGATTGATCTATTGATCGATCAATGGATCGTAGCAACAGTCGTACCCAAAGGTGTTTACATGTATGATTGATTGATTAAATGGAAATAAAGTATTGATTGATTAATTGATTGATTAGACAAAGCAAATGTATTTGTCAATCACTATTATCTGTTTAACAGCTTCTGTCAAATTAAGCCCAGTTCACATTTTCGTCTGTGTTTGTAACAATTACAGATCAGTTGAATGAAGACTTTGTCCGTTTCTTGTTGAATAACATTGAGGATCCACCCCCTGAGGACGAGTCTGAGCAGCTACCAGATCTATTTGTCAACCTTGTTCTCGCTTTTAATCTTCATTTTACAGGTAATTGTTCAATCTTCTAAATCTGTCTAAATGAATTTAACACATTTTCTCCCTCCCAAGTTCTCTTGAAAAAAAACAAAAAAGTAAAGCTAAGATAGAATGGCTAGATAGCTCAGTTGGTAGAGCACTGGCACAAATTTTCAGAGATCACAGGTTCAAATGCACTTGAGTACATGTTTGGCTCGATAGAAATGAAGCAATCACCAAAGGGAAAAATAAACAGTCTAAACTGTGTTCAAATGTTTAGCTTTGTATACATGTATGTGGTGATGTACAGCGTCTGTAAACCTCCTGTCGTCGATTTTACAAAGAGTTAGGACTCGTCTTATCTCGAGTTAGGCGAGTAACTCTTCCTAACTTAGGATTAATCTTAAGGTCTGCATGCTACAGTGCAGGGTTGGGACTCATCCTAAGTCCTAAGATTAGTCTTAAGTCAGGAAGAGTTTTGTGAAATCGACGGCTGGATTGCAACCCATTTGGGAGTTTCCTGGTCTAGAGTAAGGGAGGACCCAGACCAGCATGTTACTTTTCAGGAATGTTCACATTTCTCAACTCTTATCACTGTACAAGTTCATTGTCAGTTTACAAATCTGAAAGTACACCCGATTTTCATCTGCCATCTTTAAAAGTTAATGAACTTTTTTTTGCTTCAGTGTTCATTGATTCCTTTTCTATTTTACTTATTAGTTATAATCTTTTTTTGTCGCAGAGCCCTCAGAAAATCTGGTAATGCGAGTCTTGGGCAAAAGGAAAACATCCAAAACATTCAGCGAGAAAATAATGGTCCTGTTTAACAGAGAAGGTAATAATGAAGTCTGCATTTTCACAAGTGCTTTAAGATTCTGTGTTTGATAATACATGTAAGTCTTACCGCAATGGGAGACTTTCGGGACACTTGGTGGCAGCAGACTTACCTGGTAAATCCGTTGTACTAGGAAGTGCGCACATGCTCAGAACTACAGAGAACAATGGTATCTATTTCAGCCATAGAATTATATATAAGAACTAGAGGGCGCACTGGCCTATATACGCGCCCCGGCATGCGCGCAGGCGGCCATTTTCTAAGTTGACAAAACAGCCATCTCACAGCGTGTGTTTGTGCGGCCATTTTGTAAGTTGAACAAACGGCATCGCGTGAGCGTTCAATAAAAAAACCTCAAATGTATATTTCATATCCAACGCGCGTACAGAATGGCGCGCTTGTCATCATGCGGTCCCGTCGCGTTTGTGCAAGCAGCATCACCAGTGCGCCCTCTAGTTCTTATATATAACTCTGGCCTTTTCGTAGCAATGTTGAAACAAGCTGGCCCCTTTTCATGGACCTGGGGCCAATTTCTTAGAGCTGCTTAAGCACAAAATTTGCTTGAGCACCAAATGAGCTCGCTTATTTTTCACATGTTACTGGCAAAAATATCATGCCATATACATTGCTTGTGACTGGTATTTAGCTGTTGTTTACTTAATTAGCATAACAATTGAGTGGAGTCTTGGCTGGTAATCTGATTTTACTAAGCAACTATGAAATTGGGCCCTGCTTCTAAAGGATTTGATACCTTTTGTTGGGGCCAAGTTTTTGGCCATGACATGAATCTATATCCACTGTGAATTAACTTACTGTGAATAAAGATGTATGTAATATCATTAACCTGAAGTTTCAGCTTCAGAGCAAGTTTCAGAGAAAAAAAAAAAAATTACAGAGCAATTTTTTCGGGAGAGTGGCGTAAATCCGTTGAATCATTTCTCAAAAACCATACCTAAACCGTGTAAGCTTAATGTAAATCTGTGTACATTGTGTTTTTTTGTCAAACAAAAAGTACCCAAACCCTTTAAGACACTGTTCACTATTGGTAACTGTCAAAGACCAGTCTTCTCACTTGGTGTATCTCAACATTTGCATAAAATAACAAACCTGTGAAATTTGAGATCAATCGGCCGTTGAAGTTGCGTGATAGGATAATGAAAGGAAAAACACCCTTGTCACACAAAGTTGTGTGCTTTTTCAAATGCTTGATTTCGATACCTCAATTCTAAATCGGAGGTTTTGAAATCAAATTTGTGGAAAATTACTTCTTTCTCAAAAACTATGTTACTTCAGAAGGAGCCGTTTCTCACAATGTTTTATACTATCAACAGCTCCCCATTAAAACAAGTAAGGTTTTATGCTAATAATTATTTTGAGTAATTACCAATAGTGTCCACTGCCTTTAAGCAACTTTGGCCATGGTTAGAAGCACCAACAAGATGCCTGAAATTGTTGATACATTTTTTTTTTTAAATTCTTTCCCCAGTTGATCCAGTGAGAATGTTTGAGCACGAACCCAAACCTCCCAACTCGTTACTCAAGTTCCTGTGTGATATCTTCGCCAATGCGGACACATCTTCGCTATTTTACACCAACGATATGAATGTTCTAATTGATATCATAATCAGACAGCTGACGGATCGTTGTCCTGGTGATAAGGTAATGAGCGAGTTGGACAAAAAGAAATTGTCAAAATTCTGACATTTTGTATCATTTTGTTATCAGGCAGGATGTTCTTCCTTCTGAAGTTTGATTCCTGGTTTGTTTTGCCCTTTGGACAAATCTGACAAATTGTGATTAAATAGCCTCCAAACTATATTAGAGACTGCACCATATGAACATGTTGGAACGCTACTACCGGTATTATTTTCAAAAACCAAGTACCATATTGTGTATTTTTAACTTAAGTTTTTCGTACATTTATATATGTTTTCTTAAGTATTACTGATTTCTTCAAACAGGGTATGTTTTGGGTCTAAACATTTTGTCATGAGTACTTCTTTCAGGTCTTAAATTTACCATGAACATAATTTTCTGTGAACATTACTTTGAAAATTGAAACTGTGGGAGATAGTTGAAATACTACAAATGTTCTTCACTATATTGTTATTTTGTTAACTCTTTTTAGCAAAGGACGGAGTATCTAGGTGTGATTCACAGCATTCTTAGAATGCCAGTCTACTGGGAGCAAAAACATCGGCTAGCCGACCTTCGCCGTGTCATCGAGAAGATTGCCAAGGAGGAAGAACCAGAGAGTAAGCCAGATAAAGAAGTACTCATGCAGATCCGTAAAGAGTGTCAACTCAACTTCACTATCACATTCTGAGAACATATTTGATCAATAGTTGTGTCTGCTTATCATCATATTAAATTATTTTGGGGTTGAGCAAAGAGAGTAAAGGCCCGGTTACAAAGGCCCCGATAACGAGAATAAAAACAAGAACGTTAAAAATGCACGCCCTCGATGGGTTATTCAACCAATAGAATGCGTTCTTTTTGCGTTGTTATCGTTATCATTTTCGTTATCGCTCATGTGAGACTGGGCCTTAAGCCAGATAAAGATATACTCATGCAGATCCGTAGAGTGTCAACTCAACTTCACCATAACATTCTGAAAACATGACTGGTTTGTGTGAACTATTATGTCTGCTTGTCGTCATATTAAATTATTTAAGGGGTTGACTAGACAGGATTTGAACCTGCGACCTCCGGATTAATTGCCGGCGCTCTACCAACTCAGATATGTGTATCTAGCCATAATGTTGGTGGTCTCCCTATTTTGTCAATATCTTTGTTCAGGGGTGTCACTCAAAATGTTGATATAAAAAATATCATGTCAAACAAAATTACAGGAAGGAAGGCACAAGGGTGATTCCAAAAGGGTAGTCCAAACTACTGTATAAAACCATAACAGGTGTAAAATAAAAACATAAATATTCAGTAGTTCACCAATATTTTAACATGAATTACAGCATTTGATAGTATTTAGCAACATTTTTGCTGTTATTTATTAATATTGGTTTTTGAAAACTTATTTGACTAGTATTATAGGGTGCTGTTTGAAACTCGGCGAATAATGTGCAGTGAGTTTGCAAATATGCAAGACTAAAGATGCATGTAAGTTTTGAATTGACTGTATTTTGTTAGATAGTTTAATTATTACAAACCATGCAATAGTGCAGAAGGGAGCCCCCCCCCCCCCCCCCTCCTCGCATCCAAGTGTAAAATGGTTGCCAATCAAACTCCTGTGTGCAAACAGAGGAGTACTTCCATTGATGCTCCTATGTTCCAAATTTGTCAAAGAACTCCGCTGGCTAAAAAATTAAACAGACAATCTTGTGTGGTAGCATTTGTTTGTGTGGGTTACACCATTTGGGAGTCAATGTCCCCATATGTTATACAGTAAAGTGCATTTACCTGCTTACTATTGCGTTTATGTGGAATTTGACTCTTGAAATGGGCAGCGTGATTAACAGTAGCCAGGTGTGATAACAGTGAACAGGGGCAGTACAGTTTGACTTCTTAAAATGTAGGTGCCCTTTTCTAAGTTAAAAAAACCTGTTAATTATCCCAATACAAAGATTCTGGATAAACTTCATTAGAATGCCCTTTTTGCCGTGGGTTATTTCACCAAACTATATTTGGAAGAATTTTATGAACAACAGCTTCAATATCTTATGTTTATTTCATTGTTGCTTTATTTATTCTTATACCATTGCATCTAACCGATAAAATATAGTATATATACTTAGAAACTTATTATGACAATGTTGCTAGTTTATGTAATTACTTAATTAATCGCAAAACCATAGTTAATGGCCTGACGTTTCGACCCTAGCAGAGTCTTTCTCGAAGGCTAAATTACTTAATTAATCACTCAAATTGTGTACAATACTGACTCAAAAGAAGCCCAGCGAAGTCTCTATCTTTGTTTAAACTAAAAACCTCTATACTAATTCAATTCCCCATGTTTCGATCAAGATTTTTTTTAAAGTAAAAACACCATTACCAAAACAGTACACCGACAAATTAGAAACAAATTTTAAGATACAAGAAACTTTAAAGAGAAAAAATGTAAAACAACATTAGTGTTGTTAATGTTGTAACTTGTGTTCTCTTGTTGTCCAGTTTCACTCTAAAAACTTCTTGGCCAGACTTGACCTGGATCTGTGTCCAATGGAGCCTCGGCCATATATGGGTTAAACTGACCCAGAAATGGGACAAACTGGCCCAGAATCTACAGTTAAAATCCCATTTATTCCCATGTGACCCATAATCCTGTTCAAATCTGACCCAGAAGTTATTAGAGTGTATCGACAACGCTTAGAACATTATTTTTTGTTTTACCCACAAACACCGATGTGTTAGCACTGTATACTCGGTACTTTCCCCAGGCATTTTACCCGTGTGGGAGCAAAACTCCCAACCTTTGCCATTCTAGAGCAGTGTCTTCCTAAAAATTAGTATTCTGTATCCCCAATGCTAACTTCTATCTATTAAAAATGCTTAGATTGTGCCGTCTGTCTGAGAATGATGACGTATTAACACACCAGAGGAAATCAAAGGCAACTTATTGAAATTCATGTCTATAAGACAAAATACTTACACAGTTAATTTTTTATACAAGTCCTAGTCTACAGTTAGACAATGTTAGCATTAGTGCTATCAAAGTGTTCCTTTTGCTTGTAATTGAATAAGTTGTCTGAAAGGTAGGGTCCGGTAGGGTCATAGATTTGTTTGTTACTGAATGTTGACTTATTGTGGCAAACCTCTTAAGAAAGATACAAAAAAAGTCATATGTGAAAGTTTCATCTGAATGAAAATCTACTCTGCGGTAGTAGACTATAGAAAGACAGTTCTCTGAAGAACAAAATCTACCTGGCAAAGTAACACACACATGGTGTTACCCGCAAACCAAACATGTAGACCTTTCTCTGTAAAACACTCAATCGTATTAAAGCCATTGGACCCTTTCGGTACAGAAAAATAAATAAAAGTTCACAGATTTACAAATAACTTACAGGGTTTACAGAAGGTAGTGGTGAAAGACTTTTCTTGAAATATTATTCCATGAAATGCTTTACTTTTTGAGAAAACAGTAAAACAATATCAATTCTCGATAGCGAGAATTACGGATTTATTTTAAACACATGTCATGACATGGCGAAACGCGGATACAAGGATGGGTTTTTCCGTTATTTTCTCCCGACTCCGATGACCGATTGAGCCTAGATTTTCACAGGTTTGTTGTTTGATATAGAAGTTGTGATACACGAAGTGTGGGCCTTGGACAATACTGAATACCGAAAGGGTCCAATGGCTTTAACAGATGTTTTAACCAAATTCACGATTTCTGCAAACTTTCAATTAAATAAAATACCCCCCATAACTTTGTTTTGTTTTCAATAAAATCAACACAATAGTTGAATATTTTTGGAACAAAGTTACAAACAGTAGTGATCTGTTTTTGATTTGCATTTCTGGCTTTCCATAATTTTCCAACCTGGGTTGTCAAGAACTCGGGCTGTGATGTGGTAAAAGACTAAGGTCTATACCAAAAGGCCTGTTTTGATATTTTCACAAACTAGGCGATAGCCTCGGGAACTAACCGCATCTCTGGCCGCACATACGCGCACAGATACTAAACTCGTTGAAATCTGAGAATGAATCGTTTCTCAGATTAAAATGTTTTGAGGTGAAAAATTGTCCAACCGTGTTACTTTCGCAGGGGAATCGTTTTTTCAAACTAGTTCATACTATCAATAGCTGCAGTGCATCTCACCAAATAAGTTTTTATGGTCGCTAATTTTTGGAATCTAATACCAATCTCTGACCCTACCTTTAATTACCATTATATTAACTGTATATTAACTTTAATGATGTACACAAATGTAACTTTATGGCAACATTGAAATAAATGTGTTGAAATGAATGAAAAAAATGCCTTGAGCCGTGTTCCAATTGGAATTTTTATTTGTTCACGGTGACTTTTCTGTCGAATGACAATTCCAATGGGGACGCATGGTAAACTGACCTCGACCATAATGTAAAACTAACGGGCCAAAAGAGGTCGCAGAAGACCTCCACGCAGCCCTGATAACTTAACAGGGCCGCTAAAAAGTCCAATAGGAACAGTTCCGCTGTAAACCTACCGCGACCATGCTGTAAAATGCTATGCCAATGTCGCAGAATTTAAGTCCAGGTGGAAATACATGGTAGAATTATACCAAAGCCAGTCAACTTTTCGCGTGGCAGCGGAAGCAAAAAGGGATGGCCACACGGCTTTAGGCACTGAACACATCTCTTCATACTGAAGATATAGCTAGACAATCTGTCATTATATTTACGATTTTAACAGTATTATTTTCAAACTAATTGTCATAAACTAGACGATTGAAATAAATGTGCTATTGCCCCCAGCTAATCTTATATAAACCTACCCTCTTTTAAAATACGTCAAATATCTTTTTTTCATAAACATAAAACAGTCTGCTGTTTTTCTTCTAAGTTAAGTAATTCTTTGTATCTACAATAAAATTTGTAAGAAATCTGCATTATTTATCAGAAAATAATTAAACTTTGTAACTATTAACGATACTTTCAGGACTCATGGTAGTTTGATTGAAGTGTACAAGAAGTTTTAAGGTACTTGACACCTTTAATTGTATTGCTGTTTTTTAATTTCTTAGGTTTGTTAATGATTAATTACTTAGATTAGTTCTTTTTAGCCTTTGTTTTTTTTTTCTTAAATTGTATCTATGTGAAGCGCCTTGAGCATCTTTTAAGCAGACTTTGGCGCTATATAAGTTTTCGTTATTATTAAGTAATCGTCAAAGACCAGTATTCTCACTTGGTGTATCCCAATATTTTTATGCATAAAATAAAAAATCTGTGAACATTTGGACTGAATTGGTCATCGAAGTTGCAAGAGAATAATGAAAGAAAAACACTTTCGTTGAACAAGATTAAGTGTGCTCTCAGATGCCTAATAAAAGGCTTCAGGCCTGAAGTCTTGTAATATTGGAGTGAGAAATTACCTCTCTCTCTAAAACTACGTTACTTTAGAGGTAGCTGTTTCTCACCATCTTTTATACTATCACCAGCTCTCCATCGCTCATTACCAAGTAACATTTTCTGGTAACAATTATTTTGAGTATTAACCAATAGTGCCTTTAGATGTGGTTTTGGTGGGAACGATTTCCTCCTCAAGGTCATACTGAAGGTCTGTTCTTTTTTTCTATCCGTTGACGAGAGACGAGAACATGGAATTTGGGTTGCTAAGAAGTGCCTTAGGACTGTCCCACTCCTCAAGCTTACCTGCACTCAAAACTACGATGGTATCGTAATTAAGAATGGTAGACACACGGTGCTGTGAAGTAAAACAACATAAAGAAATGAATACATAAATAAATAAGAAAATGAAAATTAGAATTAGCTGTTGCAAAATGCTAACCAACCAAAAGGACCTACGGTAAAAATAACAAAATAGTTCATGGCCTGACGTTTCGACCCTAGAAGAGTCTTTCTAGAAGGTTAAAATAAATAAAAACATTAAAAAAATATAAAAAATAAAAAGTTAACTTAGCAGTTTAGAATTAAAAACACAAATCAATCAAGCCTAATCTTGACTTTTGTTTTTTCTTGCGCTATTTTAAAAAATAGTTTTATTTTTCATGTTTATATGTGTACAAATATACACATATTGACTGGCAACGAGGTAACTAGTATACGTCTATTCCCACGAGGGACTTTGAGTGACCAGGGAAATAGGCCCCTCTTCTGGTCACTCACAGGCCCGAGGGGTAATAGACGTACACTAGTTACCAAATTATGCCAGTCAATATGTGTTTTATAACACAGCTCGGTCTTAGTCAAATAAGAACAGACTGTTGCCCGCTCTGGTACTATTCCTGCAAAACACTCACGCGCGATCACTAGCCTATATTAGTTCATCCCACGTGACCGTGTTTCAGCCAACCAGAATACAGAACAAGCAAGAGGTGTGTTATAATGTTACTTAGTGCCTTTCGAATAAAATAATTCCCATGTTGAATTCCCGCCATTTTCATGCAATGATAACTCAATGGTGTCAGAAGTTATAAGATGTGTAAATTTGGTTATTTATTTATTTATTTATTTAATTTCTCGCGTAGATAAAAAGTACAAAAAGGCAAACAGTAAACACATTTTAGATACTGCACCGAGCAATAAAAAATACGGGAAGGAAAAAGAAACAGCCGGAGCCCGGAGGATTGCCTAAAAGAAACAAAGTTCCTGTCTAGAGGCTCTCCTCTCTAGCTGGTCCTAAAGAGAACAACTAGATATTGAAATTTAAAAATATATAAATATATAAATATACAAACAGCAATGCAAAAGACTTCAAATGAGCAAAATAAATGTTTGAATTTTTGCAGTTAACCTAGCCTTCCATAAGTATTGGTATTTGTTATTTTAATGGAACAAAGACAGCACAGATGCCAATATCTCAAATATTTCTCAGGGATTCCATTTTTGATTAAAACTTTTAAGATCTTGCCAGCATTCATATGTAGATAAGTATAACTTACAGCAATGGTGAGAACCGTTTTGTTGGCAAAAGCAGTGAAAAGCACGTCCTGAAGAATGGCGTCCTACAAAGAACGATAGATAGATTATAAGATAGTTAGATAAAATGATTATTCACAATAGTCATGACAGCATAAAAACTGAATTGCAACTATGATTAAAAGTTATAAGTACATCATTAAAAGGACATCACGATAAAGAAAACGCTAGTGAAAAGGGGCGAAAAAAGCAAATACACACTTTCCAAGGAAAATACACAAACCAGCACACTCACAATCTCACATAATCAGACAACATGCTAGCTCTCTGCAACACTCACAAAACCAATACATCCAAACCCAATAGGGCCTTTAAAAAAGTAAATAATTAATGAACAAAATTAATACTGGCTACATAAAAGCATCAAGGCAAGTGTCATATAATGAAACCGCATGTGGCCAAAGAAAATTTATAACCTAAGTCAATGTGACTGATGTAAATCTAATGGTTTCCCTATAAGTTCAACCGGGGAGTTGTTTTCTCACCATATCCTTGTCAATGGAGGCAGTTGCTTCATCCAAGATGAGAATCCGAGATTTCCTGAGGAATGCACGAGCTACGCAGAATAACTGCCGCTGCCCAACGCTGAAGTTCTCACCTCCCTCTGTCACGATAGACTCTGAATAGAATTTAAAAAACATTAATAATAATATAAATAGTTAGATTTATCGACAGCCTCATGCTGTAAACTAAAACTTTGCAACTTTAACAAAAAAAATAAAAAGTAAATAAGACTAATTTTTTTAAAATGACATATACAGCCTAAGCCTATATAAATAGAACATAATTGCCATATGTTACAATGTACATACCGGTACATGTTTTAAGTTCTGCTTGTGACACTCCACAAATACCAATCCAACAGTTTTAAAACATGACAACAGTTCAAATAATTGTTAAACTGGATTACAGTTTGAACTTCAAGGTCGTATTCTACTGCTAGTACTTGGTCTAACTTAGCCCCTAGTATTACCTTATATTAACATTGGGTCATCGGGTGATATGGACGATGACAAATACATTTTAAGAAATAAGAAAAGACAATGAAGAAAGAAAAGACAATGAAGAAAGAAAAAAAATCAAAAAACAGTGGACATCCGAGTTTTACTCATTTCTCAAAAAATAATAATATTATATTACTTCAAGCAAATGTTTCAAGCCATTGGACACTTTTGTAACAGAAAAAAAAAGTTCACAGATTTACAAACAACTTACAGGGTTTACAGAAGGTAATTGTGAAAGACTTCTCTTGAAATATTATTCCATGAAATGCTTTCCTTTTTGAGAAAACATTAAAACTATCAATTCTCGATATCGAAAATTACGGATCTATGTTAAACACATATCATGACACTGCGAAACGTGCGGAAACAAGGGTGGGTTTTCCCGTTATTTTCTCCCGACTCCGATGACCGATTGAGCCAAAATTTTCACAGGTTTGTTATTTCGTATATAAGTTGTGATACACGAAGTGTGGGCCTTTGGACAACACTATTTACCGAAAGTGTCCAATGGCTTTAAAGGAAAGTTTTCCACAATGACCTTTAGCAATGTGCGCACTCTCTCCCCTGATGCAATAATAGCATCAAGGCCTAAGTACACTATTTTGTGAAAAGCAAAAAGCAGAATCAAAACATTGAAACATTATCTGTTTTACCTAATCCATTAGGTAGGTTGGAAAGTGTGTTCTTAAGTTGAGCAATGCCAATCGCCTCCCATATGTCCTCATCGCTGCATTTATCAAATGGATCTAAATTGAAGCTAAAAATATAGACGGAGAGAGTACAAACATGGTTTTAGAACAAAGGTGTTTTTTTACACAAAGCCAGTAAATGGCCTGAAGCTATTGACATACTATTTTTTAAAGCCTGTCCAATCACTGTATCAAAATAAATCAGTGCAAAATATTGTTAAAGTTTGGACGTTTCGGACCTAGCAGAGAGTCTTTCACTCTTTTATTTTTGTATAGCCTTGAAAAGTCAGGCCATGAACTATTACACCACAGGTCATTTTAGTTGATAATCAGTTTGCAACAATCAATTCTATCAGATTTTTGTCCACATATATTTTTATATGGAGCTGGTCTGCTATTGTAATTGCCTGCAAAGGATGATTAAAGTTTTTTGAATTGAATTGAATTGAATTGGAATAATCTTGCATAAAGCAAAAATGCAAAAAGAAACTACAGCGGTGGGGGAGTACCCTCATGACCCATTAATCAATCGGGTGCCAATGTACATTATTATCGCCATGTTACCGTATGGTTCCCGTGAAGAGAGTTGGATCCTGAGGGACAATGGAGATCCTTTGTCTCAATACAGCAAGAGGCACGTGATCAATATTCACTCCATCAATGTATAAAGCCCCTGAAACAAAAGAAACAATGGCACTGTTTAGGAAACAAAACAGAAACAGTAAGCCTACATGATTAGAATCACAAAAAAATAAAACACTTTGAAAGCCACAAGACACAAGTTACGCCCGGTTCATCCTTCGAAAACAGGGCCGGCTGTGACGTCAAGAAATCGCAGGAAGTATGAACCCCGCTTTAGCGCCATTAACCAATTGTACAATGATTTGCTCAGGCACAACTTAAAACATAAAAACTAGAATTACTTAGACTGTAGAGAAAATGCTATGTAAATGGTTTTGGGCAAACTTTTGCATAGTTATCATATAAGAGTAGTGAACAACCACACACAATTCTGAATGAAAGTGTATGGCACAATTGGTACCAGGGTTTGCTCATCTGGAGATTGCTATACAAAAGCTTGCCCCGAACCATTTGACATAGCAACTGTCACTATAATCTAAGGAATTCAAAGTTAAGAGGTACCTGGTACCTGGCAAGTCATTGTACCAGAAAGTATACAAATACTAACTTATTGGGCCTTCGTAAAGTTTTCAAATAATTGTACACTTTTCTACATGTAAGTTCGCGTCCAATCTAAAAAAATATATATATAAATACTTACAATAAATTCAGAACAAGAGCTGATCAAACTTTGTATTATTTAATTGTCTTTTGATAAACTGACAGTACAGTTTATTACAGTTTCGGCTAGTCTCTGTGGGTCAAACTAATTGTTCATATTATCAAACGGCAATAGGAAGACCCTCAAATCAGGGCCAGATATAACTCTAGCACGTTAATGAATGTTTTTGGCACAATGGTACCAGGGTTTACTCTTCTGGAGGTGACTACACAAAAGCTTGCTCCTAACCACAATAATCCGGAGGTTGCAGGTTTGAATCCCGCTCTATAGTCATAATAATAATATGAACACCTCTAATGCGCCGGTATCCACCACAAGTGATGCTCATGGCGCAAGGAAGAAACACAAAATTAATGAAAAGCAGCTGTGAAAAAGTGGGTTTTGAGGGCCTCTTTGAACTTATGAATAGAGGACTTGTTACGGATATTAAGAGGCAGATTATTCCAAAGTAAAGGACCAGCATGAGAAAAGGCCCTGTCACCCCAATTGTTGTGGGTTTGGGGAACAACCAGTAATGACGAAGTTGATGATCTAAGACATCTGGAAGGATTGTAACGAGTAATTAATTGACAATTATACTGAGGAGCAGAACCATGTAAAGAATGAAAAACAAGCAGAAGTAATTTGTATTGAATGCGATATTGAACAGGGAGCCAGTAAAGAGCATTCAAAACCGGAGTGATATGGGTTCTCCTGGAGGACAAAGTGACCAGCCGAGCTGCAGTGTTTTGCAGTCGTTGCAAATGAGAGATTTGATTCTGTTGTAGAAGATGTTTGCTTTGTTCAACCCACAAAGAATTGACGACATTGTTTACAGTGACTCTATTCTTACCATCAGTTCTGTCAATCAGTCTGAAGAATGCCAGCATTAGGGAGGATTTACCGCTACCGGTTCGCCCACAGATACCAACCTAAAGAGAAGATGACAATAACAAGGCAATTGCAATTTCATTCAATTTAATATAAACACCATGTTAAAAGACATGCAAATCGTTTTCCAGTGCACACCTTACAATAAAAAAAACAAGATAAATATGTTAAATAGAATAGAAGAACTATAAAAAGATAAACGGGACAAATACACAGTGACATACATAATTACAACCATCTTATAAAATACCAACAAATTAAAAACCACCGAAGAAAAGGACCACCGAAGTACGAAGGAGGCCTACACAAATTGTCGGGGATGCCAGCAAACCAGGAAAAACAGAAAAAGAACAAAAAGCATGGGATTATCTCTTTAATTTAGAGGTAAATAGGTGGCAAGCAGTAAGCAAATAGTTGGGAAATATTGTTTCCAATCTTCTATTTGGTGTTGAATCGATTGAATCATTTTTAAAAAGCTTTTATTTCAATGTGCACATTTTTTTTTAAAGCGATAGGGTCGACTGACTATTAAAACAATTGTGATGAATAAACTCAATTCAGACACACATTTAAAAACTTGCAGATATTAGGAGTCAACAAAACACAAGTAAGTAACAACAAGCAGTATAACAATTAAACCACCCAGGAGCTGGTGGAAAGCCAAACAAAGTAGTCTTAAAGGCAGTGGACACTATTGGTAATTACCCAAACTAATTATAAGCATAAAACCTTACTTGGTAATGAGTAATGGGGAGAGGTTGATAGTATTAAACATTGTGAGAAACAGCTCCCTCTGAAGTATGGTAGTTTTCGAGAAAGAACTTATTTTCCATGAATTTGATTTCGAGACCTCAGATTTAGAATTTTGAGGTCTCGAAATCAAGCATCTGAAAGCACACAACTTCTTGTGATAAGGGTGTTTTCTCTTTCATTATTATCTCGCAACTTCGAGGACCAACTGAACTCAAATTTTCACAGGTTTGTCGTTTTTATGTATATGTTGAGATACACCAAGTGAGAAGACTAGTCTTTGACAACTACCAATAGTGTCCAGTGTCTTTAAACTAAGAAACACATCAAAGGACAAACAAACATGGGAAATGATCAATACAATTAACACATAGCATTTGTAACAGAAAAATGTATATTCTTCTTTCCTCAAAACATTTATAGTACTTTACTCAATTTCCTAAATATTTTGTTTTTATAACTTAACATAATTGCCAGGAAATCCAATGATAAGCTTTTTAAAACTGGTTTTCTGGATTTCTTGACTGTTAGGTTTTTTACGCAAATATTCAATGTTTTCTTCACTTATTTCACGTGAATAAAAGTTTTTCCACAAAAATTAGTTCGTCATAATACATGTCAGCCCATTTTTTTATTAAATATTCTATATTATTATTATTATTATTATTAAGACGTTCTTAGCTCCTACCTTCTCTCCTCCCTTGATGCGAATATTTATATTCTGGAGAACCGGTTCCAGTTCCTTGGAATAACGCATCTCCAGATTATTGACGGTGATGTCACCCATAAATGGCCAATCATCAGGTGGTTGGAACACACCTATTCAAATTGTCACCAATAACAAACTGTTTAAAGGGACTAGACACTATTAGATTACTCAAAATAATTATTAGCATAAAACTTAAGGAGCAATGGAGAGCCGTTGAAAGTATAAAACATTGATAGAAATGGCTCCCTCTGAAGTAATGAGTTTTTGAGAAAACAGTTTGCTCCTCAGAAAAAGGACCCTGGTTTAGTCCACAAAGTGAAACTGAATTTACCTGCAGGCATGATTTTCGGTCCTTGGGGAAAAAAAATACGGAATATTTTATCAAGTTCAAGGGCTGACCTAAATGTACACATGCTGATGCCTCTGATGACTTTTCAGACTAATTAAATCACAACTTGTCTAATTTTCCCCAAGAGCTAAAAAGAAAAAAAAACAGGAAAAATCTAAAGTTGGAGGAATATCATGTCTGTTTCCCTGCTTTTGTACCCCGCTATTCAATTAAATTAAATTAAGTTCAATTCAATTGGATTCAATTCAATTCAATTTTATTTATTTTTTCATTACAATTAAGAAAGGTTTTGCGGTAGCACCATGTAATGATAATCTGAGAAAAGCTTTTTCTCCAGAAGACAATCCAGAGCATACTGATCAAAACGGTGAGTTGTAACCGATGGTTCTTTTCAGAACCACACCAACTCATTTTAGAGATGTTCATTACATAGTGTTACCCAAACCTCCTTAAATTTCGTATTTCCACCATGCAAAGTTTCAAATCCTACTTATTTCATTACAGTTTACAAGTAAAAAGTAAAATTTGTTTTCCCCTGTGTGCATTAAGCCCGGTTCATACTTCTTGCGAATGCGAAACGAATGTTGACGTCACAAATTCGCAAAGAAATTCGCACTGAGTTGAACCGTGTTCAACTCACTTGCGAATATCGCTGCGAAAGGAGGGTTGTGACGCAAAATTCACGTCAAATTCGCTTCGCATTCACATGAAGTATGAACCGGGCTTTAGAAGAAAAAAAAAGGGAAAAAAAGAAGAAAAAAAGGGGATACCTTCTTGTTTCTCTATTTCCAGATTGGCAAAATATTTGAGTCTCTCTATAGCATTCATCTGCATCTCAAGCTCAGCTGACTGGCTGACCGTCTGCATCAACAGCTGGGAGGACTGGGGAGAGAAAACAAGAAATGGTGTTTATATGTTTTTTTTCTCCAGAAGACGATCAGAGCATACTGATCGAAACGTCTAGTTAAAACCAACGGTTCTTTTCAGAACCACCCCAACTCATTAGAGATAGTCATTACATGGTGTTACCGCAAACCTTTCTATATATTTTTTTCCACCTTCAAAGTTTCAAATCCTACTTATATGTTTTATGTAGAGGATTTATATTTATGCAACTTTAAAAGTTTCTATGGGATTTGAGGCATTGTATGGTAAGGTATCAATTTATATTTGGTTTGCGGTCACACCATAATATGTCTCTACTTGCATGGTAGATTATGTTATTTGGAGAACTTGTCTTGCTATATATTCTATAATCTTCAAGTAGGCGCTAATCCTTCAATCAGATTTGCAGAATGGAGTGGTGGTAAAAACCTACATTGCACGGCTAATACCACTACGGCTTGTGTGTTCTATGGTCACGCGCCAAGTGTGCTTGAAGATAAATACGTTATCACACGCGCGCTCGTGGAAATACGGATAATATAGCGCATCTGCGTCCCATATCCATCTTGGCCTACGGCCTCGTTGGATATGGGACACAGAACACTACATTTTTCCGTATTCCACTCGCGCTTGTGTGATAACTTATATTATCACGAAGTAGGTTTTCGGACCTAAGGAGACCTCTCAATTCAAAAAAGAACCGTCCTGCTTATTAACTACTTACTGGGTGGAGGGTAGAAAATTGGCCAGGACTACTACTTTAGCTTTAGTGGATCGAGGGTATCATAGTGTGGAGTGAGTTCTTAATTGGTCTCAGTGTTTTGACTAGCTTGTTCTAGCCATCATCAGGAGACCGTCTAGAGTTTGTCCTCCTAAATCATATACTCACATAAAGAGACAAGGAGATGGACAGTCCAACCAAACTAATGTCGATACCACCAGAGAAGAATGTCGTTATGGCTGCAGTACCAGCCATTCCAACAATACCCGCTCCAATCACACCCTGTAAACAGTCATAAGAAAATAGAATGAACGGATTACAAACTGCTTATTACCAACCAAAAGGCCCTATGGTTATTGGTTATTGGTCTGACGTTTCGACTCAAGCGTTTCGACCCTTTGAGTAAAACCTCAAATTAAGGTGGGCTTGATTTTCATCAAGCTGTCAAGCATAATACTTGACTTTATTACTTGGCTAAGCGTGGACAAATGTTGCCTTAAGAATTTGGGTACGTTTTACGTTACACAAAACACAATGTCCACAGATTTACATTAAACTTATACGGTTTGAAGATGATGATGGTATAAAAAGCTTCCCTTAAAATATGACTTGCTGAGGTGCTGTAGTTTTTGAGAAATTAGTATTAATTTCTTGACTTGTTTTACTCGTTTCTCAAAAACTACAGCACCTCAGCACATAATATTTTAAGGGAAGATTTCTACCATAATTATCTTCAAATTTATTGTGCGAGTTTGAAATAAGTCTGTGGACATTGTGATTTGTTTCTTACAACAAAAAGTATCCAGACCCTTTTATAGCAGAAATTGGTTTGATCAAGTGAAGTTTCCTGGAGATGAACTAGTGGAAGAACCAGACCAGTTCTTAAATGCACTGGACACCATTGGTAATTGGCCATGTCATGGCCGAGCGGTTAAGAGCACCGGATTCAAGCTCTTGTATTTGATCAGCAGAGTGTAGGTTCGAATCCCGATCGTGACACTTGCTACATAAAATTGGGGAGGTAGTGCTTTCTGCTCTACTGGCCAGGCTTCGGACTGATGATACCCAAGCCTACATCCGTATGGACTGTTAAAGGGGTAACCCTGTTTCAGCCCTAGGAAAAATAATTGTAGCCCACACCTTGAAGTGGCCTTCAGGCCTTGTGTGTCTGGCGACTTGCATAAAAATAAATTTAAAAAAAATATTTTAAATGATTACTCAAAGTAATTGTTAGCATAAAAACTTACTTGGTAAAGAGCAATGGTCATAAAACTCCTTTTCTCTTACTTTCATATTGTTTGAGTAAGTTTTGTCAATTCAATTCACACTTGTTTCCATTCTGTCAAAACTTAACACATCATTACAGAATGCATAGTGTAATGGCGGACAGAGTAGTTAAAGGTTTTTACAATCAAAGAAAACGAAAAGTATGGAGGCCGATTTGATAAGCCGAAGCTTGTAGTAAATAGCCTGTGGTCAGACAGAGACAACAAGCAAACAGTGGATGTACGAATAGGAACAAAACAACTTACAAGCAACAAAGCACTGACTTAAGTAAAATGAAAATATGATGTATATAAATAAGTCATGATTTTGACCTAGCTATGTTATTTTAAATACGAACCAGTCTAAATTGAAGCCAGAAGTTAGACCCTTGTCTGAATAGACACGTCAGGGCACTGGTGTTGATTTTATCCATGGCGGCACCAGCAAAGCAAGCTTGCTTACTGGAGGAAATAAAACAGGGAGAAAACAAAACAAAAACAATCAGAAAAATATATCGTTAAAATGCAGGGAACAGATTGCAGTGGCAAACAAGTACAAAGCTTTACACAAAACAAACAGCTTATGTAAGAAGTTAATGTAAATTCAAAAGTGGCGCATTGCATCAAATGCTGATTGTCACATGCATTGCTTAAAAGTTTTTTTCAAGATGAATTCATTATTACACGCGCACTCAAATACGGACAAATATAGCAAGTCTGCATCCCATATCCAACTCAAAATAGATTCTACGTACTTGTAAGCTCGTATGGTGGACAGTCCAGAAAGTGTCTCCGAGAAGTGCGAGTACACGGGTGACATATTGATGCTCTCCAGACGTTTCAACTCACTGTGAATTGTGGAGAAAGAGTCAAACATGATATGAATCAGGGGACGTGACTTAAAATCCATTTGATCACATAATTATAATAATAATATCTATTATGGAAAAACGCTTCTAATGTAATAGACATCACAAAGCGCTTTACAATTAAACCAATAAAAATACAGCAAAATTTTGTGGAAACGGAAGAAACAATTGTTAATCAACAAGGGGTTGTATGTACAGATTGATGGGTCTATACCAAAAATAAAATAAAAAACGGAACATATAAGGACGGACTACTTACCAGCGATGTGATATGCTGTTAAAAAAAAATTCTGAACTATGAGAGCAAAGCAAGAAAGCTTGCGAGCGCAAAGCGTGAAAGCTTGCAAGCGTGAAAACTTGCGGGTGTGAAGCCTGCTTACATGCATTTGTCTTTGGTTTGGAAAGCCCCGCTCTGCAAACTTGGGTTTTCTATGCGGTATTATCTTAATTTTCTTATGAACTTGATCAACTAAGTTATACAAAAATGCAAACAAACAAATATATTACAACAATTTTTTAGGGGTGGTGGTTTAAAAAAAAAAAGGTTTTCTGCTTAAAAATGGTGAAATCACATCTCTGACTTACCGTGTTGTGGAAATGTAGTATACAGTGACAAACAGATAGAGTATCGTTATTGGTATGATGCCAATGATGAAGATCGGTGCATTAATTGCATTAATGAGCAGACCTATAACAGTGATCGATGCAAACTGTAACGTCTGTGCCAATGTGTAGCCGATAGTCTAAAAGAAAAATTGAATATAAAGTATATATTTAAAGTAAGATGGAACAAGAGAGAGATCTCAAATTAAAGGGAAAGCAAGTGTGAACAGACGTGTCTTCAGTTGCTGCTGAAAATAAAAAGGTTGTGTATTCAGGGTGCTTTGCTGTGAAAAACCCACTGTTCCCATAGCTGGCTATTCAAAACCAGGGATCAAGGAAATACTGACGGCCTTATTTTAATGTCTTACACCTGTTTTTAATGTCTGTCTATCTTTTTTGTTTGTCTGTTCATAAGCTGGGGAACACAAGCTGTGCTTCTCCCCAGACCTAGATGTTGCATTTTGCAAAAATGATAGGCAACAGGGTCTTAAAGGTATAAGCCTTTTTTTAACAATATTTGTTTGAACATTTTTATTTGAGTTTAGATTATTTCAAACAAGTCATGTTTCTGGACAGATGGGGTTCGTAGTATAAGGGTTTACCTGATCAACCATTTTTGTATCAGTTGAGAATCGATTCAGGATCCTACCGATGGGTGTTGTGTCAAAGAATCTACAAAGGATAAATCACAGAGTATTTTTTTAATTCTGTCCCATACCTTTCATAGACCAGGATTACATGCTTCAAATATAGAAACATGCCTTAGGTCAATTTATTGAGATTTCATCACCGTCTTACAAAGAGGCAATTCTTTAAAAATATCATGCATTATTTAAATCTGTGTTTTTACATCATTTTCTCACACTTTAAAGGAACACGTTGCCTTGGATCGGTCGAGTTGGTCTTTGAAAAGCGTTTGTAACCGTTTTTTATAAAATGCATATGGGTAGAAAGATGTTGTAAAAGTAGAATACAATGATCCACACAAACATGCCTCGAAATTGCGTGGTTTTACTTTTACCTCGTCGACTAACACGTCGGCCATTTACGGGGGTCAAAATTTTGACTCCCATAAATGGCCGACCATGTTAGTTCGCACAGTAGAAGGAAAACCACGCAATTTCGAGGCAAACTTGTGTGGATCATTGTATTCTACTTTTAAAACATCTTTCCAACCATATGCATTTTATAAAAAACGGTTACAAACGCTTTTGTTTTGACCAACTCGTCCGATCCAAGGCAACGTGTTCCTTTAAAGTGACAAAACGTTATAGTTTCCTAGTTACATTAATGAGCACAAGAACCATTGCACCAAAACTACAGTTTTGTATTTTCACAAATGGCCTTTTTTGGTTTATGAAACAAAATGTAAACATTTCCCCATGTGACCAGTATAGTACATTGCCTGTAAGAAAGACCCTTCAATGTGTAAGGGTCACTCTTTTCATTCACAAAAATAAATGGAAATCATTTCATTTCATTTCAGAAACATTTATTTCCACATAAATCACGTAGTTTAGAAGAAGAAAAAACAATTTTTACAATAAAATCTTAGTGGAGGCATTACACAGAAAGCCGAAGCTTAAACGGAATTCCCTAAACACAACACAAAATTAATTCATATAAACAAAAAGGAAGACAACATTAAAATGACAAAACACAACAAAACAAAGAAAACAGAAACAGACAAACAAACGGAGTGGACATAAAATTAATAGACATCAGACGGACATACGAAACATACTAGAGCAAATGAAAGCACAAATTAAGTGAACTAACCTCATGGGGGACTGGGTGACATTCTTTAGGACTCTCTCATGGATGTTTTGCCCCGCTATGAGTGAGGACAGGAATGTTGTCGCACTGAAGAGATAGACAACTACAGCAGATGTTACCGAGATGATGGCGTACCCAGTCAAGTAGTATTCACTGAGGGTCTCAACTTCCTCCTAAGAATTAGAAATGGAAAATTGTTGTTTGTTTCGGGAGAGTTTAAAAACACAAAGACCATAAATGGGAACAGTCAAAACCTTTGTTCAACCCCAAATTATTTATATTAAATCGCAGTACACTTTGGATGGAACTCAACTTCAGCTAAAAAGCAAGACATTCTTTGCTGATGAGCAGAGCTTATGTACTTACCAGCCAGAAATCAGGTCAGCTGTTACTATTAAACTATTGGAACCTGTGTCACGGCCTAGCCGTTAAGAGCACATTTCGAACTCTAGTGTTTTTGATCAGCAGAGTGTGGGTTCCAGCTGTGACACCTGGGGTGGATTTCACAAAGAGTTAGGACTTTATCTCGAGTTAGGACCAGTTACTCGTCCTAACTTAGGACTATCCATGCAACTTGTATATCTCCTAGGACTAGTCCTAACTCTTTGTGAAATCTACCCCTGTGTCCTTAAGCAAGACACTTAGCCATGATGCTTTGTCCTTCAGATGGTAAGTAAGTCGTTACTTGTTATGTGTGTTGTGTGAAGCACGTAATAGAACCCAGTGTGCTTACCGAAAAGAGAATGGGTTCACCTCGGTGTTCTTGGTTTGATTGGCGGCATATTGCGCCACAGTACCTTACAAACCATTACATGGTGCTATGTAAAAGAAGTAGGTCTTGTAACTCAAAAGTAGTCCCACATACCTTGCAGGAAAATGCTGTAAGCTAAAGCACTGTGAGCGTCACTGAGTGACGGATAAAGAAGCCACTATCTTAAAGATGCTATCTCAGATTTTTGGCCCCAAACATTAAAAAATAGATTTTTTTGAGTGAATGGTATTTCAAAGAGTATCACCCGCTCTAACGAAAAAAAATTTAACTTTTACTTTAAATGGTCAGGAACCATGACAAAAATTTAAAACGTTTCTTATAAAACACATAAGCACGTGATATATTGTCGGGATCCCGACAAAAACTAATTTTGAGCACTTTATTTCACTGCTACTAATAATTGGCGGACTTTTTCGAGCAATGGCTCAATTGAAAGCTTGTAACTTTCTCAACCCCCATCAAAATACCTGTTGAATTTTAAATCAACATTTTTGGGTCAAATCAGCCAAAAATCTGACATAGCATCTTTAATAATTACCTGTGTGATATTTGGCTCAAGTCCAGCCTCTGACCAATTTGATATCCAGTAGTTGCTGTACGTGGACAACAAGAAGTTGATCAGAAATACAACGAAACCGAGAATGACCACCTTGGGCCCAATGGCTTGAAGATAATACAGATAGACCCGCCATGATATTGAGCCTTTGTTACGCTCCTCTGCATGGATTAATTTACTGCCATCGCCCTCTTCTTCGTCAACACACTCCTCAGCAGGAAATAAATCTGTGGTAAGAAGCAAGACAAAAAAGGTCTGTGGTTCTCGAGGATGTCTTATAGTAAAGGTTTGCAGTAACACCGTGTCACGAAGTCATTGATTTATTTTGCATAATTGGGTTTTTTGTTGCCTTGTTCTTCTCTGATTTTGTTCCTGGTGGTATAGAGTGCTGTTGTTGCTTTTGTGGGGATTGTTCTTTATAAGTGTGTATTTGTTTATTTCTTGTTCTGTGTTTTTGCTTTTTCTACAGGGCCCCCAGGGAGAACAGTGTTTTTACACTGATGGGGCTACCCTGCATAAATAATACTTAATAATAAATAATAATAATAATGTATTGATAATTTAACTAAATGAGTTGGGGTGGTTCTGAAATGGACATGTTGGTTTCAACTCTGATTGTCAACCATGCAATGTGTCAAATCCTACTGTCTTACTCATTAAAGGCACCGCAGCTGATTTCATGAAACCCTCTCGAATTAGAACGAGTAACTTGTCTAACTTAGGATGGGTTCAATGTGTCATAACATCTTCTGAAACGCATCCTAATGATGTGAACCAGAAGCATTAGGGTTTACCTCTGACCTTGAGTACATTTTGTTCAACTCAAAACACAAAAGTCCACAGATTTACATTAAACTTTAACACGGTTTAAAGATAATGATGATAAAAAGCTTCCCTGAAAATATTCCCTTCAACAGTGCTGTAGTTTCTTTTTAGAAAAGAGTAAAAACAATTTCCAGACTGCGCCTTATTTAACGTACCATCCAAGTCCTCGTCATCTTCAAAGATACTGCTGGCTCTCGACATCCTGGAAGCTTTCCTGAACCTGATCTCTTTTTCTCTCTCCGAGATCTGTTTCCTGAGTGCCTGGATATCTTTATCAATACCCTGGTCCTCTCCAGCTGCATCAGACATATCAGGAGCCTCTGCCTTAGCTGCTACCCCGGCATCCACCCAGCCCTTGTAGAGTTGCGGACTGTCCCGCTGGATTTCGGCCGGTGTGCCTTGTTGCATAATGCTGCCATTCTTCAAAACAACGACCTGAGGAACCAATATATGAAAGCCTTAAAGAGGGCGCCAAATTCAGTAATAATATTATGTTTTGGTTGCCTGCTTGTTTCTGAACAAGACTTATCTGTGATTTATAACCATAGGCTCCATGAACAAATTCAGTTTTGTGATGCGCTCATTTTCTAATAGATACAGTCCTTGTGGGGGAACATACAAGTATCTAACTTCAACTTAAAACGGTGTAAATTTTAATTTTATTTTATACTCTTTTGAGAGTAAAATTTGAAACATGACGTCACAGGACACCAAAAAACAAATAAGTCTGTTTTTTTTGCTATTTGCATATATGAGTTTTACAGCTCAATATATAAACATTTGCAGTAAGATTATATTAATTTAAACTTGAGTTGTTAAATCTAGGAAGAAAATAAAATATAGGAAATTTTATTTTTAAGTTAATGATACTCAGTTCTTGATAAGAAAAAATGTTTTTGCAATTTTCTCTTTTTCTATTTAAGCACTGTCAGTTAGGCCATTTTGAGGAACCAAAAGGCCCGCTGCATATTAACTACATAACCTTGCTCTGGATGAGAAATATTTTAAGAATTAATTAATTTCATTTAAATATACAAATAAACTTTTAATGACTTACATAGTCTACTTCTGGAAGAAAATGTGTCTGATGAGTCACCAAGACAACAGATCTGCCCTGCTCTACAATCAGGTAGTTCTTGATCGCTTCGTGGAATACTTGGGTCCCGACGTGGACATCAAGAGCAGACATTGGATCATCCTAAGAAGGCAAGATGTAAACAACAGTTATTTCACCTTGGAAAGATTATGAACAGCCAGGCGGTCTATTTTCGTCGTCCACGCTCGTTGCATGCCTGAAACGAACCCGGTCCTAGACAGACGACGCCACCTCAGAGTCTAAATACGTTGACAATTTTTCACTAATTTCTCAAAAACTACAACACCACAGCAAGTAATATTTTAGGGGAAGCTTTCAACTGTCATTATAAAAAAAAAAATAAAAAAAATAAAAAAATGTGAAAGTCAAGTAGCCTTTCGTTCCATCCCTAAAATTTGAACAGCCACCACTACCTTAACCCCCCCCCCCATGTTTCAATACTAAAAATCACACTTTCTATTTATCACATCCCTGTGGAGACATCTTTACAGGCCGAATCACACTGCAGCGATAACGAAAACAATAACGATCACAGCGCAAAGAAAACACATTCTATGGGTTGAATTGCTCCCCGCAGAATATGCACACGCTCATTCAACCAATGGAATGCGTTATCTTAGCGTCGTTATCGTTATCGTTCTCGTTATCGCTGCAGTGGGACCGGGCCTTTAGTTCTTTCCTTTGTCCCTGTAGTGAGAACCTCCCTAGACTTTGTACAGATAAATTATTTGAGCGAACCCCCAGTCTTTAGAATTCCCCTATGGAGACCTTTTTATTAGCCTCTTTTCTGTTTTTTTGTTCACCCCGATCAGAATTGACCTGGATTCTGAGTACAGTGGGGTCCGACACATTTCTGGGTCAGTATGATCCGGAATCTGTGTCCAAATGACTAGGAAAAGGGTCAAACAAGAGGTCTATAGTTGCCATTTTGTAGTCAATGATTGTAGAACACTAATTGTTCTGCCCATGCTCATACAATAGACCGATCCATTAAGCTCCGCCCCATTGCATATTGACCAATCACAACGCAACGAAGGTCCGACAAATAAGGTCCAACATGCTTGAGCGTTTCTTGGCGCGTGCGGCAGAGTTGTGCAGAAAGGCATTGGAGAGGTGCATGTGTTCTTGCTCACATGTGCGTCGTGGATGGAGCCTACTGGATCGGTCTATTGGTCTACACTTTAAAAACTCCCTGACCAAACAAAGTGTAGAGAGTAATAATTATTGATGTTTACCAAGATGACAACTTGTGTATCACTGTATACAGCCCTCGCCACGCTGACACGCTGTTTCTGTCCTCCACTAAGATTGATTCCCTTCTCTCCAATCTCAGTCTTATCGCCTGATGGTAACATGTCGATGTCCTGACGGAGACCACATGCTGCGATAGTCATCTGGTACCTGAACACCATAACCAAAACAACACTTGGTTTTTGTATGTGGATATAAATCATTGTATCTCAGAGACCAAAACTTGCTCTTTTCAGAGCCAACACTCCTTCAAAAGAGAATTATTATTGCGGCTGTACCCACAAGTATACTATCATTTAGAGTTTATTCAAATACATCATTGTTGACTAAGGGAATCAATGTGTGGTGAAGAAGTTTTCAACTAGTGGTTTAAACCAGCCGAGGCCTGGTTCTTTATAATTTTACCGAGACAATTTAGTGGTTTAAACCCGCCAAGGCCTGGTTCTTGATAATTTTATCGAGCATAGTTGAGGTAAATTATCAAGAACCAGGCCTCGGCGGGTTTAAACCACTAGTTGAAAACAGATTCAACGAACTTTGATTCCAACTCATAAATACCTTTTCGGTCAAAAAACATCAACACTTTTTGGTCAAAAAGTAAAATAAATGCAAACATTATAATAATTTCTTTCAACACAACACCCCTCCAGCGATGAATGCTAAGGCCCTCGGGTAAACAACTCCTTATAAGGAGATTGCTGTGCACGTCGCGTATATCGCGTGATGTGGCACAACTGTTCCAGTTGTTGCTCTCGACCAATAGGAATGAAGAAACTGTCTTATAAGCACAGGGGCAAGCTAGCATGTCACGCCCATGTTTCAACACTTTTTACTAGTGTTATATCATCCGTTAAAACACCCCCGACGTGATGCCCTCTCGACCAATCAGAATGGATAAACTGTCTTAGGTATTTATGAATTTAGGATAATATTTGCATTTGACAGGATTGAGATGAATTGAGCTGTTTTTTTTGTACCGAGCTCATTTAATAATATCAAGCAGTACTAAAAAAATGCAATGTGGTTGGGATCCTAAGCCTGATACTTCACGAAGGCAGCGAAGAAGATTGCCTCCATGCCCCCTGGTTAGTACCTTGGTGACCTTGAAATGCTCCAGTAGAAATTTACAATTTCCTCATAGGGTGTCCTTTACCAAGGAGAAAATGCCCTGGTGCCCTTGCCCTTTCAAAAAACGAAGCATACATGCCAGGGACCCACTTGAACCCAGAAGTTTGAATCACGCAAGTCCCAACCATATTGAGAGACGCGCCAACCTCTAGGATCTCAAAACTGTATTCTGAAACCTGTAGTTTGCATAAAAAACCTGTACTTTTTATCAAACATGCGTAAACGTAGTTTTAAGCCCAGAGACAGACAAAATAGAAAGGTGTGAAGGCCATTATTAGTTTTGGAACATCCTTATTAAACCAGTAAATTCTAAATAAAAAAAATAAAAAATAAAACATTGAAAAATTTTTTAAAATGGGCAGAAGTTTTCCCCGATGGGTGGTTAACCCAAAGAAACGGGTAACTACATGTCTGTATTGATGCTTTAGTTCCTTTGAAAGAAACTTGCACTACGTCCCGTTTTAAATCCAGAACATTAGGTGAAGCTTCTGGGTTTAGTATCGATGCAATCTGAACCGATAAAACCTTCTCACATACCTTTGTTCGTTGTATTTTGAGCCGAATACAATATTTTCCTTCAGCGATGCGTTGATCAGCCAGGCTTTCTGATTGGCGTAGGCGACTTTGTTTTTATCACTACACAAAAATACAATTCAAAATAAAATGTGTCAATCAAGCTATATAATACCCGTTCAACTACAGATAGATGTATAAAGGCACAATCATTTAAACAATATAATCCTTCCATGATCAGTAACATATACTGTTAACATTATGCTTCAAAATCACTGTAAGTAATATATTAGATTATTGTTTTAGCTAAAGCCTTTTCAAAATGAAGGCAAGAATTTGTGATATTTTGATGATTTTGTCCACAACCATCCTAACAAATTTCATCTATGACTACACATCACCAAATTACCAAACTGGTAGGCCAGTGTTCTCTTTAAATCCTGGTCATAAGTTTGACATGTGTGAAGCATACATCTTACTTTATAGTTTCCATAATTGTTTTTACTTCTAATTCTTGTACCTTCTCCATGTAATGTCGCCAGACACCAGTTTTATTTCGCCAAGCATGGACGACACAATGGACGATTTCCCGCTACCAATTTCTCCAACAATAGCTGTCAACTTGCCTGGTACACAAACGTAGAGAATTATTAAAAATAATGTTTTAACCAAAGAAAAAATTACTAAAGCGGGATTTGAACCATAGACCTCCAGATTAACTGATTAACGTAACATTCAAGATGCATCCAATCATTGATTAGCACCAAACACCTGGTTTTTTTTTCAAAATGGCTGGCCGACACCTTTTTTAAGACAATCGACACGGCTATTTGCTGATTTTTTCACCAAAAAAAAGGACGTAAAATGTCTTTAAAAAGAAAATAAAGGAGGCGACCTCTTAAAAGAAGTGGGAGAGGACGCTAAACATTATTTGGCCTTACCTGTCTCAATCTCCAAGTTGATATTCTTAAGCACTGGTGTGGACGGATCCTCCCATGTTAGGGTTGCATCGGTAATCTGAAAGCAAACATCATTATATATTTATGCTTTTTACTTTCATGGTTGCAGGGCGAGAAAAGGTGCTGAGCCGGTGAAAAAGGGAAAGGTAAAGAAGAAAATAAATACCTATTTCATTCCGTGGACAAAATCATTTCGAGGGAATGACATATTATTTTGAGGCAGCGGCGTAGCCATGAGGGACCTGGAGGCAAGTGCCTCCCACAATTTTCCAGTGCCCCCCTTGTCTTGAGTAACGGTGAGTATTTTTTTCTGAAGCAATTTACCTTGATAACCAAGTTGTCTGGAAGTGTAGGTGTTGGAGTTGGTGGTGGCAGCGGCTTGGCTGGTTTTAGTTCCGTTTCTTCGTTAAAGGTCCCATACTTTCCATCTCCTTCTTGTTGGGCAGCTTTTTGAAGTCTCATAGTAGTGTCATGTCGATGCTGTAAAAGTGATTGGTTTCATTGATAGATTTTATATTTCATACCATTAGTAAACGGCTGGTTTAAAGGCTATAGTTGAAAGTCTTCTTGTCTCTGCTCATCTTGCGTCTTCTCCTTAAGACAAGCAAATAAACCGTTAGAAACATCAAAACCAAACCGGCTCTTTTCAGACCCAACTCTCTCTAAAAGAGAACTTTAAAGGGAAGGTACACATTTGGTAATTACTCAAAACGAATATTAACTTAAAAACTGACTTGGTAACGAGCATTGGAGAGCTGTTGATAGTATAAAATCATTTTCTTGCAACTTCGATGACCAATTGTGAGCCCAAATTTTCACAGGCTTGTTATTTTATGCTTAGTATGGGATACACCAAGTGAGAACACTGGTCTTTGACAATTACCAAACGTGAACAGTGCTTTAACATGTTTGTACCAGCAGGTTTACTTCACACCACACAAAGCTTCACTTATCACATATTTGGTTTTCAACCACTTCAAAGGTCAAAATCTAGTACCACAACATTACAACTGTGTAAATCAAAAAGAGGGTCCAACGACATTTCTCCGTTTTGGACTTGAGGGGAAACCTTCTTTCTTTATTGAACCTCAAATTTAAAATGACAATACCTCGCCATCGTGACAAGTATCCCTCGCCGCTAAAGTCACCATTTTCTGGCGGCCTTTGACCTTGTCCTCCACTTCGGGTGCACCAAGAAACTTCTTGATCCTCCCGTGACTGATGATGGCGTTGATGGCAAACATGATGGCGCTCGGGAGCAGCATCAAGGAACCCGACATTCCTTGAAAGAGTGAGATCGACGGGAACATGATGTCCGGGGTCAGAGGTTCACCTTCCAGTGTATAATAGAGTCCAAAGGACTGCATAGATTCAAGAAAACAAACATGATAAATATCGGGAAAATGCCAAAACATTATTATTAACAACAATTTAACTTTATCACACCCCAAAAGGGCCTATCAAAGCGCTCAGTTGTATTTCCTGCAAGGTATGTGGAGCTGCGTATTGAAGTATGAGACCTATTCATTTTATAGCACAATGTAGGTTTAAACTGTTTCTAGCCACTAGGCAATCTCAGTGGTCTAGTTGACAAGACACTGCTCTAAAACTGCAAAGGTCGTGGGTAATATGCCTTTAATTTTTTCACAGAGCTCAGTAAGGTACAGTGCTTACACGCATCGGTGTATGGGTAAAACCAAAATTAATAAAACATAATTCGTTGTTTCTAAAACAAGACCACTGAAACTAGATCAGGAGAATGGCTGTACACTTTAAAACTCCCGAGACAACGAGCAAAACCAACTAAATACAAAAATTCTAGACATAGAGAATAGCTTTGTTTACTTACAACAACCATCGCAAACGAAGTAGCCGAAATAGCAAGTGGAGCTGTAAGCAAGGGAATAAAAAAACAAAATTAAACATCATTAATGAAAGTATTTATCCCATCACGGTGATAATTGCCTCTGTTACACAATTAAACAGTTTGATTTTAGTCTAGTCTTACATTGTTTGAATTGTTTGAATATTGTGTATAAAGACAAGCAAGCAGTAGTCAACAAGCAGGTCAGTTCTTTTCGGAACTGAGAAGTCTCCCGAATTCCTGAAAATCTACTAGTAAAATATAAAGCAAGTCTCAGAAGAACATAATCTACCTGACAAGTAGATACACACATGGTGTTACCCCAAACCAAATATATATTGATACCTCACAATATAATGCCTTAAATCCAATAAGCAAAGCTTCCTTGATGTGATTTCTGTTGTGTTTATCCATAGAGCAATAAACTATCTTTGCTCCATGGTTAAACTCAAGTATCAACATCCACTGGAGGTCGTTCAGACACAGTACTAAAGTTGGTTTAACCATGGAGGTAGAAATAGACTCATGGTTCAACCCGATCGAGTTCAACTCTGTGTGTCTGAACGGTTCTTTTATGGAAGCCATTTACTACACCACTGACTCGGCTTTTGCTTCGGCTCTGGTTTTGCTCCATCTGTCTGCCTGAAACCCTTACCGAAAAAAACTCACACATTTTCAAAATTACTGATGGACCGCATATCAAACTTTAAGTCCAAGCCATGGTTTCAAAAAGGGCTTCTTTAAAGCTCGACCTTTCTCGGTGGTCATACTATATAATGAGTCTCCACAAAAAGGTTGATGAAACGCCCGTGATTGTTTCAAAGAGCTAGGGAAAGTACTGAGAATACAGTGCTAACACACATCGGTGTACATGCTGGGTAAAAATAAAAAATAAAACTCTTAAAACATTACACATTGAGCTGGTGAGTGCAGCCACTTTGTACAGCGCTTTGATTTCACTATCTCTGGATGTCTTGATTCGGCTTCTGAAACGCTCCTCCCAGCCATTCAGTTTGATGAGCTTAATCCCCTGAAGAAGTTCATTGGTTCCCTTCAGGCGATCGTCTGAATAACCCTACCATCCACCGGAAAACGAAAAATACTGCAAGTCAACTTTCATCATAAAGATCACTCCTATGTTTTTACAAAATTGCTTTTTCTTACGTTGAGCTTTTATGTTTTATCGACTATGTTACTTTTAGTATTGTGGTTAGGCACTTTTTGCCAATGCAACTTAGAGCAAACACTGTATGCACAAGAAACATTTTGAAAAAGAGACCATCTTCTAACTTTAACTCACTTTCATCAAAGAAAATAATGAACAATAGAGGAATTTGCCTGCAAATTGTCCAGTGTGACTTGGACTTAACAATTAATCTGGCCGTAGGAATGTACATGTAGGAACAATATAATGATATGTGTGGACAAAGAATTTACAAATGCGCCAGAGACCATGTAGGTGGCAGTGATAATAATAAGTAGAACAACATTTGTCGTTATTGTCAATCCTAGCTATTGTAAATCCTCTATACATTCACAAATCATTTCACTCTTGGAACTCCCAGGTCATAATTCGACAGTCAAGATCACCCAGAAACTGGTAAAAAAAAGGGATTATACATCGTTGTGACTAATTTCTGGGTGACTTTTGACATATATTCCCGGTCATCCTGACCGACAAATGGGTCAAGCCACCACGGGGCCTGGGTCTAGGTAAATTTTGACCAGGAAGTTTGTCTTCTTACCATGACTCTTTGTTGAAACTTTCGGATTCCCTTGGCGATGAATCCTTGTAGCAACATGGTAATGACAAACATAGACGCGCCAACCAAAGCTGAGAAGCCCAAAATGTTGTACAAGAAGTACAGTGTAACGGCAATCTAGTTTTTTAGAAAAGAAAAGAGACAATTAAAGAACGAATTCAACCATGAAGTAATTCAGTGCGAGAGGGCATCCATGGTCCTTGAATCGCTCTCACATACTGGGGGCACATATACAAGTGGGGGAGGGGCACTGTGGCAAGCACTTGCCTCAAGGCCCATCTGAACCATATACTGAAAATATTATGTAACCTTTGATACAACAACAATTTTTTAAACAGTAAAATTATTCCCTTAACTAAGTCATCATCACCCATGATGCAGATAACAGTTGTTTTGTAGTGAATTATTTTGATTGTTTGATTGATTGATTAATTGATTGATTGATTGGTTGGTTTGTTGATTGATTGATCGATTGACTTATTGGTTGACTTTTCACTTCTCAAACTGTTTTTTTTTTCAATTCAATCACAAAGTATTACACAGAATTTACACAACAAATATTTACAAAAACATTTAACTAATGTGTATAAAAATCACTCTCCCTGCCTTCTTCTCGCATTCTACAAAACAAGCGAACCTGGATGGGTGCTGTCCACAGCAGATGAAAGAACATGGCGAACATCTGGATATTTGCAGGGTCCGTACTGATGTTGTTTGTCAGTTGTCCAGCATTCATGTCACTACCTTGGAGCTCAACTGGAGATAGATACTGTGCCTTAAGATACACAGAGCCCTGACAAAAAAGTAATATAGCAAGTTACAAAACATTCACTTTAGCTTTTTACAAAAAACTCTGCTAGGCTAAAAAAGTCAGGCCCTTGAAAATATTTTGCAAAACATTCATTGATATTGGTATGGTATATTCATTTGAATCATAAAAACAGCCACAACTCTGACACTCAAAACAAAATATTAAAACAAGATTTGTCAAACCTTTGGTATGTTTTAATCTTCTGTAAATATAGATATCAATAAAACCAAACCTGGGAAACCGGTCAGAATTGACCCGAAGTCTGGATCCCAGGGGATCCCAGGAGATGTGCTAGTTTTCAGCTGTCCCGGAAAATGGTATTATAACTTAGATTTGGCATCAGTTTGACCAGTTTTGGGGTCATTTTAACATAGATTCTGGTTCATACTGACTCTGAAATGGGTCAGGCCCCATCTGAGCTGACCCAGAAATTTTAAGAGTGTAGTGACCTAACGAACCTGCAGAGCTGATCTTATTTTTAGGCTGACGTGAAACATCGTCTGAAAGTGCCGCTGTTGAAGCACGGTGGGAACGATGTTGCAGACACACAGCAAGAACACAAGAAAATACACATTCTCCGCTGTGTCTGCTACTGTGATATAACCGACATCCTGAGGGTAAGCGAAATAAATGGAAAGGAATATTTGAAAAGCCACAACAAAATGTCCAGTGAAAGCCGTTGGAATAACTGAATAATGGTTACTAATCTTGGATAATTTTGTTTTTTGTATAGCTCAAGTGTTGGTAATTCAAAATTAATTAAAATTTACCCGGTCAGTTCCCGCTTTGGTTTATTACTTGGTATTTAACAAAAAAAAAGTCGCATCCCTATCCTGCTGAACGTCTTACGATTTTCAAGATCTACATTTAATTCCTTTTAACTTTCATGGTATTTAAAAGCAAGTCAATTCTGAAACGCCTTCATTAAAAACCTTTCAATAATAACCCGTTCTTATATAGCGCTTTTCACACCCGGAGGGCGTACCAAAGCGCTTCACATTATTACCCCTGGTCACTGGGCCTTAATTCACTCCTTAAACCATCTCAGCTCCCTGGTGTGGAGTAGGCCCTATAAATCATTACTCAGATGATTATCTGGCTTTGTAACAATGCTGGTGGTGCATACCATTGCAATACAACTATGCATTTAGTGTAGCATTTCTGTGCTGTATTCCAATATGTCAGGTGTTCAATAGATGGATTGCACTGAGAGCTATATTTGATAATAATAAATAATAATAACGAAAACTTATCTATAGCGTTGATGAAATGTGCACGCGAGCAAGGCTATCATTGGCTGAGAGTTGTGCGCAGTGTGTACACTTGTCTACTGTTTATCATCAAATATGGTGGTCGATGACGCTATGTGCAATCAGTCTATAGACAAGCAAAGTCTTGCAACTATCGAACACAGGGACGCGTTAAAGAGTGCGGGTTTGTTTCCTTCACATTCACACAATCTAGCGATGCATGTAGGACCAAAATAGTCGAGTACACTCAATACTTGCATGGTGTGTTGTGTCTGTCCAAAAAAAATTGTCAGCCCTAGGAGTAACAAACGGATCTGGTGATGTTTGAACTAACTCTCTGGAACTAGTCATAACATAGACAATAAGATACTCATGTTGATGCCTTGAAGTGTTATCTCAAAATGTTCACTTTGCTGATGTTCTTGAATAATGACCCTTGTTGAAACCATAGCTTCGGCTTTAGTGTCTTAAGCTCCGCCAAGTTATTCTAAAAACTTGCAATTTCACACAGGCATCAAACATAGCCCTATGAGTAACAAATAAGATTGAACTCACCTTATCTACAGGGATTTCACCGTTAATGGAGATCAAGGTCATCTGATCGATGATCTTCTGGAGTATAATTGGGCCACTAAGTCTGATCATATCTGCAGATACCTTCTGAAGCCCTGCCACAGCTACGTCACCACCGTGGAGTTTCCAATATATCTTGAGAAAATTTGCATCCTTGATATCCACGGAGTTCTTCTTCATCTAATAATAATAATAATTATAATATGGATTTACTTCTCCAGAAAACCACAAAATTAAAACATTATACAAATTGAAAATGAAGGATATGAAATACTTGAATTAAACCTGATGCATGTCTATGTGAACAAGTGTGACTTTAGTTCCCACCTGAAGTCGTCGAGTGAGGGTATTTTTACAAAGTGTGATGGGGACCTTATTTCCCAGGGCAGGAGCAGGTTTTGCAAAGTGCATACCACATTATTGCATGTGCGTGTCTTTGACAATGCAGCAGTACATTTTCTGCAAAGTATAAAATACTAAATGCCGGCACCCACATGTTACATAAAAGCAGTACAGAACGCACTTAGTCACTGTTGAATCCAAGCTAAACCAAAAGAAATGGGTGTAATGTCACAAATAAATATTGTACGCTTTTTTGTTTTGAAAGATTCCTGCAACCAAAATGACAAAGATCTATGTATAGAAAAGTAATGAATAGTTTTCTCTCATTCGTTGAAAGATGGAATAATCCATTCAACTCGGCTTCGCCTCATTAAAAAGAATATTCCATATTTCAATTCATGAAAATTCTCTCACCAGTGCACTCATAAACATTCATTGTCTGTATACTTGACTCTGGGTTTCTGAAAAAGATAAATTATGCACAGAAGATTCACCTACCAGATCATTACTAAGGGCATCCTGCAATTGATCGACAACTACATGAGATTTGTAGTCTGTGGGCAGTTCTCCCAAGTCACTGAGTTCAAGTGGTCTCTGGTAACCCAAACTGAAGAGACCATTGAGCCACCACACCGAGAGCGAAGAGAAGTAGTTCGAGAATTTGTGCCTGTATTTGATGTTTGAATTCTTGGAGTCTTGTGAGAAATTTGCATCTCCGTAAAGGACACGGCGAACTTTATTCCGCAGTAGAACCTGTAAAGCAAGAAAATGTAACATTACAACGCTGAGCTATACCTGAACTGTTTTGAATATGTTGTCCTTTTTCAGTTAAAGGCACATAGACACCTTGACAAATTGTCAAAGACCAGTATTCTTACTTGGTGTATCCCAACTCATTTAAGTAGTATTTTAACAAATCTGTGAAAATTTTGACTCAATTTGAACTAAGCTGCAAGAGAATGTTGAAAGAGAAAAGAGAGAACATTTAGTATTTTTTTTTGTCACTGTATGCCACAGGAAAATTTATTTGGTGGGGGTGCACAACTCCACAAACCATCGCAAAAATGCACATACCACCAGCAAACAGGGAATCAGAAGTGTGGATAACTTTCCGTATGGCGCCACCACCTTTTCACTCATTTTTACAAAAAGGGATATATCAATCAGGTAAATTAGATACTATATTATTTTATTTCGAATGAAAAAGTGGTGGCGCCATACGGAAACTTTTCCAGAAGTGTTTTTGCATCCAACAAATAGTACAATACTATTACAACCACTTTTTCATTTGTTAACTTTTGGATTTAGAAATATAATTTAATTTGGCAACTTTTTATAAGGTATTTTTTTTTTGTAAAAAGGTGGTGGCAGGGTCAGCAAAATAGAAGTCATGGAAAATATATGATATGATCTTATCTTTTTTAATAACTTGTTTTGAGCTATTCAGGTAAATTATCTTTATTAATATTTTAAAATAGTTAGTTCACGATATGAAGATTTACAGTTGAACGACAAACGCGCGGTGTTCAAAGTTTGCGCCCGAGCTACCCTGCGCAAATTAAAAAATCATGCAAGGAATCAAATGGCAGCTTGCGTGAATTATCAAACAACTCCATTTTCAAAGATTGCGCCCAACAGCGGCGTTGTGAGTAGTACACACAATCCCATGTGACATACCGTCGTCTGCTGAATTGCATTTTTGTACGACTGTTTTCTTTTGTAGTGTACGCGTTGTTGACGGCATTGACAACACAATTTAATTATTTTGCAAAGAGTCAGCAACTGTTTCTTATTCAGTATTTTATTTCCATTCGCCATAATAACTTCTCAGACGAAATCTGTGTACTAAATTGTAATTTTTGTACTCACGTCGAACTCAACTTGACCCCCGCCATCTTGTTTTATGCGTCTGCTGCGCAGGAAACTACGTCATACGCTGCCCGCCCACTCCCGCGAGAGGGCTTGCAAGGTATGGGGGGAGGGTGTTTTTTTACTGCACTTTAGACGCTCCATCATTCCCCCCCCCCCCCCCCCCGAAAAAAAAAAACAAAAAAAAAATCCTTATTTAATGATTCCTTTTTTTGGAATCGATACGACCAAAATTCCCTGATATGCAGAAGAAACAAATTCCACGAGGGGAGGGGGGGGGGGCGGGGCTCATCGAACGTTCTACATGTAGGTCTATCGTGTATCGAAATCACCAGGCCCTTGTCAAGGGCAAGGGAGTCAACATAGTCTCGCTATGTCCCATCACATTGATGGACACACAACCAAACAGGCGCCGACATGCGATGCCCAGAGTTATGGTCTGTAAAAATGATGGACAAATCTCAGTTCTGTAGTTGCCAGCTCCTAAATGTTTCATAGCCATACACCATCCCAAAGTACAAGCGCACACACTTTCAAAAATGTGCTCCTCAATGACAACTTTAATTGCCTTAAAAGAAAACTCGGTATAAAACGTGGGTTTCTAATATTCTAGAACATTTGTTTCAAAAGGTAAGCATATTTGGGGATTGGGCGTTACTCCTACTCCTAGAACTATGGCAAGGTGTGTTCCCGCTATCCTCACTCACGAAACTTATTAGGTCATCATGTACACAAATCGATTCGAAACTTTTCCCCCTTCACATGTTTGGCCCGCGGTTTTAGTTCAGAAAAAAATAGCTCAAAGCTAATTCAACTTACCCTGTTAAATATTAAAAACACGTCAACCATAAGCAGCAAGATGTACGCTATCAGCATCGACAAAGTTAAGTCAAACTTGAGAATTGTGATGTTCATCCCTGGTGCTCTCCTAAGGTCTCGAAACCTGAGCTTCTCCGAGACAATGGCTGCTAGCATGTAAACCACCTGCAAGCACAGCATCTTAGGTTGGTCCCACAGCTCGGCCTGATCGGAGTAATAAACCAAGACCACGGTGCCCAAGACAGAAAGGATAGCTGGAACGAAGAGCTGTGGTCGTGAGCTCCCTCCGATGACTAGGGTGTCTGTTAGAACCCCCTCAAAGACCTGGATGGTGGTCAGGAGGAAGAGGAGAAGCAGGACGATCATTCGGAAGTCATGGAACGGGTATCGTATACGGAGCAGCTTCTCCGGTGTCTTGTAGAGGGTTTCTATGTCTGCATTGAAGAACCTCTTGTAGATGAGGATGATGACGGCTAAGGCTATGAACACTGCGTGTGGGATGCAGTATATTCCATTCATCAGGCAGGTTAGTTGGAGATTGCCGACTGCTTGGCTGCCTACTTCAGCGGGGTCGCTGCCGCAGAACCACGACGGGTCGTAAGTTTGGTTGTCAACATCCCCCATGGCTGCCTAATGTTGTTTTGCTATGTAGTAACAAACTGCAAAATAAATTTAAAAAAATAAAAAAAATAAAAAAAGGGAACAAAACAGGACAAAGGTGTAACTGATAGTAAAACAATATAATTAAAAATAAATTAATTACTGACTATTAAATAATAGTCTGTATAATTTGTTTTAAGTTTATCTATTCAATTTCTAGTAATCATTTTTTAACCTTCTATATTCGGCAAATTTTGCTGGTCTATAGCTTGGAAGACATTGCTCTAGAACTGCAAAGGTCGTGCAGTTGAATCTCACCCGATTAATTTTGCCTGGGGTGTTGTGTTTTCTCACAGAACTCGAGAAAGATAGACCTAACACACTTCGATGATGGGTAAAACAATTATTGGTTTTTTTTAAGACAGTGGACACTATTGGTAATTGTCAAAGACCAGTCTTCCCACTTGATGTGTCTCAACATAAACACAAAATAACCAACCTGTGAAAATTTGAGCTCTATCAGTCGTCAGAGTTGCAAAATAGAAATGAAAGAAAAAACACCCTTGTCACACGAAGTTGTGTGCTTTCATATGCTTGATTTCGAGACCTCAAATTCTAAACTTGAGGTCTCGAAATCAAATTCGTGGAAAATTACTTCTTTCTCGAAAACTACGTCACTTCAGAGGGAGCCGTTTATCACAATGTTTTATACCATCAACCTCTCCCCATTACTCGTTACCAAGTAAGGTTTCATGCTAATAATTATTTCGAGTAATTACCAGTAATGTCCTCTACCTTTAACTTGTTCGTTTTTACTCTTGGCTAGTTCAGACATGATTGTTGCTAGTAGACCTAATTTGTTTTCTCCAGAAGACGATCAGAGCATACTGATCGAAACGTCGAGTTAACCCAACGGTTCTTTTCAGAACCACCCCAACTCACTTAGAGATTGTTATTACATGGTGTTACCACAAACTCTTCTATATCTTATCCCACTATGCAAAGTTTCAAATCCTACTAATTTGTTTTATTTAAGCCAACGTAAGGCGAAACCGATCTGTAAATATTTGAGCAGCTTTATGCACTTTTTTAATTATTGAAAGGGGTGATAGTAATAATTACACAAATCGATTAAGATTTGTATTGATCATTACCTTTCTGCTCTCTTCATTGCAATGGGGAATACGCATGTTCAAAATGGCACACCATTGAAATGAAAATTCAATTATATAAATTCAATTTACTTATTAATTTCTATCTATTGTGCAGTACACACAATTTACATGAAAACCTCTCTAATTCTAAAAATATGTAAGCATACCCAGCCTATGAAGGCACTATTTTGGGCGTAAATAATTATGGTCACCGTAAAAATCTCAATGATTTTTGTTCAAAGTTTAAACTAATGTATAGAAGTGATGACATGCCATTAGAAATCTGGGATTCTATGGAACACATCGTAAAGCAGAGTTCTAATTGTCATAGTTCAGTTCAATTCCCTTTACATCAAAAAAATAAGTAAAATAAAATGGCTACTATTTCAACCCTGAATTATTTTTTCACATTTTCTGGTCTTCGAGAAACTCTACCGTAGGGTCAAAACTTCAGGCCATTAACATGTTATTGTAAAATATCATTGTTGGTTAAACAGTTTGCAACCGTTAATTTTACTTTCTTAAAACTGTCCAGTTGGATTTTCAAAAATATTTTAAAACGGCAGCCATATTTTTGTTAGTAACTGTTTTATGTGAAGCTTGATTACGTGTAATACGAGTCATCATAAATGTTCAAGTATTTCGCTGTTATAAAGTGAACATTACCAACAATAAATTAACAAATTAAAACGAGTAAAGAAACCTTACCGGCATGCAGCAAATCACTCTTACTCGAAGAAATTAAGTGAACATAAGAATATTCTTCTCTTTCAGAGCGAAGACATCTTGTGGTCTTCGGCTTGCATCAGCAACACTTCACTGTAATAAATGAATCTCAGCAGCACGGGCAATCAGTGTTCATCGGAATAGACCAGCAACTTTATTTTAAAAATCACTGAATCGAAACCGCTTCAGAGGGCTGAGGTGTTTTAGCAACGTAGGCCTTCATTGTGCTGCGTGTTTATACCAGCATTTTTCCTTGATCCGTCTTTCTCTGTTTAGTTCATGGTCTGTATAAATATTTAACCTGGTTGGAATTGATCGCTGAGTTGTAGTCTTTTTATAAGCTTCGGTCATGTAAATAATTGATTTGATTTGCATAGTTATACAAATCTGGGAAGACGGCAATTTTTGGTTTTGTTTTTCTTTCTTTTCTTTTTTTTTGAGAAATAATAAATACATGACAATCATTAACTCCTTGGGTAGTCAGCACACTTTGAATTTATACTTGTTAAACACCCAATAGTCGCCCACGTTTTTGACAAACATACAAAATCGCATCATGAATTCACGCATGACATTTTGCTGTTTATAAGACCAGCTAGCTTTTCATTTCACTGTATAGTCGCTAAAATTTGCCATCCATTTCCCATCCCCATATTATTTTATACAACTATCTTTTAACACTTTATAATATGTAGCATGGGTGCTGGAAGTTGTATTTAAGTGATGTAATTCCAGCAATAGCTGGACTGGTCGGACTGAATTCTAAATTATGTTTTAACTAACCACTGTAATGGAAAATCTTTAGGTTTTTCCCACATCAATCTGTAGTTTTCACATCTGTTCATCTTATTTTGTGACTGGGGTTATTTATTGTCCAGAAAAGACAGTGTGAACGTTTGCATTCTAGAGGGAATTAACTTTATGTACAGAAAACTCTGCAACTTTTGAAATGCCACATTATTATTTTTGGATGTTTAGGGAAGTTTAAAAATTTCGCTTGGAAGATTGCTAAGTCATGAATAATTTATTGTTAATTATAAAATATGTACAAAGAACGGCTTTGGACTACATGTAAAGCAGACCCCCAACCCCACCCCTATCAACCAGCACAATGCACCGGTAGCAGGGCATGGACCGACCATGCGGGTAGGTCATCTTTAAGACAGTCTTCCTTGTCCAGATGTTCCCCATGCACAATCATGAGGTGGAGCAGAAACTTGGCCAAATATAAACAAAATATGTTTAGCGTCATGCCTTTTTGAAAAATAGAAGGAGGAGGGCATTTTTTTATTTTTCTCAAAAGGGCCGCTCGACACATTTGTAAAGACCACCAGCTTGGCTATTAAAAAAAATCATCCGTCCGTGAGATCGTTAAAATTTCCTCCCCTTTTTCGTAAAAAAGGAGGAGTAAATTTGGAGGTTGTCTCTAAAAAATGAAGCCAGGGGGGCGCTGACAAGTTTTTTGGGGGGCGTAATGAGTTGAGCAATAATAATAGGCCTATTGAGAACAACACAGGGAGCCGCCACGGGTGATGATGGTTCAGTCAACAACAACAAAAGTCAATCAAATCATCTAAAAGAAAGGAGATCAAATGGAGATGGGTAGGCCAGGTGCCAAGGTTAACAGACCACAGGTGGACTAATGAATTGACTAGAATAACCAAATGGCAGCCTATAGAACAGGCAACAGAAACAGGGGACGGTTAAAGCCATTATACACTTCCGGTAAACAGTATTGTCTAAGTCCCACACTTCGTGTATCACAACTTATATAAAATAACAATCCTGTGGAAATTTAGGCTCAATCGGACATCGGAGTCGGGAGAAAATAACGGGAAAACCCACTCCTGTTTTCGCGCGTTTTGCCGTGTCATGACATGTTTTTATAACAAATCCGTAACTCTCGCTAAAGAGAATTTATATTGTTTTACCATTTTCTCAAAAAGTAAAGCATTTCATGGGATAATATTTCAAGAGAAGTCTTTCACCATTACCTTCTGTAAACCCTGTAAGTTATTTGTAAATCTGTGAACTTTTGTTTTTCTGTACCGAAAGGTTCCAATGGCTTTAAGGCAGTGGACACTATTGGTAATTACTCACAATAATTATTAGCAGGAAACCTTACTTTGTGACGAGTAATGGGGAGATATTGATGATATAAAACATTGTGAGGAACAGCTCCATCTGAAGTAACATAGTTTTCGAGAAAGAAGTAGTTTTCCACGAATTTGATTTCGAGACCTCAGATTTAGAATTTGAGGTCTCGAAATCAACCATCTACACTGTAAAAAAATTGGGTAAAAAAATGCCCAACTTTTTACCCATTTAAGGGCGAATAGTGAACTCCTCCAACTTTTGGGCAAAGTATTACCCATCAAAGTTGGGCGCTCTGATTGCCAAATAATTGGGTAATATTTCATCATCAATAGTTGGGTATATTTTGGTAACCAACAGTTGGGTAATTTTTTGTTTACCCATTTTCTGGGTATTTAATAATTATCAATTACCCACTTATTGGGCGATGATTTTATTCATGATCTAGTTAAAATGTTTAACCATTTTCGGTGTTATCCAACAAATGGTGAATGTATTTAACCCTTTGATTTACAGTTTCTCCTGTGATACGTCATACAACCAGGCATATAAAATATATTTTCCACGATGGCAAACGGTGGTGAGTTGTGACCTTGGCATCTCTCTCAAAATCGTGAGGGTGCTTTGGAAGGTTAGTTTTTAACTAAATAAAGTTTGTTTCCTGTTCAGTTGGTGTACACAGTCGTGACAGTTGCAGCGCAAGCAATGCAGTGATAGTTCCATGCATGTATTTCATACACAAAGCAACACAACAACCACGCATACATGCCACAACCGGCGTTGCACATAATGGCATGATAAAACTGAAACTATCATAGTAGTGTCAATGTGTTGCTCGCTTTGCAATTGTCATGACTATATGTACGACTGAATAGTAAACACAACTTCATATTTAGTTAAAAACTCACCTTCAAATTGGATCTATATCCACTGGACAACCCCGCTCGTCACAGCCACTCTTCCACTCGCCATGTTTGAAAATATCTTTGTTCTACTGTTTAATGCCCAACTTTTTGGCAACTCTTTAATCGTAGTGCGCATGATCGGACGATTTTGACCAACTAATGTGCATAATTTTAACCAACAATCGAGATTACCAAAAAGTTGCCCAATAAATAAGCAAAAGTGTAACCAACAGTTATGATGAATTCAGATTACGAAATATTTTCCCAACACTTGCCCAATTTTTGTTCCGCTTTTTAAACAAAGAATGGGCAAACAAAATGTTTGCCCAACAAGACCAATTATTTGTTTTGTTGGGCAATTATCGACCAATAATTGTTGAAGTTACTTTGCCCAACAAATGATTTGACCAACGTTTTTGCAGTGTAAAAGCACACAACTTCGCGTGACAAGGGTGTTTTTTTCTTTCATTAATATCTCGCAACTTCGACGACCACCTGGGCTAAAATTTTCACAGGTTTGTTATTTTATGCATTTTTTGTTTCACCAAGTGAAAAGACTAGTCTTTGACAATAAAAAATAGTGTCCAGTGTCTTTAAAGAGAAGTGGTTTGATGATGACATGAAAACACACACAACACAGTACAGACTGGCCTGAACATCTGACGTCACACTTCGAGGCTCTTGAATTACGCCAGAGGCCTCGAGCATAAAAGTGCATTCCCCGTCTACAAACACCTTTCACCTACATTCATTTCAACATGGAGAAAGTGCGGCTGCCAAACGTCACCTCGGACCAATCAAAACACAGAAATTGAGAGTTTGCACGTTTAGCCAATGAAACCAATGTATACAATGGAATCAAGTTACCACCTGCCTTTAATTGCCCTTGCGGATAAAGACAAGAGACCAGCATAATAGGCATTGACCAGAGTGGCTTAAGAGACAAATTGAAGTTTTAGCCATAATGAAGACGGCTTTGGAAGACCACAGAGCAAGGAAGAGAATGCTTTGATGGTGGTGAACGATGATTTAATCCAAGATATTTTTACCCCGAAAGGGAGTTAGTCGGTGAATAACAATGATTAAGCTACCAGCACAAAATTCACCCTTTTATTACCTGTTTAATGGGTAGAAAATGCAGACTACAAATATGATTCGTGCAAGTCAGTTCAGATGTACTTCAACCCTTGGTTACGAGTCAGTTGACCGGCCGTTTTGATAAACCAGAACAAGAAACAAGAATACTAATGTGGTAAATTTCCCCATGTGTAATTTAACCAGATGCGTACTTGATTTTTCCAGGACGAACGTGTGCAGATAATTACCCACGTTCGTCCTGGAAAAAACAACCGCCACACACCGGGGTCGACGTCACGGAAGGTTAACGAACGCTCCCATAGAACACCTATAGACTGGTCCCCTGTCTTCAGAACCAGTGATTTCATTGGATTCAATTGTGTAATTGGATAAACGTGCAATGCTATACATCTGTGTTGTGATTAATGGTCCGTTGCGATGTGCGTGCAGCTGAAGAAAAAAAATCACCTCTGAAAAATTCAGATGTTGGTCGCTGCACTCAGTGTCCAGTGTGATTACTTTTTCAACGAGAAAGGCCTGGCAAATATTTGTCGATGATAGTATTTTTAGGCGTTCGGGCAAACAGCCCGGAACACCTCTTATTTTTGTTCGTTTTTTATTTTTTTTACTTCTTAGGTGGTCGGAGCAGAGCACAGCTCCGAACACCTGTTCTTATTGTTCGTTTTTTAGGTATTCGGGCAACAGCCCGAACAACTCTTTGAAATTGTTCGTTTTTAGGTGTTCGGGCAACAGCCCGAACAACTCTTTGATTTTGTTCGTTTTTTTGATGTTCGGGCCAACAGCCCGGAACACCTCTCATGTTTGTTCTTTTTTTTTTTTTTTTTCCTTAATACTTCTTCTCCAGGTGTTCGGGCAACAGCCCGAACTACTCTTTGATTTTGTTCGTTTTTTTTTTAGGTGTTCGGGTAACAATAATAACAAATGGGTAGGAGAGGGTGTGGAAGGGTTATCTATGTCCCACAATTGGTTTTCTAGTTCACACCACCATGGAGGAATAAATTACACTCACCAGCGGGTTGACTGACTTGCCAAACATTTTTAGAAGAGTACCATTTTATACCCAGATAACTTACATACATTGGGCAATCAGTTATTCCAAATTATTACATTATTGCAATCAAGATTGATTAATATCTACAATTGGGGGGGGGGGTTATTTTATAGCACAAAAAATCTCAACAAATTACATTACTTTGTCATTTTTTAATTGTTTGACATTCCTAAGACATCCCGTGCCACGGCTTTGACACCCTGCCTTGAACAGTGAATATTATGACCCATGTCGGTTCAATGCCGGCCCAATGGTGGCCGTTACCAAATCAGTATTGGCACGAACAAGTTGATTTATACCATTATTTGCCAAATTGGTGTGCCACTTCGAAACCAGTTTTGACCCAGAAAAAGTTTTCTATACCATTTTGTCAAAATGGCGTGGCGCTAAAAAAAAGTATGTGCCCAGAAAAGATTGTCCAGGGTGCAGCTACAAAACCAGTATTGGCCCAATAGAGGTTTTCTACCGTTTTGCCAAAATGGTGTGCCGCCAACAAACCAGTAGACAGATGACAGAAAGTAAAACTTTCATTATCAGACGAATATTCAACCAGCATTTTAACTCGTAAGTTTTTATTAATAAAACAAAAATGCAAAAAGTATATCAAATATATTAAATTTGAATGAAATTACTTTGCAATAAAAAAGTTCATTACCATAAAGTGTAGTTGTCCATGATAAATAAAAAACATAAAAAAATGAAGAAAAAAAAGCAGCAATGAATAAATCAAATTAAAAATGCTATGTAAAAACCAATAAAATAATAAAGGAGGTATACATTTTTTAATTTTGTTTTATTAATAATATTCGGTTCTTCAAAATACTGGTACCATCAGGGGTCGATTTCACAGAGAGTTAGGCCTAGTCCTAACTTAGGACATAGTCCTTGGAGATAAAAGAAACGTATGGCTTGTCCTACGATTAACTCTTCCTAACTCGAGATAAGACAAGTCTTAACTCTTTGTGAAATCCACCCAGCTTAAATAACTTGCATGGGCTAATTCCTTTTTAAATATCAAGTCGGTTTAGTAATTAGAACATATTTATTTACCGTTCTTTACCTCCGTCCTAACTAAAATAGTTTGCCTCTATAAAACCGATATTGGCCCAGTATAGGCACTTTGCTAGCAAAGACGTGACGCTTGACCGGAAGAAGGCCAGCACTGGCCCAATTCTGGCTCAATATCATCATCATATTAATATTATCATCATATAAACTCGACGCCGGTACATGCCACCATTGGCCCGATACTGTATTGTTTGTTAGGCTATAACTGAAAAAAGGTCAACATCAGTTGTGAAGTTCTTGGGATATTGTCCCACTTCCGGTTGACATGGAAGTAGAGCTTTGTAAATATGGGGGCCAAATTTTGTTAAGTTAATCCTTATTGCTCAAAGAGTCTCTAAGTGAAATAGGGTTTGAAAATTAGTGGTGTAGTTCTTGAGCTATGGTCCCACTTCCGGTTGACCCTGAAGTAGAGGTCATCACGGGGACACATTTTTCAAAGGTAATAATTAACACGAGCAGCATAGTTTTGATTACGTTGAAGACGTTCAATTTGAGCACAAGGAAGGCCATATAGAAGTGAATTGCACATATCCAGTCTAGAAACTACAACAGAGTGGACTATCTGCTCAGTTGCATTTTGTGTCAAATATTTCCTTACTTTGCCTATATTACGGATATGAAATGTTGTAGAGCGTGAAATACTAGAAATATGTGAACTAAGTGTCATGGAAGAGTCGAAAGACCATCACCGATGATTAAATGCCTCTTTGGCGTTCCATAAATACGGGTGGGTTTTATACAGCGGCGGTCTTTTTTCGGAGTGAATAATTCGACTGCCTTGAGCAAGGCTAGATCAAACACAGATAAGCAGAGACGTAACGTTGACCAACCAGTCCCCAAAAGTGAAGGGTGCTTTGGACCGAATTAACGGCAGTCTACACGGTGGTAATGGTAAGCTTTGTGTGAAAATCAATGCTTTCAAAACGAGTGTTATAAATACTATCCTTTATTATTAATTGGTGAATGTGGTAATGTTTTTGAACTAGAGAACGTTTGGTATTCATGACCATTGGCTGTCAAACGGTGAGGTAAAACTGTGTGACTGTGTGACTTGTAAGAAATAATGGGCAGCCTGTTTTATGACAAGCGTGTTTAAAAAAGCCTGCGGTGACGTTTTCCTTTTGTTTCGTTGATAAGTTGTTCATTTAAAAAACAGTATAATTGCATTTTCCACTAACTTTTCCTTGTGTCAACTCTAACTTTGATTTTTTTTTTACTAGCCCCCTCAAACAGATGGTCATAGAGAGCACAATATAATTCAATAACTGATTAATCTATCATAATAAATTTCAAGACTTTATTTTTAACAGTTTCAGCTTGAATTGATTTTCCTTGAGATACTTTGTTTAACTTTCTTGTTATGTTTGCCTCTTCAGAATACGGCAAATTATGAAAAATTCAGCGGAATGGTTTTTGATCCAGTGACAGATTTCCACTCGCTGTGTTGCATTCCTCATTTCCATGATACAACCTACAGCCACAGGTAGAAATTTTGCTTAACTCATTTTATGTTTTAAAGGGAAGGTACACGTTTGGTCATTACTCAAAACAAATATTACCTTAAAAACTGACTTGGTAACATAGCATTGGAGAGCTGTTGATAGTATAAAACATTGTGGGAAACGACTCCCTCTAAAGTAATGTAGTTTTTGAGAAAGAGGTAATGTCTCACTAAAATAATAAAAGACTTCTATAGCTAGAAGTCTCTTATTCCTATCTGAAAGCACACGGGTTCGTCCAACAAGGGTGTTTTTTCTTTCATCATTTTCTCCCAACTCCAATTACCAATTGAGCTCAAACTTTCACAGGTTTGTTTTTCCCCGGTTGTTCGTGCACACAGATTTTACACGTAGAACACGTGTATAGTGTCACGCTCCAGCGCCCTGTGTAGCTTGCTTGTATAGTCTGCGTTCAAGGCGTTTTCAAAAATACATTTCCCTCTTTCAATAGTCTCCTCTACAGTCGGCAGTATTTAATAAGTTCATATTTCCTCAACCACATAAGCTATTTTGTCAATCTTTACATCATACGAAAGAGCTTTACGTACGTCATAAAAATGGAGATGTTGGTGACCTTCTCTTGACCTTTTGACTTGTCTTAAGCAAGGCTATGAAATGAAAAATTTGCTAGTACAGTACACTCTAAAAACTAAAGAGTTGAATCCAACACTTGCATTAGTTCGGTGAGTGACTACGCTTTGAAAGGGTTAATTCAACAATTTAAGTGTTACGTCAACCTGATCCAACAATTCAAAGGAAAAAGGTTTAAGTAACACTTAAATTGTTGAATTAACCCTTTTTGCGTTGGATCAAACATTTAAAATGCTAGATTTAACATACAAAACGCTGGATCCAACACTTTCAAAGTGTAGTCTCTCACCGAACTAATGCAAGTGTTGGATTCAACTCTTTAGTTTTTAGAGTGTAAGCACAAAATCGACCGTTAAGCAGCTCTATGAAATTGGGCCATGCTCTAGCAGCGGTAAGAGATTTGCTCCAGCAGTGCAAACCTTGTAGGTTCGAATCCCACCAATTTTATAAAACACATTGTGTTAGGATTAAAGGGGTTAAGTTTTGATTTAAAAAATTAGATGTGTACACCGAATATGTGTTTGTAAATATACAACCACTACATATAAATCTTTTTCGAAAGAGCCATATACCTGAAGATACTCGTGTAGTGGTTAAGAAGTGTCAGTTTTAGATGTGGTTAGGCAACCATTATAGAGGGAAATACCAAACAGTCAAGTAGGGTCTCAACAATCAATCCATACGATTCAAGCCTTCGTCCCTAGATTTTAACTGGGGTGCACTAAAAGTTCACATGCTAAAATTTTCACCTTGGTTTGTATTTGTGAATTATTCATGTTTGGAGCATTATTAAGGGTTCCAATAAAAACTTAATAAGTTTTTTTAATGACTTTTATATTTATGAAAACAGATGTAAACAGTTAAATGGGGAGCTAATAGTTGCTAGCTCATATATGACAATAAAAAAACTTCCACACCGGCTGTTGGAACTTTAACAATGCTCCAATAATGAGTAATTCACAAATACAAACCTACTTCAGTGATTCAAGTGACTTTTAATTATGTGAGAAAATAACAGCAGAAAAAGACGAACGTTGGTCATGTTTTGATCAGTGTTATAAAATTGCTCAAATTTTGAAATAGTATTAATTGAGAAAGCCCATAACAGAGTGGTGCACCCCACTCTAATAAGCCAAAGTTCATGCGCCAAGCTAATTTGTAAACCCACTGATTATTTTTGATTGTAACGTTTTGGGGTCATGCAATAAATAAATTGTATAAAAATAAGAATCTAGGCCTATCATGTCACAAACAACTGCCAAAAATTTGAGTTACCTTGTTGTTTTATGATACTTAAATGATACACTTTCACTGTTGCTCAAAGCGACCTTCAAAACCACATTCGTTAGTGTAACTGTGTTCTTATTTTATGATTGCTCACAATTTTAAACCTACAGGAGCACTGTAACTAAGGCTGGTTGCCTTATGACAAATTCATCAGATTGAAATAAGCAATTGACGATCTTCATTTTAACCAATCTTCTCCAGTCGTCATTATTCATCAGTTTATATTTCCTCAACCACAAAAGCTAAATTGACAATCAATACATCATATGAAAGGGCTTTACGTACTTCACAAAATGGTGTGCAAATGGTGTACAGAATGGTGTGCAATGGTGTCTTAACCGGAAGTGCATGTAAAGTGCTTTGGATATGCATTATTAATTACTTCTTGGATTTGTCGCTTTGTTTATTATATCGCCCACAGGCTTGTATTTTGTACTTCTGGAAGCCGAACACAGTATTTTTGTTATGACAAAAACTTAAGTCTAATTAATACTTCTTCTTCTTCTTCTTCTTCTTCTTCTGAATCTTCTTTGTCCCCAATAAAAATACCTTTTCCAAGCTCGTATGAACTTGAAACTTCGCACATAGTTTGATATTCATTAGGAGAGGAAACAGTGTAAGTTACGTCATGATGACGTCATCTATTCTTGAGTTATGAAAATTCAAAGTTTATTATTCAAAAAAATCATAACTTTTGATCTGCATAAGGGATACTTACAATCAAAACATCATCGGAATCGTCAGTGAAAACTCCGTAAACGCCTCACAGACATAATCCCACTTTGATTTTGTCTTCCGGCTCAAAAGAGAGGTTGAAAATTTCACAATGCTAGTCTAAAGAACATAGTAAATGCCCCATTGGTATGTGCATAAACATTACACGAAGGCATACACACAACGTGTAGTGTATTAGCTGTGCAGGAGAGTCACGCTCCAGTGATCATCCATAGAGCGCGAAAAAGCTTCATGTAGAATAGTCTTCGTTCAAGGCGTTTAAAACATGCATGCCCCTTACAATATTTCATAAGTTCATATTTCCTAAACCACATAAGCTATTTTGACAATCTGTACATCATATGAACATCGTACTTTACAAAAATGGATATGTTGGTGAACGTTTGTTGACCTTTTGACCTGTTTAAACCGGAAGTGACTGTGAAATTATTTGAAAAGGCGTTATCTAATGCCTTTAGGTTGAAATATACATCCTTTGATGCTTTACCATCACATCATACAAGTCTGGCAAAGGTGTGGTTTAAAAAAAAATGTTACCGATGACGTCACCAAAAATACACTTTTACTAGATGACGTAATCATGTTGTTTTGACAGTTTTTGCAATTTGAATCATTTATTACAAATCTTGAGAACAAAGCAAGGTGTAATAATTGTTTTTTTAATCCAGGGTTTTAATCACGGAAACCGAACACATAGAGTTTGTTCACAAACTCTCAATGTCTAGTTTTCTTTTTCTTTTTCTTTTTTTCACTTTTGGCTTTCCCTGGGCGGCGTCTGCTTGTTTTAAAAATTTTTATTGTACTGTCCGGAGAATTAAAATAAAGTAAAATAAAATAAATAAATAAATAAATAAACTATTTCCTATGTCGGCTCAAGAAAGAGAAGGTCTTGGATGGCATTCCTACTTTTGCTGGCTACCAATTATCACGAGCGCGCATTCGAATTGCGTCACAAGTTAGTGCCCCCCCCCGATATTTATTCTGCTATAGTAAAACCAAATGTTTTAGGTTGTATCAAAATGTTTGCTAGCAGAAGTGGGTATACTTGGTTTGGTCTGAAACGTTGTATTACAAATTTCTGCTGGTAGTTATTTTGAAATTTTGTTTGGTCGTTAAACGTTCATTCCATTTTTCTGCATTGTATTTTATAATTTGTATGTCTGATTGAATAAGTTTTCCCTTAACATTTAGTTCACCTACTTAACCTACCATAGCCGTTGATTTCACCAAATCCTTCCTAACTTAGGATTAGTCTTAGGACTTAGGACGAGTTAAGTTCCGTATTCATAGACCTTTGGACGCATTGAACCCATCCTAAGTTAGGACGGGTTACTTGTCCTAAGTCGAGTTAGGATTAATCCAAAGCGTTGCGTGAAGTCGGCTGCAGATTTTGGGGGAAATGGCTTGTCCATGTATGGTCTACCATAGCCAACTCAAATTCAAAATTTAACGTACAAATGAAGGTCACACTCTAGTCATTTCAGACCAAAGCTTTACGTTCCAACCAGACCATACCCGTTTTACGTGGTTTTTTTTTCGAGGATGCCTCGGATGTTGTGAGAACTCATTCAGGGTATAACCCAGCCTTTTCTTGTTTATGAATCAGTGATTTTAATAATAAAGTTGCTGGTCTATTCCGATAAGCACTGATTGTCTGTGCTATTACCGAGATTCAGTTAGTACAGTGAAGTGTTGCTGATGTGAGCCGAAGACCACACGAATTGTTCGCTCTGAAAGAGCAAAATGTTCTTACGTTTCTTAATTTCTTCGGGTAAGAGATTGGCTATATGCAGGTGAGGTTTATTTACTTGTTTCTGTTTTTTTTTTTTTTTTTTAGCGTTTGTTTGTTAATATTCACTATATTCACTTTATAACAGCAAAACGCCTGATCATTTACATCACTCGTCTCACACATCATCAAGCCTAACATAAACAGTCACTGTAAACGATTAACATAAATATGGCTACCGTTTGAAAATATCTGTAAATATTTATTCCTAAAAAACATAACACCTCTAATGTTCACTAGATCATTTTAATAAAATAAAATTAGTGGTTGTAAGTTGCTCTACCAAGAAAAACGACGTATGGTATTGGAATGCATATTTGATAAAGGAAGTTTTGACCCAAGCAGAATTTCTCGAAGACTATCATGTAAAAGAATCTGCCGGGGTTGAAATTTCAAGCCATTCATTTTGCTTTGATTGTTTTATGTAAAGGGACTGAACTGTGAATATTCAAGAACTCTAGTCTGAGATTTTTCTCGAGAATACCATATACATAAATATGTATTAGGAATTGGAATGCATATTTGATAAAGGAAGTTTTGACCTAAGCAGAATTTCTCGAAGACTATCATGTAAAAGAATCTGCCGGGGTTGAAATTTCAAGCCATTCATTTTGCTTTGATTGTTTTATGTAAAGGGACTGAACTGTGAATATTCAAGAACTCTAGTCTGAGATTTTTCCCGAGAATACCATATACATAAACATGTATTAGGTGACCCACTGCCATCCATAGTTTTAACAGTGGTTTTATCTTTTACCTTTTTTGTTCAGAAATCAACCACAAGGAAAATTAACTGGGTAAAGTTTTAAAATAATTCTTCTTCTTTTCTTTTCTTTTTTATTTTTTGGGTGGGGGGGGGGAGATCTAAGGCAAATTAACTAGAGCGGGGCCGTAATTTGCTCGTCTTGTTTTTGTGACGCTCTCTTTTGTACGTTTTCTGTCAGTAACAGTTGTGATGTTGTTTTGAGAAGTTTTCATTTAAATGTTGTATTCTGCACAGTTGACAGGACAAAGTAAATTGAATTGGTTGAATTGAATTTACTTCAAGAAACAATGTATGCATTTTTGAAAAGGTATTTACAGGAAATAATAATGCTTGTTGTATTATTGCTTTCTTGAGTAAAACAATTACTAAAAAAAATTGTTTCATTGATTATAAACATATACTCTTATGTCTGAAAAAAATATATATACTGAAACCAACGGTTCTTTTCAGAACAACCCCAACTCATTAGATATAGTCATTACATGGTGTTAACGCAAACCTTTCTATATCATACATTTCTAGGTGACTTTCATGTTCGTTATCCCCGAGGCAAATTTGAATCTTTTAAATCCATTGTTGTTTTTTATATTTTCGATTTATTTTGTTGCAGTTTGTTATAACATAGCAAATCAACAATAGGAGGCCATGGAGGATGTCGACAACCAAACTTACGACCCGTCGTGGTTCTGTGGCAGCGACCCCGTTGAAGTAGGCAGCCAGGCAGTCGACAATCTCCAACTAACCTGCCTGATGAATGGAATATACTGCATTCCACACACAGTGTTCATAGCCTTAGCCGTCATCATCCTCATCTACAAGAGGTTCTTCAATGCAGACATAGAAAACCTCTACAAGACACCGGAGAAACTGCTCCGTATACGATACCCGTTCCATGACTTTCGAATGATCGTCCTGCTTCTCCTCTTCCTCCTGACCACCATCCAGGTCTTTGAGGGGGTTCTAACAGACACCCTAGTCATCGGAGGGAGCTCACGACCACAGCTCTTCGTTCCAGCTATCCTTTCTGTTTTCGGCACCGTGGCTTTGGTGTATTATTCAGATCAGGCCGAGCTGTGGGACCAACCTAAGATGCTTTGCTTGCAGGTGGTTTACATGCTAGCAGCCATTGTCTCGGAGATGCTCAGGTTCCGAGACCTTAGGAGAGCACCAGGGATGAACATCACAATTCTCAAGTTTGACTTAACTTTGTCGATGCTGATAGCGTACATCTTGTTACTTATAGTTGACGTGTTTTTAATATTTAACAGGGTAAGTTTATTTAAGCTTTGAGCTATTCATTTTTTTCTGAACCCAAGCCAGATACAACTGGGCCTACCTAATCTTGAGTGAAATTCGGTGTTCAAAGCTGGTTTTATTTTTTACTTCCAATCACTATTTTTTGCCTTACTGGATGTACAATTTTTTTTTCCAAATCCAGCTTGTTCCACAAGTGCCTTTAACTGAAAATGCACAACAAATTGAAAACAGTTCAGTTATCTCTGATTGTTACACTCATGCTTGCTTTATAAACAGGTTCTTTTGCGGAATAAAGTTAGCCGTGTCCTCTACGGAGATGCAAATTTCTTACAAGACTCCACCAATCCAGACATCGAATACAGACAACAATTCGCAAACTACTTCTCTTCGCTCTCGTCGTGGTGGCTCAATGGTCTATTCGTGTTGGGTTACCAGAGACCACTGGAGCTCAGTGACTTAGGAGAACTGCCCACAGACTACAAATCTCACGTTGTCGTCGATCAACTGCAGGATGCCCTTAAACATGATCTGGTAGGTAATTCTTGTTTTGTGAGGCTCAAGTCTGTTTATAATAATTGTTGTCATTAAAGTGAGAGACCCACACTATTTTACAAAGGCTTGCAAGCTCTGTAAACTAATTGATCATTCAGTACTTTCCCGAGTCCTGTGGAAAATATCACAGACATGTTACTGTTATATTTTTTCACAGGACTCGGGAAAGTACTGAGTATACAGTGTTAACACACATCGGTGTATGGGTAAAAACCAATGCAAATTTAACATCCCTGTCATTATTATTAGTCGCGACTATTTTTGTAGTAGTCGTGGCGGCACAATTAACCGAGTAATTAAAAAAAACGGTATAGAAAACTAAGAAAACAGTCGCGACTACGACACAAGTCGCATTGGTCGCACAGACTTAGATTAGAGCTGTCACACAATCTTTACACAGATGGAGAGGAATTCAAGGGACATCAAAGATGCTAATTTTCTCAAGATATATTGGAAACTCCACGGTGGTGCCGTAGCTGTGGCAGGGCTTCAGAAGGTATCTGGTGATATGATAAGACTGGGCGGCCCATTGATACTCCAGAAGATCATTGATCTGCTGACCTTGATCTCCACTAATGGTGATATCCCTGTAGATAAGGTGAGTTCAATCTTATTTGTTACTCATTGGGCTATGTGTGAAGCCTGTGTGAAATTAAGGGAATCAATGTGTGGTGAAGAGGTTTTCAACTAGTGGTTTAATCCCAACGAGGCCTGGTTCTTGATAATTTTACAGAGACGAGGGGAATGCTGTGGGCGTCGCGCGTATCGCGTGATGTGGCACAACTGTTTCAGCCGTTGCTGTCGACCAATGGGAATGAAGAAACTGTCTTATAAGAATGTGTGCAAGCTCGCGTGTCACGCCCACGTTTCAACACTTTTAACTGGTCATAAACACAGGTTTATACACACCCACGTGACGCGCTCTCCACCAATAGGAATAACGAAACTGTCTGAGGTTATGAATGCAAGTTTTTAGAATAAATTTGCGGAGCTTAAGACACTAAGCCTAAGCCGTGGTTTCAAAAATGATTATTATTCAAGAACATCGGCAAAGTAAACATTTTGAGATAACCCTTCAAAGCATCAACATGAGTATCTTATTGTCTATGGTGACTGGTTTCAGAGAGTTGGCCCGAACATCACATTGATATGACAAGTTCTTCCCTTTTGGACAGACACAACAGCTCGAGCGTACTCGACCATTTTGGTCGCACATGCATTGCTTTGAGGTGTGAAGGAAGCAAACTCTTAAACGTGTCCCAGCATTCAATAGGTGCGAAGCTTTCATCTGCCCATTTCGAAACCACGGCTTCGACTTTGGATTCGGCTTCAGTCTCCGTCCTCCCGTCTGAATCCCTGAGCGCGTGTACACAAAGCATGCACAATATTGTCAAAACAACCGCGGGGCCAAGCTAGCCTGAGCCGAATCCAAAGCCGAAGCCGTTGTGTCGTAAAGGGACATAGTCTATTGAACACCGGACATTCACCAAAGAAAGGCTACACTGAATGCAGAGTTGAATTGCAATGGTGTGCACCACCAGCATTGTTACTGAGTCCTGATAAATCATTTGACTTGCTCTTGAATACCATCAAAAGATACAAAGTCATTAAAATCTGGTTAAAGGAACACGTTGCCTTGGATCGGACGAGTTGGTCAAAACAAAAGCGTTTGTAACCGTTTTTTATATAATGCATATGGTTGGAAAGATGTTTTAAAAGTAGAATACAATGATCCACACAAGTTTGCTTCGAAATTGCGTGGTTTTCCTTCTACTGTGCGAACTAACACGGTCGGCCATTTATGGGAGTCAAAATTTTGACCCCCATAAATGGCCGACGTGCTAGTCGACGAGGTAAATGGAAAACACGCAATTTCGAGTCATGTTTGTGTGGATCTTTGTATTCTACTTTTACAACATCTTTCTACCCATATGCATTTTATAAAAAACGGTTACAAACGTTTTTCAAAGACCAACTCGACCGATCCAAGGCAACGTGTTCCTTTAATGAGTGAAATGCTTCAGTAGGAGAAGGACGTGACTTTTTATTGGTGAAATATCAAGCAATAAACCACAGCGGAAACTGACTGGGTAAAACTTAGTTAATGTTTCTAGTAACCAATCACCCGAGCTATACAAACAAAACAATTTATCCAAGATAATAACCTTTTTTCAGTCTCCAACGGCTTCCACCGGACATTTTGTCATGGCTTTTTTATTATTCATTCCTCTTTTTGTCTACCCTCAGGATTCCGGTTATATCACAGTAAAAGACACAGTGGCGAATGTGTATTTTCTTGTATTCTTACTGAGTATCTGCAACCTCATCCCCATCGTGCTTCTTCAGAGGCACTTTCAGTCGATGTTTCATGTCAGCCTCAAAATGAGATCGGCTCTTCAGGTTCGTTAGGTTCACCTAACCCATTTCAGAGTCAGTTTGAACCAAAATCTATGTTAAATGACCCAGAAATTAGTCAGACTGACGCCAAATCCGCGTTATAAAACCATCTTTAAACCTCCTGGACAGCTGAAAACTAGCACAACCCCTTGGATCCCCTGGGATCCGGACTTCGAGTCAACTCGACAGGTTTCACAGGTTTAGTTTGATTGATATCTATATTTTACAGAAGATTAAAACAATCAAAAGGTTGCACAACAACAAAAAAGATTCGTATCTCCTAGCACATTTTTTTTCGAAGGTTAATGTGAATGTTTTGTACTATTTTTGTCAGGGCTCTGTGTATCTCAAGGCACAGTATATATCTCCAGTTGAGCTCCAAGGTAGTGACATGAATGCTGGACAACTGACAAACAACATCAGTACGGACCCTGCAAATATCCAGATGTTCGTTATGAACATGCATTTGCTGTGGGCAGCACCCATCCAGGTTCGTCTTTGTATCAAAATGGGAAGAAAGCAGATAGAATTATCTTAAGTTAACAGTGTACAAATTACCTAAATGTTTGTGTAAATATTTCTAAATTTCTGTATAATACTTTGTGATTGAATCGAAAAAAACCAATATATCAATAAATCAATTAAAGACACTGGACACTATTGGTAATTGTCAAAGACTAGTTTTCACAGTTGGTGTATCTCAACATATACATAAAATAGTGTTGGAAATAGGGTTGTTTTATCACAGGTTACAAAATACGTTCAGTATTTGATTGCTGAGAGCATTTCAAGGGTCACGGATACCCATCACGTACAAAATGTCTTGATGTTTTTTCACCCTTTATTTCCACTTTTCTTTTCAAAAATTAGCTTACTGTGACACTGTACTTCTTGTACACCATCTTGGGTGTGTCGGCTTTAATTGGCGCGTCTATGTTTGTCATTACCCTGTTGCTACAAGGAGTCATCGCCAAGGGAATGCGAAAGTTCCAACAAAGAGTCATGGTAAGAAAACAACTTCTGGGCAACCAGCTCCAGGCAGTCCTCCATAGAAAAATTTCTCCGCATTTTCTCATTATTTTCTTTGGTGAAAGTAAGTTATAGCTAGAAGATGGTCTCGTATGTTTCCAAATGTTCCTTGTGCATAAACATCGCCAATGAAACATAAAAACTCAACGTAAAAGATAAGAGTTTGTGAAAACATATGAGTGATCTCTATGATGAAAATTGACTTCCGGTATTTTTCATTTTCCGGTGGATGTAGGGATATTCAGACGATCGCCTGAAGGGGACCAACGAACTTCTTCAGGGGATTAAGCTCATCAAACTGAATGGCTGGGAGGAGCGTTTCAGAAGCCGAATCAAGACATCCAGGAGGAGTGAAATCAAAGCGTTGTACAAAGTGGCTGCACTCACCAGCGCATTGTGTAATGTTTTATGAGTTGTTATAAATAAAAAATGTCTGGAGACTTATAAAAGAGTGCGCCACCAAGAGTGTACGCTGGAAAGGTTAAAAGTTTTTTTTTAATCACAGCTTGGGCTAAAAGTCGGATTTGTGGTCCATCAGTAATTTTTAAAATGTGTGCTTTTATTCGGTAAGGGCTTCAAGTAGGTAGATGAGCCTAAGCCGGAGCCCTAAGCCGGAGCCAAATCAGTGGTTTATTAAATGGCCCCTGTAGAGAACTTACAGTACTGTGGTTTTTGATATTTTAGAGTTAAACCCAAAAACTCTTATCAAGTAAGCTTTGCTTATGGGCGTTGGGGCATTGCACGGTGGTGAGGTATGTTTTGGGGGTAACTTCTTGCCAGGTAGATCATGTTCATTTCAAACAAGGTAATGATAGACTTTCACACCAAATCACTCTGTTTTATTTTGTAACAGAGGTAATAATCACCAGGATAGGATAAACACATTCATAATGATGTTCAATTTGATTGTATTCTCTTGCTTACAGTTCCACTTGCCATGTCAGCTACTCCACTTGCGACGGCTGTTGTAAGTAATAAAAACAAGTTATTCTCTAGAATGCCTAGAATCATTGTATTTAATTAGTTTTAGTTTCCTTTTAAGGGACACATTGGATCGGGCGAGTTCGTCTATAAAAAGCGTTTGTTATAGAGCCACCTTTGGAAACTTACACGGTCGGCCATTTGTGTGGAATCGATATTACGAAATAGAAGGAAAACGGTGCAATTTCGGAGCATTATTTGCGTTGATCGTTATATTCTTCATCTTTCTAACCGTATGCATTTTATAACAAACTATTATATAAAGCGCTTTTCGTAGACCAATTCATCCGATCCAAGGAAATGTGTCTCTTTAAAGTATAAGTTCATTTTCCTGATCTAGTTTCAGTGTTCTCGTTTTTAAACCACGAAATTAGGTTTGTTTAAATAAACAAAATGTCTTTGGTGTGGAATTTGTTTTTTTCACAGATAACACCTAATAGGCATAATAATTGGAATTAATATTGGTACACTGGTACAATACATCAATCAAAGACACGTCAGTGATTTATGGACAGATTTTGTTCTTCTTCTAGGATTATTACTGTTATGAATTTCATCATAATTTCCCAATATTAATCATTTTAATTTGTTTAATCGTTGCAGTCGTTTGGCCTCTATTATACACTGGAAGGTCAACCTCTGACCCCGAACGTCATGTTCCCATCAATCTCGTACTTCCAGGGAATGACGGCCTCCTTGATGGTGCTCCCTAGTGCCGTCATGTTTGCCATCAACGCCATCATCAGTCACGGGCGGATCAAGAAGTTTCTCGGTGCGCCGGAAGTGGAGGACAAGGTCAAAGGCCGCCAGAAAATGATTACTTTAGCGGCGAGGGATACTTGTTATGATGGCGAGGTATTTTTATTTTATTTTATGAAAACAGCGCCTTTTTTAAACCGCGGCTTCTGTTTTGGATTCGGCTTTGGGCTCGTTCTCTTATATCAAGCCCTGAGACTGTGGGAGCACGTACGCAAAGCACGCACACATTCCCTCTTGGCCAAGCTAGCCTAAGCCGAATCCGGAACCGAAGCCGCGGTTTCGAAAAGGGGCACAGTTGTACCTTGGTAATAGATTGCGAATTTTTAAGTGGCTGAGAACCTTAGTGTGATATTAAAAAAAAAAATAGAAAAATAAAATGCATGTACATGGTGCGGGGAACATGAGTGTTCTATCACACGGGTAACATTACCTAATTGATTCTGCACTCGGTTATTTTCACAGACCCGAGCATAGGGTTTTGTGTTCAAAATCAACGATGCGCAATGTTCATCAATAAACTAACTTTGTTATGTTTGTTTTCCCACTGCTACAATATGTTACCAAAATTTAAGTTGTGTGATGTGTTTTGTGCACTTTGGATGGACCCAACCCATCACAACAATGGCACACGGCAAAATGTATTGAGCCTTCATTTTTGAGGGCCCATCACCTTAAGGGTGTAATACAACATACCAAAAGAGATTGATTGTTAGTTTCTATAATATATATTCTTCTAAGGGCAAGAAGAAACATCTTTTGGACGCCCCATAAAAGATAACGATCCCACAGCTAAGTTTAATTAACACGTGCAGACCATAGAACAGGGAACAGTTCAGATTGAAACGTATCATGATGTTGTGGAATGCCCGTTCAACCAGTCCTTTAAGTTTATTATGTTTGAAATGTTTGAAAAGCTAGAAGTGAAACCAATCATTTTTACAGCATCGACATGACACTACTACGAGACTTCAAAAAGCTGTCCATCAAGGGGAAGGAGAGTATGGTACCTTTGACAAAGAACTGGAACTAAAAGCAGCCAAGCCGCTGCCACCACCAACTCCAACACCTACACTTCCAGATAACTTAGTTATCAAGGTAATTGCTTCGGGGAAAAAAAAACAGAAAAAATGTGTTTATAATGTGTATGCAAAAGCCGTAGCCGTAAATGGTAACTCAGGGTTGTAAGACCTCTATTCGGAGCGCGCTGTCACCATCTTGGTCATGTTCCCCTGTTTCCAATAACAGTTATGAATGCTAACATTCATTGTGCATGCTGGCACCAGACTATTATTTCGTCCAGCCTCAGTTTGGGTACAATGAGTTGGGTCGGAGTAAACTCAAGATGACCACACCGTGATAAAGATCTTTACTCCACAGGGAGATGGGAACAATTAAAGGAATGTTTATTGGCCCAACAACCAGGACACAAATGAAAAGTGAATTATAGAAGACTATAATTTCAAGAACCCGTTGCACGGGCACAGGAGACGAGGACGATCAAAAAATGTCTTAAACCGGGGTGTTGCAGAAGGGAATCAACAGACGAGCTGGCTACCCTAATGCAAGACCGAATTACTTGGGAAAAGACATACTCGAGCCCGCCTGTGGGCGACCTGGTGAGTGAGTGTGAATAATTAATGTACAATGATTTGTTGTTTTTCAGATGACCAATGCAACCCTAACATGGGAGGATCCATCCACACCGGTGCTTAAGAATATCAACTTGGAAATCGAGACCGGTAAGGCAAACAAAAAACCCAAAACATGTTCAGCGTCACCGCCCGCTTCCATTTTATTTATTTATTGGTTTAAAGGGAATGTACACGTTTGGAAATTGTCAAAGACCAGTCTTCTCACTTGGTGTATCCAATCATAAGCATAAAATAACAAGCCTGTGAAAATTTTGGCTCAATTGGTCATCGAAGTTGCGAGAAAACGATGAAAGAAAAAAACACCCTTGTTGGACGAATTTGTGTGCTTTCAGATGTGAATAAAAGACTTCTATAGCTAGAAGTATTTTATTATTCTAGTGAGAAATTACCTCTTTCTCAAAAACTGCGTTACTTCAGAGGGAGTTGTTTCCCACAATGTTTTATACAATCAACAGCTCTCCAATGCTTGTTACCAAGTCAGTTTAATATTTGTTTTGAGTAATATACCAAACGTATACCTTCCCTTTAAACGAACAAGATGAAAAACAAATAACGATCTAAGACGAGACTTTTGAAAAACAGCAAAGAGAGGAAATGAATTTTGTGTGGCTATTTACTGGAAGGAACATTAACTTGTGTATTTTGTTTATCTCATTTGTGGGGTATGGACAAGCAGGGTGGGGTCGACTTCCCTACTCCCTCTGGGTTTGTCAATCATATTGATATGACTGTTGAAACCCCAACCAAACGAGATATACCCTGTCCACACCCCTACAAACAACATCGATGAAACCTCAGGCTAGGTAGAATTTAGGTGTAAAGGCACTGGACACTTTTTTATGGTCGAAGACCAATATTCTCACTTGGTGTATTCCATCATATGCATTAGATAACAAACCTGTGAACATTTCGGGTCATCAAATATGCAAGAAAATATATTTAGAACTGCATCTAGCAACCGGGCAATCTCGGTGGTCTAGTTGGTATGACACTGCTCTAGTGTCGTGGCAAAGGTCGTGGGTTCAAATCCCACCCGAGTTATATACCTAGGATTTTTTCCACTTAACTCGGGTCTGAGTATACAGTGCTAATACACATCGGTGTTCAGGGTAAAAACAAAAAATTAATATACTTGTTGAATTGCTTTGTGTGCTTTCATATTAAGCATAATGAATTGGGCTTCAGCTGAAGTCTTTTTTTAGTGAGTGAGAGACTACCTCTTTCTCAAAAACTCGTTACTTCAGAGGTTTTTTTTTAAATTTATTTTGTTTACTATCAACAGCTCTATTTTATTACTCGTCACTAAGTAAGTTTTCATGCTGGCAGTTATTTTGTATTAGTTACCAATAGTTTCCAGTGCCTTTTATTTGTTTGTCTACCTTTCAAGCGATTTCTCTGTGTTTGTGTACCAGGCAAGTTGACAGCTATTGTTGGAGAAATTGGTAGCGGGAAATCGTCCATGGTGTCGTCCATGCTTGGTGAAATAAAACTGGTGTCTGGAGACATAACATGGAGAAGGTACAAGAATTAGAAGTAAAGACAATTATGGAAACTATACAGTAAGGTGTATACTTCACACATGTACACCCTACAAACTTATGACCCGGATTGGTCAGTATGACTCAGATTCTGATTCAACTAATCCGAGTTAAAGTCCATGACTTAAAGGGGCACACCTGCGTACCGTTTTTGTAATTTAGTGAATTGTGGAATCATAGATGATATGTGTTTAGATGAAAAAAAAATCATCAAAATATCACAAATTCGTGCCGTCATTTTAACAAGGCATCAACTAAAACAATTATCATCTAACATTATTATTAACAGTAATTTTTAAGCATGATGTTACACGTATACGTTATTTTTCATCATTGAAGTTGCAGTATATCGCTTGAATGAAACAATTCATTTGAATTTTATTTTTGTATAGTGATAAAAACAGAGTCGCCTACGCCAATCAGAAAGCCTGGCTGATCAACGCATCTCTGAAGGAAAATATTGTATTCGGCTCAAAATACAACGAACAAAGGTATGTGAGAAGGTTTTATCAGTTCAGATTGCATCGATACTAAATCTAAGGTGTAGCTTCAAGTGATAAGACTGTGCAAGTCTTGCACATAATTATTAAATCTTCTGGGTTCAGGTTGTCCCAGGCATGTATGCTTCGTTTTTGAAAGGGTGGGGCATCAGTGCATTTGCTGCTTGTTAAAGAGCACATTATGAATTTCTACTTTTTGAAAAGGCACCAAGGCAATGACCAGACGTTATGGGCTAGGCAGTTGCCTTCCTTGATTCCTTGAAGTATCAGGCATGTCGGGTCCCAACCACACTGAGTTGTACGTGTGCACGAGTCTGGTTTTTGAAAGAAACTTGCACCACGTCCCCGTTGTAATGTGTGTCTTTAGGAGTTAAATGGTGTCTTTCATGTATGCGGTCATTGAACCATGATTGCTTCTATTCACCCGTTTATACAAATGGACATTTTAAACTCTCCTTTTTAATCTAGCTATAACATTTTGCGCAATATAAAAACCTTTTGATGGTATGATTTATGGTGTTCAGGTACCAGATGACTATCGCAGCATGTGGTCTCCGTCAGGACATCGACATGTTACCATCAGGCGATAAGACTGAGATTGGAGAGAAGGGAATCAATCTGAGTGGAGGACAGAAACAGCGTGTCAGCGTGGCTAGGGCTGTATACAGTGATACACAAATTGTCATCTTGGTAAAAATCAATTAATGAGACAGTACACTATTGGTAATTGTCAACTTGGTGTATATCAACATAATGCATAAATTAACAAACCAGTGAAAATTTGAGCTTGATTGGTCGTTGGAGTTGCGAGATAACTATGAAAGAAAAAACACCCTTGTCACATAAAGTTGTGTGCTTTTAGATGCTTGATTTCGAGACCTCAAATTCTAAACTTGAGGTCTCGAAATCAAACTAGTGGAAAATTACTTCTTTCTCGAAAACTACGTCACTTCAGAGGGAGCTGTTTCTCACAACAGCTCCCCATTACTCGTTAACAAGTAAGGTTTTATGCTAATAATTATTTTGAGTAATTACCAATAGTGTCCACTGCCTTTAATTCTTTCCACCACAATGTATTTTGATATTTGTGCAATGAAGGTAATACGCTAGACTAAACTAAACTTAAACTACATCTTGCATTCTTTAGGATGATCCAATGTCTGCTCTTGATGTCCACGTCGGAACCCAAGTATTCCACGAAGCGATCAAGAACTACCTGATTGTAGAGCAAGGCAGATCTGTTGTCTTGGTGACTCATCAGACACATTTTCTTCCAGAAGTAGACTATGTAAGTCATTTAAAGTTTATCTGTATTTAAATGAAATTAATTTAATTTCTCTTCCTGGACAAGCTATAGGTTTTGCATGTAATAACTGGATTTTTTTTTTATATGCACTTAAAGAGTATCAAACCTAGAAGCATTTTACCTTTTTTTTGTGAGATTAGAGAGTTTGATATTTTTTCCCTCAATTTTTATGTAAGGACTGTACCTAATTGGAAATGAGTGCATCACAGAACTGATGACTTTGGAGCTCGCTTCCATAAATTAATTTTGTCAGAAACAAGCAAGCAACCAACCAAAGTATAATGTTCTTATTTGTTAGTGATGTCTTCGGAGCCCTCTTTAAAGGAACATTACAGAATTGGCCGTTGCTAACAAAACAGTTGCTGGCAGTGTACTTTATGTAATCCGCTTATATACATAAACTGACAAACCTGTCGATGTTCGCGATCGATCGGACAAAGTTAGATTATTTATTTCTCATCAAATATGACATTTCATACAAAAATATTTCAAGGGGACTTTCATAATCATATTAGACCGTGAAAGTTTTATGTAAATCTGTTAAATTCACGATTTTTGTTCTTACCAATTCTGTAACGTTCCTTTAAGGCTTTCATAATATACTGGTTCCACAGGTCGTTGTTTTGAAGAATGGCAACATTATGCAACAAGGCACACCGGCCGAAATCCAGCGGGACAGTCCGCAACTCTACAAGGGCTGGGTGGATGCCGGGGTAGCAGCGAAGGCAGAGGCTCCTGATATGTCTGATGCAGCTGGAAAGGACCAGGGTATTGATAAAGATATCCAGGCACTCAGGAAACAGATCTCGGAGAGAGAAAAAGAGATCAGGTTCAGGAAAGCTTCCAGGAAGTCGAGGGGCGGCAGTAGTTTTGGAGATGACGAGGGCTTAAAAGGTATGACATAATATAAGGGACAGTCTGGTATAGGGTGGTCGCGCCGAGTTGGGGTAGTCGGATTGGTTATCTTTAAAGGAACACGTTGCCTTGGATCGGTCGAGTTGGTCTTTGAAAAGCGTTTGTAACCGTTTTTTTATAAAATGCATATGGGTAGAAAGATGTTGTAAAAGTAGAATACAGTGATCCACACAAACATGCCTCGAAATTGCACGGTTTTCCTTTTACCTCGTCGACTAACACGGTCGGCCATTTATGGGAGTCAAATTTTTGACTCCCATAAATGGCCGACCGTGTTATAGTTCGCACAGTAAAAGGAAAACCACGCAATTTCGAGGCAAACTTGTGTGGATCATTGTATTCTACTTTTAAAACATCTTTCCAACCATATGCATTGTATACGAAAAACGGTTACAAACACTTTTTATAGACCAACTCGTCCGATCCAAGGCAACGTGTTCCTTTAAATGTCATCATAGTTTTGGGACAAGGTACTTGTTTCTTCCCAGTTGCGTCCTTTAAAAAACACTTTACCATAATTGCTTTGTCATTCAGATGGGACATAAGCTGTATGAGGTCTAGTGTACTAGTGTTGCTGGTGCATGTCAAAGAAACCATGAAACTTTATGTCAAGAGTTGAGGGAAACCCCAAGGCATCCTTGGTTTCATTACCAGAAAAAAAGTAGTAATATAATAATTTATATCAAAAAAAATATGAAAACAGACAATCTACATCTACTGGGTACACTTTGAGTTTGTACAAAGCGTAGACCTGTCAATGTGGAAAACACAACAGGGTATTGCCACTGCCAATACGAACTTCACGTAGATTGTAATAAAAACCTTCACGATATATTGCCATATCGGCGATATTTAACCGACGATATATCGCCAGTCAAATTTTTCGATATCGTCCGGGGTGAGATACTCGAACTCAATACCTTTTTTTTTATCTAACCCCTTTTCACAGATTTATTTCCCGCCGAGTGTGATGACGAAGAAGAGGGCGATGGCAGTAAATTAATCCATGCAGAGGAGCGTAACAAAGGCTCAATATCATGGCGGGTCTATCTTTACTATCTTCAAGCCATTGGGCCCACGGTGGTCACCCTCAGTTTTATTGTATTCGTGATCAACTTCTTGTTGTCCATACTGAGGAGTTACTGGACATCAAACTGGTCCGAGGCCGGACTGCTGACAAACATCACCCAGGTAAGTTCCAACAGTCACAGCTGGTCTATAATTCTTGGCTGGTAAGCACATACTCTGCTTATATAGCAAGGACAATCTTGGGCACAAAAAAAGTGTACCTGCACTGACAAAATTATTAGGATGGTAGGTGATGTACAGGGCCCAATTTCATAAAGCCTGTAAGCACAAACATCTGCTTAGCATGAAATTTCTTCCTTTAATAGAAAAAGGATTACCAACCAAATTTCCACGTGATTTTCAGGATAAGCAAACAACAGCTGAAAACCAGTAACAGGCAATATGCAACAAACGGAAATTTGGTTGTTAATCCTATTTTTATCAAAGAAGAAAATTCATGCTAAGCAAATTTATGTGATTACAGGCTTTATGAAATTGGGCCCTGTATGCATGTTGTCCATTATACGGGTACGGCCAAAGCTTGGTACAAGGCTCGAGGTCGGGGACTAGACACTGTTGTTTTAGACTCCAAGAGGTTGCCCTGCTGTACAGGTTAGGACTGTTCTCATTCACAGTCTTAGTGTTCTTTTAAAACAGACTTTAAAAAGTCTCCCCAAAACAAACACAATTTTTCCATTTCTTATTTCCCAGGAGGAAGTTGAGACCCTCAATCAATACTACAAGACTTGGTACTCCATCATCGCCATATCCTGTGCCATAGTCTTTTATCTCTTCAGTGTAGCAATGTACATGTCCTCACTCATGGCGGGAATAACCATCCACCAGAGAGTCCTGAAGAATGTGACTCAATCCCCCATGAGGTAAGTTGATGAGGAGCTCCATTTAAATGTGTCATCCATAGACCATGCAAAAATGAGTTAATGGCCTGATGTTTTGACCCAAACAGAGTATTATCTCAAAGGCTAAATGACAACACAGAACTGGTGTCAATTTCACAAGTAAGGACTAGTCCTAGGACTCTGGCAGTTAACAAATTATTATGAAATACATCCAGGTAGTTAAAGTGTAACCATCAGGCCATTTACTATTTTTTTGCATTTATACCATAGGTCATTTGAGAAGAACTTTGCAATAGCTCATTATATTTTTTCTTTAATTATACGATGTAAAAACTTGTGTTCCAAAAAGAGTGGGTTTTGTACATTTCAGTTCCTTTCTGATAGGAAGGTACTGGTCACATGGAGGAAATATTTACATGCTGTGTTATAACTTCCACATAAATTTAGAAGAGCGTACAAAATATCACCTGTATAAATATCACCTGGATAAGCCTGCTTCGCCTCGGGTGCCACCCCCCCCCCCCCCCCCCCCCTCGGGAGTACAAAACGCCATGGACCCCGTCACCACGTGCAACAATTTGTGAGAAATGTCAATACCTGCCTTCACCCTCCAGAGTTTTTCTCCACTTTAAAGGCAGTGGACACTTTGGGTAATATCTCAAAAAAGGGTATTAGCACAAAATCGTACTTGGTAACGAGTAATAATGGGGAGAGGTTGATAATCTAAAACATTGTGGGAAACGGCAGCCTCTGAAGTGACGTAGTTTTCGAGAAAGAAACAATTTTTCAAGAATTTGATGATTTAGAATTTGAGGTCTCGAAATCAACCAACTAAACGCACACAACTTCGTGTGACAAGGGTGTTTTGTGACCTCAGATTTAGAATTTTAGGTCTCGAAATCAACCATCTAAACGCACACAACTTCGTGTAACAAGGGTGTTTTCTGTCATTATTATCTCGCAACTTCGACGACAAATTGAGCTCAAATATTCACAGGGTTATTATTTTATGCATAAGTTGAGATACACCAAGTGACAAGACTGGTATTTGACAATTACCAATAGTGTCATGTGTCTGTAAGAGGACTATCAATTCCTGCCTTCACCTTCCTGAGTTTTCTCCACTTTGAATAAGTTGTCTTATTGTAGCCCTTGTTTGGGACGAACTTTCATAAAAAATACTTTGTTTGTGATTTATCCTTTGTAGATTTTTTGACACGACACCCCTCGGTAGGATCCTGAATCGATTCTCAACTGATACAAAAATGGTGGATCAGGTAAACCATAGCATAGAACCCGGAGAACGCTGAGCTCGACCACCCTCTGTGTCGTGTGTGGACGCGGCGTATCAATACGGCGCAATACGCGCGTATGGCAAAATTATCATCGTGTGACACGCGCGTATGGCAAAATGGCAATATGTCAGCGCACATAGACCATTTTTAGTGTTTTCATTGGTCAATGATGATGTCATTGTATGGCAAAATTGTATGGCAAAATATTTTGCCATACACGCGTTACGAAAATGGCGTGTGCGCGTCCATAAAAATGGTCTCACAACGCACAATGAGACACTCAGCGTTCTCCGGGTTCTATTTCTATGGGTAAAACCCTTCATACTACGGACCCCATCTGTCCAGAAACATGACTTGTTTAAAACTATCTTAACCCAATTAAAAATGCCTTTAAATACAGCTATAGAGAACGACCTCATTGGCTTGTTCTTTTGCTGCTGTACTGGCTAATTGTTCTAATCATTTGACCAGCTGAGATGTTTAAATCACGGTCTGCTCCTCGTTGTCGTATTTGTTATAATTGTACAAGTTGAAACCTTTTTCTTTAACTACTGTACAGATCATGCACTGTAAAAAAACTCATGATGTTAATACCTTTGTTTTGTTTTGTTTTAGACTATCGGCATGACGTTGTCACAGACGTTACAGTTTGCATTAAACACTGCTATGGGTTTGCTCATAAATGCAATTAATGCACCGATCTTCATCATTGGCATCATTCCAATAACGATACTCTATATGTTTGTTACTGTGTACTACGTTTCCTCAACGCGGTAAGTAGTCTTGGTTCAAGACTCTACAGCTACTATCACAAGAGGGTAGCGGTTCCGTAGCGTGATAGTGGTTTATAAAGTGCTATACTGTAGTTCATGTATATAACACTAGGTTACGCATACCGCGTCAAGCTCAATTATTTTGGTAGTTCGGAGCATTCAAGAGAATGAATTGACCTGTTGGGCTCCCACCTAAATACTCTAAATACTCCCGGTGTGGCGGTTTCAACTTTCCGCCGTGTTCAGTTTTCCCAAATGACTAAATACGGTAACATTACGTCATGCTATGCCTGCGCACAGCAAGCGAAAGTAGTCAATTTTAGTGCCGTATTGAGTCATCCGTGTTACTCTCCGGTAGCTGTCATGGCGGCGTCCACGAGTACAACGAGCGGCGACGCGTGTATCGTATTATGAGAGAATTTGGTGTGAAGACCAAGCAGATTATCCTGTATTTAACCAGTGGTACATATACCGAACGAGCGTCAGAGAATCAGACGAATTATTTTATTATTCTGGTTTAGTTTGTTCAATTTATTTATTGCCGTTTTTTTATTTTGTTTATTTATTTATTTTTATTTTTTTCTCTTGATGTGGAACTATATTACTCCGTTTATTCAACGTTCATCAGCAAAGGCATACATCAAATAAACACACTATCAAAAGACACTCCAGTAAATACTTCTAATATATAACAGGCACAATAAGTAACAGAAGCTCAGAAAATAACAATAATAATAACAATAAACAAAATAATTAAATAGTTAAATGAATACCTCTATTATATACAAATATCTACAATTTAGCGTGACTCGGGAATCACGTGGTTCGGTAAAAAAACAATGCTGACAACAAAAAACAAAAATTAGAAAAACATGATACATATGGGACAAAGGAAATAACATGCCCTTGTCTATTTTTTTATTTATTTTTTTATTTATTTTTTTATTTATTTATTTATTTTTATTTCACTGAACTACAGTACTCGCTAGGGTACTCGCGGCGGTATTTTTTTCTCTTGCTACGTCACCCGGAAAACTGAACACGCCGGAAAGCGAAAACCGTTCGAACAAAAACGTACTGAAATGTCCAGCTATACGTCACCCGGAAAACTGAACACGCCGGAAGACTGAAACCGCCACACCTGGTCAAAAATTACCCAGGATTCCTGGTCCCTGCAGGGGGTCCGACCCAGTTCTGGGTCAGGCTGATCCATTAATGGTTAAAAAATTGAGATTAGACTCGGATTATCTGCGTAAGTTCGACATAATGGCTTGTTTGGGGTTAATTTCAAATAGATTTCGGTTCATATACTTGGTCATGTCAGGTACTCTCTCTATCGACCAGGCATATCCATTTCAAATTTACTGTCACCCCGCCACGTGTATTAACTGAATACACTCACACCACGGTTAATTTGGGATTTTAGAAAAATGTTTTTAGTTGGTATTTAAATTAATGAATATAATATAGCGCCTTATACTTTTTAGTTGCTATGTTATGTTATTATTCATATCATGTTGGACTCTTTCTGCATAATACACAGTGAGTTGAAACGTCTGGAGAGCATCAATATGTCACCCGTGTACTCGCACTTCTCAGAGACACTTTCTGGACTGTCCACCATACGAGCTTACAAGTACGTAGAATCTGTTATTTTATTCACTGAGGCCAGAGGCTGAGTTGGACATGGGACGCGGACACGCTATATTTTGTCCGTTTTTTCCAGGAGCGTGTGTGTATTAAGGAATTTATCTTCAGGAAAACTTCAAGCAATGCATAAAACGTATACCACTTTTGAATTTACATTAACTTCTTACATTATCTGTTTGTTTTGTGTAATAAAGCTTGTTACTTGTTGACCACTGCAATCTGTTAATTTTACTGATTTCTCTGTTTCGTTTTCTCCCTCTAAAACCTGTTTTATTGCCTCCAGTAAGCAAGCTTGCTTTGCTGGTGCCGCCATGGATAAAATCAACACTAGTGCCCTGACGTGTCTATTCCGACAGGGGTCTAACTTCTGGCTTCAATTTCGACTGGTTCGTATGTTATTCAAATAACATGTTATGTTAGGATTTTAATAAACTTACAATAAGCTAGGCCAAAATCATGACTTATTTACACCATGTTTTCATTTTAGTTATACGTACAAGCGTTGTTGTTGCTTGTAGGCAAGGTTGTAGCTACCACGGTCGGAGCCGGTCGGTAATCACCGGCCCCAGCTTTTGCTGACCGGGATCCAACAAAAAATATCAAACTCCGACCGGCATAAATTTATGTAAAACTGTTTTAAATGCCATTGAAATAAGTGAAAAATAAAGAAAAAATCATGTAAAACTCCTAATTAGATGTGTATTTTATTTCTGTAAAAACAATCAAAACAATTTTCTCTCCAAAACAGCGATCTTCTCCGTGATTGTTGCTTAAAAATAAGCCGCTTGAATGCTGCGAGTTCATGAAGTACTAACAAAAGCACGCACAATCTCCGGCGTGCGTGTAGTATCCATGATGCACAAAACCACATGGTAATACTCACACGGTCACCCACTGGTTCATGCAGCATGCACAGCACATAACACACACAGTCCGAAGTCCATCTTAAAGGAACACGTTGCCTTGGATCGGACGAGTTGGTCAAAACAAAAGCGTTTGTAACCGTTTTTTATAAAATGCATATGGTTAGAAAGATGTTTTAAAAGTAGAATACAATGATCCACACAAGTTTGCCTCGAAATTGCGTGGTTTTTCTTCTACTGTGCGAACTAACATGGTCGGCCATTTATGGGAGTCAAAATTTTGACCCCCATAAATGGCCGACGTGTTAGTTGACGAGGTAAAAGGAAAACCACGCAATTTCGAGGCATGTTTGTGTGGATCATTGTATTCTACTTTTACAACATCTTTCTACCCATATGCATTTTATAAAAAACGGTTACAAACGCTTTTCAAAGACCAACTCGACCGATCCAAGGCAACGTGTTCCTTTAACCAAGATTCCGCACGCTGTGATTGGCCACTGATGGCTGTTAATAAATCCATATTCATGATCTTCTTGGCTAGCCTTCTTCACAACACACGCTCACGAACGGAGTAAAGAATTGGCGAACGTTGTGCATCACGCCTGCAGACTGTATGCACAATGCACAGCCTTGGAGGAATTCCAGTAACATGGACAACTTCTGCCAACAGAGGGCGTTGCGGGCCAAAGTTCATTGAATTATTTCTCAATGTGTGTTGTTGACCGATCGTTGATTCACGAAGATTTTGTTGCAAACGGAGATCAGAACATGTTCAAAACAAACAATTCTCAAACAACAAGTTCATTCAAATGGTTGTTGATAATTTAGGGCATAAATTAAGAGATAAAGTCGTCCAACTATAGGGACTTCACTTCCTTTTTTTTTTTGTTTTTTTTTTTAGTTTCAATTTTTTTTTTTACCATACATGCAGCAGGCTAGTGAACAAACCTGCGGGCGATCAAGAATTTGGGTTGACTCGCCCGGCGGGCGGTTGAAAACAAAGTTATTCTGATGGGCGGACAATGTTGGTGGAGTCGTCGAAGTTGCATTAAATTTTTATTTAGAATTTTATTTAGATGATTTTCCTGTCTATTAATACTTGTTTAAAAAAAAAATGAAATGACAAGAATAAATTTTTGAGTTTGTTGAATGCACTTCGTTGAAAAATTGTCAATGAATACAACTCGGTGAAACATGGCTTTTCTATTTTACTAATGTGCTCCTTTTTGAAATGGAATAATCTAGATTTTGCGACAGTGATCGGATATATGCAACTGCAAGCTTTTCAATTGATAAATTCAACACTCAAAAATTCTGCCTAGTAGTCTACCTTCCCTATTTTGAGATGGGATTTAAATCGTAAACAGAATATTAATTTTATTTATTTTACCCTAACATTTTACTTTAAAACTTAGTAAGTATCTATTTTCTATGGCTCCCTGGACATGTTTTTTCCTTTGACAATGGCTATGTCAAGGCACAAATAGGGAAGAGAGAGCCTGGGGAACCCATCAAAGCTTTAACAAAACCTAAAAATCTTCAGCTTCCAAAGACGCTGCCCCTGTTGATCCCACCGGGTTGTGAGGCGCTACGCTTCCCCTACATGTACACCCACCCTCTCGACCATGCTCTCGACAAAATTAGCCGGCATCCAATTTGCCCTAGCTACAACCTTGCTTGTAGGCCTAAGTTGTTTTGTTCTACGTCATCTGTTTGCTTGTCTCTGTCCATCTGTCCACAGGCTACCTACACAAGCCTCTGCTTATCAATATGCATCCATACTGTTCATTTTCTTAGATTATAAAAACCCTAATTTACTCTATCCGCCATTATGTAATGATGTGTGTTAACTTTTGACAGTATGAAAACAAACGTGAATTGAATTGAAAAAAAACCTCAAATAATGAGAGTAAGATAAAAGGAGTTTTATGTGGATTCATGCATATTTAAAGGGATAAAGGGATGTCATTTAACGGTAATTTGCGTGGTAGGGTTTTAGATGAAATCCGACCATCGCTTCATCAAGAGAAAAACTGTCCTTTTCTATCAAATGAAAAAAACACCTGGTAATACGATTTCAATGGAAACTTGCGAATCTACTACATAGTCAAGTTATTTTAATTTGAGTTTTGACTGACTGGTTACCACAGGGTGTGATTGGAGCTTGTATTGTTGGAATGGCTGGTACTGCAGCCGTAACAACCTTCTTCTCTGGTGGTATCGACATTAGTTTGGTTGGCTTGTCCATCTCCTTGTCTCTTTTTGTGAGTATAAGTATGAATTATTATTAATAATAATGTAAAATTTTCAGTGGTAGAGAGAATCAAGCAAGACATTTCTCAAAAAAAAAAATCTACCTGGCAAGTAGAAACACACATGACACATGGTGTTACGGCAAACCAACTAGGCCCTATATATATAAATAGGTAATAAACCACAAGTCAAACTGACGTTGTAAATTAAAAATGCTATGTCAGAATTTTTGCCTATTTGACCCAAACATTTTGATTTAAAATTCAATAGGTATTTTGATGGGGGTCGAGAAAGTTACAAGCTTTCATTTGAGCCATTGCTCGAAAAAGTCCGCCAATTATTAGTAGCAGTGAAATAAAGTGCTCCAAATTAGTTTTTTTTTTTTTATAATAACAAACGTTTTAAATTTTTGTCATGGTTCTTGACCATTAAAAGTAAAAGCTAAACTTGTTAGAGTGGGTGATACTCTTTGAAATACCATTCACTCAAAAAAATCTTTTTTTTTTTTAATGTTTGGGGCCAAAAATCTGACAAAGCATCTTTAATTCGTTTTGGGGAAGAACAAATGCACTGTATGTACTAGAATTGGATTCGAACCTTCACCATATGGATTGACATGCCAGTCCGGCAGGAGATCTTGTCCCCCTTAGAATCTATCCCCTCATACGACGAATTGCTGTGTCGAAAAAGTGCTCTCTTTTCAGTCATCTTCCTTCAGGGCCCAATTTCATAGAGCTGCTAAGCAAAACAAACTGCTTAGCATGAAATTTCTTCCTTGACAAAGACAGGATTACCAACCAAATTTCCATTTGTTGCATATTGCCTGTAATTGGTATTTAGCTGTTGTTTGCTTATCCTGAAAATCACAAATTTGGTTTGTAATCCTGTTTTAATCACGGAAGAAATTTCATGCTAAGCAAAATTTTGTACTTAGCAGCTCTATGAAATTGGGCCCAGGTCATGTTTTACAAACACACCCAGACACCCCAACGGCCATTCTATGAGCTCATAATATTCGGTACCTCTGGAGTCCAAGAACAAAACAAAAATGGGAAAATTAAAGGACCCTATATTTTGGGATATTCTAAAGACCGAGGTGCTGCACATGGAAACAAATCTTAAGTACAGGGTATATTTGAGAATGTGTGTTTCGTATCCATTCCCCTTCCTTTGTTCCTGTAGTTAAAGACATTGGACACTATTGGTAATTGTCTAAGACCAGTCTTCTCACTTGGTGTATCTCAACATATGCATAGAATAGCAAACCTGGGAAAATTTGAACTCGATTGGTAATCGAAGTTGCGAACTATGAAAGAAAAAAACATCCTTGTCACACGAAGTTGTGTGCTTTCAGATGCTTGATTTCGAGACCTCAAATTCTAAACTTGAGGTCTCGAAATCAAATTCGTGTAAAATTACTTCTTTCTCGAAAACTACGTCACTTCAGAGGGAGTCATTTCTCACAATGTTTTATACTATCAACCTCTCCCCATTAGTCATAATCAAGAAAGGTTTTATGATGATAATTATTTTGAGTAATTACCAATAGTGTCCACTGCCATTAAGTACAGGGTATATTTGAGAATGTGTGTTTCGTATCCATTCCCCTTCCTTTGTTCCTGTAGTTAAAAACCTCCCAAATCACGTTGCATGCACAAATCTTTGTGGAGCACTCCAGTCTTTAGAGTCCCCTTTATGGAGATCATTTTGGTTTCTCATCTGTTTTGTAAAGAGCATTGTCGACGAAACTGCAACTCTTTTCTGGGGAAAAAAACTCTCACACCATTTCTACAGGTGTAGCGAGTGTGTGCCCCCCCCCCCCCCCCCTCCACCAATGTTCCCTTATACATCAACACATTCTTTTTCTCTTGTAAAGTATACCCCTTAATCTATCCTGAACGACTGACGTGACTGTCTTTGTCCTTGCAGATAAAGACAGGGGCCCAGTCTACCCTAAATCCTCTAAAGAATTCCATCGATTTCAAGCACCAATAAGACTCAATAGGGGCCACACCATGCTCTACATCAAGCCAAATCTATTAGCCATTTTGACCTAAAGCTAATAGTGTCATATGAATGTGTCCACCATATCTCAGAATTGCTTTTTGGAGGAAAAACTCTTTAAGGTTGCGGAAGTTTAAATGCTCTCTACGTAAACACAATTTCTTGTTTTCTCTCCTCAGTCCGCCCAGCTGTTGATGCAGACGGTCAGCCAGTCAGCTGAGCTGGAGATGCAAATGAATGCCATAGAGAGACTCAAATATTTTGCTCATCTGAACATAGAGAAACAAGAAGGTAACCTTTTTTCTTTGTTTTCATTTTTTGTACACAGAAGGGAAATGCGAGAAACTACGCCAAATGGTACCCCCCGCCCCCCCCCCAAAAAGATAAACAAACAAAACCAAAAAACACCTCAAATACAATGGCCCTGAGCAATGATTTCTCATGACATACTCTGCTGTGTACTTTAAACTGGACACTATTGGTAATTGTCAGAGACCACTTGGTATATCTCACCATATGCATAAAATAATAAACCTGTGAAAATTTGACCTCAAACTGGTCGTAGAAGTAGCGAGAGAATATTGGAAGAAAAAAACGCCCTTGTTTCACAAGTTGTGTACTTTCAGATGCTTGATTTTGAAACCCCAAAATCAGATTCTGAGGTCTCGAAATTACTTCTTTCTCAAAAAGTACGTTTATAGAGTTTCTCACAATGTTTTATACTATCAACAGCTCTTCATTTTATGCTAACAATTATTGCATGTAACCCAATAGTAAGTGTCATTGTTATTGGTGACAATTTGACATATAGGTGTGTTCCAACCACCTGATGATTGGCCGTTTATTGGTGACATCACCGTCAATAATCTGGAGATGCGTTATTCCAAGGAACTGGAACCGGTTCTCCAGAATATAAATATTCGCATCAAGGGAGGAGAGAAGGTATGAGCTAAAAACGTCTTATAAGAAACTGAGATGACATGCACTTTGATGAAGTCAATTTTCTCTTTGTAGTAGAAAAACTTGAAATAAAAACGTGAAATAAGTGAAGAAATAATGAATATTTGCGCGAGAAAACTTTAAAACGTATCAGGAAAACCATTACTAGAAAGCTTCATTGGATTTTATGGCAATTATGAGTTATTACACAAAAGTATATTCAGGAAATCAAATAAAGAACGGGGGAAAAGAATAAATATATGCTTCTGAAACAAATTAATTTTAATTGAACTATCCTGTTTGAATTGTATTGATATTGTAATTTCTCTTGTTTTTTCCCCTTGTTGTGTTTCTTTGTGTGGGCCTATAAGGCTCTGTTTGGATCTCAACGAACTGCTGCTTGGTTTAAATTGTTGCACTGCTTACACTAACTCAATTTTGTTCTGTTTACTCCTTAGGTTATTAAAATATGTGTGTCTGAATTAGGGAAAACAATTGCTGTGATAGTCAGAAAAAAGTTCATAAATGTTAACTTTATTACATTTGTTTGCATGATTCAACACCAAACATGGAAGTTTTGAAACAAAATTTGCATTGCCTTGGTTTTTGTCATCTCTGTAGGTTGGTATCTGTGGGCGAACCGGTAGCGGTAAATCCTCCCTAATGCTGGCATTCTTTAGGCTGATTGACAGAACTGATGGTAAGAATACTAATAGAATCACTGTTTTTAACATTGTCATTTTCAGAGCGGGACTCGAACCTGAACCTCCGGATTAATAAATAAGCTTTTGTATAGCAAGCTCCAGATGAGCAAACCCTGGTACATTTGGGCTATAATACCCAGTCATTCAGAATTGTGGATGGTTATTTTCTGCTTTATTTGTTTTTTATTTATTTTTTATAAATCATGTAGCCTTACTGTTTCTGTTTTGTTTCCTAAACAGTGCCATTGTTTCTTTTGTTTCAGGGGCTTTATACATTGATGGAGTGAATATTGATCATGTGCCTCTTGCTGTATTGAGACAAAGGATCTCCATTGTCCCTCAGGATCCAACTCTCTTCACGGGAACCATACGGTAACATGGCGATAATAATGTTCATTTGCTGCTCAATTGTGTCCTTTATAGAACACCTTAATATCATCAATAGTGGATCATGGTGGAATCCCTCCCCTCCACCCGTATAGTTTCTTTTTGCATTTTCAGCTCATTATTCAGCTGAATATAATAATCTGACGTGGAAAAATGTGAACTTCGCATGAATAATAGAGGGATGACGTCATTGACCACCATCTTTGATGAAACGTGCACGCGGGAAAGACAATCATTGGCTGAGAGTTGTACGCAGCTCGTAGGCGTGCACTTATCCATTACATTGTTCATCATCAAAGATGGCGGTCGATCACGCTATGTGCAATCCATCTTATAGAAAGGTAGAAGTTTAAAAGGTTGAATTTACTACTCGAAAGGGTAATGAAATTAAACATTTTATCTGTTCATTTGTAAACCCAAAGTCACGGTTTCAAATTGGAAAAGCGGAGGGGGTAGTGCCGGTGTCGCATGCAATTATGTCCTCTATGCAATACTATCCGGAGGACATTATTGCAAATGCAGTTGTGTCCGCCCCGTGCAAAACCGTCCTTGCAGTAAATTGTTTGTTTGTTTGTTTGTTTTATTTCCATTTGTACAACAAAAAATACAACAATGATGATTTCAAGTATATAAATACAGTTATAAATTTAAATTAAGTACAAATGGGGGTTGCAGCCAGAGGAGGTAAGACCCTCCTGTAGTGGAGCACCCGAACTGCTATAAAAAAATAAAAAATAAAATGCTGCACTGGTTTCACAAATGACAAGTGTAATATGAAAGTAAATTATAGTAACCCTAAAATAAAATAAAGCACATCTTTAAAAAACGGCGAACGTGTTCCGTCGACCAAGGGCGTTTTAAACGCCCTTGGTCGACGGAACACGTTCGCCGTTTTTTACAAGCTAAGTGCATGTCATGAATGACATTGGAAATGTTCGGCCATTGGGTTTTCGCTGTAATCATAAAAAAACGTGAATATTCATGCTGTATATAAATATGTAGGTCCAGTGCATTCGCTTACGCGCGCACATACATGTACAGTAATGTACCATGTCCGCCGGACGGTTTTTGCATAGCCCCGGACACGATTGCATATGCAAAAGTGTCCGGAGCGGACAATATTGCATGGCGGACACAATTGCATCTGACACCGGCCACAGACATCAATTAGCTGGGGCATACACTCTCCCCTGTCCCCACACTAATAGTAATGCCACTGATTAACTTTGGCACAGTGATCAGAGAGGCTATAACCAACAGCATTATGAACAGCTTTAGGCAATTTTGTGGCATTTTGTAAACAAAAACAAACAAATTGCTCTAAAACCATTTTGAACTCTCCCTTATATGTTTAGCTTCAATTTAGATCCGTTTGATAAATGCAGCGATGAGGAAATATGGGAGGCGATTGGCATTGCTCAACTTAAGAACACACTTTCCAACCTACCAAATGGATTAGGTAATATATTTGACGATGGTTTGATTTTGCTTTTGCCCTGCATTGTCGTAAAATAATGTACTACATGTTGGCTCTGATTGTGTGCTGTATGATTTGAAGGTTTTTGAACTTTTTTTTAAGATTTGTGTTTGTGTTGCGTTGTTTATTATGTGACGTTAATTATTCACATTTGTAACCTGTTTGTAACTGCTATCATGAGATAAATGGTTTTTTTTTTATTAATTGAACTAATGCGGATCCTACTATGGACTTGGACACCTTGAAGTTGTTCCTTTCTTTCCTTTTCTTTAGTTTCATTGTTTCTTCATTTCTTTCTTCATTTCTTAAAATTGTAATTGTAATTTCGCCAGATGACCAAATGTTAGTAAGGTGATACTAGGGTACAAGTTAGTCCAACTACTATAGCAGTAGAATACAACCGGTTAGAGTTCAAACTGTAATCCAGTTTAACAATTGTTATTTGGCTTGTTGTCACGTTTTAAAACTGTTGGATTGGAGTTTGTGGAGTGTCACAAGTATAACTTTAAAACATGGTATGTACCATATGGCAATTGTATTCTATTTTAGGCTTATGCTGTTTGTCTTTTTAAAAACTTTGTCTCGTTTTACTCTTTAATTCTTGTTTTACATTGTAAAGCACCTCAGGTTTGTTTTAGCGTGAAGCTCTCAATAAATCTAACTATTTACATTATTATTAATGTTTTAAATTCTATTCAGAGTCTATGGTGACCGAGGGAGGTGAGAATTTCAGCGTTGGGCAGCGGCAGTTATTCTGCGTAGCTCGTGCATTCCTCAGGAAATCTCGGATTCTTATCTTGGATGAAGCAACTGCCTCCATTGACAAGGATATGGTGAGAAAACAACTCCCCGGATGAACTTATAGGGAAACCACTAGAGTTACATCACTTCCGAATTTCTATTAAATGTCTCTAATGATTTCTTTTTTTTTTGTAGGACGCCATTCTTCAGGACGTGCTTTTCACTGCATTTGCCAACAAAACGGTTCTCACCATTGCTGTAAGTGATATACTTCGAAAGGCATCGAGTAAAATACTTAACTCCTATAAAAAAAAAAATGAAACAGCACACGAAACAGAAAGTCACTGTTAAGCTTGATTGGTTTTCTGAAATTCTAAACTGTATGGTTAGCTTTACGTATTTGTTTATTGTTTTTTATTCATTTATTCATTAATTTCTTTATGTTGTTTACTACACAGCACCGTGTGTCTACCATTCTTAATTACGATACCATCGTAGTTTTGAGTGCAGGTAAGCTTGAGGAGTGGGACAGTCCTACGGCACTTCTTAGCAACCCAGACTCCATTTTCTCGTCTCTCGTGAACGGATCCTTGCCAAGCTGATTAAAAAAAAACAGACCTACAATATGACATGGGACAGCATGGGTTCGCTGGAGGAAGAAATCATGCCCCCAAAACCCAACTCATCGAACAAAACAAAAGGAAAAAGAACAAGCAAGAAAGGGTTGAGGGGAATTGGACAGATGACGTAGCAGAACACAGGGCAAGGCATGGACCGCAGAGCCTAATATAATCAACATTTCCAGCGTTTCACTGAAAAATAATTGATATTATTGATACTATGTTATAGTAAGAAAAATAATAATTCATTAGAATAAGTAATAAATAATGATTATTAATAAGAATTTATAATAAATAATTGATGATTTATAACTAAATAATATTTCCCGTGGGAAATATTTGTCTCGGGACGAGTGAAAAGTGTGTATGCATTCAGGTGGTATAATAGGTTAGTGAGCGAGTTTAAATAGAGGGGGCGAGGTATAGTAAGACGGTTCTAGAAATCACTTCAATAATTTTACTAGAAGAGTTTGAATATATTATGAAATGTTTTGAATAATTATTTTGTTATCGCATGCCATGGTTGAAGTCCAACATCTTCACAGAGCAGGGCACTGAATGTCTCTCGGCACATTTCAGAGGAATTTTAAAGATCTCCGTTTTGTCATGGACGTCATGTTCTCTGATGAAGTGATTCGAGATGTCTAGTCATAATAACATTTTAGGTAATACTTATTTATTTAATAGACGTGTAACAAATGCTTATTTATTTATTTTTTGAAAGGTATTGGGACGGACTTATTATTCTAACTGTTTTTAGATTTTATTCTTGTCCATGACGGAAGTTATGAAAGTAAGAAATCAGTTATATGGATCGTTATTTTAGTGGTTATTTGTTACGGTGTCCACATAATGCTGGGCGCTATGATAGAAAGTAGGCCGCTGTAACCCAGCGTGGATATTTATAACACTCGGCACGGGACACTATTGGTAATTACTCAATATAATTGTTAGCATAAAAACTTACTTGGTAACAACGGTAACGAGCAATGGAGAGCTGTTAATAGTATAAAACACTGTGGGAAACGGCTCCCTCTGAAGTAACGTAGTTGTTCCAGAAAGAAGTTATTTCTCACATAATATTTTAATTGAATTCGATACCTCATGCAGCTGAAAGCACACAACTTGTGCGACTTTGGTGTTGTTTTGTTCTTCCATTATTCTCTCACAACTTTGACGATCAATTGAGTTCAAATTTTCACAGGGTTGTTATTTGTGCATAACTATGTTCTATTTCTACGTCCATGGATACACCAAGTGAGAATACTGGTCTTTGACAATAATAATAATAATAACTTTCGATTTATATAGCGCCTAATAATTAACACTTAATTCTCTAAGCGCTTTACAAAGAAGTACACTATACAATCTACAACAACATAAATATAAGGAAACAAATAACACCACTACATGCATAACGACACAACAATACAAGAATGGTTAACTATTGTAAGAAAAGGTGTGTCTTTAAGGCACTCTTGAAATCATCAAGGGAGGATGTATTCCTGGTCGTCAAGGGCAGAGAATTCCACAGAGTTGGAGCCGAAGCCACAAAGGAACGGTCTCCATAGGTATGCATATTAACAGGGTGTACTGCAAGGAGGTGTTGTGACGATGATCGAAGTGTACGTACTGGATTGTGCTTATGAATGAGATCTGACATCTAAGATGGAGCAAGATTATTTTAGTGTCAAGTGCCTTTAGCTTTCCCTTCTGTACTACTTGTTAAAACTCAGTTTGTTTTTTGTGCAATAAAATGCAGATTAAAATAGGCGTCACTCCATGTGCTTCCTTGTCGCCAAAAGACAATGATTATGTCTAATAGTGTTTGATTTATGAGCGAGTTTAGTAGGACTCAGATGAGGCAAGTTTTATGAAGAGGGCTTTGTTCAACTAGCCTTGTCCAAGACCCTTAATACGCAAACACCGGCCTGTTCTGAATTCACGAACTGCACAGGTACGTGAATTCAGAGCGGGCCAGTGTAGTATCCCTATATTAGGATTCATCTGGGAAGAAATTGGAAAGAAGCTGATTTCAACTGATAATGGTAGGTATGGGTGTCAGTTACCACCAAAAAAAAGTAAGGACCAATTGGGGTTGGGGAAATCGTTTCCCCGGGGGGTAATTAAAACCCGGGGGTTAATTACCCATAATTTACCCAAAGTATGTTGTGTTTGGTATCAAATGAAAGGAAATTTAATTTTAAACCAAGTAAGTGATGTTTATTTTGTCATTTTATTATCCTGTAAAAAGTTACACTTGATTTAAGATGTGGCGCTTGCTAACACAGGATCAACAAGGTCATTACACACATTCTAATGTAAAAACCTTAAAACTATTATTTTACATTACTTTGTATCTATCAAAGTGTACCACACTGTTTGAGGGTTCAAATGAACTTGGTTCAAGACATTTTAAGTGGATACTACTGGTACTGACAAGCCAAATGTGACAGAAAGCTCATTAAAGACCCTAAACACATTAATGGGCCACCACGGCTTGAATAGCAAAGTTCCTCTTCATTGCTCATTTTTCGGTGTCTGTAATATCTGCTCCATTGGAGCAATGTCCACAGCACACTCCACATCCCCCCTTATTCAAGGGGCCCAAGTATGGAGGATTTGAGATACGCCATACCCTAACTTGGTGGTGAAAACGAAGGGAGTGTTGTTGGTGTTGCTGGTAGGCGATGAGGATCCATTTTTCCCTTGGCTGCTTGCTTTTGGAACCTTTGATAGTATGTTGTGTTTGGTTTCAAATAAACAGAAATTTAACTTGAAACTAAACAAGTGTTGTTAAACCTGCAAGTTTACTATCATCCTTATTCTTCAAATCGTGCAAAGCTTCAAAAACCGTTTACTCGGAATCTTGTAACAACTCTTCCAGAACGTAGGAGCCGTGATTCGGGTAAGAATGGGGTCACTTGTTACCAACACTGGAACCAGCAGGGACGATGGCAACCTGTTGGTAGCTGAAATTCCATCTCAACAAAGCCATCATAAGGAAGAGTTGAATTATTTGCTGCCGTTATCAGCAGAGTACTGTTCTATAGCAAGTCAGTCACTGGTTGAACATGTTCTGGTTATAAGCCATGATGTAGACACTAGGGAAACCTGGGCACCAGTATCACACAAAGCCTAGGTTGGTCTTCTTCCTAGATTACACCCAGTGGTGCACTTCGGCCAACTAAGTTGGTCAGTTTCGAACCTTGTGGTAGTTGCTGAGCTGACATTACCATGAGGGCAACACTCTATGAGACATCACTTGAGTGTATAGAGGTTTTGGTTAATTGGGTTGGTTTTGAAGACATTGAATTTCTTGAGATTAATTGGATGTCAGGACGGCTACTCATCCCCTCCGTTCGCCACGTTGCCGTCTCCTGCCTGCTGGGGTCGTTGTCGCTGTTTGCAGCCTCTCCTGAAGTGCTTAGAGCTACCACAGGTGAAGCAGTGGTCATATTCAGGTCATTTACTGGCTTGTCGTTACAGCCACATTCATGAGAGGGCAGTGTTTTTGGAGCACTTGGGTCTCTCTGCTGTTTTGGTTAAGGTGGAAGCTTTGAGAGCAGCCAAGTCAGCTTGAATCTGTTGGAGCTGCTTCATCAGGTTGGTCTTGACGGCACTCACCTCCTGCACTCTTACAGCTTGCTTGTTTTTTTCTGCGTGGCTAAACGAACAACATGTATCTCTCTACCCTCAGCAATTTTGAGATGCTGGAACAAGGTTTCATCGTGACCCGATTCACCGAGCTGGCTGATAATGCGAGACTCCTTCAGTAAACCGGCCATTTGATTTACCGGCATGATGGCCCTTGAGCTGCTAGTGTGTCTGTGGGGGCATCTTTGGGGCATCTTGGGTCGCTGTTGTGAGCTTGCTTCTATGACACTGTACAAAAAAACCCATAAAATTCACGGTTCTTTACCTTGCGCCCTATGCTGCCAGGTAAAGCACCGTAAATTTTACTGTGGAGGTTTTGTAAACTACCCCTTCAAGGCAAAATTTACAAAACCTCCACAGTAAAGTTTACGGTGATTTAACAGGCACCCTAGCTTCTTTTTTACAGTGTAAGGGATTTTTGACTGACGTCCCTGGTGTCACATGCTTTTGAGAAAGCTGTCAAGATCTTTAAATCGTTCTGACTTTTATCTTCAGTTTCCTCTGGCCTATCGATGTTGAGATGTCGGGTTACGAGGGGAGTGCTTTCTTGGGTAGGGGTTGTCTGGTCCACGCCAACTGTCGGCATACCTGCTGTGGTCCTTCCCTCAGGGAACCGATCTGGCCAGCAACATTTGAAGATCCTCAAAATGATTTATTTTCTTAGAAAAGCCATGCAAAAAATTTCTTCATCCACTTAAAACTCTCTCTCCAGCTTCCCTCACTGCCTCCGGCTGTTAACTACCGCATACTACCATGGAGGTGCCTTCATGATACTACTGGGACGTTCTTCGAAGTTAGCTATGTAACAATGCATTGACATGCACTGACCACATTACGGCCTGGCAAGGTTGCCAAAAGCAAGCTGGCAAGGTTGCCAATAGCAAGCAACCAAGGAAAAAATAGATCCTGATCGTGTACCACCAACACCAAATGCAACAGCACAACACTCCCTCCGTGAACACCTCCAAGTTGTGATGTTGAAGCATCTCAAAACCTCTCTTTGAGCCCCTTGGAAGAGGCTGGGAGTTTGATACCAACAATAAATTGGGACTCAAGATGCTTATCGGAGTATCACCCCAGAAATCTTTTAACAACAATTTGATGCAACTGCAAGGAAGGGGAGATGCAGTACCAAACCATGAAATGTAGCAGCATAAAAGCTGGCATGTCATGTGTGTTTGCATTTAGAGTGTGCTGCGGACATTTTGATGTTACAGACACTGTTACTGTAAAAAGGGTCTTTAATGAGCTTTCTGTCACGTTTGGCTTGTCAGTACCAGTAGTATCTACTTATTATGTCTTAAACCAAGTTAATTTGAACCCTCAAACAGTGTGGTACACTTTGATAGACACAAAGCATTGTAAAATAATAGTTTTAAGGTTTTTACATTAGAATGTGTGTAATAACCTGGTTGATCCTGTGTTAGCAAGCGCCACGTCTTAAATCAAGTGTAACTTTTCACAGGATGATAAAATGACAAAATGAACATCACTGACTTGGTTTAAAATTAAATTTCCTTTCATTTGATACCAAACACAACATACTTTGGGTAAATTATGGGTAATTAACCCCCGGGTTTTAATTACCCCCCGGGGAAACGATTTCCCCAACCCCAATTGGTCCTTACTTTTTTTTGGTGGTAACTGACACCCATACCTACCATTATCAGTTGAAATCAGCTTCTTTCCAATTTCTTCCCAGATTTGCTGCAATTATTGCTAATTTTGGGTTACTAGTGTGGCGGTTTCAACTTTCCGCTGTGTTCAGTTTTCCGAATGACCAAATACGGTAGCATTACGTCATGCGATGCCTGCGCACAGCAAGCGAAAGTAGTCCATTTTTAGTGCCGTATTGAGTCATCCGTTACCCTCCGGTAGCTGTCATGGCGGCGTCCACGAGTCGAGTACAACTAGCGGCAAACGCGTGGATCGTATGAGTTGTTTTTTATGCAAGCAGAGTGTGACCTGCCTGAAGTTGTACCCATGAATACATGTAAAGATGGGGCAAGAGATTATGTGACTACACAGAAAAGAATCGTAATATAAACAATGTGGGGTCACTGCTGAGAGAACTACAGTACTCGCCAGGGTACTCGCGGAGGTATCTGACAAGTCACCCGGAAAACTGAACACGCCGGAAAGCTAAAACCGTTCGAACAACGTGCTGATATGACCGACTACGTCACCCGGAAAACTGAATACGGCGGAAGACTGAAACCGCCACACCTGTGCTTGCGTGAAGAGCCTTGGACAAGGCTATTCAACAGGTAGACGTATAGGTCTACTAAGGTCTTGATGATAGTGAACGACCATTCAATCCCAAGATTGATCCGGAAAGGGCGTTAGTGATTGAACAATTATTTAGCTACCAGCAGAAAATTTACCATTAATTTGTATACCTGTTTATAATGATATGCATACTATGTGTGGATATTATTTATTGATCCCATTTGTAATTTAATCACAGGCGTATTCAAACACAACCTGTGATCAACAGATCTGCATTAATGCACTGGACACATGGTAATTAGGAAGAAACTATGAATAATTAGTAGACTTGCGGGTACAACCATGTTTAAATCTCTTTATTCTTGTCTGAGTGTTTGCTCTGAGAAGAGCCGGTTTGGTCTCAGCGTTTCGAACAGTTATCTACCAGCTCATCTTTTCATAGCCTGAACGTCTGACGTCATTCTTCGAGGCTCGTGAATAACGCTAGGGACCGGCCAAAAACCGGCGTGTGGTTTGACCTTTGACCTCCCATAGGCACAAGTTCTACACCAACATTTACCAAGCAAGTACCGTATCCACCATGCATGTACTGTCTACATACTACTACCACACAAGCGGACACACGCATGCGGACAACCGAAAGTAGGTTTTCCATATCTGTGTTTTGATTGGCCAACCGAGGTGACCTCAGACCAATCAAAACAAACCCAACTACGGTAGCTTTTAGTCACTGCATTTATCCAATGGTATCGTTACAGCCAATGGAATCACTGAATCTGAATAGCTGGTACCTGTCTTTAGCTTTGCGGATAAAGACAGGGGTATCCTTGCGGATAAAGACAGTGGCCCAGTCTAGTCTTTTCAGAGCCACCACTCACAAAAAAAGATTTCCACATGGTTGTACCCGCAAGTTTTCTATTTATTTATAGTTTCTTTCCATTTCTCCACACCATGCAAAGCTTCAAACAATACTTACATTTGGTAATTGCCAAAACCAGTATTCTCAGTTGGTGTATCCATGGAGGAATAAATTATTCCTCTATGGTGTATCCCAACATATGAATATGCATGCAATGAAAATAACAACTATGTGAAAATTTGTACTCAATTGATCATCGAAGTTGCAAGGGTATATTGTAAAAAAAAAAACACTCTTGATGTCCAAGTGTGCTTTCATGTACCTAAAAGGGCTTCAGGTCTGAAGTATTTTATTATTTGCGTGAGAAAATACCCCTTTCTCAAACACTACGTTACTTCAGAGGGAGTCTTGTTTCACAATGTTTTATAAAATCAGCAGCTTTTATGATACCAATATTCCGTTGCTTTTACCATACGCCTCTTCCTTAAAGGCAGTGGACACTATTGGTAATTACTCAAAATAATTAACTTCATAAAACCTTTCTTGGTGACGAGTAATGGGGAGAAGTTGATAGACTATACTAAGTATAAAACATTGTGAGAAACGGCTCCCTCCGAAGTGACGTAGTTTTTTCGAGAAAGAAGTAATTTTCCACGAATTTGATTTCGAGACCTCAAGTTTAGAACTTGAGGTCTCGAAATCAAGCATCAGCAAGCACACAACTTCGTGTGACAAGAGTGTTTTTTTTTTCTTTCATTATTATCTCGCAACCTCGACGACCGATTGAGCTCAAATTTTCACAGGTTTGTTATTTTATGCATAGGTTGAGATACACAAAGTGAGAAGACTGGTCATCGACAATTACCTATAGTGTCCATTGTCTTTAACAACAATGCAAACATCCTCAAGTGGCTTAAAGGGTCTATGTACTTTTTGTAGGACAAAAAACACAATGCCCACAGAATTACACTGAACTTACACAGTTTGAGGATAACCATAGTAGAAAGCTCCCCTGAAAACATTACCTGCTGATGTGCTGTAGTTTTTGAGAAATTTGTAAATAATGTTATGAAAATAATTTTCGTCTCAGTGATCATGAGACGACAATTATTTTAGCGTTTAAAAACGTATTTTCATGACATTGTTTTACTCATTTCTCAAAAACTACAGCACCTCAGCAACTAATATTTTAAGGTATGCTTTCTACTATCATTATCTTCAAACAGTGTTAGTATAATGTAAATCTGTGGACATTGTGTTTTGTGTTAAAAAAAATATCCAAATCCTTTAATGCGTCACACTGTGCGAGTCATCTCTCCTGTACAAATAAACAAATGTTTTCAAAGGCGGTATAGACGCCCAAGTGCTGAGAGCCGTTGCGGTGTGCCAGGATATTCTGTCCTCCCGGAGATTCGAATCCTATGATTCGAATAATCCTACGACATCCTGTTATGGGTGCGTTCGTTTAGCTTCCCTGGGTCGACCCCGGTCTGCCCCGGTACGTTCGAATAGCTTTGACGGGGCTCACCTGGGTCAGCCCCCAGTGCCCTGCTTGTGGAGTGGGTCACTTGGGGTGACCTGAGGTGCATGCTGTCACCACGAGAGGGCGAGTGTGATCGTTCGATTAGCTCTTGTCAGGGGCTTACCTGGGTGAGCTCCGCGGGGTAGGCCCAGGGAAGCTAAACGAACGCAACCACTGTGAATTGGATGTCTTCTTCAAAGATTTACATAATTTGACACTGAATGGCTGTCCATGGTAGCGCGGCTAGCGTTGCGTGTTTTATAGACGTGCACCGTGTCTTGAACAATGTATGACATTGACTCTCAGCATGGTAGTCTTCTTCGCAACATTCATTTTGTACGTAGTCGCCGGTATTGCAACACGAATTACTAGAGGAAAGACATCTGTGTATCACAAATATCTTGAGCTACGTCACAGTTTCTGGTAGTGGAATAGGCGTGGTTTATGGGGAGGGGGGGAATGCGTCACACTTACACAACCAGTACGATATGCAATTGTAAACATGATAATTATGCATATGGTCTTTATTTTCTACTAAAAATTTAGTAATAATATGGTCCAAGCCCGTTCACCCCTCGAAATGCCAAATATATCTTTTATAATACATTAATCTTAAATAAATATATTAGGTTATATGGGTTGATGAAAATGCAATTTATATTATGTACATCTCTTTAATGGTACCAACATTGTTGTAATTTTGTCCATAATATGCAAGGCGTACTATAGCTTACTGTGTTACATTTAGGACTCTTTTTCTACTATTAAACAATAAGATGTGTAATTAAAGATAATGGACTATAATTTAAAATAATAACATTTCCTATAAGAGTGAATAAAAATAAGACAACGATACAAGCGTTAAATAATTCATGTTCACTTTCAGACCCGGGATCAATTTCACAAAAACTTCACATTTTCTTAAAGACACTCAGCTGTGCAGCCGATTTTAACGAAACGCTAGGATAAATCCTAACTCGAGTTAGGACGAGTAACCCTTCCTAACTTAGGATGGGTTCAATGCGTCCTACGTATTTGGATACGGAACTGAACCCGTCCTAAGTCCTAAGATTAATCCTAAGTCAGGAAGAGTTTGGTGAAATCGACGGCAGGACACGATTGGTATTTGTCGAAGACCAGTCTTCTTACTTGATGTATCTCAAAATATGCCAAAAATAACAAACCTGTGAAAATTGGAGCTCAGTCGGTCGTCTAAGTTGCGTGACAAAAACACCAATGTCACACGAAGTTGTGTGTTTTCAGATGCTTGATTTCGAGACCTCAAATTCGTGGAAAATTACCTCTCTCTCGAAAAAAGTACATTAATTCAGAGAGCCGTTTCTCACAATGTTTTATACTGTCAACCACTCACCATTACTCGCTACCAAAAAGGTTTTGTGCTGATAATTATTTTGAGTAATTACCAATAGTGTCCACTGCCTATAATAAATATAACATAGATAATAGTTGTAAATAAAGACTAAATACAAGTTTGTGTTATATTTCGAGAGTTGACATAAAGCCATTTTCGGTAAACAGCATTGTCCAAGGCCAACACTTCGTTTATCACAACTTATATATAAAATAACAAACCTGTGAAAATTTAGGCTCAATCGGTCATCGGAGTCGGAAGAAAATAACGGGAAAACCAATTGTTGTTTCTGCACGTTTCGCCGTTTCATGACATGGTGTTTAAAATAAATCGGTAGTTCTCGATATCGAGAATTGGTATAGTAAAGCATTTAATGTAATAATATTTCAAGAGAAGTCTTTCACCATTACCTTCTGTAAACCCTGTAAATTATTTGTAAATTTGTGAACTTCAAAAAAATGTTTCTGTACCGAAAGTGTCCAATGGCTTTAACCGTTATGAATACATTGGGAGAGAACCATGAGGCATCTGGTATATAAACAATAAATAAATCTAAAGTAATAAACGAGTCTTCATGGCATTTCAGAAGGGGATATGAATAAATATTAACATTCACCTTGGCAATTTAATTTTTGCAAACCGAAATTTCACTGTCGTTTTAAGTGCTTTTCAATTTGGCACTTTTTTTTCTAAATCAGGACTAGTCCTAGGAGATATTAAAACTAGTCCTAAAGACTCAAAATAAGACCAGTCTTAAAGGAACACGTTGCCTTGGATCGGACGAGTTGGTCTATAAAAAGCGTTTGTAACCAGTTTTTTATAAATTGCATATGGTTGGAAAGATATTTTAAAAGTAGAATACAGTGATCTACGCAAATATGCCTCGAAATTGCGTGGTTTTCCTATTACCTCGTCGACTAACACGGTCGGCCATTATGGGAGTCAAATTTTTGACTCCCATAAATGGCCGACCGTGTTTCTTCGCGACGTAAAAGGAAAACCGTGAAATTCCGAGGCATGTTTGTGTGGATCATTATATTTTACTTTTAAGTTATCTTTCTAACCATATGCATTTTGTAACAAACGGTTTCAAGCACTTTTCAAAGACCAACTCGACCAATCCAAGGCAACGTGTTCGTTCCTTTAACTCTTTGTGAAATCCACCCCTGGCCTATGGTTCAGTCCATTATTATTACGAACAACCACCAATACGATCATTACTAAGCAAAAATTACCGGGTCACCGCGCTATTATATAACCTTTATAGTAAAATCCCTACACTGTACACATACCCAACCAATCACCAAAAAGAACCTTTAATGAAAACAAAAATCCTGATACCAATAGGAGACTTTCTGTGACGATAGGTGGCAGCAGACTTACCAGGTTAAGCCATTGTTCTCAGAATTATGCCCATGTTCAGAACTACGAAATCAATGGAAATTGACCCGGTAAGTCTGCTGCCACCTAGCGTTGGAAAGTCTCCTATTCTTCAACGCCCACCTTCTTTGTATTGACCCTTCGTGCATGGCGCACAAGAAACCCTTCCCACGAAATATGTAAATTACACAACACGCGTGCTCGCTAACACTTTGGTAGGCAAAATGAAGGAACATCACGCCATTTTGTATGGGGATCCTTAGAGTTATAACTCTGGGTGCGTTTGATTAGCTTCCCTGGGTCGACCCGGTCTGCCCCCGGTATACGTTCGAATAGCTTCGACGTCATTCCAGGGGTTCACCCGGGTCAGCCCCAAGTGGCCCTGCTTGTGGAGTGGGTCACTTGAGGCTGGCCCCAGGTGTAGACGTGACCACAATAGGGTGAGTACTCGTTCGATTAGCTCTTGTCATCAGTGGCTCACCCGAATAAGCATCGCGGGGTCGACAAAGGGAAGCTAATCGAACGCACCCAGTAACGAACCCAGTGTACGGGTGATCCGGGTGATGATGGCATGTGACGCAAACGCGTTTGTGCATCTGTTTTAGTGCACATCGGCGGCTCGATTTTACAAAGCACTAAAACTCATCATTATTGTCAGTATTGCCATGGTGGTTTGTATTGTAATAAAGCATAATGAGAAGGGTCTATTCACCACACACTTGCCTATCCTTGCCGCCATTTTAGAAGTCAAAACCTAAACAAGGAATTTATTTATGACATGGTTGGAAACGGGTAGACCAACATTTTTTGCAGATGTGCGTTCCACTTTTGCATGGAGTCAGGAGAACAGGCAATAGATGGATTGCACGCGACGTCTTCGACCGCCATATTTGATGATAAACAAGGCAGGAATGCATCGTGTATACGCTGTGTATAACTCTGAGCCACTGAAAGCACTTCACGTGTGCACGTTTATTTCCAAATAATATGATGGTCAAAAAGTAAGTTCGAGTGTGCACAATGATTAACTAAAGGTTGACCGTTTGCACTCGAACTCAGGCTGGCCGACCATTGGTTGACTACTGTGGTCGACCATTATTTTGGAACCAGCCTCGAGCCCATGGTTTATTCACTGGTCCCAACAGAATGTTCCCTTCAAACATGTGTTAAGCGCAGATGGGGATCAGTGACACTATAGCGAAAAGGCGGAAGGTTGACTAGACTTCCAAATGAGTCGTACGAGTGACTGCGTCACTGCGCATGTAATGTACGTTGCTGGACAGTAGTCAACCACGGGTCGACTATTTACGCCAACTCGAATTTGCTCTACGACGTCATAAAGTGCAAACCATTAGTCAAAAGGATAGCCCTTCTCATCTTAGAGGATTATTACCAAGATTTAATCCCTACACCATTTTGTATTATTAATATACTTGTTCACATAATGAAGGCCTCTGTTCGGTTTTCAATTCGTGCCGTTTTTAACACACGCATCACCCCCCTTAAAGAAAGTGATACAATCAAATGTCAACGTCAGCTTCATTTCTCCCTTGCTCGCATATTCACAGTAGTTGCTGAGGGTGTTGAGTAGCGCGCTCCGGTTGCCCTCGGCCAGGCTCTGGTAGACACGGGTGGCGTTGGTCAGGCATATAAAGTCCAAGAGAAGTTTCCCAGCCTTGGACGTCTTGACGAAGCACTCCGACACGTCTACCTTGTACGAGACGTTCTCCAGGCGGTAGTGGATGCCGTGGCGACGGAGGATCGGCAAGACGTCGTCGCTGTACCTCTTCTTGTTCTGGGCGGGGAGTTCCTGGATGTCTGGAAGGGTGGCTTCGTAATCCTCAAAGGCCTGCAGGAGATCGTTTCCATCTTGTTAGGGAAAAACAAAAAATAAAACATTGACAATTTTACTGGCATTTTTAGTATACACATCAATTTGGCCAGAATGTTTGAGGTTTAGTCAAATTTTAAATCTGGTATCCCATTTGTCAAGTTACTCAAATAAATAAAGTACAGAAAGCCCTATTCACAAACAAATTTAAGTTATTTTATTAATCTACGCTGAAGGTCACGTTACGTGAAGGATAGGGGGAAATTATTTAGAAAAACATACTCGGATGTATTCTTTTTTGACTTGTCACATAAATCACCATAATTTATTGACATCGTACCTTTTGAGGCAATCGTTATAACCATTAGACCGCCCTCCACCAGTTTATCCATATAATTCAAAATGGTCTCCTCCATGTCACGCACGTGATACAACATCTGGAACATGTGAATCAGGTGATACCGACAGTCTGGCGCATTTGGTAATAACATCTGATTGAAAGATATAGATAAAGAGAAAAGTTGGTTTAGTCTTTACAGAATTTCAGATAAGAGCAAGAAAAACATGGATATTCTCAATATAGCACGCCACCAAGAGTTGACCCTTGATTAGGGTATTTGTGTTTTAATACACCAATGATTTGTATTTACACCAAATCCAGTCGATGTAAATAAGCCCTAAATAGTGTCTACATAAATCTGAGTTTTGCTTTAAAAAAAACAGTGGTATTATTTTTTCCGGGAAGCCTTCAAACCATTATCCAAAGATAAACATTATTTTGCAAACAAAACAAAGGTGATTTGTTTGACGGGACGTGAACTCAAGAATGTTGACTTTTCCACGCTATCAATCCAGCCCACCTGACGTCATAATCTTGGTTGCGCCATAGCTCTATGGCAACCTTTCCATTGTTGATAAACAAACCGCGCTGTTTTGGCATGGACGGCCGAACTTTAGTAAAACCTTCGATCGTGTTAACATTATTATTAGCCAAATTAAACATTTTTTTTCAAATGTTGAATTGAATAAATTTCCTCCACATTTTTTTGTTTTGCATTGGTTTTCTATAGTTTTTCAACCTCGGTTGGCAAAAGCTCGAGCTGTGACTTGACAATAAAAAGGTCTGTGGTGTGATGCAGCATTAAAGGGAAGGTACACGTTTGGTAATTGTCAAAGACCAGTCTTCTCACTTGTTGTATTCCAACATAAGCATAAAATAACATCCTGTGAAAATTTGGGCTCAATCGGTCATCAAAGTTGCGAGACAATGATGAAACAAAAAATAGCATTGGTAGACGAATTTGTGTGCTTTCAGATAGGAATAAACGACTTCTAGATAGAAGTCTTTTATTATTTTAATGAGAAAATGCTTCTTTCTCAAAAACTACGTTACTTCAGAGGGATTCGTTTTCCACAATCTTGTATACTATCAGGTGCTCTCCAATGCTCGTTACCAAGTCAGTTTTTAAGTTAACATTTGTTTCAAGTAATTACCAAACGTGTACCTTCCCTTTAACGTTCTAATTTATGACTTCCAAATTGGGAGGTGTGACAGACATCAAGCCTCACTGTAAAAGCAAACGTTTTCTAAATCTTCCAGACTCACATCCTACTTACCTCAAAATCCTCTGAGATTTTGTTATGCCACTCGAATGTCGTTCTGGCATGAGGGATGTCCTTATCATCCGCAGCCCTTTTCTTGTAACGTGTCAGCTCGTCTGGGTTGGGTTCGATCCCCACGCAATGCAGTGGGTTTTCCGGACACTCTTTGACAACGTTTTTCAAGACGTCTACATCCATGATACCTTCAATTGGAAAAGGTTATTTGTTTATGTTTGATTTATTTCAAAAAAACCTCAATAAAAACGGAGATTAAAATACGTTACATTAGTGTAATAAATATTACATAAACACGTGCTTAAGGAAACAGGATCACCCTGACACTCATGGACGACCCCAAACCATCTTGACATGACAAGGTATGAAACAAAAGGATTACCAGAACGATCTGAGTAGCCGACCGAGAGATCGTCACATTCAAGAAACTGGTTACGAAACTAAACTGCTTAGACACGATTGCAACTACCATATTTAATGTCACCCCGCAGAGTTAAATTTCCGTCGGAAATGGAGACTAATGAAGGAACAAAGCAGCCAAGAATCATTGTGACAGATAAAACTGTTTTTAACATATCAATCAAAGTATTTTTTAATCATTTCTATGCAAAATCTTCGCTGAAATCGCAATCCAAGAGGTGAGCAAAGAAAGATGAGCCAAATCACAATTCCATCATGGATCACTACATCCTGAACAAGAACCGTACAGAATGCGGTCCCTGTGTCCTTCCAAGAGGTCTTGGATAAGACCGGCAAAGAGGCAAGCGAACAACCTCATTCCCAACACAGAACTCACTCTAAATCCATAGCCCCATTCGTCCAAAATACATTTTAAAGAGAAAAGAAACAAGTGGAAATGTTGATGCGAGATTACATTTTGTTATCATAGCAGAGCTAAGTCCCAATAAGGTTTAGCTAAACAAGTTCGTTGCAGATCTAAAAATATCACCACTATCGGGGGAATTAAAAAAAAAAATCAACAAAGTTCCTCGCCATTGTTACTCGTTGGTGTCAAAACAAATACAATTGACCCATTAAATATAACCCCAACTTAAAGACACCCACTAAAACACCTTTTGGTTGTGTTTCTGTTCTTCTTCTAACTGCATTTTCACTCATTTTCTAACTGATGCTACTTTAGTATTTCCGTGTGCCGTGTTGTTACTTTTATTTGAAAAAAACCTCATATGGGTTGAAATTACGGGCTGTTGACAATGATTACATGGTTTAAACTTGATAAACTAATTCTAGAATAAATCTTAAAATACAGAGGTATACAATACCATACTTTCCAAAATTACTATTTTTCGACTTAAATCGATTGCTGCCAAAACAAATTGTATTAGTACCTTACCAATTGAATCTGCGGGTTTAATATGACAGAATGTTTCCGGACAACTTGAGTCGCGTATACCTCTTTAACCGAGCGTAATCAGTTTTCAAATACCACTGTAATGTTTTTGATGAAAGTTTTGGGTAAATATTTTCCCAAATTGTTCTGATAAAGAAAGTATCGCAAGATTTCCCGTACATCACAAAATAAACGTTTGTTAAAGGGAAGGTACACGTTTGGTAATTACTCAAAACAAAATATTCACTTATAAACTGACTTGGTAACGAGCATTGGAGAGCTGTTGATAGTATAAAACAATGTGAGAAACGGCTCCCTCTGAAGTAGCATAGATTTTGAGAAAGAGTTCATTTCTCATCAAAAAATAAAAAATTTCTAAACAGAAGTCTTTTATTCCTATCTGAAAGCACAACAGATTCGTACAACAAGGGTATTTTTCCTCTCATCATTTTCTCGCAACTTCGATGACCAATTTAGCTCAAATTTTCACAGGCTTCTTATTTTATTCTTATGTTGGGATACACCATGAGTAAGGAGACTGGTCTTTGACAATAATCAAGCGTGTACCTTCCCTGGGAGAAAAAAAACAGAGACAGGTGAAATAAAGTCATGTACAAATAAAAGGATTCGGGTACTTTTTCACAATATCCACAGATTTACATTAAACTTACAGGGTTTGAAGATAATGATAGTGGAAAGCTTCCCTTCAAATATTACTAACTAAGGCTGTGTAGTTTTTGAGACCAAAACTATTTCAGCACATGTAAAATCCCCTCAACCAGTTATGATATTATACCAAAACCATAGCATAACTGGTTAACACGTTTTTACATGCTAAAACCGAGACGAAAATTATTACTTTTACTCATTTCTCAAAAACTACAGCACCTCAGTAAGTAAAATTTCAAGGGAAGCTTTTTACTATCATAATCTCCAAACTGTGTAAGTTTAATGTATATCTGTGGACATTGTGTTTTTTGTTAGGAAAAAGTACATATACCCGTTAAGGGATCACTCGGCTACAAACACAGGGTTATCTGCATTATGATGATATACAATAAATTCACATGGAAGAAAACAGTCTTTTGCCTTAGGACGGACTCATCTTGTGTACATGTTATCCTGTATATGGATAGCTATAATCAATAGAGCCACCAAACACAACAATAACATTAAAGGCAGTGGACACTGTTGGGAATTACCGTCAAAATAATTATCGGCATAAAAGCTCACTTGGTAACGAGTAATGGGGAGAGGTTGATAGTATAAAACATTGTGAGAAACGGCTCCCTCTGAAATGACGTAGTTTTCGAGAAAAAAAGTAATTTTTCACGAATTTGATTTCAAGACCTCGAGTTTAGAATTTGAGGTCTCGAAATCAAGCATCTGAAAGCCCACAACTTCGTGTGACAAGTGTTTTTTCTTTCATATAGTTATCTCTCAACTCCGACGATCAATCGAGCTCGAATTTTCACAGGTTTGTTATATAACGCATATGTTGAGATACACCAAGTGAGAAGACTGGATTTTGACAATTACCAATAGTGTCCATTGTCTTTAACAAAGCATGCATGAAATATCCACCACATCCCTTGTGACAATAGTTCAATAAGTGGTCTAGCATTGTTGTCAGAATACTGGGAATTTAACTTTTGTTAAAGGATTGTCTTACAATGAAAATGAGACCATTCATTATGGTATAATAAACAGACTAATATAACTAAAACATGACAACAATAAAATCCACGACATCCTGGTGACAATGTGTCAATATTGTGGTCTCTCATTGTTGTTAGAATAGACTACCGGGAAAAAAATAGACTCACCATTCCCGGAGCCAACCCCGATGACCCGGACAACCTCGGCCGTGTTGACGGGCCATTGGGCGGCCTTGAGGAGCGGTGGCATCTTGGCTCGGATCCAGTCCAACGTCACCGGTTCCTGGTCGCATCTCTTGATGAATTCTTCCAATGACTGGACGTAGTGTGTCTCTTCGAGAGTCTTCATGTTATGATTGTGGTGGGAGGATGAAGTTATTTTTTTCTTGAGTGTAGAGTGCTCTGCCGAAGATAAATTTGATTAATTTCATCAAAAACCAAAGGCAGTTAGAAAAAAGACTAAAGATGGTGCTGAAAAACCATTGTCTGCCTGGCCAAAAATTGTTTTTCACGGGTCGTTCTGGAGTCCCCGTTATTGTACTATTTCCAACTTAAAAAATTTGTTTTTATCAGGAAAATAGAAAATGTTAATTTCGTTGCGAACTAATCGTATAAAAGACAATTAAATTGTGGGGAAAAAAATGGTCGAATAAAACCGTTTGTGTGCAGTGCCGAACCGCGACCCTAAACGTAGAAATTACCAACATCAATAAAGTATTGAATTTCAATGCAGCGTGCTTTCCCGCTGATCACAATATTGCGTTTCATGACTGAACAAAAATATAAATATTTGCAAAGTGCCATCACACAATACCAAAATCTCAGAATAATGACATTTCCGACAGCTATGCAAAGAACAAACGGTTGCCATAGCGACGGGGATATCCACTCAAAAAATTGCATTGATGGAAATTGTTTAAATTGCATTAGCTATTTGTGATGGACATCATTTGATATCAGAGAAGAACAGGCATTTAAACTCCGTGCACGCGGATTCCTTGAAAAGATTTGGAATTGTTTGAGCAAGGTCAATGATTTTTAAGAGCTAAAAACAACCAACCATACGGTCATGGGTGGATTTCTCCTGCAACACAAAGTACAACTATTATTATTAATACAGCTAGAAACGTCGGCAATATAGTCAGGTGGTCTAGGCCCCTAATAGACCGGTATCATGGTGCAGCCATCTCTCCCATTTATACCAATGTTACCAAACCAAGGCTGGAAGAACAAAATCGTCTGGTTCCTATTTGCAAAATACTTATTAGCATCCATTATTGTTATTCGATACGAGGAACATGACCAAGATGGAGGCAGCATGTACATATCAATCATTTAATTTTTTTAATTTTTTTTTTTTCGCGTTGGCGTTGTAGGGCCTACCACAAAAAAATGTGTTATGTTGAAAACAGTTGTTTCTAACGGAACCGTAGCGATTGTCTGATTTTTTCAGAGTCACGTATGCCCAAATTTAGCTTCACCGATCCAGTTTTACTGTGATCTTTTTAAAACGATGTATTCTTTTAAAATGAACATGTTATTGATTTGTGTCATTCATAACTTAATCCATATAATTATTCTGATTGAATGCACATGGGTGTATTAATAACTGTAGGTGACCAATATTCTAATAATAAATAAAAACATTTTCATGGCATATAACAATAGTAAATGATTTTTTGTTGTTGAAGGTTTAATTATTTATATTTATAGTGCAGTGGTAGGCCTAAATATGTTTAGTTTTAAGTAAAATCTTTTCTTTTTTTTAATCAGTACTATAAATAAAGGTTATATGGAACCATATGGTTTATCGTACAAAGAGCATGTATAGAACAATATGAACATAGTAATGTTTGATCTTTTTAAACCAGATGTTTAATAAAAATTGGAAATTGACACTTTCCTATAAAGCCAGATGTTTCATTGTAGGATACTTGTCAAGTGGTTTGTATGCACAATCAACTAGCACTGTACCTTAGGCCAATATTGAACATGAATCTGAACTATATTACTCTTTTATTTTTCTTAAACTGACCAGATGTTTATCTTTTGAAAGTAAAATTGCTTGTCAATGTTCGGTTAATTGTTTAGTTGTTGCTGATTTTAAACTTATTTTTATATCTTGTTGTTTTTTGCTGATTATCTATATTTTAAATGTTTCTCTGTATTAGCGCCATGGAGCATTGTTTTCGTTGGATATGGCGCTATATAATTGTTGACTATTATCATTCTTCTTAAAATGTTGTCTTATCATACAGGAAGGGTAAACCATTCAAAGCAAAAACTATTTTAATCCGATTATAAGAAATCGAACTTGTGTGCCATCTAGATGCCATTACTCCCCTGGCATGGTTTGGTTGGCCTTACACTGTCGATAGTACAGTCTGCATTTGTGTACAACACATTATGGCTAGGTTTGGGTGGTGTCTTGACGGCCTTATATACACTTTCGTGTTATACTACCACCCAAACCTAGCCCTATATAAGACTCTTCCTCTGCTGTGTAGTATACAAATATTGACTGCTTCTAGTTTAGTTTTAGTTTTATTAGACTTTACACTGGCATAAAAACATAGAAATACAAATCGATACGAAAAAGAAAACAAAAAAAGAGGGGGCGCTTTAAGGCGGGACTGACAATTACAGACGACAAGAAGAGCAAGGGCAGTGCGACACCCAAGTGCAGACATCATCCGCTGAAAAGTCAGAATGCTATGGTTAAAACGATGACTCCCGAGGTGATCCCGAGCTTTCTATTTTCCCGAGGCGAAGCCGAGGGAAAATTGACCGCTCCGGGGATTACCGAGGGAGTCATAGTTTTAACCATTGCACGAGTAAAAGCAGTCAACATTTGTTTTATAACAACCAAACATTTCTAAATACTGTACTTGTTACAGACCTGAATGCTACAATCCACGGACAACGCGAATACAAATTGCGAAAACTGTGCTGCATGTAGTGTGGCATGTAACCCGACATGGTTACAGAATATTAATTTCATCATCCTCGTACACGCAATGGACGTCTGGGTACTGCACGCCGTGTGGTAGTCTTCGGACTAGCGCACGGCAAATCGATGCACTATCACACGGCCGTCGTCGGCCTAGTAAAACTAAGACATATCATGTGACGCGCTCTAAACCAATGAAAAGGCAGAATATTGGTAAGGGGTGTTAGTAAAGTCTTATACATACAGGGCTAGGGGTAATATACATCCGCACAATGGTCACCGAAAAGTACGGCTGCATCCTGGGCCCAATTTCATGGCTCTGCTTACACCGCCAAATTCTGCGCTTACGATCACGCTTCCCCGCTTCCTTGCAAGCGCCGAATTTCTGCGCTAGCCTTGTAAGCGTGGAATGCCTAGTAACCCGTGAAATACATAGATATAGAATAGAATGTGGTCTAGTTTTTTTAATTCTATATCTTTGGTGAAATACGCTTGCCGTTAGCACACAATTCCCATAGATTTAGAACAAATGAAGCAGAGCCACATTGGGCCCAGATAGATGCAGCATGCATGCAGCGCATTCAAAGCATTAACAAAATCCCGCCTGTGCGTCCCGCCGTAAACATACACGCGGAACACGCGCGTCCGGTCTCATTAATTTCTTCACAATTTATTGACCCTCGCATTCAGCGTGCGTACTTTTACATTACTGTGTACGCGTCAAGAGTTCTCCATACGCGCGCACGCATGCCTTTAATTCTGCTGTTGTTTAGTTGGTTTGAGATAACTAACTAAAACTACACGTGAAGATTGCATGGTGGGTTTTTTTTTAGTCTTGAGTCTTGAAAATACAACTGTGGCCTAGATAGGGGTCACCAGCAAGACAGTGAGATGACTTCAATTTCTCGCCGTTGTGTGTTTCGCTTGTTGACTTTGATAACATCATCTGTCGTCATTGTGACAATTGTGTCGCCATTCTACAGTTCAGTCACCTTGAACTCGTACACTGCGCACGACGGTTTCAGCCTGTCGACGAGAACCAGCGGTATGTAAACATGGAGCGAACAAAATAAGGTTTAAAGGCAATGGACACTACATTATGTCATTCAGCCATTATTGTTGGCATAAGAACTTCTTCGGTAACGAGCAATGGGGAGCTATTGACAATACAAAACATTGCGAGGAAACGTTCTTTGTTCGAAATTTATTAATACTGTCTTCACCACGAAAGACTATAATTATCGATTTTTTGTTTGACAACCCGTGCAGCTCTTTTCTGCAGTATGATTATGAGAAAGGCCCTTTAAATGTCCCTGAACAGAACTGTATATTATTTTGTTCTCCGCTGCAAGATGTACATTAATCAATGATGTGTTTTAAAACAAAAATAAACAGGGCTTTATTACAGTACGGTTAAAAATATACAGACGTGTATTTGGATCAACCTTATTTTGTTTATAAATGATATATTATATTATAATTACACCTTTTCACTCCCACAACATTACACTAGCACAACATGATGTATTGCCAACCATATTGGCCTTTTATACACCCAATTATTATGGTAACCAAACACACAAACAATGGTGCACATACTTCGAACAAGGACACTGGAAACACTTTGTCAAATTTGTTTTCGAAAGGCCATGGACATATATCATTGCATGCAACGAGACTATTAGTGACGGGTAAAATATGCCTTCTCCTTTTTCAACAGATATTCCTCTTTTTATTTAGTTTAGCTCCACATCTTGTATTACTTTTTCTCCCTGTTCCTCCTTCGATTTGTTTTGTGCGTGTTTCTAATCTTTTGTGAAACCATCCTGTTTCCTCTACCCTCCACCTTCTCCTCCTTCATTGTTCATCTCTTGCTTCGTCTTGCCCCCTCTCTCTCTCATTTCATTTCCTTCCACTTGATTGCTTCTGTCACCATAGTATTTTAATATTTGAGTGAGAAATTACTTATTTCTTTAAGAAAAAAAGTACGTTACTTCAGAGGGGGCCCTTTCTCACAATGTTTTAGCTCTCCATTGCCCGTTACCGCAAGTAAGTGTGTACATGCTAACACTTATTTTGAGTATAGTTATACCAATATAGTGTCCATTGCCTTTGTATAGGCCTATTGTAAATGATTATAATAGAATTTAAATATATATCAATATTATTGGCAAAAAAGGGGTTTGTATATAGGCGATTAGGCCTATACGATCCCACAAACCATTTGGGAATTGGAAATAAATGAAATATATTCGCTCTGTGACAAGTCAAATGTTTTTTTTTACCCCAGGAAATTACAAAGGACTTGAAACCCAAGTACAAGATGTGACGAAGAAGGTATGTTTTTTTTAATGTTTTTTTTTTTGTTATGGTGGAGCGTTTATATAAAGAGCACCGTCCTCAAGTATCTGGTGTTTCTGATCAGCTGGCTTTGGGTTCGAGTCCCTATTGTGGCACCTTTCATTTCAGATGCTTGATTTCGATACCTTAAATTCGATATCAAATTCATGGCAAATTACTTCTCGAAAACTACGTTTCTTCGGAGGGAGGAGCCGTTTCTCACAATGGTTTATACTATCAACCTCTCACCATTACTCGTAGTAAGGTTTTGTGCTAATAATTATTTTTAGTAGTTACCAATAGTGCCCACTGCCCTTAAATGTAGGCCTAACTATTTCTCAATAGGGAAATATACCAGCCTGTGAGTCACTATAAGCTCAAAACGAAGGGCAAGGACACCGAGAACGCTTGAAATTGGCATGTTTACTTTACAGTCCACATGTTAAATACAATACAGATGTTTCACTCTCTTGAAACACGCTCCGAAGCGAGGGGCCTGTACTATTTTGAAGAGTATAGTTCTTTGTTATTCCAATCATACATTCTACCCTAAATTAGAATATATCGACGTATAGTTTGTTCTCCTTAAATGATAAGCCCACTCCTTCACATAGAGAGAAAGCGAGAGAGAGAAATATCGATCCGAGTACTAATATCTACAAAATAGGTCTACCAAACTCAATGTGACACCAGGCTACATATTCACATCCTGATTTTTCGTCTTCAAACAATCATAAGTTTGAGCCCGCCCCCGCCCCGCCCACCCATGAAATAACATTTATTTTTAAACAAAAAATCTCGATATGAAATAAAATATTAATTTGTTGATACTCATCTATCATCTTTAAAGACAACAGGTCGATTTGAAGCGCGCCTTTACAGTCTTTGTAAAACCGGACACAGATATTTCCTCTTTCTTTTAATTAATTAACCAATCCTCAATTTCAATCAGAAAAACGTTTTAATATTGAGCTCAACTATAGGCCAACAGCTGGTATATGCGCATTAAGAAAACACATTAACGGTTTCAGATTAACGTCATTTAAAAGACGTTATTTTGTAATTTTCCTTATAATCTGGGGATGGAGTGGGTGGCGCTAGTTCTCCGATCGAATTGCTCAGGTTTATTTTTCACCCCTCTTAAAACAGAAATACTTGTCTCCAGTTTCCGGGCTTAAAGGACGCATTTGAGCGAGCTTTACACATTACCAGCATATTTTATTTAAGATCACATGTTTTCTTCTTTTCATTTATATGGTAACTCAAGAAGGCCTTACACATTACGAGCTTACACATTGTCAGCATTATTTCATTTATGATCACTTTTTTTTTCTTTTCTTTTCATCTATATGGTAATTCAAGAAGGGCTGTCAACTTTTAATGTCTGAAAATGTTTTACTGTGTGGAGCATGTATTTATGAAGCGTTTATAAACTGTCCATGTTTAGATTAAAGGGATACATTGCCTTGAAGGCAGTGGACACTATTGGTAATTACTCGAAATAATTATTGGCATAAAACCTTTCTTGGTGAAGAGTAATGGGGAGAGGTTGATGGTATAAAACATTGTGAGAAACGGCTCCCTCTGAAGTGCCATAGTTTTCGAGAATTTAATTTCGAGACCTCAAGTTTAGAATTTGAGGTCTCGAAATCAAGCATCAGAAAGCACACAACTTCGTGTGACAAGGGCGTTTTTTTCTTTCATTATTATCTCGCAAAATCGACGACCGATTGAGCTCAAATTTTCACAGGTTTGTTATTTTATGCATATATTGAGATACACCAACTGTGAAGGCTAGTCTTTGACAATTACCAATAGTGTCCACTGCCTTTAAATTGGGTGCTTTCGACAGGCTTTAAAATCCTTTCAATAACAGATATAGGCCACTTCACAAATATTTGACCCGTACTCTTACTGTGCAATACCTCGGCCCCCAAAAAAACTTTATCCGAAAATCCGACTATACAGGCCGATTTCACTTGCGCTTTTTCAAACACCACAAACGCCGGAATCTATTGCTAAATCCGAAAGCCATTACAACTTAGCGATGACGATTTTACTCAATATTTCAAAACAAACACATTTTCACGCATACGTACAGAATAAACTCTAGTTGTCTGTTTTTTAATAACCATATTTATGCCCTTTTCTCGTTCTGTGGTTCACTTCTTAAACTTCCTATTTAGGCCTCTTTCTCTGATTAGACCTTTATCATGCTGCCTCCATCTTGGTCATGTGCTTATATTATCGAACAACAATAACTCAACCGATTCAAATTAATTCAATTCAATTGTTTATTGTCACATACATATACAGTGAAATTCACTTCGGTTTGCGAGTCAAAACATATTAAAATGACAAACAATACAGAAAACACTTGAACCACATAAGACATGCAATAACAAACAAACACGCACACATTATGCAAAGAGACAACAGTAAAAAGTTGCAAACCCCCGAAAACAAATTAAAAAGTAATTACTCAGTAATGAAAAAGTAACCATTTGGTAATTATTCAGTAATCTTATTGCACTGCGCTATATACAAACTGTTGTTAGTACGGTTGAAGTCAGCTCTGATCGATCTCTACCGCATATTACCTGTTCTCATCAGTATACTTACTATTTGCAGCCTGAAATTAAACCGAAATATTAAATAGATCTTTATTTTTTGTTTAGAACCCGTGCGGCATAAAGTTTAATCTAAAGCAGGAAGCTCACGACCAAAAATAAAGCTAGCAGTGCTGACTACACACGATCGAGGCGTGATCGAGAGTGTCAAAACACTCTATACACTACTGCCCGATAAAACTTAACCAGCAAATCTTGGCTGACACGAAACCTCCTCAATCTTCTAAGAAAGAACAACCGTTGGTGGGCTTCCCTAACAAAGAAACATTTCCTTCTATCGTCAAACTCACTCACTTATGTAACGCATGTGACGTCACGTACGAATCCAGCCATATGTCAGCAAGTGACCTAGTTATGTGGGCGTTCCTGAGGACTGTTATAAGAAAATAAATCCTTAAAAAATACACAGGAGTACAAAAAAAAATTCCAACTGAATTATTGATAAAGATGACAAGGTTTATCTTAAAGGCATCAATACTCTGTATATTAACAAACCTTTAAGATCGATTGACATGTGCATTCCTAGAAAGTTAAAAGAGTCGACAATTTCCACTTCGGATCCATTAATATTCAACGGCTCAACTTTATCTGGATTTTTTGTCCAAGTCCACATTAATGTCCAATAATGAATCCAAATAATGAATGCTAATAACCTTTATGCAACTAGGAACCAGACTACTCTGTTCTTGCAGCCTCGGTTTGGTTACATTTTGTGATCAATGCGGAATGATGAAGATGGCTAGACCATGATAAAGGTCTATTGTAACGTTCAACCCTTGGTACTTTATATTGGTGTGTTTTTGCTACAACAACAAAAGTAAAGGAATTTCCCATGCAGGGACAACAAAAGTTATTGTATTTTATTGTGTTGCATTGTGTTTTGTATTGTATTGTGAAACACCATGTGACCGGGGCCCAATTTTATAGAGCTGCTAAGCACAAACATTTGCTAAGCATGAAATTACTTTCTTGATAAAAACAGGATTACCAACAAAATTTCTATTTGTTGCATGTTGCTTGTTACTAGTAATCAGCTGTTGATATCACATGGCAATTTGGATCGTAATCCTGTTTTTATCAAGGCAGAAATTCCATGCTAAGCAAATTGTCGTGCTTAGCAGCCCTATGAAATTGGGCCCTGCCTACAGATGCACATAAACGCGTGCGTCACACCATCACCAGCCCTCGTTTTGCAACGGCCAATATAAGTGCACAGGCGCGATGCGATTACATGTCCCATAATGGTCTGATTCCTCTCGGGAAATGTTTTACTGTTATCAGCTGCCATTTTGTTACCAATGTTGTGCCGACCCCATCGCCTTGTTTTCAAACTTGGTGAGGTCAATGGTCATCGCAGTAGAGATCGTTACCTTGGCACCATCCCAAAGCCGTTCCCCCTCAAGGGAAACTTAAAGGGTGCAACGGACGAAATTGGACGGAAAAGAAGTAACACTTTATACAAAAAGGTCATTATACAAAATCATCGGTTTAGCTTTGTCGTGAGAAGTTCGTGTATACGCACGTAGGCCCTTTCCCTTGGTAACTGAAAGTGGCCTCTGCGCATTCTATAGCTTTGTCGGTATCTTTGTGAGGGGTGTCAGTTGCCTTAAGCACTTGTTGCTGCGTATGATACAGGCCTACTGGGCCCAATTTTTATAAAGACTTTGACTGGTAAGCAAGTCGTTTTAAAATACTACAGAAGAAACGATGTGCGTCACAAGCAAACAGTATTAAGAAAAAGATTTGACCATACACTTTCATTATGAATTAGGATTGTGTATATAGGCCACTGATCTGCTTAAATACAACAATCGGACTTTTCTTTGATTTTGTTTGAGAAACAAAAATAAAGCTAAAGGCGAACTGAAAACGTTTGTTTTCATGCTCAATGAAAAACTGGCCACATTTCAAAAAATTCAATGTTTTCATGTGTATAAGCTCGTTGCATCATGTTACAAGTCTGTAACCCATTAGGGCTAGCCATTTGGACGATAGGCCTAGGCCTAGAGGTCTAATAAAAAAACAGCAGCCTATACGGATAATTGAAACAAGTGTGGCAATCTAGTTGCTCCTTTCTGAAAGCTTTAGGCTTTTACTTAGAAACAACAAAACGATCTTGCACATCAACAAAAAACACCGAGTTAAACACATTTTCTGAATTCCCAAGTTTGAGAGGGGTTGAACCGGGCAAGCTCTGTCACTCATCGTAACCGTGGTTATCGAGCACCTGCCGGGTTTCTTGAAAGCACCGCGCCCGTACACACTGCTATCTTCTGATGAACTACCTTATGTGTTTATACGTGTATTAGCTGGCATGGCCATCGCGCAACATGAGTCCAGCTTTATAATCGTGAAATCTTCGAATAGGCAAGCCGATACCACAATCTACGCTCAATGATCGAGTACAGGGCCAAACTGGTTACGCAGCGACTCTAACTGTTTCATTCAAACCTCAGTATCCATTCCAGGGTCGCCTAGAATTATCATCAGCTAGGCTTTATCAAAGTTTCACCAAAGATCCACGGTTTTTGCAATAGCTTTAGTCTTTTGATACTTTGTAATACATATAGGCCTACCAACATCCTCACGGTGGGCTGATTACTTTAAAGTTTTTTCAATGAATTTCTCATTATTTCCTCTCAGCCTCATTTTGGTTCAACTATTGTTTTGATTACAATAAAGGGTCTATGTACTTTATGTAGGACAAAAAACACAATGCCCACAGATTACCACTAAACTTACACAGTTTGAAAATAATGATAGTAGAAAGCTCCCCTGCAAATATTACTTGCTGAGGTGCTGTAGTTTTTGAGAGATGAGTAAAATTTGTCATGAAAATAATTTTCGTCTCAGTGATCATGAGACGAAAATTGTTTTAGCATGTAAAAACGTATTTTCTTTACATAGTTTTACCCATTTCTCAAAAACTACAACTATCATTATCTTCAAACGGTGTGTAAGTTTAATGTAAGTCTGTGAACATTGTGTTTTGTGTTACAAAAAGTACCCAAATCCTTAAGAGGTTACGGACACTATTTACTCAAATTACTATTAGCATAAAAACTTACTTAGTTACAAGCACTAAAGAGCTGTTGATAGTATCAAACATTGTGAGAAACGGCTCCCTCTGAAGTAACGTAGTTTTCGAGAAAGAAGTAATTTTCAACCAAAATATTTGAGTTTTAATTCGAGACCCCAGAATTACATTTTGAGTTACCGAAATCAAGCATAATATGAAAGCACACAACTTTGTGTGGCAAGAGTGGTTTTTTTTTCTATCATTATTATCTCGCAACTTCGATGACCGATTGAGTTCAAATTTCACAGGTTTGTTATTTTGTGCATATACCAAGTAAGAAGACTGGTCATTGTCAATTACCAATATAGTCCAGTGTCTTTAAATATAACAACAAATTCTACCAATTGAAATTGGTAGCACACAACACAAACTACAGACATGGAGGCGAGTCTTCATACCTTTGCGAAATAGAGACAACTATGACTTCCAAAATAATGACAAGAGGAAGATTGTTTCTAGGTTATACGCTGGGAACTTTGTTTCTTAATTACTTGCACTGGATACATCCAAGTGAGTAATGTCAAGGCAAAGACTAGGATAAAAACGCGGAGGAAAGCTATAGTTTTTGTCCAAGCATTTATTAACGAAAGCGAGTGTTTAAAATGAATCCGATCTCTAATCGATAGGCAATTAAAGTTCCCTGCGTGGCGGGTAATAATATTATTATTATTCCCTCAAGGGAATTTAACAAGAAAGTGTGGCCGCGATGAAATCGTTAACTAAGCCAAATACACAGACAGAAACTATAGAAACTATGGGCATATTATTTGCAAAACATTTTTGACCCCCAGGTAAGTATCGGTAGCAACCTACAAACCACTTCAAGTCTGTACTTCAACGAACCTTTGTAAAAGATGTATTATGTAAAATAAGTTTAGGCCTATGGCTATGTTTACACACAATTATTTCCACCACACTGATTTATTATGTTTGCCTTTAGACTTTTCTGCAAAATGGCACCGAAATAGAACGTCCCGTGCATGTTCAAACACTTGAGATTATTTCGACCACCCCGCCAACAAGCCCGGTACTCAACAACGTAATGTCTGTCATTAACAATCTGAGAGAAAACGTGATTTGCGAAAACCAAGAAGTGTTCAGCTGGTTAATATTTACATACGTTACTATGTGTGAAAGCACTACATATAGGTAGGCTTACCTTTTGAAAATCACATTCTTTATGTGGTACTTGCTATGGAATACAATGAGTTATTTTAAGTAGTTCTAATTCTACACAATAGCCTACTAACCTCTTTCGCAGAGCTGCTGTTCTGCAACAGTTCCGAATGTGCTCAAGGACGTACTTCGCAATCACATTACAAGTGTACTTTGGCTGTAAAATGTGGTGCATGCTGGTTTAGGTAGGCCACGATGTCATTATCTAGACCAGCATGCACCCCGTTAAACAGCTAAAACGCGCGCGTAAAATATAGTTTGCGAAGTCGTCCACGAATCGTCTATCTAAAGGCCGGTTTATAGTCGGTCGCGCGACGGAAATCTTGCGCGCAATCCTAAGACTGAGGCCTAAAAACCGTGTCTTTTTATGATCGCGCGTCAATATTTCCGACGCCCGACCATCGCGCGACCGACTATAACTCGGCCTTAGTGCGCAAAATTTAGTAGCAGTGTGGATCAAGTGCCCATGCCAACCTACTAATCCAATGTAAGTGTTAATAACCACCAAAGCCTAATAGCAATAAATGGCTTTCAGCAACCCCCCCCCCCCCCCCACTGCCTCTTCCCCTCCCCCGATCCCCTATAGGATGTGCCACCAGGGCCCAATTTCATGCGCTGCTTAACGGTAAGCAAATTTGCGTGCTTACTGAAGCAGAACAAAATTGCTTAAGCCTTAGCGTATTTCACAGGTTAGCAGAGAAATTGAGCGGCCATATTGCGTGTTTACCGTGGATTTGCATTGTGACGTCATTTATTTTCGTGCGGTAAGCACCGGAAGGTTAGCATGCCTTTCCGTGTGCTTACGGTTAGCAGAAATAGAAATTGCCAAGTAAGTACAAAATCGGCCGCTAAGCAGCGCTATGAAATTGGGCCTAGGTCAAATTGATGCTAAGCGGTAAAGAGGACGGGGTACCCAAGCTCTGGTGTTTCTAATCAGCTGAGTGTGGGTTCGAGTCCCGTCCCGCGGGTCGTGGCACATGGGTCTGAGCAAAACGCTAAACCATAACTTCGTTGACCCCATAGGTCCCGTGTACTAGGATTTGTATAGTATCACATAAACGAACCCATGGATCGGAACACTTTCGTGGAAGAGCATGGGTTAACCACAGTGATTCAGATTCACATTATACACAAGCATGCCCCTGGCAGTGACTAAGTTCACTAACCAGGAATAGTATACCTAACAACAAATAAATATAAACCATAAAACGGTTGCATACGTTCTCAGAAACTGACACTCATCGCCCGTTAGCATTTCAATGTGACACGCCACATTGGTGTAATAGTTTAGCCTATTCTTCAAAAACACTAATAAGTGTACTGATGGGCCCGCCTTTAAACTTAACTAAGCTTTTGACCGATGTTGTGGAGTACATTAATTTCACAAGCAACGATTGAATGCCTTTTGCAACACCTGTTTGCAATTGCCGAAGACCAGTATTCTTACTTGGTGTATCCCAACATTATGCACAAAATATATGACCCGTGAAAATTTTGCCTCAACTATTGGTCATCGAGGTTGCGAAAGAATAATGAAAGATATAAACCCTTTTTGCACAAATTTGTCTGCTTTCAGAAGCTTAAAAAATATACAAGACTCCAGGCCTGAAAGCTTTTATTATTTGAGTAAGAAATTACCTCTTTCTCAAAAAAACTACGTTAAGAGGGCACCGTTTCTCACATCGTTTTATTTATAGGCTACATCTCTCCAGTGCTCATTAACAAGTATTTTTGATATTAGTGCTGATAATTATTGAGGAGTTTGTGGTAACACCATGTAATGACTATCTCTAAATGAGTTGGGGTGGTTCTGAAAAGAACCGTTCGTGTTTAACCCAACGTTTCGATCAGTATGCTCTTTAACGTCGAGTTATACCAACGGTTCTTTTCAGAACCACCCCAACTCATTTAGAGATAGTCATTACATGGTGTTACCGCAAACTCCTCTATATCTTATTTCCACCATGCAAAGTTTCAAATCCTACTAATAATTATTGGAGTAACTACCAAACGTGTCCAGTGCCTTTAAAGTTCCACGCCAATGAAACCTTTTCCCGCCATTTCTCTATATTTCTCTCAATTTTTCTATAAATCGGTATCTACATTTCAAAGTTTTTCTGAAATAAAGACTTCTACTTCACTTTGGAATGTCTTTGTAGACGTCCGTGACTCTTCATGAAACCTAAGGTTTCAGGCGAAGGTTCAATCTCGCTCCATGCTGGGCCTGGGAATGGTTTGGAAGTGAAATGTTGTCCGGCTGTAATACAGGATAGATGGCGATTGCGTTTACTTACCTGAAGAGTTTATCGGTGATGTCAGATGATGCACTGTGCTGTCTCCCACTGCAAAATGAACACCAATAATACTGTACAGCAAAGTAACACTTAGGGAACTGCAATCATCAACACACCCAAAACGAATCACCCAGTATTATTTGAAATACAGTTATACGGCTGGTGGAATATTGTTTGGTTTGTGTTTTCCAACTTCTCTTGGCGAAAGTCATGTAACGGTATGCTATGCGAAAAACTCTGATGCGCAGTTGTCGATGTCCTTGGTGGTACTGGCTCAAAACACTCCACTGACGGCTATTTGTATGCTTTGTGTGGCGGGGGATGTACCTGAACCCTACGGCCGTTGCGTGCTTTGATCAAACAAAGAGAATGTTTATGAAGCAATTCAAGTGTGAACAATTTCGTTTTTACGAGACACTAACAAATAATGGAATTCCTTAAAATACTCTCTTGTAATTGTTTCGTTCTGGCCGGATTATTTTTGATTGTATATATTTTGGAAAACTTGTGGCGGATTAAATGTTTTTAAATAACCTTAATTAGAAGTCATACCCGCTTGTTTGATAAAATAAATATTTCAATTTGCCACGTTTAATGTATGATCTACTGCACTCTGAAAACGTCTGCGCTTGAATTGAACCAGATCCAGTTGTTCGTGTGGGGGCCTGACTCTTTTCTTGTCACAGTATTTACCTCAATATAATGTGTGGTAAGACTGGAAGACTTGCAATCACAAGGTTGTGGGTTCAAATCCCCGAAGCTAACCGCTGATTTCAAAATGATTATTATGAATAAATAGTGTCGTCTAGTTACTAAATCATAATTTCTTGAGTTGTGCAGTTCATAATCATAGACGTTACACCAATGTGTTTTTCTGTGTGAGAAAGATGGGCTGCTGCCAGCTTGGCGTTTCTATCCCCCTTTGGGAGTTTGCTGAGTTCCCTTGATGGGAAGATCATCTAAACAAACAAACAAACAAACAAACAAACAAACAAACAAACAAACAAACAAACAAACAAACAAACAAACAAACAAACAAACAAACAAACAAACAAACAAACAAACAAACAAACAAACAAACAAACAAACAAACAAACAAACAAACAAACAAACAAACAAACAAACAAACAAACAAACAAACAAACAAACAAACAAACAAACAAACAAACAAACAAACAAACAAACTTCAAAATGTGTGTAAACATGACCCAGAAATGCGTCACAGTGACTATATAGAACCCCCATTTGTTAAAACCACTCTCCGGGTCAGCATATGACCCTAAACGGCTCAAGGCCCTCTGACTCGGGACCCGGAATCTGGTCAATTCTGTGTATCCCCAGTGAATCTCATCATTAGGGAGGTTTAGCTGCACGTTCCGCGTGAACGTGAACGTGAACGTTGGAAAAATGTGTCGTTAAAATTTCACAGTTTTAGCAATGATACGTGAAGTTACCATTTTTCACGTCAGGGGTACGAACGTGCGCGCAGGCGTTATTGCGTGAGCATGCACTAAGCCGGCCTAAAGTGGCGACGTCACCTAGAAACAACACCATTTTTTTTTGACGTTCTTCACGTTCACGTTTTTGCTCGCGTAACGTGCAACTAAACCCCGCTATTATTGTTATCATTTTATACGCAGATGGTGACGTAAAATGACGTCATTGATATCGATATGGACTATAGGGTCACTTCCACTTAGCTAGAATATTATGGATTATAAGTTAATATTAATTGGCAAAGAGTTCGTAATTGGTTTTCCTCGCCCTTTGTTGACCTAAACATAAAAGCCATGCTTGTGATGTCATTTTGCTCTCAACATGTCACTGGTGGAAAAGCCTGCGGTTCAGCCTACGTGTTCAGTGGCTACAAAATATTGGGCAATTTCAATTTACCACAATAATTCAGCGAATATCCAGAAAGTACGTCATTGAGGCGAGCATCTATACATCAAATACATTGTTTGTTTGGATGTTCGTTTGGATGTTTGTTTGTTGTGTTGGTTTTTTTTTGTAGTTGGGTTTGTTGGTTAAGTGTGCTTGTTAAATATGTATTGTTTTTGTTTTATCTAATTTTAGTTCTAATAACGTCTCTTTTGACTTTCGCTTTTAAATTTTAAATTTTTCTTGTGTATAAATTTTCACCTGTGCTTTTTAAAATGTTTATATAAAAATGTAAATCTGTATTTTAATTCAGTCTCTGGACTGCGACAAGCAGATAATTTTTTACAATAAACCAGTAATAATAATAAAAATAATTTTAAAAAGGTTGTTTTACTTTGAAACTCTGAAGCAAATTCGGGTGCGGACCTTTCGTCATATTGCGATTAATTGTGATTTAAATTAAGAATGTTTTTCACTTGAACGCTTCTAGTCAATGTTGTGTAGGCCTATATACGTGTCAAACTTTTGCCGTTTTATTGTCATATTTCTTTTCTAGTATTTTCTACTATTTATCTACTCTTAGTGTATAAATGAATTGGTGTCTCATTTCTCACTGCAAAGATAGAACAAACCCTCTCGTTAAAGTGAAATTAATCATTAGGCCTAATACTTGCAAATAGCGGAACAGTGCTCCTAGGTTATGATCCCACAGTTAAACTAAAACTACACCACGCATAGTTCAGCTGACCTCTAAGATTGACTCTGGCCAGCAAATCTCTAGATAATATTTGACTTTATGTACCAGCCGAGTAAGTTTCTCTCTTCTAAATTTTAATTTGACTGGGAGTTATGTCGGTACTGAAATGCTTATTAATTTACAATATTCTTTTGCAAAGTCAGCTTTTGGAATGGTATTTGGTACTATCATCGCGTCATAATGTGTGTTGGAAACAAAGTTCATATCGCGGTTTGCAACTTGAAAGAAGGCCATGACAACATTGTTATAGTTATTGGTCATTCTGTAAAGTATGTTTGGGACCATGTGATTACATAGAAATATATATTTATAATCTACATCCATGGTGTGACATTCACACAAAATAGTCGCTACAGGATTACTGTTCATCAAATTATAACTGTATGCTGAGACATTTTTTTTATTTTATTTTTATTTTTACAGATTGCATCAGAAAATGCCCATGCTTCAGCAAATGTTAAACCACTGCGCAATTTCACATCTCTGTCTGAAGATCGTCACATCTTAGAAGAAGAAAGTTATCGCTATATGGGCAACAACCCATCTGGCAATCTTAGTGGAAATAGCTACAAGGTATGGAAAAGCATGTTACTCAGGAATCAAGTCCTTGAAGAAACCTGCGACCAAATGAGGCGTCCGTTCGCGGCGGGGCAAGCTCCGAGCCACCTCCTTGTCGACGACCGCAACAAGTACATCTTCTGTGAGGTCCGTAAGGTGTCGTCTATGGCCTGGCGTAAAGTCTTAGACACCATGGCCTTGGCTGGTCCACCAACCGGAGGATTGAAGGCAGGGGACCGGCTTCGTCGCCTCGGCACGTACTCGAAACAGAACAGAGAATACCGCCTACGTCACTACACCAAGTTCATGTTTGTCCGAGAGCCCATGTTGAGAGCGTTCTCTGGATGGCGTGAGAAGTTCGTAGACGGTCCACAGCGCCACGACTACCAAACCATCTGGGGTCCCCAAATCAAACGTTCCCGACTCTCCCTACAAAATACCTCATTTTCTTCTCAAGGACAACATGGAGAAGCTAGAAGTAGTATCAGCTTCGCTGACTTTGTTGGTTACATCACCGGGCCAGTTCCCTCACCGTTGCAGCAAGACATGCACTGGCAGTCGTACCTCCCCCGGTGTCGCCCTTGTCGTGTCCGCTACGATCTCATCGGGCATTATGAGACTTTGGGCCCCGACGCTGAAGCCATTCTTGGGGTCATTTCTCCGTCAGGCCATTCCAACAACAACACTGTAATGTTTCCTCCCATACGCTCCTCAAGAACACCAAATTTAGCCAAAAGGGAGTTTTTAAAATTGAAGTATGAAGATTTGTTGAAATTAGCAAGACTTTATGAGTTAGATTATAAACTGTTTGGCTACTCGTTGGAGCAGTTCCTAAAATGGTTAGAAGCTACAGTGGCCGATAGTGAGGACACGTGACTGACATGTCCATGGTTCGCAGCTTAAGACAAATGATGTGCCGGGTACCAGCACACAAATTAAAACAGGATTTCGTTTAAATCTGGTCAGAGGTGTGGGTTTTATCACATTATATCAATATATGGTTTTTGGGGGTTTTTAAATTGCTTCTATAATTAGACATGTATTCATGTTTTGTTTTGTTTTGTTTGTTTTTCAGTTGCAGAAACACTAACTTGGGTAAAGCCCAGCCTCTATTTATTAGCAATATCAAAGTTTCATACATTTTAAGGTCATTTCGTATGCGGTGATTTCGACTGTTTCAAACTAGACTGTTCAACATAATTCTCCACATTGTAAAAAAATATATATAAAAATGTGTTTTGTGTGCATTTTAAAGAGCTACCATTAAAGGAACACGTTGCCTTGGATCGGTCGAGTTTGTCTTTGAAAAGCGTTTGTAACCATTTTTTATAAAATGCATATGGGTAGAAAGATGTTGTAAAAGTAGAATACAATGATCCACACAAACATGCCTCGAAATTACTTGGTTTTCCTTTTACCTTGTCGACTAACACGTCGGCCATTTATGGGGGTCAAAATTTTGACTCCCATAAATGGCCGACCATGTTAGTTCGCACAGTAGAAGGAAAACCACGCAATTTCGAGGCAAACTTGTGTGGATCATTGTGTTCTACATTTAAAACATCTTTCCAACGATATGCATTTTATAAAAAACGGTTACAAACGCTTTTGTTTTGACCAACTCGTCCGATCCAAGGCAACGTGTTCCTTTAAAGGCACTCATTGTTTGTGTGCTTTGGGCTGTAGAAAGCCTTTGTCATAAACTCAGTATTGTTTGTAAGGTATTTTAAAAGTACCGAACTTAATGATTCATGAACTTCCCTTGAGAGTGTGTTTTTATGTAATTTCATGACACGACACGGTCCGCTTTTATTTGAGTAATCACATCTTTTAAGTTACTCCACAAAATGGCGGACCGCATCCGCTGAGACGCACTTAGTGAGTTTTAAATTACTCATCATCACTCATTACAACACATTGCGGGTGTTTTAATGAATGACATCTCTTGAAAAGGATAAGTAGCAATTTTGAACGGCAACATTTTTAGAGACTGTGTCCCTTTAATGTTCATTTCGGAGGCAATGACATTCAAGCACGGGAAAGTTATTTTATTGTCTGATTTGATGCGTCTTTTAAAAAATAACCCACGCCGCATGACATTTTGTCGTTTTGGATCATATTACCACAATTGTAATACAATGAACTCGGAGCAAGGTTGTTTCATTTTTTCCTGGTAAGCTAAAAGGTTTTTTTTTTTTTTCTTCTTTTTTCAACAGTAACATTCTCCTAGACTGTTTTCATCAACAATGTTTGATAACTCTTGAAAACATATAGGTAGGTCCTATCTTCTATAAACAAATTCACTGATCGACATCCCTGTTTTTGTGAAACATATAACAACAGCTTTGAATAGAACACAGTGAGGCCGGGATGCAAGTGGTTTTTTTTGTAAATCAAAATTGCCACAGTCGTAGTACTTTTCACCTGGGAAATTTTGTTCTCCTAATTCAAAAGTCGTTTGAGAATGGCAATTTAGTACTACAGAAAAAAAATTGCTGCCTTGAAAGTCAAAATCGGGATGACGTGTTTGCACCATACTTTGCTATGTTGACGTAGGTATAATTATTTTATTCGGGGTGAACGAGGATACACAGAAGAGCAAGGCTCTAACCTCTTTTCGAAATCACGGCTTTGGTTTAGGCTCCGCGCGACTGTTTGCACACGTTTTCAAAATAAATGATGGCGCCTGAAGCCCTGTTCATGTGACACGAATGTTGACGTCACTCGTATACGAGACTGTTTTCGCAGCGAATGTTCCGATGCCAATATAACTTCCGGTTTCCCCAATGTCATGTTTAAAACATGCGCAGACACATTTACCGATTTCTTTATTCTTAGTTATTACAATGTGGAGTTGAGAAAAGGTCGTTTTGTTGATTTTCATTTAAAGTGACATTCATCATGCATGACCTTGAGGAAAATTATGACGTTTTCAAATTGAATCTATAATAACACAAAAATGCACATTGTACCAAACGTTCGTGACATAAACTAAGCAACATCATTTAACGGGCCTCGGTCTTCTTATCCCAACTATGGACTAAGCAAGGGGGGAGATAGACCCCTAATCGAACCCCCTGCCGCTACCCCGTGACATCTCGCCCGCAGCTGCTGTCAGTATACCCATTGCGTCTCCCAGGTCACGTACCCCAATAAATGATATCCAACAAGGAGAAAACCGAAAGGTCTGTGAACTGTGCATGCCTCAAGAGGATTATATTCCTTGTTTTGGGGGAGTTTTTGAATTAATTTTCCCGCGGTTCCTTTTCATGTCTTCCCGCGCGGAATGTCCCGAGGTAAGCTGAGACCCAGTGGCAGAGGAAATATTTAACTTCTTCAGTTCCATATCACTGCAGATAAACAAATTATTTACCCCCCCCCCCACCTCCCCCCTACCTCCCCCCCCCCCCCCTTCGCTCCATCCATCTGAAAGATGTGAAGTAAAATATTCAAACTGACCGCAAAGATTTGAACTCATGCCACTTTTAATATATGCACCTATCCTTTTTTTTGTTACGGAACAAGTTTAATGCATTTTCTGAATTAAAAATAAACACATCTTGAAACCACCATTTGAACATGTCTTTAATGATGACTACATTCTCCATAAAAACAACGAATACTTGTGATTGGTAAATGGTTATTTTTTAAGGCTCGCATCTTCACGATGATTTTTCTTTCATAGGGGACTGCACTCAAAAAATGAAGTTATGAAATCGAATGCTTGGCACACATTACATGTGCTTTTTTTAGTCATTTGCCATAATGGCATATTTATTAATATTAATATTTAATAAATATAAATAGGAATATTCTTTTTTAATAATTATTACAGTGGGCTAATCAACAATAACAAAAACGTGTAAATAAACAATTAATAATACCCAAAAATAAAATATTTTGTTTTAATATTGTGGACAGATGTGAAATCGAATGCCCTGCAGGGATATAGGCTCTACGTCGTCCAGATTACAAAAATAACACAAACCCAAACAAAACGAAGTATTTTTTTCTTTTCATTAAAGAATCACTGTAAGAATTTAATAAACGTAGCTCCACAGCATGACATCGTATCTTGTAATTCAGGGGCGATATCGCAGTATATTGGAAGTAATCCATCACAGCTGTTGGGAATGCAACAGATATAAAAAGTGAACATAATAGACTGACATAAAAGCAATGACCATTTTGCTTGTCGAGAGACACTCTGCTATATCATTGGAGGAGACCCAACTTGCAGAAATGTAACACATATAAAAATTGAAAATATTGACTGACATAAAAGCAATGACCATTTTGCGTGAGCTGTATTAATTTGATGTCGAGAGACCCTCTACTATATTGGAAGAGATCTTATTTGCAGAAATGTAACAGATATGAAACGTGAACATAGACTGAAAAACAATGACCATTTTGCTTGAGCTGTATAATTATGTACGGTGTGATGTCAAATTGAAGGAGGCCTAACTTGGAGAAATGTAATAAATATAAAAAGCGAACTATAGCCCTTTTCACACTACAGGTATTTCCCGGGAAATTCCCGGGAAATGTTAGTCGATCTGTTCACACTACAAAACATTTCCCGGGAAATAACATTTTCCCGGGAAATAATTTACCCAGTTAAGGGGTAGGGTTAAAGGAGTTAACCCCGGGGAAAAAAGTTTTCCCGGGAAAAGCACCTAGTGAGAACGAAAGCGGGTTTAACTTACCCCACATTTTGCTTCTATACTGTGTTGAGACGTCATTAATCTCGAAAGGTCACAGACGTCAAAGATAGCGCGCCAAATAATTCGCGTGGTAACAATAGCCCTTTTTTGTTTTCTCCTTCTGAAAGTATTTACGTTTAGGTACGAAAATAAAAGTGAATTACATCTGTAATTTAAAAATAAATATATGAATTACAAAAATTTACCACGTGAATGGAATAGGAATAGAATAAATAGTTGGCGTGAACAAGCTTCCTTCTCGTACACACGCCATGTGTGTATGGTATTTCGTATTTTTACATGTACTTGGCCGTTGATGGACTTTTGTTGTCCAGAGTCAGATTTGAGTTCTTCGATCAACATTGCTGTCTACCACTTGACAGTAAATATTTTAGTTCAATCTGTTGCTCAATATCTTACGATGGGTAGAAGTGAACGATGGAGTGATGATAACATTTTGAAACTAGTTGCATTTTTGGCCGACGATGCAGTCCAAAAACAGCTAGATGGGCATACAAGAAACGGAAAAGTTTTCTGCCTGCGTGAAGCTGGATATTAACGGACCCCTGCCCATTGCAGATAAAAACTGAAAACCTTGGGAAAAAAAGACTATAAGTCGGTATGATAATAGTTTTGTTTTTCAAGGCCTAAATATTTTCTATTGCATAAGTGTTCTCCTGCAAAAACATTTTTTGTGTGAAGAAACATACATTTAAAAGTCTTTATGAAGCCATGAAAAAATGCTAGCCAATAGCCCTTTTCACACTACAGGTATTTCCCGGGAAATTCCCGGGAAATGTTAGTCGATCTGTTCACACTACAAAACATTTCCCGGGAAATAATTTACCCAGTTAAGGGGTAGGGTTAAAGGAGTTAACCCCGGGGAAAAACGTTTTACCCGGGAAAAGCAGCTAGTGAGAACGAAAGCGGGTTTAACTTACCCCACCTTTTGCTTCTACTGTGTTGAGACGTCATTAATCTCGAAAGGTCACAGACGTCAAAAATAGCGCGCCAAATAATTCGCGTGGTATCAATAGCCCTTTTTTGTTTTCTCCTTCTGAAAGTGTTTACGTTTATGTACGAAAATAAAAGTGAACTAGATATAGTGTTTGTAGAAACAAACACTAGGTGTTCGGCTATTGTTGGGTCAGTGTTTGAATCAATGCAAAAAGTGTTGTTAATAGCTCGTCAAATTGCAAAGAAATCCGAAAAGGATTTTTTTGAAAACGCCTTGAAAACAGACTACGTACGTAAAGCCCTTTTATATGATGTATAGATTGTCAAAATAGCTTTTGTGGTTGAGGACATAGGAACTTATGCATAATGACGACTGGAGAAGAGACTAACTAACCGAAAGGGAAATGTTTGTTGAAAACACCTTGAAAACAGACTACGTTCGTAAAGCCCTTTCATATGATGTATAGATTGTCAAAATAGATTGTGTGGTTGAGGACATAGGAACTTATGCATAATGACGATTGGAGAAGAGACTAACTAACCGAAAGGGAAATGTTTGTTGAAAACACCTTGAAAACAGACTACGTACGTAAAGCCCTTTCATATGATGTATAGATTGTCAAAATAGCTTGTGTGGTTGAGGATATTAGGAGCTTATGCATAATGACGACTGGAGAAGAGACTAACTAACCGGGAGGGAAATCTTTGTTGAAAACGCCTTGAAAACAGACTAAAGCGAAGCTATTTATAGGAGAAAAAAAAATTAAATACAAAAATAAATAGTACAAATTTTGGTCGCCAAGTGGTCTCCCATCCAAATACTGACTGGTCCCGATTTTGTTTAACTTTAGTGACCGGTGTTATCAACGCAGTATGGTCGTAGATAAAACCAATATTACCGTTGAAGAAAACTGACATTATGTTGAGAACGCCTCGAACGCAGACTAAAACGATCAACACGTGGTGCAGAGCGCGAAATGCTCCTCAATGCACCGCATACTTACACGTGGTGACCGCAATGCACCGCATGCTTACACGTGGTGACAAAGTACATGTACATGTAATTGTAAAAGCTTTACGCGCAATCAATGGGGGAATTTTGTAGTTCTTTAAACATGAATTTTAGAATTTTCAACCTCGATTTTGAACCAGAAGACAAGATCAAAAAGGGGTCATGTCTGTGAGGCGTTTACGGAGTTTTTAATGCCCTTTCCGATGATGTTTTGATTGTAAAAATCCCTCATGCAGATCAAAAGTTATGATTTTTTGAAATAATAAACTTTGAATTAGTGTATCTCGTCAACTGATGACGTCATCGTGACGTAACAACTTTTGTATCATCTACTGGTTATTGTCTACATGTGTGCAAAGTTTCATTTTAATGCAAGCTTCGCATCTATGCTTTTTCTTGCGGACAATCGACAGCGAGAAGAATAAGAAAAACCCCCCAAAAAAACTAGGTATAGTGTTTGTAAAAACAAACACTAGGTGTTCGGCTATTGTTGGGTCAGTGTTTGAATAAATGAAACAAGTATTGTTAATAGCTCGTCAAATTACAAAGAAATCAAAACCAAACAGTTTTCTCGATGTGTAATAATGTTATGGAAAAAGCATCAAAAAGTGTACACTTCAACCTAAAAGCCTTTAAATAATGCCTTTTCAAAGCATTTTACAGGCTCTTCCAGTTTAAAAAGGTCAAAAAGTCCAGAGAAGGTTACCAACATACCCATTTGTGTGTAAATACGTGAGGCCTTTCATATGATGTATAGATTGTCAAAATAGCTTTTGTGTTTGAGGAAACGTGAACAGATGAATAATGGCGACTGGAGAAGAGACTAACTAACCAGAAGGGAAATGTTTGTTGAAAACGCCTTGAAAACAGACTACGTACGTAAAGCCCTTTCATATGATGTATAGATTGTCAAAATAGCTTTTGTGGTTGAGGAAATGTGAACTGATGAGTAATGACGACTGGAGAACAGACTAACTAACCGGAAGGGAATTGTTTGTTGAAAACACCTTGAAAACAGACTACATATACGTAAAGCCCTTTCATATGATGTATAGATTGACAAAATAGCTTTTGTGGTTGAGGATATAGGAGCTTAATGCATAATGACGACTGGAGAAGAGACTAACTAACCGGAAGGGAAATGTATGTTGAAAACGCCTTGAAAACAGACTAAAAACAAGGCTATTTATAGGAGAAAAAAAAAATTAAATACAAAAATAAAAAGTACAAATTTTGGTCGCCACGTGGTCTTCCATCGAAATACTGACTGGGCCCGATTTTGCTTTACTTCAGTGACCGGACGAGAACCGGTGTTATCAACGCAGTATGGTCATAGATAATACCAAGTATTTAAAATTGACATTGTGTTGAGAACGCCTCGAACGCAGACTAAAACGATCAACACGTGGTGCAGAGCGTGGTTATGCTCCTCAATGCACCGCATACTTACACGTGGTGACCGCAATGCACCGCATGCTTACACGTGGTGACAAAGTACATGTACATGTAATTGTAAAATCTTTACGCGCAATCAATGGGGAATTTTGTAGTTCTTTATACATGAATTTTGAAATTTTCAACCTCTCTTTTGAGCCGGAAGACAAAATCAAAATGGGGTCATATCTGGGAGGCGTATACGGAGTTTTTAATGCCCTTTCCGATGATGTATTGATTGTAAAAATCCCTCATGTAGATCTAAAGTTATGATTTTTTGAAATAATAAACTTTGAATGCGTGTATCTCGTCAACTGATGACGTCATCGTGACGTCTTTTGCATCATCTACTGGTTATTGTCTACCTGTGTGCAAAATTTCAACTTAATGCAAGCTTCGCAACTATGCTTTTTCTTGCGGACAATCGACGAGACGAAGAATAAGAAAAAAAAAAAAAAAAAAAAAAAAAAACGAACAAAATCAAAGAGTTGTTCGGGCTGTTGCCCGAACACCTAAACAAAAAAAAAAAAAAAAAAAAACGAACAAAATCAATGAGTTGTTCGGGCTGTTGCCCGAACACCTAAAAAACCGAACAATAACAAAGAGTTGTTCGGGCTGTTACCCGAACACCTAAAAAAAAAAAAAAACGAACAATAACAAAGAGTTGTTCGGGCTATTGCCCGAACACCTAAAAAAAAAAAAACGAACAAAATCAAAGAGTTGTTCGGGCTGTTGCCCGAACACCTAAAAAAAACAAAAACGAACAATAACAAAGAGTTGTTCGGGCTATTGCCCGAACACCTAAAAAAAAAAAAAACGAACAAAATCAAAGAGTTGTTCGGGCTGTTGCCCGAACACCTAAAAAAACCTAGAATTTAGTGTTTGTAGAAACAAACACAAGGTGTTCGGATATCGTCAAGGGCAGCGTTTGAGGCAATGAAATAAGTGTTGTTAAAAATGCAAAGATTTTTTTTTCTCGATGTGTCTTATGGTAATTTAGCATCAAAAGGGTTGTTGCTCGAACAACTAACAATTAAAGGAACACGTTCCCTTATGAGGCGCCAAGTGTAAACTTATTATTTAACGCAACTATTTACAACTATCTCACCAAGTCGACTTACAGAAACTAAGAAGTTGACTTAACAGCCTGAACACGCGTTGAGATGTGTGTGTATCAAACCTTGCGCACCACTATGAGAGCACTCTTTTTCCTAGTCTTTATATTGCTTTTTAACTTTACGTTTGCGGGCTAAAACTAAATGTAATACTGTAATGCCCCTTTAAATGATGTTTGACCAGGCAAAGATATAAAGTAGGTTCCAACGGTTACAAAATATTAGTATGATTAGCCCGTGCTTAGCCCGCTCATGGGGGTTCCATTGTTTGTGATTAAATTTACTTCATTATCATTATGTTTGACAACTTGGACCGAGCACCTCTGGGTCAAAAGATGTTTTGGAGTTTTCTTAACTTTGCAAAATTATGATGTCACTTAACCATTGCCTCGTCCTTCGGATGGGACGTAAAGCCGTTGGTCCCATGTGTTATGTAACGCATATAAAAGAAACCCAGTGTACTTATCGAAAAGAGAAGGATTTCGCCCCGGTGTTCCCGGTCCGATCGGCAGCAAAATTGCGCCACAGCACCTTGTAAAGCATTACATGGTGCTACCAGAGTATTAGTATGATTAGCCCGTGCTTAGCCCGCTCATGGGGGTTCCATTGTTTGTGAATTAAATTTACTTCATTATCATTATGTTTTACAACTTGGACCGAGCCACTCTGGGTCAAAAGAATTACGGATTTATTTTAAACACATGTCATGACACGGCGAAACGCGCGAATACGAGGGTGGGTTTTCCCGTTATTTTCTCCAGGCTAAATTTTCACAGGTTTGTTATTTGATATAGAAGTTTTGATACACGAAGTGTGGGCCTTGGGCAATACTGTTTACCGAAAGGGTCCAATGGCTTTAAGTCATGTTTGACGCCTTGGATCGGGCACCACTAGGGCAGGAGATGTTAAGGAGGTTCCAAACGATACATAATTAGTATGCTTAGCCCGATCGTGGGTTCCAGAATTTTCTTATTTTATGTAAATAACATTACATGCGTTAAAGGAACAGGTTGTCTTGGATCGGACGAGTTGGTCTATAAAAAGCGTTAAAAATACATAATGGTTGGAAAGATGTTGTAAAATGATCCACACAAATTTGCCTCGAAATTGCGTGGTTTTCCTTTTACTTTGCGAACTAACACGGTCGGCCATTTTTGGGAGTCATAAAAAACAGGATCTATGGAAAAGCTGAAAATAAAAACCATGACGAAATATACCATTGTTATTCAATAGAGACGTATTGTAGTCACTTTGGTTGGGGAGTGAGGAAACTAGTAAAACACACATAAATCACAGTGCTGGCTGGGACATAATGTTATGCACCTGGCAAATCTATGCATGGATATTCTTTAGAAGGCTTCGTTTGTTTGAATATATTCACATGGTTCGTTGAATATAAGGGGGTTGGTTGTGGCGACAACAACCTTTTTATCCTTTTGACAACCATTATATAATATTGTAACTTCACGGCTCATGGTTGCACTTTGGTATTGTTACTTTTCAACTCGGCTCTACGTGCTGTCTGGTACCTTCCATTCATGATTTATTGTCTCAATCTTCTCACGTAGTTATTTAGTAGGGTCAAAACCTATTTTGCAAGTACATGTACACCATGTAGTGTTAGTTGGACGCAGTTTGCTAACAGCCATTAACCTTTTTTAAATATAATCAGTAAATTAATCATTTTGCTTGTTGCATAAAATAAAAGTGAAGAGGATGCCTGAATTGACTAATACAATCGGAGTTGGACGAGGTGTAGACTTGATTCAAGTCTTAGATTGTGGTTATTCTTCTGCATCCCAGGCACAAAAAACGCCCCACATTATTAGCGATCACGCGGGCCCTAACTCGCAATCTCACTTTGCAACGTGTGCAGGCTGTGTATAAGTAAACTGTAAGTTGACTTGGTGAGATAAATTATGTCAGTAAGTGGACTTAACATTTTATCTAAGTCGACTTGATGAGATAAATTATGTTATTAAGTCAACTGATAGTTTTGAGTAAGTCGACTTAGCAGAATAATATGTCGGTTAGTAACTGGTTCCACGAAATAAGTCGTCTTGATGAGATAACGTATGTCGGTAACTTAATATGTTGGATGGCACTCCTGGAGCTCCGTATGTGACCGTTTGCCAGTCAAAACTTATCAATGGAAAATCACGCCATGTGCACGCACATGGCACTGGCGTTTAATGTGTAAACAAGTCTGAACAAGCTATAGTCGCGAGGGGTATGCTGCGTTGGGCATAAACACTTAAGCCAAGAAAATATACAAATGCTTACTTTTGAACAGTAAGACAAGGTCGAAATGGGATTATGTCTGCGAGGCGTTTACGGAGTTTTGAATGATGATTCCGATGATGTATTGATTGTAAGAATCCCCTGTGTAGATCAGAAGTTATGATTTTATATTAATAAAAAACTTTGAATGACCATCATTCAAGAACGGTTGACGTCATCATGACGTAACTTAAACGGTTTCCTCTCCTAATAAATACCTATCTATGTGTGAAGTTTCAAGTTCATACGGGTTTGGGAAAGGTGCTTTTGTTAGCGGACAAGGTATTTTTTAGTTGGCCGAACAAACTTAAAAATACACTAGACTCAAGTTTTTGTCATAACAAAAACAAGGTGTTCGGCTTCCGGGAGTACAAAAATAAAAATGTGTAAAAAAATCCTTAAGCACGTAGAGTGCTACTTCGTGAAAACGCTGACGACAAGTCATGACACGGCGAAACACGCGGATACGAGGGTGGATTTTTCCATTATTTTCTCCCGACTCCGATGACCGATTGAGCCTAAATTTTCACAGGTTTGTTATAGAAGTTGTGATACACGAAGTGTGGGCCTTGGGCAATACTGTTACCCGAAAGGGTCAAATTGCTTTAAGTCATGTTTGACGCCTTGGATCGGGCACCACTAGGGCAGGAGATGTTAAGGAGGTTCCAAACGATACATAATTAGTATGCTTAGCCCGATCGTGGGTTCCAGTATTTTCTTATTTTATGTAAATAACATTATATGCGTTAAAGAAACACGTTGCCTTGGATCGGACGAGTTGGTCTATAAAAAGTGTTTGTAACCGTATGTTATAAATACCTAATGGTTGGAAAGATGTTGTAAAAGTAGAATAAAATGATCCACACAAATTTGCCTCGAAATTGCGTGGTTTTCCTTTTACTTTGCGAACTAACACGGTCAGCCATTTTTGGGAGTCATAAAAAACAGGATCTATGGAAAAGCTGAAAATAAAAAAACCATGTCGAAATATACCATTGTGATTCAATAGAGACGTATTGTAGTCACTTTGGTTGGGGAGTGAGGAAACTAGTAAAACACACACATAAATCACAGTGCTGGCTGGGACATAATTTTATGCACCTGACAAATCTATGCATGGATTTTCTTTAGAAGGTTTCGTTGAAGCCGAGATCAAAATGGGATCATGTCTGCGAGGCATTTACGGAGTTTTTAACGAACTTTCCGATGATGTGTCGATTGTAACAACCTATCATGTAGATCAAAAGTTATGATTTTTTGAAATAATAAACTTTGAAAATTCATAACTCAAGAATTGATGACATCATCGTGACGTAACTCAAACGGTTTCTTCTCCTGATAAATATATAACTATGTGTGAAGTAAGAAGTTCATACAGGTTTGGGAAGTGTGCTTTTGTTAGAGGGCAAGGGACGGAGATGTATTTTTGAAGAAAAATATACAATTGCAAACTTTGACCTTCCGGTACGAACGGAAGGAGGGGTCATACGATTTTGACGTTAACTTTTCAAATGTAGTCCCAGTCTTGATCTATCAGATGCGTAATTATGAATATCATAACTGTAAAATTCGAAGACATATAGCAAAGAGCAAATGGCCACTTTTTGAACCTAAAAACCTTGTAATTCGACACCTGATGACGTCATCATGACGAAACTAAAACGGTTTCATCTACTAATAAATATCTAACTATGTGTGAAGTTTCAAGTTTATGTGAGTTTAGCAAGTATGTCTTTGTTAGCGGACAAAAACCACGGAGAAGAAGACGAAGTAAAAAAAAAAAAAAAAAAAAAAAAAGAAAAAAAAAAACCGAACAAAAACAAGAGGTCTTCGGACTCGAGTCCGAACACCTAATTACATCTGTAATTTATAAATAAATATATGAATTAAAAACAATGACCACGTGAATGGAATAGGAGTAGAATAAATAGTTGGCGTGAACAAGCTTCCTTCTCGTACACACGCCATGTGTTTATGGTATTTCGTATTTTTACATGTACTTGGCCGTTGATGGACTTTTGTTGTCCAGAGTCAGATTTGAATTCTTCGATCGACAGTGCTGTCTACCACCTGACAGTAAATATTTTAGTTCAATCTGTTGCTCAATTTCTTACGATGGGTAGAAGTGACCGATGGAGTGATGATGAAATTTTGAAACTAGTTGCATTTTTGGCCGACGATGCAGTCCAAAAACAGCTAGATGGGCATATAGGCCTACAAGAAACGGGAAAGTTTCTGCCTGCGTGAAGCTGGATATTAACGGACCCCTGCCCATTGCAGATAAAAACTGAAAACCTTGGGGAAAAAAGACTATAGGTCGGTATGATAATAGTTTTGTTTTTCAAGGCCTAAATATTTTCTATTGCATAAGTGTTCTCCTGCAAAAACATTTTTTTTTTGAAGAAACATACATTTAAAAGTCTTTATGAAGCCATGAAAAAATGCTAGCCAATATAGGGCTAAAGCCTATTCCGTGTTCTTTCTTTGCACGATGGGAAAACAGCACTGTTGATGTTGGAAGGGAAGAATGCTTCTTTTTCTTTCTACTGCTGTTGTCAGATTGTGCAAAATCGACTATGCGTTATTTTTTTTTCTATAAAACCTTTAACTATCTTGGCCCTAACATCATGGACATTATTATGCAATCCTTCGAAAATGCCATTCAGAAAATTTCTAGGCCTTACCCCAGGGTTGATTCCTTAACCCTGCCCCTGAGCAGGGTTAATTATTTCCTGGGAAAACGTCATTTCCCGGGAAATTCCCGGGAGTATCTTTGTAGTGTGAACAGATCAACCAAAAGTTCCCGGGAATTTCCCGGGAAATAACTATAGTGTGAACAGGCAAAAATTGAGATGAACGCCAACACAAAACCTCTGGGTAAAACACGGACACAAAAGTCCATTCAATTACAGTTCTCAAAAGAAAAAAAAACTGTCGCAGATGGAAAGCTCCCTTTCGCTTTTTCTAAAAGCAACTTGCTCCCACCAGTGGCCGCTATTCAGGTAGACCAGATTGACCTTTGACCAATAAATGCTTCCAGCAAGTGCCATGAAACCCGTCAATCGCACGACAAATTCCATCCGATTGTTATACCACATGTCTTTAAAACACTGTCACAACAATCGTCTTCTCCTGACAAGACGCCAGCGACGTCTTCCCCGAACTGCAAGACTTCTTCTCCGCCGTAATCACACAATATATTGGTATAACAACACGCAAATACACAATTAAAGTGCAGCCATTTTGGGTCGCATGTGGCAAGAATTTTGCAGCCGGCCGCGTGGCATTGTGGGAAGGGACTTCCGTCCACAAACATTGTAACTTCCGCATGGGCTGACCTGTTTACCACATGGGGTTTGATCGTAAGTGTGAAACGACCGTGCATATTCCTGGGAAATGGTACTCCCAGGAGTTACTAAATTGGGATAGTGAGAACGGTTGCTGGGGTGGCGGAGGGGTTAAAGACTCCCGGGATTTTCCCGGGAATTTATTTCCCGGGAAATGGCTCTGTAGTGTGAAAAGGGCTTGAGTCTCTATGACAAAAGCAATTATCATCTTGTTTTACTTGAGCTGTAAACAATGTACGGTTCTGTATGGATGTTGAGACACTCAGTTGAAAGGAGGCCCAAACTTGCAGAAATGCAACCGATATAAAAAGTGAACTTAGACTGAGTCTCTTTGACAAAAGAAAGATCATTTTTGCTTGAGCTGTGTGTTATACGGTACTTACTGTGATGTTAATTCACCCGCTGCTGTATTGGAAGAGACCCAACTATAGCAGAAATGTAACAGATACAAAAAGTGACATCAAACCTCACTATGACAAAAGCAGCTTTTGTACCGTAGTGTTTTGGTAATTGTTAAAGACTAGCCTTCACAGTTGGTGTATCTCAACATATGCATAAAATAACAAACCTGTGAAAATTTGAGCTCAATCGGTTATCAAAGTTGCGAGATAATAATGAAAGAAGAAAATACCCTTGTCACACGAAGTTGTGTGCGTTTAGATGGTTGTTTTCGAGACCTCAAGTTCTAAATCTGAGGTCTCAAAATCAAATTCGTGGAAAATTACTTCTTTCTCGAAAACTATGGCACTTCAGAGGGAGCCGTTTCTCACAATGTTTTATACCATCAACCTCTCCCCATTACTCGTCACCAAGAAAGGTTTTATGCTAATAATTATTTTGAGTATTTACCAATAGTGTCCACTGCCTTTAATGCAAGTTCACTCCAACAAGGGCAAAAACCTATCTTGGTCTGTGAATTAGCTAGTTCAATTAAATTAAGGGTCAATTGACTTGTAAATTAAATAATCAACATATATATGAACGTTTTAATTAGGCAAGGGCCTACCTCGTAAAACTGTGTAAATTAACTAATCAAAATAATGAATTTCAATTAGGTAAGGGCCTATCCGTGCAAAACTGAACTTTGGATCTGGGAATAGCCGTCGTGGTGTCGTTAATTGGGACCGATGAGTGGTAAAAAAAAATCAAAAAACATTTTTTTTTTTTTTTTACAGATCGGGAATTAATTTGGTTTGATTTGATTTCGATTTTTTTTCTTCTTCAAAATACAAAGAAAGCTTCCCTACAAATGGGGTAGGCCTATAGTCAAGGTAGGCATATTAAACACACTTGGCACTATTGGTAATTGTCAAAGACATTCTCACTTGCTGTATCTCAGCATAAAATAACACCTGTGAAAATTTGAGCTCAATCGGTCATCGAAGTTGCGAGATAATAATGAAAGAAAAACAACCCTTGTCACACAAAGTTGTGTGCAGCTTGATTTCGACACCGCTAAATCTGAGGTCTCAAAATCAAATTCGTTTAAAAATTACTTTTTTCTCGAAAACTACGTCACTTCAGAGGGAGCCGTTTCTCACAGTATTTTATACAGTGTTGTAACCAGAGGGGGGGCAGGGGGCCGGCGCCCCCCCCCCCCCCCCCGCTCAGAACCCTTGCCCCCCCCCCCCCCTCTTGCCCCCCCCCCCCATATGAAATCAGAGATAAGTATATTCTTATAGGCCTTATATATAAATCGTTTAAGGCTGCATAAAATGCTGCCGTAAAACGGAAAACTTTTATTCATTATCAGTAGGCCCTATGTGGACTATAACATGAAAAATGTGTGGAAACGCGCGCGCGATCGTATTGGCGGTAAATGTTTGTTGTGGTTTTGCGGTTACAGAGAGTGCAGGATGTGACAAAGTTCTGTTAAATACGTGGTGGTCTGAACGCAGACCAATAGCTCCGTAAACACAAAGTCAGATCATGGTCAGATGCACTACAGAGAAATCTACTACAGCACAAAAATGGCCAGCGAAAAAGGTTGCTTAGACCATTTCTTCTCCTTTGAAGCAAGCGGTGCAATTGAGAGGTAGGCCTATTATTTTTAAATATCCGTTTCGTAACTAAAATGTGATTATTAAACACCCACAATTTCGATCCTGTGTTTTTGGCTTACGCTTGTTACAATAAGGCCGAGTAAAAAAAGAAACATGTTTAGTGTCTGGGTTTCTCAAAAATAAGGAAGGAGGAGGGGCTTTTTATTTTTTATTTCAAGATGGTCGCCATGAATGTCAAATATCAACTGTTTTTTCTGCTGCTGAAATACACAAAACATTAATGAAACAGTTTGGTCAAGGCATTCAGACAAGACATTCAGATTTTTTTTTTTTTGCTGAGATCATTTAAAATAACCCTTTTTCAAAAAGAAAAAAAAAAAAAAATGTGCATAAAAAAACTTAAGAAAAAAAAAGAGGTGTCCTGTAAAAAGGAAGCGGGCGGGGACGCTAAACATTTCTATTTTTCTATTTTTACTTGGCCTAATATTATTATGTTTTGGGTATTTACACACCCACAAAGCCTAGTTGAGAATACCGTGTACAACTCTAAATTGGTACTGGTTGACCACAGTTGGTAATTTAATCCTTTTATACAGTCAAAAAGTTTTATCTTATACAAAATGACATGTTCTCTAAGATTTTGTTGTTTTCGCAATCTTTTGTTACATGCTGACTATAGACTGTTTTAGAACTGCATTGGTGTGTATCAACTATATATCAGTTAACATATTTAATAATAATCTTGCACTTCTTTGGCCCCCCCAAATTTAATCTTTGCCCCACTTGCCCCACCAAATGAAAATGTCTAGTTACGCCAATACGACCAACCTCTCCCCATTACTCGTTACGCAAGTAAGGTTTTATGCTAATAATGATTTTGAGTAATTACCAATAGTGTCCACTGCCTTTAAGAATGAAAAAACGTACAATAATGTAAATAATTATTGCTGAGGGTAGCACAAACAACCCTGATTACATCTTGGTCCTCTGAGGGAAAACAGAATTGGGTTCAGTCAACACACCATGCATGGACGAAACAGTAAAATTGAAGGACTAAACAACAAAATGCAGCAGCACAAGGATAGTTAAGACCTGTATGTCAGAATAGAAATGAGGAAATAATTATTTACAATAAATTGGTTAAAATCAATATGGATGAAATACATCAAGCAACAATTCAACAGTAGCTCCCATCTATCAAATACCTTATGTAATGGAAATATTTCATTCCTTCTTTACAATTTGTTCGTGTTTTTTTTCCTTTCAACCATCTCAATCAGTTCACCCTAAACTGATCACAAAAAGAAGTTAATGATGAGGTTTTCCGGACCTTCACATCCTCGTAACACTGCTACATTACAAGCATGGAGGTAGGAAAAAGGAAGCAGAACATTTGACTGTGCGCGCAAAGAATGGCAACAGGCGCCCTCTGTTGGTTTGTGAAATTCCGTTTTATTTATAAAGATGGAACTTGCAGTTTGTCAAAAAAAAAAATCTTTTGGCGAATCAGACTAAGTGCAACTTAATGGGGGCCATGGATGCATGGTCAATGTCGTAACTTCCCTTTGAGCTATGTTCGGCCCGGACTTAGGTTGGGAATGTGCTTGTCTGTAAAGGGTTTGTTGTTGGATTTTTTTTTCACGGGCGTTAGATGTCCCGAACGTTGTGGTTTCTGTTAACAGTCAACACTATACACTGCCCTCTTTTGAAAAAGTAGAGCAAGCCTGGCAGATGGCAACTACTTATTGCCTATGGAAGAAAGTTTTTGAAGAAGCCGAACACCGAACCTAAAGGGGTTTCTTAATCTAGGCCTCTGTATTTGTAGTCACATTGTTCACGTTGTTTGTGGATAATAATAATTATTCACAACTTGATTGAACCACGCATTCTTGTAATTCATTCATTTTTCAATCGATAAAAGTCCTTATGAAAATTGGAGAATGCAGGTACTGGGTAAGCCTTGCCTCACTGCCCTTGAGTGAATTTGTTAAAAAAGAAAGAAATAGACGTAGTTCTTATGAAAGTGGGAAAATGCGAGTAGGCTTATAGGCCCTTGAGTGAAATAGGGAAGGTACACGTTTGGTAATTGTCAAAGACCATGGACCAGTCTTCTCACTTGGTGTATCCCATCATAACCATAAAATAACAAGCCTGTGAAAATTTGGGCTCATTCGGTCATCGAAGTTGCGAGAAAATGATGAAAGAAAAAAACACCCTTGTTTGACGAATTTGTGTGCTTTCAGGAAAGACTTCCAGCTAGAAGTCTTTTATTGTTTTAGTGAGAAATTACCTCTTTCTCAACAACTACGTTACTTCAGAGGGTGTCATTTCCCACAATGTTTTATACTATCAACAGCTCTCCACTGCTCGTACCAAGTCAGTTTTTAAGTTAGTATTTGTTTTGAGTAATTACCAAACGTGTACCGTCCCTTAAAAAAAAAAAAAATAAAAAAAATAAACGTATTCCTTATGAAGGTGGAAAAAATGCGGGTAGGCCTATACCCTTGAGTAAAATCTGTCAACAATAAAAATAGTTGACGTAACATTTCAAAATAAATCACAGTAGATGCACATTGCACACTGTGAGAACATTAGTTTATGATATTCAATCAAAAGAGCATTGAGTTTGACCTTCTTCTGACTGGCGCAAAAAAAGAAAATCTTGAACATAATATAGCACTCAGATATTTCTGTTGGTTGGTAGACCTTTAGGAAACATAGAGCTTGTTCGAGTGATAAAAGATCCCCTTTTAAAAATCAGATATGGGTCATTATTTGTTTACTTTTGTATTGATAAACAATTACCGCGGTGGATGGCTGGGACCAAAATTTCATTGACTGTTAAGCAGTAAATGCTGCTAAGCAAATTTCGTTACAGAAAAAATGGGCACCAGTTGCAACAATGTGAAACTTTGGCTGGTTATAACCTGGAGCCAATTTCATAGAGCTGCTTGAGCAAAATATTCGCTTAAGCCCGAAAATAGCTTAATTTTACACATGCTTACTGGCCAAAATAGTCTTACCATTTATACATTGAGTGGAGTCTTCCGGTAATCTGATTTTACTTGGCAAGGATTTTTTTGCTTAAGCAAAATTTTGTGTTTAAGCAGCTCTATGAAATTGGGAGCCATGCAGGCTTCATGAAATTTGACGGACCCTGGACGGCGAATGCGAGCAAGTAAATCATGCAGGGTCCCCAGCCGTAGTTGGAAGTTCTCAGAGCCAAATTTCATAAAGCTTAGCAAAAAACTGTTTGACAAAATTCTTTGCTCAGCAAAACAAATTAAGTTGAACCACAGTCACCGTCAACCAACGTAAATTTAATGTAAGTTTGACTTGTAGTATAGCTGTTTGCGGGTTCTATTTCTATGGTTACAAGCAATACTTTTCTTTGCTTAACAAGTTTTAAATTGTGCTTACAGGCTTATGAAGACGTTTTTTTGACCCCACACTATTTTTGCAGTTGGAGCCTAACAAAATATGTCCAATGTGCAGTATGCAATAAAACACGTGATCAGAAAATACGCACGATGTCATGCAGAGCATGAAACGACGTGCGCAATGAACTTGAACCTGGAATTGAATCGAAGCGGTCGGCCGGCTAAAAAAAAGTGTATGTAATGTTTGTTTGCTCTTACTATGTTGTGTCTGCACACATGAGTGTTTCTGCATTTTATTTTGCAACAACTTTAATCTAATTCCCAGCGTTTGTGTGCAGAAACATTAGAAGCACTCTTTGCAGGTAACATTGGAGATCATTTACGTGCGGTAGAATCCTGCATTTGAGGCAACAACAATGTTCAGTGGAGGAGGAAAGCAGAGGAAAGATTCAGACGATCAGAAGCAAAATAGCCGCGAGTTGTCCAAATACCGCCGGGCTTCTACGGGTACCGCATCGTACGACAAATGGAAATTATATCGGCAAAGATCGGAGTCGACTCACGCTGGCAGGAATGTTATATCGAGGCTTGGAGGTAAATATTATCATTTGACACATAGCACAAGTTTGACAGTAAGTGATAACATGAAATGAAAATGCACTATCAAAGAATTGTAAATATTGAGAGAGAGCAGCGCGGTTACAGATTCCCCAGAATATGCTGTAGAGTAGGACACTGTATATGAACCGACCCTTGTTAATGTTGTTAAATGCATGTAGGACGAGTAGGAATGCCGGTTGTTTTTGTTTTTGTTTTTAACTGGAGCAGCAGGGAGACGGAGCTGGGGGACACTCAATACACTCTTCAGCCAGCAGTAGGGCTGGGTTCTCAGCTGAATGATGCAGAGCCAGAACTAAAGTCTTAAAGAATATATATTCTCCTCCATGTCCATATGGGCAGTAGACTCGGCTCAGGCTCTGTGTGTATAAATAAGGGAATCAATGTATGTGTGGTGAAGAGGTTTTCAACTAGTGGTTTAATCCCAACGAGGCCTGGTTTGATGTCGAGGTAAATTATCAAGAACCAGGCCTTCGCGGGTTTAAACCACTAGTTGAAAACCGATTCAACACACTTTGATTCCCATTCATACCTTTTCGGTAAAAAAACATCAACACTTTTTGGTCACAAAATAAAATATATGCAAAAATTTAATTGTTCAATAACCCCTCCAGCTATGAAATGGTAAGGCCCTCCGCCGCCCTCGGGTAAACAATTAAGGGAATGCTGTGCGCATCGCGCGTATCGCATGATGTGGCTCAACTGTTCCGGCCGTTGCTCTCGACTCGACCAATAGGAATGAAGAAACTGTCTTATAAGCACAGGTGCAAGCTCGCGTGTCACGCCCATGTTTCAACACTTTTTACTTGTCCTAAACAAAGGATTATACACAGCCACGTGACGCGCTCTCCACCAATAGGAATAGCGAAACTGAGGTATTATGAGGTATTTCCTCACATGTTTAAAACTGACATTTCTTTGTTTTCTTTTGTTTATGCTTTGCTGACAATAATGTCAGATTAGGAAGATCCAGTGCACAGTAGTGTTTACTCAGGATACAGTTCAGTTGTGAGTGCCATGACTTTGATAAAATTTTAAATTTCTGTGCATTGACAACCTGGTCCAATTTCAAGGCTCTGATTACCATTGGATTCTGAGTTAAGTCGTCCGGCAAAGCGCATACTCCTACGGGGCGTCTATAAACGCAGAAATCCATTAAGCACTACAGTATGAAATTGGGTCCAGTTTGATTGATCACTTGATTGAGAGTGGCACAGTAGAAACAAATACAACCAGGACAAGTTCTGGTGGCTGAGTCACCAGGGAGTAGGTGCGAATCCTGGTCATGGGATTTTTGTCTCCCGGGGCAAATCACTAAAAACTTTGGTAATGACTCAAAAAAGAAATCAGGCATAGCACTTAATATAAAGGGACACATTACCTTGGATTGGGCAATATAAAATGCATTTGAAAGCATTTGTTATGAAATAAATACACGCCCTTGGGGCGTGATAAAGCGCTGCATAACCAAGTATTATTGTTATTTTTATATTAGAAACATGTTTTAACAAAATATGCATCACAGTTGCATGGTTTCCCTTTTACCATGAGCATGGTAAAAGGGAAAAAGCACTTTTACTTTACAAACTTGTCAAAAATTTGGTTCTTTTAAAAAAACGGTAAACCTTGAACCTTGAACAACTAGACTAAGTTTAAAGACTTTCCAAAATAAGGTGAGCCTGTCAATCATTAGCCCGAAGATGTGAATATCGCACTTTGCACTTCCAGGCTTGTGACACCAACCAGCCTTCAACTTGGCAGTTACTATAATTTGAAGGTCGGCCAGATGTACCTTTGACCTTAAATGCCATAATACGTGGTGTACATGTAAAACACCTTTAACGCTTATTGTGTGTAGCATCACATCAGAAGTATGTGTGAACAACTATCTAATTCAAAGACTATTGGGTTTGTGAGTCGATTGGGGCTGATTAAACAAAGAACAACGATTGATTTTAACTGCAAATCAACAATCGTAGTTGCTAAAGTATAGTGTGATGTCACAATACAACTCACTATGATCATATTGACAATTTAGTCTTGCGATAAATTTGATTGCTTTTTGAAATCAGCCCCGCAGGACCCAATTCCATTACTTTGCTTCCGCCAAATGCTGCGCTTGTGATCACCGTTCTTTGCTTACACGGCAAACTGTAAGGGATCAACGAGGGAGTCATAAATTTTTAACCAGAGCGCGATTAAAAACAGTAAATAATTTCCAAAACACATATATTGTACCTAGAAGCTGCTGTTGCTGTGGGATACATTGGTTGCTAGGGGATACATTGGTTGCTATGGGATAGTACATCAGTTGCTTCATGTGTAGTACCTTGTAAGCTTGGGCGATATCACGATATTATCGATACTAATTTGGAAACGATTTTGAATTTGGATTGATTCGGTTTTAATCGAAATATCGCGATATCGCAATATCGCGATGTATTTCCTAGCTGAGACATCTTGCACCCCATAGGTTTGGAGTAAAGTCAGAAGAATAGGTCATTAGAACACCTTTCTAATGCTATGACTGTCTCTTCTACAACTTTCACTGGGAGTTTGAAGACTGATGATGTCAATTGTCAAATTTAATTAATCGCGATTAGATCGAATATCGCGGTACATTGTCAGCGATATATCGTGAATAAAATAAATCGATATCGCCCAAGCTTTGTTTGCTGCGTGTATAGCGCGGTTTCTAGTAAAATATTAGACATCATGTGATACGCTCTAAACCAATCAAAAGGCACAATATGTGCAAGGGGACGAGTGTTAGTTAATAATTGCACAGCACAGTAGCACACTACAAATTACACTAACCCGAAATCCATAAATTTATGAAATATTAAAATTAACAGCAAAACAGATCATCAACATCTCGTAGGCTTTAAAAACAACTTCATATACCTGAAATTTGGCCCTGTGAACTGACTTGGACTAGACTTGGTTCGATTTGCTACATATTATGCTACGTAGACCTTTTCGGAAATACCTATTGCGCAAGCCTAATTCCATGCCTAACGCTCTTCGAGTATTTGCAAAACGATCTATAATTGATGAGCTTTTTGCATAGAACCTGAAGAACGCTGAGTGGGTCATTGTGCGTGCAATTTCGTTGTGAGACCATTTTTATGGACGCGCATACGCCATATTTTGTATGCGTGTATGTCAAATTATTTTCCCAACAGTAGACGGCACATTGACCAATGAAAACACATAGAACCGTCTATGTGCGCTGCCATCTTGCCATTTTGCTATACACGCTTGTCACGTGATGCTCATTTTGCCATACACGCTTGTCACGTGATGCTCATTTTGCCATACACGCGTGTAACGCGCGATGATCATTTTGCCATACACGCGTATCTCGCCGTATCGATACGCCGTATCCACAGACGACACAGAGGGTAGCTGAGCTCAGTGTTCCCTGAGTTCTATTTATACGGCTTTTTGTAACTTGCGCCCTCAAGTGTCAAGTGAGTTGGCGGATTGCTTGACTGGTTTCCTGGTCTAACAGTAGGCCTAATGATTACATTATTTTGTTGGACAAGTCGTCAGCATGCAGCGTGTGCATAATGTTTGTACATGCAGTGTAATTTCCTTAGAAATGTTACATCTGGCAGCATCCAATTAGACAGTTAAATGTATCTGGCTGTTTTCACGAACATAAGTGTGAAGCATGTTCAGGGTACATGTAGTACTGCTGACTTTCGGCAGTGAAGTTGTTCGCGCGCAACAATGTGGTGAAATACTGTGATGTTATGTGGAGTGCATGCATTGGATTTATGAACAATTGATGAGAAAGATTTGATACAATCGGAATGAGGTCAAGTAAGGTCAATCTTTTTTGTAACTTGCAGGTATTGTTCTGCCTATGTACAGCAGTAGGCAGTGTGGGAATAAAGTGGAAATTCATTATCCCAAGAGTCATAATGTAAACATACATCATCTATTGTCCTAAAATAAACTGAAAACAATTACACACATTGTTATTGTAGAGATTTCCTGGAAACCTCTTTAAAGCGATTATTTTCAAGTACATCATATGCAGAGCTGTGACAACACAAACAATCCCTCGTCCAATCAACTGATTTGGCGTGCTGCATATATATTGTGGAATAAATGGATTAACAAAGACTTGATGATATCGGAACTGGGTCAAGTCTAACGCAACCTTGACTATAACTTGACAGCATTCTTATTGGGAATGAAAGTGGAAAGTCTGATTCTCAATAGTCAATAATTTGTTTTTAAATAAACCGAAAAATTGTTAATTTCCTGGAAACCTCTTCAAAACTGTGTACTCAAGTATACATCAAGTACATATATTCACTGTGTGATAACAATGAAAAATCACTCATCCATTCAACTTAATAATAATAATATTTATTCGGGCAATCACATTTACAAGCACATATACATACATTAAAAATATTTAAGAAAACAAAGTAAAACAACAGTGGGGTGCCCAGGAGAGCATAAAAGTTTAAAAAATAACTGTCGTCAAAAGGCGTATGTCTCCTAAAACCCTAAAAATACATTAAGGCAAGAGGAGGCATATAAAAAAAGCACAGAAGACTTATTTATATATAACTTATTTGCATATAACTGTAGTGCCCAATCTTCTCAATGCTCCCATCACACACCCATCACTGACCCCCTCTCTACCCCCCCCCCCCCCACCCTTCTATACTGGTACTTCCCCCATGTCATGTAGGTCAACCATGGGCCAATAGATCAATAGTGGCAAACAAACTGACAGATAACACCAGTTTATCATTGAGGTCATCATTCAACAATGAGCCATTATTAGGCAATGAGGTTCTATTTCTGTCCAGTAAAGTACTTAGCATATCATTATGCACACTGCTGAATATTGACAGAGCTATCACCTGATCATGCACAGGCCACATGTTTGCAGTGTGTGGTCAGTGTTTGCATGCAGCAAACAGCAGAATACAGAAGGGACCCCATGACTTGTCTAATTTGGAATTCACCATTCAAATGCATGCAGTGACTAGCGAGTGAATCATTTTGTTGGTTTTTGAGTGCTGGGTTGATGGAAAAGTACATCAGTTTGCAATTCAGTGGTTTTAAACACTGGACACTTTGTGTGTGGGCTTGAAGTGTGGGCTCTTGTGTGTAGCAGTATTGTTTCTATTTAGTTAGTACATACTTGAAAATCAGAGCAGAACAAAGGAAGCTTCATTCATAGACATTGTTTTGAGAGCGAATGCAATAAAGTACTACAGTACAGCTACAAGGGCCTTTCCAGTGACTGTCTGACTGTTGTGGATTGTGCATGTTGTGTTCATGCCTTAAGCACGTGGAAAATGAATCAGACAATGCTTTTTTATTGAGTCGAATGACCTTCAGTGTCAAGTATTGAGCAACATTCGTCACGGTACATGTCCATCCATGCTGTTGCACTACAAACGTACAGTGATTAATGTACATGGATCATCCATTCTGAGTGGTTATCAAACTTGTAAGGATCTCTTTATTTCAAACTTGACATTTTTTTGACCTGGATTTGAGGATTATTTAACAACGAATGGTGGAAATTTATAGACTTGACAAATTCCTGGAATAATCTGGAACTGGAAGTGGAAGAATTGAAAGGCAGACCTGACAGACTGCGAAACTGGCCATATCAAGTCTGTCGTGACAGGTGTATGTTTGTGTGTGATTGAGCGTTTGCTTTTCATTGCTTCAGTTGTGAATGTGAATTCACTTTTGGTTTTCTTTGTGCTTCCTGCAAAACACGTGGAGTGATCATGCCTATATCAGAACCATGTAAGTACCATGTAGATTGTAGGTAATATATGAACGTGTAAGGCGGAACAATCGTAGAAGCAGTTGAAAAGCTCTCAAAGTTGTAACAAAACTATTGAATTATTTCAAATCATCTAGCCTACCTATAGTACTAATTATGCAATGTAGTAGCTAAGTTCTATACTATATCCTACGTTATTATATTAAGATGTGCTTTTTTATCCATTCATTCATTGACTAGCCTTGGGATACTAAAAAGGTACTTCCTAGAACTTTTTTATTTATTGATTTGCTCGTTCCGCTGTCACAATTTTTAGCGAAAAGAACCTCATCTCAAACACTTAACTTCTAGGAGTACCAAAAAGATAAAATTCTCTTATCAATAGACCGTATTGAATATGGCATCACGCGGCTCAAATATCTGACCTACAAGATGGCGTCTGTGCGTGTGCTTGCTTGTGTGCATGTATGTGCCGTAGAAATCAATCTGGGAATGTTACGTGCTGCGTGCTTCGATGATGTACGCGTTTGGACGCGCATACGGTTTGCCCTACAAAGATGGCGACTTTTCATAGCAAAAAGGGGTTATTCAATACGGTCTATATGATGGAATCCAAAATTAGTTTTTACATAAAATACTACATCAGTAGCTAGTCAATCCATAGTTGCGATAATGTAACCCTCCTGCCGACGGCGGAGCCGACTCCGCCGGTCGGCAGGAGCTGGAACGAGGGTTACGTTATCGCAACTAGTCAATCCATAGAGCAAGATCAATCCAATCTCAAGGCACAGTGTAAAAGCATGTTGCATACATGATCAGTACTGTACATGATGTCTGCACATTAAATATTTTGTCTGGTCTGACCAACAAAGCACTTGTCTGTGACAGCCAAACAGTCAAATCTCACATCTGGGTGAGGTGTGCTGTTCAGCTGACCTTGTAAAACTGCAGAGTTGTTGAATTTTGTAATCTGATCTTTGTAAATGATTAGCCAATAGTGGGATGTTGGTGACCAACATTTAGCGTTTTTGAGATTTGGCAGACACAATGCTACAACACAAAGGTTTGGATAAATTTGTGTGTATCCCTATAACCCAAACAGTACACTCCTGTCACGTCCGCCATACCTCAAAATGGCTTATTGTTTTCTGCTTGTGACTCTAGTATAACACGGGATCATAGTCAGTCAAACACGTAGGCCTATAATGTCTTAAATTATTTTTAATACCCCATATTCATGTTTGTAAAGCCATATTCTTGCATTTATTTGATATTAGTGTTCACTGGACATTACATCATGTACGGGAGATTTGTAGTGAATGCATCATGTGATTTATGCCATGATTCTGACACATTTCCTGCTGAGAAATACATGTAACTAGACAAAGCAATTTGATGACTGGATATATTTCGTACCTCATCTAAAGATATTCACTTGCTACATGTACATGTACATTGTATTGGAACGCATGCCTGTCATAATTTCTGTCTGGCTGTATGAATAATTACATCTGTGTATAGGCACTGAACACTACGTTGGTAATATTATGCAAAATTGTTGTTAGAAAAAAACGAGCAATGGAGAGCTGTTGATAGTATAAAACATTGTGGGAAACGACTCCCTCTGAAATAATGTACTTTTTGAGAAAGAGGTAATTTCTCACTAAAATAATAAAAGACTTCTAGCTAGAAGTCTTTTATTACTATCTGAAAGCACAAATTTGCTCGCTCCGAACATACATTGTAGTTTTTGAGAAAGAAGTAATTTTTCACTAAAAGTGTTTCAATTAAATTCATGACCTCAGCTTAGGTCTTGAATTCAAGCTTCTGAAAGCACACAACTTATAGTACGTTCACTTCTTTGACGACCAATGGAGTTAAAATTTTCCCAGGTTTGTTATTTTAAATGCATTTAATGTTGAGATATTGACCATGAGAGATAAGACTGCCTCAGGGTGTTTGACAATTACCAATATTAGTATTAGATTTCTCGAAACGCTAGGATTAATCCTAACTCGAGTTAGGATGAGCAACCCCTCCTAACTTAGGAAGGGTTCAAGGCGTCATACGTACTTGGATACAGAATTGAACCTGTCCTAAGTCCTAAGATGATTCCTAAGTTAGGCTGTGCCTTTAAGGCCACTTTTATGGCACCTTCAGTCAGGTGCGTTACTGGAACAGAGGGGCTAGCAACCCCTGTGCTGGTCTCTCTCTTATTTGTCTTCTTCTTGTATACCATCTATGTACAGGTAGTAGATCTCTACAATAGTAGACCGATCCATTAAGCTCCACCCCGTTGCGTATTGAACAATCACAACACATAGAAGGTCCGACAAATAAGGTCCGACATGCTGCGTGCGCGTATCTTGGCGCGTGCGGCAGAGTTGTGCAGAACTTGCATTGGAGAGCCCCACGTGTTCTTGCTCACACGTGCGTTGTGGGCGGAGCCTACTGGATCAGTCTATTCTACTCTGACTGCAATATTACATAAATGGCCTACATCCAGATGACCCAATTTATCAATCTGATTTAGCTACTATGTATTGTATAGTTTGGATGCATTGGTTTGATATGGCGCGCTGCACTCATGTGACCAGTGCAGCGGGTACACTCACGTGACCAGTCCAGCAGGAGGCTGGGCGTCTGTTCTTATACGTCAATCATTTGATTAAAACTATGGTTCACAATTGCTCTTTATACATAAAAACTGTTGTTTTTACTGCAATAGGGCATGTGAGGAACCAAATTTATGTGATTGCGAAACGAGTGTTCAAAACAAGTCTTTTCATTATTGTTGTTATTATTTATATGGCTTTTGATACAAGAAAACAACTTTTAAAGACCCTTGGTAAACAGGGCTTTGGCCTAGGCTCAGGCTTAGGGTTTGTCCTTCTGTTTGAAGACCTGTACCGAGGGCACATATTTCGTGCAATTGATTAGCTTCCCCGGGTCGACCCCATGATCCTCGTCGGGGGATAATCCGAATATTCAGATTGTCCCCTGACAAGAGCTAATCGAACTTTCACTGTCACCCTCTCGTGGTGACGTCATGCACCTCGGGCCACAGCCCTAAGTGACCTACAGTTCCACAAGCAGGGCACTGAGCTGACCCGGGTAAGCCCCTGGAATGACGTCAAAGCTATTCGAACATACCGGGGGAAGATCGGGGTCAATTCGGGGAAGCTAATCGAGGGCACCCATCCATTTGGTGCCCAAGTCAAGGGCCAAGCGCAAGCCCAAGCGGTGGTTTCAAAAATGTCAGGACAGATAAAATAAGATTGAATAAGTAATTTATTGTGATGCAAAGAAATTTACCATTTGAAACACCCTCATACAGATGAAAAAACCTAGTACCGGTAAAATGTGTAGTGTTAAAGACTAAGTATCTTGCTACGTAAAATTGCTCATCAATTAAATAGTTCCACTTGTGGAAGTGTCGTGGCCGAGCGGTTAAGAGCACCGAATTCAAACTCTGGTGTTTCTGATCAGCAGAGTGTGGGTTCGAATCCCCAGCCATGACACTGTGTCCTTGAGCAAGACACTTAACCATTGCTTCGTCCTGGGATGGGGCGTAAAGCCGTTGGTCCCATGTGTTGTGTAACGCATGTAAAAGAACCCAGTGCACTTATCGAAAAGAGAAGGGGTTCGCTTCGGTGTTCCTGGTTGTGGATGCTTAATGCGCTGTAGCACCTTGTAAACCCTTATAAGGTGCTAAATAATTGGGTCTCAGAATTCATCACTGCAATAACCTATCTTTCTGAAAGTTTGTATATACTCAGCGCCCTGAGTACCTTGTTTGGTAGATACGTGCGCTATATAAGACTTCGATATTATTATTATTATTATTATTCCCCGACTCGCTCGTCCCTGAGTTGGCTACAACTTGTGTCACTGTCTGCAGACCTGCAGAAATGTACACAAACCAACCGGAAGGCCTTGCATTTATTATCTACCAGTACATGTTACATCATTGTACAAAAAAGTTAATGTTAAAAAGGATTAAACAGAACTAAGTATCAAATATTTGTAATTGTGTTTAATTGGTTAAAAATAATGAATAAGGAATATTTATATTGTGCTCAAAGCTCATGAAAGAAGGAGACAACCATAAAGCAACAGAGGGAAGAGGGAACAAAGGGAAACAAAAGAAAGAGAAGAAAAAAACTACTGAAAAGCTATTTGAAACAAATTAAATTTTGATTTGGTTGAACATTGGTTGATCATAACAGGCCTGTACATGCTTCATTTTTGAAAGGGCGAGGGCACCAACGCATTTTCTTCTTGGTAAAGGGCACTCGACAATGAAATTGTAGATTTCTACCGGAGCATTTCAAGGGCACCAAGGCAATGACCAGGGGGCTCAAAGGCAACTGCCTTTGTTGCCTCCGTGATCAGTGTCATAGTGAATGATGTACCAATATTTTACCATCATAACAAATATCGGATAAAATCCCAGGAGCTACAACATTCATGGGAAGGCTAGACCGATAATTGCTCCTCTACCACCCCCTTATACCTAGATACATGTAGTCTACCATTTTGAAAGGAAAATGCATTTCAAATGTGCTGAAGTTGTCTTTGTTCATGTGTTGCTTTACAGCGTTATTTATGAGGGATGCATTGTCCGGCCATGTACAAACCGCTGATTTCACAATGACTAGAATAAATATTGTCGTCTAGTTAATGAATCACAATTTCTTGATTTGCGGAATTCATAATCATAGACGTTAAACCAATGTTTGTGAGAGAGATTGGCTGTTGCCAGCTTGGTGTTTATATCCCCTTGTGGGAGTTTGCCGAGTTCCCTTGATGGGAAGATCATTCAAACTAAATGCACGATGTACACTACATGAGATCCAATAACATGTTTATGGTGCAGACCAAGGACTTCTCTCTGTTCTCCCATTGTTTGGACATGTTTATTTTTCAGATGTCGCAATTGGTTTTGTACACAAAATCTACTGGGGACTGTCCCCGGTGTGCCTTTTCGCAGATCCATTTTGTTAAAGTCCTCGTTTATCAATAGTAGACATGCCCACACACACAGACACGATTCGTCTATTTATAAAGAGATGCCACTGCCAGCTGTGCAAGAAGTGTTGACCCCCTCTGTTGACAAGAGTTGCACACTACGTTATTGAAATGGTTTTGGAATTTGTTATTTGTGACAGAGCCCTCTGTTGAAATGATCATAGGGCTATAAAATAATGGATTTATAAAAGTGAATGCTGACTCAGAAGTCAACATTTTGAAATGTAAATCATATCCTAAAAAAACCAAAACAAACCAGGCAAATCACTTAGTACTACTGTACACACTGAGTACAGTCTTATTAACTATCAGTGTTAAGGGTAACAAAATACCAAATTATATTCTTATCCCCCAATGCGAAAACAAGTTTTCATAAATAAAACACTGCATACTGCTGCGTATATTTCCTGTGTGAAAGAACCGTTTCATTTCCTGTTCCTGTAATTATCTTGGCCAGATCAAACTATGATGATCAAGCATTCTCAGAAGAACTGTAAACACCAAACCGAATTAATTCTATTTACTTGCTGAATCATAGGAACTTTAACATGTACTATGTAACACCCCTCCTACACTATTGGACCGATCCTAGAACCAGTTCACCACTGAGCAACACATTGTGTCCTATTGACACAAAGTCCTCAAAGAGTGACCCTCGAACAATAACGTAGGTAGGTTTAATCTTTCTGGATGGTTTCATACAAACCTGCCTCATTGTCCTTGGTATGTACAGAGGATGTTGCAGCAATTGATTCAGAGGAACCACAGCACCCCGAACGATTCGGTGACATTTCGCTTTTTGTGATTTGTTATGGAACGCTAAATGCAGGAGATTATGTGTGACATTTGGGTCGTGACTGACACTGTTAAGTACAAGGTTCTGCAGTACACATAGGTTTGTTTATTTGGGTAGCTGCTAGTGATCCTCCGGCCGGCCGGCGCAACCACCTCTGTATGCGAGGATCCTGGATTTCTCGTTGACTGTTGTGGTTTAGTCTTTAAATTGACTGACAAAATGTCTGGGTACCCATGGTCTCGGCTTGTTCATCCTGTGATAATGAATGAAAATGGAAAAATAGGTGAGTACAACAGAAAGCACAGTAACTGTAAGTTTGGAAGTTAATTGGGGTAAATTTTGATGATGAGCATTCACTTTTGAATGCTCTCTGTGCTGTTAATCTTGTAACTGTGATGTTAATGCTATGGAAAAGTGGCTGTGTACAAAGGCCTGGTGGCTTTATAATGCAACTGGTGAAAGTTCTATGGAATACAGCATCTGGTAAAAGGAATAGTATTGTATAGCAACCAGTACAAGTAATATTCCAATGGAATAGGAACTGATGAAAGTACTATCTCAATGAAATAGCAACTGATAAAAGTGCTACCCTTTGGAATAGCAACTGATAAAAGTGCTATCCCTTTGGAATAGCAACTGATACAAGTGCTATCTCAATGAATAGAAACTGGTGAAAGTGCTATCCCTTTGGAATAGCAACTGATACAAGTGCTATCTCAATGGATTGAAACTGGTGAAAGTGCTTTTAGTTGAATACAGCAACTTGTAAAAGCGCTACATGTATTCACAATCTTTTGCCCAGATTTTCACAAACTCAATCAGCACATTTGTGTTTTTAGTACATGTAGTGTACTATGTTTTGTTTGAATTTGATGAATTTGGTTAAACATTGACCAAACTATAAAGACCTAATGGAGAAAGGAACCTCCATGGTATAAGACAGAGATGGGTTAAAAAATATTTAAAAATTGAGCACCATGGTGAAAATGCAAGATTACAAATAATACTAAACTCAGAAAAGTGTACTCTGACAGTTAGACCTGGGCCCAATGTCACTTACAGACTGGCTTAAGCAGTTAGTTTGTGCGAGACAATAATCTGCTAAGCAAAATATGGTCGGGATACCAGCCACTGATGATGTTATTGGCACGTACTATACATGTTAGCTCTATTGATAATTGGGCCATGTCTACCTGTGTATTTCAAACAGTTGCTCAGTCATGGAAACATTTAACTACCTCTTTTTACTAAATGTACTACGTGTCAAAAGATCTGAATGGAAAACTTATTTCATTTTTGTTTAGAGCCTCTATTGTATTTTTTCCCCTTACCGGTAATACTTGTTCCCACAATGTATGTGCAGTCATGCTCACACTGCACAGTGAACTGTACATGTGCAGTCAGGAGTAGAAATCAGTGTTTTTTTCATGGAACATGTAGGCAGGTGGGCTAGTACAAGTAGCCCAGAATTTTTAGTAGCCCTGGTGAGATTTTGGTAGCCTAAAAAGCACATTACGTTCGTCTTGAGTCACAGCACACATTGGTTATCGAGAATATTTCATTTTATTGTACCATCAGCAGAGTTCATTATTGTTTGTGATTTTGATTTTGGCATTATTATTCCTCTAGCCCGACGGGCTATCTAACTGGACAAATTAGTAGCCCGGCTGTAAATCTGCAATTCCGACCTTTGACTGTACATGACGTAGTGTGTGTAGTAGGCCTACATTGTACATGTACACTTGTTGGATTGTGGGAGTACAGTACATACAGTATTGTTATACCTCGGTAACAAACTGTGAAGTTTGATTGGTCGAGAACCAATCACGTGACGCGCAACAAAAATGCATGTTACATGGCTCGACTGGCCGGGTAACATGAAAAGTGATGTACACCGGTGTACATCACCTTGATCGTTCCCAGCGTTGGTCGATTTCCAGCGCTGTGTACAAAACAACCGCGGGTTCGAGGGAAGTGTTTCTTATTAAAGAATGAATAGTCTGTTGTAATAATGTTTGAAGATGACAACAGAACTTGGAGAAGAGGGATAACAATTTTACAAAGGTATAACAAAACAATTGTTGCACGCTGTGACTGGGGTCCATTGGTTTTGTACACCCTCGGCTTTGCCTCGGGTGCCATTTCCTCCCTCGGGTGTACAAAACGCCATGGACCCCGTCACAGCGTGCAACAATTGTATACTGTGCACCTCGTCTGTTGGCAAGCCAAGATGTTCTTTTCGTGTGATTTTTGAACATGACAGAACAGTACATTGACAGCCATGGTATGGCACTTCAGGAAGTAAGATTAACAAAACCTGGCATGACAAAGCTTGTAATTAATCATTCAACGTATTTTAAAAACACACACATTGTACCTTGAAGGTGTTTGTGTTCAATACAGAGCCAGCCATATTTCTGCATACCTGTCAATGTTTGCATTATGAACTGTTCAAATCTCAACAGACAGGACGTGTCATAAAGTCAGACACAAGCTGCGCAAGATAAACACATGATGTGGCATTTGAAATAGTTACTCATCATAGATAAGTTGTTGAGCAAACGTTTAGACTATGGTGTTGCTTTTATACTTTGTACATAGTGGAAAGTACCTGTGCTGGCATGTTGGTTATTATTTTGTTTTAATTAGTGCATCAGTACAAGTACATATGGCTGTTTGTTTTTTTGTTTTTCACAGACCTTTTCTTTTAGGATTCTTTTAGGATTGCTAGTATCACAACTTCAGGCCATTTGCTGTTTTTTACTTTTGATATAGACTTCTGTAGACAGTGTGTCAATCTATGCTGTTTTGTGGCCAAGTGGTTTAGTGCACTATTCTGGAGTTGTCATGGTGTGGGTTTGAATCCTGTATGACACAACGTGCCCTTAAGTGGTTGAAATTTGTTGTTCATGACAATTAATTTTTGTTCGGATGAGTTTTTACAGACGTGATATTTTGCAGTTGTCCAGTGGATCCTTGAACAAGACAATTTTGAACATTAATTGCTTCTCTGGAGGGTTTTACAGTATTCATTTCATGGAATTTCCTGGTAGGCAAATACTGTTGAGAACTGTATCGTTGTATGACCACATAAAATCAAGAGTTTTGACATGTGCCCCTCTCTTCATATCAAACAATGATTTCATGGTGCAATCGCGAGAAAATGTTGAATTTTATCTGATGAGTAGGAAACAATTTGTGCCTGCAGGAAGTTCAGACCAATTTGGCTCTTTTGTAAACATGACATCACGCCACCGGGATCTGTACCTTTAGGAAGGAAATGATGTCAAACCGAAGTTTCAAACCTGCAAAAAAGAGCTGATGGAGGATGGTTTGACCTTAAATGCTTAGGATGGGTTCAATGCGTCCTTACGTCTATGGATACAGAACTTAACTCTTCTTAAGTCCCAAGATTAATCCTAAGTTAGGAAGAGTTTGGTGAAACCGATGGCTGGAGCATTACGTACAGGTGTGTTGACTTGGACCTGCTTGCCATAAGGCCATGTAAAAGAAATAAACCTGGGTTTATCAAAAAGAGGATGAGGATCTTTTATTTGTTTATTATTTAGGAAAAAAGAGTCATACAAAAACATTTCTGAACCATTGTAGTTATCTGTAGAAGTCTGAAATATGGATATCGAATAGATTAAAACAAATTGTGCCAAGATGAAAAAAACTTTGTTTTGGGGAGAAAAAGAAAAAGGGATGTCTCGCCAAAAAGGAACAAGAGGAAATGATCATAGTGATTTTGTTTACTTTTTGGCCCGTTTCATTATAATTAGTAAAACCCACTCTGTGAAAAAATCCAGTGCAAAGCCTTGATCATACTATTATAGCTTAATTGTCTGTATTTGACCATCAGCAGGGCAAGGGCATTGTATGATACATAGTGTAGTGACAGGAAGGTTAAATGGGTTGAGCTTTCCTTGAACCATTGAGGCTGGAGTTTGAACTATTCCATTTGGACAGTAGTTATGGCCTACCAGTCATCGATTTCCCTTGTATAGCTGAGCAAAATCCTATGCAAAATGTGTCAGTTGCTACTCAAAAATCATCATTCTGCTACTCAATATTATTAGCAATTTAGTGTGCACAAAATCTGTTCAGTCGCAATATTTTGCTATGGATGAAATTGTCCCTTCTTCCATACATCTAGTACTAGGAGGACTGTACAAACGAGTACTTTTTACTGTATGAACTACATGAATGAAGGGACAGAGAGTCCTGAAAAGGCAAGGCCAGTTTGAAGCACCTCCCCACAAACAAATCTCATGGTGACTTCACTGAAGTCCACTTGACACTGTATGCAGACACCCGCTTCTCAGTTGGGCTTTCACATCAAGTCCTTCAGAGTAAACATTGCCTAAAAATTCCAATTGTTTTTTAAAAATTTTAATTAGGCACCTTATCAAAACTTTTCCCGGACAACTTGTGGAAGGGTTTTCCCGAGACCACATGGGAACAACTGCTGGCTCCCAGTAGACAGCAAATCTAAGTGTGTGCGGTTTTACCAATATTAAACAAACGGCCCATAGAACTTTCCTGACAACTTTTCCTGGAGTTTATACAGAATGCACAATATTTTGTTGAGGGATAACAATGTAGCTCCGGAGAAACTTTTCCGCAAGTTATCCGGGAAAAGTTTTGATAAAGTGCCCTAGGTTTGACTCAACCACCAACCCAAATTGCAATTTAATAAATAATGACAGACTATTTATTTACGAACAAAGTATTAAATGCCTCAAATGAAGCAGATATTTCACATCAATGCTCTTCAAGCTCAGGAGTTCTCCATGGCTTTTTCTGCAGTTTTTGCCATTTCCCCATTTAAAAGCATGGAGGTGGGCTATGAAACCTTGTTGAAATAGGAAAATATCCCTTTCAACAGAAATTGCTTGAAATTCAACAGAAATTGCTTGAAGTTTTTTTTAGAAATTAGTTAAACAAATGGTTTCGATCTCACAAGTTCAAAATCAAATTTGTGAATAGACCTTATGCATTGACGTCATCCAGTGGCCATCTTAGTGGAAAAACGGTGACGAAACAATCAAAACGCACAGATTTGTACGCGCGGCGCACATGGATTGGCCAATGAACAACCTCCTTTTGACCTCTAGGTGAGGGCGCCCTACTGAAATGACGTCATGTGCATAAGATCTATACAGAGATGGGGTTTTTCATTGTGACCTTGCTACTCCAACAAGGCCGATTTAGTTTAAATTTTCTGTTGGATCGATGTTGATCACATGTCAAAGGAGATACAGTCATGCATACACTGTGTTTTTATAAAGTTTTTGTAAAGCCACTCTAGAATGAAAATGCATAGAATTGACCAATCCATAGTTATACAGATGGCTGCTATTCCACATTAGAATTGATTGCGGACTGCTTTCAGGAGCAAACATCACTAAATTGGCGTGCAAATTAAATTTTATAAAAAATCTTGAAGGGATTTGATTGCCCCTGGCAGGTCCACACCTCGGCTAATATTCCATTTAATAAAAATGCAGCCATCCCCCCCAGTGACGTCCTATTTATGCCTCACTGCCAATAACGAACTTGATTTCCGACAAATTCTTGCTTCACCCTATGGCGGATCTTGGTCTTCGATCCGCTTCTGTATAAAGCAGGTTCCAGCCTTACATGTGTACTTCCAAATGTAGTGTACATGTACAGTGTATGTAAACTACATGTTTGGTTAGATTTGTATTAAATGCACAAATATACACAAATTTGTGTACTGATTAAAGCCGCCAATCTAACGGTTTATGGATTTTGTTAATTTTTATGGGAACTCAAACTGATCAAATTCCAAGAGTAAGTTGGTTTCCTATCATTGCATCATTGTCTCGGTACTATTTGAATTTCCACCAATTTGGACATTGGACATAAACTACACTGTACAGCAATCCATTATGCTTTAATGCTAGGTGTACATGTAGCTGTGCACGCTCTCTTAGTTATTAATAACTTTGCTGGTTGATTTTATTTGTACTTTGCTTGATGAGCGAGTGATTTTCCTTGTATTGTATAGCAGCAAATGCTATTGCTGCCCAAATTGTAGGCCTATCAGTTGCTACAATGTATACTGTACGTTCACATCATCTCAAAAATCTGCATTTGAAACCTTGTAGCATTCAGTGTTTTGCTGCAAGACTAGTTCTAGACACCCTCTCCAGCTTCAAAACTAACTTGAATAGACACTTCAGTCTTGGAAAGATAACATTTTCCTCTGTGCCAACGTAACTCCTCGAGTCGGGCTACTAAACATGTTTAGGTTACATTGCCATGCAAAGTTGCGACAAACTCATTCCCTATTAATGTCACGGCATGCTACGTGTATGTGATACATGTATGTCACAGGAATAGTAAACAGTCTTACAACTTCTTGGCTGGTTTTCCTTGTTATTGTCATGCCATTAAAAACAGAGAAACGCTATACAAATATTTTTTTTCCAAGGCAGTTTCCTTATTTTTGGGGTACAGTATGCATGTCTGATTACAAGATTTTGGGTCAGGCTGTAATGTGATTTAATCTTCTTGCAGACTGTACGTTAACACCCCCTGAGTGTGTAATTTCAAACCTGAAGGAGCAACTTAATCCATCAGCACAATTACATGTTGGTCCAAGGAATCTTTTCCTGGACAAGATATTTTAATTAAAACATGGCTGTTCTTGCAAACATTCAGTGGTATCCAGTGCATTCTCAGTGCAAGTGCATACACGTACACATGAACAAAACTGAACAAAACATGTATTTATTTTTTGGTCTACCCTTTACACCAACATAACCAATCAGGCATGATATTCTTTCAACTTTTGTGATTTTTGTGGCTTGGGAAAAAGCAGTAAACTTGTTAAAATAGCCAGCCTAGTGTACACCATGTGCATGCAGCCCCTTTTATTTTGATAAAATATTCAAACTTGTTTCCAAGGTCAATATATTATACCTTACCGAGAGAGATGAAAAGACTCGGCCCTTGTTATGACCAGATCTTCAGAATAAATATGTATGTATTTGAAATAATGTAGAGAGATAGTCTAAACCTCTGTGCATTCAGGGAGCGTCCGTTTCCACAACATGAGAGTTTTGTTTTGCAGAGGACACTGATTGGTAATTACTCAAAATAGTTATTAGCGTAAAACCTTACTTGGTAACGAGTAATGGGGAGCTGTTGATAGTATAAAACATTGTGAGAAATGGCTCTCTCTGAAGTGACGTAGTTTACGAGAAAGAAGTAATTTTCCACTAATTTGATTTCGAGACCTCAAGTTTAGAAATTGAGGTCTCGAAATCAAGCATCTATAAGCACACAACTTCATATGACGAGGGTGTTTTTTCTTTCATGATTATCTCCCGACTTCGACGACCAATTGAGCTTTAATTTTGACAGGTTTGTTATTTTAGGCATTAAGATACACCAAGTGAGAAGACTGGTCTTTGACATTAGTGTCCAGTGTCTCTAAGGGTTTTCATTTTTATACACTCCCAGGGCTGTATGCTTCGTTTTTGAAAGGGCAAGGGCACCAAGGCATTTTCTTCTTGGTAAAGGGCACCCTATGATAAAATTGCAAATTTGTACTGGAGCATTTCAAGGGCACCAAGGCAATGACCAAGGGACACAGAGGCAATCGCCTTCGTTGCCTCCGTGAAGTATCGGGCCTGCACTCTAACAGCTGTGAACTTACTATTGTTGAATCTGCTGATTTCTTACAGCATCATGTCCCAACATCTCCAATCCGCACGCTGTGATTGTGATGGTGGGTCTTCCAGCTCGAGGCAAGACCTACATATCCAAGAAACTCACACGATATCTCAACTGGATTGGAGTGACAACAAAAGGTAAGCATTTCTCACTCGAGGCAGTTTTTCTTCGTTCACCCCGAAAATCATTTAAAAGTTTAGCCAGTCGGTTTCCCTTGTGGTTAATTGATATTTGAAATAAAAAGTTGCATTCAAGTTGCATAGACTGTGCAAGTCTCGCACATATTTTAACTTTGGGGACCATTGTGGTCCCAACCATATGGAATTTTACTTGGGTGAGATTTTTTTCAGTCAATTATTTTAGTCTAACTTAGTTTATGACCATGAAAATTATATGTGATGCATCATTTGGTTACTTACGCCTTTATTGATTAGCAAATACAAGTTTTTACCATGTAATAGTTTACAAATTTGATGTTTTTCTTGCAGTTTTCAATGTGGGTGATTATCGGAGACAAGCTGTGGGGAATAAATCCAGCACTCATGAGTTTTTCAACCCACTCAATAAAGAGGCTCAAGTCATTAGACAGTAAGTTTGACCTGAATGCCATGTCAGACAGGGTAATATTTTTAAGACAACTTGGAGACAACCAACTGCACTGCGTCCAAAAGGAACACTACAGCAACACAAGAGACAATCTGCTATACTGTATTTCACTATCCCACAAGAAAATAATGAGAATACTGATACGTGAATGAGTTTTCTTATGGATAATTGCTTCAAAGTGGTTGCCTGTAAATTGCCTCGTGTAATGGCCCTAAATTGCCTCGAGGGCCATGTCATGGGAGAGATGGCTCGTGGGGGCCAGCAGCGCTCCATGCCCCACGAGCATCATGTGAAGACGCGGTCCGTTATGGACATAAAAAACAGTTTTAGGCAGTCTCAAAGAAGACGAAGCATTCCCATTTGAATGTTCACTCATTTTTCTTCAGGATCGTAAAGCGTTGTTTGATAAATTACTTGTGTGCTACCTAAGTGGTCATTGGTAGAAAGCATTGCAGTTGGTTGCCTCCAAGTTGCCAGTAAAAATGGCCTCACATGACAAGGCCCTATGAATAGTACTTTTATTACTCTTGATAAAATTTGATGGTTTCGTTGACAGACTGTATTCAAAACTTGATAACTACATGTACCTTGGTTTTTTTTTTTATGAAGAGATGTTCATAATAACTGGTCATACTTTAGTGCATGTACATGTATGTTACAGGCAATAGGGGTGTGCAATCCCTGATTGTTGCACAAAATTTCCCTAATTGCAAGATGCAAATTTGTGCAGCTCTGAGATTGATCTGTGTTCGTAAATATTGACATTAATTTACATACATGTATAAGTTCATGCTTCAAAAATCAACAACTGTTTGCTAAGTAGTTATCTAGTTTTAGGCAGAGCTCTTCAGAGGTACATAACACAGGGTGCGTTCGTCTAGCTTCCCTGGGTCAACCCCGGTGTGTTGCGGGTTTTTTTTCCAGGACGAACTTGGGTAATTATCTGCACACGTTTGTCCTGGAAAAAAACACGCCACACACCGGGTCGACCCAGGGGAGCTAAACGAACGCACCCACAGTAGTCAATGGTTCAAGTCCCACCTCTGTCAAATTTGGTATCAGCCAAAAATGTATCCAACATGACGAAGTCACTATCATACGATACAATATGCAAACTGAGAATTGGTTTTGACAAGGACTTTCATTTTCATTTGTCCTTCCGCAGAAAGGGACCTTTCTTTGAAATGTTCTCGTAAGTGACGCTTTTTAACATCTCACATGTATAACTGGCATCAAATGTGTCACCTACATGTATACGTACATAATGTATAGCTGGCCATAAAATGCATGCAAGCTCCTAACCTGCTTGTTTCCATGCTTGCTTTCACGCCATGGATCATGATCAAGTGAAGAACATTCCAGGTCTTGAACATTCCAGATCTTTAGGGATGATTAAGTTTGCTCTTTGAACCAATGACAGCTGTATGCAGTTAAATGTGTCTTCTCCATAGTGAACACCAAATGCACCCAATATTTCCCTGATAAGACTGAATAATTGGATCTTTGGGGATATTGGTAAAATTTGGTCAAAGACTGGTATTCTTTTGGACTCAATGGCAAGAGAATAATGAAAGAAAAAACACCCTTGTTGCACAAATTTGTGTGCTTTCAGATGCCTAAAAAGGCTTCAGTCCAGAATTCTTTTCATATTTTGAGAAAACAACAGTACTTTTGCATATTATACTATCAACAGAGCTCTCTATTGCTAACAATGCTTCTTTCTTACTGGCCACATATATGCCCATCAGGGCCCAAATTCATAGAGCTGCTAAATGCAGAAAATACTGCTTACAAAATCCCTGCTTAGCAATAATGAGCAGGATACCAGTCATAACCTGTACATGTGACATGATATTTTGGTTGCTTACCGTATTCTTGTTCTAAGCTTATTTTTGTTTTGCTTAGCTTAATTTTGTTTTTCTTAGCTTATATTTGTGCTTAAGCAGCTCTATTAAATTGGGCCGTGGCCTTGGTTGAACATCTGAGCTAGACTTGATTTGTCTGTTGACGATGCCCCCCATCATCATAATGTAGGCCTATTTACTAGAAGCAACCAAGTCTTTCATACCTACACTGTGGGTCATCATACACTTCTCTGAATTGTCTCTACCGACCTTGCCCTTAATACATGAACATTACGGTTCATGAAATGCTCATCATCTACGTACATGTACGCACACTGCAGTAAATCTCTCAAGCCAGCATACTACACGTACGCTGTACATAAATGTGTGCACAAACGTACGTTGTACATGTATGTCAGCACATTTCTAGAACTCCAACTGTGGAATATTCCATGGGGTGGGATTCTTTAATTTAACAAAGAGCAACTTGTAATTCACTGCCCTGTGTTGAAGGGTGTTGTAGGTCTCGAGAGACGGTCTTGAGACCTACATGTAATTTCTTGACATCTTGGCTGTCTTCTAGGTATTTCTCCAACAGGATTTTGAAGACTCTGTTATTATCTTAGCCTTGGTCCTGGAAGCATTGATCCTTGTGCCCCTTGACCTTTCAAGACCCTACCCTACATTGATTCAGATCTCTGTATAAAGATCTATAGACAAAGGAACCCAAAATAATATTGAGTTGTACAATCTTCTTCATGGCCTCCGTGATAGTACATGTATCAGGCCTTGTGCAACCTCGTCCCCATGGTTTACTTTATTTTCAACCATGTTTACAATAGTAAACCCTGGGATGGAAACTCCTTACTTGGACCCTGATTGGACAACGACTTTACAATAATTAATAGAATATGTTCTACATACATGTATACAGCCAGCCGCCGGTAACCAACAATGTACAAACCAGCTATTGAATCTGGTACTGTACTACGAGATTATGACGAAGATGTGTTGAAAAGTAGCCATACTTTTTTTTACTTGCATTCGGATCCAAAAATTTTGCAAATGATCCAATTCCAGGATGAGAGAGCGGTCAACCTTGTAACCCCTCGACACACCCTGGGGACAAAGTTGGGCCTTGTGTTAACTTGTACACCTTGCATTGAGGTCATTAGTGTATGAAAACCTACGACTAGTCTATTCATTCATGGCAGGCACAAAACAAAATTGTGCATTCTTAAGCTACGAGCATCCCATTTCTGTCTTCAGCACATTGATCCATGAAATTTATCAATGCCAGACAAACCTGGGCAATTCCATTAACATTTAATAGTTGGAAATTTACATCGGGATAGCTACCGGTCAATCTCGGTGGTCTGTTTGGTAAGACACTGCTCTAGAATTGCAAAGGTTCGGCCTATTGGTTTGAATCACACCTGAGTAAAATGCCTTTCACTGAGCTCAGGAAAGTACTGAGAATACATTGTGTTAACACACATAGGTGTATTGGGGCATATGGGTAAAACCAAAATTAATTACCATTAATATTGCCATATAAACCTCGCATTTGTTAAAATTTAGTATCTTGTTATAGTTATTATTTTTATGCCAGTCCATGCTCAAAACAATTGAAAATAGCATGCTTTCAATTCAATAAGTTATGCTGAACTTCAGCGGTGGGCTGTTAGTTGGTTGACATGAATTTAATTTTTAAGCTTAAAATTACTTTGTATCCCTAGTTGCTTGCTAAATGGTCTGTCCAAAAAATAAAATATGCTAGTGTCAACTCAAAGCTTATCAACTTTACTTTAGGATGTGCCCTTAAAGGCACTGTACACATTTGGTAATTGTCAAAGACCAGGGTTCTCACTTGGTGTATCCCATCATTAACATAAAATAACAAGCTTGTGAAAATTTGGGCTCAATCGGGCATCGGAAGTTGCGAGAAAATGATGACAGAAAAAACATCCTGGTTGGACAAATTTGTGTGCTTTCAGATAGGAATAAAAGACTTCTAGCTAGAAGTCTTTTATTATTTTAGTGAGAAATTACCTCTTTCTCAAAAAATACGTTACTTCAGAGGGAGTCGTTTCCCACAATGTTTTATACTATCAACAGCTCTCCAATGCTAGTTACCAAGTCAGTTTTTAAGTTAATATTTGTTTTGAGTACATGTACATACCAAACGTGTACCTTCCCTTAAAGTATGATAATTTATCAATCTGTTTCATCCATAAAGGATCCAAACATACTTGTAGGCCCTATTCAATTTGTTGTTTTGATTATATTCTGGTTGTGGTTGCCAAGGATTCCCAGGAAAGTTTAGCTTAGTCGCTGTAGTAGTCAAGCATTCCATGAGAGAACACAAGAATGGAAGTTTCAGCTTTAGATGTGGGATGAAAACCCCAGAGAATTATTCTGGGGAAACCCTCGGAGATAGATACATTCGGGACATTGTGTAGGGCTTGGAAACCCCATCCACAAAGTGGCCCCAACAGGATCGAAGCGGAGTCCTAGAGGTGGAAGGTGAGGAATGATACCACTTCACCAACCTGACTGCCTTTGACTTCAGACTGTGCCCTCAACTATGATAACTTATCATTCTGTTGACATCGTTTCATTTATTATTGACCTCGCATACATTTAAGAGGACAATAATTCCTTGTATATTGACTGATGGTACTTTTGTTCTTTGTTTCTTCTCAAGGCAATGTGCAATGGAGGCCCTTCATGACATGGCCAGGTGGTTCGAGACAGAGGGTGAAGTTGCGGTGAGTACTCTGACCATACTTTACAATTGATTTCACCTTCCCTTCATCGGAAAGGTCAAAACAAATGCTGAAATTCAAGTGAAATCCTTAAAACAAATACGGATTAACCAAGTTGGTGTGATTTAGTGATGTTTTTGCAGTTACTCGAAATTATGATATATCTTCAAAAATATGAACGGTAATGATCAAGGACTTACTTAATTACTTACTTGCCCTGTGGAAGTATTAGTGGCCCTGATTTTAAACCTTGAAGAAATATAGCATTTTAACAAGTACATACATGTACATGTACATGTACACACGTATGTAGGTTGCACAGTTTTTAGTAGCCCACATTGTGTAAGTTGAGTAGTGGTGTTCATTAGCCCACAGGTTTTTTTATTAGTCAATGTCTGCCAGGCTAATGTTAAGGGTGAGCCGTGGAGCTTCAAATGGGGCGTAACCTACAGTCCACGAATTTCATTTTGCAAAGGGCCCTTCTATTGTAAATCATTTAGTCAATAATATCGAAGTCTTATATAGCGCACGTATCTACCAAACAAGTTACTCAAGGCGCTGAGTATATATACAAACTTTCAGAAAGATAGGTAATTGCAGTGATGAATTTATGAGACCCAATTATTTAGCACAGTTTGTAAGGGTTTACAAGGTGCTACGGCGCATACGGCAGCCACAGCCAGGAACACCGGGGCGAACCCCTTCTCTTTTCGAAAAGTGCACTGGGTTCTTTTACATGCGTTACACAACACATGGGACCAATGAGAACCTTTAAATTGAAGAGGCATCAAGGCCAAGACCAGGGACAACAGAGGCCTTGCCTCAGTGTTTTTCCAGGCCTGATCCTTAAGGGTTGAATTGAAATATTTTTAGTATGTTTATGTATGTTGTTGCTTAGGTTCTTGGCGTAAGGGTGAGGTGCTGGAAACCTCTCACCTCTAGTATTTCTTAAACATGGTTCGCTCCTGGTGGCCCTGTTTAGTTTAAATTTTTTACTCTTCTTGTGGTTTTTAAACCGCCTTTTCTATTTTCAGTGCTGTTTTTAAAGTATTGTTTATTTTAATGGAAAGCGCCTTGAGGCCTGGCATAAGGCGCTTTATAAATACTCTATAATTATTATTATTAATCCGTTGAGATGACTGATGTCCGAGTGTCATTATTTCGCAGGTTTTTGATGCCACAAATACAACAAGAGAGAGAAGAAGAATCATCACTGAGTTCTGTACACAGAGATGCTACCAGGTGAGTTGGAGCCGTAGTTAAATCGAAGACAGACTGAAGCCCGGTTCAGACTAAATTTGAGTTTCGATGTCACAAATTTGTAATGAATAATTCGCATCTCAATTGTGCTCAACTCCGGCGAAACATGCGCGTCACATTCTCATTAAAAGGAAGTATGAACTGGGCTTTAGCACATTGCCAAATTAGTGGCTGCAGCTGTTTCTATGGCTGTGACTTAATGGTCATCATGTGAAGAAGCCTTGAGACAAAGGATGCCCATAGCAACAGCTGTAGTCACATCGGATGTGACTTGATCTCATGTGAAGAGGCTTAGTAGCTTAGGACGCCCATAGCAACAGCTGCAGCCACATCTGAGATGGCCTAAAATGTAAAAAGACAAGCCACTAACCAAACGAGAATTAATGTCAAATTTGTTTGTACCAGCCTTGCTACCATGGGCAGTACGGGGGGTGTGCTGTTTCGCTACTTCTTGTCACTAACCTGTGCTAGGTATCTGCTGAAAAGAAAAAAAACGCTGACTGCCTCAAAACAATGACTGCTCTGCGCATACGCATACATGTTGCTTATAAGGACGCTATAAGTATGTGCATGTTAAAATCCACGAATTTCGATGCGATGCCAAAAACAATTAATCATGTTTTTACACAGTCGACCTAATCTGCAAACAGTTAGGTCTAAATATTTCCAAAGATTAAAGAAAATTAAGAGGGGACAAGTAGCACAATGACCTGAGCTACCCTACTCTACTCTACATGTAATTGAGGGCACGTGGAGTGGATCGGATCAGCCATAGCCCTAATTCACATGTGGCATGTACTGGCATGTTTCAAATAACCAATGCCAGGTGTTATGGCCCACCGTAGTACCTCGGCCGACTAAAGAGAGAGAGATTTATAGACGATCGGCGCATGCAGCGAGCTTGGGGGAAAATGGTCTTTTGACATCAACTACCCATGGGACTGAGGTTGGATCTGTGTATTCATAAACTGTACATTTGTTCAGATTGCATAAACACATATAAAAATGTTTCACATTGATACCAAGGTGTAAGGAAACTTTTCTTGAATGATTATTGACAGGTTTTCTTTGTTGAGTCCATTTGTGACGATCCTGACGTGATACGGACAAACATTGAGGTAAGATGTTAACAATTTATTCTCTTTGTTCTACCTTAAACTATTTGAACTATCCAGTCACCCTCCCTTAAAATAGAAAGCTGTATCCCCTTAAAGTGATCCCTTCGCTGCTTCCCAGGTTATACCGTAAACTTGTGTGTGATCTCTGGATAAACAGCAGTAACAGGTTGAATGGCTTCTGAGTGGCTTCGCTCGTCCCCAGCGCCTAGCTTTAACCAAAGGCGCTGGGATGGGCAAACGTTTCATGCACTGTCATTGGTTTAATAATGCGCAGTCCCATCATGCATCACACTCACATTGCACTATACTTCTATGCACTGTACGCATGACGTACTTCCTGAACAAGAATCTGTGCAAGCGATTAGCCCATCCCAGCGGTCCTGGATAGACTGGCGGCTGGGGCCGAGCGAACTGAGTGGCATCCTGGACAAAGATATTGACAAAAATAGAGAGACCGCCAACACGGGGGCTAAATAAAACAGTTGGTAGAGTACCAGCACATTAATCTGGATGCCGCAGGTTCAGGTGTCAGAATATACAAATTTTCAAACTGTTAAACTAATTTACTGTCTTTATTTACAAAAGAGTTATTTCAGGTAATTTTACAGGGAAGAGACACTATTGGTAAGCACTCAAAGTAATGCAACAAGGCTGTTTTTTTTCTTCATTATTCTCTTGCAAACTTGATGAACAATTGCGCCCAAACTTTCACAGTTTGTTTTTTTAAGCATACTTTGGGCATAGATGTAGAATATAATAACTAGGTCGGCCGCGCGTACATACGCAGGTTCTGGCATGGGGGCTGCCATTGCCTATCTCCCGTGTACATTTTCTGTGCGTTGCCGTCAGCACGTGACTTTTTGCCGTCAGCACGTGACATTTAGGGCGTCAAAGGCCTATCTCCCGTGTTCATTTTTCGTGCGTCGCCTTTCGAACGTGAAATTTTTACCGCGTCCATGGCGAACAAAAACTTTTTCTACACAGGCAATGGCGCATATATGTACGCGTGGCCGATCTACATGTAGTTATTTTAATTCTATATCTATGACTTTGGGATGCACCACGTAAGAATACTGGTCTTTGACAATTACCAAATGTGTCCAGTACCTTCAAAGGTATATTCCTTGAAGAAATGAAAGGGTGGCAGCAGTTTTATGATGCTGCGTCTCTAACATGTCTAAGCTGCTAATGTAATCTTTCCTCACAGGATGTCAAGTTGGGAAGTCCAGACTACAAAGACAACGATAAGGAAGAGGCTAAGCAAGACTTTGAGAAGAGAATTGAACACTACAAAATCTTCTACGAACCGCTTGATGAGGAGCTAGATAGGTAAGTAAACAACAATAATAATACAAAAAATTTTGGTCTAGTTGTTAAGATCTGCTCTAAAATTGATAAGATCGTAGGTTCAAATCCAGGTTCTGGCATGGGAGCTAGATAGGTAAGTAAACAATAATAATACAAAAAATTTTGGTCTAGTTGTTAAGATCTGCTCTAAAATTGATAAGATCGTAGGTTCAAATCCAGGTTCTGGCATGGGAGCTAGATAGGTAAGTAAACAATAATAATACAAAAAATTTTGGTCTAGTTGTTAAGATCTGCTCTATAATTGATAAGATCGTAGGTTCAAATCCAGGTTCTGGCATGGGAGCTAGATAGGTAAGTAAACAATAATAATACAAAAAATTTTGGTCTTGTTGTTAATATCTGCTCTAAAATTGATAAGATCGTAGGTTCAAATCCAGGTTCTGGCATGGGAGCTAGATAGGTAAGTAAACAATAATAATACAAAAAATTTTGGTCTAGTTGTTAAGATCTGCTCTAAAATTGATAAGATCGTAGGTTCAAATCCAGGTTCTGGCATGGGAGCTAGATAGGTAAGTAAACAATAATAATACAAAAAATTTTGGTCTAGTTGTTAAGATCTGCTCTAAAATTGATAAGATCGTAGGTTCAAATCCAGGTTCTGGCATGGGAGCTAGATAGGTAAGTAAACAATAATAATACAAAAAATTTTGGTCTAGTTGTTAAGATCTGCTCTAAAATTGATAAGATCGTAGGTTCAAATCCCGCCTGAGCAATATGACTATGATTTTGTCATAAAGCTTTTAAAAGAAAGCAGGGGCCTACCCATTTTGTGTTTTGTTAAATGAGAGAAGAAGTAAAACAAAAAAAAAAAGGTTTAAATAAAATGATAAAAAGAAAGAATAGATTTTATAAATAAATATATTTATTCATTTATATTGCACCGATTTCATTTGATCAAATGTGCATTTCAAATGTTTGACCTAAAGTAGCTTGTATTTCTTACCAACATTTTATTTTGAATTAATAATGTTTTTTACAAAATTTTAAGTAATGAAATTGTGTTCTTATTCTTGTGTACGCTGTAGGGATGTTTCCTTCATCAAGATCATCAATGTCGGGGCACGTTTCTTAGTCAACAAGGTCAGAGGTCAGTATGCCAATATTATTGTTATCTCAGGCCTCAAAATAACCCATGGCACCCACAGCAATATGTAGTTTTTATTGTTTGAATGACACACAGGAGTACCGCCGTATGCGTCACATGACTTATACGCGGGTTACTCAAAATGAATGAACCGTGTCGTGATTCATTCATTTGAGTGCATTGGTGCATGTCAGTATAAAAGCAGCATCCTTAGCAACAGAATCCAATTCAGGCCGCTGCTTACTCTGCTGTAGTGCTAGTGTCGCATTTCGACAACAGCGTATGTTATATACGACATTAATTAATTCATATGCAGTTTAACAACGGCCCACTCCCATGATTTAATAAATTCTGAAACTTAATAATGTTTTCAAGGTGTGTTTATTGTGTGTCTTACAATAAAGTGAAACTGTTTTTCATGCGTATGAGCGCAGCGAAGGAGCATGAAAGAGCCTTTTTGAGATATGGCGGACACAATGCTGCAACATTATAAGGTTTGGGTAAATTTGTGCGTATACACCCAAACCAAATAATACACTCCTATCACGTCCGCCATACATCAAAAAAGCTTATTACTGTGGTACCCTGTGCTTTTGCTGTGATGCCTTTTGCAAAGTTGTTGCAGTTCAAATTGACACTTTCCTTAAAGAATTGCCCCTTACTAGAGGAAATTGCTGTGACCCTTCAAGGCCTGTTATCATATGTTTATCGTATTGTTGGTTTTGCCTACTCCTGGATATAAAGGCCCCTTTGATGTGGAAAGGAAAACCCAGTGATGAACCCTACTCATTGAATATAAATTTTGGTTTTTACCCATACACCGATGTGTGTTAGCACTGTATACTCAGTACTTTCCCGAGTCCTGTGAAAAAATATCACAGGCATGTTACTCGGGTGGGATTTGAACCCACGACCCTTGCAATTCTAGAGCAGTGTCTTACCAACTAGACTACCAAGATTGCTTGGTAGCTAGAGGCAGTTTGAATCCTATGTCTTGGCAGTGGGTACTGCAACGATGTGACAGATTTTTAAATTTGCATCGGGGATAAAGAATATTAACTCATTGAGTTGATGCATTTTTTCTTGCATATATTCACCCGAGTAAATTCGAGACTGATTGGATTGATTTTACTCCACAAGAACTCTTTGCATCGAACGCCTCGCCTTCGGCTCTCATTACAATGTTTTGCAGCACTTTGTAAAAATGAACGATGATGACCTATTGTCCAATGAGGTGTATCGTGTTGCAGCATTCTGATTAATGTAAAGTCGTGATGGTCATTGAGTCTCAAAGGCCAAGTTTCAATTTAACTTGGAGGAAACCTGCATGCACAATGAGCGCTTAAAGGGTTTGGGTACTTTTTGTACGACACAAAACACTGTCCACAGATTGACATTAAACTTACAGGGTTTGCGGTTTGAAGATAATGAAGATAGACAGTTTCCCTGTTAATATTACTTGCTGAGGTGCAGTAGTTTTTGAGAAAAACTTATCTTTTGTTTGGGATAAATGTGCACAAAAACATTTATAACAGGGTAATTGTGATTGCAATTGAAATAAGCATGACTGATCTGTTCTTGGTTTTTTTTTTTTTTTTTCGTTTTTTTTTTCTCTCTCAACTTGACCGAGTCCAGACAAATATTTCTACACAGATTGGCCCTGGTACATGTACAATGAGAGCAATTTCAGATTAAAAAAATAAACTTTTGGATTTTGATTCTAATAACCTTTAATAGAGGCAGTGTTTTTATAAAGTGTCTCTGCTGCCGGTTGGATATGATTGATGATACATGTATAAATCATAAACTTGGAGAGCCTCCACTATGGCATAGCAATGAAGAACCATAAGTTATGGTTGTGTCCATGATTATTATTCTTCAGTGCCTGCTTATTTTCTTTGTGGGATCATTGCAAAAAAACAGGGAAGGTTTATTTTGTCCTTAAATAGAAGTGACCTGGAAGTTAAAATTGTGACTATTTTTTTTCCCTGTTATTTTTGGATTCCTTTTATCTTATTTACCAGGGTTCTCTCCAGAATTTATGTAAAACTTTTGCAGGTTTTAATAGCTCTACTATGGTTTGTTTCAATAATAGTAATAATAAAAAAATCATTTATATTGCGGGGGGGGGGGGGGGGGGGCGCTTAAGGCGCTGTACGGATTTCCTGTTTATGCTTACAGTTGTTTGATATCATATTTTGGTATGATTATTTTATATATTTTTCTATTCAGGTCATCTTCAGAGTAGAGTTGTATACTACATGTATCTTATGAATATTCATGTCATTAGTCTTCTTTAGGTCTACCTCAGAGTAGTGTTGTAACACCTCATGAATATTCATGTCACTGGATGTTGATTTGAGCTTGATGTTCTCTCTTTTACAGGTCATCTTCAGAGTAGAGTTGTATACTACATGTATCTTATGAATATTCATGTCATTAGTCTTCTTTAGGTCTACCTCAGAGTAGTGTTGTAATACCTCATGAATATTTATGTCACTGGATTGTAATTTGATCGTTATGTTCCCTCTTTTATAGGTCATCTTCAGAGCAGAGTTGTATACTACCTCATGAATATTCATGTCATGCCGAGGACCATTTACCTAACAAGGGTAAGTGTAAAGTTAGTTTTGGCCGGCTCTCACTTCATCATTAAGCGTTGATTCAAGAAATGTTGTTAGCAGATTTGGTCAAAGTTCAAGTAACACAAGAACATTTTGGAAAATGTGCCCAACTCAGAATTGAACCCATGTCCTTCTGTGTTCCAGAGCAGGTCCCAACTTTTGTAGTTCTTCCAACAAAGACAATGTTCCTTAGCAATCTTCTGCTAAGTGAAAATTATCAGGATATCAGCTGCAGATTATAACTGGTGTTTTGACTGTAACACTTTTTCTGCTATAAAGGAGAATTCTGACAATGAGATATGATCTCAACTCCTACATTCTGTCATTTTTTTCCTGATTATTTTTTGTAAATATTCTTATCTGAAAATATTGTCTTAATTTGGACTCTGGCTGCGATGACTTTTTTTCAATAAACCATTTCAATTCAATTCAATTTATTATTATTTTTTCATATTTTATCCCAGCACGGTGAGAGCCAGCTAAACCTTCAAGGAAGAATAGGTGGAGACTCAGATCTGTCAGAGAGGGGTTGGCATTACAGTAAGAGTCTGTCTAAGTTCATGTCGGAGCAACACTTATCAGACCTCAAGGTGTGGACGAGTAGATTAAAGCGAACTTACCAGACGGCATCCAATGTGAACGCTTCTATTGAGCAGTGGAAGGCGCTGGATGAGTTAGATGGGGTAGGTGCAATTAAGTTCATTCTGCTTATTTAAATGCGATTGTTTAAAGGTACTGGACACTATTGGTGATTACTCATAATAATTAGCATAAAAACTTACTTGGTAACGAGCATATGAGAGGTGACGATAGTATAAAACATTGTGAGAAACGGGTCCCTTTGAACTAGCATAGGTTTTGAGAAAGAAGTTATTTCTCACTCAAATATTCAAAGACTTCAGTCCTGAAGCCTTTTACTGGCATCTGATAGCACGCAAATTTGTGCAACAAGGGTGTTTTGTCTTTCATTATTCTCTTCGATGCAACTTCGATGACCAATTGAGTCCAAAGATGAAAGCTTTCCTTTTTTATAACAACATATCAAGTTGAGACCCTAAGTATTACTCTTAGCAGCCGACAATTGGAACACGCTCATTGTGTCATTCATAAGAAAACAGAAAATATTGAGGTGTTTATGTTCAGTAACTTCCTCTTATTTTGTAATGACAAAGTTTCATGTCTGGTACCTGGTCTCATCTTGTCGCTATTAGGGAGTGTGTGATGGAATGACATATGAGGAGATTCAGGAGAAGTACCCGGAGGAGTTTGCGTTGAGAGACCAAGATAAATACCACTACAGATACCCTATGGGAGAGGTAAGGCAGGGGGTTCATTTTGTGCAAAAACATTTTATCAGGTCAAAAAAAGCACTTACATTACGTTACGCACAAGTTTGAAATTGCAGCACAAGTTTGAAATATCTAGCTTACAGTAGCCCGGATGTCCTCAAAAAACAAGTGGAGATGATGCAACATTTTTGCACAGAGCATTTTCTCTCTAAATGTTTGGGAAATGTTAATCACTCTTAATGAATAAATGTGTTAACAAATTAATATTTGTTAAATTTCATTTTTTCTTAGTCATATCAAGACCTGGTGACAAGATTAGAACCAGTTATAATGGTAAGTGTGTGCAATGGATTTATGAATGAAAAGAGCCAAGCCAATGTATTTGTACACATTCGTAAATGTGTACAAAAAAAAGATAACTTGAACAGTTAAGATGATTGAGCCTCTTGATATCATATTTCAGGCAGGCAGGCTGCATGGCTAGCAGGCAGGCTAGCTTGCTGGTCAGTATGTTGGCTGGCTGGCACTGCAAGCTGGCAGGCCCAGCAGGCTGGCTGGCTGGCTGGCTGATAGTCTGGCTGATGAGATGGCTGGCAGGTCAGCATGCAGGCTGGCTGGGTGCCTAGCATATTTTCTCTTGCCATACAAAAACAATTTGATTTTTCAATCAATTGTTATTGCAACTATTATACAAAATTAAATCGCTCTCTGTTATTCTGATGTTATGATTGCCAAAGTAATCAACCTTCTCTGCCAAATGATTTGTCACTTTTTAAACCCATTCAAACTGAGCTCCTTCCCATGTGTACATTTCTGTGGTTTGAAGTGTATTTTATCATTCATATTTACTACATGTATATTGAATAAATTCATCAGCTTCTCTTTGGAATGCACTACCACATCACATGAAATCTGCAAGAACTCAAACTGTATTTAAATCGCTACTTGAAAGTTACCTGCTTGTTAAATTTGCTGTATGCTTGTCTTATTTATTTATTGTTGTAAAACGTATCAAGACTTTGTGTGATGCGCCATTCAAGTACTTTGCTATTATTATTATTATATTAAAGGAACACGTTTGTTATGAAATGAATATGGTTAAAAAAGTAGAATATAATGATCCACACAAGTATCACTAAAAATTGCACGGTTTTCTTTTTACGTCTCGAACTATCAACATTTTGACTCCCATACATGGCTGTAGGTGTTATTGGCAAGGTAAAAAGAAAACCACGCAATTTCGAGGCATATTTGTGTAGATCATTGTATTATACTTTTACAACATCTTTCTAACCGTATGCATTTTAGAACAAACGGTCACAAAACGCTTTTTAAAGACCAACGCGACCGATCCAAGGCAACGTGTTCCTTTAATAGATGTTAAATTTGTATAAAGAATATTCATTTAGCAGCGGGTACTGCAAACATAGGATTCGAACTGCCTCTAGCCACTGGGCAATCTCTGTGGTCTAGTTGGTATGACACTGCTCTAGAATTGCAAGGGTCGTGGATTCGAATCCCATTGAGTAATATGACTGTGATTTTTTCACAGAACTCTTGGAAAGTACCCAGTGCTTACACACTTTGGTGTGTTGGTTAAACCAAAATTAGTGTGATTATATTGTTTAACTGGCTTTTACCTTTTTCTCTAGATGCTTGATGTAATTTAAGAATTTTAGTTATGTTTTTATTGTAGTATGCATTCCTTAGGTGTTAGCCCTTTTTTGATTTTATTTTAAAGCAACCATACAGTATTGTCTGTAGTTGCGTGTAATTCCAGACCTGATATTATATTTTATCTTGTTTGATATTTTTCCTACGCAGGAATTGGAGAGGCAAAAGAACATCTTAGTAGTTTGTCATCAAGGAGTGATGAGGTGTCTTCTAGCCTACTTCCTAGACAAGAGCTCAGGTAGGCAGGCATGCAACCTTTCAGCTGATTAGCGCTCAATTTTATGACTCTGCTGAATATTGTTAGCATAGAATCAGGGAATTCAGCACTTAACATCAAGCGTATTTCGCAGGTTTTGGGGAATTTTGGCTTTTGCGTGTGTGTACTCCAAGTTACTAAGCATTCTATGCTTACACAGCTAGCACAGATATTTGGTGCTTGTCATGCAAGCGGAGAATGGTGATCGTAAGCACAGAATTCGGCGGTAAGCAGAGCAATAAAGTTATGCTCAGAAAGTTCCTTCAATTATGATGAATTTAGAACGTAAATTTTTTGATTAATCGACAAAGAACTGTTTGGTTGGTTGAATGGCTATTGTTTTCAAAAACTTCATTTTCCCCTTACTTTGTGTTTGCAGAGGAGTTACCGTACCTGAGATGTCCTTTGCATACAGTAATCAAATTAACACCAGTGGCTTATGGTAAGGAATAATTCTCTAGTCGATCCATTTAATATTAAGTCTCTTTAAAACTTTTCCCATGAGTAGCCTTAAAGGTAATGAACACTTTTGGTAATTACTCAAAAATAATTTTAAGCATGGAAACTAAATGGTAACAAGCAGTGGAGAGCTGTTGACAGTATGAAACATTGTGAGAAACGGCTCCCTCTGGAGTAACATAGTTTTTGAAAGAGGTAATTTCTCACTCAAATAATTATGTAAAGACTCCAGGCCTGAAAGTTTTTTCTTTTATTATTTTCTTGCAACTTCGATGATTAATTGAGTCCAAATGTTCACAGATTTGTTATTTTGTACATATGTTAAGATACACCAAGTGGGAATACTGGTCTTTGACAACTTCTAATAATGTCCGGTGCCTTAAACACTGAAGGCAGGGTTCATTATTTTGTTCTGTTTTATAATTAAACAAATTTTGAAGGAAAGTTGTAATTACTTAGAAAGACAATTATTAATTGATAATTCATTTATCCTTAAAAATTAGTTAAAAAGTCAAATTGAATTACGAGAGATCATTAACGTGAACTTGTTTGCAAAGTTAAAATTTTATGGAAAGGTTTGTATTAACACCATTTAATGACTACATGTATCTCTCATGAGTTTGGGTGGTTCTAAAAGAAAACGTTGGGTTCAACTCGATGTTTCGATCAGTATGCTCTGAGAAAGACGATCAGAGCATACTGATAGAAACGTTTGAGTTCAAACCACTGGTTCTTTTCAGAACCACCCCCAACTCATTAGAGATAGTCATTACATGGTGTTACCGCAAACCTTTCCATATCGTATTTCCACCATGCAAAGTTTCAAATCCTACTTAAACTTAAAATTATTTCATTATTTTTTGTTATATTATTCATTCGACTTTTTCATCCAGAATAAATCATTTTCTAATGTTGTGTTTAGGGTGTAAGGTAGAGACGATATCGCTGGACGTCGAGGCTGTAGACACCCATAGGGAAAAACCAAAGGTAGGCCAATAATTTATAAAACTAATGATGCATATTTTGTGTGCAATTTTGCAGTCACTATTTGTGCCGCGTCAGTGCACCAACCCCAGATCTTGATCGTGCATCAATGTTGTATCTCACTTGAGCAAATTTCTTGAATATGACGTCACCGTTCAAATATCTGCCCTGCAACATGGCGTCTGTGCGCGTGTGCGTGGGCATGTGCGTGCATGAGCCGTATAAATCAAACCGGGAGTGCTGCGTGCTTCATTGATGTGCGCATTTAGATGCGCATACGGTTTGACCTACAAGAGGGCGACTTTCATAGCAAAAAAGGCTAATTAGGTTTTGGTTTTGTGTGTACATAGTGGTTATTCTAAGCCAGATGCGATATGTTTACACTGTCAAACTTGTGTTATACACTGTGCTATGAAATGCTATTTCAAGAGATACAACATTTTTGTACTGACACAACTGATTTGCTTTTTTTAACGGCCAATCTTAAGGCCAAATAAAAAAAAATGTTTACTGTCCCTGCCGCTTCCTCTTTTTTTTTAGGCCGCCTCCTTGATGGATTTGTAGGCTGATCTCCTGCCACGGCGGCAAGGAATTGATGGTAGTGGCTTTTTTTACCCACTGTGAAAAAGCATACTTCCAAACGCTCAAAACATTTTTCCTGCAAAGCCCAGTTCATAATTCACATGAAAGTGAATGGAAGCAAATATGTAGGCTGTTGTCTTTAGAAATGCATCAACTCAAGGTGCTGTTTACAAACAAAACAATTCTAAAATGCAATCTGGATTTTTCTCGTCTGGTTCATTCCAAACACTGATTAACTTTTTTTTTTTTTAATAAAACAAAATGCAACTTTGAAATCCAATCAAAAATTTCAACCAAAACCACACAAGATATGCATCTTAAACTGTTTAATGTAGACGGCATTTTTTTCCCCTCCATATGTCTAACCCCTAATCTACAGAAATCAAAGGCACAGGTAAAGATTTTATACAAAATTTAGCAAATTGTCACACTGGAACGGTGAATGATCTTGCACTGCATGTAGAAAGTTTTCACCCCATTCACAGAAATGTTTGCGCTCAATGATAAAGTTTGTCACAAGAAAAAAGCTTGACTAGAATTTGCTAGGGTAGGATCTTTGCACCTGCGACCTCCGGATTGACGTGCCGATGCTCTACCGTCTGAGCTATCAACCCCTCTTATTGACTGTTTTTCTATTTTGTCAATATCTTTGTTCGGGGTAGCCAGTTAGAAGCCATACACCCGTATACTGCTGTATTGCCATGGATCATGTGCAATGTGTGTTTTTACCATAGAGTTATATGTAAGCACTAGAGGGCGCACTGGTGATGCTTCTTGCACAAACGCGATGGGACCCTGAGGAAACACGCGCGCCATTCTGCATGCGCGTTGAATATGAAGAATACGTTGGAGTTTGTGGTTATTGAATGCTGACGCGATGTTGTTTTGTCAACTTACAAAATGGCCGCACAAACACACGCTAAGCAATGCCTGTTTGTTCAACTTAGAAAATGTCCGCCTGCGCGTATGCCGGGGCGCGTATATAGGCCAGTGTGCCCTCTAGTTCTTATATATATCTCTATGGTTTTTACATATTTCATGGGAAAGTTCTATTGTACTGAGAAACATTGTTTCTGCCAGGCCGTTGTTGCCGGCCGGCATTAATGTGGATTCAAGTCAGACTGAATTTTCTAAAGCTCTGGGATAATTCTTGTCATCTTTTTTTGTCTTTCTGTTTTTGTTTTTTCATGTACATCCACTATTTGACTATCAGTCACAAAAAATATATTTATTGGAGACAGGTTTTTTGCAAACTAAATATTTTAGGATGATAAATAAAAGCACCTTACTCCCTCCCTCAAAAAAAAATAAATAAAATACAACAGCAATCTGTAATTTTTACAAACAAAAATCTACATTTCTTGGAAATGCTATGGTGGCGCAATGTGAATAATGTATGCCCTGGTAAAAGGGAAATACAGTAGAGTTGTTAGACTGTTGTAATTTCTTCAAAAAAGGATATACTTGCATGGTGCAATTGCTAAGTAAGCTTGGGCAGTTATTCCAGTTACCCGGTTCTACCTCGTTCCAAAATCGAAAACCGGACCCATGGGTCACCTCTTCTACAGAACTGGGTAGATTGGCTCAATTGTGTGTGTGTGGCTCAGGACTGGAATGACTTGTAATTTTACGATAAGATGAGAACTTTATTATCCCACACTGGGGAAATTTAAAATGGCCTTGATTCAAACGGTACAAACAAAAACACTAAAAATCTTACTACAAAAATTGACTTTTAATTTTTGTTAATTGAATTTAGTGGAACCAGTTCCAACTCGGAACCAAGTCTTTTTATTGAACAAAATTTTCTGGAACTGCCCCAGCTTATACTGCTTAGTCACAACCCAAAGATAAAGTATAAGTTAAAGAGCCAAAGGTATAATGGTTGTACATTATGTTTATTAGAAACCAAAGATTGAAAATTAATGTACTCTGCCAAAAACACTTATGTACTTGCCTCAAAACAAGGTGCCATTTGCTTCCAAAAGTTACTGTACACAATGAAATCAAATTAGAAAACAGTTCATAATAGCGGACAGCTTAACAATTAACTTAAGTAATGGCAGGCATTACCTCTTTCGCTACAAAATGTATTGTGCAGCTGTGATGGAATTGTCTGTTCAAAGCCTGGTAACTTTCTCATTTTATGTTAAAATTACAAGATGCCTCATACTAAAAAGACAATCTTGCAATGTACTCTTTCCATGACAGCCGTAGTGACAGAGAAAAATTTCTACCGAAAGTCTCAAGCAATCTTAACTCTTTTTTGTCTATGTTGCCCAAAACTGACTGCCTATGTTCGGGACTAACTACTGTAAAACAAATCAGGCTGCACGTGCTGGCTGAAAATATTAACATTTACAGTAGTTGGGACTAGAGGCCTAAAAATGCTTAAGTGTAAACCTCAGGCAAGGTATTATTTGTACAATCACTTTGCCATTTGCAACTTCAGCTGCATCCGAACCATACAGCTATGGCTACAGCAATGGCTGTTGGCTGTCACAACAACAGTGAAGAATATTATGCATTTTCAGCGATCTGACATATAGCCATAGCCATTAACTCAGATATTTGGCCTTAGTCTCACACCCCTGAGATAACTGGTACTGGCTTTGTATGGGATATAATAGATGGCAAGTATTCGTTAAGACTGTGTATAAACACAGGCGCTCCAGTGTCGCACCAAACAATTTCTGAATTAAGCACATGAAAAGTTCAATGTCTGAAACAGTTAAGAGTGACTGGACGCTCTAAAAGTCGTAAGATCGACTGTTGCAGTCGTTCGGAATGACTGGAGTCTTTTCTAATCTATTTAGTTCGGTGTGAATCTGGTGCGCCTGTCTGAAACAGGTGTAAGTCACCATGTTGTGACAGTCAATGGTGTGACAGCCCATGGACAGCCAAAGGTGTCGCAGCCAAAGTCGCACAGCAAAATACCAAACCATTCACTGTCATCATGACAAGACAAGAACAGAACAAGAGGCATCAAGACCTCTTCACTCTGTTGATTGGACATTTTCTTATCTGTGAATTCTACGCCATGACATTCAAGCAGGGGAGGAGATCACAGCTCAAAACGGAAGGAGATTTCATGGTCCAAGACAAGGCACTTCAGCATACCACCGGGGTCTTGGCCTCCAGAGGCCACTTAATAATGTCCTTCATAGTTGGATTGTCCTCTTGGTGGGGCTTACATATCGTAAACACTCCTGGAGGGCTCCCATACCAGGCGGTGGAGTAAACGGTGTCAGACAATGAGGTTGATGCTGGTGGAAATGTGATGGTGAGGTTGGTCATGAATCTGGTGCTGATTCACGGTGAGGATGACTGTGGTGAAGTCAGTGGTGATTGCTCTGATAAATGATGATTATGGTGATTATTTATGATGACAATGATGGTGCAGCACAGTAGCCCTTGAGTTTTGTGGGGCCTGATTCTTCAAGGAGGCAACACTGTTGTTTGCCTCCACGCCCCCTGGCCATAGCCTTGGTGCCTTTGAAATGCTACAGTTGAAACATACAATGTCCTCATAGGGTGCCCTTCACTAAGTAGAAAATCCTTGGTGCCCGTGCCCTTTCAAAAATGAGGCTATCAGGTCTGCTTTATGGCAAATTTCCATTGGTTGACGGTACTTCAAGAAGTAATGTACTCTTATTTTCTCTTTGTATTGCAACTTTACAAAGGGCACCTTTGCAAAAGGAAGGGGCACATGAAGGGCAATAGCTGTCCGTGCCTCAGAGTATTAAGTGACAGAGTCTTGATCAAGGAACTTGTTAAGTAGGACTTGAAACTTTGCATGGTGGAAATATGATATAGAAAGGGTTGCTGTAACACCAAGGAACTTGTTGTCAAAGCAAGGCCAGTGTACTCAGCAGAGTGGCTTGAGAAGGGAGTGTAGTCTTTATCAAGAAACCTAGTGCTTCAAGCAAGTCCGACAGTCTAATCTACATCACAAAGTTTCTGGAGGAGAGCAGTTCATTAAGACTTGATACATGTAGTTCTTAAGTCTTCACTTTAACAATCTGTATTGCATGGTCTTGCCAAGAGAACCAAGGTTAAAGAAAAGATTGTTTTGCGTTGGCTGCCAATGCTATTAGGTCACACAATGGAAATGTGCTTGCGTGTATGCACCACGCGATAGGTCTTTACTAACCTCAGTGAGGGCGCTGTTTAGACTTGTGCTGTCATTTGCAAGGGGGTCTATAAACTGTGCAAGTCTTGTACATATTATAACTGTTTGGGAGTATCGGGGTTGATTCCCATCTCTATTGCTTTTTTAACAAATGACGACAAAATGGAAACAAAATTGTGCATTGTATCAGGTCAAAGCATTTAAATATGTATGAGACTTGCATAATCTATTGACCCAATTCACAATGATTTGTACATACAACATGCAGTGGGTATTAATATGGAGTGGCAGAGAGTAGCCGCATGTGTCACTGTTGCAATGGATCAATCGGGAAATGATTTGTGACTGTATGATAAAACATTCTTTATAAGCATTACGTTAACCAAAACCAATCTGCGTCCACTGCCTTTAAAAGTTAAATGTATAATTTGTTACATTAATTTGGTGCTTCATCTGTACTGTGCATGTTATGCCTACTTTCATCCTGTTTTGCCTCGTTGCATGTCGAATGGCTTTCCCCCTGAGCTTTAGAAAATTTAATCCGTTGTTGACTCCATGCCTCCCTTTCAAACTCATTAAACTCTTCAAAATGGTGTGGAAAATATTGGCTGTCAATTCCTTGGTGTAAGTTTTGTTTAATGAGAAAACCTCAATTGAAATATCAACGTACCTGTCAATGTTATTTACTCTGTGGAATTGTTTTGAATCGTGGCAGTTGATATTTTACGACGGGACAAAACTCGAGACTCGATGTGGGTTAAAATGTCTGTGAATGACAGTCGAGCTTTTGAACAAAAATTTGTCAGTTAGTGTCAAATTTAAAAATTATGTCAGTTTGAATTTGTCTGAAAAAATTTAGTAGTTGGTGTAGCAGAAAGTATTACACACAAAAAGAATGTGTTAAGTTTGCACCATGGGCATGGATAAGACCATTATTAGTGTTTGTAGAAAAGTGCTGTAGAAAAATTACACTCATAAATGAAGGCATAAATAAATGGGATTCACAGTTAAATGAAAATTTAATTTAATGATGGGGGTCAAAGCTGTTATTTAAGTTTTACAAAAAGTGAAGGGAAAAAAAAAATTGAGTAAAATTAAGCAATGAATTTTTGAGGTATGGCCTGACTGCCTTGCATGGCTTACTGGCTTTTAATCTTTCCCTGCTAAGGAAAAAGTCCTGGATGCTTAGCTCATTCTGTGTGCTTCAACTAGCTGCCAAGTCAAATGCATTTACTGAGTACAATTCCTGCAACTGTCAAATTGTCAAAAGTTGAAAAGTCAACGGCAACGATATGTTAACTGTTTGTATCGACCCTGTGCATTGGCGTCGCACATGACTTCTGTCTACCCACTGTCTGCCATTTACTGAGTCAGTTTGTGTATGATGGGTGTCTCACCATGCTCACCTCGCCTAAACTGACTCCCAAAATAGCACAACAAGCAAGATTGATCATATTAATTTTGGTTTTTTACCCATACACCGATGTGTGTTAGCACTGTATACTCAGTACTTTCCCGAGTCCTGTGAAAAAATATCACAGGCATGTTACTCGGGTGGGATTCGAACCCACGACCCTTGCAATTCTAGAGCAGTGTCTTACCAACTAGACTACCGAGGTTGCCCGGCAGCTAGAGGCAGTTCGAATCCTATGTGTTGGCAGCGGGTACCGCAACGATATAATAGATGTTAAATTTGCATCGGGGATAAAGAATATTAATTTTGGTTTTTTACCCATACACCGATGTGTGTTAGCACTGTATACTCAGTACTTTCCCGAGTCCTGTGAAAAAATATCACAGGCATGTTACTCGGGTGGGATTCGAACCCACGACCCTTGCAATTCTAGAGCAGTGGTTCGAATCCCACCCGAGTAACATGCCTGTGATATTTTTTCACAGGACTCGGGAAAGTACTGAATATACAGTGCTAACACACATGGGTATGGGTAAAAAATCAAAATTAATATTCTTTATCCCCGATGCAAATTTAACATCTATTATAAGATTGATCATGTGATGATGTCAGGTGATTTTGGTTGATACCAAATGTAGAATCATTTAAAGGAACACGTTGCCTTGGATCGGACGAGTTGGTCAAAACAAAAGCGTTTGTAACCGTTTTTTATAAAATGCATATGGTTGGAAAGATGTTTTAAAAGTAGAATACAATGATCCACACAAGTTTGCCTCGAAATTGCGTGGTTTTCCTTCTACTGTGCGAACTAACATGGTCGGCCATTTATGGGAGTCAAAATTTTGACCCCCATAAATGGCCGACGTGTTAGTCGACAAGGTAAAAGAAAAACCACGCAATTTCGAGGCATGTTTGTGTGGATCATTGTATTCTACTTTTACCACATCTTTCTACCCATATGCATTTTATAAAAAAACGGTTACAAACGCTTTTCAAAGACCAACTCGACCGATCCAAGGCAACGTGTTCCTTTAATAGATGTTAAATTTGCATCAGGGATAAAGTACTGTGTACTGAGTATCCAAATGTACAGTGCTAATACACATCAGTGTTTATGGGTAAAACCATAGAGACAAGAATCATGTTATAAATCCACCTTTTTTTCTTTCTCTTTTCTCCACCTGTCTTGCCCCCCTTCCTCCCCACCCCCTGTTTGCCCATGCTTCGTTGTTGCGTCTGTAGCACACACCAACCATCACTAAAGAACGAAACATTAACGGCAGGGCAGGGGCCAGTTCCGACAAACTGCACAATTCAGTGCGCTAAGTGAGACTGTTTTTGGCGTAAAAGGAATGTTTGGAAAGGAAATCCAGAAACGGGATTATCACAGAATCCAGAGAGATTGAAAGAGGATTATTACAGCTCGGGTGTGTCCACTTTTGGATGAAAATTGATTGGGAACTCATGGAGAGATGACCTTTGTGCCAGCTGCTGTAGATGGGGAAAAATACCTGGTGAATTAAGCTGAGATTTGAACTAAAAGCGTTCCACCTTTGATGTCGCTCCTTCACGACAAAAAATAAACAGGGGCCAGCACCAATAAACTTTGGACCTGTACCACAGCCTTGCAATACAAACCTTCCTTGGGTTGTAAAATATCAGTTTAATGTTAGTTGACAGAATGTTATGGTTGAATTATGTGTTCCTCTGCATGGTTCGACAGTACCTAATTCCACTTAGTAAGATTGCTTGAACACAGAAAAAAGGCAGTGGTTTCCAGCCACAATGCCATGTGTTTTTGCTGGTTTCCACAAAAATTATGTTTAAATAGAACTTTATTAAGCCATTACGTGACTTATGGACCCTTCTCACTGACGACAAATTTCTATAGTGACACAAGGGATTCTTCCATTTTGTTGGGGGGTCCTGTATGCACACACGTTGCGTTTTATTTGGTGATGTTCACAACAAGCTGCCTTTCTTTCAATAATGCCTTTCTTTTCATGATGTGACACGCTTCTGTGACGTGTGTGTGTGATGTGCATAAATTACGGGCATGTGTGACGTGCTTGTGTAACATGAGTGTGATGTGCATAGGTAATGTGCGTGTGTGATATGAGGTGTGACAAGTTTGCTTGTGCGCATGTGATGTGCGCATGTGACATGCGCTTGTGCATATGAGTCATGTGAGTACTCCAGCGCGGTGAACGATAAAAAAGTGACGCCAGTTTATTATGAACACCTCAACAAAATTGTTTCTCGATATGAATCACTGTGGAGTGAAAGAATGGTATTTATTAGTTAAAGGGAAGGTACACGTTTTGTGTTTACTCAAAACAAATATTAACTTAAAAACTGACTTGGTAACTAGCATTGGAGAGCTGTTGATAGTACAAAACATTGTGAGAAACGGCTCCCTCTGAAGTAGTATAGATTTTGAAATAGAGGTAATTTCTCACTAAAATAATAACAGACTTCTAGCTAGAAGTCTTTTATTTCTATCTGAAAGCACATAAATTCGTCCAACAAGGGTGTTTTTACTTTCAACATTTTCTCCCCAATCCGATGACCAATTGAGCTCAAATTTTCACAGATTTGTTATTTTATGCATATGTTGAGATACACCTAGTGAGAACACTGGTCTTTGACAATTACCAATAGTGCACCTTCCCTTTAACTGGCGTATTTACAACATTTAGTACAACAAGTATTTCTTTAGGATATTGTGTTGATGTTTATTAGGCAACACGTTTTCATGTATTAAGTTAGTTTGTTACTTGAGGTTACAGAGCCGGTCAAATATGCACATGTAGTAAAAAGGTTAAAAAGTATCACCGACAGTTACTTATCTGCAGGTTTAGAATTCCAAATAATTAACCGTTAGTTTGTTCCTTCTTCATTCAATCATTCGACCGATTTAATGATTCACATCAAGTAGGCTTGTGACCACCAAGGAAAAGGAAAACTTCGATAGCAATTGATTTGGTGCATTTTAAGATCTGTTGATTTTTGGATGAGTTAAATAACAGAGGAAACCAACTTAAGTCTGTTAAAAGTAATGTAAGATAAATTATTTAATTCCTTGTTTTTAATAATATGTTATGATTTGCCATTTATTTTGCCATGATTTATTTTACTAATTTGACATCCCCTTCTCAATTGTAAAGAAGTTGTTTTCCCCTTAACTTGGTTATACAAGTTATTAAAAACAACTTATTGAAATATAATTGACAATTTTATGATGTAATTCTTGGATCAGAAATGGGATAAAAGTAAACAGTCGAGAGTTTTCCAATTAAATAAATTTCAGAAAAATTATTTCAAATTTTGAAGTTTAGCATGGTGTGGATAATAAGGTAGCTAGATAGTAAACTTGAGGGTGCAACCATCAGGAAGGATATTTTTCCTACTTTATTCAGATTTAATCAGAAAGACTTCTCAATGTGTAAATGAAAGTCGTCCCTTGGAATCGATAAAGTATGGGTTTTTTTTTTCAAGAACCAAATGTCATGCTTGACTCGTGTTTCTCCTGAAGATGAGCAGAGTATGCGTTTCAAAACATTAAGACTACACCGGTTCTTCTCAGAACCGACACTTTTCCCAAAAGAGATTTTACACATGGTTGTACCCGCAAGTTTACTGCGAATTGTTACCTTTCTTAAATTTTTACCAATTATGATTTGAGATATTTCAATGTATAATAAAGTCTTTCTGGTCTAGAAAAAGCTTGTTTGACTAAACTTATTGCTTGGTTCAAGCAACTACCATTTTACTTTTAGCTTTATTTTATAAATGCAGATAAACAATGTGTGTACAATTAAGTTTTCATCAGATAAAATAATTTCACATGAGTAAAGGCCGAGTCACACTGCAGCGATAATGCAAAGAGAACGCATCCTATTGGTTAAATTGCTCCGCCCAGAATACGCCCACGCTTATTCAACCAATCGAGGGCGTGCATTTTTACGTTTTTGTTTTTGTTCTCGTTATCGAGGCATGTGTGACTGGACCTTAACTGTAATGTCTCTCTCTGTAAGGGTTAAATTTTATGTAGCTACTTCACCAAAGTTATCCAAAAGAGTGCTTCGACTTTTTACAAACAAAGATTTGTATTTTATGTATAAATTGTATTAGTATTAACAATAACTATTGATTTTAAGGTTTTAAAATTTACTCTGTATTGGGCAATGGAGAGGTGTTTATGAATTCAAATATTGTGAGAAATGGCTCCCCTGAAGTAACATAGTTTTTGAGAAAGAGGTAATTTCTCACTGAAATAATAAAAGACTTCTAGCCTGAAGCCGAAGTTTTACTAGGCAACTGAGAGCACACAAATTTGTGAAACAAGGGTGTGTTTTTTCTTTGATAATTTTCTTGCAACTTTGACGACCAATTTAGTCCAAATTTTCACTTGTTATTTTATGCATATGTTGGGATACACCAACCAAGTGAGAATACTGGTTTTTGATAAAAAAAAGAACCAAATGTGTCCAGAAACTGAATTGGTAAATTTAAGCAACTTTGACAAATTGACTTGAACAGTATTCGAATCTGCAACCTTCTAATGCCAGCGTTCAACCAACTGAGCTATCTGGCACCCCCAAACAAAGATCTTGAGAAAATGTTTTGGAGATCGTCAAACACTTTAGGGCTAGATAGCTTAGTTGGTAGAGTGCCAGCCAATGAACCAGAAGTTACAGATTGGTCAAAACCACGCTCAAGTTAATTTTTAAGCTCAAAATTCTATAAAAACGTGTGAGGATAATCACTTTTCAGTACTTTTTGGGCCAGGAATGGTACACTTTTTTCTTGGGCGTAGTTAAAATGTGAACATGGTGTTACTATTTTACGAGTATAGAATAATTGTTAATTTAAATATATTATATTTATCTGCAGCTAAAATAAAAGAACGGCAGCTGTAAAAGTATCACAGTGTATTTAATTGGTGTGTTTCTTTGTTTTTTTGTTTGGATGAGTACTAAGGGTAAAAAGTCTTGATCAGTGACAGGTTAGCATCTCAACCTGTCTGAAGTTTTGTGTCAATCTGTAATGTATGCAATAAATTTGTTTCAATAACAAGATTGACAACTAACAATAATACAAGGGAAACTGACAATGTAACTTTGAAATAGTTTTTGGTTGAACAAAGAAAAACTGACTTTTGGATGATACAGGTTCAAAGTTCAGTCCATTAAATTTGGTTTTGTTCACCAAAAATTAAATACAATTTACTTAGTCAGTTTCCCTTCTGGTTTATTGCTTACTACTTGAAATAAAAAGTTGCGTCCCCTTAAGGTGACCCGCCCTAGGTTGTATCAGTATCTTGGGTGTGATCTCTGGGTATATGGCAGTTACAGGTTGACTGGCTTTTGAACAAAGATATTGACAAAATAGGTCGACAGCCAACATAGGGTTAGATTGCTAAGTCGATAGAGCGCTGGCAGGTTAACCAGGAGGTTGCAGGTTCAAATCTCACTGCAGGTAATTGTTATGTTTTCTTTTCCAAACTAAAAAATAGTTCATATTTAATGCTTTATCTACAGACATCTCCAAGCACTTAATGTTTTTAACATGACAGAAGCTGTTTGAATTGTGAGAACATAGGGGTGTTGGAACAAAGGGGTGTTGGAACTTAGGGGTGTCGGAACATAGGGGTGTCGGAACATAGGGGTGTTGGAACAAAGGGGTGTCGGGAACACAGGGTGTTGGAACATAGGGGTGTTGGAACAAAGGGGTGTTGGAACTTAGGGGTGTCGGAACATAGGGGTGTCGGAACATAGGGGTGTCGGAACATAGGGGTGTCGGAACACAGGGTGTTGGAACATAGGGGTGTTGGAACAAAGGGGTGTTGGAACTTAGGGGTGTCGGAACATAGGGGTGTCGGAACATAGGGGTGTCGGAACATCGGGAACACAGGGTGTTGGAACAAAGGGGTATCGGAACAAGGGTTGTCGGAACGTAGGGATGTTGGAACAGAGGGGTGATGGAACATACATGTAGGGGTATCAGAAAATAGGGGTGCTTGAACATAGGGGTGTCTGAACATAGGGGTATTGGAACATTGGGGTGTCTGAACATAGGGGTGTCTGAACAAAGGGGTGTCAGAACATAGGGGTGTCAGAACATAGGGGTGTCGGAACATTGGGGTGTCGGAATATAGGTTGACTTGTCGGAAAATAGGGGTGTCTGAACAAAGGGGTGTCGGAACATAGGGGTGTCGGAACATTGGGGTGTCGGAACATAGGGGTGTTGGAACATTGGGGTGTCTGAACACAAAGCAATCTCAAATAGAGCCATATTAAAGTTGGGTTCCTATCTTTGTGTTTCCATACAGAATTGTGAGTTGGAAAGATCTTTTGATGATGCCTTAGCTACGGTCCCTGACTACCCACTTACTGAGGAGGAATTGGATGACACTAAAGACGACGTGTTCCGTGAGGGGACTAGGGTCTTGGAGAGCAACGCTAAGGAATATGAGACCATTGCCGGAGGAGTCAGTTAAGCAAAAGGTCAAACAGAAATGTTTTTCTGGTGGAAATAGGTTTGAACTTGCCTCAAATTCCTTATTAACTTGTGCCCCAGTTAAGCAGACAATGGTGCTTAACAGTTTTCGTCTAAACTAAATTTAAGCAGGATACCAGTCACAAACTGTACACAAGACATATTCTTTTGGCTGGTAAGCAAAATTGTTTTGTGCTTAGTACTTGTGCTAAAACAGCTCAATGTATTTGGCTCAGGTAGCAATTTTAGTTGGTCCAAAAAGAGAGGTATTGCTGTGCTTTTCCATTTTCAATGGCGCAGCTGAGTAACCAAAAAGGAAGTAATCAACTGGGCCCACTTTCTTAAAGACACTGGAAACTATTGGGTATTGTCAAAGACCAGTCTTCTCACTTGGTGTATCCCAACATACATGTATGCATAAAATAACAAACCTGTGAAAATTTGAGTTAAATTGGTCGTCGAAGTTGCGAGATAATAAAGAAAGAAAAAAATACCCTTGTCACATGAAGTTGTGTGCTTTTAGATGCTCGATTTCGAGACCTCAAAATCTAATTCTGAGGTCTCGAAATCAAATTTGTGGAAAATTACTTCTTTCTCAAAAAACTACTACTTCAGAGGGAGCCATTTCTCACAATGTTTTATACTATCAACAGCTCCCTATTACTCCTTACCAAGTAAGGTTATCGGTAAATAATTATTTTGAGTAATTACCAATAGTGTCCACTGCCTTTAAAGCTGTTGTTAGCAGAAAATGGTGCTCAGCAAAACATTTGCAGGGAACCAACCACAAGCAATGTACATGACATTATATTGTAGTTGGTTACCTGTTCCTGCTAAGCAAGATTTTTATTTGCTAAGCAATTTTTGTAATGCTTAACTAGCTATGTATATTTGGGTTTAGATCATCTGAGAAGTTGCATGCCCAAATAACCTTGTTCCAATCAGCCCAAACCCACCTCTAGAAAAAAATTGGCAAAGATGTTTTTATTCGGTTTCAATTAATGCAGTTTAAAAGTAACTGTTAAACGCATCTTTTGCTGCAAACTTTATGACTTAGCTGAGTACATATTACAATTTGCAGTGAAAGTAAATTCTTAGCTTGAGTTTTTGTGTAAGTCCTAAGCATATCTTGTAAAACTTTGACAACTTTTGTATTTATTTGTTCATGAAATCCTTCCCGGGTAGTTGTTAATATTTGAATGTAAATGTAATGATTATCAGATGTTTACCGGTGATTATGTTAAAACTGTCGCCAGGACCCAATTTCATATACCAGTTGTATACCAGTTAACATTGTTTGGTTTCTTACTATAGTAGAAAAACATGTGTAAGCAAAAGTGTATTTTATAACTTAAGATTTAGCAGCGTATGTGGTCGCTCACATTGGATTTGCACTATTGCAGCACCAGTCTGCTTACAAAACCAACCCCCCCCCCTGAAATTTAGTGTACACCTTTTGCTTTGCTTGCAGTTGGCAGTGTTTAGGAAATTGAAATTCTGCTTATGGTCGCTCTGTCAGCAGAAATTGTCTGCTTACAGGCTTTATGACATTGGGTCCTTAGGTTTAATATGCTCTCTTGTGTTGTCTAGACTGGATTATTGTAACTCTCTCCTCAATGGTATTAAGCAAGCTGACATTGACCGTCTACAAAGGCTCCAAAACAATGCTGCTCGTATCATTTTCTTGCAACCCAAATACACACACGCATCCACTCTTCTCAAACAATTACACTGGTTACCAGTTAAACAACGCATCACCTTCAAAACATCAGTGAACATGCACAAAGCACTCTCCAACGTACTTCCACAATACCTTACAGAGTCGCTAAATTTCAACAAACCTGGCCGGAGTGGGCTCCGCTCCGGCCAGAATCTTACAATCCCTCGCACACACAAAATGGCAGGGGACCGGTCCTTTTCAGTCGCTGGTCCCCGGTGCTGGAACGCCCTACCAAGTCATATTCGGAACACCAACACACTCCAGACATTCAAGAGTAAATTAAAAACACATCTATTCTCATAATCGTCTTTTCCGTAGCACTCTTCCAGCGCATTGAATTTTGTAAAATGCGCTTTATAAGTCTCGTTTATTATTATTATTATTATTATTATTATTATTATTATTATTATTATTATTATTATTATTATTATTATTATTATTATTATTATTATTATTATTATTATTATTTTTATTATTATTATTATTATTATTATTATTATTATTATTATTATTATTATTATTATTATTATTATTATTATTAATATTGTGCATGGTCTTGGGAGACACTTACACCCAGTTCATACAGGTGCTCCAGAGTCGTGCCAAGCCAAATAGATTAGGAGCAACTCTGGGACGACTCATTTAAATGTTGGTTTCAGACAGGCGAACTTAACATAACGATTACCTTAGGTTCGGCCCATGACAAGTTGGATGTCTGAAACCAAGGCGCTTCACAGTCATTCCGAACGACAGCAACAGTCGATCTTTCGACTTCTAGCGCGTCCAGTCGCTCCTAACTGTTTCAGACGTCAAACTTTTCTTGCGCTTAATTCAATAATTTGGTTCAGTGGGCTAGTGGAACGCCTGTCTGAAATGGGTGTACGTAGGCTAATACATCATTAGCTTATGAGAATATAGAATGAGCTGTTGCAAACTACTTACCAACCAAAGGGACCTATGGTATTAATGTAAACAAATTGTTAAGGAACTGACGTTTCGATCCTAGCAGAGTGTTTTTTCGAAGACTAAAAAAGAGAAAGACTCTTCTAGGGTCGAACCTATTTTTGCGTCATGAATTTAGGAGGAATTAATTAATTCTCATCCTCTAATGTTTAAATAAAAATATCATACTGTGAAAATTTAAAAAAATTGAATTATGATCCCATTTTAGTGAAATTAACAAAAAACATATTATAGATGTAAATTTGCATCGGGGATAAAGAATATTAATTTTTGGTGTATGGGTAAAAACCAAAATTAATAAAAAACACACATTCATGTGTTTATTACACAATAATACCAGGCCTGCAATAACATGGATGCCATGGTCTTTGTTGCCCCTGGTCTTAGCTGCCCTTGATCTTGGCCTTGGTGCCTCTTTCCCACTAGGAGTGTATATTTTTGTAAATGGAATCAAATACCTGTAGTTTTGTAGAATATTTTTGTATGAAATTGTAGATAAAAAAAACAATCTGAATTTAAGTTTACCTTGTGCTAAAAGGGAAAAAAAAAGAAGAAAGAAAATGGATTGGTTTCTAAAATCCAAACAACCTTGTCCATATACCATGTCATTGAAATGTGTAATTTGTAAGTTACAAATCAGCTGAAATATCCTTGTTGCAACCCGCTGATATACCTTTTTCGAATTTGTTGGTTTAAATAGTGCCCTCTGGGACTGTTTATAAAACAGGCCATGCTCATGATGCGACGTCACTCATGAAACAAGGAACAAGCCTATACTGCTGTAGCCTTGTCCCAAGGCTCTTTACACAAGCACCCTGCTTTGAATTTACCATGTAGCATGAATCAAATGTTGGACGACGAACTGCACGGTACTGTATTAAGTACTTGATATACATGTACAGTATACCGTGGGGTCAAAGCACGGTTTCTGTTGTATGAGGTTGAAAAACCATGCTTCGACCCCACAGTATACTGTGTACCGGGTGAGTCATAAAAAATGCAATCATTGGATGGGAGCTATTGTTTTAATACAAGAACAAATCTTGAACAAATAATTCTCGTTTCTAAGTAGGTCATGGATTTACCGTTACAATAATGAAAGAAAGTTCCCAGAGATACATGTATGCTTGTTTCAATCAAATTTAGTTGGACAGAAACAAGCATATATCTGGACCACCTTTATCAATCATCTCCATTCTTTCATTATTGTAAAGGTAAATCAATGACCTATTTAGAAATGGACATTATTTGTTCAAGATTTTTCTTGTTCTTAAAACAATAGCTCCCATCCAATGGTTGCGCTTTTATTTTACGGTATATCATGTGCTGCAGTACCGTGCGAGTATACAATGTAATGCAGTTCGTTGTTCATGCTATATGGTGAATTCAAAGCAGGTGCTTGCTTAAAGAGCCTTTAGACAAGGCTAATACTGCTGTGGTAGCTCCATCTGAAATAGCTACTACAAAAGTTTTACCTAGCCACCGAGTCCAATGCTCTAAATCGCCCGGCTACAACGACCTGCCCCAAAAAAGGGCCCAATTTTATAGAGCTGCTTAAGCACACCAAGTAGCTAAGCATAACAAAATAATGCTTACCAGAAGAAGGTTACCAGCCAAACTACCATGTCATGTGTACAACTTGTGACTGGTGTCCTGCTCATTTCTGCTAAGCTTACAGTAATTAAGCAAAATGTTCTGCTTAAGCAGCTCCATGAAATTAGGCCAAGGTAGCATGGCACATACACTGTACCCTTTGACTTTGTAGATGTAAGACATTGAAATATATTTTTTAAATCGTTTATAATTGTTGAATCTTTAAAAATCATGTTTGGATTTTGCATTACTAATTTATGGTGCTTTATATATGTATATAGTTGATTTAGTTTAAAGACTACCATTGGTAATTGTCAAAGACTAGCCTTCCCAGTTGGTGTATCTCAACATATGCATAAAATAACAAACCTGTGAAAATTTGAGCTCAATCGGCCATCGAACTAGCGAGATAATAATGAAAAAAAAAAACACCCTTGTTACACGAAGTTGTGTGCATTTAGATGGTTGATTTTGAGACCTCAAATTCTAAATCCGAGGTCTTGAAATCAAATTCGTGGAAAATTACTTCTTTCTTGAAAACTACGTCACTTTAGAGGGAGCTGTTTCTCACAATGTTTTATACTATCAGCCTCTCCCCATCACTTGTCACCAAGAAAGGTTTTATGCTAATAATTATTTTGAGTAATTACCAATAGTGTCCACTGCCTTTAAGGTCATATAACAATTATGAAATAATGGGTCTGGGTAGGACTTTATTTAAAATTATTTTTTGTATAGTTATTTCTGGTTTATTACAAATCATGTTAATGCAGCCAGTAGGCTGTATTACAATATAGAGTTAGCAATTACTAAAGATATAAAAATCCTCAAATTTGAAGAGACACATGAACAATGTTGAACAGATTAATTGGTCTGGTACTGTTGCTGGAAGTTTGGGTTGTAAAATCTCTATTTTATGGTTTGCATTGTGGGGGGTAATAATTCAAAACTTGTGTAGAATGCTTGGTAAAGCAATGACTGAAAGGTTCTATATTTTGTATCTTTAGAAGTAACGTAGGCAATAACATTGGATTGTTTCAAGTCAGATATAAAATAAAAGGAGAGTTTAACAATTAATAGGAATGGGCTTTTGTAATTTTTACCATCATTTGTGTCAGTACCTCAACAAGTTTAAAAAATAAATATTGACCGTTTTGAGTGATATGGTTCAAACTTTGACTCTCAAGGTGATCAATCCTCAGCACATTCTATCGGTGGGAGTCATAGTTTTAACCACAGCGTCAGTAAAAGCAGTCAATATCCCCGCTATAGATGTGCCAAGACGTTTAGGTACCAAGAAACTGCTATGGTACACAAGTTGCTATGGGATAGTACATTGGTTGCTATGGGTATAGTACATTGTTTCTTCCCTCGGGTGGATTTCACAAAGTTAGTCCTAACTTAGGACTAGTCCTAGGCAATGCTAAGAGATAGGACCAGTCCTAAGTTAGGATGAGTTACTGGTCCTACATGTAACTTAGGACTGGTCCTATCTCTTAGCATTGCCTAGGACTAGTCCTAAGTTAGGACTACCTTTGTGAAATCCACCCCAGGTCCCGCCTGTTTTTTTCTAACCCGAGTAAAGTGTGTTGGGAACCAGTGACACTATAACGAAATTGCTGAAGGCAATGGAAGTGTTGAATACTGTACTGACGGTTGACTAGCCTTCCAAACGAGTCATTTGTGTCAGTATGTACATTGTTAGTCAGTGGTCACCATGGGTCAACCAAATGTTCGCACTCAAACATGCTCTATTAAAGGCACTGTACACATTTGGTAATTGTCAACAACCAGTGTTCTCACTTGGTGTATCCCATCATAAGCATAAAATAACAAGCCAGTGAAAATTTTGGCTCATTGGTCATCGAAGTGTCGTGAAAATGATGAAAGAAAAAAAAACCTTGTTGGACGAATTTGTGTGCTTTCAGATAGGAATAAAAGACTTCTGGCTAGAAGTCTTTTAATATTTTAGCGAGAAAAAATACGTTACTTCAGAGGGAGTCCTTTCCCACAACGTTTTATACTCAAGCAACAGCTCTCCAATGCTTTTTACCAAGTCAGTTTTTTAGTTAATATTTGTTTTGAGTAATTACCAAACGTGTACCTGCCCTTTAGGCTACAAGGGTTCTGTAAAAGCACTTCTTCCATATTTTACATAAATAAAATAAAATCCCAATTATGGTGATGTTCTAGTTAAATATTGATAGCTCGTTCATGACAATAACAAAATAATCACTTCAAGTGATGATAAAACATTAATTCTCATCATGATAAATGTAAATGTACAAATAAGAAAAGAAGACAAATTTAAAATGAACAGCAGCCATTTTCAGAATATTACAAATTATATATAACATTTGTTTTACTCTTTTTCAAAAAGGTAAAATGCATAGACACACTCAAATTTATTGACAAAATCCCAGCGATCCTGTAGCGATCAAGAGAATTGAAGGTAATCATAACTTGTTAAATTTTACTCAATTGAGTGTAATGTTCCCATGAACATGCCAGAGCACCCAACATTTGCGTCTTTTTGTACAAATTAGAGAGATATTTATATTCACATTCAGCGTAATAGGAGAAAAAATGTCCACAATCAGGGAGATTTTTAAGTTTGTTCATCAGAACATGGAAAGATTGGTTGATTTTCATGGAACTTTCATTGTGAGAAAAGGTTCTCTCTATAAAAGTAACAAAGTTTTTGAGAAAGAGGTAATTCTCACTCAAACATTAAACGACGTCAGGACTGAAATCTTTCATAGAACATCTGAAAGCACACAAGTTTGTGTAACAAGGGTGTTTTTTTTCTTTCATATTCTCTTGCAACTTTGATAACCAAATGAGTCAAACATTTCACAGATTTGTTATTTTATGCACTACATGTTGGGATACACCTAGACTTGATGACAAGTCATTAGGCGGTACCTATTTGTCTGCCGTTCATGCAACAGTCACAGTGCGATATTATACACATACAGTCAGTGACAGCTCTATATGCGACTGACTCAACCACACATACTGGGATCGAGGATGAGTGTATCGTCCCCGTAGCTACACCGCGCTGTAACTGCACCGTGCTTATTACAATTACCGTCTTGACTTCAAGACTAGGATACACCAAGTGATAATACTGGTCTTTGACCAGGTGTCCAATGCAATGAATCAGTCTTATCCTACACTAGCCTGGACATTTTTTGCAGATGAAACCAGATACTTAGAACGATCCATGAAGTTGTCTTGTGAATTCCACTTAACCATCTGTGCATGAAGATGTGTCATCTAATGCCATCAGCTTGGCTAACACCTAAAAACAGCAAAAACAAAAACAAGCGATGACATTCTACGTGACATTTCTTTAATAAAATGTTCTCCAATAATCTGATTAAAACTTGAAAACTCAAATAACTAACCAGTTACAAACGTTAAATACAAGTTGCATAAAACGAATAAGCTTCACTATATGTCAGCAAAACAATCAGGTCAGTTTGAAAACCTCATGTGTTATAACAAAATGAAAGAAAAATACCAGCAACAAAAATGTTTGTTATTGTTTGTTTACAAAGAAATTGTTAATGGTCTAACATGTAGCCTTGCTCAAGGCAGTCGAATTATTCACTCCGAAAAAAGACCGCCGCTGTATAAAAACCCAGCCGTATTCACTGTGCGTAAAACCCACCCGTATTCACTGTGCGTAACATCGCACGACACGATGCCCCCGTACACTATCCGCATGCGGAGGCCGTCAGGCCGACAGCCTTGTAGGATCTGTGTTGAAGCCACTGACCTCATTACTATAATAAGCGAAGAGTTCCCACGGTCAGCTCATTACCATAATGCCCGCGAAAGATGAGACATGTTTACCTCACACACCACCACCACGGACGCATGATAGGGTCCAAAGGTCGTGATAAGGGAAGTGCGTGATTGGACGTCAAAATGAATAATTCATTTGCCTCACATCCTGTGTTGTCTGATAGGTCTGACGAACGATATACATATTCATGAGCTGCATACAAGCATATCCTAGAGCCCCCCCAATTTCGTCCACTATTGGAATTTATTCAATACAACACATTAAAACGGGAAGATACAGACCCGACAAGGCTGTCGGCCTGACGGCCTCCGCATGCGGTTAGTGGTGTACGAGTGCGATGACTTGTGTGAACAGTATTCGTGCGATGTGACAGTGTGTATACGGGTGGGTCATTCGGTGTGATCGCACACACCATGCACAGGGTATATGGCGGGTGGGTTTACAGCTGCGTCTTTTCGGAGCGAATAATGCGACTGCCTTGAGCAAGGCTATCTAACATGTGGAGCCTAGCAGAGTCTTTCTCAAAAGCTAAATACTAGTGGCCCAGAAGCAGTCAAGGGGACAGAAATGAGAAATTGTGTCTTCTTATATAGCCACACATCCATCACGCAGTGATGCTTAAGGTGCTTCAACATTCAGTATTTCCAGTTTGGATTTGAGGCATTGCATGGTGAGGTATCACTAAATATATTTGGTTTGTGGTAATACTATGTGTGTATCTACTTGTGAGGGTAGTGTATGTTCTTATTGTAGATATTCGCAGCTCGCGAATTCCGTCTAAAGGCAGTGGACACTATTGGTAATTACTCAAAATAATTATTAGCATAAAACCTTTCTTAGTGACGCGTAATGGGGAGAGGTTGATGGTATAAAACATTGTGAGAAACGGCTCCCTCTGAAGTGCCATAGTTTTCGAGAAAGAAGTAATTTTCCACAAATTTGATTTCGAGACCTCAGATTTAGAACTTGAGGTCTCGAAATCAAGCATCTGAAAGCACACAACTTTGTATGACAAGGGTGTTTTTCTTTCATTGTTATCTCGCAACTTCGATGACCGATTGTGCTCAAATTTTCACAGGTTTGTTATTTTATACATATGTTGACACCAACTGTGAAGGCTAGTCCTTGACAATTACCAATAGTGCCCACTTCCTTTAGAACACTCATTATTTATACATACATCTTTTAGAAAGGGCCTCTTTAGTTTCCTTGTGATCAGGCAGTCATTGGCAACAGCATACATTTGCAGAACGCTTCCCTCTGTAAAAGATGAGCCTAGCCTTGGGTCAACCAACTTCAGTATTCTGTCAGGTTGACCGTCGACGTAGTCTTCTACATGGTTGATAATGTCAACGTACTCCCGCGTCTTGTCCAGTGGTTCTAGTCCTGTTATTATCTCCAACAGGACCTGGTTAAATAAGAGGGAACATTAATGAATACACCATACTGCTACCGAACAAACAAGCCTTGTTAATAATCAGTTTTTATATCGCGCTTTATCACAACCGAAGGGTGTCACAAAGCACTTCTAACATCATTACCGCTGGTCACTGGGCCATTTAATTCATTCCTTAAACCATCTCAGCTCCCTGGGGAGTATACAGCCTGTGCAACAAATATGTGCTACTAAGCTAAATCAATCACAAGAACCATCTCTGCCCACACAGGTACCCATTTACCCCTGGGTGGAGAGAAGCAATTATAGTCAAATGTCCTGCTCAGGGACACGATCGGTACTCGAACCCTCACTCTACTGAACTGAAACACCAGAGCTTGAGTTTGGTGCTCTTATCCACTCGGCCGGGTTGGTGGCTGGCCGCTGTTATTGGACCGGGTCGAAAGAGCACTGGCACTATGAAATTTCACATCAATGTAAAAAGAAAATAGCAATATCTTACCACACCGTAGCTGAAGCTGTCACCCTTCGATGAGACAGCTCCAAAGTGTGCCTCTGGTGGCATGTATGCCGACGTGCCGATAACTGTTGAAGTCCTGTGTGTGTTGTCGACCCCTAAGGGGAGAGCACGCACCAGACCAAAGTCAGCCAGTTTAGCCGTGAAATGGTCATCAAGAAGAACATTTGCACTAATGCAGGGAAAGACAACAATTTTTGCTTTTAAAAAAGAAAAACATGTGGGATAATTTACTGGTTGCATAAATAATTATTAACCATCCTACAATGTATTGCTGCTCCTTAAACAAATATATATTTCTTTTTTTTACAGGCACAATCAATATTTTAAAGATAATAATATAGTAATTTTTCTCACTCGAATAATACAAGACTTTTAGTAAGCATCTGAAAGCACACAACTTTGTGCGACAAGGCTGTTTTTTTCTTTCATTATTCTCTTGCAACTTCAATGACCAATGGAGTCCAAATTTTCACAGGTTTGTTATTTTATGTATATGTTGAGATACACCAAGTTAGAATATTGGTCTTTGTCAATTACCAATAGTGTCCAGTGTCTTTTAAAGGAACATTACAGAATTGGTTTTTGCTAACAAAACAGTTGCTGGCATTGTAGCACTTTATGTAATCTACATGTACCCTAAACATAAACTGACCAACCTGTCAAAGTTTGAGATCGATCGGCCATCTGGGTCACAAGAGACTAGTGAAAAACCGATTACAAATTTTGAATTGCATCGATGCCAAAACAAAAATGAATAAAACGCTCACTGAGCGATAAACTCCAAACGCGAAATTAGATTATTTATTTCTCATTAAATATGACATTTCAGACAGAAATATTTCAAGGGGCGTTTTCTACTATCATCATCATTAGACTGTGTAAGTTTTATATTCGTTTCTTACCAATTCTGTAACCTTCCTTTAACTAAACTAAACCACTTTAGGAGGGTGCAGAGAAGCTTGGGATACACACAGTGAGAATACTGGTCTATGATAATAATCAAACGTGTCCAAGGGTGGATTTCGCTAAGAGTTAGGACTAGTCTTATCTCGAGTTAGGACCAGTTACTTGTCATAACCTAGGACTATCCATGCAATTTGTATATCTCCTAGGACTAGTCCTAAGTTAGGACTAGTCCTAACTCTTCGTGAAATCGACCCCTGTACTTTTAAAATTGCGCCACCTTCCAATAACTTCCAGAGTAGGTTGGTTAATTTTACAGATTGTTCAATAGAATCGCCCACTTAAATGGTCTATGTACTTTTTTTCTAACACAAAACACAATGTCCACAGATTTACATTAAACTTACACAGTTTAAAGGTAATCATAGTGGAAAGCTTCCCTCTGAGGTGCTGTAGTTTTTGAGAAATGAGTAAAGCAATGTCACAGAAATATTTGTTTCCACAGTTTTAACATGTAAAAACTTTTTTTACCAGTTATGGTATGTTTTGGTATAATATCATAACTGGTTCATGGGTTTTAACATGCTAAAGTAATTTGCGTCTCACTAAGACGAAAATTATTTTGTGACTTGTTTTACTCATTTTTTCAAAAACTACAAAACCTCAGTTAGTAATATTTAAAGGGAAGATTTCCCCTAACATTATCTTCAAACCCTGAATGTAAATCTGTGGACATTTTGAAAAAGTACCGGTACCCAAGTCCTTTAAAGGGAAGGTACACGTTTGGTAATTACTCAAAATAAATATTAACTTAAAAACTGACTTGGTAACTAGCATTGGAGAGCTGACGATAGTATAAAACATTGTGGGAAACGACTCCCTCTGAAGTAACGTAGTTTTTGAGAAAGACGTGATTTCTCACGGAAATAATAAAAGACTTCTGGCTAGAAGTCTATTATTCGTATCTGAAAGCACACTAATTAGTCCAACAAGGGTGATTTTCTTTCATCATTTTCTCCCAACTCCGATGACCAATTGAGTTCAAATTTTCACATGTTTGTTATTTTATGCATATGTTGAGATACATTAAAGGAGAACACTGGTCTTTGACAATTACTAACAGTGTACCTTCCCTTTAAAGCCCCCTTTTACCTTTTAACATCTCTGTGGACTGTTCCTTGCTGGTGTAAGTAACAAAGACCTTGAGCCGTTCCCTGCGCTATACGGACTCGAACCTCCCAAGACAGGAGAAGGCAGCTGTCTTTATTGAGCGCCGACTGCAAAGAGCCGTTCTTAAGATAATTAAAGACAAGACACGGTGTGTCTCCGTCGAAACTGTAGCCATATAACTCAACCAGATTCTTGTGATGCAAGCTAGGGATGAATACGGAAACATTCAGATATTACATTAAAAGGTATAAGGTCAAAGATTAGTACTCAAAAATTTAATGACAATAAGAAATTTACTTGGTGTGCTTCCTTGTGTGGACCCAGCGGTGCTCATTCGGAAGAGCCCCTGACAAGAGCTATTTGAACGATCATTCACCTTCTCGTGGTGACGTCATGCACCTCGGGCCAGTTACAAGTGACCCGTTCCATAAGCAGGGCACTTGGGGCTGACCCGGGTGAGCCCCTGGAATGACGTTAAAGCTGTTTGAATGTACCGGGGGCAGATCGGGGGTCGACCCTGGAAAGCTAATCGAACACACCCACTGTAGGATGTACTACAGCTGTAGGTAGAATAAAATATGTTGAGACAGGCTTCCCTTTAATTACTTGTCAATGGAATCATATGCATGAATCGTTTCTCAGATTCCTGAGGGTTGGTGTGGCATCTGCTCATGATTGCTCGGCCAGCCGGCCGGCCAGAGATGTGGTTGCTAGGTAGGTTTTGAAACTTTGCATGGTGGAAATACAATATGGAAAGGTTTGCAGTAACACCATGTACACTAATGACTGTCTCTAAATGAGTTGGGGGTGGTTCTGAAAGAAAACGTTGGTTTCAAGAACCGTTGGTTTCGATCAGTATGCTCTGATCGTCTTCTGGAGAAAGCCACCTCGCTTGATTAATTTTACATTCTTGTAAAAAAAAAAAGGGCGGTTTTTCGTTGTTTTTCATGAAAGCTAGCAGACTCTGTATTCAGCTGAAGCTTAAGGTGTAATTGCTTCACCATTGTGTACCCAGCACATAGGAGATTTTGAAACATCTTGCGGTAAGCATTTACATATCATAGTTTCATCACTGCAAAAACCGTTTGTCTCCTAAAATAGCCCTCCACGTTAATCCGGCCTCAGGTCGACCTAAGATTTTCTTGTCACTAACCTTTGCAGCATATTAAGTTCATTCTGATATTGCTTGACGACGTCCATGTCTGAACATGGGAACACATCCTAAAACAGAAACCAGTGGTATATATTTTTAGTAATTGGCCCATTTATTTTACGTACAGGTTGTGTAACTGCTTATCAGTTTGTAACTGCTGAGGTTGTAACTAGTTTAGTCAGGTCGGTAATTGTTGGCGCGGTGTAGGGGTATGGTACACACATCCTCGATCCCAGTATGTGTGTGAGTTAGCTGCCATGTGCTACCTACGACCGTTGTATAAATGTATAATCGCACTGTGACTTTTGCATGAGCAGCAGTATGTGTGTTTGTAACAGCTAGGCAGCAAGTAACGACTTGTCATCAAGTCTAGTAAATAGTTTAAGGCCTACCATCAATGACTTGTTATTTCTTCCGTGCCTCAGCGCCTTTGAGCAAACTTTTGATTTAGGCGCTATACAAATTACGTTTGATTGATTGATTGATTGATAATAGTTTATAACTGGTCAGCATTTGGTGAGCAGTTTGTAACTGGTTAGCAGCTTAACTAGTATCAGTTTTCAACTGGTAAGCAGTTTGTAACTGATGAGCAGTTTGTAACTGGTTGGCAGTTTGTCAGTTTCTTATAGGCCTACCTGATAAGCAGCTTTAACTGGCTATCAGTTTTCAACAAGCAGTTTGTAACTGGCATTCTTGGACTAAATGGTGCGCCGAGATTGTTTACTGTTTTGAACGAGGTTGGAGGAGCTCCGATTCATAAATCCATCAAACACTGATTTAATAAACAAACAAATAGACGACAAACAAATCAATCCAACAACAGATTGTTGACTAACCTGTTTGAGTTTTTTCACAGCGCATTCGTGTCCGTCGTTAAACTTGCCGTAGTACACTGTTCCAAAGCCACCTTCACCCACCATGTTACCACCTTCACTGAATGGACGGTCGTCAAATCCACTTGTCATGTTACTCAGGGATATATAGCTGAATTCTTGAACTAGAAATTCACAATAAAATAAGATCAAAACCATTAAAGGCAGTGGACACTATTGGTAATTACTCAAAATAATTATTAGCATAAAACCTTTCTTTGTGACGAGTAATGGGGAGGGGTTGATGGTATAAAACATTGCGAGAAATGGCTCCCTCTGAAGTGCCATAGTTTTCGAGAAAGAAGTAATTTTCCACGAATTTGATTTCGAGACCTCAAGTTTAGAACTTGAGGTCTCGAAATCAACTATCTAAACGCACACAACTTTGTGTGACAAGGGTATTTTTTCTTTCGTTATTATCTCGCAAGTTCAATGACATATTGAGCTCAAATTTTCACAGGTTTGTTATTTTATGCATATGTTGAGATACACCAACTGTGAATACTAGTCTTTGACAATTACCAATAGTATCCACTGCCTTTAAGAGGGCAGGCATGTACTTCACGGAGGCAATGAAGGCGATTGCCTCCATGCCCCCCGGTCATTGCCTTGATGCCAGTGAAATGCTCCAGTAGAAATTTACAATTTTCTCATAGGGTGCCCTTTACCAAGAAGAAAATGCCTTGGTGCCCTTGCTCTTTCAAAATAGAAGCAAACAGGCCTGAGAGGGTGCACTGCAACATCAGAAAGGTTGATAATAATGCTTCCAGATTTGCATATGGTATAGAGATGGTCATGATGGCGGTCAAATTGACGCATGCGCCTGGAAGGCGTGTGTTATTTTGTTCGCAGAGTTGCAGACGACAACGCCTGGTCAAAATAAACAAATCTGCCAGGAGAACAAGATGGCGCATATTACCGTGAACATGATTTAGTTAATGACTACAATTCTACAACCAGTAGATGTCACATAGAGTACCTTTATTGGGTTCAGGTAAACAGCTCTTGACTAAAGGAAGAGCACCTTTACTTGGTTAAAAGTTGGGTAAACAGCTTGTGACTAAAGATAGAATACCTTTATTTGGTTAAAAGTTGGGTAAACAGCTTGTGACTAAAGGTAGAATACCTTTATTTGGTTCAAAGTTGGGTAAACAGCTCTTGACTAAAGATAGAATACCTTTATTTGGTTAAAAGTTGTGTAAACAGCTCTTGACTAAAGATAGAATACCTTTATTTGGTTCAAAGTTGGGTAAACAGCTCGTAACTAAAGATTCGTCATCCTCCTGGCCAAGTCGACTGGAGGCTCCCACTGGAAAGACGCTACTTCTGTCCAGAAACAAAGACAGAAAGCACACAATTTAGAAGCGATTTCTTTTGTTTTTATTTGAAAAGTTCTCTGCAATGATTATGAAATATAGCATTCGAACTGCCTTTGCTACCGGGCAGTTTTGGTGGTCTCACTGGTAAGACACTGCTCTAGAATTTCAAAGTGGTGCAATTGAATCCCAACCCGATTATAATGGCTCTGATTTTTTGCACAGAGCTAAGGAATATACAGAGCTCCGAGTATACAGTGCTAACATCGGTGTATGGGTAAAATCAAAATTAATAGTGACAATGTTCATTCCTAAGCCTAATTTCATAATTCTGCTTTATATCAGTGAGAACATTTGTGCGATTACTAAAGAAAAAAAATAATTCAATGCACAAATATGATAACTAATTCAAACTGGTATTTTTATGCAGTGCACTTAAGTGTTCTTTCTATTTTTAATTACAATAGTTTTGCATTGCAACTTTTGCGCAACAGTGAAGGTTATTTTCGAGAACTGACACACAGGCTCCATTTACCATTGTGGGCATGGTGCGCACCAAGCTCAATTTGAAAAAATAAAGGTTTTCACAAACTGACAAAAGCCACGCTTTGACGAAGCCACGCACACAGAGTATGTGTTGGAATGTGTCACTTCATGAATACAAAAGATTTTCTATTTTTCCCTTCACGAACTAACAAGAACCTTTCTTACTTTAGGATGTAAAACATTTTTTTTTAAACAGTATTTTTATCGAGTTCAAGACATCAAGTGTCCATCATAAGAAAACTAGTTGAAAACACTCTAAAATTTTACCGAATAAAGGTGTTTTAAAAAGCGTTCAAATTGAGCTGTCATTTTCTTTGACTGCAGATATGCTTGGTGTGTTTCAGTTCGTGGCGTCATTTGCATTTATTACAACTAAAAATCATTAGCAAAATTTAAGCCTAAGAGACCTTCCAGTTGAAGAAGACACCTCGTTGCAGTCATTTGTTTCTGACGGTGTTTTGGGATTTTCTTGTGTGTCCCCATTTTCCCTGGAACTACAGTCGCTAAGGAGCCGATGTGGTGGGCTGGCAAAGTTAGCCCCTTCTGCCAAGCTCTCGTACTGGTCTCGGCTCATTGTGGAAGAAGAAACTTGACCTTGTGCATTCAGATTAAGATCTGTTGTAACACCTGTTGTAGAATAGAATAAAATAGAAAGATAATTACACAAAAATCTATGGCAAGGTAAAAAAGACAGTAGCAAGTTGATTACAAGAAAAGTCAATACAATGCTTTGGCAACAGAAAAATTGTGTACAAATTCAAAAGGACAACGGACAATTGCAAATCATTTTTTTCTGCTAAAGATATGAAACCGTAAAGGAAATTCAATTGAAAAATACAAGATTGTTCGACTTGTCAGGTCATGAGTTTACTGGCCCAGGGCTCGATTTCACAGAGCAATTAAATTCATCGCTAGACAAATTATCAGTATTCCCATTGTGATTTGTATTGTGACATTACACTTTGCTGCTAATAAAACAACTACAATTGATTTGCAGTTGAGATCGTTCTTAGCTCTTTGTAAAATTGGGCCCTGGGTGTAAACCACAGGCCTCGAGCCTACAGTCTCTTGTGTCAAATATGGGCCCTGATAATTATTCTACACTCGGGTCGCGCCGAACCAAATAGATTAGGAGCGACTCTGGGACGACCCAATTAAAATTTGGTTTCATACAGGCGAACTTTACATAGCATTCACATTAGGTTAGGCTCATGACAAGATCGACGTCTGAAACCAATGCGCTCCAGAGTCGTTCCGACCGACTGCAACAGGTGATCTTTCGACTTCCAGCGCATCCAGTCGCTCCTAACTGTTTCAGACGTCCAACTTTTCATGTACTTAATTCAGAATTTGGTTCGGCGCGACTCTGGAGCGCCTGTCTGAAACGGTGTTGTTATATTACCAGGTAGAAGGCTCTCCGCAGCAGCATAATGTCCCATATCAATCAGGTATCCTACTAGATCCTGTACAGTTGCATTAGATGTACCCCAGTCTCTGATCAGCTCCATAGTCGGACTTCCCCCACGGTGTCTGTGTGCCAAATCAAAATTCCTGTAAAAAACAACCAGAGTCAAAACCAGAGATGAGAATCAGCACTGACAAAAAAAGTCTGAAACTGATCATTGTGCATATTACATTGTTAACATTATTACCCCTGGGTCATATATTTTCATTCCTTAAACCATCTTAGCACCCTGGGGAGTATACAGCCAATGCTGCCAAGTATAGACCATGTGAACTTTCTTTACAAAAAGTGTGACCTTGTACATTTTTGGGGTATTCTGGCAAGCAAGATACTGCACTGACCATAATGGGAAAGTTGATGTTTTGTGTCATAACTTCCACATAAATCCAAGGGTTATGAAAGTAAAAGCTTGACAAGTTTTGAGGTGTGCCCCTTTCATCATATCAAAAGTCGATAAGAATTAGACAGTGCAATCTCCATAAAATGTAAGATTTTATGTTTTCTTCCATTAGGCTGTGTACAAATCTTGCCTGCAGGAAGTCCAGGCTCTGTGGCTCTCTTGTTAAAATGTGATGTCGCAGGTCACATCGTCTATAGCGCACTAAGCTAATTCATTCACAAGAACCATCTCTGTCCTCACAGGTTCCCATTTACCCCTAGTGATGGGAAGCAATAACAATCAGAGGTCTTTTTCCCAAGGACACAAAATTGTGTGTCATGACTGGGATTGACACTAACACCCTGATTGACTTAAAGCCATCAGAACTTGAGTTTGATGCACTAAACGGCTCAGACACGACACGCAACAAAAAAATGGTTTTTGTTCAATGTTTTTATGTGTTCATTATTCTTATTTTGGGCATTTTACAGTTTTATTTTGATTCTTTTTTCCTTGTGGGGTATGGGGGGGGGGGCATTTTGACAATTTTTCACAATTCTTGATTCCTATTTCCCGGTAGGTAATAAATCTTACGAGTAGGTAATAAATCTTACGCTATGGCAAGCGCATCGTATCTCGGTGCACCGTCTGAGTTTCGAAGAATCCGACCGGCTAGGCCTCTCCAGTCTAGAAATGTTGGAGTTGGCGGATCAAGAAACTGCGACAATCTCATCATATTAGGATAGGGCAGAGATCTCAGCAGGGTGGTGCCCTGTACATTGGTGAGACGTGGCATGGTTGGTCACTGATGGAGTGCAGAACCCTCACAGGTCACAGTGGGTGGAAATCAATTTCTCTCCTACACAAATAGTAACTTGGTGAATATGGGTGAAACCTTGTAAAAGAAGAATAAATGAAAAGTAAGATTTGAAACTTTGCATAATGGAAATACAAAAGGTTTGCGGTGACAGTATGTAATATAATAATCTCTAATTGAGTTGGGGTGAAAAAAAATGTAGGTTTCAACTCGACTTTTTAATCAGCTGATTGTCTTCTTGAGAATTAGATATTATCTTTAATGGAACACGCCTTGGATCGTTCGAGTTGGTCTTTGAAAAGCGTTTGTAACCGTTTGTTATAAAATGCATGTTAGAAAGATGTTTTAAAAGTAGAATATAATGATCCACACAAATATGCCTCGAAATTGCGTGGTTTTTCCTTTTACCTCGTCGACTATACACAGTGGGCAATTAATAGGAGTCAAATTTGTGACTAAATAAATGGCCGACCGTATTAGTTCGCAAAGCAAAAGGAAAACCGTGCAATTTGGAGGCAAATTTGTGTGGATCATTGTATTCTACTTCAAAACATCTTTCTACCCATATGCATTTTATAACAAACGGTTACAGATGCTTTTTATAGACCAACTCGTCCGATCGCAGGCAACATGTTCCTTTAATGGTGTTACCGCAAACCTTACTATAGAATAATACATATCATTACTGAAAAAGCTATCAGACACTTGTTTGAGAATTGTCAAAGTGTGCCATGGATTTTCTCTACTAATCTTACCACTACAAAAATCTGACACGTTTTATCAATTACTTAAAGGCAGTGGACAATATTGGATACTTATTAGCATAAACCTTACATGGTAACGAGTAATGGGGAGAGGTTGATAGTATAAAACATTGGAAAAGTTTCCGTATGGCGCCACCACTTTTTTATTCGATATGAAATAATAAAGTATCTATTTTACCTCAATGAGATATCCCCTTTTGTAAAAAGGAGTGAAAAAGTGGTGGCGCCACACAGAAAGTTATCCTAAAACATTGTGAGAAACGGCTCCCTCTGAAGTGACTTAGTTTTCGAGAAAGAAGTAATTTTCCATGAATTTGATTTTGAGACCTCAGATTTAGAATTTGAGGTCCCTAAATCCGAAATCAAGCATCTGGAGCTGAAAGCACACAACTTCGTGTGACAAGGGTGTTTTTTCTTTCATAGTTATCTCGCAACTTCGACGACCAATTGAGCTCAAATTTTCACAGGTTTGTTATTTAATGAATACGTTGAGATACTTTGACAATTACCAATAGTGTTCAGAGTCTGAATGAAAATAATGGTGGAAACAACGCAAACCAAGGTGAATACATAACATAAGCTGGGTGCCTATAATGTCCTTGCTAACCTGAGAAATATGATTACGCTTTAAAAAAAAAAAAAGCGATTTTGTTTGCCTTAAAGCCATTGGACCCTTTCGGTTCAGAAAACAAAAAAAAAGTTCACAGATTTACAAATAACTCACAGGGTTTACAGAGGGCAATGGTGAAAGACTTCTCTTGAAATATTAGTCCATGAAATGCTTTACTTTTTGAGAAAACAGCAAAACAGTATAAATTCTCGTTGACGAGAATTACGGATTTATTTTAAACACATGTCACGACACGGCGAAACGCGCGGAAACAAGGGTGGGGTTTTCCGTTGTTTTCTCCCGACTCCGAAGACCGATTGAGCCTGAATTTTCACAGGTTTGTTATTTGATATAGAAGTTGTGGTACACAAAGTGTGGGCCTTGGACAACACTGTTTACCGAAAGGGTCCAATGGCTTTAAAATAATTAATAGTATTAGTTAGGCACACAAACTTGCTTACTATCCAAGCAGCGCTTTGAAATTGAGCCCAGTTTAGACTATGTTTAGTCACTCACACCCACAGTTTACAAACGAAGTACTGAGACTAACTAACGACTATCAATTTAAGTATCATGGTGTCATGTGTTTTCAGTAGGATAACAGGAAAACTGTTCACAATCAAAAACTAACTTTTTTTTTTTTCAAATCATCTATCCAATTTTTTAACAATAACACTTACACTTCATGGTGTGTTGAAATTTTTAAAGTTTTGGTTTTACGTTGCGAGAGACAGTCCGCCATTAACAGTGCTTTATGCATGCACAACATTGGAGCAATGTCATATGTTTTCACACCTTTCATTGGTTGGTATTTTATTGAATATTCAGAAGCTAGTATGACGTGCAAAATAAATCAAAATAATATTCAATTACTACTTAACAAATTTAATTACATTTTTGTCCCAAGGCATTATGGCTACTTTATTAGAATCCAGAGATATCATAAGGCATGAAAGTAAAACACCCCCCCCCCCTTGATGCACTCACACTTCATAACAATCCGTTTTCCCCCATTTCAGACCAGTAATGTTTGGTTTCAGGAGATGAGAAACCAATCTATGATATTTTCTCTTTAATGTAGACTTAATATTTATTATGCTTATCGGAATTTATTACAGTATGCAGTAAATCAAAAAAAATTGTTGTTGTCATTTTCACTTCAAATATTTTAATTTTTTCCCCATATTGGCACACCATAGAATCCCAAATAGTAACCACCTCACGTGATCCATTTAGTGACTAAAGCAGAATGAAACTCAATCTAGCAGATAGTAATCTTGTTTTGAACTTTCGAGGTTGGATTATGTTTCTTTGACCCATTTTGAATGTTGGCATAATAATGCACTTAGTGATTAGTACCAAAAATCAATCATTTTATAAATGTTTGAGCATAACCAACGACAGGAAACTTTATTCTCAGCATGATTAAGCCTGATGAAAATACAGACCGTGAGTAAACTGCATAGCTTCTTTCACCGGTGCAGCTTGGACAATCTCGTGGTAAACGGGAATCAAAGTTGGGGACCGAAAACATATGAGGGTCGATAACGTATGACGCTACGATATATCATAAAATAGGCCTATATGTCCTCCTGGAGAAAGAGTTATATTATCTGGGTTTTACTTCTCTTAACTTACAGTTGTTTCCACACAAGTGGTGTTCATAACAAGTCAGGTCAGAATCAGATGCATGTGCTCAGGCAACATGGGCAATGGAGGAACTCACCCCTCAGATTAGAGCTAGGTGTGCTGAGCGTATGAACGATCTCAGCCAGTCAAAAACTCATGCAGTCACTCAACAAGTCAAGTCAAAACATGATGATGATGGTATCGGAGAATCAGCAGTTCTGAGTTTGTGAGTTTCGTCATCCACGTCCACCAGATTATATTAGGGATTAGTCCACATTAGATTGCGACATACTTTTTAGCCTACCTTGTTTGACATGTTTCACACACATGTAGTATAGTACACGACCCCGCAGTAGCACCAGACAGTGTAATATAGTACTAAACTCTAATATTGGCCCAATGTTTTTATAGGCGACGCCAGCGATTTTAGGGGAAGTCCCAAAATTACTTCCTGTTTTCCTCTTTCTGTGAAGTTGCTCAATAAATGACGTCACCGCAAGGCGGATTCACCATCATCTTGCTAGTCTTAAAATCACAGCGTTGAATTTTAGCAACAACAGCGCCCGCTAGTGTTGTTCAATGGTTTGCATATTATGGTGTAGCGGGAATCGCGATAGTCAAGTGATAAGGACCAACAAACGTCTTGCGTCAAGACTACACCGTCGTACGTGCGCTTCCTTGCTTTAATTTTGCCATTCTTTATCATGTAGGCCCTTGACCCTCCGTACTTGACCATGAATCGTGGTGTAAAGATGATTTTGTATATGTTAAGATGATTTTGTGTTATGTGTGTATTTATTTATGTACCAAGAGCACCCATGGAATTGGAAACGGATAGGCGAAATACATAATAATTATGCCTATAAAATCCACATTCTCGACTGCATGACTTGTAATCACAAGGTTGTGGGTTCGAATTCCTACCTACCTAGCATAGCCTGTCTCTCCGGCTAAACAACTGTTTCAAGTATTGGTTTGTTTGTTAAATTTATGTGTGTAAAAATGTATATAATTTTATTGTGAATAATATAGAGAAATGGTGTACTGCAGGGGACACCGTAGGTACAATGTACTTGCGTGACGTATGTTTTGCTCGAACCCACTGGTGGATCCCAAACGTTTGGCTAAGAAGCTGGGGACGAGCGAAGATGCGTGTGGGTCAGAACAGGTCTGGTAACCAGTTTATGGATCACAAATAATGATGTATTTCATCTCAGGGTTGCCACACTATTCATAAACAAATTCAGATCAGAGAAAGCTAGCAATGAACACAACGCAGAAAATAATTTCAGGGCTTATTTTTTCCCCAGTTCCCCTTTGATAATTATATTTGTAGAGCTTTCTGTGGCCAGTGATCTAGTCTTTAGACGCTGCAGTTACTTTGCAAAGTATGGTGAGTATATTATGTGCATTGTAGTTTTGTGTAGGACGTGGTTTGTACTTGTTTATATTCTGTCTTTTTCGGCGTATGTTGTCGGTTTGTTTATTTCTCATATCACGTGTCGGATGAGTGTATGTTGTGTGTAATGGATGGGCGGGGTTTACCAAGGTAGGAGGGTTCTGTAACAATTTCTTCTGTTCATCTGAAAACTGAGCTATGACCAATAGTATATTAATATTAACAACTTTCTATTCTTTTTAGAATGGTACATGATATATATAGTATACTATCTTACCACAGTTTAAAAAAAAAGGAAAAAAAGAAAGAAATGCAGTAAATACATGAAAACACAGTGCACACTGCCCGGAACGGGTCAACTCGTACCCAAGTCAACTCGTACCCAAGGCCAAGTCAACTTGTACACAAAATTTTGTACCCAAGTCAACTCGTACCCAAGTCAACTCGTACCCAGGTCAACTCGTACCCAGGACAACTCGTACCCAACCCAAGTCAACTCGTACCGTATTATAACACACATTGTATGCCGAATCTGAGAATTCCGTGGGGCATGATGAAGTTATGCAATGGGATGCGATGAAATAAAAATGATGTTCTACTCACTTTTATTACTATTTATACCTTCTCACGGATTTCGTTTTTAATAAGGTTCGATGTTCATCCCGTTTTGGGTTTTTTTTTCGCGAGGATATTCATTCAGATCCAATTAGCAATGAAATGGTTGGTGTTAAAAACAGACTGGATTAAAGACACTACTAGGCATGGGGCTAAAAATGTGGTTTCTTTTAAATGTTTAGCATCGTAATATTCTTCCAACGTTTAAAACAGTCAGTCTGTTATTTCTGTTTTGATTCCTCTCTTTTCTGCATAATTTTTTTTCTTTTTTTCAATACAACAAAACATACAATGTATATAACACAAACGTTCATGTTTCACTGGGTGTATTTCTTGCTATTAAAGGGTTTCCAAAAGAAAAATTGTAAATATTTATTAAATTCATTCATTTTTATATGTTCTGATTATCGTTTTTCTATTCAAACAAGTCAATTAAATAATATATTGCTGCCTAACCCAATACAAATTTTCGTAAGATCTGATTATCTTTTTCGGAAAGATCATTAAAAAAAATTCTTTAAGTTCTGATTAAGTAAAAAAAATATATTGTGTTATTTGCTTATTCTGTATGTTACCTGCAACATGAAAAAGAAACAAGAAAAGGAAAATAATTGCAACAATAAATAGATTAAATGTATGACTTACAATATGAATAAATAAATTAAACTACAGTATTTATCAGTACTAGGAAACCCCCAAAATTGGGTAAAAATTTATTTGGGTACGAGTTGACTTGGGTACGATTTGACTTGGGTACTAGTTGTCTCGGGTACGAGTTGACTTGGGTACGAGTTGACTTAGGTACGAGTTGACTTGGGTACGAGATGACTTGGGTACGAAATGACCCGAATTCCTAGCCGCCAACAGTCCACACAGGAATCCCCAAACATTACAAAATAAACAAAGCATTTTATTTTTTTATTTAGCCATCTGATCATGTTTTATCTGTCCACTGAGTGCAGTGGTGCATTGTAGAACTACGATCTCTGCATCTTGATAAATTTAAATGCACTTGATCTGACACACAGCATGAGGATGAATAATCGGTGTGAAGTTATGAATCATGTAAGTTGTCTGTTCGATAAACAACACACAGGTCCACCACAGGCCGGGGCAAATTCCACATAGCCAATGTATCTCTGTGAAAGCGTTGGTCTGATTTGTGTGAAATAGATTCGTCCGTTTGCTCTATGCCCCTATTTTAATGCATCAACCAATCAAAACTGCGAAAAAGTCCAAGAAAAACCTGACAAAATATAATCACAAGTTATAAAATTTATCACCAATGCTTGCCAAGTATTGAATAGACCGTATTGAATATGACGTTATCATTCAAATACGTGCCCACAACATTGCGTCTGTGACTGAGCGTGTGCCATAGAAATCAAAATTAGCAATTTATGTTTTTTTTTTATAGATTGCTTGGAATGAATTTACTTTAATAATGCTCGTGCCTGAAATGGCCCTACAAATATTCCTACATACCGGTTATTAGAATGTTTCGTTTTTTTTAAAGGACAAGGGCACCAAGGCATTTTCTCCTTGTTAAGGGCACCCTATGAAGAAATTGAACATTTCTAGTGGAGCATTTCATGGGCACCAAGGCCATCACCAAGGGGCATTGAGGCAATCGCCTTTGTTGCCTTCATGCTGGAGGTGGATCAGGCCTGAGGTGGATGGCAACCGAGCAGGACTGGCTACCCACTGGCTCATAAATGCTGTTCATTTCCTTTGTCTACAAAATCTCCATTGTCCTGGACCTGAACTGTCCTAGTCCTGTTTTGAAGTCATTTGTGCTCAGTTTCAGCCCTGAAGTTCCATCTTCGAGAATGCACGGCAATAAGATAAAAACAAAAGAAAGAAAAAAAATGATGGACATTTTTTTTTGGTTGTTTTTCAGGTACCTGATTCTGGATAATACATCGCTGCAATTTTAAACACGTCGTCTTAAGACTAAAGGCACGATGTCAGCAGAGCATCAAGTGCCAATGTCCCAGCAGTTGAAGGCTCTTCTGGAGGAAGGGCACTTTGAGAAGGCCTTGTTGCTAGCGAGAGCCTGCTACTACGATGAGGAGCTGGGCGAAGATCAAGTGTTTCTGGAGACTGCTCTCATTCTCTGCACTAACATGGAGAAGCTGGATCTAATGTGGAGTGAGGTAAAAACAAATCAAAATTAAAAACCCACCCAGGCCCTTGAAATTCAACCTTCAAGGGGCACAGCAATTTTCTTCTGGTAAGGGGCACTACGTCAACTGCTGTGGGTGCCGTGGGTAAATTCAAGGGTTACCCACCTACAGACTTCTTGCACAATGCGCACCACACCTAGACGTATGCATTTGATTCTGTATGCCATTTTGGGAGTCAAAATGTACACAAAGGAGTTGACTCGCAGAACTGTGGAAAGTCACTGTGGAAAGTGTGCATTATGCGGAGGTGTGTTCTGCATTGTGCAAGGGGTCAACGTCAATACATTGGTACCATGGACTTCCACAAAGTCAAGGATTTCCTCCACAAATAGGGTGCGTTAGATTAGCTTCCCTGTGTCGACCCCACGGTGCTCATTTGGGTGAGCCCCTGACAAGTACTAATCGAACCATCACTCACCCTCTCGTGGTGACGTCATGCACCTAGGGCCAGCCTCTCGATGTGACGTCATGCACCTAGGGCCAGCCCCAAGTGACCCGTTCCACAAGCAGGGCACTTGGGGCTGAGCGGGATGAACCCCTGGAATGACATCAAAGCCATTTGAATGTACCGGGGGCAGATCGGGGTCGACCCGGGGAAGCTAATCGAACGCATCCATAATATGGGTCTTGTGATGTATTTTGGGCCTTTTCTCTTTATTCCTTTCATGGTCAGGTTTTATGTGCCATTTCCTCTACCAGTTACTTTTAAACTGATGTATGTTTAAAATGTCTTTTATTTTTCACTCGTTCTTTTGTGTGTATTATTTCCTTGGTTGTTTTTATTTTTATTTATTTTTTTTCTTCTTAATTTTTTATTCATATTTGTTGTGATCATAATTTTCTAATGTAATGTTTTGAGGTTGTTGTTTTTTTGTCCTATTGGTGTATTGCATCAGCCTATTTGTTTCTTTTCCCCATTGTATTTTATTTAGTTTGTAATGTGTGCTTTTATTTTCTTGCAAAAGATATTTTTTGTTAAGCCTATTGTTAATTTATATACATATTTATAGGCTATTAAATATTTTGTTATGTTATCCTTTCCTATAATTGGCAGCTCATACGCTGTTGGTTTGGTCAATAGCTAAATAAGTAAATAAGTGTACATCTTCTTTATGACAGATCCAGAAGTTGAAATCTATGGAGCAGATTTTACCTGTTACAAAGTCTCTGCGTCAATATTACATTCCAGCTGCTCTATTGACAGCAGAGATGCTACTCAGCAAAGAGTGGTGTGAGTATTTACCCGCTAAACTTTTTTTCTTTTTCATTCCATGTGTGTGATGTTTAAAAAAAAAATCCCCTATTTTATCTCAAAATCTCTGTGAGTCTGCAGATTTTCTTGCAAGAAGTAAAGCAGCCACCAAAGGGAGAAAGAAATAGGCCACATTGTGTCCAAACTTGTAGTTTTATCTTTCTGGGCATGCACCAGGTCTGTAAACCTCCTGGACTTTTACCTCTAGGAGGTTCTGGGGACAAGAATCGGGGGAAACCCAGAGCTGCAAGAAGTTTCAGTTTGTGTGGAATGTTCACGTTTGTCAGATCTCGTTCCTGCTTTTGGTTTTATTTATTTTCAATCTGATCCTATTTTGGGTTTGAACAACTCACTTGAAGAAACTGACTGTACTCTGTACTACATGTATGTGTATTTTCCTCCTGAAATCTTAGGCACAGAGACAGTCTCCTACAAACTTTTGTGGAATTTTCATATTTGTCAAATCTCATTTCTGCATTTGGTTTTGTTCATTTCAAATTGATTCTATTTTTGGTTTGAACAATGCAGTTGCATCAAACTGACTGTACTCTGACAGCAATTAAAACTTTGATTCCCCCTGAATTCTTAGGCACAGAGACAGTCTCACTGAGTGACCTCCAGCAGGTCACTGACCTCTGGATTGACCTTCTGTGGTCCGAGTGCGGCCATGATAAGGAGGCGTTCGAAGCCAAGGTACGGCAGGTCAGCGCGTTTGTCCTGTATGAACCGGTGTTCATCCTCAAGCTGGTCAGGGCCATTCACCGTCAGGTAAGATGAGTACACCGTCATTTTCAGGCCATAAGCAACCACGACCTATAAATTGATTTTTCAGGCTGTCAATGGGTTCCTCGATAGAAGAAGAACAGTAATGCCCGGTTCATACTTCCTCTTGTTTTTGCTACAAATTTGTCGCTGGAGTTGAGCACATTCGACCAACTGATGCGAATTAGTCTTTGCAAATTTTACTGACAAAATTTTGCGTTTGCAGGAAGTATGGAAGTCATGGAGGCCCTGCTGCCCTCTGTTGCTCTGGTTTTGGCATTGATGCCTCTTAAAAAGTGTCCCACTGTCTTTAATATTTTTCAATGGAAGTACCCTTTGCAAAATGAAAATGGCGATACGCTCCCAAAGATAAAACTTCAGGCCTGATATTTTTGCAGGGATATTCTGTTGTGCAAGATATACTGTGACTATTTTAATAGAAATAAAGTAGTTTCTTCTTTTAGTTGGAAGTTATTTTGTTGCAATCTTGATTTATTCAGAATTGTTTCTTGTTTGTGTTTTGTAAACTATTAGTATTTTCCCTTCTATTTTCGTACACAAGAATATATGCATTTTAGTTCTGATTCTTGTGTGTCTTTATGGCTTGGTATTTTGTAATGTTCTTGTAATTTGCAATATTGTGCTTATTAAAATGATTGTTTATCCTCTAGTTGAATCTGGTTTTATTCTTTGAAAGGAGAAGATTTAATGTCAGATTTTCCACTTTGCTGTATTATTCTAAGCCTGTACAGCTTGTCATGGTTTTTATGTTATAATTTTATGTATTTCTTTGTGAATGTAACTCTCATTAGCCTTGAGTTTGCCATTCTTAAAATTTTAAAATCACCTAATTTAATATGTGTGATCCAATGCAATTTTTCCTTAGGCAACAAGTTCTTATTTTAATGAGCAATTTATTTACAATACTAATAATAATAATGTTAAAAATAGTAATAACAAAAACTTGAGATTTTTGTTTTTTTCACTGACAAGACAAAGTATGATTTCTAAACTTTGGTTCTTTTTACTCATTTCCATTTAGGTCGGGAAGCAGTCACTTGTCTTCTGTGTGAACCTGTGTCTGTCGGTATTTCAGGAACCTGCCAGCGACCCTCAGAGCAACCTCTTCAATGCCTGTCGTATCGATCTGAACAACGCAGCCCTGTGTCGACAGCTGTTCGTCTTATTCGAAGGAGACATGAGACTACAGAGACTGTGCCTTCTGACAGCGTTCACCATCACACCAACTATGAAACTGTTCGAAGAGGTTGACAAACTCTATCGGAGGAGCACCCTTAGTGTCTCTTCAGCAGTGCCCCTCTTGCCGTCCTGTCTGTCGTGTGTTCTCTTTCAGACCATGAACAGCTTCCTTCCAGACTCTATTTGTCCGCTGTTGGACTGGAAAGTGATTCGATTGAACTGCCTGAAGTATCTACGCCACACTAGCCAGATGAGTATGCAGGTCAGGCTACCAGAGAGGGACATTGCAGTCAAGATGTTTGTCAAGAAGATGCCGGATGAGATGGAAGATTCCATCGAGGAGACCAATAGCGAGAAGCCGATGGACGTAATTGATTCGGCGAACACATTATCCAAGAGACAGTGGCTGTCCACTATGATGTCACTTGATATGTCATGGCAACCCTACACACATCTAGTGACATTTCAAGGGAATAAGCAGAAGAGCTCGTCCAAATCATGTTTGAGCAGCACTAGGGATTTTGATTTGATTGCGTCGTCTTTGACCAATCTTCCACGATGTAGTGTCGTCTTGCAAGACTGTGAGGAGCTGCTGATGGCACAAAACATATCCAATCCATTGATAAGGAAACAAGGCTTGGATCCAATAAGAGATAATACCTTGACTGCCTCTGTGGCTCTTAATCCAAGGGAACAATCCCAAGTCATAGAAACAAAGAGTGACATTGATACCGACTCGCTGTTAACTCTAAGAACACTTGCTGCACTGAAACCTGCCGAGACAAGCCCTGAAGTCAGCTCCGAGATGGAAGCTGTTGAAGATGTGCCTGATTTGGAAGTAGAGCCTCTGGAGCTATGTGGTTTACAACAGCAGGATATCAGACAAGATGTAAATGAGGTTGGACAAGAGATCGATGATGGTAGGCAAGACATTGAAGATGGTAGGCATGACAGCTATGATAAGCTCACTATGCATAGCCAAGAAGCCATTGTTGAAGATGATAGCAGGCACAAGTTAAACAGTATGAGAAGCCTGAAAAACGACCATGTCTATAGTCTTCCAGTGTCGAAGCAGAAGCATTTTTTGTCGGCAGATGAATTTAACTTGAATCAAGATGTGAGAAACTCAGAACGAGAGCAAAACCTCACCCAAGAGATATCGTCCAGCAGTGAAATGGCTGGCAGTGGGAATCATGTGCAACAGTTCAACTCAAACAGCTTTGCAGAGGACCAAGTAGCAGACCAGCAACAATCCATACTAAACTTAGAGAGAACATCCGATGAAGATCCAGTCTTCTTTAGTGAGGGGTCAGACAATGATGAATTCTACTCGGAGAGACAATACACCAAGTTGTTTGAAAGCTCTCTTGATTCAACACGTGGAAGTCTAGGTGAAGACGCAGAGAACTACACGGCAGAGTCTTTCCTTCAAGATTCTGCTGACAACGAAATCATCTCTGAAACTCCCCTGATGCAGAATATCTACAACTCCACTGAAATCCCATTGGACATGGATACCTGGTTTCAGAACTTCGATAAGCTGCCGCAAGCGAGTCTGATGGAAGAGGATGTTTTGTCGGAACCTGCCATGGACGCTGAGCAGATGAGTGCACAGTGGGCGGCCATTAAAGAAGTTGATGGGATTGTAGATCCAGCGTCGCATGTACTGAACTGGAATGAGATGGATTCATGGTTGGAGGATTCCATCGTCCACTGCCACAAACCTGCGCCTTATACCCAGGCCTTTCAAACAGATAGCGTGGGTCTGTGTCGGGGTGCCAAACCGATTCAGAAAACAAAAACCGAGAAGTGTAAAAGTCTTCAAAACACGATCAGTAGACTGAGAGCAACTTTTGTCGACAAGGATGACAATTTCGTTGGAATTAATTTGAACGGTCGGGATTCAACAAGTCCACTATCAGAAGCCAACTCATCAACAACTCAGAGTAGCTGCCAAGAAAAGATAGAGCAGCAACCCATCGACCAACCGTGGAATAATCCCCAGGGAAGCGACCAATATATAGCTGGACAAGAGCAGTCGATGAGCTTAGAGTCCGTTAAACAGCAGTCACCTCATCAACAGTTGTTGAACTCTGACAGAGCCGCTAGCTCCACTCTATCAGTGAATTCAACCAATCAGCAGTTGATCTGCTTGGATTCGACGAACCAGCAACAGTTAGCCAACTCTGAGCCAGCTATGACCCAACTTGTCGTTCCCACTGAAGAGCAGTTGGATTTCTTTGAATCAGTCACCCACGAATCATCTTGTGAGCAGCTTAACACCTCTGATTCAACCATTAACTCTGTCATGGAGAATGATTCCAGTCAACAAAATTTGGAATCAATCAAGCAGCAGTCTATCAGCCAATGCTCAGCCGACTTAAATACTGTTACTTGTCTTAGCCCAAATGTAGACCAGTCTTCCAATGAATCACAATTGACCCACTCACCTTCAACCAACCTGGATTGCATCCACCAACAGCCAATCAATGCAGAGTCTGTTGACAACTCAAGCACGAACGCTAACTCTGTTCAACAAGAACAGTTGGTCAGCCTGGAATCAGCTAGCCAACCAACAGTCTCCAGCGATTCTGCCATCCAAAACCCAAATGACCAGCAACAGTTGCCAAACCACATTCTCCCTGGACATCAACTCTCTGTTGACTCTCAATCCACCGATCAAGAGTTGGCGAACAAATTGCCAACTTTCGAACCACAGAATGAAATACCCAACAACTCAGATAATCAAGGCAGTTTTGAAGAACTGAGCCCAAACGAGGAAAAACACAGAGCTTTTCAAGAAATATCTTGTTGCCAAAATGAGTCCAGCCTCTACAAAGTTGAAGTGGGTCTAGATGGTTCATATGACCCCAAAGACTTGCTTCCGGATTCCCCATCCAGCTTTACATCACAAGAAGGCAGCGTCATGATGATCAGCACAGACTTTGATAGTCCAACAAAGAAAGGGGATCAAGGCCAAACTGTGAAACAGGAAACTGAAGTTATTAAAGAGTCGAAGAAGATACTTCTGGAATCGTTGATTGCAGTGTGTGCTAATGAGTACAACAAGACCATTAAGTCAATGCAAAGTTACAACGAAGAAACAGCTGTAAGGGAACAAAGTCCTACCCCAGTTCAGAAACCGGAGCCTGAAGCATGTGTTTTAAATCAGTTGGCGCAAACATCTGAAGCAATTTCCCAAAGTGGCAAATCCAAACGATTTGTCTATGAAGATGGGAAATTGACTGTAATTGGAGGGGGGTCATTTGGGGTGGGTAACTCTGGAACAGCAGAGACGGTTAAGCAGGTTAATAGTTCGGCGGCTTCCCCATGTCCCATTAAAGACAAGAGTAAAGATTCAGACTCGGACTGTAGTGATTTTGAGTTGGTCCCAGACGTGAACTGCAGGTGGTCTCTAAGTGGCAGAAAGAGACCTGCAGAGAGCTGTTCTGTTCCAAATGTAAAGCTTCAAAATCAGGTGAAGGAAACTTCAAACGGAACCAAAGCTGTAGAGGGTTCTTCTCTTCCGACTGGGAGAGGTGTTAATGAGTGTAAAATGAGGCCAAAGAAAAGTGCAAAGTTGGTTGAGAGGAACCTTGAGCCAGAACAAACAGATGAAGCCATGACTGGCAGGTACAATCTCAGAACAACACACAGTACAGTTAGCCACTGCCTCAGCAGTTCAAACTCTGAATCAAAGGATTGCGGTAAGAACTTTGGCGAGACAAGACGATACCATCTGCGAAATGCTTCTCAGTCTGGTATAGTGCCTCCAACCACAACATCTTCAAAGAAACCTCGTCTAGCATCGAAGACCCCACGAAAGACAACTCGGACCAAGTGCCAAAAGCAAGTCGCCAAGCAATCTCCAACTGAGATAATCTTAGCTCCGAACATCACCTGCAAATGGACTGAGGAATACAACTCATTCTTACTTAAGAGTAAAGCTGACGCAAACAAGGACTCACATCACAAGACCGCCGTTCCTGTTCGAAATGTTATGCACGACCGAAACAACAACCACTACCAGAACGGTAAAAGCTGCAATAAATCCACTACGATCTGCACGTCTTCGTCCAGGGTCATCCCATCAAATCGTAAAACAAGCACGCCATCTTTCCTTGGGAGTTTCGCAGGTTTTATCAGTGACCCAAAGGTCCCCTGGGATGGTAAGCGACCAATGCGTACTTATTCAGGCAAAAAGCATGTCTTGCCTCCAATTCGATCAAACCTGGATCCAAGTTTATAGAGCTGTTAAAGCACAACTGTAAGCAATGTTGAGGACCTAAACTAGGGTACCAATCAAGATATCATGTCTTTCCCTGCTTGTTTTTTTTTTATTTTGTTCAGCAATCTGCTTCGGCAGCTCTTTGAAATTGGACTCAGGACTAAGACTCTTGGACCATTATCAACGAAAGATGTGTTTAATTTTTCTGTTTTATGAGTAGTAGTAAAGGTGAGACTTTTGTGAAGTCGTGTGTGATGTATTTGATTAACATTGGCCGGTATTTATGGTCTAGTGTGACCCAGTAACTCTGACACTTAAAGAAAGGCTCCAAGGTCAAAATGGGTTTTGTGATTCCATCATTTACGACTAGACAGAATCCTCTTGAAAGTAGGGGAAACATAACCAGTCTCTAACCTTTCGTTAAGATGGTGGAAATTGTGATATTTGACACTTTTTCAGAAAAATGATGTCATCGGCAAAAACATATTGGTCTATGTATTTCAATGAGGAATTTCTGCACAAGTCATAAGCTTAAATTCAAGGTCGTTTTGATTGACTATCATCAGGATTCAAATGTTAACTATAAAAAAAATTCTTTACAAAAGTTACAAACCATAACTTTGTTTTTATTGTTACGTTTTTTTTGCGCTTTTGGAAAAAGAAAAAAAAAGAACTTGAAGGGTATTAAACACATTGGGATTTTAGCTGCTGGAATTGTTTTCCCTATTTTCATTAAGATTTTGTATTTTGGAAAATGAGTGCACCACAAAACTAAGTTGACCTTGGTGCCCGCTTTAATTGTCGCAGTATGCAGTTGTACATGTACTTGAACTGTATCTTTGCAGCCAACTTGCACTGCGGCTCAGTAATTCTGTCTACATCGCTTCAACGAACGTAAAACTTTTTATACTCGAGACCCATTTCAATTGACATCTTTCTCTACCGAGATAAAAAATCCTCCAGTATTATTTATTGGATAACGCGTGGCAGACTTTAAGGCACTGGACACCATTGGTAAATACTCAAAATAATTGTTAGCATTAAAACTTATTTGGTAACGAGCAATGGGGAGCTGTTGATAGTATAAAACATTGTTGCTGTTAAGAGTTATGAGAATTGTGAGTTTTTGAGAAAGAGGTAATTTCTCACTTAAATAGTATAAAACTTCAGGCATGAATCCTTTTATTAGGCTTCTGAAACGACACCAATTTTTATCAAGAAGTGTGTCTATTATTTCATTATTTTCTTGCAACTTCCATGACCAGTTAAGCCAAAGTGTTCACAAGTTTGTTAATTTATGCATATTGGGACACACCAAGTGAGAATGCTGGTCTTTTACATTTACCAAACGTGTCCAGTGCCTTTAATGGCTGTACAGTGTCTAATAAAGCGTGTGATTCTACTTGCTATAAGCACAGAAATTTGCTGTAAGCAGTTTTCAGCGCACATGTTCATTAAGCTGTTAAGCAGAGAAAAACTGCTTAGCAAATTTCTGTGCTAGGCAGGAAATGAGTGGGGAACCAGTTGCAGTAATGCAAACTTCATAGATTTTTGGCAGGTAACCTGTATCTGCTAAGCAAGAATTTACTGTGCTTAGTTTTTGCCAAGTTTTTGTGCGTACAGGCTTTGTATAATTGGGTGCTGGTGTTGACTATAGGTTTTTATAGAAATACAGAAAACCACAGCATCTTTTATTCCGAGATGAATTATGCTTTACTTGAAAACTTTACAACTATATTCTCGGTGGTATTCATTTAATATGTTCACTGCTGATACATTCGTGTATCATTTCATATTATGCGCCAATTTGCAACGGGGCATTATAATGCATATCAGAAATTTGCTAAGCAGTTTTTTCTGGGGCCTTGATTTCATTTTTAAACCCCCCAAATGAGAAATGCCTGAAAGATGCAAATATGACGGCCATGAAGTTTATAGCATGACCCCTAAACTAAAAGACATCTGGCCAATAGTGGCAATGCTGTATTTATTTTTATATCTTATTTTGTATTTATTTAATATTTGTTAATGTAGAGAAGTGGCAAACTACCCTTCAAATATGCATTTTTATTACACTTATTGTATTCATAACTTTCACAAAGGTTATTTATTTATATTTTGAAGGTGCACAGATGCTTTTGGTACTTTTTGTTTACTACCCGAAGTCTATCTCAACTCAAAGAACAGAAAACTTTGGGTTTTTTGGGTTTACGAAAGAAAAAGAAGTCCACAATGAAATAATGTTGACATTCTATCCAAGATTAATATTTCATGCCAAAGTTTAGTGGGAGCCCCAAATAACTTCACTTAATATTATTTTTATTAGATAATTATCTTGATCTTTATTTGACAATGGACTGTGCAAGTCTCGTGCATACTCAAACTTCCAGGGGACAAGTTGGCCCCAACCATAATTGAGTTTTACGTATACATGATCATGTTTCTTCAAATGCTTTAGTTTATGGTTATAAAAACCATTTCATATTGTTTGAAAAGTCTAATTAAGGCACGAAATATACAAAAGTGAAATACATTTTATAAGAAAACCAGAGGACAAGAGTTGACCTCCATTTTTGATTACTTGTAACCAATTCAGAATTCTGCCCAACTGATGCTCATATTACATGTACATGTATAATTAAACATAATGTTTTGGTCAAACAAGCTTGGGCATGATTTGCAAATGGGACTTCTTAAAAACAAGCATCCTAGTCCTAAGTTTTACATTTGTTTCAATGTCAATTTTAACAAAATGCTTAAAAATGACATTGTATTTACAACAAGGTGCTTTAGGTATTTTTATTTTACAGAACTTAGTTTTAACAAAGTTCTTGACAATAAAAATAAAAAAAATTCAAAGGATTGAGTTCATAGAAAAATCTACATGTAGGTTTATTTGGATTTTTTTTGTGTGTGTTTTTCGTTGCGTGTGAGACCTGCACAGTCTATTTTAAAGTGGTCCAATCATAGAGCTATATTTACTTACTAGAGCGCTAACACCCTGTTATACACGCACTATTGGTTTTAAAGCCGTGTGGGCGCATCCATGTTTATGTACAAACCAATACAAAAGCTTGAATTTTTGTATGGCAATTGTACGGCTATTTGCATGACAGTGCGTTTGTTCTTTTCTGTGTGTCATCGAACCAAAAAATGCAGCAAATGTGAATGCACAATCTGCTGATGAGCGTACAAACTGCGAGCGTCATGTGCGTTATGTTTAAGGCGCATATACTTTTTTTATTATGTAAATCAAGTCGAACTTACGGTTTTCGTAGCACGCTGAATGTAAAAATATCGCAGCAATGTGTGTTCTCTTAAAATTAAAATCATTTCGTATAGTTACGCAACACATCAAACATGTCTGCGCCCAGGGGGGCTTCAAACGCAGAGCAAGTTAGCGCTCTAGTCAATATATATAGCTACATATGGGTCCAATACAAACATAATGTACATGTACACTTGACAAGAAAAAGACGAAGAAGTCGGGAAGGGCTGATCTATTTTTGTATAAAACAAAAGTCAAGCAGACTTTGTTTTTGTTTGGGTTTGTTAAATTTGGAAGAATAACTTGAAATCATGTTTAGACTGGTTACTGCCCATTGCAGATTGTTGACTTGTTGCATTGAAAAAGGAACCAGATTGAATAAGCTAATGCTGTGTTCAAAGTAATGGCCCTGGGCAGTGGCTGTGGCTGTGGCTTCAATGTTGTCTCAGCCGTAGCCAAAGTCACTTGATTTGGACTCGACCTTTAGTCTTTGTTATCATGTAAACTTTGATCAAACTTTAATCCACCAGTTCTTTAATTGCCACCCTGTTTGAGTTATTGTTTTCATTGTTTAAAAGCTTGCCATTTTGCTTGTTGTCTTTCTATAATTAATGTTTTGCCTTCCTGTTGACAAATGACAGTGTATTTAAGAAAGAGGGTGATTTACCAGCTTCACTATACACTCGTGTAAGAAGTTTTCCTCTGAAAGAATTGATGACGAGCATCAGGGCTAAATTTCATAAGCGCAAAAAGTAGCCCAGCTCACCAAAATTATGCTTATCAGAATAAGCTTACCAGCCAAAATACCATGTACAATTATGTGACTAGTATCCTACTTATTTTTGCTTAGCAAAACATTCTAAGCGTTATTTTCTGCTTAAAATGCAGCTCTATGAAATTGGACCCAGTATTTTTTGACCATCAGTCTTAAGCATAAGTGGCATACCAGCCACAGATGCTTTTACCCACCTTGTAAACCTTCAAATCGTAAGAAGCTGTTTGCCAAATAAGCTTGTATTGTTTCGGGATTACTCAGTACATATCATGAAATTTGTCTCTTCTTAAAACAAATAATGGTTTACTCTAAATGGGACGACCACTAAACACTGTGGTTGCATGATTACTATTCAATGCAGATATTTTATAAGTTATAGTTATTTATAAGCACTATTTTCAGAAAGAAAGGATCCAATTTGAAGCCTGTCTGGAACTTATAAGCCTGGTTCATATTTAATGTGAAAGTGAATGTCATACGAATGTCGCAAACAATAGGGTAACGCTGCGGAGTATTTTCCAATTGTGAGGCAAGAAAATTTGCTTCGGTTTTACAATTCACTTAAAGTTTGAACCAGGGCCCAATTTCAAAAGTAGCTAAGCACAAGAAAGTTATGCTTACAGAAATAAGGCTACCAGCCAAAGTTCCATGTCTTATTTTGTACAAATTGTGACTGGTATCCTGCTTACTTTTCCTTAACAGAAAGGTGTTAAGCATAATTCTCTGCTTAAGCAGCTCTATGAAATTGGGCCTTGGCTTTAAAGGCAGTGGACACTATTGGTAATTACTCAAAATAATTATTATCCTAAAACCTTACTTGGTGACGAGTAATGGGGAGAGGTTGTTAGTATAAAACATTGTGAGAAACGGCTCCCTCTGAAGTGCCATAATTTTTGAGAAAGAAGTAATTTTCCACAAATTTGATTTCGAGACCTCAGATTTAGAACTTGAGGTCTCGAAATCAACCATCTAAACGCACACAACTTCGTGTGACAAGGGTGTTTTTTTCTTTCATTAATATCTCGTAAGTTCGATGACCGATTGAGCTCAAATTTTCACAAGTTTTTTTTTTTTAATGCATATGTTTAGATACACCAAGTGAGAAGACTGGTCTTTGACAATTACCAATAGTGTCCACTGTCTTTAAAGGTGACGAGTAGTTTTCCTTTTATGCAAACAATTGAGACCAGTAATAATTTATGGTGTTTGAGCTAGTGCTTTGAAAATGTGTTTTAAGCACCTCTATCAAAATTAATCAAGAGCCCAATATTGTTAATGAACAAAAAAAGAAACTTAGCAATTCTTTTTTGCTCAGCAAATATCTGCAGGGAACAAGTCACAAACAATATACTGCACATGGCATTTTGGTTGGTAACCTGTTTTTTTGCTGAGCATGATTTTTCTGTGGTCACCCATTGTGATTCAAGCCCATTGAGGGACGGTGCAACTTACTATTTTATAACTCTACGGTTCGATTTTGGAAGTACCGGCAACCATTTTCATAATTTTCCGTAAGCAACAAACATTGCTTAGCGCAGAAAAGAAATTGCTCAGCAAAAACGTACGTCACTAACATTGTTTTGACTGGTGCCCTGTTTTTATTACATTTAGAAAAAGATTTTTCTTAGGGAGGTTTTGTGCAAATATTGCTGTGGGCTTTAGAGCGAAGGCAGTTGGTTCTATTTCTTGTCAAGTTTTATTGGCAGCAAGTTGTTTTGGTACATTTTGTACAAAGATTTTGTATCAGTTCTTCAGAGGTCGTTGTTATTGTTGATGCTATTTATCAAGCATGTCACATGTTGACAAACAAAATGTTTCTTGATATATGTTTCTTGTTTATATTTTTGTGTTTTGATGTTCCAATGTTGATAGCAATAAACATTTTTTTGAAATAAGATAATGCTTTCTCGAATTACTTATTATTGTGAAAACAGTAGAGTTTTTGTCAAAATAAGTGACAAAAAGGAGGAAAATAATTTTTTTTAAATGTATCTAAATTAAGAAAAGTTTACTTTTTTCATTGAAAAACAAACTTGGTATTAACACTTGTGTTATTGAACAAGGCACTTGACAATAATTACTTCAGACAAAAAAATTAAATGGAGATGGTACAGGGCATTCTGCTCTACCAACCAGGCTCCAAAGCCGTGGTTTTTACCCATCCCTACGTCTTTACAGACTGTGAAGGGGAACCTTGTTTCAGCCAACAAAGTAGATTGAAACATGCCCCTGGGCCCAATTTTATAGAGCTGCTAAGCACAAAAATTTGCTTAGCATGAAATTTCTTATATATGTTTGGTTTGCGGTAACACCATGTGTGTATCTACTTGCCAGGTAGAGTTGTTCTTAGGGAACTGTCTTGCTTTATTCTACTGCCGAGGAGTAGATAATCGGAGGTTCGGGAGACTTCTCAGTTCTGAAAAGAACTGTCCTGCTTTATAACTATTACCAGGGCGGATGGTATAGAAATTTGACTGGACTACTACTTTAGCTTATAGGATCGTAATAACTACTGCCGCGGAGTCAGTTCGGAATTGGTCCTTGATAAAAACAGGATTACCAACCAAATTTCTTTTTTTTCGTACTGCTTGTTACTGGTATTCAGCTGTTCTTTGCTTATCCTGAAAATCATGTGGAAAATTGGTTGGTAATCCTGTTTTTGTCAAGCAAGAAATTTTATGCTAAGCAAATTTTTGTGCTTAGCAGTTCTATGAAATTGGGCCCTGGTGACAGTTGATCTGGGTTGCAAGCCCAAATCGGTTAATTATAGCCTTCCCCTTGAAGTGGTTGTCCAGTATACAATTGCTTTGTTATACCTTGGTAACATTATTATTCCTCTTCTCGAAGTCTGTTGTCATCCTCAAACATTATTACATAGGTTAAAATAAGTTTTCACTGTTCACCAGTTCACTCGTACCCGTGGTTATTTCGTACTAGGCACTGGAAATCAACCAACGGTGGGAACGATCAAGGTAATGTACACCGGTGAACATCACTCAGCCATGGTACACGCGTATTTGTTGCACGGCACGTGATTGGTTCTCGACCAATCAAACTTCACAATTTATACAGAGGTATAACAATCCGTGTTGTTAGGCGATATCTCATAATCAATTATGTTGTGGCCGAGCAGACGAACTGCTCAATGCAATTAGTATAATTCTATTGAATCTTTGGTTTATTCATATCTAAGCTACAAATCACAATGGCGTTGGTCTACATGCACATGACCTATAGACTAGGGCTGTTACACAAACAAAAATGAGAACCAACTGTAAAAAAAGACACTTAGTAATTCATAATTAACATTTTTCTTCTTCTAATTTTATTGCCCCCCATGGCCACATGACAATGTAATATATGAAAAGTGATTGCTTTGTTATTGATACCTCTGAAATTAACAACCAATTTTGTAGGACAATGTTTCACAAAAGAAATCTAACACATCCAGTGAGAATTGCATATTGTACACAATACAAAAAGAAGTGCGCATTTTCAATGCACACCATTCACACTGAAATATTTAGTAGAAGTAGGCACATAAATTACTATTGGTAATTTCGATACACTTAAATGTTTAACTTTTGATCAAAACACTGGAAATATTTCCGTACCTGAAATTTGCGACCGATACTTCAGTACAGTATATTCATGTACTTGGTTTGCGGTAACACCATGTGTGTGTCTACTTGCCAGGTAGATTTTGTTTTTAAAGAACTTTTTGCTTTATATTCTACTACCATGGAGTAGTTTTTTAGAACCAGGGGTGGATTTCACAAAGAGTTAGGACTAGTCTTATCTCGAGTTAGGACCAGTTACTCGTCCTAACTTAGGACTATCCATGCAATTTGTATATCTCCTCGGACTAGTCCCAAGTTAGAACTAGTCCTAACTCTTTGTGAAATCGACCCCAGGGAGACTTCTCAGTTCTGAAAAGAACTGTCCTACTTTTTAACGAGTACCTGTGCGGAAGGTAGAAAATCGACCGCGACTACTACTTTAGGGCCTTCCTCGACGTGTGACCCTACGGTGCAGTGTTGGGATCACATGTCCACAAGGTCACTGAAGAACCTAGTTTCGGCCGAAATGTATAGGAACCAAAACATTTGCATTGTGTGATCAAACAATTAAAACATTTAAAAACATTGGCATTTTTTTTAACCCAGCATTCATTATTTTATTTGCATTATAATTTCAAAAAGAACAATCAAATTTTTTTTTTCCAATAGAACAATTTGTGCATTAAGACAGACATTCTTGAATCTTATTTCATTGAAACCATGTGATAAGTTTTTGTTTGTTTGTTTGGGGGAGGCCGTTCTGTCCAATGACCGAAACCTTTTTTGGTTACAGCTGCAAAATCACACCCCAACTGAGCTATCTAGCCCCTTTATATTGGCAGTCTTACTATTTTGTCAGTATTTCTCTTTGGGGGTGCTGGTCGGAAGCCATACAACTAGTAAATGCCATATAGCCACCGATCACACCCAAGTTTCCATTCAACCTCGGAAGTGGCTGGCGAGAGATAAATATTAAATTTATGTCCAACTTAATCCCAATACATGATTTGGCGGCTTCATCAGCTATAATAATTATTATCGAGTAATAAACGGCAAGGAAAACTGCCCGGGTAAATATGATTCATTTCTGGGTGAACTAAGAAAAATATTCAACTTGAACTGGATTTGAGTCTGTAACTTCCAAGCTTGGGCCAAGTTCAAACAAGGACTTTAGTTGACGAGAAGTTGATATTGCCTGGTATACACTTGTGTCCTTGAGCAAGATACTTTACTAAAATTACTTCTCTTCATCCAGGGGTATAAATGGGTACCTGCGAGGGTAGAGGTTGATATTGTGTATGAAAAGCCACAAGCGCCTTACAGGCAGCTCAGGGCTGTATACTCTCAAGGGAGCTGAGAAACATTAAAAAGGGATGTTATTGGCCCTATGACCAGGGCACTAATGTAAAGTGCAATGATACAGTTATTGTGAAATGCGCTATATAAGAATTTGTTACTATTATTAATATTATTATAATTATTATTATACGATACTAGTTTTATGAGTATGAGTACCAGTTAATATCAGCTGCTAGTCGTAAAATGGTCCTTACATGTGTGTGCGAACTTGGTCTTATTCAACCAGATGAACTATCTAGCCTAACCCTATGAGGGCGCAGTCTCCTTAGTTCGTTCACCTCCCAAAAAAAGCTGTTCACCAAAATATATAGGATTTGACGCAATGAAGGTATCAAAAATTTGGTTTGCGGTAACACCATGTGTGTATCTACTACCGATACTCCCTGGGCAGATGTATAGAAATTTGGCTGGGACAAGTACTTAAGCTTAGAGGATCTTTTTTTAACTGCATTACCGCGGTAGTAGTTAAAAAGCAGGACAACTTTTTTCAGATTTGAGAAGTCACCCGAAACAATCCAATAAATCTACTCCGCAGTAGTAGGGACTGACAGTTCTAGCTAAGAACAAACTCAACCTGGCAAGTAGATACACACAATGGTGTTACCGCAAACCAAATGTATATCAAAATGAAATAATTAGGCCTATTGGATACTTTCACAGTCAATTTGAATTACCCTATCGTTGAATTAAATCTGTATCATGATGGGTTTGAAAATAAACTAAAGTGCTCTGTTTAGTAAATCAACACTACATACATGAATGGCTTATATCAGAATCCTGAATATGGTGGGAGTAACAAACACATTTGGACTTTGAAGGATTTGGGAAGTATACTAGGTTTTAAAGGAACGTTACAGAATTGGTAAGAAACAAAATCGTGAAGATCACAGATTTACATAAAACTTACACGTTCTAAAGAAGATGACAGTATAAAACATCCCTTGAAAATTTTCTGTCTGAAATGTCACATTTTTTAGGAAATAAATAATCTTCATTCGCATTTGGAGTTTATCGCATCGATGTCATGCAAAATGCGTAATCGTTTTTCCACTATTTTCTTTTGACCCAGATGGTCGATCGCTCTCAAACTTCTACAGATTTGTCAGTTTATGTATATGGTGGATTACAAAAAGTGCTTACACTGCCAGCAACTATTTGTTTGCCAAGCCAATTCTGTAATGTTCCTTTAAAAATACCTTAGCAGGGTTTGCCCTAAACTATCTTAGTGACTACTCAACAGGACCAGTTAGCTTGTGACTATACCCTCTGCATTTTCACTTGTCCAATGTAACATTGTCATTTACATTGGCCTTGTTATTTGAACTGTTAGGAAGTGAGTAGGATTTCCAACTTTGCATGGTGGAAATACGATATAGTAAGATTTGCAGCAACATCATGTAATGATAGTATAAAACTTTGTGAGAAATGACTCCCTCTGAAGTAACGTAGCTTTTGGGAAAGAAGTAATTTTTCACTTATATATTAAAAGACTTCAGGCCTGAAGCCTCTTATTAGGCATCTGAAAGCACACAAAGTTGTGACTCAAGGGTGGTTTTTCTTTCATTATTCTCTTGCAACTTCGATGACAAATCTGAGTCCAAATTTTCACAGATTTGTTAATTTATGCATGTTGGAATACACCTAGTGAGAAGTACGGTCTTTGACAATTACCAAAGGAGTCAAGTGCCTTTAAAGATATTTTGCAAAAGTCTGAAGAAATGGGAGAGTAGTTTAATGTAAGCTGAAACCTTTTCAGAAGACTTCAAAAGAGAAGCAAAAACACATAGAGGTGTCATAGTTTCGAACAAAATCTCTCAAAAGGAAAAGTTTAGTTGGTGTTTTTAAAGCCAAATTCTATACAAATAGTAGAAATAAGATTCCATTGCAAAGTTTGTTTTGTCATACATAGCAAAGAGTTTCCGGACGGCAACTAGTATACACATGAGGTAGCTAGTCTACGTCTATTCCCCAGAGGGACTTTGAGTGACCAGAAGAGCGACTAGTATTTTCAGAGGTGGAAGGCCGAGGGAAATAGGCCCCTCTTCTGGCCGCTCAAAGTCCCTCGGGGGAATAGACGTACACTAGTTACCGAATTATGAAACACAGCTCGGTCTTAAATGTGAAATAAGAACAGAAATCTGGAAAAGAAAGGAAGTTTTGTAGTTGCTGTTCATGGTTCAAGTCAAGAGAGGGCAGTGTAACCGGGCACATTTTCTAAGACTAGTGCCCGCTCGGGAACTATTCCCCTAAAACACGCGCACGCGATCACTAGGCTATATTAGTTCATCCCAGGTGATCGTGTTTCAGCCACCCAGAATACAGAACAAGCAAGAGGTGTGTTATAATTGCGTTAATTACTAAAATCTCACGCAAACTATTTCACAGAATAGTTGTGCGTGTAGTATTGGAGTTATTGAATGCTACCTTCTATATTAAGGTATAAACACAACATTGTTTTGGTTTTCGTTAAGAGTTTATTCAATTTAATGTTTCACAACAGTCACACCATTCAAAGGGTGAATTTATTAAATTGGGATTCACATGTCGTCTAGTTGCAAGGAAACATTGTAATTTTAGTGGCGATTTTGGCTCATTTAGATATTTTTAAACCAAAATTAAACTCTTAAAGTTAAGAGACATCATCACAAAATGGCAGTATTTTTCGAAAAAGACAATAATCAGGATAATTGTGTGCCATAATCGGGATTCTTGTGTGCCATCATCAAGTAAACAAAAAGTAAAAGAAATGTTCGGAAGTCCTTTTGGTTATTAACAATCCTATGTCATACTTAAAAACACAATTGAGCGAAAACAAAACAATAAATAAATAGTAGTTGAATATGAATAGCATCAAACCATACTTCAGGAATGCAACAACGGGTTGCCAAAAAAGAGGGAGTTTTCCGGGTACCGCAAGGCTTCCTCTTGTGTTTTTCAATTTTTGAAAAACTTCAACTGAGGACATCAGCTGCATAGCTGAAAAGTTGCACGAGCTGTTAACAGCTGTTCCTCTACGACCAACACGCATTAAATTCTGCCTATAGTTTTATTATTGTTACTCCCCAACCCTAAGCTTAATGCATTGCCTTTTTTCAGCACTCATCTTCAGTACTGAATAATAAGCAATCTATTATTTTGTGAGTGCATTACTAACATTTCACTAGTTGTCTTGGTTTTGGCACAGAAACGAACAAGGATTTTATTTCAATCTAGGTTTTCTTTTAAAATCTATCTGAAATTGTACTTATGTCATAATTTAGGTAGTGGATACAATTGCTGCCTACAGTTCATGGATGACTTTCTTGCGAGGTTAGACGTAGACTGAAGAGGGAAAAAAGCTTTACAAATCTTTGCATTTAAACTTCTCTTAAAAGACATCAAGATCAAGATCCATTAAACTGAATCTCAGAAGTGACTTTGTCAAATATTATTTGCATTTCATGAAAACACAATTGTTGACAGCCTATGAAAACAGCGCCCTTAAGAGTCAGTCCAACAACTTTAGAGCAAGACGCCATACTTGACTCAATATCATTTCTGGAGATTGCTCGGTTGACAGGCTCACACTACCAATTTTTAACCAACCTACTGCAATCTTTGAATAGCGTCAGAATGGTTGAAACCCTAACCTATGAAAACAGAACCCTGTACAGTCAGTCCAACAACTAAGAGCACGACGCCATGAATGACTTATTTCTAGAGGTTGCTTGGTTGACGGGTCACACTACCATTTTCATGGAATTTGAGCCATTACAATGTTAACAGTTGGCAACTCACGGCCGACTATCCTCGCATCCAAAAAACGCATTCACCTTTTTCACTTATACCATCCTCACTGACCGTGAATAAAATAGTCTGGTTCCACTCATACTGACACTCCTATGCTTGATAATAACTGTTTCTCATTGTAGGTTAGGTGGGGTGTGAAGAGGCCGTGGCAAGGCTGGTGGGACAGTTGCTGCATGAAGTCAGTAAGATACGCCTGCAAAACAAAATGGGAGCGAAAAAGACATAAAATGATCTACTTGAAGAAAAAAATAATCACTCAAACTAATTTTACTTCAAAGCTCATTTTGTTAAAATTAATCTTAAAATTAAACTGATTATAAATAACTTCCTTTAAAAAGTAGACTTTTGGTGTTTCTGATCAGCAGATTGTGGGTTCGAGTCCCAGTCGTGACACTTGTGTCCTTAAGCAAGAAACTTAACCATTGCTCCATCCTTCTGATGGGGCGTAAAGCCCTTGGTCCCATGTGTTGTGTAACACAACACACAACACATGTAAAAGAACCCAGTGCACTTATTTTAAAAAGAAGAGTTTTGGTGTTTCTGATCAGCAGATTGTGGGTTCGAGTCCCAGTCGTGACACTTGTGTCCATAAGCAAAAAACTTAACCATTGCTTCATCCTTCTGATGGGGGTGTAAAGCCCTTGGATAGTCCCATGTGTTGTGTAACACAACACACAACACAGGTAAAAGAACCCAGTGCACTTAAGGGGTTTGCCCAGGTGTTACTGGTTTGATTGGCAGCATACTGCACCACAGCACCTTGTAAACCATTAAATCAAACGCAGTCCCACATATTGCAGGAAATACTGTGAAGCCCCTTGAGTGTCACTTAGTGATGGACATGTGTGCCATAAATCTACTTAGATGTAAAGGTCAAGTGGGGTCAGGCATAAAGGTCAAGCGGGGTCAGATGTAATGGTCAAACGGAGAGATGTAATGGTTTGTATGTTCGTGGTTTGTTGTGAGTGCATATTATGTATAAAATAAAAAACAAAGTGCTTGCACTTAATAAAAAAAAGTTAAAAATGGAGAGACAAACAAATCCTTACATACCTGAAGATCAAGCTGAAAGATAGGATCATTCAGAGCATCTGGGTCATCCTCCTCCTCATCAACCTCGTCCCCACAAAGATCATGTAATCCTGTTATATGGGAACAAGCATAAAAATTCAAGCATATTTCACGTTCGACAGAAAGCCCTCTTTTGTTCTTATCAAAAAGGAAATAAATCATTATTTTGTAATGGAAAAAATGATCTTTGTTAAGAATAACAACTTAGATAAGTTCAATACCAAATGGGAGCCTTTTGTATTGCTATGTACCAACTAAATGCCTTGCATAATCATCAAACTTCCTGTTTTTGCAATTTGCCATTTCTCTCTTAATATTGTTCTATAAGTAGTTGGTTTTACCAGTAGTTTGTGTAGCTTTGTACATTGAAGAAACTTGAATAAATTTCCCCCTAAGGGAAAAAAAAAATAATAATAATAATAATATTTCACGTTCCTGTACGAAGCACCATCTATTTTTGACATTTTAAAGTTGTTAACTTTTCATTAAAGTTCTAACCCGAAACTGCCACAAAAAGGAGCTCCTGAAAAGTTCTTAGACTAAGCAATTATTGTGCATAGAAATGCATATGAATGGGAAAACATGCATTTAAGGAATATTTAGTAACACAGATCCAACATTAATCACAATTTTCGTTAGGAGCCAATTTGTTGCTAATGCCCTTCTGTTACTAAAAAAAAGTACTATGTGTGCCTGAAAGAAGGGCACAGAGCTTTATGTGCTTCACTAAAAATATGCCAAACGAACCTATTTATGTCACCGTGGTCAAGTGGTTAGACTGCAGGACTTGCAATCACAAGGTTGTGGGTTCGTATCCCCCAGCTAACCGCTGATTTCACAACGACTAGAATAAATATTGTTGTCTAGTTACTGAATCACAATTTCTTAATTTGTGCAATTCATAATCATAGACGTTAAACCTATGTTTGTATGAGAGATATTGGCTGTTGCCAGCTTGGTGATTATATCCCCTTGTGGGAGTTTGCCGAGTTCCTGTGAATGGAAAGATCATCTATAAAAAAAGTCGGATTTAATTAGGACACTCTGGAGTGGGAGTGATTTTTTTGTTTTTTTACCAGGGTAGATAAGACCTGATGAGTAGTCAGATAGCTGAGCTAGTAGAGCCTGCTCACTCAGTGGTCCCTCATCACCATCATCATCATCTTCATATTCATCCTCATCTTCACCTTCCTCCCAACCATCATCCTGAAGAAAAAAAAAGAATAAGTAAATGTTACTATCAGTTTGGGTTCATAGTTCACCTTTGGTGTGTTTTGGCAGTCTTACAGGATTTTGATATAATTATTTGATGTGAATAAAATTTCAGGAGAGTTGGGGAAACACAGAACTATTTTAGCATGCACAACAGATTTACCAGTACTAAAATAATTTTCATCTCCTGAGACAAACAAATATTTTTGTGACGTTGTTTTACAAATTTCTCAAAAACTACAGCACCATTAGCAAGTTATGTTTTAAGGGAAGCTAATTTCTACCATCATCATTATCTTCATACTATGTAAGTTTTTAAATGTGAATCTGTGGACACGATTGGTTCACACAAAAAGTAGTGTTGACTATTTCTGTAGTAGTCATGGCGACACGATTAACCAAGTGGTTGAAAAAGGGTAGTCGCGACTTGACAAAGCAAATAATAGTCACGACTACAACACTAGCACAAGTCGCACTAGTCGCCCATGCTTAATACTGACCTCTTCAAGATCCTCTCCTCCAGCCGATGCTTGCTGCGAGACGTTGCTCTCCATTGCATTGAGTAGCTCATTTAATAATAACTTATAGATCTTCACTTGAAGAGGAATACTGGTCCATTGCTCCGGTGCTGTCGCAAGAAAGAAACAGAAAGGCTAAAACATCTTCACGATAATGTCAAAGATTGAGAGGGCATGGGGGATGAAAGCAAACCTATTAATTATTTATTTGTTTTGTTTGTGAATACAAGGATTCTTAGAAAACCCATACCATCAAGTAATAATAATAATAACAACCCGTTTTTATATAGCGCTTTTCACACCCGGAGGGCGTCCCAAAGCGTTTCACATTATTACCCCTGGTCACTGGGCCTTAAATCATTCCTAAAACCATCTCAGCTCCCTGCAGCCTGTGCAACATTAATATGCGCTACTCGGCTAAATCAATTACAAGAACCATCTCTGCCCTCACAGAGACCCATTTACCCCTGGGTGGACAGAAGCAATTATAGTTAAGTGTCTTGCTCAGAGACACAAGTGTCATGACCGGGATTCGAACCCACACTCTAGGGACTGAAAGCTCAATCCACATACTGACCAGTGATGTAGACACGGCGGGCAGTACCAGGCAGGCCTGCCCAGCACTCCGAGTAAAACACACTATACTGCCCAGCACAGATTTCCTCCCAGATTGCACTTCAGCAATGATGGCCCCATATCTAAACATCAATCATTTTGTTGAACCGCTCTCCCTTGGTGGACAAAATTGGATTCAGAGTCCACCACTAAAATTTGTCTCGCTACAGCACCGATACTGACCCTGGTGGAATTTGATTCCCTTATTATTTATTACTCTTATTATATTCGAAACAGTAATTGAATCTTACATTGCGCTGCTTTCGATCTTGTCCGTATCCCCTCAGCTGGATTGAAGATTTGGTCTCCTTTGACGATAATTCCTTCTAATCGTTGATCTGGTTTATTGATCATGTGCTGTAGGAGTTTACTCAACGCCGTTATACTACAACAAACAAAAACAGGTTTCAAATGTAAATAAATTTACCATGTAAAAAAAGCGAGAGGTCTGAAGGTTTTTTACAAATCTAGAGTGCATATCAGAGGTCTGCAACCTGGCCCCAATACCATAAAAGCTGTAACTGCTAAACTTGTTTTTCTGCTAAGCAGAACTAGAGGACACCAGTTACATATTGTACATGTAAAATCATATTTTAGCTGGTGACCTTACTCTGGTAACCATAATTTTGTTGTGCTTAGCAAATTTGTATGCTTAAGTAGCTTTATGAACATTTGTTTGTGTACTTCTATACACTGGTACCATACCTTCTAGGCTATGCATTGGGTGCATGGTTTCTGCTGTTTAAACAGTTGGTATTGTGTACTATGGACTTACATATAGCGTGGAGGTGTAGTCTCTACACTCTCTTGTCATATATTTCGGGGGCAAGAGCCAGTTGTGCAGGAGAGTGCACTGATAGTAACTAATAAGGAATGAACAAATAAATCTTTGCACCTCTCCTTGTCAATGATAATTCCTTTCGCCAATCAAGCCTAATAATATATCTGTGAATGATAACATTCAAATTTCACTTCACTTCTTTCTTTAAAACTAACCACTGCAAGACAAAGTTCTTACCTGACTTTGCTGTCATATGCGCCATAGAACATATTCTGCCTCGTGACCCAGTCGGTTAATACAAATTCTAGCGCAGGTTTGCCAGTGGGACCAGGAACACTACTTAGGAACTCTAGCACGTCCTCCATGCAACTGTGCATAAGATGGGCAAAGACCATCAGAAGAGACTGAAAGAAAATTATCAACAAAGTTTACTTTAAAGCCATTGGATACTTTCGGTAAACAGTATTGTCCAAGGCCCACACTTCGTGTATCACAACTTATATATAAAATAAACCTGTGAAAATTTAGGCTCAATCGGTAATCGGAGTCGGGAGAAAATAACGGGAAAACCCATCCTCGTTCCCCCACATTTCGCCGTGTCATGACATGTGTTTAAAATACATCTGTAATTCTCGCTATCGAGAATTGATATTGTTTTAATGTTTTCTCAAAAAGTAAAGCATTTCATGGAATAATATTTCAAGAGAAGTCTTTCACCATTACCTTCTGTAAACCCTATAAATTATTTGTAAATCTGTGAACTTTTATTTGGTTTTTTTTGTACCGATAGTGTATAATGGCTTTAAGTCTGATAAAATACCTTTCAATTCTACCGAGTAAAGGTACAATAAGGTATACTTAAAGGGTTTTTTTTATTGGGTTATTTATTTGGTTTGCGGTAACACCGTGTTTGTGTCTACTTGCCAGGTAGAGTTTGTTCTTAGAGAACTGTCTTGCTTTATTCTACTACCGCGGAGTAAATTGTTTGGGTGTTTGGGAGACTTCTCAGCTCTGAAAAGAACTGTCCTGCTTATTGACTATTGCCCGGGCGGATGGTATAGAAAATAGACTGGACTACTACTTTATCTTATAGGATCGTAATTAACTGCACTACCGCGGATTCAGTTCTTGAATTGGTCTCAACGTTTCGACTAGCTTGCTCTAGTCATCGTCAGGAGACTGATACCTTTGATACTTTTTGTAGATCATGCTTTTGGCCATGACATGATCCCCACTCACCTGTAGAAATTTCAGCTTCATTAGTCGTCCACTTTTGAGAAAAAGTGAAAATCATAGAGCAAGGTTTTCACAGGAGAGTTGCATAAATCCCTTGTACATACTAAACAAAATTTCTTCCGAGACGAAAACTATTTTTGTGAAATTGTTATACTCATTTCTCAAAAACTACTGCACCTCAGCAAGTAATATTTTAAGGGAAGCCTTTTACCATAATTATCTTTAAACCATGTAAGTTTAATGTAAGTCTGTGGACTTTCATGTCATACAAAAAGTAACCAAACATTTAATACCCATAAAGACAAATGAAATCAATCTCTTCTCCTGAAGACGAGCAGAGTATACTGTTCGAAACGTCGAGACCAAACCGGCTCTTTTCAGAGCCACCACTCCTTCAAACGAGTTTTTACCCATGGTTGTACCCGCAAGTTTACTATTAATATTTATATTTATAGTTGCTCAAAATCAATCTTCAGTTATATGTCTTATCACTTTTTACAATAAGAACAGTTTACAGAAAAGCAAGTTAAACTGGATCAGAACTTTTTCATAATTTTGAATCCGGTCTTGTAACTTGAGTTCAGTCCAGTAAACATTTTCAGCAACAAGCCCTGGGATCTTGTAGATCCCCCCCCCCCTCAATTCCAACCCTGCTCACCTGCGTAACACTCAACGTCTCAGCCTGCTGCATTTTACTCAACACCGCCCTCAAGATCATATCCGAGTTATCCCCCAGAGCGCTGCCGGCCTTTGTGATGAGTATCGCAACCAATCTTCCAACGAAGGCCGCAGTGAACTCCGATGTTGAAGGGTTGAGTAGCCGTGTGACGACCTCTATGGCGTACTTTAGACCGCTACGACCCTCTGCATCCTGCCACGAGGCGATTTGGTTGTAGGCGACGGCAACGTACGCACGAAGGCACTCACCACCACTCTGCAAATGGGATATTTTCACAAACAGAAAAACAGTTCCTCAACTCAATTTTAGCCAAATCACTCATGTCATTATAAAACACCCCAGCGTACCATTAATTTTCCCTTAATCATACAGCGCAGAGAACAATTTTTTCTAGGCGCTTCATAAGATTTATTATTAACTACTATTATTATAATGTGTGCATTACAAGTCAAAACTGAGATTCAAACTGCCTCTAGCTACCGGGCAATCTCAATGGTCTACTTGGTAAGACACTGCTCCAGAATTGCAAAGGTCGTTAGTTTGAATCTCACCTTAGTCATCATCATTGTTATTATCGGTTAAATAATCAATGATTCCTGTAAAAAAAATTTTTTTATAATCTAACTCTTTACCTGCATTTAACTGTTTAACTGTTTACCTGCATTGTTGCGTTGTCATCAGTCTTTAGTGTACAATGTGCTACAGATGGGAAGGCATTGTTGATGAGTGTGTCAGACAAAGGGACTGAACTATTCCGAACGACCACTGTTAAAATATCCAGCGTCGTCTGTGAAGTAAACACATAGTGGACGATTTAGCTTTTACAAAAACTAGTAACATTTCAAACAAAACAGTACAAACAGAGGTGCTCTATAGTAATGAAAATGAGACAAAGTTTAAAACACTTTAAGACCATACGCATAAAATAACAAATCTGTGAAAATTTGGACTCAATTGATCATCGAATTTGCCAGAGAAAAATGAATGAAAAAACACCCTTGTTGCACAATTGTGTATGCTTTCAGATGCGTAAAAAAGGCTTCGAGCCTGAAGTACCTTAATATTTGAGTGAGAAGTAACCTCTTTCTCAAAAACTACGTTACTTCAGAGGAAGCCGTTTCTCACATTGTTTCACACTACTAAAAGGTCTACATTGCTTGTTACCAAGTGAGTTTTGATGCTAAAAATTATTTGCGGAGAAATGAGCTTTTTACCACAGACCGGAGACTCCCAATATAGCTGAGATGGTTTTTTGGCATGAAATAAATGGCCCCGTGATGTGGAATGACAGATATGAAACTTCATAGAAAGCCACTATGATTATGCTGACAATTATTTTGAGTAATTACCCAAAGTATCCAGCCGTCGATTTCACAAAACTCTTCCTAACTTAAGATTAATCTTAGGACTTAGGACGAGTCCCAACCCTGCACTGTAGCATGCAGACCTTAAGATTAATCCTAAGTTAGGAAGAGTTACTCGTCCTAACTCGAGATAAGACGAGTCCTAACTCTTTATGAAATCGACGGCAGTTACAGTAAAAAGTATCCAAGAAAAAACAAAATAATTGTAAACCGAAAGTCCACAAAGTTATCCTACTTACCGACTGCAAGCCGATGGGCACTTTCTCAACTGGAGCAACAAGTATACTGACAAGGGTAGGCAGTAACCTTGCATGCAATGAGTCCTGACACCCTCGTCTACTGCATAGCTCTCGGAAAATCTCTTCCACCAGTGACGTCGTGGCTGGATCTGAAATTATAACAGAAATTCAAAATTGATTTATATTGGAGGGTTTGGGTACTTTGTGTACTACACAAAACACAATGTCCACAGATTTACATTAAACCTTCACGTGTTGAAGATGATAATGGTAGAAAGCTTTCCTTAAAATGTTACGTGCTGAGGTGCAGTAGCTTTTGAGAAAGGAGTACAACAATGTAAAGAAAGTAATTTTCATCTCACAAGACGAACATTAATTTAGCATGTAGAAGGTATTTAGGCGACTCTCCTGAAAACATTGCTCAGTGATTTTAACATTTTTCCTTGAATCTTATGAAGCTGAAACTTAAATTATATAATGCATCGTCTGTAAACAACACGTCAGGGAATCGGACTCCTTCACCAGTAACACCGGCGGTACCACCCATAAGACAAGGGGTCATGTCACCTGCACCACCACTAATCTCATTTATCTCATATCTTGCAGAGTCTGTGGTGTTCAATATATAGGTGAAACAAGAACTACACTCAAGAGGCGTTTATACAGCCACAGATCTACAGTCAAGACCGTAAAGCTATATACACCTGTAGGTCATCACTTCAATCTTCCCAATCACTCAATATCTGACATGGTTTTACAGGGCATAGAGGCACTAGGCAACCACAGAGAGACTGTGCGTTTAAGTAGGGAGAAAGACTCTGCTAGGGTCGAAACGTCAGGCCATTAACTATTTTTTTGCATTTAAATTATATAACAAACATCTTTATTCACGGTGAGTATGGATTCATGTCATGGCCAAAAATTTGATCTACAAAAGGAATAAAACCCGTAAGAGACATCCTTGGTTTCATTACTAGAAATCTATGAAAATAATAATTATAGAAATTATTCAAGTCTAACTGGGGAATAGATTCTTAAACAACGTGCTCTAGCAGACACAAAAATATAATAATATTGAAGTCTTATGTAGCGCACGTGTCTACTAAACAAGCTACTCAAGGCGCCGAGTATATACAAACTTACAATGATAAACATCTATTAACTATCTTTCTCACCTTGATTATATTTTAAGAATAGGGCTATCGTGAGTGGTGCAATTTTGCTTTCATATTGTACTGTAAAGGCGTCATCTATCTGTAGCGGAAAAAGAATATTCAGCAAAATACAAATCAGTGTGCAGTTCTGAAAACAACATGCAAAGGTTCTGTTAGAAAGTTACAAAAATAACCGTTTTTTGTGTTGTCATGTGTTTTAGAAAGATGTTTCAAGGTAAAAAAAAATCCAGGTTTTACATTCACATCACAGAGGTGGATTTCACAAAGAGTTAAGACTACTAGCCTTAAGTTTTTTATTAATCCTAGGACTATAGTCCTAAGTTAGGACTATCTTTCTGACATCGACCCCACGTCAATTATGTTGGTGAGCAGTTTGTAACAGCATATCAAACAATTCGTTCCTTGAAGAGTTGGCCTTCGTACATCAACAGGGCCCAATTTCATGGCTCTGCTTACTGTAGGCAAAGAAGCGATGCTTACGGAAGCGGGGTCGTATTTCACGGGTCAGAGTTCAGCGGTAAGCAGAGCCATGAAATTGGGCCCTGGTGGCCTTACCATTTAATTAGTCACTTATTTGTTTCATAGTCAGGATTTCTTGTATGCGCCTGAGGCAAGGGATATGTGAGTCATATAAATGTACAATATTATTACTATCATTAATGTAATAACAATAGCGGACTTACCGTAAGTACAACGCAAACACACTCTAGTACTAGTGAGAGTACGTCATTGTTAAACTGCGTCGCTAGTTGAATCAATCCCTCCATGATCTCCGGAAGGTAAGGCACAATGATCTGTGTGCTTCCTGACGTCTTAAGATGCTCACAGAAACCATAGATAGCTCGCACTGCTGATATTCTTATCGCAGGGGGTTGGGTTGCCTCGAGACCCTTGACTGTAAACACTAAAAATCTACCAGGAGATAAATGGAGGGAGGATTACCCAAATCATCAAGAAGTCTACTTTTAAATGGTTATGGTTCATGCCATTTATACAAGTACATGTTATTTAGGTGAGGCCAAAAGCTAGGGTACTATACTATACTATAATACATCAAATCCTATATAGAGTTCTATGGTTGCGTCGTATTTACAGTTGGAAAAATTCATAGAGTACAAGGGCTGACCTTCAAGTACACACAGTGTTGACTTTAAAACCTTTTTTTTAGGCTATTTGATCACAATTTTTAGATTTTTCCCAAGGGCAACAAAATCGAAAATCAGACTGAAGTAGGAAGAATATCATGCCTGACAATACATGTTATCCAGTTGAGGCTGGAAGCTAGGGTAGTTTGGTCTGATTCAGTTACAATCATCAGTGATTATAGCAATGGTGAGAGACATTGCTGACAAAAAGGTCTGGACAAGGATTCAAAGCTTGGCAGACATGTTAAAATGATGGCATGATAGCCTTTTAGTAGCCCCTGCCGTCGACTTCATCAAACTCTTCCTAACTTTTAGGATTAATCTTAGGACTTAGGACAAGTTAAGTTCTGTATCCATATAGGTTAGGACACACTGAACCCATCCTAACTTAGGATGAGATAGATAGAAATCCTAGGGTTTCATAAAATTGGATGCTGAAGTTCTAGATTCCAAAGAGCTTTCGAGAACAGTATCCTCAGTGCTAGGGAAGTAGATCAAAGAGCAGGACTTCTTTGTATAAGAGGAAAATACGGATTCTTCTTTTTTCAGGAAGCTGACATAAAAAGGTCATCCCTATTATAGGCCAAATGGGTTTAGGGAAGGGCCCTTCTTTCACACAATGGAACAATGGATAAACATTCGCCTTAATTTGCTTTTTAGAATTGCCTCATGACCAACCTTTGAATTAAATCTGGAGACATGGCTAATGAAAATCTACTGGCTGCCCACAGCGCCCGTCCAAGTAAAAATGGCGAGACTGTCAAATAAAAGAGAATACCACAAATATAAAAAGAGTTTAAATTCTCATTGAAAATTATGATATCAAATAGAAACTGGTTATTACAGGGTCAAGGATCACTTTTGCTCAAAATGCCCAGCTGCTAGACAAACTTTCCGCCATTTTGGTTTGCGGTAACACCATGTGTTGGTGGCATGGTTGGCTTTTGCGTAAAGCGCTCACCTCTCACCAAGGTGACCCCGGTTCGATTCCCGGCCAGGGCCATATGTGAATCGAGTTGTGAGTTGGTTCTCTGCTGTGCCAAGAGGGTTTTCCAGACCATCCGGTTTTCCTCCCTCAGGAAAAATCGAACACTTTCGATCTTGGCTGTGCTCCATGGTCATAATGGGTTGATGTGCCTGGCAGCTAAATGCGCCCTTGCATGCCTGCGCCTCGAACACGTTGTGTAGCCGTGTCCTTCGCAATTCAGCTCTTAGCTGCGAGTAAGGATGATTAGCACCCCCCATGTGTGTTTCTACTTGCCAGGTAAATTATGTTCTTTTGAGAACTTGTCTTGCTTTATATTCTACTATCGCATAGTAGGTTTTCGGAATTCAGGATAATTCTCAGTTCGGAAAAGAACTGCCCTGCTTATTTAACTGGACAGAAGGTAGAAAATCAGCCAGGACTACTAGTGTAGCTTTAATGGATCGAGGGGACTTCTCGTTATAAACTTCACTACCACGGGTGAGTTCCTCATTTGTACCTGGTTTGTTGAGGTCACTGAGTACAATGTTGGTCAGGAAGGAGTTCATGTCAAAAGTCAACTTCCCGCTGGCCGTCCTGTCAATGATGAGTGACTTGATGGAACCTAACGCTAGCATGCACGATTCATGAACTTTCCACCTGCACAAATAATCAACAATATCAAGTAATAAATCAATCAAAGATGTATAGACCTCATGCATTGGCCGCCATCACTGTGAGGTCAAGAAATGGTCAAGAAATGACCGTAGTGAGGGCACTGTGTTGGGCTTGAGATGTCATTATGTTAGGGCTCTAAAGAGACCGCCAACATGAGGGCAAGATGGCATAGTTGATAGAGCATCAGTACGTTAATTCGGCGGTTCCAGGTTCAAAACATGCTCCAATGAAGAGGCCTGCCAGTTTCTGTGAAGAGAGACATGCAAGATTCTTGACAGATTCTTACCAGTTTGCTCCTGCTGGTGTGTCGATGTTCTGATCTGCATCGTGTAGATGTTTCATAGCAGCTTGAACGATACCAACAGCACTCTCCTGAGGGAACTCACCAGCGAGGGACTGTAGAGAAATGAAACAAACTCATGGCATTAAAACTTTAACGAATTACAAAAGAAATCTGTTTCATAAACAATTACTCTTGTTAGGATTAAGCTTGATACAGCTACGTTGAGTGTTGTGGAAAAGTAGTCTAGTGCACCACAAATTTCATTCATTTTTATTAAATCCCAGCTTAGCTTGTGTCCTTGCGAAAGAATATATTTTCCAGGGTTCTCTTCTAACACTGGCCAAATGCCGGTTAAAACAGGTTGTGTAAACAGTTAGTAGTTTGGTAAGAGTTGCCCTTCTCTTTTGGAAAACACCTGCGAACCTGTCAAAGTGATCTTACTGGCAATTTTACTGATGAAAAGCATCCCTATTTACTAGTGGCAAAAACAGACTTCCAAGACAAAAACAGACACAATGGTATTGAAGGTCAGCTAATTACAATACTGACCGAAGCCATACAGTCTTACCAGGAGGAGATCTTGGGCTGAGATGCGGACATTGTAGGAATAAGAATCATCGTCTTCGTCAACTACAAACTGATTGGGATTCTCCGTCCATTGCTTGACCTGAAAAGTAGCAAGAGGGATGAGATTTGACCTAAATCTACTTGAACAGTAAATTCATTAGGAATCTGGTTTAGTGTAGAACTGTTAACTTACGTATAAATGTAAGTTAATAACATAGAGCTATGAATGTTAACTGGAAAACTAGCTGTTGATGCCACATGCTTTTTTTTTTTTAAGCCTCCTGGACGCAGACATGTTTGAGGCTTGAGCATAACTGTAGAATAAATACATTTTTCATAGAAATGACGCTCGAGTTGAAACTGGTGAGTGCACAAAAGTATGCAAGTTCATTTGATTAATCATGCATTTAGTTTATAGATTTTATCTCACAGAAAGAACAAAAAGCACAAATCTGAGCAACAGTTGTAACAAAATCTCAAGCTTTTTTACACACTTTTTTTTACATAGGTCTGTAACAAACATGGATGTCCTGACATGGCTCAAAGCCATTGGATACTTTCGGTACAGAAACAAAATTAAAAGTTCACAGATTTACAAATAATTTACAGGATTTGCTTTTCAAGATTTCTCTTGAAATATTATTCCATGAATTGCTTGAATTTTTTGAAAAAAACATTAAAACAATATCAATTCTCGATATTGAGAATTACGGATTTATTTTAAACACATGTCATGACACGGCAAAACGTGCGGAAACAAGGGTGGGTTTTCCCGTTGTTTTCTCCCGACTCCAATGACCGATCGAGAATAAATTTTCACAGGTTTATTTTATATATAAGTTGTGATACACGAAGTGTGGGCCTTGGACAATACTGTTTACCGAAAGTGTTCAATGGCTTTAAAACGCAGCATGACCTAGTGCTCTGGCCAACATGCTTCATGGTTAATGGTCAAACCTGCTCTTCCGTAATCTCCATGTACATCACCAAGTAATACATCAACAGGCTACAGTTCTTCTTCACCAAACTTCGGAATTTAGACGTCTCGATCATAGCTGTGACAAACTCAAAGATTTTGAAGACCAGATTCTCAAAGCCCAATACCTCTCCTATAACAAAAACAACAAGAAACATGACATCAGGTCACTTCGGCTGGACACAACAGGGCCAAATTGAAATGGCTACATTTAGGTCCCTAGCTTAACATAGGTACTGGGTTGTAGCTGCATTTGTAGGTACAGGGGTGGATTTCACAAAGAGTTAAAACTTGTCTTAACTCAACTTAGGATGAGTTTAGGATGAGTTACTCATCCTAACTTAGGACTAGCCATGCGCTTTTTAATATCTCCTAGGACTAGCTCTTACAAAAGGTTTGGGCCTCATTTTGGTTCCGAGTTGCAGCTATATTTAGGTATTGTGTTGCGGCTACATTTGTAGGTAAAGACTTGGTGCTATTTTAAGATTTGGGCTACATTTACCAACTGGGTTGTTTGGGCTTCACTCGAATCCCAAACAACATTTAGGTATCTGGGTACATTTTAGGTGCTAAATAAGTTGGGGCTACACTCAGATCCTAAGCTACATTCATGCATCTGGGTTCATTTAGGTGCTGGGTTGAAGCTTAGATTTGGCTACATTTATGTAACAGGTTGAAGATTCATTCGGATCCCGGGCTACATTATGAATCTAGGTACATTTAGGTGCTGGGTTGAAGCTTAGATTTGGCTACATTTATGTAACACTTTGGGGATTGATTTGGATTCCGGGCTACATTCATGTATCTGAGTACATTAAGGTACTGGGTTGGGGCTTAGATTTGGGATACATTTAGGTGCCAGATTGGAGCTAAGATACCGGGCTACATTCAGATCTTGAGCTACAGGTATATGGTACCATTTAGGTGCTGACATGAAGCTTAACTCAAATCCCAGGCTACATTCAGGTATCTAGGTATATTTAGGTGCTGGGTTGTTAGGGCTAACTCAGATCCTGGGCTTCATTCAGGTTTTTGGGTACATTTAGGTGTTAACACAACATACCATCGGAGTCCACTGGATTATCGATCTCTTCTGAATCATTCACACATGTCGCTACATAGATGGTTGCACACTCCGTTAACATAGTCCATATGGTAGGTAAGATCTGACTTATCCATTTACTCATGTAACTTGGGAAGAACTTAATCAATGTTGTCAGAGCCTGCATAGACCAAAGGATAAAACAAATAAAACAGGAAGAAGTGAATCAAATGAAATCTGAATTCATTTTCTCTATAGCAAGATTAGCAAAATGGTCTTCTGATGAAATAGGCTCCTTGCGGCCTATAGCCTAAATTTTGGTAAGGAGGTAACAAAAATTATTTTGACGTCATGCATGAATATTTAGAGCTGCGTATATAGCAGCAGTTACAGATTGATCAACCTGTATGGCTTCCAACTTTCATCCCCGAACAAAGATATTTACAAGATGGGGAAAATTCTTCAAGATTTTGTCCCTACCTTGATGACTTCCATTTTAAGTCCGCAGTCGGATGTTGCTCCATAAGGAACATTTAGTGCTTGAGCAAACGCTTCTGTAAACTTTGGTAGAACTGGAAACAGAAGAGCTTTGGCAGCATCCTGAAACAGAAAAAAACATTTAAAAACTTCTTTCATAATTACACATTCTGATTGCAAATATAGTAAAGCATCTTGCTCAATTACACAAGTACCATGACCGGGATTCGAACCCACACTCCGATAACTTAAAGACAGTGGACACTTTTGGTAATTTTCAAAGACCAGTCTTACTTGGTGTGTCTCATTACATACCTGTAAAAATTTTAGCTCAATCGGTCGTCGCAGTTGCGAGATAATAACGAAAGAAAAAACACCATTTTCACATGGAGTTGTGTGCTTTCAGATGCTTGATTTTGAGACCTCAAAATTCTAAATCTGAGGTCTCGAAATCAAATTCATGGAAAATTACGTCTTTCTCGAAAAACTACTCCACTTCAGAGGGAGCTGTTTCTCATAATGTTTTATACTATCAACCTCTCCCCATTACTCATTACCAAGTAAGGTTTCGTGCTAATAATTATTTTGAGTAATTACCAATAGTGTCCACTGCCTTTAACCACCAGAACTTGAATTCCATGCTCCGCTCATGACATGACACCCTACCCTAAATAATAAACATCGTCAACGTACTAATCACCTTTGTTGAATCATTGATGCTCATGATGTTGTAGATAATATTAGCGCATTCATTGAAGATCTCAACTGCTCTGCCTCTGGTCCGTATACTGTACATGTCGGCCTGGACAAAGATGCGATACATTTCTGGGAGAATGACGGGAGCTACGTGTGGCATCTGAACGTCGGTTACCTCTCTTGTGAATTCTTCAAAGATAAAAAATGCAACAAAAGGAAGTTCAGATTAAACAATTTTTGAGTGCCACTCTCCTAGTTCACTAACATCTTGTATTACTTTCACTCATACATATTTTCATGATCGAGAGCCGAATTCTCACTGTTCCATTAACCATCCTGTCCTAGGTGCTATTTTTGCTATTTGCCAAAGGGCAAGGCAAGTATTTACGCACAGGGTATGGGCATCAGTCACGCACAGGGACAATATGAATGCAGTGCAGACAGTCTACTGCGCATGTGTTTTACAAAGCAATTATTGAACTTCCACTCCCACATTACACACACACACGAACATCGCTTACACATAAAAAGATGGTGGCAAACTAACAAATTACCAACCAAAACAGCATGTAACGTATACACATTTTCACTGGGTCCCTGCTAGTTTTTGCTTAGAATACAAAATTTCAGAGCATACTTTACTTTCCTGCCGCAGCAGCTCTACAACACTAGACTTGTTTTAGTCCTACCTGTAAGCACTCTCATTGCACCATGGACGGCGTCGCCGTTTCCACTGGTGATCAGGTCCATCAGCTCTGTCAGAAGCTCCGGCCACGACTCTGGCCAATCCCATGATGCAATAGCAGAGATGGCATACGCCACACTGGAGCGAACCTTACTGATCGACTCGCGCAATCCCACTGGTAGCATCTTGCGGATTTCTGTCTTGGCCTACATGTAACGTTTGACATGTTTAACGGAAACATTTACACTTCTGTCTGTACATTTTACAAAAAAGAGACCGTCTTTTCAAAATGCTAACTACAGGGGCTAAAGTCAACATTTTCTCCCAAGTATACTGTCTGAAAAGCCAAGACCACAGTGGGGTTTTTCCAGAGCCACACGCCTCCCAAAAAAGATTCACACATGGTTGTACCCGTAAGTTTACTAGATATTACCTTCTTATTTTCCACACCATGAAAAGCTTCAATCATTATTGAATGCACTTAAACTTTTCAGAGTAAAACGAGATGAGGTTTCAGCTTCGTGTGTTTTCCTTCTGTTCCCCCTGTTGCTTATGTTTGACGTTAAACATACAAAGAATCTTTGTATGTTTTTTCTTGTAACAAAATGAGGAGAGTTAAACAAATTTGCTTGTGTATTTTTGTACTGAGGACCTCCATGGAAAGCAGAGCTGGGTGATGATCAGAGTTTTAAAAAAATAAAAGACGTAAAAAAAATGTGAGACATAAGTGTCATGACATAAGTGTCAATGTTTACCTCATCTGTGGTAACTGGCGGGTTAAACTTTTCCGATTCTTTGTTCCAATGGGCTTCAACATACTGCTTCAAAATAAGTGATGCAAGCTGTACAAAAGAACAAGAAAGTCTGCATGTTAAATAGAGTACCTTTGTCACGTTAAGATCATTGGTTCTTGTCAACATAATGCATACTATTTAGAGGTAATATTATAAAAGTCAGATGTTAAAGGAACACGTTGCCTTGGATCGGATGAGTTGGTTTATAAAAATCATTTGAAACAGTTTGTTATAAAATGCACATGGTTAGAAAGATGTTTTAGAAGTAGAATATAATTTTCCACACAAGTATCCCTCAAAATTGCACAGTTTTCATTTTACGTCACAAACTATAACGGTTGGCCATTTATGGAAGTCAAAAAATTGACTCCCATAAATGGCCGACCGGGTTAGTTGACGGGGTAAAAAGAAAACCACGCAATTTCGAGGCATATTTGTGTAGATCATTGTATTTTACTTCTAAAACATCTTTCTAACCATATGCATTTTATAACAAATGGTTACAGGACGCTTTTCAAAGACCAACTCGACCGATCCAAGGCAACGTGTTCCTTTAAAGTTTCAGCTGAATACAGGGTGATCCGAATACAGTGTCTGTCTACTTGCTGAGAAAACTGTAACAGTATTTTCACAAGACTATCAACTCCATCCTTAGCGATGTGACAGCAAGTACCAACTGTGCCATATGGCAGCTGCATACGTGAACAGACACAGACCCAAAGAAATCTGAGAAACGAGTCATGCATGAATCTTTCTCAGATTAAATTGATTTGGGATGAAAAGTATCCAAACCATACTACTTTGAAGGGAAACCTGTCTCAACATATTTTATACTATCGACAGCTGCAGTGCTTCTCAGTAAGTTTTTGGTCATTCATTTTTTGAGTATTTTACAATTCTTTGACCCTACTTTTCAGGAAAAAATGTGGTGGACTTCTCATACATAAAAAAAGTAGGAATAAAAAGATGAAAATCACCTACCTGTCTGATTGCCAAAGCACCGTTAGGATCAAGTGTCAGCTGAGCCAGATGTACTCCAAACTCTGAAGGAGAAAAGGCCACAATTCAAATGTTTTCCATGAATACAATTCAGTCAATCTTAGGTTTTACACAATTTTAAAACCAGGGAAAAAAAGTTTTTGTTCAATAAAAGGCCATGAAAATGAATGAGGTTTTTTTCTACTTCATATTTTATTAATGAATTAGGCCAAGGTGGGATTTGAACCCGAGTCCACCAGAGGTAAAGGCAGCTGGAAAGAAACCACCGAGAAAACCTGATCCCAGAGATTGGCTAACCGTAACTGGATTAATACCCCAAAATGAGTTGAGTTTTGACCTATGCCCAAGGTCATAGAGCTGCTTAAGCACAAAAAGTAGCTAAGCACAACAAAGTCATGCTTACCAGAATAAGGTTACCAGCTAAACCACCATGCCACATGTACAATTTGTGACTGGTAATCTGCTCATTTCTGGTAAGCAGACAATTGTAAAGCAATATTTTCTGCTTTTAAAAGCAGCTCGATGAAATTGGGCCCTGATCTGACCCTCACCTTCTGTGACCTCGAGGACCTTCAGCTGCTCCTCTCCTAGATTCCGAACATCTTGTTGAGGTGAAAGAATTGCTGTCAAGCTGTCATAGAGAGCGTCTCGCAGCGAGCGACTCACATCGCCTCCGTCGAAGCCAGCCATCCTACTCTGCCGTGAAATTACGCTGAAATAATAAGATTCTCCTGAAATAAAAAATAAAATAAAAATACAATCAATTATCAACCATACTCCTCTTTTTAATAGGTGGAAATTTGCATTGGGGATAAAAAATAATTTTGATTTTACCCATATATATACGACGTTGTGTGTAACACTGTACAAATCTACAATTATTACTTTCCCGAGCTCTGTGAAAAGAACCACAGGTATAAGACTCGGGTGGGATTCGAACCCACGTCCGACCTTTGCAAGTCTTTGCATATTCCTGATGAAGCTTTAGGCTCTACTGGCTTATATTACTTTTAGGGAATCTTTCTTTGAAGTGTTAAGTTAAAAAAATTAATTTAAAAAGTAACAAACTCATCTCATTAGGCATTTCCTCGGTCATTATGCTTGACCCCATCCCCCTCCCCTCCCAACAGTAGGAGTTATAAGCCTAAATAAAAAAACTGTATAGTTGGTATGCATTTATAAAACTTTTTGGGTGGAAGTGTTGGCTCCAAGTCTAAGTAAGAAGAGCCAGTTGTTCTCTACATTTCTCAAACAGTAAAGTCTGCATGTCTCCTGAAAACTACAAAGACTGAGCGGACAAACAAGCTTGTTTGGAGCGACCTATTTATGATGTTGGGGGCAGGACAGGGCCAGGCAGTGGGCAAGATAACCAATTCTGTAGTCTAGTACTAGTAGTTTAGATGCAATACGTGTTCCACTGACATTTTATTATGATGAGCAGAACAGAAGGTATTTAATTCAGAGTAACAATACATCAGTCAGGCAAAGCACTGTCAGCGTGGAGGAAAAATTATGGTTGTTTTTACTGTTTTACTTTACTTTAGGGTAGTACTAAAAAAAAATACTAGTACGTAGTCTGTGACCTGGTGACAGTGACACTGATGACCGACTCAGTGACATTGACACCGACACTGATGCACTCATCTGGTCATGACACCATCACCGTCAATCATTAATGTGACACTGATGACTGACTCAGTGACATTGACACCGACACTGATGCAGTCATCATGATCTGGTAATGACACCGTCACAGTCATTAATGTGTTTGTGAGCAGTGTATCTCAGCATACCTCCATGATCTCACAATCAGTCTATATTTTATATTTGCAGCTCGGCTTGGACTCAACACACGTGATATATGGCGCACATGATAAACACAGCCAGCCAGACAGACAGCGCCGAACACTCAAGAGCCAGGCAGAGGAGACTCGATCGATGCTCAATAAAGTTGTTGCTGATTAGTTTTTAGAAAACAAGACATATTTACAAACTAGTATAACGAACTACACTCAGATCTCATTATGTATGAACAATGTGAAGCACAATTCTACATTTACCTCTTTGATAAAACTTTTTCAGCCGGCTAAACTGCACTGCTCTGAACAAGAAACTTCACACAGCTAGCGCGCCATTCGGTTTCACCATCTAACCGGAAACCACAGACAGTGAGGTCAATACCGCAGGTCAAAAGAGTTGATAAACTTAAATGACCCGGAAGTGATTTCTCCACTTTTGACACATGTACACCGTCTACGTGGCCGCCGGTGCCTGGCGAATGTAAATGGTCTATGCACCGACTCGTCTTTTTTCGTTCGTTAATGCATGGAGCGACATCCAGACTTTTTTAAGTTGTTGGGTTAAAATTCGGCGTCTGCATCCTTTTCGCGATCCGTGTAGGGATCGGTAGTTTCGGATGGTTTTTCTATCCTCTTAATCCTGTACCATCCATCACCCAATCAACCATGAAAACCGCCGTAATTTTGCCTCTTTTGATGCTGGGCTGTATTGCCAGCGTTTTTGCTGTAAAGCAAGAGAAAATCAACGCTGATTTGGTGAATGTAAATGTAGAAAGAACAGTCGATTTGGTTTCCCAACTTGTAAAAGTCAACTCTGCAATAACGCTGAGAAACGATGGTTCTTCAGCCGTAAAAAGTTTCCTTGTTGCCGTGGAGCCAAAGAAAGCTGCTTTTCTGTCATTTATTGGTGGGGTAGGTTTACTTTGTATTTTTAGGACAACTTGTGTATTGTATGAAATGTATGCATTATTGTTTCTGTGTTAATTTGGTCAGTGTTTTTGTTTGTTCACTGTTTTTGTAGGTATGTGACAAAAAAATTGAAGTTGCAGAAGAGCTTATAAGTTTAGTACAGTCGTTTGACCAGTTCTGGATCACTTCTTGAATTCACATGGTTTTTTGTTGCAATCTCTTTGATATCTTAAACAAAAAAGATTATCAGTTTACCTAAACATGTCATAAAACTCACCAAGTATTCACTGACAAAAAAAGATTAGTTCTTTTGAAGAGGCTTTGAGAAAAGTATCGTCACCTGTTTGACCAGTTCAGGATCAGTTGAATCTATTCTGAATCAGTAGAGTGCCCTTTATTGCAAACCCATACTCCCATTCATAAAACTGTCTCTCAAGGACATGACACATCAGAGGTGTGTTGGCATGGACTTGGACTTCCTTTCCTTAGTGAATGTCATGCAAGTGTCTTCAATAGCAGCGCAAAAACCCAGCGACAAAACCACAAAACAACAGCAAAGGCAAATGAAAAAGTGAAGCGAACCTAAAAAGCATTATTGACCCCTCCAAGCTTAATTTTCTCACAAAATAAAAAATCTACAAGAATTTGTTGAAGTAATGTTTCTCAAAATCAACTAAATAAACTTTCTACTGCAGTAGTATGATTTTACCAGACTTAGTAAGTTAGTGCGGCACCATTTGACGCAATGAGATGTGAAGTGATCCCGAACTGGTCAAGGGTAAGTTGCCCCCTCAAAGAAGATTTTGATAACTTTGTCTCCTCAAAGAAACAAGATGACTGCACAGTAATTACAGGAATGTTTTTTACACATTCTTATCATTTTACATAAATATTTTTTGCCCCGGCACTCCAATTCTAAAGGTAAGAAGTTTTAACAGTGTTTTTCAACCAACATTTTTCAACAAAAAAATGACAAATTTTGCAGACAACCTTCAGGAAAACGGCCATAATTTATTTGCTGATGATGTTTGGCACCTTATTTTGGGTTTGTTGGTTTAATGGATGTTAATCTTCACATTTATCAACAGAAATTGGTAAAAATGAGAAATGATATAATTATTTGGTTTTTGCAAAGTTGAAGTGATCCCGAACTGGTCAATGATCCCGAACTGGTCAAATGACTGTATCACTGGAAAGCCCTTACCAATAGCTTTCCAATGATGCAAAGAACTTTGCTCTATGACTCTTAAAAAAAAAGTTATGGCCATTTAAGTGGCGTGAATTTGGGATAATTGCGGCCATCGTCTTAATGGTAAACTATATAGGGCATAGGATTTGAGCTGTGACCGCGCAGACCCATTTTCGGGCAATTTTCAAGCCGAAGCCCAAAGTCCGTAGCTTTCTTATTTTGGGGTCCTTTTTAACAAACTTTGTGTCATTGTAAAGCTAAAACAATGCTCAATAAGGCCAAGACAATGGTTTGTTAATTTGGGGCAGGTGTTGGGGAGTATATCTGTTTGTGTTAAGACAGGAAAAAAAAAAAAAAAAAAAAAAAAATGCCATGTGTACAAAAATCAATGCATTACAAAAGTGTCCTCATTCACAATCTCTTAGAGTGCAAATAATGGCAAACAAGGACATCAAAATAAAAGCTTACTACATGTAGAAATAATCAACACAATGCTCAGAGGTCAGTTTCTTAGCAGATAACCAAGTCGTCACAAACAAAGTCTGCAGCCAGAGCAAACTTAGTGACGTCATAATCTATTGCATCCTCATATGTTTCATCTACTGACCAGTACCCAATCCTGTAACAATAACCATTTCCCTTTCTTGTTTTCAGCTTTTCCACTTTCCCTTAGAAGGTTGTCTTTGAAGCTGTGTGTTCATCGTACCAGGAGTGGCTAATCTTACGCCCAAAGATGGTTTCTATGAGGATGTCTTTTAGGACTGAATGAGCAATATGGTTAATCCATATAACTTTCAGAATTTTTTCCAAAAAGAAAAGAAAGAAATAAAAAATTGGGTGTGGGCATAAACAAAAACAGAGTTTCTTTTTTTAGGGCAACCCCCCCCCTCAAAATTCCATTTTAAAACAGAGCAATCACATCCCTATATATGGCTATACTATATATCTTAATACAATTTTTGTAAATGTGTGTAACACATCCTACCCTTTTTGATAAACTAATAAACAATATGATAAACTTTCCCAAATCAGATGACCAAAAAAAAACTTAATAATAATAATAATAACATTATTTTACAAGGAACTACTTAAAATCGTGGAAGTTTTTCTCTTTTTAGCCCTTACTCTTAGGTCTACAGGAATTTATTATCCTGGATCAAATCAAAATAATATTTAAGAAGTTAATCACTGATACTGGACTGGTAACCTTTAAAAAAGGGCCATGAAAAACGAAAGTAAGATAGCTATGTTTTGTAAACACTGAGCATCAGCCAATCAGAGCGCTTCATACCAGTCATGTGACCTGCATAGACAGTTTCATTCATAAATTTGGTGAGCAGGGTAGGCTTTTAAATCATCAATCATCAGCATTATCAAAGCTAAGTTTGCAAATATAATGTGAAAAATGACTTGTTGACACATAAAACCACATATTAAACCTAAAATTTGTGTATTTTGTCGATGTTTATTGGGTTTAAACAGATGTTTTATCGGACTGAAAATTCCATCTATTGACCTTTCACGTTACAATTCTCGGGATGACATCGGCGTTTGTAAATCTCAAAAAGGTGACTGCTTAAAACTCAATCTTCTTCAAATTTGGCCAAAAGGTAGAAAACAAGTACATCAATCACTTCTTGGGGTTTAATAAGCGATCCACTCACCTTTTTAGTAATTCATCAACGGTTTTGACGAACAAGATCAAACTTTTTTTTTTTAGTAATTTTTTTTCAAAACTTTATGATGTCGCGTCCAGAAAATTTGGGGACGAGGTTAAAGCTGAATATGTCCTCTATGTGTTAAAAAAAAAATCGACCGGGTACGGTTAAAATAAAACCTCATAACGAAGTGTCAACAAAAGCAATACTCGGACGTGATCTATCCAAAAACGATTGAAGGTGACACGGACGCTACGGACGCCGCGGCCCATACAAATATACTGCAATGCACAGGATTGTCACATACCTAGTTTTTGTTTACAATTTTTTTATCCGAGTCTAAAAAATAAAATTTATGTAATACAATTACAGGGAAGAATTTTAACTATGAACCATGTATCAATTCCTTCCACTAATATGTGTGATATATTACCATGCAGTACTGCTTTTACCTTTGCCAAAGAAGTCTAGTTTAATCTTGCAGTTGCCCTGTTCTGTTTGTCGTGTCTTGTTATCTGTGAGCTGGTGAGGGTGGGAGGGGCAACCAAGATTTTACCCTCCTTTATTGTTAATAAACCACAAAATGTATTAGTTATTTTATAGCCAAGTCTTTAGTTATGTCGGTTTACTTTTCAACTTTCCATTGTGAACATTCTTATCTTCGATCAATAACGTACATTACAAACAAAGTAAGATTTTGTTATTATACTCGTCTTTCTTTTTCCAATTTATTTAATTGTAGATTAATCATGTTAAGGTGTGCCATAAATATTTGATAACTTTCCTTATGGCGCTACCACTTTTTCACTCATTTTTACAAAAGGGATTTCTCATTGAGGTAAATTAGATCATGGACATGGAGGTTACTGTAGAAAGAATATTAGATCATGGAGGTTACTGTAGAATACTATTCATTGATATTCAAATGAAAAAGTGGTGGCGCCTACAAGAGAAACTTTTCCTAAGATAAGAATTAATATATCCAAAGTATTTTTTTTTTAATTTTCTGGCATTAAAAAACATCCACCATGAACAAGTCTGTTCAAAATAATTACATTTATGAAGACATTCGACGGGGAGTGAGAATCCATGGATTGTGCTATTAACCATGGATCTTTATAAAGGTCAGAGGTTACCTGTTACCACTATCGCAATGACAAAACTGGATCACAACAATAGTAATATTAATAATAATAAAGAGACATTTATTTAGCACAAAAACAATGGCATAAAGAATCCGCCTCAAGGCGCTGGAAAAGAACAACAATAAAAGTCAGGACCAGACAAGTTTATTCAAAGCAAAGTATTACACAGAAAAATAACTTAAGGACTCTAGATAGATAGTACAGAAAGCAGTTTTTAAAAAGATGAGAGTTCCAAATTCTACAATTTTTTACTTAATAATTGTTTTGATTTCAGGTAAAACCAGACGGTGATGAAAAGAAGGTATTGAAAGTAGCTAAGGCTGACGTCGCTGGATACAGGTAAGGTTCAGAATGTGGTGAAAGGGACCTTTTTGGATTTGGATATTTTATTTTCTTATAATATAAGACTAAGAGCCAAAGGAGAAGAGAGAAGACAATGAGGGGATTTCAGTTTTAGATGTGGGAGTAAAACTCTAAGAGAATTATTCCAGGGAAAACCTGCGCGGTCAAGTAGGGACTTTAAACTCAATCCACATAGTGCCCCTGGTGGGATTCGAACCAAGGTCCCAGAGATTGAAGACAAGACTATACTACACCAACCTGGCCTTCTGTGGTTAAAAAGACACCACTGAAGCTAGCTTCTATAATCTTAGCTCTTTGACCTAAAGAGCTACATCAAACCATGAGTTAAAATTTGGCAAATTTTGTCTATAGATGTACAAATTTTGGTGTATCAGTTGGAGGGTTAATCGTATGCGTTTCAATTCAATTCAATTCAATTCAACAATTCAATTCAACTTTATTGGTCCCACCATGTAGGAAATTAACTATGCATACATGCAATACAGGAAAAAATTACTAAATCACAATCACAAATAAACTACTGGAAATATATTACATTAATTAACCAAGACAAAAACGACAAGATAGAATTTTGCATGTATACTGATCCCCCTCAAGCACGTAACGGGTATAAATCATGTGTAATATTCTTTGAACATCAATTCCTTTTTTTTCTAGTGATGGCACATTCTTCAGGGTCAGTCTTGACAAAAGCCTAGCAGCCGGAGACTCCGTTGAAGTTGTCGTGGACACCGTCTTCACCAAAGCCCTCCGCCCCTACCCCGCCCAGATCCAGCAGAGTGAGAAGCAGTTTATGGAGTACACCGGTAGCGCCTACTTCTACACACCCTACCTGACCGAGTCTCAGACCACTGAGGTCAAGTTGGCCTCATCTACGCTGGAGTTCTACAGCAAGGTGAACCCAGTCACCCTGAATGATGCGGTCATCACCTATGGGCCTTATGAAAATGTGGAGGCACTGGCTGTGGTGAGTTTGAATATTATTATTGTATGTGTGTGTTATCAATCAACACAGTGCCATGTTATTATTAGTAGCAGGCCTGTATGCTTCGTTTTTGAAAGGGCAATGGCACCAAGGTATTTTTCCTTGGGGAAAAGTGAACTCTGAGGAAATTGTAAATTCTCAGTTTCATTAGTTGTCAAGTTTTTGAGTGAAAAAAGGGTGAAAATCACAGAGCAACATTTTCAGGAGAGCCGCATAAATCCGTTGTATTTTTGGTGTGAAATTGTTGTTCTCATTTCTCAAAAAGCACAGCAACTCAACAAGTAATATTTTTAGAGAAGCTTCAAACTGTGTAAGTTTGATGTGAATCTTTGGTTATACAAAAATTGCCCGAACCCTTTTGAAAAAACCTCCCCAAATTTGACTTTGGAATGAATCTTGTGCCTGTTTTGTCTCGGCAGGAGAAAATTCGAGTCCACTACGAGAACAACAACCAGTTCCTGGTTGTGACCAGCATGACCCGTCTCATAGAGGTGTCTCACTGGGGGAACATCGCAGTGGAAGAGACCTACGACGTGTACCACTCCGGGGCCAAGCTAAAGGGATCATTCTCTCGCTATGACTACCAGAGGACGCAAGATGGCTACTCATCAATTAAATCTTACAAGGTGAGTCAAATGGATGGGATGTGCTTTTACATCCCATTGTTAAGAATTTTTGTATCATAATTGATTGGTGGAAAGTGAAGTGAGATTTGATTCTTTATTCTCTGAAGATATTAGGGGCCTTTCTCATACCTCGGCTTTGGCTCCGGCGCAGGCTAAGGCTCTGCGCGCTGTGTACGCAGCTCGACCTTTACCATGCATTTTCAGCACGAATTGCATCAGCACGCAGAGACGGAGCTTAAGCCAAAGTTTGAGAAAAGCCCTAGGCTTGATCAGGACTGGAATTTCATTTTTAGAGGGCAAGGCCATTTTCATTTTGCAAAGAGCACTTTCATTGGAAAATCTAATTATGTCTATGGAGAGTTTTGAAGGACCACCAAAGCCAAGACAAGGGCATCAGCTGTTGTAGCTTCAGTGTACCTGCATGACTGCCTGATTTAGTGAAAGGAGTTTTTATTGACAAGGAGAGGTTTGACAAATATCAAACTTTAGGTAAAGGTTTGGTTGTTTGACCCTGTAGTATTATCGGTGTACTCTCCTGCCGAACTGGCTCCTGCCCAAAAACACCACAGGAGGTGCTAATTTAAGCAGTTTGGGTGTATATGCTCCAAAGGGAGTTGAGCAAGTATGCCTGATGAGCAGGGATAAGCATGTTGAAATTGTTAGTAACTAAAAAACTACAGTACCTCAGAAAGTAATATTTCAAGGGAAATTTTCTACCATCGTTTAATTTAAACCCTGTAAGTTTAATGTAAGTCTTTGGACATTTGTGTTTTGTGTCGTACAGAAAGTACCCAAACCCCTTGCAAAGTAATACAGAGGAATCAGACTGCCAAAATAATCAAACAAGATTTAGTGTGTGACTAGAGAAGTTCTTGTATAGATTTACAAACCTGCATCCTACATCCTACAGACCTTCTTGCCTGCCTCAGCTAAAGATGTCTACTACCGCGACGAGATCGGCAACATCTCCACCAGTAACCTGCTTGAGCATGACGACCATGTAGAGCTGGAACTCAGGCCAAGATTCCCACTCTTTGGAGGATGGAAGACGCACTACCTCATTGGGTACAATCTCCCCAGCTATGAGAATCTCTACAACTCTGGTAAGTCTAGAGAGCTGGTGCCAATTTCATAGCACTGCTTAGTGGCAGATTTTGTGCTTACTGTGCGATTTCCATTTCATAGTGCTGCTAACCGTAAGCACACGAAAAGGCATGCTAACCTTCCGGTGCTTACTGCTTGAAAAATTAATGACGTCACAATGCAAATCCATGGTAAGCGCGGTGTATGGCCCTATATTTGTCTGCTTACCTGTGAAATACGCTTGCACCTGAGCAAATTTTTCGGCTACGGTAAGCATGAAAATTTGCTTACCGTTTAAGCGGTGCTATGAAATTTGGCCAAAAGCTCGCCTGGAATTTCATCTTTGAATGATGACGATGATTAGGCACCATACCAAATCAAATGTTGTGTCATCCATGCAACACCGAGAGAAAAATGTGGTTCTTAGGAAAAACCTGAGGTAGTATACAGCTGTCAACATAGCTCAGTTGGTAGAGCATTTTTCGGATTGTCGAGGGGGGGGGGGTCTTGGGTTCAAATCCCAATAAGGACACTTTGATTTTTCTCTCATCTCATGTTTGGTCATCTTTGAGAGGGTAAGGCCATTTTGATTTCGCAAAGGGCACCTCTATTGGGAAATCTTAAAGTCTATGGGAAACTTTTGAGGGGCACCAACATTCTGGCAACCAAACAGATTGCTGAAAAGTGCCAACAGGAATATTCTTTTTCGCCTAGATTGTGCCGACTTTTGAGATGCTTCCTACCAGCGAAATAGTTTCTGATTTATTTCCCCTACTGTTTCCTATCGTACTGTTTCTTGAATACTTTCCATAAAAAATGTATTTACTAATTTCTTGAAATTAATTTTATCCTTGCTGAAAATGTGGGTTTGTTGGGTTTTTTTTTCCTTCATAGGGGACAAGTACGTCTTGAAGATGCGAGTTCTGGACCATGTATTTGATGACATGATCGTTGATGAGCTTACAGTCAGAATAATCCTCCCTGAAGGATCCAAGTAAGTTCACCAAAATGTAATAAGATTGAATATCATTATTTTTTGTTTTTGATGTTTTATTGTATGTTCTAATATTTTCATATTTTACAGTGATAGCTCTTTTAGATAGTGATTTAGTTAGCTCTTTTAGATAGTGATTTAGTTGCTTATGAGCAATTCCTAGGTTTTTGTTTTAATTTTGGGTTTCACTTATTCCTGTTTTTTGCATTTCTTCGTCTGATTGTTATTCCATACTTATACTGTTATGTTTTTTAAAAGCCTGAGTGGAAAATTCAATCAATCATTCTGTAATTGTGTCTTTCATCCTTAAAGCCATTGGACACTTGCGGTAAACAATATTGTCCAAGGCCCACACTTTGTGTATCACACCTTCTACATAAAATAACAAACCTGTGAAAATTCAGGCTCAATCGGTCTTCGGAGTTGGGAGAAAATATTGGGAAAACCCACCCTTGTTTCCGCATGTTTTGCCGTGTCATGACATGTGTTTAAAATAAATCTGTAATTCTCGATATCGAGAATTGATATTGTTTTAATGTTTTCTCAAAAAGTAAAGCATTTCATGAAATAATATTTCAAGAGCAGTCTTTCACCATTACCTTCTGTAAACCCTGTAAGTAAAAAATTCTGTTCCGGATGTGTCCAAAGGCTTTAACCAAGTCGTACTAACATATTTACTGAAGGGGTAATTTGAATGTAATTTCAGTCCCAGCTACAGACCTGTTTTTTTCTGCTAATGTAAATTTTTAGCTTTCTTTGTCTTTTGTAAAAAAATTATATTTTGTGTATGAATAAAGTGTTTGGTTTGAAAAGTCAATCAATCAGTCAATCAATCGCAGCACACAAACAAGCAAACCCTTTATCACACAGGATTCATTTTGATGTGTTTTAGAATTTGTTTTCTTCTTAAAAACAACCTTTCAAGCCAATACAAATATGCCACTAACTGGAACTCTTTTTATCTTCAGGGACATTGATCTTAAGACGACGTTTGATATTGAGCGCAAGTCGGATGAGGTCCACTACACCTACCTAGACACCATCGGTCGCCCAGTCATTGTCGCTAAGAAGACCAACCTGGTAGAGCAACACATTGCTGATTTTGAAGTAAGTCTGTCGATATTGTTGCTCTGTATTGATAGTGTTTTGGTGGTGTTTTTCTGTGATTTTGTTTTTCATTTTGATGAAATATGCAATATTGTTATTGATTAAGAAAGAGTCAAGTGGTCCAATGAGACAGTATTGAGTATGAAAGTATGAAATTAATGGAAACATGTAAATGATATTCAGAATATGACCTTAGTGGTCTCTCTCTGCCAAATGCGAAATGAAATAGTTGTGGGGGAGTCAAAATACTTTCATAAATAGTTAGCCATGCCTTTGTTTACTTGTTGAATTTCACCTTAAATAGCTTCTAGATAAAAGATTGAGTTGGGTACTTACAAACATGGACAATTATTACAAATTTTAAAGAAATGGCCCAGTGACCAGGGTTAATGATATTGAGGTGCCATTTGTTTCACCTCGGACAGATTTTAGGGCTATTTAAGAAGCAACTGTTATTATTTAATTCAATCAACATTTATTTCCATAAAAACAGAGATTAATAAAGAAATTAAGCCAAAGACAGTCAAGAAGTGGTAAAGAAAAATAATTGATGAAAATTAAATGAGAATAATATAAAGTAATTATTCTTATTGAATTGATGTGATTGTTTGCAGCTGCACTACTCCTTCAACAAGGTTCTCCTGCTCCAGGAACCTCTTCTTGTTGTGGGTGCTTTCTTCATCCTCTTCATTAGCGTCATCATCATCGTGCGTCTTGACTTCTCCATCACTAAGGTAAGGCTGTCACCATTAAGAAGGGCATGTCAATATTAAGAAGGGTGTGCCACCATTAAGAAGGGCGTGCCACCATTAAGAAGGGCGTGCCACCATTAAGAAGGGCGTGTCACCATTAAGAAGGGCGTGCCAGCATTAAGAAGGGCGTGCCACCATTAAGAAAGGCGTGTCACCATTAAGAAGGGCGTGTCACCATTAAGAAGGGCATGCCACCAGTAAGAAGGGCGTGGCACCATTAAGAAGGGTGTGTTACCATTAAGAAGGGCGTGTCACCATTAGGTAGGGCGTGCCACCATTAAGAAGGGTGTGTTATCATTAAGAAGGATGTGTCACCCTGATGGGTTGAGTTAATCGGCAGGGCTTGCCCTTAACACTAGCCCGGTGTACATTTGCTAGTAAAAACTGCTACAGGCTTGTAAACACCACCTCTCAACTTGCCACGTGGACTACTAAAAACTGTGCAACCTACTTGTTAAATATGTTCATATTTCTTCCATTCATATGTGAATAATTCACTTTTGAAATGTGCTAATTTATTTTTTGAGTGTTTGAGTGTTTGCTTATTGTACTGGTTGTGATAGCTATAGTTACACATGTTTAAATTGTATAAAAGGTTAGCATGCCTTTTCTTATAATTATTACAGTTAGCCGTACCTTGAAATGGAAATCACACAATAATCACACATCAGTCTTTACGTTCATGGTTTTCATAAATAAAACTTCTTATTTAATTTAATGTTTTATTTAGACTGTTATGTCCCTTAATAATTATTTTATTTCCCTTTATCCAAAGTGAGGTGTGTTTTTTTAGTAAACATGTGGTTCTATTTCTGTTTTATAGGCGAGGGTGCAATCTGTTTTTCTTAAAGTATTTATATTTGCTATTTAGGTGTAAATGTATTTTTGGTTTGCGGTAACACCATGTGTGTATCTACTTGCCATGTAGAGTTTGTTCTTAGAGAACTGTCTTAAGGTGTACTTTAAAAAAATATTTTATATTTCATATGTAATTTTAACTACTCAGGCATGTGACTTTTCAGCTGATCAGCCGATTTCCTCTTTTTCTCGAAGAAGTGCCATAGACAACTGATAAAACACTGTACAAAAGTTTAGTGTGTTTGGCCATTTCCTCTTTTTTTGCAATAAGAAATTTGCATCACTGACTATTGTAATGACCGTAGTGTAATTTGACCTTCGGGTCACAAAGCTAGTAAACTTTACTAAAATTCAAAATTTAATTCTATTTCCTGCAGGATGAAGCGAGTGAGTCTCGTATGCGAATTGCTAGCTTGGTGGACAACGTCATCGAGCAGGTAGAGAAGAAGAGAGCTCTATACTCCGGCTACGAGGACGCCATCAACAAGTACAAGTCTAGTAAAGACTCTCAAGGTAAGGTATTACATCATTCAGACTGCGGTAAAGAAAAACCAGGGTAGATAGTTGTTTCTACATTGAAGTCATCAATGGACCTTATACGTTGACGTCATTACGTCGCCCTCTTAGAGGTAAAATGATGACGCAACATTGGCAAACGCAAGTCTACGCACAACTACCTTTTTTTTTTTACCTCTAGACGAGGGCGACCTACTCAAATGACGTCACATGCATAAGGTCGGATTGGCGGAGGGGTATCTTTCCTTACCTCGAGGACCCCAGTTCAAATCATGGCAGGAGCACTGTGTGGCAGAGTTGACAACTCTCCCTGATTCTGCAGAAAGTTTTTCTGAAAAAAAAACAACTAATTTTGCCGTGATGAACAACTTCGACAACCTACTTGATTATTGTTAAGGGTTTTGCTTAGGGCGACCTATACCTCAAGGCATGATGATGCAGAAATCTAGCTGAGCTGTAGCTGCCAGTTTGGACACTGCCTTAACTTCTTAAATCTCTTTGCATTTGTTCTCAGGATTCCAGGGTACTCTTAAGAAGCTGGATACAGAGAACCGTGCCATGGACAAGGTCGTGCAGGGCCTCGTGGCTAGCCTCAAGCAGGAAGGCTCAGATGTCACTGAAAAGGTAGGTTATTAAAAGGGTCATCATTCAAATCAATTTGATAAGACATTTATTTCATAGTAACATCCTCAATAACAGTGGATACGATTTGTATAATAATAATATAATAATATAAGGACAATTTAAACAGTAGTTTGCAACATAATCAATAAAGTGTGTTTAAAGTAAGTAAGCTTATAATAAATTTTTCTTGACGGGCATGCTTGACTGTAAACACAAACACTTTATATGTCAACATGTAGAAAACAAAGTTTCCCATGAACGAAACAGTCCCAAATCCTTCTACATCCAATTGTCAAAGTGAAGGATTCTAAGGGACTGAGGGCTGTCAGCCCAATTAATATTTGCTTAGCACAGGGTCAGGCATTTAAATCTTAGCCAAGTCACAAAAATTTGGTGTGGAGCCCCATGCTTGCCAAATTGTGTCGTCTATTAAAGTGGCAATATACCTTGATTTTGTTAATAAAGTGTGAATCCTCTTGTTAATAATTCATTTGAGACGAAGACCTCTACATCTAAACAATAATTTTTGTCCAACCCATCTTCCAGATTGTTGAACTTCAGAAGTATGGAGGTCTCCTGAAGGACTTTGCTCAGACAGCCGTAAACAACGCTGAGAAGGTTGTTGCCGGCAAGTTGTCTAAGCAGCAGTACATAGATGTCGACAAGACTCTTACGGCCAAACGTAATGACATTAACACCAAAGTGGATGCAATTCTCACCACTCTACGTTAGGACAGTTCATTTTTTGAGGCTTTTTTTTTTGTAAATGCCAACTAATAAAAGTGTGAAACTAAGGTTACAATTTGTTCAAAGAGTGGCTTCTCACTAGCACCCCAATCAAAGATGGGTTCAAATCGTACTGTTTTAAATTGTTCAATATTCACCCTAAAGTTAGATTTTAGCTTTTTGTCTGCCAAATGGCAGTTTCTGAGGTTAACAACCAGCAGAATTATAAGCTGTAAGTTGCTGAAATTCAGTTTCAAACTATCTTTCATGAAATATTTATAAGGTCTTGACCATGCAAGAACTCGGAAAGGGAAGAAGTTTGGTGCCAGTGGTGCAGGATTTGCCACATTATCATGCATATTTCTTCCACCTCTCCTTGAAAAAATCTGTGGAAAAAGAACACATTGCTGCCTGATGCTTCATTTTTGAAAGGGGAAGGGCACCAAGGCATTTTCTCATTGGTAAAGGGCACCTCTATGAGAAATTTGTAAATGTCTATTGGAATATTCAAGGGGCACCAAAGCATGGCCAGGGGCAATCGTTGCCTGCGTGAAGTATCAGGCCTATCAATAAATTACCTTCACCCTAATCAAAGAGTTTTATATCACCGTGTTCTAAAGAAAATTGGCACAGGAACTACAACTACCAGTCACTTTCACCTTGCAACATTGTTTCACACTACATTTGCTCAAAGAAGTAAGCACTTAAGAAATTGCTTGAATACATTGGAGATGAAGGTTTATTTTTGTTTGGCATTTTTCTTGCCTTCTTTGTAGATCAACAATTTGTAATTTCAATTGAATTGTCAAGTGGAACTTGGAAGTCTTGTTTTGGTTTGTTAATGTGAGGTTTCTACCTGTATTACTGTGAACTTGGAATCAAAATAAACTTGATGAAAGCCGAAACCTTTTCCGATCTGGCTGAAATCAATTTTTCTTTCTCTTCTTTGTCTTTATTGCCATTGGATTAACTGTAAATGTGTCAAGATAGTGTAGTTGTAGGATTTCTCTTTGGCTGGCGGGAATATTTGGTTTGTGTAGTCTATTAACTGCTCTGATGTAGAAATTTATTATTTTTTCCTTTTTAAAGGCACTGGACACTATTGGTAATTACTCAAAATAATTTTTAGCATTAAACCTTTCTTGGTGACAAGTAATGGGGAGAGGTTGATGGTATAAAACATTGTGAGAAACGACTCCCTCTGAAGTGTCATCGTTTTCGAGAAAGAACTTATTTTCCACAAATTTGATTTTGAGACCTCTCATTATTATCTCGCAACTTCGCTGACCGATTGAGCTCAAATTTTCACAGGTTAATTTTATGCTAATATGTTGAGATACACCAACTGTGAAGGCTAGTCTTTGACAGTTACCAATAGTGTCCACTGCCTTTAATAAACTGCAGTTCACAAAATTACTGAATGAAGATTAATTTTTTTAAATCAAAAGCTATCTGCTTGAAAATGGGGTAATGAAACTGTTAAGTAAAATTTAGAATCAAAGGGAAGAAACATTCCAGTTTATAAAACTCAACTGTAAAAGAAACTTATCTTACAGAAATAATGGACACATGCCGTTACAATTCTGTAAATAAACAAAAATGTAAAACTCATATTTGTTTCTTTGTACATTGGTTTATTTCACATCTTGTAATAGCAAAGCTACCCTAAAAGGAATATTTCCCTAATTAAAATGTCTACAAAATAATAGTGAGACAACCCTCCTACTATTTGACCATTCAATATAATCCACAGAGTTTTGAATAACGTGAAAAACGTAGACGGCAATTACGGCAATTGGTCGGTGAATGCATCTACACAACAATTCCAGCCATGTCTGAAGAGCCAACAGTAAATACAGTTTAAAATGAAACTACAACTCAAATCAAAAGCTACCAACAAGGTCATAGAAAAGATAAAACCATTTTGTACAATTCAGAATCAAAGGAAGCATTCCAGTTGAAAAAGATTTTTTTTTCCAGAAACAAGTTAACTCCTACAGTCGAATGGTTCCCACTGGTTGGTCAATTTACCGACAATTGGTTTAGAAAGTATGAGTGTTGTAACAATTCAATTAAACATCTTTTCCCTCCTACCCATTTTAATTCCATAATGAATATCTCACAAAAGATTAATCATTGTGTCCACCTTTTCATGTACACAGACCTAAAAACAAGTTATCTTAAAAAATTATTTACAACAGATGTTCCAAAAAAATTAACTTCTTTTATCAAAAACAACTGCCTGGAAATGTAACCTCACTAGAAAGTCAATAACACTGGACACCTTTGGTAGTTGTCAAAGACTAGTACTCTAACTTGGTGTATCACAACATATGCATAAAGTAACAAACTTGTGCAAATTTTTACTCAATTGGTCATTGAAGATGCAAGAGAATATTAGTGAAAGATATTTGAGTGAGAAATTACCTCTTTCTCAAAAACTTTGTTTCTAGTATACAGAGGGAGCCATTTCTCACAATATTTTATACTATCAAGAACTCTCCATTGCCTGATACCAAGTAACTTTTTTTGCTAACAATTTTTTTGAGTAATTACCAGTAGTGTCCAGTGCCTTTAAATGGAAAAGCCAGAGTAATTGTATTCTGAAACAATGCACAAACCGAAAGCATTTAAAATTTGTTGCACATCCATCCCACACTCTGAAAATTCTACAAAACCCTTCTAAACAATGTGGACGACTCCATGTAGACACCAACTTTGCCCGTGATGACACAACCTTGCCTAATTTGCATAAACGGGCGGGAAACAATGCATTTTTTTAAAAGTTTCTCAGGATGAACAATAGTCCAATCCAAGATATTTTGTGTAGAGACAGTTGCATTTATAACTCTCTATAGCTCAGGCGATCTTTAGGAAATTGTCATCACAAAAGTCTTTGAGTACTGTGCAAGTCATCTCCAGAAACCAATAGCTGGCAGGCCTGTATGCTTCGTTTTTGAAAGGGCAAGGGAATCAAGGCATGTTCTTCTTGGTAAAGGGCAGGCACCCTTTAAGGAAAATGTAAATTTGTACTGAAGCATTTCAAGGGCACTGTGGCAATGACCAGGGGGCATGGAGGCAATCCCCTTCGTTGCCTCCGTGAAGTACCAGGCCTGAGCTGGAATTTAAAGAGCTATAATACAGAATCCGCTCGACCACTGTCTTCAGTTTATAAGTTCAGGACATTTGAAAAAACAGTAAGTCTTTGTCATGGCTGACCTGTCAGTGTACAACAGGGTTGAGAGGCTCTGCTTTCACATTGGTCAAGTCCAAGGCGCTGTCTGTATCGTCATCTATTTCACCAATGATCGCACTGAATACAAAGAAAGAAATTAAATCTGGATGAATAATGGTTTAATAAAATTTCATAAATATTTTCTTTTGCGGGTTGCAACTCCTGGAAGCAAGAGAGAACTTTATGGGGTGCTCATGCTTATTAGGCTTGAACGTTTTCTCTTTTTATTAGTTTTTGTTTTAGATTAATATTTTGGGGAAAAAAGCATTCGCTGTAGCCAAACTGCTTATCAACCAAAAGGACCTATGGTATAAATGGAAAAAATATTAAATGGCCTGATGTTGCGACCCTGGAATAATATTTTGTAAATGTGTTAATTGTTGATCCTGTGAAAGTAACTTCATAAAAGGTCCATTTATGACAATTTATTTATAAAACCTGGGTTATCAAAACTTCCTGGGGGCAAGTTGAACACAAAGTTTACTAGCCCTGTTGGCTACTTTAACAAAAACTTTGAAATAAGTGCAAGGCTGGACATTATTTGATTTTGACATTCACATAGTTGCTTTTGCAGTATTTGTTTTGCAGGAGTTGAACATAGCTCAACTGTTGTGACGTCAAAATTTGTATTGCATTCACATTCACAGAAAGTATGAACCCGGCTTTACTTGTTTCTTACATGTTGTCTCCTCTGATGATGTAAAGACCAAGTACCACCTGCTCCACGCCTGCCGTGTTGCTGTAAACTCTCTCGTGACTCTCATCCAGGATCAGATTTATTGTCTGATCAAAACCTTTTAACGTTCCCTGTGGAAAAATTGACATTATTTTGTGGCTATTTAATTCTTGTTAATCTCCAAAGTATTGCACATGTTTGTTTTTTTCAATTGAATTTAAGTTCCACTTCAATGAACAGGGTTCTGCCGCGGATTTCTTTGGTGGGTAACAAAATATATCCCTAGTTCATGAAAAAAATACCCTAAACAAGTAGTCTAAATTTATCGCTTTTGATACCATTTCTTTTCATTTCTTTCCAGGCATGCAACTGTACCTTAACCCCCCAAAAAGGAAATTACAAAATTTCAATAATATAGTATAATATTTGTATAGTATTTTTTAATTTTAAATGGTAAAACTGAGATTTAAACAAAAGAGGAAATCAGCTGATCCAAGGAAAAGTTGCATGCTCAATTTTTGTTGAAATCTTTGAAGGAAATTACGAGTTTAAATACCAAATTTTGAAAATGACTGGTGGTCGGAATGAGAAAAGACTCTGCCAGAGGTGTCTTGAGAATCCTAAGTGCCGGGCGGGTTCCAGCACCAACCACTGAGGGCAGAACCCTGAGTGTGAAATTCTTTTTCTGCACAAATGAAAAGTATCTTTCTTACCACTATCTGTCGACCATCGTTGGTAATGACAGAAACTGTGTCTGTGCATCGGAAAGTAAAGGAAAACTTTCACTAGGAAAGTCGAAATTCATTTAATGTTAAAATAAAGTTCTTTAAAAAACACAAGCCACCGTAGACCTCACAGCTTTGTTGTACACTTTTTCCAGCTTAAACATTGGATCAAAGTGTGCAAAACTAATCATGATCAGTGAAGCGTGCAAAATGTTTTCGGTGCAACAGCCAGCTGTGCCGAATCTAGTTGCGATAATGTAACCCTCCTCCCGACGGCATAGCTGGAGGGTTACGTTATCGCAGCTATGCCCAATCTAAGTACCCCACTATGCACTACCAGATTGCAAATTTGTTAAATGATGTTACTTGCAAGGGAAAAGTTTCCGTATGGCGCCACCACTTTTACATTCGATATGAAATAATATAGTATCTAATTTACCTCAATGAGATATCCCTTTTTGTAAAAATGAGTGAAAAAGTGGTGGCGCCATACGGAAAGTTATCCCTTGCAAGTAAGTAGGCCTGGGCGAAAGTGAAATTTACTACATGACTAGTTCGTTGCGCCTCAAATAGTCGCATTATTGATGCAAAGCGGCATGTTATTTATAGCCCCAAAAATGTAGTTGAAAAACATCAACTAAAGCAACAGATTGCACTAAAAGCCGCCAACTACGACACCCGACAACAACTGCCGACAACAAATTGGAATGAATACTACAAGTTACTATCTAAATTCAGGGTAAAAAAATCTCTTTTTGAATTTTATAAACTTTTTTCAGTTAACTTAAAAAAACTACGACAACTTTTTCAACAGATTGAAAGTACTATATTACATATCATATATATGATTATGACTCTTCCACATTTATTTAATATCTAATTTGTATTCAAAGAACGTTTAAAATTTGTTGTCGGCTGTTGTCGTCAGTTGTCGGCTTTTATTGCATTTAATTTAGTGCGACCCAACGCCGGCCGGGAACGCAACGAACGGCAACAAATATGACAAATCGTGGCGAAATTTGCTTGTATTTTGTAAAGGATACGGTTTATATAACTCTCCAGTCCCGACGCCATCTCGAACAAATCTGGATGTGACCTCTGGAAAACTGTGCTAGCAAAATGGTTGAGAATAACGAGTTATTGCGTAGTGTTTACTCACTGTTTGTGTGTTACAAACGACAGTTTCACGTTTTAATTTTTATCGCGGGTGCTGCCATGACAGTCCCACTCAAGGAACACGATTTTCTTTTTCACTGTAATCAAATCAAACTGCATACAATTTTTATTAAAATGCTATTAAATATTTCTTAGTATTGAAAATAATTACTTTTTAGTTAAGTGGAATTTTATAAAATAATACGAAGCTATTTATTAGTAATTTAAAATAAAAGTTGTTTTAACTGCGACTCCAAACGTGACCGATGGTGGCGCTGTGTAAAATAGACCGGTGTGAGTGGACCGTGGACGAAGGTCAAAGAAGTAGCGCAAGTATAGTCAGTTGGTGTGATATTTTGGCTTCAAAAAGTTGGCAGAACAATTGCATTGGTATGTATATTGAGTATTTTGTGTTTAGTTTATCCTTAGAAAGGGGCAGTTTTGGCGCCATACGGAAAGTTATCCTGGACCTTGTTAATGTTATATATTATAGTTGTAGGAAGAATATGTATAGCTTGACTAGACCCAGTAACTGGGGCGCTGTACTCCTTTTCAACAATTTTTGACTTCATCTGTCGTACTAGCGCCCCAGGGAATGGCACAGAATTTTAACGAATACCCAGTTTTTCGCGACACCCAGCCACAAAAAATGCCTCAAAATGACAAAAAGACCAAACAAACTAGCTCAAAAATCGCCTACTCTATTCTCGATACGTCTAGGATGTAACATCAGGCATTTAATTGTACTCACGATCATTTTTTAAACTCCAAATCGATGATTTTTAACTCCGCATCGTGGAGCGATTGACAAGTCTGCGATTTTCGGATGTGTATGGTAACGAAACATGGCGTCGCGTTGTGGGTGGATGTCCATCAACGGCTGTTTAATGCTACACTTGTTACAGGCGTTGCAGCGAATGCTATACATTGTACACGGGGATGGGTACAGGCGCTGCAGCTAGCGAGTGCCCACGTGCGTTCAATCATGGTCAACGTAACTTACACAGTGCCGGGTTGTTGGAAAATTATCAGAAAGGGGGTGAAAGGTTCTCAGAAAGGGAATATTGTCTGTAAGAGGGGATTTTTCTGGTCATCGCCCCCCAAAAAAAAAGAAAAAAAAAAAAAAAAAGGGGAAAAATATGATAAATAAATAAAAACCGCTGTACTTCATCTAGGCCTACGATTTTTGTGCATGGTTAAATTGCTTCTTATAATGTTTAGTGCTGCCAGTGTCACTGTAGAATTTTTTTTTATTTATTTATCATCTTTTTTCCCCTTTTTTTCGTTTTTTCCTTTTTTTTGGGGGGGGGGGGGGGGGGCGATGACCAGAAAAATCCAGACCAGCAGACTTCATCCAGAACCATCCAGCTTCATCCAGCAGACTTCAGACCAGAAAAATCCCCTCTTTCAGACAATATTCCCTTTCTGAGAACCTTTCACCCCCTTTCTGATAATTTTCCAACAACCCGGCACCGTGTAAGTTACGTTGACCATGATTGAACGCACGTGGGCACTCGCTAGCTGCAGCGCCTGTACCCATCCCCGTGTACAATGTATAGCATTCGCTGCAACGCCTGTAACAAGTGTAGCATTAAACAGCCGTTGATGGACATCCACCCACAACGCGACGCCATGTTTCGTTACCATACACATCCGAAAATCGCAGACTTGTCAATCGCTCCACGATGCGGAGTTAAAAATCATCGATTTGGAGTTTAAAAAATGATCGTGAGTACAATTAAATGCCTGATGTTACATCCTAGACGTATCGAGAATAGAGTAGGCGATTTTTGAGCTAGTTTGTTTGGTCTTTTTGTCATTTTGAGGCATTTTTTGTGGCTGGGTGTCGCGAAAAACTGGGTATTCGTTAAAATTCTGTGCCATTCCCTGGGGCGCTAGTACGACAGATAAAGTCAAAAATTGTTGAAAAGGAGTACAGCGCCCCAGTTACTGGGTCTATAGCTTGACATACCTGGGTGTTTTGTTTGGATTATTATTATTATTTTTAATAAATTTCATTAAATTATTAAATAAAAAGATATTTTGTAATTGTAGATTTTTCTTTTTTTTCCTTTCAAATTACTTCCCTCATTGATTGATCCCAATCATGCATATCAAATCATGAGGGAATTTTTCCATATCCCACCTCCACATACTTTTTCACTCACTGTTCTAATCTTTTTGCAATGCGCTGCAGTGCAAGTCCAGACAATGTGAGCTTGTGACATGGGAGAGGAAGACAAGCCTGATACTTCACGAAGGCAACAAAGGCGATTGCCTCCAGGACCCCTGGTGCGTTGCCTTGGTGCCCTTTAAACCATTTCCTCATATAGGGTGCCCTTCATAAGAAGAAAATGCCTCGGTGCCCTTGCTCTTTCAGAAACGAAGCATATAGGCCTGACTGAGTGGAGAAGTCCACAGGCTAGCCAATCTGCCTAGCTCAGTTAGGGTTTTAATGGCAAACTATAAACTCAGAGGGTTCGAATGAAATCTTATGATTTTGTTTGTTGCTGTGGTTATAAACTAATGGTGGTCTACACCCGGAAGGTTTGATCACTAAAACTTAAATCTTGTTCCCTTTCAGATGAAAGTCCTTCTACAACAATTCACAAAATGAAGCTGGCGACGTTATGCAGTCGACTGCAGTCCCTTGCACTCACAAGTCAACATGATTGTCAACAACAACTGATGAGAACAATCCGCAGTTATTCAGTGAACACCCAGATACCACAATCCCTGCACCGTCCAGCGTCTGTATGGCCAATAGTCAAGCCAACTTGTCTTTTTCCTGGAGAAAAGCAACAATTTGGAACTTTTTGTGGTAGATCAGATTTCCATACGTCGAGTGTGACCTGTAAATTTATTCCATGGAAGAGTACACCGAAGTACACGGTCAAACCTCTCGGGTTGACTAAATCTGCTGGTCGCAACAATACAGGTAACTTGCAATCACCTTGCTTTATTTAACAGGTCTGCACTAAACGATATATGGTCAAAAAAGTATCGCGATATACAATTAAATCGCGATTTATATTTGAAGTCTAAAATTCTGACATTTGATTATGCCCAATTTTAATACTTCTAATATTTAAACAAAACAAGGTATGGATTACTGTCTACCCATGGTGTTATAGCTCTAGAGTTAGACACACATAAAGTGTCTTTTAAAGTGTGTACTGCGCATGACTGTTCTTACATGTGTGTATATCCTGCTCATTTCATTCTAGCTAACCAATAAGCATCCATAATGCACATGGGGTGACTTCTCACTCACAAAATTGGTTGTGGATGGGTTGTGGTTTGTGTAATATGATCCCATTGGTTGTGGTTTGTGTAATATGGTCCCATTGTGGTCTGCAGTTCGGCGGTGAGGCGGCACACAAGGCTCCCACACAGGGGAGGTAATTGATACATTGTGTTACTTCTGAAGTGTCTGTGGGAGACTGCCTGGGCACTTAAGTCTTTGATGTTATTTTTTTCAATTGGGGAATCTTGCGGTTGGTTCTTGGACTTTATATTTTTTTAAACAGCCTGTTGTGGTTGCAATTAGGGAAGTCTCAATTAGGGAAGACATCATGATACTTAATCAAAACCACGATTTGCCGATAATTCGATTAACAAAAAAACAAGAGGATACGGTAATCGATTTTCGACAATATCGAGATATCTCAAGCTTAGACTGCACTGAAACTTCACGGGGGCAATCACGGGGGCAACAAAGGTGATTGCCTCAATGCCCCCTCTATTAATTTGCCAGAATTTCGACTGGATTGATGTTGTGCCATTTTTTGAAGTAAACTAAGCATAAAACATGCTAAATTTTGAAGCATGTGCCAAATAATATAGTAAATTGCAACATTAACCATTTTTTTCTACATGGTGTACATCCACTGCATTTCAATGCAAAATTAATATTTATCTTTACTCGACACAAAATTAAACCATCAAACTGTCCACACAATTTTCAGGCAGAGTTACAGTCACTGGTCGAGGTGGCGGCCACAAACGACGCTATCGTATGGTGGACTTCAAACGCATCGGTCCAGAGGAAGGCGCCCCCAAAGAAGAGAAGGTACTCCAGGTCCGGTATGACCCCTGCCGGACTGCAAACATTGCTATGGTTGCCGCTGGTAACCACAAACGTTGGATACTTGCCACAATCAACATGGAAAAAGGTGACATCATCAAAACATCGGAGGTCATTGGTAGAATGACAGGTGAGGTCTTAAGGAGCAAACAGATAGTTTAAAGAAACTGGACAAATTTGGTAATTGTCAAAGACCAGTGTTCTCACTTGGTATATCCCAACATGCATAGTATCACAGACCTGTGAAAATTTGAACTCAATTGGTCGTCAAAGTTGCGAGATAATAATGGAAGAAAAAACACCCTCGTGACACGAAGTTGTGTGCTTTTAGATGCTTGATTTCGGGACCTCAAAATCGAATTCTGAGGTCTCAAAATCAAATTTGTGGAAAATTACTTCGTTCTTAAAAAACTACAATACTTCAGAGGGAGCTGTTTCTCACAATGTTTTATACTATCAGCAGCTCTCCATTGCTTGTTAACAAGTAAGTTTTGATGCTAACAATTATTTTTAGTACATTGTAATTACCAAAAGTGTCCACTGCCTTTAAAATTGTTTTCACACATCAAAGTAATATATTATTTTAAAATGTACATTTGACTTGCGGTAACATCATGTGAACATCTACATTTAAACCATTTTAACATGATATTAGAGACTTGTGTTTCATGAGCATTAGATCTGTTGGAAAATGATTGCATCAGAAAACTCAATTGACCTTGGAGCCCCTCTATGAGATTAATGGCTAGGCCTTAAATAATAATTGCCTACTCTGATTTCTTTGAAGTTGCTGCAAATGAAGGTGATGCGTACCCCTTAGGAGCTCTCCCCATCGGTTGCCTCGTCCATAGCGTAGAGGTCTTCGAGGGTGCCGGTGGGTCCTACGTCAGAGCAGCGGGTACGAGCGCTCAGGTCATTCGCAAGACTGGCGGTCAGGTGATCCTTCAGCTACCATCTAAACAACAGATCAGCGTCAGCGAGAAGTGTATGGCAACAGTTGGGCGTGTCTCCAACGAGGATCACAATAAGAAACAGATTGGTGAGTGACGAGTCAATAAAATCAAATTAGCTCTGAACAGGACAATGGCTTCTGTCATGGGCCCAATTACAGACTATTGGGACACTGGCAGCAGCAGGTGGCAGCAGACTTGCCAACAGTCAATTTTACGAAATGCTAGGATTAATTCTATCTGGTGTTTGGACGATTAACTCGTCCGAACTTAGGATGAGTTCAATGAGTCCTATGTCTATGGATATGGAACTTAACTCGTCATAAGTCCTAAGATTAGTATTAATCCTAAGTTAGGAAGAGTTTGGTGAAATCAACGGCTGGTAAAGCCACTGTTCTTAGAATTGTTCGCATCTTCAGAACTAAGAAAATAATGGTCACCTAGCGTTCACAAATCTACCATTTCATAAAACTGCTTTTAAAAGCACAACAAGTTGCCAAGCACAACCAATGCTTACCAGAATAAGGTTACCAGCCAAACAACCATGTCACATGCACAATTTGTGACTGGTGTCCTGCTTCTTTTCTGCTAAGCAGACACTTATTGAGCATTACTTTCTGCTTCAGAAAGCTCAATGAGATTTGGCCCTGGAATTGCCACGGTACAAATTAATTTGTCTCAAATGTTTTCTTATTTATAGGCAAAGCTGGTAGGAATAGATGGCTTGGTTGGCGTCCATCGAGTGGCCTTTGGCAAAGGAAGGGTGGATGGGCTGGCAGAAAAATCCATCCTCCACCTCCTCTGAAAGTCTACAGGAGTCCAGACAAAAAAGGAACACATATAAGCGTGTAAACTAACTGAAAACCCAAAAGAAATTGTACTCATTTCCAATTATAGATTTCCCTCAGCCACTTACAACAACAACAAAAATCAATTTGTTTCTTTGGCTCTATTTTGAAAATTAATGCTCCGTTGGATTTGCATTCAAATGTCAAAAGGTCCAGTTTCTTTAACTGTTAAAACAGTTAAAGAAACTGGACACCGTCGGTTACTGTAAAAGACCATTATTCTCACTTTGTTCTCAACATATGCATAAAATAATGAGTCTGTGAAAATTTTGACTCAATTCTTCATTGAAGTTGTAAGAGATTGATGAAAGAAAAAAACACCCTTGCGGGTAGCAACAATGTTTGCTATTAGATGCATAATAAAAGGCTTTTAATATTTGAGTGAGAAGTAACCTCTTTCTCTAAAACTACATTACCTCAGAGGGAGCAGTGTCTCACAATGTTTTATACTATCAACAGCTCTCAGTTGCTCGTTACCAAGTAAGTTTTAATGCTTAGAATTATTTTGAGTAATTACCAATAGTGTCCAGTGCCTTTAAAAGTTGGGTCATTTATTGTTAAATACTCCAAAATTTATTGAAGTACTACAGCTGTTGGTAGTATAAACTGTTTTGAGAAAGGATTCCCATCAAAGTGATATGGTTGAACAATTATTCACCCCCAAACATTTGAATGTGAGAAATGATTCATGCATGAATCGCTTTTCAGAATTCTGAGGGTTGGTGTCCGTTCGTGGATGCTGCGGTCAGAGATTGCATTTTGTAATCACTCCTTACTTTGTATAACATTCATGCATTATTAAAGACTGTTACAAATAAAGGTGATTCAGAGTGTAATGCCAAGTTAAACGTGTTTTTTTGTTTCTATTGGTGAAAAAGGTTCTCGAGTGTCGTTGTGAAGGGGTGCTTGATGCTTGATGAATAACCACCTAGAAAGCTAACTGCTTGTCCAAGGTGTGGTATAGTGCATCTGACTCAAGTCCGTCAATTTTACAAAAATAGTCCTAATTTAGGACTTGTCCTAGGAGTCCCAGGGGTCGATTTCACAAAGAGTTAGGACTAGTCTTAACTTAGGACTAGACCTAAGAGATATTAAAATCGCATGGCTAGTCCTAAGTTAGGACAATTAACTTGTCCTAACTCGAGATAGACTATTCATAATTCTTTGTAAAATCCACCCCTGGTGTTGTAAGAGTGTGTGTTTGGTTCCTGGTCACTGTACTTTCTGTCCTTGAGCAATGATACCCAAGCCTACATCCGCATGGACTGTAAAAGGGGTAACCCTGTTTCAGCCCTAGGAGTAGGTGACAACGGCCTCTGGACAAAAATAATTGTAGCCCACACCTTGAAGTGGCCTTCAGGCCTTGTGTCTGGCGACTTGCATAAATAAAAATATAAAAAAATAAAACTAAAGATACTTGATCATGTTCAATTGCTTTGACCATGAGATGGGATGTTTGTTTTGCTGTATCACCTTTGGTGCTACAATGATACCAGGCACAATATTTGTTGTTTTGCCCTTGAAAAAAAATCATCAATATTTTAGTTAAATACCCAGCCAAGGAAAAGGTTTATAAAAGCCTACACATGTACTATAGGTCAGCCCTCCAGGAGCCAAAAATCATGCCTGCTACAAACATTATGCTTCTACACACTCGTCATAAAAATAAATAACCGTTAGTACCGGTTAATGGTACAGTGGCCCATGCAAAGGGGAGGTCTCGAGACGTCAATAAAACACACGTTGGGAAAAAAAATTCTGCTTCAACTTATTTATTAGAAATATTTCTAAACTGAGAAAAACAGTTCAACTAAAAACCCATAAACTATTGTGAATTATTTCTTGATAACCCATCAGTGGATCATGTAGTGATGACATAATTAAATATATACGTAGAGGTAGAATTGAGCTTACAATATAGTTACCTCTTCAGTCTCCTGACGATGACTAGAGCAAGCTAGTCGAAACGTTGAGATCAATTCAGAACTGACTCCGCGGCAGTACAGTTAATTACGATCCTATAAGCTAAAGTAGTAGTCCAGTCTATTTTCTATACCATCCGCCCTGGTAATAGTTAAAAAACAGGACAGTTCTTTTCAGAACTGAGAAGTCTCCCGAACCTCCGATTATCTACTCCGCGGCAGTAGAATAAAGCAAGATAGTTCTCTAAGAACAACTCTACCTGGCAAGTAGATACACACATGGTTTTACCGCAAACCAAATACACAAAATAGCTATAACTTTTACATCTTGTAGGGATTTAAAGGAACACGTTGCCTTGGATCGGTCGAGTTGGTCTTTGAAAATCGTTCTGTAACCGTTTGTTGTAAAATGTATTATGGTTAGAAAGATATTGTAAAAGTAGAATACAATGATCTACACAAATATGCCTCGAAATTGCGTGGTTTTCTTTTTACCCTGTCGACTAACACGGTCGGCCATTTATGGGAGTCAAAATTTTGACTCCCATAAATGGCCGACTGTGATAGTTCGCGACGTAAAAGGAAAACCGTGCAATTTCGAGTGATACTTGTGTGGATCATTGTATTTTACTTTTAAAACATCTTTCTAACCATATGCATTTCATAACAAACGGTTTCAAACGCTTTTAATAGACCAACTCGTCCGATCCAAGGCAACGTGTTCCTTTAACTGAGACTGTTTGCATTGTGTGTCAATACTTCCTTTCAGACGTAGAATTACTCAGAGGTGGCCTCTGTTGCCCCTAGTCTTGGCCTTGGTGCCTCTTTAACCATTTCCCATAGATTTTCTTATTTAAGTGCCCATTTGCAAATGAAAATGGCTTTGCTCTCTAAAAGATGGAAAACCAGGCGCCTGCCTTTACTATGCACCAGAATTTTACTTGTGCTTTTCCTGGTCAATTTCCAATAGCTGCATCAAAGTAGGCCGTTTTAAAAAATGGCAGCTATGCGGCTTTGGCTAGATTTCTACATCATGCAGTTAAGTATATAGGAAATCCGTTACAACACCCCTAGCAACAGTTGTAGCCGTAGCTGTAGACTCCAATTCTGATACGGCCTTAAACTCTTTGACCCATTTATGGGAAAAAAATCAAGTGTGATTTGCTTTGGAAGAACTGTAAATTTCTTTTTATTAAAGCATTCGACACTTTCCGAAAACAGTATTGTCCAAGGCCCACACTTCGTGTATCACAACTTATATATAAAATAACAAACCTGTGAAAAATTAGGCTCACTCAGTCATCCGAGTCGGGAGAAAATAACGGGAACACCTACCCTTGTTTTGCTGTGTCACGACATGTGTTTAAAATAAATCCGTAATTCTCGATATCGAGAATTGATATTGTTTTAATGTATTCTCAAAAAGTAAAGCATTTCATGGAATAATATTTCAAGAGAAGTCTTTCATCATTACCTTCTGTAAACCCTGTAAGTTATATGTGAATCTGTGAACTTAACAAAAAAATTCTGTTCCGAAAGTGTTTAATGGCTTTAAAGCAATTGTCCTTGTGTTGCCTTCTGGTTACTGTTCATGGTCATTCATTATTGCACTCAACTGGAGGGTCACATGCCAGGTGGCCACAAGGACACTTAGACTGTGTGCTGCAGTTGCTGTTTGTTTCTTTAAAAAGGATCGTCATAGGTCTTTCCCAACACCATTGCTTCAGATGGATAAGTTTATTGGATTTTTGTCCGCAAAAGCACCATGTAATACAGTCCTTATAATGTTTTAAAGGATAAGAACAAAGATAGTATTCTTTACTCCTGACACAATTATTACACCTATTAAATAAACAAAATACATATCATGTTATTCCTGAGGCAATGGATATCCAAGCAGTTGCTTTAAGATAAATAAGCTTTTATTTCCGGTCTCAACATTGCGAGTACACCGACAGATAGTGAGAGAAACAAACAGAACATCTTGCCGTATCCCAACCAGTCAACGAGCCAGCCAGCCACCGACATAAAAACTAATTTACCCATCACTTCAATGGTTGCTAAGGCTGTGTAGTGCGTTGCTTGAATACGGTGTGGTGCCTGCTGGGAGCATTGCATCATCAAGGTGAAGGTGCAGATCGTTACAGCGCCCCCTATGAGTTGAAGGAGGCACATGGCAACGAGGCATAAACCTACACGGAGAAAGTAGAAAAATGTACAAAGTGTTATTGAGACTCAATGGAAAGGGTCATCATTTGGAACTTGCTCCGCAGTAGAGAAGTTAATAACGTTAAGTCCCCTCGATCCACTAAAGCTAAAGCAGTAGTCCCGGCCGATTTTCTACCTTCCGAAATGTTCTTAATCATTTCAGAAATGAGAAGCCTCCCGAATTCTGAATATCTACTCCGCGGTAATAGAATATAAAGCAAGACAAGTTTTCAAAAGAACATAGTCTACCTGTTAAGTAAATACACACATGGTGTTAAGGCAAACCAAATATAAATTGATACCTCACCATGCAATGCCTCATTTTCCAATTGTTCTTTTGTCAACGTAATGCTGGTTTTCTACCTTTGCCCAGGTAAGAGTTAAAAGCAGGACAGTACTCTTCAGAAGTAAAACTCTCCCAAATTCTGGAAATCTTCTCTGCGGTAGCAGAATATAAAGCAAGTAGACACACACATGGTGTTACTGAAAACCAAATTATATTGATACCTCGTCATGCATGCATGCAATACCTCAAATCCCATAATAATACTAAACTTACCATATAAAGGAATAACTTCATTTGATTGATTAAAACAGATGACAGCTGTCTGAAGAAGAAGTGGAAGGAGCCTCAACTTGAATAGAACAGGGAGAATACTTGATGGCGTCAAACTAAACAAATCAAACAAATGAATGAAAATGAGTCAATATGTATTTCTTGTAAAGGGCTTCATCACACCTATTGGGCGTCTCAAAGCGCTCAGTATTTTTTTTCAGGTATGCGGAGCTACATTTTTCAAGTATAGGAGCCTTGTAGTAGAGTACGCACGCACACATGCGAAAATTCCCTGCTTACCAGTTAAACTACGCTTGACATAAGGGCGGAATTCCCTGCTTCCTTGAGCGCTGATTCTTTGCTTACTGTAAGCAGAACCATGAAAATGGGCCCAGCGCTAGAATGGCAAAGGTGGGTTTAAAGGCAGTGGACAATATTGGTATCTCCAAAACTATGGCACTTCAGAGGGAGCTGTTTCTCACAATGTTTTCTACCACCAACCTCTCCCCATTACTTGTCACCAAGAAAGGTTTTATGCTAATAATTATTTTGAGTAATTACCAATAGTGTCCACTGCCTTTAAATGTGCTACAGGTTTTTTTTCTTTAGGACTTTGGAAAGTACTGAGTACAGTGTTTAACACCACCAATAAAAGGGCTTTACTATAAGCTATGAATACATACCTTAGCTGTTGCTTGGAAAGCATCCAGCCTCCAGCTAGCGACCCCAAAATGGATAACCCTTGACTGATGACCCCTGTTAGGAAACCGACCTCACCGACTGGTATCCCATGGTCCACCAGGTAGAGAGGAAACATTCCAATGGAACCCATTTCACCTTATTTGAAAATATTACAAAGAAATGTCATTTTAGCTGCACTAAAAATTTAAAAGGATGAAACAGCGCTAGCTTTTTAAAAAGCGGAGCAGTCTTCTAATTGCAAAATAAAGAGTGTACAGTAATTTTAAAGACAAAATCATCAGATGACCAGCTGAAAAATTGCATGGCTGATGATCACAGTAGGCCTGTGGCTGTACATGGAAGCAATGAACTGTCATAAAGCTATTGCACCCGTGTATGTGCTGGCAGTCTCATTTAACTCCACCACGATTTATTCGGTCCACACTTGACATCACTCGCTTGAATGTTTTCGAGCATAGCTGGGCCAATGATTTGGCACCAACTTCCTATTGTTTTTCAGTCTACATTATCTTAAAGTTCTAAAGCTCATCTTTTTACATGTTAACTGCTTTCAAGTGCACTATCATCTTGATGGAATAGCGCCTAATAAGTTTGTACAGCTGTTGTTTTCATAAAACTTACATGTACATAAATCTTGCCTGCCAGGAAATATCCTGGAATGTACAGTCACTCCTTTGTAAACAAAAGTTACATGGTCTATACATAAGAACACATGCAAGTGATTCAGGAAACAGGATGAAGTTCAGCTGTACTAAACATGCTAATTATTTTGTTAAACATCACTACTTACCTAATTTATAAAATGTTACAAAGATCATCATCCACTTTGTGTGAGGGGTGGTCACAATATCCCTAATGAGGTGTGTGAAAGATTGTCCCTTGAAGTCATCCTCCTGTGTTACTCCCACCCCCTCTTGCTGAATATGGACTTGGCCAATAGAAACATTGTTACTAGTCTTGCTTTTGTCAATATTATTGCACCGTTTTAAATCATCCAGCTGCATTACAAGAAGCGTTGTCACAACATAAAGTCCTGATATTGAAATGAACAAACCCTGCCACCCAATGTACACGATCAGCCAGATGAACACCCCTCCCCCGACAATGGATCCGACTTTATAGCCAACGACCTGTGCAGTGTTGCCAGCTCCCAGTTCTGACTCTCTAAGTATCCGTATCGCTATGGCGTCTACAATGACGTCCTGCATCGACGCTGTTAAGTTCAAACAGAAGACGATTACACACAGAAGGACCGTCTGTTCCGGAGAGATACAAGCGCCAAAAGCCCATGCCATTACCATGGCAACGAGGCTGCAGATTAAACCGGTTCGTCGAGAGGTGTAGCATTCTAGGAGAGGAGCCCAGAGAACCTTCAGCATCCAGGGTAGCAGGAGGATCTTGAAGAAACCAACGCTAGTTAGAGATGTGCCTTGAGATCGGAGAAAGATCGGCAAGAATCCAGCCTGTTCGAAAAATGAGATTTTGTGTGTAGTAAATAATTGTGTGACTATTCAACTGTAGGTTAAACACAGATCTTGATAATTTTGTATTTCTTTCAGATTTGGGTTCCGACTGGCACCCTGAACAAAGATACTGACAAAATAGGGAGACCGCAAACATAGGGCTAGATAGATAGCTCAGTTGGTAGAGCGCCGACTAGTTAATCCTCAGGTTGTTGGTTCGAGTCCCACTCTAGTAAATTTTTCTTTGTTCAACCCCAAATCATTTTAAATTTACCTTATCAGTCTCCCTTCTGGTTTAAAATATTTGATATCTGAAATAAAAAAGTTGCATCCCCTTAAGGTAATCCCCTGGATGCCACTTCCCAGGTTGTACCGTAATTGTGGTGTGATCCCTGGCTACTTGGCAGTACTTGTACGGCTTCCGACTGGCACCCCCCCCCCCCCCCCCCCCCCGAACAAAGATATTGACAAAATAGGGATACCACCAATATAGGGCTAGATATCTCAGTTGGTAGACACCGGCACGTTAATCCGGAGGTCACTGGTTCCTGTCCCACTCTAGTAAATTTTTCCTTTTTTAAACCCCTAATCATTCATATTTTGATCTACACATCACAGTCAACCCTCCTACTGTCCGACCAGTTAATATCATCCACAGCAGGTTTGAACGGTAGATAAACTATAGGAGCCTGCAAGACACCAACTGAAATGAAAGTGGATGTGATCTTTACCTGGAAGCCATAAGGAATTCCTTGGACAAAGTACAAGAGTAGCAGGCACAGAATCTTACTGTTGACAAAGCGGTAAAGATGAAAACCAGTCATCCTCGGCTTCTTTCAATCATAGCTTTGCTGCTGAAGTTTGTGATCGAGGGTCACGATTATCCCGACTATTGATATTAAGAATACAAAACATCAGCACATCAGCGGGATTTGAATGTATTTAGGGTTTAACCTGAGCTTATTCCACTGTGCTACACAGCAGTGGTCGAAAATCCTTGCAAAATAAGATATACTGTCAACTCATTTTGTTATACAGGCATATGCATCAAAGACTAGAGATTGCTAATAATAATAATAATAATAATAGTAAAAATTTATATAGCGCCATATCCATCGAAAACAATGCTCCATGGCGCTAATACAGAGAAACATTAAAAATTTAGATAATCAGCAAAAAACAACAAGATATAAAAATAAGTTCAAAATCAAGCGAACAATGACAAGCAATTAAAGAAATTAACAATAAACAATGGAAAAGTATAAAATATACAATAGTATGCACAATTTAAAACTGCAAAGAGATTGTACAAACAGACCAGCTGTGACCCAATAAAATTGTAAAAAGAGACATTCACTAAAACTCCAGGGAAATGATAATTAATTACAGAATGGAAAATAAGTGCTACAAGAGACCTTAAATGAATAATAAAAAACACAACTACTTGAACAATAAACAGTTATAAAAATGCCTTTCGAAAGAAATGGGTTTCTAGCCCGGATTTAAAAACATCAATACTTGCTGTTTCCCTGAGACACAAATTCAGCTGGTTCCACAAGTTAGGGGCAATGGCGGAAAAAGCTCTATCCCCAAAAGTACATAATCTGGTATTGCAGTGTTGTAGTCTGGTTTTATCACATGATAACCGTGTGTGTCTACGTGAACATGAGCTAGTAGTATGCAGTAATTTACAGAGATAGTCAGGGGCTAGACCATTTAAACATTTATGAACTAGAAGACACACTTTATACATGATTCTATAATTTACCGGAAGCCAATGTAGCTTCATGAGTACAGGGGTTATATGCTCAAATTTTCTGGTTCCTGTGAGAAGCCTGGCAGCAGAATTTTGCACTCGTTGTAACGGTGCCAGTGTGGACTGGGGTAAGCCTGCAAACAAGGCATTGCAATAATCTATCTTGGACATGACTAGCATTGTTATAACTTGCTCAGTGACAGAATAATTCAAGTATTTCTTGATCTTACTGATATTATGCAGATGGTAAAATGCATTGCGAGATACCTCGCGAATTAGCCTTGCTCAAGGCAGTCGAATTATTCACTCCGAAAAAAGACCGCCGCTGTATAAAAACCCACCCGTATTCACTGTGCGTAAAACCCACCCGTATTCACTGTGCGTAACATCGCACGACACGATGCCCCCGTACACTATCCGCATGCGGAGGCTGTTAGGCCGACAGCCTTGTAGGATCTGTGTTGAAGTCACTGACCTCATTACTATAATAAGCGAAGAGTTCCCACGGTCAGCTCATTACCATAATGCCCGCGAAAGACGAGACATGTTTACCTCACACACCACCACCACGGACACATGATTGATAGGGTCCAAAGGTCGTGATAAGGGAAGTGCGTGATTGGACGTCCAAATGAATAATTCATTTGCCTTACATCCTGTGTTGTCTGATAGGTCTGACGAACGATATACATATTCATGAGCTGCATACTAGCATATCCTAGAGCCCCCCCAATTTCGTCCACTATTGGAATTTTTTCAATACAACACATTAAAACGGGAAGATACAGATCCGACAAGGCTGTCGGCCTGACGGCCTCCGCATGCGGTTAGTGGTGTACGAGTGCGATGACTTGTGTGAACAGTATTCGTGCGATGTGACAGTATGTATACGGGTGGGTCATTCGGTGTGATCGCACACACCATGCACAGGGTATACGGCGGGTGGGTTTACAGCTGCGTCTTTTCGGAGCGAATAATGCGACTGCCTTGAGCAAGGCTACTCACGAATGTGACTTTGCATGTTTAAGTTACAATCAAAGATGACCCCAAGATTTTTCAACTGTTTTGATGATTTAATGCAGTGACCTCCAATATTAATGTCTACAGCGGAAACTTTCTTCAAGGTCGCAGCCGTGCCAACAACAAGAACTTCAGTCTTATCAGTATTTAGTTTCATGAAGTTGTAGGTCATCCATGATTTTATATCGGTACAGCACTTCTCAATGACATTGACATTGGCTGCAGTGTCATCGAATGTTGGTGATGTTGAGATGTAAAGCATGGTGTCATCCGCATAAAAATGACAAGTCAGGCCGTGCTTGCGGATCACTTGACCCACAGGCAGCATGTACCATTGAACAACAGTGGTCCCAATACCGAACCTTGTGGGACACCGTACTGAAGCTGATAAGTTGACGAGCCTGTTTTGTTGTTTTTGCATATTCTGACAGTTTGGGATCTGTCAGAAAGGTAGGATCAAGACCAGCGTAGAGTATCCTCCGACACACCGATATGCGACTGAAGCCTTTGAAGAAGTATCTGGTGATCAACTGAATCAAAGGCTGCGCTGAGATCCAGCATGACGAGGATTGCTACTTTACCCTGATCAACACTTAACAAAATATCATTTTGAATAAAGGTGAGAGCAGTCTCTGTCCCGTGGCATCTACGGTAGGCGGATTGATAGGGCTCGTACAGTTGATGATCAGACATGTGTTGTGTCAATTGTTGAGCCACCACTTTCTCCAAAATTTTAGAGCAGAAGGACAAGTTTGTTATTGGCCTATAGTTTGTTGGGTCCTCAGCAGCTTCGTTTTTCATCTGCCGACGTTTGGGAATTGGTGTGACGGAAGCTGACTTGAGTGCTCTAGGAACTACTCCATGAACAATAGATGAGTTTATGACGGATGTTATTACTGGGGCCACAACCTGGGAACATGATTTTAGCAACTTTGTTGGGATTCGATCCAGATGACAAGATTTTGCAGGTGATGTGCGAACTAACTTCTCGACTTGGATCGATGAAACTGTTTGGAGCGCTAGTTGACTTTCCGGGCTGTGAGTAGGATTCGTATCTACGTGATCCTGCACCACTGCACATTCATGATGCACAGCTTCCTTGCAGTTCATGCGTATCTTGTGAATTTTGGACTGGAAGAACTGACTGAAGAGATGCGCGATCTCATCTACTGAGATATTGCTACACTTGCATATTCCTAGATCTATGAGGTTCGTTCCGTTATTGGTTTGTGGAGGCGATAGCGGAACGAACCTATAATAGTTCGTAGGAGTACTACTAACATACGACGTCTGATCTGCTGGTAAAACAACATTTCAGATGATTTTACGTCGCTGTGGCCATGGTAAATATATCCATTCCTGAACATACAATACAAAATATTGCGATTTGGGGCACAATATTTTATTTACAATAATTTACAGTTTAATTTTAGTACACACATAAACCATGGAGGTAGTTCTACCTCCATGCGTAAACATACTATTACTACGCATACATTTATTGCAAATTTGATTCAATTGAATTCAATTCCGCCAATACTCAATATAATTATAAAAAACAATAGGCCCTGTAAAAAAAGAATTCGCATTATGAAAATAAAGACAAAATGGTAGGCCCTATATAAAAAAAAATAATTAAAAGCTTCTGACCCATTTAGATCCAGTTCCTGTATAATTCCAGTGCCATCCAATGATTCAACGGCTACTGATTCACATTGTAATTTTGTAAAACTGTTGACAAATTGACATTTGCATTTATTTTTTGTACTATCCTGGTGTCATGTGTTTTCAGTAGGATAACAGGAAAATTGTTCACAATCAAAAACTAAAAAAAAAAATTTTCAAATCATCTATCCAATTTTTTAACAAAAACACTTTCACTTCATGGTGTGTTGAAATTTTTAAAGTTTTGGTTTTATGTTGCGAGAGACAGTCCGCCATTAACAGTGCTTGTGCATGCACGACATTGGAGCAACGTCATATGTTTTCATAGTTGCGATAATCGTAACCTTCCTCCCGACGGCCGCCCAGGCGGCCGTCGGGAGGAGGGTTACGATTATCGCAACTAATGTTTTCACACCTTTCATTGGTTGGTATTTTATTGAATATTCAGAAGCTAGTATGGCGGGCAAAGTAAATCAAAAGTATTATTCAATTAGTACTTGACAAATTAAATTACATTTTTGTCCTAAGGCATTATGACTACTATATTAGAATCCAGAGATATCATATTCATAAGGCATGAAAGTAAAACACCCCCCCCCCCTTGATGCACTCACACTTCATAACAATCCGTTTTCCCTCATTTCAGACCAGTAATGTTTGGTTTCAGGAGATAAGAAACCAATCTATGATATTTTCTCTTAAATGTAGACTTAATATTTATTACGCTTATCGGAATTTATAACAGTTATGCAGTAAATAAATTAAAAAAATTGTTGTCATTTTCACTTAAAATATTTTAATATTTTCCCCACATTTGCGCACAATAGAATCCCAAATAGTAACCACCTAACGTGATCCATCTAGTGACTAAAGCAGAATGAAACTCAATCTAGCAGATAGTAATTTTGTTTTGAACTTTCGAGGTTGGATGATGTTTCTTTGACTCACTTGAACATGTTGGCATAATAATGCACTAGTGATTAGTACCAAAAATCAATCATTTTATAAATGTTTGAGCATAACCAACGACAGGAAACTTTATTCTCAGCATGATTAAGCCTGATGAAAATACAGACCGTGAGTAAACTGCATAGCTTCTGTCACCGGTGCAGCTTGCACAATTTCGCGGTAAACGGGAATCAAAGTTGGGGACCGAAAACATATGATGAGGCCTGTGTGTGAGGGTCGATAACCATGATAACGTATGACGCTACGATATAACTAACTGTTCAAAAGTTTATCTACAACTAACTATCTACAACTGTAATACAAATTATACATAAACATCAAATCCTGCCAAAACTTGTTGATACAAGTTCAGCACAGAATGAGAAACGATAATAATCATCAATTCTTACCACTTTCCTCCAATCCATCATTGGTCTTTTTTAGTCATTAGATTTCTTTTCAGTTTAGCGCGCCCTCTACCATTTGGAAAAAAACATGTAAATTTATTGTGTCTAGGTCACTGACCTATACATAGAACAGCCAATGAAAATCATTCTTTAGGTCACACCCCTGTCACGCCTGCCGCGCCACACACACTTTAACGCGCAGTCTCCAACACTGTTTATGTTTGCCTACTACGTGTGGTTTTGGAGAGGTCGATGCTCCGATGCACGATGCAGTTTTCCGTCACGTACCCCACGAGCTTATCTTCAATCAAGCCGACATTTTGTTGTTGCTCATTTGAGTTGTGTGTCCCTGTCTGCATGAGTTTTATTGGCCTCTCCTGAGAGTGGCAAAACAACAGGACTTGTTTTTCACTACAGAATTTGGTCGTTGTTGTTATCGTGATCAATTCATAGAATTATCAGACTGAACAGAGATAACAAATTACGTTCAAACTGCAGTATACAATTACAACTTCCCAAGAAAATCCTTTCGCAATACAAAGATGAAGGTCAACGTACGAGTGCGTGGAGAATGGCTACTTATTCCAGTCAAATCAGCGGGCTTCACTGTCAAGAATCTTGGGGATACTGCCTTGTGTCGGTACCGCTCGATGAAGGGGTACGATAACAAGAAGACGGACGCCGTGGTGGAGGTCCGCAAGCCCCCAGGAGGAAGTCTGCTGTTTCCAGAGGATCTTGTTGAAGATCTCGTGGAGGATGGAGGGTTTTTGGTCACGGGTGAGTATTTTCTTTTCGATAATGAAGGACGTATTGTTAGTTTGGGTTGGTTTTCTTTATTATAAAACTAAAACTAAGGAAAACTGTATCTAAGGTTTTTGTTCTGTTGTGGTCTAAACTAGGATAGGAAGGTTTATTTGTCATTACAAATGTTTTGAATTGAGACTGACAGCGACATTGGGGGAGTTGATTTTATTAAATGGAAAATTTATAATGGGAAGCCCATTTACATATTTTTGTTCAGATTTGCAAACAGGAATGTATGAGTGAGACAGATGATTTAATAGTAACGATACTATAGGCCTATAAAAATACACTATAATTTGATAAGATTTAAAGGTGTCCGGACAGCTTATATAGAACTAGAGTAGTAACAGTAGGAGGTTCATTCCGCTAGTTCGTGGAGATGATAGCACTAGCAGACTGCACCTCATAGGCTAGTTCTAGGAGTAGACAACATGGGTTGACCAACTGGTCTCAAGACAACTTGGTGGTTGACACATGGAGGTACACACACACAACTTGACTCAAACTAACTATTAATGGTTCAGACAATTGGTTGAGACAATTCAAACTCAATGACAATGGTTCAAACTCACAACCTATATTGAGAAATTTTTGCCCACAGTACATAGCAATAAGTATGATATTAATACCTACATGTACAGCCCCCCCCCCCCCCCTTTGCAGTTGTCTGCCATCAAGTTGTCTTGCGGAATTTGGTGTTCCCATGTGAGAAAATTTAGTAGGCACTCTTTGTGATTCGCAGAACCTTTGCCGTGAGCCGTTGCTGAAAATCTGCCATGGTACGCAGGAATCTTGGAACACTGCACTCAGACCTACCTCTCATTGAGGCGAATATAATGACAAACAATAGCAGCCTGTCTGTCAATTCTTGTATGACACACTTGTTAACAACAGCACAAAAGTCTGGAAAGGGATTTTAAAGGCAGGTTCTTCAGAACCTGTTGTTGCTCTTTGTATGGTTGTTCTTAGGTCGTCTAATATTGTTAGCCCTTGAAAATCTGAAAAAGTGTTACTAATAGCCTTAAAGGCAGTGGACACTATTGGTAATTACTCAAAATAATTATTAGCATAAAACCTTTCTTGATGACAAGTAATTGGGAGAGGTTGATGGTATAAAACATTGTGAGAAACGGCTCCCTCTGAAGTGCCATAGTTTTCGAGAAAGAATTAATTTTCCAAGGCCAAAAAATCATGCCTGGTGTATCATGTCCTGGTAGGTGCTTGTGTAGGTGGATAAAACATTGCCTGGCTGTCAGGGTCAGCAAAAAAAAATAAAAATTGTGCAGGCAATTGGGGTAGACACCTGAGCCATGTTGGTTAGTTTTTCGCTGACATGATAGTTTTTATACAAGTAGATGTGAAATTTCTATCACATGATGAATGCTAAATAAAAAAGAGGCCAAAGATAAGGAGGCAGGTAATAACTTGAGTTTAAAGGAACACGCTGCCTTGGATTGGTTGAGTTGGTCTTAGAAAAGCGTTCTGTAACTGTTTTTTATAGAATGCATTATGGATATGAGTAGAAAGATTTTGTAAAAGCATTGATCTACACAAATATGCCTCGAAACTGCGTGGTCTTCTTTTTACCTGGGGTGGATTTCACAAAGGTAGTCCTAACTTAGGACTAGTCCTAGGCAATGCTAAGAGATAGGACTGGTCCTAAGTTAGGACCAGTAACTCATCCTAACTTGGGACTGGTCCTATCTCTTAGCATTGCCTAGGACTAGTCCTAAGTTAGGACTACTTTTGTGAAATCCACCCCTGGTCGACTAACACGGTCGGCCATTTATGGGAGTAAAATTTTTGACTCCTAAATGGCCAACCGTGTTAGTTCGCCATGTAAAAGGAAAACCATGCAATTTTTAGTGATACTTTTAAACATCTTTTTTACCAATATGCATTTCATAACAAACGGTTTCAAACGCTTTTTATAGACCAACTCGTCCGATCCAAGGCAACGTGTTCCTTTAAGCGAGGGAGTTTTCTTGGTTTGTGACTATCCTCCTAAAGTTGGACTTCCGGGCATACATCGCTTTACTAAAAACTATGTGTTTTATTTAACCTTTTTCTAGTACTGAAGAATGACAAAGGGAATGGATCATACACTACGCCCTCAGCCCTTCAACATGAGGTGTATCTTTTTTATTTTACTACAAGCTTTTATTAGTTACATGTATCTAAAAAATGTTTGCAACTTTAGTGTAAGTGTAAATGTGACCCGCTCTGTGAAAATGAGTCAGATGTAGGTAATTTCAGGAATTGAGTTATGCATGGCTGGAAAGAACACATCAGCAGCAGTAATTTGGTATGTGTCTAAGCTTTGGGGTGTATCGCATTGCTAAGTTACTCCTGTTTGAAATTAGCCACTACACCATTTTTTGTGAAAAATGAGTTACAAGTAAAATGATATTTTAAACTACCATTGTGAGCAAAAGGATACAAATTAGACATAAGTATGATCAAAATTGTTGTAGTCATAGCTTTATTGCCTAAAAGTAAGTGTTCTAAAGGTTAACCATGCAACTAAAGATCTTGAAAAGAAGAAAAAAAGTGTTTTTTTTTTTTTTTTTTTTTTTTTTTAATACATTTTCCACATTAAACTGTCCATAACTTAATATTACATTGGGCGACATGTGACTCATTTTCACAGAGTGGGTCACAAATGTAAATTTTTTGCTCACAAATCCTGGTCTAGATCAATGCACTTGATCTTGAAGATGGAACATGAGTTAGAATCAAAAGTTTTTAGCGAAGAGCCAGGTTTTGCATTTCTTGCCTGGTGCATGTTTTCCTCCATCCTACAATCTTCAGTAAAGTCTTATAAAGTCTAAATTATAAGAAACTTTTGAAAGGTCACCAAGGCTAAGACCAGAGGGCAACTGTTTTGGCCTTCATGTTATTCCAACCCTGAAATGTACTATGGTGGCACTATGGTAAGAGATGAAGTTCAGCCCTGAAATTGATCATTGTGGCACAATGATAAGAGTTGAGAGGGGTAATTAAGAGGGGCTTCAGAGTTGATGGATTTTACAGAAAATCATTCAAACAAGAATCATTGGTGAACGTTGAGCCAATCGTTCAATTGGTTGAGTATCACCGTTCTTTGTTTGGTATGCACATAGAAACTTCTAGCTTAAAAGTTTCAAAGCGAGTCATGAAATTAGTCAAACTAAAAGGGTCAAGTTTCCCAATACAGGACAGTTCATTGAGAAAAAAAAATTGCTTTGTACTTTTGCATTTTTAAATAGTTTGACAGTTCAGCAAATGAAAGCATTAAGCAAGGGCACTTGGATAATTTGAGGCTTAAATTTTGTTTGACAAAGAAAATCTGACCTAAAACAACAGTCCCTGACACATTGAGTTATGTTTAGGTTGATATTTGTTTGTTTGTTTTTAGAAAATGAAATAAAATATTTTCACATATAACAAATTTATTATGAGTTTTTCAGGGAAGCAAACAAAAGTGGGAACGACCTTGAGTCAAATTTTTTGTATTTAACTTGTTTTTATTGTGTAGGAGCACCAGAGCTTGAAGCAGTGGCAGGTGGAAGTGTCCTTTAAACGCTTTTATAAAAAATTATAATGAAAATTTATCATGGGATTTGAGGCATTGTAAGGTGAGGTATTTGGTTTGTGTAAACACGTGTATATCTACTTGCCAGGTAGATTGTGTTCTTTTGAGAACTTGTTTTTATATTCTGCAACCGCAGAGTAATTTTTCCGGAGTTTGGGAGACTGTACTCTGAAGAGAGCTGTCCTGCTTTTTTACTTCTACCTGAGCGGAAGGTAGTTTCTAAATGTAAGGTAATTTTTCAGAACCAATAAGTTTCCCGAAATTCTGAAAATCTACTCCCTGCTCGTTGAATAAAAAAGCAAGAAAAAGTCTCAAAAGAACATAATGTACCTAATCAAATAGGTTCACACATGGTGTTACCGCAAACGTAACCTACATTGCATCAAGCACTCAAATTCGCAAAAAAATTTCAAAGCACAACTGCTTGTGCAAGCTGCTTGTGGCAAATTTGTTATCTGGTGTCTATAATGTGACAAAGTTTAACCCTTTGACACAAATGGATCATGTCTAGTGGGAATTTGTGTCTTTTTCTTCAATCAGCCTTTATTTAACTAGACTACATGAACTCTAGCTACTCCCCATGAGACTTGGGTTGTTACACATGTCCCCTGTTAAACAGGGCAGTAGGCCAGGAGGCAGCTAGCAGTTTCGTACCCCCAACAAATTTCAAGTGCCCTCCAGGTGCCCCCCCCCTAAAATAAACCTCACGAAGAAAAACGACAGTGAAAAGAATTAGCCAAGGTGGGGCCTGATAAAAAATTGCAAGAGTGCTTACCCCCCCCCCCAAAAAAAAGGGGGTTCAGTGCATTTTTGTGTATAACCAAAATGTAGTGACTACTGTGGCAACAAAATGCCGTACATGGATTTGGCCCTTGCAGCCTAACAATCCAAAATAAATGCATTTCATCCTCCCCCCCCCCCCCCAACACTAGCACTATAAAAAACCATTCCGCTAACTAAGCCCCCCCCCCCTCCTCTGTGCCCCCCCCCCCCCCCACCGAAAAAGTCTGAGGTTGTCGTTGGATTAATGCTATGTACAATACCTTTAACTTGCTAACAATAAGTCGTTTAAGTTTATAATGCTCCAACAAAAACCTCCCCAGAACTTCCTTGACAGTTCACAATGTCAGACATACAACGAGCAAGTCAGCAAAAGAGGTAAGGCAAACAAACATGTACACATGACCTTAGAGACAGACTCCAAGGTCAATTCAGTTTTGTGATCCACTCATTTTCCAATAGACAGAGTCCTTAATGTACCTTACAAAAAAAGTGGCAGAAAAACTAATTTTTGTAAATATTGTCACTGTGTTATAGACGCCTAGCTGCAAGTGCAATTTTTTGTCAATATCCAAAAGCATCTGATTGCTTCACATTTCAACATTTAGTCTTAATTCAGTTTTCTAGAAAGAGTAGAATTAATTTTTATTTATATATTTGCCTTCAAATAAGCACTACATTGACAGAAAACAAATAAGACTCTACCTGTAATAAATTATTTGGACATGATTATTTATTGTAGGGAATCTTTTATCTCTGATTGATCGCTGAAAACATTTAACACTGTAAACAAATAAGACCGCTTGACACATAACCAGCTCAAAGCCAAAACCCAAATTTCCTGTAAATTTTTTATTTTTTTTTTTCTCTTTTTATTTTTATTTTTTTTATTTTCTATTCAATTCAATTCAATTCTATTCAAAATTATGTTTATTTCCATACTTCATGAAAAAGAGAGTACAAGCAATGTTTTTTAAGAAATAACCAAAAAGCAAACCTGTTTAATGAGGATGAGAAAAACATAAAAAGAGTATGGAGGCTTAATCTGGAAGCTGAGGCTTATGTAGGGATGCCTTGGGACAGACAATAAACAGGGACAAGAACGTACAGACTTTACAATACTAACAAACACTGTTTTCCTCCCCCTTTCTTGAAGTTCCTGAGTCTGGATGGATATAGTTTATCAACTGAAGATTTGGTCAAGCTTGGAGAAGGTAACTACAACATCAAGGTAAATATAAAATATTCCTGACATTTTGTGTTTGCTCATACACTGATGCGTTGATTCAAACTACCTTTAGATACAGGGCATGCAAGCTCGGTGGTCTTGTATAAAGACATCATAATATGGATTTATAATGCGCACTTCTCCAGAAAAATGATCAAGGCGCCTACACAAGAAGAAAACATTATACAAAGTAAAAATGAATTATATAAAATACTTAGTTGAAATAAACCTGATGCAAGTCTATGTGAATGGTAGTTCCCTCTGGAAGTTGTCGAGTAAGGGTGTTATAGGAACTTTGACTGGGGAGCTTATTCCACAGGGCAGCATTTGGCGAAAGCTGAGGTTTTTTTTACAGGATGTGGTAAAAGTCAATGTATGGGTAAAACATTTGTCTCCCTTTTTTTTTATGGGCATGTCTGAATCCTATTTAACTCTTTCCTTTCTTCTTTTGGGTCCCCTATTTTTTATTTTTTATTTTCTTTTGTGGTGAATATTTACCAGGGGGCATGTACCCAGTGGCCCTCTGGATCTGCGCATGACTAACCCCGATCAAGGTTCTTTGGGTTTTATATACTTAAAAGCTTTTCAAATTACCATTTATTTGACAAAGACTATTAGTTTACTAGTGTTGCAAGTGAGGCTATAACAACAGTTCTTTGCATTTATACAACTACCAACTACTTTCTCAAAAATAAATTGTGCAAGGTGAATGGCAAGATCAAAGAACCTTTATTTACTTGTAACACATTTTGGGAAACAGTGAATACACTTGGTAATGAAAACTTAGCCTTGATATATCTTAAAATCTAGCGTCTCAAAATCTGAACATTTACAAATTATAGAATAAGATTTTTTTATCATATTTATTATGGAGAAATATCTGACCTCCAATACTAAATAGAGTTGAACATTTTTTATCAGACTGAAAGTCAACATTTGAATAAAAACACGTAGACAGCCAGACAGCCAGACTTGTCCAGTCATGATTTTACTGGCCTGATGTTAAAACCACTGGTCTTTGGCCTGCAGTCCAGTGCAAACTTTGAGCCCTGATTAATTCTGTTTTGCAAGGACTTTGACATTCAGGCTACAATGTTTAAGAAACACGTTTAAAGCCGCGTTCGCATTAGACTTTTGGTTCTGTTAACTTACCGGTCCAGTTAGTTAGGCCTGGTAAGTTAATAGCTGTTCACACTTGGATTAATTTGTGACCGGTAATTTAACTGGGCCTTTCTCACAAACCTTGGTTTGGGCTCCGGTTCAGGCTTGGGCTCCGCACGCTGTGTACGCAGTGGAAAAGCAGCTATGCCTTTAACCTGAAAACTTTGGAGTAGCGTGTATTGCACGCTGTGGTTCGAACATCATCAGACCTTTTAGAATTAAGTCACAGGACAATATTGTTAAATTATCGGAGTGGTGCGTTCGCATTGGACTTCTTGTCCCTGTTAAATTAACATAGTTAAGTTACAGCGGCTCAAATCGACCTGTTAAGTTAACAGCGCCGTGGCGGCGGTAAGTTACCAACTTTTCACACTTGGACTTAATATCGGTAAGTTAGCAATTTGCGGCGGTAAGTTAACCATTTTATGTCCAATGCGAACATGGCTTAAGAAACATGTCTCTGCTTTTGTTGATCCAGACCACAGCATTGCGTTTGTATAAACCAATGTTTGGTTTTGGAAGAACTTTAAGCCTCAGAACAAAGAATAACCTTTCTCTATCTATTTTCTTAGTCCCAAACTATATCTGTTAAGTATGATTTGAAACTTTGTATGGTGGAAGTATAATCAGGTGATCAGGTGAAGTGGTTGACAAATCAAAACTAGTTTTTTATGACTAGAGTTATTTGTTGTTTAGTTGACAGACAAAGCATGGGAGAAAGTGACAGCAGCTAGAGAACTTCTGGATAATATTGTGAAAGAGAACAAAGGTGAGAAAATATATTGTGAACAAATTATCTGGGCCAAAATTTTGAATATCTTGTTTCAGCGCATCAAGAACACTAGAGTGCGTTTTGGCAACCCCAACCAGAAACTTTGGTCATCGGTTGAGCGTTTTGTGACAATGCTGTTCAGACCAACCAGTAATCGACGTGTTAATTCGGTTGGGCTTGTGTGGGGTCACCAAAACGCACTCCACAAGAAAGGGAAGGGAAGTAATAGAGTCTGAGTAAATCTTTTTCTCTTCTCATTTACAGTGGTTTATGGTGTGACAACAGGCTTTGGCAAGTTTGCTCGTGTGGTCATTCCGTCAGAAAAACTGAAGTGAGTAAAAACTTTCTCTGCCTTCCTTACCCTTTGGTGCACAGGTTAATTTTTGAAAAAGCAAAACATTTTCAACCGTGTTTTTCTCAAAATGTTCAATAGCACCCCTGTTGAACCTCGCACCAAACGAAAGCTCATCACTCGCTCTAAACAATCAAATGAGGGTGGTATATTTGGGGGTTGTAGTTTTTACGTTGTGTCTGTTTATAAAAGTCCAATTTGACACGTTTTGGTGGTCGCTAGGGTTAATCAAAGGGTTAGCACTAGCTTCATGTTTAAAACATAACTTGCAGAGGTGCTGTTGTTTCACAAAAATAACATTTGTCTCAGCAGACGAAAACTATTTTAGCATGTACAACATATTTACTTGACTCTCCTGAAAAAAACTCTCTGTGATTTTCAAGTTTTGTTTTCTTCAAAAACTTGACTAATGAGGCTGAAACTTCTACAGGTAAATTATATTATATTCGTCTTATTCACAGGCTCAAAAACTTGATCTACCAAATGTATCAAAACCCTGTAAGTTTAAGATTGATTCGTTTTTAATACACATGTTTTTTTGGTTAATGTCTCCATGACCTTGCTCCCATTTACTCTAGTGAATTAATGTTGGTCAAAAGTCAATGTCTAAAGCCCTTTTCACATGGCCAAAATGTAGCCAGGGTCCCTTGCTACAAAATTTACGAGCACGGCTTGTTTATTTGTTATCACCATGCGTGACTGATTTTGTGAGCTTTCCCACTGGAAAGTTAAAAAACTAACAACCCTTGTGCGACATGAGAGTGATATGACGAATTGGTCATCCTGATCACTTAAGTTGGACAAGATAGCACCCACAATAGCATGCGCTGTATGGGCATTTTCACCTAGGATGGCGTTCAATAAACAAGGGTTCCTTTCACACGATGATGTAGCCCATGTCCTTGGTCAAAACTTCCGCTAGTGTAAGATTTTGTCGTAGGTTCGGACCTCCGACAAAATGTAGCAATGTTGGACAAGATTTGAAAGGGACCCTGGACACTCCAAAAATTATTGTCCTTTCACACGAGGTGCATTTTGTAAAATGTTACAACCATGCTACAATTTAGCAAGGGACCCTTGCTAAATTGATCTCGTGTGAAAGGGGCTTTAACAGCCTTGTGACACAGTTACTCAAAAGGGTGTTGCCGCAAACCTCTCTTAGTGAGGCTGAAACTGTTGGAATTCCCAAACTGCAAGATGTTGCCTAACATTGGGAGATCAGGATTTTTATCCAGCTGCATCTAACTATTTGATGGAAAAAAATTCCCATCTGACATTCAGTTTTAGAAATAGCTTTTGGTGATGCGGAATATGTGCTTTTTTCATCTTTTCCGTTTTAGTTTTGTATACTATTATTTATCTGTGTACATTTGTGTACCGTTTATGTAAACAATACTTTTTTTCTTTTTTTAGATGTATGTTTCTGTCTTTTTAGATATTTATGCAATTGTGTTGCTTTATTTTTCTTGTATTACAATTTTGTATTGTAATTTTAAAGAGATGCACCTTTGAACTGTCTGGTCATGGAGAAAGTACAATATAATCAATTAACTATTGACTATTTGATTACAAGTAATGTGTAAAAAATGCAATTAAACAGCCACATCTGTCAGAATTAAAGTGTAATTTGTATTCACAAATCAAAACTCCATGTGCTGTCATTCCGACGAAAGATGTTTACGCCCAGCCGCGATATTTTTCGGAATTGAGATACCCAACATTAGGCCTTGATAGCTCAATTGAAAAAGACTATAAGCAAAGGTCGCATGTTCAAATCCTGCCTGCTATGTTCTTTTGTTCACCCCCAATTTCTCTAAAACTTACCCACCCCACTTTCCCTTGTTTATTGCTTGCTATTTAAAACTATCAATAGTAAGCGTAGTAAAACAACAATCTTACAAAATCATTGAATGAAACTGAAGTAGAAAAAAATACATTTTGATAGAATTCACACACAAGTTTTACTGAGACAAATCATTGATAATTACATTGCTGTTGCCTTTTAATTAAAAAAAAAAAAAAAAAAAAAAGGTTTCAACTTTTTATCTGGCATTCATATAGAGTGAAAAGCTGTCCCTCCTCCACCCCTCAGTTTTGTTTTCTTTAAAACCCAGAACAAATTGATTTATATTAACCTTCTCTTTAATCAGTAACCTATTATTTTCAGTCCAATGTGCACTGTGTGTGTGACAATTCCATGAGAGTTTCATACTCAATTCAACCTGTGCATGCATGGCAGGTGTTTACATATTCGATCTCTTTAAATAGATGTTGAACAATTCAATAATATCAAATGTGTTTTGTTCTAGTTATACTGATGTTGATGTTCACATGAAAATAAATTTGTGTGGGAAACGTCCAAGGTTTTTTGAAACAATTATAGAAATAAGGTTTTTTTTCTTCACCTTTTTAAAATTATTATTTTGTAGTAAGTTCATTATGATGACATAATGTGTTGTCAATCCACACGGTTAGTTTTTATTTTGGGCAATGACATTATTTTTATTTAACCTAGGGAAAGCAATTCACACATTTATACACGATAAATTTGCCTAACACAAAGAGTGAGCAAGATATATAATTTGTCACACATTATGAATCAAATTTACTTTATAAATGAATTATAATTTATAAATTATACAATTTTATGAAATGTACATACTGGTGTACATTTATTTCTGCGTAAACAAGTTATATTCCTCCCCTTTAAAGCTAATTTTTGGTGAGACTGACATTTTTGCATCAAGTTTCCATGTTTTTTATGGAGAATATTTCTACAAAATTGTTTTCCTACTAATCAGATCTTTTTCTCCTTTTTTTCATCAGAGAATCAGTGAAATTATTACTAAATAGCTTGAAAACATTTCAATAAGGGATCATGAAGACACTATTGGTAATTACTCAAATATTTGGTGGCATTAAAAACGTACTTAGTAGAGAGGTGGAGAGCTGTTGATGGTATAAAACATTGTGAGAAACAGCTCCCTCTGAAGTAACATAGTTTGTGAGAAAGATATCAAACGATTTCAGGCTTGAAGTCTTTTTTAGGCATCCCTCAGCACACAAATTTGTGCAACAAAGGTGTTGTTCTTCATTATTCTCTTGCAACTTTGATGACCAATTGAGTCAAAATTTTCACAGATTTGTTAGTTGATGCTAAAGTTGGGATGCACCAAGTGAGAGCACTGGTCTTTGACAATTACCAAAATGTGTCCAGTGCCTGTAACTTCATGTACCAATATCAAGGCTAAGAGTTTGTTATTTTCATCGCTCACACGGCGTAGCATTTTTTTTATTCTAGACTCGTCTTTACTGTTTCTGAATTTGGTTGTCGCTGTAGTTGTCATGGTTTAATGCTGACTGGTTGTCAGCATCTCCTTCTCCTTGTTCACATACTCGGCAAGTTTCACTACTCTCTGTTTTCTTCTGCCCTGTGATAAGTTGCAGCCATACTGACCTTCTTCTCTTGTGTTTCTGAACTGGAATAGATCAAAGAAGCATAAATCCGTTTATTATTGTTGTATTAATTTTTGGTTTTTACCCATATACACTGATGTGTGTAGCACTGTATACTCAGTACTTTCCCGAGTCCTGTGAAAAAAATCACATGCATTTTACTCGGGTGGGATTCGAACCCACGACCTTTGCAATTCTAGAGCAGTGTCGGGAAAGTACTGAGTATACAGTGGCACACATCGGTGTATATGGGTGAAAAAAGAAGAACAAATTAATATTCGTTATCCCCGATGCAAATTTAACATCTATTATATTATTGTTGTGTTTGCATAAACAATTGACAGATTTTTATTTTCTCTTTTTTTTTGTTCCTCCTGACTTATTTAAATATTGAGACCAAACCGACTTTCATTCATGACCCAACACTCCCTCAAAAGAGGTTCAATACATGGTTGTACTAGCAAGTTTACTATTAGTTATTTATGGTTGTACCAGCAAGTTAGTATTTATAGTTTATTCTTATTATTCACACCACGCAAAGCTTCAAACATTACTTAAGGTACAGATTTGCTTATGAGGTATAAAGATTGTCATGGTGGAAGACTTTTTAAAGAATTTGGCTGCAGTTTTTTAGAACTTGGTTAAAAACACTGGACACCTTTGGTAATTGTCAAAGACCAGTCTTTTCACTTTCTGTATCTCAACATATGCATAAAATAACAAACCTGTGAAAATTTGAGCTCAATTGGTCGTCAAAGTTGCAAGATAATAATGACAGAAAAAACACCCTTGTCACACGAAGTTGTGTGCTTTCAAATGCTTGATTTCGAGACCTCAAATTCTAAACCTGAGGTCTCAAAATTAAATTCGTGGAAAATACTTCTTTCTCAAAAACTATGACACTTTAGAGGGAGCTGTTTCTCACAATGTTTTATACTATCAACCTCTCCCCATTACCCGCTACCATGTAAGGTTTGATGGTAATAATTATTTTGAGTAATTACCAATAGTGTCCACTGCCTTTAAAAACAACCAGTGATCTGACAGCAGTCCAAAAGCCCAATGTTTAAAAAAAACATTGACACAAGTTAGATATCTTGGGGTTTTTTCCCAATTTTTTTCTTCTTGTGATTCTGATGACAGATTGAGCTTAAGGCTGCCACAGGTGTGTTATATTTGTTAAATTCATTCATGTTTATTAATCAATCTAAAGATTTACTTGACAGAAGTTAACAAGATTTAAATTGACGTGTTTACATTATTTAAAAGCTACACACATGTGTAAAACTAAATTATGGGAAAAACCTGTTAAGTGATAAAACCTTATAAAAATTAAGCTTGCTTTGTTGATCTTCTTACTTGAAGCGGATACAGAATGCTAAGAAATGTAAAGTTGTTACATTTTTGTAATAGATGCAGTCCATAGGAAACAGAAAAAAACATATAAAGAGTCTCGTACCTCACGTTAAAACATGGTAAAAATGTTTTTTCCTGAAACACTCCATGCCAAAATTCTCAAAAATGTGAGGTCAAACAAACCCGCTCTAGAAAGGAATCGTGATGTCATCAGCACTATTTGATGTGGAAAATAGCGACCTCAATTGGCCAAAGCTGGACAACTGTGTACAAACCCAATATGGGAAAATCGCCACTGACATCAAGGGGTGATTGCGTAGATAAGCCGTTTTTGACTCTCAGCTGAAAAAGCCACGCGGAGAGGTGCATTTTTTTACTTGAATGATTTTTTACCAAATGCAAACTTTAAGCGTAAAATGGTTATAAATCAGTATCTACGATGTCTGTTTGGCCTAAAAAAGGTAATAGTTAAAATATTGAGATTATCCTGTAGCCGCAGTTTAATCTGATTTTTCGAAATTCTATTATTATTTAATTTGCCCCACAAAAAACCAGTGATAGCCTGGAAAGCCTATAAAAAAAAACTTTCTAGTGTACATGTACAGGTCAGGTGGGTCAAAATCAGTTTATTATTGTCTGACTTACTCTTCATTACTTTGGTACTTATTTAAAAAGATACACAAAAAACAAAATGAATTTATGAAATAGATGAAATAATTTACTTACACATGTTGGGGCAGGTTTCTCTGCACTGTTTCTTCCATTGGCATTTGGTTCTCACAACCTGCAAGGTGTATTGTGATGTCACTATGATAGAGTGGTGATTGGGCACTCTAAAGTTCTTGCTAATGCTCATGCGTTTCTCCGCGGCCACATCATCCTTGGTAATCGACTCAACTTCAGCAGAAAAGAAATAGCCAATCATCTTGAGCGTCTGGTGCGGTGCTAGCGCAGTATAACCCTCGGTGAGATCACAGCTAGCTCGCTCCAGATTGAAAGCTCCCCCGGCTACACTGCCGGACAGAAGTTGTACCTCTGTGGAGAACTTGAGCTGCTGCCATTTTTCATATGTTGCTCTGACGTAGATTTTCTGCCCCGATGTGTTGGCCACGTAAATGGTCTGATCAAAAACCATGTTTGGAGGGTTGCAGTGCGATCGTGGAGTTTGCAAGTTTTATTTAGCAGCATAAGTTGTGAGGTGTCTGTTGTCCATAGATCGCCTTTTGTAGAGTAAGAGGGTTTGCCGTAATTGCACAATACGAAAGAGAAAGTGAAGTTGAGGAAGTGCAGAATGTAATTTATCAGTGTTAGGAACTTTTTTATGTACAGAATAGTTTTTAAAACTGTTGAGCAAGTCTTCTTGAAAAATGGAAAAAAAAGTACACACTGTATTGATTTGGACAATGTCTTTCTCAAAGATTACTAGTAGGCCTACAAAAGAGAAAATTTTCAACTCTTTTTTTACCGCGATCATTTTATTTTAATATGCTGAAGAAAAAAAAAACGCCAAATCTTTCTGGAATTTCCAGATTCAATTGTTAGTAGAACATTTCCTTGTACAGAAAGTATAAGAATTCATTGACTCAGCAGGAAGCTTTAGGTGAGATAATTTCCTGTATTATAAAGGGTATACACAGCATCATGAAACATGAAAAGTGTTGGAGAACTTTTGGCTTGCAGGAATTATTTACCAACTTTTTAAGGAAACTTACACATTGTCTTTGAATTACCAAAACGAACTCTCAGTTTTCAATGATTTATTTTATTATTTATTTTAAATCTTTAGACATACACAATAGTTACAAGTTTTACAGGGGCTGTCAAGGTTAAAACAAAAGTATAAAAACTGTCATCAAAAGATGTGTAAAACCAGACCCCTGCCAACGATAAACATATGATTATACAATATAAAAAGGTGATTGCACTGAAATATTTAAAAATCACACATAAGAAAACATTAAAACACAAGCAAAACCAGACTATTGAAAACAAAACTGCACCCACAACAAAACACCGTAGCAATAAGAGGAAGGGACAACAAATGATAGGATGATTTATCAATGTTTGATCAGCTCAGAGCTTTGCTTTTGTGTGCAAAACATAGAGTTATATATAATAACTAGAGGGCACACTGGCCTATATACACGCCCCAGCGTGCGCGCAGGCGGCCATTTTCTAAGTTGACAAAACAGCCATCTCACAGCGTGTGTTTGTGCGGCCATTTTGTAAGTTGAACAAACAGTATCACCTGAGCGTTCAATAAAAAAAACCTCAAACGTGTATTTCATATCCAACGCGCGTACAGAATGGCGCGCTTGTCATCTTGCGGTCCTGTTGCATTTGTGCAAGCAGCATCACCAGTACACCCTCTAGTTCTTATATATAACTCTATGGTGCAAAACCAATGGGGACACCATCAAGGAGCCAAACAATTGGAGAAGAAAGTTGATTCCTTGGCTCCTTGTTTCCTTGGTTTTCATACTGTCCTGCCTTGTGGAACATCTATATCTATATTTAGAGTAGCAGTCCTTGATCCAACCCATACAACTCAAAAGTTTAAAACAAGGGAATCAATGTGTGGGGCCTGGTTCTTGATAATTTTACCGAGATGAAGTCGAGGTAAATTATCAAGAACTAGGCCTCGGCGGGTTTGGTTCTTGATCATTTTACCGAGACGAAGTCGAGGTAAATTATCAAGAACCAGGCCTCGGCGGGTTTAAACCACTAGTTGAAAACCGATTCAACACACTTTGATTTCCATTCATAAATACCTTTTCGGTCAAAAAACATCTGGCCCTCGGGTAAACAACTCCTTCTAAGGAGATTGCTGTGCGCATCGCGCATAACGCGTGATGTGGCACAACTGTCCCAGTTGTTGCTCTCGACCAATAGGAATGAAGAAACAATCTTATAAGCACAAGTGCAAGCTCACGTGTAACACACATGTTAAACACTTTTTACTAGTCATTATCAAAGGTTTATGAACACCCACGTGACGCGCTCTCCACCAATAGGAATAGCAAAACTGTCTTAGGTATTTATGAATGTTAATTTAAAAATGTTAATCTTTGTTATTTGTTATCCCTTCTCCCCCTGTGTACATGGTGGGAAATGATAAGAATCATCTAGGATCTTGAAAGAGCCATCTAACAGCTTTATTCAACAGGTTTCATCAATTCTTTTCACATTCTTATTTTGAGATTCCTTTTTAATTTTTACTTAAATTTTTTATTTAGGCCCTAAACTTTTAACTTTTAATGAATTTTTACTTAAATTTTTTATTTAAACTTTTAACCTTTAATGAGCTTGTACATGTTTTATTTATAGCTCATCATCTTATCTTTTATTTTCACATCAATTGTTCGAAGAGTTTTCTTTCCTTTTCTCCCGAGTATACTGTTCAAAACGTCGAGACCAAACCGACTCGTTTCAGAGCCAACAGTCCCTCAAAAGAATACATGGATGTTCTGCAAATTTACTATTATTTATAGTTTATTCTTTTTCTTAGGGGACTTTAAGTTGTCTCATACAGGTTGAGAAAGGCACCAGAATGTATTTTATCATTTATGTCAAAAATATTCCTGATGGTTTTTTTTGCTTGGATGTTTTTGTTTCTGTAGTGAACTGCAAGAGAATTTGATTCGCTCCCATGCGGCTGGAGTTGGGCCCCCTCTGTCTCCAGATCGAACACGTCGTTTGTTGGCACTGAGGATCAATGTAATTGCTAAGGGACACAGTGGTTTGAATCCCAAAAACCTCAAGAGGATGCTAGAAGCATTTAATGGTAATCCTTTTATTTAATAATTTTTTATTTCAACACTTAACTGCAAATAGTTTGTTTTGGATTGTGGTGTGATGGGGGTGGATCTGGAAGGTTTTCAACGTTTGACATTCGCGCTTCTCCTCTCGCGCTGCAGGAGGAGAAGTGGAGCAGGTAACGCAATAGTTGAGTGATGTTGAATAACAACGTCTTGCACCAAGATTATGAACATTTCTGATCCAATTAGGCCCACCCACAGTATTATTTTATGGACTTTTTTTTAGCTCCTTGAGAAATTGTTCTTTTTGCTGGAGAACTGTCATGCCCACTTAGCTTTGACACTCGGTATTTGTTTTGTTTAGCATTACCGGTACCCTATTCTTACTTCCCTAGCATCCTGCTTGCCGTGGGTTCCTGAAAAAGGCACTGTGGGGGCCAGCGGTGATCTTGCACCCCTGAGCCATCTGGCTCTAGGTATGATGGGTGAAGGGAAGATGTGGAGTCCAAGAACAGGATGGAGTGAGGCCGAAAAGGTAATACAAATTCATTTTGTTAGTTATATTTCAATACATTTTTAGGGTTTATTGATTTTCTCAAAATTACTCGACGGTCAGACTGAAATTAACAAGTTTACATTTAAGAAACGAAAGAAGTATATAAATTAAAGGAGAAAATTGTAAAGGTATTAAACCTGCAAATACTAAACAAACAAACTGTAGTCGCAAACAGTAGTTTCACTGGTTTTGACTATGTTTTGTGTTGCTGACGAATATTCAGACACAATATTTCCTACTTTCTTGTTTTAAAGGTTTTGAAGATGCATGGAATAGATCCCATTTTACTTGGTCCAAAGGAGGTAAGTTTATTTTGATAAGATTCGTGATGTTAATAGTTGTTCACACTTGTTTTTAAACTATCAGAGGGTTGGCGTGTGACCAGCTCTTTCTCCCTATAATATGAAGAGAGAAAAAAACCTGCTTGCCACCACCACCTCCATTGTGTTCTGGGTTTTTTTACCCTTATTTGTAGCTACAGTGTTCACTGTTTATCCCTTGTTTTGTCTGTGTGCTCTCATTTCTTTAATTTGTTTCCACTTGACTGCTTTTGTTACACCAGTATACCTGTTGATATGTACGTTGTGTTGTGTTGTCATTTAGCCTTCAAGACAGACTCTGCTAGGCTTAAAACATCAGGCCATAACTATTTGTTGCATTTACCAAAGGTCTTTTGGTTGTTAAAGAAACTGGACACTATTGGTAATTGTCAAAGACCATTGTTCTCACTTGGTGTATCTAAACATATGCATAAAATAACAAACCTTGTGAAAATTTGAGCTCAATTGGTTGTCGAAGTTGCGAGATAATAATGAAAGAAGAAAAAACCCTTGTCACACGAAGTTGTGTGTGTTTAGATGGTTGATTTCGAGACCTCAAATTCTTAATATTAGGTCTCGCAATCAAATTCTTGGAAAATTACTTCTTTCTCGAAAACTATGTCACTTCAAGTGAGCCGTTTCTCACAATGTTTTATACCATCAACCTCTCCCCATTATTCGTCACCAAGTAAGGTTTATGCTAATAATTATTTTGAGTAATTACCAATAGTGTCCACTGCCTTTAAGCAGTTTGCAACAGCTTATTCCATTATCTCACTTTTTAAGCAATTTTGTATACTGCATTCTTGGGGTTTTTCCATGTTGAAATGTTTGGATTTGGTTTCTAGTTTAAAACATTATTTGAAACATTTTCTGTTGTGGATGTCTTTTTTAACCAAAGGGTATTGCCCTGATCAATGGGACTCAGCTAATAACCGCTCTGGGAGCTGAAGGTAATTATAACCCAAAACAATAATGATAGATCAATCATTCAATACAATCAATCATAAATGAATACCTCAAACAGTTTCGCTATTCCTATTGGTGGAGAGCGCGTCATGTGGGTGTGTATAAACCTTTGTTTATGACCAGTAAAAAGTGTTGAAACATGGGCGTGACACGCGAGCTTGCACCTGTGCTTATAAGACAGTTTTTTCATTCCTATTGGTCGAGAGCAACGGCTAGATCACGCGATACGGGCGACGTGCACAGCATCCCCTTACAAAGAGTTGTTTACCCGCAGGCCTTACCATTTCATAGCTGGAGGGGTGTTGTGTTGAATGAAATCATTGAACAATTATAATTTTTGCATTTATTTTACTTTTTGACCAAAAAGGTATTTATGAATAGGAATCAAAGTTTGTTGAATCGGTTTTCAAATAGTGGTTTAAACCCGCTGAGGCCTGGTTCTTGATAATTTACCTCAACTTTGTCTCGGTAAAATTATTAAGAACCAGGCCTCTTTGGGATTAAACCACTAGTTGAAAACCTCTTCACCACACATTGATTCCCTTATTTACACAAAAAAATGCAAAAAGAGGTTAACAACATATGTGATTTTCCACCACAGCTTGACACTGCAATTTATTTAATCTATAAATACCTGCAATTTTAACACTAAATTTAATTAAATATATCAATATTTTCTCTGATTGGATGAAATATGGATTTTTATAGAAGATACATTTTCCCCAGACCCCTGAGTACTGATCATGATTTTGTTTATATTTGTAACAGCTGTGGTACGAGCTGCCAATATTGCCCGCCAAGCTGATGTCGTTGCTGCTCTAACCTTGGATGTGCTGAAAGGATCCAATTCTGCATTTGAAAGCCGTAGGTTTCTAAGTAGTATACTGCCAGGTCAAATTTTGAAATAGAAGGTTCTAATATATGTCTATTACAAATTTAGAAACCAAAGATTATAAGCATTGTATACAGTTTGTTGTTGACACATTTGGTAATTGTCAAAGTCCAGTATTCTCACTTGGTGTATCCCAACATATATGCATTAATAATAAATCTGTGCACATTTTGAATCAATTGGTCATCGAAGTTGCAAGAGAAAGAAAAAACCACCCTGATTGCACAAATTTGAGTGATTTCAATATATGAGTGAGAGGGAGCCGTTTCTCACAATGTTTTATACTATCAACAGCTCCCCATTGCTCGTTTCAAAGTAAGATTTTATGATAACAATTATTTTGAGTACTTACCAGTAGTGTCCAGTGCCTTTAAATGGAAAAGCCAGTTCAGCTAGTTCAAGTTTAGACACTGATGGTTCTAAGCACTATATGGCCAGTTCTCAAGTATTTATACAACCAAGTTCTGACAGCCAGCATTATGCAGCTAGTACATGTTTAGAAACCAGCATTATACAGCATTTTTAAACTTAGAAATTGAAGGTTCTGTTTGTTATACAGCTAGTTTAAGTTTAGAAATCAAATTTGTATTATAAATAAATGTATCATATTATTATTATTATTAAATTGTTGATGTCATCTTTATTGGTACCAGACATTCATGCCGCCAGACCACATAAAGGACAGATGAAGGTAGCCCGTAACCTCCGCTCTCTCCTTGCGTCTGACGTCCATCCATCTGAGATATCCGAGAGTCATCGTTTCTGTGATAGGGTACAAGACGCCTACACCCTTCGCTGTTGTCCACAGGTAACACACCTCAACAAATCTCTTAAACTAAACTGAACCTAATTATGCGTCCATGGTGCTCAGTAAAAAACTTTCCACTCAAAATTTATTTTTGCTTGTGTTGCCAATCTCTATGTACATGGTATTTATGAAGTGTTTCTCTGAAATATTTTTTGAAACTTGCAGGACTAAAGGCTTGCTTTTGTTTGTTTATTTGTTTGTTTGATTTGGAGTTTTAAGCTGTTATTTTTTTGTTTTAATATCTTTGTGGTGTCCTCACATGTTGTATTTGGGTTACAAAAGTAAATGTTCTACTTCTTAAAAATAATTTTAGTCTTTGTCGCCCATCTGTAGGTTCATGGTATCGTCAACGACACCATTGACTTTGTCCAAGGCATCTTGACCACAGAGATGAACAGTGCTACGGACAACCCTGTATCCTAAATAGTTCATTTAATCTACTTTTTGGGTGTTGGGAGCTTAGCTCCAGAACACCTTTTGGTTTTGGGGTTTTTTTTTATTTTTATTTTTTTACTTCTTCTGCTTTTCCTCATCCCGTGTCCGCAAACAAAGACACACTTCCCAAGCTCATATAAGTTTGAAACTTCACATATATATTTCTAAGGTATTCATTTTCTCTTTGAAAGCCAAAGTCTGATAACTCTAGCATGTCTACACTAAACACGTTTTTGTTGCAACAACAATTTATGTCTTCTTTTTAAACGGGCCTGCTTTATAATATTTTCATTTTTAGTGTAGTCCTTAACCCTCAATATCTTGAAGATGGTGTTTGCAGATCGTAAGGAGACTATTTCAGGTGGAAACTTCCATGGAGAGTATCCAGCTAAGGTACAGTACATTATGTTTTCCCCAGAGCTCAATGAATTTGGAATTTAGAGAAAATGAAGTCCACATTGTACAAAGTTTTAATTGTTAATTTATTTTGGTATCTGTTACACCATGTGTACACCATGTGTCTGTCATGCGTTTTTCGAAAGCAAAGTGTGCAATGTGTTAAAATTAAAACATGCACAAGGCAATCCTAATTCCTTATTTTTAAATATTGTGTTTGTAAGTATAAATCTTTCTGCATTTCTTGGCGTGTAAAGAGTATCAAGTAAAGTTATATTTTACACCTCATCGTAAGGAGACTAATTTTTTTCTCCACTTTCGTGCTGTGATTTAGCTTACTTGATTGAGCGACTTATAAATGCTGATTATTATATATTATTAGAGTTGACCACAAAACTGATTTTAAACTTGGAGCCCCTCCTTAAAGTTCACTGTTGCTATAGTGATATTTTGTTGCTTGTTTTTAGGTTTTGGACTACCTTGCAATTGGTATCCATGAATTGGCTTCTATCAGCGAAAGACGAACTGAACGACTGGTTAACCCATGTATGTATAAAACAGCTAAGAAACATGAACTTTTTTATTGGAATGTAAAGAGTTTTTGTCTGACAGTTAATATTTGTCATCGATTGCTCTCGTTTTTCTTGGCAGTCACAAGAAGACAAATTTAAACAGACAAGTCCATGGAACAGTGTTTTTACAGAAGATCCTACCCCCACAAATCCACATATATGATTTCTTAGTGAACCATGACAGAGTTGCAAGAAAATTTCTTTTTGGGACAATATTGTCCGAGATTTACTGTTATTTACTAGCTTTGAAAGGTTAGCCATAACACCTGGAAGTGTAGATAATTGTAAGAACAATTCGGAGGGAGTGTGTTACAGAAAGATTGTATTAAATGATTGTTTTTGAAGAGTTTTTGAAAATTTATTTGGTTAATTCATGTGATATCTATTTCCTAGCTTTGAGTGAGCTGCCAGCTTTTCTTGTGGATCAAGGTGGTCTGAATTCAGGTTTCATGATCGCACACTGCACTGCAGCAGCCCTTGGTAAGGATACTTACTGTAAATTTGCTGTATATTTTTATATGTAACTATTTTTGTATGTTAACTTTTTTTGTATGTATTGTAATTTTTTACTGTAATTTGGCCGTTGGCCACGAATGTAAAAAGTAATAAACTATGATCTATCTATCATCTATCTACTCTAATACATAATGTGCAAGTCCTACATGTATCAAAAACGAGACAAAAAACGACTCTGTCTCACGAAGTTGTGTGCTTTTAGATGCTTGATTTCGAGACCTCAAAATCTAATTCTGAGGTCTCAAAATCAAATTGAAATGTTTTACTTCTTTCTCAAAAACTAGTTTACTTCAAAGAGATCCGTTTCTCACAATGTTCTATACTATCAATAGCTCTCCATTGTTTGTTACCAAGTAAGTTTTTATGCAAACAATTATTTTTAGTAATTACCAGTAGTGTCCAGTGCCTTTAAAGGAACACGTTGCCTTGGATCGGACGAGTTGGTCAAAACAAAAGCGTTTGTAACCGTTTTGTATATAATGCATATGGTTGGAAAGATGTTTTAAAAGTAGAATACAATGATCCACACAAGTTTGCCTCGAAATTGCGTGGTTTTCCTTCTACTGTGAGAACTAACACGGTCGGCCATTTATGGGAGTCAAAATTTTGACCCCCATAAATGGCCGACGTGTTAGTCGACGAGGTAAAAGGAAAACCACGCAATTTCGAGACATGTTTGTGTGGATCATTGTATTCTACTTTTACAACATCTTTCTACCCATATGCATTTTATAAAAAACGGTTACAAACGCTTTTCAAAGACCAACTCGACCGATTCAAGGCAACGTGTTCCTTTAATAATTTAAGCACCGCCTAGATTGTTCTATAGACTGATCCAAGCACGCAAGTGCTGCGCGCTGCCTGTGGTCACGCCGCTATTGCTGTGTCGTGGCAGCGAAAACACAAGGGCTTGGCAAAATCATCAGGAGAGTTTGAAGAAACCAGACTTGATATTATTTCTGATTTTAGATTTTTCCCCTCAGAAAAATCAGCAATTTTTTTATTAAAAAGCCTGAAAAGTATCATTGTTTTTGCCTGAGAAACTGTCAATTGCATATATATTATATAATTATGTCAGATGTATTATAAAACTACAAAATATATTTTTATTTTATTGCACTGTTCTTTTCGTACTATTCCCATCTTTGATTATAATTATTTTTGTATCATCTTTATTACAATTGCTGCTGCTTATTTGTATTATATTTCCTTACTTTCCAAATTTCCCTGTTACTTTTTTTCTGTATTTTTTGGTTTATCTTCTTGTCTTTCTTGCAACAACTTTTGTATTACTGTTAAACAGTAGGCATATTACCACCTTGTCATTCCTTATAAGATGCTCCATATTGGTCTCAGAATTCTTAACTTCAATTAACTATCTTTCTAAAAGATTTATATAGCAAGTGCCTTGTACATTGTTGGTAGATACTAGCGCTATATAAGACTTTGAAACTATTATTCTTGTCTTAGTTTTGTTGAATAGCTTTCATAGAGTAGGCCTACTCTTCATGTTGATTAGCTCATTTTCTAATTTGGCTTAAAACTCTTATTAGAATAAATCAAATCAAATCTATAAAATATTGTTGGATAGCTTCTTGTCTAATTTGGCTTAGTCTCTAGGTCTAATTTGGCTTAGTCTCTAAGCAACATTTTGTCATCAGTTAATTTAGATTAAATTAAATCAAGTCTATAAAAAAAACAATTCACAACAAATTAAATCCAATATTTTTAACACCTTTCTCTCAGTGTCTGAGAATAAGGTGTTGACCCACCCAGCCTCAGTGGATTCACTTCCAACCAGCGCTAACCAGGAAGATCATGTCAGCATGGGTGGATTCTCGGCAAGGAAATGTCTGCAAGTTGTGGAGCATGTTGAGCAAGGTGACTATAAAGACAGTCCATTTTAAACCTGGTTCATACTTTCTGCGAATGCGAAAGTGAATAAAAAATTTACGTCACAAATTCGCAACGAATAATTTGCATCAGTTGAAACATGCTCAATTCCTGGGAAATGTCGCAGAGAAATTTTGCTTCGCATTCGCAGGAAGAATGAACCAGGCATTAGAGGAAAACAATTCCGGCCAGTTTGGGCGGTTGGGTTAGAGCAGTGGTATCTTCCCTTACCTTCCCACCTATAGGAGCCTGATTCGACTCCCACCAGGGGCGGTTTGGGGTTTCATTCTCTACCTAAAGAAAGGAGTTTTTTGGGTTCCTGGAATAAGTCTCTAGGTTTTTTTCTCCCACATCTATATAACTGAAACTTCCTTCATTTAATTGTCTTCTCTCCATGAGGTTCTTTGCTATAGTGATTAAGTTTGATTTTGGCCATTTTAGCCACCTGTTTTAATTTTAATGTGTTGATAATAAATATACCAGAAATAAAAGTTTGCTTTTCTGTGAGTCCTTGGCTTAACAACCAGAATTTATTTTATTACTAATTATCACATTTAACAACAGCAAGTCTTTCGTTTCGTATTGGGTTTTTAGTCTTTAAAAATTTTTTGCTTTCATTTCTAGTTCTAGCAATAGAGTTGTTGGCAGCATGCCAGGGGATTGAGTTTCTTCGCCCGTTAAAGACGACTGCTCCTCTAGAGGAAGTCTACAAACTAGTCCGAGAAGTCGTTGCGTAAGTTTGTTTTTTTCTTTCTCTTTTGCATACAGTGACTGCTTTGTAGTTAATCAGCATTTTTTCTTTTTTTTCTTTTTATTCAGACACATAAAGTCTGAAAGCCACTTCAAGGTGTGGGCTATTTGATAATCAACTATTTTGATCCATTTGTGTATTAATGTGTTAATCATTTTAAAGAATTGTTACTCTTATTGTTATTTCAGGCGGCGCTTTATAAGTCTTTGTATTCATTAGCCTCAATGCTATGAGCACTATAGTGTGTAAAGCACTAACTGCTCACCACCGTGTACCCAGGTTCGATTCCTGGCCTATGCGTTGGTTCTCTTCTTTGCTAAGAGGGTTTTCTTACAGGCTCCCCTGTTTTCCCATCTTCCCTCGATCTCTGGCTGCTCCGTGGTCATTATATAGGTCCATGTGGCTGGCTGCCAAAGGCACGTCCCTTGCATGCCTGATAATAGTAATAATAATAATAATAATAATAATAATAATAATAAGACTTGTAATGCGGACATATCCACCCTGCTGGGTGTTCAAGGCGCAGTAAAAACCAACAACAAACAAAACAAAAACAAAACAAAGAAAAACAGACAACAAAATTAGTCCTTGAAAATCTGTGACATAAGATAAGTTTTGAGAAGAGATTTGAATGTTGTGGTACAAAGACAAGATCTAAGATTAAGTGGTAGAGAGTTCCAGATGCGTGGCGCAGCTGGAGCAAAAAGACCTGTCTCCCCATGAGTGTTGAGACTTGGGTTCAATGAGAAGAAGCATATAACTTGATTGAAGATTTCTTGATGGTTCGGAGTGTAAACTTGAAGAAGTCGATGTGGCTCAAGCACGTAGCCAAGTCCTTCGCAATTCAGCATCACACAGGACATTTTCAATCCAATATATCAATGCAGGGGCTGATTTCATAAAGAGCTACGATTGATCTTAGCTGTAAATCCATCGTAGTTGATTCGTCTTACATGTACATACGATGAATTTAATTGCTTTGTGAAATCGAGCCCAGCTTCTTGAACCTACAGGTGACAATCATTTTAAGCTTCCATTAATATCTCTTGATTTTTAAATGCAGTAAGGTGTCAATAGTTATTTGTGATTGGTTTTTCAATTGTTGTAACTTACTTGTTTTGATCAATGAACTTCCTAATCATTTTATTTTAAAGGTTTTTGTCTATTATGTTTTATAAATTTAAGGTTAATTTTAATCAGTTTTATCATTTTATCTTGTGTGTGTATAAAGGGTATTTGTAAGCGTTTATAGGTATTTTAAAAAAAAAATCAAATAATTTATGGGGTTTTTTTGGACAGGAACTTTGTTTCTTTCAGGCAATCCTTTGGGCACCAGCTGGTACTTTCTGCGTTCTAATTGCTCATGTTGCATGTTTAAATTTTTTTTACCAATGTTCATTTATCATTTTATCTGCCCAGGAAATAAAATAATTAAAATATGAAATATAAATTGGTTTGAATCCATTTTTGTTTCTTTCCCCCAGGCCTTGGGATAAGGATCGTTACATGGCTCCTGACATTGATATTGCAACAAAGCTGCTGCAAGACCAAAAGGTATAAAAAAAAATTCCTCTTTGAAAAAGCAACCCTACCTTTTCTCTGGTATTTGTTAGTAACTGGATCTATTTTATCTTGTAATATCACTGGCCTTTTTTAATGTTAACGTTTTATTTTAGTTTGTCGAATAAGTTAATTATTGGGTTTTTTAGTTTATGTGATGTATTTTTGTATTTTTTTTGTATGAAGAAACTATAAATAAGTAGTAAACTTGCAGGTACAACCATGTGTAAATCGCTTTTGTGGGAGTGTTGGCTCTGAAAACCGGCTCTGAAAACCGGCGCTTCTCAGAGCCGACACTTCCACAAATGAGATTTACACATGGTTGTACCCGCAAGTTTACTATTTATTTATAGTTTTTTCTCCACACCACGCAAAGCTTCAAACAATACTTAATTTTCTGTAGTTTATAACCAATCAATTATGGTTGCTTATAAAAAGATCCTCATCCATATCCTAAACACCATCCACTCTCTGCTCCTGTGTTTATTGACTCCAATACTGAACTGGCAACTAGATAAAATCTATGATAATTTCCTCCAAGTAACAATTGCAACCCCTCTCCCCCAAGACACCCTACTTGATTAGTGCATCATTTATTTTGTGTATTTGTCGTCTTCAGTTAGCCTGGTAATTTAATTCTTTGTATTTTGTCGTCAGCATTTTTTGTAATGTCGTTGTTCGTCTCGTGTGTCTTGTATTAATTGTTTTGTGATTCGCTGTTTGTTTGTTTGTTTGTTTGTTTGTTTGTTTGTTTGTTTGTTTGTTTGTTTGTTTGTTTGTTTGTTTGTTTGTTTGTTTGTTTGTCTGTATAAAGGCTGTTTTCTACGAGCCTCGGCTTACTCAAACAGCCTCATGCTCTCGCTCTTCTCTTGTACATAGTTATTTCCTAATTGTTTATTTATTCTTTGCTTAAACGATACATACATTTTGTATACTCATACGCACTTCTGATTTTGTTACCTTTCTAAATTCTCAATTTGAACTATTCTCCAATGGAGAATGGAATAAACATCATATTGAATTGAATTTCTAGATATGGAATGCGGTGAAGCCTTACATGGATCACTATCATACTGAGCATCTGAAAGACGTCAGCGTCCAGTCGCCAACAGCTAGCGTCTTGGGATCAGGGACCTCTACACCCCGCAAGCCCAAGCGCAAACGAGAGTACTAAGGCGCAAACCAGAGTGAACCTGTGAAAGTTTGAGTTCAATTGATCGTCAAAGTTGCGAGATAATAATGAAAGAAAAAAACACCCTTATCACACAAAGGTGTGTGCTTTCAGATGCTTGATGACAAGACCTCAAATTCTAAACTTGAGGTCTCAAAATCAAATTCGTGAAAAATTACTTCTTTCTCGGAAACTACGTTACTTCAGAGGGAGCCGTTTCTCACATTGTTTTATACTATCAACCTCTCCCCATTACTTGTTACCAAATGAGGTTTTATGCCGATAATTATTTTGAGTAATTACCAATAGTGTCCACTGTCTTTAATTTCCCATTTGAAAGACAAAGCAACAATGGTAAAGTATCTTGCTTAAGGACACAAGTGCCACAGGGACTCAAACCCACACTCTGCCGATCAGAAATACTAGAGCTTGAGTCTGGTGCTCTTTATACCACTCAGCCGCGACACACAACAGCAGAGCATCCGAAACAAACAATTTAGAAAACAGTAAGGTGGGATTGCCTGAAACTTTTGCATTGTTATTTTTGTTTTCATTTTTTTTTTTTTTTTACTGAAATAGTGTTATTTGTCTTAACACTGATCATTTTTAACAAACAAGGACACTCCGTTTTGTTCTGGTGTTAAATGATCTGAAATAAGTGCATTGATTCATAAATGCGGTACCCTCTGCTAAAATAAAGGATTGGAACTGCCTCTAGCTACCAAGCAGTCTCGGTGGTCTAGTTGGTAAGACACTGCTCTAGAATTGCAAGGGTCGTGGGTTTGAATCCCACCCGAGTAATATGCCTGTGTTGTTTTTTAGTAGAACTCGGGAAAGTATTGAGTATACAGTGCTAGCACACATCGGTGTAAGGGTAAAACCAAAATGAATAAGTGCATTGTTTGTTGTAACTTTCAACAATGCCATAGTCTTGCAATACTTAGTTGTAAAGAGTAGTTTTTATTTTTTTGTAATCTGTAATCCTCTATATTTTTTATTACAATTTGTTTGTTTATATTTCTCCGATATTTTTTAAAGCGTATATTACTGCCTCAAAGGTTTCTTCACGGTTTTCCAGGATTTTTATTTTTAAGTGTTTTTGAAACACATGATATTTTAAGAGAACAATTCTTTGTGCCGCTTGTTTACTTTCTTAGTTTTGTTATACCTTTTTATTCATGGAAGTGGTAAACCATGGAAATAAAGCTACTTCAAACGTCAAAATGAATAAACTGATATTGCATAATAATGTTTTCTTATTGTTACACTAGTTGACCAAATAAGAAAATTGTGCTGGAAGGGCAATCTCAAGAACTTATTTGAGAGAGAGAAAAACAATTTTTTTTTTTTTGTGCGCAACATTTCAGTGAATTGTTGTTTAAGCTTTTGCTGTTAAAATGTTTAATTTAGAATTATTATATTAACTGTAAAACTCCACCATTAACTGTAAAATCCACTACAAATCCAAGTTTGGCACCCCCCGAACAAAGATATTGACAAAATAGGGACACCGCCAATATAGGGCTAGATAGCTCAGTTGGTAGAGCGCCGGCACGTTAATCGACCTGTTAAGTTAACAGCGCCTTGGCGGCGGTAAGTTACCAACTTTTCACACTTGGACTTAATAGCGGTTAGTTAGCAATTTGCGGCGGTAAGTTAACCATTTTATGTCCAATGCGAACACGGCTAAAGAAACATTATGTCTCTGCTTTTGTTGATCTTGACCACAGCATCGCGTTTGTATAAATCAAATCCATATTGTTTGGTTTTGGAAGAACTTTAAGCCTCAGAACTGTGAGAAAGAATAACCTTTCTCTATCTATTTTCTAAGTCCCAAACTATATCTGTTAAGTATGATTTGAAACTTTGTATGGTGGAAGTATAATCAGGTGAAGTGGTTGACAACTCAAAAGTAGTTTTTTATGACTAGAGTTATTTGTTGTTTAGTTGACAGACAAAGCATGGGAGAAAGTGACAGCAGCTAGAGAACTTCTGGATAATATTGTGAAAGAGAACAAAGGTGAGAAAATATATTGTAAAAAATTACCTGGGCCAAAATTTTGAATGTCTTGTTTCAACGCATCAAGAACACTGGAGTGCGTTTTGGCGACCCCAACCAGAAACTTTGGTCATCGGTTGAGCGTTTTGTGACAATGCTGTTCAGACCAACCAGTAATCGACGTGTTAATTCGGTTGGGCTTGTGTGGGGTCACCAAAACGCACAAGAAAGGGAAGGGAAGTAATAGAGTCAGAGTAAATCTTTTTCTCTTCTCATTTACAGTGGTTTATGGTGTAACAACAGGCTTTGGCAAGTTTGCTCGTGTGGTCATTCCGCCAGAAAAACTGAAGTGAGTAAAAACTTTCTCTGCTTTTCTTACCCTTTGGTGCACAGGTAATTTTTTGAAAAAGCAAAACATTTTCAACCGTGTTTTTCTCAAAATGTTCAATAGCACCCTTGTTGAACCTCGCACCAAATGAAAGCTCATCACTCGCTCTAAACAATCAAATGAGGGTGGTACATTTGGGGGGTTGTTGTTTTTAAGTTGTGTCTGTTTATAAAAGTCCAATTTGATACGTTTTGGTGGTCGCTAGGGTAATCAAAGGGTTAGCACTAGCTTCCTGTTTAAAACATAACTTGCAGAGGTGCTGTTGTTTCACAAAAATAATGTTCGTCTCAGCAGACGAAAACTATTTTAGCATGTACAACATATTTACTTGACTCTCCTGAAAAAAACTCTCTGTGATTTTCAAGTTTTGTTTTCTTCAAAAACTTGACTAATGAGGCTGAAACTTCTACAGGTAAATTATATTACGTTCGTCTTATTCACAGGGCCAAAAACTTGATCTACCAAATGTACACTCAGAAAAATATTTACACAAGTTGTGTAAAAAAAACCATGTTTTAGAGGCAGGGGGTGAACCTGCTAACAGTTAGGTAAACTTTTACCAGTTCGTTGCAGGGTAAAACTTACACAACAAATACTTACAAACTTACTTCGTTTAGGAGTAAACATATTTACCTAAATTTTAAGTAAGCGCTAGATATGTAAAATATTACACATTGATTGTGTAAACCTTACACTTTTATGACATGTAAAACTATTCCGCGTTAACCTTTGTATGGGTTAAAACTTTAATTTACCTTATAGCTGTGTAATTATTATTATTTTACTGTTTGTTTAGGTAAAATGTTTACTTGGATTGTGTGTAGTCGTACACAATTACATATTTTTACCGTTGTACCCTTGTCCCGTCTGAACGTTTGAGTAAGGCCTTACTGCCTGTTCGTGCTCGTCGAGCAAAAGTTACAAGCATGGGGATTTTGCTCCTTGATGGACGTAATGAAAGGTGAGTTTCTCAAAAACAATTGCGATCTGCAGTCATATACACAGACTGATGTGTGTCGTATTATTATTTGTTAGTTTTTACAGCCAGTTCGGCCTACATTTTTGCCATAAACTTGAAGATGTCTGCAGCGCTATAAAGTGAGCATGTTTTGTAACGTGTTGCAACATGTTGTCTTGCTATATCAGCACTATAGCGCTGTATACATCTTCAAGTTCATGGCAAACATGTAGGTCAGAATGGTTGTAAAAACTAACAAATAATAATACGACACACATCAGTAGATATGACTGTAGATCGTAACAACTTTTGAGAAACTCACCTTTTAATACGTCCACCTAGGAGCAAAAATCTCCATTCTTGTTACTTTTGCTCGACGAGCACGAACGACATGACTGCATGGACTGAGACGTTAGCAACTTGTCACGCAGACGCGCGTGCGCACACGAGGGGAAAAACAAAAAACATAACTTGCATGTAAACACCGGATTCTTTTCACAGTTCCTAGTAAGACCTACCAATGCCATGTAAAGTTTCTCTTTACTTCGGTAAATCTTACATAACTTTGGTTAACTGCAATACTTACTCTCAAAACATGTATAGATTTTTTTACACTACAAATCAGTACATATTTATGGCCGTGTTTTACTTAATTTAGGTAGTTTCTTACACAACTTTTTTTACATAACATCTTTTTACCATTTGTTTTCTGAGTGTATATCAAAACCCTGTAAGTTTAAGATTGATTTGTTTTACACATGTTTTTGTTAATGTCTCCATGACCTTGCTCCCATTTACTCTAGTGAATAAATGTTGGTCAAAAGTCAATGTCTTAAAGGAACACGTTGCCTTGGATCGGACGAGTTGGTCTATAAAAAAGCGTTTGCAACCGTTTGTTGTGAAATGCATATGGGTAGAAAGATAATTTAAAAGTAGAATACAATGATCCACACAAGTTTGCCTCAAAATTGCGTGGTTTTCCTTTTACTGTGCGAACAAACACGGTCGGCCATTTATGGGAGTCAAAAATTTGACTCCCATAAGTATTCTACTTTTACAACATCTTTCTACCCATATGCATATTATAACAAACGCTTTTCAAAGACCAACTCGACCCATCCAAGGCAACGTGTTCGTTTAACAGCCTTGTGACACAGTTACTCAAAAGGGTGTTACCGCAAACCTCTCTTAGTTAGGTTAACTATGTTGGAATTCCCAAACTGCAAGATGTTGCCTAACATTGGGAGATCAGGATTTTTATCCAGCTGCATCTTACTATTTGATGGAGAAAAAAATCCCATCTGACATTCAATTTTATAAATAGCTTTTGGTGATGTGGAATGTGTGCTTTTTTCATCTTTTCCGTTTTAGTTTTGTATACTATTATTTATCTATGTACATTTGTGTACCAGTTATGTAAACAATACTTTTTTTCTTTTTTTAGATGTATGTTTCTGTCTTTTTAGATATTTATGCAATTGTGTTGCTTTATTTTTCTTGTATTACAATTTTGTATTGAATTTTAAAGATAAAGAAATGCACCTTTGACCTGTCTGGTCATGGAGAAAGTACAATATAATCAATTAACTATTGACTATTTGATTACAAGTAATGTGTAAAAAATGCAATTAAACAGCCACATCTGTCAGAATTAAAGTGTAATTTGTATTCACAAATCAAAACTCCATGTGCTGTCATTCTGACGAAAGATGTTTATGCCCAGCCGCGATTTTTTTCGGAATTGAGATACCCAACATTAGGCCATGATAGCTCAATTGAAAAAGATTATAAGCAAAGGTCGCATGTTCAAATCCTGCCTGCTATGTTCTTTTGTTCACCCCCAAATTCTCTAAAACTTACCCACCCTACTTTCCCTTGTTTATTGCTTGCTATTTAAAACTATCAATAGTAAGTGTAGTAAAACAACAATCTTACAAAATCATTGAATGAAACTGAAGTAGAAAAAAAATACATTTTGATAGAATTCACACACGAGTTTTACAGAGACAAATCATTGATAATTACATTGCTGTTGCCTTTTAATTAAAAAGAAAAAAAAAAAAGTTTCAACTTTTTATCTGGCATTCATATAGAGTGAAAAGCTGTCCCTCCTCCACCCCTCAGTTTTGTTTTCTTTAAAACCCAGAACAAATTGATTTATATTAACCTTCTCTTTAATCAGTAACCTATTATTTTCAGTCCAATGTGCACACTGTGTATGACAATTCCATGAGAGTTTCATACTCAATTCAACCTGTGCATGCATGGCAGGTGTTTACATATTCAATCTCTTTAAATAGATGTTGAACAATTCAATAATATCAAAATGTGTTTTGTTCTAGTTATACTGATGTTGATGTTCACATGAAAATAAATTTGTGTGGGAAACGTCCAAGGTTTTTTGAAACAATTATAGAAATAAGGGTTTTTTTCTTCACCTTTTTAAAATTATTATTTTGTAGTAAGTTCATTATGATGACATAATGTGTTGTCAATCCACACGGTTAGTTTTTATTTTGGGCAATGACATTATTTTTATTTAACCTAGGGAAAGCAATTCACACATTTATACACGATAAATTTGCCTAACACAAAGAGTGAGCAAGATATATAATTTGTCACACATTATGAATCAAATTTACTTTATAAATGAATTATAATTTATAAATTATACAATTTTATGAAATGTACATACTGGTGTACATTTATTTCTGCGTAAACAAGTTATATTCCTCCCCTTTGAAGCATTTTTGCATCAAGTTTCCATGTTTTTTATGGAGAATATTTCTACAAAATTGTTTTCCTACCAATCAGAGCTTTTTCTCCTTTTTTTCATCAGAGAATCAGTGAAATTATTACTAAATAGCTTGAAAAAATTTCAATAAGGGATCATGAAGACACTATTGGTAATTACTCAAATATTTGGTGGCATTAAAAACGTACTTAGTAGAGAGGTGGAGAGCTGTTGATGGTATAAAACATTGTGAAAAACAGCTCCCTCTGAAGTAACATAGTTTGTGAGAAAGATAACAAACGATTTCAGGTTTGAAGTCTTTTTTAGGCATCCCTCAGCACACAAATTTGTGCAACAAAGGTGTTGTTCTTCATTATTCTCTTGCAACTTTGATGATCAATTGAGTCAAAATGTTCACAGATTTGTTAGTTGATGCTAAAGTTGGGATGCACCAAGTGAGAGCACTGGTCTTTGACAATTACCAAAATGTGTCCAGTGCCTGTAACATCATGTACCAATATCAGGGCTAAGAGTTTGTTATTTTCATCGCTCACGGCGTAGCATTGTTTTTATTCAAGACTTGTCTTTACTGTTTCTGAATTTGGTTGTCGCTGTAGTTGTCATGGTTTAATGCTGACTGGTTGACTGGTTGTCACCTCCTCCTTCTCCTTGTTCACATACTCGGCAAGTTTCACTACTCTCTGTTTTCTTCTGCCCTGTGATGAGTTGCAGCCACACTGACCTTCTTCTCTTGGGTTTCTGAACTGGAATAGATCAAAGAAGCATAAATCCGTTTATTATTGTATTAAATTTTGGTTTACCCATATACACTGATGTGTGTAGCACTGTATACTCAGTACTTTCCTGAGTCCTGTGAAAAAATTCACAGGCATTTTACTCGGGTGGGATTCGAACCCATGACCTTTGAAATTCTAGAGCAGTGTCGGGAAAGTACTGAGTATACAGTGACACACATCGGTGTATATGGGTGAAAAAAGAAAAAAGTAATAATATTCGTTATCCCCGATGCAAATTTAACATCTATTATATTATTGTTGTGTTTGCATAAACAATAGTAAGATTTTTATTTTCTCTTTTTTTTTGTTCCTCCTGACTTATTTAAATATTGAGACCAAACAGACTTTTATTCATGAGCCAACACTCCCTCAAATAAGGTTCAATACATGGTTGTACTAGCAAGTTTACTATTAATTATTTATTGTTGTACCAGCAAGTTAGTATTTATAGTTTATTTCTTTTTATTCACACCACGCAAAGCTTCAAACATTACTTAAGGTACAGATTTGCTTATGAGGTATAAAGATTGTCATGGTGGAAGACTTTTTAAAGAATTTGGCTGCAGTTTTTTAGAACTTGGTTAAAAACACTGGACACCTTTGGTAATTGTCAAAGACCAGTCTTCTCACTTTGTGTATCTCAACATATGCATAAAATAACAAACCTGTGAAAATTTGAGCTCAATTGGTCGTCAAAGTTGCAAGATAATAATGACAGAAAAAACACCCTTGTCACACGAAGTTGTGTGCTTTCAAATGCTTGATTTCGAGACCTCAAATTCTTAAAGGGACACACCGGCTCACCGTTTACGCAATTTAGGGGTGTAGAATCATAAATAATGTTTTTATAGATGGTTGCTTTAAAAAAAAAATCATCAAAATGTCACGTATTTAGCGAAAAATGAAAAAAAAACAAAAAACGGCCATATAACAAGCTTCCGTTACACGGACTCTTTGAATATGAATCTTACGTTAGAGTTTTCACCATTATTTACATTTTGTAGCGATAGTTTGAATACATGATCTTTTTCGTCAATTATTCGTAAATAATTTTGTAAAAAAAAAGATGGTTAAGTAAGTTACTTTTAGACGGCTGAAAGTAAAACTAGCCCGGAAGGTCACGTGATTGTTTGTACCACTTTTTGGTTAGAACAATCACGCGACCTGTGTTTTTGTCTTAAAATGCTCAAAAACGGCTAAATTTGATGATTTTTTTTAAGGACTGTTCTTCTTCATTCCTGGAAGACCGTTGAAGTCATATCTTAGTCTATTTTGTAGCCCAAACAGCCCAATTCGGCCGGTGTGTCCCTTTAACCTGAGGTCTCGAAATCAAATTCGTGGAAAATTACTTCTTTCTCAAAAACTATGTCACTTTAGAGGGAGCTGTTTCTCACATTGTTTTATACTATCAACCTCTCCCCATTACCCGCAACCATGTAAGGTTTGATTGGTAATAATTATTTTGAGTAATTACCAATAGTGTCCACTGCCTTTAAAAACAACCAGTGATCTCACAGCAGTCCAAAAGCCCAATGTTTAAAATAAACATTAACACAAGTTAGATATCTTGGGGTTTTTCCCCACTTTTTTTCTTCTTGTGATTCTGATGACAGATTGAGCTTAAGGCTGCCACAGGTGTGTTATGTCAGTTAAGTTTATTTGTTAAATTCATTTATGTTTATCAATCAATCTAAAGATTTACTTGACAGAAGTTAACAAGATTTAAATTGACGTGTTTACATTATTTAAAAGCTACACAAATTTGTAAAAGTAAATTATGGGAAAAACCTGTTAAGTGATAAAACCTTATAAAAATTAAGCTTGCTTTGTTGATCTTCTTACTTGAAGCGGATACAGAATGCTTAGATGCAGTCCATAGGAAACAGAAAAAAACATATAAAGAGTCTCGTACCTCACGTTAAAACATGGTAAAAATGTTTTTTCCTGAAACACTCCATGCCAAAATTCTCAAAAATGTGAGGTCAAACAAACATGCTCTAGAAAGGAATCGTGATGTCATCGGCACTATTTGATGTGGAAAATAGCGACCTCAATTGGCCAAAGCTGGACAACTGTGTACAAACCCAATTGGGGAAAATCGCCACTGACATCAAGGGGTGATTGCGTAGATAAGCCGTTTTTGATTCTCGACTGAAAAAGCCACGCGGAGAGGTGCATTTTTTTACTTGAATGATTTATTACCAAATGCAAACTTTAAGCATAAAATGGTTATAAATCAGTATCTACGATGTCTGTTTGGCCTAAAAAAGGTAATAGTTAAAATATTGAGATTATCCTGTAGCCGCAGTTTAATCTGATTTTTCGAAATTCTATTATTATTTAATTTGCCCCACAAAAAACCAGTGATAGCCTGGAAAGTCTATAAAAAAAACTTTCTAGTGTACATGTACAGGTCAGGTGGGTCAAAATCAGTTTAATATTGTCTGACTTACTCTTCATTACTTTGGTACTTATTTAAAAAGATACACAAAAAACAAAATGAATTTATGAAATAGATGAAATAATTTACTTACACATGTTGGGGCAGGTTTCTCTGCACTGTTTCTTCCATTGGCATTTGGTTCTCACAACCTGCAAGGTGTATTGTGATGTCACTATGATAGAGTGGTGATTGGGCACTCTAAAGTTCTTGCTAATGCTCATGCGTTTCTCTGCGGCCACATCATCCTTGGTAATCGACTCAACTTCAGCAGAAAAGAAAGAGCCAATCATCTTGAGCGTCTGGTGCGGTGCTAGCGCAGTATAACCCTCGGTGAGATCACAGCTAGCTCGCTCCAGATTGAAAGCTCCCCCGGCTACACTGCCGGACAGAAGTTGTACCTCTGTGGAGAACTTGAGCTGCTGCCATTTTTCATATGTTGCTCTGACGTAGATTTTCTGCCCCGATGTGTTGGCCACGTAAATGGTCTGATCAAAAACCATGTTTGGAGGGTTGCAGTGCGATCGTGGAGTTTGCAAGTTTTATTTAGCAGCATAAGTTGTGAGGTGTCTGTTGTCCATAGATCGCCTTTTGTAGAGTAAGAGGGTTTGCCGTAATTGCACAATACGAAAGAGAAAGTGAAGTTGAGGAAGTGCAGAATGTAATTTATCAGTGTTAGGAACTTTTTTATGTACAGAATAGTTTTTAAAACTGTTGAGCAAGTCTTCTTGAAAAATGGAAAAAAAAGTACACACTGTATTGATTTGGACAATGTCTTTCTCAAAGATTACTAGTAGGCCTACAAAAGAGAAAATTTTCAACTCTTTTTTTACCGCGATCATTTTATTTTAATATGCTGAAGAAAAAAAAAACGCCAAATCTTTCTGGAATTTCCAGATTCAATTGTTAGTAGAACATTTCCTTGTACAGAAAGTATAAGAATTCATTGACTCAGCAGGAAGCTTTAGGTGAGATAATTTCCTGTATTATAAAGGGTATACACAGCATCATGAAACATGAAAAGTGTTGGAGAACTTTTGGCTTGCAGGAATTATTTACCAACTTTTTAAGGAAACTTACACATTGTCTTTGAATTACCAAAACGAACTCTCAGTTTTCAATGATTTATTTTATTATTTATTTTAAATCTTTAGACATACACAATAGTTACAAGTTTTACAGGGGCTGTCAAGGTTAAAACAAAAGTATAAAAACTGTCATCAAAAGATGTGTAAAACCAGACCCCTGCCAACGATAAACATATGATTATACAATATAAAAAGGTGATTGCACTGAAATATTTAAAAATCACACATAAGAAAACATTAAAACACAAGCAAAACCAGACTATTGAAAACAAAACTGCACCCACAACAAAACACCGTAGCAATAAGAGGAAGGGACAACAAATGATAGGATGATTTATCAATGTTTGATCAGCTCAGAGCTTTGCTTTTGTGTGCAAAACATAGAGTTATATATAATAACTAGAGGGCACACTGGCCTATATACACGCCCCAGCGTGCGCGCAGGCGGCCATTTTCTAAGTTGACAAAACAGCCATCTCACAGCGTGTGTTTGTGCGGCCATTTTGTAAGTTGAACAAACAGTATCACCTGAGCGTTCAATAAAAAAAACCTCAAACGTGTATTTCATATCCAACACGCGTACAGAATGGCGCGCTTGTCATCTTGCGGTCCCGTCGCGTTTGTGCAAGCAGCATCACCAGTACACCCTCTAGTTCTTATATATAACTCTATGGTGCAAAACCAATGGGGACACCATCAAGGAGCCAAACAATTGGAGAAGAAAGTTGATTCCTTGGCTCCTTGTTTCCTTGGTTTTCATACTGTCCTGCCTTGTGGAACATCTATATCTATATTTAGAGTAGCAGTCCTTGATCCAACCCATACAACTCAAAAGTTTAAAACAAGGGAATCAATGTGTGGGGCCTGGTTCTTGATAATTTTACCGAGATGAAGTCGAGGTAAATTATCAAGAACTAGGCCTCGGCGGGTTTGGTTCTTGATCATTTTACCGAGACGAAGTCGAGGTAAATTATCAAGAACCAGGCCTCGGCGGGTTTAAACCACTAGTTGAAAACCGATTCAACACACTTTGATTTCCATTCATAAATACCTTTTCGGTCAAAAAACATCTGGCCCTCGGGTAAACAACTCCTTCTAAGGAGATTGCTGTGCGCATCGCGCATAACGCGTGATGTGGCACAACTGTCCCAGTTGTTGCTCTCGACCAATAGGAATGAAGAAACAATCTTATAAGCACAAGTGCAAGCTCACGTGTAACACGCATGTTAAACACTTTTTACTAGTCATTATCAAAGGTTTATGAACACCCACGTGACGCGCTCTCCACCAATAGGAATAGCAAAACTGTCTTAGGTATTTATGAATGTTAATTTAAAAATGTTAATCTTTGTTATTTGTTATCCCTTCTCCCCCTGTGTACATGGTGGGAAATGATAAGAATCATCTAGGATCTTGAAAGAGCCATCTAACAGCTTTATTCAACAGGTTTCATCAATTCTTTTCACATTCTTATTTTGAGATTCCTTTTTAATTTTTACTTAAATTTTTTATTTAGGCCCTAAACTTTTAACTTTTAATGAATTTTTACTTAAATTTTTTATTTAAACTTTTAACCTTTAATGAGCTTGTACATGTTTTATTTATAGCTCATCATCTTATCTTTTATTTTCACATCAATTGTTCGAAGAGTTTTCTTTCCTTTTCTCCCGAGTATACTGTTCAAAACGTCGAGACCAAACCGACTCGTGTCAGAGCCAACAGTCCCTCAAAAGAATACATGGATGTTCTGCAAATGTACTATTATTTATAGTTTATTCTTTTTCTTAGGGGACTTTAAGTTGTCTCATACAGGTTGAGAAAGGCACCAGAATGTATTTTATCATTTATGTCAAAAATATTCCTGATGGTTTTTTTTGCTTGGATGTTTTTGTTTCTGTAGTGAACTGCAAGAGAATTTGATTCGCTCCCATGCGGCTGGAGTTGGGCCCCCTCTGTCTCCAGATCGAACACGTCGTTTGTTGGCACTGAGGATCAATGTAATTGCTAAGGGACACAGTGGTTTGAATCCCAAAAACCTCAAGAGGATGCTAGAAGCATTTAATGGTAATCCTTTTATTTAATAATTTTTTATTTCAACACTTAACTGCAAATAGTTTGTTTTGGATTGTGGTGTGATGGGGGTGGATCTGGAAGGTTTTCAACGTTTGACATTCGCGCTTCTCCTCTCGCACTGCAGGAGGAGAAGTGGAGCAGGTAACGCAATAGTTGAGTGATGTTGAATAACAACGTCTTGCACCAAGATTATGAACATTTCTGATCCAATTAGGCCCACCCACAGTATTATTTTATGGACTTTTTTTTAGCTCCTTGAGAAATTGTTCTTTTTGCTGGAGAACTGTCATGCCCACTTAGCTTTGACACTCGGTATTTGTTTTGTTTAGCATTACCGGTACCCTATTCTTACTTCCCTAGCATCCTGCTTGCCGTGGGTTCCTGAAAAAGGCACTGTGGGGGCCAGCGGTGATCTTGCACCCCTGAGCCATCTGGCTCTAGGTATGATGGGTGAAGGGAAGATGTGGAGTCCAAGAACAGGATGGAGTGAGGCCGAAAAGGTAATACAAATTCATTTTATTAGTTATATTTCAATACATTTTTAGGGTTTATTGATTTTCTCAAAATTACTCGACGGTCAGACTGAAATTAACAAGTTTACATTTAAGAAACGAAAGAAGTATATAAATTAAAGGAGAAAATTGTAAAGGTATTAAACCTGCAAATACTAAACAAACAAACTGTAGTCGCAAACAGTAGTTTCACTGGTTTTGACTATGTTTTGTGTTGCTGACGAATATTCAGACACAATATTTCCTACTTTCTTGTTTTAAAGGTTTTGAAGATGCATGGAATAGATCCCATTTTACTTGGTCCAAAGGAGGTAAGTTTATTTTGATAAGATTCGTGATGTTAATAGTTGTTCACACTTGTTTTTAAACTATCAGAGGGTTGGCGTGTGACCAGCTCTTTCTCCCTATAATATGAAGAGAGAAAAAAACCTGCTTGCCACCACCACCTCCATTGTGTTCTGGGTTTTTTTACCCTTATTTGTAGCTACAGTGTTCACTGTTTATCCCTTGTTTTGTCTGTGTGCTCTCATTTCTTTAATTTGTTTCCACTTGACTGCTTTTGTTACACCAGTATACCTGTTGATATGTACGTTGTGTTGTGTTGTCATTTAGCCTTCAAGACAGACTCTGCTAGGCTTAAAACATCAGGCCATAACTATTTGTTGCATTTACCAAAGGTCTTTTGGTTGTTAAAGAAACTGGACACTATTGGTAATTGTCAAAGACCATTGTTCTCACTTGGTGTATCTAAACATATGCATAAAATAACAAACCTTGTGAAAATTTGAGCTCAATTGGTTGTCGAAGTTGCGAGATAATAATGAAAGAAGAAAAAACCCTTGTCACACGAAGTTGTGTGTGTTTAGATGGTTGATTTCGAGACCTCAAATTCTTAATATTAGGTCTCGCAATCAAATTCTTGGAAAATTACTTCTTTCTCGAAAACTATGTCACTTCAAGTGAGCCGTTTCTCACAATGTTTTATACCATCAACCTCTCCCCATTATTCGTCACCAAGTAAGGTTTATGCTAATAATTATTTTGAGTAATTACCAATAGTGTCCACTGCCTTTAAGCAGTTTGCAACAGCTTATTCCATTATCTCACTTTTTAAGCAATTTTGTATACTGCATTCTTGGGGTTTTTCCATGTTGAAATGTTTGGATTTGGTTTCTAGTTTAAAACATTATTTGAAACATTTTCTGTTGTGGATGTCTTTTTTAACCAAAGGGTATTGCCCTGATCAATGGGACTCAGCTAATAACCGCTCTGGGAGCTGAAGGTAATTATAACCCAAAACAATAATGATAGATCAATCATTCAATACAATCAATCATAAATGAATACCTCAAACAGTTTCGCTATTCCTATTGGTGGAGAGCGCGTCATGTGGGTGTGTATAAACCTTTGTTTATGACCAGTAAAAAGTGTTGAAACATGGGCGTGACACGCGAGCTTGCACCTGTGCTTATAAGACAGTTTTTTCATTCCTATTGGTCGAGAGCAACGGCTAGATCACGCGATACGGGCGACGTGCACAGCATCCCCTTACAAAGAGTTGTTTACCCGCAGGCCTTACCATTTCATAGCTGGAGGGGTGTTGTGTTGAATGAAATCATTGAACAATTATAATTTTTGCATTTATTTTACTTTTTGACCAAAAAGGTATTTATGAATAGGAATCAAAGTTTGTTGAATCGGTTTTCAAATAGTGGTTTAAACCCGCTGAGGCCTGGTTCTTGATAATTTACCTCAACTTTGTCTCGGTAAAATTATTAAGAACCAGGCCTCTTTGGGATTAAACCACTAGTTGAAAACCTCTTCACCACACATTGATTCCCTTATTTACACAAAAAAATGCAAAAAGAGGTTAACAACATATGTGATTTTCCACCACAGCTTGACACTGCAATTTATTTAATCTATAAATACCTGCAATTTTAACACTAAATTTAATTAAATATATCAATATTTTCTCTGATTGGATGAAATATGGATTTTTATAGAAGATACATTTTCCCCAGACCCCTGAGTACTGATCATGATTTTGTTTATATTTGTAACAGCTGTGGTACGAGCTGCCAATATTGCCCGCCAAGCTGATGTCGTTGCTGCTCTAACCTTGGATGTGCTGAAAGGATCCAATTCTGCATTTGAAAGCCGTAGGTTTCTAAGTAGTATACTGCCAGGTCAAATTTTGAAATAGAAGGTTCTAATATATGTCTATTACAAATTTAGAAACCAAAGATTATAAGCATTGTATACAGTTTGTTGTTGACACATTTGGTAATTGTCAAAGTCCAGTATTCTCACTTGGTGTATCCCAACATATATGCATTAATAATAAATCTGTGCACATTTTGAATCAATTGGTCATCGAAGTTGCAAGAGAAAGAAAAAACCACCCTGATTGCACAAATTTGAGTGATTTCAATATATGAGTGAGAGGGAGCCGTTTCTCACAATGTTTTATACTATCAACAGCTCCCCATTGCTCGTTTCAAAGTAAGATTTTATGATAACAATTATTTTGAGTACTTACCAGTAGTGTCCAGTGCCTTTAAATGGAAAAGCCAGTTCAGCTAGTTCAAGTTTAGACACTGATGGTTCTAAGCACTATATGGCCAGTTCTCAAGTATTTATACAACCAAGTTCTGACAGCCAGCATTATGCAGCTAGTACATGTTTAGAAACCAGCATTATACAGCATTTTTAAACTTAGAAATTGAAGGTTCTGTTTGTTATACAGCTAGTTTAAGTTTAGAAATCAAATTTGTATTATAAATAAATGTATCATATTATTATTATTATTAAATTGTTGATGTCATCTTTATTGGTACCAGACATTCATGCCGCCAGACCACATAAAGGACAGATGAAGGTAGCCCGTAACCTCCGCTCTCTCCTTGCGTCTGACGTCCATCCATCTGAGATATCCGAGAGTCATCGTTTCTGTGATAGGGTACAAGACGCCTACACCCTTCGCTGTTGTCCACAGGTAACACACCTCAACAAATCTCTTAAACTAAACTGAACCTAATTATGCGTCCATGGTGCTCAGTAAAAAACTTTCCACTCAAAATTTATTTTTGCTTGTGTTGCCAATCTCTATGTACATGGTATTTATGAAGTGTTTCTCTGAAATATTTTTTGAAACTTGCAGGACTAAAGGCTTGCTTTTGTTTGTTTATTTGTTTGTTTGATTTGGAGTTTTAAGCTGTTATTTTTTTGTTTTAATATCTTTGTGGTGTCCTCACATGTTGTATTTGGGTTACAAAAGTAAATGTTCTACTTCTTAAAAATAATTTTAGTCTTTGTCGCCCATCTGTAGGTTCATGGTATCGTCAACGACACCATTGACTTTGTCCAAGGCATCTTGACCACAGAGATGAACAGTGCTACGGACAACCCTGTATCCTAAATAGTTCATTTAATCTACTTTTTGGGTGTTGGGAGCTTAGCTCCAGAACACCTTTTGGTTTTGGGGTTTTTTTTTATTTTTATTTTTTTACTTCTTCTGCTTTTCCTCATCCCGTGTCCGCAAACAAAGACACACTTCCCAAGCTCATATAAGTTTGAAACTTCACATATATATTTCTAAGGTATTCATTTTCTCTTTGAAAGCCAAAGTCTGATAACTCTAGCATGTCTACACTAAACACGTTTTTGTTGCAACAACAATTTATGTCTTCTTTTTAAACGGGCCTGCTTTATAATATTTTCATTTTTAGTGTAGTCCTTAACCCTCAATATCTTGAAGATGGTGTTTGCAGATCGTAAGGAGACTATTTCAGGTGGAAACTTCCATGGAGAGTATCCAGCTAAGGTACAGTACATTATGTTTTCCCCAGAGCTCAATGAATTTGGAATTTAGAGAAAATGAAGTCCACATTGTACAAAGTTTTAATTGTTAATTTATTTTGGTATCTGTTACACCATGTGTACACCATGTGTCTGTCATGCGTTTTTCGAAAGCAAAGTGTGCAATGTGTTAAAATTAAAACATGCACAAGGCAATCCTAATTCCTTATTTTTAAATATTGTGTTTGTAAGTATAAATCTTTCTGCATTTCTTGGCGTGTAAAGAGTATCAAGTAAAGTTATATTTTACACCTCATCGTAAGGAGACTAATTTTTTTCTCCACTTTCGTGCTGTGATTTAGCTTACTTGATTGAGCGACTTATAAATGCTGATTATTATATATTATTAGAGTTGACCACAAAACTGATTTTAAACTTGGAGCCCCTCCTTAAAGTTCACTGTTGCTATAGTGATATTTTGTTGCTTGTTTTTAGGTTTTGGACTACCTTGCAATTGGTATCCATGAATTGGCTTCTATCAGCGAAAGACGAACTGAACGACTGGTTAACCCATGTATGTATAAAACAGCTAAGAAACATGAACTTTTTTATTGGAATGTAAAGAGTTTTTGTCTGACAGTTAATATTTGTCAACGATTGCTCTCGTTTTTCTTGGCAGTCACAAGAAGACAAATTTAAACAGACAGGTGCATGGAACAGTGTTTTTACAGAAGATCCTACCCCCACAAATCCACATATATGATTTCTTAGTGAACCATGACAGAGTTGCAAGAAAATTTCTTTTTGGGACAATATTGTCCGAGATTTACTGTTATTTACTAGCTTTGAAAGGTTAGCCATAACACCTGGAAGTGTAGATAATTGTAAGAACAATTCGGAGGGAGTGTGTTACAGAAAGATTGTATTAAATGATTGTTTTTGAAGAGTTTTTGAAAATTTATTTGGTTAATTCATGTGATATCTATTTCCTAGCTTTGAGTGAGCTGCCAGCTTTTCTTGTGGATCAAGGTGGTCTGAATTCAGGTTTCATGATCGCACACTGCACTGCAGCAGCCCTTGGTAAGGATACTTACTGTAAATTTGCTGTATATTTTTATATGTAACTATTTTTGTATGTTAACTTTTTTGTATGTATTGTAATTTTTTACTGTAATTTGGCCGTTGGCCACGAATGTAAAAAGTAATAAACTATGATCTATCTATCATCTATCTACTCTAATACATAATGTGCAAGTCCTACATGTATCAAAAACGAGATAAAAAACGACTCTGTCTCACGAAGTTGTGTGCTTTTAGATGCTTGATTTCGAGACCTCAAAATCTAATTCTGAGGTCTCAAAATCAAATTGAAATGTTTTACTTCTTTCTCAAAAACTAGTTTACTTCAAAGAGATCCGTTTCTCACAATGTTCTATACTATCAATAGCTCTCCATTGTTTGTTACCAAGTAAGTTTTTATGCAAACAATTATTTTTAGTAATTACCAGTAGTGTCCAGTGCCTTTAATAATTTAAGCAACGCCTAGATTGTTCTATAGACTGATCCAAGCACGCAAGTGCTGCGCGCTGCCTGTGGTCACGCCGCTATTGCTGTGTCGTGGCAGCGAAAACACAAGGGCTTGGCAAAATCATCAGGAGAGTTTGAAGAAACCAGACTTGATATTATTTCTGATTTTAGATTTTTCCCCTCAGAAAAATCAGCAATTTTTTTATTAAAAAGCCTGAAAAGTATCATTGTTTTTGCCTGAGAAACTGTCAATTGCATATATATTATATAATTATGTCAGATGTATTATAAAACTACAAAATATATTTTTATTTTATTGCACTGTTCTTTTCGTACTATTCCCATCTTTGATTATAATTTTTTTGTATCATCTTTATTACAATTGCTGCTGCTTATTTGTATTATATTTCCTTACTTTCCAAATTTCCCTGTTACTTTTTTTCTGTATTTTTTTGTTTATCTTCTTGTCTTTCTTGCAACAACTTTTGTATTACTGTTAAACAGTAGGCATATTACCACCTTGTCATTCCTTATAAGATGCTCCATATTGGTCTCAGAATTCTTAACTTCAATTAACTATCTTTCTAAAAGATTTATATACCAAGTGCCTTGTACATTGTTGGTAGATACTAGCGCTATATAAGACTTTGAAACTATTATTCTTGTCTTAGTTTTGTTGAATAGCTTTCATAGACTAGGCCTACTTTTCATGTTGATTAGCTCATTGTCTAATTTGGCTTAAAACTCTTAGCTGTGACAACATTTTTTTTCATCAGTTAGTTTTACGATTTTGAAGTTGAACAAAGAATTGACTAGAGTGGGATTCGAACCAACGACCTCCGGATTAACGTGTCCTACCAACTGAGCTATCTAGCCCTATATTGGCGGTGTCCCTATTTTGTCAATATCTTTGATCGGGGGTGCCAGTCAGAAGCCATACAACCGTTAACTGCCGTGTAGCCAGGGATCACACCCAAACTACGATACAACCTGGGAAGCGGCAGACAGGGGATCACCTTAAGGGGACGCGACTTTTTGTTTCAGATATCAAATATAAACCACAAGGGAAACTGACTGGGTAAATTTGTAAATGATTTTGAGGTTGAACAAAGAATTGACTAGAGTGGGATTCGAACCAACGACCTCCGGATTAACGTGCCGGCGCTCTAGTCTAATTTGGCGTAGTCTCTTTGAAGCAACATTTTGTCATCAATTAATTTAGATTAAATCAAATCAAGTCTATAAAAAAAAATCAAACCAAATAAAACCAATTATTTTTTTACTCTCAGTGTCTGAGAATAAGGTGTTGACCCACCCAGCCTCGGTGGATTCACTCCCAACCAGCGCTAATCAGGAAGATCATGTCAGCATGGGTGGATTCTCGGCAAGGAAATGTCTGCAAGTTGTGGAACATGTTGAGCAAGGTGACTATAAAGACAGTCCATTTTAAACCTGGTTCATACTTTCTGCGAATGCGAAAGTGAATAAAAAATTTACGTCCAAATTCGCAACGAATAATTTGCATCAGTTGAAACGTGCTCAACTCCTGCGAACTGTCGCAGAGAAATTTTGCTTCGCATTCGCAGGAAGAATGAACCAGGCATTAGATGAAAAACAATTCCGGCCAGTTTGGGCGGTTGGGTTAGAGCAGTGGTATCTTCCCTTACGTTCCCACCTATAGGAGCCTGATTCGACTCCCACCAGGGGCGGTTTGGGGTTTCATTCTCTACCTAAAGAAAAGTTTTTTGGGTTCCTGGAATAAGTCTCTAGGTTTTTTTCTCCCACATCTATATAACTGAAACTTCCTTCATTTAATTGTCTTCTCTCCATGAGGTTCTTTGCTATAGTGATTAAGTTTGATTTTGGCCATTTTAGCCACCTGTTTTAATTTTAATGTGTTGATAATAAATATACCAGAAATAAAAGTTTGCTTTTCTGTGAGTCCTTGGCTTAACAACCAGAATTTATTTTATTACTAATTATCACATTTAACAGCAGCAAGTCTTTCATTTCGTATTGGGTTTTTAGTCTTAAAAAATATTTTGCTTTCATTTCTAGTTCTAGCAATAGAGTTGTTGGCAGCATGCCAGGGTATTGAGTTTCTCCGCCCGTTAAAGACGACTGCTCCTCTAGAGGAAGTCTACAAACTAGTCCGAGAAGTCGTTGCGTAAGTTTGTTTTTTTCTTTCGCTGTTGTTAATCAGCATTTTTTCTTTTTTTTCTTCTTTTTTTCCAGACACACAAAGTCTGAAAGCCACTTCAAGGTGTGGGCTATTTGATAATCACTATTTTGATCCATTTGTGTATTAATGTGTTAAAGACAATGGACACTGTTGGTAATTGTCAAAGACCAGTCTTCTCACTTGGTGTATCTCAACCTATGTATAAAATAACAAACCTGTGAAAATTGGAGCTCAATTGGTCGTCAAAGTTGCGAGATAACAACGAAAGAAAAAAGCACCCTTGTCACACGAAGTTGTGTGCTTTTAGATGGTCGATTTCGAGACCTCAAATTCTAAATCTGAGGTCTCAAAATCAAATTCGTGGAAAATTACTTCTTTCTCGACAACTATGTCACTTCAGAGGGAGCCATTTCTCACAATGTTTTATACTGTCAACCTCTCCCCGTTACTCGTCACCAAGTAAGGTTTTATGTTAATAATTATTTTGAGTAATTACCAATAGTGTCCACTGCCTTTAAACATTTTAAAGAATTGATATTGATACTCCTATTGTTATTGTTCAGTTCCTGTTTATTTTAATTTATCAATACAATTGTACCTGCTTAGTTTTTGATCAGCGCCCTTGAGTTTGTCAACATGAATACAGCGCTGTCTTTGTATTAATTAGTTTCAATGCTATGAGGCACTCTAGTGTGTAAAGCACCAACTGCTTACCACTGTGTACCCTGGTTCGATTCCTGGCCTATGCATTGGTTCTCTTCTTTGCTAAGAGGGTATTTCTTACAGGCCCCCCTGTTTTCCCACTTTCCCTTGATCTCGTTCTAATTGCTCATGTTGCATCTTTAAATGTTCATTTACTATTTATCTGCCCAAGAAATGAAATAAATTAAAATATGAAATATAAGTTGGTTTTAATACGTTATTTTATCCCCCCCCCCCAGGCCTTGGGATAAGGATCGTTACATGGCTCCTGACATTGATATTGCAACAAAGCTGCTGCAGGACCAAAAGGTAAACCAAATTTTCCTCTTTGAAAAAGCAACCCTACCTTTTTTCTGGTATTTGTTAGTAAAGGATCTATTTTATCTTGTAATATCACTAGCCTTTTTTAATGTTAATGTTTTATTTTATTTTGTTGAATAAGTTAATTATTGGGGTTTTTAGTTTATGTGATGTATTTTTGTAATATTTTTGTATGAAGAAACTATAAATAAGTAGTAAACTTGCGGGTACAACCATGTGTAAATCTCTTTTGTGGGAGTGTTGGCTCTGAAAACCGGCACTTCTCAGAGCCGACACTTCCATAAATGAGATTTACACATGGTTGTACCCGCAAGTTTACAATTTATTTATAGTTTTTTCATATTTCTCCATACCATATGCAAAGCTTCAAACAATACTTAATTTTCTGTAGTTTATAACCAATCAATTATGGTTACTTATAAAATGATCCTCATCCATATCCTAAACACCGTCCACTCTCTGCTTCTGTGTTTATTGACTCCAATACTGAACTGGCAACTAGATAAAATCTATGATAATTTCCTCCAAGTAACAAGCAACCCCTCTCCCCCAAGACACCCTAATTAATTGGTGCATCATTTATTTTGTGTATTTTGTGTATTTGTTGTCTTCAGTTAGCCTGGTACCTTAATTCTTTTTATTTTGTCGTCAGCATTTTTTGTAATGTCATTGTCAGCATTTTTTGTAATGTCATTGTTCGTCTCGTGTGTCTTGTACTAATTGTTTTGTGATTCGCTGTTTGTTTGTTTGTTTGTTTGTTTGTTTGTTTGTTTGTTTGTTTGTTTGTCTGTATAAAGGCTGTTTTCTACGAGCCTCGGCTTACTCAAACAGCCTCATGCTCTCGCTCTTCTCTTGTACATAGTTATTTCCTAATTGTTTGTTTATTCTTTGCTTTAACAATACATACATTCTGTATAATCATACGCACTTCTGATGTTGTTACCTTTCTAAATTCTCATTTTGAACTATTCTCCAATGGAGAATGGAATAAACATCATATTGAATTAAATTTCTAGATATGGAATGCGGTGAAGCCTTACATGGATCACTATCATACTGAGCATCTGAAAGACGTCAGCGTCCAGTCGCCAACAGCTAGCGTCTTGGGATCAGGGACCTCTACACCCCGCAAGCCCAAGCGCAAACGAGAGTACTAAGGCGCAAACCAGAGTGAACCTGTGAAAATTTGAGTTCAATTGGTCGTCAAAGTTGCGAGATAATAATGAAAGAAAAAAACACCCTTATCACACAAAGTTGTGTGCTTTCAGATGCTTGATTTCGAGATGCTTGATTTCGAGACCTTCTTTCACGGAAACTACGTTACTTCAGAGGGAGCCGTTTCTCACAATGTTTTAAACTATCAACCTCTCCCCATTACTTGTTACCAAATGAGGTTTTATGCCGATAATTATTTTGAGTAATTAAAAATAGTGTTCACTGCCTTTAAGCACTATAGCTTGCAAACCCGGGGAGACCTGTAAACAAGGGCGCTTGCTATGGGAACCAGAAACACTGGGGTTAAACCCCTGCTATTCCTTGATAAGTATTATTGGTTCTTTTACTCAAGTACTACTAATCCTTCCTAGTATAGCGGCCCCTTTGGCTTAATTTTCCATTTGAAAGACAAAGCAATAATGGTAAAGAATCTTGCTTAAGGACACAAGTGCCACAGGGACTCAAACCTACACTCTGCCGATCAGAAATACTAGAGCTTGAGTCTGGTGCTCTTTATACCACTCAGCCGCGACACACAGCAGAGCATCCGAAAGAAACAATTTAGAAAACAGTAAGGCGGGATAGCCTGAAACTTTTGCATTGTTATTTTTGTTTTCATTTTTTTTTTTTTTTTACTGAAATAGTGTTATTTGTCTTAACACTGATCATTTTTAACAAACAAGGACACTCCGTTTTGTTCTGGTGTTAAATGATCTGAAATAAGTGCATTGATTCATAAATGCGGTACCCTCTGCTAAAATAAAGGATTGGAACTGCCTCTAGCTACCAAGCAGTCTCGGTGGTCTAGTTGGTAAGACACTGCTCTAGAATTGCAAGGGTCGTGGGTTTGAATCCCACCCGAGTAATATGCCTGTGTTGTTTTTTAGTAGAACTCGGGAAAGTATTGAGTATACAGTGCTAGCACACATCGGTGTAAGGGTAAAACCAAATTGAATAAGTGCATTGTTTGTTGTAACTTTCAACAATGGCACTTTCAACAATGCCATAGTCTTGCAATACTCAGTTGTAAAGAGTAGTTTTTATTTTTTTGTAATCTGTAATCCTCTATATTTTTTATTACAATTTGTTTGTTTATATTTCTCCGATATTTTTTAAAGCGTATATTACTGCCTCAAAGGTTTCTCCACGGTTTTCCAGGATTTTTATTTTTAAGTGTTTTTGAAACACATGATATTTTAAGAGAACAATTCTTTGTGCCGCTTGTTTACTTTCTTAGTTTTGTTATACCTTTTTATTCATGGAAGTGGTAAACCATGGAAATAAAGCTACTTCAAACGTCAAAATGAATAAACTGATATTGCATAATAATGTTTTCTTATTGTTACACTAGTTGACCAAATAAGAAAATTGTGCTGGAAGGGCAATCTCAAGAACTTATTTGAGAAAGAGAAAAACAAAATTTTTTTTTTTTTGTGCGCAACATTTCAGTGAATTGTTGTTGTTTAAGCTTTTGCTGTTAAAATGTTTAATTTAGAATTATTATATTAACTGTAAAGCTCCACCACTAACTGTAAAATCCACTACAAATCCAATCAGTTGGTAGAGCGCCGGCACGTTAATCCGGAGGTAACTGGTTCCAGTCCCACTCTAGTAAATTTTTCTTTTTTCAAACCCCTTATCATTCATATTTTGATCTACACATCACAGTCAACCCTCCTACTGTCCGACCATTCAATATCATCCACAGCAAGTTTGAACGGTAGATAAACTATAGGAGCCTGCAAGATACCAATTGAAATGAAAGTGAATGTGATATTTACCTGGAAGCCATAAGGAATTCCTTGGACAAAGTACAAGAGTAGCAGGCACAGAATCTTACTGTTGACAAAGCGGTAAAAATGAAAACCAGTCATCCTCGGCTTCTTTCAATCATAGCTTTGCTGCTGAAGTTTGTGATCGAGGGTCACGATTATCCCGACTATTGATATTAAGAACACAATACATCAGCACATCAGCAGGATTTGAATGTATTAGGGTTTAACCTGAGCTTGTTCCACTGTGCTACACAGCAGTGATCAAAAAAAATTCCTTGCAAAATAAGATATACATGTACTGTCAACTCATTTTGTTATACAGGCATATGCATCAAAGACAAGAGATTGCTACACTTACATATTCCTAGATCTATGAGGTTCGTTCCGTTATCGGTTCGTGGAGGCGATAGCGGAACGAACCATAGTTCGTAGGAGTACTACTTTCGTACGTCTGATCTGCTGGCAAAACAACATTTCAGATGATTGTACGTCGCTGGGGCCATGGTAAAAATATCCATTCCTGAACATTCAATACAAAATATTTGGATTTGGGGCACAATATTTTATTTACAATAATTTACCATTTAATTTTACACACATGTGTTTCATAATGCGAATTCTTTTTTTTTGTAGGGCCTATTGTTTTTTTATATTGAGTACATAAACATAGTACTATGCATTCGCATACATTTATTGCAAATTTGATTCAATTGAATTCAATTCAATACTCAATATAAAAAACAATAGGCCCTACAAAGAAAAAGAATTCGCATTATGAAAATATAAAGACAAAATTGTATAAATTAAAAAAATTAATTAAAAGCTTCTGACCCATTTAGATCCAGTTCCTGTATAATTCCAGTGCCATCCAATGATTCAATGGCTACTGATTCATTGTAATTTTGTAAAAATATTGACAAATTGACTTTTGCATTTATTTTTTGTACTAACTAACTGTTCAAAAGTCGTTTATCTACAACTGTAATAAATAATACATAAATATCAAATCCTGCCAAAACTCGTTGATACAAGTTCAGCACAGAATGAGAAACGATAATAATCATTCATTCTTACCACTTTCCTCCAATGTACCAGACTGAAGTGATTTCTTTTCAGTTTAGCGCGCCCTCTACCATTTGGAAAAAAACGTGTCAATTTATTGTGTCTAGGACTCTAGGTCAACATTGTGTCTACAGCCAATGAAAATCATTCTTTAGGTCACACCCCTGTCACGCCTGCCGCCACACACACAGCGCGCAGTCTCCAACACTGTTTATGTTTGCCTACTACGTGTGGTTTTGGAGGTCGATGCTCCGACGATGCACGATGCAGTTTTCCGTCACGTACCACGAGCTTTTCTTCAATCAAGCCGACATTTTGTTGTTGCTCATTTGAGTTGTGTGCCCCTTGTCCGCTTGAGTCTTGTTGACCGCGGTGTTTTGTTGGGCGTTTTGAGAGTGTGGCAAAACAACAGGACTTGTTTTTCACAACAGAATTTGGTCGTTGTTGTTATCGTGATGAATTCATAGAATTATCAGACTGAACAGAGATAACAAACTACGTTCAAACTGCAGTATACAATTACAACTTCCCAAGAAAATCCTTTCGCGATTCAAAGATGAAGGTCAACGTACGAGTGCGTGAAGAATGGCTACTTATTCCAGTCAAATCAGCGGGCTTCACCGTCAAGAATATTGGGGAAACGGCCTTGTCCCGGTACCGCTCGATGAAGGGGTACGATAACAAGAACACGGACGCCGTGGTGGAGGTTCGCAAGCCCCCAGGAGGAAGCCTGCTGTTTCCAGAGGATCTTGTTGAAGATCTCGTGGAGGATGGAGGGTTTTTGGTCACGGGTGAGTATTTTCTTTTTGATAACGAAGGACGTATTGAGTTTGGGTTGGTTTCTTTATAATAATAAAAAGTAAAACTTTATAAAAGGTTTTTGTTCTGTTGTGGTCTAAACTAGGAAGGTTTATTTGTCATTACAAATGTTTTGAATTGAGACTGACAGCGATATTGGGGGAGTTGATTTTGTTAAATAAAATCTGAAAAAGTGTTACTAAAATAGCCTTAAAAAGTCTGTTAAAGCCTACACCATGCATAGGCCATTTAAGTCGGCCACTCTATTGATCATTGTTTCTACTTTTTGTTTTCCCGAGGCCAAAAAATCATGCCTGGTGTATCATGTCCCGGTAGGTGCTTGTGCAGGTGGATAAAACATTGTCTGGCTGTCAGGGTCAGCAAAAAAAATTAAAACTTGTGCAGGCAATTGGGGTAGACACCTGGGCCATGTTAATTAATTTTTCGCTGACATGATAGTTTTTAAACAAGTAGATGTGAAATTTCTATCACATGATAATTTAAATAAAAAGTAGGCCAAAGATAAGGAGGCAGGTAATAACTTGAGTTTAAAGGAGCACGTTGCCTTGGATCGGTTGAGTTGGTCTTAGAAAAGCGTGCTGTAACTGTTTGTTATAAAATGCATTATGAATATGAGTAGAAAGATTTTGTAAAAGCAGAATACAATGATCTACACAAGTATGCCTCGAAATTGCCTGGTCTTCTTTTTACCTGGTCGACTAACACGGTCGGCCATTTATGGGAGTAAAATTTTTGACTCCTAAATGGCCAACCGTGTTAGTTCGCGACGTAAAAGGAAAACCATGCAATTTTGAGTGATACTTTTAAACATCCTTCTAACCAATATGCATTTCATAACAAACGGTTTCAAACACTTTTTATAGACCAACTCGTCCGATCCAAGGCAACGTGTTCCTTTAAGCGAGGGAGTTTTCTTGGTTTGTGACTATCCTCCTAAAGTTGGACTTCCGGGCATACATCGCTTTACTAAAAACTATGTGTTTTATTTAACCTTTTTCTAGTACTGAAGAATGACAAAGGGAATGGATCATACACTACGCCCTCAGCCCTTCAACATGAGGTGTATCTTTTTTATTTTACTACAAGCTTTTATTAGTTACATGTATCTAAAAAATGTTTGCCACTTTAGTGTAAGTGTAAATGTGACCCGCTCTGTGAAAATGAGTCAGATGTAGGTAATTTCAGGAATTGAGTTATACATGGCTGGAAAGAACACATCAGCAGCAGTAATTTGGTATGTGTCTAAGCTTTGGGGTGTATCGCGTTGCTAAGTTACTCCTGTTTGAAATTAGCCACTACACCATTTTTTGAAAAGTAAAATGATATTTTAAACTACCATTGTGAGCAAAAGGATACAAATTAGACATAAGTATGATCAAAATAAATTGTTGTATTCATAGCTTTATTGCCTAAAAGTAAGTGTTCTAAAGGTTAACCATGCAACTAAAGATCTTGAAAAGAAGAAAAAAAGTGTTTTTTTTTTTTTTTTTTTTTTTTTTAATACATTTTCCACATTAAACTGTCCATAACTTAATATTACATTGGGCGACATGTGACTCATTTTCACAGAGTGGGTCACAAATGTACATTTTTTGCTCACAAATCCTGGTCTAGATCAATGCACTTGATCTTGAAGATGGAACATGAGTTAGAATCAAAAGTTTTTAGCGAAGAGCCAGGTTTTGCATTTCTTGCCTGGTGCATGTTTTCCTCCATCCTACAATCTTCAGTAAAGTCTTATAAAGTCTAAATTATAAGAAACTTTTGAAAGGTCACCAAGGCTAAGACCAGAGGGCAACTGTTTTGGCCTTCATGTTATTCCAGCCCTGAAATGTACTATGGTGGCACTATGGTAAGAGATGAAGTTCAGCCCTGAAATTGATCATTGTGGCACAATGATAAGAGTTGAGAGGGGTAATTAAGAGGGGCTTCAGAGTTGGTGGATTTTACAGAAAATCATTCAAACAAGAATCATTGTTGAACGTTGAGCCAATCGTTCAATTGGTTGAGTATCACCGTTCTTTGTTTGGTATGCAGATAGAAACTTCTAGCTTAAAAGTTTCAAAGCGAGTCATGAAATTAGTAAAACTAAAAGGGCCAAGTTTCCCAATACAGGACAGTTCATTGAGAAAAAAAATGTACTTTTGTATTTTTAAATAGTTTGACAGTTCAGCAAATGAAAGCATTAAGCAAGGGCCACTTGGATAATTTGAGGCTTTTAAGCCTCAAATATTTTCTTTGTCAAACAAAATTTTAAAATTTTGTTTGACAAAGAAAATCTGACCTAAAACAACAGTCCCTGACACATTGAGTTATGTTTAGGTTGATATTTGTTTGTTTGTTTTTAGAAAATGAAATAAAATATTTTCTCATATAACAAATTTATTATGAGTTTTTCAGGGAAGCAAACAAAAGTGGGAACGACCTTGAGTCAAATTTTTTGTATTTAACTTGTTTTTATTGTGTAGGAGCACCAGAGCTTGAAGCAGTGGCAGGTGGAAGTGTCCTTTAAACGCTTTTATAAAAAATAACAATGAAAATTTATCATGGGATTTGAGGCATTGTAAGGTGAGGTATTTGGTTTGCGTTAACACGTGTATATCTACAGGCCAGGTAGATTGTGTTCTTTTGAGAACTTGTTTTTATATTCTACAACCGCAGAGTAATTTTTTCAGAGTTTGGGAGACTGTACTCTGAAGAGAGCTGTCCTGCTTTTTTACTTCTACCTGAGCGGAAGGTAGTTTCTAAATGTAAGGTAATCTTTCAGAACTAATAAGTTTAGCGAAATTCTGAAAATCTACTCCCTGCTCGTTGAATAAAAAATCAATACAAAGTCTCAAAATAACATAATCTACCTAATCAAAATAATAGGTTCACACATGGTGTAACCTACATTGCATCGAGCACTCAAATTCGCAAAAAAAATTCAAAGCACAACTGCTTGTGGCAAATTTGTTATCTGGTGTCTATAATGTGATAAAGTTTAACCCTTTGACACAAATGGATCGTGTCTAGTGGGAATTTGTGTCTTTTTTTTCAATCAGCCTTTATTTAACTACACTACATGAACTCTTGCTACTCCCCATGAGACTTGGGTTGTTACACATGTTGCCTGTTAAATAGGGCAGTGGGTCAGGAGGCAGCTAGCAGTTTCGTACCCCCAACAAATTTCAAGTGCCCTCCAGGTGCCCCCCCCCCCTAAAATAAACCTCACGAAGAAAAACGACAGTGAAAAGAATTAGCCAAGGTGGGGCCTGATAAAAAATTGCAAGAGTGCTTACCCCCCCCCCCCCCAAAAAAGGGGGTTCAGTGCATTTTTGTGTATAACCAAAATGTAGTGACTACTGTGGCCACAAAATGCTGTACATGGATTTGGCCCTTGCAGCATAACAATCCAAAATAAATTTATTTCATCCTCCCCCCCCCCCAACACTAGCACTATAAAAACCCATTCCGCTAACTAAGCCCCACCCCCTCCTCTGTGCCCCCCCCCCCCCCACCGAAAAAGTCCTAGGTTGTCGTTGGATTAATGCTATGTACAATACCTTTACCTTGCTAACAATAAGTCGTTTAAGTTTATAATGCTCCAACAAAAACCTCCCCAGAACTTCCTTGACAGTTCACAATGTCAGACATACAACGAGCAAGTCGGCAAAAGAGGTAAGGCAAACAAACATTTACACATGACCTTAGAGACAGACTCCAAGGTCAATTCAGTTTTGTGATCCACTCATTTTCCAATAGATAGAGTCCTTAATATACCTTACAAAAAAGTGGGAGAAAAACAATTTTTGTAAATATTGTCACTGTGTTATAGACGCCTAGCTGCAAGTGCAATTTTTTGTCAATATCCAAAAGCATCTGATGGCTTCACAATTCAACATTTAGTCTTAATTCAGTTTTCTAGAAAGAGTAGAATTAATATTGATAGTTTTGCCTTCAAATCAGCACTACATTGATAGAAAACAAACAAGACTCTACCTGTAATAAATTATCTGGACACGATTATTTATTGTAGGAAATCTTTTATCTCTGATTGATCGCTGAAAACATTTAACAACGTAAACAAATAAGACCGCTTGTACCGGCTCAAAGCCAAAACCCAAGTTTCCTGAAACTTGTGTATTTTTATTTATTTTTTTTGTTCTATTCAATTCAATTCAATTCAAAATTATATTTATTTCCATACTTCATGAAAAAGAGAGTACAAGCAATGTTTTTTAAGGAATAACCAAAAAGCAAACCTATTTAATGAGGATGAGAAAAACATAAGAGTATGGAGGCATAATCTGGAAGCTGAGGCTTATGTAGGGATGCCTGGGGACAGACAATAAACATGGACAAGAACGAACAGACTTTACAATACTAACAAACACTGTTTTCCTCCCCCTTTCTTGAAGTTCCTGAGTCTGGATGGATATAGTTTATCAACTGAAGATTTGGTCAAGCTTGGAGAAGGTAACTACAACATCAAGGTAAATATAAAACATTTTTGACTACCTCTAGCTACAGGGCAAGCTCGGTGGTCTAATGGAATGCCGTTTCTCCATAAAAATGATCAAGGCGCATACACAAGAAGAAAACATTATTCAAAGTATAAAAAAAAGGATATAAAATAATTGGGTCTCAGAATCTTTCTGAAAGTGTGTATATACTCAGCGCCTTGAGTACCTTGTTTGGTAGATACATGCGCTATATAAGACTTCGATATTATTTAAAATACTTAATAGTTGAAATAAACCTGATGCAAGTCTATGTGAACAAGTTTATTTTTACATGGTAGTTCCCTCTGGAAGTTGTCGAGTAAGGGTATTTTAGGGACTGCGACCGTGGAGCTTATTCCACAGGGCAGCATTTGGCAAAAGCTCCATATGGAAATTGGTCTTGATCTTAGTTCTACCAATGAGTGAGATCCTGCAGACATTGGAGCATGACTGCTTTGCTTGGTAGAGATGGTATGGCAAAGATAGTGGGTTTGAATCCCACCTATAATTACAGGCCTGTGGTATGTTTTTGGGGTTTTTTTTTGCAGGATGTGGTAAAAGTCAATGTATGGGTAAGACACTTGCCTCACCTTTGTGGGAAAGTCTGAACTTTATTTAACACTTTTCTTTTGTTTTTCTCTTTTTTTCATCTATTTTGTGGTACAAATTTACCAGGGGGCATGTACCCAGTGGCCCTCTGGATCTGCGCATGAATAACCCCGATCAAGGTTCTTTGGGTTTTATATACTTAAAAGCTTTTCAAATTACCATTTATTTGACAAAGACTTTTAGTCTGCTAGTGTTGCACTTGAGGCTATATCAACAGTTCTTTGCGTTTATACAACTACCAACTACTTTCTCAAAAATAAATTGTACTGTGAGAAAGAATAACCTTTCTCTTTATCTATTTTCTAAGTCCCAAACTATATCTGTTAAGTATGATTTGAAACTTTGTATGGTGGAAGTATAATCAGGTGATCAGGTGAAGTGGTTGACAAATCAAAAGTAGTTTTTTATGACTAGAGTTATTTGTTGTTTATAGTTGACAGACAAAGCATGGGAGAAAGTGACAGCAGCTAGAGAACTTCTGGATAATATTGTGAAAGAGAACAAAGGTGAGGAAATATATTGTGAACAAATTATCTGGGCCAAAATTTTGAATATCTTGTTTCAGCGCATCAAGAACACTAGAGTGCGTTTTGGCAACCCCAACCAGAAACTTTGGTCATCGGTTGAGCGTTTTGTGACAATGCTGTTCAGACCAACCAGTAATCGACGTGTTAATTCGGTTGGGCTTGTGTTGGGTCACCAAAACGCACTACACAAGAAAGGGAAGGGAAGTAATAGAGTCAGAGTAAATCTTTTTCTCGTCTCATTTACAGTGGTTTATGGTGTAACAACAGGCTTTGGCAAGTTTGCTCGTGTGGTCATTCCGTCAGAAAAACTGAAGTGAGTAAAAATTTTTTCTGCCTTCCTTACCCTTTGGTGCACAGGTTAATTTTTGAAAAAGCAAAACATTTTCAACTGTGTTTTTCTCAAAATGTTCAATAGCACCCTTGTTGAACCTGGCACCAAACGAAAGATCATCACTCGCTCTAAACAATCAAATGAGGGTGGTATATTTGGGGGTTGTAGTTTTTAAGTTGTGTCTGTTTATAAAAGTCCAATTTGACACGTTTTGGTGGTCGCTAGGGTTAATCAAAGGGTTAACACTAGCTTCCTGTTTAAAACATTACTTGCAGAGGTGCTGTTGTTTCACAAAAATAATGTTTGTCTCAGCAGACGAAAACTATTTTAGCATGTACAACATATTTACTTGACTCTCCTGAAAAAAACTCTCTGTGATTTTCAAGTTTTGTTTTCTTCAAAAACTTGACTAATGAGGCTGAAACTTCTACAGGTAAATTATATTACATTCGTCTTATTCACAGGGCCAAAAACTTGATCTACCAAATGTATCAAAACCCTGTAAGTTTAAGATTGATTCGTTTTTAATACACATGTTTTTTTTTTAATGTCTCCATGACCTTGCTCCCATTTACTCTAGTGAATTAATGTTGGTCAAAAGTCAATGTCTTAAAGGAACACGTTGCCTTGGATTGGACGAGTTGGTCTATAAAAAAGCGTTTGCAACCGTTTGTTGTGAAATGCATATGGGTAGAAAGATAATTTAAAAGTAGAATACAATGACCCACACAAGTTTGCCTCGAAATTGCGTGGTTTTCCTTTTACTGTGCGAACAAACACGGTCGGCCATTTATGGGAGTCAAAAATTTGACTCCCATAAATGGCCGACCGTGTTAGTCGCTGAGGTAAAAGGAAAACCACACAATTTCGAGGCATGTTTGTGTGGATCATTGTATTCTGCTTTTACAACATCTTTCTACCCATATGCATATTATAACAAACGCTTTTCAAAGACCAACTCGACCCATCCAAGGCAACGTGTTCCTTTAACAGCCTTGTGACACAGTTACTCAAAAGGGTGTTACCGCAAACCTCTCTTAGTTAGGTTAACTATGTTGGAATTCCCAAACTGCAAGATGTTGCCTAACATTGGGAGATCAGGATTTTTATCCAGCTGCATCTAACTATTTGATGGAGAAAAAAATCCCATCTGACATTCAATTTTATAAATAGCTTTTGGTGATGTGGAATGTGTGCTTTTTTCATCTTTTCCGTTTTAGTTTTGTATACTATTATTTATCTGTGTACATTTGTGTACCAATTATGTAAACAATACTTTTTTTCTTTTTTTAGATGTATGTTTCTGTCTTTTTAGATATTTATGCAATTGTGTTGCTTTATTTTTCTTGTATTACAATTTTGTATTGTAATTTTAAAGAGATGCACCTTTGAACTGTCTGGTCATGGAGAAAGTACAATATAATCAATTAACTATTGACTATTTGATTACAAGTATTGTGTAAAAAATGCAATTAAACAGCCACATGTGTCAGAATTAAAGTGTAATTTGTATTCACAAATCAAAACTCCATGTGCTGTCATTCCGACGAAAGATGTTTATGCCCAGCCGCGATATTTTTCGGAATTGAGATACCCAACATTAGGCCTTGATAGCTCAATTGAAAAAGATTATAAGCAAAGGTCGCATGTTAAAATCCTGCCTGCTATGTTCTTTTGTTCACCCCCAATTTCTCTAAAACTTACCCACCCCACTTTCCCTTGTTTATTGCTTGCTATTTAAAACTATCAATAGTAAGCGTAGTAAAACAACAATCTTACAAAATCATTGAATGAAACTGAAGTAGAAAAAAATACATTTTGATGGAATTCACACACGAGTTTTACCAAATCATTGATAATTACATTGCTGTTGCCTTTTAATTAAAAAAAAAAAAAAAAAAAAAGGTTTCAACTTTTTATCTGGCATTCATATAGAGTGAAAAGCTGTCCCTCCTCCACCCCTCAGTTTTGTTTTCTTTAAAACCCAGAACAAATTGATTTATATTAACCTTCTCTTTAATCAGTAACCTATTATTTTCAGTCCAATGTGCACTGTGTGTGTGACAATTCCATGAGAGTTTCATAGTCAATTCAACCTGTGCATGCATGGCAGGTGTTTACATATTCAATCTCTTTAAATAGATGTTGAACAATTCAATAATATCAAAATGTGTTTTGTTCTAGTTATACTGATGTTGATGTTCACATGAAAATAAATTTGTGTGGGAAACGTCCAAGGTTTTTTGAAACAATTATAGAAATAAGGTTTTTTTTCTTCACCTTTTTAAAATTATTATTTTGTAGTAAGTTCATTATGATGACATAATGTGTTGTCAATCCACACGGTTAGTTTTTATTTTGGGCAATGACATTATTTTTATTTAACCTAGGGAAAGCAATTCACACATTTATACACGATAAATTTGCCTAACACAAAGAGTGAGCAAGATATATAATTTGTCACACATTATGAATCAAATTTACTTTATAAATGAATTATAATTTATAAATTATACAATTATGAAATGTACATACTGGTGTACATTTATTTCTGCGTAAACAAGTTATATTCCTCCCCTTTAAAGCTAATTTTTGGTGAGACTGACATTTTTGCATCAAGTTTCCATGTTTTTTATGGAGAATAATTCTACAAAATTGTTTTCCTACTAATCAGATCTTTTTCTCCTTTTTTTTCATCAGAGAATCAGTGAAATTATTACTAAATAGCTTGAAAACATTTCAATAAGGGATCATGAAGACACTATTGGTAATTACTCAAATATTTGGTGGCATTAAAAACGTACTTAGTAGAGAGGTGGAGAGCTGTTGATGGTATAAAACATTGTGAGAAACAGCTCCCTCTGAAGTAAGTAGTATGTGAGATAGATATCAAACGATTTCAGGCTTGAAGTCTTTTTTAGGCATCCCTCAGCACACAAATTTGTGCAACAAAGGTGTTGTTCTTCATTATTCTCTTGCAACTTTGATGACCAATTGAGTCAAAATTTTCACAGATTTGTTATTTTATGCTAAAGTTGGGATGCACCAAGTGAGAACACTGGTCTTTGACAATTACCAAAATGTGTCCAGTGCCTGTAACATCATGTACCAATATCAGGGCTAAGAGTTTGTTATTTTCATCGCTCACACGGCGTAGCATTGTTTTTATTCAAGACTCGTCTTTACTGTTTCTGAATTTGGTTGTCGCTGTAGTTGTCATGGTTTAATGCTGACTGGTTGTCACCTCCTCCTTCTCCTTGTTCACATACTCGGCAAGTTTCACTACTCTCTGTTTTCTTCTGCCCTGTGATAAGTTGCAGCCATACTGACCTTCTTCTCTTGTGTTTCTGAACTGGAATAGATCAAAGAAGCATAAATCCGTTTATTATTGTTGTATTAATTTTTGGTTTTTACCCATATACACTGTTGTGTGTAGCACTGTATACTCAGTACTTTCCTGAGTCCTGTGAAAAAAATCACAGGCATTTTACTCGGGTGGGATTCGAACCCACGACCTTTGCAATTCTAGAGCAGTGTCAGGAAAGTACTGAGTATACAGTGGCACACATTGGTGTATATGGGTGAAAAAAGAAAAAAGTAATAATATTCGTTATCCCCGATGCAAATTTAACATCTATTATATTATTGTTGTGTTTGCATAAACAAAAGACAGATTTTTATTTTTATTTTTTTTTGTTCCTCCTGACTTATTTAAATATTGAGACCAAACCGACTTTTATTCATGAGCCAACACTTCCTCAAAAGAGGTTCAATACATGGTTGAACTAGCAAGTTTACTATTAGTTATTTATTGTTGTACCAGCAAGTTAGTATTTATAGTTTATTTCTTTTTATTCACACCACGCAAAGCTTCAAACATTACTTAAGGTACAGATTTGCTTATGAGGTATAAAGATTGTCATGTTGGAAGACTTTTTAAAGAATTTGGCTGCAGTTTTTTAGAACTTGGTTAAAAACACTGGACACCTTTGGTAATTGTCAAAGACCAGTTTTCCCACTTTGTGTATCTCAACATATGCATAAAATAACAAACCTGTGAAAATTTGAGCTCAATTGGTCGTCAAAGTTGCAAGATAATAATGACAGAAAAAACACCCTTGTCACACGAAGTTGTGTGCTTTCAAATGCTTGATTTCGAGACCTCAAATTCTTAACCTGAGGTCTCGAAATCAAATTCGTGGAAAATTACTTCTTTCTCAAAAACTATGTCACTTTAGAGGGAGCTGTTTCTCACATTGTTTTATACTATCAACCTCTCCCCATTACCCGCTACCATGTAAGGTTTGATTGGTAATAATTATTTTGAGTAATTACCAATAGTGTCCACTGCCTTTAAAAACAACCAGTGATCTCACAGCAGTCCAAAAGCCCAATGTTTAAAAAAAACATTAACACAAGTTAGATATCTTGGGTTTTTTTTCCAACTTTTTTTCTTCTTGTGATTCTGATTACAGATTGAGCTTAAGGCTGCCACAGGTGTGTTATGTCAGTTAAGTTTATTTGTTAAATTCATTTATGTTTATTAATCAATCTAAAGATTTACTTGACAGAAGTTAACAAGATTTAAATTGACGTGTTTACATTATTTAAAAGCTACACAAATTTGTAAAACTAAATTATGGGAAAAACCTGTTAAGTGATAAAACCTTATAAAAATTAAGCTTGCTTTGTTGATCTTCTTACTTGAAGCGGATACAGAATGCTTAGATGTAGTCCATAGGAAACAGAAAAAAACATATAAAGAGTCTCGTACCTCACGTTGAAAAATATGGTAAAAATGTTTTTTCCTGAAACACTCCATGCCAAAATTCTCAAAAATGTGAGGTCAAACAAACATGCTCTAGAAAGGAATCGTGATGTCATCGGCACTATTTGATGTGGAAAATAGCGACCTCAATTGGCCAAAGCTGGACAACTGTGTACAAACCCAATTGGGGAAAATCGCCACTGACATCAAGGGGTGATTGCGTAGATAAGCCGTTTTTGATTCTCGACTGAAAAAGCCACGCAGAGAGGTGCATTTTTTTACTTGAATGATTTATTACCAAATGCAAACTTTAAGCATAAAATGGTTATAAATCAGTATCTACGATGTCTGTTTGGCCTAAAAAAGGTAATAGTTAAAATATTGAGATTATCCTGTAGCCGCAGTTTAATCTGATTTTTCGAAATTCTATTATTATTTAATTTGCCCCACAAAAAACCAGTGATAGCCTGGAAAGCCTATAAAAAAAACTTTCTAGTGTACATGTACAGGTCAGGTGGGTCAAAATCAGTTTAATATTGTCTGACTTACTCTTCATTACTTTGGTACTTATTTAAAAAGATACACAAAAAACAAAATGAATTTATGAAATAGATGAAATAATTTACTTACACATGTTGGGGCAGGTTTCTCTGCACTGTTTCTTCCATTGGCATTTGGTTCTCACAACCTGCAAGGTGTATTGTGATGTCACTATGATAGAGTGGTGATTGGGCACTCTAAAGTTCTTGCTAATGCTCATGCGTTTCTCTGCGGCCACATCATCCTTGGTAATCGACTCAACTTCAGCAGAAAAGAAAGAGCCAATCATCTTGAGCGTCTGGTGCGGTGCTAGCGCAGTATAACCCTCGGTGAGATCACAGCTAGCTCGCTCCAGATTGAAAGCTCCCCCGGCTACACTGCCGGACAGAAGTTGTACCTCTGTGGAGAACTTGAGCTGCTGCCATTTTTCATATGTTGCTCTGACGTAGATTTTCTGCCCCGATGTGTTGGCCACGTAAATGGTCTGATCAAAAACCATGTTTGGAGGGTTGCAGTGCGATCGTGGAGTTTGCAAGTTTTATTTAGCAGCATAAGTTGTGAGGTGTCTGTTGTCCATAGATCGCCTTTTGTAGAGTAAGAGGGTTTGCTGTAATTGCACAATACGAAAGAGAAAGTGAAGTTGAGGAAGTGCAGAATGTAATTTATCAGTGTTAGGAACTTTTTTATGTACAGAATAGTTTTTAAAACTGTTGAGCAAGTCTTCTTGAAAAATGGAAAAAAAAGTACACACTGTATTGATTTGGACAATGTCTTTCTCAAAGATTACTAGTAGGCCTACAAAAGAGAAAATTTTCAACTCTTTTTTTACCGCGATCATTTTATTTTAATATGCTGAAGAAAAAAAAAACGCCAAATCTTTCTGGAATTTCCAGATTCAATTGTTAGTAGAACATTTCCTTGTACAGAAAGTATAAGAATTCATTGACTCAGCAGGAAGCTTTAGGTGAGATAATTTCCTGTATTATAAAGGGTATACACAGCATCATGAAACATGAAAAGTGTTGGAGAACTTTTGGCTTGCAGGAATTATTTACCAACTTTTTAAGGAAACTTACACATTGTCTTTGAATTACCAAAACGAACTCTCAGTTTTCAATGATTTATTTTATTATTTATTTTAAATCTTTAGACATACACAATAGTTACAAGTTTTACAGGGGCTGTCAAGGTTAAAACAAAAGTATAAAAACTGTCATCAAAAGATGTGTAAAACCAGACCCCTGCCAACGATAAACATATGATTATACAATATAAAAAGGTGATTGCACTGAAATATTTAAAAATCACACATAAGAAAACATTAAAACACAAGCAAAACCAGACTATTGAAAACAAAACTGCACCCACAACAAAACACCGTAGCAATAAGAGGAAGGGACAACAAATGATAGGATGATTTATCAATGTTTGATCAGCTCAGAGCTTTGCTTTTGTGTGCAAAACATAGAGTTATATATAATAACTAGAGGGCACACTGGCCTATATACACGCCCCGGCGTGCGCACAGGCGGCCATTTTCTAAGTTGACAAAACAGCCATCTCACAGCGTGTGTTTGTGCGGCCATTTTGTAAGTTGAACAAACAGTATCACCTGAGCGTTCAATAAAAAAAAACTCAAACGTGTATTTCATATCCAACACGCGTACAGAATGGCGCGCTTGTCATATTGCGGTCCCGTCGCGTTTGTGCAAGCAGCATCACCAGTGTCACAATATCGATGGTTTACAGAACAACCACGACCCATGCGCGTCGCTTTATTGGTGACCTAGGTCATATTGGTACATGACGTAAATACCATAACATCCCCCTTCTTTTTTTTTTTTTTTTTTTAGTTATGACGTTAACAAGAAACTAAAAAAAATGTATGCAGATTAAAAAGGAACTGCTGACCTAGCCTGAAAACAAAGGGATGGATAAGGAGGAAAATTCTCAACTGATTACAAAAAAAAAAACCAAGCTGTCTTCTATGCTTGAGTTAAAATTAACTTAATTTGTTGCAAACTGGTTCAAATGAGTTCGTTTTACTTGGAACAAACTGTAAAAATAACTTCTTTAAGTAACACTTAACAAATTTGTTCAGCAACAGTCCAAAAGTTCACTTGACGCGATCGGAGTAAAAGCATCCTTTGAATGTGCAATTATGGGATATAGTCTTTCAGGTGTTTCGGTTTAGTAACTACGCGTCCTGAACGGGTTTTGATAGATGCACCCAAATCAGTATTAGTGTCAGGCTTCGGTTTGGGTGTGCTTTTGTCCATGTTCAATTGTTTGTTTGTTTGCAACGGTCCGGGTTTTTCCATAGGATTCATTGGTTCCTGTGTACACTCTGCTGGTGAGCTGATGTCTCCACGACTCGCTTTGCAGCTGTTGTTTTTGTTAGTGTCCGGTGAGATTGGTGGGTTTTCTACCGTTTTACGCAGATGCATGCGGTTACGACGATATCTCCCAGTAGGCGTTTCGACAATGTACGAACGCTCATCAAGTCTGCGCATCACTGTAGCTTTGTCCCAGCCTTTCTGTCCTTGGATGAGGGGTTGCATGCGTACAGTATCTCCTTCGTCCAATGGTGTGAGCGTCTTGGCTGAGTTGTTGTAGTAATCAGCCTGTTTGCGCACGCGTTGCTTCATGCGATCATGCTCGTCAATGACCTTTGGTTTTAGTAGATTGGCAGTTGTTGGTAACAAGGTTCGTGTGCGGCGGTTCATGAGTCTCTGTGTAGGACTTGTGGCAAGACCTTGTGTGGGCGTGTTGCGATGATCCAAGAGTGCCAGGTAGGGGTCAGTGTGTGACTTTGCACTCTTTGTGAGCAGTCGCTTTGCTGTTTTCACCGCAGACTCGGCTTTGCCATTAGCTTTGCTATTTCCTGGGCTACTGCAGAGATGTTCGAAGTCCCATTCCTTGGAAAATTGGCTGAAGAGTGTGGATGTGAACTGTGGCCCGTTGTCACTTACCAGTTGGGATGGAGTGCCATAACGAGCAAAATGTCCCTTGAGTTTCCGAATTACGGTGGCGCTAGTCGTGTCTGGAAGGTTGTCCACTTCCCAGAAGTTACTGTAGTAATCCACCGTGATTAAATAATCCTTGGCATTCAGTGAGAACAGATCAGTTCCAACACGCTCCCACGGCCTTGTTGCAAGCTCATGAGAGATCAAGCTCTCTTTTTGCTGCCGTATCTCCATCGAACGACATACATCACAAGTGCTGATGAAGTGTTTTATCTCGCTATTCATTCCTGGCCAGAATAGGCTCTGGCGTGCTCGTCTTAGGCAGCTGTCAATGCCCAAGTGGGATGAGTGGGTTTTGTCTTTCATCTCTTTCCTGAGGGTTTCGGGTATGACCACTCTGTCTCCTCTGAAAATCATACCGTCTTGAATTGCCAACTCATCGCGATAGCTGTAGTATGGCTTTAGCTGCTCAGGGAGTGTGCTTCGCTCATCTGGCCATCCTTGAGTGATGGTTTGCTTAAGTAGCTGCAAATTATCATCTTTTGCAGTCTCTTTTTGTATTTGAGTCAGTCTTTCTTCACGTATGGGCAAATACGACACCATATTGACTTCCTCAAAATCTCCCTGGCCATGGGTGGGAGGCTGTTCACCAACCGCTCGTGATAGTGTGTCGGCCAGATACATTCTCTTTCCTGGGCAGTAAGTAATTGCAAAGTCATATTTCTGGAGGCGTAGGAGCATTCCTTGGAGGCGCTTTGGGGCCTTCACTAGGGGTTTTTTCATGATCATTTCGAGAGGTTTATGATCACTGACCACACTGGTGAATCTTCCGAAGGTGTATTGGTGGAAACGCTCCATCGCAAAGACTACTGCAAGCATCTCCTTTTCAATAGATGCGTATCGTGTTTCAGTGTCGGTCACCGCTCTGCTTGCGTATGCTATGGGATGGCCATTCTGCAGAAGAGCCGCCCCAAGACCAACACCACTTGCGTCACACTGCACAGTTAGTTCATCCTTCGGATTGTAGAATTGCAATATGGGTGCATGACATACCATCTTCTTTACTTTGATGAAGGCATTCTCTTGGGCATCTGACCACTCCCACGCTATGTCTGGTTTGGTAAGTTGTCGAATTGGTTCCAAGGTTTCCGATAATCCTGGCAGGAATTTTCCCAAGTAGTTTACAAATCCAACCAGGCGTTGCACCTCTTTTACATTTGTGGGAGCTGGCATGTTTGTCACTGCAGATATTTTCTGCGGATTAGCTTTGAGGCCTTTGCTTGATACGATGTGTCCAAGAAATAGTATTTCATTCACTCGGAACACAGATTTGGCCTTGTTTAGCTTAATGTTCATGTCTGCACAACGCTTCAGTAGCTGTTCAAGTTTTTCGTCGTGATCTGTGATTGCTTCTTTTTGGGAGCCACCTGTCCCATAGACTAGGATATCATCAGCAACACAGATTATGCCCGTTAGTCCTTCAAGTGCTTGATGAAGCCTGCGCTGGAATATCTCTGAAGACACGCAAGTGCCGAAAGGCAGACGACACCAGCGATAGCGTCCAAAGGGCGTATTGAAGGTTGTCAAAATGCTGGAGGCCTCATCCAGTTGTAGTTGCCAAAATGCTGAGCTCAAGTCTAATTTGCTGAAAACTCTGGCGTCAGCAAGGTCGGGCAGAATATCTTCAATTACTGGTAGCTGATAGTGTTCACGCTTCAGTGCTTTATTCAGTGGCCTTGGGTCGATGCATATTCTGAGTGCACCATTTTTCTTCTCAGCCACTACCAACTGGCTTACCCACTGTGTTGGTTTTTGCACTGCTGTGATCACTCCAGATCTTTCCATGCTTTCAAGTTCATCTTTGACTTTGGCTTTGATGGCATGTGGTAGTCTCCGTGGGGGCAGAACGACAGGCATAATGTCCTCTCTTGTTTGCAAGTGGACCTCTCCAGGGAGTTTGCCTAGTTTAGCATCAAAAACTGTGCCGTATTGCTCTTCGGGTAGCTTATCATGGTCTGATGACGTGGACACTTTATTAATGTGTGCTTTGTGGAAGTTCTCACTGTTTACTGTGATGAGATCCATCTGCTGGCTTGCTTTACTGCCAAGTAGTGGGGTAAGGTCGTTGTTTACAACAACAAACTCCAAAGAGTATTTCTTATTCAACTTTGGGTTCAGTAATTTCAGTCTACATACCCCTTCTGCCTGTAGTGTTGATTTGTTCCACATGAGCAGTGTCTTTGGGTTCTTTGTGGTGGTGTACGTAGTGCCCTTAAGACAGTTCTTGGATGTGATGTTGACACTAGCACCACTGTCTACTTGAAAGTTGATGGGTTTCCCATCGATGTGCATTTCAACGTACACATCCTCTTTATTTGGCTGTACGGCGTTGACAAGAGTCACATCATATATGTACTCGGTGCTCGAATCACTGGCTGAGCCGTCTGCGTAGGTTGTGCCCAGTGCATGGATATTCTTTTTTCGGCATACCGTGGCAAAGTGGTTGTTCTTTCCACATGCCTTGCATGTCTGCCCGTACGCTGGACACAGATTTCTATCTTTGGCATGTGACTTCCCGCAATATTTGCACTTTTTCACTTCTTGTGTGCTCTTGCCAGTCTTATGGTGCCCTTCTCCCGGTTTTGACCGTTGTTTGTATTTTTCTTTGGGCCCCTGGCGCTTGTCTGTGACTCTGTGCACTGCTTGTGCCCCATCATTTGTATTTAGGGGTGCCGTGAACGCTTTTAATTGTGACTCTGCTGATTCCATGCTCTTACATATGTCTATGCATGTGGAAAGTGTTAGGTTTCGTTCTTGGAGTAAGCGTTTTCGTGTGTTAGAGTCTCCAATTCCCAGTACAATTTTATCACGTACCAGGCTACTTGACATACATTCACAAAAGTTACATGTCTTTGCCAGAGATCTAAGGGCTGCCAGATAAGTTTCAAAACTCTCACCTGATTCTTGTTGACGCTTGTTGAACAAGTACCGCTCGTATGTCTCATTCACTTCTCCTATGGCATATTTATCAAATGCCTTTAAGATTTTGTCCAAATCTCTGGAATCGTCTTCGTTGGGGAAGTTGAAACTGTTATAAATCTCAAGTCCTTGTGAACCAATCGCATGCAGGAACAAGGCTGTGCGGTATGCTGGCGTCTGTTTCTGGAGCTGTGTAACGATGCCATAGTTACTCCACATTTGCTTCCAGGTCTTCCAGTTTTCTATGACCCCTCTCGAAACTTGCATCGGGGCCGGAGGTCGAATGCCACCGACGGGTGCAGGTCCCTTCGGCACGGCGCCATGTTGTTGGTTGCCCGGGCCAATATTTTCATCGGCGTTTAACTGTTCACCGACATTGTCCTCCGCTAATGGCGATCCTGCATGTCCTGTCGCCATTTCTAGTCACACTCCCGTGTCTATCCGATCACTTAAGAGGATTCTACTACTAGAAACTTGCAGATTAAAATGGAGCTTCACGCTGCCACCATGTCACAATATCGATGGTTTACAGAACAACCACGACGCATGCGCGTCACTTTATTGGTGACCTAGGTCATATTGGTACATGACGTAAATACCATAACAACCAGTACACCCTCTAGTTCTTATATATAACTCTATGGTGCAAAACCAATGGGGACACCATCAAGGAGCCAAACCATTGGAGTAGAAAGTTGATTCCTTGGCTCCTTGTTTCCTTGGTTTTCATACTGTCCTGCCTTGTGGAACATCTATATATATCTATATTTAGAGTAGCAGTCCTTGATCCAACCCATACAACTCAAAAGTTTAAAACAAGGGAATCAATGTGTGGGGCCTGGTTCTTGATAATTTTACCGAGATGAAGTCGAGGTAAATTATCAAGAACTAGGCCTCGGCGGGTTTGGTTCTTGATCATTTTACCGAGACGAAGTCGAGGTAAATTATCAAGAACCAGGCCTCGGCGGGTTTAAACCACTAGTTGAAAACCGATTCAACACACTTTGATTCCCATTCATAAATACCTTTTCGGTCAAAAAACATCTGGCCCTCGGGTAAACAACTCCTTATAAGGAGATGATGTGCGCATCGCGCATAACGCGTGATGTGGCACAACTGTCCCAGTTGTTGCTCTCGACCAATAGGAATGAAGAAACAATCTTATAAGCACAAGTGCAAGCTCACGTGTAACACGCATGTTAAACACTTTTTACTAGTCATTATCAAAGGTTTATACACACCCACGTGACGCGCTCTCCACCAATAGGAATAGCAAAACTGTCTTAGGTATTTATGAATGTTAATTTAAAAATGTTAATCTTTGTTACTTGTTATGCCTTCTCCCCCTGTATACATGGTGGGAAATGATAAGAATACTCTAGGATCTTGAAAGAGCCATCTTACAGCTTCATTCAACAGGTTTCATAGTTTCTTTTCACATTCCTATTTTGAGATTCCTTTTTAATTTTTACTTAAATTTATTTGAACTTTTAACCTTTAATGAGCTTGTACATGTTTTATTTATAGCTAACCTTTAATGAGCTTGTACATGTTTTATTTATAGCTCATCGTCTTATCTTTTATTTTCACATCAATTGTTCGAAGAGTTTTCTTTCCTTTTCTCCCGAGTATACTGTTCAAAACGTCGAGACCAAACCGACTCGTCTCAGAGCCAACAGTCCCTCAAAAGAAAACATGGATGTACTGCAAATTTACTATTACTTATAGTTTATTCTTTTTTTAGGGGACTTTAAGTTGTCTCATACAGGTTGAGAAAGACACCAGTATGTATTTTATTATTTATGTCAAAAATATTCCTGATGTTTTTTTTGCTTGGATGTTTTTGTTTCTGCAGTGAACTGCAAGAGAATTTGATTCGCTCCCATGCGGCTGGAGTTGGGCCCCCTCTGTCTCCAGATCGAACACGTCGTTTGTTGGCACTGAGGATCAATGTAATTGCTAAGGGACACAGTGGTTTAAATCCCAAAAACCTCAAGAGAATGCTAGAAGCATTTAATGGTAATCCTTTTATTTAATCAATTTTTATTTCAACACTTAACTGCAAATAGTTTGTTTTGGATTGTGGTGTGATGGGGGTGGATCTGGAAGGTTTTCAACGTTTGACATTCGCGCTTCTCCTCTCGCTGCAGGAGGAGAAGTGGAGCAGGTAACGCAATAGTTGAGTGATGTTGTTGAATAACAACGTCTTGCACCAAGACTATGAACATTTCTGATCCAATTAGGCCCACCCACAGTATTATTTTATGGACTTTTTTTTAGCTCCTTGAGAAATTGTTCTTTTTGCTGGAGAACTGTCATGCCCACTTGGCTTTGACACTCGGTATTTGTTTTGTTTAGCATTACCGGTACCCTATTCTTACTTCCCTAGCATCCTGCTTGCCGTGGGTTCCTGAAAAAGGCACTGTGGGGGCCAGCGGTGATCTTGCACCCCTGAGCCATCTGGCTCTAGGTATGATGGGTGAAGGGAAGATGTGGAGTCCAAGAACAGGATGGAGTGAGGCCGAAAAGGTAATACAAATTCATTTTGTTAGTTATATTTCAATACATTTTTAGGGTTTATTGTTTTTCTCAAAATTACTCGACGGTCAGACTGAAATTGACAAGTTTACATATAAGAAACGAAAGAAGTATATACATTAAAGAAGGAGAAAATTGTAAAGTTATTAAACCTGCAAATACTAAACAAACAAACTATAGTCGCAAACAGTAGTTTCACTGATTTTGACTATGTTTTGTGTTGCTGACGAATATTCAGACACAATATTTCCTACTTTCTTTTTTTAAAGGTTTTGAAGATGCATGGAATAGATCCCATTGTACTTGGTCCAAAGGAGGTAAGTTTATTTTGATAAGATTCGTGATGTTAATAATTGTTCACACTTGTTTTTAAGCTATCAGAGGGTTGGCGTGTGACCAGCTCTTTCTCCCTATAATATGAAGAGAGAAAAAAACCTGCTTGCCACCACCACCTCCATTGTTTTTCTGGGTTTTTTTTACCCTTATTTGTAGCTACCGTGTTCACTGTTTATCCCTTATTTTGTCTGTGTGCTTTCATTTCTTTAATTTGTTTCCACTTGACTGCTTTTGTTACACCAGTATACCTGTTGATATGTGTGTTGTGTTGTCATTTAGCCTTCAAGAAAGACTCTGCTAGGCTTGAAACATCAGGCCATAACTATTTGTTGCATTTACCAAAGGTCTTTTGGTTGTTAAAGAAACTGGACACTATTGGTAATTGTCAAAGACCATTGTTCTCACTTGGTGTATCTAAACATATGCATAAAATAACAAACCCTGTGAAAATTTGAGCTCAATCGGTTGTCGAAGTTGCGAGATAATAATGAAAGAAGAAAAAACCCTTGTCACACGAAGTTGTGTGTGTTTAGATGGTTGATTTCGAGACCTCAAATTCTAAATCTTAGGTCTCGCAATCAAATTCTTGGAAAATTACTTCTTTCTCGAAAACTATGTCACTTCAAGTGAGCCGTTTCTCACAATGTTTTATACCATCAACCTCTCCCCATTATTCGTCACCAAGTAAGGTTTTATGCTAATAATTATTTTGAGTAATTACCAATAGTGTCCACTGCCTTTAAGCAGTTTGCAACAGCTAATTCCATTATCTCACTTTTTAAGCAATTTTGTGTACTGCATTCTTGGGGTTTTTCCATGTTGAAATGTTTGGATTTGGTTTCTAGTTTAAACAATTATTGGAAACATTTTCTGTTGTTGATGTCTTTTTTAACCAAAGGGTCTTGCACTGATCAATGGGACTCAGCTAATAACCTCTCTGGGAGCTGAAGGTAATTATAACTCAAAACAATAATGATAGATCAATCATTCAATACAATCAATCATAAATAAATACCTCAGACAGTTTCGCTATTCCTATTGGTGGAGAGCGCGTCACGTGGGTGTGTATAAACCTTTGTTTATGACCAGTAAAAAGTGTTGAAACATGGGCGTGACACGCGAGCTTGCACCTGTGCTTATAAGACAGTTTTTTTATTCCTATTGGTCGAGAGCAACGGCTCGATCACGCGATACGGGCGACGTGCACAGCATCCCCTTACAAAGAGTTGTTTACCTGCAGGCCTTACCATTTCATAGCTGGAGGGGTGTTGTGTTGAAAGAAATCATTGAACAATTATAATTTTTGCATTTATTTTACTTTTTGACCAAAAAGGTATTTATGAATAGGAATCAAAGTTTGTTGAATCGGTTTTCAACTAGTGGTTTAAACCCGCTGAGGCCTGGTTCTTGATAATTTACCTCAACTTTGTCTAGGTAAAATTATTAAGAACCAGGCCTCTTTGGGACTAAACCACTAGTTGAAAACCTCTTCACCACACATTGATTCCCTTATTCACAACAACAAATGCACAAAGAGGTTAACAACATATGTGATTTTCCACCACTGCATGACGCTTCAATTTATTTAATCTATAAGTACCTGCAATTTTAACACTAAATTTAATGAAATATATCATTATTTTCTCTGATTGTATGAAATATGGATTTTTATAGAAGATACATTTTCCCCAGATCCCTGAGATTCTCATCATGATTTTGTTTATATTTGTAACAGCTGTGGTACGAGCTGCCAATATTGCCCGTCAAGCTGATGTCGTTGCCGCTCTAACCTTGGATGTGCTGAAAGGAACCAATTCCGCATTTGAAAGCCGTAGGTTTCTAAGTAGTATACTGCCTGGTCAAATTTTGAAATAGAAGGTTCTAATACATGCCTATTACAAATTTAGAAACCAATGGTTTGAAGCATTGTACACAGCTTATGTGTAATAATTCAGGAGGTCGGATGGCTGAAGATTGAACTTGAATATGCTTTTATTGCGGTATCTCATTTACTAAGACAGTTAAGTGTGTATCGCCTTAAAACATGGCCGCCTGCATACAACATTTACTTGTTACACACGGCCTCGTGAGGGCGCTCTTCTAATAACAAGCTGTATTACAACATCTTCCTTTTTCTTTTCTTTTTTTAAAGAAAGCCAAACAAAATACATTTACTTTATTTTTTTATTTTTTTTCTACTACTGTTTGTTTTTGTTCTGGGTTTTATTTTTGTGAAAAAAAAAAAAAAACAAATTTTTCAGAACCAGTAGTAACTGTTGGCGGCAACAACTAAGTAACATATTGTTCCAAGTATAGTGGAGGTTTGACCGTCCGGCCAGACCTAGTTGTGATGACATGCGGTGGGGTTTCCTGCACATGCGGTGGTGTTTCCTGCACCGTATCTTTCTTTTGTAAGGATTGCTTTTAGTGTAGATATTTGTTTTATGTTCCTTGTTGCGCTTTAGAGGCTCCTGCATCACGTGCCGTCTAAATGTATCTTATTTATAAGAGCAACTATAAATATAAATATTAATAGTAAACTTGCGCATACAACCATGGGTAAAAACTCTTTTGAAGGAGTGGTGGCTCTGAAAAGAGCCGATTTGGTCTCGACGTTTTGAACAGTGTACTCTACTTCTCCTGAAGACGAGCAGAGTATACTGTTCGACACGTCGAGACCAAACCGGCTCTTTTCAGAGCAACCACTCCTTCAAAAGAGTTTTTACCCCATGGTTGTACCCGCAAGTTTACTATTATTATTTATATGTATAGTTGCTCTTATTCTCCACACCATGCAAAGCTTCAAACACCATTTATCTTATTTATATTATTATTAAACTTTCATTATCATTTTATTGGTACCAGACATTCATGCCGCCAGACCACATAAAGGACAGATGAATGTAGCCCGTAACCTCCGCTCTCTCCTTGCGTCTGACGTCCATCCATCTGAGATATCCGAGAGTCATCGTTTCTGTGATAGGGTACAAGACGCATACACCCTTCGCTGTTGTCCACAGGTAACACACCTCAACAAATCTCTTAAACTAAACTGAACCTAATTATGGGTCCATGGTGCTCAGTTAAAAAACTTTCCACTCAAAATTTATTTTTGCTTGTGTTGCCAATCTCTAGGTACATGGTATTTATGAAGTGTTTCTCTGAAATATTTTTTTTAAACTTGCAGAAGACGATGAGAGCATACTGATCGAAACATCGAGTTTAACCAACGGTTCTTTTCAGAACCACCCCAACTCATTTAGAGATAGTTATTACATGGTGTTACCGCAAACTCTTCTATATAAACTTGGAGGACTAAAAGCTTGCTTTTCTTTGTTTATTTTTTTGTTTGATTTGGAGTTTTAAGCTGTAGTTTTTTTGTTTTAATGTCTTTGTGGTTTCTTTACATGTACATGTTGTGTTTGTGTTACAAAACGAAACGTCTACTTCTTAAAAATAATTTTTGTCTTTGTTGCCCATCTGTAGGTTCATGGTATCGTCAACGACACCATTGACTTTGTCCGAGGCATCTTGACCACAGAGATGAACAGTGCTACGGACAACCCTGTATCCTAAATAATTCATTTAATCTACTTTTGGAGTGTTGGGAGCTTAGCGCCAGAACACCTCCTGTTTTGTTTTTTGTGTTGTTTTTTTACTTCTTCTGCTTTTCCTCATCCCGTGTCCGCAAACAACCCTGTATCCTAAATCATTCATTTAATCTACTTTTTGGGTGTTGGGAGCTTAATGCCAGAACACCTCTTGTTTTTTTTGTTTTTTTTTTTACTTCTTCTGCCTTTCCTCATCCCGTGTCCGCAAACAAAGACTCACTTCCCATGCTCATATAAATTTGAAATTTCACATGTATATTGAGGTATTCATTTTCTCTTTGTAAGCCAAAGTCCGATAACTCTAGCATGTCTACACTAAACACGCAACAACAATTTATGTCTTCTTTTTAATTAGGCATGCTTAATAATAATCTCATTTTTAGTATAGTCTTTAACTCTAAATATCTTAAAGATGGTGTTTGCTGATCGTAAGGAGACTATTTCAGGTGGCAACTTCCATGGAGAGTATCCAGCTAAGGTACATTATGTTTTCCCCAGAGCTCAATGAATTTGGAATGTAGAGAATATGAAGTCCACATTGTACAAAGTTTTAATTGTTAATTTATTTTGGTATCTGTTACACCATGTGTGCATACCATGTGTCTGTCATGCGTTTTTCGAAAGCAAAGTGTGCAATGTGTTAAAATCATAGAGCTATATATATTGACTAGAGCGCTAACACCCCATTATACACGCACTAAGGTTTTGAAGCCGTGTGGGCGCATCCATGTTTATGTACAAACCAATACAAAAGCTTGAAATTTTGTGCGGCAATTGTACGGCTATTTGCATGATTGTGCGTCTGTTCTTTTTTATGTGCCATCGAAGCAAAAAATGCAGTAAATGTGAACGCACAATCTGCTGATCAGCGCACAAACTGCGAGCGTCATGTGCGTCATGATTAAAAGGCGCATTTACCTTTTTTTAGTACTGCAACCAAGTCAAAGTTACGGTTTTTGTAGCGCGGACGTACGTGAGTGGACAGTTGCGTACGTATACGCACACGCCGAAAGTAAAATAATCGCGGCAATGTGTGTTCTTTTAAAATTCTGAATTCACGCAACACACCAAACATGTCTGCGCCCAGGATGGCTTCAAAACGCAGAGCAAGTTAGCGCTCTAGTCAATATGTATAGCTCTATGGTTAAAATTAAAACATGCACAAGGCAATCCTTATTCCTTATTTTTAAATATTGTGTTTGTAAGTATAAATCTGTCTGCATTTCTTGGTATGTAAAGAGTATCAAGTAAAGTTATATTTTACACCTCATCATAAGGAGACTAATTTTTTCTCCACTTTCGTGCTGTGATTTAGCTTACTTCATTGAGCAACTTATAAATGCTGATTATTATATATTATTTTTGAAAAGGAGCTGACCACAAAACTGATTTTATTCTTGGAGCCCCTCCTTAAAGTTCACTGTTGCTGTAGTGATATTTTGTTGCTTGTTTTTAGGTTTTGGACTACCTTGCAATTGGTATCCATGAATTGGCTTCTATCAGCGAAAGACGAACTGAACGACTGGTTAACCCATGTATGTATAAAACAGCTAAGAAACATGAACTTTTTTATTGGAATGTAAATTTGGAGTTTTTGTCTGACAGTTAACATTTGTCGTTGATTGCTCTCGTTTTTCTTTGCAGTCACAAGAAGACAAATTTAAACAGACAGGTCCATGGAACAGTGTTTTTACAGAAGATCCTACCCCTACAAATCCACATAGATGTTTTTTTTTAATGAACCACAACAGAGTTGCAAGAAAAGTTCTTTTTGAGACAATATTGTCCGAGATTAACTGTTATGTACTAGCTTTGAAAGGTTAGCCATAACACCTGGAAGTGTAGATAATTGTAAGAACAATTAGGAGGCAGTGTGTACACAGATAGAGTGTAATAATTGATTATTTTTGAAGAGTGTTACTAACACAAATTTATTTGGTTATTTCATGTGATTTCTATTTCCTAGCTTTGAGTGAGCTGCCAGCTTTTCTTGTGGATCAAGGTGGTCTGAATTCAGGTTTCATGATCGCACACTGCACTGCAGCAGCCCTTGGTAAGGATACTCTAATACATAATGTGCAAGTCCTACATATATCAAAAACAAGATTAAAAATTCCCTTGTCACACGAAGTTGTGTGCTTTTAGATGCTTGATTTCTGGACCTTAAAATCTAATTCAGAGGTCTCGAAATCAAATTCAAATGTTTTAGTGGAAAATTACTTCTTTCTCGAAAACTTCTCTACTTCAGAGAGATCTGTTTCTCACAAGGTTTCTATCAATAGCTCTCCATTGTTTGTTACCGAGTAAGTTTTTATGCGAACAATTATTTTTAGTAATTATACCAGTAGTGTCTGGTGCCTCAAACAACGCGAGCAAAACCTAGATTGTTCAAGCACGCAGTTGCTGCGCACTGCCTGTGGTCACTCCATCATTGCTGTGTCATGGCAGCAAAAACACAAGGGCTTGGCAAAACCATCAAGAGAGTCTGAAGAAACCAGACTTGATATTATGTCTTTCCTTCAGAAAGGAAATTTTTTTATTTATTAAAAAGCCTGAAAAGTATCTTTCTTTTTGCCTGAGAAACTGTCAATTGTATATATAAATATGTGTATAAGTATTGTAACTGCAAAAAATAAAAAATATATTTATTTTATTGCACTGTTCTTTTCGTACTATTCCCATCTTTGATTATAATTATTTTTGTATCATCTTTATTACAATTGCTGCTGCTTATTTGTATTATATATTTTCTTACTTTCCAAATTTCCCCGTTACTTTTTTTCTGTATTTGTTTTTGTTTATCTTCTTGTCTTTCTTGCGACAGCTTTTGTATCTTGTTAAACAGTAGGCATACTGTAACAGTAGGGATATAACCACCTTGTCATTCCTTATAAGATGCTCCATATTGGTCTCAGAATTCTTAACTTCAATTAACTATCTTTCTAAAAGATTTATATACCAAGTGCCTTGTACATTGTTGGTAGATACTAGCGCTATATAAGACTTTGAAACTATTATTCTTGTCTTATTTTTGTTGAATAGCTTTCATAGAGTAGGCCTACTTTTCATGTTGATTAGCTCATTGTTTAATTTGGCTTAAAACTCTATGCTGTGACAACATTTTTTTCATCAGTTAGTTTTACGATTTTGAAGTTGAACAAAGAATTGACTAGAGTGGGATTCGAACCAACGACCTCCGGATTAACGTGCCCTACCAACTGAGCTATCTAGCCCTATATTGGCGGTGTCCCTATTTTGTCAATATCTTTGATCGGGGGTGCCAGTCAGAAGCCATACAACCGTTAACTGCCGTGTAGCCAGGGATCACACCCAAATTACGATACAACCTGGGAAGCGGCAGACAGGGGATCACCTTAAGGGGATGCGACTTTTTGTTTCAGATATCAAATATAAACCACAAGGGAAACTGACTGGGTAAATTTGTAAATGATTTTGAGGTTGAACAAAGAATTGACTAGAGTGGGATTCGAACCAACGACCTCCGGATTAACGTGCCGGCGCTCTAGTCTAATTTGGCGTAGTCTCTTTGAAGCAACATTTTGTCATCAATTAATTTAGATTAAATCAAATCAAGTCTATAAAAAAAAATCAAACCAAATAAAACCAATTATTTTTTTACTCTCAGTGTCTGAGAATAAGGTGTTGACCCACCCAGCCTCGGTGGATTCACTCCCAACCAGCGCTAATCAGGAAGATCATGTCAGCATGGGTGGATTCTCGGCAAGGAAATGTCTGCAAGTTGTGGAGCATGTTGAGCAAGGTGACTATAAAGACAGTCCATTTTAAACCTGGTTCATACTTTCTGCGAATGCGAAAGTGAATAAAAAATTTACGTCCAAATTCGCAACGAATAATTTGCATCAGTTGAAACGTGCTCAACTCCTGCGAAATGTCGCAGAGAAATTTTGCTTTGCATTCGCAGGAAGAATGAACCAGGCATTAGATGAAAAACAATTCCGGCCAGTTTGGGCGGTTGGGTTAGAGCAGTGGTATCTTCCCTTACGTTCCCACCTATAGGAGCCTGATTCGACTCCCACCAGGGGCGGTTTGGGGTTTCATTCTCTACCTAAAGAAAAGTTTTTTGGGTTCCTGGAATAAGTCTCTAGGTTTTTTTCTCCCACATCTATATAACTGAAACTTCCTTCATTTAATTGTCTTCTCTCCATGAGGTTCTTTGCTATAGTGATTAAGTTTGATTTTGGCCATTTTAGCCACCTGTTTTAATTTTAATGTGTTGATAATAAATATACCAGAAATAAAAGTTTGCTTTTCTGTGAGTCCTTGGCTTAACAACCAGAATTTATTTTATTACTAATTATCACATTAAACAACAGCAAGTCTTTCGTTTCGTATTGGGTTTTTAGTCTTAAAAAATATTTTGCTTTCATTCCTAGTTCTAGCAATAGAGTTGTTGGCAGCATGCCAGGGGATTGAGTTTCTCCGCCCGTTAAAGACGACTGCTCCTCTAGAGGAAGTCTACAAACTAGTCCGAGAAGTCGTTGCGTAAGTTTGTATGTTCTTTGTCTGTTTTATACAGTGACTGCGTTGTAGTTGCTCAGCATTTTTTTATTATTTCTTTTTATTCAGACACACAAAGTCCGAAAGCCACTTTTAAGGTGTGGGCTATTTGATAATCACTGTTTTGATCCATTTGTGTATTAATGTGTTAAAGACAATGGACACTGTTGGTAATTGTCAAAGACCAGTCTTCTCACTTGGTGTATCTCAACCTGTGCATAAAATAACAAACCTGTGAAAATTTAAGCTCAATTGATCGTCAAAGTTGCGAGATAATAACAAAAGAAAAAAGCATTCTTGTCACACAAAGTTGTGTGCGTTTATGGTTGATTTCGAGACCTCAAATTCTAAATCTGAGGTCTCAAAATCAAATTCGTGGAAAATTACTTCTTTCTCAACAACTAAGTGACTTCAGACGGAAACTGTTTCTCACAATGTTTTATACTGTCAACCTCTCCCCGTTACGCGTCACCAAGTAAGGTTTTATATTAATAATTATTTTGAGTAATTACCAATAGTATCCACTGCCTTTAAACATTTTAAAGAACTGCTAGTCCTATTGTCATAGTTCGGTTTCTGTTTATTTTAATTTATCAATACAATTGTACCTGTTTAGTTTTGACTAGTGCCTTTTGATCAGCGCCCTTGAGGTTGTCAACATGAATACGGCGCTGTCTTAGTATTCATTAGTTTCAATGCTACGAGGCACTCTAGTGTGTAAAGCACCAACTGCTTACCACCGTGTACCCAGGTTCGATTCCTGGCCTATGCTATGGTTCTCTTCTTTGCTAAGAGGGTATTTCTTACAAGCCCCCCCCCCCCCTGTTTTCCCACCTTCCCTCAATCTCTGGCTGCTCCGTGGTTAAGGTCCATGTGGCTGGCTGCCAAAGGTACATCCTGTGCATGCCCGATGTGGCTCAAACACAAAGCCAAGTCCTTCGCAATAGATCGATCCACTAAGCTCCGCCCCATTGCGTATTGACCAATCAAAACGCAACGAAGGTCCGACAAATAAGGTCCGACATGCGTGCGCGTATCTTGGCGCGCGTGGCAAAAAGGCATTGGAGGGCCCACGCTCACATGTGCGTCGTGGGCAGAGCTTACTGGATCGGCGTATTCAGCATCACATAGGATATTTTCAATCCAATATATCAATGCAGGGGCTGATTTCATAAAGAGCTACGATTGACCTTAACTGTAAATCCATTGTAATTGATTCGTCTTACATGTACGTACGATGAATTGTATTGCTTTGTGAAATAGAGCCCAGCTTCTTGAACCTACAGATTGAAATGAATATCATTTTAAGCTTCCACTAACATCTTCTGATTTTTAAATGCAGTAAGGTGTCAACGGTTATTTGTGATTGGTTTTTCAATTGTTGTAACTTACCTTTATTGATCAATGAACTTCCGAATCATTTTATTTTAAAGGTTTTTTTGTCTTTAATGTTTTATAAATTGAATGTTAATTTTAATCAGTTTTATCATTTTATCTTGTGTGTTTATAAAGGGTATTTGTAATCTTTAATAGGTATTTAAAAAAAAATCAAATAATTTATGGGTTTTTTTTGGACAGGAACTTTGTTTCTTTCAGATCCTTCGGGCTCCAGCTGGTTCTTTCTGCGATCTAATTGCTCATGTTGTATCTTTTAACGTTTTTTACCAATGTTCATTTACTTTTTATCTGCCCAAGAAATGAAATAAATTAAAATATGAAATATAAATTGGTTTAATACACCATTTCTCCCCCCCCAGGCCTTGGGATAAGGATCGTTACATGGCTCCTGACATTGATGTTGTAACAAAGCTGCTGCAGGACGAAAAGGTGAACCAAATTTTCCTCTTTGATAAAGCAACCCTAACTTTTCTCTGCTATTTGTTAGTAAAGGATCTATTTTATCTTGTAATATCACTGGCCTTTTTTAGTGTTAACGTTTTATGTTATTTTGTTGAATAAATTAAATACTGGTTTTTTTTATAGTTTATGTGATGTATTTTTGTAATTTTCTGTATGAAGAAACTATAAATAAGTAGTAAACTTGCAGGTACAACCATGGAGATGGTACAACCATGTGTAAATCTTTTGCGGGAGGGTTGGCTCTGAAAAATGGCTCTTCTTAGAGCCGACACTTCCACGAATTAGATTTACTCATGGTTGTACCCCAAGTTTACTATTTATTTATATAAGAGATGATAATTTGCATCGGGGATAAACACTATTAATTTTTACCCGGGTGGGATTTGAACCCACGACCCTTGCAATTCTAGAGCAGTGTCTTACCAACTAGACTACCGAGGTTGCCCGGTAGCTAGAGGCAGTTCAAATTCTATGTTTTGGCAGCGGGTACCACAACGATATAAGAGATAATAATTTGCATCGGGGATAAAGAATATTATTTTTTTTTTTTTTTTTTTTTTTTACCATACATCGATGTGTGTTAGCACTGTATACTCAGTACTTTCCCGAGTCCTGTGAAAAAATATCACAGGCATTTATTTATAGTTTTTTCTTATTTCTGCACACCATGCAAAGCTTGAAACAATACTTAATTTTCTGTAGTTTATAACCAATCAATTACGTTTGCTTATAAAATTATCCTCATCCATACCCTAAACACCGCCACTCTCTGCTCCTGTGTTTATTGACTCCAATACTGAACTGGCAACTAGATAAAATCTATGACAATTTCCTCCAATGTAACAAGCAACCCCTCTCCCCCAAGACACCCTAATTGATTAGTGCATCATTTATTTTATGTATTTGTGTATTTTTCGTCTTCAGTTAGCCTGGTAATTTCTTTGTATTTTGTCGTCAGCATTTTTTGTAATGTCATTGTTCATCTTGTGTGTCTTGTATTAATTGTTTTGTGATTCGCTGTTTATTTGTTTGTTTGTAATTTGTTTGTTTGTATAAAGGCTGTTTTCTACGAGCCTCGGCTTACTCTGACAGCCTCAAGACCGGTTTATAGTCCGTCGCGCGATGGTCGCGAGACGGAAATCCCTTTTTATGATCGCGCGTCAAGATTTCCGACGCCCGACCATCGCGCGACCGACTATAACTCGGCCTTCATGCTCTCGCTCTTCTCTTGTACATTGTAATTTCCTAATTATTTATTTATTCTTTGCTTTAACAATACATAAATTTTGTATACTCATTCGCACTTCTGATTTTGTTACCTTTTTCTAAATTCTCATTTTGAACTATTCTCCAATGGAGAATGGAATAAACATCATATTGAATTAAATTTCTAGATATGGAATGCGGTGAAGCCTTACATGGATCACTATCATACTGAGCATCTGAAAGACGTCAGCGTCCAGTCGCCAACAGCTAGTGTCTTGGGATCAGGGACCTCTACACCCCGCAAGCCCAAGCGCAAACGAGAGTACTAAGGCTCAAACGAGAGTGAACCTGTGAAGGTTTGAGTTCAATTGATCGTCAAAGTTAAGAGATAATAATGAAAGAAAAAACACCCTTATCACACAAAGTTGTGTGCTTTCAGATGCTTGATGACGAGACCTCAAATTCTAAACTTGAGGTCTCGAAATCAAATTCGTGAAAAATTACTTCTTTCTCGGAAACTACGTTACCTCAGAGGGAGCCGTTTCTCACAATGTTTTATACTATCAACCTCTCCCCATTACTTGTTACCAAATGAGGTTTTATGCCGATAATTATTTTGAGTAATTACCAATAGTGTCCACTGTCTTTAATGTCCCATTTGAAAGACAAAGCAACAATGGTAAAGAATCTTGCTTAAGGACACAAGTGCCACAGGGACTCAAACCCACACTCTGCCGATCAGAAACACTAGAGCTTGAGTCTGGTGCTCTTTAACCACTCAGCCGCGACACACAACAGCAGAGCATCCGAAACAAACAATTTAGAAAACAGCAAGGCGGGATTGCCTGAAACTTTTGCATTGTTATTTTTTTTTCTTTTTTACTGAAATAGTTTATTTGTCTTAACACTGATCATTTTTAACAAACAAGGACACTCCTTTTTTGTTCTGGTGTTAAATTATCTGAAATAAGTGCATTGATTCATAAATGCGGTACCCTCTGCTAAAATGAAGGATTCAAACTGCCTCTAGCTACCAAGCAGTCTTGGTGGTCTAGCTGGTAAGACATCTGCTCTAGAATGTTAAAGCTTGTAAATTCGAATCCCACTCGAATGCCTGTGATTTTTTTTTTTTAGTAGAACTCAGGAAAGTACTGAGTATACAGTGCTAGCACACATCGGTGTATGGGTAAAACCAAATTGAATAAGTGCATTGTTTGTTGTAACTTTCAACAATGCCATAGTCTTGCGATACTCGGTTTTATAGAGTAGTTTTTATTTTTTTGCAGTCTGTAATCCTCTATATTTTTTATGAGAAAAAAACACTTCTCCTACATTACTCCTATATTTTTCAAAGCATATTTTACTTCCTTGAAGGTGTCTTCTTGGTTTCCCAGGATTTTTTTAATCTTTATTTTTTAAAATGTTTTTGAAACATATGATATTTTAAAACAACAATTCTTTGTGCTGTATTTTTTTTCCGCTTTGTTATACCTTTTTATTCATGGAAGGAAACCCGTTGAAATAAAACTATTTCAAATGTCAAAATGATTAAACTGACATTGCATAATAATGTTTTCGTATTGTTACAATAGTTGACCAAATAAAAAATTGTGCTGGAAGGGCAATCTCAACTTATTTGAGAGAGAGAAAAAAATGTTTTTTTCACAAAAATTCAGTGAACTGTTGTTTAAGCTTTTGCTGTTAAAATGTTAAATTTAGAATTATGATATTAACTGTAAAGCTCCACCACTAACTGTAAGTTTGTATTTGTAGTGGATTTTTGCGTGTTTTTGAACAAAGGAAATGTTTAATTAAGAATTTAGTATTAACTGTAAAACAGTTACAGATTAGTTTGGATTTGTAGTGGATTTTTTTGTGTTTTTGAAAAAATTCATTTCAATATTTCAACACTTACTTATTTTTGTGTGAAATCTGAGTAATCTAAATGTGTTTTTATATGGATCCTGTGTAACCTTTACTTTAACCCCCCCCCCCCTATTTCTCTCTGATCCCACACCCCTCACCGACCCATGAATGCTTCCTCTTAGTAATCGGCCACTTGCAAAGAGGTTTTTTTTGTGAATTCTGAGGAACCTTTACTTTAACCCCCCTCCCATTTCTCTCTGATCTCGCCTACCCCCTGTATCTTCAACATTTACAATTTTTTTCAGAAAGAGAGATTGTAGTTTTCTAAAACAAGTCTAAGAGATAAACATGATGCTATTTTATATACTGTACCTCTATTGTTTGCTTGAAACATTTCTTGACAACAGATTAATAAGTAAAATCGGGCAACTCATCATTGACTCGTAAAATAGATTTTTAATCTCCTACAATTACACCAAACACAAGAACCTCAAACATACATCTGTGAAAGTCCAAAGAGATTTTTACAAAATCAATTTTAAACCGTAACCCTGTTTTTTGTAAGCACTGTGTTTCTTCAAGCAAATAGGAATCTAAGGTCCTGTTTGGTCAACTCACTAGCAACAAGACATGCAAGAGGTGATATAAACCTATTTTGCACGGCCAATATAACACCCTGTTCTATATAACTCTGGGTATTACGCTATTCAAATCTATATCAAAAATGTTCAGCCGTTTCGACACCACATTGCATTAAGGTGCGTCAAGTTTGCTTGAAGATAAATTTGTAATCACATGCGTGCTTGCTTGTAGGAAAGCTGAAAACATAGCAGCTTGTCCTACTCTGTAATGACTTTGGTGGATTAGTCCCTATTTCAAACTCAAGTTTTCCAAATCCTGCCTGCAGGAACAAAATCCACAGGCTGCTTGGTTGGGATTTGAACCCAAGACTCCAGAGTCTGTGAATTTAAGGCAGTGCTTTCCTTCCATAGTTACTTTATATCGGAAGAATTTACAGCTTGTGAGAAAGAATCAATAAAGTAACATAACAGGCTTTGATTGAAAATCTGAAAAAGTAACCACGAGATATGCAGCTAGACTTTGCCGTTCTGACATAACATTGTTTTTTAAACAGACATTATTGTTAGTTTTAACTCTTGAAAAAGTCAATAAAAAATGAAGTCACACTCCATGAACTAAACCCAGAGAATCTCTACCTCTATTTGTGTTTTATAGATTTCTTATTTCAGTGCAGGATATAAAGTAAAACTACTGAGCAAACCATTAAAATGTCATTATCACCAACGCTAGAACGATTCAAAAAATGGCATCCGTCCCAAACCAAACTGTTGAATTTCAGAAACTATATAATACTAAGCCGGCACAGTTTCATCTTTTAAAGCCATTATACACTTTTGGAACAGAAAAAAAAGTTCACAGATTTACAAATAACTTACAGAAGGTGATGGTGAAAGACTTCTCTTGAAATATTATTCCATGAAATGCTTTACTTTTTGAGAAAACATTAAAACAATTATCAATTCTCGATATTGAGAATTACGGATTTATTTTAAACACATGTCATGACACGGCGAAATGTGCGGAAACAAGGGTGGGTTTTCCCGTTATTCTCTCCAGAGTCTGATGACTGATTGAGCCTAAATTTTCACAGGTTTGTTATTTTATATATTAGTTGTGATACACGAAGTGTGGGCCTTTGGACAAGACTGTTTACCGAAAGTGTCCAATGGCTTTAAATACATTTACCTATCACCACAGAGACTATTGGTCAAAGGAAGAGACTAGTGGCCGCCTGAAAATTGAAAACCCAATCCACACGGTGCCCCCAGTGGGATTTGAACCTGGGTTCTAGAGGTGGAAGACAAGGAAAGATAACCAATACACACCAATCGGACCACCCTAAGTAAGGTCCAATCATAAATTCTATGAAATAAAGAAAAAATTTGAATATTCTTAGTGGTGAATACAAAGACGTCCTCTCCCCATCCCCAAAAAATTAAGAGCAACAGTCGTTTTCCCCCATTTTCTGCTCTAAATAAAATAAAGTGGCACTTTAGAGGCCTCAATCTAGGGGTGGATGTAATTTAGTGGCCTAACGTGAAGGGGGCACATAATGAAAGGCTTCACACCTGAAGTTTTTTTATGATTTGAGTGATTACCTTTTTCTCAAAAACTATATTACACTGTACTTCAGAGGGAGCCGTTTCTCACAATGTTTTATACTATCAACAATTCTCCATTGTTCATCGCCAAGTCAGTTTTTATGCAAACAGTTATTTTGAGTAATAGTGTCCAGTGTACGGAAACTACAGTCTTAATTGGCCAAAAGGGGCCCCAAAGAAAATGGTGCCTCCCCACTCCCCTTTGTGCCCCCCTGAAATGTTGCCCTAGTTTTGACGCTAATGTAGAGGGATGGATGTAGAGGAGATTGTGTCAGCCTGGTTTAGTCTCTGAAGGCTCTCTCCAGTACGTCAGACTGGACATTGTGCGGCAGGGTCACCTTCAGCTTATTATTGCCCTGCATGGCTCTGCAGATGGTCTCCTGGGCTTTAGTGTTGCCTGACCAGCTCCGACGGGCCACCTTAGGATTTGAAGAACAAAGGAGTAGAGTATTAATCAGGGACGAGATTGCAAGGAAGTGAAAAGCAAAAATCATGAAAATTGGAACTAGCAGTTTCCTTTTTGGCCAGTGGAGAACTTTCAGATTGTAAAATCTTTTTGAGGGTTTATTGAGTTTGAAAGACTCTTGAAATCCCCATGAATTAAACAGTAGAGGTGTGGAACTTGTGGAAGTATTCTTTCGTTGACGAAAACAAACCCTTGAAGAATCTTACAGGAATCAAAGAAGTCACAAAAATCTCTAAGAATCCACCCCCACCCCAACACTACACCCCACTTACCCCATTACTGACATCCCAGGCTAGCATGGATTTAGCTCTCTCTCCAGCCCTCTCTGATCCATCCAGCATCAGACCAAACCCTCCGTTGACCACCTCACCCCTCCACCCCCCACCCCAACGCTACACCCCACTTACCCCATTACTGACATCCCAGGCTAGCATGGATTTAGCTCTCTCTCCAGCCCTCCCTGATCCATCCAGCATCAGACCAAAGCCTCCATTGTCCACCTCACCCCTCCAGCCCCCACCCCAACACTACACCCCACTTACCCCATTACTGACATCCCAGGCTAGCATGGACTTAGCTCTCTCTCCAGCCCTCTCTGATTCATCCAGCATCAGACCAAACCCTCCGTTGTCCACCTCACCCCTCCAGCCCCCACCCCAACGCTACACCCCACTTACCCCATTACTGACATCCCAGGCTAGCATGGATTTAGCTCTCTCTCCAGCCCTCTCTGATCCATCCAGCATCAGACCAAACCCTCCGTTGTCCACCTCACCCCTCCAGCCCCCACCCCAACGCTACACCCCACTTACCCCATTACTGACATCCCAGGCTAGCATGAATTTAGCTCTCTCTCCAGCCCTCTCTGATTCATCAAGCATCAGACCAAACCCTCCATTGTCCACCTCACCCCTCCACCCCAACCCCAACGCTACACCCCACTTACCCCATTACTGACATCCCAGGCTAGCATGGATTTAGCTCTCTCTCCAGCCCTCTCTGATCCATCCAGCATCAGACCAAAGCCTCCGTTGACCACCTCACCCCATCCCACACCTCCCCCATTGTGCAGAGCCACCCACGTAGCACCTCGGAATGAATCCCCGATCACATTCTGGACTGCCATGTCTGTCAAGGAAAAAAAAAAATAAAATAAAAAAAAATAAAAAACAGGGTTTATATGAATTAGATGTGCAACCTTTGTACACTGCAGTTGTCATTTGTTGCAGTGTACCACAGCTGTAGTGTTCAGCAAACACACAACAGCCAAATGTTTTAACTTGGTGTTTCGGCACTATGGAACAGTCTTCTAAACAACACTTATCTTACCCGTGAGTTTTAAAATTTTAAAAATGATAATGACTCGCTGAAAATAGCCAAGATGAAAAACCCAAAAAGTTGGTGCAACATTTTTGGATGGAGCATTTCTGTGCGAAACCGCACAAAATCAAGATACAAAGTTTGTGCACTGTTGCAATTAAAACAATGTGTACATTTTACCTGCACAAAAGGCAGATCCATCGTAGATATTTGAAGTCTCTCTGAACGGACTGTCTGTCCCGCTGACATCGTGGTGGTCTCTGCTGATGTTCACCGGGCCATGTAGCCTGCCATCGTTGACTGCTTGGTTAAAAGCGGCTGCGATGGCCATACGACCTCGCTGATCGGAGTAGAGGATGCGTGCTTGGGAACCAACCACCTAAGGGTACCAGGGAGGAGATAGTAAGGTTCCCCAAAATAAGAATAATAAATAAAATTCAATCATAAATTAAAAAACACAACCTTAATTCTTGCATCAGCTGCTGAAAAAAACCTTCAACTTTGTCGCCCCTAAACTTTGGAATAGTCTCCCCCTAACTTAGGAATAGTCTCCCCCTAACTTAGGAATAGTCTCCCCCAATCTCTGCACTCTGCTGATTCACCTCATATTTTCAAGCAGCATCTAAAACCACACCTCTTCTGACAATGATTGTTTGGTTGTTTATGATTTTAATTTGCAATTTTGTATAATTGTTGCCGTGTTTCTTTTGCTGTATATCATCACAAACCGCTGTGATACATGTATTGATGAAATGGCGATGTATAAAGACAATTTGTATTCTATTGTAGGGTATTAATTAATGTCCTTTAATTTTAAAAAATGCCATTCAACTCTTATTATCAGAGAGCAGGGGTGCAAATGACAAGTGGTTGAGGTAAATAGGAAGTAGATATTACCAGCTTATGCTTATTAGCTTCCTTTATCCAGCGAATGTTGTCTTCGTATTGTTGCTTGGTTGTCTCGGGAACTGGAAAAACAAAAACAAGAAATGCAGGTTATAACCGATTCATATTTTCACAAATCTAAGACCTTCTAAATCCAGAAGCTAATTCTTGACAATTCAAATAAAGTCATCAATCAGTTCCAGTCAAATCAAAACATTTTACAAATATTGTTTTTTGTAAAGTTGAGTCACAAGAAATTCTTGACAAATTAATTTAAACGTTTGTAACTCTTGCATCGGGGAAAGAGTTGATATGTTTTTACATTCTCAGTGCCTACTGATGTTTTAATTCTAAAATAAAATAAAAATAGTTTATACCCACAATAGTTTTCCTTATCACTGCTATCACCACAAGTCGCCATTTGACCTTTTGTTGGTCAAATGTTTACAAATGTAACAGGCTAAAAAATCGAGTCAGGAAACAGCATTATGATGTAGATGTAATTTTTCATTTCTCTTTTTCAACAGTGATGGAAATCGGGCACAGCCAGCGCTATATAAAATATAATCTTTAAAACTTTACTTGCTTACAGAATAATGTCTTGTAACCAACTGGGCCCAAATTTATGGAGCTGCTTTAGCAGAAAAAGTAGCTAAGCACAACAAAATTAAGCTTACCAGAATAAGGTTAGCAGCTAAACCACCATGTCTCATGTACAATTAGTGACTGGTATCCTGCTTATTTTTGCTTAGCAGAAAGGTGTTAAGCATAATTCTCTGTTTGAGCAGCTCTCTGAAACTGGGCTCTGAATAACGATTTAAATAACTCAAAAATGAGACTTCCCCTACCTCCTTGATTGATGAAGTCCTCCAGGACAGTTGTTGCAATGTCATCTGTTGTGGCCAGGTCGTTTGGGTCAGCCGATGTACACACCCATCGGAAAGGACCAAAGCCAAGAGAAAATATATCACTGTAGAGATAAAGACAAAGGCAGTGAACACTATTGGTAATTACTCAAATTAATTATTAGCATAAAACTTTAGTTGGTAATGAGTAATGGGGAGAGAGGTTGATGGTATAAAACATTTTGAGAAACGGCTCCCTGTGAAGTGACATAGTTTTCGAGAAAGAAATATTTTTCCACGAATTTGATTTCGAGACCTCAAGTTTAGAATTTGAGGTTTCAAAATCAACCATCTAAAAGCACAACTGCGTGTGACAAGGCAGTTTTTTCTTTCATTATTATCTCGCAACTTCGAAGCCCGATTGCGCTCAAATTTTCACAGGTTTGTTATTTTATGTATATGTTGAGATACACCGAGTGAGAAGACTGGTCTTTGACAATTACCAATAGTGTCCACCGTCTTTAAGCCATTGCATGTGGTATGTATTGTGACATCTTTGCTTAGCAATTCAGATTGAGAACACAGAATTGGCTGTTGCAAACAACTTACCAACGTCCCAAAGGACCTACGGTATAAATGCAAAAAATAGTTGTTCTTAATGGCCTGACATATTGACCCTAGCAGACGTCTTTCTTGTAGGCTAAATGACAACACAACAAACATGAACAAGGCCCACTTTCATAGAGCTGCTAACCAACCAACTTTCCACCTGATTTTCCAGATAAGCAAACAACAGCTGAACACCAGTTGAACAAGCAATATGTAACAGATGGGAATTTGGTTGGTAATCCTGTTTAAATCAAGGAAGAAATTTCATGCTAAGTAAATTTTTGTGCTTAGCAGCTCTATGAAACTGGGCTCAGGAAACTAAGTCAGATTGATTCAAACTTTGAAGATCCGTCTTTCACTCGGGTAGTAAGAAACACAGATCCAGCGTATTTAAACTAATCTCTTACCCCATAATATCCTGGACATATGACGGATATCTGAATCGATTTCCAGTTTGATCTCCTTCCTTCATCACATCAGCACCTACATGTACCAAGAAAATAATATCATCATAATTTCATAAAGAAATAAAAGGGTAGCGACGAGTTCTTAAACTGCCGATTAATTTTTGAGCAGATAAGTTTTGAGAAGAGATTTGAATTGACAAGATCTAAGATTAAGTGGTAGAGAGTTCCAGATGCGTAGCGCAGCTGAAGAAAACTAAGACATCTACAAAATTAAATCAAGGAAAACAAAAACTCCTCTTGAACCAACCTGCTCGACTGGCCTCTAGCAGGAAGGCATTCCCATAGTCAAAGAAATACAACCCTCGATCAGACAGCTTGTTGATGGCAGCAATCTGACGACGCAAGCTGTGTCAAAAACAAGTTACAAAATTAAGTTCGTACAGTACTTATCTTTCCTTGTTCAACTCATAGTCATTTCAGATTCATCCAGTCAGTTTAGCTTGTGGTTTATTACTTGAAAATTAATGAGGTCTGACAAAAGTGTATGCGTACAAAATCTAAAAATGTCTCTTCTTTTTGTATATGAAAAACTATGTATAAATGCAATCTGACGACGCAAGCTGTGTCACTAACAAATTACAAAATGAACGGCTCAGTTGGGAAAATTTAAAGTTTTCAGAAAATCCCGACCTACTGAACTAACATGTCTGATTAACAATTCCAATTGTAAGTTTAAAGGGATTTTTTTTATTATTACTATTTTTTTTTTTTTAGGGGGGGGGGGGCAGAAAAAGTACCTTTCCTGGACCAGGTTCTTGAATCTAGCAGGATCTGCAGCCATCATGACATTGGCATCATCGAAGCTAAGCTGGACTGGGTAGTAGCCTCCATTGTAGGGGTTATGGCAAGAGGTCTGATCCGATCCTAGATCAACCAGTAACTCTCCTGTACTGTCATACTCTGCTGCAACACGCTCCCTGTGTTTCAAAATAGAATAATAGCCCAGTATCAAATCAAAATCCCCCTTTATTTAAATGGAAGAGTCTATATAATTTCATATTGAAATATCGATGTCTCGGTTTATTACAATAACCTTAGGCCCACATTTCTCCCACTCTTCAGTCTCCTGATGATGACTATAGAGCAAGCTAGTCGAAACATTGACATTAGTGACGTTAAAGAGAGGTCCCCTCGATTCACTAAATCTAAGTCGTAGTCCTGGGGTCGATTTCACAAAGAGTTAGGACTAGTCCTAGGAGATATTAAAAGCGTATTGCAAGTCCTCAGATAAACCGAGTAAGTCATCCTAACTCGAGATAAGACTAGTCTTAACTCTTTGTTAAACCCACCCCTGGCTGATTTTCCACCTTCCGCCCACGTAGTTAATAAGCAAGACAGTCCTTTTAAGGACTGAGAAGTCTCCCACATTCCGAAAATTCTACTCTGCTATGGTATATATTCTGGTTTATTTATTTATTCACTGCACTGACGGCCAAGCATGCCAAAAAAGTACATTTACAAGTACAAATAGTTCATATATGTAATAATAAAATATATGGTATTACCGCAAACCAAATATATTGATACCTCACCATGCATCGCTCAAATCCTATACACATATACACACCGAAATTTGTTATGGATTTCTGTGATGTGATAGTAATTTTTAATTAAATTTATTTACATTACAAGGGTGACAAATGAGTGATTGGGGTACCGATATTCTTGAAAAAATAGGCACCATCAATAGTTATGATGCGGATCGATCCCGGTTCAATTTGCACATGTCTTAAAGCAATCAATTATACCTACCAAATGTCCACTATGTTTCCATTGTAGCCCAGGCTGAGGGGTGTCTTCTCCTTTCTAGCTCGTCTGTCAAGAATCAAACATTGGAGAGCAATTTAGTTTTAATAATTATGCAAATTAATGGTGTAATATCATACGTAGAATTCTAACAGTTATCTAAAACAAAAATGTGTTCATAAATAAATATATATAAATAAATAAATAATGTTACTCTACTTACTTGATTCTTTCAATGCAGATGTCAAGATTATCTGTTACTTCCATCAACCAGCTTTAAAAAAAATTAAGATATTTCAAGTCAACTAACAAATTACCAAGTTCGTCAATCAATCAATCAAGCCATCCATCCATCAATCAATCAATCATCAATCAATCAATCAATCATTCAAAAAATGTATTCAGAAATTTTGTTTTTCGCATGTACCGACCTTATATTTGTTACAGATATTCCTATTATGTTAATTTGATTTTCTAGCTTTCTATGTTTTTGTAAATTCTGTATATTTTGTAAATGAATGAACTGTTTTGTTTTGAAAAGTAAAAAAAAAATCAATCATCAGTCCATCAATCAATCAACCATTTAATCAATCAATCAATCCACTACGTTACTTCAGAGGGAGCTGTTTCTCACAATGTTTTATACTACCAACAGCTCTCCATTGCTCGTTACTAAGTAGATCTTTATGCTAACAATTATTTTGAGTAATTACCAACAGTGTCCAGTGCCTATAAAGGGTGTATGTACTTTTTGTAGGACAAAAAACACAATGTCCACAGATTTACACTAAACTTACACAGTTTGAAGATTATGATAGTAGAACGCTTCCCTGAAAATATTACGTGCTGAGGTGCTGTAGTTTTTGGGAAATTAGTAAAACAATGTCATGACTGAGACAAAAATTATTTTAAGCATTTACAAACGTATTTTCATGACATTGTTTTACTAATTTCTCAAAAACTACAGCACCTCAGTAAGTAATATTTGAAGGGAAGCTTTCCACTATCATTATCTTCAAACCCTGTAAGTTTAATGCAAATCTATGGAATTTTTGAAAAGGTAGCCAAATCCTTTAAGACCTTACCCTTGCTTATATCTCTTCATCAGTGCCTCTTTACTAATCTCAGCAATAACTCCAACGCATCCACAGATAACTGCAGCTTTAGCTTGAGCGCCACTCATTCCTCCTAGGCCAGAGGTCACAAAGACACGACCTCTCAGATCACTGGTACCCAGCTGCTGGCGACCAGCATTCAGGACGGTAATCTGTCATGAGTAGAAGAAATATATTATTTTGATGGTAGATCTACAATGTGCATATTATTGGTATGATTTAAAAAATATAAATGTTCACAGATTTACACATAACTTCATATGGTACATAATCATGCTAAGAAACTTCCCTTGAAATATTCTTGCTTGAAATGCTGCAGTCTTTTTACAATAAAAAAAAATTAAATGTAGTTTCCATCCTGCGAGTTCAAAACTTGATGTTTGAAAACAGAGAAAGCATGTACAGGTTGTTGTGCCTCCAATGGTTGATTGACCTTAAACATAGGATTCAAACTGCCTCTAGCTACCGGGCGACCATGGTAGTCTAGTTGGCCCGAGTCCTGAGTCCTGTGAAAAAAAACTCAAAGGCAATACTCGGGTGGGACTCAACCCACCACCTTTGCAATTCTAGAGCACTGTCATGAGTCAGGACTCAGGAAAGTGCTGCATATAAACAGTGCTTTACAGTACACACATCGCTATAATGAGTAAAACCAAATAGTAAACATTCTTATACCGTTGTTCCATGTACGATGCCTTGAGGACCAATGTAACAGAAGCTACCTGCAGTCATCTGTCCATACCTGACCAGTAAATACAGAAAACAGATTTAAAACAGTCACTTAATCAACTTCAAAGGGTTTTTAAAGTTGTTCTACTTTATTCTTCTTAAAATTATGCAAAAAATAGTTCATGACCTGACGTTTGGACCCTCTAGCAGAGTCTTTCTTGAAGGCTTATATACTGACAACACATTAAACATGAACAAATGTAACATAAGCAGTCATTTTGGAAATTAATTATTAGAGAGAGTCAGAAAGCGCACAGGAAAAAACAAGGGGTAAACAATGAATAGGGAGACAAAAGGAGTAGGAGGGAAGGGGCTTGTATTGAAACCAAGGGACACTCCAAAGTGACTGTGGTCCTGAGGCCTAAAGAAACCTAAGTAGAGAAGATGATGATGAAATGTCAGTTCTAGATGTGGGACGGAAACCCCAGCTGGGGAAAACACACACACACAATCAGATAGGGACTGACACTAAATCCACATGCAAGGCTCTAGTCTTGGATTCAGACTGATGGGACCCACAAGAGGAGTGGAAGGCAGTGAAAGAACCACTGAGCAAGCGTATAAAAATGTCCTAAGTTGCCGTTATCACTTAATAATAATAATAATAATAACCAAATTTATAAAGCGCCTTTTCCAAAGGATGCAAAGCGCTAGGGGTAATGCAACATTGACATTACTGACATTTAACAAAAATACTGTGCCTTAGAAAAGGGACTTGACTCGAGAAAGATCAGTCTTAAAATATAAAGAACTTACATAGTAACACCTAAAGCAAAGAGGCGATTGTAATTCTCACGGGATGAATAATTGGGCACCATCTGTAATCATAAAAACACAATGATTATTACAATTTACTTTCCATACAATATTGTATTTAATTGAGCTTTATTTGAGGTCTGAATGGATGTACAATCTAGGTCGTACAATCTACTTCTAGGTCAGTTATTTTGTTCTCTTAGTGAAAACCCCAAGAATAATTTAGCCTTTATATTTGTCACAGTTATGTATAAAATTTGACAAAGCAAAGATTGGCTGTACGTGAAAACTAAAAACTATAGATCTGGTGATTCTTGTGCTAACAAGTGTAATTACGGAACTATGATATGACGAATTATGGCTTGAAACTTGGGGGAAATGTTTGATGCGAAAAATGCAAAGAGGTGATTTTTTTTACAAGTTTTGCTGTTTGGGAAAATGGTGACAATGTGCACTAGACCAAATGTACAAGGTGCAATTTTACTCATTTTTGGCTGCCCGCTAGATTTTGCTGTGGTTCAGTTAACATGGCACCTTTTGCTAACTTCTAAAATACAAAATTTGATTTTCACGATCGAGCTCAGTATCATTATTCATACCATGCCATTAGTGACTACCACCCTAGGTGCATCGATGTGACTAGGGAACAGACCCATTGGATGTCCTGAGTATAGCGCCAAAGTCTGGTCATCCGTCATCTCAGATAGATAATGCATCACTAGACGAAACTATAACGCAATGAAAAGTGATAATAATAATAGTAATAATAACACAACATTTATGCAAACGGATTTACAAACACAGGTAAAACTACATGTACACACATTGAAAAGCAGATCTGAACTGTGTTTTAGTATTTGTAGTTTGTATTTGATGTGGTAGAGAATTCAAGAGTGTGAGAAATAGCGAGGGCTGACTGACTATTTCAGTACCCTCTGGATAAATAATCACAGGTATGTTATTAGGGTGTGATTCCAACCCACCTACCCTTTCTAAAGCAGACATCAGTGTATGGGGAAAACCAAAATGATAATAATTTTATTGCAAATTAAGCATTGTTACAGTACAAGCTGTTTTATGCAATTTGAACTGCCTCTAGCTCCCAGGCCAAGGTCGTTGCTTTGAATCCCAATAGGAAATATGCATGTGGAATTTTTTTTTTATAGATCTTGGTGTACGGGTTAAACCAAATAAGGCCAAATAACAAAAAATACCAGTTGATCGTCCGGATTTTTCAAAAAAGAGGAGGATGAGGGCCTTACTATTTACTATTTATGATTTTTTTTTCAAGATGGCACTGAGTATTTCAAATCAAACAGGCCACCAATTCTTCAGTTTGAATCATTCGCAAACTTATTTATACCTATTAGTTGCATAAGGACCTGTGTTAACACTAACACTTACAGGGTCGGATAACACTAAAAAGATTTGCTGGTAAGCATTCACTAATATTGTTTTATGAAACAGACGGTTACAAGTGTTCGAGAGGTTCAAGTTAGATTCAGGAAAAGCTCCTAGGCCAGTCCTTTTGAAAAAATGGACTTAAAAAAATAAAATACAACAGGTTTTTTTCCAAAAATCAAAAAATAGTAAATAGTAAGAAAAAGGATGCGGCCCCAAAAAAGGATGCGGGCGGGGACAATCAACTGGTATTTTTTTTTATTTGGCCTAATACTCTTTATCACCGACTAAATTAGTTAGTATCACTGAAATGTAAAGATACAGTACCTGGGCCCAGTTGGAAAAGACTTGTCCGTTGCCACCGTATGTTACCAACTCATGAGGAAACTAAGCAAGAAACAAGGAGAAAGTTGGACAGAATTAAAAATTTCTGGAAAATGACTGTCTGTGTTCCCTGTTATAACATAACCTAACTTCTCAAAGCTTTTGGGCTCACAACATTTTATATGTATTTATTTAAAACAATTTGAAGGAAAATTTCCAACCTGAGCCACCCTTGGGTCGAGGTTGTTCATAATCATATGCATGATGCCGGCAGCTTGTCTGGAGTTACATGGGTACTCATTGATAGGGTAAGCCCTGAAACAAAAAGCAAATCAATAGTCAATTTTAAAACAATAACAATGCTTTCAATATATGATTTGAGGCACGAATGCTTTCATTAGTATCAATAAGCAACACTGAGGGAATAAAGTACCCCAACATTTGTTTGAGGTGGAAAATCTTTTATTTTTTTTTCTATTTTTTTAATGATGGTTGATGAGCCAGTCTGGCCTCACAATACATACGTAAATGCAAAGTGAAAATCCACGGCTTTTGTCATCAGTTCTTCACCTTTTTTTCGTGAACTGTGTGATTTGTTTTGTTTCTGGATGTTAAATTAAACTTATAATGTATCAAGTGCACTTGAACTTGAGTATCCGTATTTTTTTGCACTGAATAATATTGTGTTATTTAAACCATGTTTTATATAAAACCAGACATGACCAATCAATTAACTCCCAAAAATTTAAACATTTCACATCTTTAAGGAGAAATGCTCTAAAACTAATATACATTTGAACATATGAAAATGGTTTGAGTATAAAGTCTTGCCTAAAACAGTACCTCATTTCAATGTCAGGACGGAAGCGATACATGTAAATGTGGCCATACTGTCTCAATTCTTGAGCAAACTCTGGTGCCAGGACGTCATGGAGCTCCGATGGGAAATATCGCAAAGCATTCTGCAAAGCAAGCTGTAAAATCGAAAGGGAGAGGTTGAGGGAACAGTGATGGTCACTATGTTTTTTATCAAATGCAATGGTTTTATTAAAACCACTGGGTTTTTATCTCGAGACTACAGTGACAACATTTATAGTCTATAGCTCATGTATCTACCTCTAGATAAGGTATTCAAGATTAAGATGCCAGAAAAAATAGACACATTTTAAACAAGACAGTTAAAAACTTATGTAGGACTTTATAAGTGAGAAAACCCAGTAACTGGGGCCCTGTACTCCTTTTTTTCAAAACTTGTCATTATCGGTCGTACGACGGATAATGTCAAATTTCGTAGAAAAAAAAAGAGCCCAGCGCTTCAGTTACTGGGTCTAATAAGGGAGAAGATTTTCTAGACAAACGCAACACTCAATGAGAGAACAGAAAACACATACATAAGAACCTAATTTTAGCGAGATCAGAGAAACCTATATATATAGGCATGTTTATAAACGTAACTGATGAAGTGCAAAAAGCTTCAAACAGGATTTTGTTTATGGCACTCTATGAGGTTTGTGGAAGCGACGGTAGCAGAACGAACCTCATAGTTCTAGGAGAAGTCTGGATAACTTTCCGTATGCGCCACCACTAATTAACTTTTTTTTTACAAACAGGGATAGGCCTATATCATTGAGAGGTAAATTATTAGATTATTTCATCATATCGAATGAAAAAGTGGTGGCGCCATACGGAAAGTTATCCCTCAGGAGATGCTCATATAGTCATATCATGAAAAGCCATTCAAATGTGAGTTCCTCGATCGTGTACACAATCACAAACAAAACATGGGAACACCCACATCACGCCCCCGAAACCCACCAATCACCATAGGTTGCCACGTTGTCGTTGCATAACTTCTGTAAAACACAATACAACACAATCCAATGGCAATGAATTGAATGAATCTTCTCATTGAACACAATCAATGTCACTGAATCTCTTTCATTCACCACTCACCCTCTCTTCCTCCGGTGTAAGGTTGGGCACCCTAGTTGGTGCATGTGCCGTGTTAGAATCTCTCGGTTTGGGAGGAGGCAGAGGATCCACTGGAAGCCCGTCACAAATATCTTTCAAGGAAGCCATGTTTTCTGATCAAAAAAGTGATGTTGTTTCGATCCCCTATATCACACAAGCTCGGCGGTCGTTCTGTTATTTTGAACTAGCGCCCTCTCTAGCTCTAGAGCCACCATGTGCTTGTGGGATTGTGAGCATAATTTTATTTTTGCCAAAAGTTGTTTTCAATCTGAAACCGGAAGTCGAGGGGAATACAATAGTTTGACCTTTTGCAAAAAAGTCCCTGAAAGTATATCAAACCTTGCTGATACTCAGCCATTTGTTTTACAAAATATTGAGGTCCTAAAAACTATAGGCCTAATATTATGCAAAGTCAAAACTAAGCATTAAAACTTGTCTTTTGTACTCGCATTTCGTTTCTTTGGCATTGTGATGCTTCCTTCCATGTGGGCCGTTCCCGCCGCCCATGCCATACCTGTTTGTGTTCATAATCACGTCTTAGTTCAACTTTGAGTAAGGGGCGCGGGCCTACTCATCCCTCCAAGGTTTGTTTGCGGATTGAATGACTGCAGGTTCGAACTGCAAACTTCCTCTTGCACGACCTAATTTTAAAAACATACAAAAAAAATAGTTACGAAGCTAGACGCGCCCCCCGTGAGGAGAAAATGCCGAACTCAACAAACTTGCGCCGCCATCCATCGAGCAAAGGGGTAGGTGTCAGGCTCCGAGGGTCCAGACCCCCCCCCCCCCCCCACATGCTCCCGACATTCTTTTTAAAACAAAAACCATATGACTACCGCCGGTATTCAGGACTCAACGCACCTTTTCTCTCATTTTGAGCGTTTGTACGGAGAGAGATGGGGGCCAAAAAAGGTAATTTGTCCCTAATTCTCATGATTTATCGATGGTAGAAAGTAGACCTATAGGTTTTCCTGGCCAGTTTCTTCAACAATTTAGTTTCCCCCGTCCTCCGCGCGGCAGTAGAACGTAATAAAGCAAGACAGTTCTCTAAGAACAAACTCTACCTGGCAAGTAGATACACAGTGTGTTACCGCAAACCAAATTTATACATTGATACCTCACCACGCAATGCCTCAAATCCTCCCCAATTTGGTTTTCATTATAAGTAATGCGCATTCGAAAGTTTTCAAACTATAGGCCCCCTAGGGTTTTTTTCTTTTACTGTAATCCATTTCGTTTAGATTTGCCATTTTCGTTTCAGTCATTCTTTTTATATGGTATTCGCAAGACACCACTTTACAAAAGTTATGCCCCCTAAATAAAACACCTGATGGTTCATCCGCTCGTGCTGTTGGACTCGACCGTTTATCATGAGCATTCAGCAGTCAATTTAATGAGTAAATCAGTTTCAGTAAACTTTTCTCAATGGCAACCAACAGTGTTGGTTGCCATTGAGAAAAGTTTACTGAAACTGATTTACTCATTAAATTGACTGCTGTAGAATGCTCATGATAAACGGTCGAGCGTTCTTTTGAAACGAATTGATTTTTAACTGACCGGTGAAACCTACAGTAAATAACATGTGCCAATAACTAAGTCATTAAAATGGTATGGAAGCCTAAATCAGTTTAATTTTTCGTTTTAGCTAGCCCTGCATAATGAAGGTAAAACCCGAACCCACCATGTAGTCTGCACTTAGGACAGGACATCATTCTGTTCCCCGGCAAATATTTTTTTCCCAAACGATATTGCAATATTTTTTTACCCTGCCGCTGTGATTTGGCTCCCAAAATTTGGCCGTCAAAATTGGCGTGCTCTTTTACCAAATCATTGCAATGTCGTTTGGGAAAAAAAAAATTGCTCCCCGGCCGCCTGTTCCCCATAAGCGCCCTCTTTTGATCCTCCTTCAACCCACGCTATTCTACAAAATGGGGACTTCAAGGCTCTTCTTGACCGAATAAATAATAATAATAATATTAATAATACAGAAGAGGCGGACAGATTCATACGGGACACCCTCTCTTGGCCCTCCTCCGGCCCTGCGAAGGAAAATTACCCGTTATTTCAAAAAGTTGCCGCTAACTCCAGACAATAAAACTTGGCATATACAATTCCAACAACACACTTGCCGAATTCAATAGGCCGCCTATAGCTGTGTGCTGTTGGCGGGCGGCGGCCGGTGGAAAATCTGATCCGGGATTCCCCGGGAAGAAGAAGAAGAAGAGGTGCCGAGGGTATTAGGTTTTCGTTCAGATTGTTATGAACAACTTGTTTGCACCACAATAGACATGGAGGAAGAAACACTTGCAATGTCGTGTAACTTTTAAGGTGACATGTCTTCTTAAAATTAACTTGCATGTCAAACGATTGTTTTCCCTTTGTACCCCCTGTCTCCCCTTCTTTGGGCCTAAGCCCCTCCTCGCCTCTTGTTAATTAGACTAGCTTAGTCTTTCCTTTTATTTTTACACCCACACACGTAACGCACACACGCTCGTTTGAAAACTGGTAACCTGATACGTCGTTTCGAACTCATAGTCTACACGCAGAGTACCACCATAAACCACTGCCATGATCCTTGGTACCCGGAATTACCATTGTGGTATTGATAGCGAATTAGGAGTAATTATCGGAACCAGCGATGGCCAATCGATCAGTATTTTTTAAGCTGTGTGTGTTTTTAAACGGAATATTTTTTAAACGAGAAACACCCTACTCTGACTGTGAATGACTCACTAGAAAACAGCTGAAATGAACAAATTGTAATATGACAGGTAAGTGTAAAGATGTGTTAATACTGCGAACTTGTCATGTAGAAAGTATGAGGTCTGGAACCGTGCAACAATGATGAAATTCTTGTGTGGTGTGTGAACGATTTAGTTAATAAGCTTCACATGATGATGATCAAGCGTACGGACGTACACAAACCTGACAACCGAAGTGTCCAGCCTGCTGTGCTGCTGTGTGTGTTGATTACAAACTTTAGTTCAGAAGTTTAGATTCTGTGGATATATTACTCGGCTTTCAAGAAGTTAACGTGAATCAGGTTAAATTCGTCAACTATGATTTATGTAAGTACATGAAGTATTGTGAATGTCATGTTACAGTGAGGTGGTGAGACTGTTTCTGTGACTGAGTGTTTTTGTGCAGATCCTCTGGGCTGCTCGAACATTATCACAATGTAGCAAAAACATCTCGCTTCTTTTTGAAAAAAGAAGCGAGATGTTTTGCTTTATTTTTGCAATTTAATTTTGCTATTTTACTAATAAAACTTTAGGGAAAAGTCTCCTTATCCGGCCACCACTTTTTTATTCGTTATGAAATTAAATGTATTTAAATTAAATAGTGTCTTATTATTATTAATCAAAAAAATGAGGTAGGCCTATTCCTTTTTGTAAAAAATAGTGAAAAAGTGGTGGCAGGATGCGGAAGGTTTTCTGTTATTTTTCTTTGACTTCAGGTTGTACACATTCCCACTGATAAAAAATATTAAGAAGGGAAGCTTTTAATTAAAGGCATTGGACACTATATTGGTAATTACTCAAAATAATTATAAGCATAAAACCTTTCTTGGTGACGAGTAATGGGGAGAGATTGATGGTATAAAACATTGTGAGAAACGGCTCCCTCTAAAGTGCCATAGTTTTCGAGAAAGAAGTAATTTTCCACGAATTTGATTTTGAGACCTCAGATTTAGAACTTGAGGTCTCGAAATCAACCATCTAAACGCACACAACTTCTTGTGACAAGGGTGTTTTTTTCTTTCATTATTACCTCGCAAGTTAGATGACCGATTGAGCTCAAATTTTCACAGGTTTGTTATTTTATGCATATGTTGAGGTACACCAACTGTGAAGGCTAGTCTTTGACAATTACCGATAGTGTCCACTGTCTTTAAAAAGCAGAAATAAAGTTTTTACAACATCCATAAATTTTGGTTAGTTTTTTTTTAGCCTTAAGTTGCTCTTAGAATATCCTGTATAATTAATACCTCATAAATATTCATGATTGAGAGCTGGCTTCTCACTGGTCCATTCACCATCACATAATTATTAATGACTATTAATAATGAGGGATAACTTTCCGTATGGCGCCACCACTTTTTCACTCATTTTAAGAAAAAGGGATATCTCATTGACATTGAGATAAATTAGATACTATATTATTTCATATTGAATGAAAACGTGGTGGCGCCATACAGAAACTTTTCCATAATGAGTTCTTTAATTAGCCCTTTAATCACACCCGATGGGCATCTCAAAGTGCTCAGTAATTTTGTTCCTGCAAGGTGCGCGGAGCTACATTTTTAAGTAAGGGACCAATTCCTTACCCTACATTTAAGCTAAAAGTAGCAGCACAGGTAAATGTCAATCAGCATTTTCCTGACCTCAATTATGCTGAACTAGAGAAGTATGAGATAGAGTTTCAAAACAAACATAACATGGTTTGTTTCGGGTGGAAAGCATGACCAGGGGTCGAAATTAAGTGTATTTCCATGGTAGTCAGCAGGGCTAGTAACCAATAATTTTTAGTAGCCCCGATGAGATTTTGGTAGCCCGAAAGACACGTTATGTCTCGCGTCATGGCTCAAACTTTACAATACACCATAGCACAGTTCTTTGTTGTTTGTCATGATGATTTTTGCATTGTTTTTCCACTAGCCCGTCGGGCTATCAAACTGGAAAAATCAGTAGCCCGGCTGTAAATCTGGTAGTCCCGGGCTAGCGGGCTAGTGGCAATTTCGACCCCTGATGACAGTCAATAGCTCTCCACCAGTATTGGAACTTTAAATTTGACTAATAAGTTCCCTTGCCCTTGACATAACATGGTTTGTTTCGGGTGGAAAGCATGACAGTCAATAGCTCTCCACCAGTATTGGAACTTTAAATTTGACTAATAAGTTCCCTTGCCCTTGACTTTGCCTCAAGAACTAGTTCGACAGTGACAAACACCTCAGGGAGCTAAACAAATATTTTAAATGTTGGTGTCTTTTCACAGTGGTGGACAAATATGAAAACCACTCTTTCAAAATATATGTAAGAATATTTGTAACCTTCAATTTATTAGTGAAAGAAGAAATCATATTACTATGATTGATGTAAATGGGGTTGATCCATTAGGCTAAGTGCATCTTTTCTATCTGATAGCCAACATTAACAATGTAGTCTCCTGAATCCTTTTGTTTTAGGCTCATCTATACGCAGAAGCATTGCAGTAAATCACAGTTGATGGATTGAAACGTGATACGTGCACAGACAAGAAAGGTAACGGAATACTGACAGTAGTGATGCTCATCAAATGGGGGATAGAGAACAACCAGTAGAGTCATCATAATTAGGTAACACTCGGGTCACTCGCAATGACGAAGGATAACAAAAAGGGTACCAAACCACCCAAACATTGGAGCCAATATGTCCATGAGACCGTGGTGTCCCCAACTGAGGATGGCAGCTCGAACTTCACCATCAGGGGCGGGGCAGAGAATGGGCTGTTCCCTTTCGTCGCGGATATCCGCAGCGACAGAATCCTGCTGCGCTCCGGCAAGCTGCACACTGATGATATTGTGGTTGAGTTGAATGGGCACAAGCTGCCAGGGTTTACACTCTGGGATATTGAAGCTCTTCAGGTGCACATCGGCAAAGGCCCGCTCCATGTGAAGACAGTCAAACCAGGTAGGTTGAAGGTGAATAGCTTTTCCTGATGAGCAATAATGCATTGTTCTGGGGAAAATTTGACTTAGTTTTTTTGTACGATGTACAGTGAACTTATTTAGGAACTCATGGTTAACCAACATGAGTTCCTTATTAGAATAGAACGACAAGTTCAGTGCTAGCCGTTGTTATAACCCTGATTGTAGGGGGCCTGCAAGGTGTTCATGTTTCAAAAAAAAGAATTACATTTTTCTTGTAGCCCCATCGGACAAGGTTCCCAGTAAAATATACCGAATGCTGCGTTATTTTATGGTACAGTATACTTTGGATCCCCCCAAAAACACCCCATGCTTTATCACTCTCAAATGGTCAGTATTTAAAATTGTAAATATAATATTGTGCCTAACACCGAAAGTTTGATTCCCCTCGAGTAAGCTTCATCACCCAACAAAACCAAACCTACATACTCCCTCCATGTTTACACGAACTATTCTTATGAAAGCCTAACTGACTGGTTAAGTCAACAATCTTTTGTGGGGCTATCATTCCTTTGCACACAGGACAACCCCAGGTGGATATTTTGGTTTGGAGAGAGAGAGAGGTGGCCAATTGGGGATCAATTTATCATAAATTTTTGACAGGTGAACAAAGTCTCATGTTTGCGCTCTTAAACTGGAAATGCTTCCTAAACTGACCTGGCTTGAAATTTAGAGATCAAGTTCAACCAGAAAACATCTAGTGCACATTACACTTTACACACTCACACTGTACAAAGTACACTCACAAAGCCAAAACATTTTTTATACTCATAGGAGAAAATGAATTCAATTAATTCACGAAGCTTGAACTTCAATCAATAAAATTCAAATTTAAACTGTACTTTAAAAGATTTTGTTTTACTCTTTCAGAAAGAAATTCAAAAAATATATACTTTGGGTTCAATTAGCAAAACCAAACAAATGAATTTAATTATCAGTATGTACACTGTATGGTAACATGTGTTTAGTCACTTCACTTTGCTAGAACTACATGTAAGTATGTAGAATCTTAGTTGGAACTTTGTGTTTCAGTGCACAAGTTTGGTAGTTAGTATTGTGGACTGTAGTACTAATGGCTCAATGAACACAGATTTCTTTGTAGTATGACAGTCACAATTTGTACTGTTCATGTACATTGTAATACACTCAACTTCACAGCTGAACAATAATGCCATGGCCTAATGCCATGCATAAATAGATTGCTGATGTTTAGCTTTCAAGTGCAATGTCACCATGCAGGTGCAGTTTGTACAAATCAACAAAAGGCACACAGCTTTTCATTTCTTGGTCAAGGTATTATAATCACACGTATGTCATCAAAGTTCAAGATAAAAATAATGAATGTTGTTGTTTGTCCATGATGCAAATCGCTGACTGAATCACAGTTAAATCCTTTACTCCAGTTGTTGTTTAGTTTCACAAAATTTTGTTTTGCCAACACACTTGGTTTTGTGGTATGTACACCAAATACAGAGTGCTGGCTGTACAATGTACATTTACAATTCACTATGTACAACAGTTACTGAGTTTGTAGCAATATTTTCTGCTTTTAAAATATGTTAAAAGTGCTCCATGAAATTGGGCCAGACCACTGCTGAATTTAACTTTCCATGTGTAGGCTTTCAAAACAACTCCATACACCTGGTATTAACAACACACTTGTTGGCATTTGTACATTGCAATATAAATTTCTTCTGACAAGCACATGTGGGAGCAACAACCCTCCAGAGTACCCCAGTGGTTGTCAAATCGCTTAATCATATAGTCAAACAGGAACCATTCAGGATATTTAGCAACCCAATGATTTCCTCCTCGGCAGGAAACAGCAATGATGATACTACCCTAGTGGCTGGTGGAACTTGTGAAAGCAAACTTTTATCACTACGTGCAAACTTTAAAACACAATCTCTGAGTTGAAACTGATGTTGATGTATTTATCATACTCTCTTGAACTTACATGTAAGTAACACAGATTTAAACAAGTGGTGTCTATCTTCTGTTCAAAATAACTGTAAAGATGATTCACTGGTCATGTACATGTATCTGTACACATGTATGACAGGGTTCGAACTGGTGAGAAAAATCCACAAGATTGTAGCTAAAAATGTTTACTGGCCCAGAATTTATTTGAATCTTTTTGAATGAATTGCCATCTGAGAGTAGACTACATGATGTATTATATCTAAAAGTATGCCTACAATACATCCCTTTACCAAATAATAATCAGCAGATTGCATTTTAAGCAGTAACTGCAATGCTGATTACTGCTGATAAATGAAGATTGTGTACACATGTACATGTACCAGACAGAATATAATGCAAACAGATCCTCTCACTCAGAGGCTAATTGCAAACAAGACGAGGATTATAATCAGTGCTTTACAATTCAGTTTCATTTTGAAATGTCAAAGGATGCACAGAAAGTTTGTATGATATGTCATAATGAAAAGAAAAGAAGCCCAAACATAAACAAACAAACATGGAAGCAACAACAACAGCCAGAGTGTCAAAGGATGTGCAAAAAAGCACCAAAAATGTGTTTCGGTGTGTTCAACTACTTGTAATATATCCTTCACAGAGGCAACAGCTTAATGGCCTTGGTGCCCCTTAAAATGTTTTTTTAAATTTATAATTTCCTCTCATATGTGTGTGCTTTTACCATTGCTATTAAAAATGAAGCATCAAGTCTGAGAATAATGTAGTTGAGTGCTCTCTTAATATTTTTACCATTTCATCAGTGTTGAGACTCTTGCATTTTTTATATTTTTTGCTTTAAAATAGATGCTTGCCTAAGAAATAAAATTATGACTAATAAATGCGATAATTTTTATGTAGGAGCATGTTTTTGTGTCTACTCTAAAATTCACTAATGCAATGGCTTTGAAGGTGTACATCATGTACCATAACACACATTTGTCGGCCAGATACATGACTTCTCTTTGTTTTCCCATTGTTTGGATTTTCTTAATTTTAGTGAAGTACCCATCGGTTTTGAACGGAGGACGTTCTTTGACCTGTTGTGTATTCAGGGCCCAATGTAATACCAGAAATAGCCAAGCACAGCAAAATTATGCTTATAATACAGAATTATTCGCTACCAGCTAAAATACCATTTCATGTGTAGCATCTGTGACTGGTATCCTGCTTAATTGTTGCTAAGTAAAAAAATATTGTAAGCATCATTTTCTGCTTATAAGGCCACTGGGTCTGTTTCACAAAGAGTTCGGACTAGTCCTAACTTTGGACTAGTAGTAGTACTAAGAGAAATTAAAAACTTACATGTAAGGCTAGTCCTAAGTTAGGACAAGTAACTCGCTCTAACTCGAGACAAGAGTAGTCTTTACTGTTTGTGAAATCCACCCCAAGTCCATTTTGTGAAAGTCCTAAGTATCGATGGGTTGATACACAGGATGGTTGAACAACGAAATGTGCTTGTCTGGACTTGTACATTGTAGAGAATGGTCCTAGGAGAATTGTAGGCGGAAGGCGCCAAGCTTTTCCTCCTGGGAAACAAAGTCATTCATGTCTCGGATATTTGTAATGCGTGTAAAATTTCAGTCTATGAGGTACAGTACAACTGTAGGACATTATGAAGCTTAGATGCCCCTAACGGTCAAAGTCAGTGCCTCATCCCCTCATTTTTCTATTATTGCCTTGATGTTCCTAACATGCCTTATGTCCAAGGTCAATGCCTTGATGTAAATTTTCCTAGTCAATGCCTTATTTCCCTTGAAAAGTTTGATCAATACAGCGTTTGATTTCCCTTGTCATAGACAGATAGAGATGCCCCTAACTCACTAAGGCTGTATCCTTAAATGTTACCTCATTGCATGGTGGTACGGATAAAAAGTCGTAGCAGTATAGCTGTGGCAGCAAATTTGGAATTGGCTTGTGGACAACTTGCCCTTTAAAGAATGTGCCCTAGTAAGTCTGCATACATGTAAAAAGTCAAATACTCGATTGCATATCATTACACTTTTACAGTTGCCATGCTACATTAATCTATGAATATCATTATGGAAGTCAAAAGCACGGATCGATAACTACCGTTCAGTATTAAAAGGTCCTTGAATAGCGGGTAATTACGCAATGTTATGTACAACAGTAACTTGATGGCACCATGGAGGGAGAAATGATCGCCACACTCCGCAGTCCATTGAACTGGGGTTTCTATTTATAAAGTAGTATTTAGAATTGTACAGAATGACTCAGAGTTCTGTGGTTTCAATAATAAAACAGCCTGCCTTGTTTATGTTTGTTGTTGGTCATTTTGATAAGCGAAAAACATTCTGATTGGCTGCTGTGTTTTGTTATCTTCTTGTACTTTGGGCTGTGTGTAAAATATCTTCAGCAATTCACAAAAAAAAAATCAATCAATTTGACCCTTTGCGCCATTCAGGCCTGGAGTTACAGAGGCCATGGAGCGGATGCCATGGCCTTTGTTGCCCCATGTTTTGGCCTTGGTGCCCTTTTAAAAAGTTTCCCATTCTATATTTTTCCAATTGAAGTGCTCTTTGGGAAATGAAAATGAGGATCATTTAACCATACAATAAAGTTAGAGAAAAACCCATCATGTTTTCATTTTTTTTTTTTTTTTTTACAATACAGTCACATGAAGACTATTATAATGACAGGACAATACAGTCACATGAAGACTATTATAATGACAGGATTGTATTCCAATACTGGTTAGAATTGTTTAGTCTACACTTGAATGGTCAGGTTTTATCAGCCGTGTTCAAGGTTCAATAACAGCTACACAAAGTCACCCAGTATGCATCTTTCTTTCTTTTTATAGGAAAATTGCTTTTTAATTTAGGTTAAGAAAATATTGAAGGCAACTTTATTACTGTGTTATTCTATCAGTGAACTGGGGCTTTAAAATAATCTGTGCAAACACTGTGCAAGTATTGTACATCATCATCAACAGCCATGGAAACTGAAAAGGGCACAATAGGTCTAATGTACAATGTACATTGTATATACAGACAAAACCTCCCTACCCAGTGCTTGAAATTCATGTCCACTGGTCAATGCCTTTCTGCCCTCATAGGGTGCCTCTACCAAAGAGAAAATGCCTTGGTGCCCTTGTCTGGCCTGCCTGCCCCACCCACAACTTTGAATAAGTTCAGCGTCTTGTGTACTCTCAATATGAGTGGCATAATATGTACTGTATGAAGACTATGGATAGAAATGCTTTTAGCAATATCCGCCATGACTTGTTAAAATAATGCGAGGGGTCTGTACACTGCTCTCCCCATTTGTTGACACACATTTTTCTGTCGCTAACAGCCGAATCCCTTCGAACATTGTTTGTCAATCGTCAAACTCCAGTGAGGTATTTGTAGCAGAAGGAAACCGTTTCTGTTTGCTTTTACGTTACTTCTGATGGTGATTCTATTAGATGTTGTCTCTGTGTCCACATGCAGTAAATTATTATTTTTTTTGTTATAAAAAAATAATATGTGTGATTTTTGTTTTTCTTCATCTTGTATTTGTTTGTTGTTGCTGTTGTGATGTAATTCCTTGGGAGATACAATTTGAAATAATTTGGATGGGAGGAAACCTATATTTCAGAACTTCTGTGAACAATTTATTTTTTATTAAAGGAACACGTTGCCTTGGATCGGTCGAGTTGGTCTTTGAAAAGCGTTTGTAACCGTTTTTTATAAAATGCATATGGGTAGAAAGATGTTGTAAAAGTAGAATACAAAGATCCACACAAACATGACTCGAAATTGCGTGGTTTTCCTTTTACCTCGTCGACTAGCACGTCGGCCATTTATGGGGGTCAAAATTTTGACTCCCATAAATGGCCGACCGTGTTAGTTCGCACAGTAGAAGGAAAACCACGCAATTTCGAAGCAAACTTGTGTGGATCATTGTATTCTACTTTTAAAACATCTTTCCAACCATATGCATTATATAAAAAACGGTTACAAACGCTTTTGTTTTGACCAACTCGTCCGATCCAAGGCAACGTGTTCCTTTAAATATTTTGGAGTAGACTACAACATTATTATTAACCACAAAATCTGTTTATGACCAATCAGCTGCTTTAAGCGGTAGTGAATACAAAATGAAACTGCCATTTATAATATGCATACATAATACATTTGTACATCAAAGTTATATTTATTGGTTTATTTCATAAAAACATTACAAAGGATGTATGACAACCGATATGGTTGAATTGTACTAGAACATGCACAGTATAAAAATGTCTTTAAAAAGAGCTGAAAGGTTAAACAGTTAAAACACGCAATAGGTAATGAGCAAGTATTACAAACAATCAAAACAACAAAATAATCAACCAGCACTTAACCAAAAAGAATGATACTTAGCATTTGTACATCAAAGTTATATTTATTGGTTTATTTCATAAAAACATTACAAAGGATGTATGACAACCGATATGGTTGAATTGTACTAGAACATGCACAGTATAAAAATGTCTTTAAAAAGAGCTGAAAGGTTAAACAGTTAAAACACGCAATAGGTAATGAGCAAGTATTACAAACAATCAAAACAACAAAATAATCAACCAGCACTTAACCAAAAAGAATGATACTTAGCAAAAATAGATAGTACATGTAATCAAAGGGACATATTGTACTAACCACGTCAACACTGCTGTACTGTCGGGGTTCTTCCTAGGATTTTTTAAAACTGGGGGTGGGTGGGGGGGGGGGGAATTCCAGACCCAAATTTGTTAAGTTTGGTCACAGAATGCTGAATTGAAACATGGTCCTCGAAATGCATTTACTATACTTGTTGTTTATCTTTTGTTTTAAAAAAGCCCATTGTACTTAAGCTTGGGCGATATCAATTTATTTTATTCACGATATATCGCCGACAATATATCGAGATATTCGATATAATCGAAATTTGACATCATCAGTCTGAAAAATCCAAGTGAAAGTTGTAGAAGAGACAATCCTAGCATAAGAGAGGTGTTCTAATGACCCATTCTTCTGGTTTTACTCCAAACCTATGGGGTGCAAGATGTTTCAGATAGCAAATACATCGCGATGTCTAATTGATATATCGATATATCGCGATTATCGCGATATATCGCGATATATCGTGATATATCGATATTTCGATTAAAACCAAATCCATCCGATATCGAAATCGTGTCCAAATTAATATCGCGATATTCGATAATATCGTGATATTGGCCAAGCTTAATTGTACTGTGCAGTCTGGGGCATTCTTTTAAAAGCACATCGCCCCGTTACTCCGTAGCTTGTGCATGGAGAAAACCCTGGTTGGCATCTGCTACAAAATCACAACCGAGTTGTGCTTTTCAAAAAGGGTGTTAATACATTTTAAAACTTTGTTAGTGTAAATGTGAGGAAAAGAAAATATTTGTGTAATTTACTTGAAAGTTGAGTTTTTCCAGTATGAGGATACTAGCATTACAGTTTCATTTATACCAAGGTTCAGGCTGTCCCACAGGGCCTCGTTAGTGTCATTCAAAAAGTATTAGAAACAATAAGAAATATCCAAATGAATCATTAATTCTCACTGGTAATTCACTTGGGACCCTGTGGAAATAAACTACTGCATATTTGTCATACTGTGAGATGTTTGGGCAGAGCTTTATCAAAACAACTGAATTTACTTAAAGACATTGATACAGTTTTTGTGTGTGTGATAATCTGATGAAGCAGTGTTACCAACAAATTGGGTTTGATAATTAATCAGGATCAGGCAGGAAGTCAAATCGTATTTTTGAATTGAAAGCCCCCCCCCCCAAAAAAAAAAAAAAAAAAAAAATGGAGGACAAAAAAGAAAGAGTTTTGTAATTAACCCAGGGAAAATAAAATGTCTCAATCTGAAAACTAATCCTCTACCAATCCTCCACAGAAATATTTCCGTCTGAAACATACACATACATGTAGTCAAAGTCATACAAATATTTATAATTTATTTAAAGACCCCACAAATCACAGGTTGCTTTATTTTGATTGCCGTAATTAAAGATAAGCCTGATATTTGTTGACGCTTCTTATACATGTGTAATTAAAAAAATATTATAAAAATAAAGGACATAAACTCTGCCAAAAGCAATGTTGTGTACATGTGTACGTAACATACTAAATTATATGTTTAACAATGAATTGGCAGGCCTGATACTTCACGGAGGCAACGGAGGCGATTGCCTTCGTTGCCCCTTGTCATTGCCTTGGTGCCCTTGAAATGTTACAGTAGAAATTTACAATATCCTCATAGGGTGCCCTTTGCCAAAGAGAAAATGCCTTGGTGCCCTTGCCCTTTCAAAAAAGAAGCATACAGCCCTGAATTGGTAATTTGCAAAATGATCAGTTTTGTATTTTAGTTACAGGTACAAGTTTTATCCTTGTAGTATTATGTGCAGAAAGCAGGGTCTTAATATTCACCGAGGGATATTTCCTGCCCTAACTGTTCTCACATTGTCTTGATCAGTCCTGCAAAGGGATCTATCCTATTAGATATAACCTTGGATTCACAACTGGATTTGTTATTGTTAACACCTAGCATGAAGAGAGATGACAAAACGAGGGTCATGACACAGGGTGTGGTGCAAGTGTAGACATTGACTTCCTTTATGTTCACCATCACACCTTACTATTGTCGCTTTTATTTTTACCACAAGACATGTACATGTACATGTATGGGAGGACACGTAGCATGGCCATCACTATTTCATTTATTTTATTTTATATCAAATACGATTCATGGCATCAGCTGAGTTGCAAGTAAATAAAGCAGGACTCAAAATTAACATCTTTTGGACTGCAAGCCCGAGGCCAGTGATTTTAAACTCACATTCATAAATACCTCAGACAGTTTCGCTATTCCTATTGGTGGAGAGCGCATCACGTGGGTGTGTATAAACCTTTGTTTATGACCAGTAAAGAGTGTTTAAAACATGGGCATGACACGCGAGCTTGCACCTGTTCTTATAAGACAGTTTCTTCATTCCTATTGGTCGAGAGCAAAAAGTGTTGATGTTTTTGACCGAAAAAGTATTTATAAATGGAAATCAAAGTGTGTTGAATCGGTTTTCAACTAGTGGTTTAAACCCGCCGAGGCCTGGTTCTTGATAATATACCTCGACTTCATCTCGGTAAAATTATCAAGAACCAGGCCTCATTGGGATTAAACCACTTAGTTGAAAACCTCTTCACCACACATTGATTCCCTTTAAAGCCATTATACACTTTCGGTAAACAGTATTGTCCAAGTCCCACACTTCATGTATCACAACTTATATAAAATAACAAATCTGTGAAAATTTAGGCTCAATCGGTCATCGGAGTCGTAAGAAAATAACGGGAAAATCCACCCTTGTTTCCGCGCATTTCGCCGTGTCATGACATGTGTTTAAAATAAATCCGTAATTCTGAGTGCGTACACAAAGACTGCATACACAACGATTACATTTTGTCTGGTCTATTGGGTTCTTGGCTTGAACACAAAAATCTGGTTCTGTCAAAAAATTGAGCTCCCCCCCACCCTAAATTCGATCTGTGTAAAGAGCAGGCCTTACATGCTAGCACACCGGGTTAGTAAACTGTGCATGCTACTAACCCCCCCGCCCGCCCCCCCCCCCCCCCCCCCCTCCCGGAAGCTTTATTAACCAAACTTTTAAATGTGTTTTGTCAGTATTTTATCTTTCCAATGTATTAATGGTACATGTAGTGGTCATAACCAGTTGTTTGTTCAAATGAATACATTTATAAATAATTTAATTAATTAATTAAAAATAAACCATTTAACTCTAATGAATTGAGCTACATTAAAATACAGTAAAAATGTACTGCAGTAAAGTACATAAAACGTACGTTTACAGTTTTGCATGAAAAAACAAAAAATACAAAAATACAAAAAAATCTGTAAAGAAAATAGACCTAGGCCTTGAAAAAGGGGAAAAATGCATTACAATAAACAATATAAATAACAATGAAGTACAGTTTAGCATGAAACCAATCAAAATGCAATTGAAATATGAAGAAAGAAAAAAATTTAAACTAAAATTAAATTACATTGCAATGAAAAAATACAATACAATGAAATGCAGTTTTAAGTGAATGAAAAATCGCTATACATATTTATTTAACTTAATTAATCAAACTTAAAAAAAAAAGTAACACAATAAACAATAAAAACAATGAAGAATAATTCAGTGTAAAATAACCATAAATTAATAGAATAAAAATGCAAGTGAAATTTAAATGGAATTACACTGCAATAAAAAAACTACACCGGACTGCTGGACCTGCCTGGTCGTAAACTTTAGTGACCCGGTGCTAAAAACTGGCCTGGGACCTGCTGCGTGTGGTCCAGTGTAAATTTAAGCCCTACCCAGAGGAGCAAAAAAAAAACAGTCAAAACTCAAAACAAATTATTCCTAAGTTTGGTAACCACACTATTTTTATTCTTTCAGTTGTCAGTTCCTGTTCAATAAAATGGTAAATGCTGATTAAAAAGTATGAGTACATAACTCAGTTTGTTGGGTGTAATTTGATGGGGTTGTTTTGCATAAATAGTGCTAGTACCGCAGACTAGCAACATTGATATCAAATATCAAGGCATTGGAAAGTTAAAGGAACACGTTGCCTTGGATCGGTCGAGTTGGTCTTTGAAAAGCGTTTGTAACCGTTTTTTATAAAATGCATATGGGTAGAAAGATGTTGTAAAAGTAGAATACAATGATCCACACAAACATGCCTCGAAATTGCACGGTTTTCCTTTTACCTCGTCGACTGACACGGTCAGCCATTTATGGGAGTCAAGTTTTTGACTCCCATAAATGGCTGACCGTGTTAGTTCGCACAGTAAAAGGAAAACCACGCAATTTCAAGGCAAACTTGTGTGGATCATTGTATTCCACTTTTAAAACATCTTTCCAATCATACGCATTTTATAAAAAAGGGTTACATACGCTTTTTATAGACCAACTCGTCCGATCCAAGGCAATGTGTTCCTTTAAGTTGAGTACTCATGAAGAAGTGTTCCAGTGTTTTTTTTTCAGCAGAGTTGTTGATTCTAAATTCAGGTATTGGCAAGGGCAAGGGCCCTCATCAAGAAAGTTCCATGAACTTTCTAGATGGAAGTGCCCTTTAAATGGAAAATTGACGAGAATGAAATCATCGGCCTGCTGTATTTATGGCCGTGTGCACCTTGTGCAGGAAGCTAACAAATCAAGCTGATATGATAGTCGCATGTTGATTTGCAAAACTACATGTTGTTGATGGCGCAAATAAAACTGTTGTTTCTTTCTGTGTTAGGATAGGATCCTAAATTCAATTGCGGGGTTCTGTTTCTTAAATGATTCTTGTCAAATGGCCCAATAGTTTTGGTGGAAAATAAGGAATTTAAACAGGTATTTGCTGTCTGTCTAGTAGAACATGTAGCTTGTCTTTTCACATGTTCCCAGTGTTCCCCGTATTATCATGGGACACAGTAATTTTTACAAAATATGAAGGGATGTATTCTAGCATCTATAGGACTTCAGCGATAAACTACATTTAGGTACATGTAGCAGGACCAGTTGAACAGAATTCTAATTGGTCCCTGGGTGTGCTACTGGCGTTTTGCCAGCGAACCATTGTTAAAGGCAGTGGACACTATTGGTAATTACTCAAAATAATTGTTTAGCATAAAACGAGAAATGGGGAGCTGTTGATAGTATAAAACATTGTGAGAAATGGCTCCCTCTAAAGTAACGTAGTTTTCGAGAAAAGTAATTTACCATGAATTGGATTTCAAGACCTCAATTAGAATTTGAGGTCTCAAAATTAAGCATCTGAATGAACACAACTTCATGTGACAAGGGTGATTTTATTTCATTTATATCTCGCAACTTTGATGACCAATTGAGTTCAAATTTTCACAGGTTTGTTATTTTATGCTTGAGGTACACCATATGGGAAGACTGGACTTTGACAATAACCAATAGTGTCCAGTGTCTTTAAGGGAGAACACAATATATTGTGAATTGATGGTTTGATCGTGCTCTGTGAGTATGAAATCCTCATAATAATAGGCAGTTGAACTTGTATGGTCATTAAAGGCAGTGGACACTATTGGTAATTACTCAAAATAATTATTAGCATAAAACCTTTCTTGGTGACGAGTAATGGGGAGAGGTTGATGGTAACAAACATTGTGAGAAACGGCTCCCTCTGAAATGCCATAGTTTTCGAGAAAGAAGTGATTTTCCACGAATCTGATTTCGAGACCTCGGATTTAGAACTTGAGGTCTCGAAATCAACCATATAAACGCACACAACTTCGTGTGACAAGGGTGTTTTTTTCTTTCATTAATATCTCGCAACTTCGATGACCGATTGAGCTCAAATTTTCACAGGTTTGTTATTAACTTATTTTATGCATGTTGAGATACACCAACTGTGGAGGGTAATCTAGTGTCCACTGCCTTTAAGGTGGAGTGCCATCTGATCCTCATTATTAGAGGACACACCCATCTCATGGATGGATGACTCAGCTCTACTAGCGGAGGAGGAGGACGAGGAGGCAATGATTATCCTCCAGAGATCGCATCCCAGGTGCTCCTTGTAGAATGTCTCTCACCACCCTAGCATCATCAGCTGTTTCTGAATTAGATGAGAGTGAGATGGTTGAATACACAGACAGGCCCTCATTAAGAAAGGCGTTGTCGTTTTCTTGTTTTCATAATTATGAATTCGCGCTGATTGTACACAAAGTGGCCTTGAAATATATTCAAGGTAATTTTTCCGTGTTGAAAATTACTTTTCTGAGGAGACTGAATGCCACTGATATGTGTACATTAGAACTCCCTTTTTATAAAATGTATTTTTTAAAGCAAGTTTGCATGCCAAACAAGGCATAAAAGCATCTCTTGGGAAGGGGCTACACGCAGAAAACATTCAAGATGAATTTAACTTAGGGGAGCTGAAGTTACTTGTAGGAACTGATCCATCTTAAAGCAGTCTAGGTTGTAGGATGGAGGGAAACATGCCCCAAGCAAGGAGTTCTAAAGAGATGTAGTACGTACAATGGAAAAAAAAAACCTGTTAGAATGACTCTTTGTTCTACAGAGAAGGTCTTCTTGTTCTTGTGTTCAAGAACACTTTAAAAAAAAAAAAATAATTGTCAAAAACAGTATTCATGGTTCTCAAGACTAACAGTGTAGTTTTTGAAAAAAAATAGTATAGCAGTAACAGATGTAGTAAATATAACAGGCTGGCTGATAACGGGTCATGGGCTGGTGGTTTATGAACAATAAGGAAATCATCATTATGAATATTAGACCACCAGGAATTGGAGTTGCATCAATTAATTTTCATATTATGCATGGATGAGTGCGGACAGAGTAGATCAGACAGTATTATTAAAGTACTAGTAGTTATACAGGATTGGTAGAGCTGACAAAATAGTCGGAGACAGTGTTTATGTTTTGTGTGATGAACTATCTACATCAATTAACAACCCTGAAAGGTTTTGGGCTTAATCTTACATGTGAGTCAGGAGAAAATGGTGAAACACCATGCACAATTTTCAGCATGTAAAAGTATTCTCCTAAATTACGGTTGTAAAAAAAACTATTTTTGTAGGTTATCAGATACTGTTTTCTTGAATATATGATTTAATTCCAGAGGGAGATGTTTCACAGAAAAAGTAGTAATGAGCTTCATATCAGTAAGATTTTAGACTAAAATTAAACACGATGTTTTTATTCCTACCAATCCAATACACTACCTTGGATCGGTCGAGTTGGTCTTTGAAAAGCGCTTGTAACCGTTTGTTATAAAATGGATACGTTTAGAAAGATATTTTAAAAGTAGAATATAATGATCCACACAAGTATCACTCGAAATTGCGTGTTTTTCCTTTTACTTTGCGAACCAACACGGTCTGTCGCAAAGTAAAAGGAAAACCACGCAATTTCGAGTGATACTTGTGTGGATCATTATATTCTACTTTTAAAATATCTTTCGTAGGCCTACCATATGCAATTTATAACAAACGGTTACAAACGCTTTTCAAAGACCAACTCGTCCGATCCAAGGCAACGTGTTCCTTTAAACCTCCCTTCAGCTGGATGAGCTGGGCTTCTTGCTAACTGGGGCATATGGAACTCTCTTACAATATACACTTCAATTACCTGCATTTGAGTTGCTTGATGCATTATATATATAGAGCAAGGAATACATTTTACAAACTGACAATGAACATACATGTATTGGTTGTCAGTGATGTGGGGATGTTGTATAAAGTGTGCAGTGCATCAATATGACATTAAGGAGGCCTTATGATTCAACAGGCATGGAAAGCACTGTAGCAACGGTCATTACAAATTTAGCGCAGAAATTCAGAGATGCACAGTTAGCGGAGAATGGTTAAAACGTAAGCGCATAAATTGGGGGTAAGCAGAGCCATGAAATCGGGCCCTGATCTATTGTTGCATCCAAAAAGTTGCTGGATGAAATGTCATCCATCGCATATTAAACAGTTCAGTCTGAGTTCTCCATATTTTGCCTTGGTGCTCAATAATCTTTGCTGATAACAGATTGCTGATTTGAGTGCATGTGAAGAAAGAGCTGTTTCAAACTGCTTACCTACCAAAAAGGATCTACCCCGCAAAAATAGTAAGTGGCTTGTTGTTAGACCTTAGCAGAGTCTTTCTCGAAGGTTTAAAAAAAAACCTCTTAGAACCCCCATAACATTCAGTTTATCCTGCAAAGCATGCCAAGAGCATCCTGCATCCAAATGGATTCATTGATTGAATCACTGTCCATTTAGCGATTGACAAAGTGGGCGGGGAAACTCTGGATGACGATATTGATGATGATAATGATGATGCATTGTAATGTATGCATTTATGCTGGTGTTCATAATTCGGGGCTGTTGTCTAGTAAATGGTGGCCATACGTTACATAGTATTGTATAGCGTCACTATTATTGGGGCTTATGTTTATAGACCACTTGTTTGTCAGTGTATCATTAAACGGATGACGTGGAGTGTTGTCTGTCTGGGTGTGTCCCTTACAGTATGCAGCAATTTTAGCTGTCAAAAAGAGAAAAGTTGGTGGTACATAAATGTTCATGTTCATGTTCATGTCTGTGAGTACAGAACTGGAAACATGGCTGGCATGCAGGTTCCAGTTCCATGGAGGACGTGGTCTCTGTTGCCCCTGGTCTTGGCCTTGGTGCCCCTTTAAAATTTTCCCATAGACTTATTTAAAGATTTCAATGGAAGTGCCCTTTTCAAAATGAATTTGGCCCTGCCCTCTTTCGGAAGGACGAAATTTCAGGCGATCTCATATAGACATGAAAACTCAAAATACTCAAAATAATTATTGGCATAAAACCTTTCTTGGTGATGAGTAATGGGGAAAGGTTGATGGTATAAAACATCGTGAGAAACGGCTTCCTCTGAAGTGCCCTAGTTTTCGAGAGAGAAGTAATTTTCCACGAAATTGATTTTGAGACAACAGATTTAGAACTTGGGTCTCGAAATCAACCATCTAAACGCACACAACATCATGTGACAAGGGTGTTTTTTTCTTTCATTATTATATCGCAAGTTCGATGACAGATTGAGCTCAAATTTTCACAGGTTTGTCATTTTATGCATATGTTGAGATACACCAAGTGAGAAGACTGGTCTTTGACATTTACCAATAGTGTCCAATGCTTTAAGAAGAGCATCAAAACTTGAAAACATTTTCTACATTTGTCAGTTGCCTAGCTGTTATACATAGTACCTCCGTACTGTACAAATAGTGTACTAGGCTTGATGTTTGTACAATTGTGTATTATGGTATAGTTACCATGTTCTCGTCAAATTAAATTATGCCTTGCATTGGATGCAGTGGTGCACTACAGGTTGCTAGTTTTTATACGTAGGCCTACATGTACATGGTACATGTGTACACCATGTTTGCAGTAGTGCATTACGTAGTGTAACAAAACTTACTGCATCCATAGTACATGTACATGTAGTGTCTAATTCTACAGTGTTTATGGGCACATGTACATGTAGTATGTTGTATGGTGATACATTTGTGTAATAAATTGCAGGATAACAGATGGCTACATTATGTAGATTCTGTGCACTGTAGGCTTATTTATGAGTTTATATACGGATGCACACATGTATTAACTGCTCCATAGAAATTATTGATCAAACAGCTCATCTTTCAAATATTGTAATGAATGTGGTGATCGTGAACAAATGTTTTACTGAAGTCCTAATTCCCACAAAACTCATGGTCGGTTTCCATCTTGCTGCTTGACCTTCCAAACCCCAAGTAACAGACTGTGCAAGTCTTGTGCAAGTCTTGTGCGTACTCGAACATTGGGAACCCGCTTAAGGGCATGAGTTTGTTTCCTTTTTGCGTTAATGCCATGTGCGTGAAGTGGTCCCATAAATGTTTGAATGCGCATGAGACTTGCATGGTCTATTGCTTGTAAAGAAATAAACCCATTAACAAATAACAAATCAAGTGTTTGCCTTGTGCCTTAATTGACTTGGAAATTATTAAAAGTTAGTTAACTCTAGTCTTAGACGAGTAACCCGTCCTAACTTAGAATGGGTTCAATGCGTCCTACGTCTTCGGAAAGGAACTTAACTCGTCCTACATGTAAGTCCTAAGATTAATCCAATTTAGGGAGTTTGATGAAATCGACGGCTGGATCATCAGGTATTATACCTTCAGTGTATGTACACTTTACTCTAGTACTAACCTACTGTACAGTGGCAACAACAGGACAGGTGTATTTGAACTAAGATTTAATGCAACAATAGTGGTGGATCTGCCTTGAGAAGGTGACCTTTTTAAGTGGTGTGTAAATGCATTGATTTGTTGTGGTTTTTAGGTAAATACTGACAGGGCAGATGGAAGGTTGCTCTACATGTGTGCAGGTTCTATGGTTGAACCATGGAGAATTTTCCTTCCTTGGTGGTTGAACTGTAGCCATGTATAAACCCCAGGCCGGCATTACGGGCAGGCCACAGCGGCCTGAGTGGCACCTGGTCTTTGCCTTGGTGCCCCTTCAAAAGTTTCCCATTTACTTAAAGATTTTCCCAATGGAAGTGCCCCTTTGCAAAAATGAATTATGGCCTTGCCCTTTCAAGGATGAAATTCCAGGCTTGTTGACTCTGGTGTTTATACACATGTCCTGTTATATAACTGATATACATAAACAGCATGTGTAGCCTGTAGACTAGACATGCTGTTTGTGTCTGCTGGCTCACTGTAGAATAGTGTGCGAGGTACATATGTACACATGTACAAATGTAAAACATCAATGTGTCTAACCTTGGAGGAAGGAACACTTGTTGAGGTCAATGAAGAGCTGAGTCAAAGATAAACAAAATACATGTAGTGCAGCTCGTTTGTTGTACTGTATGTTCCACACCTTTGAGGATACATTATTACCCAATCTTGCTGGGAACCTCATTAGCTATCGATCCAGATTCATTCTAAACTTAAAAATACATCTTTCAGGCCTAAACTGCAGTAGGGGCGATACTTTTTCAATTTACTTTCACATTAGGCCTACTTCACATTTTCTTAAATCCACACTGTGACATCACTCACTTAAATTTCTATTACTTGTATACTTAAGTTCTGGGTCCAAAAGCATTCCTTGTAGCTGATGTGTTGGGCTAATGATTTGGAACACTCTTCTTCCTGCTAATAGGGAACCACTTCTCAAAAGTTTATTTCGTAAATCTATAAAGACTCATATGTGCTATGAATTTCATGGAATACTGTCCTTCAAATTTTAATTGTACACGTAATGTGCACTGTTCACACATGTACATTTTGTATACATAATTTACATGTACTCCAGATGGCTTTGTGCATCTCTTTCAATGGCTCCATGGCACAATATTATGACAATGTTTCTCTCAAACGGACACATCCAACCATTCATACTGTCCGATGCATTTTAACAACAGGGATTAACTGCAAACAATTTAGGCTTACTTCCCCTTTCGGGTCCCAATTATCTTCATTAACCCTAACAGATTATTAGGCCAATTAAACCAGGATCAAATGGGAAAGGTAAAAACCGGTTTTTTGATTTTGAGTGTAGATTTATCCATTTGTTATTAAACCATGAATCAAAAATAACCTTGCAGAACTCTGCTGTTGGAAGTGACGTGTATCAAATCAATGGAACCGAGACTGAGAGGTGTGACAACTGTTGAACAGTGACAAAATATGAACATACTTGTACACACATGCATGACAAATGAGTCATTGTATAGAATTGTTTTGTATAAATAATTCTCAAGTATAACTTCACAGGCCATCAGTTGAATATAAATAATTCTCAAGTACAACTTCACAGGCCATCAGTTGAATACACAAAATGGTAGGACAACCCACACACACACGCGCCGCCACAAATAAACTTTCAGTTTGTGACTTCTGTCATTGTTAGTGGTGCTGTTTTGCATACCATAAAGAAAACAAAACCTTTAAGGTTTTTTGTCATTTTTGTTTGCCAACAGGTCAGATGTTGAATAAAGACCTGAGGAGATATCTCAACATGCGATTCCAGAAAGGTTCAGTGGACCACGACCTGCAACAAACCATCCGTGAAAACCTCTACGTCCGGACCGTGCCCTGTAAGTATATCGTTAATTTTATACTACATTTATTTGCAAAAAATGGTTAAAGGAACAAAAACAGAATTGGTTTTGCACAAAAAAAACCAGTTGCTGGCACTTTACATATATGTCATCCACCATACATTCATATGACAAACCAAGTTTGAGATCGATCGGCCATCTCAAACATTTTGCATGACATCGATGCAAAAACAAAAATGAATTAAACGCTCACTGAGCGATAAACTCTAAACGTGAAATTAAATTATTTACTTCTCATCAAAGATGACATTTCAGACAGAAATATTTCAAGAGATGTTTTTTACTATCATCATCATTAGACCATATAGGTTTTATGTAAATCTGTGATCTTCACGACTTCTGTTTTTTACCAATACTGTATTGGTCCCAATGGCTTGATGTTTCGACCCTAGCAGAGTCTTTTTCTAAGGCTACCTTTCAAGAAAAACTCTTCTAGGGTAGAATCTTCAGGCCATCATTAACTATTTCTTTGCATTCATACCATCAGCCCTTTCTGCTGGTAAGTTATTTGCAGCAGCTAATTCTATTATCTGTATAGTAATTTATCCACACAGCATTACAATGAGGGATCATAGTTAGTTTGTTAACCAACTAATTATGGTGGAGTGTTCTTAATTATCTGGTATCCATAATGCAGGTGAACATGAAGTACAATGTACATATTTTGAACTTTAAAAAATGCTACTATTTGTGTTGGTAAGTGTAGCAGACTCAAGCTTGTCTGTTGATAACTGTTCAATACTGTTTGCATTTGTATTATTTTTTAAAGCTAAAATATCTTAGTTTAAAATTATACCATAGAGGTACATGTACAAACTTTTCACTTACATGTATCACTTAAAGGCAGTGAACACTACTGGTAATTACTCAAATAAAAAATAATTATTAGCATAAAACCTTACTTGGTAACGGGTAATGGGGAGCTGTTGATAGTATAAAACGTTCAGAGAAACGGCTCCCTCCAAAGTAACGTAGTTTTTGAGAAAGAAGTAATTTTCCATGAATTTGATTTCAAAACCTCAGAATTAGATTTTGAGGTCTTGAAATCAAGCATCTTCATGTGACAAGGGTGTTTTTTCTTCAGTTCTATCTCGCAACTTTCACGACCATATGTTGAGATAGACCAAGTGAAAAGACTGGTCTTTGACATTACAAATAGTGTCCAGTGTGGGTTCGCCCCAGCGTTTCTGGCAGTGGCGCCAAAGCACCTTATAAGAATTACATAAATCAGTCATATTCAAAACATTCAAAAACCTGTTTGGAAGTAGATAATGATTTGTACTTTGAGATAACCATAGACAATGTAAACCGCTGTATTAAAGCTGTTATTATTATTTATTTTTTATAAGCAGTCCATCCCTGGAACTCCTAAATGAAGGCCATTAAAACTGTGTCCCTTGTTGCCCTGATGCCAGATTTCACAATGATTTAATATGAATCTTTGCTTTGTAGAAATCTTTCTTATTAAAAGTGTGACATAACAATTCAAATCACTATGGTGATACGGACACCCCACCTTTCAAGATGATTCTTATCGATTTGTGAAATCAAACCCCTGTATTGGGATATTCCATTGCTGGGCTTGTACGAGCTCTCAAAATTGACCAATTTTTGTTTAAAGATCAGAATTGAAATGAGAACAACAAATACGTAGCCCAACTCAGGCCTGTATGCTTCATTTTTAAAAGGGCAAGGGCACCAAGGCGTTTTCTCCTAGGTACACTGTACATGTGAGGGGCACCCTGAGGAAATTGTAAATTTCTAAGCAAGCATTTCAAGGGCACCAAGGCAATCGCCTCAGTTGCCTTCATGAAGTACCAGGCCTGCCAACTTGAAGATCAAAGGTGAACTCCTCAGAGTAACCTTTTAAGTGGGCAGATGTTAGCCCTTTAAAACACAATGAATGGACTTTTATAACCAGATAGCTATTTAAAAGCTTTTGTGTTCTGGAATTGAATTTGAACCGGGTGGGGATTTTTGTCTAAAGATGCTTCTGCCCGATCTCTTGTTCGGGTGGGAACTGGAAATTAAATTAGAAATTGGCTCTGATAGTTAAAAATTGATCGACCCTATAGTGAGCTAAGTTTAGCTTCCTGCTTGACCTTTATGTCAAGAAAGGACTACAGTAGCTACAAAATGTACTGATGGTTCATTCAAGACAACTGTCTTGTGAAATAAATTATTATGGGGCATAATACGCTGGAACATTATTATGGCTAATGCAAAGCTACAGTTTCATACAATGTGAACTCGTAAAAATTATTTTAAACAAATTCTTGTAGCTTTGTAAGTAGTTGAACTCTGAAGCGTCAAGTAAAGATAATTAAAGGGCAAGACATAATACGAATATTTACTTGGTGAAAAAATATTCTTAATATCAAACAGACAAATTTTACGTACACATAAAATCTGATAATGCAATTTACTTTATAATTTTTTTTTATAACTTGCTAATAAAGTCTTCCTTTCATTACCTTCAAATAAAGACCACAAACCTAAAGTGAACTTGGCCCATAATTTTTCAATAATCTGGACAATCAAATCTGCAGTCAGTTGCGTAAACTTATTTACAGACAACCAAGAAACCAAACCAGAAAAAAGAGGGAGACTAAATCAAACAGAAGATGAATGGACTAATGTAAGACATTAGTAGGAACATTGCATGGCAACAGACAACTTAAGATAGAATGAAATTGAAATATTTGTGCAAAGATCCTTTCCTCCTTCAGTGGAAGGAAACACATGTAGGCCATATTAGGCCAAGTAAAAAAGGAAACACGTTTAGCGTCCCCGCCCGCTTACTTTTTACAGGCCGCCTCCTTTTTTATTTTATTTTTTATTTTATTTTTTTATGCACATTTTATATTTAATTTTTTTATATTTTATAAATAGGGTTATTTTGATCACAGCAAAAACAATCTGAATGTCTTGTCTGAATGCCTCGACTAAATTGTTTCATTTATGTTTTGTGTGTTTCATTAGTAGAAAAAACAATGGATATTTGAAATTTTTAACAAAGAATGGCGGCCATCTTGAAATAAAAAAATAAAAAGCCCCTCTTCCTCCTTTTTTTGAAAAACCTGGACGTGAAACATGTGGTTTTTTTACTCGACCTTAAAGAAAAAAATAAAGAATGATTCACAGACAGCTCCTACTGAAATTGTCTTAATACCCTTTGGCGACAATGCTGATCTATATTTGATGTCAAAAAAACTGAAGAATAGTTTCCTATGTAACAAACAGCTGGCCAAAAAAGGTCATCTAAAAGAATTACAAGCCACGACATTCTGCAGTACATTTCAGTCCTCAGGATTCCAAAATTAAAAACTTGTTTTTCTCGGGCACGGTGGAAATATTAAAATACCCTGCTGACTGTCGGGAATCACCTGCGCCTAGAGACGAAATGACGCAGAGACAAACATGCGAATAACAAGTCTTTTGTTTTCAAGCTGAAGGTTGTCCTGATCAATCAATAAGTTTGTAACGAACGTAAAAATAGATGTAAACAGTTTATCTGGATGGATTGTGTGGGTTCTATTTATGCAAAATGTTAGTTCATTGATAATTATTAACAATAATGATGGATCACTTACAAAGCACTGATAGTTGCCACAGACGGGCGCTGAAACTATCTTTTTGTTTTTATTTAAGAGGTTATAGGAGGTGTGTGAAATGTTCATATTTCAATAATGTGCGTGCACATTTCAAAGAGTTGTTTTGATTTGTTAAGTACTACTTGGGGGAAGGGGGGGGGGTTCCTGAAAAGTAGTTACTCTTTGAATTGTACAACCTACATGTGTAAACAATGTTGACAATTTTTGACAGACCAAAAAAACCTTAGATTTAAAATTAACAATTCCCGTTTTCATTGAATGTGGTCTTGATCAGGACTCCAACCCACACTCCAATGATTCAAGCATCAGTCTGCCATGCAGACTCACAAAGAACAGACGAAAGATTCAGCTTGAGGCAGAAATTAACAAACAACCAAACAAACAAGCAAATGAAACAATATAACTGGGTAATTTTTTTTTATAGAGTATTTGTGCAGGCAAGTTGTAATCTTGAAAAGATGCAAATTTGTTTAAAACAAGGTGTAATATCCCCCAGCATTTGTCAGCCTACATATACATTGATAAAATCATTGTAATAAAAAAAGCCCCTAATCTGCCCTCATATTTTGTACAATAATTTGACTGAATTAGTGGATTTGCCATTATGATTAAAAAAGAATAAGCTACAGAGCATACATGTAGCTTCTTAGCATTGTCCTAGGCTCTTTACAGGAACACAGCCATTTTACCACACTAGCACTACGGTGACTAGCAGGAATCACTCACATGAAATGTGTATGACATGAAGTATCGTGGGGTTGATGCAGTTTTGCAACCTTGTATCCATAATATGTTCACGTAGTGTTTTTCCCAGGTTTCTGTGAAAAACAATCAGAGGATGTGATTGTGAATGGATGCATTATTCTTTTATGAAACCAAATTTTGGTCCCCACCCTTTTTTTAAAAGTGTTTTTAAATGAAGGAATCCTGGCTGGAAAGAATGAATCCAATGTGGTCCCCTTGCCCTTCCTCCAGGCTATTGCTAAGGTATGACTGATGCCTTCTACCATACTTAACACAAGGTTGGTGTTTGTCTGCCAGGCTAGGGGGGCCAGGGCCTTCACCACCAACCAACACCAGTGTTTATTTGTCAGCCTGTTTTTTATAATCATTGGGAACCGGTAGTGACCTGTAAATGAGTCTAGTCTAGGGTTCAACTGTAATGAAGGGTTGACATGAAATGTGTTGATTTCTCCACAGCATAAATAACACTGTACGTTTTGTATGGTACACGTGGCAGCATTATTCAAAAACAAATTGTGTCCTATAATAAAGTGCTATTCACACTAACTGGGATCCCCTGCTTAATTTTAGCATGGTTGTAAAATGTAGCAATGCTTGACCAGATATTGCAAGAGAACTGAAGTCGTACAAGATGCTACAACCTAGCAAGGGACCCTTGCTAATTTGCTCTTGTGTGAAAGGGGCTTAAGTCAACATAAAGGGGGAAAAATATGTTTTTTTTTGTGTGCTGTGCTTTTCTACAGTATTTTCTGTACATAATGTACACTGTATGTACTAATAATATATAATATCGAAGTCTTACTGCACCATGATGTACAGTGTACATGTAAATGTGTACAATGCACATTACAAATTTACGACACAAATTTCATCATGTTCATCATTTGGGCCCTGCCTACATGTTGGCCTACTTTGTGTTATTCAACACAGATGTGAAGTTTTGAGTTACATTATTAGGCCTTTACCAAAAGCACACTTTATTTGTGTGTGTTTTGTATTAGCATACACATTACAGTATGTGTAGTGCAGCATGATCTGTTCGCCATTTGTAAAGGGGGTCACTTCCAGGATGGATTCCAGGGAATCAATTCATTGTATACAGTAAAAGATTTCCCTTGTGAAATGTACATATGGTGTAACATTATATCAAAATGCTATCCAAAATGTATTGTTCCTACTCAAAAATCACCAGTTGCTACTCAGTATTACTATTAGCATTCAGTGTGCACAAAACATGTTCAGTCAAAACATTTTGATGCAAAATGGGTGGACGAAGTTGTTTTTCGGTACTGCGTGTATACATTGTAGGTAGTATAGTGAAAGGTAGTAGCAACTCAAGAACTGCTTGTAATGCCTGGAAACTATTAGTGTTCAACAAGTGCAGTTTGATGTCTCAGTTTATGTAGCATGTCCTGTGAAAAGAGTCACTAATTTTGAACGTGAAACTTTGGGAAACCAACTAAAAATTTGTTCTTTGAATTGTTAAAAGGAGTAGTAGTGTAAGTAAATGTAGACAAAGCTGTTTGTGTTGAGTGGGTTGATATCACCACCTGGTTTTACCCTGAGGAAGGTGAACGTGATATTTTTAACTTTTCAGGTTTTCATTGTTGGTAACAAAAGCCAGGGCCATTATAAAAGAGATACAAAGGTCAGATTGTGAGACTACTGTACGTGAAACTGGGGTTTCTCTACATTTGTAGATCTAGATTCATGTTTCAATCTACATTGTAAATGTATTTAATGCACAAAAAGTTGTCATGAATTGAAACAATATTGCCTTTGGCACTGGCAATTCTTTAGTAGGTCTATGTTTCATTTCTAAAATAAATTGAAAACCATTTTTTTCGGACCTGGAATTTTATCTTTGAAATGGCAAGGCCATTTTTTATTTTGCAAAGGGCACTTCCATTGGAAAATCTTAAAGTCAATGGGAGACTTTTGATGGGGGCACCGTGGCCAAGACCATAGACCATACTTCCTTTGTTGGGCAAGCGCTAACTGCTGAATGAGGTACAAACTGGTCTAGCTAGCGATCAAACTTTTCAAGGGTTTTCTGTATTTTTTTTTAATTTTTGATATTTTTATACTCGCAAGCCGAAGTGAATTTCACTGTATATATACATGTACGTGTATACATATATATTACAATGTGTGACTATAAAACAATTGAATTGAAACTTGAGCGCTAGCTTAACCAGCATGCACCTGATTTCACGCCTTATAAACATGTACTGAGTATTGGCGAAAACGGTCTATGGAGGACGCGTAATTCCAGGCCTGATTTTTGCAGGACAAAATCAAGAGAAAAGGCAGTACATACATATCTGTGTCAGGGAGAATGTTTATTTCACACTCTGCACTGTACAATTACTGCACAGTGTTGGCAGTGAGGGCTGCACATTAAACAGCTAATTTATAGCCACATTGTCTGCTGTAGTTAAGCCATTTGCACCTCTTGGTGGTAAATTGGTAGTTGGAGGTCATGGATGCCACAATTAACACTCTGAATAAATCAATACATGATGTGAGTGTGTACTGGAATGTGAAAGGTTTGACACTTTTTCAAGTGTACTATTGGAAAATTTATGTTCATGTTGTACATCGGAATGAAGCGAAAGTATGATTCACACACCCCCTCCTCCCTTAGAAAAAAAGGGGGGGGGAAACAAACTAAAACAAAAACCACAGCATTACGGAAAATACAACAATTTACACAAATTCTACCATTTGCCAGATTGTTGCCATCATACTGGTCTGCATATTGTCCAAATATTCTGCATTTGTAATTTTGAATCTGTTAAAAAATATGATTCAATCTAAGGAGAAAAAGAATCAATTCATAAGGAAAGATGAACTGAAAAAAAAATGTTTTTAAACACGTGTGTTGTGTTACACTAGCGGTAACCACTGAAAATAATTGTAAGCATAAAAAATTACTTGTTAATGATCAATTGAGAGCTGTTGATAGTATAAAACATTGTGAGTAACTGCTCCCCCCTGAAGTTACAAAGTTTTTGAGAAAGAAGTAATTTCTCACGTAAATATTTGAATTTGAGTTTGGGACCTCAGAATTAGATTTTGAGGTGTCGAAATCAAGCATCTGAAAGCGCACAACTTATGCGACCAATTGAGCTCAAATTTTCACAGGTTTGTTATTTAATGCATGTTGAGATACACCAAGTGAGGTCTTTGACAATTACCGATAGTGTCCAGTGTCTTTAATGTAGGCATACATGTACATGTACTTGGTGTTAACAACAGCTTTCCCTGTTAGTTGTTAGCATTGAGCCACTTGCCATGACAGGTTAAAGACTTCTGAGGACCAGTTAAATTCTGTTGAAGTGGTCTGGTTGCTTGCTTTTACAAAAAAAGGAAGGTACTGCATAAAATAATCTAATCCAGTTAACTCTGCACACAAGACCCCTACCTGCACAGTGTGTTCACGGTTTTAAAAACAAATTTAAGTCCCATGTACAAATGTTGGAAGAAAACAGTAAAATACATGTATCATACACGTGACAAAAACTGGTTTTACTTTTTTATTAATAGTGAGTTAAAAATTGCTTGTCCCCTGAAAAAGTACTTTAAAAAAAAAAAAGTAAAAAAAAATAGCCTTTCCAGATTGTGCCTTTTTTAGATTTGAAATCCACTAGATCTGTGCCATTTCTTTCTGAGACAGTACTGATGCTGTGCTGTACAAATTGAACAGCCTGTTCTATTCACTTTAGAAACTTATTCAAAATAGTTATTATATTTACCAACAAAAGTTCATTTTGATCCTATTCATTTTTTTGTGGGTCACCTGAAGTTCAGTGTAATATTCCTTTTATTTAGGTTTCCCACTTTCATATTAACAGTTTATAAACGGCTTTTGTCAGGAGTTCAATCCTGTTTAACCCCCGGGTACGGTCAGTGAGTTTGAAAGAAGTTCTGGTAACACTTTATTGTGAGTAAATCCCCACACAACCCATTGGCCTGCTGATGCAGAAGCTCTGTCAACATTAAAGACACTTTACTCCTTTAATAATTATTTGTCAAATGCATAAAGTAAAAACTCTGTGAAAATTTGGGCTCACTTGCTCATTGAATTTTCAAGCGAATAATGACAGAAAGTCACCCTTGTTGCATTACTTTGTGTGCTTTTAGAGGCATAATAAATTAGGCTTCAGCTCAAGTCTTTTGTTATTTGAGTGAGAAATGACCACTTTCTCAAAAACTACGTTACTCCAGAGTGAGCTGTTTCTCGCAATGTTATATACTATCATCAGCTCTCCAGTGCTCGTTAATTACATATAGTGTTCAGTGCTTAAATTTACAATCTAGCACAACTTTCTGTACTTACGTATGCAACCTTTATCGAAATTCATTAAAAACTGCAACATTTTGTGAAGCTTTTCAAGATTTTGGATTGTTGAAGTTTGCTGGTTAACTACAGATATCAGTGAATGATTTCCAGTGTATATATAGCAGAGCAAAATGCTATGTAATTGTATCAGTTGCTACTCACAAATCATCATTCTGCTACTCAATATTAGCATTGTGTGGACAAAACATGTTCAGTCAAAACATTATTGCTATGCAAAGTTGCTAGACGAAATCATTCCCTGGAAATGCATGTAATTAGTTTAGAATTGACAGATCCGTTAAGGAGATTTGTTATAAATTAACGAATCAACAGCGGACGTGTAATGCTAGCTTAAACTCTGGAATCCGCTTTCTCTAACGACTGTAGAATCACACGGAGAGGGCCTTCCTAGGGTCTCCGGTGACATTGCTTTTTGCTAACTACTTCAATCTGCTGTAACCACGTTGACGTGTTCCGTGCTGGTGTGTTTTTTCTCCCAAATGGGCGCTATTTATAGTCCTCTCAGTGCACCGTAGTCGTCCCAATTGATTTGTCATGATAAATTGAGTGGCTACTCCCACATGCGTTGTTTTTCTTTGAGGAGTCGTTAAGAACTTCTGTTCTTTGAGGCACTGAACTGTTTGTTTCCTTATACTCTATAGATTCTGATGTCACTGAAAATGTCCAAGTATCTTGGTTAGAACCCAGAATAGGTTTTTTTTTTGACAAAAGTGATGTCCTGAGAATGTCAAGGGGTTGCGTTGAAAGAGAAAGCTCTGTGAAACGTGTTTTTGTGAGACATTGAGTTATGTCGCTTCAGATGAGATCAAAGTGATTCAGCTTGTGATCCAATTTACATCAGAATTTTATACAAACATCTGCGACTGGTTCTATTAAAACCCTGAACTTATCCACAGTTGCCATAAAAGTGAAATGGACGGCCACTTTTTTCAATGACCAAAAGTTGTGTATCAAGTTTTACTCAAATTAATTAGTTTGGGTTTTACCAAGTGAAAAAGTGGTGGTTGAACAGGTCAATGACAACATTATAATGAAATCAGCTACAAAAACCATTCAACCATTTAGGCCTACCATGTACATAAAAAATTATAATAATAGTTTGTAATTGTTTACATACTACTTCTTCATAAAAACCATGAAGATAAAACCATTAATAATGCTCCATAATGCTCTTCAGGGCATTTAAAACCCCAAATAAACACCAAGAGGAGTAGAAAACTTTCTGAGGTCCTCGTTTTTTGGCCGCACTTCCAAAATGTTTCCACAGTTTGGAAAAATGCTGGGGAGAACCCTGGATATGATTTTATAAACTCTTGTGTTCTGACTCTGGAATGTCACACTCGATTGCCAATGGTCATGTTGGTAATTGATGATTGAAATCAACTGAAGGAATTGGTCTGCATTCCTCCACAAAATGATTTACTGTTTTTAAAATTTATATAAAACTTCACAAAATTGAAATTGGTTCATCAGCAATTTTAAAAATAGATTTAAAGGTATTATACAGGATTTGTTAGGGAAAAACAAACATCAATGTTCAAGTCTGAAAGCTTACTGATAATGATGTTCATGCTACATGTCAAACCATTTCTTTGTGGTGAAATATTTCCCTCTGAATTGAAGTTTGTTATTAAGAACTGTTTCTAAAAAAAAAGAATTTTGAAAAAAATGTAACGGGTCTGATTTCGGTTGTTACAACCCAAATTAAGGACAATGTGTTAACATGCTGAAAATTGTGCGTAACTTTTCTTTATTTTTTCCTGACTCCCACAATAGATTAAGCCCAATTTTCCCATGTTTGTTATTTCATGTATGAAGCTGAATCACAAAAATCACTGTCAGCGGCGTTTTAGTCAGCTCTACCAGTTCTATATAATACCTTTAAAAAAGTATCATTTGTCAAAGAAAATCAGCTAGTGTTTTGTTTGTATTAGCAAGAAATAAATTCATGAAAGAAAAAAAAAGATGAAGATGAAGAAGAAGGTAAATGTGATGATTGATTTTTTTTTTTTTTTTTTTTCTCTCCCCTTTGTAGGCACAACTAGGATTCCTAGAGACGGTGAGACCGATGGGGTGGACTATAAATTCCTCTCGGTGGATGAGTTCATGGCGTTAGAGAAAAGCGGACATCTTTTGGAAAGTGGAGTGTTTGATGGTAAGGGAGAAGACGGAGAAAGTAAAGTCAGTGATTTCCTCCCCCCCCCTACCCCGACTCCCACCCTTTTGTCGGCAAAGTCTCAGAGGAGAAGTAAAAATAACTGTTAATGGGAAATGGTTGTCAAGTTGCGTCTGATTTGTTTGTACAGATTTGGAACTCTGGAACTGCTCTGAGAAATGTGAAACAGTCAGGTCTGGGGGCGAGGCCGACAAACAACACTCAAAGGATTTATAATTGCTATAAATTAACTGACCCATTAAAGTGTTTTTTTTTGTTTTTATATTGGTTGTCAGGGGACAAGACCACTTGTTTACAAGTATCAATTTTCCATTTACTGTTTGTATTATCCAAATGCATTCAATATAATGAAAACCTACATTTATCATAAATTAAGATATACTACTTCATCAATATTATGAGAGTAGAGTCAATTCAAAGCCAGTGTCCTTTTTTCTTCTTGCAAGTGAAACATAAAACTCCCAGCTGAAATTTTAAATTATGTGTCATAATAATTAGGAAGAATAATGATATTTGTAATGCACCTATCGAGTCGGTTTGAAGCATTGTACAAACTGACTAAATTCAAACTAGCAAAGATATTTCAAGGGATAACGCAGCTTGGCTTTAATTCACGTGATGGGGCCTGTTGAATGTGAAGAGGGACACTGTTCCACAGTCATCTCATTTTCTTGCAAACTCAATGACCAATTGAGTCCAAATTTGTACAGACTTTTTATTATATGCATTTGTTGGGATACACCTGGTGAGAACACTGGTCTTTGACTATAACCAAAGGTGTCTAATGCCTTTATTTGTCTGTCAATATTTAAAATTTGAGGGGAAGATGGGTGAGTCAAAATAAACTTGTAAAAAGGAATTGAAACTTTTATGCATTGATTGCTCAGAATGGCCCCAAGAGAAATTACTGGTTTGACCTTGTGGAAACCCCATACAATGTGTTCTTCGGCACTATTAAAACCACAAGTAACTAGACATCTTGATCTGTCCAGAGGGAGTCAGAAAGCTCCCTGTAGTGAGGAGTGTGTTATTAGGGTAAACCAAGCTGTCTGGGGAAAGATTCCTTTGTGTGGACTGGTCTGATGGTCTGACGGAATGCTCACAATACTGGTTTTGTTTTAAGGTGACGGGACAAGGCTGGATCAAAACTTCTATAACAAAAACCTTGTTGCAATTTGTTGGCGGCTTCTTTGTGAATGATGTTGATTAATTCTTGTCTTTTTTCGATGGGGTGATGAACTTCTCTACTATCCATGCCGACTGGCTTAGGGGTAGTCACAGGATTGGTAAGGACAACGCAAATTGTTTATTTTAAGCCTGAAATCTGACTGATTATAAAGTTCATACTAAAACTATTATTTTTTTTCTGTGAAAAAATTTCCCTCCGGAAAGTATAAATGTAGGCTCTATAGTGTCTGTAAACCTAGAAAACACAACAGCTGAGTTTGGTTGTTGCACCCAAAATTAAGGACAGTGTGTTTACATTCTGTTAATTGTGCATGGTTTTTCACTACCTTTTCCTCCTCGTACTATGGATTCAAGGATTTGGGTACTTTCCAAAATATCCATAGATTTACATTAAACTTACAGGGTTTGAAGATAATGATAGTGGAAAGCTTTCCTTCAAATATTACTTACTAAGGTGCTGTAGTTTTTGAGAAATGAGTAAAACAATGTCGTGAAAATACGTTTGTAAATGCTTTTAATTTTCGTCTCATGAGACAACAATTATTTTCATGACATTGTTTTACTCATTTCCCCAAAACTACAGCACCTCAGCACGTAATATTTTCAGGGAAGCTTTCTACTATCATTATCTTCAAACTGTGTAAGTTAAGTGTAAATCTGTGGACATTGTGTTTTTTGTCCTAAAAAAGTTACATAGACCCTTTAAGCCTAGAGTGTTACTGGCATTGTTTCATGTACTTATGATCACGCAAAACACGAACACTGTCTGCGACTATTTGGTCAGCTCTACCAACCAATCCTCTAGAGAACCTTTACATTCGAACAACAATGGTGTAATATTGGGTGTGTTTGTACATGCGTGTTCATGTAGCCTACACTATGCACAGATCATTTCAACAGCTGTAGATTTGGAAACAATCGACAGCGTTCATCCTCGTATTGAAGTTTAACGATTGCGAAGAGGTTGGTGTCTCATGTACAGGTTGTAATGTACAGGTGTATTTGACCTTTCATGATTGGGTTTTATGTTTAATGACTCATGGAGAGAAAGACATACTGGTATCTTTACCACGGTCAAAGTTAGATTGGAGTGTTTTATTCATTCGTTGCATTTGTCTCCAAACAATGGTTTGGGTAGCCTTGAGTTGTCGAATACAATGCAGTGTTCTCCTTGGATTCAGTATTCAAGACTGGGATTCGGGAAGGTGAATTCTGGGTATGTATCTGGAGGCGGCCAACTCTTACTGATTTCTGTAGTTCCTTGAAAAATAAATTATTCTTTCCAAGTTGTGATGAACAAAATTGACAATCTCCCTGTTACAGTGTTAGTGATTATGATTTTTTTTTTCTCTGATACATGTATGTTGAATGTCATTATAAATATATCACTGATTGTTTATCATTCAACTCTCCCTGATTAATGCAAGGTGCAAATATTGGCAGTCCAACACTTAAGTGAAACAATGTTTTCTTATTTTTGGGGGGAGAAAATATTCCCTTTGAATTAATATGGTTTGGAAAAATGTTCACCCAAGTTGGGTCAAAATGTCAGGTCACATGTATTTTTTGCATTTATACTTGAAGACACTGGACACTATTGGTATTTGTCAAAGACCAGTCTTCTCACTTGGTGTATCACAACATATGCATAAAATAACAAACTTGTGCAAATTTGAGCTCAATTGGTCATCGAAGTTGCGAGATAATAATATAAGAAAAGAAAAAACACTGTTGTCACATTAAGTTGTGTGCTTTCAGGTGCTTGATTTCGAGACCTCAAATTTTTTAATCTGTGGTCTCAAAATCAAATTCATGGAAAGTTACTTCTTTCTCAGAAACTACATCACATCAGAGGGGGCCGTTTCTCACAATGTTTTATACAACAACCTCTCCCCATTACTCGTTACCGAGTAAGGTTTTATGCTAATCATTATTTTGAGTAATTACCAATAGTGTCTACTGCCTTTAAGACCTGTTGGCTGGTGAGGGAGTCTGCAACAGCAAAATAAAAATACATGTAGTAATCCTTGAGTTGTTATTATTGCTCAGTGCAATGAAGTACCGTCATATTACTTTCATGGGGGATTTTGATGGAGGCTTTTACATGTATGTCTGATCTATAAGGAAATGTCCTTGCCTTGCATCATTAAGTGGGCTTAAAGATGATAGCGCAAGTGTCAATGGCCTCATATCGTAGAGCTGCTTAGAGGTAGGGCAATCTTTTTGGTGTTAACAACATAGTCAATGTGCTGATTTAAAGGTAAAATTATGAACAAGTATTAGTTGTCATCTGTGAAAGTTTTAGCTGACAGTGTCTACTTGTTGAGAAAATAGCCAAGACCTTTCACGGTATTTGCGCAAGAACGTAAAATCCACAACTATTTTTTAACGAGGTGACATCGGGTACCAACCACATCTCTGGTCACTGCATTCAGGAACAGCCAGTAATCCTTAGAAATCTGAGTAAAGATTTCTTTCACGAATCGTTTCTCCAATTCGTTTGTTTTTTATTGATTAAACAATCAATGGGGGCATTTCAGACCGAATAATTTTGCAGGATGCTTGAAACTACCATGACCATCTCTATAACACAATCTATGCTTTCCGTAGAAATTACACTTTTTTCTCAGTCAAAATCAAATAATGACCCTACCTGAAGCACAAAAAAACCCAGCTAGGCACGATAGTTATGCATACCAGAAAAAGATTACAAGCCAAAATACCACGACACATTTGTGATTGGTACCCTGTTTATTTTTGCTTAGCAGAAAACTTGTAAGCTACATTTTGTTTGTTTTAAGCAGCTCTATGAAATTGGTCCCTGGTTAAATATGAGTTCAGTTTACATACCTGTGACCAAGTACAATGTACTTCATCATCTTTAAAGACACTGGCCACTATCGGTAATTGTCAAAGACCAGTCTTCTCACTTGGTGTATCTCAAGATGCATAAAATAACAAACCTGAACATTTGAGCTCAATTGGTTGTTGAAGTTGTGAGATAATAATGGAAGAAAAAACACCCTTGTCACACGAAGTTGTGTGCTTTCAGATGCTTGATTTCGAGACCCCAAATTCTTTTATCTGAGGTCTCAAAATCAAATTCGTGGAAAATTACTTCTTTCTCAAAAACTACATTTCATTTCAGAGGGAGCCGTTTCTCACACTGTTTTATACGATCAACCTCGCCCTATTACTCGTTATTGAGTAATTACCAATAGTGTCCACTGCCTTTAAATCCATTCATGTATTTATGTTCACTTAAAGCTAACTATTCTGGACTGGGTGTGTTGGTGTGTTTGTTGTTGTGCATGATGGTGAAGTTAAGCGGGATAAGCTCTCTGGTAACATTGTGTGTGACACAATGTCCAGAGAACTTTTTACGTTCGTTGAGGAAGTGATTGTGATTGAGATGGTGGAGAAAGGTGTCTTCATCGTCCCTGAGGGAATTTAAGGATCATTACTTCCTGAACTTGCACTGGTGTCACTCCTGTTGGTTTGCAGGCTCTTCATGGAGCATAGGACAGGGATGGAATGATTGAAGTCTACAGGTGAAAAACATTTATTCAGATTGTAGTGTTACCTGTTCATGTTTGTTGTGTTGTCATTTAGCCTTTGAGAAAGACTCTGCGAGGTTTTGAAACGCCAGTTCATTAAACTTTTTTTTGCATCAGGCCCTTTTGGTTGGTAAGTTGTTTGCAACAGCTCATTCTATTTTCTCAGTGATAAGTGTTGATTGAAGAAAGGTTTTGGTAGGTCCATTATAAACCCAGATCTGGATCTTATAATGAAGCCTGGTATGCCCCTTCCAATTCTGCGGCATTCTTCTGCTTACATTTTGTTTGCCTGCTAGGCTGCTTTTGAAGTCTAGTGGATGGAGGAAGACACAGCTAGGTCCATTGTTAACCCAGACCTGGATCTAATAATGAATCCTAGTATGCCCCTTCCGTCAGCATTATTCTACGGCATTATTCTGTGGCATTATTCTGCTGACATTGTGTTTGTCTGCTTTTGAAGTCTAGTGGATGGAGAAAGACATAGCTAGATCCATCGTTAACCTAGACCTGGATCTTAAAATGAAGCTTGGTTTGCCCCTTCCATCAGCATTATTCTGCAGCATTAATCTACTGTAATTCTTCGGCATTATTCTACAGTGATTCTCAGCAATATTCTGCTTACATTCTGTTTTTGTCTTCTTTTGAAGTCTGGCTGATGGAGTCCAGACACAGCTACCCACCTTTACATGGAATTTTAGGCCTGTGAATATTGACGGTTTATTTATAATGGAGACCCTGTGCGTGGTCGTTGAGACGCCATCTTGGAGGTAAACTGATGATGTAACAATGGAAGTGTGCATTATGTACACGCTGTGCATAGGATGAGGCAATGAGTTGCCTTCCTTTGATTGCTAATCGAGGGCGCCCTACTCAAATGACGCCATGTGCGTAGACCGTATCGCAAATACTCGGTTTGGGCGCGTTTGGCGCATGCTGGTCTAGCTAACGATCAAGTTTGATTTCTTGTTAGACCAGCATGCACCTCATTCAACAGTTAGCACAAAGGTCTACATGTATGAGCTCTGTATAGAATACAGATAGAGTTTGTTTATTTATTATTTTTGTTTTTTGGTTTTTTTTTGCCTACAGGTAATCATTACGGAACGCCCAAACCTCCCGCTAAGTCACCCCCTGCACAGTCGCCCACATCATCGTCATCGTCCCCACCGCCCCCACCTCAACACCAACAGAATAACTCATCCAGCACAAGCCCCAAGAAGAGCACCCATCGGCCGGGAGCCAAGCCCTCCGCCCCGGGCAAGAGACAGAGGAACAAGTCCACGATCGAGGCCACCACGTTGAACTCTGACCCCTTGGACGAGGAAGAGCAGAGGAGACGAGAGGAGATCGGGAAGGCTGAGGAGGAGCTGGGAGACTTGCCAAAGGATTGGGAGATTGCCTTCACTGACCAGGGAGATATGTACTTCATCAAGTATGTGTGCACATTTAACTATCTTCCTTTACTGTACAATACAACTATAAAGCCTGGTTCATACTTCCTGCAAAGCCGTGGATTCGAAAAGGGCCTATCCAAATTGGAACTATCCCAATTTGGGCCTATCCCAACTTGGGCCTATCCCAACTTGTGCCTATCCCAGCTTGGGCCTATCCCAAGTACGTTTTTATGATTCCCAGATATAGTTTGGACAGTCCTCCTGCAGTTGGTACAATTTCATAATTTGATTAGCTTTTTTATACAACTCATTAGGTATCTAATACATATTTAATGTTGAGAAAATAAACATCAAAAGCAAAAGTCAATTTTGTAAGTGCTGTACAATGTTTTTTTTTGCTCTGACACTCTTCAGTGTGTCAAGTAATACAACATTTGCTGCAGATACATTCAAAGTTTATTTCAGAAAATTAATTTCATAAGCTGTTTTCATTTTATTATTTGTTTCACATTTTATTTTGCAAACTGGAGTACAGGAGCGAAGATGGTTATAATGAGTGAAATAAGGCCCAGTGACCAGGGGTAATAATGTGAAGCACTTTAGAACGCCCTGCGGGTGTGAAACGCGCTATTATTAGTAGTATTTTGATTTTTTTTGAGGGAAGGAACCTTTTACGTGCATCTTTTCGGAAATGTATGATTCTCTGCCCCTGTTAATAAGTAAATTGAAATACTTTTATTTTCATTTCTTTTTATTCTTTTTCGTCCCTCTCTTTTCGTTCCCCCTCCCCCCTCCAATCTCACCCAATCCATTCCCACCCTTTCAGTCATGTGACCGAGACGACCCAATGGCTAGACCCCCGTCTGGAGCAGAAACCAGCCAAGGAGCTGGTAGACTGTGAAGACGACGGTGAGCACTATCCTCATGATAACTGTCACTCAAACAAGCAGGGTTTGTATTCACGAGTATTATTTTGGCCTCTGCATGCAACGACGTCGTAAACATCCTCATGTATCAAAAAGTCATGTACATGTACCTGCAGCCGATTTCACCAAACACTAGGATTAATCTCGAGTTAGGATGAGTAACTAGTCCTAACTTAGGATGGGTTCAATGCGTCCTAACGTCTATGGATACGGAACTGAACCCGTCCTTAGTCCTAAGATTGATCCTAAGTTAGGAAGAGTTTCGTGAAATCGGCATCTGACATGTCATTCCTACCTCATTTGCATGCTGTAATACTCATGAAACTCATGCTGTAGTTACTTGTAAAGCTCATACTGTATCATGTAAAACTCATGAAACCTAGGATAACTGTCACTCAACGAAAGCAGGGTTTGTATACACAAGTATTATTTTGGCCTCTGCATGCAACGACGGCCTGTATCAAAAAGTCATGTACCGCCATTGCTGATTTGTCATTCCTACTTCATTTGCATGCTGTAATACTCATGAAACTCATGCTGTAGTTACTTGTAAAACTCATTTTGAATTGTGTAATACTTTACGAAACAGGGTTTGCATTCACAAGTATTATTTTGGCCTTTGCATGCATCTACAACCTGCATCAGAAAGTCATGTGTCTTCCATCGCTGACTTGTCATTTCTATGTACCTCATTTGCATGCTGTACAATGTAATACTCATGAAACTCATTCTGGAATTACTCATAAAGCTCATTTTGAATTGTGTAATACTCACTACTCTCATGACGTACTGTCACTCAAACAAGCAGGGTTGGTATTCACGAGTGTATATTGGCCTCTGCATGCAACGACAATCTGTATCAAGAAGTCGTGTAGCGCCACCATTGACTTGTCATTTCTACCTCATTTGCATACTGTAATACTCATGCTGTAGTTACTTGTAGAACTCATGCTGTATTGTGTTAATACTCATGAAACTTGTTCTGTATTGTATAATACTCATGAAACTCATTAAATGCAGTACTCATGAAGCGCATGCTGTATGTACATGTACCCCTGAAACTCAAAAAGTCAAATCTGTCAAAAAGTATGTAAATTAGAGATTGATCTGATCATAAGCTTTGCATGCATGGTGCATTTTGTAGGTTTTCTTTGTTGTTTTGTTGAGCTGAATTGTTCATTATTTTTTGAGTAAGATCTCTTTCAAATTGTCTAGTGCTATTAATACTCCATGATTTGTTGCTAAAATGCCTGTGAGTACTGACCTTGAAACATTCCTGATTTCTTTCACTGAGATGCACCCTGGTATGGGCAATCATACCTTAAATAAGTCATCTTGTCTTAATGCACCTCACCTTCACCATGCACCAAAACATCCTTTCACCATGAAGGTAGCTTTCACCATGGAGGTAGCCCCTCCATGCTTTCACCAACCTGCATGTCTGACAGAATCTGTGCTCCACTTGAAGGGAGCAGAGCATGTTTAGATTTCAACTCATAAACTTTTCAAAATTTGAAGAGGGGCTTTAAAGGCAGTGGACACTATTGGTAATTACTCAAAATAATTATTAGCATGAAACCTCATTTGGTAACGAGTAATGGGGAGAGGTTGATGGTATAAAACATTGTGAGAAACGGCTCCCTCTGAAGTAACATAGTTTTCGAGAAAGAGGTAATTTTCCACGAATTTGATTTCGAGACCTCAAGTTTAGAACTTGAGGTCTCGAAATCAAGCATCTGAAAGCACACAACTTTGTGTGACAAGGGACTCCGACTACCAATCGAGCTCAAATTTTCACAGGTTTGTTATTTTATGCATATGTTGAGATACACCAAGTGAGAAGACTGGCCTTTGACATTTACCAATAGTGTCCACTGTCTTTAATTTGAAATTCAGTTGAGTGAGGCACTCATTTTTCAACACATGTACATGTAGATAGAGCCCCATGAAAATGGGGAACAAATTACAAGCTTCTATCCATTGGAAAATGAGTGGATCACAGAACCAAATTTTACCTTCGAGCCACTCTTTACAGAAGTTGTAGAACTCCATTAAAAAAGCTAGTTATATTCATTCAGCAGGTCCCTTGTGGGTGATGCTTTGAGGGAAGAAGCTGTTGAGAGTCAATAATACTTTTTCCTTTAAAGCTAGCCCTGGAAATTAATTAGAAACTGTCTCTTTTTTTAATTGGATTTTTATTTTAATTAGGGCCCCATTTGATACATAACATGATTCCGGTCAAGTTAGCGTCAAGTTTAGTTCACAATTGGGAGTTTTAGGGTAAATTGCGATTGAACCAGGGAAATAGTTGTAGCGACTGTATGACTGCTTTTACTTTCAATTCACAACATAGGTATTGGTTTACTTGTACTCTACTGGTAAATTATTGCGCCACACACCTGCGTATCTGCTGCAAGCCTAAAGCCTAAGTTTTTGCTTATCTGGCTCTCATGCATTTTGAAATGTAACTTCATCAAGCAGTGATGAGGTCACATTTCAAATGTATGATCGCTTAGTTGTTGAACAGAGAATATTTTTTGTAACGCAATTTTGACAAAAATCAAAACATTTCATTGTTCAAAAGTATTTCTTCTGAAAAGACCTTAGACTATGAAGAATGTGTTAAGGCCAATTCCCAATTAGCCATTTACGAGTTAGACTTGAGTAAAAAATAATGGCTTATTATTGCTAAACTGGCTAAGAAAAACTAACTAAGAAAAATTAGCTCAATGCGACTGACTCCTGTGAGCATCTGGGCCCAATTTTATAGAGCTGCTTAAGCACAAAAAGTAGCTTAGCACAACAACATTATGCTTACCAGAATAAGGTTACCAGCCAAAGTACCGTGTCACAAGTACAACACATTTGTGGCTGGTATCCTGCTCATTTGTGCTTAGCAGGAATTTGTTAAGCATTATTTTCTGCTAAAGCACCTCTATAAAATTGGGCCCTGGTAATCAGTGGAGGCAGCTGGTATGAAGCGGAGTGGCTTATACTACAGTGTTTTACGTCACATAAACAGGATTATGGGCTTGAGTAATTGATGTATTGTAAGTAGAGACAATTTGATGCTATTTTTAATGTTGTCTTTTCATGATAATTCATTGCAGAACTTCCTTATGGCTGGGAGAAGATCGACGACCCTCAGTATGGAACTTATTTCATTGAGTATGTACATTTTTGTTGCTTAAAGCCATTTGACACTTTTGGAACATAATTTTTTTAAACGTTCACAGATTTACAAATATCTTACAGGGTTTACAGAAGGTAATGGTGAAAGACTTCTGTTGAAATATTATTCCAAGAAATATTATTCCAAAAAATGTCGTACTTTTTGAGAAAACATTAAAAGAATATCAAATCTCGATATCGAGAATTACGGATTTATTTTAAACACATGTCATGACACGGTGAAACGTGCGGAAATAAGGGTGGGTTTTCGCGTTGTTTTCTCCTGACTCCGCTGACCAATTGAGCCTAAATTTTTACAGGTTTGTTATTTTATATATAAGTTGTGATACGCGAAGTGTGGGCCTTGGACACTACTGTTTACCGAAAGTGTCCAATGGCTTTAAGGCTTTCAATTTGTTCCCCCATCATTGGGGCATGGTTTAATTTTCAGAAACGATTCTCTGACAATTTGAAACTGGGTATCATTCAATTAAATTTCTACTTCCTGTATTTATGTATGTATAAGCATCTGACTAAGGCAGGGAAATGTTTCGCAAGCGTTCACTTTCAGTTTGATTTCCCAGTTGTGTGGGAAAAGGAACATTTGAAAGTATATATAAGGGTTGATCTGCGCTGTGGATTCCTTGCAGTCTCTCCCTGTTTTTAAGGAACGCTGACGGTGGGATTTTAAGATGATTCATTGGATGAGCGTCTACACTGTGTGGTATTAAACTGCCTTTCGATTTCACCAAACTCTTCCTAACTTAGGATTGATCTTCGGAATTTAAGTTCGGTAATCTGTAAGATGTTCCGTATTTAGTAAGATGTTAGGTTGCACTGAACCACAAATAACGAGTTACTCGTTCTAACTGAAGATAGCGTTTCGTGGAATCGGCTGCTGGATCATTCAGGGAAATACTGATGTGATATTGTGACTGCAATTGAAGTACTTGCCTGGACTGCCAGGTTGTGTAGAATTACTTTAACTAAGTGCCTTCTCTTGACCGTAAATTGATTGGCTTTTTTTGCTCAAAGAATCGTCGTTCTGGTTTTGACTCCACATGATGTGAACCACCAACAGCTCACTGGATGTACAACAACTCCTTCCCTAGTTTGTTTGTCTGATCATTGACCAATCAAAATGTTGTTGATTGTTTCTGTAACCAATCAAACGCTATCAGAGCTGTTTACTCCGTTGAATCGACCAGTCAGAGAGCTCAAAATTTGACTCATCGAAAGTGTAGGAAAGAGTGCAAGTTTATTTTTTGTAACCCATTGGGTAAAAGAGTATATTGACTTGTCATCAATAATTCGAAGTAATAGTATGAGCTTGAGTTATCAACCTATGGTAATGCTTGTTTCAATGAACCAATCATGGACATTCTTGGTCCGAAATGAACCAATGAAAAGAAAGAGCTTTGACCGACCATCAGAATAAAATGTTTACCAAATCAACTAAACGCAAGTTGGCCATGGACACGGGTAGTCAACTTGACCGTTTCACCAGCTCTGTGTCTGTCCGTCTGGCCGAGATGGGTCAGACTCTACGAGGTCACATCGTTGAAAGTGTGCGGAGGACAGACATCAGAATCTCATCACTGGAAGAATCCTTGACGAGGTTGGATGCAGTCTCGGAGGTATTCCGCTCTGAGTTGAGGATGTTGAGCAAGGAGGTTGAAGAACTCCGCTGTGATGTGGAGTGTGGTGGTTATACGAAAGTTGAGGATGTGGAGAAGGAATGTTCTTTCGGGTAAATGCTTGCAGGATAATGCTCAAGCATTTGGAGCTTAAGCAGGTCAATAAAATTGGCCCCTGCACCCAATTTCATGGCCCTGCTTAATTTGGAATCTGTACTTAAGGCCCATAGAATTACATTCTGTAAAGGCGCCGTAAGCACATAATTCCGCACAAAACGGGTATGAAATTGCGCCCTGTTTTCTTATTAATTAGATGTACTAAGCTTGGGCGATATCGATTTATTTTATTCACGATATATCGCCGACAATATATCGCGATATTCGATATAATCGCGATTAATTAAATTTGACATCATCAGTCTTCAAACTCCAAGTGAAAGTTGTAGAAGAGACAGTCATAGCATAAGAGAGGTGTTCTAATGACCTATTCTTCTGGTTTTACTCCAAACCTATGGGGTGCAAGATGTCTCAGCTAGCAAATACATCGCGATATTTAATCGATATCGCGATATATCTATATTTCGATTAAAACCAAATCCATCCGATATCGAAATCGTTTCCAAATTAATATCGCGATATTCGATAATATCGTGATATCGCCCAAGCTTACCAAAGAGTCTCTTATTGCAACAAGCCGTAAACTCCACGACATAAAATTAATGTATATTAATCCATCGTTGTTTTGATTGATTCCCAGGGTTTGTTATAATTATGTTTTAAGTGCATTGAGATTATTTTTTGATTTAATGCGCTTTTTAAGAATATATAACATGAATATTGTTGTTCATCTCTTCCTCTCCAGTCATGTCAACCGTAAGACGCAATACGCCAACCCGGTAATACAGGCCAAGGAGGACTCCAGAAGGATGAACACTAATCGTAGCACCGGTAAATTAGACCTCAAGTATTCCACGACTCTCCCGCGGTCAGCGAGGAGCAGTCAGAACTCAATACAAGCGCCGCCATCCAGAGCTTTCAGTGATCCTGATATGCAGAAGGGGGGTCAGGAGAACGGGCCGTTGTCTCGTACGAAGTTACCCACTTCGTCAGTTAAGACTACCTCAGGTATGAAGTTGTCAGTGTTTGAAGTAAAAATATAAAACAAATATGATATGATTAATTAATATGATTCATGTTTTCTTTAGATGTCTGTGCTACATGTATTACATGTTTGTGTAATTATTTGATAAGAACTTCTGAGTACCACTGCATATGAAGTGCTTTGCGAAATTAAATTATTGTTATGAGTAAAAGATGGAGATTTATTGAAAATGTCCAAAATTGATGTTTGGCTGGGCATTCAAGGTTTTGGATGTCACATAGTTCTCATGAATCAGCAATTGTTGTGAACAAGTTTAGTTCTCAACATAAACACTGTTCTGCAAACTTCAAACACAGTTCATCATGCAAACATTTTCTGCATGTGTTGCGCTAAATGCAGATAAGGCATACTGCTGTACACTAGTAGCTCTGAATTCAGATGAACATTTTGCCGTATGCACAACAGGCATGTGTGAGGGAACAAACACATTTCTGTTAATACTGTTGAGAGCAGTGATTTACATGTACATGTATTTCACGAGAACAGTAGATTTATGAAGAACATCTTACATACAAAAAACCATCAGCAAAAAATGTTGCCAGGGAATGTTAATCCTTTGAGACTTAGCTTTGAGACTTAAAGGAACACGTTGCCTTGGATCGGACGAGTTGGTCTATAAAAAGCGTTTGTGACCCATTTGTTATAAAATGCATATGGTTGGAAAGATGTTTTAAAATTAGAATACAATGATCCACACACATTTGCCTTGAAATTGCGTGGATTTCCTTTTACTTTGCGAACTAACACGGTCGGCCATTTATGGGAGTCAAAATGTTGACTCCCATAAATGGCCGACGGTGTTTGTCGACGAATAAAAGGAAAACCATACAATTTCGAGTGATACTTGTGTGGATCATTAAATTCTACTTTTAAAATATCTTTCTAATCATATGCATTTTATAACAAACAGTTACAAACGCTTTTGAAAGACCAACTCAACCGATCCAAGGCAACGTGTTCCTTTAAGCTCGGACAAGTTTTCAGACCCAGAAACGGACCCTCATATCCAGGACATCATTGGAAGTATTTTATGAAAGTGAGAGGCCTCCAGGTTTAGTTGGATATCAATAGAAATTAAAGTCACCTGGAAATGGTATTTTTTTCAAAATAAAGCTTGTGTCACTAATATATGTGTTTTGATGAGTGGAATGTGAATAAACAGTTAACTAAGGTTTAAAAAAATCAGTTCTTATGTTATTTACAAATTTAAGAGTAGACCCCGACCCGAGAGGGCGCTGTTCGTGACTACAATCGAGGCAGACTTTGCCTGTAATGCGTATAGTAAACACAATTGCAAAGTACATGTACGGACCAAGTCGTGAGTTTGTACGTTTAAAAAAAAACAAAAAACTTGGACTTGGACGTACATGTACTTTGCACGTGTGTTTACTATACGCATTGCAGGCAAAGTCTGCCTCGATTGACGTCACAAAAGGGGTAGGCGGAGTCAGCCCCCCAAACAACTTTATATATTTTTTAAACATACAAATCGTGACAATTACTAAAAAAATTGTTTTATTGTTTGTAAGCATATACTCTTATGTTTGAAAGAAAAAAAATTCTATTTCCAGGTGACTTTAAAATAATATACTCTAAGTCACCTTTACTGTGTTATTAAAAAAATACAAATTTTGTACAGTCTCGGAAATAAAGAATTCATGAAAAAATGTTTTTTCCCAATTTGCATTAGGAATGGAGAGTATTAATTTTGGTTTTACCCTTACACAGATGTGTGTAAGCAATTAATACTCAGTACTTTCCAGAGTTCTGAGAAAAAACCCACAGGCATATAACTCGGGTGGGACTTTTCTCCTGTCAAAAATCGAGGTGATCTGATAATTGCTTTTTAAATTTTGCAGATGCCGAGTGGCGCGCCATGTTCACCAACGACCCCAGCAAGTTGGATGGGGAAATGATTAAGACCATCTTGAATAAGAGCAACCGGGGATTCGGTTTCACCATCGTGGGCGGAGACGACAGTGAAGAGTTCCTGCAGATTAAGAGTGTTGTGCCTAGTGGCCCTGCCCACGCAGATGGAGTTCTCAAAACAGGTGATTTCAGGAAAATAAATGAAACCATGAGGGAGCTTAACATGTGCTAAGTATATGCCCTTAAAGGCACTGGACACTATTGGTAATTACTCAAAACAGTTGTAGCATAACAACTTACTTGGTAACAAGCAATGGAGAGTTGTTAATAGAACAAAACATTGTGAGAAGCAGCTGAAGTAACTCATTTTTGAGAAAGAAGTTATTTCTCACTCAAATAATAAAGTCTTTCATTATGCATCTGAAGGCACACAAATGTTTTTGGAACAAGGGTGTTTTTTCTTCTTCATTATTTTCTTTTCTCCAGAAGACGATCAGAGCATACTGATCGAAACGTCGAGTTAACCCAACGGCTCTTTTCAGAACCACCCAAACTCATTTAGAGATTGTTATTACATGGTGTTACCGCAAACTCTTTTATATCTTATCTCCACCATGCAAAGTTTCAAATCCTACCCATTATTTTCTTGAAACTTTGATGACTAGTTGAGCCCAAATTATCACAGGTTGGTTATTTTATGCATATGGTGGGATACCCCAAGTGAAAATACTGGTCTTTGACATTTACCAAACATGTCAAGTGCCTTTAAAGACGATGTTAAAAGTAGGGTCATAGATTGGTTATGATTGGAATGCAGTTTTTTAACATTGCTTGGAAATGTCATTTTCTTTTATGTAAAGGTGATGTTCTTGTGTTCATCAAGAGCCAAGCCCTTCCTCAGCCTGTCAAAGTCTTAGGCTACACCCATCAACAAGTAGTGATCTTATTCCAGGCTATCATGCCGGGGGAACACGTTGAACTCGAAGTATGCCGCGGTTATCCGTTACCGTTTGACCCCGACGACCCCAACACGCACATTGTCACGTCCTATGCAATCTCACCAACTTCCAACCTGCCAGGGGTGAAGATTCCCGGCACGCCGTCGTCGTCTGCTTTCCGGAAGCACAACAGTGCCCCACCAATGGATAAGATTCACAATAACATTGGCCCGCCCAGTTACAAGGACACGAATGCAAGCCAGACGTCCCCGAGGTCCCTGCATCATGACAGCCACGACACACCACCCCCACCGAAAATCTCCTCCGGTCACAACCACCGGCATCACCACAGAAACGGGGACTCTAACCTCTCCCGGGAGACGCACGTCAAGTCCCTTCCGGACCTCTCGTCACCGAAGCCCAACGAGATGGAGGTCTCGGCGTCGCCGCGCGCCAAGACGCCGACGTTGTCGCTCAATATCAAACCGAATTCCTTGCCGTTGCCCAATCAGGTGAACAACAGAGGGAGCCTGTCGAGCGAGCAGCCCAGCGAGTCACCCTCAAGCACGCAACCTGAAATTCACTCCATCAAATTCTTCAAGGGAAATCAAGGGTTTGGATTTACCGTTGCTGACAGTCCGTATGGCCAGAAGGTAAATTGTAATTGTCTTTAACAATGAAAACCCAATTCCCATACAGTATACATGTACCATGCCCAATATGTGGCAGAGGGAGAACAATTAATTACTCAGTGAATAAGACAGACTAATCAACAAGTGTTTCTTTTTCTCTCTCAGGTGAAGCAGATCTTAGTTCCTGAGCGATGTAAGATGTTGAGAGAGGGCGACATTCTGGTTGAAATCAATGATGAATACATAAGAGATCTACCTCATAACCAGGTGGTAAACATCCTGAAAGGCTGCCCTCTGGGTACTGAGTTGACTATCGTTGTACAACGTGGAGGTGAGTTCATTTATTATATCGGTGTTATTTTTGTATTATCAAGTATTAATCCTCAAGGCAGGCATAATATTCTTTCTGTTTTCCAAATGTTTTGCCCTTGGATAAATCAGAATTTGTTTTTAGTATTGAGGCCTGAAAAATCTACTTAAGCATACATGTATGTCAGCCCTTGTTTTCAATAAATTGTTCCTACTTTTTTTCCAAGGACTAAATTATCATGTCTGACAAGGAAAACCGACTGGGTGTCTATAAGTCAATTTCAGATGATCAAAAATGGAAATATAAATAGTAATATATGTAGTAAGTTTCTGTTGACTGAGGTTTATTACTTTATATTTAAAAGAAAAGGTTGCATCTTCTTAAATTGCTGATCTTCTCACTGCCCAGTATCATGGCAGAGCGGTCTATAGCATGGGCTGCATCTTATCAGCAGAGTGTGGGTTCGAGTCCCAGCGGAGGTGCTTGTGTCCTCGAGTAAGATTCTTTATAGTAGATCCCGTGTAGATTGGTAGTGCATCTGCTTGTTTCTGGTTCACATTGCAAGCACCCTTGTTGACAGGTCTCCCCAGGCTAGCGAGCTACAGTGATTAAAGTCACTTATAAGGCATCCTTGGTTTCAAGACAAGAAGTCTAGTAACCCCGGGTGTGATCCCACCTATTGGGCAAAATAGGGTCTTATCTTCTGACTGCCCCCCCCCCTAACTAATATGGACAAAGGTTCAAATCTCGTCCTAGTCAATTTTCTTTGCTCTCCAAAATTTAATATTACCAAAAAGTATCAATACCATTAATTCTCCTAAAACTTAGAGCCTTGTTTCAGCTGTTTTTGTCAGCAAAGACTTATCTTTGTAGGTTCCATAACTGCTTAATTACGTAGGGTTGCAACTTTGTAGTACGTTACATACATTAACTGATGCTGTATTCAAATTAAAGTCTGTTAAAATGTCACGACATGAAGTGCTTGGCCAGTCGAACCTTGAATACAAACTCTTGATTGATCATTTATTTAATAAAAGAGTCAAGCAGCCTAGACCTACATTGCAGTGAGTTCATTACTTGTGTATTTTTAAACTCTATCAGCAAAAGGACAGACAGTCCCACATTTGAAAGAGTTCATACCGTGCACTCTTGAACTCGACTACCAAATAAACCCCCCTTTTTTCGTCATCTGTCAAGGATAGTAGCCTTGATGCAGACGCTTTGTTCAGGCATTCCAAGCTCCAACATGTGATTATCATTGAATAACTCTTCACACAATGCCAGATGAATTAGTCTTGTTAACTTGGAGACTACAACTGAGGGTTCTTTTCTTTTATGACCTCTGACCTGCAGTCCCATCTGTTATACCAAGACCCTGATTGCTTTTGACACCTGGTTAGATTATCAGAAATAGGGCCTACAGTTTTTTATTTTGCAGTGTTTTTCCTTTTGGTTTATGACGTCCTGTGGATGGTTGGTTGCCTTGGTTTGTTGGGGCAAAAGTCAGTGTAAATTTACAGATTTTTTTTACCGCATGAGAGCAAGAAAAGAAACTGGGATTTGTTTAAAACTTTTTAATTTTTTAATATAATTTTTTATTATTATATGTTTTGCCATTATCACAAGAAAACAAACAAACAGGTTGTCTGAATTTTGATGCAAGGAAATTTGAAACTGAGAGTTCCCTTAAATCAAACAAATTCAAACTAAAATACACAGACTGATTCTGTTTTTGTATGGTTTCCTTACATGCTTAAAATATATCTTCAATTGTAAGCTTGGAGTAAATAATTCTTTCAAGCTCCTGGAATTAAATAAGCAATGAATTTATGAATGAATAAATTATAAAACAATTTTAAGAAATGTTGAAAAAAAAAAAAAAAAAAAAAAAAAGCTTTTCCAGCATTCCATTTTGGTGATCCAATATAATGGAGTGTTTTGGGAACCCCAATTTTACGAACATTCATGTACATTGACTAATTTTACATTATTCAAAGATAGTATTGTGTGATTCATTGAGCGTAATCATGCAGCAGAAGAAATCTAGTGTTTCCAACATACCACTACCATGATTCAAGGAAAAGTCAGCGTATCAGAAGTACTCCAATTTATACCAGCATTCCAATACTCTACGTTATCTGTACTAACAGACAGCTTTTGTTAGCTTCCTCTATTATTGTCTGAAAGGGGAACCTTGGAAAGTGTGCTTGGACTTAAGGGGAAAGTCATCCACCAAACCAGAACAGAATTCATGGTCTTTTGTATTTTAATTGGAATTTGTTGACCTTAGCCCATTGAACAACCCACTGCTTTTGTGAAACAAATATTGAGGCGAAATTCCTCCCCCTTTCTGAGCGGAGAAAAGAAAATATGTCGTCTTTAACAATAGCTCGTAGTAGATGTTAATATAGTATGAACAATTGAGGAACTACGATGACAAAGTATGAGTTTCATTTAAAAACTCATGTCTGATCGGAACAATTTGGTCGTGGAATAGTTTAGTTGGCGTTATGATGTTGAAATATTTGGGAGAAGCTCTTTAAAGGTGTATTTTGCTGTTGATATGTCAGGTAAGAAAGAAGTAGTTGTTCGGAAGTTTTTGATCTGGCATTTTTGCCTAGAAGGTTTCCAGAGCATGTATGTTTACAATAGGTTTTTTCATTTAATGGCCCGATTTTCCCCAAAAGATGTACATGAATATATATTTTTTGAAAACATTTTTTCTCTGAATGAATTTTGAGTGACAAGGGTTTTTCAAAATGAAAAACATACAAAATCTTTTGAATATGACACGGATAATGACAAATAGGCCTTTAATCTGCAAATTTGTTCTTAACACATATAGATGTGTACATGTATTTGGCTGATGAACAAGATTGGTCAGGATGTTTGCATCTTTATTGTCGATTTAACTCTGACGTTGTGCATTCTCAATATGTTAGACTGTATGAAATGTCATCTTATACTAGTTTTAGTCTTGGACAAAATTAACATCAAGTAAGGTTTGTGATACATGAAACATTGTAACACCATGTAACGAGATCTCCAGTGGTCATGGTGGCTCTGAAAAGAACTGGTGGTTCAAATCAGGTGCTTTACTCTTTACTTGTTCACCATGCAACCGCAGAGGGTGTCCTCGGTCATTTTACTTCTGTGGTTCACCTTAAACCCCACAGCAATTCCTCAGACATGTCTTGTTGATAATGAGCCTGCACTTCAGATTGGTAGTGGTGATATTGTGGAGGGGGGGGGGCTGAGGGGGGGCTGAGGGGATGGGGCTGAGGGGGTGAAGCTGAAGGTCAGATTATTTTGTGATTCTGTCATAGCGCTGGTATGCGAAGAGATCAATCTGCTTGGGTTGACTTGGTAACTATCAGCTGAATGGCTGCATGTGGGATTCATATAAAGATTGCTGTGAAGCTAATCAAATGGTATTTATAGGCCACTTTAGATTCTAAAACCAGGTTAGGTTGTTGTGAGGGATTCGGTATGCAACTTTGTGTCTCAAAGGAATTCTTGTCAGTGTTGTTGAAATCTTTGTGGTTGTATTCAGTCGAAAACAAGCCATTACTGCAGTACTTGTACACTTTGCTCCATGATTCATTCAGTGTTCCGCACTTCTTTAACAGTGGTTCTCTGGCCAAATGCCAGAATTATGTCCAAGTGGTCTTGCTAGTTCATTGCTTCCAAAAGCTATGTGTAAAACCACTGCCAATGGACAAGCTGTCAAGTGAAATTACAAGCTGCGCTTAACTGGTCACACGGGCCAGTCACTCAACAAATTATGGGCAAACCCTGTGAATTTTGCTTTTAATTTGGGACGTTTGGCCAATTTTATAAAACTGTTTAGCAAAATCTGCTACTTTCCACTTTCACAAATGAATGCTTGTTTACTACACATTTTTTTTTTCTGAAAGTGAAAGGTCACTAACCAATAAAGTAGAGTGCCTATTTGTACATGTAGATGGCTGTGAAAGGTTAAGGCTAAAATCAACCTTGACTCACTTGTCACCACCTGTCAATGGTGCAAGTATGCCAGTCTACAGTAGCCATCCCATGCACGTGCCATGTAGGAATGCTTGGATTTTAATTAGCTGCCCTGTCTCCGAAAGATACATGTTTAGTTGGGAATACTCATCAATATCTGGGATCAATATTGTGTATAAAACAAACCGAATAAGAACAAAACAAATTTGCACAATAGAAAAAAAAGTAAGAAAAGAGAGAAAATATTTAACAAGAAGACGCAAAAAGCTGCTGGATGCTTATTAAGTTAATCGTGTTAAATTCCAGGCATGCAACTTTTCAGCTGATCAGCAATAATAGAAAACTGAAAGTACAAGTTTTATAAACTCAGCTGTTGTCTCTCTTCTTTGCACCGTGACCCTCATATGTAAATAGTTGCTGCAGAATTGAAAAACTGTCTTGATGTGTTAGGTTTGCTGTACCTGAAGACAGAAGAAAAAAACCTCAAGTTTTGTCTGAGTCTTGGTCTTGTTCGGTGTAGTCTTGGTGCGCAAGCATGATGGTGCAAGACTCTTGCGGTTTAAATTGTCACATTTTTCCTTGTGAGAAAGCGCTATCATCCACAATTTGTTCTCAAAACATGTTGCCCACCACCCCATAAGAAGTGTTGTGGGAGCAGTTTCATGGATGATATCGCCCTATCACAGGGAAAAATCTGACAAATCAAATCAAGAAGGTTTTAAACCCTCCTTTTGCCAAGTTTTTTTAATTGGCCATCTTTATTTCTAAAATGTTCCCTTTTGATTACTTATTTTTTATGTCTTATTTATATACCTAAAAGCATTGCCCCTTTGGATAGTGATTTGGTTCGCTTTTGGGCATCTGTTTGGGCTTCTGTTTGCTTTTTCTGTTTGACTTGTTATGTCTCTCATTGTTTTCCTTAAATCCTACATTTTTCTGTTTTTGTTGCTTTGCTTTTGGTGTTTTTAAGCCTGAAAGAATAAATAAATTAAAAAATAAATAAATGAGAAGGTAAAGTGTTGATCATGACCCACCCTTTTGACCTCCATATTCCTGAATTAATAACCACTGACTCTGCTTGATATTTGGCCATGGAGGTCCATAACATCGATTGGATGACCTTAAGAAAATTTACTTGGGCTGTTGTTAATCATTCCTTTGGGTTTAATCATTTCATTTTTGTTTCTCACTCCTGTCAACGAAAAGGAAACAAGAGGTTAAAGTTGTTATCAATCATGCAAAATGTTTATAGAATGCATTTAGTGACTACTGACAACCAAAAAAGATGTTTCTCTGTTAGGACACAGTTTGAAGTGTATTTTATTTACACCAAGGTTTTACTGATTTTTTTGAGGCAAAGGCAAACAGTAGCTGAGAATTCATCTAAAACTAAACACTTGTCTGATTCATTTGATATTAATGGAACTCGTTGCCTTTGATCGGACAAGTTGGTCTTTGAAAAGTGTTTGTAACCGATTGTTATAAAATGCATATGGTTGGAAAGATATTTTAAAAGTAGAGTATAATGATCCACACAAGTATCACTCGAAACTGTGTGGTTTTCCTTTTACCTTGTCGACAAACACGCCATTTAATTTTGACTCCCATAAATGGCCGACCGGGTTAGTTCTCAAAGTTAAGGAAAACCACGCAACTTTGAGGCAAATGTGTGTATCATTGTATTCTACCTTTAAAACATCTGTTTAACCATAATGTATTTTATAACAAAAATTACAAACGCTTTTCAAAGACCAACTCGACCGATCCAAGGCAACGTGATCCTTTAAAAAAAAAGAAAAAAAAAAAAAAAGGAAAATTAGATTATAATATTTATATCATATTTTATACAGCACAAGTGCCTCACTCAGGGACAAGACTGGGATTGAACCCTCACTCTGCTGATCAGATGCACTAGAGCTTGAGTTCGGTGCTCTTGACTGCTCGGCAACCACACGACACATGCTATTATTTGAATAATGAACTGGCTCCTAAGTTTCATAAATCTCATTTTGTCAAATCATAAAATGAACCAAAACTGCAAAATAGCTACAGGCCTACAACTTACAAGGAAATGGAACATGTCTCTCTGGGACGTAATCCCAAAGGATAGGCCTTACATGTATTATTTTGCTTGTGTTAAGGCAGATAGTAATAATCTTTTTAATGCATTGCTCTATGAAATATCATGTAACCAGTTTGGATTAAAAGTAATAAAGCACAAGTGAAACCGACTTGGTAAATAACAAAGTTGTTTTGAACAAAGAAGTATTGATTTGACTACTTAACTTGTAGAATTGGTTTTGATTTACGTTTTGATGAAGATGATGGTTGTTAGTAATATGAGAAACGGGATGTTTTATCTAGTTGTAACTTTTGTGTTCTTCCTGTTCCCTGGGGGAGGGGAAGTGGCAGTAGGCATACTACATTTTCCCTGCTCATAATCGGAGAGACTTTAAAGATAATATTTAAAAAATTGATCAGCATTTCGATCCCCGACATTTTTCATATTCAGATAAAGAGTGTTATAAAACACCACAGAACCGGACGCAACTCTTATCAAACTTCTCCAGAGATAAGTTTCAAGTGCCAAACAAGATTTTATACCATCGCGGCCAAAACATGTTGTTGTCAGCGTGTGCCAGTACATTATTTACACCACTTCAGCGTCACTCCGAAGCAAGGTCTTCTATTCCTTGAGACACGGAGCTCTGACACCAGTGATGGTTTTTCAATCACCGTAAAGCCCTTGATCCCACATCACAACCAGTGGGGACCCCTGTAGGGCACCCAGATCCCAGTCACTACTCACCCCCTTACATGTTCCCCTTTTGGTCGACATCACCCATGGGTACAAACAACCCACTCTCCAGGATGGCCTTAACATTTAACCCCATCTTGACTGTTAAGGGTTGCCTTCAACGACCTCGCTATGCAGTGATTTGATACCTGGTCTTATTATAACTTCTAAATCATATTAGAAGCTGGACGATTTGACATACTATTATGGCTAATATTAAATTGGATCCTAAATTCTTGGCAGGAATGTTGAAGCCGGTGCGCAGTCTGAGCAAGATCAAGCAAGTCAAGACGGTGAGTACCTTTTTCTTCTCTGGGTGTGTCAAGAAGTGAGTTTGGCATGAAATAAGGCCATTTAAAAAAAACAGCCCAAACCACATTTAGAAACAGCTGGTTTACAAATTAAATCAGTATTGCAGATAGTTGATAAAAACAAACAAAAACCCAACTGTTTTAGCTCAAGTTTGTTGGACATAATTCATCAATGGTCATGGGTCAGAACTTGTTGTCAGTCACGATCAGCAGGCTTGATACTTTTCCTACTTCAATCTGGTTTCCGATGTTGTTACTCTCAGAAAAATTAGTAGAATATTTGATTAAATCAGGAAACTTTATAAAACCCTTTACCATGTTGGACACCTTATAAAATATTTCAACTTTTTACCAAGAACCAAATTCATGCCTGTATTATAGTATTTCTGGAATTTTTATTTTATTTTCTTCCTGTAACAAGTTACATTTGAACACTCATAAACCACAGATTGTTGAAAGTAATCTGTTGGGTGGATTTTAAAAGGTAGGGTCATAGATTGGCAAATATTTCAAAAATGAGTGACATAAATACTTCAAAAATGAATGACAGAAAAAACTTACTTGGTGAGAAGCAATGCAACTGGTGATAGTATAAACTATTTCGAGGAAGGATTTCCTTGGAGTTAATGTGGTTTCAATAATTTTTGCTATCTTAATTTTTTTCTCTCGGATTTCCGAGGGTCGGTGTCCGTTTGCAAGGCTGCGGTGGTTCGATAAATATTCCACCGCAAAACATTTGCATCTGAGAATGATTTATGCATGGTTTATTGCTGTACTAGAAAGTCAGGGTATTTCATTCCAAAGGAAAAGAGTCTGTTAAAGTTTTTTTTGTATTTTTTTGTTTTATTTGCGGGGGGGGGGGGGGGGGGGGGGGAATACCCTCTGCCACATGGCATGGTACAATACAAAATAATCTGGGTCAATCTTGGAGTTATTCTGTAATTGCTTTTCAGAGAGGTTGGTTTAGGAAGAAATCAAAATTGAATCACCCACGTAATCAGTGACATTTCAATTTCAGCACCTCCCAACTTGATCATAAAATGTTTTTATTTGTTCAGTCTAGACAAAAAAAGCCATCAAGATATTGGTCTCTTCAAGGTAACTAGGCTCTCTGAGGCTGTTGCCTTAAAGGGTAATGTACTTTTTACTAACAAAAAACACAATGTCCACAGATTTACATTAAACTTACACAGTTTGAAGATTATGATAGTATATAGGATTTGAGGCATTGCATGGTGGGGTATCAATGTATATTTGGTTTGCGGTAACACCATGTGTGTATCTACTTGCCAGGTAGAGTCGTTCTTAGGGAACTGTCTTGCTTTATTCTACTGCCGGGAGTAGAGAATCGGAGGTTCGGGAGACTTCTCAGTTCTGAAAAGAACTGTCCTGTTTTTTATAACTATTACTTACCAGGGCGGATGGTATAGACATTAGACTGGACTACTACTTTAGCTTATAGGATCGTAATAACTGTACTGCCGCGGAGTCAGTTCTGAATTGGTCTCAACATTGGTATCAATTATGATAGTAGAAAGCTTCCCTTGAAATTGTACTTACTGAGGTGCTGTAGTTTTTGAGAAATGAATAAAAGTAATAATTTTTGTCTCAGTTTTAGCATGTAAAAACGTATTATCCGGTTATGCTATGGTTTTGGTATAATATCATAACTGGTTAAGGGGATTTTACATGCTAAAATAGTTTTGGTCTCATGAGACCAAAATTATTTTGTGACTCATTTCTCAAAAACTACACAACCTTAGTACGTAATATTTGAAGGGAAGCTTTCCCATATCATTATCTTCAAACCCTGTAAGTTTAATGTAAATCTGTGGACATTTTGAAAAAGTACCCGAATCCTTTAAAGGCACTGGATACTATTTCAATGATTTGTTGGCGTGAAAGCTTACTTGGTACCAAGCAATGGAGAGCTGTTGATAGGGCCAAACAAAACTATGTGTGTTTCTTATTACACTGGCCAAAAAATTAGGGTCGGTAGGGACGAAAACACGTTTTATTTGTTGAATTATTTCATTGCTTCAAAACTTAAGGTAGGAAAGAATGGAAAGAAAAGGTTTATTGTCTTCACTAATTGAGAGAATCTCAAACAATGATATATTTTTATATTTTTGGAACTAACTATGTCATTGGATTTGTACTCAATTACAACAATTGAGCAACACCTGTCAAAGATCAGGAAATAAGGTCAATTCTCTCATCATAATTCTTGTCTAGAGAAAAGTGGTGGAATTATCCAAAGAAAGTGTCTCAGTTGTAAATTGAACACCAAGGCTGGAATTCAATGTGACACTTGAAGATTAACTCAGCATGGTAGCATAGGTACGGGGCTGTCAAGTCTACTGTCTGAAGCAATCAAAGCATCCAGCCTGTAGTATAGCTGTTTTATAGATAAGAAAGTTGTAAAGGCAGTGGATACTATTGGTAATTACCACAAAAAAAAATTGTTTTGCTAAAAGCTTACTTTGTAATGAGTAATGGAGAGCTGTTGATAGAATAAAACATTGTGACAAATGGCTCCCCCTGAAGTAATTTTCCACGAATTTGATTTCGAGACCTCAGAATTAGATTTTGAGGTCCCGAAATCAAGCATCTGAAAGCACACAACTTCATGTGACAAGGGTGTTTTTCTTTCATTATTATCTCGCAACTTGGACTACCAATTGAGTTCAAAATTTCACAGGTTTGTTATTTTGTGCATACATGTATGTTGAGATATACCGAGTGAGAAGACTGGTCTTTCACGACAACCAAAGGTGTCCAGTGCCTTTAAGGTTGCATGAAGTAGTTCACCTATGATAAGTAGTTCCTTAAAAAACATCAATTAATTATTGTCTGGATCCTGACATTATCTCTAGTCCAACAGCCAAACAAATGTTACATGAATTTGTCAAGATTCTTTCAGAATAAACATTTTTCAAAAATACAGTCTTTCGACAAAATTTGGGCCAGGCATACATGTACTAGTTGTAAACAGTAGTTAAAAAAAGTTAAATAAATTATTCTAGAGAATAGAGCTATCTTAATTGAAAACAAACAAACAAACAAACAAACAAACAAACAAACAAACAAACAAACAAACAAACAAACAAACAAACAAACCAACAATTCTTGGGAAGGATAACATTTGCAAGACTTTTGTAGGTCACAAAAATGGAGCACCGTATTCTTATAATAATAGAATGACCCAGAAACTACATGTAGTAATTTATTTAAGCTCACAGCATAGCAGCGTCTTGGTTTAATGTATACCCAGCTGCTGAAAAGACATCCCCTTTTCATGGTGATCATGCTGTGAGATCTAAACTGTGTAGCTGTTGAAAAATGCTTTGTGACTTGACATTTTGAGAAGAGCTCTTAAAAACCAAACTGGAAGTGGAAGAAAGTTACAGAGTCAATATTTTTTTTGATAAAAAAGAAAAGAAGTTGAGCCCGATTTTTTTTGTTTTCTCCAGTTTTCCTCATAGAGAAGTGCTCTTTAACAGATAAAAATTGCAATTTCCCTTCAAGAGCAAGTTCAAAGCCTACCATTAAGTCACATACACATAGTGGATGGACTACACGCAAAAGCAATAATGACCTCCGTTGCCCCTTGTCGTGGCCTTGGTGCCCCTTCAAAAGTTTGTTGTTTGTTTGTTTGTTTGTTTGTTTGTTTAGATGATCTTCCTGTCAAGGGAACTCGGCAAACTCCCACCAGGGGTTATAAATGCCAAGCTGGCAACAACCAATCTCTCTCATACAAACATTGGTTTAACGTCTATGATTATGAATTGCACAAATCAAGAAATTGTGATTCAGTAACTAGACGACAATATTGATTCTATTCATTGTGAAATCAGCGATTAGCTGGGGAATTCGAACCCACAACCTTGTGATTGCAAGTCCTGCAGTCTAACCGCTTGACCACAGTGACTTAGGTTCCCCTCAGACTTTAACATTTTCCAATAAAAGTGCCCTTTGCAAAATGAAAATGGCCCTTGTAAAGATGAAATTCCAGGCCTGATTCTTGTAGGGAATAACTGAGTCATACAAAATATCTGTCTGATCGAATCGTGTTTGTTTGCCTGGCCTGCCATCAGTTAATGGGGTTCGGATCAAAGATCACCAGTGGCATCCAGTAGTACATGTATCTCAAGCCTACCCACGCAACTCCAACCTGAAACTCGATCCCAACCCTCTCATAAATCCAAACCAGTGTTTATCTCTCCGTCCTCAGCTCCATTTTCCATCGGTGTTTTTGTTTATCTGATGGATTCTTCTCACTTCTTGGGGATGGAAACTCTTTGTTCCAATTGCCAGTTCGTGGCCTGTCTGTATTTTTGTTTATCTCAGCGGGGGTAACACAACACCTTGGCAGGATTAAAAAAGTACATGATAAACATTATCCACAAAGAACGCTTGGACTGATATCAGCTGAACTTTTAGATTCCTTTGTGTTAGGGTCAGACATTGAAGCACTATTTTACAGCACACTTGCCAGCAATTTTTGGTAATGCTGTTCTTCTCCGTTATGTGTTGGTATGGGATGGATCAATTCTAACACCAGTTAAAGGTAGGGTGTGGCCTAGGGTGTGGTCATTTATAGATTGGTTTTTGTCAATTTGATGCTTTTTTTATAGACAAAATTTTGAAGAATATTACTATTCAAGTCACGTGTAAATGTTTCACCTGAACACAGTGTCTACTTGCTGAGAAAACAGCAAAAAACTGTCGTAGTATATTTCACATGAACGTCAAATCCATCCACATGTGTAGCGAGGTGACAGCGGGTGGGAGGTGACAGCGGGTGCAAACCGCATCTTTGGTCTCAGCATTCGCGAACGGACACCAGCACTCAGTAGTCCGAGAAAGGATTCATGTTCTTTGATCTTCTCAAGATAATGACTATTTGTTTCCTCTTTGTTGTTTCTTTATGCACAGCCCAAGACGCCAGAACCAAGGGATAAGATTGAGGACCCAGTACGAGACTATCGAACCTCGGACAGGAACCATCGGCCGTTGAGTAACGGACCTCAGAAAGGTATGTACATGTACCCCTTCAAGTACTTTGGTACGGTGTGAATTAGTGCTGGGCGAATAGTGAAATTTTGTTATTCGGATACCGCTGGCCAACTATCCGAAATTAACCGGATATTCGAATAGCTTTTTCGCCGCAAGAGGGCGCTATTTAAAAAAAAAAAAAAAAAAAAAACTAGAGGGCGCTGTTCGTTTGTGAATGAGATCTTATGGGCGGATTGATATTAGTTTTAGACAGTGTCACTCGGTTCATTCATAAAAATGACCGGATCTAATTTAAAGATGGCGATTTGCTTTTTGTTTTGATCGTGATAGACTCTACGTGAAGGAAAACTTTTGTAATCTTTGAACAAATTACGTGTGAAATGTCATTGTTTTAACTCTTCACGGAGGTGAGCATAGTTAAATACTTAATTTATGCTGTTTTATGCTGTCTTTTAATAGAAGTCTCATAAGAATTCAGACAAAACATTCATATCAGTTGTCGTCCGCGGATATTCGGATATTAAAGAATATCCGGTTACTCGGTTGTAATTACAGAATTATCCGGTTTGTAAATAGGTAATCGCGCCCTATGCGGATATCCGGTTAAGAAAAAAAAGGCATCCGCGGTTACGGATAGGAAAACCTATTCGCCATTAACCGGATATTCGAATAATACGCCCAGGCCTAGTGTGAATACCTGTTTGCAATGTGTGTTGAACATGTCATGTTGTTCCACTATACAGCCGTGTTCCCTTTTTTGGGTGGTGAATTATCTGAGCACCAGTGCGAACAGCCCGCAGGGAAAATTTCACCTGGGTAACTTAGCTGTCGGTACCGAAACTTAGCTGTCGGTACCGAAATTATCGTTGCGGTACCCACTGCTTACACGTGGGATTCGAACTGCCTCTAGCTGACGGGCTAGCTGAGTGGTCTAGTGGTAAGACATCTGCTCTAGCAATGCAATGGTCGTGGGTTTGTATTTCATCTGACTTTTTTGTCTCTGCTAAGCACCAAGTTTGTAAGTAATGACGTCTCCAGCTTTATGAAATTTGGCCTTGAACATGAGCCTGAACTGCTCAGCCGTGAGACCAAATTGGCCGTGAGACTGCTGTTTAAGTTAATTTACGTCCAGTTTGACACATGAAATAGCTATCTGCCCTTTCCAGTAAACCAATCTGTTCTATAAGGCTACAAAAGTTAAATAACTTCCAGTTTGAGACATAAAATAGCCGCCTGCCCTTTCCAGCAAACCAATCTGTTTTGTAAGGAAAGAAACTATTTTTAACAGGTGTTTATTTTGATATGGACCGTATGATGATGGGCTTACAGTGACCTCAATTGCCAATGTAAACAGTCTCTGAAGACCTTTCATTTGATACCACTGACATGTTAAATATATTTCTTTTTCTCTGCTAAATAATAAAAACTTGCGGGTATGTACATTGTAAACCATGATGTAATTAATTCTCCTTCGAGGGAGTTTTGGCTCTGGAAAGAACTGGTTTGGTCTCAGCGTTTCGAACAGTATACTCTGCTCATCTTCAGTATATTCTGCTCATCTTCCTCATCTTCAGTATACTCTGCTTCTTCTCCTGAAGATGAGCAGAGTATACTGTTTGAAACAACAAGACAAAACCGACTCTTTTCAGAGCCAACAGTCACTCAAAATAGAATTATTATTTGGTTATAGCCGCCCACAAATTGACTATTAGTGGATAGTTTATTCTTATCCTTCACACCATGCAAAGCTTCAAACATCACTTTGTTCTCTGCCGTTTCAGTTGAAGTAATTTTCTTCCTTTTTTTTTTTTAAATAGACATTGTCTGATAAATAAATAAATAAACAAAGAAATGAAAGTGACAATTAAATTTCATTTTTCAAATGCTGATCTTAATAATAATAATCTGAGACATTTGGATAGCTTATAAAAGCAGGAGCCTCTATGCGCAACAGAAAACAATGAAATAAAACATATAAAGCTTTTTTTTGTTACAAAAATATTGATTCAAACAAATGAGTCTTTAAAAGTACCTTAAAAATTAGGAGGGTCTGCTTGGCGAATATGAAGAGGTAAGAAGTCATTATATAACAAAAGTCCAATGAAAGGCACTTTGACCATAGAATTTTGTGGAAAGAAAAAGTACTTTGCGTCTCTAACTATATCTTTACGTGCCAAAATCCATGCGTGTACAATGGTTATGATTAATTCCTCCCAAATGGTTCCCCCCATCTATTCCACTGTCTGATCTAGCAAAATTCACTCATAGTGAAGGGGAAAAAAACCCATTCAGCTAAAAACTGGCTGTGCAGTGAGTACCGTAAACATAACATCTGAGATAATGTTACATGGATGCTTATTGTGAGCCTTCTCTGCCAGATTGGAAAATATTTTGAGGACCTCCATACACCACAGGCAAAACAAAAAGGTTAAACAAATGTCAGCATGATAGTAACAGCAACTCTGAGAAACTTCTCAGTATGGAACTAGGGCCAAATATAAAACCAACATGTTTGGCGTCCCCACCAGCTTCCGTTTTATAAGCTGCTTTCTTTTTATTTATTTTTTCTCTTTGAAAAAAAAAAGAGAAAAAAAAGAAGGAAAAAAAGGATAATCTTTTTTAAAGTTTGGAATCTGTACATTCCCTTAATCGTTAATGAAACTAAAGTCTAAGAGATGTTAATTTTGCATCGGGGATAAAGAATATAATTTTGTTTTACCCTTATGCCAATGTGTGTTAGCGCTGTATACTCAGTACTTTCTCAAGTCCTGTGAAAAAAAATCCAAAGGCATATTACTGGAGTGGGATTCAAAACTGAAGTCATTAAATTTGTTATTTCAGTAAGTGTAGTAAAACCATGGCGGTAGAAATACAAGGAGACAAACATCTACATCTGGTTTTGGGTCTAGGTTAAGGGAGAACCAGAAGAATAGAGGTGTCTGTTGTGTTACACACTTGTGTGCCCCCAAAAAGTTCATGTTTGTTTCCTAAAAACACAAGATAACATTCTTGGCATTATGTGCGCCATAGTTTGGCAATCTGAATGTGCTCCTGAGACCCGTGATGTTGAGGCTCAGCGTTAAAAGGTTTTGACTGACCCCCGAGGTCATCGTCCAGGTTGGCAGCTACTCAGGGGTCATTGTGGGGGTTAATCACTAGAAAGGATTGGAAGCTCCTTTGGGGGTCAGACACTTCGTGTACAATCACCTGAACATAAATAATGAAAGGCAAGTCACCACAAATACATGTAGGCCTACAATGTACTTCTAGTAAGAATAAACTATAAATAATGTTAAACTTGCAGGGTACAACCATGTACGTAATAATTCTCTTCAGAGGGAGTATTGGCTCTGAAAAGAGCCGGTTTGGTCTTGACGTTTTGGTTCAAACAGTATACTCTGTTTATCTTCACGGGAAAAAAAGGAGAAAGAAAGCAACACCTTGTCTTTACAACATACAGTGAATTGGATAATTTAGGCTGCTGGAAAACTCCCAAGTACTGTGTGATGTTTATGGGTTAAATTTAGATGTCACCAGCAAGCCATTTTCCCCAAATTTGTACATTTAGATTTATACTTTCTAAAAATTGTCCTAGCATCTTTAATAAACCTAAAACTCCAAAACAAATGCGGAATCAATACTGTGAACTGTTAAATTGTGTGGTTATACATTTGTTTAAAGGAAAATTTTGTTTATCTTATTTACTTACAGGAGAGGATTATTCTAGTGATGAATACGACTCCCATGACAATATGAAACATCCTATACATGGACGGGGAATCAGAAGCCCTAGGACTGTGAAACGTGAACAGGAACATAACGATGAGCGCGCCCGTACGCAGCACGACCGAGACGGACGGGGTGATCGCTACCACAGGGATCCTGAGAAAGTAGCCAATAACAATTCAGTCAATCACGGACGTTATAACGATCACGGCCCCAACCATGACCTCGACAGAGATGGTGACAGGAGGCCGAACGATCACGGAAATCGAAGAGGTGACCCGAGGAGACCACCCCACGATGACCGTAAGCCTGTGGATCACGATCGTCGATCAGTTGACCCTAGAAGGCCAAACAAAGAGACGGATCGGCCAAGTGTGGACTACGAGACTAGAAGCCTTGAGCGCAAACGCAGACCACGCAGTCCCGAGCGTGAGAGGGCGGGCTCCAGGCCCGAACGAGCCAGGACGCCAAAATTTGACTTTGATCCCAGGGACAGTCGGCTTCCTCCGAGGTCACCCAAGGCAGAAAGGCGGAGCCCACCAGCAATCGAGAACGGGACACGGTCTCTAAGGCGGGACCCACGAGGTCATCATGATGATAGTAGAGGTCAAGATAGCCGAAGGTCAAGACCAGGAGGTGAAAATACTGGACCAAGAAGCAGGACCCCTAAGCCACACCTTAATTCTTCGCCAGTTAATAGTAAGTTTTGGTCAAACTCTTGAGGCCTACCAACAAAATAATTACGTTTCTTGTAAACTGAGCGATCATTCAGAAACCTGCCAACTTAAAAAATTTATGTCATTTATTTGAATAGTGATTTTTTGTTTTTTTTTCTGACCGACTGAATGTTTCACTAACGCTATATAAGAAGCCACTATTACAATTCTTATATAATACATTTCTCATCCTGCTTAGGATCTAATGGTGTTAGTGACCAAAGACCGCCCTCTAGAGCCAAGCAGGTACCCAGGTCATCTTCAAGCAGCGAGGAAGGCAACTACATTGAGACGACGGTGTTCCTCAAGAAGCTGGACAATGGATTCGGTTTCCGGATTGTGGGAGGAATTGAAGAAGGATCTCAGGTCAGTTTAAAACAAAAATATACCTTTTGGTTTTTTAACCGATTGATTGTTTTAATCATATTAAATGTGAAAAATCCATTTTGAAAGGTTGTCGTGTTTTGGAGATGAATCCAGAGTGAATATGTCCATGTAGGAAGAATAATTTGTCATATGAATACACAATCTGAGAGATGTTACTGACAGTAACGCTTCTCAGATTCAATTTTGTCGGCTAAAAGTCTTATATCTTTTTACGTAACCACATTACTTGGAAGTGAAATGTTTCTCAAAACGCTTTACATGTTACATTATCGAAAGCTGCTGTAGGATTTAAAGGCAGTGGACACTATTGGTAATTACTCAAAATAATTATTAGCATAAAACCTTACTTGGTGACAATTAATGGGGAGAGGTTGGTGGTTAGAAACGGCTCCCTCTCAAGTGCCATAGTTTTCGAGAAAGAAGTAATTTTCCACGAATTTGATTTCGAGACCTCAGATTTAGAACTTGAGGTCTCGAAATCAACCATCTAAACGCACACAACTTTGTGTGACAAGGGTGTTTTTCTTTCATTATTATCTCGCAACTTCCATGTCCGATTGAGCTGAAATTTTCACAGGTTTGTTATTTTATGCATATGTTGAGATACACCACTGCCTTTAAAAACAAAAGTTTTTATCGCCATTAATTGTAAGAGTGCTTACCAAACTTACACCTTCCCTTTCATATCAGTAAAATGTTTTGCTTTTTGTTACATTTTGAAAGAAGATTGTTTTTTAAAGGAAAGTAAAGCCAGTGTGCGGACACAGGAATGAAATTTCAATGGTGAACCTTTGGATACCATTTCAAACATGTTATTCGCAGTTGTCGAGATTAATTATGTGTAGGCATTACTTACTGATAGAAATCTTGCTGGTGCCCTGTTTGAGATCGGATTACTACCGGCTGGATACAGCATTTGCCTAGTGGAAAAAAAACACAAAAAAACATTGACTTGTAAACTGATAAAATCTTGTCCATCGATCCCTGAATTTGGATACATCCAGAATGGCTGTAGACTGGTTGGCATCTTCATGTCTATAGTGTAAGGTTACATTGAGAAGCATCATGTACAATCAATGCTGTTTACTTAAAGACAGTTGCGATGTAAAGTTTTTGTTCTTGAAGGAAATCCTATATCGTCGCGTCGGTGCCAAAACATTGTTTCTTGATTTTGCAAAATATTATTCTATCTTGCACAACAGTTCTTGGGGCAATCTTGTGTACATCCAGGCTATTTAAAGCGATATACAACATTTTGACAGTTTCAATTTCAAATGTAATGTTAGTGCTATTTAAGGAGATCCGCATTTGTGCACTGTGGAAGATTGCCAACATAGGGCTCCAATGTAGATAGCTCAGTTTGTAGAGCGCTGGCACGTTAATTCTGAGGTCGTTGGCAAGTCCCACTCCAGTAAAAAAAATTTGTTAAACCCCAAATCATTTTAAATGTTGCCAAGCTGTTTCTCTTGTGGTTTATAGCTTTTGCACTGACACAACGATATAAACCTTTTGATTTAAAATCTACTTCTTCTCTGGATTAATAGGTGGCCATCGGAGCAATCATCCCACAGGGTGCGGCGGATCTAGACGGCCGTCTGGCTACCGGTGATGAGCTGCTGTACGTTGATGGCCAGTCGGTACTTGGCTCTTCCCATAAGACTGTGGTCACTCTCATGGTGACTGCAGCCAAGTCTGGCCGCGTCTCTCTGGGAATAAGGAGAAAGGTTTCTCTAGCTAATGTACCAGGTAAAATGATATGGAGGAAAAATGTAATTCAAAATATGTAATTCAAAATCTAGTTAAAGAAATGCTACAAATGACAAGTTTTCCAAAGTGATGAATTTTCAAGTGAGGTTTATATTGGGGTGATTCTGAGACGCATTGATGGTTTGACAACTCAACTTCAATCAGTATGCTCTGATTGTCTTCAGGAGGAATGGCATTGATTTGTCAAAGCGTTGGTTGTTCTAGAAGAGATTTATCACATGCTGTAAACCCAAACCTCAGTTAATTGTTGTATTTTCAACTCAGTTCTAAAACTTGTCTTGTAGCACTCAAATAAAAGTAACTTTAATTTTTATTTTTATTTTAAAGTTGACAAGAATCTTGCTGAGAGACGGCCACCATCACAGCTACAACACCAAGCCCCACAGAGTCCCATCAGCCCAACCAGACCCAACGGCAGCAGCTTCCCATACGATGTGACGATCAACCGACGACCCAACGAGGGATTTGGATTGGTTATCTTGTCCTCCACACTGACCTCTGGTTCCAAGATTGGTAAGTAATAAAAATCAAGTGATGACATCGATGAGGGAGGATGGATATGTCAGAGAAAACTTGAAGAGAAAATGTTTGCATTTTGTTTTGTTTTGTTTTTACAGAACATTGTTTGAAATGAGGAACTCCATTAAGTATTTTTCTAAGATCAAGTAATAAATCACAAAGGAAACTGACTGCATGCATTTTACCCATTTTGGGGGCTTGAACAACATGACTAAAGAAGAAAATTGCTTTAAGTAGTTTCTGTAGTTCATGTAAGATAGAGTCTGGTATACGACAGAATCCAAACCATCAAGCCATTTTTTACCCCAGCATTTTTCACGTTTGCCAAATCTCATCCCTGAAAAATGACCTCGCAAATTTTGACCCGTTTGCCTCCTAGGTCGTATCATTGAAGGGAGTCCCACGGATCGCTGCGGCAAAGTGAAAGTTGGAGATCGTCTGATAGCTGTCAACAAAGTAGACATCATGTACATGAATCACATTGATATCGTCAACATGATTAAAGATGCTGGGCTTAGCGTCACACTAACCATAGGGCCACCAGGTAAGCAGATTGTTTAGACTTCTCCAAGTAATTGATGGTTGAGCTTGGTGGCAAAAGCTGCAGTTTCTTGTAGAATCCTCTCTGTTCTTTAGGGACTTGCCTCCATTTCAGACTCTACTGCATTTTATTTTATTTTATTAACCCTTTTCTTTCATTGTTGTATTTATTCTGTTAATTGTACATTTCATGGTATTTATTTGTTATATGTTATAGAAATATATGTTGTTTGAGTTGACTGTCACTTATTACTATATAAACTTCTGTCACTGTTTGGCCCCCAAAATTGATACCACTTTTGTTTTCATTCTTTTTAACAGAGAACACAGCGGTTGGAAATTCTCCAAAGGTAACTTTTTTTAGCAATTAAATTTTCTTCCATTAGACATTTGGTGCATTAAAATAACAAGACTCGGGTAATAATAATAATTAAAGTATTTGTAAGGCGGCAAAATCCACCAAATTATGGTGCTCAAGGCGCATGAGAGGGAATCCTCACACAGTAAAGAAAGAGGAAAAGCAGACAAAGAACAATACTGCCATACCAAACACAAGTTTAATACAATTCTTGTTTGTTCTTGTTTGTGTTTTCTAAGGTGAATGAAAGCATGACTAATGCCATAGCCATGCCAGCTCACATCAAGACTAGTGATGCCAGTCTAATGCAGAGAGACAGTTTCCGAGATTCACCAGGATCACCGGTCAAACCCTCACCAGACCAGTACAGGTAAGAGCCAAGTGACTGACAGGGTAGCTGGGAAGGAGGTTGTAGGTACTAGAGAAGCAAAGAGTCCCTCTATCATATTTCTCACATCTTACTGAGCCCTCATTGGCTCCCTGCTTACGTTCTTGCAGTAGAGTTAATCAACATTTGTTATCAATGGTTTTCATCTAAATGTGCCTTTGTATTGTTTTTCCCTTTTTATAAACTTTTCATTCTCACTTGAGTGTAGGACCTAACCAATGTGTGTCTTTGTTGTTCCGGTCTTTGTAGGTCTTGTACTTTGTGCTTTGTCTGCTCTGTCTGTACTAATTCTATTGTATATGTATTGGATCTTTTCTTTGTATGGCCACTCCCTAACACAAGCTGTGCTTACTTCGTTGTTGCCCTCAATTTTCTGCATTTTTGTGAATGACTTTGTAAACATTGTATTTATATTGATTGGGGAATTGGAAATAAAAGTTGTACTGAACTGAACTGAACTGAATGAACTACTGTTGTGTGCTGTGCTGCCGCTGTGAGGTCCATTCAATTCCATTCTTTGCTTACCTAAATTTGTTTGTTTTAGTCATCAGTATCTGTTTTTGACAATGCTTTTTGTGCTACATGTATCTTGTGGTTAGTTCCGTTGTGTTTGGTTTCCCTCTTTCGGGTTATATCACTTCTAGGTTTGATCTCTTCCTCCATGCTTTGATCTTCTTTGTTTTTAAAAACTTAAACATACCAAATTTAGTCTTTTTTAGTCGTGTTATGTTATATTTTTATTTAGATAATAATCCTAATTGAATTTTATATTTAATTACTGTGCTTATTTCTTTGTTTCTCTTTTTTTCAGTTTGTTTACCCTTATAAGCCCATAGGGACTTAATGATGATTTGTGCTGTACAAATAGAGTTTGCTATTATTGTTTAGTGGTGTTTATGAAGTGAACTTGCCTAAGAAAATCCTTCCAAATGAATTAATTTTGATGTGATTTGCCTCTCTTACCAGCTTTTAGGGTACAGACATATTTTTACTAACAATCTAGATGTACAATGTAGTTATGACCCCTAAATTTATGTTAAAGGTTTTGCTTCACTCCAAATAAACTGTTGATAAATTTCTTGTCAAACAGACAAAATGACTCCCAGCAGCCGGCATCCAACCGGTGGCGCTCTCCTTCTGAGTCCAGCCGAGAAGTGGGTTCGTCATCTCGCAGCACTCCTCAGCCCTCCTACGATCCCCACCCCAACCCCACCCCCTACAACAACCAGCAGCAGCATCACCCACGCCCCTACCAGCAGCCGCAGCAGTCCCAGCCAGCCGTGCCTTACAATGACTCAACCAGAGAGAGTTACAATAGGCCCAGGGACTATCCGTCATCGTTGACAGACTCGTACAATAATGAGTTGAGACATTCACAGTATCCAGCACACCAGCCTCCAGCACACCAAGCCCCACCACACAAGGCTCCACCACACCAAGCTCCACAGAATCCACACCCGTCCCATCCAAAACCTTACATGAGACCTCAAGGTCCAAGTGGGCCGAGTCCAGGGGTAAGTGAGATTTAGTGATGCAGTTGCACATATTTGTACATTTTTTAAAGACTTTTTAACCTTTTCCCTTAAACTGCTGTATTGATTTTAGCTCTACTCGTTATATATTGTGTTGCTGTTTGATCTTTTCATGTATGCCAGATGCTGAGGATCTTGGTGTAGGGTGATGTGTCGGCAACCTCTCCTCTCTTTTCTTTTCTTTTTTAAATTACTCCAGTAAATTTATGGTTTCAGTATCTAATAATATAAAAAAAAGTGTTTTGCAGTTATCTTCAAACCTATTTGCATTTTATTTTTATTTTTTGTAATTTTTTTTTTAATAATCGTGTGTTTTTCTTAGTGGTTTTCTAAATTTTATTCTTTGTGTTATGTGTTGCTTTTTACCTCATTGTATTCTTTTTTGTTTTAAGTGCTTTGAGGCCAAGCATAAGGCGCTATATAAATACCTTTTTACAACTATTATCATGCAATAGTGAGGCCACTGTCCTGGACACTGACACTGTCCCAAAACACCTAAGAATTGTGTGTGCAAACTGGGTTTTTTTGCCCGGTTTTGGCAGCTGTGTGGTGCACAATCGTTACAAAAATTGATTGAAGTTTGTATTGACTATTTCTTGGCTTGCCAGTGCAAAGCGTAGTAAAATACAATAAAGTTTTGTACATTTGTTGTAGATGTACAGCCAGCCAGAGATTGAACCGGGTGATTATTACGCCGTGGAGCTTGAGCGTGGTGCCATGGGATTCGGGTTCAGCATACGAGGGGGTCGTGAGTTCCAAAACACGCCATTGTTTGTGCTTCGTATGGCCGAGGATGGACCAGCTGCACTGGGTGGTATCGTAAAGGTACGTGTCGCACATTAAAGAACCCACTGCACTTATCGTAAAGAGAAGGGGTTCACCCAGCTGTTCCTGGTTTGATTGGCTGCATGTTGCGCCACAGCACCTTGTAAAAACCATTACATGCTGCTGTGTAAAAGAAGTAGGTCTCGTAACTCAAACGTAGTCCCACATACCTTTCAGGAAAATACTGTATGTTGAAGCGCCTTGAGCCTCACTGAGTGACGGATATATATACAAGAAGCCACTATTATTATATTGGATTGTCTCTGTTCTCCATTGTAGATTGGCGATCAGATAATAGAGATCAACAACAACAGCGCCGACGGGATGCTACACTCTGCTGCCATCGAGGCTATCAGGAGAGGGGGTCGTAAGGTCAAGCTGCTACTACGACGGTCGGGGCCACCACCAGCTTCAGGTTGGTACAAACCCGTTCGCATCCAAGTCCCATCCTTGTTGTCTATTGTACGCTAGACCACAACACACACGTCTAAGCGTTGAAATCCGCAGTACAATACTTCCTCCTAGTCGATGCCAAGAACACAATCTATAGATAGATTGCACATGACGTCATTGACCACCATCTCTGATGTTAAACAATGGAAAAGTGCGCGCGTGTAAGCACTGTGCACGACCTCAGCCAATGATAGCCTTTCACGTTTCATAAAAAATGGCGGCCAATTCAGGGAGTCTATTATACTCTAGACCACAACATGTATGTCTATGCATTATACCAAGAACACAATCTTGACCTTTTGTTGATATTTTTTATCTCCCCAAATGACAAAAATGTACTTGGATATTATATCAATTAATTAAAGGAACACGTTGCCTTGGATCGGACGAGTTGGTTTATGAAAAGCGTTTGAAACAGTTTGTTATGAAATGCACATGGTTAGAAAGCTATTTTAAAAGTAGAATATAATGATCCACACAAGTATCACTCAAAATTGCACGGTTTTCATTTTACGTCGCGAACTAACACAGTCGGCCATTTATGGGAGTCAAAGTTTTGACTCCCATAAATGGCCGACCGTGTTTGTCGACGAGGTTAAACGAAAACCACGCAATTTCGAGGCATAGGCATACTTGTGTAGATCATTGTATTCTACTTTTACAACATCTTTCTAACCATATCGATGTTATAACAAACGGTTACAGGACGCTTTTCAAAGACCAACTCGACCGATCCAAGGCAACGTGTTCCTTTAATGGATGTTTTTCATTTGTTTAACAGAGATATATTGTCTTTTGTTGAATGACTGAATTTTCTATTCAACTCGGCTTTGCCAATGTGACTGTAACTTTCCATATTTTAAACTCATGAAAATATTTTCAGCTATGCAGTGATGAACAAATCTTATTTGTATACTATTTTGTCCTGTCTTTTATTGATTAAGAAAAGTGCTTGAAATAAGAGTGTGACCAACAATGACATTGAACACATACCTTAATTTTTACAACAATATTTTAAACTGCCTTTTTAAAAGACTTCTTTTCCTCTGGGGTATGGGTCTGTTTGTCGGACCAAATGTGAGAAAATGTGCACAGCTTTCAGTTCAGTTTATCCTTTGACAGATCATAAGTGCCCTATTTATATACAGTTAAACAAAAACCCTCACCCCTGCCCCTAGTCACTTTACGTTCTCTGTTTTATCCTGGTTTATGGTGTGAGATAGTCTGATTCATTGGACAAATGAAACCGAAAGCACTACATGTAAGTTATGTCATCCCGATCGTCACCATGGTAATCAAAGTGTGATATATGCAAGATTGTTTAGTCTAGTCGCTGTTAGGAACCAAAACACATCCAGAGTTTGGTACAACACAGCTGCAAAGTGTAGAAATTTATGCTGTTTTTCATTTTTTTGTTTTATATAACTAGATTGATTGCGTGTTTTTTTGTTCCAGTTGTTTCATGTCACTTTTGTAGTACATGTGTGATTGAACTGAAGTCAATTTGTGAGACTTTTAATGGTCATGTACTTTCATTTTGTGCTGTTCTGGAAAAATGTAAACAGTTTGATTGTGGGTTTTTGTTAACCACTGATGAAATGTTGAGAGATTAGAAAAGTATGTAAGTGTCTCTCTGAAAAAGAAGAAGAAATATCTTCTAAATGAATACAGAGTACAGTCCTCATTCTGAGGTTAAAGGTCGGACGTTGATTCCAGACTTCATGGAGTCTTATCTCGACTCGTTCCAATGACGCACAAATAAAGTCATTCTGCATCGATTGGCTCAGCAATGAGGTGTGGATCCCACGCCTGACTCCTCTCACCCACAGTCTCACCCTATACGTACCCCAAGACTCTTCTCCCATACCCTCAAACCTTTCCCTCCATACACCCTCAACACCCTCACCCTGTATCCAACGAGCCTTCTCCATTACCCTCAAACCTTTCCCCCCATTTATCCCTTATTCCTGTACCCCAAAATGTTTTCCTTTGACCCAAGACATCCTTATCCTATGTTTATCCTATCCTTACCAACCTTAAATCACCCCTTAAACCTAACCCTCAACCTCTTGATCTTCATCTACCCAGCCTCACCTCCATCATCTTAGCCTATCCTTACCCACCACACCATTACCCCACACTTCCCCATACCTCATACACCCATGGACCCCCCATATTATTTCAACCCCATTGACCTCAAACCCCTCTCCTTCATCCGCCGGTATTCACACCGTCTTTGCCTTGTGCTGCCATTTCTCTCTCCTCCCAACATCTAGGCCTCCAATCCTGATCGTCATCGTTAGCCACTCATCACGGTAAGAGAAAGGTCGACCACGTCACTCCACCTTCCTCACAAATTACCAAACGCCCACTAAACGCTTTCCAGCACAATTCACGCCACTTATTCTATCTCCTTATACAGCAACTAACAACCTCTCTTTTTCGTAAGAAAAGAGCAACGCCGGAAAACCAACCCAGAAACTAATTTTGCAATTGAGTATCAAATTGTCTTGAAGATCCCAAACTAAAACCCTTACACTCGTAGCGATGTGTCTCGAGTACAGACATTTTGTGTATTTAGATTACTTATGTAGTTTTCCATTACCCTCCTACATGTGCGTTCCAAAAAATTCCATAAAACTACCAACATCTGTGCTGAAATTATGCTTTCAACAAATTTGTGCGTGTTATTCGCAAGAGTAGTGCATCAGTACCACAAAGTTCCACTGTGGTATAAACTAAGTCCCATGCACTGAGAACAAAATACTGCAGGAATATGTTGAACTGGCTTTCTATGCTATCACAGTGTCTGGTCTATTTTTCTGTGAAATGAAGTGATTTTTTTAAATAAAATGATTTGATTGTAGGAGGGTTATTGATATGTCTGTGTTATTAGAAGAGATGCTGCCTTAACCAATATTGCTTCTCAAAAATAACGTCTAATCTTTTAATAGGACCTTATTATTCAGTGTGTGATTTTTTTAAACTGTCCCTTTTCATTTTTTGTGATTTTGTTTGAACAAATTTCTGATTGTGAGATTCATGAGTAAAGTCCATTATCTATTGAGACATAATTTCATGCCTTCTAAATTGCAATATGCCAACAAACAACATCGTTTCATGAAAATACAGAAGCCATCATACGATAAAGTGGCGTTTCAAAATGGCTATTTTAGTGAATTCTATGACGCTAATAGGTCCTGAAATTTGCTGACAGTTTTAACAGCTTAGCGAATACATCATTACGTAACTTGTTTTAAAAAAAAAGGTTTGCCATTTTAAACCCATACATTGCTTCCAGAAAGCAGTGGTTATATACTTCTTGTCACTGTTCCCTTTATTTGTGCCGGAACAACCTGTGTATTGGTGAAGGAGATCATTTTCTACTTTTGCTTGTTTGTGGTTTCCCCACTTACAGATTGTCACCAATGTCACCACTATTGCTCACTTGCTCAGCTTTTTAGCACACGTTTGACTTTTGCTTCAGCAGATTTCTCGTTTTCCTTCTTGTTATTCTAGTTTACCTTAAAAAATATTTCACAGTAGATCCATGTGTAGTTTTTCCTTTCTGTTTTTTTTCCTGATGAATGAATATTTCAGGCACGGATGTATCACAAAGTACTTTGATGGGTAGTTATACATGTAGTAGGTGTAATACACACATTGCATGTCTCATGTTAAACACTCTATTGGTCATCTAAGAAAGAAAAAAACACAGAATCATCCCTGCATGTTTTATTATATTTAATTCATTCTACTCTCAGCAAACCACACGTTATTAGTATCCTGTAAACATATGTATTTATCCAAAAAGTGAATGAAATAACATGTTGTAGAAAAGATATTACTAAAAACCTACATTTCTCAACAGAATATCATATTACTACATTGTGTTTTTAAATTCCACATTAGTTTTATGTCTTCAAAGGGTTTTAAAAATAACCTTTTTTTTTGTAAGATACCTGGAATGTTTCATGACAAAGAGTATTTTGATATTTTAGTGACCCAGTTTTTGGAGTCAAAGTCCCTGTGTTGATCTTGTACATTGTAGTCCACGTTTTAGACAATGTTATGTAACATTTTACAGGCTTACCCTACATTTTGTTCATGTAAGTTGACTCCCAAAATGGCGAGCATGGCAGACGGTTGTCTTGGTTCAAGACTCTCCTGTTATTAATATCTCTCCGTGAGTCATTACCACAAGAGGGCGCACTGTCACCAATGGCCTCTATCAGCCGGAGAACCGCTGCCACAGGATAGCAGTTCTCCGTGTGATAGCGGTTCTCCGTGTGATAGCGCCCTCTTGTGGTAATGGATCATGTAGAGAGATGTTAATAACAAGAGTCCTGAACCAAGACTAGGCAGTCAGTAGCTATTTGTGATGTAGCTGCAGGGGGTCAATACATGTATAGAAATTACATGTATAGTTAGGCAGATGAACAACATGATTATGCGTCAACGTAATTTCTTTCATTCTTTAAAAATGACATACAACAATAAGGATATACACCCAACAATAAGCAGCACACCAATTCTCCTTCACAGCAAGCCAGCTTTTTTATTTTTTTGCGGTTGTCGTGTAACTTACATTTGACATTCCCTTTAGATTGAAACGTACATGTAGACATTACATTTTAATAAAACTCTTTGTTGTTTGTATTTTTGTTATCAGATGGCCTCCGAGGCGGGATGTTGAAGAACGCTCCTCATGCCGTGTCGAACTCGTCCCTTCAGAGTGCCGACCAAGCACTGCATCAACGCTACCCACAGCACCACCACCATCATCATCATCCAAGAAACCCTCAACAAAGACAGAAGGAGACGTTTGATAACAGCTGGTCGTATCGCAGTCTCCCTAGAGGAATGAGATACTAAGGGTCGTCATTGTCACTGTCATTGTCAATGAAGAAGAATAGTGACATCTGATATCACCAGGTCATACCGCAGTCTCCCTAGAGGAATGAGATACTAGATCCCAGAGGATGTATTGTCATTATTATTGTCATTGTCAATGCTCGAAGCTTCGTGACATTAGATATCACTAAGTTATTGTGCAGTCATTAAGGAGAACTAAGATGTGTGTCTCGCAGCGTCCAGTGACTTGCTTTTTTTCATTCCCCTTATAACATGTATAAACAAATGACAATTTCTGAAAATATGGCTTTGTTGCTGTCAGTGGTGTTGTGATTGTCATTGCTGCTGGTATCATTATGATTGTCATAACCTTGATTGCTATCGGACTGGTGTCATTACAATTGTCATTGCATTGGTTGTCATTGTGACCAGTGTCATTATGATGGTTAGCGTCATTATTGTCATTGTTACTTTTTCATCACAATTGTCACTGCAGTAAGTGTCATTATCACTGGCATTCCTATGGATCCTTGACTGTCACTGGCATGATTGCGATTGCTGTTACTTTTGACAATCATTACTGTCATCGTCCATTCATTGCCAATTACATATGCAGTAACCTCAACATGTGACATTTTACAAGAGTCCTCCGTAGGGAGGGTTTTTATCTATAAATAAATCTGTCTCATTTTGTACACATTTAATTGAGCTGCAGATTGTATTTTCTTTTTTTTACCAAAAACGCTTTTAAAAGTTTTCTTGTATATTTAGGTAAATCACATTTCTTAATTTGTAAGGATATTTCATTTTGACCATGGGAACTACATGTCGTCACCGTTTTCACGAAGGGACAATTTTGTAAAAAATCAATAAAAACTCATTTTGATTTTTTTGGGTGGTTTCGAATTAGTTTAACGGTATCTAACAATTCTCTAATTTATAGACCTAAAAGTCGTCTAGTTTGTTAGATATGCTAAGATGGTGAAGAACAATAACCTCAAGATCCTTGATTTGCGTTTTCACGAACAGACAGTTTCCTTTCTGTGTGTTAAAGACACGGCTGGCACAGCGCCAAAAACGAGTGCTCCGGTTTATACCTGTGACCTACATTGTTTTACGCGCGCGTGCCCCAAACGGGCACAAATGGCCACAACTTGTTTTTCGTTTTCACGAACAGGCACTTTGTGTATTGCTCTAACGCGTGGAAATGTCCCCTTGCACAGCAAAAAAAGTAGGAGATCCGGCTTTTGCGTTTTCACGAACAGCAACACGACTCGCTGCACACAGACCACATTTTGTACAGTTTTCACGAAGAGGCACTTTTGTTAATTGAATAATAACTCATTAATTAAACCATTATAAACAAAATTGGAAACAGATTTGTATGATTTAGGATCTCTACTTTCCTGATATGTAAAAATTTCAAAGATTTAACATCGAAAAGTCTACGAACCAGTGATTTCAAAATTAGCTTAACTTCAAACGCGATTTTCTCCAAACATATATTTTGGGCTGCAGGGGACAAATTGTCCCTTCGTGAAAACGGTGACGATGTGATGCCAATTTTAAACTATGTTTATTTTGAAAACACTCTCGGAAAATTCTGTAGGTATGTTGTAATATTTTCAAACATTTCTTTTTTTAAATAGGGGGACCAACTTAGCAAACAAATAAGGACCAAACCATAGCCATGGTACTTTGACCAAAACTGCTTACTATGTGAAAGTCGCTTAGTAAGTTCAATGGCCAATTTCATTTTGCTGCTAAGCTGAAAGCATGTCAACTAAGCAGATAATTACAGGATATTTTTGCTGGTAAACAGTTTCTGCCATTATAAAGAAAACTTGTGTTCCTAACAGCTCTATGATATTAGCTCCTGATGTGACCGACCGAAATTTAAATTATAATGCAAGCTTGATATATTCCAGAGATCTTAAAATTTACCTTTAAAGCAAGAGATTTCTCAGAAGAATTTGTACAAACATAAAAAACGAGCCCTGTTTTTGTGTTTCAAAATCATTTCTGAATTGTGTTTGTGCTTTTGTGCGTTGGTTATTTAAACATTCAATGCTTTTGGTTGCTAGCGTATTGGGCTAGTTTCAGTTTTCCATCTGCCAAAAAATGAGAATTTTTCTTTCTTCGTAACGGTTATCAGTGCCACATTGATGACTGTTGAAATAGGGAAAATAAATACTAGCTGCAAAGAGGATTGGATTAACAGCATTTAATAGAGATCCCTGGCATAAGCTGAGCAAGTTTTAAGATTCCCTCCCCTTTCTTGTTATAAAAATCAGAGAATGAATGGATTTGTTTTCCTCCATTGAGTTTATTTGAATTGGGCCTGCACGAAATCCAGTCTCATTTATTCACTCACCTAGGCGACCCAAGTTGCCGCATGCTTGAGTTGGGCAAACAATTGGTGTCACATTGTTTATATGAATTCATTTTGATTGATGCATTGTGTGTTTTGACGTCATACTGTTTGCTTTAGTTTGTTAAACGATTTGTATGAAACTATTTCGGGGAATTTCCATGCAAACACGCATTAGGGACTTTGTTCATTTCATGGTTGTTAGAAGTGACATGAAAGAAATGGCAGCTTTCTGAAATAAATTCTTCATTGTACACTATTTTCTTAAATAATAAATCAAAATATGACAATTTTGTATTTGTATCTGGGCCTATTTTCTGCTACAGTTAGCACAAAAAATTGCTTACCGTTAAAAAACAGCTCTATGAAATTTGGCCCTGGTGTTACCACAAACCTTGTTTTTTAAATGTTGACTTTTTCCCCTTTTTCCTAGAGTGGGTGAGCACTTTGCAACTGATTTTTTTTTTAGCAGCCATGATTTGGGCAACGATAAATATGTAAATATATTCAAATGAAGGGCTTGGTTGGACACGCTGTGCGTTAAGTTTACTTTTATATTTTGTAAGTAGTGTACATAAATTAAACATCAAGTACTTCATTTAACTACCTTGTAATCTTCACGTTGTATTCAATAGCAATATTTTTTAAAAGTTCTTACAATTGATTTTAAGTTTTTTAGTTGAGTTGCAGTTTACAGAAATATTTTTCTCGGCAATGAGAAAGAAGCTTGTGACCTTGTATTAATTTTGTCCCTTTACATTTTGAATTTAGGACCGGTTTAAGGTTGCACACTTTGTTATCAAGAATTTCTTTGAGATTATGTCTGACGTTGGCAGTTTGTTTTTTTACCAATCCTACTGTTAAATTTGGGAATTTTTGTTTATCTTTTTAGTTGACGAATCCACACTTGGATTTTGAAGGGCTGATATAAAAAACCAGTAAAAGTTCAAGCTGTTCATGTGTGGGTTTTCTACACATCCAAAAATTCTGTGACGTATTTGTATTTAGCTGCATTGTAGATTATGTTAATGGCTCCTTTTTTTTTTCATTGAGTATTTTGTGAGACATTAAAAAAAAACTTGGTTCCCAGCAGTTGTTTGCATGTGATTATGTAACCCCTATAAACGTTTCTTTTTTGTAATAACCAATTTTTATACTTTTAATTGATCTTTGGTTTTCCTGGGCATCTTACAAATTTGCATATGGTCAAAGGTTAAAGACCTTGTCAGTAAAATTCTTGCCACATGTTCATTCTTATTCAAGTTATAGTGGGTGTTGCTCCATGGTGGGAGGAAGGGATGAGAGATGTTGGAGATAAAGCCTGAGCAATTTTTGATAAGTTGGGCCTTCCTTGAAAATCTTTTTGGGCTTAGAGATTCAAACATTCATATTTGTAATTTTAGAAAGACAAAAATTAAACGTTTTTCGTAATCATAGTACGGCATGTAGGTGATGGAATGGTGCCCTTTGATGATACGAGCACAAAGTTTGGAAGACATTTGGCTGCTGGGTTATCACAAATTTGTCTGTTAAAAATTATACAGTTAGCAACCGCAGCCATTAAGAAAATGTTGCCAACGACATTTGGCCATAGGACCACCGCCAATTTGTCTTGAAAAATTGTACTGTTGGATTAACGAGCAGTGGTGGCCATTAAGAAATGTTTGCCAATTGCTTGTTAGGCAGTGTTCGAAATGAAGATTTTGGCTAAATCTACGGCTAGATAGCGTGCATCTGCTTATTCTTCAACACTGGTTGACGCGCTGATCTAGCCGTAGCTGAAGCCGATGTCGCCATTTTTGACACGGCCTAAACAAATCATTGATGGATCTATAGCCAAATGTCATTCATATGAAACGCTCTGACTGTTTGCTAAATTCCATGTGTGTATCAGCACAGGCACAATTTCCCCAAATATCTGCCCCACTATTATAAGTTTTACCATTTCAAGCTGTTTTCTACTCAACCTTGTTGTGTTTTCATTTGATCACATTGTAAATTATTCACATTTTTGAAACTCTTACAAAATTGTGAGCAACTAGTGTTCATGAAAAGTTGATACCAGTGTTCCCTTTCATATAATGTACAGACCTTAACAAATACCAGTTCAAAATAGTTTCTTACAAAAAGCCTACAATTGAAATCAAAATTATTTGTACAAAGTATAAATTCAAGATAAATAAAACTAAACAACACAAATATTTCCTTACAAATGTTGTAGATAATAAAGAAAAACAAGCCATCATTATGTTCAGGTGGGTAGTTTGCAAGATTTAGTTTTTTGTACCACTCCTTTTGCTTCGTTGTACAGGCATACATACATACCATCTGATATTTAATAAAAAAACAAACAACAAACTTATTTGTTTACTGAGTGGATTTTGTTTTCAAGTTCTTGTGTGTTGTGGCCAGGTGGTTAAGAGCATTGGACACAAACTCCGCTGTTTTTGATCAGAGTGTGGGTTTAAGTCCCAGTCGTGACACTTGTGTCCTTAAGCCAGACACTTAACCATTGCTTCATCCTTCGGATGGGACATAAAGACGTTGGTCCCGTGTGTTGTGCAATGCATGTAAAAGAACCCAGTGCACTTAATGAAAAATGGAAGGGGTTCACCCTGGTGTTTGTGGTTTAATTGGCAGATTGCCCCTACAGCACCTTGTAAACCATTACATGGTGTGATGTAAAAGGAACTATGAGCCATTACTTTTGCATAGTCGCACATGGATACTGAATGTGCTATTAGAAAAAAAAAACGGCATTAAAGGCAGTGGACACTATTGGTAATTACTCAAAATAATTATCGGCATGAAACCTTTCTTATTGACAAGTAATGGGGAGAGGTTGATAGTATAAAACATTGTGAGAAACGGTTCCCTCTGAAGTAACAAAGTTTTTGAGAAAGAAGTAATTTTCAACGAAAGTTATTTCGAGAAAGCACACATTTCGTGTGACAAGGGTGTTTTTTCTTTCATAGTTATCTCGCAAGTCAGACGACCAATCAAGATCAAATTTTCACAGGTTTGTTATTTTATGCATTTGTTGAGATACATGTACATCAAGTGAGAAGACTGGTTTTTGACAATTACCAATAGTATAGAGTGTCTTTAAGCGCTTTTAAAATAAATGTTGTGTATTGTTGCCTTATGGCCTTTTTGAAACCACAGCTTTTGCTCTGGGCTTCAAATGTTTGAAACTCTGGTGCATAATTGTCCCTGCAGGAAGAATAATCCGCAATTGGAATACACATCTGAGCATACATGTATTTTATGTATTATTAAATGGGATTTGGGCATTGCATGGTGAGGTATCAACATATACTTGATTTGCCGTTACACCATGTGTGTATCTACCTGCCAGGTAGATTATGTTCCTTAGGGAACTGTCTTGCTTTATATTATACTACCGAGAAGTAGATTTTCAGAACTTATATTATACTACCGAGAAGTAGATTTTCAGAACTTATATTATACTACCGAGTAGTAGATTTTCAGAACTCGGGAGACTTTTCAGTTTTGAAAAGAACTGTCCTGCTTTTTAACTACTACCTGGCCGGAAGGTAGAAAATCAGCTGGCACTCCTACTTTAGCTTTTAGTGGATCGTAATAGTTACAACATAACTGGGTTTGGATTTGCCAACACAATAAAAAAAACAGTCAAATGTTTGATGAGGTTTCAATGTCACATTTTTAATATAAATGTCAATACTTCTTCGTCACCTTACACACCGCTTTCATGAATGGAGGAATAGCACAACGTACACAAAATGGTTGCATTTAAAGTCACATCAATCAAGGTGAAACATTAAGGTAATTACACACACAAAACTGCAAGAGCAAGATTCTGTCTCTCAGACAGACATACATGTAGACACCCACTGCGACAACAACTTAAACTATACTCTTATTTGGGTCACGATTCAGAATCTTTCCATAAACAAGGGCAGTTACGACTTTGGCTGTATTATTTAACTTGGAGAAAAATTAAGGGTCATGATTTAGAATCTTTCCATAAACAAGGGCAGTTACGGCTGTATTATTTAACTTTGAGATAAATACAGCATTTTTTTGTAAACCAAAGCTACACTGCACTCTGCGTTTTATGAGCATCATGCTTGGTGTACATGTAGACAGTACTTTTAAGTAATGATCTAAGCTATGTACCTGCTGCTCAATATTAAATATATCTCTCAATAAATACACAAAATGTTTGCCTGCAATGAAAGAGGTCTGCGGTTAAAATCCTAATTGGGACCATTTGATTTTTTCTCTCGTCTCATGTTTGGGTAAATGAATAAATAATTCTCAAAAGTGTTTTAAATTTGTCACATATTGAAAAGCATTAAAAGTGCCATCCATTTTGACTGTGGTTTTTTAAGTTTTGATTCTGGTCTTGAAAACAAAAATCTCGGTCCAGTAAAAAAAAATTCTGAGCTACAAGTCCTACCGACTCTCACCACCCCGAAATTTGAGCCCTGCCAGCAAACATTTTGTGTTTTGAAATGACAGCATTTCAGACAGATCACTGCAGGATATTTGGTACCAGCAAATTTTATACTAAGGTCTCATCTTCGCAGTCATCAAAACTTTATGTTATTATTATATCAATGCCATGATAAGTTTCAGTCATATTTAAAAAAAAATACTTCTTTTTAACAAGTAATTTAAATTTTCAAACTGTTAAACTGAGCTTTCAGCTTGACTGTTGCCAAAACTGATGTTACATATCAATGCCATGATTAGTTTCAGTCATATTTTAAAAAATACTTTCTTTTTTAAAGTTCATTAAACATATGGGTTTTGAGGCATTGTATGGTGCGGTTTCAATGTATATTCAGTTTGCATGGGTTGTCCATCGTGTGTGAGCGCTCACTGGAGTAGAATAAATACCAACTAAACAATACATTCTCAAAAACAAAAATCAGCACAGCAAAGTAGACATACACTCATGATGTAACCGTTAACCGAATGTACATTCATCTAAATGTGTGTAGTTTCTTTAGCACCATTTCAACTACCATAAAATAAATTCATTTTCAATTACAAAATATTACAAATATATTTATATTCTCATTATCTCTCATATAAAATATAAATCATACTACCAATATCTTCCTTTATCCATATTTAAAAATAAAAGTTGTTGCAAATAACCAAGCACTGTAAAGCACAAATGTTCTAATTAAATCAAGCTTTTGGAATTTATATAAATCTGACACATTTTCTGTATTCTCAACATAAGCCATACACAGTAGAAATAAAATGACACATTCCATAACAAAGTTAGTTAAAAAATAAAATAAAAAAAAGTCACAATTTTATAAGTTTGTTGTGTTAGATTTAAATAATGTCTGGTACAATGACTTGCTCAGTCAAACTTCAAGAAAATGCTCATTTCGAATAATTTAGCTTTGCTATGTGACTCATGGAGCTGCTTAACAATCGGTTTTGTGCTTAAAGTACAATTACCATTTCATAGCACTGCTAACCCTCAGCACACGAAAAGGCATGCTAACCTTCCGAGCACGAAAGTGAATGGCGTCACAATACAAATCCAGGGTGAACCCACAAGCTGACTGCCAAACTCTCTTGCTAACCCGTGTGAAGCACCTTTTTTTTGCTACGGTAAGCACAAAAATGTGCCTACCGTTAAGCAGCTCTATGAAATTGGGCCATGGTTTGTAGCAAGCTGTTACATAGTTACGTTAGAGACGGCAAACACCCATAGACAACTTACTTATGATCCCAGAGATACCACGCTTTACTGATCTGGCGGTTACTATGCAAGACCTTGCCCCAAACTGTTTACATTTAGTCTGGAAAAATATATGATTGAGCAGCAACTATTGTATAATACTATTTTCAAATCTAAGTGGTTTCAGTAGTTTCATTTTGGCATTGAATATTGCATTACAGGGTCTTAAAGGCAGTGGACACTAATGGTAATTACTCAAAATAATTATCATCATAAAACCTTTCTCGATTACGAGTAATGGGGAGGAGTTGATAGCATAAAACATTGTGAGAAACAGCTCCCTCTGAAGTGACGTAGTTTTCGAGAAAGAAGTAATTTTCCATGAATTTGATTTCGAGACCTCAAGTTTAGAATTTGAGGTCTTGAAACCAAGCATCAGAAAGCACACAACTTCGTGTGACAAGGGTGTTTTTATTTCATTCATATCTCGCAACTTCAACGATTGATTGAGCTCAAATTTTCACAGGTTTGTTATTTTATGCATATGTTGAGATGCACCAACTGTGAAGACTAGTCTTTGACAATTACCAATAGTGTCCACTGTCTTTAATTTACAGAAGTATTAATGGAAGGTAATGGAAATTTGTATGTCCTTCAACATGTTATGTCCTTCAACATGTAAGCAAAGAATTAATACACGTAAATTGACAAAAGGTTGTTACTGTATGTGTCCTTAAACATGTTCTAAAACTCTCTAAATCAACAAAACATCAACAATTTATTTGGGGTTTTACTATAAACAAAAACATCTGCAGAACCTGGTATATTTCTGGTAATGAAACAAGAATGCCTCATAAGTGAACTAAATCACTGTAGATTAAAGCCTAAGGAAACTTTAAGGTTGCTTACTAAGTGAACTAGAAACACCATGGTCAACCTCTACTACTCGTCCGCTAAAGTGTTCTGGGTTCTGTCACATGCAATTATTAAGCTACCAGTTCTTTCCAAAGTCATACAGCAGGGTTTGCCCGTAACTTTTTTTCAACTAGCCAGCAGGACCATTTGGTTTGATTTTGAATTGGTCTGTCACATTTTTTATGAGTCAGTTTTCATACTGAATCAAACAATATCCAGATGTTTGATTGTTGCTATTTCAATTCAATTAATTGCCAAGTCAAATTAACTGCATCACTTGCCATAACGCTTAGACAGTAATTGTGTTCGTTAGGAATGAGACAGATATAGCAGCAGTATGAAAAGAGTTTGTTGCGGCAAACTACGTCAACTTTACTTTGTGATTATTGTTGTTGAATGGTAAAACTACGCAACAAACCAAAGCTACAATTCAATAGTCTGGTCCCATTTGAAGAACTAGACATGAAGTATTTAATAAGGATACAAAGAATGAGACGGATGTAGCAGAAGTATGAAAAGAGTTTGTGAGGGCAAACTATGACGACTTTACTTTGTGATTATTGTTGCTGAATGGTGGGGATATTTCTAGGAATCTCTTGAGCATCATGTCCCTCACTCTCTCTGTCAGCTCGGGGACGTCTTCTGCCGTCAAGCCTTTTGTTGAAACACTCGGAAGGATGTCAACTTTGATTTTCACTGTACCGGGTAGTCATTCAAAAAGGGAGAAAAGATTGTGAGCGGAATAAGATGAAAGACTTGAAGCAAAGATACATCAAAACAGCTGGATATTACATTCTGGACCTCCACTTCTTAAAATGAATGAAATCATGGCTGTTTAAAGGGTTTGGGCACTTTTTGTAGAACACTACCAATACTGGTAAATACATTGTACATGCTAGAACAATTTTTGTTAGATTGTTTTACTTATTTCTCAAAAAAATACAGCACTTCAGCAAGTAATATTTTAAGGTAAGCTTCCTACACCACCATTATCTTTAAACTGTTGTGTAGTTTATGTAAATTTGTGGACATTTTGTTTTGTGTTCCCAAACCCTTTAAAAGACAAAGTAGGCTCCCCTAAACTTTTTTTTTTCAGAAAAAGTAAAATAAGCAGAATAGACCAAGTTGCAAATTCTGTCCATCTTTACCTTTGTCAAATTTCTTCTCTGCTGAGCTGTACATATGTCTGTATCTTGAAAAGACTACTGCAACAATAGGAACCTAGCAACAAGGAGAGAAATGATTAAAGATAAGATAAGAACTTTATTATCCCACACTGGGGAAAATAAAACTGGCCTTGATTCAAACAGTTAAGACACTAACAATTTGAGGATAATAAACAGACAGATTGATTAAAGTGACGTGTTGCCTTGGATCGGACGAGTTGGTCTATAAAAAACGTTTGTTATAAAATGCAATATGGTTAGAAAGATGTTGTTGAAGTAGAATACAATGATCTACACAAATATGCCTCAAAATTGCGTGGTTTTTCATTTACTTTGCAAACTAACAGGGTCGGCCGTTTATGGGAGTAAAACATTATCTTTCTACCCATATGCATTTTATAACAAACGGTTACAAACGCTTTTTATAGACCAACTCTTCTGATCCATGGCAACGTGTCTCTTTAAAAAGAAACAATTAGGATACCTAAGGCTAAATGTGTGCACCCCCCTCCCCTATCATCGATGAAACCATGAGAGTGTTGATGAATATAAAACCCTTCGTAAGAAGACAGCTACCCAAATTGAGTTTGTCAAACTAATTTCTCTAATGGTTTATGATAGACCACCAACATTATAGGTAGACAGTTCAGTTGGTAGAGTGCCAGCATGGTAATGCGGAGGTCGCAGGTTCTAATCCCGCTCTAGTCAATTTTTCTTTGTTCAACCCTGTCATTAACATTTACAGAAAGTGAATACAACTAAAATGGCAGAACTATTTGTGATATATTTGCTTTTGCCCACTGGGCTACACTCATCTCATAAATATTCAGTATTGTATAATTTGCATACAGCTCATGTCAAAGGTCACACCATGACCTGCAATCCCAGGGATAGTAAATAGAATGTTTTTTGAGTATGGCAGCTCCTTTTATTGTCTACCATCCCACACAAAATATGCCACACCATGCTCCAAGTACTATACAATTTATACCTAATAATGTGTTGAGCTAATACCGCAGAGTGTTTAGGAAACTATTTCCTACCTGAGCCTGGACTGCCATATGAAATGCTCCTTTCTTGAATGGCAGCATGTCGGTTTCAGGCTGGTGAGAACGAGTTCCCTCTGGATACACCCAAAGTTTACCCTTGAAAATAAAAACCCAAAAAACATCCTTGTTAGATTACAGTCTGAAAGCTACTAATGCAAGCCTTTAACTTCGTTCTTGAAGGGTACTTCAAGGGAAAATGTAACGTTGCATTGGAAATATGCAAAGGGCACCACAGCAAAAGTACAGGGCACCACAGCAACTGCTGTGGGTGTCGTGGGTTATTTCATGACCTGCCAATGATTATGAAAGTTCATACTAGAACCATTCTTTCCGTGAAATATTTCAAATGAAGTAATATTCAAGAAAACTTTATCTGAAAACCTAAAAAAAAAAAAATGCAGTGTGTTTACATGCTGAAAAATGCGAATGGTTTTTCACTATTTTCTCCCGACTCACACAATCCAAAAATGCCACAGAGTTTACATTGCTGCGACTGGCTCACCACCACTCACTCATTTTTAGGCAAAGAAGTTTGCTAAGCGGTATTTTCTGCTTAACAGCTTACTGGAATAAAATTGAGGCTGATCACACAGCGCAATTCTTACTAAATATTCAGTTATTGAAATTGCAAACATGGAGGCTACAGGACTGAATTGAGATTACATAAATTGATTACAATTTATGTTGTGAATAAACATAACTAATACAAAAGAAAAAAAGGTAAACATAATCAACATATTTTAAAATGAACAAACTCATTTTTCAAAATGCCAAGTTGAGATCCAGGGTCGTTTGGAGAGCAATGATTTGGCCCAAGCAACTGAACCTTTGCTTCAAGCATGGCTCAAAGTTTACTTATTCAAAGTGCATGTAGTTAAATAGACAAAACTTGATATTATATACAAACTTTTGTTTTATCATTTACTACACTGTTGTGACAGTGCCCTAATTCCCTAAACTGCTGATATAGGATGTTCTCATTGCTGATAATTCCAGTGGGTTTAAAAGTTGAAGAATTCTTATCAATGACCAACCACACTGGCTCTATATCTTTATCTGTGATCGAAGTCCATCCATATCGGACCATATCGGCTCTGATTTTCTGTCAGAAGTTTGTCATTTTAGTTTCTGAATAATTGTTTTTGATATATTGAAATGACTGTTAGAATCAAGGTATTTGATTCTGGTTTCTCAGCAGGGCCTAATTTCATAGAGCTGCTAAGCACAAACATTTGCTGAGCATGAAATTGTTGCCTTGATAAAAAACAGGATTACCAACCAAATTTCCATGTCATTTTCAGGATTTGCAAACACCAGCTGAATGCCAGTAACAGGCAATATGCAACAAATGGAAATTTGGTTGGCAATCCTGTTTTTTTATCAAGGAAGAAATTTCATGCAAAGCAAAAAAGAAGCTCTATGAAATTAGGCCCAGATGATGTCTGTATTTGGACATTGTATTGATGTGGCCCCTGGGTGTGGGTGGTTTTCACAAATAGTTAAGACTAGTTACTCAACCTAACTTAGGACTACCCTTAAGTGAAAGTATCTCCTAAGTCCTTTGTGAAATCGACCCCTGGTCTGTCCCTCCTAAAACTGCAGTTGTTCTTTCTCTCTTGAGGGGTGGAGCTGGGGTTCGGCATGTGTTACCTCACCATTTAAGGTGCGTAGCATAAGGCCGTAGTGTAGCATCTTGGAGTATGTGGCTATAGGAGGATTAATTAAATCTTCCAAGAATGGAAAAAAAATATCTTGCTCACTTTCTCCTCTGTGAGGAATTTGACGCATCTCTTACTGGCCTCCCTGGCCTGAGCGGCATCTTTTCTGTCCACAAAGATAACACCACTTGCAATACATCCCAAGCCATAAGAAAGCGTGTACTTGAGGGACTTCTTAGCTAAGATTGAGTAACGTCCTGGAGCCCAACATCTTAAGAATGCTGAAAGTAGAAAATAAAATAAAAAAATACTCAAGAATACAAATTCAAGGAATCAACAAGACTTGTTACTAAAGTATTTTACTGGAACAAAATTAATGACAATCAAAATGATAAAATCAAAATGATAAAAGACAAGAAACTTAACATTGTCTAAATGAGAATTTGATGCGTGTACAAACTGATGTGAGCAAGGACTTTAAATAGAAGAATTAGGCCTATCTCATTTGTCTCATGGTCTAATGGGTGGGTAAACTTCGATAATCAGAATTGAAAGACATTGTTCAGACTCGAACTTAACGTATGAACATAACTTAGTTTTAAAAAAGAAGAAGAAGATGATTACACTTCATTCATAAGTGTACTTGCCGAAGCTAATAAATGACAGCCTCTACCCTACGGTCATGTGTAAATTGCGAGCAGTGTTTGACCATGTACCCGAACATTTACTGCGGGGAAGTACTTCAAAGGTCACACTGGCCTTGTTTAATAGATTATATCCAACGTCAGATAATAGAAACTGTAGGGTTATGTACTTCCCCTTTAAAGGGATGTACTCAAAGCTGTAATGGTACGTTCATTGGTAATTACTTAATTGTCATAGAAACTTACTTGAAGAGAAGCACTGCAGCTGTTGATAAGACAACTATTTTGAGAAATTTTGCACCCAAAACACATTTGAGTCTTGGAATCGATTCATGAATCATTTAAAATTTAAACCGGCTTAATTTTGCTACACTTTTTGATATAAGCACCTCTTTGATTGGAATGGAGATCGAATTCAACGTTTTTGAATGTTTTTTTCACTATAGACTTTTGTAAATCAAATGAATAATATAAAAACCGGGCTCTGGTAAGTGTTAAAACAGGGTTGGGATGTGGGTGAGAGGGGGGTGGGGGGGGGGGGGCGGGGGGAGGGATTAATGGAGAGGCACCTACGTAGTTGATCCAGAGATGTCTGGTGGTTGCAGATGATCACACAGGGTTCGTTCACCCCAAGCTTATCCATTGTATTGAGCATCTCGATATCAACACCGAGTAAAAGTTTGGCATCCAGAAAACACGAAAAGAAATTCCACCACCTGAAAGTTTCAACAACAGCACTTAAATTAGATTCATAAATACCTCAGACAGTTTCGCGTGACATGCGAGCTTGCACCTGTGCTTGTAAGACAGTTTCTTCATTCCTATTGGTCGAGAGCAACGGCCGGGACAGTTGTGCCACATCACGCGATCGATTTGCGTGACGCGCACAGCATTCCCTTATAAGGAGTTGTTTACCCGAGGGCCTTACCATTTCATAGATGGAGGGGTGTTGTGTTGAATGAAATCATTGAACAATTTAAATTTTTGCATTTATTTTACTTTTTTACCAAAAAGGTATGAATGGGAATCAAAGTGTGTTGAATCGGTTTTCAACTAGTGGTTTAAACCCGCCAAAGCCTGGTTCTTGATAATTTACCTCGACTTTGTCTCAGTAAAATTATCAAGAACCATGCAGGCCTCGTTGGGCTTAAACCACTATTTGAAAACCTCTTCACCACACATTGATTCCCTTATTCTAATTTATCAGTTGTAGCATATATTTGGAATCCTCTGCAACTGTCGGGAGGATGGAGGGTTACGATTATCACAACTGGCATATGGGTGGAGGTTACTTGTTCTACCTCTTGCTCTATTATAGTTTTATCATCTTTATTTGATGATCGACTCGAGGGACTAACCTCTCTGTTTTTAGCCCCACTGGCACAATTGTCTGATGGTCTGGCCAACTCTCTGGATAACTTTCCGTATGGCGCCACCACCTTTTCACTCATTTTTACAAAAAGGGATATATCAATCAGGTAAATTAGATACTATATTATTTTATTTCGAATGAAAAAGTGGTGGCGCCATACGGAAACTTTTCCAACTCTCTGATCTGACATTGTTGTCACTGACAATGACATTGTTGTCAGTGACACTGTTACCAGGATTCAGAGAGTTGGACATAGTGGGCTATGTTATTTGTTTGTGTTAGATTATCTGTACGGGATAGCCACAACAGGCGTTTGTACAGTAACTGACAGATGCAGATGCAGAGAGATTACTGTAGTTTCAGGGACCAGTGTGAGTGTAGTAACTGTAATAATTATAATACTCACCACATGTTGGCGGTGTCACCAAATGTAAATGTCAACAAACTTACTCCAGTCACCAAAACACCGAGAAACAAGTGCCAACATAAAAACATTGTGTATTTAGTGTAGAATTGTACAGACGAGTTCAGTCTGCATAGTGCATACAACAAACATGACAGGCCGGCTAGAAAAGCCACCAAAAACACAAACAAATTCATGACTGTTCGGTGGGAAGACTTCAGCCTAAATGAAGACTGAGCACGGTCAGGACAGGATCAGGCTTCCTATTCCGTTGCGGTGTTGTAATAAATTGCAGATGTGGTAACAATAATTATTGCAAATGAACACAATGCAGTCAGTTATTATTACCTCACAGATCACACGATCCAAAGCTCGACCTGGGGTCATTGGATGTAAACAACGATCGCGTGGTGTTGTTTTGGGTGGAGGTTGTGCGCCCTCTACTGGTGAAATGTGGTAAGGGCTAATTGATTGGCTTGAACTTTTCAGAATGTAAAGTTCAAGCCAATCAGTTGGCCCCTACTACACTAATTGTCATGTTTTATCTCCATTGAGAGCACCCTTATATTTTTAGTTTTGGTTTTCCCCCTTTTTGTACAAGCACTGTTTCTCTTGGTCAACTTAGTTAGGACTGGCAATCACAAGGTTGTGAGCTCAAATCTAGCTAAGCTAACTGTTGATTTCACAATGACTAGATTAATGTCTAGTTACCAAATCAAAATTATTTATTTCTGCAGTATGTAATCTTAGACGTGAAAGATGCTATGTCAGATTTTTGGCCGATTTGACACCAAAATTTTGATTTAAAATTCAATAGGTATTTTGATGGGGGTTGAGAAAGTTACAAGCTGTCATTTGAGCCATTGCTCGAAAAAGTCCGTTAATTATTAGTAGCAGTGAAATAAAGTGGTCATAAAGTTTTTGTCGGGAGCCCGACAATATATCACATGACCATTTCTTATGTCTTAAATTGTTGGCATGGTTCCATGACTATTAAAAGTTAAAGTTAAACTTTTTTTCATTAGAGCGGGTAATACCCTTTGAAATACCATTCACCAAAAAAATCTATTTTTTAATGTTTGGGGCCAAAAATCTGACATAGCATCTTTAACAACGGTTGTATGACTCATGGAGATGGTTGTTGCCAGCTAAATGGCACTAATCCCCTTGAGGGAGCTTTGCAAAGTTCCCTTGTTGGGAAGATCATCTAAACACCAACAAACTAAAATGGACATATTTTTAAGAAGTACTACACATGGATAATTTGACATTTTATTTCATTCAAAAACATTTTTATTTACAAAATATTGATTGAGAAGTATATACATGTTCAAACACGTGTAAACCAGAAAACAAATTAAATCAAGATATGGCTCAACATTTCAAACATTTACAGAGCTATAAAGCAAACTCTTTTTTTCATAACCCCTATCCCTCCCCACTAGGATTCATAACAATGACCCCCCCAAACTCTGGGGCCTAGGTGAAACAAATCTCAAACAGTAACTCTGGGCCAAACACAAGATCGCCACCATATAAAAAAGATTCAAGGCTGAGTGGCCGGCATTTTTATACTGAGAAGGCGTACTGTATTTTCCTGCATGTATTATACCTAGCTTATAACTGTTAAAAGGTATAAAACACTCACTGCCTTATCGTTTCATTTGGCCAGGGTAATCCTACGTACATAATGTCGTATTGGCTGAGTTCGGGCGGTGTGTTCTTGGCCCTGAGTGGGCTGTTCTCACGCCCGAACGATGAGAACATGACCCGAGAATGATTCACTCAGAAAAAGATCACACACCACCTTTCATCGGGGGTTTCGAGAACAACACTTTACAAAATGGCAGCAGAACATCAAGAGAATAAGTAAATTAGATGCAAAATGACTCTCAAATAGATTGTTACAGTTAATTTTGATAAGTTGAAAGATAAAAGTCATCCCAAAGAAAATGTTGAAAGTGTGGTCTCTTTTCTACTGTCGGGTTTCCAACTGTTAATAAACAGCCTATTAAAGCCATTGGACCCTTTCGGTACAGAAAAAAAAAAAGTTCACAGATTTACAAATAATTTACAGGGTTTACAGAAGGTAATGGTGAAAGACTTCTCTTGAAATATTAGTCCATGAAATGCTTTACTTTTTGAGAAAACGGTAAAACAATATAAATTCTCGTTAACGAGAATTACGGATTTGTAATAAACACATGTCATTTGTAATAAACACATGTCATGACACGGCGAAACGCGCGAAAACAGGAGTGGGTTTTCCCGTTATTTTCTCCCGACTCCGATGTCCGATTGAGCCTAAATTTCCACAGGATTGTTATTTTATACATAACTTGTGATACACGAAGTGTGGGACTTGGACAATACTGTTTACCGAAAGTGTATAATGGCTTTAACTGACGAACCACGTTGTCACATGACCAGTACCAAACCTCTTTTCGTGGCGCTTTTATCACATCGTCGTTTGAGCGAATGAAACAGCAAAGAACAGCAATCCGTCTTGTTCTCGAGCATCCAAGAACACACCGCCCAAACTCGGCCATTATGAAACTAAAACCTACCCCTGTTTATGGCAGTACATTGTATACAGCAAGTGCCCTTGGTATGCTTGTGGCTCGATCACTTTGTAGCCGCGCCCTTCGCATTCCAGCTTCTGAGCTAGTTTGGATGACTACCCTCCCAAATTCTTGATCTATTTACTTACATTTTTCTTTATATGGATATATTAAACTTATTTGCTCTCAGATGAACTCGAGTCATCCTTCTTGGTAGCCCTCACCAAACAGTTCAAGTGGTCAGTTCTTTTGGGCACAGATGTCTTTTGAAAAAAAAACTATTCTCTAAAAATTAACACCGCTAAGTGCGTCAGTTCTGGCATTTGGTGAATTTGGACGGACTCTCCTTGCCTGCCATAAACCACATTGCATCATTCTGTGCCTGCAGTTTATCACATTGTACGGATTCTCAGATGATCTTAGGAGACATCCTGCTACGTCTTCCCACTGATTGCTTGTTGGGTCTCCGTGATTAGCGAACAAGCTTGCTTATGTTTGCTCCAATTCTTCACCTGACATTCTCTGCAAAAAAGAATTTCAGAATTACTAACATAGTAAAGCCTGTCCTTGGACCCAGGTGACCCAGGTGATGTCACCGGTCGCTTTAAATGTGCTTTATTTTGCTTGGTACCTCTTTCATTAACCGTGTCGTTGTATCACTAGTGTAACGTTGCGTATGTCCGTCTGATGTCTACTACAGTTTATGTCCACTCCGTTTGTTTGTCTGTTTCTGTTTCATTGTTTTGTTTTGTTTTTTGTATTTTGTCTTCCTTGTTCAATATTGTTTTACTTAAGTATATTTTTTGTTTGCGTTTAAGGCATTCCGTTTATAAGCTTTGGCTTCATGTGTATTGTGTAATGCCTCAAAGTATTAGTTTTATTGTTTCAATTTTTTTTTTTCTTTTTCAAAAGTGATTATCCCTGTGGAAATAAATGTAGATGAATTGAATTGAATTGATGTTGGGTCAAAATCTTCAAAATATTTTTATTTGTAGATTCAGGTGCCAAGATATCTCTATTTTACATTGGCGACTTCCTTTCTGATAAATAACATTAGCATATTTGCTTGAATTTGACAGATCATAAGTCAGATCTCAAGCTAACATTAAAAAAAAAAACAATTCTTTGAGACCTAAGGCTGTGTCTAAATCAAGCGACTTTGTCTGAGGCTACAGCTGTTGAAGAATTTTACTTTTGAAAAAAATTGCATACATTTGGTAAATGGAACCCACTGTCTGTTTCAATTACATATTTGAGATATTGCAAAAAATCTGAGAGTTTATGTTCTTGCCACAGGAAGAATAATCTGCAATTTAAATACACAGTTTGAGAAGTGTCAGTAACGCTTCTCCGATTCAAATTTGGGGGGATAACAAGTGACAACCTTTTCCCACAACTGCAGAAATTCAAAGTGAAAAGTTTCTCAAATGCAAAATACTATCCAAATCTGCTGTACTTCTTACCAAGTAAGTTCCTATTGCCGTAAATGTTCAGAGTCATTACCGATAGAATACAGATCCTTTAAAGACACTGGACACTATTGGTTATTGTCATAGACTAGTGTTCACAGTTGGTGTATCTCAACATATGCATAAAATAACAAACCTGTGAAAATTTTAGGTCAATTGGTCGTCGAAGTTGCGAGATATTAATGAAAGAAAAAACACCCCTGTCAAACAAAGTTGTGTGTTTTCAGATGCTTGATTTTGATACCTCAAATTCTAAACCTGAAGTCTCGAAATCAAATTTTTAAAAAATTACTTCTTTCTCGAAAACTATGCCACTTCAGAGGGAGCTGTTTCTCACAATGTTTTATAATATCAACCTCTCCCCATTACTTGTCACCAAGTAAGGTTTTATGCTAACAATTATTTTGAGTAATTACCAATAGTGTCCACTGCCTTTAAGCTATAGCCGCATCTGAAGCCATTAATTCGAACAACTCTTATCTTACCTTCGGCAGTACCACTCATTCTGACAGCGTGAACACCGCTTAGTGGCTGGTTCCCCGCACACTGCACACTTTGGGGGCTCAGCTATCAAATTCTCTAGAACATCTAAGCTGTACGTCTCTGCAAACCTAGAAGGGGCATCAAGAAAAATATACAAATAATCATTTTTAAATGATGAGAAATTTCAAAATTGCTTGTGAATCAAAACGCCCTCCAGAAATGAAATTCCAGGACTGCAAATCCTTTCAGCACTGCATAAATGCAGTTTGGAACAAAATAATCTTGCTCTTCAAAGTACAGCAGCCGACTTCATAAAATGCTAGGATTAAAGGAACACGTTGCCTTGGATCGGAACGAGTTGGTCTACAAAAAGGGTTTGTGACCATTTGTTATAAAACGCATATGGGTAGAAAGATGTTTTAAAAGTAGAATACAATGATCCACACAAATTTGCTCTGAAATTGCGTGGTTTTCTACTCTGCGAACTTACACGGTCGGCCATTTATGGGAGTCAAAAATTTGACTCTCATAAATGGCCGACCGTGTTAGTCGACGAGGTAAAAGGAAAACCGTGCATTTTCGAGGTATGTTTGTGTGGATCATTATGTTCTACTTTTAAAATATCTTTCTAATCATATGCATTTTATAACTAACGGTTACAAATGCTTTTTAAAGACCAAATCGACCGCTCCAAGGCAACATGGTTCTTAAATCCTATCTCGTCTTAACTTAGGATGGGTTCATTGTTTCCAAACGTCTTCGGATAGGGAACTAACTTGTCTTAAGTCCTAAGATTAAAGGCAGTGGACACTATTGGTAATTACTCAAAATATTTATTAGCATAAAACCTTACTTGGTGACGAGTAATGGGGAGAGGTTGATGGTATAAAACATTGTGAGAAACGGCTCCCTCTACAGTGCCATAGTTTTCGAGAAAGAAGTAATTTTCCACGAATTTGATTTCGAGACCTCAGGTTTAGAACTTGAGGTCTCGAAATCAACCATCTAAACGCACACAACTTCGTGTGACAAGGGTGTTTTTTCTTTCATTATTATCTCGCAAGTTAGATGACCAACTGAGCTCAAATTTTCACAGGTTTGTTGTTTTATGCATATGTTGAGATACACCAACTGTGAAGGCTAGTCTTTGACAATTGTCAATAGTGTCCACTGCCTTTAATCCTAAATTAGGAGGAGTTTGGTGAAATCGACAGCAGGAATTACAAATGAAAGAGATAAATATGATTGTACCTTCTTGCTTGTTCCTTCATAAGTGCTGCAGACGGGTTGAAGACGGTTTTAACTTGGTGTTTAGCGATGGCGCCCCATTTCCCCTCGTTGACTCTCAATATGTTGTCACGAACCTCAGGCACCTGTTCCAAGACAAGCCCCGAGGATGTGGCAGGTGGATCCATCATCGCTAAGTGGCTCAGGTAACGCTGGAGATCACACAGACTCGGGATCTGGTCAAGGACCACTTCAGAGAGATGTGCCCTCAGCTAAAGTAGAGCAAGTTGGCGAGGAAAACAATTTTGTAGTTAAAATATTTTTGTTGGAGTGAAACATGCCCCCTTCCCTCTAACCAATCCACCAACCCCCACCTCAACTGATGAACCATATAAAATAATTCAACCCCTCATGAGAAGAACTCTACGATAAGCAGCCAAAGAAATCTTAAAAATTTCAGCAATTTGTTGTGGTTTATTATTTGATATTTGAAAAGAAAAGTCTCATCCCCTTAAGGTGATCCCCTGGCTGCCGCTTCCCAGGTTGTATCGTAAATTGGGTGTGATCCCTGGCTACACAGCAGTTAACGGATGTATGGCTTCTGACTGGCACTCCCGAACAAAGATGTTGACAAAATAGGGAGACCACCAACATAGGGCTAGATATCAGCTCAGTTGGTAGAGCGCCGACACGTTAATCCAGAGGTCATTGGTTCAAATGCCTCTCGAGTCAATTTTTCTTAGTTCAAACTGAAATCAATTTCCTGGTTGTTATGTATACGCTCAGGCTGTATACTCCCCATGGAGCTGAGAAATATTAAAGACATGTTATTGGCCCAATGACCAGGGCACTGTGAAGCGCATTGATGCGGTTATTGTCAAATGCACTTTATTAAAACTAGTTATTATTATTATTATTATTATTATTATTATTATTAAAACTTGTTATTATTATTATTATTATTATTAATTTATACAAGATTACCTTGAGAATCTGAGCTTTATTGTGGCTGTTGAACTCATACTTTTCCTGACACTTTGGACCGAGGAGTAGATTGAAGAGAGCTATCCACACCTGGCCCTCCATCTTGGTTAGTCTCATTCTCTCACTGGATGGCACATCATGCCATTTACCGTCAACCAATTTCTTGAGCTTTCCTGGCAGATCAGGAAATAAACTGGTCAATTTTGTATGCATTGTCTACATTATCCTTGAAGTGTTTTACTGTGAGGTTAATGGTTCGTCTTGCTTCCATCCTCCTGAGGATTCCTTTAGTTTGTTATTATTTTATTTTTATTGGTCTTTTTTAAAAGTTTTATTTAGGGGTTCAAGGAGTTCCTCTTTATGGTTACAGTTGTTTTATATAATTTGGTATGTTTATTGCCTGCTTATTTTACTTCTTTTAATCTGTAAAGCGCCTTGAGAATGAAGGATAAAAAAAAACCAGTGTACTTTACAGGGAAAAATGTGTAGTCTTACCATTTGTGTATTTAGTCCATGGTGGGTTTTCTACACTAATTGACCCAACATTTCTAAAATATGCAAAAGAATCTTCCCATTTTTGATGCTAGAAAAATGGAAGAATTTACAAAATATGTATATAAAAGTATACCTACTTTACAGGGAAAGATGTTTATACTTACCATTTTTGTATTTAGTCCATGGTGGGTTTTCTACAAGCTGTACCATTAAGCAAGGGAAGTCATTGGTGTTGAGAATTCTACTCGTCACACTCAGTGAAAGACTGTTGCAAAAAAAGTAGAACATTAAAGACAACAAAACGGATAAAGATGTTACGGTTTGATGATTAAGGGAAGGTACATATTCAAGATTTAAAACAGTGTGTTAATTCCCATGCTATAGGTTTTAATACAACGTACAATCAACCTTTTGAAAATTGTCAAAATTAATAGGGTTACGTTTTCAGTGAAGCCAACAACATTCGAACTAGCCTTTTCTCAAAGATTTTGGACACATTCTGTTTATATTAGGCTTATTTCGGTTGTGGCAACCATGAGTTCCCCGCTTATTTTAGCAGATGAAGCGACTCTCAGCCTTAGCTGCAATAGTCATAACCCTCAATTCTCCTGACGGTTGTGGACATGATTTTAACAGTGGTCCGCTAGCCAAGTATACCAGCTATAAACACATGAGGAACAGGCCAAATTCTTTCCAAGTGGTCTGGTCCGCTAGCTCAATGTTGAACAAATTAGATTTGAATTAGTGTGTCTATAACAGCGTTTTAAATGTCTGTGAGGAAGAAGCATTTTGGGTTTGGGGGGGGGGGGAGTTTTCCATAAATTGAGAGGAGTAGCAGAGAACGCTCTGTCACAGTAGGGAATATGGCTATACAGTATACATGGTCATAATAGTAAAGCCACACAGTACGGCTGTAACAGTATCGCCATAATTGTTTACTTACTCAGCTATATGATCAGTGATAAACCTCAGGATGGATACAGCCTTAATGCTGACATCAAACTGTATCTGATTCTCTTGTTTCTTCAGTTCCTGTAAAGAAAAGTTCAAATTGTTAAAACCCAACAAGAATTTGTAAAAACTTTACATCAAATTAACCACAAGACAAGTAAAGAAAAACTCATCTTAGGTTCATTATTTATGAGCAGAGTATATTGAATGATAACTAAAGTTTAAAAGGTTTCTAGACTTAACCAAATTCGAGATGTTGACTCAACGCTGTGTGGTTTGAAAAGCTAGTCAAGAGCTCAATTTCATAAAGCCTGTAAAACAAAAACTTGCTAAGCACAGAAAAGTATTGATTAACAGAAATAGGCTACCAGCCAAGATTACATCAAATTTACATTGTTGTGACTAATGCCCCACTCATTTTTTGCTAAGCAAGTAGTATTTTCTGTTTAACAGCTTTATGAAATTGGCCTCAGCTGGATCAAACTAGCCACAGAGCACTTATTCTCTATAGTCAAATTGGCAAGTTATGTCATAATTTATTGAGTCATTGTTACTTGCCTCCATTCCACCTGCTTCTTGGATGTCAGATGCTTTTTTGGGGGTGGCATCTTCATTATCATCTTCATCCTCCTCTGCTTCTTGTCTGTGGATGAAATACAAAACATACCAATCAAGAAAAGACAAATTAATTTTGGTTTTACCCATATACACTGTAGAAAGAAGCAGGTCTCATGAATCAATGGTAAACTTAATCTAGTTTTATTTAGAAGAAAAATCTTTTAGAATATCCATTTTTAAAACTCTTCAATCTGCAAGACGAGTACAGGTCTGGAATTTCATCTTTGAGAGGACAAGGCCATTTTCATTTTTAAAGGGTTCTTTCAAAAGTTCTTTCAAAAATCATAATCATAAAGTCTATGGAAAACTTATGATGGGGCACTGAGGCCAAGACCAGTGACAACAGAAACTATGGCCTCTGTGGAAATTCCAGGCCTGTGAGTATCCAAAAGTATTAAATTAACCACATGTGAAACAATGACCTCATTGCAGCTTTGCAAAACTGCTAAGCTGGTTCAACCTTTCTGCTCTGGATCCTAGTTCACCAAGCTGTTAGCAGAAAATGTTGCTTCTAAGCATTTTGTTCTGCCATTGCTCAGCATAAAATAGTAGGGAACCAGTGACACACTATACACATTAAAAACTTGGTAAGCTGTTTCAGCCAAGCAGAATTTTTCTAAGGGCTCACTTTCTTAGTGATGAAATGGGGCTCAGAATCCAAGATTGTTGACATTTTTACCTTGCAATGAGGTAGGTAATCTTCCTGTAGCAGTAATCGATGATATCAAGAATGCAGTCTTCAGCTGCTTCACATGGCTCCTAAAAAAACACCAGTAGGAAATCAGTTTTAAAGGCGACAATGTTTAAAGGGTTTTTATACCTTTTGTAGATGTGTGTAGTATGATTTACTTGTAGAAGTTTCAGCTTCTTTAGTCGTCAAGATTTTATACACTGTAGTTGAGTGAACTCAAATCGGGTCTTCATCAAGTTTAGTTTGGACAATCATAGGCACATGATACACAAAGCAATTTACAATCAACCAGTTCTAAGCAATCTCCCATAAGAGAATTCATTCACATAGTAAGTTTTCTTCTTATTTTTTGGGGGGAGGGGGGGGGGGATAGTGTGTTACCGCAAAAAGATTGTCTCTTGTGCTGCCCAAGTTCCTTTTAAATGCTGAGCCCAATTTCATAAACTGTTGTGCAGAAAATACTAAATCTTAATGCAATTTTGGCTGGTAACCTGACAACACTTTTCTGTGTTTAGCAATTGTTTTGTGCTTACTATAGGCTTTATGAATTTGGACTCTGTGCAGTTGGCTACCTCAAGTTGCTTGGGCCCAATTTCATAAAGCCTGTAAGCACAAAAACTTACATGAAAATATTGCTTAGCAAAAACAGATTACCAGCCAACATTCCATTAAGTTTACATTGTTGTGACTGGTGCCCCACTAATTTTTCACTTAGCAAATAAAAATTTTTAAGCAGTATTTTCTGCTAAACAGCTTTATGAAACAGGCCTTTAGATTTGGGACACAACGTTACCTTATGATAGAGTATCGTCTCCAGTAGGTTGACCAGCGTAGCCTCATGGTACAGACTCATGTAGAGTGGGATGGTGGTACGGGGTTCAAAGTTCATCCTCTTGATGATGGAGAAGACTTTCTGTTGCCAGACTTCAGTGCAGATGAGATCAGTGATAATCACAGGAATCTAAACCAAAAATTTTCATAGAGACAAAAATGGGTTGGTGCATTAAACCCATAATAATAATAACTTGTTCTTATAAAGCGCATTTTGCAATAACCGTTTCAATGCACTTTATTGCCCTTGGTCATTGGGCCAACAACAATTCTTTAATCTTTCTCAGCAATCTTTCTTGGTAGCAATCAAATGATTTTGGAGAGTGAACTTAAAAAGAAAAAATAATAATAATAAAAATAACACTGGTTTTGTCCGGCAGCTCCCTGAACAACTTCACACAAGTGTTTGATCAATTGCTAAAACTGGTTAGTTCCAGACTGATTTACCTGGCGCGAATCAGATACTTCCTATGATAACCACAACAATATGATTGCGGTGATGCTGGGCAAAGATCGTATAGCGCCGAGTAGCGTCGCTATATGATCCTCCGCCGCTACGTGGTGCTATACGATCTTTGGTGCTGGGGCCAAGGATACAAAGTGGACTGGACCCAAATGGGGCTGATAGTTACACAGACTGTATCCTGTGTCACATTCTACAGAGAAATGCTCTCGAGTAGTCATGATAGTCGTAACCCACGATCCTCCTGTAAGGGACGTGACCAAGAGCTACGATTTACAGCAGCTAGCTGTCAGGGTAAAATTTGCGATAACGTAATCCTCCTCACGGTTATCGCAACTTTCAGGGTAATACCTTCTGATGTTGAATGAGTAACTCCTTAATGTATTCATCCTCATTTGCCGAAGCATGCAGTACTGCTTGGATGTTGAGCTTCTCCAGATACTCATGCTGTTTCATCCATCTGTACAATTAGAGAAGACAACATCACTGTAAAGGCCAGGTCCCACTGCAGCGATGCAAAGAGAACGTATTCTATTGGTTGAATTGCTCCACGCAGAATTCAACCAATGGAATGCGTTCTCTTTGCGTCAGTATCGTTAACGTTCTCGTTATCGCTGCAGTGGGACCGGGCCTTAACTGTTTTCAATATCCATCCAGTTTTGTTTGTTGGTTTGAACAATAGGCCCTTCAACCCTTTGGTGCACAGATAAAATAAAATAAAAACCATAACACAAAATTGTTCAATAGCACCCCCAGTTGAACATCACACCAAACGAATGCTCAACAATCGCTCTAAACAATCGAATGAGGGCGGTATATATGGGGGTTGTAGTTTTTAAGTTATGACTGTTTATAAAAGTTAAATTGTACTAGACCCGGTGTCTAGACAGAGAATGTCAAAATTCGAAAAAAGGAGTACAGCACCCCAGTTACTGGGTCTAAAATTGTACGTGTTTTTGGTGATCGCTAGCGACCCGCCTTGGAATCCCCCGCCTTGAATGAAAAGCCCTTGTGCATCGAAGGGTTCAAGGCTATGCGACATCTTGTTCAAGGGGCAGATGTATTTAATTTCTTCACCCCATCAGGCCTATATTTATATTGTCTTCTTTTCAAAGTTGAGTACAATATTTCTAATTTTTTTCAATAGACTGTTCTTTTAATATTAATGGGAAGTTCATATTCCTGATATTCACCATAAAAAAATTATTTAGGTAGCAAATAAAAACACATTGGCAAACAACACAACTACTTCAATATCTGGAAAAGTCTGGCAATCAGCAAGTACACATATTACACAAATGGCCCAAATTGTGTGGCTGTGGCCAAGGATTCAGCTTCGGCCAAACAAGATGACGGAAAAGTTTCCGTATGGCGCCACCACTTTTTCATTCGATATGAAATAATATAGAATCTAATTTACCTCAATGAGATATCCCTTTTTGTAAAAATGTGGCGCCACACGGAAAGTTATCCCAAGATGACACTGACAGGCGCAGGGGCCAGCAAGAGAACCAAAGATTCTGGATTTACTCAGACATCTCATTCTCAGGCAATTTCAAAATGATTGAGGTGGTTTAAACAAGTTTGGCCTAGTTTAGTTAGGCCTATATTTAAATTTAATAAGGAATTAACTTAAGTATATCATTAACAAACATTGTTAGTTAATAATAGTAAATAGAAAATGAAAAATGAAGTAGGCCAACAAAATATTTTTGATTTTGTTATTATTATAAATAACATTAATTAATAACTTTTTTAATGCTTTCAAAGCAATATGATTAACAAAACAAAACCTTACTTTGGACTACCGATGTCTTTAATTGGAATAACTTCCAGTGATTCTACGTAAGCTTCGGCTTCAGAAGAAAGCAAAACGCTGGTTCCATCAGATGCCATCCTGAGCAATTATTATTTCAGTGACGCTGTAATCATGGAAACGTGGAAATGGTTTGGAGAAAGGCTAAGCTTATAATCCATGCAGTTAAAGGTTGTTGATGTTAGTCTTGATACGAGACATGTTTTTGAATTGGCAGTGCCGGGTAAATATTATAGAGGGCGCCCTGCATTTCGTTAGGTAATAATTTTAACCATGAATGCAGATCGCTGGCTCGGCGTTTACTGCATGATCGATTATCTAGCTGCCCAAAGAATCACAAATCGCAAATATCCATTACGGGTACCGCACTGTATGAAAATTGTAAATATTGTTCAATGATAGGTCACAATTTGATAGACAAGTTGGACCTACCCATGACCTAGCTACCCGCCCATAACGGTGGATTTGGTAATGTATTGGCAAAAATTGGTGAAAGTGCTGGGATTAACCCTCTGTGATTTTTTTCTTTATTTAGCCTAAAATTGAAAAAGAAATCCTGGACTAACCCAGTGATTTGTTCACCCCCACCCCCTACACAAAATGCAGGTCAAACCCCTTATGATTTATTTTTCCAATTTTGGGCAAAAAAAAAGTGGTACAAATGCTTTGCCCCCTGGCCTTCAATATCATTGATGAAAATCCTGGACTACTACCGCATTGTGATTGTTCAACTTTTCGCAAAAACTTAATGATGTGTTTGACAACCCCTTTATCCATTTATTTGAATAACTAAGGCTACTCTCTCATTTGGTTTAATCTTAAGGCCCGGTCACACAGGCCCCGATAACGAGAACGAAAACGAGAACGATAAAAATCCACGCTCGCGATTGGTTGAATTGCTCCTTGCAGAATACGCCCACGCTCATTCAACCAATCGAGGGCGTGCATTTTTATCGTTATCGTTTTCGTTCTCGTTATCGGGGCCTGTGTGACCGGGCCTTTACGAGGGATAGCCAAACGTATCCTATCTATTATTTTGCACATAATTATACTAATTTGCTAGTTTGCATAAACGCAAGTGTTTTCAAACCATAGGCCTACCTCTGAAAAAACATTCAGCAGGTAATTGAGGTAGGATTAGATCATAGCAAATTGAAAATCTTAATGTTTCATAAATAATATTTTTTTTATTATTTATTTATAGCTATTGCAAAGCCTTAAATACAGAGACAAGTTAATGGCCTGATGGTCGACCCCATCAGATTCTTTCTCGAATGATATGGTAACTTTTTAAGACTTAGAATGATCCTTGCTCTATATAATATGGAATAAAGAACGACTTGATTCAGTTAAGGGGAATTGATGAGAAAGTGTAGATTCGTGGCTAGGTACGAGCCGAAGGCGATCTAGTTCCCTGAATTAAACTATTTAGCCCATTGATTAGTGTAACAGCTTCAAGGAATTGGATGTCCCAATAATAATAAAAATACTTATAGCATAGTGTGGCGGGCAATTGCAAACTATTACAGGCAAATTACAATTTGATCCTTGGCCTAACTATTCTCTAGGCTTAAAGACCATCGAGGGGTCTAAAGGCTGTGAGACGAGGTCCGTTTTGGAGGAAATATACCGCCGATTGCGTAATGATCAGTCTAATTATGTTAGGTACACAAACACAAGCTACACGTAAGCAGAGAAACCTTGACAAATTGGCTGTCGGTAAAACTGATCACTAGATCCTTTATTGCACAATCAATATTCAATCAATCATATACATAATTGGGCAGGGATTCGTTTATTAAACACCTTTCTCTCAGGGTCAATGAATATACATCTCAACAACGCTTTAAATTAGTACTACTGCATACCCTATGAATACACATACCCTTGCTCTAACCACAAGTAACCCTCTAATATATCCCAAGTAACTCAAAGTAACCCTTTGCTAGACCCAAAGCCACTCTAAGTAACCCCTTTGCTTTATCAAAAGTAATTCAAAGTAACCCCTTTGCTTTATCAAAAGTAATTCAAAGTAACCCCCTTGCTTTATCAAAAGTAGCTCTAGTAACCCCTTTGCTTTATCAAAAGTAATTCAAAGTAACCCCCTTGCTTTATCAAAAGTAGCTCTAGTAACCCCTTTGCTTTATCAAAAGTAGCTCTAGTAACCCCTTTGCTTTATCAAAAGTAATTCAAAGTAACCCCCTTGCTTTATCAAAAGTAACTCAAAGTAACCCTTTTGATAGACCCAAAGTAACCATGTAACCTGATGACGCCTACTTTGTAACCTGATGACACCTACTTTGTAACCTGATGACACTTACTTTGTAATCATGTAACCCTCGCTTTTACTTTTACTTTATATATCTGAAAACCCTTATATTTGTGCAACTGCGGAGCACTAAATATCGGGCACAACCACCAATACAAGAAAACAACAACTACCCGAAAGAAAACCACACCAAACCACACTTCCCGAACTGTGTTCACACTTACTGCAAGCCAAAAGCTTTTACAGTGTGCCTCTACACGTTCCCAGTGCAGCACAAAAACCACGAAAACCCAGCTTAATTCCTACACTACCAGAAGGTGTTCTTTACCTGGTCACAAGCCAAAGCATTTGCGACCGGAAACTATACACTCAACTAGCGTGTCACAATTACACAATTACATGAAAATACACCTAGAAATACTCAACAACTTATGCAACAACAATTCCGTAGACCCCCGGCCTACCATATAAGAATACAAAATAAACACGTATAAGACCCCTGGCCTATCACATACAAATGCAAGAATGAACTTGGTATAAGACTTCTGACCTATCAAATAAAATGCAAGGATACAAGATATCTCCGATAATTGCAATCAAATCAAACTTACACTCGTCTATCGTCCAACGTCGACAGCACCGCCAACAACTCTTTAAAACTATTACAGACTAAACCCTAAATTGTCACTGACCCTACTCCAAAGACAATCCCCAGTACACGTACTCCCGACAAACGCTGGTCTCACTACACAACGGGAAGACTATACTAAACACACGTCTTGCTTGCGTCACTTCACTAAACACACTGACTCGTGATGCACTCCCCGCTAACCCCCGGTGCCTTGCCTCTTTACACATGAGGTCCTTGGTCGCTAACTGCGCACGCGCACCCCGCTAACCTGATCACCGCGCACGCGCACCATGCCAGCCCAAGTCACTGCGCACGCGTACAAAGCCAGCCTGAGTCACTGCAAGCACTAGGCTCCGCCTACTTGCATCGGTCGCCCAGCCACACAGCAAACACATGCAACCACATGGACTACCCTAAACAGTCACATGTCCGTCACATGCATTTCCGCTACAAAGGCCCAAGCAATGGCCGAGTTGTCCCCAACTCGTCAGCCATAACTAAAGAAAAGGAAATGCATAAATCTTTAAAGGTTACATTATAATACAATATAACACATAAGAAAATACCCATTTCTTAAGTGCTTCTTTACAAAACAATGCAAAACATAAGAAATACCTCTTTCTTAAGTGTTTCCTAAAATACAATGAACAACATAAGGAATACCTCTTCCCTAAGTGTTCCTTTAAAATACAATGAAAAACATAAGGAATACCTCTTCCCTAAGTGTTTCTTTAAGATTCAATATAACACTTAAGTTTCGACCTCATTAACTATGCGCAAGAACTATACAGGTAGGAAAAGGACCAGATTCGTGGCATGATCCGTCTAAAATTTAAGGAAATTACATAATCACAGGATTTATACAAATTAAAGGAATGTCTTTGAAAATCACCAAATCACATCTAGTACCAACTATACACTGTAAACCGTTACTTCTCCGCAAACTAACCTAACTCCGCGATAGGACCCGGTCCTCCGCATCCACTGCCATCAGCATCTGCTGGTGCTCCTCGCAGTGGTTCAAAACTCCGCCATCCCAGATGGTCTTGAAGGAGATGCGTATCAGCACCATCCTTGTCCTCCTTCGTCTAAGGTAGATGATGGGGAAACTGGTCACGCCCCTTCTCTCAATCGTCACATCCCTTCTCTTGGGAGCGACTGGGGGAAACTGCTCTCGCCCCCTCCCTGGAAAGATTAACTCTCTCCCAGCAATAACATATGCTTCCCTGCCTTAACGAAATCGCAGAGGCACTCTGTGGCTCCTCGTTGGGTACCGCCTCAGCGGCCCTTTACCAGTGACCTCTAGTAAACTCTGACCCTCAACCTTTGGGTCACCGTCGATTGTGTCAACCATCCTGCAAGCAAGAACCACAATCTGACAAAACATAACAAACAATGGGAAGCCAAATTCTCCCCTAACTCATTCCCAGTACTCAACTTTGGGAAGACCATTTTGTTTTACAACCTCATTCCCAGTACTAAAACTTTGGGAAGATAAATTTCCTTACAACTCATTCCCAGTACTTAAACTTTGGGAAGATAAATTTCTCAAACAACTCATTCCCAGTACTCAGACTTGGGAAGATAAATTTCTCAAACAACTCATTCCCAGTACTCGGACTTTGGGAAGATAAATTTCTCAAACAACTCATTCCCAGTACTCAGACTTTGGGAAGATAAATTTCTCAAACAACTCATTCCCAGTACTCAGACTTTGGGAAGATAAATTTCTCAAACACCCAGTACCTCCCTGCCTAGAGAAACCGCAGGGGTACTGCACTCCTTGGATATCGCCTTGGCGTTTGTTCACCAGTGACCTCTGGTAAACTGCCCGGCTGACCCCCAACTTCAGGGTCACCAGCAATGGAGTCAACCATCACGGGACTTTCACAACTTCCCTCAGTGTGGGTTTCCACTTGAGGTCCAACCTCAAGATCCTCACCGACATATGGTTTTAGTCGGTCGACGTGGACCACTTTTAGTTTGCCTCCTCGCCGAAGCTGGATGCGCACTACCACGTCTGACAACCTCTTCACAACCAACCATGGTCCCTTCCTTGCAGGACCTCGCAACCAAACAGTTTGGCCCCGTTCTATTGGAACGCTGACCCTGCACTGTGGTGGCCCAAGCAAGTCCTTGGCCACCCGCTCAACCGGACCGCTGACCTGGCACTCTGGTGGCCCAAGCAAGTCTCTGGCCACCTGCTCCATCGGAATGCTATCTCTGTACTGCTTCCGAGGGGCAACCCTTCTCTTAGCAGCAGCATTCCTTCTGGCACAGCTTTCACAAGACCTCAGGGACGACCGTACATCAGCCAACATACCTGCCCAGAAGTACTTGACCTTTGTCTTAGCCAAAGTCTTACTGACTCCCAAATGACCACCCGGTTGACCACCATGCACCTCGCCAATGACACGGTTTCTCATCTTCTGTGGCAAAACCAAACGCCACCTCACAGATTTCCCATCGTCGGACTCCCAGCAACGATACAACAGCCCTTCCTTAACCTCTAGTTGGTCCCATTGAGACCAATAGTTCTTGGAGGCTGTGGAGGAGTGGGACAGCGTCTTCCACTCAGGGCGACCACTTCCCTCCTCCTTGGACTTGATGAGCCAACTCATCGTCCCATCCTCCAGCTGAGCCTCCCTCATCTCTTCCCCAGAGAACATTGGTTGGGCCACCAGGCCCCTAACCAACGACTCCCGAGGCTCCTCAAGCTTCATCTCATTACAGAGCTTACCAGCTTCACTGGTGCACTGAATCCTCTCTCCATTAAGCCTAAGTTCTTCCAATTGGAAATCTAAATTTCCCCCTGTGGGCATCAGAAAATCCATCCCCAGGATGCCTGGGTACTTCATTTCTGTAAACGTCGCCCTCACCAACTGACTTGTTCGACCAATTTGTATCTCAACTAAAGCACTGCCCAACACAGCCAATGGGCTACCATCAATCTGTCTAACCCGGACAACTTCCGTCTCTAAGACGGGTCTCCTCTCCTTTGGAATTTGGTGGTAAATGGCACTACTAATTAAGGTATCGGTGGAACCCGTATCAATCAAAAACTGACACTTGGCACCCCCTACCGATCCCGTAACAAACAATCCATAGCGGGGATCAACACTCGACGTGGGCAGAGTAGCTACTCTCCCCTCCCCTTGCTTTGATTGTTTCCCCCCACTATCACCACTGTCTCCGCCTTGTCTCTTGGACCCTCTGCTATAGCCAGCCTGTCCGTGGGTCCCCCCTTGAGGCTGGTTGTCGTTTCCCTGGTTCGGGGATGACTTTCTGCGGGGCTGTTTACACTCCCGGGCAAAATGCCCAACACCCCCACAGTTGTAACACCGCCTCGGACCAGACTCAGTCCCCTGGGGCTTGTCCTTCCCTGAAGGCACGCCCTCAGTGGAACCTCTACCACACCCCAAAGACCTCAACATCTCTGCCATTGAATGCAATGCTTGGGCTTGTTGACTAAAACTCGCTTCCAAGCAACCCAACCTCTGTTCAAGGCCAACAGAGTCCGAAGCCCTTGCCAACTTGGCGGGCTGGCGATCCCACAACCTTTGACGCTCGACCTTGTCAAAGTTCTCCGACTCTAAAGCTGCCTGAATAGCCTCGTCTAAATCCTTCGGACGGGCCCTGTTGATGCCTTCTCGGATGGAATGATTTTCCACCGCATCAATAAAATGGTTCTTTGCTAACCGTTCCCGAGCAACTTCCTCTATCTCAGGGTATGCTCGAGCCGTCAGCTCCCGAATCGCCTGACCCAACTCTTGCAGGGTTTCCTTCGTCCCCTGACGCCTGTGTCGCAATTCGACCAAATAGTTCTCACTTTGTCGACCCGAACCAAATCTATGTTCCAACAACTTGACAAGGGCACTGTACTCATACATTTGCCCTGCCTCACCCAACAATCGAAGTGCATTACCCTGCAGGCTTGCGGTTAGGTACCTTGCAGCCTGTTTGTTACTCCAACCGTTCAACTCACGGCATGACTCAAAATGATGGTAGTACTCCTTCCAGAGAACTTTACCATTGTAGCGATCAGGGGTTATGTATGGCCGTCGATTCACTTGATCCACACCACCCTTCTGATCCTCCTGACAACTGACTGACCTACTATCTCTCGGTGGTTTGAACTTCACCGAAGAATCACATACCTCAGCTGAACCGCTGTCACATGATGCCTTTACAGGGCCAGTCATGCCACTTAACAGTTCGCTGTTGGTCTGCTTGGGTTGTGCGACTACTTCATCATCCAGGAACGGGTTGGTATTACCTCTACCCTGTTCCACGACTTTCTGTCCCGCAAGGAACAGAGTCAAATCATCGGGCGATTGACTACCCAATGCCTTAGCAATAGGGGTAACCTCCAATGCTCGGGAAAACAACCCTGAGCCCCCAGGCCTAAGAGGTGTACTTCCCTCAAAACTAACTTCTTTCCTAACCTTGGGAGCCATATCATGTACGGAGTTTGTACCCGACCGGTTCCCTAAGGCGGGGGAAACATACCCAGATGTCTCTTCCCTTAACTGAAAATCTACATCGGTATCCACCTGATGTCTCACCTGCCTATCCTCACTAGGCATGTACCCTGAAATTGACCCCTGCATGGCAGCCTCCAATTTCTTTGCAAGGAGATCTCTTTCCCATTGCAGATATTGGGCTTCCATGCGGAGCCTTTGCACATCTGAACCCAAACCGGAGGTGCCCACCTTACCATACGCTTCGTCAGTCATACTGCTGTTTCGTATACGTTCGGGGTTGCACCCCGCGTAAACGAAGCCAACCAACGAGCAGACCGCCTCTGATCTTTGATGATGCGCCAAACACAGCAGTAAAGCACAATCACAAGAACGAGACAAACCAGGAGAAAACACAACAAGACAACTGACCACATTCGCTTAAGTTTCTAGAACCTACAAAGTTGCCACACTCGGCCACTGACCACTAGGTGACTGAGTCACATCTAGCACAGCCGGCTGGGTTGCAATTCTTTGCCGTTCCAAACCCTGCGAAACCCCGACACTGCGCGTCTGACTAGTCAAACTGCGAATTTGCAGCAAAATCAAGTTCTGATCCCTTGCAATTTGTCGTAACCGCCTCAACTCCAAACGGGTTTTGGCAAACTGACAAACCGCAACCAGAGCAACAATAACCAAAATCACCAATAGCATAACAACAACCCACAACCTCATGCCAAACTGTATAACTTGTGTACTCGCCTTTCCTCAGAAGGAGGCGTTTACCTTAACAAAAATTAGACTAAATCATTCGCAATCATCCCACTTCTGACACCATTTGTGGCGGGCAATTGCAAACTATTACAGGCAAATTACAATTTGATCCTTGGCCTAACTATTCTCTAGGCTTAAAGACCATCGAGGGGTCTAAAGGCTGTGAGACGAGGTCCGTTTTGGAGGAAATATACCGCCGATTGCGTAATGATCAGTCTAATTATGTTAGGTACACAAACACAAGCTACACGTAAGCAGAGAAACCTTGACAAATTGGCTGTCGGTAAAACTGATCACTAGATCCTTTATTGCACAATCAATATTCAATCAATCATATACATAATTGGGCAGGGATTCGTTTATTAAACACCTTTCTCTCAGGGTCAATGAATATACATCTCAACAACGCTTTAAATTAGTACTACTGCATACCCTATGAATACACATACCCTTGCTCTAACCACAAGTAACCCTCTAATATATCCCAAGTAACTCAAAGTAACCCTTTGCTAGACCCAAAGCCACTCTAAGTAACCCCTTTGCTTTATCAAAAGTAATTCAAAGTAACCCCTTTGCTTTATCAAAAGTAATTCAAAGTAACCCCCTTGCTTTATCAAAAGTAGCTCTAGTAACCCCTTTGCTTTATCAAAAGTAATTCAAAGTAACCCCCTTGCTTTATCAAAAGTAGCTCTAGTAACCCCTTTGCTTTATCAAAAGTAGCTCTAGTAACCCCTTTGCTTTATCAAAAGTAATTCAAAGTAACCCCCTTGCTTTATCAAAAGTAACTCAAAGTAACCCTTTTGATAGACCCAAAGTAACCATGTAACCTGATGACGCCTACTTTGTAACCTGATGACACCTACTTTGTAACCTGATGACACTTACTTTGTAATCATGTAACCCTCGCTTTTACTTTTACTTTATATATCTGAAAACCCTTATATTTGTGCAACTGCGGAGCACTAAATATCGGGCACAACCACCAATACAAGAAAACAACAACTACCCGAAAGAAAACCACACCAAACCACACTTCCCGAACTGTGTTCACACTTACTGCAAGCCAAAAGCTTTTACAGTGTGCCTCTACACGTTCCCAGTGCAGCACAAAAACCACGAAAACCCAGCTTAATTCCTACACTACCAGAAGGTGTTCTTTACCTGGTCACAAGCCAAAGCATTTGCGACCGGAAACTATACACTCAACTAGCGTGTCACAATTACACAATTACATGAAAATACACCTAGAAATACTCAACAACTTATGCAACAACAATTCCGTAGACCCCCGGCCTACCATATAAGAATACAAAATAAACACGTATAAGACCCCTGGCCTATCACATACAAATGCAAGAATGAACTTGGTATAAGACTTCTGACCTATCAAATAAAATGCAAGGATACAAGATATCTCCGATAATTGCAATCAAATCAAACTTACACTCGTCTATCGTCCAACGTCGACAGCACCGCCAACAACTCTTTAAAACTATTACAGACTAAACCCTAAATTGTCACTGACCCTACTCCAAAGACAATCCCCAGTACACGTACTCCCGACAAACGCTGGTCTCACTACACAACGGGAAGACTATACTAAACACACGTCTTGCTTGCGTCACTTCACTAAACACACTGACTCGTGATGCACTCCCCGCTAACCCCCGGTGCCTTGCCTCTTTACACATGAGGTCCTTGGTCGCTAACTGCGCACGCGCACCCCGCTAACCTGATCACCGCGCACGCGCACCATGCCAGCCCAAGTCACTGCGCACGCGTACAAAGCCAGCCTGAGTCACTGCAAGCACTAGGCTCCGCCTACTTGCATCGGTCGCCCAGCCACACAGCAAACACATGCAACCACATGGACTACCCTAAACAGTCACATGTCCGTCACATGCATTTCCGCTACAATAGTTTAATTTCGTGTACTGACGACGGTTGGTCACATTTTGTTGCAATATACCTATTGGCATAACTTATAGTGCTTGCAATATTATTATCAAGTGTCAGTTTATTTAAAAAGTGATATTATTTTAACTGGATTTTATTTTGTTTTCAGCTGTGTTTTGTTACATATGTTACCTTTCACTTTGGAAAGGCAATAATTTTCAAGTTGAACTATTTACTTAAGTTTGTAACGGTTCCGCAGTTCAATATAGATTCGTAAAAATAATCTACACTTTCATCAAAAGAGTGACGTCACAGAAATAGTTGTCTGAAGTGTTGAGTGAACTAGAATGGCCCAGACATCACGAAGGTCACAATGAATGAAACCGTTCGTGAGCATACTAATATTGTGATATTAACATAACAATGTAACTGTCACAGGAATGCATTTGTTATGCTAAGTCAAGTTCATGACTTTTATTACACAGTGTCTGACGTTCTGGTATAATCGTACTACATGAAAAATACATCAAAAAATGAGAGTTCAACCAAATAATTTATTCAAATTACTTGGCTTTATTAAAAAGTAGTTGAAAATCAACATATTCACGATTCCACTCGTTTTTCGGGTTATTTGCAATGTAATTTGTTCACAATGTGATATTTCCCCAACCAAATTTCTAATACCATGGGTAGAAATACCATTCAGCAACCATCACATATATGTGACTCTGGATATAACACAAGTTGGCTGGGTCCGGAGAGTGTGAAAGATTTCGGAAACCATTCACTATATTAGAGTTCTAGTTGAAATGGACCTATTAAAATGAATACTCTACTCATATTGAGCGCGACACAGTCGTCCCCCTATGATAGGGTAGTTCAGCAGTGACAAACCCGATCACACACTCATCATTTGACTAAGTAATGTTTTGTTCCCAAATTGAATTCGCGAAGCTCTTCTTTTTTACACGAAGGGCTACTGTTTCACAATGCATTTAGTTTCTGTGTTAGGAAACTAATGGGGAAAACCCATAAATCACCTCCATTCACCTCGGACCAGCCATTGTAACGTCTGAAGTACACAGACCCGATAAGCACAAACAAATCCTGCTTATTATAAAACAGAAGCAGGTTACAAGACAACATTCCATAAAGTTTACATTGTTATAGACTGGTGCTTCACCTGTTTTTTTTTTAAATTATGATTATTTGTTTTTGTTATTTTCACTTAGCACAGAATTTTGCTAATCAGTTCTGCTTTTAATAACATAACATAACATGACATGACATGACATGACTCTAATTGTTCATCAGTTAATTCAGGTAGGATTAGATCAAGTATAATACAACCGCTTAGGCATATTGAAAACTTCATGTTTAATCTAATCGTGTGAAAATAAAATTATATGTTGCATGCAAAAGAACTTCTTATCAGCCAGCAGTATATATGAACAGAACAGTTATAGGGGGCTATGCCTGAAACCGTCCAATGGCAGTTTGACCCTCAACATAGTCTTTCTCGAAGGATAATTTAATGTATAAAGTGAACAATCTCATTGAATTTTTCTTCTTCTTTAATGACTTAGAATGATCCTTGCTCTCATAAGGGGAAAAAACGAGTTGGTTCAGTTAAGGAGAATTGAAGTGAAAGTATAGATTCGTTGATGGAATGTACGAGCCACGACTTCTACACACTTAAGAGTCTACTCTTCGAATACTTTGTCAAACGATGGTTGGCCACATTTTATAACTATTTTGCAAAATATATAACAGGCATACTTTTTAGTGCTTGCTTGCAACATTATCGAGTACAATGTCAGTGTGCTCAGCTAAAAAATGAATTATTGTACAGTTAATTATAGATTCGTAAAAATAATCTAAACTTTCATCAAAAGAGTGACGTCGTAGAAATAGTTGTCTGAAGTGTTGAGTGAACTAGAATGGCCCAGACATCACGAAGGTCACAATGAATGAAACCGTTCGTGAGCATACTAATATTGTGATATTAACATAACAATGTAACTGTCACAAAAATGCATTTGTTATGCTAATTATCAAGTTCATGACTTTTATTACACAGTGTCTGACTTTCTGGTAAGTTTAATACATGAAAAATATACCCAAAAAGGAGATTTCAACCAAATCGTTCATCCAAATTACCTAGCTTTATTAAAAAGTAAATTGAAAATCAACTTGTTCACGATTCCACTCGTTAACCGGGTTATTTGCAATGTATTTTGTTCACAATGTGATATATTCCCCGCCAATGTTCTGACACCATGATTGGAAATGCTATTCCTCAACCACCTTATAAATGTGACTCCGAGCTAAAGCATAAGTTGACCGGTAAAAGGAGTGAGTGCAACTGGAAAAAACCCACCGAAAAGTAGAATGAAAAACCCAAACAGTCTCTGTTATCACGTTACCGTGATAACCCCTCATTGCACTCTCTGGATACCGGTACCTTTTCTACTTGACAAGCAGATTTTCGTCGAGGAAAAGGTTGGTGCTCGATGGGTGCAAGCCTCACCATGCAAGGAATCTCAGGATTGTTTTTTATATCTATAGTAGAGGATTGGGGTGGGGTGGGTGGGGTGAGGGGGGCTACTTCTGTACAAGAGAAAGGGAACATGGGTATAGTTTGGCTCACTTACAAAATTCAGTCATGCCTGGGTCATGTGGTGTTAATTTTCCTCTTTTTGGACAAAATGAGGAAAAAGTATTTTGTAATTGTTATATTCCCTCGGCGCAACTTATATCTCTGAAAAGTCTGAAGCTGAATGCTTGCTGATGTTATACTAGACATTTTTGCAACAAGGCCTACTTTACGTGCCCCACTCATTTTTTGTTTACCTAGCTAAACAATTTGCTGAGCAGTGTTTTCTGCCAATGAACTTTAGAAATTGGACCTCACTCCACAAAATCTTCTATCTCATTTCGGAAGTCGATGTCCCGTGTGTTATGTATTGCGCATTATAGGCTTGCGGCAAGTTCGCGCTTGTCGTTTTTTTACGTGCAATTGGAATCCAATGGTATAAGTTTGACGTCATCTTTCAAACAATTTTGGTTGCGCCATTTTGTGAGTCAATGTGTTATACAGTGGTTTGCACAATTTAAGGCAAATGTTTGTACATGTTGATTGGTTAAGTTGGCACAGATTGATGTGCGTAATCTATGGTGTGTGTGTGTGTGGGGGGGGGGGGGGTCAATATAACTTTATACATATAACGTCATCTGTTTAGTATAAACTGGATGTAAACTGGGCACAAATATACTTTATGTCCCGTGTTTTGTTCAAGGGTCTGCGTTTTAGGGATTGTTAAAAATTAATGGCAATACAAACTAGTATGGATTTGATTTTACAAAGCACTAAGTTTCATTTTAAAGAATATCCTATGATTATTTTGCACAATGATATTTGCTAATTTGCATAAACGCAAGTGTCTCGCAACTATACGCCTACTCCTAATTTTTCATCAGCTAATTCAGGTAGTTAGATCAACAAAACTAAAGACAATCGCTCTTAGCAAACTGAAAACTTCACAATAAAATGATCTGTTGCGGGCAAACTTCTATACCAACCAACTGATGCACAGAACAGTTTGACGGTTTGATTCCCATCACATGTTTATCGAAGGATAGTTTAACTTAAAAAGTGAACATGTTGAACTTTTTAAGACTTAGAATGATCCTAGCTCTATAATAGGGATGAGGGATACAGTCCGACTTGATTCAAGAAATTTTTAGACATTATGAGGTTCGCATTCGAACGGATACGTCATCATCATGACGAACTACGCTACTCGCTATCCGCTATACTATAGCTAAACGTATACAGACGACATCTGAAATCCCGCCTGACACGTCAGTAGGTTACGAATAGCTAAACGATTAAGCGTATCCATTTGCGTGCGAAACCTCCCTATACTATTTTGTTTGAAGTGTCGCGACACTTCTAGTTCACTTGACGACAGAGTCGTCGAGTGAAAAGAGAATATGCCTTTCTTAATGCATGAGATACGTCACGATGCTAATCCAAAACGAGGCGATGGGCGCAGCCACTGCAAGATGGGGGACGTGCGCCCATAGCCTCATTTTGGGTAAGAGGAAGAAGAATAGTCCTTAAAAAAATCATCAAATTTAGCCGTTTTTGAGCATTTTAAGACAAAAACGCAGGTCTCGTGATTGTTCTAACCAAAAAGTGGTACAAACAATCACGTGACCTTCCGGGCTAGTTTTACTTTCAGACGTCTAAAAGTAACATACTTAAACAAATTTTTTTTTTTTACAAAATTGTTTACGAATAATTGACGAAAAAGATCATGTATTCAAATTATCGCTACAAAATGTAAAAAATGGTGAAAAATCTAACGTAAGATTCACACTCGAAGAGTCCGTGTAATGGAAACTTGTTATATGGCCGCTTTGTTTTTTAAAGTAATTTTTTGCTAAAAACGTAACATTTTGATGATTGTTTTTACAGCAACCACCTATAAAAACATTATTTATGATTCTACACCCCTAAATTGCGTAAACGGTGAGCCGGTGTGTCCCTTTAAGAGAGACGTATGGCCCAGACATCATGAAGGTCACGATGAATGAACCCGTTTGTGAGCATACTAATATTGTGACATTAACATAACAATGTAACCGTCACAGGAATGCATTTGTTATGCTAATTATCAAGTTCGTGACTTTATTACTCAGTTTCTGACTGTACTACATGTACTACATGAAAAATACACCAAAAAAGGAGAATTCAACCAAATCATATATCCAAATTACTTGGCTTTATTAAAAAATAATTAATAATCAACATAATTCACGATTCCACTAGTTATTCGGGTTACTTGCAATGTAATTTTGTTCATAATGTGACATTTTCCCGACCAATTTTCTGATACCATGGGTAGAAATACCATTCAGCAACCATCACATAAATATGACTCTGGATAAAGAATATGTTGGCTGGTCCGGAGGGTGCAAGTTCGACCAAACAAAATAAACAAAATCTTAACCCATTCATCACTGTCCATGGGCACGTTAATGCAGGTGGACAGTGATGCCACAACATGCACTCTTACCTTTCGACTAGTCTTTTACTCTCGGAGGATTGTGCGGCCCGCTTCGGTCTGGCTATCTTCGATGTGGGGGCATGGTTGCCTTTTGGTTTCTTTATTTTGCTTGTCATCTCGACAAGAGTTTTTTTTTTTTTTTTTTTTTGGGGGGGGGGGGGGCGGTTACATTTCTGTATGTACAAGAAGAAAACTGGGTGGACAATTTGCCCCATAACGGGCATACAGTCGGGCTCTTTTAATAGACCACTGAAACTTCCAGAATAAAAGTGGCGTCCAGTTTCTCCTTTTAGACAATCAAGTGGATTAGACACATACTTACTGCTCATCACAGAAAAAAAACTTAGCAGAAACATGTTACCAGACATCATTCCACAAGAGAATGAAAAGGAAAATCCTTACACAAAAATCAGGATTTTTTTTTGAATGGGGAAAAAAGCGCCCCATTATTTTATATTCTTTTCTGATAGCGCCCTCTTTTGAATCATCCTCCTTCATTTCAGTGCTTTTTCCAATGACACCGTGACAAACATTATCAGTATGGGTCTTGATTTGGTGATACTTCGGTTGGTTTTTGTTTGTTACGCAAAATTGTTCTGTGCTTAGCTTATTTTTGTGCAGGTTTCACAGCCCAATGAAACTGAAATTTTTACAGTTTTACACCTTATAAGGTTTCCTTTCCTCCATGACAAAACCAATCAAACACATCCGTGATGTACAGCTCAAAATTATCTTGCTTGAGGAAAGACTACACATGTTTTATTCAGCGGAAACTACCAACCACGTAAACCCCATCGATTTGGGGTAGATATTATTCAAAATGGCTGCGCCCATAGAAGAAGTCGGTAAGCCAAAGTTCACAACAAACAGCACTTCTTTTGAAGAACCTGTCACTAAAAAACAGAAGATAGACAACGACGGGAAGGGGAATAACGCAACTAAGACACTAGACAATTTCCAAGGATTTCAAGTATCCCAAATCATCTCGGAAAATGCTAAAAATAACACCGTGTTTCTGCACGGGAAGTTTGACGGCAGCGACGAGTGTGCGGTTGTGCTGTTGGAGAAGACACCATTTCGAGAGCAGGATCTGGGTGCTCTGCTCTCTGTTGATACGAGTTTGACGCTGAATCTGCAGAATGATATTTACAGTGTTTATGTCGGCCAACCTGATCAAAAGTCATGCACAAATGGTTAGTTGAATCATGTTGAATGAATTGGAATGGTAGGAAAAACTAAAGTTTCAATTATTATATTTATAACAATTTTAATACAATCTTCTTTAATTCAATTTCAATTATCTTACTCTTCCTTCAGAAGTTAAACTTAGAGGGGGTACTAGTCTTAACAAAAAGTTTGTGTTATTTTTCCATTAGAGTAGATGCTTTGCCGACTATATAATTATATAATTCAGATTCAGAATCTGCTACACTATATCCTCTGCTTACCAGTTATCACGCTATTATGCCTTTTTCTTTGAATTGGGAAAAAAATAATGATGCAATATATCAACCGATGCCCTAATTATCTTCATTTGTTAATACGAAGTATGCAAACATATATTAAAACTTGATGGACATTTAAATGTTCACACCACACACCGATCTTGGATGACTTCAACTGGCCCCATTTGTTTTGAGTTTTTCCTATTTTCACGGCAAACAAGAAAGTATGGTTTCCCGGTGAAGCCATACATGGAAGAAACATCTGCAGTGACTACAAGTGTTCTTTGAGACTCTGTGTATGACTGTATAGCCAGCAGTTGCCTTCATTTTATTCAAAATATTTGTTTATTAAATTTTTTAAATTACCATGGTAACTTGCAAAAAATTTTAAAAAATAAAACAAAAATAAAAAGTGTGAATAATTACTGACTTCAAAATCTGATTTCTATTTATTTTTTTTCTACTTTTTTTCTTAATATTTATAATAAAGCGTATTAATAAACAGTGATAATTGAATCAACAAGCTGATGTTTAAATTTTAATATAAATAATAGTATTGATACGAGGGTTACAAAATAAAAATCTCAAAAAATATTAGAAAATGATATAAGGCACATGGCTTCTTTAAGCCTCTGTATTTTTCTTTAAGAATGCTCAGCAAAACATTCAGTCACATGATTTTGATCATCATGAATTGTGAATTGAAATAGTGTTTGATGAAACTTTTTCGGTGGGCAAATATTTTTTTATGGCCTCAACATTATGACATATTTTTGTACCTTGTAGAAATACCTAAAATACCAACTTTTTTGCATTTACAAGTGCAAATGACCAGTGGAGCATTACGTGTTTCTAAGTTTTGGTCAAAGAAGAGGAGACTCTTTGCTTGGCAAATAAAACCACACAATTTTTATCTAGGGACTGTTTACATCGCGCACAGAGAGGTAAAAGATTTGCCACGATATTAGGGACACCTCGAAAACAGGACCTCCTACGATATAAATAAATGTAGGTCTGGAATTTCACAGACCAATGGAGGTATACTCTGGAGTCTGTTTTGTTGCCCTTCCTCACTCTTTGCCCTCTTCCCCTCCCCTACACACACACAACCATAGTATAGGAAAAAGCAATGGTTCTGGGATAGGATGCAATGTTCGTCACGAGTAGCATGTGTCCATATAGCTTAGTCACTAACTGTCTCAAAATGCATCATAATCACCACTTCCGGGCTATCCGTAAAGGGGTCTATTAAAATCAGACTGTCTATGCTTGGTGGGAAGTGCCTTGCTGCTTTCTACAGTTTTCCATATTAAAAGACTTTTGTAAAGATGTTCCAACGAAAGTGTCCTATATTTTGCTAAAATAAAAAAGAAGTGCCTATTCAAATAAAAAAAGTGTGGTTAGATTGTGTAGAAAGTTGCTGCGTGCGTATCTGGTCTTTACTTTTACACAAGTTGTAAAAAAGTTTCTGGTCCAGTTATTGTTTCGTGCCACAACAACTCTTCATTCTTGTTGATTTTGCCCCTGAATGCAAGCCCTGATATGTAAGGAAGGAGCCTTGAGGCAACGACATTAACCAAACTGTAATAGTAATATTATTCATAGTCTAAATAACCAAGTCACAGGGGCAATGTTAACTTTTGTTTTTATAGAAATAAAAACCACTGTGATATACCCAGCGACCGATCGTCATATAGCCAAGTATACAAAGCAGGAGATAACTCTAGTTGAAGAAACATGGGAAGACTACTGCAGAATTACTTTACCATTCCTTGAGGAACAGACCTTCAACATACAGGTAAACAAATGTCATAGTTGAGAATAAACTAGATCAGGGCCCAATTTCATGGCTCTGCTTACCGCCTTATTCTACGCTTACGATCATGATTCCCTGCTTACGTGCAAGCGTCGAATTTCTGCGCTAGCCTTGTAAGCGTAGAATGTCTAGTAACGTGGAGTAAGTTGGCAGTCTCCCTAGTACTTCATCTATCGTTATCTTCCAGTACGCGCTAATCTACCAATCAGAAGCTAGAACTACTAGGGGGATAAAAACATATATATACTACATCCTCTGTTTTATATCCTACTTCCTCTGTTTGTATTAAACAGTGCGTATTGTGAATGTCGTTGTGTCACGCTCTGTATACAGACAGTGCAAAAATTACATTCTAAACTTTGTGCGCGTGAATGCTGTTCGTCGCAAAATAACGCTCTGAAATGTTAAACTTTGCGCGTTGCAAGTGAGACTGGAAGATAAATTCGTTATCACACGAGCGCGATTGTAATACAAAAAATATAGCGCTTCTGCGTCCCATATCCAACGAGGCCTGTGCCAGTCAGGAGCCATTCAACGTGTAACTGCCGTTTAGTCAGGGATCACACTAAGTTTATGATACAACATGGTAAATAGCAGCAGAAGGATAACCTGTAAGTAAAAATCTAACTTTCTATTTGTCAACATTATGTAAACAAATTATGTAAATAAGTGTGTCTTACATTTTCACCATAGCCACATACCTTGTAGAAAAATCAATTAGCGCTTTGAGACTGCCTCAAGTGTGATAGTGGGCTGTATAAGAACTATATAAATTGTATATTATGATAATTATACACTATTGAAATCATTAACTTTTTTTCGTGTTGAAGTCGTTAAGTGAAAGCCTGAATAAATAATAATAACAATTAATGTTTCTTCTAAACAGTGGGTTTACAACATTCTTGAGAAGACAGCCGAGGAGGTGAAGCGTATCGTTTGCGAGGATCCAGACCCACAAGATGGTTTCGTCTTACTCCCTGACATGAAGTGGGATCGGAAGCAAATGGAAAATCTCTACTTGGTCGCTATTTGTCATCGGAGGGGCATTAAAAGCCTGAGAGACCTCAACCAATCACATCTACCACTGCTGAAGAATATACGAGACAAGTGCCAGGTTGGTTTTCTGTTGATATATATAGATACAAGATGTTCTTTATTGTTGGTTTTGCATCTCTTTGGAACTCCTTGCCTGGTGCATGTTTCCCTTTATGGTACAATCTAGACTGTTACAAGAGGAATTTTCAATTCCTAAATTTAGCTCCCTCATTTAATGATTTCATCTTAATTTTTAAATTTTTTTCATTTTAAATCATTTAAAGACACACGCAGCTCTGAGTTACATACCCTTTGTGGATATTCATTTGTTGGAACATGAGTGTCAACAGTAGTGAAAACACTGTGTGGACGTGTGTAAGTCCACATAGTGTTTCAAAATCCTGCTTTGTGTGGAACTCTTTTTACTCTCGGGTGCGCACTTCATATGCAATGCTTGCCCACTAATTAGGTTTTTTGTTTAATCATCTTTTTTTGTTGTTGAAAGTTCTATCTATCTGATGAGGTTTAAATCTTGTCAAAGTGACAGGCCTGCACAGTGCTGTGATCTATTATTACATTGAGCTTTTTAAGACTTCTTCATTTTGTTTTCATTTCAGCAAGCCATCATGGACAATTACTCCATCCCCGCCGATCAGCTCAGGGTATATTTTCACTACCAGCCATCCTATTACCATCTCCACGTTCACTTCACTCATCTGAAGTTCGATGCCATGGGTTCCAATGTCACCAAGGCACATCTCTTGTCTGACGTCATCGAGAACATCGAGCTGATGTCGGATTATTATCAGAAGAAGACGCTGAGTTTTATTCTCAGGGAGAAGGACGCACTTCTGGCTCGATTTAAGGAAAAAAGAGGAGAGCAAATCGCATCAGACTCAAATTAGAGATTGGGGTCAAATATTTTTGTAACAAACCTTTTCTTAAATCGTTGCGGTACCTGCTGCTAAAATATGGGATTCAAACTGCCCCCAGCCACCAGGCAATCTCTGTGGTCTAGTTGGTAAGACACTGCTCTAGAATTACCAAGGTCGTGGGTTCCAATCCCACCCCAGTAACATGCCTGTGATTTTTTTTTTCTCACAGAGATGGGCACCATGCTAACACACATCAGTGTATACGGGTAAAACCAAAATTCACAACCTTTTTCAAAATGTAAAAAGCGAGGAGGAATCTTGCAAGTACAATCAGGTATAAAACTCTTTGACGGGAAGTGTTGGCTCTGAAAAGAGGCGATAAAATAGCCGATGGTGTCTCAATCATTTCGAAGAAGTATACTCTACTTGTTCACAGGAGAACACTGGACTGCTGATGATGCTGAGTGTTTAAGTAGGACTGGAGGGATGTCAGTTGGCAGGAAGGGCAAAGCTGTTCTAGAACGGTGATGCATACTGAAATGTATTATGAACAGCATTATAGACTTTTTATATTGAATTTTTAAAACTGTATCTACGATATAGACCACGTGACCTTTGCTTACAATAAGTGTGACCTTGTACATTCTTTCATTTTGGCTTTTCTGGCAGACAAGAAACTGCACAGTGAGGTCATATGGGAAAGTTTACATTTTGTGTCATAATTTCCACATAAATCCAAGAGTTATGAAAGTAAAAGCTTGACAAATTTTGAGATGTGCCCCCTTTTCTCATACAAAAAGTAAATAAGGATTAGACAGTGCAATCTCCATAAAACATAAGATTTGATGTTTTCTTCCATTGAGCTGTGTACAAATTCTGCCTGCAGGAAGTCCAGGCTTGGTGGCTCTTTTGTAAACATGTGAAGTCACAGGTCACATCGTCTATATACTATCTTGGAATGCCCATTTGTATAGGCCTACCACTGCAAAAGTGTGTACTGTGTAATGTCTCCTTAATTATTTGTTGTTCAATCTTGCTCAGAAACAAAGGTATAGTTCACGTCTTGAGTGAAGACTAACCAACCAAAGGCACTGTGGATTTGTTAGATGTAGTATCAACAAACAAGGTCAAGAAGCTTGTGTTAAAGGCAGTGGACACTATTGGTAATGTAGGAATCCAAAGTGCGCCCTCATTGTTGGATCTGTTCAAAGTTAACTTTTGGTTTTGTCACGTGACAATCACCCTCTTTTTTTATAGCTTCGACTTGGAAGAGCAACTAATTTATTTGGGCTGTGATTCTATTTTTATAGGGAGCATGGCTCTGGCCATGCTCCAAAAACCTATTTATATGGGATCAATAGAGTTGTAGAGATATTTGTGAGTATTATTCTGTGTTTTTACCCTCATTCATGCCCAAATTATTGTGATTTTGTAGCTCTCTATTTGGATCGTTTTATTTGTAAAACCATGTGTGTATGCCAGGCAGCACTGTCACACACGTGCGTCCATTAACCTCTGTGACTGTGTGTGCTGATCTTTTGATGAACTTCGTAAACTGTATTATGTAGGCTATATGTAGTGTATACTGTAGTGTTATATAACTTTTTGTATGTTTTTAATGGGTTGGAAGTATTAAAACCTGTATAGAAGAGATTTTCATATAAACGTCATTGGCTTATTGAATGTTCCATTTATTGACATGTATTTTGGCGAATGCTCGTCCTTTATTAAGTAGAGGACCGTCTCTCACCTTCCCGTCCCTCACCTTCCCGTCCCTCTCTCTTTACAGTAATTACTCAAAATAATTATTAGCATAAAACCTTTCTTGGTGATGAGTAATGGGGAGAAGTTGATGGTATAACACATTGTGAGAAACGGCTCCCTCTGAAGTGCCATAGTTTTCGAGAAAGAAGTAATTTTCCACGAATTTGATTTCGAGACCTCAGGTTTAGAACTTGAGGTCTCGAAATCAACCATCTAAACGCACACAACTTCGTGTGACAAGGGTGTTTTTTTTTCTTTCGTTGTTATCTCGCAAGTTCGATGACCGATTGAGCTCAAATTTTTACAGGTTTGTTATTTTATGCATATGTTGAGATACACCAACTGTGAAGGCAAGTCTTTGACAATTACCAATAGTGTCCACTGCCTTTAAAGGTATGATGCAATGTTATTTGGGAGCACCTATTCTTTACAATCCTTGAGTAAAAAAAATTTATGTTTTTTTCCCCTCGGTTGAAAGCAGAACCCACTTTTACAGAGCATGGGGCATGTAACTACCTCCATTCACAGAGCTGCAAAAGCACCCGATTAAGCTTAGCACAAACACGTGTGCATGCCACTAATGGTTACAAGCCAAAACTGGTTTACTACAACTTTTTGCTCGGCATTTGTCGCCAACATTTTCTTCTTACTAGCTCTATGAAATTGGGCTGTACTCACGCGGCAATATATATCTTACAATGCTGCCACCATCTTTATCATGTACCACGTTGAATGAACCAATAAACAAAAAGGTACCTGACAAATTTTGCCCTTCAAGCCTTGACCTGCATTACTTTTATTATAGAAGCAAAAAAACACTGTTTGACAAACTTCTTTGCTAAGCAACAATTGAGTTACAATAATTAAAACTGAAAGTGATTTGGCTGGTAACCTGTAGTGTGTTAAGCTAGTTGTTGTGCTTACAGGCTGTATGAAAATGGGCCCTAGTTATGCTTGAGAATAGATGAGCCATATGCGTATTTGATGTTCTCCAAGTTCAGAAAAAAATACCATGAAATTACAAGCTTTGGGAATTATCAATAAATTGTCACTAATTCTACCGTGAAAGATTTCGTAAAAGTTCAGTTAAAAACTTTTGAAAACTTGTACACAAAATTCTTGGGGAGTGGGCTGTGGAAATGATATGCTTATGTGTAAAGAAAAATACTAGGCCCACTCCGATTCAATGGTTTGGCTACAATGCAATGCATACAAATCAGTGTTACCATTTGGCGTATAACAAACTTGACATCCAAATGTGAGATGTCATCAATACTGTGGACGTGACCCTTTAAAGGCAGTGGACATTATTGGTTATTACTCAAAACAATTATCAGCATAAAACCTTACTTGGTAACGAGTAATGGGGAGAGGTTGGTAGTATAAAACATTGTGAGAAACGGCTCCCTCTGAAGTAACGTAGTTTTCGAGAAAGAAGTAATTTTCCACGAACTTGATTTCGAGACCTCGGGTTTAGAATTTGAGGTTTCGAAATCAAGCATCTGAAAGCACACAACTTCGTGTGACAAGGGTGTTTTTAATTTCATTCATATCTCGCAACTTCGACGACCAATTGAGCTCAAATTTCCACAGGTTTGTTATTTAATGCATATGTTGAGATACACCAAGTGAGAAGACTGGTCTTTGACAATTACCAATAGTGTACAGCGTCTTTAAAGCAATGTTTATGCTCAGTAGGCCTACCCGCTTTGGGGAGGTCTGTGGTTACATTGAGCGGTCGGAAGTCATAAGGCCAAACCCAAGACATGTAATAAGACACACTGGATAAGACGAAGGTGACAGTCCTCATTTTGGAGTTGCCAGAATCCATTGAGGAATATCCAAGCATTTGGTCCGGCTCTTTGCTCTGTGATGAATCTGAAGTTGGGGAATTGTTAACTCTAAGCTTGCTCGATGGTTGAATCGTGTATGCTTTGATTTGTGGGAAAACAAGCTGAGTATTTCTGTTCCTTCTTCGTTTTCAAGACTGAACAGGGTGAGTGTAACCATAGTTATTGCTCCATGGTATAACTGCTTTTGTGGTTTAACAATTTAAAGGAACACGTTGCCTTGGATCGGACGAGTTGGTCTATAAAAAGCGTTTGTAACCGTTTGTTATGAAATGCATGTGATTGGAAAGATGTTTTAAAAGTAGAATACAATGATCCACACAAATTCACCTCGCGTGGTTTTCCTTTTACTTGCGAACTAACACTGTCGGCCATTTATGGGAGTCAAAAACTGTAGTAAAACATTTGAGAAACGGCTCTCTCTGAAGGTTAGTGAGGTAGTTTGCGAGACAGAGCTGATTTTCCACGAATTTGATTTCGAGACCTCAGATTTAGAATTTGAGGCCTCAAAATCAAGCATCGACCAAGGGTGTTAAATTTACTGCAAAGGGTGGTTTTGCACGGGCGGACACACCTGCATATGCAAATGTGTCCGGGCGGACACAATTGCATGGGCGGACACAACTGCATTATGCAGCAGCGTCCGGGCGGACACGATTGGATATGCAAAACTGTCCGGCGGACATTATTGCATATGCAATACTGTCGTCCGGATAGTATTGCCACCTCCATGGTATTGCACAGAGGACATAATTGCATGCGACACCGGGGTGCTAGTTTGAAAAATGACCGTTGACAGTTTGCGCCAGCTTAATAATTACATCATGGCACTTGGATCTGTTTTCCCAACAAGTTATTCTGATGCCTGCTTTTGGTACAAATAATGTACAGTTTCCATTCATTGTGGGTCTACAATGCCATAAGCTGTACACGTTCCCTAGAAACGATGAATGGTGTAGATTTGGATGACTGATCATCTCTTTGTCACCGTGTATTGTGGAGTTTGACAGAGGGGGCTGAACGGTGATTCCAACCGTATCTTATCCACCGCTAATCACGCTAAAGATTTGTCAACTTGTCAGTTTTATCATGGAAGTAGTCTACCCCTCCATGGTCTACCTTCATGGATTCATACACTTTTAGGGTCAACATGACGAGTATTCATTGACAGGACTTGATACAAAATGAAACACGGTCGCAGATAACCATTCACCTTTTTGATGGAAAAGATCTATGTCAGTAAATACTGATTAAATTCTTTAACTCGAGCACTGACCTAAATAACATGTGGACAAACTATGCGAGGTCGACAGGGTGCAGCTATACGACTGTTTTGTAAACACTGGCATAAAAACCGCTTTAGCTCTAATGTAACGAAGTGCAACCGATGGCTTCTGTAAGGGTAAGTACTGTGTGAATTTTGCACGTCAAGAAGATAAGTTATTTTGAATAAATTGTTAAAAAGATTGTATTTTTTCACCATACCATTACCGAAACTGCACGATAATCGGCTACGCCCGCTGGTCTACACGTTTTCACACAGTTCAAATATTCATTGTTACTCTCGATGCTCGTTGGTGTTGATGTTGGAGCTCAGTGGTCTAGCTTAAAACTCAGTTTTCGGCCTCAAAGTGTTGTGTTGTTGTTGTTGTTGTTGTTATTGTTAGGCCGTGTCCGAAACGACGACTTCGGCTACAGCTACGTCTAGATCAGCGCGTCTATCAGTGTTGAAGAATAGGCAGACGCGCGCGATCTAGCCGTAGCTGTAGCCGAAGTCGCCGTTTCGGACACGGCCTTACATTCAGTCGATTTCTACCTCCATGGTTAGAGCTATAAAACAAAATACCGTATGCCATTTAAAGCGCTCAATTAAACCACCAACGTTGACTAAACGACAACCATTATCATTTTGGAAGTAACGATTTGTCATGCTATTTTGAGGTCTTAGTTAAAAAATTGGGCCTACTGATTTGTCGACGTCTTGCTCTAAAGTCAATGTTACACTCGACACCATTTTGCCTATACACTGCAAAAGCCAGGGTGTTAAAACCGACAGCATAGGTTTTGTCACACATAAAAACCGACATTCACACTTTCAATGTGTCAAAATTACACTCATTTCTGTCCACAGAATTACATTGGTGTTATTTTAACACCATATGGTAAAGGCACTGTACACGTTTGGTAATTGTCAAACACCAGTCTTCTCACTTGGTGTATCCCAACATTTAAGCATAAAATAAAAATTAGCCTGCGAAAACTTGGTCTCAATTGGCCATCGAAGTTGCGAGAAAATGATGAAAGAAAAAACACCCTTGTTGGACGAATTTGTGTGCTTTCGGATAGGAATAAAAGACTTCTTAGTCTTTTAATATTTTACTGGGAAATTACCTCTTTTCTCAAAATCTACGCTACTTCAGAGTGAGGCTTTTCTCACACTGTTTTGTACTATCAACAGCTCTCCAATGCTCGTTACCAAGTCAGTTTTTAAGTTAATACTTATTTTGAATAACTACCAAACGTGTACCTTCCCTTTAAACTTGATTATAAGTATCTTCTGTATCTCTATCTATATCGGTGTTGGTCACTTCGTACAATCATGGAGGTAGAAATTTCTACCTCCATGGTACAATCAAGTAACTTCGTACCCAAGTCACTTCGTACCCAAGTCACTTCATACCCAAGTCACTTCGTACCCAAGTCACTTCGTACCCAAGTCATTTCGTATCAAATCACTTCGTACCTCAATTTGTCTGACCATGACCGATGTGGCTGGCTTTCATTATTTTCTTTCATGTGGACATTGACACCGATTATACTTCACGGTAATTAAAAACGACATGAAGGAAGATTATGTGACAGTGTCAGTTTTAACACCCCAGTTTTTGCAGTGTACGTGTACATGTCACGTGCTCTTGAAGAGGCCCCATGATGTTTGTCAGTGTTACATTTCGATATCAAGTCTCTACAATGAAGTGTTAGTCGATATCAGTGACGTGGGTTCCGTTATGTTGCATCAGTATTATCCAGTCGATATATTGATCAGACGACTTTCGTTCCGTGGACACTGTATGGAAAAGCTGGTCTATATGAAAGAATAGCCGTCTGCCGTTCGTTATCGATCCGACTCTTTGGGCTACCGGCTCGGATTGATCTGTTGATCAGGGCCTAATTTCATAAAGCTGCTTAAACAGAAACGATTTATGTTAAGCAGCAATAAGCAGGATACCAGTCACAAATGCTGCATGTGAAGTGGTGTTTTAGTTGGTAACCTTTTGGTTTAGTTGGTAAGCATAATTTGCTAGTTGTTGCGCTTAAAAGTGGCCCTATGAATTGGGACTAGTACAGGGAAGGAACCACTGGTCGGTTTAGACTTAGAGCAGGTTTTGGTCGGAGTTTATGACAAGATACTGATTGTAACAAACAGGTAGAAGGTAAGGGTTTGTGTTGGGGAGATTTCGAGTAAGGTCAATTGTATGCATGAAAACAGACGCATATCATAGCCAGGCTGACACGGACGATACGGACGGAATGAACCTGATATAATCACTACCGACTCGTATTGATTGTGATGTTCAATGAAGGAGTGATCTAACTTGACCAGGTGAAAAATGACTCCAGGGTTATCTGTAATTTCGCACATTTTCTTTTCGAGTTATTTAAAAAATAAATTATTCCGGCAACAATCGATATCAGGTTTTTTTAAAGGTTAAAGCTTACAGACAAAGTTTTCTCAACGATGATTTCACTTCTGAGGGAAATATTATTTCAAAATTGAAATGGTGTGAACTTCTCAAAACCAACAAGTTTTTTTTTAGACTTATAGGCAACGGACACTATTGGTAGTTACTAAATTTCTTTTAAAAGCATAAAACCTTCATTGGTAACGAGTAATGGGGAGAGGTTGTGAGAAACGGTTCCCTCTGAAGTAATGTAGTTTACGAGAAAGAAGTAATTTTCCACGAATTTGATTTCGAGACATCCGATTTAGAATTTGAGGTGAAAACAAGCATCCGACAGCACACAGTGTGACAAGGGTGGTTTTTTTTCCTTTCAGTAATATCTTGCAACTTCGACGACCGATTAAGCTAAAGTTTTCACAGGTTTGTTATGTTATGCATATGTTGAGATACATCAAGTGAGAAGACTGGTCTTTGACAATTACCAATCAGTGTCTTTAATTGTTAGACAGTTTGCTTGGTTCACTCTATCACCGGTGGTATTATGGTTTATCAATAGACTTTGAGATAGTTGCAATTTGTATGTGACCGAGTCTTTTAAAATTCCTATTCAAAGGGGAATCAAGGTTATTGAAATTGTGAATTCCTATATTTTGCTCATTTTTGACCATTGCGAAATGTTATCATTCCCCCTTTTGCTTTATGTTTTAGATGGTGACACGGACCGACGTCAGGTTCAAATGACCAAGAACCTCCTCATGTAAGCGAGTGAACTGACCAAAAGTACACAATTGCTCCAGAAAGCTCATGATCTTTCTATTAGAAACTTCATCATGGAAATATGAATGACTAAAAGTACACTATCGCTACCTAAAGTTCATTAACAAAATGGAAGTAGGAATAACTAAAAAGCCCAAAGAGCGCCCTCTCCCGCCGTTGATTCGCACAAGTGACGTTTCTCACGGAGCAAGGGAGGGTGTGTCCACGATGAGGATTGCTCCTCCTCCCCAGACTAGCAGGGCCTCAAACCTCCTCCAGAGACGGCGAGATAAACTACGAGCAGTTCTCGCACTCATGGACAACAGTAAGATCAAGAAGAGCGTCTCCCGAGACCGGGACCGTGTGATGACCATCAGGAAAGATGCGTTGTCGCTACTCGTGGCTAATGGGAGAGAAGGAGGGAGCCTCGAGGCGGGACCGATGTGGGGACGGGTCCGGAGAGGTGCCATCGCGGATGGGGTGCTAGCGACGCGGAGCCAGGCGAGGGAGAGGGAGAGAAGCACGCTGGAGAAGAAACCACTTGTGGTTAGAGTAAGTACAAAGTCTTTCGAGCTTCGTTTGTCATGGTTTACAAAAACATGAATTTTACTGCGGTAATTTGCCCTTTTTGTTTTAAAGGCAGTGGACATTGGTAATTACTGAAAATAGTTGTAAGCATAAAACCCTATTTGGAATATGCAACGGAGAGCTGTTGATAGTATAATTTATTGTAGGAAACGGCCCCCTCTGAAGTAACTTTTACACGAATTTGATTTCGAGACCTCAGAATTAGATTTTGAGGTCCCGAAATCAAGCATCTGAAAGCACACAACTTCGTTTGACAAGTGTGTTTTTTTCTTCCATTTTTAACTTGCTATACTTCGACGACCAATTGAGTTCAAATTTTCACAGGTTTGTTATTTTGTGCATATGTTGAGATACACAAGTGAGAAGACTGGTCTTTGACAATTACCAATAGTGTCCAGTGTCGTTAAAAGAAAACTACAGTTTCCCTTGTGGTGAACTACTTCATATATCTAAAAGATTGAACAATTTTCCTATAACAATCTTGCACTAAAATAAAAGAAAAGTGTCGCATCTCCCCTGCTGCCACTTCCTATGTTTTTTGTGTAAAGATGATCTTCCCGTCAAAGTTGTAGTTACATATTGAATGGCTTTTAAATGACACCTGAACAAAGGCATTCACAAAATAGGTTCCGCCATAGAGCTTGTCCAGTTGGTAGAGCGCTGACGAAGTCGCGGGTTCACGTCCTCCTCATTTAGTTGATTTTCTTTGTAAACCGACGCCTAAGCTTTAGGAAACGTTTATTTTAGTTCCGCAGTTGAACTAACCATCTACCTCTTTGTTATTCTTTCGTTATCAACAGCTGAGGAAATTTGGAAAACTACACACACTTGCCAAAATCATACTGATTCTACTGCGCATGTGTAGGACATACATCCTGACGTAAGTATAATATGACATGTCCGATTATTCCTGTAACGTATGATAAAATGAAACATGTGTTTTTAAACTACCATTGACTTTTAAATTGGACATAATGTTTTGTTGATGAGGTTGCAAACTACATTTTCGTTATTTCATGATCACGTGAACCAGTTTATGCGAATAAGGGTAGGGGCGACCCCCGCTCAAAACTCTTGCTCCCCTCTTATCTTTCCCGCCCCCCCAAAAAATATATTATGTAAAATAGTGCACATAAATGATTGCTTCGATACATAATCCCTAAAAAATTGTGTATTCCCCTCTCCTGAAAATGGCTAGTGAACGAAACTGAAACGAATTCTCTAAAAATGTGAGACTTTGGGTCGATATAGGAGGTAGCACTTTAATCATTTTGAAAAACGTGTCTATACTCGGAACTACCGTAAAATAAAGTAAAATTAGGGCCTAATTTCAAAGAGCTGTTTAGTGACTTATTTTGTGCTTACTGCGCCAGTTTCCACTTTGTACATATATACACATGTAGCCCGCTGCTAACCAAAAGCACACGAACATGCATGTACCCTCCGGTGCTTACTGTAAAATATGAATTGCGTTGCATTGCAAATCCGTGGTGAACGCGAAAGCTGGTCGCCTATTTCTGTTATAAAAACTAAAATTTGCAATGAAATTTGCCCTTGAGGTATTTCGAAGTCTGTCATTCCTGTATTATTAAACTTGGCATGAGCTCCGGGATCGCTCGATCTAGACGCACCTTGCAGGTGTGCAGGAAATCCCGCAGCTAGAAGCCATTTCCCTGCCGACGATGTACTGTCAGTGTCTGGTCGTCTTAAAACACCTGAGAGAATAAACTGTTGTAAGAAATAATAGATCAACATGGGGCGTAAGATGCGGCATGTTAATATGCATTGAATACAAGATGCACCAGAAAGATATTAGACTAAGACGAGTAACCAGTCCAATTTCTCTGTGTGATTCTTATGCTGATATGTTGAGTGCAAAAATGAATTATGGTACATTGTGGGTGCATAGTTCCAGGGCGGAGCCAGGATGTTGAGAGATGCGGGAGGGCTCAATCATTTAAGGCAAATTTCGCATATCACATTTCAGTAATCCTACTGGTGTAAGTTGCTCAGGGCTTTGGGTCCGGGGCCCTCGTTTGGGCCGCAAGCACATATTCAAACATTCAACGGTCTCATACGGTGCAATCTCGGACGTTTCAAGTTAATTTGCTGTTCAGTTCGTTTTGTTTTTCAGTTGGCATAATGGTAGGTGGGAGGCACCCATAAATTCGCCACTGAGTTTTTTGTTAGCATTATTTTTTCAAGATGAGAAGTCATTGAATAGGGTAGTTTATACAGACCTTTTTGATACACAAATATTAATTTCGTAATGTTGTTGTTTGCCTTGAAGGGAAAATGACGCTAAGATGGTGAAGCTATTTAGTGTGATAGACGCAGCTCAAGCCGGCGACAAGTACAAAATAAAGGGCGACCTCCTTTTCGATGTGACGACGTTTAGAGCCAAGAAACAGGTGCGTGTTGTCTGCAATTTTAAATAATTGATTGATGTTCTGACAAAATAGTACGAGGTGTCGTCATTCAATTTGTATGTATTGCATTGAGGACAGTATTAAAGAGTTTCGCAATGAGCTGGAAGGGGCGCGGTGCCATCAGCTGTAAAAACGGACAAGCTTGATTAAAGGTAGTAGACACTACTGGTAATTACTCAAAATAATTATTAGCATAAAACCTTTCTTGGTGATGAGTAATAGGGAGAGGTTGATGGTATAAAACATTGTGAGAAACGGCACCCTCTGAAGTGCCATAGTTTTCGAGAAATCAGTAATTTTCCACGAATTTGATTTCGAGACCTCAGATTTAGAACTTGAGGTCTCGAAATCAACCATCTAAACGCACACACCTTCGTGTGACAAGAATGTTTTTTTTCTTTCATTCATTATCTCGCAAGTTCCATGACCGATTGAGCTCAAATTTTCACAGGTTTGTTATTTTATGCATATGTTGAGACCCACCAACTGTGAAGGCTAGTCTTTGACAATTACCAATAGTGTCCTTTGCCTTTAATACGATGTGTGGGAGATTGTTCAATACGCTATGTACTTTTGATGTGAATGACACTCAATGTTATTTTCATAAGAATGCTGCATCACACACAGTAATTGCAAATCTGAAACAGTGTACAGTATACCGCCCTCCCCAAAAAGGGTAATGGGACGGTGTGTGTGACGTAGTTCCCTGCAAATCTTCGCTTATTTGCTTGCCGCCCACATTCCCAATATTTTTGTGCCGTGCTGCAAACTCTCTTGTAAAAAAATCGTAGTACGGCATGTTGGTGATGAGATTGTGCCTTTTATGATAAAAGCATGGAATTTAACACAGTCGGAGGTTTTTATTCGAAATATATTTTTGCTATATGGCTATCACAGATTATTTTGTCCTTTTGAAAAAAACCAAGGTGGAATTAGGAAGCAATTGCAGCCATTGAAACTCGTAAAAGTTTCTTTATCTACGTATACTTTTGTAAGGGATAATAAATGTGATGGGCCAATAGCCAAGTATCTTTCTCATGACATATAGTCTGAATGTGTGTCAAGTTACATGCTTATCATCAAAGACACAATCCCACCAAATATCCCCCTCCCCCCCAGCTGCTCCACTATAAAGGGGGGGGGGGGGACACAACCGAACCTCGAACCTCGTTAATTAGCCTAAATTTGTGAAAATTGTAAAACATTATTTGTGTTACTTGACAGAACAATGTATCAAGTGAAACCAAAAGAATCTTGGAACTGCCGACGGCGGATCGATCAGAGAAGGATATTCATCATGTACGTATGCAAGTTACAAAAATATTGTTCACCCCCGAACAACGATATTGACAAAATAGGGACACCGCCAATATAGGGCTAGATAGCTCAGTTAGTAGAGCGCCGGCACGTTAATCCGGAGGTCGTTGGTTCGAATCCCACTCCAGTCAATTCTTTGTTCAACCCCCAAAATCATTTCAAAAATATTGTTCCTTAATCTTACCGATTTTTTTCCTGTCATTTGTGGGATGACGAAGTTTGGACATGAAAACATGTGAACAAAAGAGGTCCACATAATGAAGGGACTTCAAACAGTATGGCTCACACACGTCCACACATTAATCGTTACAGTGATGTTGAAGATTAGAATTTGTCTTAAGTGTAAACAAAGGAAAGTCCACAGAGTGACTGACTGAAACACGCCGAGCTGTGTGTGCCCGTCTGTTTAACTTTGTAAATATTTACGCGAATAATTATTTGCGATTTTGGGCACAAATCACAAATCGTGAATGCGTCTTACGTGAACGCTGCGATTTCGGTCACAGATCATGAATATTTATACGTAAATACAAATAATAATGTGATGTCCTCTGAAATCCACCATACAACAGCGATACCGTACATAGAATTAAAATAAAAAATTATGAAGACAATATTGACACCATTCTTGAATTATTTTGGATGGTATCCTCAGGTGCAAGTAGAACTGCAGCAGATGGAGTTTATTACAATGTACCCAGTTCATATGCAGCGTGGTCTAATTCAGGCAGGAGCGTACGAGAGCTATGAGACTGGACGGGTTATCATTCGCTACGGTCGACGGCCCTACGCTTTCTACCTTGTGCTGGCAGGATCAGGTATTATCTCGTTAAAAAAGGAAATGCACATCAAAATTTTGACCAGGGCATGATTGTTCGTCTATCACTGCGAATGTAATATATTGTACATGTAGAAGTTTTATCTTCATTAAAGTCGTCAATTTTTTGAAGTGAAAATCACAGAGCAATGTTTTCAGGAAAGTCGCTTAAAGGCAGTGGACATTATTGGTAATTACTCAAAATAATTGTTAGCATAAAACCTTTCTTGGTGGTGACGAGTAATGGGGAGAGGTTGATGGTATAAAACATTGAGAGAAACGGCTCCCTCTGAAGTGCCATAGTTTTTGAGAAAGAAGTAATTTTCCATCTAATTTGATTTCGAGACCTCAGGTTTAGAACTTGTGGTCTCGAAATCAACCATCTTAACGCACACAACTTCGTGTGACAGGGGTGTTTTTTCTTTCATTATTATCTCGCAAGTTCGATGACCGATTGAGCTCAAATTTTCACAGGTTTGTTATTTTATGCATATGTTGAGATACACAAACTATGAAGGCTAGTCTTTGATAATTGCCAATAGTGTCCAGTGTCTTTAACACACTGTAGGCCTACATGCTGAAATAATTTTCGTGCAGTTGTTTTACTCATTTCTCAAAAACAATAGCACCTCAGCATGTAATATTTTAAGGAAAGCCTTTTACAATAATGTTTTCACCGTCATACTTTTCTTCATAATTTCTAGCTCTACTGTTGGAGGGTGATCCGGAAAACAGCGGAAGGGCCGTAACGGCGCTGGTCAAAGGTCAAGTATTCGGGGTGAGTGAAATGAAAGCTCTAAACTTTAATTTTGTGAAATTTTACAAAATTCTACAAGAAATCGCTGTTTATACTTATTTTGATTGGAGTGATAAATACTTGAAGGTTTACATATTAATTTTCCTTGTTTATTTACTAAACAGAATGATGCAATAGTGAGTAGAGGTCGCCATAACGTCACTGTTATCTCAAAGGAGTTCATCCAACTGTTAAGTCTCACAGTGGAGGTAGGTTAGAAATTTAAGCATAACATTTGAAAATTTAGAAAAACAGTGTTTTCGATGCTATTTTTGTGAGTAACCATAAGAATAAGTTTTAAAACTTTCGAAATATTCCCGAAAGAATTTTCGTTCAAATATTTATTTCAGAGTTACTGTAAAACCCCATCTAAAAATATGCTAGTTTTCTGAAAAAAGGTTGAAAAGCAATTAACGTAAATGACAACCGAAACATCAGCCTGTTTATATATTCTGAGATTTGTTCTCCGGAGAATTGACCTTGAGTCCTTGTGCCGTGCGGGGGGCCTGACCAATTTTTTAGGAAGTTTGACTCGGAATCGAATTGGTGTCAAAATTACCCAGAAATGGGTCACGCTTACACAGAATCTTAGCAGTTAAAATACCATTGTGTTGTAGTTTTTGCCAATTTCGGAATCTCCCAAACCAGGCGTTTCATGCCAAACATAAAACTTAATTTATCCAGACATGGGGTCCCGGGTGCCTGACCCATTTATGTGCCAAGCTGAACTGGAAACCTTTTTCACGACACATATTTGTTCAACGTCGGGTTGAATGTCCACAACAAATAAATTCTCCAACGGCACGCACAGGAACTACACTCTTGAAGAAGTTCCCAAAGCATGGGTATATATTGTAAATTTTTGCGTGGCATACACATTAATAAACGCTATAAATCTTTTGAACCCAGGAGTATTCCAGAATATTCTTAGCCGGTGGAGTGAGTAACATCAGTGGTGTAGACGGGAGTAGTTTTATCGAATCGGTCAGCATCTTCAAAGGCTGGCCGCTGCACCTTCTCAAGAAACATCCCAAGAAATGCAGATTCAATTTTTACACGTAAGTATTGAACTAGTCGTGGTTTCAAGACTCTCTAGGTGTAGTCGTGAAATTAATTTAGTCGCCCCCCCCCCCCCCAAAAAAAATATCTTGTCACCGCTAAGAAAAGTAGGTTCCTGTCAGGGCCCACTGTCATAAAGCTACCTATAAAGCATACAAAGTAGCAAAGCACAAGCAAAGTATGCTTAAGGATGAGTTTACCAGCCAAAGTACCATGTCACACGTACATGTTTTGCCTGGCATTTCTGTGCTTACTTTTGTCTACCAGAAAGGTGCTTTAATTATCTACTTATGAAATTGAGCTCTGCAATGATGTCCTCAGTACTTTGATGCAAACAGTTTTAGATTTAGTCACTTGTAAGTGTTAGAAGCTGACAACTTTTTGAAAAATATATTTGAAATATCTTTACCTTTCATTCTTTAGGAGGGGCACGGTGATCGAGCAGGACAGCAACCGAAGTGACTGGATCTACATCTTAAAATCGGTACGTCCATTAAAACTCGAGACAGTTTCAATGTCAAATAGTTCGGGACGAGCCTTTGTATAGAAACCTCCATATTAATGGTAAAGCCCGGAAGACCTACTATTGGACCATTTACATTCATATTACGTCAATTTTTCAAAAGCTTGCTCGAATCATGTGGCATAGCAACTGTCTCTATAGTCTGAAGAATTCAGAAATAAAGATGGTGACTTCTGATTAAGCTATTTATTGAACCACTGACATTAAAATCTAACTCGCAAATGGCTTATTGGTGATGTCTTTGTAATGTGTCATGGTTTCTCTCTGAAGTTACGACAATTTTATCCCTAATAAACGAAACAAGACAACTCATTACCTTTTGAAAACCACACCGATGGTGTATTGGTGACGTCACTGTGACGTCTATTGTGTATTACCTTGTAGGGGAGCTGTGCAGTTCTAAAGAAGTTACACTACGAGGAGCCTGTGCCAACAAAACGGAAACGAAATCTACCTGGTAAGACAGCTGGTGACATAGATAAAATTACGAACCATCTATTAAACGAGAGTACCGGTATATTATTTTTGGTATAACTGCAGAGATATGCAGTATCTGAAACTGTGCGTGATGGAGATACAATCTTAAGTAAGGTTTGGGAAGACACCATGTTTAAAATCCGAGAAGAACCAGAGTTTCTGAGAAAAACCTGTCTTTTAGAAACTCTGGTCCTTCTCGGTACAACCACAGCTCAAATCTTACACAATTTGAAGCGAATTGGCAAGCATTCTTTATACAGGAATACATATTAAATTTGTTGTTTTATTAAACCGATGCTAAATCTTAGTAAGATTTTCTTTTTGTTATGCTTATTATTTTGTTTTGTTGAATCTGCTAAAACAAGTTACAATACGTTACACAAACTAAAAGTGTCAAGATAGCCATTGTTTTGGAAAGAACTGGTGAAATAAAGATGGTACAATACTTGTCCTGTTGAGGTCCAAGTCCACATCGTGACATGTTTGGTTTGTTCATTTCTTGCACAGCGATTCCCCAACGAGCCATCCCCTCGCTGTCGACCAATCACGAGGAACAGCTAACGAACAAATTGCAGGAGATGCAGAGAAAGCGCGCCAAGGCCCTTAAGGGGAAATCACGCCGTTTCGGCAACTCTCGAACTAAGATCATCGTCAGAATCCCAATGCGAGATGATCCCCTGGCGACGACAGATCTCGTGAGAAAAGACGAGAAGACAGGAGTACCCAACAGTCTCGTGCCAACAATCTTAGTCTCAGATCCCAGTCGTCCAAGCAGTTCGTCGGGTGGTTATGGCGCTCAAACGCCCATGTCGGTACAAACACCTCTTGAGGCAGAGACTACGATGGATCAGGGGGAAGACCACATTGTCGAAAAGGGAACAGTGACGTCAAAGAATCTTAAAGATTCACTATCTCGGGTAAGCTTTAAACATCTCTTATTCTTATCCACTTATCGTTATTAAAGACACTGGACACTGCTGGTAATTTTCAAAGACCAGTCTTCTCACTTGTATCTCAAAATATTAAATATGCATAAAATAACAAACTTGTGAACATTTGAGCTCATTTGTTCGTCGAAGTTGCGAGATAATAATGAAAGAAAAATTTTTGAGACCTCAAAATCTTATTCTGAGTTCTTGAAATCAAATTCGTGGAAAATTACTTCTTTTTCGAAAACTACGTACTTCAGAGGGAGCCGTTTCTCACAATTAACCTCTCCCCATTACAGATGACCAAGTAAGGTTTTATGCTAATAATTATTTTGAGTAGTTGCCAATAGTGTCCACGGCCTTTAACCCGTTGTATCTTATTAACAGTCACAAATGTCGTTACAATTTAAGGAACTTATTGAAACGATAGTAATTCCTGTGAAAATATCATGTAATGAAAAGATATTTTGTGCTATTTAAGAAATAAGTGCAGGAAATATTGTTCCATATTTTTTAGAAAAACCGCTGGCATTTTACAAGTGATCCACCCTTCACAAACCCAGTGGTCAATACCATGGCGCTGGCTGCTCAAGAACAGCAATTAGCTTGGCTGAAAACAGTTATACTTTGATATAATACCAAAATATAATGCATGTTTTGCTCATTTGGAAAATTAGGAAGGAATTCTGACCCAGAATGTGAAATAACATGTAAGTTTGAATCGTTTCAACAGGGCCCTTTTCTGACGCATTCGAGGCGTCTACCAAGCGTCATCAAAGAGCCTAAGGTCACGTCATCAGAACATGAGCAAGAACGCGGGAAACCTCATTTTGAAAGTACACGAGGTAAGAAGGTTGTTTTATGTGCCACTTTTGTTTAAAGGGTCTATGTACTTTTTGTAGGGGAAAAAACACAATGTCCACAGATTTACATTAAACTTACACACTGTTAGAAGATAATGATAGTAGAAAGCTTCCTTAAAAATATTACTTGCTGAGGTGCTGTGTTTTTTGAAAAATGAGTAAAACAATGTCATGAAAATAATTTTCGTCTCAGTGATCATGAGACCAAAATTATTTTAGCATGTAAATACATTATTTTCATGACATCGTTTTACTCATTTCTCAAAAACTACAGCACCTCAGCAACTAATATTTTAAGGTATGCTTTCTACTATCATTATCTTCAAACTGTGTAAGTTTAATGTAAATCTGTGAACATTGTGTTTGGTGTTACAAAAAGTACCCAAATCCTTTAACAAAAGAACTTAATGGTATCACTGAAAGTCTTACTAATATTAGAAAAACTGCATGAGCTTTCGCATCACAACTACTTCATCAGATGCAAAGTAGTTGTTGCTACGAAGTAGTTGTTGCTATACGAAAGCTCATGCAGTTTTTCTTAATTAGTTAGACTTCAAGTGATACCATTAAAACCATTGTACACAGATTTACAAATAATTTACAGGGCTTACAGAAGGTAATGGTGAAAGACTTCTCTTGAAATATTGTTCCATGAAATGCTTTACTTTTTGAGAAAACATTAAAACAATATCAATTCTCGATAGCGAGAATTACGGATTTATTCTAAACTCATGTCATGACACGGCGAAACGCGCGGAAACAAGAGTGGGTTTTCCCGTTATTTTCTCCCGACTCCGATGACCGATTGAGCCTAAATTTTCACAGTTTTTGTTGTTTATGTATAAGTTGTGATACACGAAGTGTGGGACTTGGACAATACGGTTTAGCGAAAGTGTATAATGGCTTTAAGTTCCTTTTTTTGTCATCTTTTAGACTAACACGGCCATCCTTATTATATACTCACCTTTATTCAGAAATCTGTTTCCTTATCATTTTTGTTGTGTGTGTCTGTTGTTTCTACCACTGTCTTCACGCAATTCAATCCTTTTCTTGTTTTTCCTCCTTCTGCCAGACGAAGCAGCTACGAGCCAGCTGTCAGCTGACCAGGCAAGCCTGGTTTCCTCTCAGGAATCAAAAACGTACTCCACTGTCGACGCTGATGATGACTTGGTGGAAGACCAGGTGAATGAAAACTCTTAATAATCAGTGTTTAGATCACTAGTGCTTAGTATGAATTATGAGACTCACTAGTGAACTTGAAGTTAGCAAAGTGTGGAATTGCGATCTGCAACACCTTCCTATGAATTTAATATGCATATTATCATATCCATAAGAGGATATTATCATATCCATATAGGACTCCTATAATTTAATGTTTGAACATCGAGGCAGCATACATGGTAAAAGTAAAGGATGACAAGTGACGAGCGTTGCACCAATCAAGTGACAATGATCTAATAATGTGCGGTATATAATGTTTATCAGGGAAGGTCAATGCAATCTTTGAAAATATTAAAATTATGTTTTTGTTTTGATCTTCCTCTTAGTCTGCCGCAACTAGGCGCATTGGACGAGATACATATGTTCAGATAGGCACTTTGGAACCAGGAGATATATTTGTAAGTAGGCCAAGTCTTATACTGTTTGTTTATTGTAACCGCATGTATGACCTCATGGCTTCAAGATTATCGTTGAAGTTTGATAAATGAAGGGATATTATTGTATTTGAAAGAAGGGAAAATGTTCAGCAAGTTTATGAAAATTGTCTTCAAACACTGTTTGGCAGCAGACGTAATACACTCTACAGTCGTCTCTTGTTTTTTTAATAACATTGTCACTAGGACTTGCCAAACAATACCTCTTCATAAAAGGAATGTTGTAAGAGGACAGTAAAACAAAGAAACACAAAGTTGTAAATCTGTTGCATGACTTTATTGTGCTCTCGACTGTAAATCAATAGACCCTTCCCATGAAATATGTAAACTGCACATAGCGCGTGCGCACTAACGTTTTGGTTGGCAAAATGAGGGAACATCGCGCTGCTTTGTACACGGCTAATGGGTGCGTGACGCAGACGCGATTGCGCGTCTGCTTAGTGCACAACTCTATAGACCTTTTCGCAAATACTTGGGCGCGCGCGTAAAGCTTGGATTTAGATGCATTGTGGTCTAGCTGGTAGCAAAATTTGATTAATATCTATCCCACAATGCACCTCATTCAACAATCTGCGCTTGCGCATTGGTATTTGCGATAAGGTCTATGGCGTTTGCCAACGAACAGGGTCTGTACGCATGCGTGAATGTGATTAGCATATTTCATGGGAAGGGTCCATTGTGTTGCTGTCCTGAGTGTCTTCTTCTTTCATTTGATCTCTGGACCAAAGGTGAATATTGAAAATATTTTAATTGGTAGTTAGTCCCAAGTATGTGCCCATTTAATAAAACTACCATGCATTACCCGTTAAGTTTGCTGCCACCTAGCGTCCCCACTCCATAAGTCTAAAACTGTACATACTTCTTGTTTTATTTTCAGGGAGTATCCGACATGGCGTTCGGCAAGCAGCCATGTCTAAGCTTGGTGAGCAACGGGGCAGAGTGTGTACTTGTCGCTAAGAAGTTTTATGCTAAGCACGCTACAGAAGGGAACATGAAAACAATTACAGATCTGGTAAGTGTGTTACTTGTATAAATGTTGACACTCTTTGTTCCTGTAACTTGCTGAAGGCAAATAACATCAGTATAGTGGCCCAACAAATTGGCTACTTAGATATGCAGAAGTCGAAGTTGAATATAGGTGCATTACTTCTCCCGGCTGGTATAGTATTGTCATTTTGTATATGATTTTAGGAAACGATATTTTTAAGAGATTTGTATTGGGGATAAAGAATATTGTTGTAGCATTTCCCTTCTCTCTCTCCAAGATGACCCATGCAGTCTGTCTCATGTTTTCTCCTCTTCTCACCTTTGATTTGTGTTTCTAATTTCTTGTGGTGAAACCAGCCTCTCCCTCCACCTCCGTTTTGGCCACTTCTTCATGGTTTATCCCTTGCCAACCCTCGTCATTTCTTTCCACTTGGCTGCTTCTGTTACACTAGTTTACATAAAAGTGTGTGTTTAATGAGTTGTCAATTCGCCATAATCTCATATAATAAATGAATTTATTAATTAAAGGCAGTGGACACGGTTGTTAATTACTCAATAGAATTGTTGTGCATACAAACTTACTTGGTAACAAGTAATGTAAATGGAGAGCTGTTGTTACTATAAAACATTGTGAGAAACGGCTCCCTCTGAGTAACGTAGTTATCGAGAAAGAATTAACTTTCCACGAATTTGATTTCGAGACCTCAGAATGAGATTGTGAGGTCCCGAATCAATCATCTGAAAGCACACAACTACATGTGACAAGGGTGTTTTTTCTTCCATTATTATCTCGCAACTTCGACGACCAATTGAGTTCAAACTTTCACATGATTTTTTTTAATGCGTATGTTGACATACACCAAGTGAGGAGACTGGTCTTTGATAATTACCAATAGTGACCAGTGTCTTTAAATACATTACTGTTTTGAAATCTTCAGCTTCGACCGTACCCCAATGAGGAAACACTTCTGCGTGATCTTCGGGAGAAGCTGACCTGGCAAAACCACCGTGCGGCTACCCTGACCGACACCGCGCACAACCTGAGAAGATACCGTAGAAAGCTCAACGATCCAGGGATGCGAGCACCGGCAGCCACGCTCAATACTGCACCCGTTTGATGAGTGTTTCACTGCAGCGTGACTGCAGATTCTGTCTCACAGTGGGACTCGAAATTTGCTTCCAACTGACACACCCAGGCGTTACGAGGTCGGCCTCTTGGTCTCTTCCAGGTTGTGCTGGGGCGGGATCCTCCCTGCACTTCGACGCTCAACCCGAGGGTCACATGGACAGGCGTATCCTCCTGGAGCCGTCGAACATCGCCAAAGAGGGAGTGGCGTCTCCGGACGATAGTCACGCAAATGTCCTTAGAGCCGGTGGTCTCCGAGATTGTTGCATAAATGATGAATGGGTGCAGAAATTTCGTCTGGTAGCTGACGACTTCTTTTGACTCAACTTCCTTTACCTTATGGGGACACACACATGGGGAGAAAACCCTTCACACCTGTATGTCATAGTATGTGTTGATGCCACATACTCTAAAACTCCCGAGTCAGATTTGGCCTGGATTCCGAGTCCAATTGAGCCTGACCTCGAGTTGACCTGGAAACTTGCACACACAAAAGTGATTTTGTTTTGCCTTTATAAAGGCAGTGGACACTACTGGTAATTACTCAAAATAATTGTTAGCACGAAACCTTACTTGGTAACGAGTAGTGGGGAGAGGTTGATAGTATAAAGCATTGTGAGAAACGGCTCCCTCTGAAGTGGAGTAGTTTTCCACGAGTTTGATTTCAAGACCTCAGATTTAGAACTTGAGGTCTCGAAATCAAGCATCTGAAAGCACACAACTCCGTGTAACAAGGGTGTTTTTTTTATTTCATTATTATCTCGCAACTTCGACGACCGATTGAGCTCAAAGTTACAGGTTGGTTATTCTATGTATATAATGAGATACACCAAGTGAGAAGACTGGTCTTTGACAGTTACCAATAGTGTCCACTGTCTTTAATAGATTCTATGTCAGTTTAAACAATTTATGGGGTAATTTTGAAAGACATTCCGGGTCGAACTGACTTTGATGGCTCCGGCCCAACTGGACACAGTATCCTGGTATATTTGACCCGGAAGTTCATGGGACTCCAACCACACTACAGCACTCCACAAACACGTTTTGCAGCAGCAACTATAATTTGCACTATAACATTATTTCTGAAACTTCCCATGAAACTTTTTACCACGTGGACTCTGGCTTTTGTGTGTTAAAAGAACATGAACTATACACCAATGTGTGCATTATTTTCTTGTATGTTTGTGTCATAAATCTTAGACTTGTAATCAATCAACACAAAATACCAACACAAGTTAATAAACAATTTGCATATTAAGGTGAGGACCACCGCAGAATTTGGGCCTAAAAATAAAAAAAATCACAAGGGGTAAGTCAAGCAGTTTAATCAAATTTGGGCCTAAAAATGAAATAAATCATAAATCACTAGGGGTAAGTCCAGCAGTTTAACCCATTTGGGCCTAAAATATAAAAAACTCAGAGGGATAAGTACAGCAGTTTAATCAAATTTGGGCCTCAAATTGAAAAAAATCACAAGGGGTAAGTCCAGCAGTTTTATCCAATTTGGGCCATAACTTGAAAAAATCACAGCGGTTTTATCCAACTTGGGCCTAAAAACGAAAACAATCACAAGGGGTAAGTCCAGCAGTTTTATCCATTTTGGGCCTAAAATTGAAAGTATCACAAGGGGTAGGTCTATAAGTTTTATCAAATTCGGGCCTAAAATTGCGAAAATCACAAGAGATTAGAACAGCAGGTTTATTATATTTGGGCCTAAAAAGTCAACATTTTTATCAAATTTGGGACTTTAAATGAAAAAATCACAATGGGTTAGTCCAGCAGTTTTAACCAATTTGTGCATAAAATTTAAAAATCACAAGGGGCAAGTCCAGCAGTTTTATCAAATTAGGGCCTAAATTGCAAAAATCACAAGAGGTTAGTCCATCAGTTTTATCTAATTTTGGCCTAAAAATGAATATAAATCACATGAGGTAAGTCCAGCAGTTTTATGCAATTTGGGCCTAAAATTGCAAAAATCACAAGGGGTTAGTCCAGCAGTTTTATTAAATTTGGGCCTAAAAATGAAAAAAATCACAAGGGGTAAGTCCAGCAGTTTAATCCAATTTGGGCCTAAAATTTAAAAAAATCACAAGGGGTTAGTCCAGCAGTTTTATCAAATTTGAGCCTAAAATTGAAAAAATCACAAGGGGTTAGTTCAGCAGTTTTATTAAATTTTGACACTAAAATTAGAAAATCACATGGGGTAAGTCCAGCAGTTTTGTCAAATTTGGGCCTAAAATTGCAAAAGCACAAGGTTTTTGGCCTCAAATTTAAAAAAATCACAGTTTTATCCAATTTGGGCCATAAATTGAAAGAATCACAAAGGGTAAGTCCTGCAGTTTTATCCAACTTGGGCCTAAAAACGAAAACAATCACAAGGGGTAAGTCTAGCAGTTTTACCCATTTTGGGCCTAAAATTGAAAATATCACAAGGGGTAAGTTTTAGCAAATTCGGGCCAAAAATTGCGAAACTCACAAGAGATTAGTACAACAGTTTTATTATATTTGCCTAAAAAGTCAGCATTTTTATCCAATTTTGGCCATAAATTGCAAAAATCACAAGGGGTTAGTCCAGCAGTTTTATCCAATTTGGGCATAAAAAATTAAAAATCAGCAGAGATTAGTACAACAGTTTTATTATATTTGCCTAAAAAGTCAGCACTTTTATCAAATTTGGGACTTTAAATGAAAAAATCACAAGGGGTTAGTCCAGCAGTTTTATTAAATTTGGACCTTAAAATTAGAAAAACACAAGGGGTAAGTCCAGCAGTTTTATCAAATTTGGGCCTAAAATTGCAAAAATCACAAGGGGTTAGTCCAGCAGTTTTATTAAATTTGGGCCTAAAAATGAAAGAAATCACAAGGGTAAGTCCAGCAGTTTAATCCAATTTGGGCCTAAAATTTAAAAAAAACACAAGGGGTTAGTCCAGCAGTTTTATCCAATTTGAGCCTAAAATTGAAAAAAATCACAAGGGCTTAGTTCAGCAGTTTTATCAAATTTAGGTAAAAATTTAAAATATCACAAGGGGTAGGTCCAGCATTTTTATCAAGTTTGGGCCTCAAGTTGCAAAAATCACTCAGAAAGTTTTATCCAATTTGGGCCTCAAAATGAAAAAATCACAAGGGGTAAGTCCAGCATTTTTATCCAATTTGGACCTCAAAATGAAAACATCACAAGGGGTTAGTCCAGCAGTTTTATCCAATTTGGGTCTTAAAATAAAATAAAAACACCAGGGGTAAATCCAGAATTTTCATCAAATTCGGGCCTAAAATTGGGTGGGGACATCACAAGGAGTAAGTCCAGCAGTTTAATCCAATTTGAGCCTAAAAATGAAAGAAATCACAAGGGTAAGTCCAGCAGTTTAACATCAAATTTGGGCCTTTAAATAAAACAATTATTTGGGATAAGTCCAGAAATTGTTGTACAATTTGGGCCTAAAATTGCAAAATCTTTGGCCTAAAAACGAAAATATCACAAGGGGTTAGTGCATTAGTTCTATCCAATAAGGGCCTCAATTTGCATAAATCACAAAGGGTCAGTCCATCAGTTTATCAAATTTTGGCCTTAAAATAAAAAAAATTACAATGGGTAAGTCCAGAAGTTTAATTCAATTTGGGCCTAAAATTGCAAAAATCACAAGGGGTAAGTCCAGCAGTTTTATCCAATCTGGGCCAAAAATTATAAAAATCACAAGGGGTGAGTTTATAAGTTTTTCAAATTTGGACCTTAAAATGAAAAAATCACATGGGGAAGTCCAACAGTTTGTGTTAACTGCTCGCCATATTAAACGCACATTTAAAGTGTATTCGTCGCTCACTCTCATTATTAAGAAAATGCAGAAGGCACTATTTGTAATTCCTAACTATAACTGTTAGCATAAAAAATTACCTGCTCGATAATCCATGGTCGTTGCCTTTTTGCCCTTAAAATGCTCCAGTAGAAATTTACAATTTCTTCATGGGGTATCCTTTACCAAGGAGAAATTGCCTATAGGTGCTCTTGCATAAACCACTTTATAGTGAATGAGTAGAAGAATCATTCGATATTCCTGATTTCTTTTAACAAGACAAATAATACGTAAATTGCAACATGACACTGAATGACATACTGACTATGGTTTGTGTTGATTACTATAACTGTTTATTTGTAGCATCATTATAATATTAACATGGCTTAGACTACACTAGAAACTAACTCTATCAAAAATGCATGAAAATTAGTGTCATAGATTGGATTTTGTTAACGTAGTGCTGATTTATAGGCATCTTATATAAAGATAGTCTTAGCTGAATTCTACTCGTTGAGAAAATAGCAACATGATTTCCAATAATAGCAACAGGATTTCCAAGAGGACGATCCGAGCATACTGATCGAAACGTCGAGTTGAAACCAACAGTTATTTTCAGAACCATCCCAACACATTAGAGATAGTCATAACATGGTGTTACCGCAAACCTTTCTATATCGTGTTTCCACCATGCAAAGTTTTAAGTACTTATGATTTCCAAAAGAACGTCGAATCCATCCACGAGGTGACAGCGGGTACCAACCGTACCTCTGGCTGCAATATACACGAACGGATACCAACCCTCACGACTCATGCGTGAACCGTTTCTCAGATTCAAAGTATTTTGGGGGGAGTGAATAACAATTTCCAAACCATTGATGCGAAGGGAATTCTTACTCAATACATATTATGTGTACAATCAACAGCTTCATTAAGACTATTCACCAATCTATGAAGCTATCTCTCATCAGATATAATAACCCGATAGCCATATGTTTTAACTGTTACACCCATGTGTACAGGTATTAGTACCGCATACTGTTTACTTTCCTGAGTTATAATGAAGAAAAAAATTACACAGACTAATCGCTCGAGTTGGATTTGCAACCACGACCTTTTACACTGCAGTTTTAGAGACAATCTATGTACCAAAATGTGTCATAATAATTCCTAAATTTAAGTATTAAAATAAATCTATTGTTGAATATATTTAATCCTCTACAATTTCTATATTGAAATTATTACAAAATTTAATTTGTTTGAAACATTTATATTTAATCTTCTATAAAAAATAATTGTGTTAAAATAAATCAATTTGTTGAAAATCTTCCATGATTTTTTCCTTAGGTTAAGCATGGGTTAAGTAAGTCCATTGTTGAACCGGATTTTTCATTCCACACCTTCTCTGAACACAATTAAACTAGAACTTGGGCGACCTTCCAACTCCTGCGCTAAATTTCATAGAGGTGCTTAACGGCCGATTTCGTGCTTACTGCGCAATTTCCATTTCATAGCACTGTTTTAACCATAAGCACCTAGAAAGGCATGCTAACCTTCCGGTGCTAACTGCACGAAAATTAATGATGTAACAATACAAATCAATGGTGAACGCGCAAGATGGCAGCCTAGTTTTTCTTGTTAACCTAGCGTGTGAAATACGTTAACACAGTAGCAAACTTTTCTGCTAAAGTAAGCAGCTTACCGTTAAGCAGCGCTATGAAATTAGTCCCTGATTAAAATTCTGTTTTAAAGGCAGTGGACACTATTGATAAATGTCAAAGACTATTACATATACTCAACATGCATAAAATAACAAACCTGTGAAAGTTTGAGCTCAATCGGTCATCGAAGTTGCGAGATAATATTAAAATAACGAAAGAAAAATAACCATTGTCACACGAAGTTGTGTGCGTTAAGTTCTAAATCTGAGGTCTCGAAATCAAATTCGTGGAAAATTACTTCTATCTCGAAAACTATGGCACTTCAGAGGGAGCTGTTTCTCACAATGTTTTATCAACCTCTCCCCATTACTCATCACCAAAAAGGGTTTTATGCCAATACTTATTTTGAGTAATTATCAATAGTGTCCACTGCCTTTAAGGGAAAATGATCGTGAGGAAGGTTACACTTTCCAATGTTACATGATTACACTTCAGCCTTTAGTATATTATTCCGCAGGAGACTTTGTGCTCCTGACATTTTGTCCCACATACGGCAAATTTGTAAAGTAAAATTTTCTGATAGGGTGCCCCTTTTTAAAATTAACTCCTTTAATACGCCGATGCCGATTATTTACCGTAACATGAGACACACACACGAAGACATCGGGACTAAGACTCTTTTCGAATCCACGGCTGCCCGGCTTTGAATTCGGCTTCAGGCTCCGTCCATTCGTCTGAACGTTGGCAAAGCACGGACAATTGCCAAACAACCGCGGGGCCAAGCTAGCCCGAGCCGAACCTGGTGCCAAAGTCGTGGTTTCGAAAAGGGCCATCATCTCTTTCTCAAGCTTCGTAAATAGAGAACTTTTCCTGGCTCAAATCATGTGTTTCTTTCCCGCCCAAAACGGGATCAAAGATACAGAGGCAACAAGACTCTTTATCGTCGTTATCCACCAAGTGAGGATCATTCAGATTCATAAAGAAGGTGGTACCGTTGTCTTTGTCAATCTTGGTTTCTTCTTTGACCCATTTGCCATTGGTATCGGCCCAGTGATAGGTCACCTTCCCTGCGATGTAGTAAACACTCTCGATGTGGTTTCGATACTCAAGCTTTGACTTTGTCTTAGCGTACACCGATGTGTTGTGGAGACCGATTGGAAACCCGTCTTCCTTGATGAGGTATCGATGACTGCGTCCTGACGTCCAATCGACATCCCTTTCCGTGCCGACCAACTCCGATAGGTGTCGCACCACTGCAAGTGATTTACACTCTCCATCAGCGTCTTGACGGTAGGCTAAGAAAACGCGCATAGCACCCTCTGCCGACACTGCCAACTGGTAGGTCATATCAGAAGAGAGCGCAATAGCAGTGTGAGGGGTGAAGTCATTCTCAGTGCCATCCGGTGTGGTGTATTTACCATTACCGCTGATGCAATAATAGATGTGGACGCTTTTCGAGTCGTCGGGTGATCTCAACGGTACTACGGCATTGGCTGGTATGCGTGCCTCATAGGATGTGTAACCACAATCACCCTCGGCGACAAGCTGGACACCGCTGAGGGCGCTGTTGGGCAGGGTTATTGTCGGAACATCGGCGGAGTGAGTGACTTTCATGACGGGCGATTATAATTTAAAATCTAAATTTAAACACAATAAAATAAAATAAAATTAAAAACAAGAAGTGCAATCTTAAAATTTAGTATTTTAATAGTGAACGACCACTTGAAAGAGTTTGAGCTCAGAAGCATGGAAGAAGGAACCTTTCTCCATAGACCTTATCACAAAACACTCGGTACGCGCCTCATTAGGCGTGGAGTGAGGTGCATGCTGGTCTAGCTAGCTATCAAGTTTGATTGTCAACTATACCAGCGTGCACCTCATTCAACAGTTGGTGCTTAGATGAGTCAGTGTTCTATTTAAAGGTACACACCGGCTTCGTTGGGCTATTTTGGGCTATTTTGGGCAACAAAATGGACTAAGATATGATTTCAAAGTTCTTTCATGAATGGAGAAGAACGGTCCCTAAGTTTAGTGTAAATCGGTGGAGTGGACATTTTGACAAAAAGGTACCCAAATCCTTTAATAAAAACGTTAGCTGTGGTAGCACATCAGCCCGGGCATGGTGCCGATAGAAGTTTACATGATGTAGGAGGAGTTTAAAGTTGATGCCGAAAGTGTTCAGATTAGGTTGTAACTTGTTCTGTTTATTTGATTGATTTGATTTGATCCTTGTTTTGTTATACATTTTTGGTAATCTAGGGTGTTTTCTAAAGCAGTTACAAATGAAATCATGTGACTTGTTTCCTTTTTAATAGTCTGTGGTCAGAATAATGTTTATGTTATCACATTTTACTCCAAAGAGTGTCAACAAACTTCACCGTGTATCATAGCTCAAAAGGTGTCCCCATATGGCTACACATGCCCCAAGGCTTTGTGGTGGCTGTGTTTGTGAGTACTATGTTAGAGAGTGCCTTGCATTAGACAGTCTTCTTCACTTAATTTATTTAAATCTAAGTTAAAAACCCATTTGTTTACTTCACCCATTTAATCCATTCTTGCTGTTTGTGTATTTGTTTTTTCCCCATTTGTTTCTCTGCATTTTTTGTATACCTTGTAATGCGCAGTAGAGTATAATTATATAGGTAACTGCGCAATATAAATGTCCGTTTTATTATTTATTATTATGTGATTTGTGGAGGACAAAGACAAATTCTCTAGTAGTAAAAACACAATGGCTAAACCAAGGTTGACCTCAATGGCTGCAGTGTGATATTATTGGGTATTATGTACTGATAATGTGTGTACTTTAAAGGCAGTGGACACTATTGGTAACTACTCAAAATGATTATTAGCATAAAACCTTACTTGGTATAAGGAGTAAGGGGTAGAGGTTGATAGTGTAAAGCATTGTGAGAAACGGCTCCCTCTGGTTCGAGAAAGAAGTATTTTTACACGAGTTTGATTTCGAGACCTCAGATTTAGAAATTGAGGTCTTGAATTCAAGCATGTGAAAGCACACAACTTCGTAACAAGGGTATTTTTTTCTTTCATTGTTATCTCGCAACTTCGATGACCAAATGAGCTCAAATTTTCACACGTTGGTTAATTTGTACATAATATGGATACAGCAAGTGCGAATACTGGTCTTTGACGATTACCAATAGTGTCCACTGTCTTTAATGAGGGTCGTCTAATACAGTCATTGAACACTATTTATTAAATTGGCTCTTGAAATTGTTTGTATCCTTCAGAGTCGTCACATAGAACACTAATAAAATCCGGTGCTAAACAGCATTTAAAAACTGTACAGCAAGTCACTAACGTTTAAAGACAATGGACACTATGTATTCGGGTATAACATTATGGCTCTTTGCGTCTAGTCCTTCGGAGCTGCGCCATTATGGAACGATATTATTATGATGGCGCAAAAAAAAATAATCAGGTCCATGGGTTCAAGGCTCTTTATCAGCCCGCTCTCTGCATTCACCACGTAGCGTTAGACGACGAACTGCATAGATACATGTACTGGCACGGTACTGGTATATTATACAAATATCCCCGGAGCGTTCTATTTTCCCGAGCCGAAGCCGAGGGAAAATAGAACGCTCCGGGAAAACCACATCACGAGTGAAAGCCGTCAATATTTGTTTTATAACACCCCAAACATTTCTAAATACTGTACTATTATTGTAAGTTACAGACCTGAATGCTACAATCCACGGCCGACGCGAAAACTTTTACTGTGCTGCATGTAGTGTCATGTAATCTGAAATGGTTACAGACTATTAATTTATAATCCTCGTACACGCAACGGACGTCTGGGTACTGCACGCCGTGTGCTAGTCTTTCGGACTAGCGCACGGCAAATCGATGCACTATCACACGACCGTCGTCTAGCAAAACTAAGACATATCATGTGATGCGCTCTAAACCAATGAAAAGGCAGAATATTGGTAAGGGGTGTTATAATAATTGATATACCATGGAGCTTCTACATCCATGGATATGCAGAGTGATACCGTGGGGTCGACGCATGGTTTATCAAGGTTTTTTAAGTCGTGTATCTATGGAGTTCGTCATCCAACGCTATACAGGTGAATAATAATTTTCCCGATCGGGCCGGTGTGCTTGCGCGCGTAGCCTTGCTCTGGTCCAATTATTCACTCCGAGAAAGACTGTGCATAAATCGCCATAAGGTCACCTATGGGTCAACGGCTTTCTGTCCGTATTTGTGTGTCACTCTTTCTTACTTGTAAATTTGTACTGTTTTATTTGTTCAAAATCCTAGTCATTTATCAAGTATAATATTTTATTTCTCCGGGGAAGATAGTGTTGCTCTAGTTTTGTGATTTGTTTGGCGTTTGCTATCTTGATCCCCCACTCTAGGCAGCTCCGGGGAGCCGCCCCTTTCTTGTTTACATGGCTTGCCTGCCACCAGAGAGTTTAGCTCAGTTTGTTTGTTTAGTCCACCCTTTTAAAAGTCTGCTTTAGCCCATTCACTTGTGCAATATTTTAAGTCGTTTTTAATTTATGTACAAGTTTACTTTTATTTGTTTGTTTATTTCCTTTTAATGTTTATCTTTCCCTTATCTGCTATTTTTACTTATTTATTTTTTATTCTTATCAGATATTTATTGTTTATCATTGGTTGTATATCTAACTGTTTTTATTATTGCTCTGTGTACTATCTTATTATGTACCCCAGATGTGGGGGAACAGATCTACGGATCATATTTGCTTTTGTTGTCCCTTGCCCATCTCGGGGTATATTGTCAATGTATTTTGTTTTGTACTGTTATGGAAAATAAAAAAATGACAAATAATAATAAGCGTGTACCTTTCTCTATCTATGACCCGAAGGTCAACATTCACCAACTGTATAATGATTTTTTTTCCCACACATCCATAAAGCCTTCAGAGATTCTAGCGCAGATAATGTTGTTATTACACTGCAAACATCTGTATACATGTACACAGAACGCTTATCTTGTTACTGTTTGTTCAGTAGGTCATACAACTAATTTGGTAGTCTTGGTGCAAGACGTTTCTCGTTTCCCTTTCACGCACACCGCGGCCAATTCACCGACAGCGCGCGCACACCGACTCCCCACTCACCGCCCCGGGGCGGTGAATGGACTATAAGTCATGGGGGTCATAAATTTGACTCCCATAAATGGCCGGCCGTGTTTGTCGACGAGGTAAAAGGAAAACCGTGCAATTTCGAGGCATATTTGTGTGGATTATTGTATTCTACTTTTACAATATCTTTCTACCCATATGCATTTTATAAAAAACGGTTACAAACGCTTTTCAAAGACCAACTCGACCGATCCAAGGCAACGTGTTCCTTTAAGGACAAATTTGAAGCAGTAATACTGCGAGTAGGGTTTCCTTGCTATACATGTGGTTTTACCATAGCTCCTCTTTACAAAGTAAACATGTGAAAGCAATGACCGAGTATGGCATGTGCAGACTCATGATATTGAATTCTCTTAATTCATGTCCATATTCCTGAAAACGGAACTTACCCACTAGTTGAAACTTGATGATCAAACCGGACTACAAGCTGTGATCATTCGAGTTTGATAAAGCCTGAGCGCAGCACAGAATGATAACGAGGGGTCACACACACACCACAGCAGCACAACTAGGTAACAGCAAGATCTTTGGCAGTTGGGTTTAGGCAGGTTTTTTATGTCCGTTCCGCACTGCTAAATGACCCTGTAAGCCTTTCGTGACCAAGCGTCGGGCAACGTAACCTATTTTATTAGGCTACGCTGAATATGAATGAGTGGGCGGGATCCCTGACCCTAGGACTTATTTAAATATTGGAATAGTTATTGGCAACTCAAATGAGGGCGATAGAAAATCACAGGCTGCTCATGCTGGGATCAGTGCGAGAACACGTTTTGGCGAAATTGTTCATGGAAAATAATGACATGGAGAAAGAAAAGAAAGAAGAAAAACACCGCGTTAGCTTTATACAGGGGTTGGTTACTTTTTGTAACACGAAACACAATAATTGTGTTTCGATTAACAGTAACACAGTAATTTGAGGATGAGGACAAGGACTTGTTTGTTTTATTCATTTTTCGAAAACTACAGCACCTCAGTAAAGTAATATTCTAAGGAGAGCTTTCTACCATCATTATCCTCAAATCGTGTTTAGTTTAATGTACATGTGGACATTGTGTTTAATGTCCTACAAAAAGTACCCAAGTCCTTTAAACCATAAACAGACTACCGGATTCCTATTACACATATCTTCAATAAGCAGGCCGGTGAAACTTTTCTCGCAGGAAAAACAACTAAATTCATTTATTGTTTGACTTATTTAAAGTTACATACATACATAATAGACAGAGACTTTAAAGCCATTGGACACCTTTGGTAAACGGTAATGTCCAAGGCCCACACTTCGTGCATCACAACTTATATATAAAATAACAAACCTGTGAAAATTTAGGCTCAATCGGTCATCGGAGTCGGGAGAAAATAACGGTGAAATCCACTCTTGTTTCCGCACGTTTGGCCGTGTCATGACATGTGTTTAAAGGAACACGTTGCCTTGGATCGGTCGAGTTGGTCTTTGAAAAGCGTTTTTTGACCGTTTACTATAAAATGCATATGGTTAGAAAGATGATGTAAAAGTAGAACACAATGATCTACACAAATATGCCTCGAAATTGCGTGGTTTTCTTTTTACCTCGTCCAAAAACACGGTCGGCCATTTATGGGAGTCAAAATTTTGACCCCCATAAATGGCTCGACCGTGATAGTTCGCGACGTAAAAAGAAAACCGTGCAATTTTGAGAGATACTTGTGTGGATCATTATATTCTACTTTTAAAACATCTTTCTAACCATATACATTTCATAACAAACGGTTTCAAACGCTTTTTATAGACCAACTCGTCCGATCCAAGGCAACGTGTTCCTTTAAAACAGATCCGTAATTCCCCAGAATTGATATTGTTTTAATGTTTTCTCAAAAATTAAAGCATTTCATGGAATAATATTTCAAGAGAAGTCATTCACCATTACCTTCTGTAAACCCTGTAAGTTGTTTGTAAATCTGTGAACTTTTAATTTTTTTGCTGTACCGAAAGTGTCCAATGGCTTTAACCGAGTCCCATGCTAGGCTAACATACCAAAATTAGTCCCATGAGAATCAGTGGCATGGCAGGTGTCAAAGCGGACGGTGTCCTATCGGGTAATCTGTCCCGGAGATTCAGTCCCCCATTGGGAAATAACCATGGGCCGAAGGAGGTTGATTCAAAATAGGGCAGTTTAGAATCCAAGGAAGTTTGTACACATGTCGCCGGGGGGGGGGGGGGGGGGGGGGGCTGGAATCTTCTTCAAAACATATCAATCGGGAAAAGAAATAACATATAATCATTCCTCAAGAACAAAAGTAATTATATTGAGAATAAAGCAGAAAGAACAATAACAGAATGTTCTGTATTTTTCGTTCTTCTTAAAGGCAGTGTGGACACTATTACGCAAAATAATTATCATCATAAAACCTTACTTGGTAACGAGAAATGGGGAGCTGTTGATGGTATAAAACTTTGTGAGAAACGGCTCCCTCTGAAGTAACGTAGTTTTCGAGAAAGAAGTAATTTTGCACGAATTTGATTTCGAGACCTCAAAATTTGATTTTGAGGTCCCGAATTCAAGTATCTGAAAGCACACAACTTCGTGCGACACGGATGTTTTTTCTATCAATATTATCTCGCAACTTCGACGACCGATTGAGCTCAAATTTTCACAGGTTTGTTATTTTATGCGTATGTTGAGATACACCAAGTGCGAAGACTGGTCTTTGTATGGTGGCCCTGAAGGGACACAGCCAGTCGTGAATACTTTCGCGACGTCGTATATTTATTCACGACAAGTCGCGAATATTTTCGCGACGTCGCGAATATTTTCACGACTAGTCGCGAATATTTTCGCGACGTCGTATATTTGTTCACGACAAGTCGCGAATATTTTCGCGACGTCGCGAATATTTTCACGACTAGTCGCAAATATTTTCGCGACGTCGTATATTTATTCACGACAAGGCGCGAATATTTTCGCGACGTCGCGAATATTTTCACGACTAGTCGCGAATATTTTCGCGACGTCGTATATTTGTTCACGACAAGTCGCGAATATTTTCGCGACGTCGCGAATATTTTCACGACTAGTCGCAAATATTTTCGCGACGTCGGATATTTATTCACGACAAGGCGCGAATATTTTCGCGACGTCGCGAATATTTTCACGACTTGTCGCGAATATTTTCACGACTAGTTGCAAATATTTTTTACGACGTCGTGAACAATTCTGCGACTAGTCGTGAATAAATTCGCGACTAGTCGTAAATATTTTTTCAGTAGCTTGAGTGTGTAATTCTTACACGGCACGCGTAGAGAGCCACGCTATGAAGATTGTAGCCACTCAGCTATGTGTATGGGGCCATGTTTTATCCAGTAGAATTGTTATCGAAGTTCGAAAAAACAGTGTCTGACTTTCATCAATATTTCGGGGGTTTTCAAGGTTGAATTACTCCAAACCCAAATAATTATGAATGCCAAAGGATTAATCATTCAGTTAAACTTGGTAGGGGATTACGTGATGCGTTGCACCCTGCCGTGACGGAACGAACTCGCGTTTCAAGTTGGAAATAACAACGCAAATTGCTCTAACATTTCAGGTAAAAATTGTCAAATTTATTTGCTGAAATTGTCAACACATTATAATTAAACTTATCATTGGGTTGTTTGTAAAATTTACCTCGGGTGACATATAACGTTATGTTTTATCTGAAAGTGCCAACGTTTATTGCCTAGCATAGGATAGCCTACTCCTACTAAAGTACTAGTAAAACTATAACGTCAGGCCTCGTAGGCCTACCGTAAGGGCCATACGTCAACGTTAGTTTTGTTTAAATAACCCACCATCGATTTGCAAGAGTCGGAATTCTCCTCCGGATCCATCATCGTACGGGACAGCTTTCAGCTTAGTCTTACTAAGCCGTCAACGTGAATACAGTAATTACACACTCAAGCTACTGAAAAAATATTCGCGACTAGTCGCAGAAATATTCACGACGTCATGAAAATGTTCGCGACTAGTCGTGAAAAAATTCGCGACTAGTCGTAAAAAAATTAGCGACTTGTCGTGAAAAAATTCGCGACTAGTCGTGAAAAAATTCGCGACTTGTCGTGAATAAATTCACGACGTCGCAAAAATATTCACGACGTTGCAAAAATATTCACGACTGGCTGTGTCCCGTCAGGGCCACCATATCTTTGACAATTAAGCTTCCGAAGAGAATTTTCCAGGGAGTTCTAGCCCCGATAGTTTTCGGAAGTGATTTGCGAACTAAAGGGAATGTGTGAAAGAAGAGGTCTGGCGTGTAGTTTGTGAATGTTTATGTTTTGCATTGAGGCAAAACATTAATTAGGTAATTTTTATTGCCTACTAACTGAAACTACAGCTACCAAATTGTAACGCTAGATTTATTATTTTGTTAAGATTTAAATACTCAACTTATTGTTTTGCTGTTTTTATTCACACCAGCCTCATTCAAAGTGATATTGAATCTTCATTTTGAAGGTTCGTATCCTGAAAACCCGTCTTCGGTAAGAGTGTGGTTTTCTTTCCCATTCAAAACGGGATCAAAGATGCATATGCAGTAGCAATCTTTCTCATCAGATTTCACGATGTGAGGATCATGAATATTCATCAGGTAGTTGGTCCCGTTCTCCGTGTTTGTCTTCGTGTCTGCGTGCACCCATTCGCCGCTGGTATCCTCCCAACTATAGGTCATCTGACCTGAAATGTAGTAGACACTCTCGATGTGGTTCTGATATCCCAACCTTGTTGACGTCTTAGGGTACACCCGCGTGTTGTGGAGGCCCAACGGGAAGCCATCTTCCTTGATGAGAAATCGACGACTGTTGCCTGTTCCCCAGCCGATATCTCTCTCTGTGCCGAGCAGTTCGGATAAGTGTCGAACCACAGCTAGCGATTTACTCTCCACGTCAACGGCTGGACAGTAGGTTACGAACAACCGCATTCCACTCTCTGCAGCTACCGTCAACTCGAATGTGACGTCACAGGAGAGCGCCACCACAGTGTCTGGGGTGACGTCTTTTCGGTCGCCATCTTGTGCGGTGCTTTTACCATTTCCACTGATGCAGTAGTAGATGTGGAAGCTTTTCGTGTCGTCAGGGGATCTTAATGGAACCACTGCATTCGCTGGTATGCGTGCCTCGTAGACTGTGAATCCCTTTGCAATCTTCCTTGGTGACCAGCTGAACACCGCTGAGGGCGCTGTTCGGCAGGGTTACCGTTGGAAGATCGACAGAATGGGTGACAATCATGTTGGTTGAATAACGAGCTGAAACATTCAAATGACATCATTATTATTTGATCGTTGAACCAGTTTCGATTAACGCATACCACATTCATAGAGGAGTCTCTATTTCCTCTCACTTAATTTTTTAATTTGAAAAAAAGTGAAAGGTTTCCTGTAAAGTAGGCTTACGCCATGAGGTATTCTCAATGTTGAAAACAATCTATATTATAAATTGTTACGAAATAATACAAAATTAATTTTACAATAGGCATTCAGTGGAATTCATCTAGAATATTCGCCCATCGAAGAAGCAGGGCTAAACAAATTAAATCATCATCATCATCTTCCTATACTGTGCAGAAACCTCCTCTGGAGTACACTTGCACATTGGTTGAGGTGGAAACTAGCAGGTGTAGACAAAACTCAAGGCATAAAAAGATACGCATACTGTGCAAATAAAAGCATAAGTTTGGTTTCATTGCACCGATGTGTGTTTAGCACATCTATACTCAGTTCTTTCTAGGGTCCTGTGGACAAGATCACAGGCATAGTACTCGGTTGGGATTCGAACCCATGACCCTTGCAATTATTGTAGAGTAGCAGTGGCTAGCATGTTTAGTTAAAGAACTATTCGATAAAACACTTACCAGAGACGAGCCTGTACAAACGCCGTACCACAACAAGTTCAGTGCACGTTATGGTGTTACACAGTCTTCCTGCAGTATGCTGAATGAGGAATTCAATAGCAAAAGCGCCCGTCTATACCATGGGCTGAATGAGCTGATTCCTCATTCAGCCCGGGGTATAGACGGGTGCTTTTGCTATTGACTAACTTAGGCTTGGTGGTCGGGGTACCATACGAACGAAAAACAGCAATCAGCATGTTGCCATATCAGTCGATGATGTCATCGTCAGGCAATCACCGTACAGGAAAGCCATTCTGTCTAATAGTTGACAGTAGTATGTAAGGCGTATATGACCCCGTTTTTATAAGGTGGATCATGATCCACAGGTCGTGTGGATCATGTGGATCATGGCTCGGGTGGGTTGTTGTATTATAGGATGCTTGATGGGGGGGGGGGGGTGTCGAAGACCCCCCTTTTTCCTTTCTTTTTACCAGCACAGACAGCAAGCGGGGAGGTCAACATGTAAGACATCACAGTAAGACGATACGTTATTGAACTTTGATATATTGTGATTATTATTTTTTTTTATTACGACCAAGTATGAATTTCACATTTTTCGACCCAAAGAACTAGCGTAAATAACACCCCTCGACCAAGAGTGTACGAGTCCAGTAGTTCTGTTGTCGTCTGCTACGTTTTCATCGTGTTCCAACTTGCCCTCAGTTGTCGGACCGGCCAACAAAGACCCGAGCGGAAAACATACTCTGTACGGACTAATTAAATTGCGGCGTATATCCCAGGTTTCTGAAAATGGTCATACCCCCCCCCCCCCGTTTTATGTGAAGATTAAACGTTAAATGAATAGTAATGGAGTAAAGTGTGACAATAGAATCTAATATTATCCTAATCTGTAACCATTATTGCCCGTGGCCTTCACTTCGTGTACACAACCCGCGATGACCCTTGATTACTAACCCATCTGGTAGTCAATATATGACGTCACAACTGATTGGTCTACCAGCCTAACGTGTCAGTTCTTGTTCCCCATACCATGGAGCTATCTTTGTTTTCTATAACTCCCTGCCCACATCATGTACCACCATCGCTCGGATAGGGTCTGTTTACCTTTGCCAAAAGGAACTGCAGTGACAAAAAAGTATACACAAAAACAAACACAAAGGTTATCACTTTTTGGACCAAAAAACAACAACACATTTATTCGGTATATAACACTCCATTAACATCTGCTTTTAACCGCCACAATACTTGAATTAATTGTACATGATGACCCCCCCCCCCCCCCATTTATGACAAGAACTTTGAAATCTGTCGACTGAACTTCTTTCACATGGTGATGATTGATTGGACCCCAGCGACCCGCGCCTGCCTATTTTGAAAACTTAAGGAAAGACATTAACAGTATATTTATTTTGTTATTTGTGACGAGTTTTGCGTGACGAGTTCACTTATTCAAGCCCTAATAGTATTTACAGTTACACTTTATTTTTTTCAGAGATTCATGGTTCGTTGAATATAAACGGGTAGTTTTGGCGACAACAATTTCTATCCTTTTGATCATTATCAGTTCATGGAGACTGTATATTGTGTACCCTTAACCATGCCCTGATGGTTGCACTTTTGGTATTGTCAATATTTTACTCGATTCCATTGTGTGATAGCTTCAATTCGTAGATTTTCTTGTGAATACTGTTACTTGCGCATTGCTGCATATTGTGGCGACAACAACAAACGTCCTTTTGAAATGCATGATTTATTTATCAGTTCTTCTCACGTAGGTTCAAAACGTGAGGCCGGTAAACAACATTTTGCACATCAAGTGATGTATACAATGTATTTGTGGTTGGAAGCAGTTTGTAAACAGTCATTGCTAATCTTTCGAAGTAAAGTCAAAAATTAATAAGTTCGTTTGTAAAATAAAATAGTTGATGTCTGAATTTATTTATACAATTAGAGTTGGACTCTAGGCTGATGTGTTAGAATCCACACTACATTAAATTGGTTAAACATAGGTAGTGCATTGCCAATACCTATGCTGATGTTCTCATGATGTCGTGGAGACTGGGCGATAAATTTATAATGTGATTATGTGCTTCATTGTCCAAGTAATCTATAACTGAACAAAGGTTTCAAAAAAGTTGTGTATACTTTTTGAGATATGGTCCCACTTCCGGTTGACCCGGAGTAAAGGTCAACATGGGGTCAAAGTTATTTCAAACTAATTTCTAATGCCCAAGAAGTCTATAACTGAAAAACAAAAAATCGGTTGTGTAGTTCTTGAGATACGGTCCCACTTCCGGTTGACCTGGAAGTAGAGGTCCACTTAGGGTCAGGGTTTTTCAAAGTATTTTTTGTTAATGCCTCAGTAGTCTATAACTGGAAAAAGTTTGAAAATCGATCATTAAATCGGTTGTATATTTCTTGAGATATGGTCCCACATCCGGTTGACCTGGAAGTACAAGTCAACTTGAGGTCACGGTTTTTCAAAGTTACTATTTTATGCCTTAGGAATTTATAATTGAAAAGAGTATAAAAATATGTTGTATATAGTTCTTGAGATATGGTCACACTTACGGTTGACCCGGAAGTAGAGGTCAACTTTAGGTCACGGTTTTTCAAAATTAATCTCCAACCCCCAAGGAGTCTATAACTACACAGTTTAAAAATCGGCCGTGTATAGTTCTTGAGATATGATGCTACAAAGATTTCCTAATTAAATATGCAAATGAGGGTCACATGGTTAATTAATAAAGAATTTTAATATTTTTTAGGATATGAATTAAGCTTACGTCCTAAGCTTCCATTTGATATATTATACGTGTTTAAAAACACATAGTTTTTTAGGATACTCCTTTCCTACTCCTACCGATAGGGGGCGCTGTTATGAGACATTTCAATTGCACGATCTCTGCACCGTAGTGTCTGTATCTGACTCTGTATTTGTACGTGTACGTAGACCAAAACTGGCATAAAACGTCAAGCTATAACACATATAGGCCCCCTATAGAACACGGCCCAGTTTTATGGCTCCTGCTTCAACCAAAATCTGCCCATATATCCAACCACCATTCTCCGCTACTGTGCAAGCGCTGAAATATCTGTGCAAGTTCGAAGCAAAGATTACATTATGATGAGTTTCCCCGCGCACAAGCAATTCATACCTGCTAAGCTATGAAATATGCTTTATGTAAGCGCATAATATCCGCGCTTCTGAACTGTCAATTCTTTGCTTACGCAGTGGAGCAGAGTCAAATTGGACCAGTCTCACAAGATTTCCCCTCATGTACTAAATTGTTTGTTTTACTTTTACATGTTTGAGTGTAGGCCTTACCAAACCTATAACAGGGCAAAATTTCATGGTTCTGATAACCACCGAACTCTGCGATTACGATCACCATTTCCCGCTTACTGTGCAAGCGCGGTATATAATGTGCGAGCTTGGAAGCACACAAACAAAAGAAACCCCTGCTAGCCAGTCTATTTTGCTTGACGTAAGCGCAGAATTCACTGTTTCTGCTAAGCACTGAATCTTTGCTTCCAGAGCAGAGCGTGACATTCGCTCAAGATGTTTCATTGAGCAAAATCCCATCCTGATAGGCCTGACCGACTGGTGAAAGTACCACTCGACTAGTCGCACCTCAAACCCAACAACGACACTTGTCGAGATAAGTTACGGATTCTCAAGATTTGTGCCGCAATGTGCCACAAGAGCAACACTCATGTTGAGAATAGTAGTATGCAACACAACTGCGCGGGGAAAAAATCAGAATCGTTTTATTTTCCAGGAAAGAAGCTTTTAATGAGCCAACACTTGAAAAAAAGAACATGTTGTACTGATCGTTTTAATGTAGGTACATATTTCTTATTGTAAAAAAAAGTAAGATGTATGCATTGTAATATTGATTTAGTCGAGGGTCCCGGAGGATCCGAACCACAGATCACCTGGGTGATGACACCCGCGGTTAACCGCGGCCCTATTGGATCTATCAACACGGACACCGTGATTTTATTCATTATATAATAACTGTATATATTTAAAGTCACCTGGAAGTGGTATTTTTTCAAAATAAAGCTTTTGTCACTAATATATGTGTTTTGATGACTGGAATGTGAATAAACAGTTAACTAAGGTTTTACAAAATCAGTTCTTATGTTATTTACAAATTTAAGAGTAGACCCCGACCCGAGAGGGCGCTGTTCGTAACGTCAATCGAGGCAGACTTTGCCTGTAATGCGTAGAGTAACCACAATTGCAAAGTACATGTACGGACCAAGTCGTGAGTTTGTATGTTTCAAAAAATAAAAAAGTTGTTTTTCCGGCAATGCCGACCAGGTGTATTGCTGCTGAATGCAGAAAAACACTTTTTGAAATGTACCAACTCACAACTTGGACGTACATGTACTTTGCACGTGTGTTTACTATACTATACGCATTGCAGGCAAAGTCTGCATCGATTGACGTCACAAAAGGGGTAGGCGGAGTCAGCCCCCAAACAACTTTATATATTTTTTAAACATATAAATCGTGACAAACAATTACTAAAAAGATTGTTTTATTTGTTCGAAAGCATATACTCTTATGTTTGAAAAAAAAAATAATTATATTTCCGGGTGACTTTAATGAAAATAATTACAAGATGGCGTGACGTTAAAAATTACTTCATTTTGCACATCTTCAATACCCAGGGAATCAACATATGAAGAGTTTTTGAAAATCGGACGTTTATTTTGGGAGATATGCTGTTAACAAGATTGCCTAATTAAATATTTATACCATTAATAACTCAGCTAATTGATTAAGAGATTAAAAACGTACGTAGACAAATTAAGTTGCGTACTAAGCTTCGATTTAACATAGACCCCAATTCTGTCATTTCTACCGTTTCTAAGATAACGTCGCCACAAAAAAAATCGTGCGTTAAACCTATAGCGTTTGGGGAGAAATTAAAAACGTTTCTAAAACGTTTACAAAATCTCGACGAAAACAATACCTGTTCCGACGGTAGGTCGGAACAGCTAAAAAGGCAATTTGAAGTATGACATCATGATTCTGGATGTTACCATGTAATTAGTGTGTATATTCCAACGAGGAGGTTTTGCGTCATTACAAAGGTTTGATTTAATAACATCCATCAATTCCTTTACAAACATGTATTGTCTTACCATTCCTCCATGGTCTTACATATAATTTTAAATGTGACACTTGAAGGGTTTCAGAGACAACTGACACAGTTTTAAAGCCATTATACACTTTCGGAACAGAAGCAAATCAAAGTTCACAGATTTACAAATAACTTACAGGGTTTACAGAAGGTAATGGTGAAAGACTTCTCTTGAAATATTATTCCATGAAATGCTTTTCTTTTTGAGAAAACATTAAAACAATTATAAATTCTCGAATATCGAGAATTACGAATTTATTTTAAACACATGTCATGACACGGCAAACAAGGGTTGGTTTTCCCGCTATTTTCTCCCGACTCCAATGACCGATTGAGCCTAATTAATTTTCACAGGTTTGTTATTATATTAGTTGTGGTACACGAAGTGTGGGCCTTTGGACTTTACTGTTTACCGAAAGTGTCCAATGGCTTTAACGCGAGTTTTAAAGACTTATTTTTCCACTTTCATTGGATTCATATTAAACAATTGAAGTATCATGAACTGAAATTGAACTTGGAGCACTTTTTTTATAGAGAATACAGTTTGGGTTTAAACAAAGACAAACTGACTGGAGCGGGGTTTGAACCGACGACCTCTGGCGTAAAAGCGTTCTACCAACTGAGTTATCAAGCCTAGGAATTGATATAGCCAGGGGATCCACTGAAGAGGACGCAATTTTTTAATAGTATGTATGAGAAAACGTCGAACAAATTTCCCTTTTTTATACAAAAATACTTGGAATGTTTGTGTTCGTCCCCCCACCGCAAAACCCTCAACAACAAACAAACAAACAACGAACAAACACCCCAACACCCCAACAAACAAAAATACTTGGAATGTTTGTGTTAGTCTCCCCGCCCCCCCCCCACCACAAAACCCTCAACAACAACAAACAAACACCCCAACACCCCTACAAACAAAAATACTTGGAATGTTTGTGTTAGTCTCCCCGCCCCCCCCCCCCACCACAAAACCCTCAACAACAACAAACAAACACCCCAACACCCCTACAAACAAAAATACTTGGAATGTTTGTGTTAGTCTCCCCGCCCCCCCCCCCCCACCACAAAACCCTCAACAACAACAAACAAACACCCCAACACCCCTACAAACAAAAATACTTGGAATGTTTGTGTTAGTCTCCCCGCCCCCCCCCCCCCCCCCACCACAAAACCCTCAACAACAACAAACAAACACCCCAACACCCCTACAAACAAAAATACTTGGAATGTTTGTGTTAGTCTCCCCGCCCCCCCCTCACCACAAAACCCTCAACAACAACAACAAACAAACACCCCAACACCCCTACAAACAAAAATACTTGGAATGTTTGTGTTAGTGTCCCCCCCCCGCAAAACCCTCAACAACAACAACATAAACAAACAAAAAGCAAACAACGAACAAACAAGATCCCCTCAAAACAAGCAACAACCATAGTTGTCTACGCAAAATAAATAATTGTTAAAGTAAATCTTGAATAAAATATTGTAACGAAGGATTTGTTTTGCTCTTAAAATCTTGAAGTATGTACAACTAATATTGCAGCTGGTTTTAAATAAATTTGCCAATCCGAAGACAAGTATGCCTCACTTTTTCACAAAATAAAATCGAGACTCAACAAGTCATGTATATTTCAGTGTTTCTGCTAAGGTTAAGCGAGTAAAAGAGATTGCAATCTAGACATGGTAGAGTCTGTACAAATAAACAAACAAATGTTGCTTAAAGCCACAGGACACTTTTGGTATAATTACTCAAAATAACTGTTAGCCTAAAAACTTATCTTGGTAATGTTGAAAGTATAAAACCTTGCAAGAAGCTGCTCCCTCTGGTGTAGCGTTTTTTGTCTAGAAAGAGGTAAATTTCCACTCAAATATTAAAAGACTTCCGGCTTGGAGTCTTTTATTAGGCATCTGAGAAACTGCAACAATGGTGTTTTTTCTTTCAATATTCTCCTGCAACAAAATGTACAGGTTTGTTATTTTATGCGTATGTTGAGATACACCAAGTGGGAATAACGGTCGTTGACAATTACCAATGGGAGACTTTGGGACGCTAGGTGGCAGCAGACTTACCAGGTAAATTTCCATTGTTTACGTAGTTCTGAGCGTGCGCACATGACCGAGAACAATGGATTTTACCTGGTAAGTCTGCTGCCACCAAGCGTCTCAAAAGTCCCCTATAGTGTCTAGTGCCTTTAAAGGGGAATTTGAAAGACAGCAAAAAGTTGGGATCCATTTATGTTTCCAAACTTAAAGGCAGTGGACACTATTGGTAATTGTCAAAGACTAGCCTTCACAGTTTATGTATCTCAGCATGTGCATAAAATAACAAACCTGTGCAAATTTGAGCTCAATCGGTCATCGAACTTGCGAGATAATAATGACAGAAAAAACACCCTTCACACACGAAGTTGTGTGCGTTTAGATGGTTGATTTCGAGACCTCAAGTTCTAAACCTGAGGTCTCGAAATCAAATTCGTGGAAAAATACTTCTTTCTCGAAAACTATGGCACTTCAGAGGGAGCCGTTTCTTACAATGTTTTATACCACCAACCTCTCCCCATTACTTGTCACCAAGAAAGGTTTTATGCTAATAAATACTTTTGAGTAATTACCAATAGTGTCCACTGCCTTTAAGGAAGATGCACTCGTCAACGTGGTTGGTTGTTTTTCTTCCTAGTGCGTTTGAGCGTAGTTAAGAGGGCGCTCTTCTTGTAAGCGTCCCATTCAAGTTTGACCTCCAGGTTCTTCTGAAGCTCTTGATCATCCGGGTAACTCTGCTCCTGTGAATAGAATTTATACCCGGTCAGTTTCTGAAACACAAAACAAAACTATTTCCACAGCCGTATCAAAAGAGTTGGGATTAGGAGCCGTTTTGTATATATATAAAATAAAATAAAAACGCATTGGCGAATACAGGATACCAGACTATAGTCTGCCCATTTGGTTGTGCTGCATTTGTGCTGAAAATGACGTCCAGCATCCACGAAGGAAACCGGTTCTTCAATTCAATTCAATTCAATTTGTTATTAATATAATCTTCGGTGTCACATCTCTCTTAATACACAGCTATGCCTATTCCACGTTCATGCAATTTGCACTAAGTTAAAGGAAATCATGTTCATATAACATCAAATCATATTCTTAACCAACGAACCTCAGCATGGAGGTTATTTAAGACTCTGGACACTATTGATAATTGTAAAAGATCAGTCTTCTCACTTGGTGTATCTCAACATACGCATAAAATAACAAACCTGTGAATATTTGAGCTCAATTGGTCATCGAAGTTGCGAGATAACAATGAAAGAAAAACGCTCTTGTCACACGAAGTTGTTTGCTTTCTGATGCTCGATTTCGCGACCTCAAATTCTAATACCGAGGTCTCAAAATCAAATTCGTGGAAAATTACTTATTTCTCGAAAACAACGTTATTTCAGAGGGAGCCGTTTCTCACAATGTTTTATACCATCAACCTCTCCCCATTAATAGTTACCAAGTAAGTTTTTATACTAATAACTATTTTGAGTAATGACCAATAGTGTCCACTGCCTTTAACGTTACCAAAGACCCTTGTTTTAAACTGAAGTACCTCTCTACGCAAGCGTCCAAGCATCCTGGTCGTGGCATGTTCCCGGTAGAACTTCTTGGAAATGAGAATGCACTCTGCCCCGTTGCTAACCACCGAGAAACTCGGCTGGAAATCGAACAGCATGTCGGATAACCCCTGGTCGATGAAACAAATAAATCTAGTTAAATCTAGCTAAAAACCGAACAAAAACTATCGTCACAACTAACGCCTCATCACTAAGCCTAATCATCACAAATAAACAAAACAATCTATAGGCCTTCATTTAATAACTTGATTTATAAACTTGCTCAACATAAGCAGTTTTTAGCCTTATAAATAAATTTAAAACATAACATTATAAACACTTTAAAATCTAATTCAAAGATAGATCGATGTGTTTCATTTCTAAATACCAAAAGTAACACCCTTTCAAAGTGGGCCTAAATTCTGTATACATTTCGTGGTTAAGAGTATCGGACAATATTTAAGATCTTTAATAAATTAGAAGATAACAAATGTAAAGAAAATTAAGACTCTAATAAGTACAATAATTATTATAAGTTTGTTGAGGTTTTTTGTAAAGCAAGTTCACTTCAAGCAATGCTAAAAGCAATTATTGGCTACAAATATAAAATGTTTCAGATGAGTATAACTCAGGAAAGCTGAAGCTGAACGTAGGAACCTATAGATTTAGGTGGGAGAGAGAATGAGATGCAGAATGTGGAATAAAGCTGCTGGAAAGACTCTTTGTTCTAAATCTCAACAAAGAGAGAGTGTATGGGTGAGAAGAAGCAGAGGGTAGGAATCTAAGATTGAGGGTAGAAATCTATAGAATGAGGATGAAGAGCAAGAGATGCAGAATGTTGAATAAAGTTGTTGGAGTGACTCGTTATCCTACGTCTCAACAAAGCGAGAGTGTCTGGGTGAGAAGAAGCAGGAGGCCTGGTTCACGCTGATGTAAGGAATTGATACTCCTCTTACAACAGTTTAGATTGTAGGAGGTAGGGATAAATGGAACAGCCGAGGAGTTCCAAAGAGGTTCCTTGAAAAAATGCAATTGTTCTCCATCTTAAGAAAGCGAGAGTGTACGGGTGAGAAGAAGCAGAAGTCCCAAAAGCAAGCTCAAATAATGATTACTCAAATGCAATGCAAATACAATGCAACCCCGTAGATACTCACAAAATATGACCCTTTGGTTAAGGTTTGAACTTTGACCCAGACTGGCTCGACTCCATCTTCCTGCAGAAAAAATTAAATAATATGCTTTTTCAAACTATTCAAAGGGAGAATGTTTTTTCTTGGTACAAAAACAAATCGGTATTTGAAAAAGAAAATTACGAAAAAAATAGTATGAACAGCAATCAATGTGTAAAAGTTTCAGGTTGTGACTTGTAGGGAGTGGCCGTCGCGCAGCAAACTTTGCTTTGCAAATACAAATTAGCAGTTATCTTTAATAATACAGCTCTATATGCACATTTAGGTGTGCTGTTTAATCAAATGGACTCGTTAACTTTTGACCTTTGTACAACCCTTTCCATAATAGATGGCGATAAATTAGTGATTATATATGAGAAAATAGGTTTAGGTAAACAAGTTTAGGTTTTCCAGGTCACTAATTGTGGCAAATAAGGGCCAATTATATAAACGAAGCAATATTAAATTTTGTGTGAAATTAAAAGCTGTGCCAAATAAAATTAAAAAACTGCCCGAGCACAAAAAATAGCTTCAGGAACATTATGCTTACCGATTGAGGTCACCAGCCAAAATATAAAATTCCAAATATGTCATTTCTGACTGTATCCTGCACACTAAGCTGAAAACTGTTCGGCAATATTTTCACTTTAAAGCAGCTCCATATAAAATTGAGCCAAAGGGTCCAATAGAGCTGTTTAGCAGAACATACTGCTTGACGAAACTTCTTAATGGGACACCAGTCACAACAGTATAAACTTAATGTAACTTTGGCTGGTAACCTATTCTGGTAAGCAATATTTTTTCTGACGTACCTCATTTCTGATGATTTCATCTACTATTTCAGTCGCCACAGTTTTCTTCTGTCCCATTGGCACCTGGACGATGTTGAGTTGCTCAGTATCTTAACATAATTTAATAATTTAAAAACAAGACAAATTCATTACACAATTCCACTTAAAAATTTGTTTTGCGGTAACACCACGTGTATATGCTTATATAAACTGCTCACACAAAGTTAGGAAACTTTTTTTAACCAAGTATATATTTATTATTTATCACTCTCTTTGTATATGTTATATTATCAATGCAGAGCTGAAGTGTTCCTCATTCAAATGATACCATTTGCAATGATTACATGTTGCTGGACTTTGCCATTAATGAGAATGAGGCAAAGTCACAATTCAAATCTGCCAAATTAGCAGTTCTGTGTTACTGTGTGAACAAACAAGTTGACACTGTAATTCAAACAAGCAAGACAACTTACTGATATTAATGCACTTTATTGAGACAAAGAACTCAGTAAATACCCAAACAAGTTTTTCTTTCAAGAAATGAGGGCTAGTGTGCTCACTGATGCAAATCTTTGTTTAAACCATTCATGGTTCTGAAGCTTGACCGGTTTGATTATTGATCATTACCTATTGACTGTTTAGTACAAATAACGGTAATTTTGGCACATTTGAGTTGTGACTTTGCCTCATTGTCATTCATTTAGCCAAGTTCAGCAACACGTAATCATTGCAAATGTGGTAACATTTGAAAGAGGAACACTTCAGCTTTGCATTGATAATATACATATACAAAGAGAGTATAAAGATATACTTAAAAAAGTTTCCCATCTTTTTGTGAGCAATTTACTTTGTTCTTGTGAAAACTTTTCTAGCTTTATATGTTACTACCGCGGAGTAGAATTTTCGGTTTTCGGGAGACTTCTCAGTTCTTTTGGGTTTTGAACTCAAGACCTCCTAGTTAATGCACCGGCACCCCTAAAAGCTTTCCACTTTTTAAGAAATTAAAATGAATATACAATTTACTGTTATCTCCAGTGCTCTGTTCCTCCATTGTTTGGCATACATTTTTTATCATCACACATTAAACAACTGTACTTTGTGACCACAAGAAAATCGAGTCAAAGAACTTTTTCATTCGAGTGTCGGGCAGGCCTAATTTGAGAACAGGTTATTTTTCAGTCGAATATCGAGTATGGACTTTTAGCGGACAAGTCCTTGACTAACCGAGTATGGGTACGAGAACCATCTAAATGGTACTCGATAAAGTGGTCGAGTACTACAACACATGTCTCAACGTTTTAATTTTTGGCGCGACGCATGGGTTGAACAATTGAAAACATAATCGGGAAGCAGTTACACAATAATCGGCTAATTTAAGGTGCATCTGCTAGAAAAACAAAAGCAAATTTTAAGACCAACCTTCAGTTGGACTTTCATCACTCTCATCCGAGTTGTTTGGAACTTGAAGCGAGGGACGTCTTATCATATGAACCTGATAGAGACAACAAGTTTTACTATAGCATCAACAAAGAAATACAATTAAGTAAAAATGTCGATCATTTTTTTATCATGATGTATGTTAATTTCAAAGTCTGGTATTTGATATTTTAGAAGTGTTTTGTTAAATTGGGGTCATACTTTGAACTCAATCACATATCAAAAACCTTTATCGAAAAGTTTACCATAAGCATCCTGAAGAAAACAAAATTCGCATTAAAAACACATGATTTCGTTTTTCTCATTTAGGATCATTGTAAATTTTATTTCATTTGTAGACATTCACTGTTTGAACTTCTGCTTTGACGGTACAATATTGATGAAACTGAATGGTTAACCAGATTCTTGCTGATGGCTTACGGGATGTAATGATCATTTAGACCATAGCAGTGAACCCTGAATGATCCACTTTGTCTGTAGAATCTTGATGATATGCAAAGGTAAACTTTTAAACAAAATTGAATGAGCCAGACAACCTGAATTAGTTTGTGTTGGAATTTGGCGGGAAAACCTCCTGATTCAATAATCGTTACCTACATTTGAGTGTTGTGATGGCAAGGTAGGCCTCCTCGATAGTCTGCGAGCATTTCTTTTATCTTTGGCACTTTCTACTTTGCTTTTGCCCTGCGCACCACCATCCTCACGGTCCTGCGTGACATTCTCTGACAAACTCTTTCGTTTCCCATTGGTTGCATCTCGCTCATGAATATTCAGACCCTGCATGAACAGCTCGAACTCGTCACGTGTTTTTCTCTGGTTGTAGTTCTCCAGTGATCCACCACGCATTGAATGACGCTTGCCAATGGTGGTCAGGTCTGGTACCACTATGTATTGGGGAGATAAAGGCAGGACATTAACAGGCATCGTGACGTCACGGCTCCGGGTGCTGACTATTATTATAGTATATTTTGTCTAAGTTTTATGAAGGTTTGTATTGTTTATGTATTACCCATACATCGATGCAGCTTAAAAGCACTGTATACTTTAACACTCCTCAGAGTCAAGTGAAAACATACTACTCGGGAGGGACTCGAACCCACGGGCTTTTCTATTCCAGAATATCATGACACTGAATTATGAAATGTCCGTAAAAATATGACCAGGGCAATTTATTGCCTGTCAGAAAGCTGTGGATGTAACATAGTGTATGTGTGGAGGATATTTCACACACACACGTTATGCCTTGTATTTTCTTCTAAAGGCAGTGGACACTATTGGTAATTGTCAAAGACTAGTCTTCACAGTTGGTGTATCTCAACATATGCATAAAATAACAAACCTGTGAAAATTTAAGCTCAATCGGTCACCGAACTTGCGAGATAATAATAAAAGAAAAAATACCCTTGTCACACGAAGTTGTGTGCGTTTACATAGTTGATTTCGACACCTCTAGTTCTAAACTTGAGGTCTCGAAAACAAATTCGTGGAAAATTACTTCATTCTCGAAAACGATGACACTTCAGAGGGAGCCATTTCTCACAATGTTTTATACCATCAACCTCTCCCTATTACTCGTCACCAAGAAAGGTTTTACGCCAATAATTATTTTGAGTAATTACCAATAGTGTCCACTGCCTTTAATGTGTTCGTGCCCCGAAGGAACAGCTGACTCCCCCATTTCCCTAGCCTTTTGTCAGGGCCTCTGTGGCTTGGATGTAGCCGCGGTCACAAGGGACTGGAAATGGAAGCACTCGACTCAACCGCGTGGTATCGACCCTTTCTAGTCGCACCGCTGACACCACGAAGGCCATGCAAAAGTCTACCATTTCCCATACAGGCAAGGTTCACAACCCACCCCCTTGATGTTTAAGAAAGTCTTACTTGTATCACTCTGTAATCTCTTCATCTCCTTCGGCTTCTTTTTATGTAGAAGTTTCATCACGGAGCAACTACCCTGTGGAGGCGAGTTAACAGAGGCGAGTATTTGGGGGTTAAGGCTCGTGACTTCTATTATGCCTATAGTTAAATAGCAGTTTATATTAATAGATATACATGGAAATACGTCACATACAAAAACTGATAGATTTTTTTAAAGGATACAAAACAAAGGACAAAATAATATAAAATATTAAAATTAAAATAAATAGCAAATTTAAATAAACAATTAAATAAACGAGCCGGGAATGGAAGCAAACGGGGAGGGATTTCATTGATAAACTTAGCACTTTTACTAGGGAGGGAATATAGCTGTTTTTATACCGGCTCATAAATTATATTTTAAAAAATTATGAAAGAAAATATCTTACGTTAGGGTCTATTAACCCTGTGTATTCGCTACCGTTGCTGAACCCAACAATGAAACGTGCAATTTTGTAACCCGCTAAGCAGAACTCTCATCCGATGATAAGTTTGCACAGAGACGTCACACTTTGATGCTCGTCAATTACGCTAGATACAGGCATTAAGCGTGCGTTCGGATCTGTACGAATGTACCTTAGTTCACATGGAGATTCATAGTCAAATTCGACCGTACATGTATACAACATTGCATGCATAGGCTTACATGTACACAAGGATTGTACAACATAGTACATACAAACATTACGCACGCTGACAAACGTCATCTCGGACCAATCAAAACACAGACATATATGGAAAGCTTACGTCATTGCACATTGTGGAATTATTGTATCAAATTAAATCATTGGGTATGTGAAACCAGTGCCTGTGGACCAATCTAGTCTTTGTTGACATCATCGAGGGCGCCTGGAATGTCACAGCTTAGGGGTCTTTTAAAAGTGCTTATTTGGAAGAGGACTAACCGACTTGACGATGAGAATCCAGTCTGATTTCTTGCTGTTCTTGACGAGTACGTCTCCCCTCCTGCCATGGAGAGATTGTAAATGAGACAGGAGAAGAAATTAGTGTTAGTATTAGAAGGGGTGGGAAGGTTTTGTTAATGACAGATTAAAGTTACGGCAAAGTGTCGTGTGGCTGAGCAGTGCACTTGACAGTTGTGACCAGACTGTGTGGGTTCGCTTCCTGGTCTTGGCACTTATTGTGTCGTTCAGCAAGACCAGCACTATAGGCCTTAGTAGGCACCCCCTCCCCTCAAAATCATCTAAAGAATTCCCTAAAATCCAATCCAATCCAAGGTATGTTTGTTAAGTTATTACAAACTTACTTGAAATAAGAGAAAATGCATTTCTTTGGATTTTCAGCCAAAAGATGCATCGGCCAGCCTTCAAGAAACTTCAGATTCCTGGAACAGAGAAAAAGTGAGAATTAGCTGTCGAAAACTGTTAAAACAACCCCAAAAGGAACTAAACTGCTCACAAAAAGTAAGGAAACTTTTTTCAATCCAGTATATTTGTCATTATTTAATACTCTCTTTGTATATGATATATATCAATGCAAAGCTGAACTGTTCCTCTTTAAAATGATACCACATTTGCAACGATTACATGTTGCTCGACTTGACCAAGCTAATGAGAACGAGACAAAGTCACAAATCAAATGTGCCAAAATTTGCAATTTGTGTTATGGGTGAACAATCAAATTGACACTGTAATTCAAACAAGCAAGACATTACTTACAGATCTTAATCCACTTTATTGAGACAAGAAGTTTGGTATAGAGCAAGACAACTTGGCTGATATTAATACACTTTAATGATACAAGAAGTTCAGTAACGAGTGGATGGTCCCACAGATGTTCCATGGGATTCAGGTGTGGACTGTTAGCGGGCCAATCCACCCGGTGCACCCCAACATTGTTCAGGTAGTCAGTCACCAGTCGGGCTCGATGGGGGCGAGCGTTGTCCTCTTGAAAGATGGCATTTGGTACAAGAGTCTGCAAGTATGGGACTGCATCCGGCTGTAGAATATCGTCTTGCAAATACCCATCAAACAAGGTGTTTTTCATGAGATGAGGGTTAATTGTGCCTGGTGAGCTCACTGGTGTAAATCATTGTGTAAACCATTAATGGTTCTGAAAAGCTTGATTATTGAGCATTACCTATTGACCATTCACAGACAACGGTAATTTTGGCACATTTGATTTGTGACTTTGCCTCATTGTTATTCGTGTAGCCAAGTCCAGCAACATGTAATCATTGCAAACGTGGTATCATTTTAAAGAGAAAGAGTTCCGCTTTGCATTGATATATATCATATACAAAACGAGTATTAAATAATAACAAATATACTGGATTGAAAAAAGTTTCCTTACTTTTTGTGAGCAGTTTATTATGGTATAAATGCCCCAAAAGTTATAGTGCCCTGAAGTTTTGAGCCTAGCAAAAATCTTTTTCAAAGGCTAAAAAAAAAAATCACACTGCGACAGAAGCACTCAACAGAACAAGACGATGACACTATTTTTTTTACTACAGGCATACAAAAACGATTATTTTTTAAAAACATGTTTTCACCATATCCTAATCGACTCTTTTGGAGGAAAACAGAGAATATGAATTTATACGAAGAATAAGAGAGTTTACCGAACAAAGTCACTCTGTGTGGGATCAAGGAGAGTTGCAACTCCCCCTGCCATAAAGATTCTTGTGTACTCCTGTAAAATCAAAAGATTACAACATTTAGTTCGAATTCAGTGCAAAATTTGGATTTGGTGTTTTAAATCGCCTGGTATCCTAAACAACACAGACAGTTAAAACCTGAGCAGCTAGATTTGATATAATGTAAAAAGAATTTGATGGAATCCTGTGAAATTTTCCTGTATAAAATCAAGTCCCTTTTTAACTGAAAAAGGAGTCAAAAAAGAGAGTTAAAAAGGGGGGAGAGAGTGTTTAAAAACGAAGGAAGATTTTCGAAAGTAATTAAAAGAGAGTCTGAAATTAAAGGAAACGAAAGTTCTCAAACAAATTGGACAGTCAGCAAAGTAAAAGGGAGTTTGAACTCACCACATCGTCGATGCAAAGAAACTCAACCCGGTCTCTGCTGATCACAGTTGATTTCCGTGTCTGTTTATTCACCAAACCTAACTCCTGCACAACGAATAAAAGATAAATGGAGCCATTTTGAATAGTCCCCCTTCAAATAAAGGCCAAAATCGCTGGAGTAAACTATCACCACAGAAGAGGACACCATTCCCGACATTTTGATGTATAGATCTCCCCTTCACCCCTGGGGCTGCAGCATTCTTCTATTTCTAGAGGACTTTTTGCCCTTCGGCCCATGGCCTAATGCGAGGTTTTCGTATCCAACCACCGTGAGGGCGCTGTGACGTGAACGAGGTCTATTCTTCCAAAAGGGTCATGTCACATAAAGGCAAATTGAAATGACAGGCAACTGGCTCCAGGCAATCTCACATAATGTTCGATATTTTTCGCGGATCGTAAGACACCGTTTGTAGAAATAATTATTGTGCTACCAAAGTGATCCCGTAGGATGTACTACAGTTGGTTGCCTCACAGTTGCCTGACAAGGCCCCCTAAGGAACACACCCCTAAATAAGACGTCGTAGAATGCATCAGATGTCAGCGTAAAATGCATCAGATGTCAGATGTCAATATATAATACAGGAGTTCAATAGATGTTAAATGATTTGGGTACTTTTTCAAAATTTCCATAGATTAACATTAAACTTACAGGGTTTGAAGATAATGGTAGTGGAAAGCTTCCCTTCAAATATTACTTACTGAGGTGCTGTAGTTTTTGAGAAATTAGTAAAAAAAATGTCATGAAAATATGTTTGTAAATGATTAAAATAATTTTCGTCTCGTGAGAAATTATTTTCATGACATTGTTTTACTCATTTCCCAAAAACTACAGCACCTCAGCACGTAATATTTTCAGGGAAGCTTTCTACTATCATTATCTCCAAACTGTGTAAGTTTAGTGTAAATCTGTGGACATTGTGTTTTTTGTCCTACAAAAGTTACATACATAGACCCTTTAAATTTGCATCGGGGATAAAGAATATCATTTTGGATTGACTCATATACAACGATGTGTGTTAGCACTGATATATTCATTACTTACCCGAGTTCTGTGAGCACAAATACAGGCATATTACTCGGATGGGATTTGAACCCACGAACTTTGCATTTCTAGAGCTGAGCTATACCAACTAGACCACCGAGATCGAAAGACACTGTAGTGTCCTTATTTCTGTAATTGCCATGATGCTATGGTAGTGTATTGACACCAGCTGCATTATGCCATTTGCGTGTAACATTTGAATAAAGTCTGGTACATAGACTACCTTGATTACAAGTCACTGCTTAAACTTTAATTCCTCACACTATCGATACAATAGTGGGTGCGTTCGTTTAGCTTCCCTGGGTCGACCCCGGTGTGTGACGGTTTTTTTTTTCCAGGACGAACGTAGGTAATTATCTGCACAAGTTTGTCCTGGAAAAAGAAAACGCCACACACCGGGGTCGCCCCAGGGAAGCTAAACGAACGCACCCATTGTAACGTGTAGGCTTTTGCGTGGTTATGTAAGAGACAGTGAGTACTATGCAAATGAATGTCTACAGCACAATATGGTACCTGGGTTTGCTCATCTGGTGGTTGCCGTACAAAAGCTTGCACCCCCCCCCCTGAACTGTTTGACTTTTACTGTCTCTATAATCTAACGAATTCAAAATAATGGAAGCGGTCATTGTGACCCAAGCAAGTCATTGTGCCGGTGTCGCATGCAATTATGTCCTCTATCCAATACTATCCGGAGGACATTATTGCATATGCAATAATTTCCACCGGACGTTTTTTGCATATGCAATCGTGTCCGCCCGGACGCTGCTTCATAGTGCAATTGTGTCCGCCCGGACACATTTGCATATGCAGTTGTGTCCGCCCCCGTGCAAAACCGTCCTTGCAGTAAATTAAACGCCCCTGGTCGACGGAATACGTTCGCAATTTTGTACAAGCTAAGTGCATGTCGTGAATGACATGGGAAATGTTCGGCCGTTGGGTTTTCGCTGCAATCATACAATACGTGAATATTCATGCTGCATATTATGGGTGCGTTCGTTTAGCCCCCCTGGGTCTACCACGCGGTGCACACTCGGGTGAGCCACTGACAAGAGCTTAACGAACGACCACTCACCGCTCTCATAGTGACGTCGTTTGCCTGGGGCCAGCCCCCAAGTGACCCACTCCACAATCAGGGCACTTGGGGCTGACCTGGGTGACCCAGGGAAGCTAAACGAACGCACCCATTATAGGTTCAGTGCATGCACGCTCGCTTACACGCGCGCACATACGTACAGTCGTGTACATGTCCGCCGGACGGTTTTTGCATAACCCCGGACACGATTGCATATGCAAAAGTTTCCGGAGCGGACAATATTGCATGGCGGACACAATTGCGTCTGACACCGGTGTCCCAAAGAAAATCTGTCTGCCGGAGATTCGGTCCCCAAACTAACATGGGCTTGGAAGGATGGTTCAAAAGAGGGCGCCACAAGAATAATGCCATATGGGGGGGGGGGGGGGCGACCGAATCTCCAGGGACAGAATCTCCTGCCACACCGGTGACATACACAATTGAAATCTTACTTGCGAATGGCTTATGGTTAACATGTACTTCTGTTCGGCACAGCTGTGCGGCACCTAAATGTAGCCCGAGCCCTAAATGAGTGAAGATGGTTTCAGCATGGAGCAGGAACGAACTTCCGAAGAGCTTTTACAAAATGTCACTGTAGTGTTGCATTTAGGTTTGCATACCCAAATTTTTATTGTAGCGTTTTTATAAAGGTTCAGCCAGTTTGTTGATACGCTGTCATCACTGTTAAAGGCAGTGGACACAATTATTGGTATTAATTACTCAAAATGATTATTAGCATAAAGCCTTACTTGGTAACGAGTAATGGGGAACGGTTGATAGTATAAAACATTGTGAGAAACGGCTCCCTCTGATTAAGTGACGTAGTTTTCGAGAAAGAAATAATTTTCCACGAATTTGATTTCGAGACCTCAGAATTAGATTTTGAGGTATCGAAATCAAGCACCTGAAAGCACACAACTTCGTGTTTTCTTTCGAAGTTATCTCGCTACTTCGGCGACCAATATTGAGCTCTACTTTTCACGGGTTTATTATATTATGCATATGTTGAGATACACCAAGTGAGAAGACTGGTCTTTGACAATTATCAATAGTATCCACTGTCTTTAAGAACTATATCATGCAAGGTTATTTTTATAAAAGAGAGGCGATTTTAAAATAAAGGAGCTTACCCCAAACGTTTCCCCTCGGTTCAGGTAAACCACAGTCCTTTGGACATCGCTTCCCTCTTCCATAACACGAACCACAACTGAAAAGACACAATTAATCGTCAACTTCAAGGCTTTTTCACTTTGTAAAGTTGCAACAATACTTTTCTAATTGGAAACTTCCGAACGCTAGATGGCAGCAGACTAAGACCATTCCCGATTCAGCGGTTGCGGCTACGTCTGCGGCTGTTTATATTATGGTGTTGCTAGGGGCTTTGCTTGGTTAAATGAGGAGCATTTTCCCAACATGTTTGCCCTCCATTGGTGAGAAAGGTAAATTGTTTCGAGTGAAGAGTAGCCTGAACATCCGACGTCACACTTCGAGGTTCGTGAATTACGCCAAAGAGCTGCCGTTGAGCCTACATCAATCCTCGTCCATAATAACCTTTCCCCTCCATTCATTTCACTTGTAGATACGCAGTCAACTCCTACGTATAGTATACGTACAAAACAAATGAACGCTGCTTGCGCAGACAACCGAAAGTACAGCCAAAACTCACTTCTGACCAATCAAAACACAGATATAAAAAGCTTACGTCACAGCACGTTTATCCAATGAAATCATTGTATCCAATGAAATCATTGGTTCTGTAAAACCAGTACCTGCCTTTAACCTTGCGAAAAAAGACTGGGGACCTGTCTACCTTGAATGAAGAATAGTTCGGCAATTTACACTGACCTGATCCTGATAGGATGAAGTAGAAATTGAGTGGACGATGGCCTTGTCTCAAGATTACTCTTTGCGCTTGATACTTCTCATACCAGCCGACCTTAACGATCTCCTGCTGCATCCCGAGTGGAAACTCGGCAAATGTCGGAAAATTTCGTAAAGCGATCAGAGCCTGTAAAAAAAATCGATAATTATCAATGAAAAAAAAAAAACGACTGGGAAACAATGTTAAAATAACTTTGACTGTATGAGTCACATGGTGCATCTAAAGAGCTCTTTGTAAATTTTGTGTCCATTGTCCATTTTTGTTACCATTTTGCACGCCAGGTACGCACGTGCAGACGTCTTACGTGAGCATAAAATAGGCCCAAAGTAGTGACGTCACCTAGAAACGACACGATTTTCTGACGTTTTAACGTTCACGTTTTTGCTCGCGTAAGGTGCAGCTAAACCTCGCTACCTTGCACGCGTGCACGTTTCATCAAAGATGGTGGTCAATGACGTCATGCGCAATCCATCTATTGAAATGGAATCACTGCGTGATGTGTGACACCAGACTATTCTCGTTCACGCATTTCTTATGGGAGATGAAACACATCAGGATAATGCACTTACGTGGTACCTGTCCTTCTCCGTTCTCTGGTAAAATGGTAAATTCAGGATCTTTTTGCAATCGGTCGATATCCCAGCCTGTTGGTTCAGAAGAGAGTTAAACCCGTGTAAACACAGGTATACATGTTGGCATAATACTTAAAAACCCATTGTGTCCAGTGGTGGATTGTGTTTGTTCGACCACATGAAAAGCAGGGGTCAATTTCATAGAGCTGGTTACTTGCCAAACTTTCATGCCATATACGTTGCTTGTGACCGGTATTTAGCTGTTGTTTACTTAGCATAACAATTGAGTGGAGTCTTGGCCGGTAATCTGATTTTACTAAGCAAGGATTTTTTTTGCTTAAGCGAGTTTTTTTTTGCTTAAGCAGCTCTATGAAATTGGGCCCTGGTTACGGGCAGTGGCACTTCATAGATAAGGCACAATATTGCTTAAGGGAAGTTTGATGCTACTGGTGGGTACTGTATGGCAAAAGTACGCCAACTGTCTTTGAAGATAAGGTACAACATGGGTTGACATTTGCTGCCCTGTGTACTGTTTGGCACTAGAATAAGTATCTTGCTTTGATTCATGACAAGGTGCAGTAGGTGTAAGGTTGGGGAGTCTGCTGCTACTGCAAGTGTGGGTAGGCCTGTTGGGCACGTCTGTCTTTGATTCAAGAAAACCGTACGCAATTCGAAAATGGTTGTTGTCTTCGAATTACGGTGAAGTGACAGAATTGGAAATTTTCACTTTTGGTCCATGGTATTAGTTGGCTATCGTTGAATCAAGATAGAGTACAACATCGAAACGGATGGGGAATGTAATGTTACAAGTATTAAAATTGTCAAGCTATTTGTGAGGAAAAACTCGTTTGCAATCGCTTATAATGACCACAAAACCATAACTTGTGGGGAAAAGAAAGACGAACTAGAAGGTGTTTTACCATCTTATCAGCTTCGTGACACAATTCCCGAACTAAACATAGATAACCCATGCTACCGAATATCAGCTGATCACTAAAATGAATAACCAGAATAATTATAGTTTAAATAGGCTTTTATCGTTTCATTCGCCAGTTCAAAGGCCAAACAGCAAGTCATTACTTATAAAATCACAATACAGCTAGTATCCAGAGTTGCTTGGTTACACCAAGTTGGCTGGATTTAGGCTATCGGGGCCATCCACCAACAGCGCGGATCTTGACCTACTTCGAAACCATTTTGTGTAAGGTGTCCGGGAGATCTAAAGATATATTGGTATTATTGTATATTTCTGGTAGTGAAACCAAGTGAAGTGCGAAAAGCCCATACCAAAATTGCACCCAGATAACCTCAAAGGATTTGGGTACTTTTTGTAACACAAAAACACATTGTCCACAGATTTACATTAAACTTACACCGTTTGAAGATAATGATAGTAGAAAGCATACCTTCAAATATTAGTTGCTGAGGTGCTGTAGTTTTTGAGAAATGAGTAAAACAATGTCATGAAAATACTTTTTTACATGCTAAAATATTTTTCGTCTCATGATCACCGAGACGAAAATTATCTTCATGATATTGTTTTACTTGTATCTCAAAAACTTCAGCGCATCAGCAAGTAATATTTTCAGGGAAGCTTTCTATTATCATTATCTTCAAATTTGCTCCGTATCCATAACACTATTTTTTGTTTTAATTTAACTTCCATTGTTTATTTTCTTGACCTGTTCTTGACTGTCTTTGACTTAAATAATTTATTGTACTTTACTTGTTTATAACTCTCCCTTTTCACCAATATGGAAATAAATGTTGATTGAATTGAAACATATTGAACTGAATTGAATTGTTTACCTCTTTATGAGCTCGGAAGTATCTGACGTCAAATAAGAGTTCTTGTTCTCCACCATCTTCGATGTATTTCCCCTTGTGAGACGCTCCCGTGTTGTCGACACTGAATATGAATAAGAACATTAATGGGAAGGAACACGTTTGGTAAATACTCAAAGCAAATATTAACTTAAAAACTGACTTGGTAACGAGCATTGGAGAGCTGTTGATAGTATAAAACGTTGTGGGAAACGACTCCCTCTGAAGTAACGTAGTTTTTGAGAAAGAGGTAATTTCTCACTCAAATAATAAAAGACTTCTAGCTAGAAGTCTTTTATTCCTATCTGAAAGCACACAAATTCGTCCAACAAGGGTGTCTTTTTTTCATAATTTTTCACGCAACTTTGATGACCGATTGAGCCCAAATCTTTTACAGGCTTGTTGTTTTATGCTTACTATGGGATACACCAAGTGAGAACACTGGTCTCTGACAATCACGAAACGTGTACCTTGCCTTTAAAACTGAGTTTATATCGTAGATGTTATGTTTGCATCGGGGATAAAGAAAGTTTTTTGGTTTTACCCATACACCGATATGAGATATGAAAGCTATGTATAATTTACTAGGTTCTTTCCCAAGTTTTGCGGAAAAACAGGCATTGTTATTTATTTGGAATTCGTATCCGCGACAGTTGCAGTTCTAGAGGAGATTTCTTATAATTAAAGGCAGTGGACACTATTGGTAATTACTCAAAACAATTATTACCATAAAACTTCACTTGGTCACGAGTAATGGGGAGAGGTTGATAGTATAAAACATTGTGAGAAACGGCTCCCTCTGAAGTAAACTAGTTTTCGAGAAAGAAGTAAATTTCCACAAATTTGATTTCGAGACCTCAAGTTTAGAATTTGAGGTTGTGAAATCAACCATCTAAACCCACAGGGTGTGACCAGGGTGTTTTTTCTTTTATTATTATCTCGCAACTTCGACGACCAATTGAGTTCAAATTTTCAAAAGGTTTTTTTTATGCATATGATGAGATACACCAACTGTGAAGGCTAGTCTTGGACATAGTGTCCAATGCCTTTAAACCACTGAGACTGTTCGGCTGGGAGAGGCAGTTCGAATCACATCATTAGTAAGCAGCAATCGTCTACCGCAACTTTTTTAATAGTTCCAATGTTAGCGGTCTCCCTATTTTGTCTATATCTTTGTTGAGGGTGACAGTCTGAAGACGCTGGACACATTTAGTAATTATCTCAACATATGCACAAAATAACAAATCTGTGAACATTTGAACTCAATTGGTCGTCGAAGTTGCGAGATAATAATGGAAGGAAAAAAACACCATTGTCACACAAAGTTGTATGCTTTCAGATGCTTGACTTCGGTCGGGACCTCACGCGTGAGGTCTCGAAATCAATTCAAATACTTTACTGAGAAAATTACTTCTATCTCAAAAACTACGTTACTTCAGAAGGAGCCGTTTCAGACAATGTTTTATACTATCAACCTCTCCCTATTACTTGTTACCAAGTAAGTTGTATGCTAACAATTAGTTTGAGTAATCACCAATAGTGTCCACTGCCTTTAAAATAAGATCCTCTTTGGCGTTTATTATTTGATATATGTTTCCGGCGTGTATTTCGTAAAATACATAGCCTACTCGTTAAAAAAATACTCTAGAATAAAACATTTTGTATTATCAAGAACACCTACCTAAGAAAGTGGCTTTTGCATAATCTGTGTAAGAAGGTTATGAGTCTGGCGTAACTCTTGAACTTTTGAAGTAACCTCTTCTGTTGAACCAAAGAGAGAAAACATTTAAAACAATAATACCGAACAATATTTCCCCAACTTCAAATGTATTCGTGATTTCAGCCAGGCCTAACCGCTAATTTCACGACAAAAATAAGTGCATGAATAAGTGCATTCCCATGTTGGGAAGATCATCTAAACAAACAAACTTAATTTCTATGCAAATGGCTTATTAATTCAGTATGTCGGTGGCCATTAAAGTTCTGATTTCCAACGATGAAATTGTCAGACTTACTTGTCTCGCTATCCTCGCTTGTTGTAATCGAGTTCTTAAAGAGTTCACAGTGGTACCACCAGTCGCTAAGAAAGCCCCTCGGCCATCTGAGCCTTGGAACGACACTCTCTCCAAACCATCTTTAAGGAAGTTGGGTGATGGTCTCCGACCATGAGACGGACTTCTGGGTCCGGTACGAGGTCTCACAGCGCTATGGGACCTGATATCCAGAGTCGATGGACCACCTTCTTCGATTATTCCGGGTACTGTAAAATTCTTCCTGCTTCGGTGTCTACCATCCGAGGCATCATCCACTGGGAATGTCTTCGCCAGAAGGCTCCCCCTCCTACTAACAGCGCCGATACCCCGCCCCTTCGCGCCATCGTCCCCGGCTAGAGGATCGCTTCGACGGCGACCGGCAGCAAGGCTTCCCCGTCGACGGGATTCGAACCTGGCCGACGCACCGTTGGTCCCGTTGAGCACTCGCAGCGATGCCAGCATGCTGTTCCGTCGAGCGCCCTGAGCGAATCGTGCCAAATCTAGATCTGACTCGATGGCAGAATACTCACTACTCTGGCGTCGACGCTGCTGGAGGTCCGGCATTATATCAACCATCGATAAAGACGTCATTTTGTTTTGTTTAGCACGTCTGCTAGAGCACTTCAGCTAAAGTAAATTTTAGTGGGATATATGACACATTAATGTCTCAAGTGAAGAAAACACATCACCAATACAACCGAGAAGTTTATGCCCAAAGTTCAAAAAGTGCTTTCAGTGGCAGATGTTTCACTCGTCGCCCTTCGGGCCCAAAGTTCAGCCAGAATCATCAACATGAGTGCCAATTACTTTGGTCCTCTACCCTTTACTGTGCTTTGATGGACAGATGTGTACAATAGACTTGCTGTAAAACCACTTTGCGATGCCAACTCAATATTTCACGGCATCACACGATCTCAAAAATGTCATTTCTTGATCGGTCAGATATCTTCATCCATGTCGTATGACATACCCATCTTCCTTGAGCCTACCAGTGCGAAGAACTTTCGTTGTCTAAAATGTTCTTTTGCACTGGTAGTTTGTTGGGGGTTAGCACAAGGGCTTAGCTTTCCACCGTAACGGTGTTTACGTTGGTAAGGGAGGAAGGAACACAAAAGTACAGGAATTCATCCTTACCGTAAATAGAAAGCAAGCTCGTTACGCGGGGTCGGTACAAGAAGAGAGAAGTGTTCTTGAGTGGTAGGGTGACCACTGGCCACTGTCCACTTATAGGACTTCTGTTAGAAAGCAGACGGATGGAGTGGGGCAGGGCTTCTGGGTGGACAATCGGACTTGGCGAGCTAATTCGTGAATAGTGTCGTTCGGGGACAACTTAACCCTAAGGAAACATTCTTGGTCATTCTGGAATGGTTTATACGGAATGGTTGAAGGACATTTATTTGTTTTCTTTTCATAAAAGGTTAACATGAATGTTGGGGAATGGTTTGAGAAACTGAGCCTTCGAGAGAACTATTCATCAAGAAAACAAACGAAATTGATAATTTTAGCATTATTTCAAATTTTACACAGTATCAAACTGTATATGAACAGCGTGCATTTTTACCCAAACCGACCAACCAAACAAACCCGCAGAGGTGTCTCGATTAAAGACGAAAACAAAGTGATTTTTACTTAGATCAACAGTGGAGTAATCAGAGTGATCAGAGGGCGGAACTTGCCAAAAACAAGGTTTTACAAAATTCATAAAAAAGGAATGGGTTTTCCTTTGAATTCCTGATGCAATAAACAGTTCGTCAAAAAATTTCTTACCCCTCTCCCACCCCCAAATGACAATATGCCACATATTATCGAAAACAATTCATTGGCAAAAAAAGTGAAAGCTCAATGACAACAAAGTTCACACCAAGATAACTATTTCCAACTCAATACTTTCCAAGTCAATGAACAACTAGCATTCTACGAACATTGCTTGTTTTGATTGCCACAATCGAAATAAGTGCGTGTAGGAAATGATTGTGCACAATTTCTTACAAAACATGGTACAAACTCCGCGGCAGTGAAGTTGATAACATGAAGTCCCCTCGATCCACTAAGCAAAAGTATAGTTCTGGGCCAGTTTCCTAAACTTGTAAGTGGGACATGCATGAAGCAGGACAGTTCTTTTCAGAACTAAGCAGTCTCTTGAATTCCAAAATCTATTCTGCGGTAGCAAGTAAAACAAAAAGCAAGACAAGTTCCCAAAGAACAAATATACACAGCACAGCAAACATGGTGTTACCAAAAACTGAATATTATACATTTGATACCTCACCATGCAAAGCTTCAAAACCATACAGGCATGACATTTTTTTCGAACTCGTTTTCACTAAAATTGGATCAACCAATTTTAATAAAAATTTCGCAGAGTAGTCGTGGTTTCACTGAACAAGTTCCAATATTATTTATTCAATAATTCATCGCTGGTTTTGTTATATTAACCTTCCCCTCGATGAAATTCACGGCTATGAATGCTCCACCTGCACCTGTGTGACTTCAACACGTGAAGCATCTCAACAAAAGACCGAACCTTCTTTATTTACAAACACTCTGACTGCAGTCAACTTGTGGAACAGGTTGCCGGGTTATACATAAGCCGATAAAACCGTGTCTATATTTGCTTTCAAGGCTGCAGTCGATTGGTGGTTTTTATGTAAATCGGGCAACTGGAAGTCAATTGACAAATGACAAATTATATAAGAAGAAGTTGACAACAATGAATTTCAAAGTTATAGAATTTATATTTACAAATCGGTTGTGGTGGAGGGCTGTCGCCGGAACCAGTAAACGTTGCTATTTGACGATGATATTTTTATTGAAATATGAAATATAAAGTCATTGCTTGTGATTCTAACTATGACTCCAGAGTTCTTTTTAATATCGAGGATTTTAGATTCAATAACGGCCTCATTTTGCCAACTTTTATTCAAAAACTTTGACGACGACCGCCTGGGCTTGGTTGATAGAGCTACTTTAAGCTAAAACAAGAAGCTAAGCACAACAAAAGTTGCTTACCAGAGTAATTGGTTACCAGCCAAAAGACTACGTTACTTGTTTCATTTGTGGCTAATATCCTGCTTTTATTTCTGCTAAGCAGACATTTGTTGAGCAAATTTGTCTGATTAAGCAGCTTTATGAAATTGGGCCCTGGTTGCCCTTTTCTAAATCACGACTTGAGCTTGAATTTGAACTTAATTCGGCTGTATCATTTGAATAAGAAAAAGTGCATCTGGCCGATTTTGATCTGATATAATCACCAACATAACGATAAATAACCTTGAGACTTTTATTTGATTTTTATTGATCAACATTAGGACTAAAACAATTTATTTCATGGAGCTGCTTCCTGGGAATTGTGTGCTTACGGTCCGTTAATTTATGCGCTTTATACAATTTATGCGCTTTATACAATGCCCATTCACATTATTGTCTGCTAAGCAGAAATGAGCAGAATACCAGTCACAAATAGTGCATGTGACATGGTAGTTTGCCGGGGAACCTTGTTCTGGTAAGCAATTATTGTGTTATACTTTATGAAGAGTGCAGTAGGCACACAGTGCCGTCGTAACGGTAAACAGAGCCATGAACTTGACCCTTCGCCATAAATCAGTACTATTTGTATTTTATAGCCCAGATTTATTGCTTAAGCTCCTCAAAAATTATTCTTAACTTGACATTTAACTTGTGTTTTGGTTTTATGCCCCTTAATCGAGAACTTTGCCACGACGAACAGGTTCTCGTCGACAGAGGGCGCGCTGTTAGAGACGCGTTGGCTGTTCTCTCGTGTCCCCATCGGGTACACCATGGAGGAAGAAAATAGACCGAGCGAACGACGATTTTTTGTTGTCGTTGCAGGGTGCACTACCCTAAATGGAGAGGAACTCATGCGCATTGCCTCATTAAAGGCAGTGGACACTATTGGTAATTTCTCTAAATAATTACCATCACAAAACTTTCCTTGATTACGAATAACGGGGAGAGGTTGATGGTATGAAACATTGTGAGAAACAGCTCCCTCTGAAGTGACGTATTATTTGTTCAAGTTTAGAATTTGAGGTCTCGAAATCAAGCATCAGAATAAAGCACACAGCTTCGTGTGACCATGGAGTGTGACAAGGGTGTTTTTTCTTTCATTATTATCTCGCAAATTCGACGACCGATTGAGCTCAAACTTTCACAGGTTTGTTGTTTTATGCATATGTTGAGATACACCAACTGTGAAGACTAGTCTTTGACAATTACGTGTCCACTGTCTTTAATCATGTAAGCCCACAACTTTGTCTATAAATCACTATATACAGGACTTGAAGGTCGTGTGGCTTTTAGTGATTGTTGGAAAATGGTCCAATAATTATGGAAAAATGTACCCCTGTTGGTTGCTATTTTAAACCCGAGCATTAATTTGGAGTACACTGGCCCTTTGCAAATGGCACTACTTGATCTAGGTGTAGAGTCATTTCCAAGGATGCATGGGGTTTGGCCAGTTTAGACGAATTGTGGGGGGGGGGGGGGTTCTGGATGGGCCTAGCTCAAAATCCAAACGGCTAACCTATCCAATTTTTAAAATAAATTAAGTTTAGTTGTTTAGTAATGATTTGGTCTGTTATAAAGAGGCTGTTTTAAAAGATCGGGGTTCTGGTTTGACCTAGCTGGGCCGGATATGTCTAAAGTAGAGACTCGTAGCAGAGAACTATTTATGGAGAAGCCATGTTTTAATCACCCCGTAAACAGCGCCCTCTGTTGGCGGGTATAAACACAGATATTGTTAAAGAGGCTAAGAGACTTTTAAATATTCTTTAAGTATTTTTGAACATTTAGCATTTAGCACTAGTTGCTATACGGGGAGCATTATGCACCTTTCATAAGCCTGAACATAACCGCGTCTTCTATTGAAAAACAATTCGCATGGTTAATGTGATCCTTTTATATAAACACTTGATTTGATTTGAATTTGTTAAAATATAATACACACACTGTATGTAGCAAGAGGATAACAATGTCAATCAATACAAAAGTAGAGGCAGATAAAAAACGGCACTAAATAATATAAGGATAAACCCAAAAGTCAATAAATTAGACTGATCTCCAAGTCTGGACTAGTACACCTGGTTATTTTCAATTGATGACCAAATGAAGGTATCCAAATAATTACTGGATTGACAAGCTCAGGGGACAGACCCAGAAGAAGGCATGCCAAGCGATGAAGGGACTGCCTAAAGGAAGATTTTAGAACCACGGGATGAACAGTAGAGATATATATATTCACGTGCCGCCAACATGCGGATCAATAGCTCATCCAGTTGGTAGAGCGCTGGCACCATTATGGGCAGGTTCCAGTCCCGTTCTAGTCAATGCTTCTTTGTTCAACCCTAAATATTTAGAACATTGTCAGAAAAATAATACAATATTATATTATCAGTTCAAGCCGTCTAACACCTGATATATCTATAGTTTAAACAAATGAAACTGTGCGAAAAAGCTGTGTCGAAAGTATGTTGTGCCCCCCCCCCCCCGCCTTCTCTCACACACCACCAGAAATATCCTTACTCCTCTGAGTCAACCTTTTACCTGACTACTAAATAGCTTTTGATATTCCTCAACAACTTTTGGATCTGGGTATGTAGCACCCCCCATCAGCTGGTGTCCTGTCACTCCACACACAATCCCAACGGTCACGTCTGGGGATTACCATCTACCCACAGACGTGATGTTTTTTGGGGGGCGTTCATAAGTGAAGTTCACAAGTGAAGTCGATCGGCATTTGCTTATGAAAGTTCCAGCACATAAGACGGGTTGCCCGCTGATTCACGCCGAGTACACACCACACCACTATACCTCGCGCGGTAGAGCAATCAGCATGGAGCAGGTTCAAAGTGCACTTCGGCTAATCATCGTTATTCTCACAGTATCTGATGGGATGGCAGGTGAGTAACTATTATTGTCTTTTGCCGTCTAGATCACAAAGGAAACGATTTTGTTGTCACAATCCTAATGAATTGGAAGCGAAGGTCGAGTAGGCATGCAGGTTTTTTTTGTTTTTTTTTTTTACAAGCGGCCGAATTAATGTTGACTTTGACGGTGCAAGTGATGGACACTGTTACCAAAACATCACTTAGCCTTCGAGAAAGACTCTGCAAGGGTCGAAACGCCAGGTTGTTGTCTATTTATTGCAAAAGCATTACTTGTGCACATGACATGTGTGATTATAAATTAAATTTCTTATAAAACATGCTGTAATGCCAATGCAGTACACCGGCCTATACATACCATGTGTATGTATACATGTAGTACACCCAAGCAGCACGACATTCCAAAAAACGCACCCATCCCTTGGCATTTCGAGCAAGGTGAAGAGACAACAAACACACCATAATATACACATCCAATGATACACCTCGTCTCTCAAGAAATGATAAATGGTTTTCTCTTTTTGCATATGACTGACAGGAAGGAATGTTTACAGTGAAAACACAATTCAGGGCTTTGTAATAATTATACTAAGGTCAAGTGATTCATTCATAGGAAGGTCATCCTTTAAAGAAATAATAATATTGTAGGCCTATCTTTGAAATGTTAGATAAAATACAGCTACCCTGGCGGGATTTTAAAGTTCGTTCCAAACAATTCAGTCTGAAATACTTTTAAAAATCAGAAAGTTAACATGTTGAAAACATCAAAGATTACAGCTGTTTAGTTCGATATACAACATCCGAAACTAGTCATTACAAACGTATGCATCATCAATAATACCCCTCCTCCGTTGCCCCCCCCCCTCCCCACCGCCCCCCCCCCCACCAATAAAAAGTCACGAAATACTACCTTTTTTTATCGCATGTTCATCATTTGATTGCAATTAATGGTCAAGAAAAAGTGTATTTATATATTTATGATTTAGAGTATCATGGTCACATAATTAAGAAATGTTAAGATATTTTTGGATGATTGGTAAGGATTAAGTTGTCACAACCAAAGTTATAGGGACACTAAAATGATGTATTCCATGCTTTAAAATGGGTATGGTGTTTCACTTTAAGCCCAAAATGTTCATAGGTTTGTTATTTCATTTAGATAGTTTATCATACACGAACACTGTCTGCAACTATTTTGTCAGCTCTACCACCCCTTTAAGAAATAACTAGGACCTAGGCTTAATATTTCAGCTGAACATTTTTGCAAAGTAGGTAACAGTCTTTTCAGTAAATAATTTTTGGGGTTGAACAAAGAATTCCCTTGTGGTTTATATTGATTTTCAGTAAATAATAAGATTTGTTACTGTTACCATTTTTTTCCCTTATACAGCCTGGGGCTGGTTTCGGATGAATCAAATAGATGAAAGCAACATTTTATTTTGATGGATTACTCGATGAGGGCTCAGTGACTGTGCATTGTAGCTATAATAGAAGTTCCTTATGGTTTTGGGTATACGGCATTCAAGAAGGTCCTTTATGGAACAATTGTTTATATTGAACACATTTTTGATCCCAATGACACGGTATGCATATAACTGTGTCCCAATAATTGCAAAACCGATGAACACTGTACACCTCGACTGTAACAGAAAGTGTTGTTATACCGCGGTGACAAACTGTGAAGTTTGATTGGTCGAAAACCAATCATGTGACAGCATTGGTCGATTTCGCGCTGTGTACGAAACAACCGCGGGTTCGAGGGAATTATTTCTTGTTCGTCTGCTTATTAAACAATGAATAGTCCGTCGTAATAATGTTTGAAAATGACAACAGAACTTCGAGAAGAGGAATAACAATTATGCAAAGGTATAACAAAACAATTGTTGCACGCTGTGACTGGGGTCCATGGGTTTTGTACACTCGAGGGGAAACGGCACCCTCGGCTTCGCCTCGGGTCCCATTTCCCCCTCGAGTGTAAAAAACGCCATGGACCCCGTCACAGCGTGCAACAATTGTATAATGTTACATGTGAATTGTTATTGTCTCGTTTTGTCTCATTTCGTAAGGATAATTATCTTCAAAATGCTAGCTTTTGAGGCAGTGTATACTTTTGGTAATTTAAAGACCAATAAGCTCACTTGGTGTATACCAATACATAAACTAGGAAACTTGTGACAGTGTGGACTCCATTCGTAATAAAAGCTGAAAGAAAATATTGAAAGAAAAACACCCTTGTTGCATATTGTGCTTTCATCGTGACTGAGAAAGGCTTGGTGTGCCTTTTGACTAAACAAAATAACGTGCACGCGTGTACGCACAACTCTCAACCAATGATAGTTTTTCGTTGACTTCAATGTGGGAACTGTTTTGGACCTGTGACGTCATTCATTCATTCATTGATTTTCATTTCGGGGTTTGGATTCGGTCTGGATTTGGCTTCGACTCCGTTCTTTCGTCTGAAGCCTTGAGCACGTATACGCGCAATTTTCATAACAACCGCGGGGCCAAGCTAGCCTGAGCCGAGTCTGGAGCCGAAGCCGTGGTTTCGAAAAGGGCTAGCGAATGCCTGTAAAGTGGAGTATAGGTTTACGCACGCGCATTTGTCTTTAAATTGTAACACAACCCTTAAATTTAAATGGTCAGATTCTTCTGCTTTTTGTTTTTGCTTTTTGTTAATGTGAGAATGAAACGAATTGAATCAACCCTTTTTCAAAACAATCAGTGCTAATATGAGAACCCGTGCCCTAACGTGTGTTTTGACTCACATTTACAAAAACCCTACCTTCTCAATTCACACCAAAAAAACACACAATAGTAGTCAGCACTTGGCCTTCATTAATTGCCCTGAACGATTTAAGATCTATGAAAGCAAGGTCACGAGTTCAAACGTCTCAGGTTGTCCGACCCGCTCCTGTTGTCGCCGAAAATATCAATTTAGTCCAATTATTTCAACCACCTCTAAGTGTTCTGGTTTCGTTTCTTTTAATAGTCTTTAGTGTGGCAGCATTATGTTTTATTGTCAACGCCGCGCCCGATATTTAAAAGTATAGGGTCATTAGATTGGTACCTACTACACTCCACACAAATTAATGACATGAAAAAAAAATTACTTGAAAGAAGCACTGCAGCTGTTGATAGTTGAACTATTTTTATTTCCTTCGAAGTAATAGGGGTTGGGTAAATTTTCATCCCAAATCATTTGAGAAACGATTTATGCATGATTCGTTTCTCAGATTTCAGAATGCTGCGGCCAGGGATGCAGTTGGTACCCTTAAAGGCAGTGGACACTATTGGTAATTGTCAAAGACTAGCCTTCACATTTGGTGTATCTCAACATATGCATAAAATAACAAACCTGTGAAAATTTGAGCTCAATCGGTCATCGAACTTGCGAGATAAAAATGAAAGAAAAAACACCCTTGTCACACGAAGTTGTGTACTTTTAGAGGGTTGATTTCGAGACCTCGAGTTCTAAATCTGAGGTCTCGAAATCAAATTCATGGAAAATTACTTCTTCATACTCGAAAGCTATGGCACTTCAGGGGGAGCCGTTTCTCACAATGTTTTATACCACATTACTCGTCACCAAAAAAGGTTTATGCTATTAATTATTTTGAGTAATTACCAATAGTGATGTCCTTTGCCTTTAACTTTGATGGATCACATGCACAAAACACTGTATTCAGCGGATTGGTATTGTGTCTTTTTCTTCTAATCAATTGTCTATAAATCGGCACGTGACAAGCAACAATCTATGGCCATACTTACGGGCAATTAGTGGTTAATCAAAAGGCACATCAAAACACATCAAAAAGGCCAACTAGAGAAAGCACTCTGACAACAGGAAGTTTTTCCAACGATTTTGTTTACATTAATTTTGGGTTTATTGGAGATTTTGCAAGCAAAATAAACAAAGCTTTGATTTTGGGTGGGTGGTTTTTTTTTTAATAGACGGATCTATTTCTCTGGTGGATCAGGATCGTAAGGAACTCTACAATGAAGGAACTTTCAGATTGGAACTCATCTTTATTCCTTTTTCCTTTTTAAAGATTCCAATAGATGTACCCAGTCTAGGGGTTGGCAAGACAAGCTTAATGTGTTTTTGTTACATGGGAAGTCCAAGGTAAAATTTAGTTTTGTGATGCACTCATTTTTCGACGGACGGAGTCCTCGTGAAACATGGGACATACAACATTGTCGGTTAAAACCTTCGTGCAAAATATTACAATTGATATAAGCTAAAAAATGAAATATTACTCAATTATGACTGCTTTTTATAATGTTTGTCTTCAGCTATTATACCTCCAGATTGGTCTCCTTTGGCTAGTGGAGGTCTTGATAATATTGCCTATTCCAAAATGCTCAAAAACAACACAAACCGTAACCAGCTTTAAGGCACCCCAGATATCAGTTTCAGAAATCATTCATTTTTATAACCCCCCAAAAAGCATTTTTGTTGTTTCATCAACTATTACTTTTAATGTCTTTTAGCGCCGGTTCGCACTATTTACATCCAGCGTGACCTTTAACCTGTCTGGGGGCGGAACCGGTGGGAAAGTTAGAGAGAGAGAGGTTAATGGGGCGATTGACTTTTTGAAATGAAGGGCGGGCTTTATTCGATGCAAACTCACGGGCTGTTGAGTGGAGGTATTTCGTGTGGCAGACATAACATTGACAAGTCGTGAAAGGGGCACGTTCAAGTTTCAATTTGTCCACAGTATCAAGATCAGTGATAAATTATAAATACCACAAGAAAGGCAAACAATCAGCATGAATTAACAGTACGTTTGAAATAGGATAGTTTTAAATAAACGTTTGAAAGTGGAGGAATTAGTGAAAGTTTGCAGTTGAGTAAAAAACGAGGTCCATTGTATTCGACGGTGTTTTGAGCTAAAGAGGTGCGACTAATTAATGGAATAGTCCGTTGGCCTTTGATCGGATGAGTTGGTCTATGAAAAGCGTGTGTGACCTTTTGTTATGAAACTGCATAATTATGATTGGAAAGATGTTTTAAAAGTATAGAATGTAATAATCCACACAAAATATATGCCTCAAAATCGCGTGGTTTTCCTTTTACTTTATGAAATATTTGCCTCTACCAATTAAGTGCCGTCTTAGTTCACGACAAAGTGAAAACCGTGCAATTTCGAGGAATATTTGTGGGGATCATCATTATATTTTACTATTAGAACATCTTTTTATACATATGGATTTTATAACAAACGGTTTCTATAACGCATAAACCAACTCGCACGATCCAAGGCAACGTGTCCCTTTAAGGTTACTAGGGGTGAATGTGGCGATGGGTTTAGCGCCAATTTCATGGATTTGATCGTGTATTAATCGGGGTGATGACACATCTCAAGTTGCAACTTTTCATCGACTCTCACCGAGGAGCGGCTGAGACCATACAGTGGTTCCATTCACTGTCAATTTGTTAGTGGTAAGCAATTTTTGAATCTAAATTGTGAAAACAAAATGACAGAAAATGCTAGAATATGCTGAGCTTTAAAGCAAAAGGGTTGCCTGTAACTACCGAGGCTTTAATATCATTTTACTATATTTATTTATACGACAATTATCTAATTTGATAGATGTTAAATTTGCATCGGGGATAAAGAATATTCAGTTTGGTTTTACCCCTATACACCGATGTGTGTTATACTCAGATTTCCCGAGTTCTGTGAAAAGAATCACAGGCATATTGCTCGGGTGGGATTCGAATCTACGACTTATCTAATTGTTTGAATGTTTATTATATAAATTACGTGAGAACGCCCTCTTGTCACCATTAACGAGACAAAGTCTTACAATCTTTTAACTTTGAAACATGACAGTTAGTGATGCCGTTGAAGTTGCAAAACCAGCTTAACCTGCCCAACCTCTCCCCTGCCCATCTTACGTACTTGTCAACTTGCCCAACCACCTTCCCAATCTACCAACCTGCAAATCCTTCTAACTTCTCAACTTGCCCAACCACCTTCCCAATCAACCAACCTGCAAATCCTTCTAACTTCTCAACTTGCCCAACCACCTTCCCAATCAACCAAACCTGCAAACACTTCTAACTTGTCAACTTGCCCAACCACCTTCCCAATCTACCAACCTGCAAATCCTTCTAACTTCTCAACTTGCCCAACCACCTTCCCAATCAACCAAACCTGCAAACACTTCTAACTTGTCAACTTGCCCAACCACCTTCCCAATCTACCATTCTGCAAATCCTTCTAACTTCTCAACTTGACCAACTGACCAACCTGCTTAACCTGCCCAACCTCCATCCTGCCCAGCCTTTACTAACTTAACTTGACCGACGGGTCAAACATGCCCAAATTGTTGACCAAACTTTACCAACATGCCAAATGTGCCCTAACCCAGTCATTCTGCCCAACTGTACAACTTCACCTCGCCCAAACCTGCCCAGTCCGTCACGTCGAGAATGCATCATTTCACATTTCAAATGAGTGTTAAATTGACAACATTAGTAATGTTTCTCAGAAAAGAACACATAAATTACTCCCTCTGTCAAAATCTTATCGAATTAAAGGGTGTTATGTACTTTTTGTAGGACAAAAACACAATGTCCACAGATTTACACTAAACTTACACAGGTTGTAGAAAGCTTCCCTGAAAATATTACGTGCTGAGGTGCTGTAGTTTTTGGGAAACGAGTTAAACAATGTCATGAAAATAATTTTGGTCTCATGAGACCAACATTATTTTAAGCATTTACAAACGTGTTTTCATGACATTGTTTTACTAATTTCTCAAAAACTACAGCACCTCAGTAAAGTAATATTTGAAGGGAAGCTTTCCACTATCAATATTTTCAAATCTTGTAAGTTCAATGTATATCAATGGTCATTTTGAAAAAGTACTCAAATCCTTTAATAACGTTTTCATCTCATGCTCGAAACCCCTAAATAACATACTGATCAGATGATAATATTTAAGTCAATTATTGTCAATACGAAGATGTCCACTGAATGAAGGAAATGAACAAAGACAGTCAACTTCCATCACACAGGAAACAACTAATTAATCGCTCGAAAACGTCACCCTGTAACTTTTTAGATGATGACAGCAATAACAAAGACCTCGTTTTTGCTGCCCACGAAAATGCTTGTGACTTTATTCCCAGGGTTAATCCCCTCTGTTTGCCACCTTTCTTTTAGCTCTCTTTTCTGTAACATAAAATGTAGACCTTTCTATCGCAGCGTCTCAGCCTGAGTCTTTGCCAGAAAACTCAGATGGAAAGCCATTTGCAAAGCAAAAACAAATAGCCACAGTTTGTAACAATGTCACATATTTTAAATATTCAAAAAAAAGTATTGAATTTGTTGGTAACAAAGCCAACATTTATTGAAGGTGTTTTAATTAACTGGAAGTTTGTAAAACATTGTATTTTGTCAACACGCTTGAGTGTTTTACTAACATTCGGCCACATCAACCAGCTCAGTTTGCTTATCGACAATAGAAATATTAGGATCCAAACAAAGATGGCCGCCCTAGGTCTGTGACTCGATCATCCCTTCATTGTGTGTTTGCATCATACCTGAATTACTATTAAAAATGGCCCGACTGTATTCCCCCTAAATACTCGTTTTCATTTAAAAAAAGATTATAATTGAGACGGTCGAAATCCTAGACGGCTGTTTTATGAGAGAAGTATAAACGACTGTATGAGAGAAGACTAAACGACTGTTACCATACGAGTGGTCTAAACGGCTGGGGGTTTTTTTCCACAGTGTTTCATGACACCAATCGCTGTTTGCTTGTGTTCGCCCACATAATATTTTCAACTTTATAACGATTTTAACCGCACAGTTTGTCATTCACGAGATGGCATTCTTTGTAAATTTGAAATAAAATGCAAATAAATAAAGTTCAGAAATTCGCCACCTGTAAAAACATGGGTTGCCGTGACCCACAAGGAACATGGGTAATGATTACGTCGGGATAAATAAGCACCAGTTGTTACAACTTGTACCGCGTAATGACAGAGTCTTGGCTTGGCTGGTTCGAGAGTGATGTAGGGCGAGCATTATCCAGGTCATTTGCAAAAAGCTAAATCGCTGGATTGAAGCTGAACAGGCTGTTTTAAAAGTAATTTGTCCAAAAATAAAAACACATTATAGAGTTTTGTTTATTTTGATTTCCTTCTCATTCATCATACGGTGACCTTCAAAGTGATTGGGAGCTAAAGGTCAACAACCTGACATGTTGCTTTTTTAGTTGAGTTTTTTTTGTGTGGTTTCGCAGCAGAAGCTTTTAATTTTTAGAGTTCTTTGTTTGTTTGTTTGTTTTTTCAGTTGGGAATCGCCTGCCCCTTTCGGCACAGTTGACTCGCATGCAGTCCAAGATAGATGTCTTACGGCGAGATGTTGATCAGTTACTGTCGGAATTACACAGATCACCCATGTATTCACCAGCACCAATCAACACAATAGGTAAAGTGGATCAGACGACCAAAACAAGTCTTTCAAGGCATGTTTCAGCCTCAAAATACATAGGCAAAATCTGATGACGCCCCGTGTACGACAACATGCAGGCAGTCGGTTTCACGAAACGCTTTGATTAATCCTATCTCGAGTTAGGACGAGTAGTAAATCCGTCTCAACGTAGGATTGGCTCAATGTGTCCTAACGTCTTCGGTTACGGAACCAAACTCGTCATAAGTCCTAAGATTAATCCCAAGTTAGGAAGAGTTTGATGAAAATCGACGGCAGGCCTGAGATCTATCGCTCAAAGTTGCTCAAACTCGTTAGGTCAGTTGCGGGGACATAGCCTTTTCAAACATCGCCCCAAGACTTTGGAATTCACTTCTTGAAGACCTCCAAACAAAAATGCACAACATCACTCTCTTTCAGCAGAAACTTCAAAACACAGTTGTTCATGCTTGTGTTCCCAACAACTTAACTTGAGCTTCTACATAAGATCCGGTGTCCCAGGAAATACCTGGGATGGGCTGTAGAAGGATGATTCAAAAGAGGGAGCTATCAGAAGTAGTTTGTACACAGTTTGCCATAATATGGGGAACCGAATCTCCGGGGGGACATAATCTCCTGCCAGGCGCTCTTGAATGGTTTACAGGAACATGTGCCATTACAAACGATGTATTATTATTATATAATTTTCAATTTGAATGCATTGGTCTATTGTTCTAATTTTTTGAAAACAGGTGATGGTTACGTGTATGCTCACTGCAGGATGGTACCCAATGGTATTTACAATCCAGATACATATGAACCAATCGTGGGGGATATTGACATGCGTCAACGGGTAAGAAACCACGCCATCTTTGCCTTGTCGTGTCTCTTCGGTTATGCACTAGTTCTTTATATACGAATACATAACATGAGCCCGACTATTTTGCCAAACGGTTTGCTAACTAACTTTTAAGTCCATGTACTGACGTCACACACGGCTAGCTGTCTGCTATACGCTTGCCATTATGGGATTAATATTGCACATGAAATTAGGGTAATTTTGTAAACGCTGTGACGCCTAAAAAAATGCGCACTAAATTAAACTGTGTCAACACACATGACATTGTTCCCAAAATGGTACAACCATGATTACTGTGGAGATGACGTAAGAAGGTATGAACATTTACATGAAAATTGCAAAGTCCATGATGGTAGAGCGCCATATAGAAACAGGCCAGAACAATACATCCTTTTCGCCATTACTAACTCACACCTTGTACGATGTACCCTGATCTTGTAACCAAAATCTTGTAAGCAAAATGAGATGATAATGTGACACATTCACTCACTGAAAAAGATTAACAGTTTCCAAGTTTTGGTGGCCAAACTCGGAAAATTCTTTGAATGGGCTTTCCCGTAATGCTTTTCAGGATTCCTTTGAAGCCACTAATAAATAATCCAATGCCATGTAATCGGTTTGTTGTAATGTATGCCTGTATTTAGGCAGTTGGCGGCCAGATGGACGTGAAGTTGTTCCTATACGGATTCAGTCAACCCAACAGCAAGCACGGTCTACACATCCACACCTACGGCGACCTGAGGAATGGATGCGGGTCAGCTGGAGGTCACTATAATCCTGGTGGAAACAACCACAGCGCCCCCTACGATTCAGACAGGTAAGTGTTTCTGGTTTGTGGTTATAAAATGTTCCTCTAAGGATAAAGACGGACTTGCTTTTTAGAACTAGTAATTTCATTTGATACGCTTTCATTGGATAGCTTTCATTGGATAAACCTGCAAGGACGTAAAGCTTTCTATATATATCTGTGTTTTGATTGGTCCGAAGTGACGTTTGGCAGCTGCACTTGCAGCAGGGGTCTACATATGAATGTGAAGATGGGACAAGAATTTACCTAAACTAGAGGCCACTCCCCTGGCATTCACGAGCCTCGCGTAGTGTGATGTCAGATGGTAATGCTAGTTTGTAGTTAGCCCGAACATATTGACGTCAAAAATCGGGGCACATGAAACCGATGTGGTAGGAGATTCTGTGTGTCCCCATCTCATCTGCGAACTGTGTTTAGGCGAAGGGTGTAACACACTAAATCAATATTTATTGTGGTATTTACCCATACACCGATGTGTGTTATTTTTAGCACTGTATACTCAGTATTTCCCCGAGTCCTGTGAAAAAAATATCACAGGCATGTTACTCGGTGGGATTCGAACCTACGACCCTACGACCCTTGCAATTCTAGAGCAGTGTCTTACCAATAACTAGACTCCCGAGATACCGCGACGATATAAGAAATGTTAAATTTGCATCGGGGATAAAGAATATTAATTTTGGTTTTTACACTAAATCAACACCCATAGCAACCAATGCTAAATGCTAAACTAGCTTTATATACTCAAAAACTTTGCAAATCAATTCAATTCATTTTAATTATCTCAGTTATGATCGTATTTTCCTATGATTCTTCCACGTCAGGCACATGGGTGACTGGGGTAACGTTCAGGCGGATGAGTCCGGCATGGTGCAGACGTCATTTAGCGATAAGGAAGCGGTCATTGTGGGCAAGAATACGGTCATTGGCCGGACCATTGTGGTAAGTTTGGTGGGTTAGTTTTAAGGAAATTATGAAATCTTGGGTTTTAAGGCCTCCATTATATTGTATTGTTTTCATGTATACCGTAGGCCTACATCAACCTCTGACATTCAATTTCTATTGCGTTATTTTGCACAAGTGTTGGCGGGTAGATCACCCACAAGTTGTTGACGTTTCATTTACGATGTCTTCATTGCCAGATCCATATTGGGGAGGATGACATGGGGAACGGTGGGAGCGAAGATAGCAAGATGACTGGCAATGCTGGTGGTAGGTTGGGATGCTGTGTGATCGGCCTGTCAGACGGCAAAGCATGGGAGGATATGTAAAGCGTTTACGTCATCGATCAAGGTCTAAAGGCCGTCCTGGAACAATACTCTTATGGTGCTCAATATGGTTTTACTCGGTTGAAATATGTCTATGGCTCTTTTCGAATTCAAGGCTTCGGCTCCAGATTCGGCCTAGGATAGCTTGGCCCTCGGTGTTTTGACAGCTGTGCGTGCTTCAAACGAGAGGACGGAGCCTGAAGCCGAATCCAAAGCCGAAGCCGTGGTTTCGAAAAGGGCCTATCGGTGTTTAACGTCAGCCATTTTGAATCCAGCAGGGATACCATCATCACTGCCGAAGTCTCCGATACATTTTTGTCTTATCACGCTGCAGGTTTATACCAAGCCTTCTTGTATGTGTTTCCGGTTTGTAAACTTATGTCACACTTCACCCTTCATGCGTAATTCTCTACGTCACATATTTCTCCCGCGGTAATTTTATCGGCGTCTTTTTTATACAGGTATTTCTATACGTCACACTTCCCCCGAGTTTATACATACTTCCGAGTTTATATACGTATTCCTTTACGGCATACTTCTCCGGCATTCGTATTTTTCTATGTCATAGTTTGTGTACGTAATTCGTCACACTTACATATTTCTAAGCGTCATGCTTCTCTCTGAATTTGTACACGTATTCATCTACGTCATAGTTTGCTCATTATTACATTATAGCGTAAAAACATAACTGCTGTCACAATAATGTCCAAAAAGTCTGACATAGGCCGAAACCAATTTTGTATTTATATATTGTTTAGCCTGTAGGGTTTAGTTCTATTCAAATCAAATCTCGTGACAATTGTTTTGAGTGATCTGGAGCTGTACCTGCGTGTGTATGATTTTGTTGTTTTCTTAAAGTATACCACCTAGGAAACCACTTACGTAGAACGATTTAAACTAGTCATTGTATATGTAGAAACAACTTCGCCCCAACTTCTTAAAGGCTGCGAATATATTTTATAATATTACATGTTTGTTAGACTTCATGAATTATGTGTAGTTTTTGTCCGTTTGTTTCTTTGATGATACAGTCTTTCTCAAAATAAACTTCGTTGGGGTTTTATACCCTCAATCACACATTCAGTTGCAATACGAGTAGATTTGATTTTCAAAGATGGGAACCATGCGTTGATAGTCGCAAACCATCTTTTAGTGTATATTGCTGTTAAAAAATAGATTGGGTCTAGGGCTACGGGCTATAGATGATGTGACCTGTGACATCAGATGTTTACAAAAGAGCCACAGAGCCCGGACTCCCTGCAGGCACGATTTGTACACAGCTCAATGGAAGAAAACCTTATATATAATCTTATGTTTTATGGAGATTGCGCTGTCTAATTCTTATCAACTTTTGATATGATCCAAGGGGGCACATCTCAACAAGCTTTTACTTTCATAGCTCATGGTTATATGTGGAAATTATGACACAAAAGACCAGTGTAGTATATTGCCTGCCAGAATACTGAAATAATGTACAAGGTCACACTTATTGTAAACAAGGTTCACATAGTCTATAAGGCTAGATTTCTGCGTCACCGTGCGTAAGAATATAGGATGCCCATGGGAGCAACATCCTTAGTAAGAGACGTAGCCATTGGCTATAGCCAACAATTCGGATACGGCCTGCTGCTCTTTATTTTTTAGGTCCGTCCATCGGGTACGATGGACGGATTTGCCATCTTTTTTACTTCCCATCTTTTTTTCGAATTTTTACTGCAATTTTAGAATGTTTTCTGTATAGTATATACATGTGTACTTTTTATGAGCTAGGTCTGGGAGGGCACATCTTTTTTGATGACAGTTTTTTTTTACTTTTGCCCTTTCCTGGACGGCCTGTACTTGTTCTATTGTTTGTCCGAAGAATTAAAATATATACTGGCCAATGGCTTGTCCCATTCGAGTATGGAAAAAAAAACACTGGCACCCGGTCCCAGTTTTTTGTCCTGCTGTTTAGGACTGCCATCATAAAAAATGTTCCTGTTTTTGTTTTTTTAAGATTCCCTTTGGACTAAGAAAAACAATTCCCAATTGAAAAGCACTATACGACAGTGGCAATTTCGTAGTGCAGAAAACAAAACTGCCACGCGGCATAAGGCATAAATAAGTATGAACAATCCCGACAGTGAGATGACAGTTGTTCAACCAGCATCGCGCGATGAAATACAAGGGCGACCTCCAACGTCCTCACACGAGTTTGATGAGCGAGATGACTTTGGGAAGCTTTGGTGATGCTCTTTACATGGTTAGTCTATCGACAGTTGAGAGGATGGCTTCATCATAGAGCAAGGGTTTCAACCAGCAATCAGGGGCTCCGGAGGTGAGTGTGGCAGCGGGGCTGAGGCTCGTTAGACCCGGGGGAAAGCTAGCATCTGTTGGGGGGTTGATCGGTAAAGTTGACCCGGAGTTCCAGGGGTTTCCACTACGTGCTGGCAGGCGTGTACGGTTTGAGAGACGAGAGGTAAACGGGGTCGATGGTCGATGCTTAACTTGGTTTTTTTCTTCATTTGTTACTTGAAGCAATGTTTGCATTATTTGTGTAATGGTTTTATATATTTTTTAATGGTACATGCCTACAGGGTTGCTTTGTTTTTAAGTGGGAAACAACCGTGTTTTTTTTTTGCAGTTTGTGAATTTTCAAGGATTTTTTTTTCCACCAGCATTGTTAAGATTAAAGAAATTCGATTTGTTATTTATTTATTTCGCGTTTATTTTTTTTTATTTTTTTCTATTCATATTATTTGTTTGTCCACGTAATAGTCCGCTGTTCTCATTTGTCCCCATTAGACACATCAAATCACAGCAACCACTAAAGACAACATTACAAATGTAAACAAGCTAAGATTTTTACCAAAGGGGAAAATGTATCAGATATAACGCCCGGGTGTGCAAAATATGAGTGAACAAATCAAACGAATACAAAAAACTTGGTTTTTAGTGTGAAAGGTCATTCCGGTATAATGAGCAAGCTTCTATACCTGGCTCAGTTTTATTTGTTTATTTTCTTTTCTGCTACCTGGCTTCTCATTTGAAAGCTCAAATTCTTAACGGTAAAATCGGACCGTTCCCATTTGTCTTTGCTCTACTCTACTATGTGTTTCATTCCATTTCATTTGTGATGGTTGTGAAGCCAAGGACTCCTAGAACTTAATCACCAAACTAAGAACCCCATCGAGAAAAGACAAAGGAGTAAGTTTCAGTATCAAATTTTGGAGGAAAACCACAGAGAAATTCCCGAGAAAACACCATAGGGAATGGACAAAATCCCAATCCTCATGGTGCCCAGATGGGATTCGAACCAGGGTCCAGATAGATGGAAGGCGAGGAAAGATACCACTACGAACTTAGACTTGACTCAAGTCCCAATCCCGTGCCATCGCTATAGAAAACTATTGTTTGGTGATGCTCTGCATTCAACCAATCTAGCTGTTCCGCATTTTAGGGACTTCAGTCAAGCCTACTACGCACTGTGTTCCCGGACTCCGGGTACAAATGATACCCAGTTATTTATTGCATCGTTTCTGCATTCATCCCGTGCTGCCTCTAGGTTGGATATCATCACACTGAGAGCTCTCGGTTGGTTTTTCCTCCCTCGGGGTGAATGCGAAGACTGAACCAACGATGATCTTCTGAGAATCCCTTTACTTTAGGAAAATGGGAAAATAAGATGACGTTTTATGATGTTTTATGATGCTGCAGATGACGTTTAAAGACACTGGACACTATTGGTAATTGTCAAAGACTAGCCTTCACAGTTTGTGTATCTCAGCATATGCATAAAATTACACACCTGTGAAAATTTAAGCTCAATCGGTCGTCACAAAGTTGCGAGATAATAATGAAAGAAAAAAAACCTTGCCACACGAAGTTGTGTGCTTTCAGGTGCTTGATTTCGAGACCTCAAATTCTAAATGTGATCTCGAAATCAAATTCGTGGGAAATTACTTCTTTCTCGAAAACTAAATTACTTCAGAAGGAGCTGTTTTTCCCAATGTTTTATACTATCAGCCTCTACTCGTTTATAGCAAGAGATGTTTTATGCTAATTATTTTGAGTAATTACCAATAGTGTCCACTGCCTTTAATTGATCAGAAAACAACCTTTATGACAATGTTCAACTTTCATTTGCACCGAAATGATTTTCAGGCAGTGTGAACATTGTTGCATGGATTTGAATGACATCTAAACTAAATTTTGCCTTCGAAAAACACTCTGCTATGATGTTGGAACGTCATGCCATTTCTTGTTTTGTTGACATCTAAACTAATGTGATAAAATATCTATTTTATTATTGTGACAAGGTTTTGTTCATACCGTTTATGACTGATGGGCGCTTCGTGTTTGTAGGCTTCACTTTCTACACCACAAGAGGGCAGGCTTCTCGATTGTCTCTGGGTAGGGCTCACAGTGAAGTCGGATTGTCTGCATTTTGCTTGTTTGTTGGGTAAGACAAAGCGAACTCGCTTCTCACTCCGAATGATTTCTCTGTTTTGTGAAGGAAAATAATGAAATTGTTATTGTAATAAAATAAAATAAACATGTAATGTGTTCAGACCATTTTTGTGTCAATTATGTTGCTAATAATATTGATGTTTCAGCTTTAAGTCTCGTCTTCGGCCTCTTTTTTGTAGTGGTGAATAAAACCGAACTGAAATGGAATGAAAAAGCACAAATTTCTTGTCACAATACAGTTATGTTTACCGGCACAAGTTTGACTTTTACCTGTTACTTTCACCCTTACTGGCTGCCTCAACTTTTCCAAGATCACTGTTCGTGACACAAGGGGGCGTGCTTCCTAATTTTGGCTCGGCTGTTTTTCTGACATTGTGAGAGGAGCGTCTGTTGTCGGCTTCTTCTAATGGGAAGGCGAAACGAACTTTCTTCTTGCACTGAACACAAACTCTTCGGAGCAAATAAAAATGGAGTTATTTCAACATGTGTTATGGTTAAGAATGATCTTTGAGGATTTAAAAATGTATTTTTTTATGTGGAAAATAAAGTAAACTAAACCCATGTTGACCATTATATTGTTTACCTTTGACTGCCAGTTGTATTATTGTTGATATGCTTTGTATTTACTCTGTTGTCGAAAGTAGGTCTACGAGCTAGCTGCATATAACACGAATATTAAAAGGAAATCATGAACATGAACATCCTAAATGTAATTACTACCCCCCCCCCCCTTAACAAACCAAAAAGTCCACCAATTAACTTGAGTTTTTGTTAGTGATACCTTAGAACTTGGTAAGACCCTTTGTTCAGCTATCGGGGAAATTCCTTCCTCCATGCTTCAGCAGCCGTGACCTGGGCCCGATATGATAGAGCTGCTAAGCACAACAATTTGCTTAGCATGAAATCTCTTCCTTGGTAAAAAAAAAAAAAAAAAAAAAAAATTACCAACCAAATTTCCCTTTTTTTTTTCATATTGCTTGTTACTGGTATTCAGCTATTGTTTGCTTCCTGAAAATCACGTAGAAATTTGGTTGGTAATCCTGTTTATATCAAGGAAGATATTTCATGCTAAGCAATTTTTTGTGCTTAGCAGCTCTATGAAATTGGGCCCGGACCGGGCAAACCCTTTCTCTTCTTCGCGATTTAATCATTTTAACTACATGTATTTGACTCATTTTCATGCAATACAACATAAGAGACCTACTGCACGGTTTTACATTCCATCCAAAGCACATAACAATCAATGGTTATGTATTTGCAAAGGGCACAAGTGTCAAGACCGGAATTCGAACCCACACTCTCTGCCGGTCGAGTGCACTTGATTACCCAGTCACGACATACCACTGTTTAGGTGAAAATATGCAGCAAAACCTGGGGCTTACCGATTTCCTTTTCGGAGGTGGATCCTCGACGACAGACGACCCAGAAGTAGAGCCCAACGATTCAGATGAATCTCCTTGTGGCATAAATCTCACCCATGGTGGTACCCAAATGTTGACTTCAAATAAATGCTTTGTATTTCCACGTTTGGACCGCGGTATCCTTAAGAATGTTGGTGGGTGAGATCGACGATATGGACGGCCGCATGCTGTGAGGAATCTACGGTAGAGTTTCTTCATCACGAAAACATTACTGGTGGACAGTTTTCCGGAAAAATTTTAAATATTTTTTTTCGGTCTGCTACAACAGTCTTGTATGCTAACATTCAGTGTACAACAAAGACCAGACTCTGGATCTGGATAAATATTCACAGCGCTCTAATAAGAGCCAGACTAGAAGAGAAGTTTATGAAGAAATTTCAGTTTTAGATGTGGGAGGAAAACCCCAGAGAATTATTCCATGGAAAACCCACGCAGTCCAGTAGGGACTGAAAACCCAATCAACATACACGCAGTCACTGATAGTGCCCCCGGTGGGATTCGAACTGGGGTCCCAGAGGTGGATGGCGAGGCAAGACTCGACACTACGCCAACCTGAATGAGCGAAATCACATGATGGCCCCCACCGCGATACAGGTTTACGTATGTAATGTCGATCATGACTCAACACACTCTTGATTGTCAATAACCTTTTAGCTCACCTGTATTCTCATGTGTTTTCGGGCTCCGGATAAGACTAAAACAAACTTGCAATGCCAACCATTAGTCATCAAATACACCACTGTACATGTACATGCATAACATATTATCGTAACTTAGCAGCAGAAGGGCTTGGAATTTAGGTTCCACGAACTGCAGGGAAAAAAAGGTTATCGCTATTAACTGAGTTAGTTGATGCCACAGGTAAACTTTGAATATCCTTGAGTAAAATGTATCACTGGTTTTGAAGCTAGCTGTTATCTGTTGTGCTTCTACTTTCAGCTGGACTATATGTCCTAAATTGTTTGCATTTACTTGTTTTCTTCATAAAAATACTACTGACAGCAACAGCTACGCGCGCGTTTATTGCAGACAATTGTTGATGTGTCTATCCCGTCGATGCGTCAGGACGCGAACTTGTGTATGTGTGACGTCACATAGCTTTAAACCAAACAAACAACTTGTGTCGTCACTACCGTAACGGTGGTTGGAATGTGACCGCTGTGTTTGGTTGTTAGGGGTTGCAACAGTGTTCCATTGTGTTGGTATTATTAGAAAAGTTGTCTCGCGAATCCTCTAACTCAAGGCAAAAGAAGAACATGGTAAGTATTTTAATCAATGATGTTTGCAAAGGGAAGTTTTTACCTGAGAATATTTTTGGGAAACAAAATTGGAAACAAATCGTTCCAATTTACCGTGTTCCGGGTCAATCAAAACAATGCTAGTTTGTGGGAATATGCTAACTCTGACGTATGCCTAGGGCCTATAGCCCAATGGGTCCACAAACAGCAACCGCAAAGGTCCTCTGACATTAGAAGATAGAGACAACTTTGTTATTAGTTAGGCCTACACGAACTTGTCAAACATTTTTTTTTTTTTTTTTTTTGCAATGTGTTTCTCCTTGAACTTTCTCTTCTAAGGATAACCCCATTTGCTTTCGAGAACACACGGTGCCGACCAGGCCCAAGATAACCTTTTCATGTCGTTTATATCGGGCGGAACATTTCAGTCGGTTTTCCTAATCAACGTGTGGCACACAGTCGGTTTTCCTAATCAACGTGTGGCATTAGCTGATCTGGTGGGACACACGGGAATAGACTGTGCAAGTCTCGCGCGGATTTGAACTTCCGGGACCATTGTGGTCCCAACCTTATGGAGTTTTACGTTGGGGAGATTTTGTTTCGTGCATTACTTTAGTTTAATGTAGTTTATGACCATAAAAATGACATATGTTGTTAAAAATGTAATACTAATTAACATCATATATGAAAATAAAAATAAAGTCAACATAATAACGAAGAAAAACCGATATTTAAACTTGACCTCAGGTCAGGTTACTTGGTAAAAAATTAAGAATTTGTGCCCATCTCCGATCACGAAACGTACACAGACGCTTGTTTTGGTCGCGCGGGGTGAAAAGCTTTTTCATTGGTCGTTTAGACGTCGGCTTCCTCTTTAAACTGCGTCACGCGTTTATCTAACGCCCTTGCGATCATCGTGCGTCCGCGTATAAACCAGCTTTGAGTAGTTTCACATTCGGGCGTACATTTACAAATGGGGTTTCAAAAAATTTAAGATCAAACAAACATCCTTGTCCCAGAGTTTTACTTTCGTCTATACATAGACTTTAACCGATAATTGTGTTTGTTTAAAAAGCTAAAACTAATTTAAACAAGCTCTATAGGGTATTTTTGTTGTTCAGATTCAGCATTAAGAATAAATTAAGGCAAAGATTTGATTCATAAAAAAAAATAAAGTTCTTCAGTTGTCGTGTTTTCTCGCTCCGGTGCGCGCGAGACTTGCACAGTCTATACGCCCGTTAAACGGCGCCCTCTTGCGTTTCTTCTTCATCCTTCAGAAGGAAGTTCAAGCTCAACGCTCAAGTTGAGCGTTGAAAGTCTCGGTAGAAAATTGGCGCCATAAACCACCAAATACACGTCTACTTTGACCTAAGGTTAATTTGTTGTCTCTCTTATTAAATTAAATGAATTTAAACATTCATGTTGAAGTATACACTCTCTCTGTGTTAGAGGTAGAGAAACGCAGTCAAACAAACAAAAATTAGAAAAAAATACAGTCTAATTTTTGGCAAAAGCAACGCTTTGTGTATCTGCTGGGACTGGTAACTCGGGCGCGTCACAGGGAAGCGCGAACTGAAAATAAATCATTTACAAATGTATATAAATTGCAACTCATTATTTTGGATTAGTAAAAGTATCTCCTAAATATGACTCAATTTGCATACGTCATAGTCATGGTAATTTATTGATATACACGTAGTTACAGCTAAAATTATGACTTGTTGTGAGCAGTGTTTCTCGTCCCCGTTGTCCGAGTCCGATTTAATTGGACTACTGGTAGCGAGTCTATTTATAAGCCCGCCCTCGGCGTTGAGGGCGACGGTAGCCTTGCACAAACGTCTATCCGAAAATTGACAACAAAACAATAACAAAACTGATCACTTTATTGACTTGTTTTAGTAAACTGTTTTATTATCGTTCGCTATTTCCAGAGAAAAAACAATGAGCAATCACCACGACAAAATGACGCACAAGCAAACAACAAACATAAACAAATATTATGAAATAAAACACAGAATACACACAACGTCATGATCATACGCACAAACAAGCAAACTATTCATAAGCATTACAATATTTATTAAAATTGGCAGCTAAATTATAACTTAAATTAAGTGTTACAACGAAAGTATACTAATCAAGGAGATTTTAATCTTTGTAGACACTCGAACCAAATCCCAAAAACTTCACATCTTCATCCACTCTAAAAACGAGTCGATAATATAAACTTTGTGAGAAACGGCTCCCTCTGAAGTGGAGTAGTTTTCGAGAAAGAAGTAACTTTCCACGAATTTGATTTCGAGACCTCAAGTTTAGAATTTGAGGTCTCGAAATCAAGCATCTGAAAGCACACAACTTGGTGTGACAAGGGTGATTTTGGTTTTATCCTGGTTTTATCTCGCAACTTCGACGACAAATTGAGCTCAAATTTGCACAGGTTTGTTATGTTATGCATATGTTTAGATACACTAAGTGAGAAGACTGGTTTTTGACAATTACCACTAGTGTCCACTGTCTTTAAGACTATTAAAAGGTTTTCGAACACAAATAGTACTAAACTTCATTGGTTTTGTTTTCTAATCAGAGAGTGAAAGTTTAAACTCAAATCGTTGCAATATAAATATGGTTGGAATTACGGCTATGGAGTTCCCTTCTCTATCACAAAAAAACGCAACCTTTTGTTATTGTTTGGCAATCAGCAAACTACCCACCCATCAGTGTATGAAATTAAGGCCTGTTATACTAATTGTTTAGTGCACCCTAATGAATAAATAATACCTTTATAACAAACTGGCAATATATATGGGGTTAACAAACAAAAGACTGTTGGATTTAAAGTTATATTTTTGTAAATTTCGCTTTATAATCATTTCAGGTCAAACATGTTTCTTAACAAAACATGGCGTCGGTTTTTCACCTGTAAGTTTTCAAGCTTATCTAATATTTTTTCTGTCTGCATGCAAAACTAGAGAGTTTTATATATTATTTGAAATTCAACGCATGTTGAACAATGTTAGTTCTTTACAGACTGCTTCTGAGCCTGAGCCTTCCCACACTAAAAAAGTTTACAAAAATACAACAACAACAAAAACCACCGTGTTTCAGAATGGATTCTTCCCTACCTATTTCAATGATTTATTGTGTCATACACGTCATCACATGCAGCATCAATTGGGCACCAGAAGTTCATTCACACTAACGGCATATAACTTTATAAAATATAAAAAACATGTTAGAAAGTGTTCTTTCACAAAGAGATGGGTATTAAATACACCCACCACTGAAGTGAGCCCATTTGCGAATCGGCAATGCGGTTTGTTTTGAAGATGTTCGACATCGTCCGGTGATGGTGGGTGTTTTTTATGGCAGTGGATCTTTGTCGGTCTCAAGCGGGCCGTCCATCGAAGGCTCCGGGACTGAATCGATCAGAGTTATACCCCCAGCATCAAAGATCCACGGTGCTTCGGTAAACTCCTTTGGTGATAGGATGTTGTCACCTGAGAAAGAGACAAATAATGCAGAAAAAAACAGTTAATGTTCTGACGTTTAGACCCTAGACAAATCGTGAACTGACAGGTCGTGTAAGTAATGGAGTCATTGGGTAGGTTTTGAAGTGACGCCTAATGGGATTATCTGGGGTTGGGGGAATGTTCGCACTAAACGAGGAGGGGAGCATTGGGAATAATTTGAGGAATGGGAGTGTTTCGGGGCGAGACATGGGCGTCAATAGAGGGCGTGAGGGGACGCAAGGATACCGAAGTAAACCGGGATCAAGGAAGCAACATGTGGTGCCAGATTGGGGGTACCGGGTCCTTTCAAACTAATTTGTAATGATTGAACACTAAGTGTACTGATTTAGCATGACATTTCAACCATTGTTTGTGAAGAAGGCACGATTTATTCGACTGAAGCAATTAACAAATCTAAAGCAGTTGTCAGCCACCAACCAGTTTCTTTTCGGAACCGACACTATAAACCAAAAGAGATTTTCACATGGTGCTACCACAAACCTCACCTATATTATTGCTTCGTGTTGTTGGAAAATATATCACTCTCATGTCCGGATACTTCACTTTAGTGTGTTTTATTTCGATAATACTAAGTCAGTTACACACATTCCTATAATTGTTCAAACATTGACTTCAATAAACTTTCATATTAATAGGACTAGTCAAAAAAAATTGTTAAATTTTAGTCTGTAAAGTTACTCTGATCGTAAAGATTATACTAACGCCATTTTTATGAGACATATATCCATCTCAAAAGCTCGTTATTAATAGAGTCAACTTGAAGAAGAAAAAAATTATGGAATAAAAATCAAATGTCATTTTCCGAAGTTACCGACAGGCTTCAAACGAAAAAGAAGTACACAATTTGTGTTTGTTTTTGATCTTACACGTACGGTTGTCTATCTCAGCTGCTTAAATGCAGTGAACACTATTGGTAATTACTTAAAATAATTATTAGCATAAAACTTTTCTTGGTGACGAGTAATGGGGAGAGGTTGATAGTGTAAAACATTGTGAGAAACGGCTCCCTCTGAAGTAACATAGTTTTCGAGAAACGGGTAATTTCCATGAATTTGATTTCGAGACCTCAGGTTTAGAACTTGAGGTCTCGAAATCAAGCATCTAAAAGCACACAACTTCGTGTGACAAGGGTGTTTTTTCTTTCATTATTATCACGCAACTTCGACGACCAATTGAGCTCAAATTTTTACAGTTTGTTATTTTATGCATATGTTGTGAAACACCAAGTGAGAAGACTGGTCTTTGACAATTACCAATGGTGTCCAGTGTCTTTAAGAATGTAGTCCAAATAGGCCTAATACGTGAAATGTACATTTTGTTTGAAGAAGGGCATTCAAGTTGGCCTAGTGATGTCTTCCCTTTACCTTTTTAACCTATTGGACCCTGTACAATCGACTCCTGGACACAGCCCTCTCAATGTGGATTGGGCTTTCAGTGTAGACCCCCCCTCCAAAAAAAAAAAAAAAAAAAAAAAAACCCACCCCCACCCCCAAACTGAAGATTTTCATCTCTGCGCCATTTTATTTTTTTAGGCCTACGGGTCACAATGCCGGGCGCTTTTATGTGTCACTTGGTTTCATTGCCAGGTAATTGGGCAAAATGCATTCATTAAAAAACTGTGAAATACGTTTTGAGTGCATAACGAAAGGGTGTAAATAGCAGTCGTAACTTTCACGGTTAACTTATACATGTTGTATATAACCATAAACTGCAATCTATCACATGGGAAGTAAATAACATTTTGAATAGAACTCAACACTTACGAGATACAACCGGTCGCCAAAGCTTTTCAATTTAAATACTTAGCGCAAACAAGACACCTTTAAGTGGCTGGCTTTGCCTCAACCAAAGTATAATTAAAAGAAGACGGGCTAGTATCCTTAGAAGTTTCCGAGTTGCTTTGGATGTTTCAGGGTGGACCACACATGCAGGGGATAGGAGAGTGAAGCAAAGCCGATTAAGCCCGTCTTATGGACGGGTCTTCACTCCTTTGTGAGACCACACTCATCTTTAAAGGAGGACAGATTCTATTCTGTCTTGGGAAACAAGGACAATATATTCCAACTTTGCGGGTTTTGTGTGCATCTCTGGCCGATGACTCAACGCGGATCATTTTAACTGCCCGTTTTGATCATTGATGCTGTTCACTTGTGCCGAACATTCACCGCTCGCCTTTCTCCTAAATAAAGAGCCGAAACAATTTCAACGTCCTGTCCCCTTTTAGACCACATCCAATGTATAATCCCACTTTCTCTCTTAAAAGGGATCGACTTAAACACTCGACAAGAGAACTTGCCAGGACCATGGAGGAAGGAAGAGACTCTCACTCCCATTGTTCTCAACATCTCATACGCGTATAAACCACCCCTCCCCCGACCCGAAGTCCTACCAAAAGGTAAGAACAAAATCACAAGTGTAATACAAAACCAAAAGCGAAGGCACATTTTTACAAAATGGCACTTTATGTTATAAAAAGGAAATTGAAACACACTCAAATCCTGCCCCCCCCCGACCCGAAGTCATACCAAAAGATAAGAACAAATTCACAAGTGTAATACAAAACTAAAAGCGAAGGCACATTTTTACAAAATGGCACTTTATGTTATAAACAGGGAATTGGAACGCACTCAAATCCTGCCTTTGACTTTGCATTTTACTTGAACCCCCACCCATCACCAACACCATCACACCCCACCTTCCACTAAAGGCAGAAGGCAGAACTATTCTTGTTTCTTTTCAACCCATCCCTAAAACTATTTTCTGGGTGCGTCATTCAGTGTCAACCACACTGACAAGAGCACAACACGGAGGGCACCCGAGGAAGAAAATTTACGAAAATATAAACACCCAAACAACCCAGTTTACAAAAATAAATACAGCTCAGTGTCAAGGGGAAAAAGAGTGTGTATGATTGTTTGTGAGGCAGGTTGTCATCCCGTCGTGGGGTCGTGGGAGATCAACAGCCCTAAGTCATCGATGAGCTATAGCATCAACATTGCCAATGGTCCGGTCATGGTTAAAGGTAATGTGCACAAGTTGTACTTCTCTAAATGTTGTCAGTCATTCCTTGAGCACATCATAACGAGCAAACAAAGTTCCATCTCATTCATACTTTGTGGTTTTGGGTTTTTTTCTATTTTCTTTTTCTGTCGTCCTGAATCTCGTTTCTGCTTTGTGTTTCATTGTTTTGCTGCCTTCTTACAATAACGTTTCTGTAAAGAGGAAGTTTGGTCAGCCCCGTGACCTTATTATGACATTAGTCGACTCTGCCTTATTATGACATTAGTCGACTCTACCAACCTCGAAAGCTCACCAAATACATGCCATGCCTATCCTGGAATCACCTTCATCTGAAGTACGGTCAGAGTCGAAGAAACTGCATTCTAGACCTCAGAAATCAACCATTGTTTATTCCGCTTGCCGAAATAAAAACAAGCTGACACAAACGGGCACAAATCGCCCATCAAAATATAAACCGCTAACAAACCAGATTTGATGAAATGTTAACAGTTTGGTTTGAAAACAAGAAGATCGGAATGAAACTATTCTGTCTTTAAACTTATTCCCCTAAATATTCCAAAAACACGAAGGCCAAAGGGCCACTGAAGGAGAAAACAACAAGAAACCTCAAGACAATTTAAAGATACAGTGAGGGTTTCAAATTGCAGCAGAACGAGAGAAAAAAAGCCAGTAGCCCGGCCTTTGGAATACAAGAAATTGAAGGGAAGATGTGGCAAAGCGGTGCTTTAAGAATTAACTCGCTTCAAGAGTGATCACAGCTTGACAACATGGCAAATCTGGTTCAAGGAATCATACAATATGCAATGAGTATTACAAATCGGTCTCCAACTAGGAGTTGAAGGTTAAATTTGGGTTTGATTTCAAATAAAAGCTACAAGAATCAACTAGACACCGTGGAATGTTTCAACCTTAAAGTATTAACATGCATGGGAAAACAACGACTAAATATTCATGAGATTTTATTATTTGATTTTTGAATTCAAGTTAACCCTACCCCAACCCCACTGCCTAACCCTAGTTCCCCTAACCCTGGCTATAACCCACATTCTAACAACTAAACCTCACCAGAATGTTACCACCTAGTTGCTATTATGACTTTAATATGTTAATTTCGTTAGGATTTTGTCCTCAAATTACATTCCGATTGAATGACCCTACCATTGTTTGATACAGCCCAGCTGTTGAATAATATCATAGAGCATGGAAAAGTACACCTTTGAAACTTTGCAAAAATCGACGGATGTACTTGTCCGAAGATACCCACATAATTATTTCATGCCAGAAGGTAATCGATTGTAAGGAAAGTATGATTTAGTATCGTAGAACTATTTAAAGGCAGTGGACACTATTGGTATATTAATAACTCAAAACAATTATTTGCATAAAACCTCACTTGGTAACGGGTAATGGGGAGAGGTTGATAGTATAAAAAACGGCTTCCTCTGAAGTAATGTAGTTTTCGAGAAAAGAAGTTTCCACGAATTTGATTTCGAGACCTCAGATTTAGAATTTGAGGTCTCGAAATCAAGCATCTGAAAGCACACAACTTCGTGTGACAAGGTTGTTTTTTCTTTCATTATTATCTCGCAACTTCGACGACCGTTTGAGCTCAAATTTTCACAAGTTTTTTTTTTATATGCATATTTTGAGTGAGAAGACTTGTCTTTGACAATTTACCAATAGGGTCCACTGTCTTGAATGTACTATTAGTTTGAAGCATGGCATTCATGTTTGGCACAATGTTCCCCTGTCTATCACCTCTGTGGACCCCGGTTCGAATCCTGGACAGAACCCTCGTATGTTGATTGTGTGTTTTCAGTGTCTATCCCTACACGGGGTTTTCCACCCACATCTAGAACTGACATTTCCTCATTGTCTGCTCTACAAAGCAGGGTTTCATTTTCAGTGGCTATATATAGCCAGCTGGACACTTAGTTTATTTCATTAGTCTCTTCGTTAGTCAACCAGCTTTCTTACAAGTCAATACATACTTTTTCAACACTGAACATTAACTGGATTTCACAAAGAGTTTAGACTTGTCTTATCTTGAGTTAGGATGAGTTATTCGTCCTAACTTAGGACTATAGCAATACGTTTTCAATATCTCCTAGGACTAGTCCTAAGTTAGGACTATATAGTCCTAACTCTTTGTGAAATCGACCCCTTCATTTGAATTTTAACTGGTCCTCGAGTGTTTTAGTTGGTATTTGGCCAGCGGACCACTGGTAAGGGAGAAGGCTGCAAAGGTATCTGCATGCCTTAAAAAGTGGGTCACAGTTGCTTTTGAGTGTCCTTTTTGGTTGTATTGCCATGAAGATATAACAATAATTTGGCAAAATGCCCCATAAATATACAGCGGGGTTGCATTTTGAAACATGATTGATCAACATTGGATCCAGCCACGGGCTCAACATTTTGTTCGGGTGTCAATGCATTGAACCCCATGTTGGATTACTAATTTCGCAAACATCAATCATAACACAATCCATGCTCAAACTTGTCACACAAACACCAGCAGTGTGTTATGTTACATTTCTTTGTTGTTCATGTTGGAGTATTTTTTTTATATAAAAGGTGCACTGCACGGATAGGTAGTGGAGCCACAAACATTTCAATTCAGGCAACTAATTTGATGTCAAATTTACAGATTAATTATTGGAATGGTAATTATCGAAAGGCAACTTGTTATGTTTCTTCTCATTCAAAGGAATAAAAGTATAACTGTCAGATAGCACGACCCCCCCCCCTCCGTTTTTAAATTTTGGTTGCTGCATTACAAAAAAAGCAATACACGAACAAAACAAAATCCCGGATCAAAACATGACGGGGATTTTGACATTTTGTTCAATATAAAAGCCGTGTTACTCATACGTTGATGATTCGGTAGGTTTCTTCCTAACAATGGGAGCTTTAAATCAAACTTACTCTTCAGAATACCAATTATAAAATCGTATAGTTTGCCTTTAACTATACTGATCCAGACGACGACATATGGCATCTGGATTTACTGTCACACCTAAACCGCAAACATAAATGTTTAAAAGATTTCAGTCTAGCCCACAAAAGCAGCTACATAAATCTTATTGTTAGCATAACCACAACGTTATGTCGTACCGGACTTCCCAATTATGAACTTCCGAACTTATCCCCAAGCATTTGAACAAAGAATTATGCACAATTTACTCTTCTACATACATTGGACTAGGAAAATGAGTAAGTGGTGATATAACCATGGAGGTAAAACAGTGGCCATTGTGTTGCGTTGAATTGCTAAAATTTTACTAAATCATCTAGCTTTGAACTGCCTCTATAGCTACCGGCGATCTCGGTGGTCTAGGTTGATAAGACACTGTTCTAGAATTTCAAAGGTCGTGTGTTCGAATACCAACCGAGTAATATGCCTGTGATCATTTTTAACAGGACTCAGTTAAGTACTGAGTGTACAGTGCTAACACACAAAGAGTAAAAGCAAAATTAATACAATACATCTTAGAACTGTTACCACGAAGGTTTGACAATCGCACGAAAAATCTTGCTCAAGGTTATGAGTTCAACAATAAACGACGTGGTTTACAGACTGGTGGATATCCCACTTCTGACACCAAAAAGAACGCCTATGTATTATCTGCGTCAGTGAAAGGCAAACCAACAGGAATATCTATGTTTCAAATGTGTACTTCTGAAACGTATGAATGATGAGAAAAACATATAGAGATATAAAAAATAGAATTAGCTTTTGCAAACTGCCACAAATTTTTGACCTGTGGTGCCTGTACAGTTTTCAGTTGTTTTCACAATAAATAATTTAAGACTAAAAAATATTATGCATATGTGTATGTTGGGATAAAAGATGGCTCACAGTTCACCCTAAGCAGAGAAATTTATATTTATTTTGTATAGTGATCTGAATTCGTTAAAGATATAAGTAAACTGCCGTATGAATGGTTCTTCAACATAGCGAAATGTTTAAATATAACCTGAGAGCTCTGCTACAAATCTCGTCTCACAGCAGGTACTGTTTCTTTCCCACAAGAAATTGACATTTCCTTCCATTCAAACCGTTAAAGGCCATCGGTAAAGTAACATGAAACGAGAATGTGTTTGTTTATAACATTTCGATGAGGTCACTACAGGTCATGGGAATAATGTTCTAATTGGATTTCCAGTCCTTTGTCCGCATTCAAGTCCGACGTGACGTCTCAAAAACAAATCTCAAGTGGGATTTTTTTCTTTTCTTCAAGTGTTCAGGGATGGAGTGAATTTCTGACAGAGTGAAGTGAGGGCACCTTTTATCGGCGTCTTGATGGAGAGAGTTATTAAACCACTTGGAAATAGTCAAGCATGAATCACATAATGACTTGACTGGTGTGACATGTTTATTTATATAATAAGTCAAGGCTTACCTTGTCTTATGTCCACAGTACAGTAACTGGTGCAAAGTGAAACTTTGAGTGTTTAACGTTCAAAATGTTGTCTCACCAGCAAAATAAATGTATTTATTTACTGTGAATTCGGTATTTTTGAAGACAATATCATTATTAAACCAGGATTCTCCACATGCGGTTTTGTCCGGGCGCTGCGCCCGGACAAAATTCTCAAAATACCAAATGCGCCCGGACAAAAAATGCCGCGCCCGGACAAAAAATATCGCGCCCGGAAAAAATAACAACTAAAAAACACTTCACGACGAACTCAAACCACCGTTCGATGCACTGTATCACTTTAAACCGTCCAGGGAAAGTCATTGTTAGGTAGTGTAATTCTTGATTTCTTATGTTTATGTCCTGTTTCACTCCACTGCTGGAGTACAGCCGTTTCACAAAATGTCCATTGCATTATCTTCAGTTGTCGTTGTTACGTAATGCCCTTATTTTCTAATTGTTTGCATCTTCTGTTTCTCATTTTCTTGTTCTTGTTTTTTGTTGAAGTCCACTTGGTGTTTTGCATGTCCACCTGTTGTCATCTTGCCAGGTGATATGCCCATCTCCACTTCTTTGATTTAATGATCTTAAATAACAATTTCCTGCACAACCCCTTTGATCCTGCATACTGCTGCTTCCCAGATGTTGTCGTGATCCCTGCAGGCCTGTATTCTTCGTTTTTGGAAGGGCAAAGGCACCAAGGCATTTTCTCCTTGGATATAAAGAGCACCCTATGAGGAAATTGTTAATTTCTACTGGAGCATTTCAAGGGCACCAAGGCAATGACCAGGGGGCATGGAGGCAATCACCTTCGTTGCCTCACAGTTAAGTCAGGCCTGTCTTTAGCTTTACGGAGCTCCATGGTTAAATGTTGAGATCAAACAGCTAATGGAGACTGCCAATACCTGGCTGGCAGCACCTCCCCCCCCCCCCCCCCCCCGTCCCCCCATATAACCATGGTATAACCATAACGGAGGAGGCTAATCCAGAGGTCGCAGGTTTAAATATTGTTTTCGCTCACACCAAACAGCTCAAGTGTCAAGTATCGAATTTAATTAAAAACCACAAAGTCTAATTATTGTGTGGTCAATGTAACCTGACTAATAACTGTGTCATTATGCAAATGGAAAACCCGATTTCCCGAAACTCAAGTCGCCAATCTTTTTCTCAATCAGAATTAAAGGTTTAAAAAGATAATGGTGTATGATAGAATAGAAGCAGGGTTGTTTCTTTGCAATTCAAAGTAAATGGGAATCACACTGAATAGTCTTCCATTGTGCTGTACGGAAATAACCACGCTCTGCTCCAAGCCCACTTGACAGCAATGCAACAATACGATGGGCACAATTCCATGTAATCTTAAGATAATCTGTGAGGATTTGGACAATGTGTGAAGCAGAAGGACAATGGAGTAGAGGAAAATGACCTTCTGAAGGGTGCGTGGGAAGGAAGAGAGGAGGACAGGGATGACTATAGAGCATCTACCTCCATATAGAGAAAGAGAGGGGAGAGGTAGAGTTGTCTTCGAACAAATCGATTTGTTTGGACCATCTGTGTGATCATTCACTTTACGTATGAACAACAATATTTTGATACCTTTAACAACAATAACAACAACAAAGATGCGAAATAATATATTTAATATACACAAAAGCCTTCATAAATAGCCTATAATGAATGATATGATGCTTGGTATGTATAGGTCATAAATAGAGTATCAGCTGGATGCATGCTTTGGCTTCGTGTAATGTTAATGGTAAAAACGGAATAAGGTTGCAGTTGGAAAAACCTCTTAAGAGTTTAGTTTTCAGTCACTACGAATGAGCAGATAGTGTCCTCAGGTCTTTTGACAATAGTTTCCCGAAGGCAGGGCAGAGGACACAGATCGAAACGTCAAGTGCTCAAACACCCGCCTTCGATTACACAAAACTCTTCCTAACTTAGGACGAGTCTCAACCCTACACTGTAGCATGCAGACCTTAAGATTAATCCTAGGTTAGGACGAGTTACTCGTCTTAACTCGAGATAAGACGAGTCCTGACTCTTTGTGAAATCGACGGCAGGTCCTTTATGTTACACACAAATTCAACTACTATTTAAATTCATAAAATAGCAGAGAAAGATAAGTAGGAAGCGAACCCCGTTCCTCTTCCTAGATTAAATCTGTTACTGAAAAAAAAAAACCATTGTTAGATATTGAATTTGAGTTGTCACTCTGGAAAAAGAAAAGAAAAATACTCACCATTCGTATCAGCAGCCATGAAAGGTTCCCTTGCATCTTTCAAGTCCGTGTCCGTCGCCGCAGCCAACTCAAGCAAGCTGACCCCTCGGCTCTGGTCCAGATCATACGCTCCGAACGTCCGGGGTAAATCCTGTCCACGGAACTTCAGGCCAAGGTGTCCGCCGTCAACTTTAGCGTCATCACTGTCGTTTGTTTCCGTTGGTTGGGACGGTACGATTGCTGGGAGGATGGGGAGCGGGGCTGGACGATGGTGGACAAATGCTTGTTTACGGGTGTCTATGGGGACGTTGATGCGGAGTGCGAGCGGAGCAGAGCTGGTTGGGTCCAGGGCGAGGAGGATGCAAACAACGGCAAGGGTGAGGTGGACAGCACCGGTGGAAAATCTGGCAGTCATTTTGATGCTTTGACAAGAAACAATCTCACCAAAAATGTTTTTTGAAAAAGTTACAAGACTTCTCCGTCTGTGGATGGGAAGGAAGATAATGACAAAATCACTTGGTGGTCTCGTAGAAGCATGGAGTTAGAATGCTACTCCTTAAGAAATACACCCGAAAGGATGTTCAACGGTTTCATTAACACTTGTTGAATTCAAAAGATGTTATGGCAAGTCCTGCTCATAAACAAACTTTAAAAGACGATTGTGCCGCCACCGTCAGCTCGTGAGATCTCGCGAGCAAATAACACCGTAGAGTTTAATCACACCGATAATTGAGACCGTGTCGCTACTCATCCACCCGCGGGGTGATCGGCGCTCAAGTATACCCTGGGAGCAGATGCGTGCCGCTGGTGTGGTTTCTCGTTACCCAATTGTCCAACTATTTATAAACTCATTCGCGAGCCCTCGACAGTTTTCTCGGAGGGTGTAAGTTGCTGTGGGTGGGTGTTGGTTTTTAGAGCTTTATTGCTTCTTAGTTTACACGCTTCGATGAGTTCAGTGATCGACTGCCGCGACGGAATAAGTCATCAAGTGGTCAGTAAAGCGTCCTCGTGTAATAAAGTGGTCATGAGGTCATTGGGTGACAGTGCTCTCTTTATCACCTGGTCAGACATTACCGGGCCAACCCGTTGAGGGCGTTTTCAAGTATGTTTAAAAGTGCAGGGAGAGTTAGAATTGAATCCGTTCTCTGACTGACGGGCCAGTTTTCAACACTCTACTTATCGCTGAATTACTCGCTTGCGATGGCAATTCTTCCCTAACGGGGCAAATGTCGAATTGTTGTAGCTGCGTTACGTACGCGCATAAGCAAACCAATCTCTGCTTAAAGCCAGTGGACACTATTGGTATTACTCAAAATAATGATCATCATAAAACCTTACTTGTTAACGAGTAATGGGGAGAGGTTGGTAGTATAAAACATTGTGAGAAACGGCTCCCTCTGAAGTGGAGTAGCTTTCGAGAAAGAAGTAATTTTCCACGAATATGATTTCGAGACCTCAAGTTTAGAATTTGAGGTCTCGAAGTCAAGCATCTGAAAGCACACAACTGCGTGAGACAAGAGTGTTTTTTTCTTTCATAGTTATCTCGCAACTCTGACGACCAATCGAGCTCAAATTTGCACAGGTTGGTTATTTTATGTATATGTTGAGAAGACTGGTCTTTGACATTTACCAATAGTGTCCACTGCCTTTAAGTGAAATATTGACGTAAGTGCGGAATTCCCTGCTTTAATCCACTTTTCAATGATTTTACTTGATCCAGTATTCTTGACAACAATACAGTACATGGATTGTGAACGTCATCACATACTCTTTGGGATTGAACAAATAATTTTCTTTCGTTTTCCTCGAAATTTCCATTCAACATTTGAAGCTCTGTGTATGACGTAAGCATTGAGTGAATTAGTTAGACAAATCATTTCGAAACACACAACTAATAAAGAAATTAGAAAATTATTTGGTTTGCGGTAACACCATGCAATGCCTCAAATCCTATAAAGAAATTAATTGAAGTTAAAGTGCCCAAAATGTTAACGATGTTTTGAATATTTTGTCTAACATTTAGATTTTTGACAATTTCAACATTTATATTAATCAAATAAGATTCCAAATAGCCAAGTTTGTATTAATGTTTTAAAACAATTAATTTAAATTGTGTAGTCCACACATACATTTGACAGAACTGCTATGAAAACAAGAAGAAGAAAAAAATGCCAACCAAAAGGACTAGAGGAACTTAAATGTGACGGCATCATTTCTTTAAAAGGTCCTCCTTCCACATCTAGTTGTGTCCAAATGTCATAACCCCAAATAAGATCTGAACCTCAAATTTCAGTACCCAGAAAGGCAGATACTCTGAACATTGCTTCCTATAGAAACGGTTAAAGTCACTGGACACCTTGGTAATTGTCAAAGACCATGCAGTATTCTCAATTGGTGTATTTAACATGGCATAAAATTACAAATCTGTGAACATTTTGGCTTTATCGGTTATCGTATATTGCAAAAATATAATGAAAGAAGAAAAACACTCTCCTTGCACAAATGTGTGTGCTTTCTGATGCAATAAGTCGTTTAATTTTATTTGAGTGGGAAATAACCTTTCTCAAAATCTATACGTTTCTCCAGAGGGAGACGTTTCTCACAATGTTTTATACTATCAACAGCTCTCTATTGCTCGTTACCAAGTAAGTTTTTATTTTTAGTAGTTTCGTTACCAATAGTGTCCAGTGCCTTTAAAAAGGTAACGAATTGAACAGCACATACTTTTTTACAACAAGTTTAGAAAAGGTGAAGGGGTTATGTCAGGCTGTGACAGCGCACGTGTAGCTATTTTAGAATTCTTTACCACTGTGACTGTTCTTGCACGTTTTTTCTACATCCGTCGAGATTATAATATTGCAATGTGTTCCTATGGTGCAGCTTGTTCAGACTAACATTATAACCGGATTGGGTGCAGAAAACGTGTTTCCTGCAGAAAGTGGAATGACCCGACCGGTTTAATGTTACCCACATTTTGAGGTAACATTATCGGGCAGCCATCTTGGAATGTTTCGGTTCGTATAAAGCATGTAATTGCATGGGTGTGGGGGTAAAGGGGTTTTAAGTTTTTTGCCGTGGGCCAAAAGCTGCTCAAGCACTCTCGTCTTAACTTCCTTTTGGCGACTTTTTCTATCGTCTAAAAGTACATGTTGTTTGGAAACAATAGTTGGCGTGTTCCCATTTTGATCTACTTGCTTGTTAGTGAGAAATTAGTAAAGACTTAAATGCATGTAGCCATAAAGTTAAGGCGAACTTCAATTTCTGGAAATGCCAGATTTGACCCAGAGCCTTGGTCCTATATAACAGCAATACACCAAAGAAAAAGTTTGTATTTGTTTTCTTCCTCTTCTTACCAGGTGGGAACAAATCGTGAATATAGATTTGCATATATGCAAATTAAAACAGTTTATGTTGCACAAAAGTTATCAAAATCAAATTAATTTTTTTCGAAGGTTGCGAAGGAAGAAGTTGGGAACAACTGCAAAACTTTCATAAAATGTTCACAAGAAGTTTTAATACACTAAACATAATCCTAGGAATGGAATATTTAAAAACGATTACTATTTCTTAAGCAAGAATAATACAAACAATAAAACATGATGTAAAATTGAACACCCTCCAAATGTCCATTTATAGGCACTGTAAACTATTGGTAATTGCTCAAATAATTGTTAGCATAAAAACTTACTTGGTAACAAGCAATGGAGAGTTGTCGATGGTATAAAACATTGTGAGAAAAAGAACCCCTCTGAAGTAATGTAGTTTTCGAGAAAAAAATATTTGAATTTGATTTCGAGACCTATAGAATTAGATTTTAGAAATCAAGCATCTGTAAGAACACAACTTCGTGTTACAAAAATGTAGTCATCATTTTCTCGTTTTCGAAACGAGCCAGATTATAGGAAATGTAGAAAGAACGGTTCTCGAACAATCTTAAACAATGGACCACTGGGCGTATGGCGGTGGGAAGGCCAAATTCGAACCACGTATAATTGGCAGCGGGTCGGTAGTGACTCTTTTTTTAACAATTAAATCCCTGCTGCTTTTGCAATGGCGTAAATCATTTTGACTTTACAATGGATTGAGTCATAATCGCGTTGGATGTAAATCAAATCTTCTTTGTTCAACCCCAAATTAATGTACACGTTACGTACCCAGTCAGTTTCCCGTGCGGCTTAGTCCCTGTAATTGAGGAGCGTAAGACTCGCGAAGGGAAACACAATTTAAAGGCACTGGACACCTTTGGCAACTGTCAAAGACCAGTCTTCTCACTTGGTGTATCTCAACATACATAAAGTAACAAACCTGTGAGCAATTGAGCTCAATCGGTCATCGAAGTTGCGAGATAATAATGAAAGAAAAAACATCATTGTCACACGAAGTTCAGATGCTTGATTTTGAGACCTAAAATTCTAAATCTGAGGTCTCGAAATCAAACTGGTGAAAAATAAGCCGTTTCTCACAATGTTTTATACTACCAAAAGCTCTCCATTACTCAATACCAAGTAAGGTTTTATGCACAAAAAAATATTTTGAGTAATTACCAATAGTGTCCACTGCCTTTAAGCCAGAAAGAAGCACAATGTTAAAAAAAAATTATTCAGACCAAAATTGTTAATTTCCACGGTGAATGAGTTACATTCAGTGTAGAGTTTATTCAGTCTGACAATGTTGAGCCTACACGAGAAACTCAACAATGACTTCAAGCAAATCACATTAGACATGATTCATGATTCGGGTAAGTCAAATGTGTGTTTTGTATTATTAGATTTCCTTGCTGATGGAATTATAGGATTTCCTAAAGGTTTCAAATATATGCCATTGAGTTGAATAGTTCAACGGGGTTATTCGTAACCAAAAAAACGGGTATTTTAAACCAAAAAGGAATGTTCTTTTAGAGACTCTCCAATATCATTCATTTTTTAAGTTCCACTCATTTTCCCAATACTGTAGTATAGGTTCCTTTGTAGAAACAGTTACATGTTTCTAACCTCACGTGAAAACGGTGTGAAATACCACCATGTTGGCAACCTCCAATTGCACTTTATATCCTAGCAAGTTTAGTGGACTATAAAACATCTTATAGTTTTATTTGTCTCGTTTTCGAATTTTGAAAATGTGATTTTTTGGTCACTTTTGGGTGAAAAAAACGGGGGAAAAACTGGTTAGCCCCAGGACTGTTGATACGTTCGTTCGCGGGCTTATTGAATATAGGAAAGGTGATCCACGAAGTCAAGGGGCTACTTTCTGGCTTTGGTGGTATGGGCAAAATTTCATAGAGCTACTTATAAAGAAGAGCATCTTGGCTTAACAATTGTCAGCTTAGCAGGGGTAAGCAGGATACAATCACAAATTTTACACTGTGACATGGTATTTTGGCTTGTACCCTTGTTCTGTAAGCAACATCGTATTGTGCCTAGAATAGCAATGCCGAACAGCAACATTTTGAGGGAGATTTGGCGGCAAAGTGCCAGCAATGAAAGTTTTGATCACGTTTTTTTTTTTTTTTTTTATCCTTTGGGAAATTAACGGCGGGATGTGGTTGCAGCAGGAGGCTCCATGGTTGCAGACGCAAAGAAAAGAGAGGAACCATGCTTCATGCTCGTAAACGCAAAAACATGTCTGCTACTCGAAGATAACATGTCTGCTGCCACCAACGTCTGCTACTATGGTTTTATAAACTGTGTAAGTTGACCTTGAGAGTCTACGAGTTTGCGTACAACAGTCGTCGTTCGAACTGGTTGTTGAAGATCGAGCAACATTTATTCATATTTTCATAATTAAGTTTCCAGATTTGATGTAATGTTTGTTTTTTTTTACATTGTACGTCTTTAATGTATTTGTCCCATCGTCCATCGATACTATTTGGGGCGTGGGGAAAAAAATATGTCACAAAAACAAATCAATCAAAATTGCACCCTGAATGCCTCATTTCTCATTTATAACTTAATGTACTAACTTGTAATCAATATTCATGTACTTTTCTTGTTGTAGATATGGAAATAGATCATAAAAAGGAAATAAAACAAACAAACAATCTCTCCTGTATACGCCTGACTTATCATAGAGGTGCCCGGAAGCTCAATGGTAACCCTTTCGTCAGCAGACTTACACGGTCTATTGACCGTCTTGATCATGACCCCGAGTAAAGTTCTCCATAGTCCAATTAGAGCATCCCAGTGACTGCTTGAGGAGGAGGGCTGGCCGTCAAGCTAGAGTCAAGACAGCCCCAACACACCACCTGTCAAAAACGATTTGTGCCCCATTAAAATTACCGCCTTCTTCCCGCTGAGCAAAACGTCAACACGTAATAATAATATGTTCCCATCCCGAAGCCTGGACTATGCAGAACTCTGCTTGTTTCTGTCAATGAGAATAAGTTTTGGTTTGTGCCCATTCCTGTATATCAAAGGTCGATAAAATCGTATATGTATAGTGCAGTCTCCAAAAATACAAGATGTTCCCCTTTCTTCCTTTGAGCTAAAGAAAAATAAATTGTGCCTTAAAAGTCCATGCTCTGTGCCAGAGAAGACAAAACAAAGCTCACCTAATTCTACCTATCTGAAAGACTTGTGTTGTGTCAATGATGCGCACACAAAACACTGCCCATACCAGATGCCAATATTCTGGACGCTCACTCGTCAGCTCAGTCAACGCATATCCCCCACACACTTCCTCTCACTCCAGGGTATTTCCCCGCTAGAAGCCGAAACTGCTTTCAAAATGTCGTGATACGTTAAGATTTTGGGGAATGAGCCTGATGATACAACATGGCATATGGATCAGTCAGTGTGTGCAAGGGTAAGATTTGGCTGTTAGGGCCAACGTAGATTTGTCTTTTGAAAAAAAAGAACAACGAGCAATTTTCAAAATATTCAAAATGGCTGCCAATGCTTGTTATATTTTTCAAAGGACAACTTTACGTTGGAACTGTATTGCCACATGGTATCTGCTTGACATTCTCTTGCCATACGTCAGCCCAGTCCAACGTCTTTCGATGAGAAGCTGGTACCGACCACACCACATATAGCCGAGGACACTCTACAAAAAGGACGTCACGAGCATGAAATCCATTGATTTCAATGAGAATTCGAAAACCATAATCTATACGATTTCATCATCTTCGCTGGAAACTCGACACATTAATCTCTGTCATTCCACGTCAATAATCTGCAACACCACACTTGCATTGGATTCTATACAATCAAACCGGACTCCCCTTTGGGATCTCAAAGAAAACTAAGAGCTAAAGAGTAGATTTAAGTCTTGTTCACTTTATCGGCTTAAGATGTGTACTGGCCGTTCACTAATTCTAGCTGTCACATTTGCTAATCTGTCCTTACACCTTAGCACAATACACCATCTCTTAGCTCTAAACTCATGGAGATCCTTCTGATGAGAACAGGAGAAAGCAGTCAAAGAATTGGCAACTGAAAAAGCGCAAGTGGGGAGAACATAAAACTTAATGAGTGGGTGTTTTTAAACACAATTTAAATTCACATCCAATCGGAGATGCCTTTCAGAGAAAATGCTTACCAAAGTGTTTGACTGCAGGGCTTGCAATCGCAAGGTTGTGGGTTCGAATCCTACCAAGCTAAGCGCTGATTCTCTAAGCAATAAGTGTATGTCTTATCTTACATGCATTACACAACACACGGGACCTACGACTTTACGTCCCAGAGTAACCCCCCCCCCCCTCTACCCCACCCTGAATCCGAATAATTCCTGAGATTTCAAGGACTCGATGGAGACACAACAGCAGTGGGGTATTTGGTAGTGGTACACAATGCTACATCCATTAGCGCTATGGTTAAATCGGACCCAAGAAGCGTTTGAATAAGCTATTTTTTCTAAGTACTGCAGCCGATTTCACGAAAGTAACTTATGCCACACGGCGTAAAGTTTCGTGAAATCGGCTGCTGAAGTGCATGCAATAAGTCCTGTGTCGAAACTTTTATGTATACCTTAAAGGGTCTATGTAACTTTTGTAGGACAAAAAACACAATGTCCACAGAATAACACTAAACTTACACAGTTTGAAGATAATGATAGTAGAAAGCTTCACTGAAAATTTTACGTGCTGAGGTACTGTAGTTTTGGGGAAATGAGTAAAACAATGTAATGAAAATAATTTTTGTCTCATGAGACGAAAATTATTTTAACCATTTGCAAACGTATTTTCATGACATTATTTACTCATTTCTAAAAAAACTACAGCACCTCAGTAAGTAATATTTGAAGGGAATCTTTCCACTATCATTATCTTCAAACCCTGTAAGTTTAATGTACATCTATGGACATTTTGAAAAAGTACCAAAATCCTTTAATGGGAGTGGATAAAGGAATTGGGGTGTTAATGTAAACTGTGATCACCCCATACCCAGCTCAATTATTTCCCAGGATGTTTATTCTTGTATTGGATTGAAATGATTACAAAAACGCTGTTAAGTATTTCTGCATCCCAATGTCAACGGAACCAACTCGAATACATGTCATGCTTGATCGGTCTATGGGTGTATTGACAGCCTAACATAATTTCCTTTTTCCTTCCACGCGTGGACACATCTTTACGCCCAGACCGGCGTAACTGACAGTAGACTTGATGAGAAGTCGTTAGCGCTGCCCGTTACAAAACACACATTCTGCCGTTCATACAACACTCACAGTGCTATTATCGTTCATGCAACGGTCGTAGGTAGACTCGCACGCCCATACTGGGATCGAGGATGATTGTGTGTACCGTCCCCGTAACTAAAACGCACTTAACAATTACCGACTTGATTTAGTATAAACTGACAGTGACAACTGCATTATGACAAATTATCACCTATTGTTTTGTAGTACCGGATAACCGGTAAAAGGAAAGGCACAGGAAGAATTGGAATTTATCGAATAAATAAAGTATCAACAAGTTCCATTAGTGCGAGTGTATCCTTCCGCCTTGTCAAGTTTTAAGATGGTAAGTGTCGATTATTACTAGGACGTGTTTCCGTTTGAAGTGTATTGTTTCTTCAAAGTGAACAATTGACAAAATTATGTAATTAACCCGTTTCAATCAGTATGCTCTCCTGTAGACGACCTGACTGGTCGTCTCCTGAAGACGATCGGAGCACTGATCGAAACGTTGAGTTGTCATCACCAATGGCGGTTCTTCTCAGAACCAACACCACTCAGAGAAGATGGTGCTACCCACAAACATTACCGTATGTTGACAAGTTCAGAACAGAGGATTTGAAACTTTGAAGGTTTGCGGTAACACCAGGTAATGATAATCACTAATTGAGTTGGGGGTGGTTCTGAAAAGAAATATAGGTTTCAACTCGATGATTCGATCAGTATGCTCTGATCGTCTTCTGGAGAAAAGCTCAGAATGGATTATTTCTCCACCCATCCCCTCTGTCAAACCATAGAGCAAGTCAAACTCAGACAGAACAACACCACAAAGACGGACACCATTAGTAATTGTCAAAGACCAGTCTTCTCACATGCTGTATCTCAACATATGCATAAAATAACAAACCTGTGAAAATTTGAGCATGATTGGTCGTCGTAGTTGTGAGATAACTATGAAAGAAAAAACACCCTTATCACACGAATATGTGTGCTTTCAGATGCTTGATTTCGGGACCTCAAAATTCTAAACTTGAGGTCTCGAAATCAAATTCGTGGAAAATTACTTCTTTCTCGAAAACTACTCCACTTCAGAGGGAGCCGTTTCTCACAATGTTTTATACTATCAACCTCTCCCCATTACTCGTCACCAAGTAAGGTTTTATGCTGATAATTATTTTAAGAAATTACCAATAGTGTCCACTGCCTTTAATGTTAAGGTTATTTTAAGGTAATTCTATACATTATCATCCTCCCTGCACATGTCCGATTATGTTTTTTTTTAACTCTCTACTGAAGTGAAGAGGGACAACAACGGAAACGTTGATTCACTGGAAACAAAATGTCGGATGCAAATGCCTGCGAGTTGTCACATTCATTCAATTCAAGTTTATAAGGGTGACTTCTTTCAACTTGTCAATTCGGATACTCATAATTAGGGCCAGTCCCACTACCTCCTGTGTGTGGAATGTCTGACGTGGATGATTATGGGAGACCATTTTTACAGTATATATGATTTGTTCATCATCGTAAGCAACAATACACTATAATATTTGGTAATGAAACCAATGGTACCTCTCAGCGAACTTAAAGGCAGTGATGGACACTATTGGTAATTACTCAAAATAATTGCTTGCATAAAACCTTACTTGGTAACGAGTAAGTATAAAACATTATGAGAAACGGCTCCCTCTGAAGTAACGTAGTTTTCGAGAAAGAAGTAATTTTCCACGAATTTGATTTTGAGACTTCAGATTTAAAGTTTTAAGGTCTCGAAATCAAGCATCTGAAAGCACACAACTTCGTGTGACAATGGGTTTTTTTCTTTCATTATTATCTCGCAACTTTGACGACCGATTGAGCTCAAATTTTCACAGTTTTTATTTTATTTATGCATAGTGTCGAGATACAGGAAGTGGGAAGACTGGTATTGGACAATTACAAATAGTGTCCATTGTCTTCAACGTGCACTACCAAGTCCTATTATTCAATTAAATTAAAATTCACTTTTTAGTATAGGTCTACACTGTCCCATCCGAATGTCAAAGCAACAAGTAAAATATCTCACTCAAGGACCGGACCACCATAATTGCCAAAACCAGGACTCGAACCAGGAAAACCGAGCAACACGACACGTCACAACATTATCGCACGATAAGGCGTCATCGATCGAGGAGATCATGAGAGGATCTCAATTTATCCATGGACAGAATGGCGAAGAAAAACAGCATCATTTTCAAAAAAAAAATTGTTGGTCGCGCTAGATGGCGCAACTTTTATCAACTTGACATAATCTGAATTGTATATCTTACCTGTAGTCTTCCAAGTCAGTGTGCACTCTGAGCGAAATCACCTCTCCAAATTTTGCTTCAAGATTTTGTCGACGAGCGAGAGGCTAGGCTGGGAATATTCTCAAGGACCCTTTTCTCTCTTGTAATATCTCCGGGTTGTTTTTGTAAGGTGTGAAATTTGAAGTGAATCCCTGTTTTTTCCGGGGAGTCTGCTGGCTTGGCGAAGCTCCCTACAGCAGGGTTTCCTCAGTCTATTCAAAGCTTATGTCCGGGGCTAATTGGGTGGATAATATCCACAGGGTGAATTCGTGTAAATGGTAGGTATTTAGTTTGTCTGCTGCGGCAGACTAGACTGGTTGAGCTCCAAGCAAATAAGAAGCAAAATCTCAGAAGTAATGAATCAGGACATGTGGGCTCACTGCACTACAACCACAAGAAATACCAAGAAACATCTCCAGCTTGCGACCGTGACTTCAGTTTTCAGGCCTAGGTATCGCTAGCATCAGCACAGACCCTGCTGCTCTGCGGTTGGGCACGGCTGTGACTGACACTGGCACAACTCTCACACAGTCGCCAGATTTTTGATTTTGGTGAGAGGAATCCGTGACGTCACTGCTAACCTAGTTTCAGCAGCACGGACGCCGTTTGTTCGGTCTTTGTTGCCTACTTGCCAATGTTGTTTTAAATTATTTCATTGTGTGTAGGCAGAAGTCACCACTTTTGCATGGAACAGTTGATCCGTGAATGCTGATAGGAAAAAAATCATTCTAGTCGTACGTGTATTTTTGGGAGCACAACGCCCACTTTTGCACATCTACGGTGCTCTGGAAGAGACATTAAACTTGCTTAGATATTTGGATAACTGAACAGGATGATGACATCCTGAGACGATTTGCCTTAGGATGACGGCATCTTGAAAGTAACATTTCGTCTTCAAGGCATATTTATGAATTATCTATGGAAGTTGACTCCTTGCTTGTATGATGTCGACATCCTTAGATAGATGAAATACATGTCCTGAGAACGTTCATCATGTAATCATGTAATCATCATGTAATCCTACTGTAAATTAATTATCTCAGTATCTCAACATGTCAGATGGCACTTCCAGAGCTCTGTGTTTCTCTATTTATTTAGCCGAGCACGATACCACAATAACGCACCAGCTCCCAGGGGAACTTTCTGTTTTTTAAAGTCACAATAGCTGGGAGCATTGACCTCACCCATCATCACCCCCCCCCCCCCCCCCCCACCACCACCACCACCACCGACCATTTCGTTGGATTGTCACTAACTTTTTGGGAAAAACAACAACATCCCTCGACAGTTTGGGTGCACACACCAGTGTTCTCGCAACAGTGGCTACAGGCGTCTCTCAGATTTCGGTTTGAACAAAGTTGAAAAAAAAAGAGAAAGGAATTCGTTCCGGCGTGATGAGCAAAAAACCTTTTTGTATCTCTTGGTGTTTTGTAACATCTGCTAGGCTTTTGTCCTGATAGGGGCATTCCTTGGAGAGTATGTCTCTTTCATATTGTCCCCAAAGAGCTGACCAAAGTAAATGTTGTTTTGGTGGAGAGCTTTAGGCATGTGGGGGATTAGTGGTTCTGTCTGCGGGGTGATGAAGGCACGGCGTGGGTCCTTCTTAAAGACGTATCATCACGGGTCATTTAGGGGACATAAGGCAAACAGTGCCCGCTAGGGGGTGCAATCAAGTGACCGGTAATGGCTTGGAATATCCTAATTTAAACATGCTCACATTCCCCCAGGTGGTTGTCATTGTTCGTAGCATATAGAGATCTCTCAGTGAGGTGACAGCTATCAATTTTATCGTCAGGCTCATTGTAAAAAAATATCTCCCAAATTATAGAGGGCCAGGTAGGAGGACATTTGAAGGATTTGTGCCTTTAATCGGATGATAGAAGCATGGAATGTTGGCATACAGTCAGGGAATGTCACACCATGAAAAAGATATTTTGGCATCACCCTTTTATGTTAAAGACACTGAACACTATTGGTACATGTCAAAGATCAGATGCATAATATATCAAACCTGTGAAAATTTGAGCCCAATCGGTCGCCGAAGTTGCGAGATATGAATGAAAGAAAAAACACCCTTGTCACACGAAGTTGTGTGCTTTTAGATGCTTGATTTCGAGACCTCAAATTCTAAATCCGAGGTCACGAAATCAAATTCGTGGAAAATTACTTCTTTCTCGAAAACTACGTTACTTCAGAGGGAGCAATTTCTCACAATGTTTTAAACCATCAACAACTTCCCCATTGCTCGTTAAAAATACAAAAGAGGCAAGAACATGGACTTCCTGCACACACGATTGGTACACATCAAAGCCAATGGAGAACATAAACATTGTGCATTGAGATTGCACTATGTGATTTTGTACTCAAGAAAGGGGCGTCTAAAAACTTGCACGGCTGTTATCTTTTTTTTTCACAGTGGAAATAATGACACCAAATGTGTTGGTAGTGGATTGCAATATGAATCGTGACTGTTTGTCAGCAAAACATTCTGGACGTGCTGCGAAAGTTTTTGATGCAAACTTGTCTCATTTAGTCATCAAAATTCTACAAATTGTTTATTACACGGCTATCCATCATTTATTGACTCAAAACAGTTCCCCTATGAGTAGTGTAGAATCTTGCCTGCCGTGAAATTCTATGGAATGTACAAGGCCACCTTTTTTAATGCAACAAAAGGTTATACATTAGTCTATGGCCATCGCACATTTTGTCCTCTGAAAGATTGGTGAAATAACAAGCAATCGCTATCAAAATTTTCTAAATGGCTGTCCTTGCTTTATTCTACTGTATTTGTTCAAAAGGAAACTGCGATTGCCCTGAAGCCAAATCCATATATTATTGTCATAACATGGAGATAGGAATACTCAATGGTCATACACTTGACCGTGTGCCCGAATTGCAAGCTTGTATTGTCAAATGCACAATCCCATAAACAAACCGCCTTGATTGGCATGGACCGCCGAGTGTTTGTAAAACACTCAGTCGTATCAACCGATGTTTTTAAAAAAATCACAATGTCTGCAAACTTTCAATTAACATTGTTTGTTTTCAACAAAATCAACACAATATTTGAATAACAGAGTAGCGATCTGTTTTTGATTTGTATTTATGGCGTTCCATAGTTTTCCAACCTGGGTTGGCAAAAACTCGGGCTGTGACGTGCCCCCCCCCCCCCCCAAAAAAAAAAAAATAAATAAAATAAAATAACACTCATTTCATTGGTGCTATTTTTAACACTTGTGTAAATTTTGATTACATCCTTTTGGGAGTTTACCGAGTTTCCCGAGTTCCCTTGGCGAGAAGATCATCTAAACATTATTCGTAATTTGGTTGGCGGTAAAAACCATTTGCCAGGTATGTTCGTTTAATAACTTCACTCTACTACACCGGAGTATAGACCTTTCGGAGTTCGGGAGATTTCTCAGTTCTGAAAAAAAATGTTTAACAACTATAGGTTACCAAACTATTATCCTTGGTATTGCATAATCATACTTGCAATACTAAAGGTATTGTTACCAAAGAGACACCTCACTAGACTAACAATGAAAGAAAAGACGATCCAGACCCGATAAATCAGAAAGAAAAAAACAATTCAACACTCAGAAAAAGAATGGTAAAAAAAAGTTATGTTAAATGTGTTAAGTAAAAAGATACTTAACATAAGTAAAAATTTATGAAAAATTTAAACCAAATTTTTGTGTAAATAAAAAAATACTCAAATAGTTAGTAAAACTAATAGTTTACATAACTTAGCAACTTTAAACACATATTATGTAAATTTTACTGAACTGGTTGTAAAAGTTTACATGGTGTTTAGTAAACGACGATGTTTTACTCAAGTATTGTGCTAACTTGTCTGCATGCTGGGGTCGGTCGCGCTCTGCAGTACCACACTACAGTGTAACCACACACACACAACGAAATGGATCTCATGAAGGAAAAACTTCTTGAGTGGAACTTCCCTCATTTAGTTGAGACGTTTGAAGGTAAGTACTATAAAATATTTCTGTATTGATGTTATTATCTGTAGTGATAGACTATATACGACTCCTTAGCAGCATAAAGGGACAATTGAACGTCATGTTTTGATTGACTGACAAAACTTTTGAACAGTGACTTGAATAATTATCACAAACACCTACATGAACAATCATGAACAATCAATGGTCCCCGTATTGTGCACGCAATACACGTACAACATGCATCGTTGGAGACCATTGTAGACATGTGCACTGTATTAAAGGCAGTGGACACTATTGGTAATCACTCAAAATAATTATCATCATAAAACCTTTCTTGATTACGAGTAATGGGGAGAGGTCGATGGTATAAAACATTGTGGGAAACGGCTCCCCCTGAAGTGCCATAGTTTTCGAGAAAGAAGTAATTTTCCACGAATTTGATTTCGAGACCTCAAGTTTAGAACTTGAGGTCTCGACATCAACCATCTAAACGCACACAACTTCGTGTGACAAGGGTTTTTCTTTCATTATTATCTCCCAAGTTCGATAACCGATTGAGCTCAAATTTTCACAGGTTATTTGTTAATTTATGCATATGTTGAGATACACCACCTGTGAAGGCTAATCTTTGAAAATTACCAATAGTGTCCACTGCCTTTAAGAAAGCAGGCAACTAGTAACAAAAATATTCTGATTTGGCCATGAATTCTTGTTTATTTTAACCTTTAAAAGGAATTATTCAAGAAACCTCACCCCCCCCCCCCCAAAAAAGAAGAAAAATCAGATAAAGATCAAGAAAAATCAAAGTTTTCAGGTTTTCAGCACCAAAATTATCTCTCCTTCTGGGATCCTATCACCTTATTCCAGAACTGCAAGTCTCCATCCTTGAACCTTTTGTTAATTTGTTTATTTGTTAGGCCCTTAATGTATTAATTTGTTTATTTATTTTATTTTATTTTAATTTTTATTTGTGCTTTTTTCAATTTATGCGCTGTACATTTATGCGCTGCACAAATTGTATTGCACATACATTGCAGTACAGGAACATTGTCTCTATTGATCTCAAAGTAGTGTAATATGATAATTAAACCACCATTGATATAAAATAACGATTTAATCTGACATTGTATGTACCCCATCCTTAAGACACATCAGATTAAATTATTATTTTACAGCAAAATTGGTTTAATTGTCATATTACAACACTTTAAGTTCATTACAGACAATATACACTTGTAATACAATTTGTACTGCACCCCCATTGAAATTTAACCTATTTTTTTATATTATTATTCCCATTTATGCAGGAAAACACAAGTTTGGACCAGTATTTGAAAGACATCAACAGGGACACCAGATCGCAACCATATGCTGATACTAGGTGGGTCTGCACTGGCTCCACAGCAAGTGTTCGTAATTTTTGAGCGACATGCATTCCAACAGTCATCCCTTGTGAAAGCATTGGATGTGTGTTTCAAAACACACTTTGTCTTCGACTTGAGCTACCAGGAGAAGTGTTCTGGCGTTTGGGAGTTCATTGAATCGGTTGTGTTTGAACTTAAAGGCAGTGTGAAGAGCAACACTATTCGAGAGTTCAGGGCATACTGTTCATCTCATGATGCATCTGATTAATGTTGAACATTCCAGAAGCATTGTAGTTGAAGAAGTTTATGCACAAAATGTTTGCAAATAAGTATCAAAATCATGAGAGATGTGATAGTTGTGATAGTTTTGATTTATGGAACAACCTTTATACAGTTTAAAGAGGAACTCAAAGGTCAAATTTAAACTTGTATTCAATACCCTTCCAGTTTTGTCAAATTTTTCAAAATGTTAAATTCAACGCTGTTTTAATTGCTTAGCGACAATTAGGATAAACCAAAAATTCCCCATATAAATTGTTCAAACCCAAAATTCAATTTGACCTCGGAGTTGTTCTTTAAGCTTTGTTAGCCTGGAAGTATTTATTCTGACCTTGCCAATTAATGTTGACCATTCCAGAAGCATTGTAGTTAAAGAAGTTCTTGCACAAATTGTTTGCAAATAAGTATCAAAATCATGAGAGATGTGATAGTTGTGATAGCTTTGATTTGTGGGAGGAACTCAAAGGTCAAATTTAAACTTGTATTCAATACCCTTCCATTTTTGTCAAATTTGTCAAAATGTCAAATTCAACGCTGTTTTAATTGCTTAGCGACAATTGGGATAAACCAACAATTCCCCATATAAATTGTTCAAACCCAAAATTCAATTTGACCTCGGAGTTCTTCTTTAAGCTTTGTTAGCCTGGAAGTATTTATTCTGACCTTGCCAATTAATGTTGACCATTCCAGAAGCATTGTAGTTAAAGAAGTTCTTGCACAAATTGTTTGCAAATAAGTATCAAAATCATGAGAGATGTGATAGTTGTGATAGCTTTGATTTGTGGGAGGAACTCAAAGGTCAAATTTAAACTTGTATTCAATACCCTTCCATTTTTGTCAAATTTGTCAAAATGTCAAATTCAACGCTGTTTTAATTGCTTAGCGACAATTGGGATAAACCAACAATTCCCCATATAAATTGTTCAAACCCAAAATTCAATTTGACCTCGGAGTTCTTCTTTAAGCTTTGTTAGCCTGGAAGTATTTATTCTGACCTTGCCAATTAATGTTGACCATTCCAGAAGCATTGTAGTTAAAGAAGTTCTTGCACAAATTGTTTGCAAATAAGTATCAAAATCATGAGAGATGTGATAGTTGTGATAGCTTTGATTTGTGGGAGGAACTCAAAGGTCAAATTTAAACTTGTATTCAATACCCTTCCATTTTTGTCAAATTTGTCAAAATGTCAAATTCAACGCCGTTTTAATTGCTTAGCGACGATTAGGATAAACCAACAATTCCCCATATAAATTGTTCAAACCCAAAATTCAATTTGACCTTGGAGTTCTTCTTTAAGCTTTGTTAGCCTGGAAGTATTTACTCTGACCTTGCCAATTAATGTTGACCATTGTAGATTTTTTGAAATTTTTTAAATTCACTGAAACTGTTGATTGATTATGAAACATATAGAACACCCCATTTTGCACATGTGATGTTTTGGATTGTTAATGTTATTAACATTGTTAAATTTTAATAAAAAGTGTTTATCTTGAAATTCATGTTGTAGTCGCCAAGTGTCAATATTTATGATGTGTCCATTTATTACAGCACTTTGCTAGTATTCAACCCAAGCATTGTGTATATTATTACCAGTTTTAAAGGTATACAGTGTACATTAAACATCGGTAAAATGTTTACTTCAAAATTAAGTAATTATTTTACATGAGTGGGTTTATACCCAGCAATTCAGTAAAAAAAAACTACCCAATATTGATTTTAAGTTTTACACAACTATTTACATTGTAAAGCGGTAAAGGCTTTACTTCAAAATTAAGTAATATTTTACATGAGTGGGTTTACCCAACAATTCAGTAAATAAAACTACCCAACATTTATGTAAACTTTTACACAGCTATTAAGCAAGATATTACCCAACGCCTGTTGGGTAAAGTTTTACCTAATAGTTATGGTGTTCGCCCACTACATCTAAAACAGGTAATATTTTTCACAAGTTGTGTAATTTTTTCTCTGTGTGAAGAGTTGTCAAAACTTTACCACTGAAGGACAAGCTAAGAAAAACAGCCGGTTTGTCGAAGGACGTTACGGGTTAAAGCCATTGGACCCTTTCGGCAGAAAAAAAAAGTTCACAGATTTACAAATAACTTACAGGGTTTACAGAAGGTAATGATGAAAGACTTCTCTTGAAATATTATTCCATGAAATGCTTTACTTTTTGAGAAAACAGTAAAACAATATCAATTCTCGATAGCGAGAATTACGGATATTATTTGAAACACATGTCATGACACGGCGAAACGCGCGGATACAAGGGTGGGTTTTCTCGTTATTTTCTCCCGACTCCGATGACCGATTGAGCCCAAATTTTCACAGGTTTGTTATTTGATATAGAAGGCCTTGGACAATACTGTTTACCGAAAGGGTCCAGTGGCTTTAACTGGTGGCCAAAAGGACAATGGTGAACAAACTGATCTATAAAACAGGAACAACAAAACCTAGTCCAGTAGTGTAACGGGCTGCAGCATTCCGATCGGCAGGCAGAACAAAGTCAGTCAAATGTCTCAATATTTGTGTCCTTCTTCCCCTGGCCGGCGGACATTAATTTTATAATAAGTTGATTGAAGTATCTCGCCTTGGGGCTGACAAAAACACTCAAACTCCCACAATTGTCACCTTTTATTGAGACTTGCTTCTAAGGGCAGTGTGTACTTTTTGAATTGTGTACTTTTTGAATTGTCAAAGACCAATATCTTCGTTTGGTGTTAACAACTTGCATAAACATTACATGTAATTTTTTTTAATGACAGTTTTGGCTCCGTTGGTAGTTGCAGAAAATAATTGTTAAAACCCTTGCTGCACAGCAGTTGTGTGCTTTCAGAAGCCCTAGAAAGGCTCATATAACCTGCTTTTTTTCCAGATTCATTTGTCTGTGTTTAAAAGTCCGTTAAAAAGTTACCCCTTTCTCTAAAACTACCCAACTCAAAAAAGGACTCGTTTCTACTCTCCATCTGTTCTCTTCTATACGCATTTTGAACAAGATTACAAAAGTGCAGGGTTTTTTTTAACTTAAAAATATCGTTTGATGGCAATAGAAAAGCATCACAATTTTTCTGAGTTTTGTGTTTAATTTTGTCCCTGAAAACGAACTGTTTCAACTCGGATATAATAATTATATCCTTTTCTTTTCTCATAAAAATATAATGTTTAGTAAGGTTTCTGTTTGACTTCCAATTTATTCATTGTATGTCTATACATTAATCATATTTTGCTTGAAACCACGGCTTTGGGTTTGGATTCGGCTTCGTCTCCTTTTCCCGTCTGACGATGCTCCCGCTGGAAAGGTGGCATTATCTTTCACAAGAGGGCGCACTACATAATTTTCATAATCCTTATCGCAAATACCAATGCGCAAGCGCAGACTGTTGAATGAGGTGCATTGTGGGATATATATGGATCAAATTTGGATACCAGCAAGACCACAATGCACCTAATTCCAAGCTTTACGCGCGCGCCCCGGTATTTGCGAAAAGGTCTATGGTGCTCGTCGTAGACAGGCGGACATAATTATTTTCTGAAAATCACATGCCTGGCCCAAATTTATAAAAAAAGGGTACTGCTTGGCAAATTTCTTTGCTAAGCATAAAAGGTGTGCGTAAGCGATATTTGTAGGTGGGAGGAAAGCACCCACAGATAAGTATGGGAAAACCCACGCATTCAGGTACAATAATGATGACTGACTCATCGTGGGGACAAAAATATCGAATCTGTGACTATGTTTGATTCTTAACTATATTTTGCACAACTTTTAATGCAAATGCAGTTTTGATAAGCAAATCATCAAGTGAATTAAGAAAGAAACACAAAAGTCTACTAAAGTTTGTAGTCGTTTTTGTTAAAGGATTTGGGTACTGTTTGTAACACAAAACACAATGTTTAATTTACATTAAACCTACACCATTTGAAGATAATGATAGTAGAAAGCGACCTTTAAATATAGTTGCTGCGAGGTGTTGTAGTTTTTGAAAAATGAGTAAAACAATGTCATGAAAAAAACGTTTTTACATGCTAAAATAATTTTCGTCTCATGATCACTGAGACGAAAATTATTTTAATGACATTGCTTTACTCATTTCTCAAAAACTACAGCACCTCAGCAGGGAAGCTTTATACTATCATTATCTTCAAACTGTGTAAGTTTAGTGTAAATCTGTGGACATTGTTTTTTTTGTTTTTGTTTTTTTCTACAAAAAGTACTTTAAACACAAACAAACAAGCAGGTTATGTGAGCTAGACATTTTTTGTCTTATGTCTCAGCGAATATTATGTACATTTCTTCCCAATCCAATGAACTGATGTATCGTCTATGCACATGAGAATGCAGGGCATGTATTTTTGTGTAAGTTTCAAAGTTGTAAATAAAGTGAGCCTTTTTAATGTTAGTGTTTGGAAATTCCTAGTTTTGCGGGAGCAAGAAATTTTAAGAGTGTTTTTTTTTCTCGAGGTACAGGGGTAAACAAAACAGTTCACACCAGCTTCTTTTTTCCCAACAAGATTAATTAGTTAATCATGTTTAATTAAAAAGCAGACACTTATCACTCAAACACTGCTTTACAGAAGAAGAAGGGGAAAAAGCAGACCCCCCCCCCCCCGATTTTGAGATGTATTCCACACACACGTAGACCAACAGGTGTATTTCCGGCCTCGTGGTGGCGCTATTGTCTGTCCGCCGCACTGGTTCTCCAACTTTTTAGACTGGCTCCGTTACCTTGATACTGCTCAGCCGCTCACTGCTGGCTTGGGTACCAGTGTGGTCCAATTATTGCCTACTGACGTGCATGCAAACTCTAGTGCAGGGCGTTTCCGCATTGTAAGGAAGTCTAAACATGGTAAGAAAAATCAGTATAATTCTTAGTTTTGTGAGTTGATAACAATTGTTCTGATATGATGAGATGTTGAGGTATACAGTTGGGTATTTGTCAATTATTTTGTGGCTGAAGTTTGAGGAGAAAACTCCAACCATGACCAACTTAATTTTTAACACAACAATTGAATTACTCAAACTCAATTCAAGTTTTCAACTCTTGAACAATAATTTATACGGGCCCTATATTTGCTCAACGCCTAGGATTGCCTAATTTTAAAAATTATTGTGTTATCTTACTCCAATCAGTGGTATCAATCAGTAACTGACTGTGCAAAAAAAACAGATTCTTTTCAGGGATCTGGGTTCTTTTCCAGATCTGCCCTCTGGAATCTGGATTCTTTCAATACTTTTCCGTATAGATTATGCCACCTCCAAATTTTGTATTCACAATTCAACAATGATTCATTGCAAAGTTATTCCTACGTTAACATGGTTGAGATTGGAGAATGGTAACATCGTTAAGAAGAATTAATTTATTCCCATTGCAAAACTCATGTTCATTGGAACAAATGGTTCCTAGATTTAGAGACTAGATTAATAAGTTATTTATTGGGTTTGTTCATTTCCTTTTTAATTAATGTTTGGGTTGGAATTGTTGTTGAAATGTAGCCTTAGGCCTATCACCAATTCACCTGGCTAATTTTGCTGGTTGGCCAAAAGGCATTCTATTTTGGGAAGGAAAGAGGGGCTAAATCTTCCTTCCCACAGTGCCTTTGTTTTGGCAATTCAGCAAAATCGACCCGGCTAGAATCAAGAGAAGGTCTATGAATTTAACATGAAGTGAGTTTTTTGTCAACTAAAGTATTCTTGCGCAGTTTACCATACTAACACCATGAACACAGGCCTGTTTCCTTCGTTTTTGAAAGGGCAAGGGCACCAAGGCATTTTCTCCTTAGTGAAGGGCACCCTATGACTTTAGGACATTGTAAATTTCTACTGGAGAATTTAAAAGGCACCAAGACAATGACCAGGGGCAATGGAGGCAACTGCCTTTGTTTCCTCCATGAAGTATCAGACCTGCCAACAATTAACAAAGGTCAACCACTCTCATGCCTTTTGAGTTTGTGGTCTTTAGAGGCAGTGGATACTGTTGGTAATTACTCAAAATAATTATTGGCATAAAAACTTACTTGGTGACGAGTAATGGGGGGAGGTTGGTAGTTCACCAAAAAAAGTTCACAGATTTACAAATAACCTACAGGGTTTACAGAAGGTAATAATGAAAGACTTCTCTTAAAATATTCATCCATGAAGTGCTTTACTTTTTGAGAAAACATTAAAACAATTATCAATTCTCGATATCAAGAATTAGGGATTTATTTTAAACACATGTCATGACACAGCCATGTCATGACATGTGGGCCTTTGAACAACACTGTTTGCTGAAAGTGTCCAATGGCTTTAAAATGGCGCTATACTTTGAACCGAGAACCAGGTTTACTAAAACATAGTCAAGACATCAACTGGTCTTTACTTGGTATTACTTGTGTTTTTAAAGTGGTTTTCTAGCTCTTTTAATGACAAAATAATCCTTTGGTTTTTGGAACCATTCAGTTGTTTTAATCAATAATGTAGAAATACGCAATAAAACTAACCTGCTTATTTTACATTGAATAAGTCAAAACTATCATGAAAATGTTAATGTCATTGCTATGGAATGAACCGTTGAGGGGAAATGAACTTATTCAAAACAAACAAGTTTTTGTTTTTGTTGGCAGGAACTTCTTTATGAGGAAATCAGACATGTTCAAATAGAAAGCACTTGATTATTAAAGGGCAGGTCTCTTCCTCAACACTAGCCTAGCATGCACTGTCAAGTAAAACCTGCTGTTTTAAAGTGCAGGCCCTAAACATAACCCATGACACCTAATGTATACAGCAATTGCCATGGTGCCCTCTGCAAGTTGCCATGTGGGCAACTGAAAAATTTGCAACTACCAAGTTTAAAAAGCTCAATTTCATCATTTTGTATAAATACATGTGAACAATACAATTGTTATTTGTGTTAGTTTATTTATAAATATAGTAAATATAACTTCATTTGACCATTCAATTTTGATCACTACCATTAACACATCAGAAGATACATGTATTTTTATGACAATGTAAAAAAAAACATGGGCTACTAAAACTTTTTGTGGACGTCTAAAATGAACAGTTTACAAGCCTGGTGGGCTACATTACAAAAGGCTCAAGCATAAAGGCTCGACGGGTTTGTATGTATACAGTACATCATGTTTAAAAACTACAACAAATATTTCCCTGCTACATGAAATCAAAAGAACTTTCGTTCTGTCAATGTTATTATGTAAGTAAATTAACTTACTGTTGTGTTTAAGTGACATAGTTTATAGTACAGTTTCATTTCTATTGTAAAGGTCTTCAAAATGGAAAATGTTAAATTATTGACATAGTTTATTTAGGCGGGTGGGGGGGGGGTCGTCGGATGCAACCATTAAAAATCTCTTTTTCTATTATTGTTGGAACCTATCCATTTTAGTAGGGTCCTTCTTTCTCCAATAACTTATGTGTAGGAACATCTTCAAAAAAGAAAAGAAGAGCAAAAGCAACAACAGCAACACAACGATCATAGCGTCTTCAGTTGAGTGTGCTTTGTATGTACATGGAGGAAGAATCTTCCTCCATGGTATGTACATGGGTTGTATAGTGAAATGATCAAGTGATTTTGGCTGGCCATTTCCTTGATGCTTTAACAGCTCATGAATGCAATTAAAACAAACATTCAGTTTACCGTAAGGGTCCTGAGGGGAATGTGTGTTCAGGCTATGTAACTAATGTTGCCCCCCCCCCTCTTTTTTTTTTTTTTTTTTTTTGAGGGGGGTTCCCTTCCAAGGATATGGAATGGACGGAGACAGCCTTAAGCCCTTTTCACACGACAGAAATTCAACAAGGGCCCTTTGCTTAATGTGAGCATGGTTGTAAAATGTAGCAAGATCTATTTGACAAGGTTTTATCAGGGACCTTGGACATAGCAAAAAAATTTGTCCTTTCAATTGCTACAATTTAGCAAGGGACCCTTGCTTAATTGCTCTAGTATGAAAGGGGCTTTTCGACTAGTCTCTGATATTTGTTGCATGCATACACGTACATGACGTTTAATCCTGCCACAGAGAGTTACATAATGGTATTAGCCTAAAGCACCTTTAAATGCCCACAACCACCTTCAGGTCACTCCTAAGCAGGAAATAACAACCGCCAGTAATAACTGCAGTGAAAAATGAACAGCCAGATTTAAAGCCAGACCCATAAAAAAATCTAATAATTCCGTCTTGGATCAACACAATATCAGAGCTCTGCCAACTCTCCCTGATGCTACCAAAGATTCCCGGAAAACAAACCACTCGCTCCATGTCTTTATGAACAAAATCTCTCTGATTTATATGGAAACTTTTGCCCCATTTTGTTGAATGTAATTCTAAATATCTCCTTGATTGTTGTACGAAATCTCTTTGATTGCAAGATGCAAATAATGTTGGCAGCTCTGAGAAATGCAAAGAAAGGACATTTTTTGATTGACCAACTTGCATGCGAGTAACTATAAATATGATATGAATAGTAAACTTGCGGGTACAACCATGAGTAAAATCTCTTTTGAAAGAGTGGTGGCTCTGACAAGAGCCAGTTTGGTCTTGATGTTTTAAACAGTATACTCTGCTCGTCTTCAGGAGAAACTTACATGCGTTGACTCTCAAAATGGCGCACCCAATAAGATTATTGTGGTGAAACCACTAAGGCACAATTCAGGATACCAACCAGTCGAAGAAGTTGCATGTGACACAGTACGAGTATTTTTGCTGTTAACCTTAATCTTGTAGCAGATTCGGTCGGGTTAGCATAGTCAGGACAGTCGAGTTGGCACCGCATAGTGGTTTCTTTCCATCGCCTTCCATCTCTAGGACTTGATTGCTTAGGTTTTCCCAGGAATAACTCTCTGGGGTTTTCCTCGCACATCTGAAATTTTTGTGAGAACCAAGAATTTATAGCTTCACAACCAGATTTAATAACTGAATCTATAAATAATTGAATAAATAAATATGTAGATAAATACATAAATAAACAATAAATTTAAGCATAACTTTTATTGTGCTGAGCTTTTTTTTATTTATCTGAAAGCAGCTTTATGAATTGGGTTCTTTTGTTTGGTGGTTTTATAAAGTTTTTATTGTGATTATCATTCACAGGCCGCCACATTGAGGCCCTACTTGCAGGCCGTCAGGGCAACCTTACAAGCCTCCATGTGCCTTGAGAACTTCTCATCTCAGGTGGTAGAAAGACACAACAAACCAGAGGTAGAAGTAAGGTGAGTCAAATAAGCTTAGGGTCAAATATTTTCCTGTATAAATGGTAGCACCCGTATGTTCCGACATCCCTGTGTTTTGATACCTATGTTCCGACACCCTAGTGCAGGCCTGTATGCTTCATTTTTGAAAGGGCAAGGGCACCAAGGCATTTTCTCTTTGGCAAAGGGCACCCTATGAGAAAATTGTAAATTTCTACTTGAGCATTTCAAGGGCACCAAGGCAATGGCAAGGGGCAATGGAGGCAATCGCCTCCGTTGCCTCCGTGAAGTATCAGGCCTGCTGGTGTATTTTTCTAACCCTAACCTTAGCGTATAAATTATCAGAAGGGGTTATCAGAATAGGGTTGTTGGAACACAGGGGTGTCTGAATATATCTATGAGCAGTCACCTTATTTATATTCCGCGAAGCTCCGTAACCTACCCACACCTTCCTTCCTGCCCCATTAAAGACACTGGACACTAAGACCAGTCTTCTCACTTGGTGTATCTCAATATGTGCATTAAATAACAGACCTGTGAAAATTTGAGCTCAATTGGTCGTCAAACTTTTGAGAGGAAAGTGGAAGAAAAAACGCCCTTGTCACACAAAGTTGTGTACTTTCAGAAGCTTGATTTAGGGACCTCAAAATCTAATTCTGAGGTCTCGTAATCAATTTCAAATATTTAAGTGGAAAATTACTTCTTTGTTGAAAACTACGTTACTTTAGAGGGAGCCGTTTCTCACAATGTTATATATTATCAACAGCTCTCCATTGCATGTCACCAAATATTCTAACAATTATTTTGAGTAATTACCAATAGTGTCAAGTGCCTTTAAATCAATTATTTATTTCCAGTGTTGACTTATACATGTAGGAATGACACATGTTTTACATTAATTGAAATCACTATTATAGAGAGTTAACCACTTCACTTTGGTATTTTAATAAACTTTCTGTGCCCGCCTGCAGCATAATTTTGCAGACATTTTTAGAACTTCTTGAATAACAATTTTCATTTTGAAATATCGGATGGGATGTAAAGCGGCAGGTCCCGTGTGTTGTGTAATGCAGGGTACAATTACTCAATTACCCTTATTGCTAAGAGAAGGGGTTTTCCCCTGTGATTCTGGAAGTGGCTTCTGAATGTGCCGCAGCACAATAGCACATAGTAACCTCTAACATTGTGCTACATAAATGGGCCTTGCTATTCAAGCAACTCAAACAACCTGGAAATGAATAAATAATGTCAAATGCTTTGATGAGACGCTCGTAGATAAAGCACGATATAAAAACTAGTTATTATTGTCATTATTATTGACAAAAATACTGAGATAAAAAGCACAGTATACAACCTAACTTTTTTATAATTATCATTATTTTAATTGTTGAATGTAACTAAGCGTTTTATAAGACCGAGTTATTGTTATTTTAAAGGAACACATTGCCTTGGATCGGTCGAGTTGGTCTTTCAAAAGCGTTTGTAACTGTTTTTAATAAAATACATATCCGTGGTAGAAAGATGTTTTAAAAGTAGAATACAATGATCCACACAAACACGCCTTGAAATTGCGTTGTTTTTTACTTTTACTCCGTCGACTAACACGGTCTGCCATTTATGGGAGTCAATTTTTGACTCCCATAAATGGCCGACCAGGTTTGTTTGCAAAAGAAAAAAAAAAACACGCAATTTCGAGGGAAGATTGTGTGGATCATTGTATTCTACTTTTAAAACATCTTTCCAACAAGTTATGCATTTTATAACAAATGGTTATGAATGCTTTTTATAGAACAACTCGTCCGATCCAAGGCAATGTGTTTCTTTAACTGGTGAATGTAACTGATTCATTTTTCAGGAGTGGAAAGGAGCTTCTGTTAATGCCAGTCATAGTCAGTCGCAATGAAAAAGAGAAGGTTCTAATAGAGGGTTCCATTAACTCCATCCGAATAAGCATCAGCATCAAGCAAGTAAGTTACGTCATATTTCATCTAAATTGTTTGATCGAATGTTTGTGAATACATCAATGTTAGAATCTAATAGAAACTCAAAAGAGGTGAGTAATAGTATCAGTGAAACAGTTGTGTGATTTTGTTTTTGGTTTGCTTGCGTTCCCATGTTCTAAGTCTGTTTGGCTTTTTTTGCACATTATTCTCTGATTGAACCTTCAAGCAAGTTCGAGTGGGCACAAATAGTCGACCCGTGGTTGACCATAGACCAGCAACGTACACATGCCCAATGACGCACTCACTCGAACGACTCATTTGGAAGTCTAGCCAACCTTTCCGCCTTTTTGCTACAGTGTCACTGGTTCCCCTCTGCGCTTTACACGTGTTAGAATGGAACATGCTGTTGGGACCAGTGACGAAACCATGATCATGAGGCTGGTTCCAAATGGTCGACCATACTAGTCAACCAATGGTCGACCAGCCTGGGTTCGAGTGCAAATGGTCAACCTTTAGTTAACCATAGTGCACACTCGAACTTGCTCCAAGTTGCTTGGGCAAGTTATCAAAAAGGAACTTCCAGGCATGTGATGGTCTGAACTATGTTTAGCTTTTGTCTTCATGGTCTCATTCCCTTTCTTTTTTCTTCTGGACACCCCAGTATCCTTTTTGAGACTGGACATCTTAAAAACTTTCAATACATGTAGGTCAGTGTCTTTATTTTTTAGGGTAGAGTTTCTAATATAAATAAGCTGCGAGAAGCTCACCCTTTAACAATTTATTGAATTCATGACTTGTTTTTCTTGACAGGCTGATGAAATAGAGAAGATTCTATGTCACAAGTTTATGCGTTTCATGATGCTTAGGGCAGAAAACTTCTTCATTCTTAGGAGGAAACCAGTGGAAGTAAGTAGCTTTTAAGGTTTGACTGAGGGAACGGATTAATCATATTAACACTCCCAGAAATGAGGGGGAAGATTAGGCAGGGCGTGAATTCTACACTGGACCACAGGTCCTAAAGTTGCCAAAGAGAATAATTCAATGCATGATGACATGGAGTTCCAGCCCTGGCTGTAGCCATCTATTGGGGTATAGTCTTAGTCTGTTGTACCCATTTCACCTGATCTCTATATCACAATCATTTTGGTTGCGTTTTTTAATAAGTTTTATGAACCTGGGAGTGCAGCCCAATTTCATAGCAAAACTTACTAAGCCCAGACAAATCTTGATTAGCAGAAACAGTTTCCCCCAGCAACAATTCACTGACACCTGTAACGACTGGTTCACCACCCATTTTTTCTAAGCAGTATTTTCTGCAAGACAGCTTAAAGGTTTGGGAATCCAGCCATATGTCGGCGAGTGACCTAGTTAATAGTGCTGGGCGAATAGTGAATTTTTGGTATTCGGTTACCGCTGGCCAACTATCCAAAATTAACCGGCTATTCAAATATTTTTTTTTCGCCGCTAGAGGGCGTTTTCTAAAAAAATAAAATTAAAAAAAAGGAGGGTTTTTTTTGCCGCTAGAGGGCGCTGTTTGTTTGTGAATGAGATCTTATTGGCGGATTGATATCAGTTTTAGACAGTGCCACTTGGTTCATTCATAGTGATAACCGGATCTAATTTAAAGATGGCGATTTGCTTTTTCTTTTGATCGTGATTGACTCTACGTGAAGGAAAACTTTTGTAATCTTTGAACAAATTACGTCAGAAATGTCATTGTTTTAACTCTTTATGGAGGTGAGCATAGTTAATACTTAATTTATGCTGTTTTATGCTGTCTTAATAGAAGTTTCATAAGGACACAAACCGAACATTCCTGTCAGTTGTCGCCCGACGTCCGCGGATATTCGGATAATTAAAGAATATCCGGTTACTTGGTTGTAATTACAGGACTATCCGGTTTATAAACAGGTATTCACGCCCATTGCAGATATCTGATTCAGAAAAAAAGGCATTCGCGGTTACGGATAGGAAAACCTATTCGCCATTAACCGGATATTCGAATTGATCGCCCAGGCCTACTAGTTAAGTGGGCGTTTGAAGACTATTATTTTTAAAGAAAATAAATCATTTACAAATACACGGGAATGTACAAAATAATTTTTTCCAATTGAATTATTGTATACAGATGACAAGGTTAACTTAAAAGCATCATTACTTTGTATAACAGCAAACCTTTAAATAAAGATGTTAAAAATAAGCAATTTTTTTGGCTGAGCAAAAAATGAGTGGGTTACCAGTTGCAGCAAAGGTGGTATTTTGGATCTTAAATTATTATTGCTGAGCAAGAGGTTTCTGTGCTAAGCAAGTTTCTGTGCTTACACACTTTATGAAATTGCTTCCTGTTTGTTACTGACTCTCAATCCTTTTCAACTTCCTATCCAGGGCTACGACATTAGCTTCCTCATAACCAACTTCCACACAGAGCAGATGTTTAAGGATAAGTTAGTAGACTTTGTTATCCAGTTTATGGAAGACATCGACAAAGAAATCAGCGAGATGAAATTAAGCGTCAATGCCAGGGCCCGTATAGTGGCCCAAGAGTTCCTTAAGAGTGTAAGTTCCAACAAATATCTGGTTTTTGTTTTTAATACTTCCCCCACAAACCGTTTTTTTTTTTCTTTCTTCTTTTTTTCTTCAAATTCATATTGGTAATAACACAAATTATAAAAACCATATTTATCTGTCACAGATCACAAGGACTCAGGCATGCAACTCTTCCGGGTTTTTTTTAAAGCCTAATATATGCCTGGCAACAACAGTGTACAACTACAATCATGTAAAATAAGCCTAGTACATGCTAACAATGCACCTTAGAGCATAATAAACCTCAACATTTTCTAGGGTACCATTGTGGGTCTCATGTCCCGTGGCGTTTCGACTGCCTCGCTCCACACTTGCGTTGTGCCTTTTAAAATTTCCCTTTTTTTTTTTTTTTTTCAACGGGCAGTTGTATGCCTAAGGACTCTACTCCCTATCAACTACTATTAACCCCTTCAAATCGCTTTTTTTAAGAGCTTCTTGAAATAATCGTTTTCCTTAGAAAATATTGTTGCCATAATGAAACCCTGACTTTACAATGGAGGACAATATAGGTGCTCCTAATTAGTTCTGGGATGCGTTTTTTGTCGACTGAGCAAATTGTGTAGAAACTCAACATGATTGGTAGAACCTTGGCGCAGATCGACAGCCGAGAAACTTCCGTGATATGATGGTATCTATGAACACTTAGACGTAACCCCCCATTGAGATCAATATATACATGTAATGACAAACAACAGTGGCAGGCTGTTATGTCACAATACCTCATGCCAGAATACCTTATTAACCTCATCCACCCATACACCTCAGCACACACTGAACTGCGTTCTAATGAGCTCTTGATGCTTCATCAGCCCAGAACTTCCATTCTTTGGGGCAATAGGTCATTCTCTGTGGCATCAGCCCGGGTGTGGAACCAACTCCCACTGACTGTCAAATCATCTCCATCCATCACAATATTCAAGACAAACTTAAAATCTCACCTTTTCAAACAAGCATACTCACACAATCCGCTATACTAAGTGTTCTATATTATTATTATTATTATGATTATTAATGTTAAACGCTTGTTTTGACTCCAATGAGCTCATACTATACATAACTAATATACTTCAAGTAGTTTTAAAAGGTGCTAAAATAGAGAAAGTATCTATATTAAAAAAACAATGAAAACTTTTAGAAATGAGACTTAATGCAAAACTTTGTTTTTCCCTTCCACAGTTTTGAGAAATCCCAGATGCAGCTTAGCACGGACCACTTAGGGGGAGGGGAGACGGGGTTCATCATGGCCATCACCTTGGGGGAAAGAACTCGCGTCATAAAGGGAATGGGGAGAAAACAAAAAGAACGGCTAAACATCCAAGATGGGTACAACCTCCTATTGATGGAGCGATTCCTTGGTTTTGCCATGAACATTCAATGCAACGTGGGGAAAACAATTTTGGTGGATTTTTATTTGTAGTTCTAATAAAAGGCGATTTGCAATACAGTGTGCCCTCTCCAGTTTGGCCGGGACAGTTTTGGCCAATTTCAAAGCGCATCATGGTAAAATGTGACAATATTTTAGTCGTCTCGCAGAAGTAAGAATTTCTCTGTTTCTGACATGAGGTGGTATTTTTTACGAGGCTTGTGAATGTTTGTCGCATTCAAGACAGCTGTGTTAAGGCTGAGTCACACTGCAGCGATAACGAAAACGATAACAATAACGATAACAACGCAAAGAGAACGCAATCTATTGGTTGAATTGCTCCACACAGAATACGCCCAAGCTTATTCAACCAATGGAGGGCGTGCATTTCTAACATTCTCATTTTTGTTCTCGTTATCGAGGCCTGTGTGACCGGGCCTTTAAGGTCCCAAAATGCCTGTTTTAGCTGCATTGTGTGATTGCTTTTGGGGAACTGGTCTGCCTGATGTAAACTTATAGAGGATGCACTGTATTGGAAATTGCTTATTGCTTATCAAAAACATCATGTTATTTTGGATAACTCTCATGATTTCATTTTTCGAAATTCCTTGTACATTACATGCTGGGCAGATTGTTAAACTAATGGTCAAGAAAACTTGTAATCAGTTTTGAAGAAACAAATACAAGAATTTATGTGATACTAGTGTGTAAATTAAATACATGTAACTTCTTCAAATAGATTAAGTGATTTTTGTTATATTTAATTTCAATTTCAGAACTTTAAGTGTATAAATAATTATTTTCAAAAGTAGAAAGAACGTTGTGTTGTGAAACCAAAAGCAACACAGCGAAATTTAGTGTTAGATAAAAAAGTATGTTTTCTTAACAAACAAAGATTTGTAAACCTTAATATTGCTTGATATCTTGTAGACGGATTGATGAGGGGTTACCACTTGATCCTTGCCATTCTGAATCCATCAAAATCAAGCAGAAGGATTTGCTGAACTACAATGGCCATTTGTATCCAAACTATACAGATTTGGGATATACAGGCAATTTTTTACACAACAGTTTAGACTTGAACTTTTTTGTACACGTGATCTATACACCAATCCGGGCGTGCAAAAGTTGAGCACCGCGCGTCATTGCTACGGTGTCAACAGAGGGCGCTACCATTTTTGTTTTGTCTGATTGGTCTACATCATAGAAATAGTCTTTGTATACCATTAAATGAGTTATTGTGTGTGGTAGCCTTTGGGGCATTTTTGAAGGCCTCCAAGGCCAAGACCAGGGCAAAAGAGGCCATAGCCTCTGTGGCTTTCATGTCAGGGCCCAATTTCATTGAGCTGTTCAAGCAAAAAAGTAGCTAAGCACAACAAAATTATGCTTACCAGACTATGGTTACCAACCAAAATACCATGTCACTTGCACCATTTCTGACTGATATCCTGCTAATTGTTGCTAATCACAAAATTGTTCAGCTAAATTAATTGTCTGTTTAAGCAGCTCTATGAAATTGGGCCCAGGCCTCAATAAGACACCTTGCCTCTGTTTCACCTGCATTGACTTGTGTGTCAGACCGACCAAGATGGCTACCGGTTAAGACTTCTAAACAAAGTAAGGGTAATTTCTGCTCATAATTGTTTCAGAACAAATTTGAAATTTAACTCCATGTTCATGTATTTTTCATTAGTTTTTAAAATGTGTCTGGTATTGAATTGTTGGTGAAATGCTGACAATGTATTGCCAAAGAGTAGACTGGTTTGCTGTGCCAAGAAACAATATAATCAGCTAGGATTTGTATGTTGGTGACAGCTTATAGACTAAACCTTTTTTTCTTCCCTCGTTTTTATTATGTTAACTTCACATATTATTTATGTAAAGAGAAAATAGGCTTTCATTTGTACGACACTAAAAATGTGGCATTATCTTTTAAGGAACATTTACAAAAAAATGGCGCAATGGAAAATTGTTTGATATTTATTCTCCAGTATGTTGTGAGACTATTCTCACTCTCTTCTGTTTTTGAGAGTAGTCTGGGTACCATACCATATACACAGTGTACTACTCAGGTGAATGATTGAGTAACTACACAGTAGATGACTGCTGGGCAGGGTGAATAAGCAGTGCCCCTGCTGCTTGGCAGTAATTTAAGTTTCTTGTTTGCTGGAATTGCAGTTACCTCAATGGAGTGTCTCTTAAAAGGGAGTTGAAAAAATCTACCAGCAGTATAACAAACTAATGCTTTTCAATAACTTGGATGGTAGAAACGAGATAACCAAAAAGTGTTGATAAATTTCCATAACTACCAGTTATTGGTGTGTCATGTTTGAGCAGTCTAGTGCGGCGAACTCAAGTTCTGAAGTCGATTTCACAAGGAACTAAGATTAATCTGAAGTTGTGTATCAATGCTATTGTTAAGCAAACTGTGATGTCATAATACAAATCTCTATGGTGATAATGACAACTCGTCTTAAGATGAACCCAAGTGCTTTGTGGAATCGCTTTTTTAGTCAAAGTGTGGGTTTGAGCTCAGGGCCCAATTTCATAGAGCTGCTTAAGCACAAAATTCTGCTTAAGCAAACAAATCTATGCTTTGTAAAATCAGATTACCGGCCAAGACTCCACCCAATTGTTATGCCAAGTAAACAACAGCTAAACACCAGTCACAAGCAAAGAATATGGCATGAAATTTTGGCCTGTAACATGTGTAAAATAAGCAAGCTATTTTCGTGCTTAACCATTTTGTTTTGCTTAAGCAGCTCTATGAAATTGGCCCCTGATCCTGACATATTGTGTTCTTTAGCGAAAACATTTAACTTTAATTTCTTCTCAACACCCAGGTGTATGGGTACTCCACAGAAGTTGAGATGGTTTCAAGAATGCCTAAGTCTTGATGAGCAGGGGTAAATATTAGTGATGATCTTAATATTACTCGCCAGAGATATTTTTTTTACCTCGGCCAAACTTTACTCATTTCGCGATGGGTTGTACCTGGGGTATAGACCCCTTGTGAATAACGTCACAAGCTCAAACAAGTGCCCTCACTGAGGTCAAAGAAAGACCTATTGGCTGAGAGTTGTGCAATGCACGTTTCCATTGTTTGACCTTAGCGATGGCGGTCTATGCAAAGGGGTCTATCAAGACTAAGAATGATTTCTTAAAAACCAAATCCACAAAGCTTGTAAGTTCAAACCCTGTGTATAGTTAGCAGCAGTTATTTTAGTTTAGTTCACCTTAATAAAACAGTCCGTAATTCTGATTTGTTGTTTTGCTTGCATGAAACTGAAGCTCCTTTAACTCTTGAGACTAAACCCTTGTTGCTTGAAAGTTATCTCAAACACATTCCATTGTGGAATCGTTCTGTTTCTTGCATTTAATCTTTTGTGAAATTTCAAGTCATTTAATAATAAATAAATTGAACAGCAAGCTTTGAGATATATTTTACTTGGTGTGTGGACTTGAGTGTTTTTGTTCTGCGTATTTTCCCAAGGTATGAGTAGAGTAAAACGGTATTTGGAGGATTTTCTGGTTGATCAACTTGTCTTTGCTTTTTTCGTCGCATTCTTTTTGATATTAAACTTTTTGTCTTTGAAATTCACATGAATTGTAAAAACAACACTGATGAAACATGAGTTCACTTTGGATTACTGCCCAATCAACAAGTTTATTGACTGCTATCAGTTGTTAAACACTCTCAGTTAATTCATTTATTTATTTCCATAAATTGAAAGTTATTTTGGTAAAATATTAACTCTTCCTTGATTATTTGTCATACGAGTCTTGATTGACAACCTTCGCTTTGAAAGATGCAATTTTGCATCAGGGATAAAGAATAACATTTGGTGTTTACCCTTCTTGATATACCGATCTGTGTAAAGCACTGTATTTTGGTACTTTCCAAGAAATCCACAGACATATCCCACCCATGGAGGTAGTCCATGTTCTACCCAAGTAATATGCCTGTGGATTTTAACAGGACTCAGGACCGAAGTATACAATGCTTACTGCACATCAGTCTAAGGGCAAAAACCAAACAATATGGAGGAAGGTAGTCAATGAATACACAACAGGAATTCAAGCAGAAGAGATAACTATCTCAAACAAACATCTGGATCAAAACAAACAAAGATTCATAGACTTGACCAGTCCCCCCCCCCCCCACCCCCCGAGCCAGTCGATATCAAGACTACAGGGATATTAAAAATACTCAATAAGAAATTATGAAATAAATGCAAACATAGTTCATTGGTTTCATATAAAGCAATAAACTCATTTTCCACTCAAAACAGGGTAATTCTAACTGTTTAGTTTGTATATTCATCCCCGATTCATCCGCAAGAAATCTCAACGCCCCCCCCCCACCCTCCCACAAAGGCTCTTATTAAAAGTTAATTGAAGGACCCGCATAAAGAGGACCTCAATACACACACACACACACATCCATTTAAGAGAAAACAAAGTCATATCTTGGCAACAATGGCACATAATTAATGTGACAATGTGGAACTGATAATCAAGATTAGAAACAATTCATCTGCTTCAGATAAAATAAAAATTGAAATAAATAAAATTCAATAAACAAATATTCCCTACTTCAGCAAGTGAATATCATCATAGTGAATACTTGATATGATCTCATTTTATCATAATTATTTGTCAATTTATTTACAAAAATAGTACAGTATACTTGAATACATTCATTATTATTTCAGAAAAAATACAAAATCTCTTTCATAAGGCACATCTTAACACCAACGTGTTAGCTAGCGAGCCGTGCACGCCGTGTTAGCACGGTCAGTTGGGCTGAAAACACGGGCAAAAATTTGATGCACGGCTTCGGTGAAGCCGTGCTGTTAAATGATTTTAGTGAAAATTACTGAACTTCTTTTATTATTTTTTTGTTGTTGAACAGTTTAAAAACAGCAGTGAGTAAGATTAGATTTGGCTTTACCAGATTTCCTGCTTTTTGAATCAAAATTTCAACGACGCAACCATAAAACAATCACTCGAAGTTGCCTCGAAAACCCTGACCACATTGCGACTATACAAAACACAACGCACAAAACACACATTACACAACGCACGTGCAAATTACACGTCATCGACCGTCATCAGCAGGCAGCATGAACTCAATGCACGCGTGGTATGATAGAGGCGAATTCACACGCGTTTTCGTTTCAATTATTTTAGGTACCAATCTCATCTCCACGATCCTACAAACCATCGCGCTCTGGATTTTTCTACTATGACGTCAGAATCAGTAACTGTGTGACACGCGGTGCAGTGCACCTTTTACCGCATACATTCTGCAGTTGCTTTGTAGATTGGTTCCGCAGTTTTTCCCAACTCGACGGCGGCAAACATGACGATCTTTTTTCCTTCTAGAAATTCAAGGGCACATCGTTTGTTCGTTGTAGAGTTTGTTTGAAACATCGAGACTTTTTTGGATTTCAATGTTTACATCTCATGGGTGTTAATGCAGTTGACAAAACAATGTTTATTTTCCGCTCAAAAGGATCAAAAACTGGTTCATATTTCTTTTCAAATCTCAAGTCAGTTTTGCTGTAGACCTCCTAAATTTATTTTTCAATGCATGGTACGTTTTTTTGCCCAGTGGAACTACTTAAATGGCACTGTCTTTCGTAACTGTTTGTTCTTTATTCTCCACAGACTGGAAGACTTAATCGTTATGAAACCTTAACACATACTAAGGAAAATATTAATTACCATGATCAGTCAGTTTAAATTAAGCAAACAATTATGGTACATGTAAATCACTCTTGGCATATTGATGGTTGCAAATACTTGTGTGAATCGTTATTTTACATTAACTAATTGATTTGTTTAAAATAAATACATAAACTATTATCAGCTTCTTGACCTTAGGCCTATAGTTCTGAAATCGAATGGACAAGAATGGAAACAAAACTAACATTAGTAAATGATAACTCTTAATTTCTTCTTCAATACCTCTTCATTTTTTTTTAGTCTTTAAGCAAAACTTTGTATCAAGAGTAACACATGGCAAAAAATATGTTGTTGACAGCAAACTTGTACTGCATTATTTGATCTCTTTTGAATCATTTCATGCTAAATGGGTCCAAACACAGCTCCATGGTCCAAGTAACTGCTTTGAACTGGCCTAATATTGACCCAGAAACATTTCATAGAGTTAAATAGCAGACGTTGATCACCTTTACAATATCTGTGCTTTAAAGGCTCTCATTTTCAAGTTCAAAACAATACACAAATTAAATCAAAATAGTTTACTTATCACAGAAATAGGTACCAGAAATGCATCAAACCACCAGAGAGCACATACAGTAGCCAGAGCTTCCAGGGCCCTTAAGAGGGGGGGGGGGGGGTGAGACAGACTTGGCGGTGCGCGCTCGTATTGTGGGCTACGCACACGTTTCTATTTTTCTAGTGATTTTAGGTTGCACTCCCACTTTTTCAGTTTGCACTCCCACTTTCCAAATTCCTGGCTAAGACACTGCTTAACACACTTATCTCATGATTCATTTGAAGCTCAGTACCTAGTTTCCAAAAATTGTAATGGTAGAGTTATCAGATTAGTAGATTTATCGGATTGTTCGGGAGACTTCTCAGTTCTGAAAAGAACTGTCCTGCTTTTTTTTTTACTAATACCCGGGCGGAAGGTATAGAAAATTGGCTGGGACTACTACTTTAGCTTATAACTTCTGAGCTAAGTTCTTTTGCATCTAGAACGTGCCTGACTGTTGACATGGTGCCTTATGATTAGCCCTGGAATAGTAAAATGGCTGCAAAATATCACCTCTCTAAGCATTTACAATCAAAATTAATTGTATTTACAATAGCATACTAGAACAGCCTCTAGCCACAAGGCAATCTTGGTTCTCTAGTTGCAAGATATCTGCACTAGAATTGCAAATGTTGTGGGTTACAAACCCAACCATAGTAATATGCCTCCGAATATTTTTTACTGGAATCGTACTGAAAATGTACTGAGTGTACAGTGCATTACACACATCGGGGGTATGGGGTTTAAAAAAATATCCCCAATGCAAATTTAACATTTATTATACATACTATTTACAAATAGTTTTTTTGGAACCGACTAGAACAGGATTTGAACCAACGACCTCTAGTTTAAGCCAGATAAAGACAGGGGCCCATTCTATGTCTGGGGATGCTAGTCAGAAGCTTCTGACTTGAACTGGAAGACAGTCAACAGAGGGCTTGATACAGTCGAGGTCGATGGTTCAATTCCCTCTAGTCAGTTTCCTTTTTGTATAAAAAAGGACAGGGCCACACACTAAAAAAGCAGTATAGACCTTTATCATGATGTGGCCATCTTGATTTTCTCCCAAACCAAACGGAGGATAGACAAAATAGTGTGATTCCTTTTCATTCAATGACTATAAGACTCCATTACTGCTGTGTAGTATAGGGAACATGACCAAGATGGTGTTAACATGATAAAGGTCTATTCCATGGAAGCATTGTATCTTTGGTATTAATGTAAACATGATATTCAAAAGAAAATAAACACATGAATAGCTGATTTGAGCAACTTTGGCTCCGGCTACAACAGCTGGCTTAAACAGCAATGATAGCAACAACAAAAAGCAGTATAGACCTTTATCATGATGCGGCCATCTTGATTTTCTCCCAAACCAAACAGGGTCTAGAAAAATAGTATGATTCCTTTTCATTCAATGACTATAAGACTCCATTATTGCTTTGTAGTATAGGAAACATGACCAAGATGGTGGTTAAATGATAACGGTCTATTCCATGAAAGCATTGTATCTTTGGTAATGTACACATGATTATGATAACTAAATGATAAGAAAATACAAAATTGAACAGCTGATTTGAGCAACTTTGGCTCTGGCTATAACAGCTGGCTTGAACAGCAACAATTAGGTATAGGAGATGCAGTAATCTAGCCATGGTCATTTGAACACACTCTAAATCAACAAACAAAATTTCCGACTTCTTGTAATTTTATCTTCTTTTTTCCAGTAAAAGTAAAATGTACAAGAATTTGTGTCTCGTGAATATTTTCTTGTTCCTACGCCTCGCCCCTTTAAGATTGAGGCTCAAAGCCCAAGCTACATTTTAAGATGACAACCAAATCACGGTTCATACCTGCAATTTGTCAAGAAACAACACCATGAAGTATGCAGGGAAAAGACACCAGATTATTTAGATATACTATAAAAAGAAACAATGACTGAAAAAATATTTGTCAAATATGTGGCACAAGTCAAATTTCTATGAGCACACAAATCATCGAAATAGGATTTTAACGGAAGTCATTGGAACTTTATTTATAATATAACCTTCTTTGTAGACATTTCAACTGCTGCGTTAATACTCCTCATCTGATGAAAACGACGTAACATTTCCCCGTCTTCTTGAATTCCCTACTGGTGTCAACTGCTCCACCCTGTACTCCCTCCGCCCAAGTGACACGCCCATCCGCTCCATGAATGCCTGGACTGTCTCACTGTTCAGGATGGAGTTGTCTGCTACTGGGGAGCCCCTGGTCCGTAGATTATAACGAGACTGTGTGGGCGTTACCTAAGATAAGATAAAAACTTTATTTTCCCACACTGGCTTTGATTCAAATAGTACAGACAAAAACAGGCCTAAAATAGAACGTATTGAATATGATGTCACCGTTCAAATATCTGTCCTACAAGATGGCGTCTGTGCGCGTGTGTGTGGGTGTGTGCGTGCATGTGCCATAGAAACCTAACCGGGAATACTGCGTGTTGCGTGCTTCATTGATGTAAGAGTTTGGACGTGTGTACGGTTTGACCTACAAGATGACAACTTTCATAGCAAAATGGGGTTATTCAATACGGTCAATTACATGGAGGTTAGGAAGCATGTCCTCTGTTGCCCCTGGTCTTGGCCTCGGTGCCCCTTCAGAACTTTCCCATAGACTACTTTACAAAGCAAATAATACATACAGAACATAAAATACATTTCAAATATGAACTAGTTAGAGGTAGAGGATATAGCATGTAAAACCTATCCTAACAAGGAATAAAACCAAACTGGAACGCGTTGGGCACTAAGTCATTAAAAGGCTGCAAAACTTTGGCCTATTGTCAAGAGGAGGTGTCAGCATTTGAATAGCCAGTTTTATTTGGACAAAACACAACCAAAATAATTATAGACACCGACACATTGATTGTTCCGACAAAATGATATGTGTACAGCTTTTAAAAATTAGTCCAGATTGTTAGCATGGTGAAATGTCTCAGAGGAAACTACTTTTAAAATCTTTTTAATTTATGACATGAAAGTTATGTCAAGTATTAATAATCCTTTCATCAACTTATAAGCAAGCTAACAAAGATACACACCAACAAACAAACAAAAACCACCAAAGAAACAAAAACAGGCCTATGTTTTTCCAAAACTTACATTTTGGGGTGTGGACTGTTTACTTCTACTTCCTTTTGGTCGACCTCTTTTCCTCTTTGCTGAAGACATACTACTACCAGTGAAAGTTCCATCTGTTGACTCGGATGACGTGAGGGTACTCACTGTAAAAACAAAAATACTAAAATTATAACAACTTTCTTTTTACAAAATCTCAAACAATCTGACATAAAATCTGAACCCGATTTCTAGGCTCTGCTTAACACCAATTCGCTTCGCATTCACATTCGCAAGTAAGGACACAAGTGTTAAGACACACTCTGTTAGTTAGACCATCGGAACTTGGGTTTGGTGCGCTAGACCAATCGATCATGATACAACACCGTAGTAATAATAGTTGTTCAATTTGCTACAGGGATAAAGAACATTAATTTGGGTTTTACCCTGACACTGATGTGTGGCACTGCATAAGTACTCAGTGTTATAATAGTTACAAGGTTGGAGACTTGTTGTTATAAGTTGAAACACAATGGTTTATTGAGTAACTGTAGAACTGGTTGTGTGACATACACTGGGCTTACTAGCATATGAATAAACATGAGTGTAGACTTGAACAAGTCCTTCATAAGTATTATCACAACATCTTCCCTCTTGAGAACTTTCTAGCAAGGGCTACAAACTTTTTTTTAAAGGCTACAAACTTTTTTAAACAACTGATGTGGCAAGGTCAACTTAAACCACAAACTTATTTTTGGCTCATGCATATATGATTATATGTTTAACACAAGATAACATAGTAACACAGCATTATGCTTAAATGTCAACAGAGTTAAAGTGTCTCAATCAAACGCTTTGGGCGTCTGATGGTGCGCGAGGATCTGCTAAAAGTCTGCTTACGCGGTGACCCAACAGGAGTGGCAATGTCATGTTGTGTCACAGTTTGTTCAGGATATTCCTTGGCAAGCTGAAGTTTCAGTTCCTCCTCCAGCAGTTTAGGATCAACAAATGTCTGCTTAGGAACAGTGTCCTTTTGTATGGCACCTCTATTGCGACGTAGGATCCCACCACCTTCAACCTCAATTTCATAGGATCGGGGTGCCACTTACCGAGAAAAGTGGCTCTCACTGTCCATAGTCCCGTGCGATAGTCTTGCACCCTGACTCGATCCTGAGGGTTAAGCGGTTCCAGAGAATGTGCTTTGCGATCATGCAGTTGTTTCTGTTGAATTCTACTCTGAATCTTATCTGAGACCACACCTTGTTGTACCTCTGGTTCCAAGCGGTTGGGGTGAACAGGCAGGGTTGTTTTAACGCGCCTATTCAGTCCGTTTTGAAGTGGTGTGGAGCGGTAGACTAACAGCGCTGTAGTTCTTGCTTGCTTTCTGGTTTGACCATGTTGTTGATTGCTGTGACCTTTTGTGGGTCTGGTTTGACACCTTCTGCTGTTACCAGATCACCAATAAATGTGAGTTGTGTGACGCCAATCTCACATTTGTCTCTGTTCATCTTGAGGTTCACTTGGCGTGCTATTTCCAGTGTTTTCTGTAGGCTATTATCATGAGCCTCTCTGGTCGTGCCATAGATGATGATGTCGTCAGCAATGGTACTGACACCGTCGATTGATTCTAAGATCTGGTGTATAGTTTTATGGTAAACCTCTGGTGCTGACGATATGCCAAACGGTAGTCTCACATATCTATACCTACCGAATGGAGTGTTAAATGTACACAAATGGCTACTTTCGTTGTCTAGCTGAAGCTGCCAAAATTCTTGCGAGGCGTCCAGCTTAGAGTAGTACTTGGCACCCGCGAACTGTGACATGATCTCTTCTCGTGTGGGAATTTTGTAGTGCTCTCGTTTAATAGCACAATTTAAGTCTCGCAGATCCATACACACGCGGATGGCACCATTTTTTTTCTTTACGACTAGGGAATTCACCCAGTCAGTAGGCTCTTAGACTCTGGTGATGACGTTAAGACCTTCCATACGTTCAAGTTCTTTCTTTAAACCGACATGGACAGCAAATGGTACTTTGCGGCAGGCATGCACCACTGGCGTTGCTGTCTGATCAACGATGATTGTGTGCATGCCCAGTAAACAACCGAGTTCATCAAAAACATTGTGGTAGTCATGCAGTAGGTTTGCATAGTTATCATTGTCGTCTTTGCTGCGGTCTGTTTTTGCGACCGCACAGGCTAGTTTGACGAGACCCAACCGTTCACAAGCTTGTCTGCCTAACAATGCTTGTTTGTTTCTAGGAACTACAAAGACCAGCATTTTGTGTTTGCGTGCGTTATGGTCCACAGTGACAACACATTTCCCTTTGACTGTGATCTGACTTGTAGGCTTTCAGTGTTTCTGTGGCCTGTCTAAGCTGTGGCTTATTTTGAAGTCGATTGTAGTCAGACTCTGGCAAAATGTTCACCTGAACACCCGGATCTGGCAAAATGTTCACCTGAGCACCCGTGTCTAGTTTGAGGGGTATGGTTGTTCCATTCATTGTGAGGGGAAAGACCCAGTCACCTGTTTGTGTGTTTACACCGAGTCTACCGTGACAGTGTCCAAAACAAAATCAATTGAGTCCTGATCCTCCTCATCTACTGGGTGTACTTGGTGTTGTCCCCTTTTCTTGAAGCAACACTTGGCAAAGTGAGTTTTGCCTTTACAGCACGCACAAATTTCACCATACGCTGGGCATTTTCCGGAAACATGCCAGTCATCACAGCCTCTGCAGTGATGTTTATCACCAGTTTGTTGTTTATTTTGAGTTGTCTGGTCATTTGGTGTATTCCATGGCTTTTTGGTTGTTGTTTTTGCAGATTTTTTCTGCACCGCATTGGCTGTCGGTGCTGCGGATTGTAGCTCTTTGGAACACTCTTTTACTAATTCAGCAGCCTGCAACATTTGACTGCTTTGTCGAGACTTAAGTCTTCATTTTAAAGAAGTCATTCTCTGGTCACATTATCAACAATGCCACACACTAGTCTATGCTTGACCAGTGAGTCTTGAAGTGAGCCGAATTCACACTTTTTACTGTGTTTTTTTAAGTCTAGTGAGGTACGCATCTATTCCCTCACCTGGTTGCTGGCAGCAGTTTCTAAAGTGAAATCTCAAGTGTCGAGTTGGTTTTCGGGGTACAGTACTTCTCCAATTTGGCCATTACCTTTGCCAATCGCATATTATCCCCTTCTGTGTCGCCCTCCTCATCCCATTTGAATGTATTGTACACATCAAGGGCTGGCTCACCAATAACATACAGTAGGATTGATGTAAGTTGATTGTCATTGTCATCATTCTTTTTTGTTACACCAATGGCACTTATGTACAACTGGAAACGTTGTTTAAATCTCTTCCAGTTTTCTGCAACATTACCGGTAAGTTCAAGTGAACTCGGCGGTGGCAGTACACCCATAACTTTGAGTTCTTTGAGTTCTGTAAAAAAAATCACACGCACATTACTCGGTTGGAATTCGAACCCATGACTTTCGCAATTCTAGAGCAGTGTCTTGCCAACTCAACAACCAAGATTGCCTGATAGCTAGAGGCAGTTTGAATCCTAATTCATAAATACCTCAGACAGTTTTGCTATTCCTATTGGTGGAGAGCGCGTCACGTGGGTGTGTATAAACCGTTGTTTATGACCGGTAAAAAGTGTTAATTCATGGGCGTGATACGTGACCTTGCACCTGCTCTTACAAGACAGTTTCTTCATTCCTATTGGTCGAGAGCAACGACTGAAAGGCAGTGGACACTATTGGTAATTGTCAAAGACTAGCCTTCACAGTTGGTGTATCTCAACATATGCATAAAATAACTAACCTGTGAAAATTTGAGCTCAATCGGTCATCGAAGTTGCGAGATAACAATGAAAGAAAAAAACACCCTTGTCACACAAAGTTGTGTGTGTTTAGATGGTTGATTTCGAGACCTCAAGTTCTAAATCTGAGGTCTCAAAATCAAATTTGTGGAAAATTACTTCTTTCTCGAAAACTATGGCACTTCAGAGGGAGCCGTTTCTCAAAATGTTTTATACCATCAACCTTCCCCCATTACTCGTCACCAAGAAAGGTTTTATGCTTAAAATTATTTTGAGTAATTACCAATAGTGTCCACTGCCTTGAAACAGTTGTGCCACATCACGAAATACGCGCGACTCGCACAGCATTCCCTTATAAGGAGTTGTTTACACTAGGGCGGCGGAGGGCTTTACCATTTCATAGCTGGAGGGGTGTTGTGTTGAAAGAAATCATTTAACAATTTCTTTTGCATTTATTTTACTTTTGGACCAAAAAGTGATGATGATTTTGACCGAAAAGGTATTTATGAATGGGAATCAAAGTGTGTTGAATCGGTTTTCAACTAGTGGTTTAAACCCGCCGAGGCCTGGTTCTTGATAATTTACCTCGACTTTGTCTTGGTAAAATTATCAAGAACCAGGCCTCGTTGGGATTAAACCACTAGTTGAAAACCTCTTCACCACACATTGATTCCCTAATTTAGTAATAGTGGATTATCACTGCTATAATTCCAAAGAATACAACAAATCAGTCAATACCTGACTGATTGAAGCTTTGGTTGTAGCCATGATCGGCAGCTGGATGACCCTCATTGAAACTGGCCCGTCTGCTGGTTGGTTGGCTTGGTGTTCGGGCCGTGAGGAAACTCTCTGTGTCCAAGGGTTCAGCGTCGGAGCTACCTCCTTCTATAAATGTCGGATCAGAGTCTGTACCTGTGAAATATTCAGAACTGTACCCATCCAGCATTGTCATCCCATCTATGCAAACAGGGAATATAGAGAAATAAAAATGATTATTGCTTTTTTTTTGGCTTCACCTTTGACTTTTCAGTTCAGGACAAGAAGGTAACTTTCCCTGTAATATTCATCCATCGACAACAAAAATTCACGATATAAATAAGAATTCTTGTCATAATTTGCTTCACACAGGCCAGGAATTTGACCTTTGAAAAGGCAAGGCCGTTTTCATTTTGCAAAAGGTGATTCCATTTCCTCAAAATCTTGAAGTCTATAAGAAGATTTTGAACAGGCTAAGACCAGGGGACAATTTCATAGAGCTGCTAAGCACAAAAATGTGCTAAGTATGAAATTTTTGCCTGGGTAAAAACATCACTACCGATCAAATGTTCACATGATTTTCAGGATAAGCAAAAATCAGCTGAATACCAGTAACAAGCAATATGCAACAAATGGATATTTGGTTGGTAATCCTGTTGTTATCAAAGAAATTTCACGCTAAGCAAATTTATGTGCTTAGCAGAGCTATGAAATTGGGCCCTGGGCCCAGGGGGCAACAAAAGCCATAGCCTCCATGTAACTCCAGTCCCTTCTTATGGTAGTTGAATGATTTTCTTATACCTGCGTTTCGTGCTGGTATACTGTCACTGCAGTCAAATCCTGCACCAAAAGACTTCTGTTTCTGACTTGATAGTAGTGACATGGCTGTGGTGCTGGTACTTTGTGAAGCTGCTGCAACAACACCATCTCCTATTGCAGGATATCTCCCACCTTCAGAGAGAGAGAGAGAAAATAGAGTAAGCAAATTGCTTACCAACCAAAAGGCCATAATGGTATAAATGCACAAAATACGCCTCTCTTAATATTTATGCATTAGGTAAGTCAGAATGCTAACTCGAAACGAGTGATGGGCGCAGCCACTGCAAGTGATGGGGAGCGTGCGCCCATAGCCTCATTTTGGGTAAGAATTATGACGTTAGTATTTAGAGAGGCGTATAGTTAATGGCCTGAAGTTTGGACCCTAGCAGAGTCTTCTTCCAAGGCTAAATTGCAACACAACACACATAAACAGATAATGAGATATACTTGTGTAAAAGTATTCAAGTGGAATACCCCCATCACACCGAACTTGTTCTCACTACATATTCAAAAAATGTAGCTGAACTGGCTAAAACTGTATGCAAATGGAGTGGGTGTAGTAGCACCTATTTACGATCTGTTTACAAACTTCATGGATGGGTTTGGACGGGTTTGATCAGGAAGGTGCTCAAGAACTTTGAGCCTGCTTAAATATTTTGGCCGGCCATCTTGTCCTGCAATGAGACGTAGTGGCAGCATACTTAATACGGGAAGGAAGTACTATGAACAGAATTGCCGTAGTTGGATGCTACTTGGGACGTGCTAGACGTGGTGCAGTCAGGCTTCATATTTATGTACGTGTGCACACAGACATGGTCTGTTTATAGTACGCATTCATCCCGTTTACAGACATACCAAACTCATTACCAGAATGTAAGTAACTAGAGTAACATAAAAGACATTTCCGGCCAAAGCTATACGTTCTAGCCAGACGAAACCCGTTTGTACAATTTTCTTAAGACGTGTTAGGACGCCTTAAAAACTAGTATGGTGGTTTTGCACTGACACAACAGGAGTGCATTAACAAACTAAAATATTGAAAGACATAAAACATGAACACTGTAAGCTTAGAACACTGACTGCAACTATTTTGTCAGCTCCACCAATCCTGTATAATCCCCTTAATATAGGTCAAGTTCGAGCGACGGACTGAAGTCGACCATTGGGTGATTTTGCCTGGTACCAATGATGTGTTGCATGCGTAGGTCACCATGGAATATTGACTAAATAGTCGCTACTTGAACTTGCCCATTGTGGCCAGGGACCTTCATTTATTATGGGTTACGGTAAACAAACAACATTTATTGCCATACCACTTTTCAAGACTTGAATAAGTTCAAGGTGCTGTCGTTCGATCTTCTCGATCTTTTGTTTGATCTCCAGAAGCATTTGGTTGTTCACAACGGCAAAGTCTTTATATCGATATGCAACAATGAGGAGAGTCACCAATGCAGCGAAACAAAAACAGTACCTGCAGAGCCACATTCGCTCATAAAGCTGTGTCTACAAAAGGAAAGAACAGAATCACTTAATGAGTTAACAGCAGAAGAGGTTCATAATGCACGCACACATATTTGGACACACACACATTCTTCAAATTCTGTTTGATAGTTTTTCAGAGGGAATAACTTCTCTAGTGGATGGGTACTTGGCATGAGCTTTCAGATTGAAACTCATTGAAATTCTTTTAGTACCAAGCAGTTTGTCACTTTGTCTTTTAAGCTTAAAGGCACTGGACATTGGACACTGGTTTGGTAATTGTCACAGACCAGTAGTCTCACTTGGTGTATCCCAACATTTGCATAAAATAACAAACCTGTGAATTGTCAATTGGTCATCGAAGTTGCAAGAGAATTCTGAAAGAAAAAACACCCTTGGGCAGAAATTTGTGTGCTTTAAGATGCCTACTAAAAGGATTCAGGCCTGAAGCCTTTTATTATTTGCGTGAGAAATGACCTCTTTCGCAAAAACTATGTTAGGCCTACTTCAGAGGGATAAGTTCTCACAATGTACTATCATACTATCATTAACTCTCCATTGCTTGTTCCAAGTAAGTTTTTATTCTAACAACTATTTTAGAGTAAATACCAACTTCAAGTACACTTACTTGATCAGCCCCAGCCATTTGAAACACAAGTCTTTCAATCACAAAGTTAGCCCCAAGGATGATGAAAAGCCAGAGTCTAGCACCACTAGTACGGGGTGCCGATGTCAACAGGTACGCAATCAGAACGGCAGCAGCGAAAAACAGCAACGAGTTAAACCAGCTGAATTCTCCCAGGATCATGTGCTGGACGTCAGCGATGCGGCTGAACGTCTTTTCTAAGAGGTGTCTTTGGTTCTGGGTGCTCTGTTTCATTTCCGCAAAGTCACTCTGTTTTAGGAATGGAAAAAAAAAATCAAAAATTAAAGTGCTCTATGGGCTCGTTTGTGAAAGAGCAAGGGAGCAATTTTCTCCATGGTAAGAGAAAATTGTAAATTTCTACTGGAGCATTTCAAGGGCACCCGCAAACCTACATTTTCAAAGGTCTGTTTGTTTGAGAAACAAAAAATTCTTTAGCCTTCAAGAAAGACTCTGCTAGGGTCAAAAAGTCAGGGCTTTAACTATATTTTGCAATTATACCCTTAGTTGTTTGCAACAGCTAGACCTATTTTCTTGTCAACAAGATAATGTCACTTTGGCCATTAGTTACACAAAGAATAAAGAAGATCCAAACCTTGATATCATTTGAAGATGTCTCCAAGGTTTGTCTTAGATGCTCCTCATTCTCCAAGATAAGACGCTGCTGCTCTAGAGACTCTTCTTGCTTCACTTTCATCTCCTCCTGAAGCTGACCTGCAATAATTTAAGACAATCTTGAACCACTGTTTTTTTTACCAGAATGGGGATTACACCTGTATACACAGTGTGGAAGTGCCAAGGGGTCACCATGGGGTAAACAAAACTTCCTGTAATGTCTTGAGTTCCACAAGAGCTGTTGCTTTTCAATTTCAATTCAATTCAAGAAAACATTTATTTCCATAGTCATACTCTCATAAAAGAATACAGACTAAAGCAAACAATTATTTAAGTAAGAGTAAACATGAACAAATAAATACAAAAATAGAGTAGAGGGCCGTTTTGGTAAGCATGAGCTTGAAAAAACAGCCAGACAGAAAAGAAAACAAGACAACAACCAGACAGACAGACAAGCAGACAAAAGGACAGATGAACATAATACATGACACAACGAGTTCGTAATAAAAGCAAGTAGATGGCAGAACAGTTAAAGCTGAAAATAAATAAGACAAGTATTGAAGAGATGGATGAGGTTCAACTACATAGGATGGGAAGCTAAGATACGTAATGGGAGATAATGTCACATTTGAAAGCAGACTTTAAAATACTCAAGCTTCCATGCTTGCTTGGTTTCTTGCTTAATACACATAAGTTAAGTGGGCTACTGTTCAAGGGTTGAAACTATGTATGGGGTGATGGTCTCTACATGCATAATTCATTGGTTGGGTCATGATTGAAATGTTGATGAGGTACACATGTCTATAGACCTATCAGTGTACATGTAGCTCTATCAGTGTGAGTGTGTAGTGCAAGAATACTACAGTGTGAAAGAGCTCTGGGGTCACCGTATGATAACAAAAACTACACAAGCCATTTTGAGATAACGGTGGACACACTCACTTTGACACTATAGGTTGGGTAAATTTGTGTGTAAACACTCAAACCAAACAGTGCATTTGTATAGTGTCAACCATACCACAAAAAAACTAATTGGCCTCTCCAGGGATGTATTCCATGGGGTAAGAGATGCAGTTTTTGTAAAGGGCTTAACAGTGCCCACCTGTTGCCTCCATTTTGACAGCCACTTCCTCGGAACTCTTAGCCAGTCTGGATACAGTAATCTCAGTCTGCTCCTGCCACACCTGAATCCGAAGAGAGTAACACATGTCATGAGTGTGTGTGAAGAACACGGTATACGCATTGAATGCGATGACATCGCCTTTGAGTTGTTGCGAGCAGTCTTGGATGTTTTGCGAGGGATCGCAGGGGTACGTTCGCAGACCAGCTTTCTCCAGGTGACAGTTTGTGAGTCGGAGAGCCATGATACTCTGCTCGTCATCAGTAAGATTTTTGCAACCTGATAATAAAATTTAAAAAACATAGATCACGATATCAGGTCCTCAACCAAAGATTTTAAGATTAACCACTTTGTGTCTTTCAGAATGACAAAATACTTGCCTTGCCTCTACGCCGCATTACTTTTCAGAACTTTCCAGAATTTCTGAAGTAATTTTGTTATTTGAAGTACTTCATTGTCAGAAAAAAAGACAACAAAAGTTTGGATAAGAAGCAGCAAGATTTTTCATTCTCTTACAAAAAATTACGGAGTGTCTTAGCGTGCATAGGACCAAACCTTAGCCATAAACCACAGGAATAGTTAATGATAATTAGAAACAGAAACCTAGAACCTAAACAGAAGCTACTCTCTAGACAGAAAAAAAAGAAATGAAAGTTTAAAGGTTTTTTTATGTCTGTAAGGAAGGAAAATCTCTGATGAGCAGAGAGTTTGCCATGGTATGCTGGTATCTCCGACTTGCCTCCCATATATAAGCTGAATACAATAATAAACAATGGTAGCAGCCTATCAATCTCTCTTACTAAACCAAGTCTAACAATGTTAGTTATATAGAAAGATTCCTTCTATCGTATACACGGTTAGAATGATAGTTCAAGGAGTGAAGGAGTGAAGCCCAGTTCATACTTCCTGCGAATGCGATATTCAAGAACGTTGAGCAACTCAACTCAGTGTGGATTTTGTTGCGAATTTGTGACGTCAACACTCATATTGCAATCGCATTCGCTGGAAGTAAGAACAGGGCTTAAGTCTTTCGTACCTTCCTTAATATGCTCCAGAGCTCTTGTCCAGCATTTGCCGTACCTTGGATGTTTCCCGTACTGCATTATCTGCTTGAGGTGTTTTTCCCCGTTCCCAGTTTTTGTCAATCCACCGGTCTCATATCTAGATTCTCCGTGTCCTTCCTCGGTGGACATTAGAAGAATGTAGAGGAAGAATGACATCTTGATGCTGATGGAGTACGACTTGAGGAGGGTCATGATCCTGGGAAAGAAATGAAAAGAAAAGATTTCATAATTGATTTGAGAAAACAGTTTCAGATTCGTAGAATGAGAAAATTATAGATTTCCCTCATATATCCGATTGCAACTTTTTCATGGGTCATTCAAAATGAAACAAACAAATCTTATTTCAACTAAACTTTAGTTGCAATAATTGGAACCCTGGATCCTGTCCAAGGGACATTGACCAAGTTAGTTGCGATAACATAACCCTCCTCCCGACGGCCGCGAGGAGGGTTTCGTTATCACAACTATGACCAAGTACCAAGTATAAGCTATTATGTGGCTAGTCTTTAGCGATGTAAATAAGCTATTGCTGGTACGTACTCCTAGAACTATGAGGATTGTTCGGCTGATGTCTAAGGTTTGTTCCAATATCATCTCTGAGACGACAGTAGATTGAACCTGAGCAGTGGCAAAACGAACCTGAACCTCATAGTTCTACTTACTACCTAGGACTCAGGAGTAGCTGGCACGTAGTACTAATAATAATAATAATAATAAGACTTGTAATGCGCACATATCCACCCTACTGGGTGTTCAAGGCGCAGTAAAACCAAAAACAAAACAAAAACAAAACACAACACAAAGAAAAACAGACACAACAAAATTAGTCATTGAAAACCTGTGACATAAGATAAGTTTTGAGAAGAGACTTGAATTTTGCAGTACAAACACAAGATCGAAGATTAAGTGGTAGAGAGTTCCAGATGCGTGGCGCAGCTGAAGAAAAAGACCTGTCACCCAATGAGTGTCGAGACTTGGGTTCAATGAGGAGAAGCATAGAACTTGATCGAAGATTCCTTGATGGAGTGTAAACGTGAAGCAGTTCAGAAATATAGTGGGGAGCTTTGCCATTAAGAGCTTTGTGGACAATGAGCATCAGCTTGAAGATGATTCGTTGAGAGATAGGCAGCCAGTGTAGTTGTTTCAGAATGGGGGTGATAGAACAGGATTTTCTAGACAGTGTCACAATGCGGGCAGCAGTATTTTGGAGCCGTTGAAGTCGGGAAATCTGGTTGTTAGGAAGACTGTAGAGAAGAGCATTGCCGTTGTCAAGACGAGAAGTAACAAATGCGTGAATGACCTTTTCAGTGGCACTTTTGTCCAAGTACTTGCGAATCTTACCTAGTAGCCTAGTGTAGTAGTATGAGGACTACAAAAGTATGTCTGGGTGTGTTTTTGCGTTCGTAATCAGTAGAAAATACTTGATTTGGGTGAACTTTTTCTTCCTCTATGCATAGAGTAATGCTCTTACTAATCTTAGCCACTGGGCTGGTCATTGACGGAAACAGTCATTTTGTTATGAACTTATGGTTCGACCTAGTTGCGATAATGTAACACTTCTGCCGACGTCGTCGGGAGGAAGGTTACGTGATCGCAACTTCGTTCGACCGCAAAAACTTTCTGCTCTGTTGACGCTTCCCCCCCCCCCACAAATAAAAACAAACAAACATGAAGAATGGCAAATATTGTGCCAGCACTGAATTTGTATAGTTATTTATTTAAACTATGACAAGGTGGGCTAGATGTAGCCCTGGTAGGACGTCAGTTGCATGCAACGGAGGAGTCCAACCTGGGCTAGGCTAGATGTAGTGTAGTTAAGGAGCCTCAGTCCAATATCAGTCCAGTAGCAGTTTACTGACCGAGTGGAAAAGCTCCTGAACTTCAAATCAACATTTTATTTTTACATAACATTGTTCAGATGTAAATTTAACTTCAGTTTACTTTCCTTTGTTCTAAACCCAGACACCCCTAACTCACGTAAACTGTGGCTTTTTTGTGTCACATTCAAAACATCTTCTTCTTCTTTTTTAAATTATATTTTCTACTCAATACTCACGGTTGTTTTCTTTACAAAATTACAAACCCGCCGCTCGCTCGTCTGCTGTCTGTTTATTTCCTATATTTCGTCAAATGTTTGTCGTCGGTGGCGCTCTTCACACTTAAACTTGTTCTGCTGTGGTTGGATTCTTTCTGATAAAAACAGCTAGGCTTTTCATCAGTGCTCTGCTAACACAAAGTTACTTTGGCGACGTGTACCACATTCATACATCAGCACCACAGCATTCCCACATGTAAACGTTACCGATATCGTCAAGATGAGGCCAGAGGAAAAACAATTTAATCTGCAGTTCTTTATCGTTTTTCCTATACAAATACAGTACAATAATCATTTTTTGAAATTCGCGCGGTGTGCGATTTTGTGACGGCGCAAACTTTGTTTCCTGCTGCGCGAGGGGACCGGGAAGGCATGGTTTTCCAATTTGCGCAGGATGGCTCATGAGCAAACTTTGAACATCGCGCGATCTTTGTCGTTCAACCTCATAGAGTTATATATAAGAACTAGAGGGCGCACGAGTGATGCTTCGTGCAGAGCCGTATATTGAGTTTTTTTTAATTGAACGCTCACGCGATGCTGTTTGTTCAACTTACAAAATGGCCGCACAAACACACGCTGTGAGATAGCTGTTTTGTCAACTTAGAAAATGGCCGCCTGCTCGCATACCGGGGCGCGCGTATATAGGCCAGTGCGCGCTCTAGTTCTTATATAACTTTATGTTCAACCTATGCTAGCCACGTGTAGGTGATTTTTAGACAAATCCCGTTTTGTTTTTCTTGTCTGAAGATGTCAACAAATAACCGCTGTCTACCAAAGGGAATTATTCATGCAAACCACAGAGTGTCAATTTCGTGTCTCAGCCTTGCAGTTTAATTTGTGTGGCCGTAGTTGCCCTAACCCGACCGTCGACCGTGGCGTTTTAATTTTGACTCGCATTCACTTGCTTCTACAATTCTATGAATTTTAAAAGGTCAACAAGTTTCGAGGATTGTGCCCAGCATATAGACTAGTCATGTTTGGATCCTGGTTAGCCCTGTCGGCCTTACACTTTCGTATTGTACTACAGTCATATATGTGTACAGAGGAAGAGTTCTATATAGGGCTAGATCCTGGTCAACTTAGTCAGTGGAGTAATTTTGGTCCGGAGTCATTTTGGTACGATGTCGACTAGGTCCGAAGTCATCCCTGTCTGAAGTCATCGATGAGCTTTGTCTGAAGTCATCTAAGTCCAAACTCAACTAGTTCCAAAACATTTAATAATGAGCTTGACGGGGAAGTGGCGGAACATAATTGGCTGTATCTCAGAAATTAACAATAATCACCATTTTAAGAGTCATCTTTCTAAGAAGCAAGATATATGTAACATATCCCTTAGTCATCTTTATTCCTCAACATAATTATTATGACTTCTTTTTGACAGGACAATATAAAGTCCAAAACGGTGATTTCTTAAGTTTTGTTGAGTGACTATAGTCACTCAACAAAACTTAAGAAATCACCGTTTTGGACTTTGTTGCTTTTCTCTTTTGAGTTTGAATCCTGATGAATCTTAAAAAGTCCAATGTAATATCATCAGGCATTTTAATGTTATGCCTAGCAATGCATGAAATAAAAACAATGTCCTGACAGAGATGACCTATTAGCTGGCATGCAGCTGGATAAATCGCTCAAAGTTGCACTGAACAAAAAAAAACACAAAAAAAACGGAGGGAACGAGGTGTTGGCCTACCCTCCCCCCCCCCCCTCATCCATTGTCATCACCACGGTGACGTTTTAGACTTGCTGAGGGTGCTACAACACTTGCAACCGGTGTGCAACACATTCCCCCCCCCCCCACACACCCCTTCCAAACAACACGTGCATATTCCCTTTAAACTTAAAATTGTCATATTACCTATAAACTTCATTGGTTATGAATTACTTTTTCTGACAAACCTTTCATAAAAATACATAATTTTATTTAACATTCCCTTGGCAAATTACACCAAAACAACTAAATGTAAAAGCAAAGTATACCTTTGGTTTTTGGAACCGTTCGATTGTTTTATACAAATACAATTTAATTTTTAATATTTCAGAAGGTGGTCGCGTTTTTGAGATACCGCCGATACTCTCGGGAGCGAACACAGGATAAATAATCGCTATAAAATACCGATTATTTTGAATATATAGCGATTATTTTGAATATAAATAATCTGAGTAGCGTTACTGCGCTAATGCTTCTTATCCTCGATTTAGTGGGATTGATAACTTCTTTCATAATTGCAGTGCGAGGTGAAATGTGGAACGACCGGTCAAAGCTGCTTGTACTTCGGCCACACGTATTTCCATTAAATTTCAGAGTCATTACCTATAGGGACCCTAAATAATTCAATTTTGCCACGAATCTGCAGAAGTTTGATGAAAACGACTAGAAAAATCTACGAAATTAAAGAATTTCGCCAGATTATGAACTCTTTTGTTGAAAAGGTAGGAAGTTGGTATCGATCACGACCCTTTGGACACTAATTTTGTTGTCAAAGACCAGTATTCTCACAGTGTACCCCGCAACATAAAATACAACATCTATGAAAATTTTGACTCGCTTTAGGTCATCCATCAAAGTTGCTATAGATAAAGAAACAAAAACTTGTTGCACAAAACTTGTGTGCTTTCTCAGATGCCTACAAAATATTAAAATATTTCAGGGTGAGAACTGAGAAGTTACCTCTTTCAAAAGCTACGTTTACTTTAAAGTGAGCCGTTTCCCACAATGTTTGATACTTATCAACAGCTCTCCATTTCTCGTTACCTTTAGTTATAATGTTAACATTTATTTCGAGTTATCCACTACATGTAGTGTCCAGTGCCTTAGAGTGAGTAACTCAATGTGCGCCTATATCTTTCATTATTATGATCATCACTTTACATTAAATTTTAGGCCTCTACACCGGTGTCAGATGCAATTGTGTCCGCCATGCAATACAGTCCGCTCCTGCACTTATGCATATGCAGTCGTGTACGGGGCTATGCAAAAACCGTCATAAAGGGAGTCGGAGAAAAAAAAATGGAACTGCGAAACAGCCAAGATGGATACAACCTCCTTATTGATGGAGCGTAAGAAACATTCAAGCAGACACTGTTCTTAACCTCAGAGAAAACAAAATAACTTTCTGGCGATGTATTTATCAAAATAATTGACATAGTCGACATTTTCACAGGTTTGTTATTTGATGTATATTGTAATGAATACACTAAACATGAACACTGTCTGCGACTCTGTTGTGGGCTTGACCAATCCTGTATAATACCACTAACATTCTTGTGATTATTTATGCTAATTTCACAGATCAAACCCTGCATTTTGGTGAGAAAATAGTAGCTTCTTATTTGGAAACATTTTTGTTATGTGAGACCTCGTGTTTTGTAGCAATGAATTACATTTTCATTGACAACTGTTAGAGAAACAATTGCCATGTTTATGGTTACACATAGTTTTTGAGATTCCTTGGTTTTGCCATGAACATTTAACGCAACTTGGGGAAAACAATTTTGGTGGATTTTTTGGGGTAGTTTTAATAAAAAGGCGATTTGCAATACAGTGTGCCCTCTCCAGTTTGGCCGGGACAGTTTTGGCCAATTTCAAAGTGCATCATGGTAAAATGTGACAATATTTTAGTCGTCTTGCAGAAGTAAGAATTTCTCTGTTTCTGACATTAAGATGGTGTTTTTTACGAGGCTTGTGAATGTTTGTCGCATTCAAGACAGCTGTGTTAAGGCTGAGTCACACTGCAGCGATAACGAAAACGATAACAATAACGATAACAACGCAAAGAGAACGCAATCTATTGGTTGAATTGCTCCACACAGAATACGCCCAAGCTTATTCAACCAATGGAGGGCGTGCATTTCTAACATTCTCATTTTTGTTCTCGTTATCGAGGCCTGTGTGACCGGGCCTTTAAGGTCCCAAAATGCCTGTTTGAGCTGCATTGTGTGATTGCTTTTGGGGAACTGGTCTGCCTGATGTAAACTTATAGAGGATGCACTGTATTGGAAATTGCTTATTGCTTATCAAAAACATCATGTTATTTTGGATAACTCTCTTGATTTCATTTTTCGAAATTCCTTGTACATTACATGCTGGGCAGATTGTTAAACTAATGGTCAAGAAAACTTGTAATCAGTTTTGAAGAAACAAATACAAGAATTTATGTGATACTAGTGTGTAAATTAAATACATGTAACTTCTTTGAATAGATTAAGTGATTTTTGTTATATTTAATTTCAATTTCAGAACTTTAAGTGTATAAATAATTATTTTCAAAAGTAGAAAGAACGTTGTGTTGTGAAACCAAAAGCAACACAGCGAAATTTAGTGTTAGATAAAAAAGTATGTTTTCTTAACAAACAAAGATTTGTAAACCTTAATATTGCTTGATATCTTGTAGACGGATTGATGAGGGGTTACCACTTGATCCTTGCCATTCTGAATCCATCAAAATCAAGCAGAAGGATTTGCTCAACTACAATGGCCATTTGTATCCAAACTATACAGATTTGGGATATACAGGCAATTTTTTACACCACAGTTTAGACTTGAACTTTTTTGTACACGTGATCTATACACCAATCCGGGCGTGCAAAAGTTGAGCACCGCGCGTCATTGCTGCGGTGTCAACAGAGGGCGCTACCATTTTTGTTTTGTCTGATTGGTCTACATCATAGAAATAGTCTTTGTATACCACTATAAATGAGTTATTGTGTGTGGTAGCCTTTGGGGCATTTTTGAAGGCCTCCAAGGCCAAGACCAGGGCAAAAGAGGCGACAGCCTCTGTGGCTTCCATGTTAGCACAACAAAGTTATGCTTACCAGACTATGGTTACCAACCAAAATACCATGTCACCTACACCATTTCTGACTGATATCCTGCTAATTGTTGCTAATCACAAAATTGTTCAGCTAAATTAATTGTCTATTTAAGCAGCTCTATGAAATTGGGCCCAGGCCTCAATAAGACACCTTGCCTCTGTTTCACCTGCATTGACTTGTGTGTCAGACCGACCAAGATGGCTACCGGTTAAGACTTCTAAACAAAGTAAGGGTAATTTCTGCTCATAATTGTTTCAGAACAAATTTGAAATTTAACTCCATGTTCAAGTATTTTTCATTAGTTTTTAAAATGTGTCTGGTATTGAATTGTTGGTGACATGCTGACAATGTATTGCCAAAGAGTAGACTGGTTTGCTGTGCCAAGAAACAATATAATCAGCTAGGATTTGTATGTTGGTGACAGCTTATAGACTAAACCTTTTTTTCTTCCCTCGTTTTTATTATGTTAACTTCACATATTATTTATGTAAAGAGAAAATAGGCTTTCATTTGTACGACACTAAAAATGTGGCATTATCTTTTAAGGAACATTTACAAAAAAATGGCGCAATGGAAAATTGTTTGATATTTATTCTCCAGTATGTTGTGAGACTATTCTCACTCTCTTCTGTTTTTGAGAGTAGTCTGGGTACCATACCATATACACAGTGTACTACTCAGGTGAATGATTGAGTAACTACACAGTAGATGACTGCTGGGCATCGTGAATAAGCAGTGCCCCTGCTTCTTGGCAGTAATTTAAGTTCCTTGTTTGCTGGAATTGCAGTTACCTCAATGGAGTGTCTCTTAAAAGGGAGTTGAAAAAATCTACCAGCAGTATAACAAACTAATGCTTTTCAATAACTTGGATGGTAGAAACGAGATAACCAAAAAGTGTTGATAAATTTCCATAACTACCAGTTATTGGTGTGTCATGTTTGAGCAGTCTAGTGCGGCGAACTCAAGTTCTGAAGTCGATTTCACAAGGAACTAAGATTAATCTGAAGTTGTGTATCAATGCTATTGTTAAGCAAACTGTAATGTCACAATACAAATCTCTATGGTGATAATGACAACTCGTCTTAAGATGAACCCAAGTGCTTTGTGGAATCGCTTTTTTAGTCAACAAAGTGTGGGTTTGAGTTCAGGGCCCAATTTCATAGAGCTGCTTAAGCACAAAATTCTGCTTAAGCAAAAAAATCTATGCTTTGTAAAATCAGATTACCGGCCAAGACTCCACCCAATTGTTATGCCAAGTAAACAACAGCTAAACACCAGTCACAAGCAAAGAATATGGCATGAAATTTTGGCCTGTAACATGTGTAAAATAAGCAAGCTATTTTCGTGCTTAACCATTTTGTTTTGCTTAAGCAGCTCTATGAAATTGGCCCCTGGTCCTGACATATTGTGTTCTTTAGCGAAAACATGTAACTTTAATTTCTTCTCAACACCCAGGTGTATGGGTACTCCACAGAAGTTGAGATGGTTTCAAGAATGCCTAAGTCTTGATGAGCAGGGGTAAATATTAGTGATGATCTTAATATTACTCGCCAGAGATATTTTTTTTACCTCGGCCAAACTTTACTCATTTCGCGATGGGTTGTACCTGGGGTATAGACCCCTTGTGAATAACGTCACAAGCTCAAACAAGTGCCCTCACTGAGGTCAAAGAAAGACCTATTGGCTGAGAGTTGTGCAATGCATGTTTCCATTGTTTGACCTTAGCGATGGCGGTCTATGCAAAGGGGTCTATCAAGACTAAGAATGATTTCTTAAAAACCAAATCAACAAAACTTGTAAGTTCAAAACCTGTGTATAGTTAGCAGCAGTTATTTTAGTTTAGTTCACCTTAATAAAACAGTCCGTAATTCTGATTTGTTGTTTTGCTTGCATGAAACTGAAGCTCCTTTAACTCTCGAGACTAAACCCTTGTTGCTTGAAAGTTATCTCAAACACATTCCATTGTGGAATCGTTCTGTTTCTTGCATTTAATCTTTTGTGAAATTTCAAGTCATTTAATAATAAATAAATTGAACAGCAAGCTTTGAGATATATTTTACTTGGTGTGTGGACTTGAGTGTTTTTGTTCTGCGTATTTTCCCAAGGTATGAGTAGAGTAAAACGATATTTGGAGGATTTTCTGGTTGATCAGCTTTTTTCGTCGCATTCTCTTTGATTTTAAACTGTTTGTCTTTGAAATTCACACATGAATTGTAAAACAACACTGATGAAACATGAGTTCACTTTATATTACTGCCCAATCAAAAAGTTTATTGACTGCTATCCGTTGATAAACACTCTCAGTCAATTCATTTATTTATTTCCATAAATTGAAAGTTATTTTGGTAAAATATTAACTCTTTCTTGAATATTTTTCATACGAGTCTTGATTGACAACCTTCGCTTTGAAAGATGCAATTTTGCATCAGGGATAAAGAATAACATTTGGTGTTTACCCTTCTTGATATACCAATATGTGTAAAGCACTGTATTTTGGTACTTTCCAAGAAATCCACAGACATATTCCACCCATGGAGGTAGTCCATGTTCTACCCAAGTAATATGCCTGTGGATTTTAACAGGACTCAGGACCGAAGTATACAATGCTTACTGCACATCAGTCTAAGGGCAAAAACCAAACAATATGGAGGAATTCAAGCAGAAGAGATAACTATCTCAAACAAACATCAGGATCAAAACAAACAAAGATTCATAGACTTGACCAGTCCCCCCCCCACCCCCCGAGCCAGTCGATATCAAGACTACAGGGATATTAAAAATACACAATAAGAAATTATGAAATAAATGCAAACATAGTTCATTGGTTTCATATAAAGCAATAAACTCATTTTCCACTCAAAACAGGGTAATTCTAACTGTTTGGTTTGTATATTCATCCCCGATTCATCCGCAAGAAATCTCAAAGCCCCCCCCCCCCACAAAGGCTCTTATTAAAAGTTAATTGAAGGACCCACATAAAGAGGACCTCAATACACACACACACAGATCCATTTAAGAGAAAACAAAGTCATATCTTGGCAACAATGGCACATAATTAATGTGACAGTGTGGAACTGACAATCAAGATTAGAAACAATTCATCTGCTTCAGATAAAATAAAAATTAAAATAAATAAACTTCAATAAACAAATATTCCCTACTTCAGCAAGTGAATATCATCAAAGTGAATACTCAATAATTATGATCTCATTTTATCATAATTAATTGTCAATTTATTTACAAAAATAGTACAGTATACTTGAATACATTCATTATTATTTCAGAAAAAAATACAAAATCTCTTTAAGGCACATTTTATCTCACTTATCTCATGGTTCATTTGAAGCTCAGTAGCTAGTTTTCAAAAAATTGTAATGGCGCGCCCTAGCAGAGTCCTTTGAAAGACTAAATTACAACAAAATTAAGATTAACAACACAAGCATACAAGTGCATTAGTTTATCAGAATGAGTCAGGTGGAAACTTGTTATTAGATGGAATCCATCAAAGAATCTTCGATCAAGTTCCATGCTTCTTCTCATTGAACCCAAGTCTCGCGTTCATGGGGTGACAGGTCTTTTTCTTCAGTTGCACTACGCATATGGAACCCTCTGCCACTTAATCTTAGATCTTGTCTTTGTATCACAACATTCAAATCTCTTCTCAAAAATTATCTTAAGTCACAGGTTTTCAAGGACTAATTTTGTTGTGTCTGTTTTTCTTTGTTTTGTTTGTTTTTTGGTTTTTACTGCGCCTTGAACACCCAGCAGGGTGGATACGTGCGCATTACAAGTCTTGTGCTTCTCTTACCCTACAATAACAATCAATATATAGACGATGTGACCTATGTTTACATTCAAACCACCCTCTGTTGACAAAACACTGTACACGTCATGTTTCGCCGGGCAAAAAGACTTTCTAGCTGGCTGCCAAAACATAAAGGTTTTGCCCGGCGGTATGCGCGCGCGCGACAACGTGTTAGCTAGCGAGCCGTGCACGCCGTGTTAGCACGGTCAGTTGGGCTGAAAACACGGGCAAAAATTTGATGCACGGCTTCGGTGAAGCCGTGCTGTTAAATGATTTTAGTGAAAATTACTGAACTTCTTTTATTATTTTTTTGTTGTTGAACAGTTTAAAAACAGCAGTGAGTAAGATTAGATTTGGCTTTACCAGATTTCCTGCTTTTTGAATCAAAATTTCAACGACGCAACCATAAAACAATCACTCGAAGTTGCCTCGAAAACCCTGACCACATTGCGACTATACAAAACACAACGCACAAAACACACATTACACAACGCACGTGCAAATTACACGTCATCGACCGTCATCAGCAGGCAGCATGAACTCAATGCACGCGTGGTATGATAGAGGCGAATTCACACGCGTTTTCGTTTCAATTATTTTAGGTACCAATCTCATCTCCACGATCCTACAAACCATCGCGCTCTGGATTTTTCTACTATGACGTCAGAATCAGTAACTGTGTGACACGCGGTGCAGTGCACCTTTTACCGCATACATTCTGCAGTTGCTTTGTAGATTGGTTCCGCAGTTTTTCCCAACTCGACGGCGGCAAACATGACGATCTTTTTTCCTTCTAGAAATTCAAGGGCACATCGTTTGTTCGTTGTAGAGTTTGTTTGAAACATCGAGACTTTTTTGGATTTCAATGTTTACATCTCATGGGTGTTAATGCAGTTGACAAAACAATGTTTATTTTCCGCTCAAAAGGATCAAAAACTGGTTCATATTTCTTTTCAAATCTCAAGTCAGTTTTGCTGTAGACCTCCTAAATTTATTTTTCAATGCATGGTACGTTTTTTTGCCCAGTGGAACTACTTAAATGGCACTGTCTTTCGTAACTGTTTGTTCTTTATTCTCCACAGACTGGAAGACTTAATCGTTATGAAACCTTAACACATACTAAGGAAAATATTAATTACCATGATCAGTCAGTTTAAATTAAGCAAACAATTATGGTACATGTAAATCACTCTTGGCATATTGATGGTTGCAAATACTTGTGTGAATCGTTATTTTACATTAACTAATTGATTTGTTTAAAATAAATACATAAACTATTATCAGCTTCTTGACCTTAGGCCTATAGTTCTGAAATCGAATGGACAAGAATGGAAACAAAACTAACATTAGTAAATGATAACTCTTAATTTCTTCTTCAATACCTCTTCATTTTTTTTTAGTCTTTAAGCAAAACTTTGTATCAAGAGTAACACATGGCAAAAAATATGTTGTTGACAGCAAACTTGTACTGCATTATTTGATCTCTTTTGAATCATTTCATGCTAAATGGGTCCAAACACAGCTCCATGGTCCAAGTAACTGCTTTGAACTGGCCTAATATTGACCCAGAAACATTTCATAGAGTTAAATAGCAGACGTTGATCACCTTTACAATATCTGTGCTTTAAAGGCTCTCATTTTCAAGTTCAAAACAATACACAAATTAAATCAAAATAGTTTACTTATCACAGAAATAGGTACCAGAAATGCATCAAACCACCAGAGAGCACATACAGTAGCCAGAGCTTCCAGGGCCCTTAAGAGGGGGGGGGGGGGGGTGAGACAGACTTGGCGGTGCGCGCTCGTATTGTGGGCTACGCACACGTTTCTATTTTTCTAGTGATTTTAGGTTGCACTCCCACTTTTTCAGTTTGCACTCCCACTTTCCAAATTCCTGGCTAAGACACTGGCGCGCGAATCATGTTGGTTTTTGAGTGACGTCAGAGGTCACATCGTATATACATGTATTTGGTTTGCGGTAACACCATGCGTGTGTCCATTCGCCGGGTAGAGTTTGTTTTTTAGAGAACTGTCTTACTATATTCTACTACCGCGAAGTAGATTTATCGGATTGTTCTGGAGACTTCTCAGTTCTGAAAAGAACTGTCATGCTTTTTAACTAATACCCGGGCGGAAGGTATAGAAAATTGGCTGGGACTACTACTTTAGCTTATAACTTCTGAGCTAAGTTCTTTTGCATCTAGAACGTGCCTGACTGTTGACATGGTGCCTTATGATTAGCCCCGGAATAGTAAAATGGCTGCAAAATATCACCTCTCTAAGCATTTACAAACAAAATTAATTGTATTTACAATAGCATACTAGAACAGCCTCTAGCCACAAGGCAATCTTGGTTCTCTAGTTGCAAGATATCTGCACTAGAATTGCAAATGTTGTGGGTTACAAACCCAACCATAGTAATATGCCTCCGAATATTTTTTACTGGAATCGTACTGAAAATGTACTGAGTGTACAGTGCATTACACACATCGGGGGTATGGGGTTTAAAAAAATATCCCCAATGCAAATTTAACATTTATTATACATACTATTTACAAATAGTTTTTTTGGAACCGACTAGAACAGGATTTGAACCAACGACCTCTAGTTTAAGCCAGAGCTCTACCAACTGAGCTATCTAGCCCCATGTTGACACTGACAGTCTCCCTATTTTGTCAATATCTTTGTCTGGGGTAGCCTGAACATCTGGCGTCACACTTCAAGGCTCGTGAATAACGCCAGAGATCGGCATCCAAAACCGGGGTATAGACTCACCTTTGACCTTCAGTCATTTCACATAGAGATACGCAGTCAAATTCAATTGCAGACTTGACGGTAATGAACTGTTTGGGCATAATGGGTGCACGTTTATCCAGTATCATTGTATCCAATGGAATGGAATCACTGGATCTAGCGGGGGGGGGGGGGGGGGGGGGGGGGGGGGGGGCCCAAAGACAGGGGCCCATTCTATGTCTGGGGATGCTAGTCAGAAGCTTCTGACTTGGACTGGAAGACAGCCAACAGAGGGCTTGATACAGTAGCACAGTTGGTTTAGCGCTTGTACATTAAACTTGAGGTCGATGGTTCAATTCCCTCTAGTCAGTTTCCTTTTTGTATAAAAAAGGACCACACACTAAAAAAGCAGTATAGACCTTTTTCATGATGTGGCCATCTTGATTTTCTCCCAAACCAAACGGAGGATAGACAAAATAGTGTGATTCCTTTTCATTCAATGACTATAAGACTCCATTACTGCTGTGTAGTATAGGGAACATGACCAAGATGGTGTTAACATGATAAAGGTCTATTCCATGGAAGCATTGTATCTTTGGTATTAATGTAAACATGATATTCAAAAGAAAATAAACACATGAATAGTTGATTTGAGCAACTTTGGCTCCGGCTACAACAGCTGGCTTAAACAGCAATAATAGCAACAACAAAAAGCAGTATAGACCTTTATCATGATGCGGCCATCTTGATTTTCTCCCAAACCAAACAGGGTCTAGAAAAATAGTATGATTCCTTTTCATTCAATGACTATAAGACTCCATTACTGCTTTGTAGTATAGGAAACATGACCAAGATGGTGGTTAAATGATAACGGTCTATTCCATGGAAGGATTGTATCTTTGGTAATGTACACATGATTATGATAACTAAATGATAAGAAAATACAAAATTGAACAGCTGATTTGAGCAACTTTGGCTCTGGCTATAACAGCTGGCTTGAACAGCAATGATTAGGTATAGGAGATGCAGTAATCTAGCCATGGCCATTTGAACACACTCTAAATCAACAAACAATTCCGACTTCTTGTAATTTTACCTTCTTTTTTCCAGTAAAAGTAAAATGTACAAGAATTTGTGTCTCGTGAATATTTTCTTGTTCCTACGCCTCGCCCCTTTAAGATTGCGGCTCAAAGCCCAAGCTACATTTTAAGATAACAACCAAATCACGGTTCATACCTGCAATTTGTCAAGAAACAACACCATGAAGTATGCAGGGAAAAGACACCAGATTATTTAGATATACTATAAAAAGAAACAATTACTGAAAAAATATTTTTCAAATATGTGGCACAAGTCAAATTTCTATGAGCACACAAATCATCGAAATAGGATTTTAACGGAAGTCATTGGAACTTTATTTATAATATAACCTTCTTTGTAGACATTTCAACTGCTGCGTTAATACTCCTCATCTGATGAAAACGACGTAACATTTCCCCGTCTTCTTGAATTCCCTACTGGTGTCAACTGCTCCACCCTGTACTCCCTCCGCCCAAGTGACACGCCCATCCGCTCCATGAATGCCTGGACTGTCTCACTGTTCAGGATGGAGTTGTCTGCTACTGGGGAGCCCCTGGTCCGTAGATTATAACGAGACTGTGTGGGTGTAACCTGAGAAAAGATAAAAACTTTATTTTCCCACACTGGCTTTGATTCAAATAGTACAGACAAAAACAGGCCTGAAATAGACCGTATTGAATATGACGTCACCGTTCAAATATCTGTCCTACAAGATGGCGTCTGTGCGCGTGTGTGTGTGTGTGTGTGTGTTCGTGCATGGGAATACTGCCTGCTGCGTGCTTCATTGATGTAAGCGTTTGGAGGTGTGTACGGTTTGACCTACAAGATGACAACTTTCATAGCAAAATAGGGTTATTCAATACGGTCAATTACATGGAGGTTAGGAAGCATGTCCTCTGTTGCCCCTGGTCTTGGCCTCGGTACCCCTTCAAAACTTTCCCATAGACTACTTTACAAAGCAAATAATACAAACAGAACATAAAATACATTTCAAATATGAATTAGTTAGAGGTAGAGGATATAGCATGTAAAACCTATCCTCACAAGGAATAAAACCAAACTGGAACGCGTTGGGCACTAAGTCATTAAAAGGCTGCAAAACTTTGGCCTATTGTCAAGAGGAAGTGTCAGCATTTGAATAGCCAGTTTTATTTGGACAAAACACAACCCAAAAAAATATAGACACCGACACATTGATTGTTCCGACAAAATGATATGTGTACAGCTTTTAAAAATTAGTCCAGATTGTTAGCATGGTGAAATGTCTCAGAGGAAACTACTTTTAAAATCTTTTTAATTTATGACATGAAAGTTATGTCAAGTATTAATAATCCTTTCATCAACTTATGAGCAAGCAAACAAAGATACACACCAACAAACAAACAAAAACCACCAAAGAAACAAAAACAGGCCTATGTTTTTCCAAAACTTACATTTTGGGGTGTGGACTGTTTACTTCTACTTCCTTTTGGTCGACCTCTTTTCCTCTTTGCTGAAGGCATACTACCTGTGAAAGTTCCATCTGTTGACTCGGATGACGTAAGGGTACTCACTGTAAAAACAAAAATACTAAATTTATAACAACTTTCTTTTTACAAAATCTCAAACAATCTGACATAAAATCTGAACCCTATTTCTAGGCTCTGCTTAACACCAAATTCGCTTCGCATTCACATTCGCAGTAAGTAAGGACACAAGTGTTAAGACCCAGACCCGCACTCACACCCACACTCTGTTAATCAGACCAGCGGAACTTGGGTTTGGTGCGCTTGACCAATCGATCATGATACAACACCGTAGTAATAATAGTTATTAAATTTGCTACAGGGATAAAGAACATTAATTTGGGCTTTACCCTGACACTGATGTGTGGCACTGCATAAGTACTCAGTACTTTGAGTTCTGTGAAAAAAATCACATGCACAATACTCAGTTGGAATTCGAACCCATGACTTTCGCAATTCTAGAGCAGTGTCTTGCCAACTCAACACCCAAGATTGCCTGATAGCTAGAGGCAGTTTGAATCCTAATTTAGTAATAGTGGATTATCACCGCTATAATTCCAAAGAATAAAACAAACCAATCAATACCCGACTGATTGAAGCTTTGGTTGTAGCCACGATCAGCAGCTAGATGACCCTCATTGAAACTGGCCCCTCTGCTGGTTGGTTGGCTTGGTGTTCTGGCCGTGAGGAAGCTCTCTGTGTCCGAGGGTTCAGCGTCGGAGCTACCTCCTTCTATAAATGTCGGATCAGAGTCTGTACTCGTGAAATCTTCAGAACTGTACCCATCCAGCATTGTCATCCCATCTATGCAAACAGGGAATATAGAGAAATAAAAATGATTATTGCTTTTTTTTTGGCTTCACCTTTGACTTTTCAGTTCAGGACAAGAAGGTAACTTTCCCTGTAATATTCATCCATCAACAACAAAAACTCACGATATAAATAAGAACGTTGAGACCAATTCAGAACTGACTCCGCGGCAGTACAGTTAATTACGATCCTTTAATCTAAAGTAGTAGTCCAAGTCTATTTTTCTATACCATCTGCCCTGGTAATAGTTAAAAGCAGGACAGTTCTTTTCAGAACCCCCGATTATCTACTCCGCGGCAGTAGGATATGCAAGACAGTTCTCTAAGAACAAACTCTACCTGGCAAGTAGATACACACATGGTGTTGCTGCAAACCAAAAATATATATAGATACCTCACCATGCAATGCCTCAAATCCTATATAAATAAGAACTCTTGTCATAATTTGCTTCACACAGGCCAGGAATTTAATGTTTGAAAGGCCGTTTTCATTTTACAAAAGGTGATTCCATTTCCTAAAAATCTTGAAGTCCATAAAAAGCTTTTGAACAGGCTAAGACCAGGGCCCAATTTCATAGAGCTGCTTAACGGTCGATTTTGTGCTTATCGGGCACACCTAGTAAATTTTTCATTTCATAGCCTTGATTAAGCAATGTTATTTGCTTCTAGCTGCAAGCAAGCAAGTAAAAAGGGTCCTTAAAGCCCCATTTCTGCTTAAGCACTCTGTTTAAGCACAGAGCCAAATTTCATAGAGCTGCCTGTAACGGTCGATTTTGTCGTTTTCATATCATAGCCTTGCTTAAGCAAGGTTTTTTGCTTAAAGCAGTAAGCAAACGAAAAGGGTCCTTAAAGCCTATATCTTGCTTAAGAACCCCATTCACACAGCCCATTGTGCAACATCATTGCAATTGTTGTTATTGTGCCGGCGCAGCGGTGTGTATTTTACGTGTTTGTATGGTCGGTGTAGCAAAGTAAACAAGTTTTTAAAATGCTTCAGAAATGTTGTACGATGTATCACTTCTTATTTTACTCTCAAGTTAGTGTGTAAACCTTTCAAGGGGTGCTTTGAACCATTACAAATAGTACATGTAAGACAGAGAAGGCGATGATTTTTTTTTATCGCCACTCTGCATTTATATCGCCCGCCATTTTGTCAGAAGGGGGCCTACCTTCTTCTTTTTTTGCTTACGCAAACGATCTAAAATCTTGTGCGCGCTATTTGTTTACGTGCTTAACCTCGTGAAATATGTGTTCATTCCTCCATGGTTTAAGCAATTATTTTTGCTACGTTAAGCAAAATAAACCAGTAAGCAGCTCTATGAAATTGGGCCCAGGGCCCAGGGGGCAACAGAAGCCATAACCTCCATGTGATTCTAGGCCCTGTTTAGGGTAGTTGAATAATTCTCTTGTACCTGCGTTTCGTGCTGGTATACTGTCACTGTAGTCAAATCCTGCACCAAAAGACTTCTGTTTCTGGCTTGATAATAGTGACATGGCTGTGGTGCTGGTACTTTGTAAAGCTGCTGCAACAGCACCATTTCCTATTGAAGGATATCTCCCACCTTCAGAGGGAGAGAGAGAAAAAAGAGTAACATAACAACATAACATAAAAATTTAAATTTATAAGGCGCAATTCCATCTAGATCGTAGCGCACTAGAAAGAAATAAACTAGGAAAAAGGTGAGTCTTAAGGACTTTACGAAAAGCAGACAGAGTATTAGATTCCCTAATGGCAGTTGGGAGATTGTTCCAAATCATTGGCCCAGCTACACTGAAAGCCTTCTGACCTAAAACTTTGTTTGCTCGGGGAACATTCAAGTGAGTGATGTCAAGTGTGGACCGAAGAAATCTTGGAGGAGTGTAATGTGACAGTAAAGTGGTAATATAATGAGGTGTAGTTTTGTTAAAGCATTTAAAAACAAGAAGAGCAATCTTAAAATGGATTCCTTCTCTAATTGTCAGCCAATGAAGTTCCCTAAGTGATGGGGTAATATGTTCTCTCAAGGGTGTGGAACATATTAAACTGCTTACCAACCAAAAGGACATAATGGTATAAATGCACAAAATAGTTAATGGCCTGAAGTTTCGACCCTAGCAGAGTCTTCCTCAAAGGCTAAATTGCAACACAACACACATAAACAGATATACTTGTGTAAAACAGTATTCAAGTGGAATACCCCCTATTACTGTAAAAACGAACAATCACATTTATTGTCATACCACTTTTCAAAGCTTGAAAAAGTTCAAGGTTCTGTCGTTTGATCTCAAGAAGCAGTTGGTTGTTCACAACGGCAAAGTCTTTGTAGCGATAAGCGACAACGAGGAGAATCACCATTGAAGCGAAACAAAAACACTTCCTGCAAAACCACATCAGCTCATAAAGCTGCGTCTACAAAAGAAAAGAACAGAATAAATTACCCAGTTATGGGGGACACATTGCTTGGATCGGGCAAGTTGGTCTATGAAAACCGTTTCAAACCGTTTGTTATAAAATGCAATAGATGGTTAGAATGATGTTTTGAAAGTAGAATATAATGATCCACACAATATGCCTCGAAGTTGCGTGGTTTTCCTTATATGTAGTGAACTAACACGGCACACCAATTTATGGAGTCAAATATTTGACTCCACAAAACATCACAATATTTAGTAGTATCAACAGCTCTCATTGCTCATTACCAAGTCAGTTTTTATGCTAACAAAAAAACATAAATTATTTTGAGTAGTAACCAATACTGCCAGTCTGTTAAAACATACTCTATTTGCTACTTTAAAGGCAGTGGACACTATTGGTAAGTACTCAAAATAATTATCAGCATAAAACCTCACTTGGTTATGAGTAATGGGGAGAGGTTGATAGTATTAAACAATGTGAAAATTGGCTCCCTCTGAAGTGGAGTACTTTTCGAGAAAGAAGTAATTTTTCATGAATTTGATTTTGAGACCTTAAGTTTAGAATTTGAGGTCTCGAAATCAAGCATCTGAAAGCACACAACTTCGTGTCACAAGGGTGTTTTTTATTTCTCTCATATCTCACCACTTCATCGACCAATTGAGCTCAAATTTTCACAAGTTTGTTATTTTATACATTTGTTTAGATACACCAAGTGAGAAGACTGGTCTTTGATAATTACCAATAGTGTCCACTGTCTTTAATGTACACTTACTTGATCAGCCCCAGCCATTTGAAACACAAGTCTTTCAGTCACCAAGTCAGCCCCAAGGATGATGAAGAGCCAGAGTCTAGCTCCACTAGTACGAGGTGCCGATGTCAACAGGTACGCAATCAGAACGGCAGCAGCGAAAAACAGCAACGAGTTAAACCAGCTGAATTCTCCAAGAATGATGTGCTGGACGTCAGCAACGCGGCTGAACGTCTCTTCCAGGAGGAGTCTTTGGTTCTGGGTGCTCTGTTTCATTTCCGCAAAGACACTCTGTTTTAGGAAGGGAAAACAAAAAATCAAAAATTAAAGTGCTCTATGGGCTCATTTGTGAAAGAGCAAGGGAGCAATTTTCTCCATGGTATGAGAAAATTGTAAATTTCTACTGGAGCATTTCAAGGGCACCCGCAAACCTACATTTTCAAAGGTCTGTTTGTTTGAGAAACAAAAAATTCTTTAGCCTTCAAGAAAGACTCTGCTAGGGTAAAAACGTCAGGGCTTTAACTATCATTTGCATTTATACCCTTGGTGGTTTCGGTTGGTTAGTTGTTTGCACAAGCTAGATCTATTTTCTTGTCAACAAGATAATATCACTTTGGCCATTAGTTACACGAAGAATAAAAAAGATCCAAACCTTGATATCATTTGAAGATGTCTCCAAGGTATGTCTTAGATGCTCCTCATTCTTCAAGATAAGATGCTGCTGCTCAAGAGATTCTTCTTGCTTTACTTTCATCTCCTCCTGGAGCTGACCTGCAATAATTTAAGACAATCTTGTACCACTTGTTTTGGTTTTGTTTTATCAGAATGGGGATTACGCCTGTATACACAATGAGAAAGTGCCAAGGGGTCACCATGGGGTAAACAAAACTTAAAGGCAGTGGACACTATTGGTAATTGTCAACACAGGCCTTCAAAGTTGGTGTATCTCAACATATGCATAAAATAACAAACCTGTGAAAATTTGAGCTCAATCGGTCATCGAACTTGCGAGATAATAATGAAAGAAAAAATCACCCTTGTAACACAAAGTTGAGTGCGTTTAGATGGTTGATTTCGAGAGCTCAAGTTCTAAATCTGAGGTCTCGAAACCAAATTTGTGGAAAACTATTTCTCGAAAACTATGGCACTTCAGAGGGAGCCGTTTCTCACAATGTTTTATACTATCAATCTCTCCCCATTACTTGTTACCAATTAAGGTTTTATTCTAATAATTATTTTGAGTAATTACCAATAGTGTCCACTGCCTTAAAGGGGGGACCTGTAATGTCTTGAGTTCCACAAGAGCTGTTGCTTCGATGCTTGTTTGGTTTATTGTGTCTCACACATATCTTGCTTGCCATTTTGAGACAGGATGGACACCGACACACTCATTAAGACACTATTGGGTTTGGGTAAATATTTTGTTTGGAAACATTCTACCTCCATGCCCAAACCAAACAGTGCATTCTTATTGTGTCAGCCACGCCTCAAAAAGGTATTCCATGGGGGTAAGAGATGCAGTGTGAAAAGGGTTTGACATTTCCAGTACGCACCTGTTGCCTCCATTTTATCAGCCACTTCTTCCGAGCTCAGAACGAGTCTGGATACAGCACTCTCAGTCTGCTCGTGCCACACCTGACTCTGAAGAAAGAAACACATGTCTTGAGTGTGTGTGAAGAACTCGGTATACGCATTGAATGCGATGACATCGTCTTTGAGTTGTCGTAAGCAGTCTTGGATGTTTTGCGAGGGATCGCAGGGGTACGTTCGCAGACCAGCTTTCTCCAGGTGACAGTTTGTGAATCCGAGGGCCATGAGACTCTGCTCGTCATCTGTAAGATGCTTGCATCCTGAAAATAAACAAATAAAAAAACATAGATCGTGACATCAGGTCCTCAACCAAAGATTTTATGATTAACCACTTTGTGTCTTTCAGTATGACAAAATACTTGCCATGCCTCTATGCCATATTGCTTTTCAGAACTTTCCAGAACTTCTGAAGTAATTTTGTTATTTTAAGTACTTCATTGTCAGAAAAAAGCCCTGACTAAACAAAGTAAAGACAACAAAAGTTTGGATAAGCAGCAAGATTTTTCATTCCCTTACAAAAAATTACGGAATGTCTTAGCTTGCATAGGACCAAACCTTAGCCATAAACCATTGGAATAATTAATGATAATTAGAAACAGAAACCTAGAACCTAAACAGAAGCTTCTCTAGACAAAAACAGAAAAAAAGAGGAAAGTTTAGAGTTTTTTTTTATGTCTGTATGGAAGGAAAATCTCTGATGAACACGGAGTTTGCCATAGTATGCTGGTATCTCGGACTTGCCTCCCATATAAGCTGAATTTAATAATAAACAATGGTAGCAGCCTATCAATCTCTCTTACTAATCCAAGTCTAACAATGTCAGTTATAAACTTCCAAACTAGATTCCTTCTATCGTATACACGGTTAGAATGATAGTTCAAGGAGTGAAGCCCAGTTCATACTTCCTGCGAATGCGATATTCGCAAGAACGTTGAGCACAACTCAACTTAGTGCGGATTTCGTTGCAAATTTGTGCTGTCAACATTCGTATCGCAATCGCATTCGCAGGAAGTAAGAACAGGGCTTAAGTCTTACGTACCTTCCTGAATCTGCTCCAGAGCTCTTGTCCAGCATTTGCCGTACCTTGGATGTTTCCCGTACTGTTCTATCTGCTTGAGCTGTCTTTCCCCGTTCCCAGTTTTTGTCAATCCGCCAGTCTCATATCTAGATTCTCCGTTTCCTTCCTCGGTGGACATTAGAAGAATGTAGAGGAAGAATGACAACATCTTGATGCTGATGGAGTAAGACTTGAGGAGGGTCATGATCCTGGGAAAAAAATGAAAAGAAAAGATTTCATAATTGATTTGAGAAAACAGTTTAAGATTCGTAGAATGAGAAAATTATAGATTTCCCTCATATATCCGATTGCAACTTTTTCATGGGTCATTCAAAATGAAACAAACAAATCTTATTTCATCTAAACTTTAGTTGCAATAATTGGAACCCTGGATCCTGTCCAAGGGACATTGACCAAGTTAGTTGCGATAACATAACCCTCCTCCCGACAGCCGCGAGGAGGGTTTCGTTATCACAACTATGACCAAGTACCAAGTATAAGCTATTATGTGGCTAGTCTTTAGCGATGTAAATAAGCTATTGCTGGTACGTACTCCTAGAACTATGAGGATCAGTCGGCTATTGTCTTAGGTTTGTTCCAATATCATATCTGAGACAATAGCAGATTAAACCTGAGCAGTGGCAAAACGAACCTGAACCTCATAGTTCTACTTACTACCTAGGACTCAGGAGTAGCTGACAAGTAGTACTAGTAACCTACATGTAGGAGGACTACACTAAGTATGTCTGGGTGTGTTTTTGCGTTTGTAATCAGTAGAAAATACTTGTTTCGGTTGAACTTCTCTAGTCTTAGTCTTAGGCCTACTCTTCTTAGCCACTGGGCTGGTCATTGAAGGAAACAGTCACTTTTTTTATAGTTTGACCTAGTTGCAATAACGTAACACTTGTCTCGACTGTGTCGGGAAGAGAGTTACGAACTTACGACTTTGCAACTTCGTTCAACTGCGAAAACTTTCTGCTCTGTCAACGCTTCCCCCCACCTCCACACAAATAAAAATAAACAAACAAACATGAAGAATGGCAGATATTGTGCCAGCACTGGACGTGGTTATTTATTTAAACTATGACAAGGTCCAGGTGGGCTAGCTAGAAAGATGTAGTGTAGTAACTACTTAAGTAGTTGCGATAACGTAACCCTCCTGCCACCGTAGCAGGAGGGTTACGTTATCGCAACTACTACTAAAGGAGCCTCAGTCCAATATCAGTCCAGTGACAACGACCGAGTATAGTCTAGCCCACCTTGTTGAGCTGTATGGCTCCGCTTTTAACATCGGTTTCATCGCTGTCACACCATTAACATCGGTCTCATCACTGTCACCATTACAATTGTAATTGTAATGGTGACAGTGATGAGACCGATGTTAAAAGCGGAGCCATTAACAGCTCAACAAGGTGGGCTAGAGTATAGTCATAGAAAGGCTCCTGAACTTCAAATCAACATTTTATGCAAAACATTGTTCAGATCTTTTATTAACTTCAGTTTCCTTTGTTCTAAACCCAGACACACCTAAAACTTCCCCAGCACATTGTACGGAACGTAAACTCACAGCGCTTGTGTGTTACAATCAAAACATACTCACGTTTGTTTTCTTTAAAAATTCATGAAATTACAAACCCGCCGCTCGCTGTCTGCTGTGTCTGTTTATTTCCTATTTCGTCAATTAATGTTTGTCGTCGGCGGCGCTCTTCACACTTAAACTTGTTCTGTATTTTGTACTTGGGCGACGTGTACCACTATTCAAACATCAGCACCACAGCATTCCCAAACGTTACCGATATCGTCACGATGAGGCCAGAGGAAAAACAATTCAATCTGCAGTTCTTTATAGGTTTTCTTAGATATTATTATTACAATAATAATTTTTTTGAAATTCGCGCGGTGTGCCATTTTGTGACGGCGCAAACTTTGTTTCGCTTCCTGCTGCGCGGGGGGAAGGCATGATTTTCAAATTTGCGCAGGATGGCTCATGAGCAAACTTTGAACATCGCGCGATATTTGTCGTTCAACCTGTTACCTCTGATGAGTGAGTTTACGTCATTGATCTCCATTATACTGACTGGATAGGACATTGCGCTATGCTGCGTGCATAAACACGCGGCCCAACAATGGCGGCGCAATTCCTTCAAACGGGTAAATTAATGTGCACTTGGTCGGGTTTGAGTCTGTCAGTTGAAGTTGTAAATTGAGAATAGAAATGTGGGGGAAAACATGACGATCGATAGTTTGAAGTATGAAAAAGTTTCTGATTGAAATGCAATAAAGCAAACTAACTTTACATTTGTTTCTATCAAATGCCCTATTAGTATTATGATAATGATATTTAAATTTCTAAACAAACACTCGGCCGAGAAACTGAATTGGGATTCAGGTACATGTTTTTTTTATTCTTTCAGTTCATTGAGAAAATGGCAATAAACCATATAAAGACAAAACAAGAGTCGCTCCTACAATAAACAATTCGAGTAGGCACTAGAGTGAGAACTACTTACTTGCTAAAATCGAGGGAAAAGAACAAGAAAGATGAAAACAAAATACAATGTGATAATTGAGAGTTGACTCCATTAACAAATTGAAACTTTTTATTGTTAAGCTTCTATTCATCATGTTAATTGAAAAACAATCCCAACAGCAAAACTTCCATAACCGTTTTACTGTTCCGCCAGAAATAAATATTTTTATTTTGGTCACAAATAACGAAGTCGGCTATTTCCGAGATGACTGATCCTCTCAACGAACTTGTATCGTCTGTACATAATTCGCATATACTTGTCGCTTTCCCGAACCTTTTAATTATTGATGCTATGACAAACATCTGTTGAAATCCGGGCTTCCCGTCCTCGTCGATTCCAGACAACCATCTGTAACGGAGCGAAAACAAAAATAGTATTGCTCGGTAAAAAAAACAAATACTTGGCCTATAATAATTATTTTTATGAAAGATAGTTTAAATTTCCGGCTTATATTTGTAACGTTATATATAATAACAATAATATGAATCGCTAAAAAAATGCAAAGGCCTACCTACTTATGGAAAGACAATCCCTTTGCCGACTCAGTTTTCCCTCCTCCAGTGATTGACAGCCGCGCACGACTTCACCATCAGCATTTTTAGTTTGTTTGATCCGATTCCAATTGTATTTATCCCCAAATGGCAATTAAAAGGATGAAAACTTCTCTCTGCTTGCAGCAACTCCGTTTAAAAGGGTACAGCGCATTTCGTGTGACGAACGGTCTTCACCCGTTTGAAAAAATACGCGCGCGGCCTGCGTTTAGACGCGATGTCCTATCCAGTCAGTATAATGGAGATCAATGGTTTACGTGTACACATGCATGGTAGAAATAGAATGGTACACTAGCGGGATGCCGCGCTTCGCGCTACAACACTTGCAACCGGTGTGGCAAAACATCCCCCCCCCCCCTCCATTTAAAGCTTAAAATTGTCATATTATCTACCAACTTCATTGGTTTTGAATTACATTTTCTGACAATCCTTTCATAAAAATACATAATTTTATTCAACATTCCCATGTAGAAAGGCAAAGTATACCTTTGGTTTTTGGAACCGTTCGATTGTTTTATACAAACACAATTTAATTTTTAATATTTCAGAAGGTGGTCGCGTTTTTGAGAAAACGCTATAAAAAAACGATTATTTTGAATATATAGCGATTATTTTGAATATAAATAATCTGAGTAGTGTTACTGCGCTAATGCTTCTTATCCCCGATTTAGTGGGATTGATAACTTCTTCCATAATTGCAGTGCGAGGTGAAATGTGGAACGACTGTCAAAGCTGCTTGTACTTCGGCCACACGTATTTCCATTAAATTTCAGAGTCATTACCTATATTGGAACCCTAAATAATTCAATTTTGCCAAGAATCTGCAGAAGTTTGATGATAACGACTAGAAAAATCTACGAAAATTTCAAATTTTCGCCAGGTTATAAACTCCTTTATAAACTCCTTTACGGGTAGGAAGTTGGTATCAATCACGCCCTTTGGACACCTTGTTGTCAAAGACCAGTATTCTCACAGTGTACCCCGCAACATAAAATACAACATCTATGAAAATTTTGACTCGCTTTATGTCACATCAAAGTTGCTATATAGATAAAGAAACAAAAACTTGATGCACAAAACTTGGTGCTTTCTCAGATGCATACAAAAATACTTTAGGGTGAGAACTGAGAAGTTACCTCTTTCAAAAGCTACGTTTACTATAAATTGAGCCGTTTCCCACAACGTTTGATACTTATCAACAGCTCTCCATTTCTCGTTACCTTTAGTTATATAACAATTATTTCGAGTTGTAGTGTCCAGTGCCTTGAGTGAGTAACTCAATGTGTGCCTATATTATCTTACATAATGATCATCACTTTACATTTAATTTTAGGCCTCTACACCGGTGTAAGATGCAATCGTGTCCGCCATGCAATACTATCCGCTCCTGACACTTTTGCATATGCAATCGTGTACGGGCTCTTTTGATCATCTCGAGTGATTCCATAGTTACACGTTTGCTTTAACCACTCTTACTTTAAGGGACACGTTGCATTGGTTCTGACAAGTTGGTATATAAAAAATGTATGGTTAGAAAGATTTTTTAAACGTAGAGTACAGTACAATGATGATCCACACAAATTTGCCTCGAAACCCGTGGTTTTCATATTACTTTACGAAATAGCACGGTCGGCCATTTAAGGGAGTCAATTATTTTACTCCCATGAATGGCCGACCGTGTAAAAAGGAAAGCCGTGCAATGTCGAGGCATGTTAGTGTGAATCATTGTGTGCTACTTTTACACAATCTTTCATAAATACACACATGCATTTTATAACAAACGCTTACAAACGCTTTTCAAAGACCAACTCGACCGATCCAAGGCAACCTGTCCCTTTAAAAATACAAACTTATTTGGTTAGAAGTATGTCTATATACAACTTTCGAAACTGTGAAGAATTTTGAGAATCATTTCACTTTGAAGTAATAGGCGCTCTCGAACACCTTTGGTAATTGTCACTGAAAGACCACGTGATCACCTAGAGTGCGTTTTGATGACCCCAACCATAAACATTGGTCATCGGTTGAGCGTTTTCGCGAGTTCGGTTGAGCGCGGTGACGATGCTGTTCAGACCACCTTGTTGAGTTGGATGGTTGGTTGAGTTGGTTGGCATGGGCTTTGGTGGTTGGGGTCGCTAAAACGCACTCTTGGTGGATCCATCTCAACATGCATACAGAACATGGGAAACTTTGAACTCTTGGTCCTAGAAGTTGCGAGAGAATAAAAAACACCCCTGTCGCACAAGTTGTGTGCTTTCAGCAGATGTCTTGAATTTGAGACTCAGCTGAGGTTTCAAATTCAATTTAAAAATTTTAGTGAGAAATAACTTCTTACTCAAAAACTACTTCATCATAGCATGATCAGAGGGAGTCGGTTCTCATAATACTTAATACTATCAACTATCTCCATTGCTCGTGCCCAATTAAGTTTGTTTTATACTAACAATTATTTTGAGTGGCGCCAGTAGTGTCCAGTGCCTTTGAAGATGTAATTATGCAACAAACCTAATGTAAAGTATAATTTGTGAAAACATAATAGCCCTACATCGCAAAAAAAATTATATTAACAAATGTTCTGTGATAATATTTGTGACATCGCAATTGCAATTGCCCAAAAAAAACATTTTTGGACAAAATTATTTTGCAACATCGCAACTTGCAACATCGCAAACATTAATATTTACGATAAGATGTCCCTTCAGGGTCACCATAGCGTGCACAGCGACAGCGACACTCTGCCACCCAACTTTTATTTGCGCAAGACAGTGTCAAAGTTCATGTGGTTTTTGCATCTATTTTGCATTTATGACGTGTGTGTGCCCGGTTTGCTGATTAATATTCATATAACAAGTGTTGACGTCCCCATTTTTCGATCAACGAATCTTGTTTAAAAAGTGTTGTCCTTACTATCTAAATGCACATTATAGAGACTTTCCGTACATTGAGTATCCAGAAATGTCAACAACGAATTTGTTTGTGTTTTTTTGTGGATGACGTACCTGCAAAAATAAGAAAAGGCGAAGATTGTAATTTCTGCCCAAATTTTTACCAGCACGAACTCCACCTACAACATTATGTTGATTAGGATTCGTCGATTATGGAAAAAACAAAGGTTACGTTTAAACTGTCTTTGTAAAGTTATAGCATTTTATTCAACTACTTTTCAGGTTATTTTCATATATTAGTTTATAATAGATTATAATATATATGATAAAGGCATTTTATTTCAATAATCTTTAATAATTATGGTAATCAGACTTTATTATAAATAAGCAAGTCCCTCATTTTATAGTAACTTACCTTCAAATTAATGTGCAATTCCGCCCATGCGCATTATACTTTCCAGGTGCCATTTTGCTAAAGATCTGCAGAGGGGAGTTGGACGAAAACGACAAGAAAATCTACGAAAATTACATGAAAAATCATTTTTGAAAGGTTATGAACTCTTCTATTGAAAAGGTAAGGAGTTGTACCAAGTACTGGTGATGTTCGTCTATGTTTATAGGCCTTATTTGTGGATATTTTGAAGCCAAAACGATTTGTCATTTTGCTCGTGAGGAAGTTGTTTTTCTGGCGTGGGCCTGCTTTTGCACTCGACGTTTGCTACGTATGGATGGAGATGGGGGTGCGTTGGTTTGCTGATGTTTGCAGAGTTCACATTAGTTATGCAGAAATTGCACTGCCTGGAGAACTCGCGGGTTCTATGTTTAGGCAGGCGGACTGCTTCGTCATGACATGGTCATGCAATTTGTTTTGCACAAAAACCTCATTTTATCAAACTTGTTGAGTGTGTTGGACATGGACATTTAAAAGAATGTTTTTTCCCCCCACTTTCTAGGTATAATAAAAATAGTGTGGACTTTTAATTGAATAATGGTTGCTGTCTTTGCTGACAAAAAAAAACAACACTTAAATTAAAAAACGACGATCGTACACAGACTCGACGGTCTGTCTCGCATAAAATTACTCGGTTTTCAGACTTCCTTGTGCCTCATCTTTTTCTAGTTTGTAAAAACATTTCAGACTAAAGTCAGTTACAAAGTGACAAAAAGTTCTTTTACAAATCGTACATTATTAATCTAACTAATTGAAAGTTGTTTATTTCATTTTCAATCGTCATTTTAGTTAGGAAACAAAGTTGATAAAATAATTAATTTTTTTCTACAACTGGTCAAATCTATAGAAAGGATCCAGATATACCATACACCATTTTTTGGAAAGGTTTCTGTATGGTGCCACCACTTTTTCATTCAATATGAATTAAAATAGTATAACAGTATCTAATTTACCATGTTTTAACACCTCAGTATCACTTTTTGTAAAAATGAGTGAAAAAGTGGTGGCGCCATACATAAAGTTACCCCATTTTTTTCTAAATCTAATGGAAACTAAAAATAGAAAACATTATAAAGATCTCAACAACAATACTGTCATCTTGCCTAGACCCACTTTGTCCCACTAACTTGGGCGCTGTACTCCTTTTTTTGCTAAGTTGGTCATTGTCGGTCATATGTACTAGTACTACTACTAGCCGATCGCAACAAATTTCCTGGGAAAAAAAGGAGTACAGCGCCCCAGTGAATACCAGACACTTCGGCACCTCGCAAACTCGGCACCTGCAAACTCGGCACCTCGCAAACTCGGCACCTGCGAACTCGGCACCTTCCAAACTCGGCACCTTCCAAACTCGGCACCCACTCGCCACCACGAATGCCGGCACCATCTTGGCACCGGCCTTTTATTGACTAACAAACTCGACACCAAGCAATATCACCTCGAAGATTCAAGTGGTTAAAAAATAACAAAGTCCTAACACAATCAAAATTGGTTTGATAGTTAGAAGCTTTGTAAACGCTGTTAATGGAAAAATCACTATATTGTTATGGGAGCTGATAAGAATTCCGAACTCTCAAGAAAATTTCGGCCCCCAGCCTGGAAATTGACGGTGGCGCCCGCACCATGTTCAGTCAACATAATTATATTCCAATAATATTTATAATGTTATTACTATAACTTTATAACAGGATCAAGCTTTTTATGGGACTAAGGTGGGACTGACTCTTTACATAAAAATAAGGCCTACCGTACCACGCTGTGTGAAAATCTTTGTCAACTTGGTGCCGAGTTTGTATTTGTGTGCCAAGTTTGTGGGTGCCGAGTTTGTGGGTGCCAAGGTTTCAGGTGCCGAGTTTGCAAGGTGCCGAGTTTGCAAGGTGCCGAAGTGACGGTACCCGCCCTAGTTTACTACGTCAACATCTTGCCAATCCATGTATCATGTTCATGTTGCTCTCCTATTATTATTGTTAATGTTTTATTTTATTTTTACGTATGTTGTGTACAAAATTCAGTTGTCAGCTTTTTTTACATAATTCTTGAACTTGCAGTGGACATGCAGTAGTTTACCAAACACACTGAAAAGATCAGACTGGAAAAAAATTAAAGCAAACGATACAAAAAATAATTTCTAATTGCTTTTTGTTTGCTACTAATATGAGCACTGTTCTTGGCCTAGTGTAAAAGATTTGTGTTAAATATTTTTGTCCTCACATCAATCTTCTTTGATGGAATTTTGCCCGCTGACCCTTAAGTTTGTTTTTCCCCTAGGTAGAACTTTAATTGTTGCAAAGTACCTTGAACTTTTTGCAAACAAAAATATTCTCAACTTCAATAATCAATAAGGATGAACGATATAAATTTTGTTGGTGTTCCCATGGAGGAAGTTTGTGCATCAGAAGATTTTAAAAATAGATCTTTGGCATTGATGTTTCCATCATCCTTTTCCTGAGAACACAAGATGTTTAATAGTTTCACAATATTACAACCATTTTTACTTTTCAACAAGGCCAAAACAAAACTCCATCAAAAATTTGTGTACGTTCATATTTTTTGTTCAAGACTCCCGTACTAGTTCCTTGAAACCTTTTTGTCAAAATTTATTTTAAAATACAAATGCAGAGTGATTTACCTGGCGTTTATTGTGTTTGTGAACAAAATCTCACATATTTTGTTAATCTTTGTTTTTCATCTCCATTAAAAAAGAAATCCTCTGTCTAACCTACCAGCATTCTTCTGTTACATGTGTTTCAAATGATTTGTTTTATTGTAATGTCAACCTTTCAAGAGTTTACCCCCCCCCCCCTCCCTTTTTGATAGGAATAATATTAACCTTCGCAAACTGCCAATTCAAAAGTCTTGACAAATGGGGTAACATTTTAGGGTTAGCAAATGTTGTGGATAATTCTAAAGTTACTCGCATTAATTTGACCGCAGATACAAGTCGTACGATAACATAAAATGAAGGATTTAATAAGAGTAGCAAAATATAAATATGAGTAGTAGGCTTGCGGGTACAACCAGGTGTTGTCCCCTGAAGTGGAGCAGAGTAGACTGTTTGAAAATGTCGAGACCAAAACGGCTCTTTTTAGAGCCAACACTCCCTCAAAAGAGATTTTACACATGGTTGTACCCGCAAGTCTACTATTTATATTCTCTACACCATACATGCAAAGCTTCTAACACCATTTAAGGATTTTAATGTCTTGGTGTTTTGAAATTTCAATGAAACATTTGAAATTAGGATTTTCGATATTCTCCGGTCAAAGTAACAGAAGAAAAGTTAACTGTGGAGTTGGCCTCTACTGAAAAATAACAACGACTTGACATAAGTTTTTTAACCATGTTGTTGATTTAATCTTGTACAGATTTGTGTAAGCAGTGTCGTTGATGGACCTCAACATGGAGTGAAGCTTCAGATGTGGAGCCTCGGCTGTTAACAATGACTAGTAAAATTAGCTAACATTAAGTGATAACAATCAATAGCAGTTTATTCGTTGCTTTGATTTGAATTGAAAGTGGAAAACACTGAAGATGGCAGCTAACCAACCCAAATCCCAAAGTCAGGGACCTGCACTTCCTCCAACCATTCTCATCGTACCCAAAGTCAGTATACAACAGGATAAGATGGCTACTGCTACTACTCAGTCTGAGGGATCATCATCCAGTGTGACAACATCACCACATACAGGAAATGCACACCAGCCGCAGCAGGTTTTGGTGAATCTACCCTTGCAGCAGTCGCAGCAGCTCACCCAGAACCCAAGTATCTCTTTAGGGAATAACATCACTCTGACAGTGCAACCCGCCCTGCAAGGAGGGGCAGTGTCACAGATTGGTGGCACCCAGTTCAAACTTGAAGGCACGCCATCATCTGTCCATTCAAACAAGGTGGGGGCATTCCTCAAGCCCCCTGTGAAACTACCCATTCAGGTTCCACAACGGGTGTATAAGAGGTCCGTTGCAGCAATACAGATGCAGCAACTGAAACAGATTGAGAATCAGGCTAAAACAGGTGGGGGTACTCAGCAACCAAGAATGCCGAGCCAACCACCAAGTCAGTTTTCTGCTGTACTGCTGAAACCAAAGCAGGTACAGGGGAGTGTAACGAGCAGCTTGGCAAGTCCCACGCAGAGCCAGGTGGTAACTACTGCAGGTAAACCCAGTACTGGCAGTCCAACATCAACTGCAAAGAGCCAGCCAGTTCTTGTCCAAACTGCAATGTCGCCAAAGATAATAGTCCAAGCTGCACCAACAGGAACACAACAGCAAGGAGTCCCAGCCAAGTCTGTTCTTTTCTCTGGTGGGCAGAGGTTTACAATAGTACCCAACACACAAGGTGGCTTGATATCTCCAACAGGTGTTGCTCACCAACCGACTTCTCTCGCTGCAACAATAACAAGGACTTCAGCTCCGACCGTTGCTCAACTGGCAAAGCAACAGCGGATGCAGAAAATGGCCCTGGCTGTAGTACAACAACAGCAGCAGCAGCAATTAGTATCAAGTGGTCAAAGGCCAATTGCCCTCAAGCAAGCAACTGGCGGCCCTGTTGCTATTTCTCCTGGGGTTACACTCACACAAACGCAGCTTCAGGCCATGGTGACTTCTACTTCCACTGCACCCATGGGTCAGTTTCAGTTCACCCCGAGGATGCCCCTCACCATCACGACCCAGGCACAGCAACTTCAACAGCAGCAGCTCCAGGGGCTGACTCCCAAGACTATTCAAGGCAAAATCACACTTGGCCAGGTCGGTGCAATATCAAACGTACACCACATCGCTTCAACCACACCGTCAACAAACGCAACCAACATGCCTGGAACAGTCACAAACACACCGGGGAATATTATGACCCAGCAAGGACCATTAACTATCATTCCAAAACAAACTCTTGGCGGCACCGGTCATTTTATACTCTCATCAACTGGTATTCATCAAGTGCCAACAAGTATGCAGGGAGCGTACCTACAGCCAGGGACTGCACCTCTCAATAACACTGTCCATGCCAAGCTGATCCAAGCTCCGGTGCCTGGAGGGGTATCTACTCATAGTGGGCTTCCAACCAACATCATGTTGCAGGCTGTGCCACAAACAAGCCAGGCACAGCTGAAGGGAAGTAGCCCTGGAAGCCAAACTCCTCTGGTTACAGGCCACAGTTCCATCCCCGCCTCCGTTGTTCAACCTCAACTGCTACAAACGTGCGGTGCACAGGCAACGATCGGCTTGATTCATGTGAGTATTGAGTACTACTGATCTGTAAAAATGTACACATTACGGTACCTTTCAACTGAACACGTGTACATCTGCTCTCCAAATCAGTCTGTCAAATAACTAACTGTTTTTTTTTTTTAAGTTTACATTATAACAGTTAGAAGTTTAATAGATGAAAATTTGCTTCGGGAATAAAGAATACACCGATGTGTGATAGCACTGTATACTCAGTTTGAAGTTCAATATTACAGAAACTTCCTTGTTGCTCACCTTTGGCTATAAGGAGTTTATTTTTAAGTTTTTTGTAAGAAAGACTGACATGAAAACAATATGTCGCTAAACTATCGGCTCAAAACACATCGGCTCAAAAGTTTTCAAGAGATGATCAAAGTAGTCAAAACTCCAAGAAAAAAAAGTTAATTTGGTTTGATAGTTTTGAGTTGACATAAACAAACGTCAAGACCAAACCGGCTCTTCTCAGAGCCAACACTCATACAATAGAGATTTACACATGGTTGTACCCGCAAGTTTACAATTAATATTTATTTATAGTTTCTTCTAAGCTTGGGCGATATCGATTTATTTTATTCACGATATATCGCCGACAATATATCGCGATATTCGATATAATCGCGATTAATGAAATTTGACATCATCAGTCTTAAAACTCCAAGTGAAAGTTGTAGAAGAGACAGTCCTAGCATAAGAGAGGTGTTCTAATGACCTATTCTTCTGGTTTTACTCCAAACCTATGGGGTGCAAGATGTCTTAGCTATCAAATACATCGCGATATTTAATCGATATATCGATATATCGCGATTATCGCGATATATCGCGATTATCGCGATATATCGATATTTCGATTAAAACCAAATCCATCCGATATCGAAATCGTGTCCAAACTAATATCGCGATATTCGATAATATCGTGATATCGCCCAAGCTTAGTTTCTTCCCAAACAATAATCCTTGAGTTTGTCAACAGCTATGCTTTTAAAAGCACTGATAATTCAATTATTTTACTGTCTTTGACCAACAGGTCAATCTATCCCAGCAGTCACAGCAGTCATTGGCGACAGTCAACAGCCTCAATCATCCCATCGTTCGGGCAACTATTCAAGCCCCACTACAGCCCTCTGCAGACGGCACTACTCAACCCATGCTGACCTACAGGCCGCAGTTAGTGCAGGTGACGGGACTCCCCAATCAGCCGTACTTTCAGGTCGTGGCACAGCCTCAGCCTCAGCCTCATCCTCAGGCCATTCTACCCATGACCTCAAATACTCAGGTCACTCAGGTAAGCGCAGCCTCCAAGAAACATTTCAAAAGACCCCTTGCATATGACGTCATCAAGCTCAACAGCGCCCTCGCCAAGATCAAGGAAAGACATCTTATTGGCTGTGTTATTTTGGTCCTTGGGAAAAAAATTAGGAATATTTCATCAAGTAAAAGGGCTGAACTACACACGGTGTAGGCTTCAATACACAATTCAGGCTATTTGTTCAACAAATTTCAGAGTTTTTAAGGGCAAAAAAAAAAAATTAGACTAAATTAGGAAGAATATCATGCCTGTACAGGGACATATCACACATCTTGTTGCTATGAGTCGACCAATCAGAATCAAGAGTTCATGTTTGCTTGAAGATGAAAATCAATATCCTTGGGTTACATAGTTGCACAGTGCATACTCGGGAAACTAAATTCTATGCTTTGTTAAACACGTCTTGCTTTAAAAGAAAAATTCATCCAAGTTGCTCTTGTATTTTTCTCTTTGTAGGCAGCAGCGCCGATGGCTACCATACCAATCGTCATCGCTCCCCGTATAGCATCACCAAAACTCTGCCTGCCTCACCCAATACTGACTCCATTTGAATCGCAACCTGCCGAGCCTCAAGTCAAGCCTGATCCTGTCTCAAGTGTCGATGTGGCATTAAAGTAAATCTTTTTTCAGTTTGTTACCTTGTAAACATTTAAAGCTTTGAGATTTGTTTTTCTGTAAGAGTAAAGATTTTCTTTCCTGTCACCGTATAGGTATTAATCAAGTGGAAAACAAACCAAACCAAGCAAAGCCCACAAAAAGTTTATTTCGTTAAAAGTTTATAATCAGTGTTATATAACACCCAAGCAGACCCTTGCCTTTTGATTGGAGGATTGTCCGTCACGTGTTAGCAAATAAAAGTACTATTGCACGCTACGGCACTCACCGTCCATTTTTCGTTCCATCCGAAAAGTACTAAAACACGGTAAGTAAAAACATCACTGCGTGCGCGTCTTTGGTAATGCAGCAGTGTTTACTGCAAGGCACAAATTTTGGCGTCTGCGTGTCTCAAAACAGACGTTTGTTTGTTTTGATCAAAATTTAAAAAAAGATCTACTTGAATGTTATATAAAACAAATAATGAATGTTTTTCATTCGTGCAGTAGTGCAAATATTTTCATTCATTGAAAGATGGAATGTTCCATTCAACTCGGCTCTGCCTCGTTGAATAGAACATTCCATCTTTCAACTCATGAACATATTCCCACCGTTGCACTCATAAACATTCATTATGTGTATATTATCAAGGCCTTAAGACCTTTTGCACATGACATTATTTAACATTGTTTTATTGTTAAACGGTTATTCCTCCTTGAACTTTACACTTTAAGGGGCACGGCAGTTTTTTTCTCCGGTAGGGGCACTCTGTGAGGAAAATGTAAGTTTATATTCAGGCTTTTCAAAGGGCATGACAGCAAAAGCACAGGGCACCACAGTAGTTGCTGTGTGGTCTGTGAGTTAATTCAAGGTATGGTTTAAAGGCCCAACCCTACATCAGTGTAAGGGAAAAGACAAGAAATATATCAATTATCTAATTTGTTTAATTTGCAATGCTGCAGGTATAAGATGCCTTATCCACAAGCACCCATCCCTCATCGGAAACGGAAACACTCCGATACGGAAGATGTTGATGAGGAGAAGAAGAAAACAGACAAAAAGGAAGAACCTCCAAAAAAGGAAGGTTCTGTCAAGAAGGAAGGTTCTGTCAAGAAAGAAGGATCTGTCAAAGAGAAAGGTTGGTGAAAGATAACACTTTTTTCTCCTAATTGGGGCATCTCATAAATCATTGCTTGAATTGTCATCATCACGTGATACTATCAAGCAAAAAGAGTAATTTGTTGACCCAGGTCATTCTTATTTTTTTAAAGATTTTTAAAAAGAGCATAATGCTTTAATACTGTTAAAACCATGTGCTGGTACTACATACCTTCAAAACTTGGTTCAAAACTTGAACAAGTAGAAACACCAAGATATGCGAGAGAATAACACTGAGAAAAGGGGTTTAAAGTCAAGTAGTTTATTGAAATTACATTGGCACATTTTCTTTCAATGCTAATTTTAAAGACAGTGAACACTATTGGTAATTGTCAAAGACCAGTCTTCTTACTTGGTGTATCTCAACATATGCACAAAATATTAAACCTGTGAAAATTTGAACTAAATTGGTCGTTGAATTTGCGAGATAAAAATGAAAGAAAAAACACCCAGGTCACACAAAGTTGATGTGACCTCAAATTCTAAATCTGAGGTCTCGAAATCAAATTCGTGGAAAATTACTTTTTTTTCTGGAAAACTACGCCACTTCAGAGGAAGCAGTTTCACACAATGTTTTATACTACCAACCTCTCCCTATTACTCATTACCAAATAAGGTTTTATGCTAATAATTATTTTGAGTAATTACCAATATTGTCCACTGCCTTTTTTGATATTATTTATCAGGAAGTAAATTGCCAATATGAAACAAGACATATTTTGAAAATTAAATTTCTTCCATACTGATATTTTTGGCAAACGATTCATTAATAGCTTGATCGCATCACATTGACATTCTTATTGGTTCCTCTTCTCTTTCTTTAGAAACATCGGAAGAGGACAGCATAGAGTTCAACTGGGAAGATTATCTGGATATCACAGGCTCTAAAGCTGCTCCACACAGTGCCTTTAAACATGTGAGTACACTCACTCCAAAAATAGCTAATTACTTATCAAGATAATATGAAGAAAGTGGTTTTCCTGTTATAGATAGTTCCCACATGACGTAAATCGGCCATCTTTACAGGCAATTTGGAACACATAGCCATGTGTTTTGCGCGAGAACGGCGTGCAGCACGCGCAGAATTCACAAAACTCGTTGCCTGATTGGTTAGTAAACAGCGTGGTTGCGTTGATAAACTGAGCGTTTAACGCACCTGCAAGCTTAAATGCAATTTGCCCGTAAAGATGGCGTCTATTGCAACTTATCTATAGACCATATAGTGGACTGTGCAGTATACCCAGCTTTAATCGACTCAGTAAGATAGCACATAAAATAGCACTCAAGCCTGAAGAAAGTGGTTTTCTTGTGTTAGACCATATAGTGGACTGTGCAGTATACCCTGCTTTAATCGGATGTCGGACACTTCGTACCTTTGCCACTTCGTACCCTGGACACTTCGCACCTTCGGGACACTTCGTACCGTAACCAAATTGGTCACTTCGTACTGTGGGCGGGGTACGAAGTGACCATCAGCTGAGTCACTTCGTACCTTCAGCCGAGTCACTTCGTACCTACATTAAAATGTGTATTCCTCAATAATTTAATGTTCGTTGAGATAAAAAATTGATAATAGGCTACTTAATGAATTATAATTTTTGTTTGAGTATGTGAATGTCATTTTTAATGTGAAACTAATATTTTGTATAAGTTAATTACCGCCAAGGACAACATCTTCCGCCAATATTTTGTACAAATATTTTAAAGTCAAACAATCATGCAATCGTCAAAATGGCTCCTTGGTGTCCCAACAAAATAGTAACAGTTGGTTTGTTTTGCTTTTATTTCATAATCATCCGATCACAAAGCACAAAAAAATCATAAACGATGCAGAAATCCCAAATTAGTACGAAGGTAGGAAGTGTCTCGTGAGAAGGTACGAAGTGACTCGTGAGAAGGTACGAAGTGTCTTGTAAGAAGGTACGAAGTGTCCAAAGTCACTTCGCACCTTGAAAAGGTACGAAGTGTCCAGGGTACGAAGTGGCAAAGGTACGAAGTGTCCTGACACCCTTTAATCGACTAAGATAGCACATAAAATAGCACTCAAGCCTGAGCACAACGGCTATTTGTTAAAAAAAACTGGAGTTTTGTTGGCGTATTCCCCCCTTACCAAAGCTTGCCATCATCGAAAAGAGAAAGATAAAATCGTTCCAGGGGTTTTTAACCAAAATCAGGTTGCTATTGTGCAATTCCTTCAAATTGGAAAGGAAAGATCAGAAATGCCAAACACCTATGGAGCACCGTTTGGTTGTGTATAAGACAAGTTTGGGGTTTACGGAACACACCGAGAAAACAAAGATCAAAAACTAACACATTTATTAGTCGATCTCAATTATTTTTTAATAATATGAAAGCAAATTCAAGTAGTGAGAAATTTTGTATTACTTATTATGCTCTAAAAATACTCAAGGTGATAAAAGAGTTAAATTTACCTTTGAATATTTTTTGCCGTGTGAGAATGTGTGCTTCACTCCTGCTTGGTCAAAAATCTGGGCACCAGGGGCCATATTTATGTAAAAATAATTTGGTAACAAGAGTGTTAAAGGCAGTGGACACTATTGGTAATTACTCAAAATAAGTATTAGCATAAAACCTTTCTCGGTGACGAGTAATGGGGAGAGGTTGATGGAATAAAACATTGTGAGAAACGGCTCCCTCTGAAGTGCCATAGTTTTCGGGAAAGAAGTAATTTTCCACAAATTTGATTTCGAGACCTCCTATTTAGAACGTGAGGTCTCAAAATCAACCATCTAAACGCACACGACTTTGTGTGACAATGGCGTTTTTTCTTTCATTATTATCTTGCAAGTTCGATGACCGATTGAGCTCAAATTTTCACAGGTTTGTTATTTTATGCATATGTTGAGATACACCAACTGTGAAGGCTAGTCTTTGACAATTACCAATAGTGTCCACTGCCTTTAAGTTAACAAATACCATAACAGTATACAACTGTGTGATTTGCGTCGTATAGGTTGAAGCCAGTATCCAATCAGGCATTGCCCCAGGGATGAAGCTAGAGGTTCTAAACAAACACAGTCCCTTCAAGAGCTACTGGGTGGCCACCGTGGTGGCAGCATGCAGCAATCTACTCTCTCTAAGATACGGTGGTTATGAGAACGAGAGGTCTGGAGACTTCTGGGTTGACATGACAACGGCTGATATACATCCTATCGGCTGGTGTGCGTTGAATGGGCGTACTCTCAGGCCTCCTGATGGTAAACTTCTTTGGTTTTTTAGTCTTTCAACTAATAGATTGAAACTTGGATCGGGATAAAGATATTTATTTTGGTTTTACCCATAAACACAGATGTGTGTTGGCAAAGTATACTCAGTATTTTCCTGAGCTTTGTGAAACAAAATCACAGGCATATTATTCATTCAACTAACTTGCCAATTTGACAGATTTTGGGGTTTGGGAGGAATAAAACACAGAAAAGAAAAGATTGTACTTGAGTATTATCCCAGCGAATAAAAACGAGTTAGACAAGTTTTGTTGTATAATTTTTGTTTATTGTGAAAAATGTTCATTAATCGGGGGGAGTTTGCTAATAGCAGAGTATGTGGTTATGGATGGTTGAAAGAGTAAACAAAAATCTAAGTAGTCTATAAATTATTTGTCAGATATACCAATGTGTAATCATTCAAATCATCAATTTATTATCAAGCAGTATTATGAACAAAACAATGAATTTTTTGTCTTTGCAGATCTGTTGTTAAAGTTTCCAAAGAAGAATTGGGAAGAGTTTTTGATCATCTTCATGACTTGGGCTAAGAGTGTCCCTGAGCATGTCCTCCACATGCGCAAGGTAAGCCGAGAGCTTGATGCTGTTTCATATTTCATTTATTTACGTATGCAAATTGGCCCCTAACGAGGCTTAAAGCCACTCTTGTAGGCAAAATGTTAGGGAGAAAAAAATGCAGAGCTGATTTAAAGGATTTGGGTACTTTTTCAAAATGTCCATAGATTTACATTAAACTTACAGGGTTTGAAGATAATGATAGTAGAAAGCTTCCCTTCAAATATTATCTACTGAGGTGCTGTAGTTTTTGAGAAATGAGTAAAACAATGTCATGAAAATACGTTTGTAAATGCTCATGAGACCAAAATTATTTTCATGACACTGTTTTACTCATTTCCCAAAAAATACAGCACCTCGGCACGTAATATTTTCAGAGAAGCTTTCTACTATCATTATCTTCAAACTGTGTAAGTTCAGTGTAAATCTGTGGACATTGTGTTTTTCGTCCTACAAAAAGTACATAGACCCTTTAATTAGGTTGGACTGAGAACAACTTGTCAATCAAATCCACAAGAGAGGCCCTTGTATAAAGTGGGACTTTGTTTATTAAGTTATTTGTCTATAATGTCTGTGATTGTTGCACAAATCAATAGTTGTAAGTCGGAAACTGGGTAAGATTCAAACCCACAATCTTGTGATTGCAAGCCCTACAATTTAACCACTAGGCCATGGTGACAAGATCAGGGACTTGATCCTGGGGTTAGGACTAAAGAGTTAGGACTAGTCTTATCTCGAGTTAGGACCAGTTACGAGTCCTAACTTAGGACTAGCTGTACATTTTTGATATCTCTTAGGACTAGTCCTAAGTTAGGACTAGTCCTAACTCTTTGTGAAATCGACCCCTGGTTCCACAGAGGTACAGAACAGACTAGTTAATTCTTTTATTTCATTTATAACAATATTACTTTAGGTGTCTAGTCCGACCCCGGTTGACAGAATCAAGAAGGGCATGCGAGTGGAGGTACTAGATGAGCTGAACCCGCGACACGCATGGATCGCGGTCATCAAGGAAACCTACGGTGGCAGGTTGAGGCTACGCTACGCCGCTGTAGATGACGACGGAGACGACTTCTGGTTGTTCTACTTGTCTTGGAGGGTACATCCAATCGACTGGGCTAAAGAGAAACTAGTCTTTATGAAACCTCCCCCAGGTGAGTAGAATTTTAACTTGTGTTTTTAAAAAAATTTTTTTTAATCAATTACAAGAATGAGATTCTTTAGACCTTTGCTAGCATTTTGACCCTTTGATGTCTGCGTGGTGAAAAAGTAGCACCAGGCTACGAAATAACCCACACAGCACCCACAGCAATTGCCATGGTGCCCTTTGCTTTTTCTGTTGTGCCCTTTGTAAAGTTTCAATATAAATTTTCATTTTCCTCATAGAAGTGCCCCTTACCAGAAAGAAATTGCTGCGCCCCTTCAAGATCGAAGTTCAAGGCCTGTAGCCCTAAGAGAAGATGTTTTCTTATTTGGCTCATGGGTTTTACTCCAATGCTGAAATCAGTACTTTTTAAAGTTCAAAATAATAGTGAGGTTTTATTATTCAAAAACACGAGACAGCTGGAAATGTAGGGTAGTAAGTTTACTGGCTTGATGCTAAAATCATTAGCCGCGGTTCTGCGGTCCGTTGAAATTTCGAGCACATAGGCAAATCTTCGCTCTGTGTCATTTTAAAGCAGTGGATTATGAGCTAACAATATTTGCAGACAGTGTTCGTGTTTTGTGTGATCAACCATATACATGAAATTACAAACTGTGAGCGTGTGTGCACCATGGGCCGTTACGGTGCACATTAAGTGCACATACTTTTGGTAAGTATCTCATTATTTTGCTTGATTACTCTTTATGATTACCCAAAGCTAGCAGGTAGTGAACCTTAATCTCTGTTAATTTATTTCAGTGGTGAGACGAAGGAACGCTAACACCACAGAGGCTGGCTGGAATACAATACATCAGTATGCGTTGTCTGCTGCTCGCAGGGAAGCTGCATTTCCTAAGGAATTGTTCAAGGTACAATCACTAACTTGATTCCTACAACTTTTTCTTATTATTTGTATGCATTTAAACAGTGTTATTTGTTTTTTTGTCCATACACCCATGTGTATGACACATACTCCGTACTTTCCCGAATTCTGTGTGAAAACTTGGATTCGAACCCACAACCTTTGCCATGCTAGAGCAGATGTCTTACCACTGGACCAACGAGCTAACTTTGTTTTCACAAGACTTTGAAAAGTACTGAGTATAGATAGCTTAATACACATCAATGTATGGGCAAAACTAAATAATATTCTTTATTCCAAATCTATTGAATCTAATCTATTGAATCTAACACATTGAGTTATTTTTTGTTTCCAGGATCAGCCAAAGATCCGTTGTCACCGTTTTAAGAAAGGCATGCGTCTTGAGGCCATCAATCCCAAGATGCCCTCGCAGATCTGTCCCGCTACGGTGTCAGAGTGGCTGAACGACAAAGCTTTCCTGGTTACCATTGACAACCTGATTGACGAGAAGGCCGGGCCGACATTTATGTGTCACGCTGACTCCGGTGGTATCTTTCCTGTCAACTGGTGCGAAAAACATGGTTATGCACTCACTTCTCCCAAAGGTTGGTCCAGGGCCAGACATGATACTATTCCTACTTAAGTCTGATTTTGATTTTTTGTCTTTCTTACTCTTGACAAAATCAGCAAAATTGTAAGTCGATAGCCAGAAAAGTCTTTAAAAGACTGTAGCACTTGCACATAGTAGGTAAGCCCTTACCTTAGAGAACGTTTTGCAAAAAATAGTTAATTTAAACAGTTGCTTACTTAGCTCGTGTAAGTTTCAAACAACTTTGGCTCAATCCTCAATTTAATTGCATGGTTATGACCCTGCTAGTTTTAAATGAGGGAATAAAAGGGTCTCGACAAATTCTTAAACTGCCGTTTAAAACCGGCAGGGTCGTGGCCGTGCGATTAAGGCCCAAGCTAAAGGTGACTGCCTTTATTGTATGGCCACGACCCTGCAAGGTTTTAAACTGCAGTTTAAGAACAAGTCACTAATCTTTTATTCCCATTCATAAATGCCTTTTTGGGTAAGAGGCGTAATAAAGTATGAAACTCTGTAAAACTTATCCGTTTTCCGACGTCCTGGGGCTCTGTACATGTGTTGCATTTTATGACATTTTATGACTGAGACAGTTTTCGGATATGCATCTAAACTACAGGTTATAAACGGCTCCAGCTGGTCATTATCAACCGTTTAAATACCCCCACATAACACGCTCTCCACCAATAGGAATAGCAAAACTGTGTGAGGTATTTATCAGTTGGTATTTACGAATAGCCATTTAAGGCCTCGCCGCCAATTCTTTTATTTCCTTATTGAATACTCAATGTGTTTGTTGCAGGGTATGGAGGTAGTTACTTCTTTTGGAATACTTATCTGAAGGAAAGAAACGCTAAACCAGCACCGAGGGAACTGTTTAGAATTGTAAGTACCTATTAACAAGTGAAAACTCCATAAGCCAGTCTGAATCCTGACCATAATAAACCTCTGTGTAACCTGTTAAAACCTTTCAAGAGTTCCCCTTCAGAAATCCCCCACAAACCAAACCAAACCAAAGAACTTGCTGAGAAAATTGCTTACTGTATAAATGGCCATGCAGCCAAGTGCACCGGACTCAGGCTCTGGCGTTTCCGATCAGAGATCAGTAGAGTGTGGGTTTTGAAGTCCCGGTCTTGACACTTGTGTCCTTTTAAGCAAGACACTTAATGATCAATGCCTCGTCTTTCAGAAGGGACACAAAGTCAATGGTCCGTTATGTTGTGTAATGCTTGTAATAAACAGAACTCTGTGTAGTACACTTATTGTTTCAATAGGGAGTTTGCTGTGTTACATCACCTTGTAAAACTCTTACTTGGTCCAAACAATGTGTATTTAAAATGGGTCTCTTTATTTAAAGGCAGTGGACACTATTGGTAATTGTCAAAGACTAGCCTTCACAGTTGGTGTATCTCAACATATGCATACAATAACAAACCTTGAGCTCAATCGGTCATCGAAGTTGCGAGATAATAATGCAAGAAAAATGACCCTTGTCATACAAAGTTGTGTTTGTTAGAGGGTTGATTTCGAGACCTCAAATTCTAAATCTGAGGTCTCGAAATCAAATTCGTGGAAAATTACTTCCTTCTCAAAAACTATGGCACTTCAGAAGGAGCTGTTTCTCACAATGTTTTATACCATCGACCTCTCCCCATTACTCGTCACCAAGAAAGGTTTGATACTAATAATTTTTTTGAGTAATTACCAATAGTGTCCACTGCCTTTAAACCACCAGTTCTTCTCAAAACCACCACGACTTATAAAGAGAGCCTATGTTCATGGTGTTTCTGCAAACCTCACTTGATCATTAAGTTCTGAGCATTCACTCATGTCAGGGAAGAATGGGTACATGCAGCCGTTTTACCGAAACACTAGGTTTAATCCTATCTTGAGTTAGGATGAGTAACCCATCCTAACTTGGGTTTGATACTAATAATTATTTTGAGTAATTACCAATAGTGTCCACTGTCTTTAAAAACCTTTATGAGAAACATCTTATCAAGTGCTTTTAGACACCCCTAATTAAAGGGCTAAGAGTTGATTACTATAATTGTTACAATGGTTGATCGTTTTCTCACTTTTTCCAGTTCTCCCGAGACCATGAGTTTCGTCCCAGCATGAAGGTAGAAGCCGTCAACCCCTTTAGTCCCGCAGAGATCTGTGTGGCCACTATCACTAAAGTAGTCAACCGTCATATGTGGATCCACTTTGACAACAGCAAGCTGCCGAACCTCGTAGTGGACTCAGAGTCCCACGACATCTTCCCGGTGGGATGGTGTGAGAGTAATGGATATATACTCAAGGCTCCCAAGAAACTCATGGGTGAGTATTAAACACCAGAAAATCAAGAAATGAAGCATTTTCAATCACAGGCCCTGGAAGCCTGAACATCTGACATCATATTTCGAGGCTTGTAAATAATGCCAGAGACCGGCCTCCAGCCGGCGTGTACATGCACCTCTGACCTACATTCATTTTATATAGAGATACGCAGTCAAATTCTATGGCGGATGTGGTAGGAGTGTACTGTTTGTATGAGCTGTTATGGAAAGCTCATGTCACTAAACGTTTTTCCAATGTTATCATTGTATCCAATGGAATCACTGGATCTGAGTAGCAATTACCTGTCTAAGGGGCTCAGTCTAAAGCCCGAGTGGAACTCCACTCCGCCAAGAATTCTAAGTCCATGGCCAAGCTCAAACAAAGGGTCTTTAAAGACAGACTTCAATTCCGAACAGGGCCTGCACGTGCTTGTGATATAGAGCCAGGCTTAAGCTCTCTTTATTGGTAATGCTAATTGATTTTTCCAAATTCTTTTAGCCTCAGAAGATCCTCTTCATTTATTGGAATTTTATTTTAGACAACATCATGACTATAATGGATAATGACAAATCAATCTCATTGCAAACATATTCTATTGTTTGTTACAGCAAGAAAGGCTAAAAAGGTTGCCATCGTTTGGCCAGAGAAGCATAGGTAAGTCTGCACTGACCTTAATTTTTTTTTTTATTTACCCCTTTACAAAACTGCCCATCCTGTTACTCCTCAAACTGAATGTTATGTGCAAAGCATTTCACATAACAAATTACATAGTAATGGCAACTGTACTTATTTTCACAATAAACTTAGTTGTTTTTACACACGGAATAGCATGGTTTGTATGGATTTTCAGAGAATTTTAGGTAAATATTGTACAGGCAGTCAAAATAAGATAAAACTGTTATATTGTGATTCAAGGAAATTCACTTTTGAAAGCGCCCTCATGCAAACATTGTGGTTAAAGTTTAAGTAATCACTATATATTGCTGTGAAACCCTTACCAATAGTAGTACTAATGCTAAATACAAAGCTTATACCTTGACCTCAGGCCAACATGTTAAATTAGTTACCAACATACCAAATTTTATGTTAACTCATGCGTACTGACTACTTGTGCTGTTTGGATTGTTTGTCTGACAGCCGAGTATTTTAAGCTAAAGTGCTGTCATAAGTATATGACCTGCACGTGTACATCCCAATATGTGGAGATTGTGCAGTAATTCATCAGAACCAAACCAGAAGTGCTGTTCTGAACATCATTGTAACTGTCCCTCTTGTTTTTCCCCAACCAGGCAACAGCCAACAATTTCTCCACTGAGTCCAGGCCGGGATTTATATCAGAAAATCCAAAGGCTGCACAGGGATGAAGACTCTGCAACAGGTAACAAGAAGATTTATTATAGTTCGGTCAGTCTCAGCACTCGGGGAATGGAATACTGGGTACAATTTCATGGCTCTGCTTACCGCGAAATTGTGCGCTTCTTCAATGCGCTGTAAAGCATGTAGAATTCAGCAGTAAGTAGACCCAAAGCTGTCAACCAGAAAACACTGCTTTAGAAATTTCTTTGCTAAGCAAAAATTGAGCGAGTCACCAGTGAAGAAACAACAATGTAAACTTAATGCAATTTTGGCTGGTAATCAGTTTCTGTTAAGCAATACTTTTCTGTGCTGAGCAAGTTTATGTGCTTAGGCTTTATGAAGTTGGGCGCAGATCATTTTGTCCAATGATAAAACCTTTAGAGACCATAGCAGCTACAAATGTCTTGTATCGAAATGCCCATAGCAGAGGAAACGTCTGCAAGATTGAACCTACTTCCACTCAATCTAAACTGTAAAAAAAAAAAAAAGATTTTTTGGTATGATTTACTAAAAAAAAATGTGTAAAATATTTATTGCCATGTTTGGGCATATGAACTGGTGATGATCATGAACTTTGCTTCAAGTGAAATGTATTTTTTATTTTTTTTTTTCATTTGTCTCTTGGCAGGTCATGGCACCGATTGGACACCCAAGGTGTACTTCAACCACAAGTGTTTCTCGGGTCCCTTCCTCAGTAAAGGTCGCATAGCGGAGCTGCCTAAGGCCGTTGGGCCAGGTATCGTGGTGCTGGTCCTAAGAGAGGTCTTGTCGTTGCTGATCAACGCTGCATATAAACCCCCTAGAGTGCTGAAGGAATTAGAGATTGAGAATGAGGAAACGGCTGGTATGAATGGCCATCTACAAGTCATGAAAGCAAAGTGAGTGGTGGAAGTTTATTTTCTTTTGATGAACAAATATCACTTCGTTGCCACTGCTGCAGTGGTGTGCTTGCCAAAAGTCAGTTAAAAACACAAGTTAAACTTATGCGAGGTTACTCCCCAGCTCTCACCAGTACCCATTTGTGCGTCAAGTGTCGCAACTGACCCGGCCAGGATTCTAACCCACATTCAGTATATCATAGACCTTAATTACTGCCGCTTGGCCACACGCCCCCAAACTACATAAGACTGAGTTTTATTAGGACTGACATCAGCCCGACCTACAAGAAGTAATTATAAAAGCCGTTGCTATTTTGTCTACTCTTTTTCCCCTCCAGATACAAGGGTAAAAGCTACCGTGCCTTGGTTGAGATATGCAAGACATCAAGTGAACTGACAGAGTACATAAGGACAACGTGCATCAAACTAGAATGCTGTCCCAATCTAATATCCCTCAAGTGTGTCGCTGATAATGAAGAATGTCAAGATGGCTGCACCAACCTAACCAAGACCAAATACAGTAAGTTCCTTTTTAAAAATACAGTTAGTTCATTTTAGCCTCTGAGAAAGACTCTGTTAGGGTCGGAACGTCAACCAGTTAAACATTTGTTTGCATTTATACCCATGATCCTTTTGGTTGGTAAGTTTGCAGCAACAATGTTTTTTTTTCCTTTTTAAAAGTTACTAGGATCAATTCCTTGATTCCGATCGGTAACCGAGTGATTCTTGTTTAAAACAACTTGGAACTAGATTGATTGCCAGGTAGTAGGTAAAAGCAGGACAGTTCTTTTGAGAAGTCTCCCAAATTCCGAAATTCTATTCCGTGGCAGTAGAAGAAAGACAAGTTCTCAAAAGAAAATAATCTACCTACCTAGTAGATACACACATGGTGTTACCGCAAAACAAATATTATATATTGATACCCCACCATGCAATGCCTCAAATCCCATGTAGATTTTTGTTCCAGTTGTATTTTTGAAGGTTGTCAACCAACGGCTCTTTTGCAGAATGAACACTACTCAAAAGAGATTTACAAATGGTGCTACCGTAAACCTCCCCTATTTATACTACCTGTTGGTGAAGGTTGAAAAGTGTGTTTTTATTTTGTGCCCTTCTTTAATTCAAAGACAAACACTTGTTGAGATACTACCAGAATGAATTATTCCAACATGGTACTCACAAAAAATTATTTAAGTTGTTGAGATCTAATAAGAAATCCCATTTTGTTTTAATCCCCAGCATACCAGTACGGCAAGAAGAAGAAGTTTCACCACATTGGTAGACCACCGGGTAGGAAGACCACCACAGTTGTCCGACCACTGCCCCCTCCACCTCCACCACGTAAGGGCAACAAAAGACGCAAGAAGCGCAAGCCATTTGTCCACCGCAAGAAACACAGCCTGCTGACTCAGGAAGAGGAGGAACAGTTACAGAACGGTCAGGATGGAGAGAGGGAGGCAGGGAACGACGGGGAGGATGCTAGGAGACAGGAAAGAGGAGGAATGGTCAAGAAGAAGAATCAATCTCAGACGATGGCACATGCACTGCTCCAATCAGCCAAGAGGAAAAAGGTCAGCAGCGTCTTTAGATGCTTTATTCTAAAAAAGTCTTATTATAACACACGTATCTACCAAACAAGGTACTCAAGGCGCTGAGTATGCAAACTTACAGAAATTTAGGTTATTGCAGTGAGACCCAATTATGTAGTACTAAAATCATCAAAGGGAAGGTCTATGTTTGTTAGTCACTTTTAAAACTAATGGTATAAAAAAACTAACTTGGTTAGAAATACAGCAGGTTTCGATAGAATAAAGCATTTGGAGAATAATTTCACTTTGAAGTAGTTTTGTTTTTATCCCCCCAAATTTGAATTTTTCTTAGATTGTGGGGGGAGGGTTGCAAAATTACCACTGGAAAAAGCATAACACAAGGCATGGTTGTCGCTACTTTTTACCCTGTGTTCCTCTTTGAAACACAGTGAAACAAAGTGTAGCACCTTGGGTGCATGCCTCTGCACTTCTTACAGAGTGGAAAGTCTCCATGCCTTCTTGCTGGCACTCGGAAGTTTCATAATAAACCGCCCATCGGAAGTCCAGAAAAATTGGGCTGTAAAACAGTAATGCTGTGTTTGACAGGGGAAAAGTGGATTGGCTCTTTCCAATGCTATGTTTGACAGGGAAGGTGGTTAAAATTCGTCATGTCATCAGAACTTTCTGACTGAATAAATGAAGAATTTCAAGATGTTTAATTAGTTACTCATTTATAGCATTGTTACGGGGTTTTTCAGTGTCATTATCATTGGTCATGTGTACTCATTGCTTGTATTGTACTACTGTTAATCTTATCCTACTAATTCTGTCTTTGCTTATTGTAAGTACGGTAGTAAATGTTTTATTGAATTGAATTTCCAGTATTGACTTGTTGATATTGCAGATCCATCCCATCCCACCAAAGCTTGTCCTACCTCATCGGGAGAGGGGAACCAAGATGAAGACATTCGCCGCCATCTTGACATCCAATAGAGCCCAGAAGAAAGCTGCCAAAGAAAAGCCACCGGTCCAACCCGCTGTCAACCACGACAAAGCCAAAACAAAAGTGAGTTGAATTTTCCTGTTGTTAAAAAATCCTGTCTAGTCAATTTATCTTTTTCCACCTAAAATATTTAAAATGTACCCAGTCAGTTGCCCTAGATGTTTGAAAAGTCGCAATCTCTCCAGGTGGTCTCTGCTGGTTGTATTGCAGACATGGCGTGATCCCTAGCTGTTTGGCCGATACAGGTTAAATAGCCTCGGACGGGCACCCCCTGGGGAACAAAGGAATTGACAAAATAGGGAAGCCGGCAACATTTGGGCTAGATAGCTCAACTGATGGAGTGCAGCCATGTTATTCCAAAGAAGTAAATTTCTTTGTTCAACCCCAAATTATTATTTTGGGATTTAAAAAGTGCATAGATTTAAAAGTGCATCCTTGGCTTTGATATTCTCTCATAATACTTGCTCTATGCAAACTCAAATGCAAATGCACAATGCATAATGTATGTTTTAGGCCTACAGTGCGGTGTATGGTACATGTAGTTGAATAAATAAATGAAAAAAGTGTACTCTGCACTCCTTCCCTTGAAATGTTTTTTACCCATCATCTACCATCATCATGCTCACTACATCCGCTGCCAAATACACTAGGGGTATGAAATTGAATTAGTTTCGGATGAAAGGTTATGAGGTTGATTCCAAACAACCTGAGAATCCAAAGTGTATCATATGTTGCTGTTGCCATGGAAACGCAAGAGTAATGTACAGTTTGGTATGGCTCACTAAACATTTCAAATTTTAATGTTTCTAATCATTTTGAAATCAGACGCCCAACCATTATATTTCAGTATCATCGTACAACATTCGAGGGTAAAAGTAGTGGGAAAAGTTTCTATTGTAGAAATGAGTACTTTCTCATGTTCGCTTCCCTAAAAATCTATCAAATTCTTGTTCAATTTTGAAGATGTTTGGGCAAGAAAGTTTTTAGTAAAACATTGTTTTGTTTTTCTCTACTGATTAATTAGAAAATTGCATCTGGAAGCCTATTAAAACAAATATGGTACAGTTAACAACGATGTTTTTATATGCTGAACCTTGTGCATGTTTTTTCCCACTATTTTTTTTCCTGACTCTAACCATTGATTAAGCCATAATTTCATATGATTGTTTATTTGTATATATGGTTGACCATACAGAATCTCTGACTATTTTGTCAGCTCTACCGATCCTGTATTTACTTCAATAGTGAAACAAAATAATGTTTCTTTTAAATTTTCTGTGTACCCCCTTTTTTTTTTTATCGTATTGCCATTTTCACACAGAGTTACATACCCCATACCCCCCCCCCCTCCATAACATGTTAATTGCTGATTCATTTCATATGTTTTTCATCGGTGGGAATTTTTTATTAGAAAAACTACGTTTTATGAATGTACTCTATAAAGCATTTTCTGCCGCCTCCCATCTGTAGTTCAGGTCGACTATATATATTTTTTATAGGGCATAGATGAGAATATAATTATGAGAGAAAAGGCGAGGGTGTATGTTAATTTGGCCGAGTATTCTGCAAAGGTTAAAAGTGCATGTACTTTTCTCGAAGGGCAAGCTTTATTTATAGCAACCCCTTTCAGAGTTTCATTGAATGTTTGAGACCGCTCTGAAATGGAAGCAAAGAGAGTTGTTGTTCAATAGAAGTGTGTGCTCTGTTCAAATACGACTCTGCACATTTCCGCTGTTGTTCAGTCGTCCTTTTCCTGTCCATTATTTGTTCAGTTGCATGCTTGATCCCTCTCTAGACGACCTACATTACATATCCTGCCCTTCGAACAGATGCAATCGCTGAAAAGCAAAACGATATCCCAGGCTTACATTTCAGTCAAAGAGGATTTAAGTAAAAGACTATGGATTGGGTTACCGAAACTGGCTGTGAATTTTTATGTTTTTAAAGCGTAGATTTATATCTTTGTGAACTGTTGGTTTTATATGTATTTTCATTACTTAACTGGCAGCGAGACCGCTTATTGTATTTTCAGTTCCACATTACCGGATCCGAAAGTTTCTTTAGAAAGAGAAGTGAACCACCAGAAAAATAAATTGTGATTTAGAAAATTAAAACTCTGACCAATGTTTGTTTTATCTTTTTATATCTCACTTCCTGGAAGGATAATAAAAACTGTTATTGTTGAATTTGAAACAACTCAATAAAAATTTGTATATTACAATGCGTTTACTTGTAGTTGAACTGGCAGCGAGACCATTTCTTGTATTTTCAGTGCTACATTAGCTCCGGATCTGAAACAGAAAGAGAAGTGAACCACAGAAAGACAAATTGTGATTTAGAAAATAAAAAATCTGACCAATGTTTGTTTTATCTTTTTTATCTCATTTCCTGAAAGGATAAAAAAAAATTATTGTTGAATTTGAAACAATTCAAAAAAAAATTGTATATCACAATGCGTTTTGTTGTAGTTGAACTGGCAGCGAGACCATTTCTTGTATTTTCAGTTCCACAGTAGCTCCGGATCCAAAACAGAAAGAGAAGTGAACCAGTGAAAAACAAATTGTGATTTAAAAAACTAAGAACCTGACCAATGTTTTTTTTATCTTCTTTTTTATTTAAATAATTCAATAAAAACTTAAAATCAAAATGGTCTAAACTAACATCTGTCATTAACTAGTGTTAGAATTTTTTTCACATATCAATCTGCCATTAAGTATTTAGATAAATATGTGGATGATTTTTAAAATCTGTTCTTATTATAATGTGTGATTGAGGCTGATTGAGGGAAAAGATAATGTTTTGTTCCAGTGGCATGAATGATCTCTTATAACTGTACAATTTTTTACAAAATATGTATCATTTTATGTATCTATTTTTCATTTACTGTTATAGACGATGTGACCTCTGACGTCACACGAAAACCATAACATGATTCGCGCGCATACCGCCGGGCAAAACCTTTGTGTTTTGGCAGCCAGCAAGAAAGTGTACGCAATCTTACTGTGACTGCGCAACTCAGTGCCCGGCGAAACATGACGTATAGAGTGTTTTGTCAATAGAGGGCGGTTTGAATGTAAACATAGGTCACATCGTCTATATTATATATTAGATTTATTGACCAAACCAACAGCGGACGGACGAGCCGCCAATAACAGGACAGGATTATGTTTCTTAATATATGGAAATTCGGGGATAAAGAATATTAATATTGGTTTTACCCATATAAACCGATGTGTGTGTTTAAGCACTGTATACTCAATTACTTTCCTGAGCCGCTGGGACCCGTACACATCAGTGTATACAGGTACAACCAAAATAAATATGTATTTCATATTTATCCTGAGGAAACCTATCAGTGAAACACTGTTTTTCAAAGGTGCCCAGCAATTAAAAACATTCATTAAAGGCAGTGGAAACTATTGGTAATTACTCAAAATAATTATTAGCATAAAACCTTTCTTGGTGATGTGGAGAGGTTGATGGTATAAAACATTGTGAGAAACGGCTCCCTCTGAAGTGCCATAGTTTCCGAGAGAGAAGTAATTTTCCACGAATTCGATTTCGAGACCTCAGATTTAGAACTTGAGGTCTTGAAATCAACCATCTAAACGCACACAACTTCGTGTGAGAAGGGTGTTTTTTCTTACATTATTATCTCGCAAGTTCGATGACCGATTGAGCTCAAATTTTCACAGGTTTGTTAATTTATGCATATGTTGAGATACAACAACTGTGACGGCTAGTCTTTGACAATTACCAATAGTGTCCACTCCCTTTAATATATAAAAATGGAAAATTGTAAGAGACAAAACATGTACACAGATGTTACAGAGAGTAAACAAAATTAATAGAGTGTGAGGCTGGGTTGATGAAATCAATATTAACAATGAAACAAACAATGATGATTATAAAACAATATCCGGACCAGCCTGAAGAGATCAATAGGGACAAATATTAACATATTTCACCTAGTAAGGCCTACATGTCTTTGACTTTATTTTTTATTAACTGCTTTCTGTATTGCCTTTTTTTTTTTTTTTTTTTTTTTTTTCAATAGAGTGTTAAATAAATTTAAGTCTAGATCTACTAATTTTGTGTCGTAAACAATTCGGTTCTTTTTAGTAGCAAATATAGTTCTGTCATAAAATTATACAAACGGCATACTATCTCACTTGATGTGAATCATTATATTTAACTTGAATTTATCTTTCCAAGCATATCGGTTCAGAACAAATGCTTTTTTATGCTCAACAAGCCCTTCATTGTTATCTTTTTTTTCTCTCTTTGCGCAGGCCTTTGTCACAAACAGCAAGCCAGAAGACCGCCTCCATCTCACCTCCAACCCCCTGAAATGGACCACTAGTGAGGTCGTCAAATTCATCAACAAAACAGACTGTGCAACATTAGCAAGAATATTCGAAGAGCAGGTAAGGTTCAATTGTTCCTTCATGACATTATGAATGAGGTTATTTAATTACCAACTCAGAAATCACTACATGTACTGGGTTGTAACACTTGCGATGAACTGTGTCGGTTTCGGCGGTCGTTACCATCAACTGTTTTGGTTGAATTGACCATTGGTAAAATCACTGCTGAAAAACCGAAATAGCTTTTGGTTACATCCGCCAAAACGCATTCATCAGGCATTAACATTCTCCTACCACAATCTAATTGGTAAAACAGTGAAGAAACAATAGAAATGCATGTCTGTGTACGTTTAGCAGATGCCAATAAGCAAACTAAGGCTTCTTTTTACGTTCCTGGGAGGGCGCCTTATTCGAGTGATTACTGGCTAAAAGCAAATGAAAAATGAGCCAAAACATCTGACGTCACACTTCAAGGCTTGTGAATTATGCCAGAGGGTGGCCTTGAGCCAACTTAACGTCAATATATTGCAGTCACGTGGTACGGATGTACTGTTGATCTCTTGTTCATTACGCAGTCAAATTCTACTTACGGTACACGTTTACGTCATTATATGGATGTACATGTTCTGTAATACATTTGCTATGATATCGCTGGTAAGGTTACGTAGAACCAATTTCCTGTCCCTTGCGGATAAGGACAGAAGACCAGTCTAATGAAAAATCAGCTCCAAAACATATGACCACTTAATGATAATAGTTTTTTCAAGCAGGCCTGGATTGACAGGAAAGAAAGGAGGACATGGCCTTGTTGCCCTGATCTGGGCCATGGTGCCCCTTCAAATGTTTCCCATATAGACCACATGCATGTGACGTCACACGCTCTAAAAGCACCCACAGTCACTGGGGTCAAAGGAGGCAAATGATTGGACGCTAGCTGTTCTTTGTGCAAGAAAGCGTGTGCGTCAGTGTAGCGTTTCGCATTATGCAAGGGGTCTATAGGCTTTAACACTTTTCAAATGGAAGTGACCTTTGCAAAGTATAGGCCTATCTGATCTACTTCATAAATATGTTCTTGTTCGTCCTCTTCGTTGTGCTGGCCAATTCTTGCAGACGCTAACGACAAAATTCTATGGTCAAAGCACATTCCCCTTATGACTTACCAGAACATATTCCCCAAGCTTTCTCTGTTTTGATTTTCATGGGACTTTTATAACTCACCTGTTTGAATCATATTTTTTCTAACAAACTACTTATTATATTGCATTGTTTTATGCCTGCTCAGTTAACGCCACATGTTCTCATCAAATAATATCACAAAAACGCAAGTGGACAATCCAAATTTACTAACGCTGCATTGTCCACATATGAACATTTAGAAATCTGGTTTTCTGAATTTTTTACTAGATATATGGAATCATTGAAAAGAAATCCAGATAAATGACTCCTGCAGTCAGTGTAATTTGAGTAACTGTGGAATTGCCTCATCATTTATATTTAAACCCTATATTAAACCCTAAACAGACTGAATTACTGAACCCCAAACAGACTTAAAGACACTGGACACTATTGGTAATTGTCAAAGACCATTCTTCTCCCTTGGTGTGTCTTAACATGCATAAAAGAACAAACCTGTGAAAATTTGAGCTCGATTGGTCATGAGTTGCAAGATGACATGAATGGAACAAAAACACCCATTTAGGTGTCACATGAAGTTGTGTGCCCTCAAATGCTTGATTTCGAGACCTCAAATTCTAAACACGAGGTCTCAAAAACAAATTTGTGGAAAATAACTTCTTTCTCAAAAACTATGTCACTTCAGAGGGAGCCGTTTCTCACAATTTCATACTATCAAACGCTCCCCATTACCCATTATACTAAGTGAGGTTTTATGCTGATAATTATTTTGAGTAATTACCAATAGTATCCACTGCCTTTAATGATCCTGTCATTTGATCTCTCTGTCACGGTATCTTTGTGTCGTTCTTTTTCTCCTTTAGGAAATAGACGGCCAGGCACTTCTTCTTCTTACACTACCTACAGTGCAGGAATGTATGGATCTGAAACTGGGTCCAGCCATCAAGCTTTGTCACCACATAGAAAGGGTCAAAATCGCATTCTATGATCAATTTGCCAAGTGAGACCATACTTTGTGTATTTCTGAAGTGAGACAGACAACCCTTGTTTACAGGTACAAATTTCATAAAGCTGTCTAGCAGGAACAAAAATGTGTTTAGCAAGTTCTCCTGATTCGTAAAAACTAGCAGGAAATCAATCACAAATAATATACATTACATTGTATTGGGGCTGGCAACCTGTTACTGCTAAGCAACATTTTCCTGTGCTAAGCAACTTGTTATGCTCTATGAAATTAGGTTCTGATTGAGTTTTCTTCCCAAACAATTACAATTTTCCCCCAATATCTGTCTATTAGTAACACATCATGATGTTGGATGTGGTAGCCTAACATCAGCTTATGTATACAAAAGTTTGTTGAAGACAATTAGTCAAGAACTGTCCTTTGGTGAATTTGTTTTTATCAGGGTAATGGTCAGTTAATGGTTTATTTTGCTCTATGATGCTTCAAGACCGGACAGCTCATGACCGGAGTGCGTGGGTGTCTCCCTAATCCTGTCAAATATAACAAATATCAACTCAAAAGCTGGCTCAGGCTGGATTTTAATGAGTGACCTTAGGGAATTTTGATTGGATTTAATTATAGAGTTATATATCATTGTCAATTCAAAAAATAGTTTATTGCCCGATAAACCTTGGTTTTCGAGACACTATCACGAAATGAGACAGTTATAGACATCGCGTGACAATGGTCTTCGGGGAAGTTGTTCTCTTTGGGTAAACGTCAAGATTTCCCGTTACCAGCTCTTCATTATCTGCCCAATTAGTGTCTCCTTTTGCTTGTTAACCTTTGTTTTAACCTCGGCTCCTTGTCGTTGCAAAGCCAAATCTAAGCTACCATCAAGGACATTGTCAGCCTGTTATGTACAACGTGTGAGTTGGGGTTTCCGTCTACTGCATGATTGCGTGGGTTTTCACCATTTGGGGTTTCCTCCCACATGTGAAACTAAATATTACTTTTTGTTTCTTGTGCTGTTGGGCGATAATAAGATAAGTAATTGCAACAAACTACAAACATTGGTCATTACTTTTGATAAGAAGTTTACCAAGATTGTATTACAAAACTGCGTTTGGCTCTGAGTCGTCAGTAAAAGTGAAATGTCAAGATTTCCAGTTTACTAGCTCCTCATTATCTTCCCAATCAATGTCTCTTTGTGCAAGTTAACCATCGTTCTAACCTCGGCTTCTTGCCGTTGCAAAGCCACATCTTACATTGTAGCTACCATCAAGGTCAATTTTTGTGAATTGGGGTTTCTGTCTACTGCATGATTGCGTGTGTTTTCCCCATTTGGATTCTTCCACATCTGAAACTAAACGTTTCTTTTTGTTCCCTGTGCTGTTGGATGTGTGATGAGATAAATATTTACAACAAATTGCAAACATTGGTCTTTACTCTTTATCAAGATTCCATCCCAAAACTACACTTTAGTTGGAGTGGAATACCTCTGAGTTTGACAATAAAACTGAAATGTGTTATTAAAACCAGGGTCAAATTTCATATCGCTGAAAAACAGAAACAATTTTTCACCCCAAAACATTTGTATCTGGGAAATGATTAATGCATGAATCGTTTCTTAGATATATCTGAGGGTTGATGCCTGGTAGCTAATGCTGCAGCCAGAATGTGTGAAAGGAACACATTGTCTTGGACCAGTTGAGTTGGTCTTTGAAAAGCGTTTGTAACCGTTTGCTATCAAATGCATATGGGTAGAAAGATGTTTTAAAAGTCAAATACAATGATCCACACAAATATGCCTCGAAATTATGTGGTATTCCTTTTACCTCGTCGACTAACACGGTTGACCATATATTATGGGAGTCAAATTTTTACTTCCATAAATGGCCAACCGTGTTAGTTCGCAAAGCGAAAGGAAAACCATGCAATTCCAAGGCAAATTTGTGTGGATCATTGTATTCGACTTTTAAAACATCCTTCCAACCATGCATTTTAAAATGAACAGTTACAAAATGCTTTTTATACTGCCAACTCGCAAGGCAGCGTGTTCCTTTTAAGACCCTTTATCAACTCGCTGTTAAAGTTGTTGCTGCTCAGCAAGTACACTTTGTATTCATCTGAAATTTTCACATATGACTTTTATTGTACAATCGTTCTTTATAAGTATGCCTATAAATCAGCATTACAGTGACAAAAAAAATACTTTTTAGCTCGAGATTCTGCAGAAAGCAGTTCCATGAATATGGGCCCATAATACTTTTCCTTTTTGTATATGTGTAATGCCATTAATTATTTTTTCCAAATGTTTTGTATGCAATGAATTATTTTCCAATGTGAAATGTATTCTCACTGAGTGCTTGAATACCTGTTCACTTGATATTAAAGGCAGTGGACACTATTGGTAATTACTCAAAATAGTTATTAGCATAAAACCTTACTTGGTAACAAGTAATAGGGAGCTGTTGATTGTATAAAACATTGTGAGAAACGGCTCCCTCTGAAGTGAAGTAGTTTTCGAGAAAGAAGTAATTTTCCACGAATTTGATTTCGAGACCTCAAGTTTAGAATTTGAGGTCTCCAAACCAAGCATCTGAAAGCACAAAACTTCGTGTGACAAGGGTGTTTTTCTTTCTTTTATAGTTATCTCGGATTTCTGACAACCAATCGAGCTCAAATTTTCACAGGTTTGTTATTTTATGCATAAGTTGAGATACACCAAGTGAGAAGACTTGTCTTTGACATTTACAAATAGTGTGTGGTGTCTTTAATGAAACAGCTCAAAACATTTTGCAATGAATTTCTACTTACAGTATATTGATTGTTGTTGCTTCACACTTTTTAACTTCTCAATGGTGCTTTTAGTTTTGTTTATAATGTTCTAATAATTGAACACAGGAAACATGCATTCCGGAAACTATTTCCTGGCAAAGTTCAAAGGGATGATCATGATTGAAATGTAATGAAACAAAATAGTTAAGATCAAGTTACAAACCACAAAGGAAACCAAGTGGGTAAATACAAGTCAACTTTGAGGTGAAAACAAATATCTTTGAGTACCCCAAAAGTAAAAACGGACACTTAAAAAAAAAGAAAAAAACAGCATTGCAATTAGATGCCCAGAAAACTATATGGAGAGAAGGTTGAAAGTTTTGTATATCTTTGAAAATGTTGAGTCGGTACAAAAGAGATTTGATCAAGGAGCTTGGGATCAATTTCAAATGTAAAGAAAGGTTTGACCTCACTCTATAGAGTTTGGTTCGTTAACCTAGCATACTTAAAAGTGTTTGTGCATGAAGTGCTTTCATTGTGAGACTTTGATTAAAGGCAGTGGACACTATTGGTAATTACTCAAAATATTAATTAGCATAAAACCTAACTTGGTAACGAGTAATGGGGAGAGGTTGATGGTATAAAACATTGTGAGAAACGGCTCCCTCTGAAGTGACATAGCTTTTGAGAAAGAAGTAATTTTCCACGAATTTGATTTCGAGACCTCAGGTTTAGAATTTGAGGTCTCAAAATCAAGCTTCTAAAAGCACACAACTTCGTGTGACAAGGGTGTTTTTTTCTCCGGCGACCAATCGAGCTCAAATTTTCACAGGTTTATTATTTTATGCATATGTTGAAATACACCAAGTGAGAAGACTGGTCTTCGACAATTACCAATAGTGTCCACTGTCTTTAAAAGAATTTTCATAATGAGCCAGCCTTCAAACTTACCAACTTTGGTTTTTACAAAAAAAAAATTGACCTCAGATACAATGTGATAATTGTCACAGATTAGCTTGAAAAATGAACTGGGGGAGTAAAACTATTCAACCATAAGCTAACACCACTAGTTCTTCTCGGAACCATCACATCATCAAGAGATTTATGACATGGTGTCTTCGCAAACCTCATTTGGTAAAAGTTTAAACATTTGTCTCTTGTTTTAGTCATCCTCTTGTTGATCCTCAAACAGTCATTGTTTTAAATCCAGGAGTATCAAGGTTTTGAAGATTGTATTGGATTTTTAATTATATTGACCATTTGCATGCACTTAACACGCGGCGACTGTGCCACGCTCACCATTTTGGTGGTCAATAGGGTTACGTGTAAACGCTGTGTCGCCTAAAATGCGCACTTCACTGAATAACACACAGTGACATTGCCCACCATTATGGCGCATCCAAGATTATTCTGATAATGACGTCAGGTGGATTGGGTCAATAGGTAGATGTTTGTGTTGATGTGGAATCCTGACTCATTCAACTCTTTTTTTGCGAAATAAGTGTATTGAAAACAGTGTTGGAAACTACAACTGGATAGATAGTCACTGGTCCATCTTTTTAGAGCTTTTTAAGCTCAAAAAGTTGATAAGCACAAACAAATTTTGCTTACCAGAGTAAAGGTAACGGCTATGTCACATTTACAGTCACTCGTATAATGCTTATGTTTGCTTAGCAGAAAAAGTTCAAGCGCTATTTCTGCTGTGTCCTCGTATTGGGTTCGACCCCAGCCTAAACCAAAATTTGTTTTGTTCCAAAAGCCATGGTATTTTAATTCTAAGGTAAACAGTGTCTTGAAATTGTTGAGAAAGCTACAACTTAACAGCTAGTTTCTGCTAGCGTGTTTGACTCTTGCCTAATTCATTCTCTCTTTCCTTACCTCTTAAAGGCATTCCAAGGCAGACAAAATATTGTTAACCGCTTCAACTTCAAGTGTCTAACTTTGTCATATCTACCAGGTTTACCTTGGTTAACTACTGTGTATAAACATCCAAAGTTAAATTGTATAGCTCTATGAAAGCCAGTTATGAACAATGTTTTAAAGGTATGGTTATAGATTGGCAACTTCTCCCAAAATTAAGGACCATAAAAACTTACTTGGTGAAAAGCACTGCAGCGGTTGGTATAAACTAATTTTTAGAAAGAATTTCCTTAGAAGCAATGGTTTGGATAGCGTTGACCACAAACAAAAACATTTCAATGTAAATGATGGTGGTAGATGGATTCAACAGTTTTGTGAAAATACTGTTCCAGCAAGTAGACACTGTCAGCTGAAACTTTCATGTGTGACTTTTCTTGTATCTTTCTTTATATATTTGCCATTAAATTAGCATAGTGACGTTGACAAAAACCAATCTATGACCCTGCCTTTACTGTGGAGTGAGAAAGTTAAAGGAACACGTTGCCTTGGATCGGTCGAGTTGGTCTTTGAAAAGCGTTTGTAACCGTTTTTTATAAAATGCATATGCGTAGAAAGATGTTGTAAAAGTAGAATACAATGATCCACACAAACATGCCTCGAAATTGCACGGTTTTCCTTTTACCTCATCGACTAACACGATCGGCCATTTATGGGAGTCAAATGTTTGACTCCCATTAATGGCCGACCGTGTTAGTTCGCACAGTAAAAGGAAAACCACGCAATTTCGAGGCAAATGTGTGTGGATCACTGTATTCTACTTTTAAAACATCTTTCCAACCATATGCATTTTATAACAAATGGTTACAAACGCTTTTTATAGACCAACTCAACGTGTTCCTTTAACTTAGATAGCTATGTCATAGGTGCAGTTTCGACTCCTGCCCCGGTATGCAGCCAAATTTCTTTCTGAAATGTTTGTTGGATCTCCCATTGATGTCTTTGATTCGAATTATAAATCTGGATTGGCAACCAACATACCGCTATAAATGTATGTTTTTGGGGGGATAAGTCTGGATGGATAACTCGAGTAAGCTGCTTCAAAACGTCTTTATTTTGAATTTACTCTTGACCCTAAAAAGTGATATATTTTTTTGATATGATGTACAAATTTGTTGAAAGCTTTCAAGGAGATATTTTAAATTGGAGCAAAGTGTCTCAGCAGTAGTGAATTATTTTAATTATGATATATTGAGTGTAAACTCATTGATTAAAAAAAGTAAATATGAATTAACTAAATAAAGTTGTGATAATAAAAAAAAACGTTTGTCATAATGTGCCTATCATTTTGTAGTGGTCATTAGGAATTTAGGATTCGCGATAGTACAGTATGTTTTCTTTTTAAAATGATTCCCCAGTTGTCCCCTGCCCATTCGAAAGGAGCTGTTTTGTCATCAAGAAATTTAAGGACCAAACATGTGAAGTTTTGTAGCAAATATTAAATGTGTTTTGGTGTACAGCCTTATATACATGTAGGCCCTACATGTATTCTTTATTAGTCTTCTCATGTTTTCAATCAATTTCTAGAATTTGTTAGCCTTCTGTTTTCAACCTGTCTAAACCAATCGCGCTATAAACATGAAGCAAAACCTTGTCTTATGAAACAAGGTCCTTCTATTAATAATTAATTTTGCTTCCGGAGGAAATTTTCCCAATTAATAAGTCAGAAATCAATTGAAACTTTCAGAAAATATCCAATGGTAATTTTGACACAAGGCCCCAATTTCATAAAGGTGAATTCAAAAACACTGCTTGACAAATTTCATTGCTTAGCAAAAAACAACTGATTGCGGCACCAGTCAAAGTTGGCTGGTAACAAATACTTCTTCTGTGCTTTATCATAGAGCAAGGAATTAGCAAGTTTGTGTGCTTGTTTTTCTCCAAGATTCAAAGAAATTGGGCTCTGGGCCTAGATCGGGAAACCCACACCCTTATCTAGCTACCACGGCCAGGGCACTCATCAACCCCAAAACAACTGTTCAACCCCAAAACAAGCCTGAACGTGTCCCTCTGTCCTGGTGTGTGCTGTTAAGAGGATCCCTAACACTTGTGGAAGTTATTGAAAAGAAATAATATAATCGACCCCCCAAGCGAAGATCCTTGTTTTGACTGTGACGCATTCATTGCTGCCCACTCATTCTCATTAACATAGACCACTGTGATTGGTTGGCTATTAATTGACCTGACATCATTCTACTAACATAACGTTAGCTGATTGGTCAAGCAGCCACGCATCTGACGTCACTGTATCTACATGGAAATTTACATACAATCCTGCGTACTACAGCAAACCAAACAAGAGAGAAAAGCTAGCTTGTCTGCTGTTTTTCTTTCCGAGGCCTTTCTGTGTGTGTTGCTGTAGCAAGCAGAAACGGACGACAAATGCTCTACAAATGTTGTGGTATTTCACCCTTCTCGTGCCATATTTCAGACACCTAAGTACCACCAACCTGATGCTGATGAATTGTAGAACAAGAATTCGGTTATATGAGCTTTTCAAGTGAGAGCTGAACTGTGGAATCTGTCGTCATTGCTGGTACTGAATTCGTAAAAAAAATTGTAAGATGCACAACAGGTTGTGTTTGCCCACCTACAACCAGTATTACGAAATGGTGTACAACTTGAGCAAATCTACAACAACTGCTGCAGAGAGGTAACTTTTGTGATTAACTCACCTGTCTATATAATCACATACCGAGGCAAGAGTCATACAAAAATCTTTGAAGAAGTACTAATTATTCATTCCCTGCAAACTTTTGTGAATGAAAATAAACCCAGCTGCTGGATCCTCCATCAAATCAACATAACAATTTCTTGACTCATCAAGTGCAAAAGGCATCATCATGAAAGCTGAAGTGACCAGTGCAGTTAACTTCCTTACGAACTTGCTTCGATCCAACAAGGACTTCGTGCGGCAACCTGTACGCCTTGAGAGATTCTCCCAGATCTTAATCAACCTAGTGTGCGAGCACTATCAATCCCACTGGTTCCCTGACAAGCCATTCCGTGGAAGCGGCTACCGCTGTATCAGAATCAACGACATGAAAATGGATCCCCTGATCGCCAAGGCTGGTCAACTGGTCGGTAAACAAGTGGATGAAATGCAGTTGCTCCTCCCCAGCGAGCTGACGGTGTGGGTCGACCCAGACGAAGTGTCGTACCGAATTGGCGAGGAAGGTTCCATCTGTGTTCTGTACGATGGCGTGTCCAAGACCACCAGTGAAACGAAGCTGAGTGCAATGGACTTATTGAACTGCAAGATGCAGTGGAACAATCGCAATTCCTCCCACCCCGGCTTGGACACAGCAGACTTTAACCGAAACGATGTAACAGTAAACGCGTAAACCCCTTAAAACCATTTAAATGGATTTTAACCAAAGCTTTGAATGACCCTTTTCATCTTGACAATGGACTGAAATGTATTCTCTTATTGTATTGTTGATAGATTTATCATTAATTTTTTTCTGACAAAATGTAGAAAACAAAAAAAACTTCAAAAATGGTACTTTTTCTCTGCCAGGTTTTGTCAAATTTTTAAAATAGGGTTTACGACATTGTAAATACTTTGAAAACTATGGTACAAAATTATTTTTTCAGAAAACAATTGTGCACATTTACATATAAATGTCATAAACTGTTCTTGTTAAATGTTATAATAACTTTGGTTTGATGTACTACAGTATAAATTTATTATTGCAATGCATTCTATTTTATTCATCTGGGATTTTACTTTATCGAGTTGAAAGGTCCAAGCCTTAGTTCATAAAAAATAGTAAAAAATAGTAAAAAAATTAGTAAAAAAATATTCCTCTGAATTTTCACCAGGGGAATTCAAGCTCAAGCTTACCTCCTCAAAGCAAAAAGTTTGAAAATCTCTGAGACTTGAAGAAAACAAAACTGGTATTTAGGCAAAAACTTGTTAAAGGAACACGTTGCCTTGTATCGGACGAGTTGGTCAAAACAAAAGCGTTTGTAACCGTTTTTTATAAAATGCATATGGTTGGAAAGATGTTTTAAAAGTAGAATACAATGATCCACACAAGTTTGCCTCGAAATTGCGTGGTTTTCTTTCTACTGTGCGAACTAACATGGTCGGCCATTTATGGGAGTCAAAATTTTGACCCCCATAAATGGCCGACGTGTTAGTCGACAAGGTAAAAGGAAAACCACGCAATTTTAAAGCATGTTTGTGTGGATCATTGTATTCTACTATTACAACATCTTTCTACCCATATGCATTTTATAAAAAACGGTTACAAACGCTTTTCAAAGACCAACTCGACCGATCCACGGCAACGTGTTCCTTTAATGTTAGTTAAACTAGAAATCAACATGCATTGGTCTTCTTTCTTTGCAGGCATGATATTATTCCTACTTTAGTCTGATGTTTGAATTGTTTGGTCAATAAGTATCTTGCAATCAGTATACCAAAGCCTATACCATAACCAGACTTGTGGTCCAACTCATGTGCAGAACAAACAATCAAGGTTAAATATCATGCCTGTCTGTAACAACAGCCAAAGTCTAACCTGCTTCCAAAATGTGAAGTTATAAGTTTGTTCTCAAATCATGCCACACTGTTCTGGCAACGTAATATCTACAATGAGTACTTCAACGAACTACAGTCTTACACTAAATTTTCACTTTGGTTTTTTAATGCGAACTGCATAATTATGTTGATTTGATAAAAAAAAGTAAGAGAAATGTAATTTGCAATTCTTGATATGTTTTTGAGTTTGACCAAAAACCCTTTGTACAATTGTGATGATGTCGATTGCCATTTTTATTTTGCTACGTGGATCCAGCAAGCTTGTTTTTTACATTTCAGCCCTTTAATGAGTTTTATGATTGGTCGTTTTGTACTACCAGTACCAGCATAAATATGTCTTTCGTTGTGATGTACATTAGTGCAGTTATAATTGGATACTGTGTCATCTAATCAGGAACGTACTAAAACATGCCTTACCCACATAAAGTTGTTTGCGAAATATCACACCCGAATACTCTGAAAATAGTGCTAATTTTTTGTTTTTCCAGCATTGAACAGCAAGCTTGCTCGGTTCAACGACGGGCAATTTACTACCCATGATGTGTCAGTACTCTGTCCAGGTTTTTGGGGTTTTTTAATAATTGATGTACAAAAACACATGTACGAACATGGTTATTGGTAGCTGTCCTTACTTGACTATTTAACAATAATTTGTCATAAAATTAGGTTTTTGAAAAGAAGTTTTAATGCAACACACATTTCATTTGATTTACATGAACAGTAGCTCTTGTGACTTCAATTGTTAACATAAGATTACCATAAAATTAGGTTTTGAAAAGAAGCTAATGAATGCAACACAAATTTGAGAGTAAAAAAGACTTGCATGGTTCATGTTTTTTTTAATTTACTTAAAGACCCCCTTAAAAAAACTTAAACCACCATAAGTTTATTTATGTTATTCTCATAGTTAATCTTTATCATTCTAAATTCATGGAATATTTTAGAATTTTACATCATTGCCAAAAACCACTTCTGTAAAAGCTTATGGTACTCAACTATCAATTTGAAAATCTACATATTATTTGAATTTTGTAAAGCCATCAGCAGTACACAACTGTCATGTTCTACGAACTGTGCGAATACTGTATAAAGGAAATGCCATCTCATAAATTTCCATAGTTATTAAGATTGTAAGCTGTGTATAAGCATGTACCGGAAGCAAGTCGATGAAAATATTCAGTTTTGCTGATGCATGCACTATGATTGCTGAGGTACAAATAATCAATTCAGGACGACTCAGCTGTGATGCATTCCTTATTGATTTTGTTCCTTCCGTCCTGCATGAGAAATTTTGTACCTTAATTCAACGTTGCAGTTTTGTACGAATTTATGGTTTTATGTCTGTATCAGAACTAACGCCAAGTAAACCCAAAACAGTATGTTCATTCAATATTTCTTTGTGTCAAGCACTAAATGACTAAATATTAAGATATGAAATTACAGGTTTGTGTATATATACAAAAAAGAATATCACAATGTTATTTTCTCTTTTTGCATAATACTGTCAGACAGTCTGAAAAGTGGGACACTTGTATAAAATGGTTTTATGACAAAATGTTATATTTTGATATGGTGCTTTTTTCAACTTGTACATGTTACCTCTGTAAAGATGTAAACATTGGTGCCTGTGCAATTTCCAAGGGCAACATTTTGTACCTTTTGTCAGAAAGAACTTAAAGATATAAATCTATCGTTGTTATAATTAATTACCTTTGTGCTTCTAATAAAAATGTTCATTTACCAAGCATTGAAAACAAGTGTTAATTGTGTACATTTTTTATGCTTTCCACTTGTTTTTTTATTTTGCTGCATCAGACCTTATTCTTATTACCACATGAATAAGGATTTTGTTTCCACTCCAGTCTTGATGAGTTTCAAATGTTCCATTCTGTGAAAGCCATAGACAGCATGGAGGAAGGATGCAGAAGCTATGTTTCAATGTGTTCAGTTACTAACGTGGAATTTTTTGTAATTTGATTTGGAACAACAAGACGGACCTAGCTAGCAATGTTTCCCTGAATTTATTATCTTTGACCCCTGGAAGTGTCATAACTCCTCCGGTCATAAACAAACAAAGGACAATATAGTTTCTTAGGAAATTCGATAGCAACAGCTTTAAGGTCAAGTTGATTATGGTCACAGCCTATCCGCTAATTCGTGTTTTACTCGTCGAAGTAGTTACTATGGAATCTTGGTAGTATCACATAGTACAGGTGTTACTTATCATATCAGCGCGACGGGGTACGATTGGGCGCCGAGGTGAACGCTGTTTTTACCCGATAGTGATCAGCTGTGAATTGCCCAAGGACGTGCTCATGAGTATGCAAAACCACACTGAGCTGTGAATAGGCAACATGAATATAAAAAATGGTTGCCTGTGCCCCTCAATTGATATTTTTGTTCAGTTGTTGTGCAACTGATCATGGAATAGATTAGTCATAGAGCAAGGAGCATTAGTATTGGGTTTTTCTGGCTTAATTGCTTTGCTTCTTTTCTTTTTACTAGAGATAAACAATTATTATAGAGTTTGTGACAATTAAAAAACAATAAAGAAGGGTGTAAACGCAGGGCGAAAAACTTGTGTTTTGTTGGTTTTGTGTATTTACGGGGTTATTCCCCATAGATATTTCACAATCTCAACAATGAGTTTGGGTGATTTTATTTTTTAATATACACACCATGTTGCAAGTCACAGATTCAACATGGTCTACTTCTGGTATTTTACGTCCATGATGGTCCATAACTATATGGCTCAATCATGATGCACAGTTCTATCTCTTTGCTTGCTCTATCTATGCACTGAGCATCATGAAACCTCCTACTGTGAATTTTCCTCTAATGAAGGAAAAACAATGGCTTTTTTACTTTCAGTATAACCATGAACCTCCATGGTATAGACTTTTATCATTCTTCCTCCATCTTGGTCATGTTCCTTGTATCGAATATAAATAATGAATGCTAATAATCGTTTAGCATTTAGGAACCAGACTATTTTATTCTTCCAGCCTCGTTGGTAACATTTCAGTGGGAAAATAGGCCTCTATTGATAATTTTATTTTCAGTCATGCATGAATCATAAACACTACTCACATTCCAGGCAGACAATCAGAAAACAACGTGTGTTTTAGTTGTGTGTTTTTTAGTTTATCGCATGGCAGGCCCGCGAAACAATTTTTTATATATATTTTTTAACTCAATGGGTTCGTCCTTTATGTTTTAGGGACCGTCTGAAACGATTTGTTATGATGTACAAGCAATGAATTAGTAAATAAAAACTCAACCTAGCTGGGTGGAGGCTTGGAATTGGTAAACAGCCTGCTGGTGATCACATAATGATGATCAGACCATGGAGCATGATCAGACCATGTTATTTACTTATGGGACAAAAAAGCTGTTGTGTGGAACAGTTGCCATTAGAAAAGGGTGGTGGAGAAATCAGAGAACGCGTGATGTGTACTTTTCTAAAAATGCATGAATGATTGCATGACTGCAGTCAGGTTTTTGCTTGCCCATGTCCTTTTTCTAATTAATCCCATCATGGAGAAATTGCTCCTATATGCGTCCTTTTCCAGTTCACTTCAAGCATGGAGGTAAGCATCTTCAAGCTGGTCTGGTCTGGTCTTTTCTCCAATGCTCTTTGCGCTTCCAAGAAGGTGGTCTAGCAATCAGCAAAAAAAAAAAAACTGTGCAAGCATTTGAACTTTATCTTGGATCAAATGCTTCTTGAAAGCTCTATGTCTAGCCCTCAATGAAAAAGCACAGCAAGGATCTCACAACTTGTTGTGTGAAATTATTGTAGTACTTTGTTTTGTTTTCGTTTAGTTTTGTTGGGGCATGATCATAATGTATGAAACCATGTAAGGAACAGCTGTTCAACTGGCTTTTCCTTGGCAAGCATGCAAATCAAACTTCATGGCTACATGTATATTAGCTTGACCATGAAGCAGAAAGTTGCACTGAACGAAACTCTGTTATTGAGTTTTTTTAAGTATAATATCGTGCTCACTGTGCCAGCCATTCTATTATTTCTTGGATTCCATGAAATAGCTATTGACCCTGGCACCAGCCCCGGTTGGTGTTGATTTCTATGGTGTTGACATACCACCGCGCACTCAGCAAACGGTATAATAATGTGTACAGTGTGGGCCTTCCTTGTTTTTGTTATGGTCTGTTCATGGTCTGTTTCATCTTAGAGCAATAAATGGCTCTATGGGTTATTGAGCAGAGATCGATCACAATACATTGTTCACAGAAAAACACGCCTACTCAAGCTTCGACGGTGACATACGTAAATTACTTTCCACAGAGCAAACCAAGGATTCTGTTCAGGTCCAGGTTAACAGGAAACCAGTAATAAAGCTGTTAGTGTAGTAAGTAGGTCTACACTGCAGATAATAGATTATGTCAAAAATGTTATAGTGGCTATAATCTTGGAGGTAGAAATGATTTAGTTTGCCCTTCTGTACAGGTAAAGATTAGAAGATTATAATCTTTACCATTCTTTTATTATTAATTGTTGACCACCTTTCCCTCGGGGTAATATGTGGGGAAGATATTTCCATACAGCCTGGAGTAGGGCCTTCATTTCATGGTTCTACTAGATGAACCAGAAAAGTATAAAACTGAAAACAAATTCACTTCAATTCATTGGAAAATCATACAGCAAGGTCCTTTTACTTTATGTGAAAATAATGGTTATTCAAATTTAATCAAACTTTCGTCTGTAAATAGGCTCGTTCTTTTGACAATGACTAATCCACTCAAAATCCAGAAAACACTAATTTTCTCGCATAAAACAACCAGTCACATAAATCATGGAGGAAGAAAATACAGTCCAACGCTGGTTCTGCAGACAGAGGGCGCTATATAATTTTAACAAACTCTCATGGCAACCAATACTAAAATATTCACAAATACTCACATATAGTTTTAAGTCTCTTCTTGAAACCTATCAAATATATTTCCCAACTACCTTCAAAGTGTAGACCAGCTTTAAACAGACCAGCATAAAATACCACAAACAAAATAATATCAAATTTATTACAAACTTTCCCAAATTCTTGTTCTTTTTATTTCATTTTATAGAACAGACATACATACATTATTTTTATTGGTAGAAAAAGTAAAAATGCACATAATTTGTTGTCATTGACAGACCGATACAATTTCAAAAATAATCAGCTAAAAAGCAATGTTATTAACCTGGCATTTCCCTGCAAAAAATTGCTAAACTTCAAAGTGTAGACCAGCTTTATTCAGACCAGCATAAAATACCAAACCAAAATTAATATCAAATTTATTACAAACTTTCCCAAAATTCTTGTTCTTTTTATTTCATTTTATAGAACAGACATACATACATTATTTTTATTGGTAGAAAAATTAAAAGTGCATATAATTTGTTGTCATTGACAGACCGATACAATTTCAAAAATAATCTGCTAAAAAGCAATGTTAGAAAGCTGGCATTTCCTTGCATAAAATATTTCTAATGTCTATTTAAAGTTGAAAATTATTTATTTTAATAGAACTTTCAAATACAAACTATATAAATTTCTACAAAATGTAGTATGTTGTGAATATTAATCTAGGGATGATTTAACCTTGGCCCTCTGCCAAAACAAAGTAAGAATATTCAGAAGATTTAACACCTCTGGGATTTAGTCCTTCAATAAACAGCACTTAGAGTTTGACTGACATTTTTAAAGGCAGTGGACACCATTGGTAATTACTCAAAATAATTATAAACATAAAACCTGACTTAGTAACAAGTAATGGGGACAGGTTAATAGTAACACATTGTGAGAAACAGCTCCCTCTGAAGTGCCATAGTTTTCCAGAAAGAAGTAATTTTCCAGAAATTTTATTTCAAGACCTCAGATTTAGAATTTGAGGTCTCAAAATCAACCATCTAAACGCACACAACTTCGTGTGACAACGGTGTTTTTTCTTTCAATATTTTCTCGCAACTTCGACGACCAATTGAGCTAAAATTTTACAGGTTTGTTAATTACTTTATGTATATGTTGAGATACAGCAAGTGAGAAGACTGGTCTTTGACTAGTTACCACTGTCTTTAATTATGAGCAGCTTTGTGATTAAAGAGCGTTCAAGAATGGACGACGTCATAATGACGTGTACCACCAAAAACTATAAACAAATTGGGGGCTCTGACTGCTCCCCCATAACAAAGATATTGGCAAAAAAACTGAGGAACGCTGTCAACATTAGGGTTAGTCGCTAGATTCCTTAGTTGGTAGTAGAGCGCGCGCCCAATATATTCAGAAGAAAAACTGAATAAGTCTTAACATTTCAAGCAAAAGCATAGGAGTATACCTTCTCATTTTATCGAGGTTGGGTGGAACTGGCCAAATTACCCCTTTATGACAGTAATTAACATTTGGACATTGAGAAATTACTTTTATTAGCATTACATAGAGGTTAAAGTTATTTCTATTCTGGTTGTCCCTTTTTGACCATTAGAGGGCGACAATCAGTAAATAAGTAGGTCTAGGTCATCTTCACAAAAGATTCATGTGTTAGGTTCATGATCTCTGACCCCTTGCTATATGCTTTGTTGTATCTTTTTTTTATGACCACTTTGATTGTAAGTCAGTGACCAGTAATTCATTAAAACAAATGGAAGACTTAGTTTTATGAGTTTTAAGAAAAGTAAAAGTCCATTTGAAACTCAACTTTTAAATCAAGACAGACCACACACGGCGTAAATCCCCACAACCATCTGCTCTATTTTGTGGCATATGCTTCAATAATTGTTCATTGTTGACCAACAGAGGGCACTGTCACTGCAGTTCAGAGTCAGAGGTTCAAGTTGGGGGCTTGATCACTAAGTTCCATCCATTCATGAAATTGATTCCTCTCAGTGCCCATCTGCTTTAGAGTCTCATCCATGCGGCCATCAAAGAGTCCGAAAAGTCCTCCTGCAGATAATTCAAAACAAATTCCTTCAGTTAAAGATTTGGGATCCCTCAACGAAAACATTCAATTCCATGAGAGAATTACCTCCCCAACATACTGTGACGACGCTCCAGTGAAAAATAATGTTTGGACAGTGTTATTGCTTGACTTGTAATCTGCTTACTTATCTCTGAGATTGTGGAGTACAACCGCAGGACATGACGCCCAGGCCTATTTGAGAGCACTACCTCGCTACCTTTAGGTGTTCTCAAAGTCTACAAGGCCCGACCGAACGCTTGCGTCACAAAACCCAAATACAGTTTCTCATCAATGATGCATCCCTCAGGTTTCTGTGTTTATTTCCAGGAGAAACTCACAGACAAATCTAAATGTCTTAGATAGTAGCCATATCCCTAAGAGAGAAGAACTCCTACTCAGCCTTCTACATCTAGTTCTCTAGCTAGTCTAAGCCATATCCGAAATGACGGCATCAGCTACGGCTACGACTGTTGCTAAGGGCATTGCTAAGAACATCCAAGCTTTCAGCGCATTTTGACATGGCAACGCAGCCGCAGCTGTAGCCACAGCCAGTTTGGACACAGCCTTAGCTTTGATTTGACCAACTCACCTGTATGTATGAAGAGTATCTTGTTGCCTTTGAATAGTTCTGGTTGTTCCTTCAATAGCCTGAGCAGATGAAAGACGCTCTTCCCGGTGTACACAGGGTCAATGATAATGCCAGTCTTTGTACAAACCTCACCAACAGCATCTAACCAATGAAACAATATCAAATTGACAGTGATAGTTGAAGATTTGAATAGTGTGGATCATAAGAAAAAAATAAACTTGCGGGAACAACGATGTATTAAACTTCTTCGGGAGAAGTGTTGGTTCTGAGAAGAACCGATAAGGTCTCAACATTTAAACAGTATACTCATCTTCTCAGGAGAGATATACCGAGTTCTGTAGAGCTCAAAATCAGCAAATATTTGTGGATTAAAACAAATTATCAACTATTATCATCTCTCTTAACCCTCATCTCAATGAGATCAACGGCAGATAGATGTGAGTTGGTCAAACATAAACAATTCCATCGCTTGTCCCCAATGATAGCCTACGCAGTCTATATGGTTTAATTTCTTGAGATATGCCAGACCTCCTTCTATCACCAACAACAATGATGCTAGCTTCCTCTTACTCATCTTAGTTCAATTTGAGATGATAGGTGAGAAAACAACACTCTTGAAAGAGCAGTTGTACTCAAGACAGAAAGTCTGAGACCAAGACCAAAAGACCTTCCCTCTGAGAGCAGTCTCAATACTGAGACTGGTCTCGACACCTACAATCCTAAAAAATAGTCACCTTGAACATTCAAGGGCATTTCTTGGCAGGCAAGATACTTAAAGTACACTATGTTAAGTTTACATCGCAAATTCCAACAGAATCAAGTATATAAAGACTTTGTTCAATGACTTCATTCTATTCCTGTTTTCTATTTACCTAGTTGCTCCTGGGTTGAATGGTGGTGACCACCTCCTATGACTCCATCTACTAAGTTGACAATGTCCTCAGACTGTAAGACTTCACCGTTGCTATCCTTTGCATCCACTTCCTTGAAGACGTCATTGATCCATTTATGGTGAAACTTGGAGTCATAGGCGACAATGAAGCCATGTACCCTTTGAGAAATATTTTGATTTGTTTTATTAATGTTATAGCTGCCACTTGATAAATGTTTGCCATACACTGATTTGTGATAAAGCACTCACTTTCAGAATGCACCTCAGGTTGAACACGAACCCACAACCTTTCATATTCAACTATTAATAGAACTTTCTCAACACCCCAGGAGTATAAACATCTCACATCTACTATCATAACCCTCAACGGACACCCTTGATACTCCTGTGAGAAGAGAAGCAATTATGGCCAAATGTCTTTCCCAGTAGACCTTATGCATTGACATCATCCAGTTGCCATCTTAGAGGTAATAAAACGATGACGAAACAATCATTAAGCACAGATTTGTACACGTGACGCACAGGTTTGGCCAATGAATGGCCGCTTGTTTACCTCTAGGTGAGGGCATAATATGCATAAGGTCTATAAGACAAACAGAGCATCTAGGTGATCTACAGACAGGTGAAAATATAGGTCTGTCATACATTGACAGATTTTGGGTTGGCACTTACTTCAGTCTGGAGCCGGTGAGATAGTTGGCAAGAGCCAGACCAGCAGCGGAACCACTGCTTCCACATGTAATGACGATGTCTGTAAACTGGTCTGCAACACCCTAGTTCAATTTAAACAATAGCCATATTATGGTTAAAGTTAACAACAAGCTGTTAAAAGTGTATGATAGAATACACCTGAAATTTAGAATTCCAACTGCCTCTAGATAAGGGGCAAGCTCAGTGGTCTACTAGTCAGACGTCTGCTATAGAAATTCTATAGTAGATGTCTTACCTCTAGATCACCATGCAAATGGAAAAGGTTGTGGATGGGAATCATAACCGAGTAGTATGCCTCTGGATATTTTCAAAGAACTATTACTTAAACTTTGCCTTGTTGTGACTGGTGGCCCACAGGCACAACATTTTTGCTAAGCAAAGTTATTAGCCAAGCAGTATTTTCTGCTAAACATCTTTATGACATTCAGAGCCTGGTCAGCATTGGTTGTTAAAAGGGCACTGGATGGACACTATTGGTACTTACTACTCAAAATAATTGCTAGCATAAAAACTTACAGGGGAAACAAGCAATGGAGATCTGTTGATAGTATAATCACATTGTGAGAAACAGTTCCCTCTCTGAAGTAACAAACTTTTTTGAGAAAGAGGTAATTTCTCACTCAAATATCAAATACTTCAGCAGGCCTGAAGCCTTTTTTAGGCATATGAAAGCACACAAATTTGTGCAACAAGGGTGTTTTCCTTTCATTATTAACTTGCAACATCCTGACCTGATCCAGTAGCTCCCTGAATCCTTCCAAATAGCCATATAAGCCTACTGCTGTAGAGCCACCTAAGGTTATTGGATAGGCCTTCTCACCCGTCTCCTCTCTGTATCAATGAGAAATCAACAATACTGGGTCAGTACTACTTCTACTAGGTCAGTACTACTACTAGTTCAGTACTAAAACTGGGTCAGTAGGGCCTACTTCAACTACATCCTTACATAATAGCCATATAAGCCTACTGCTTAAGCCACCTATTGGTATTGGATAGACCTTCTCACCTGTCTCCCGTCAGTATCAATAAGAAATACAGAGTACTCTGGGTCAGTACATAAAGCGAGTCAGTACTAAAACTGGGTCAGTGACAACAAGTTCACAACTACAACTTGGTCAGTACTCACAGTACGGCAACTGAGTCACCACTACAATTGGGTCAGTACTTCAACTGGGTCAGTACTACGATTGGGTCAGTACTTCAACTGGGTCAGTACTACGATTGTGTCTGTACTACAATTGGGTCAATAAAACAACAATGTCAGTACTACAGCCGGATCAATACTAAAACTTGTCCGTACTAAAACTGGGTCAGTACTAAAACTGGGTCAATACTGAAACTAGGTTAGTACTAACACTGGGTCAGTAGTAAAACTAGGTCTAAACAAAATCTGTATTTTAATTCAGTCTTTGGACTGCGACAAACATGTTTTTTTACAATAACCAGTAATAATAATACCGGGCCAGTACAAAAACTTGGTCAATTCTAAAACTGGGTCAGTACTTCATTGGTTATAACCAACGGTCAGTTTTGTGACACTAAGTGGCAACAGACACTCCAAGTAATTTTTTTCCCATTTACAGAAGCAATTCAAAAGCAGCACAGTGTTTATTAACTTACTTTATTTTCTGTACCAGTTGATCCATACGAGGTGTTATGTCTGTTATTATGTGAGACGTTTTAGGCAGCAGATAAATGTGTGCTCCAATCAGACGGTTGAGGAACATATTAGCTGTACAAACAACTTCATTTGGATCCTGCACAGAAATGAGTTCAGTAAACATTATCAGTGTGTGACCATCTTGTTTGTCTTCCATTCAATCAAATGAAACTCAAACTGAGGCTGGATGGAAAAAATAAGTCTTGTCTCGTTATTAAATGAGAACCAGAACTTTCACTGTCACCATGAGGATAAGGCAACAATCACAGTAACATGATAAAAGTCAACGCCGAAAGGCTAGTATAGTTGATTCAAAGAACGTTCCTTTTATTTGAACTTACTGAGACAGGAGATCTGAGTAGAAGGTGGGGTTCCAGACCAAGCTGTCTCGCTGCGATGGCAGTAGCTCGACAATGGTTTGATTGTGAAGATCCACATGTGATGATGGAGGTACAGCCTTGATTGATGGCATCAGCAAGGAGGAACTCAAGCTTACGAGCCTGTATGGGGAAAACAGAAAATTTATTCATAAAAGGAATAGAAAATGAGGACAGTTCAATAATCCCCTGAAAAATGAGCCATCTGATAAACTTTATACATGTACTGAGAACTAGTTGTGAGAAAACTTACCCCCAAGTTGAAGTTTTAAATTTTGTGTTATTTTGTTAACTGTTGTTAGTTGCAAAGATTGCATCTTTCAGGGTGCTTGACATTTCAGTAAAAAATTATAAATTAACCCAAACTATGGTTTCACTGTCACAACAAATAACAAATCTTTCAGTGTCATCAAATTCCTTCACCTTGTTACCGGAAAGTTGTGAGAAAATCCCCCCCCCCCAAATTCCAATTTAAGTTTTAATTTTGTTTTTTTGCCAACTATTATCAGTTGCAAAGATTGCATTTTCTTTGCAGGTTGCTTTATATTTCAGTAAGGCATTCAAAAGTTTCATTGCGAGAACAAAATTTTCATGTAAACAATCAAATTAAACTCAATGATGGTTTCGCTGGCATAACAATATACATAATCAAATCTTTTCAGTGCAGTGAACAATTTCCCTTGTATAACAAAGCAAAATGCTACACAAAATGTTTCGATTGCTTCTCAAAAAATCATCTTTTGCAACTCAATATTAACAGTCAGTGTGTGCAAAATAAGTTCAGTAAAAATTTCTTGCTATGCAAAATTGCTGGACGAAAGAGTCGTTCCCTGCACTGTGTCATCAAATTTCTTCACCTTGTTACCGGAAAGTTCACATCCTGTCAGGTCATCTCGTTTGATGTGGATTTCAAAATTTGCTGGGACGTTAGGAAGGTACCATCTCTGGATAGGGGTGACTCCATGGACTAGCTGTAAATAATAATAATCAAAGGAGAATTTACAGAAGAACTTCATTGCATTAACTTTGACATATTTTTGACAAAAATACTGCAGCGAGGCAAGTCTTGAATATACTCTCTCTTTTTTTTTAGTGACCGAAAAAAAATATACAAAGTCTGCTGATCCTTTGTTTCAAACAAAGATGTTTATCAATAGTTGTTTTCATGTATTTCTACTTGGATGCTTAAATGTTAGACCTGTTTTGTTGTGTTGTCATCTACTTCATTTGTATTGCTTTTTGAGAAAGACTCAGAAAAGCTTCCCCATCCTGCCAGTGCCTCAACAAATCATCGGTTTGAAATTATTCCTTTTCTATTGTAAAAACTAGTGGAAAAGTGGTGTCAGATCAGTATCAGAAAGTTTTACTACGGTCTTTTTTAGCTACTGTAGGTTGAAGCAGTGATTTGCAATAATAGTTCTAATTTCTCAAGAATAAAAGGCATTACATTTTGAATGAGTTGAGGGTTTTAAAACAAACTAAAAAGACAAGATAAAGTCCTTTTTTACAGCTTTCTCAATAAACTTCACTGAATCGCATACCTTAACTCTGTACTTTGGAATGAGTTGAAGTTGTTTCATCCAATCAGCAGGATAATATTGCAATAAGAAATCTGATGGTACGGGCCCATCACATGATGATGCGGTCCTTTTGTTTGTCTCCATTGTCTCAGATCTTGACCTCAACTTCCCTTGGGATGTCGTGAGGCAGAAGGTAGAGTGTCCCCTCTATATTCGACTAAAATTATACACAGGTAGACAACAAACTCACAGTGTCGCACCATGGAGGTCACACCTACAGTCAACCTAGCCTATGCCATGCCCATGGGCAAACAAATTGTCTATTAATCATTGAATGAACATGACATCAGGGGTCAATTTAGCCCAACCTGGTTGAGCTGTTAATGGCTCCGTTTTTAACATCGGTCTCATCACTGTCACCAGTGTAATGGTGACAGTGATGAGACCGATGTTAAAAGCGGAGCCATCAGCTCAACAAGGTGGGCTTGGGTCAATTTCACTAAAGCAGAAAATGCTGCTTCACAATTTTCTTTGGCTTTGCTTAGCAAAAATTGAGTTTAGCATAAGTCAAAACAATAAAAAAAACTTAAAGTAATTATTTATGCTAAACAGCACTTTTATGTGCTAAGCAAGTTTTTTTTTATGGCTTTATGAAATAGAGCCCAGACGCCACACTCCGATGCGTGCTCGTAAAAGACGGGGGACCAGTCTAATGTACGACACGAGTGCTCATACATGTTGTCGATCGAATGGCTGGGAACATCACCGTTGGATCTCACGGTAAGACTGTTTGTTTTGGGGTGGGTTTTTCTTTTACTGCGGAGATGTCTTAGATATACGTTCTTTATTAAAGCAAGGAGTAAAAACAAGTGTTAACTCGCACATGTTTCAGAAAATGCCGAGTCCCAATTTAGGAGAGTTTTTGTTTTGTTAGTTTTAGGTCCGGTCCAGTTTCCGGACCGTCAGTGTCATTGTGTCTTCATACACACTGGATTGCATGCTGTACATAAATCGTGTATTCTGTCAGTTCAGTTTGTTGTGGGAGGGGGGAGGGAGGGGCAGCCCCATAAATACTTTAGCAGTGGGAGTGTGAGGGGTGACGAATATCGCATTACCGGATACTTTGGCACCTTGAAAACTCACGAGTATAGATCAAGCAGCAAAAATGTTTAAATAAAATAATGAATTTACCTTTAAAAAAAAAATAATAATAATAACATTAATTTTATTAACACTTGCACTTTTTGCAGGTAATTCAATCAAATAATTTTTTTTTTTAATTTCTTCGGATAGCTTTCCGTTTGGCGCCACCACTTTTTCACTCATTTTTACAAACAAAAAGGGATTTTTCATTATTTCATCTAATAAAAAAGTGGTGCTATTCAAAAACTTTTCTGCTGGGCTACGATTACGAATCCCTGAAAGAAGAGTATTTCAAGACTAAGCATGCTAAGTAAGTGACTGAACACTGAGCGCGGACATTTAAAAAAGAAATTACCCCAATCAAATTATGACGTCACCTCAGGCCAGTCTACTGACTGTGGACAGAGTGATGAGGATATTGCGCTACAATATAAAACAATAGGCCTAGGTAGGCTAGGTGTCAATTAAAAAAAATGGGCCTGTTGAATTGTTCCCAACCATCGCTCCACCCACAGCCCGACTGCCCAACAACATCATGATTTGATTGGGGTCATTCCAAGATAAAAATTTTGAGAGAGGAAGTTAATTTTGAAGAAATTAAAGAAATATTCTTTGAAATATCTTGTTAAGAGGTTGGTTATTTAAAGTTTAATTATTAAAACATCCAAAGCACTCGCGTCAAGCTTGAGAGTAGGAAAGGCTTAAAGCGAACACTTTAAGAATTGGTTTAACTGCCCACCTTCCCATAGGGAATGTACCTTGGATTGCTGACTGCTTAGATGAACAAAATATTGGGCCTTAGCTAATGATCAAGAGTATCCAAATCACCTTCACTCTGTTTTTTGTTAAAATTTTAAAGTTAGAAAAACAAGATTCTTAAAGCCATTGGACCCTTTCGGTACAGAAAAAAAAAAAAGTTCACAGATTTACAAATAATTTACAGGGTTTACAGAAGGTAATAGTGAAAGACTTCTCTTGAAATATTAGTCCATGAAATGCTTTACTTTTTGAGAAAACGGTAAAACAATATAAATTCTCGTTAACGAGAATTACGGATTTGTTATAAACACATGTCATGACACGGCGAAACGCGCGAAAACAGGAGTGGGTTTTCCTGTTATTTTCTCCCGACTCCGATATCCGATTGAGCCTAAATTTCCACAGGATTGTTATTTTATATATAAGTTGTGATACACGAAGTGTGGGACTTGGACAATACTGTTTACCGAAAGTGTATAATGGCTTTAACCACGAGGTAGTAACAACCAGTAACAACTACTAATGAGTACTGTCCCCCCATCTTGGATCTAATACCAAACTTTTTGGGCTTTTATGGCTCTCTTTTTACATCAGTCTTTTAATTAGTCGCCATTTCAGCCCACCATCTATATATCTAAAACACTAAGTTCTTATTAGCAGGTCGTACCACTTTGATTGCAAATATCGCCCTCTAAGTTAAAATATACATGACTATTGCATATACTGCTATACATACTTCTCTGTATTTCTTACATTTGTTTTGTGGAACTACTACGACCTGACTATTATTCATAGGGCTTACCAAATGATCAGCAACTAAGCAATGAATCTCAGTGACTTACCACACAAAACAAAAACTGAGATAGATCTTCTCTTAAGGACTTGTACAACTCATTTTGATTCTGGTCACGTGAAATAAATTCTGGCCCGTGAAAATATTGAACTTCAACAAGCCCTACGATCTTGTTGATTTTCGCTCTGAATGCAAGCCATGCCTGATTGTCAAATTTTGCTGAGATAAGGCCTAAAAAAAATATATGTTGGATTGCCCTATCCCGACCGATTGTAAAATGAGGAAAATCTTGGTCGCGTTTTTTGTTTTCTTTCTTTTTTTTTCGTTTGGGTTTTCCCTTCTTTTTTTACTTCAGAATTGTGATTTCATGAATATTTTATGCTCACAAAATGGTAGATTTGACACAAATATTTATTTTCAGCCTACTACTTACTGTCGACAACAATAATTATTCAGTGCAACCATGGTGCAACACAGTCGTGGTATTCAGCGTTCACAAAAGCGCAACGGAGATCGATTTCCCTCTTACACATATCAAACCGCACGCCCGTTTATCCGACGTCACGATTTTACAAGGAACCAGTCTAACAATCCATTGAACAACAGAGGGGGCTGTTGCCAGTAATGCCCTTTTATGGTATCACTCGTTTATTGAATGGATGAAAAACATGGTGAATGAAATGACTCTTGAAAATAGTTTTTGAAGGGTTTTGCCAAAATAAAGACGCAAAAAGAGCACTTGAAGCAAGATATATAAGATGAAATACCTTGCTTGTTTGACAAACAGATCTTTCATGAAAATGTTTATGCATTTTTGACAGGGCATTCTTTGACATCTAAAAAAAAAAAAAAATAAATAAATAAATATCCCGACCGACCGACCCAAGCAAAAAATCGGGTGAAAGGGCAATCCAACATATTTTTTGGGGGCCAGAGTCTTAACTCTTTGTAAAATCCACCCCTGGCCACTTATTGAAGAATCCCAGGATGTGTATTAACCAGTAAAAACCACAATAATAGTCTTACCTTGTTTATTCTTTGTAGACATGTTAAGGTAACACTGTAAGAAATGGCAGGTCCTGATGTTGGACCAGTGCTCAATATAGACAACTGGCATTACAGAGCTGAAGGAAGCAGTTCGTTTGTCATCTTTAACCCAAAGGTATGTTCAACGCACTGTGCTATTGAACCCTTGCACGCGCGTCACACGCGACGACTGATGCCACGCTCACCATGATGGTGGTTAATAGGTTTACATATAAATGAAGTGTAAACGCCACGTTGCCTAAAATGCGCACTTCTCTAAATAATACATGTTGACATTCACCACCAAAATGGTGCATCCAAGATTAAGCTGATGATGACGTCAGGTGAATTAGGTCAATGCTATGCTAGGCTTGCTAGGAAGTTTAAGTAGCCCATGTTAAAGGCAGTGGACACTATTGGTAATTTCTCAAAATAATTATTAGCATAAAACCATTCTTGGTGACGAGTCATGGGGAGAGGTTGGTGGTATAAAACATTGTGAGAAACGGCTCTCTCTAAAGTGCCGTAGTTTTCAAGAAAGAAGCAATTTTCCACGAATTTGATTTCGAGACCTCAGATTTAGAACTTGAGGTCTCGAAATCAACCATCTTAACGCACACAACTTCGTGTGACAAGGGTGTTTTCTTCTTTCATTATTATCTCGCAACTTCGATGACCGTTTGAGCTCAAATTTTCATAGGTTTGTTATTTTATGCATATGTTGAGATATACCAACTGTGAAGGCTAGTCTTTAACAATTACCAATAGTGTCCACTGCCTTTAAAACATGTATGGTCATCTTTCTTTCTAATGTATTAGTGGTAGCAATCGAAACCGGTTTTAAGTAATGGTCAAACCGACTGATTATGACATTACTTACGAAACACAATCAGACATTCTTATCACAGCACAAGTAAAAACAATAAATATTTGTTTTATGACACCCAAATAAATGTCTAGTACCAACAGTAGATGCTGATGTTGCTATGGCTTTAGTACTCTTGTTGCTATGGGTATAATAAGTTGGTGACCATGGACACTAAAAAGATTATTTTTTTACTTTTTGATTATGAAACTGTTTTGGAAATGGAATGAAGTAGAAATATGTACTTTAACTTCTCTAACCACAACTACGGGTTGTGTTTTGTTTTTATAGATTAGAAGGATACTGAAATTGAGGAAGACGGATGCCAGAGACTCCTCCCAAAAGGTCAGCCCCCTCTGTACCCCCCCCCCCCCCCCCCCCGTACACCCACCATCTCCCCCTCCCCCAAATCCACATTGTGCATCAAACTACAGTGGTTGTGCAGAATGTAAATTGGGTATACAATTTAAAGAGATTGCGCTTGCTCATTCATATGAGGAGTTGGAATGTTTTCTTTTCATGGTTTTAAGTAAAAGCACACAATGGAACTATCCCTTTTATATTGTGATACCATTCACACATCTTTTGTCCGTCTCCCTGCCATTCCAACCTCTTTAAATCCCTTAATGGCCATTTAGGCTTCCTGTTAAGAAAGTCCAAGCCCAGATTACTTTACATGTTGGTGTACACTTACAGTTACATGAGGCCAACTTATTAACAAATACACCTGTTACCCCAAAACCGAGCTGCTCGTCTCATATACCTGGCTCCTCGCTTTGCTAGTGCTTCCAATTTTCTATCCCAACTCCACTGGCTGCCCATTCATGATCGTATTCTTTTCAAGCTGCTTCTATATGTCTGTAAATGCTCCCAGGGGGGTCCTACTACTTGCCGTCAACTCGCCGTCAACTCACTTGCCCCGTCAACTCGCAGTCAACTCATCCAATATACATTTAAAATCCACAAAAGTATCAGCTCAAAGAGAATTCGCGTAAGTTTTAGGTCATATTTCGGAATAAAAATTAAGTTTTTTTTCTCGTGAAAAAATTATCTCGAAGCAGTAAAACCGTCGCCGCCATCTTGCTTTTTCACATGGATTAGTCTTGGCCCAAGATGTCAATGATTGGTATTTTTTTTTAACAACACAAAGTCGTTTTTGTGAATGAAATTTTACCGAAAACCATCAGAAATATGTAGTTTAGCCCAGACTTAACACTTCCGTGCCCCATTTATAAATTTTTAATGTAAATTTTAATGAGTTGACGGCACGAAAATGAGTTGACGACGAGTTGACGGCAAGTCGGCGAGTTGACGGCAAGTAGTAGGACCGTCCCAGGGTCTTGCTCCAAATTATCTTTCTGACCTACTGTCTTCTTATACACCTGGCAGAGAAGGTCTGTGCTCCTCCTCTGATAAATCCCTTCTCTGTGAGCAAAGGCCTTCTCGATCTGCCGGCTCCAAGTCTTTTTCTTTGGCTGGGCCGAAGCGAAAAGATAAAGCGAAAATACATAGAAAACATAGTTTTTTCTGTCTTTTCTGGGTTATGAAATACAATTATGTATTTTACCTTAAATGGTGGGTTTCCTCATTCAACCAGGTTAGAGTCAAAATGATTTAAACAAAATTTATTTGTCTATTTTTTTTCCCATTTTTTTTCTTTCAGGTTTGCGATGAAGATTGGACCCTCTGCCATGATTATGTCAAGACATTGATCCAGCCAATACTGGGGTCAAAGTTCATCTGCCTCCCAGTACGTATTCTTAACCCTTAATTTTCCTTTAACTTGTTGCTATAGATTACACGATAAAAGATGCAGTTGATACCCGCGATCACTTCGCTAAACAGGGACGGATTCGTGAGAATTCTGTGACAGTTTTCATGTACCTTTCTTTATAATTCTGTATATGATTTGAGGCATTGCATGGTGAGGTATCAATTATATTTGGTTTGCGGTAACACCATGTGTGTATCTACTTGCCAGGTACAGTTAGTTCTGTAGAGAACTGTCTTTCTATATTCTACTACCGCGGAGTAGATTTATCAGATTGTTCGGGAGACTTCTTAGTTCTGAAAAGAATGTATAGAATATTTTCTGGGACTATTACCTTAGCTTACAGTATCGTAATTAACTGCACTACCACGGAGTCAGTTCATGAAATGGTCTCGGAGTTTTGACTAGCTTGCTCTATAATTCTGCCTATATAAATCAGCATCATGCTGACAAATACCTAGTCTATGACTCTCCTTTAAGCAATACAAAATATATTTGTTCAATGAACTGAAGTTGCCTCACAGGATGATACTACAACTTAGGTAAACAAGTACACAAGTCATCTTTGGCCCAGTTTCATGAAGCTGTTAAGCAGGTAATTCTGCTTAGCAATTGAGTGGGGCACCAGTTGCAGTATTATAAACTGTATGTTTTTTGGGCTGGTTACATATTTCTGCTAAGCACAATATTTCTGTGCTTAGGACGTTTTTATGCTTACATGCTTTGGGCCCAGGTGCTATCCGTCCCCTTCTGGTTCCACGCCATTATGTGTCAAGTTCCATCAACAATCAATTTTAACAACAGGTGTAAAAGTTGTGTGGCAATCTGTGAAAATGAAACAAAAGTTTAAAAACCTAAAACCAATAAAGTAATTCATAGTTTCTGTTTGGGGTGGATCTTTCACACATTTTCGTTTACATACACTGTTTTCTTGTTTACACTGTTTTTTTGTGTGTTTTTTTACATGACGCAATATTCATCAGGTTATTGTTGTCAGATATTGCCTGATGTTAACGATTTCTGAGCATCTGTGCTCACACGCTGTGTACACAACGACAATTACCATGATGACAGATCAATGTAATTCATTCAGTGTGATAAGCCCTAAGTTGTACAAACACATGTCAAGTTAAAAACAAATCGGCTTAACAAAACTCAATTTAAATAATCAACGCATTCCAGTTATACGTTGGGCCCAAAGCAGAAAATATTGCTTTTTTAAAATCAAAATGGGGCAACATTCACATCGATGTGAATGACATGACTTTTGGGTTGGTACCCTGTTTCTTTTCAGCAATATTTGTAAAAATATTTGACAACGGACAAACACATTAAATTTCCAAGTTTCAGCTATGCGTCAAGTTTGCTTGAATGGAAATTTGTTTTCAAACTTGTAATGTGCTCGTTGAATACGGAAAAAAGATAGTGCATCTGCATCCAATATGGGACTATTATTTGTTGATACCCCATAATAGCACTTGTGTGATAGTGTTTGAGCATCATGTAAATCAACTTCTTCTTTTGTGGCAATTCTTTCCAGAAAATGATCCCAACCACAAGAAAATTCCTTGAGGCCGCCATCCAGAGGTTTGGGCATCAGCGCCCCGAGAAACGCCTCGGTTCCCAGATTGATGTCAACAAGTCGTACGTTCTCAGCTTTCCAGATTTCTGCTTCTTGCCAAGTCCAGAGAAAATGTCTGATAATCCCACATTTAGTATCGAAATAAAGGTAGTTTAATTTTCATTTGTATTCTATTTAGGTGTTCGGCCACCAGCCGAACAACTATTGTTATTGTTCTGTTTTTTTTTTTGTTTTTTTTTCTGCGTGTTCTTCTCCTCGAACGTTCTCGCGCGATTTTCGCAAAAACTAAAGCTTGTATGAACCTGAAACTTACCATATACATTGATCTTAATGAGTAGACGAAAATGACGTCATTACGTTCAAAAAAACGCTAAAAATTGGAGAGTTCATATCTTGAGAACTACAAATGCCACACACAAGATATTTGGTGCATATAAAAGGTCTTGTAATTAGCTACAAAAGTCGTGCACAACGTGACCTCATGTGACTTTTACTTCCGGTTGAAACCGGAAGTTCAAAATTTCAAAAGTTCATATCTCAAGAACTATATATCATATTCCCAAAATTTGAATATCAGTTTGAAGATCAGTTATCCTGCTCAAACTTTTGCACAAACATAATGCCAGTTGAATTTTGCCTTCTGGTCGTAAAAGCGCGCGTTTGTGTTGACCTCCATTCATTACGCGTAGAAACCAGATAGTATCGCCATTCATGTATGTGAATGCTACTATTGTATTGTGGGTGTGTGGGTGTGTGTGCGTGTAGTTCATGTAGGCCTACATTGTATCCATGCTCTACGACAAAACAGCACTGCGTGGCTGTGGGCATTACGGGTTGTGTATACACATGCAGACTCCGTTGAAGGCGCACGTAATTCAAATTCCACTACGCTGGGATTCGCCTCATCTTTCTTCGTGCGATTTTGAACAAAATGTTAAACTACTATGAACTTGAAACTTATCATAAACATGAACCTTCATGAGTAGATGAACCCGCAACTTTTTTGGAATGATGACGTCATTGATGACGTCATTACGTTAAATAAACGGTAAATAATTGAAAAATTCATATCTTGAGAACCACAAACGCTACGTACAAGATTCTTTCACTACATGAAACCTCTTGTAATGTTTTACAAATGTTGTACACAACGTGACCTCATTTGACCATTCACCCGAACACCCTGAGTTTGTACACAAACTCTCAATTTCTAGTTTATACTGTTTTTATGCGTACATTCCACATTTATATTTTGCAAAGGGCACTTACTTTGGCAAATTCAGAAGTCTATGGTAAAGGGGCACCAAGGCCGAGACCAGGGCAATGGATTTCATGGCCTCTGTGGCCTTCATTTAATTCCAGGCATGTTTTAACAATCCAAATATTCAAATCATTGGTTTCAATAATCATTCATTATATTTGCATATTTCTGGGATTATACAAAATCAGCCAAAGCCTGAACTTTTTAATGAGTGTGTTCATTTGCATATCTCTTGTTTCAGCCAAAGAAAGGTTTTCTTCCCGTTTCTCACCATATTCCAGATGATCTTGCCATTAAGTATTCAGTCTGCCGTGTGTGTCTGCATCAACACCATAAGGTATCAATAAACACCCAATCAAATTGGTTCTTTCGTTTTATCCACCAATCAAATTGCCTGTTTAACAAATTTGGCGTGGAAATGTTGTTGCTGAGCGGTTAAGAGCTGGGCAGAGTGTGGGTTCGAATCCCCAGACATGACACTCGTGTCCTTAAGCAAGACAATTATCCAGGTGTTCCTGGCTGTGGCTGCGGCTGCTGAATGCGCCGAAGCACCTTGTACACCCTTATAAGGTGCTTCATAATTACATGTAGGTCCAAATATTCATCACTGCAATAACACAAACCAAAAACACAAACTCACAAAATTCTTAATAAATCTCAAACTTTTGCTAATTTACCCAGTCCGCACTGATAAATGTCTTCAGTAGTATCTTCTGTATTATTTGAAAGCATAAAATCACCGTAAATTTGTTCACCCCAAATCTGAAAAATCTTTCTGAAAGTTTGTATATACTCAGTGCTTAAGTACCTTGTTGGTAGATACGTGCGCTATATTATAAGTTATCACACAAGCGCGAGTGGAATACGGAAAACTATAGCGCTTCTGCGTCCCATATCCAACGAGGCCGAAGGCCGAGTTGGATATGGGACGCAGAAGCGCTATATTTTCCCGTATTTCCACGAGTGCGCGTGTGATAACGTATTTATCTTCAAGCAAACTTGGCGCCTGACATAGAACACACAAGACGCATAGTAGTGATATTAGCCGTGCAATATAGGTTTTTATCACCACTCCATTCTGCCAATCTGATTGGAGGATTAGCGCGTACTTGAAGATAAAAGATATTATTATTATAGTGTATTATTATTTTATCAACGACCAATAGTGGTGGTTCTTTGGTTTTACCACCAACCAATTCCACTTTTATATAATCAAACATTTTGGGTATCAATGACCGATCAAGCTGACTGTTTGGTTTCACCAACCAACCAATCACATTGTCTGTTTTGCTTTATAATCAAATTGGACTTTTTATCGATTGTCCAATCAGGTTGGCTGTTTAGTTTCACTAACCAATCACATTGACTGTTCTGCTACATAATCAAACTGGCCAGTAAATCATTGACCAATCAAGTTGGGTTTTGTTTTCACTGAGGACCAATCAATTTGATTGTTTAATAACAAAACAACACCAAATAGAGATTTAAGGAAAGGGAACTTGGTTTATTTTTCAATGGAAGATACTTTGTTTTGAATCAGAAAATTATCCATTTGGGATTTACCTTTCTAGGCCCAATCTGACGAGGAAATTCAATGCAGCTATTTGTATCGGATGTGATCTAGAAGTTAATCACTGATGTGTTTGTTTGACTGTTTAGGTCCAGAATGGTGTGTGGGAGCATCATAGTCAATACTGTCCACTGGATCTCTTCTCTTGGTAAGACCAATAAATCACCCCAGGGGTTAACGATAGCTATTGCTATTGCTGCTGCAGCTGCTGCTGCCAAGCCTTGTTCCTACGGTTGATTGATCTCGCTGGACCATTTTCCCCGGCAATCCACTTTACATACCCGCTCAAGTACGGTAACCTGCAAAAGAGGCATCAAATTAAAGAGCCACTGGTCCCCTCTCATTCCTCTTTGATCTTTTGATAATGTCTGAGTATAGGGTGATGACTGCGTCAAAATGTGATTCATTTGGGATGGAATCGCCTCCTCATGCAAGTACTAGGTATCCAACAAGCGCCATACAAGTGTGTACTCCATTAGCCTAGAACACTATCGGGCTGTGCATGCTGCCCAAGATCAGCCTGGATGGCAAAATTGAATATCTAACGTGGCAAAAACCTGTGGTCACAGCGACTTGACTTTGGGCTAAGTTCGGTCTGAGTAGTACCAACTATATATTTATACACACAAAGTAATTTTTATATTCTTGGGAGCCAATCAGCGTAGTTTCTTGGTTCAAGGGGTTAGTGACGAGAGGTTGATGCCCATCGCAGCAGGACTAGCTGCTGCAGCTGCTGCTTCCACCATCGCCCAATGCTTGTTATCAAAAATTTCTACCCAAAATCTCCAGGTTGTAAGTCAAAAATCCCAGGAGCACAATATTTTCGAAATTCCATTAACCTCTTTGGGTTATGGGTTTGCAATTTATTCATGAGCCTTGGCGCATAATTTTTTCTGTACATGAATACATTAGTAATAGGACACAAGAGGGCGCTATTTCAACTTAGCAGTGCACATGCTAATAACTTACAAAACCTTCTTTTCTCCATTCCAGTGACCCACCTCGTATGAAATACTGCCTCAATATGCTACTTAGAAACCCCCAGAATAATTTCAGAATTTGTAAGGTAAGGGAATTTTATTATTATTGATGAAAGTTTATTTGATTTTGTCTATAGTTTTCTCGGTTGTGTTGCTGGCCAATGAGATAAAATCAGGAAAACGCTGTGCCAGATCTTCGCCTTTGTCTGATGTGTATGCCCTCTATGTTAGCATTTTACAACAAAATATCAACATCGCCGTATAGCAGAACACAATAAAGGGGACCACTTTGCATCCATTGTGATTTGTTTTGGCGGAGCAAATAAGAACACCAGACTTATAGCCATTAAATACTTTCGGAACAGAAAAAAAAAAAAGTTCACAGATTTACAAATAACTTACAGGGTTTACAGAAGGTAATGGTAAAAGACTTCTCTTGAAATATTATTCCATGAAATGCTTTACTTTTTGAGAAAACATTAAAACAATTATCAATTCTCGACAACGAGAATTACGGGTTATAGTAAACACATATCATGACACGGCGAAACGTGCAGAAACAAGGGTGGGTTTTCTCATTATTTTCTCCCGACTCCGATGACTGGAGTGGGCCTTTGGACAATACTGTTTACCGAAAGTGTCCAATGGCTTTAAGCTCTGGTGTTTCTGATCAACACTTGTGTCCTCAGCAAGACATTTAAAATTATTACTGCATCTCCTTTGGATGTCAAGTCGTTGGTCCTATTTGTTGTGGTATGCATATTAAAATAACCCAGTGCACTTATCGAAAAGAGAATGGGTACGTCCCGTTGTGCCTGGTCGGATCGGCTGCATATTGCACCACAGCACTTTGTGCTATGTTAAGGAATTTGTCTCATACTTCCAGCTCCTCAATATCTTGCAGGAAAATACTGAATGTTGGAGCACCTTGAGCGTCACTGAGTGGCGGATATGAAGCCACTATTATTTTATTATCACGTGAGCAGTTTTTCAAATGGCTCAATTTTTCCATTCCAGGACGGTGTGCTAATTTATCAGGTCTTTGAGAAATCAACGCCATCACTGCAGGAGCAGCAGGATTTGGTGAATCAGCTGAAGCCCTACTTTGGGGATGGCACCTCGACTGAGATGATTGAAGAAAACCCTCTTGAAAGGTATGTTGGATACTGTTATTTTCCACTTTTATTCTGAGAAAATAGAATTAGCTGTTGCAAACAACTTACCTACCAAATGGACCAAGGGTATAAATGCAAAAAAATAGTTAATGGCCTGACGTTTCGACCCTTGCAGAGGCTGTCTCAAAGCCTTTGAGAAAGACTCTGCTAAGGTCGAATCGTCAGGCCATCAACTATTTTTCCACTTTTATTCTGACGCTTTCTTTTGAAGAAAGTGTTTGGGTTGATCAAAGAAAAAAAATACTTGAGCTGCTGGCGCTTTACCAACTGAGCTATCTATCTAGCCTAAAGTAACAATGTTTGTGGTCTCATATTTTGTCAACAGCTTTGTGTGGGGTGCCAGTCAGAAGTCATATACTGCGGTATAGCCAGGGATCACACCCTTTGGAATCAGCTTTCACACAAAACACATAGCCTATGTGCCCTTCGTGATTTCAAACTTGCTCTCAAAACCCATCTGTTCCAGTACATTGTTGAATCTGTTTAGTCACTAAACATTGAACATTTTCTTAATGTTCATAGTTTGTTGTAAATTGATGGATTAATTTCTTGTATTTTTAAAAATTTCCATTTCATGGCTTCAGGCCCTACATAATTTTTCTAGGTCTTCTGTTTCTAATGTTTTAAATTTGTATTTGTATTTGGAAAAAATAATTGTTATTTTTTTTATATAAAAATACAACACCAAATAAAAAGTCACAGACTAATGGCATTTGGTTAACAATCAAACTACATCAAAAATATATGTGCAAGCTTGAAGTGGCTTTCAGGTCTTGTGTGTCTGGCAGCTCGCATTAAAACAAAATTATTTTATAAAGTTACCATCAATTACTAAAAGTAATGTTGTTGTTGTTGTTTTTGCAGCTCATGTGTACAGGCCTTTCTGGATGTATTAATCAGGACCTTATTATCAAACAATGTTCAAAACGGTATCACACCCCATGTTTCGTCCAGGCCGAGCCTAGGTGCGCAATTCTGCAAGGAAAGTGGCTATAAGACTAAAGGTAGGTTAGCAGGAGACTTACATCCTTTCAGTGGCAAAATACAAAAGTAGCTATTGTTGAAAATAAAAATCATGCCTGATACTTCCTGAAGGCAATGAAGGCGATCGCCTCCATGCCCCCTGGTTATTGACTTGGTGCCCTTGAAATGTTCCAGTAGAAACTAATTTCCTTTAAGGGTGCCCTTTACCAAGGAGAAAATGCCTTGGTGCCCTTGCCCCTTTCAAAAAGAAACCATATAGGCCTGCAGTATGTATCAGTTTCAGGGTGGTTTCACAAGGGGTGTTGAGTTGCATGAATGCCGATGCCGGCTTGTTTCATTTGCTATTGCTCCTCGTTCAATGTATATTGATGGATTACTTTCTTGTATTTTTAATATTTCCGTTTTTATGTGTGTATATATATATCTCTAGATATGTTGTTTCTAATGCTTTAAATTTGTATCTACTTTTGTTTTCATTCTTGAATCTTTTTATGTTGATTTAAAAACAATCTTGTATTTTTAATATTTCTATTTTTATATGTATATATAAATATATATATCTAGGTCTGTTGTTTCTGATGTTTTAAATTTGTATCTACTTTTATTTTTATTGTTGAATCTTTTTATGTCAGTTATTTTTGGGTTACTTAGTATTTAGCCTATATTTTTGGACATGTTTTGAGCCTTATGTTTTTATTGTTAGGTGCATTGAGGAATCTGTGTTCATATTGCGCCTTATGAATGTTTTTTATTACTATAATTATTGTTATTATTTATATCAGGTGTTTAGAGGCAAAAAATATTGTGTCAGTAAAAGTTCCCGGAGACAGCAATATTGCTTCAATATTGCTCTATCCGGGCATTTTAACAAGATTCGCTGGTTCCCAAATAGTCAAGAGCGCGCGCTCACTGTTGTAAACCAGTGAACGGAGCTGCAGATAATGATGGCTGCTTCTTCTAGTGGCGCCAGATTCGCTTCGGTTTCCGATGAGGATTTTGAAGAACTTTTGAAGAACAAAGACGCAGAAAACACATTGAAGGCTACAAAACAAGCAGTACATGTTCTGAGAGCTTACCTGACAGGGAAGAAAAATCTTCCCACGATTTTTGAAAGAGTAGATAAGCCTGAAAATTGAATTTGAAAATCTGGAATCAGGTAAGCCAAAATAGTGTTACTTTGATCAAGTCCGCAGCCTGATATAAATAATAATAATAATATGGGATGGATTTTTTCAAACCCACAACCTTTGCAATTCTAGAGCAGTGTCATACCAACTAGGCCACTGAGATTGCCCGGTAGCTAGAGGCAGTTTGAATCCTATGTTTTAGCAGCAGGTACTGCAAACGGTTTAAAAGAATATTAATTTGGGTTTTTACCCATACACACCGATGTCAAACCAGTAACTGTAAAGTGTTTTATTTTTATGTTAGACTCGTTTCAGACCAGTGTGAAAGCTGAGGCGATTGAAAACTGCATTCTTCAGAGACTGCTCGCTGCCCAGTCACTGTCCGTCTTAGAGATTGATGAAATCTACCCACTGTATCTAAAAGTCTTAAAATACTTGGAGGAGCATCCCGAAGACAGGTATGTGCAGAGGTGGAGCCTTCACTCATCTCAGACCTCCATACATGTACGATGTGGGTGTTTTCTTCACCCATTTTATGGTTAATTAGATAATAAAATACAAGGGAAACTGACTGGGTACATTTTAAATTTGTGGTTGAACCAAGAAAAATTTTACTAGGGTGGGATTTGAACCAAAGACCTCCCGAATTATTGTGCCGGCACTCCACCAACTGAAATATATCTAACCCTATTTCGGCAGTCGCCCAATTTTGTCAATGATTTTGTTTGGGGTGTCGTGTAACCAGGGGTAACACCAGGGATACAACCTGATAGGGCCAGGGGGATCACCTTAAAGCCATTATACACTTTCGGAACAGAAAAAAAAATAAAAGTTCACAGTTTTACAAATAACTTACAGGGTTTACAGAAGGTAATGGTGAAAGACTTCTCTTAAAATATTATTACATGAAATGCTTTACTTTTCGAGAAAACATTAAAACAATTATAAATTCTCGTTGTTGAGAATTACGGATTTATTTTAAACACATGTCATGACACGGCCAAATGTGCGGAAACAAGGGTGGGTTTTCCCCTGTTATTTGACCGATTGAGCCTAAATTTTCACAGGTTTGTTATTTTTTATATCAGTTGTGATACACGAAGTGTGGGCCTTTGGACAATACTGTTTACCGAAAGTGTCCAATGGCTTTAAGGGGATGCAACTTTTATTTCACATATATAAACCACAAGGAAAACTGACTGATAATTTTTAAATGATTTGGGGTTGAATAAACATTTTATGCTTTGACAACTAATTCTTAAAGCTCTGTGTGTTAAAAGCATCAACAAATTTCCTAACGGTCAAAATCTGTTTCCTTTTCCACTCCTCAGTCATAATTACATTCTAGATTTCCCGTATGGAGGAACCTTCAACTACGCTGATGGTCTGCATCTTGGCATCAGTAACAACGGGACCAACGGGAAGAAACTGGACTTGTCTAACGTCTCCATCAAAGATGCCGTGCAGTTGATTCGAGAGTTTCTCATCACACGTACTGTGAAAGATTGTTCCATCATGGTGGCAGCCCAGCTAGTAGATGAAAACTATGACGGGTAGGTTGTCATCATAGATCATGAAGAAATATCATTCTTAAATAGATGTTAATCTTGCTTCAGTTCGAAGACTGATACTTGGTTTTACCCAAACATCAATGTGTATTATGTCATCATCATTTGACATGTGTTTTGCGCTTTTTTATCATTTGTATGGATGTGGACAAAATAGGTTGTCATCAAAAATTTAATTTTTTAATAAGTGTCAAGATTTGCCTCTTTTGTTGATAACTGCCTTCAAAGAGTTGTTTTAATCCACTTCAAAATATAAAAGGCATTTGCTCCAAGAAATGGGTCACTTGATAACCTTCAAAAGAAATGGGCAAATCTTTTTTAAATAAGGGTTCTACCCTGTTTATGCTGTATTTAGCTGTTTGGTTGGTATTCTCTAGTTCTGTGTCTTTTTGGTGTCCTTTTTTGTTTGTATTTTGTTTGTAGTTTTTTAATTTAGTGCTCTTGAAATTCTACTGCTTTGATGTTGAACTAAAGTAGCGCCTCACGCTCAAATTTCAAACTTGTACGTTTAAATTTCAAGCTTGTACGTTTAAAAACTTGTACGTTTAAATTTCAAGTGTTTGTGGGACAAACATTACCACCTACCAGCTTAAATCGTTCCGTGAAATATGCACGCTCCGCCAATCAACTAATAGCCCCCTCTTTTGACTCAATAAGGTTATGTTTAATCACTTCTATTTGTGTTGAATCTACGTTTTAACATGGCCATGTGATCTTCCCTTGACTGGTCTGAATGGATAAACTGTCCCTGGTATTTATGAATGTACATTTTCTTTTGTGACAGTGGGGCGCTTTGTATGCCTAACGGAAAGTCGTATTTGCACTCAGCCGTGGTGATTGATCTCGATCCCAAACCATCGAGTAGAATACCCACCTATGAGAGGACGGACAGGAAGATTGCCCTGGAGTACCTCAGTCACAGTATGGAGAAGACGGGAAAGTAGTAGCAGCGGTAATGTACATTCTAGGCTTTCCATTGTACAGGGGTGTGATTTCTCCTTTTTTTCACTGGAAATACGCTTTTTAACCGTCCACACACCCCCCCCCCCCCCCAGAAATAAATAAATAAATAAAAAATAAAAAATGAAGATAAATGTATTTAAGCAGGCTTCATGCTCGCAAGCTTTCACGCTCACAGTTAATTTGTTTTGCTTCTCAACCTATTCGTAGTGCTCTTGCATGCGTTCAATTTTTTCCTTGAGAGGGCAAGGCCATTTTAATTTTGCTAAGGGCATTTTAAGTCTTTGGGAAGCTTTTGAAGGGGCATCAAGGTGGAGACCCAAACCTTGGCCTCCGTGGCCTCCGTGTTATTCCAGGCCTGGGGCCGGTTTCACAAAGATCTCAAATTGATCGTAACTTCAAATCAATCATAGTTGCTTAGTAAAGTGTGATGTCACAATACAAATCTCTATGGTGATACGGAAAATTTGTTTTGCGATGAATTTTATTGCTTTGTGAAATCGGCCCCAGGTCTTGAGCAATCTTTTTTGTGCAAGTACAAAAGGAAAACGGATGACGAATAGTAGGCATTTAAAAAAAAACTCTTTAGTTTTATAAATATACTTTTGTTTTGTATTTATATATATATAAATAATGTTGCAATGCAATGAAGTAAAACTTATACCCATGGTTTGTGGCATGTTTAAAACACAAACTCAAATGATGGTGTACGCCACTGGTGAACATGTTGCGCGTGCTGTGAGCCTTATCCCATCCGATAAGAAACGATCCTACTGCTTTGACTTTTGAGACACTCCCTAAACACAGAGACACGATCATTGCGATGGTGATGTCAAGTGAAGTGGGTCAATCGTGCAGTCACTCATAATTTGGAGAGTCAAGGGGCCAATTTTGACAAAGCATTTGACCTTTCTGAGGCATGGTGGATACTATAGGAGTACATCATGTGATTCTGGTGTATACAGACAAATTTACCCAAATCTAATAATATTGTCGTAGCATTGTGTGCACAATATCTCAAAAAGGCTCATAACATTTCATCGCAAGACAATTTGTCAGTATTACCATAGTAATTGGTTTTGTGACATCACACTTTACCTAGCAACTACGATTGAATTGCAATGAAGATCAATCTTAGCTCTTTGTCAAACCAGCCGGGCCATTTTCATTTTAAATCCCAAACAAAACGCTTTTTAAAGGAAACACTCAAAATAGGGATGCAAAATAATTAATACAAAAAAAGATCCTCCATCAATTCTTAGAGATCGGTGGACAAGAAACTAATGATAAATTGTCTTTGGCCTCTGTTGGGATACAGACATTAACTTTACCAATGGTGGTCTCATTCATTTGAATATTTGTACTCAATTTACACATACACAATATAGTGTCTAAAATGTGTACACTTTTATATTGAAACCTTATGTATTATACTAATTTTATTTGTAAAATACACTTTTTATTTTTATTGTATTACAATTTTTGTCATATTTTCCTTATACTGAAATTAGAATTTTGTTTATTAAAACGAAATAATCTATGCCAATTTCAAGTGAGCTGACAATTCACTATTAAAGCAGAACTTAAGTTTGCTTAGAGGAAAAAAATTAATCAGATAAAGTTACCATTTTAACGGCATCATTTTGTTGGTTAAATTCTCTGCCAAATTTAACTTGGCAGAGCAAAGGTTTTCTTAAAACCTTTTTTTATTTATTGCAAGGGGGACAAAACAGTACAAACCTTTATCACGGTGTGGCCATCTTGATTTTACTCAATTCCAACTCATTGTAACCAAACTGAGGCTGGACAAACAAATAGTCTGGTGCCATGTTTGCATAATGAATGTAAGCATTTATTAGTGTTTTTGAAAACAGGGAACATGACCAAGATGGTGACAGCGTGATAAAGGTCTATTGTGTCTGCAGAATGATTAACATAACGCACATTATTTAATGCTAAGAAAACAAGCCTTGGTTTCAAGGCTTTATATTTAGAAACAAAACAGGTCCATGTCTTTGTACTTTTTTCATTTGGGTGGATTTGTATCCTTCATTTTTGTGGCACTGATTATAGTTTTCTTGCACAACTTTTTTACTCTATTGAACCACATCGGTTTCTTTGTGTCCAAATCTCAGCAAAGTTTGTTTTTGCTGTACGGCTGAAAATAGGCGTGTGAAGTATTTTGAGAAACAAATTTGGCCAGAAGTGGTTGGTCTTGTCTTGTTCTTTGCGGTTTTTCTGCAAGCAACTTGTTACTTTAGTTTTCTTTGTACTGTACTACCTCACCTCCCTAACACACGTATCTGAAATGGTATTAGTCTTTAGTAGTGGAACCAATATACATTTGATAGGTTCCGTTAAACATCATTTATGTTATTACAAAATAATTGTGTGTCGACTGTGTTCCTGAATAATTTCTTAACCACCAGTTGAAGTGGGATTTCCCAAGAAGCAGAAGTGTGCTGACGAAAACAATATTATTGTGGGTTGAACGAAGAAAAACGGACAAGAGCATGGTTCTGATTAGCCTGAATTCTGCGCTTACGATCTGCCCATTCGCCGCCGAATTTCTGCGCTAGCTGTGTAAGCGCAGAACGCCTAGTAACATGGAGTATGCACGTGCTCAAGCCATTATTCCGTGCTACCCTGTAAAATACACTTGATGTAAGCATGGAATACCTTGCTTCCGTAAGCGCCGATTCTTTGCTTACCGTAAGCAGGGCCATGAAATTAGGCACAGTACTTTTGATTGTTAATAGTTTTAGGTAGCTCAGTCGGTAGAGTGTCGGCCTGTTAATGTGGAAGTTGGAGGTTGTAGTCCCGCTCGAGTCAATTTTTCTTTGATCAACCCCAAACTTTTTTTAAATTGACCCAATTAGTATCCCTTCAAGAAAACAATAGTTAATATTCATTCAGTAACATTCATTACAATAATGCACACTTATTTAGAAATTACACAAGTGTTACATTGGAATGAAATGTAAGTACATGTACACACAGATGAATCAAGCCTACATCCTTACTGACTGTGGAGGGGTAACCCTGTCTCAGTCCCAGGAGTAGGTGGCATTAATATGTCCCTGGTGACAGCTGATTTAAGGTCGATAGCCCAAAATTAGTTGAGTGTAGCCCTCACCTTCGCACACAGCCTTGTGAGTTGGGCCATACCTCATAAAACAAATTTCAAAAGCCTGATTGTGTGAAGTCAATGTAAATAGAAATGGAGCCTGACGGATCAGTCTACTACAAGGGGCCAAGTAGAAGTGTGTTTTTATAAACAGGGTATCCATTGAATTCTTTCAAACCACTTGGGTATTATAGGTAGGTTGTTTTTTAAACCATTAACCAGGGTGCAGCCATTTTGTTTTCTTTCAAAGGCACTGGACACTATTGCTAGGTACTCAAAATAATTGTAAGCATAAAAACTTACTTGTTAACGGTCAATGGAGAGTTGTTGATAGTATAAAACATTGTGAACAACGGCTCCCTCTGAAGTAACGTAGTTTTCAAGAAAGAAGTAATTTTCCACTGAATATTTTATTTTAATTTCGAGACCTCAAAATTAGATTTTTGAGGTCTTGAAATCAAAGAAACATCTGAAAGCACACAACTTCGTGTGACAAGGGTGATTTTTCTTGTCTCGCAACTTCAACGACCAATTGGGTTCAAATTTTCATATTTTTTTTTTGCGCATATGTTGAAATACACCAAGTGAGAAGACTGGTCTTTGAAAATTACCGATAAGTGTCCAGGGGTGGATTTCACAAAGGTAGTCCTAACTTAGGACTAGTCCTAGGCAATGCTAAGAGATAGGACCAGTCCTAAGTTAGGATGAGTTACTGGTCCTAACTTAGGACTGGTCCTATCTCTTAGCATTGCCTAGGACTAGTCCTAAGTTAGGACTACCTTTGTGAAATCCACCCCAGTGTCTTTAGGGCCAATCGAATTGGCGGCTTCGGCTACGGCTGTTGCTAAGGACATCCTGTACTTTAATGCATGATGATATGGCTATCCAGTTGTAGCTGTAGCCGCCAATTCAGACATGGCCAAATCAATTATAACCAAACAGAGGCTGGAATGCAAAATAGTCTGGGTCTTGTTTTTATTGGCCAGTGATGAATTATTTCACTTTAAGTGTTTAGTTTCCCCCTAAAAAAATGATAAGATAAATTATTGGTTTAGGCCCAATAGTTTATATCTGCAAATGAAGAACTGTAACCCCCTTCGATTTTACAATGCCTGATATGTGGATGAAGGAGTGTGTTATGTGTGGGAAAATTGGGGGCTCTTTCCTCATATCGGCCATGGTTTCACTTGGATTGCACCTCTGTGTCGGTAGGGGTGTTACTAAAGCTAGTGGGCAGGATATGTTGTAAGGATTGCAAAATTCATTAACTGTAATAATTGGTTCCATGTCTGTGGACAATTTGAAATATTTCCTTGACACCATTGTAGACTTATGTTTGAGGAAACTTAACTCTGTATTGCAAGTTGTCTTTCATTTCTTCATTTTTGGTTAAATTTTGTTCTGAAGATCTTACAATGAAGTTGGTAATTAAAATAACACTGTGTATCACCGCATAGTGGCAGTGGTGGGATTTTTATAACACTTTATATCATCAGATGGTGGCAGTGGTGTGATATTCATAACCACTCTTTATCACCACATGGTGATAGTGGTGGGATATGCCACTGTTTATTACCACGTGGTGACAGTGGGCGATATAACTATAACACTGTATCATCACATGGTGGCAGCAGTAGGATATTTATTATCACTGTGTCACCACATGGTGGTAATGGTGGAATATGCCACTGTGTATCACCATATGGTGGCAGCAGTGGAATATGTGTAATCGCCCTATATCACCACATGGTGGTAGAAGTGGGGTCTTTATTATTGCCCTAAGTCACCACATGGTGGCAGCAGTGGGATATGTATTTCCTCTCTATATCACCACATGGTGGCAGTGGTGGGATATTACTACTCCATATCACCATATGGTGGCAGTGGTGGGATATTACCACTCCATATCACCATATGGTGGCAGTGGTGGGATATTACCACTCTACATTACCACATAGTGCCAGTGGTGTGATATGTATTAGCACTGTATATCACCATACGCCGGGCGGCTTGTAAGCCCAAAAGTACGGAACTGGGATATTTATTGCCACTCTATATCATCACACAGTGGCAGTGTTGGGATATTTATGACCACTCTGTATCACCACAAGTATAACCACAAATAGTCTTGATCATTAACGGAGTATTATCCAATACATTTTGGAAGACTTCCTAGAAAACAATTGTAATTAGGCCTATTTGTAATATTTAGTATAAATTTTCCTTAGAATCAACCAGGCCAGTGTGCAAAAGATCCTAAGAACCCACCTGAGTTTCAAGTATAAACATCAAACGTTTGCGGACAAGGTGTTTAGCGGGGTGTTTTTTTTTTTTTGGGGGGGGGGTCAGTTAGTCTCAGCATCCCAACCACCCCCCTCTTGTCAGATAATTGCTCACTTGATCCGCCGGTGGTGTGTACATTTTAAAATACCATACTAACTAATTTAAACAATTGCTCTGAAATTGTAACATTTCCAACTTCTTAGTTCAAAAATGAATGAATTGGTCTTCTAAACCAGGGTTTATACAACACGTAAAATATTCTTGTTATATTCACTTTGTACTAATAATTTAGGTTGAAGTTTTCCACTGACACACTCATTTCTTGGTAATAAAGCACTATAAATGCATGTAAATGCAAACAACAAACATTTTTCTGCTCTTTTTGTTTTGTACTGTTGTCATTCAATCATTTCTTTAAAAACAACCTTAATGTAAAGCTCTAAAGAAATACGTGCACAGAAGTTTAAAAACGCATTCAGGTGCTATAGTTGTGAGGCTGGTTTGTAGTGGGTAAACTGGAACCTTGTGCTTCCACGAAATTATGCATATTGCCTGTTTGAGATATGGTGGGCAGTGTTTGTAGGTCTCGAGACCGGTCTAAGACTGTCTCGAGACCGGTACCCCCTCCCCCCTTGGATATGCTGGTCTTTGGCTTGGTCTTGGGTGTACCGATCTAGACTGCTACACTGAAGGTAGGCACTATCGGTATGCACTGGGTGCGTTCGTTTAGCTCCCCTGGGTCGACCCCGGTGTGTGGCGTGTTTTTTTCCCAGGACAAACGTGAGCAGATAATTACCTAAGTTCGTACTGGGGGAAAAAACCGCCACACACCGGGGTTGACCCAGGGAAGCTAAACGACGAACGCACCCACTGTTTGATTTGGTCAGTCACTACAGACAAATTTACCCAAACCCAACAGTGTCAGTCAGCCTTTTCTCAAAATGGCTTAAAGGCGTGGACACTATTGGTAATTACTCAAAATAATTATTAGCATGAAACCTTTCTTGGTGACGAGTAATGGGGAGAGGTTGATGGTATAAAACATTGTGAGAAACGGCTCCCTCTGAAGTGCCATAGTTTTCGTGAAAGAAGTAATTTTCCGCGAATTTTATTTCAAGACCTCAGATTTAGAACTTCAACGAAATCAACAATCTAAACGCACACAACTTCGTGTGACAGGGGTGTTTTTTCTTTCATTATTATCTCGCATGTTCGATGACCGATTGAGCTCAAATTTTCACAGGTTTGTTATTTTATGCATATGTTGAGATACACCAACTGTGAAGGCTAGTCTTTGAAAATTACCAATAGTGACCACTGCCTTTAATGTGTTTTACCCAGCGCTCTGCATGATGAACATTTCCTTCGTTTCGGATGTGTGTGTTGTTGTTGTTTTTTAATTAAAGGAAGTGACGTGTGTTTTAGAAACTAATCACTATGACTAAAACATAGTTGCAGGAATGAAGACACATTGACAGTTATGTACGAATAAAGTAGTTAGCTTTATTTTCGTATTAGACAAATAAAATAAAATAAAATGGGACCTTACAAGCAGACTCCGAAACAGCAGTTTGAAAAATAATGCAAATCTGGCAAATCAATAATATACTCCATTTGCACTTTTTTTTAAAAACTGGATCGTGGTCAACCGTAATGGCGGGTTCCAATTAGCCCTTCAATTAAGTGTCTTTTTTAGTAAGCTTACATCTTTTCCCCGTCTCCTTCTAAACCCATCTTTTTATTCATGCAAACATCAAATAAAGGGTATGTTTTAATCACCGCCTTTTGTGTAAAGGGGGGGGGGGGTGTATATTATTTATATATATATATTAAAGGGATGAAGCCCTATACGGGAGTAATACGTATGATAATCACCTCTTTTAAGAAATACGTTCATTAATAGTGCTTTACCTGTCTTTACGGTAAAGTGCAGTAAATTTGACAGTGGAAGTTTTGTAAGTTGTGCTTTGAAGGGGCGTTTTGCAAAACTTTCACTGTGAAATCTACTGCACTTTCCTGGCAACATAGCTGCCAGGTAAAGCAACGTAATTTTTACGAATTTATTTTTTACGGTATACATTTTATGCCAATAAACACCTTTGGTTGGAACTCTCAGTAATAAAGCATTTTGTGAAACCTTTTACCACGAAGTAAGAATACTTACGTGGTTATGTAATATTGTTTCAGTTTTTATGCTCCAAAATTTAAATCTGAGCTTCTCATGATGATGGCAAATGGGGAATGGTCTGCGCTCCGGATTTACGGGGACGGGGATATCTAATCTATAATAAATATTAAAGGAACGTTACAGAATTGGTAAGAAACAAAAATCTTAAAGATCACAGATTTACATAAAAATTACTCGGTCTAATGATTATGATATAATAGAAGAAAACATCACTTGAAATATTTTTGTCTGAAATGTCATATTTGATGAAAAATAGATAATCTAAGTTCGCGTTTGGAGTTTATCGCTCAGTGAGCGTTTTATTCATTTTTGTTTGGGAATCGATGCAATGCGAAGTTGGTAATCGGTTTTTCACTATTCTCCCGTGATCTAAATGGCCGATCGATCTCAAACTTCGACAGGTTTGTCAGTACCTCCATGGTCAGTTTATGTAGTGTGGATTACGTAAAGTGCTTTACACTGCCAGCAACTGTTTTGTTAGCAAAAAACAATTCTGTAATGTTCCTTTAAAAAATAATATATAACATTTTTTTTTAAAGCAACCACCTTTTGAAATAGTGTTCATATGTTAGTTTTACATTGTATACGTGTAATGTACAGGCCTATCTACATTTAAGTAGGATTTGAAACTGTTATATAGGATGAAAACAATCGAACGTTTCCAACAACCAAAGGTATATTTTGCTTTTGTACTAAAATGTGTATGTCCTGTGTTCTGCCTGATACTACACAAAATCATTGTTGCTACACCAGCTGTTGTAGTGTTGTTATTTCGCACCGGCAACACATCGTCGTCCATACACATTCCCTGATACCATGGAGGTAGAAATACTTCTACATTTACTCGCCTCAATTCGACTCTACTTGCCTGTACAAACTTTAAACAGCCAATAAAGGATGATCTCAAATATATAGATATTACAGTTTTCTAACAGCTGCAGTCCATCCAGGAAACATAAAAAATATAACGAGTCTCTTACCTCACGTTAAAACATGGTAAAAATAGGTTTTCTCCAGAACGCTCCACGCCAAATTTCTGAAAAACGTGGGGTCAGACAAACCCGCGCGACAGAGGAATCGTGACGTCAGTGGCGGCTATTTGGCGTGGAAATGAGAAAGCTGGAGAACTGTGTTCAAAACCCATAGGGGAAATTCGTCACTGGCATCCAGGGTCAGTATAATAGATAAGCCGCTTTTGACTCTCGGCTGAAAAAGCCGAGCGGCCGGGTGCATTTTTGACTCGAGATATTTATTACTAAATGCAAATTTTGAGAGTCAAATGGTTATTAACCGGTATCTGCGATGTCTATCTGGCCATAAAAAAGGTAATAGTTGACATATTGAGATCATCCTTTATTGGCTCTTTAAGGGAAGGTCTACCTTTAGTAGTCACTCTTAAAGTCAATGGTTAATCAACCTTACTTTTTAAAAGTACAGCAGCTTTCCCATAGTTTAAACATTTTTAAGATACTTTTTACTTTGACGTAGTGTACTTCTAGACAAAGATATCAGTTTTTATTCCCAAATTTGAATCTGAGAAACCTTGCTCACAGAAGCGTTTCTCAAATTTTGCATTCCGAATTCGGATTATTCTTCGTGCTCGGTCGGACATAACCACTCCTGATTTTCGAAAATTTCTCAAACCATTACCACAATGTAATTTTCACAAGTTATTTGTAATGTATGTACATGTTTAGACCATGTGACCTTTGTTTACAATTAGTGTGACCTTGTACATTCTTTAAGTATTCTGGCAGGCACTGTACTACACTGGTCCTATGGGAAAGTTGACATTTTGTGTCATAATTTCCACATAAAACCAAGAGTTATGAAAGTAAAAGCTGGACAAGTTTTGAGATGTGCCCCCTTTCATCATATCAAAAGTTGATAAGAATTAGACAGTGCAATCTCCATAAAATATAAGAGTTCATATTTTCTTCCATTGAGCTGTGTACAAATCATGCCTGCAAGAAGTCCAGGTTTTGTGGCTCTTTTGTAAACATGTGATGTCACAGGTCACATCATCTATAAGATTTAAACAATCAAACAGGTCCAAAAGCCAAAGGTATTCTTTCGCTTTATTATATTTACAACAGTGAGATGTAAAATGGGTGTACCAGGAGGCATTGTACGGGATTGCATTGCAATTTGATTTACTGCACTCCGGTTTCTGCCCTGGGCTAAAACCAGGCAATTGTTATTTTTTTTTATTTATTCCACAACCAGTTGGTGCACTTTAACTAAAGTGTACATTTTTGTGAACGAAATATTGAAACTGTTGTACTTCGGGAGTAATGGTGACAGTTGCAAGATTTACAGTTCTATTTGTACAAAACTCTTTAAAAATTAATAAACCTACTACAATTATTTTTAAAAGGCCTACAGTTTCAACGTGAATATATATAATACATTTTTTCCCTCTTAATTAAAATTGAGATGAATTTAAGATTTGGGGCGAGAATAATTGTATTTTAGAGAAACCCCATTTTGCTAATCACGCCTGACAATGTTACCTTCATCTATCTTTGATATACTTTCATGGCAAAAGTTAAATTTTTCAAACAATTACGACAAAACTACGTTGACTCAGAAGTCAAGGTCATGACGGGGAACACGGGTTTTTGAAGTTCTATTTTGGCACGATTAGGTGTGCCGAAAAATGGCAAAATTTTGCTCACCAAAGCGTAGAGTCTCCTCGTGTTTGAATTATGGACGGGTATAGCCAAACAAAATACAATTGTCAACCTTCCTTTTTTTGACAGAATTGGTAAACATGTACTTAGCTTTATGTGAAAAGTATTTTTTAGGGATCGAAGTTAGGGTGGTGCACCTGGTTTTCGCACTGTTGCCCGTTGGCATCATGCACTAAATGACCGAAAGCATGTTCATTGTTCACATGTTTTAGGTGTTGCTGTTGTTGTCCTCATTGTTGTTGTTGTTGTCTGAAAGTGTAGTTATGTAAGTGTAGTTATGTCTTTGGGTGTGGTCGTCGCCTGGGTCGTGGTGGCTTTGGGTGTGGTCGTTGTCTTGGTCGTGGCGACTTTGGATGTTGCCATCGTCTGGGTTGTGGGTCCGCCTTGTGGATCCACGCACATAAAGCTATATCCGCTACACGGGGTGGGGCAGCATTTCTTGGCATCAATGCAGTCGTAGTCTCTTAAACTTATTCGGCAACTATCTGGACATTTGCCAACTTGTAGAATACTGTTAAACACAGGGTCCGATTCGTCAGGACATATGCCGTCCTTTTTGACTCCTGTATTGCAGAGAAGAATTTGTACAAAATCAAGCTTGAGAATTAAAACAAGTTAAGTTGCCACTCGTGGTGGGCATGCAGCGTCCTATGTTAAGGCCCTTTACGAATTCACGGCTTCGGTTCCAGATTCGGCTTCGACTAGCTTGGCGCCACGCGGTTGTTTTGACAACTGCACGTTGTTTGCGTATGCGCTCAGGGCTTCCGACGAGAGGACGGAGCCTGATGCCGAATCCAAAGCCGAAGCCGTGGTTTCGAAAGGGCCTTAGACCTATAATATGCTGCCGCCATCTCGCCATCTTGGTCATGTTTCCTATATCAAATTACAGTAAGTGATGCTAAAATTCATGTTACGCCTACAACTTATATTTTTCGTTCCAGCCTCAAGTTGGCTGCATTGGTGTGAGAACTCAAAATGGCCACACCGCGAGAAAGGTGTACATAGGTTGGTTCCAACGTTTTTTTTGTTTTGTTTTTGGGTGTTTTTTTTTTGGGGGGGGGTAAGGATCTTTCTGTGGTGGATCAGAAAATTGTTTGCGAAACAGACAAATAAACATTAACCAACATTCAAGAAGGGATTTACTATTTCGCAATATTTGTAATTTAGTCGGGCAATTTTACTAGCCCCCGCCTCGGCGGATGAGTTTTATTTTGCGACAAACGCCCCCGGTGACATTATTAGAAATCGGCAAAAGAGCAAATCAATGGCAGAATAGTACAGAACCCGTTATTTATTGGGTACAAATATTTCATTGGATAACTTGCGTTGTGATGAAAGCTTTATATATCTGGGTTTTTTTATTGGTCCGAGGTGATGTTTGGCAGCTGCACTTTTGGTCGTCTGCATGCAGCAGCATGCATTTGTTTTACATTTTTATATGTAAAGGCCTACGTAGGATTTGACTGCAAATCTCCAGGCGAAGTCAAAGGTGAAGTCAAATATGATTATGGGCGGGGATTGACCACTGATCTCTATAGGTCAGTGGGATTGATGACACAGGTTCAAGGAGCCTCGAAGTGTGTGACGTCAGATGTTTAGACTAATTTGTTCTTTGCTAAAGAGTGTTTGAGGCGCTAGCGCCGATTTCACCGAACTCTTCCTAAAGTGGGATTATTCTTAGGACTTGGGACGAGTTCATTTCCTCAACCATAGACGTAAACTAGGGACGCATTTAACCCAATGAGAGACTTTCGGGATGCTTGATGGCAGCAGACTTACCAGGTAAAATCCATTGTTCTGGGTAATGTGCGCACGCTCAGAACTACGTAAACAACGAAAATTTACCTGGTAAGTCTGCTGCCACCTAGCGTTTCAAAGTCTCCCATTAGGACGAGTAACTCGTCCTGACTCAAGATAGGATTACTCCTAGCGTTTCGTGAACTCAGTCTTAGGGACTCAGAGGTTTAAGTATGGGAGTTGGTTCTTCTGAAAAGGGAACTGTAGATGGTGGGTAGAGAACTACTGCTTCAACTCAGTAATGTCTGCAATTCCTTGCAGAAATTGTGTGAATAATAAATTAAACACACGTGAAATGAAATGAAAATCCGTTTGTTAATTCATAAACAGCCACTCATTCGCTCCGAATTTGAATTTTTTCAAAACAACTAAATTTCAAGATAAATCTTACCTCCTGGAATTTCCCCGCCATCTCTACGCACGCGACTTAACCAAGTCTTCGTTGCTCCAAAAGATATTATAACAAAGACTAGAAGACAAGCAACAAGAATCGTACACCTCTGCATCACGAACTCCAACTTTTCTAAATCTACGGGAAGAACTCTAATCAAGCACCCGTGATTTATACCACCTTCAAGGGATGAAATCTGCTGATGAGGGGAGACATTCAGTATGGAATTAACGCAAACTCTTCTGGTATCCGGCCGGAGAGTGGAATAGTGTCTTAAGGAATTCCTTAAGGTTCCTTTTCGTTACCAGTCCCGACGTGTCCCTTAATGATACGAGGGTAAACACACACAACCTGTGCCAGGATAGTTCTCCTGCAGGTTTGATTCCTACGTGCGTAAATTGCATGTAAATATTATTCATTTAACGAAAATCGGTAATTGTTATTAGTGATTGGCAGCGACAGTAATGACCAGATGGGTACACTAATCAATCGTTGGGTTTACATAACTATAGCAAATCGATTAGTTTTGTAAGGCAGGCTTAATAGGTTTTCAACACCTTGTAGAGTTTATGACCCGTGAAAAAGCATATAGCCTCGTATATACGAGCAGAGTTATTGATTACAGCCTTTCATTTGCGATTTTTAATTGTTTGTCAATACAAACACCTGTTTACCGGAACTGATGTGCACGCGTAAATTGAAAGAGTCTATCTCATTCACTAAATAAATTCTGGTAATTTTCAAAGACTCACTTGGTGTATTAAACAAGAGAACAATGAAAGAAAAATACACACTTGCTTACACAAATTGGTGTGCTTTCCTGATGCATAATAAAATACTTCAGCTGAATTGTTTTGTTATTTGAGTGAGAAATCAACAGCTCTTCTTTGCTCGTTACCAAGAAAGTTTTTATGTGCAAAATTATATTTGGAGTTAAAAAATGCCAATAGTGTCCATCCAGCGCCTTTAAATACTCTTTCTCCCTCTTCCAACCTTTGTTTTGGCGTTTTATGTTTCCAACCTCTTTTGGTTGACCCAGCCATCTTTTAGAAATATTGTAAGCAATTATATGAATACTTGCAGTTCGCTGAGTCGTTTGGGTGTGGCGCGGAGCTGACCTGTACTGGCAGCGCTTGATTTTAAATAATTCCTGCACAAGAAGCGAAAGCGGCAAGACGTGTTTTGAATCTTTCGTTCTTTCTGTTATTTTGGTTAACATTCTTGAGATGACGAAATGTTCCGTCAATGAATATATTGAAAAATAGCTCCATGCCAAGGCCCCACGAAACCCGCTAGCATCATTCCATTAAAGTTCCAGTAAGTAGCAAACTATAGTTTTCCTGGCCAATTTCAACAACAAATCCATTCATTTTAACACCTTTGTGAAATGGTCACCGTGTGAACACAGTATGGTCTCAGTGTGTTTTCTGTGTGAAGAATTTTGTTCGAAGCACACATCATTCACACAGTTTTCATAGTGTTGGAGTGGTCACAGTGTGAAATGGTCACCGTGTGAACACAGTGTAATCTCAATTGGTTTTCTGTGTTGACCAGCTAAATTCAAATCACACACCATTCAAACAGTTTTCATAGCATGAAATTTTGGCCTCGATAAAAACAGAATTACCAAAAATTTCCACGTGGTTTTGAGGATTAACAAATAACAGCTGAATACAAGTAACAAGCAATATGCAGCAAATGAAAATATTGGTTGGTAATCCTGTTTTTATCAAGGAAGAAATTTCATGCTAAGCAAATTTGTGTGCTTAGCAGCGCTATGAAATTGGGCCCTGGTGGGATTTACCATTCAACACTCCCTATGGCCGAAGCCCATACGCTACGTGCCAAAGACATTCCCGTACATAAAGTTGTTGCAGTCTGATCACCAACAAACAGGGGGCAACGAACCCCAGACCGACTCTCTCATTAAAAAAAAAAAAAAATACCCCACTTATTTTCCATGAAAACATAAATGTGTTGCCAACTGCTCACCAACCAAAATAGCTTACAAATAACGTTTAAAAAATAGAAGGGGGAAACACAAACAAGCAAACCCCAGACCAAACCTCAACCCAAGGGAAAAAGGTATTCAAAAGGAACACAACATTGTTCTTAAATTTCTCTATTAGGCCTGAAGGTTCACAGAAAGAAAAAAGAACACTTGTTCTCATAAGTAGATATTTCTCCATGCCTTTCCGCCATTTGTTCACCCCCTGGAATAAATTAATTCAAACACCGATTACGACTGTTGGTCAACAAGTTAAATCTTTATATTCATTGGATTGGTCTACCTCATTGAAGATCTTCACCTCACCATTGTTATGCATAGTCATAACGAGTTTGCGCTTTTTTCGAGCCACCATTGCGGCCAGGGCCAGTGACCGCATGTTTTTTTTCCACCTCGTCGCGCAGTGGAGCAGCAGGTCATACCTCTCGGCTCTTGGACGTCGCGTTTCCTGTGGAACTTTTACCTGTAAATTTGTCGAAATTCTCATCCTGGCCAGTAGTTTTGGTACCAGTTTGGCCTAGATTTGAAGTGGGCCCACGAGAGAAAAAGTCCTGAATACGGTGCATTTGTTGACGGACACTGGTTAGCCAGAAATGCTGTCCAGTCTTCTACACAACATTCATTGTTTGAGCGTTCCACGAAGTTTTCAAGTTCCATCCCTATACAGACTTAGAAAGCAGAATGTTTACTTCTGTGTTGAGCCCGTGAGTGGCTGGGGAGCTTTGCTGAATTGCCGTAGACTGCAGAGTACAAAAACTTGAGAACTAAAGCTGCAGGACCCATTGACAGCCAACGGCATCTTGTTGAGGTAAGATTGGGAACAAAATGCGGGGGGTTGGGGGAGGGGAGTTGCCCTCTGTCGCCGAAACAACCATTTTTTCTATGGATTAAATATTTATTTCATAAACCAGTTTTAGACGACGAACATGTGCGCATTTGGTTAAGTGGGGCAGAAATATTCATTTCAGTGTTCATTCACCAAAGATCATATATAAAAATACAAATTCCCAGGAAAGGGGATGGGGGGGGGGCACAGCTCATTGTAGCCCACCTTGTTGAGCTGGCTCCGCTTTTAACATCGGTCTCATCAGTGTGACAGTGATGAGACCAATGTTAAAAGCAGAGTACACCACCTTTATTCGACCAGCAGTCAAATATGCAGCAACTTCATGGGATCCCCACACGCAACGTAACATCAAGAAGCTAGAGCAAGTCCAACGAAGCTCAGCTCGATTCGTCATGGGAGATTATAGAAGAACGAGCAGTGTTACCGCCATGCTAGATCACCTCGAATGGCCCTCTCTTCAGGAACGTTGTTACCAAAGCCGCCTTCAAATGAAGTACAAAATAAGATTCAACTTGGTCGACATCCCTTGGAACACCCTTCTCACACACTCAACCACATCAACAAGAGGTCATGGCTCTCGTTTCACAATCCCACATACCAGCTCTTCAGTCTACGCCAGCTCCTTCTTCCCACGCACCATCCGGGACTGGAACAACCACCCAGTTGATCCTGCTGCGTACCCGTCCCTTGACGCTTTCAAACTGGCGTTAAGGGACCCCCGGCTGAAGTAAACCTCATCTCCAGCTTTTTACTCGCACCTGTACATAATTCTATCTGCACCTGACACAAATTCCTGTTGCCTAAGTCAACCCATGCGCTCACACGCAGTGCGTACATCTTCAAAGGAAGAAGAAGAAGAGGAGCCATTAACAGCTCAACAAGGTGGGCTAAGCTCATTGGTACATTTAGGGCTACCTATTAATAACATATTAAAGGCAGTGGACACTATTGGTAATTTTTTAAAGACTAGCCAGTTGGTGTATCTCAACATATGCATAAAATAACAAACCTGTGAAAATTTGAGCTCAATCGGTCATCAAACTTGCGAGATAATAATGAAAGAAAAAAACACCCTTGTCACACGAAGTTATGTGCGTTTAGATGGTTGATTTCGAGACCTCAAGTTCTAAATCTGAGGTCTCGAAATCAAATTCGTGGAAAATTACTTCTTTCTCGAAAACTATGGCACTTCAGAGGGAGCCGTTTCTCACAATGTTTTATACTATCAACCTCTCCCCATTACTCGTGACCAAGAAAGGTTTTATGCTGATAATTATTTTGAATAGTTACCAATAGTGTCCACTGCCTTTAAAATATTAAGGTTGTACGTTTTTTTTTTTTTTTGTTTTTTTTGGGTGGGGGGGGGGGTTTCTGCGAAAACTATTACTGCACGTTCTGTGTTTTTTCTTTCCACTTCATCACCGAACCTTCTGGTCCATATTCACAAAATGTGAAGGTTGTATTTGTACAGTCAGTCTGTTGAAACTTGGCATTAGACCCTATAGGGAATACATGCAACTGAATCTGTTTCAAGATTATGACAACATTAATATTTCTTTTGATTCATTGTACAAACTTACACAAAGTGTGACCCCATGTGAACTTTATTTCTGGTCGAAACCGGATGTTGAATTTTTTTCTGACAGTAAATCTATAATATCAATACATTATTTGAAGGCTATTTTTTTTGTAATTACGACCCCATTTGACCGTAACTGGGATATTTAAGCCAATATTTGTTTGTGCATCTTTTTTCAAACATTTTCATGAGGTTGTATTTCTCAGACTTTCCTAATTTGGCCAAGCAAGTAGTACATGTTTTGTAACCAAGAATGCATCTTATCTTATACAATTTTGTCTTGTACTATTAAAACATTAAGACTTTACCTCTCTTTTCCTAATCCACTTGAGACTAGAACTTAAAGGCAGTGGACACTATTGGTAGTTGTCAAAGACTAGCCTTCACAGTTGGTGTATCTCAACACATGCATAAAATAACAAACATGTGAAAATTTGAGCTCAATCGGTCATCGAACTTGCGAGATATGAATGAAAGAAAAAAACACCCTTGTCACACGAAGGTGTGTGCGTTTAGATGGTTGATTCCGGGACCTCAAATTCTAAACTTGAGGTCTCGAAATCAAATTCGATGAAAATTACTTCTTACTCGAAAACTACGTCACTTCAGAGGGAGCTGTTTCTCACAATGTTTTATACTATCAACCTCTCCCCATTACTCCTAATCAAGAAAGGTTTCATGATGATATTTATTTTGAGTAATCACCAATAGTGTCCACTGCCTTTAAAGAAAACGCCCCCCCCCAAAAAAAAATAAAAAATAAAAATGAAATAATTAATAAAATAATAAATAATAAGCAATCAACAGCAAAACAAAACTGAAAAGCAAGACAAATATTAATCTCATGCCAATTCTGTATAGTTTAGATATTGAATGACATTAATCCTGTGTAGCCATTCGTTTATATAAAAGAAATTGCATATTTTGTCCTGTTCCCCTGAAATGTTAGCTCGTTCCCTGGAAATATATAATTTTGTTCCCCTGAAATAATATTTTTAGGTAACAAAATAAATATTTTGGGGTAATAATGGCATCTTGAACTTAAGTTGTTTGTTGAGTTTTTATAAATTTTACCTAATTTGTTTTATACACTAATTAATTGTTTTCAATACATAGACTGGGCAAAGACAAGATCTAAGACTAAGTGGTAGAGGGTTCCAGATGCGTGGCGCAGCTGAAGAAAAAGACCCATCTCAGATAATGTTTACGGCAAACCTAACTGTGGCGACTAGATATGATCCCAGATGATTGCTAAAACTTCTAAATATTTTGTTCTCCAAAATGTAGATCATGTTTTCAGCCTGAGGATGATGAAGTAGTTTGTGAGCTGAAATCTTCACTGGAGCTGAGGTGATGCACACCGGGGACTTTGGTCGGGCAAATTTGGTAATGTATCAGGTTTTAAAGTTATGAGTCGCTGGTGAAGAAATTACCTACAAATTTGATCAATTATTCATTCAGAAAAGTTTGAAGGATCACAAACAAATATACATCAGAATATTGATAACTTTGGCATCGAGCATCAAAACGAGCATCAAAAAATCATAATGGACCTTTCAATAGTTGTAATCAGCAGTCCAAATACTGGTATCATTTGAAGTTCCACAACAGCAAGCATGATCGATCAGCCAAAAATCAAGCTGAAACAAATTAAGACCCAGATAATTTGTCTGTGTTTTTGTACAATCAACTAAAAAAACTTCCTGAAGCAATAGAAGTCGGCTCTTCTGGCAAGATAAGTAGAGAAAGTAGAATAAGCTGTTGCAAACTGCATGCCTACCAATCAAACGGACCTTTGCTACAAATGAAAACAAATAGTTAATGGCCTGACGTTTCAACCCTAGCAATAGAGTCTTTTCCCCCTTGAGAAAGACACTGCTAGGGTAACAACGTTGGGCCATTAACTATTTTGTGCATAAAGAACAATGTAAATGTATAAAGATGAATTTGTCTGTACCTTCCAAATTTCCCCCCAGTTTTGAGCAGTCTGTTCTGAAGTTGTGACAACAACCAGACCAGTTCGCAGTATTGATGGATGATAGGGGTGCAAGGAACCAACCACAGACCACTTGGTAAGGTAATTCAAACTTTCTTCTTTGAAAAGAAGGTTCGTACAAAAGAAATTATTCAAGGATCAGTTGTTATTACATTTTCAAAATGTGGACCTTTGAGGGTTTGAAATAACGGAATAAAAGGGTAGTGACGACTTCTTACAAGGCCGTTTAAAGCCGGCATAGTCGAATTGCTGTGTTAAAGGCCAGAGCCGAAGAAGAGGGCCTTTAGCGCAGGGCAACGACCCTGCAAGGTTTTAAACGGACATTTAAGAACAAGTCACTACTCTTTTATTCCCATTTCATAAATGCCCTTTTATTAAAAAACTTTTAAGTACATTTACAGACACCTTGACAGTTGAAAATTCAAGGTTTGAAAACGTTGTGAAGAGTCTGTTGCATGTGGGTTGTGTGTACACGCGCGCGCTCTTAGAATTAGATTAGCCAGCCGATAATAAACACTGGTCATTATCAACCGTTTAAACACCCAACGTGACGCGCTCTCCACCAATAGGAGTAGAGAAACTGTCTGGGGTATTTATGAATGGATGATTGAAAGAATCCAGTCATTCCATCCTTTAGTTTGCATTAATTCAAAAAACACAAACATAGAAACATTACCGTGGATGTTGTGCAAATGTTCTACTCAAGATTGAGATGAAGACCTTATATTAAGACCTGATATACTCTCAGTCTTGAGGCTAATCAACGCTTAATTGAAAGGGAATTCAAGTTTTTCAACACAAAAAAAGCAGAGAAACGTAACCTTGAATGATTAAAGAAATGATTACAACTGAGGAATAATTTTCTTGCATATGCAAGCAAAGACTGAACTATTCATAGAACAAAATACACTTGTATTAAATTAATCAACATCAATTAATGTGTGTACATTTTTTACTGCAGATTGAGCAAAGACTTTTGAGTTGACATTCAACCAATCTTGAGGTTAATCAACACTTCTTGGACTGTGTGCCACCAGCTGATCGAAAAACAACTGATTTTCCGCTTCAGGTGACAGAGGGATGTATTGAGGTGAACTACCACTTACGAGTCTATGCCACAAGCTGGAGACCTCCATCAAGGCCAGATGACTCCCTACATGTTTCAAGGAGTCTAGCTTGCAGATCCCTGGGTAAGTTAGAAACAAAATCATTTAACATTTTTCTTTGAAAGAAAGTTCCATCCCCCAAAAAGTTAGCAAAGGATCAGCTTTTAGAAATTTTTCAGAATGAGCACTGCTGAAGGTTTGAAATAAATGATTTGAAAAATCCATCGATTCCCATCCTCTAATTTGAATAAAAAATAATCAACTATTGGAAAACTTAGTAAAATTAGAAGTTCAATTTTTTCAAACAAAGAAATTCAAAAAACACAAACAGGTTCCATTGAATTGAAAAAAATTGTTGGAGCTGGACCAGAATTTTCTTGCACATGCACAAACTGAGGTATTCCTCAGAACAAATGGTACTTATATTAAGTTAATCAAAACTAATAAATTTGTGCATTTGCAAATTTTCTTCTTCAGATTGAGATGATGACCTTAGAGATGACACTCAAAAAATCTTGAAGCTAATCAACACTTTTTGGACTGTGTGCCACCAGCTGTAGAACAACTGACGCTCCGCTTCAAGATCACAGAGGGATGTTTTGAAGCTAACCACCACTGTATGCCGCAAGCTGAAGACCTGCGCCACAACCAGATGACTTCCAGCATCAAGTTGCAAGGAGTTGACAAAAGCTGTTGGTAAGTTGAAAAATTCATTTAAAATCTTTCATCAAAGAGAATTGCTCCATCCCTCAAAAAAATGCAAAGAATACAGTTTTTCTTTGTTGTTTAAAGACAGTGGACACGATTGGTAATTGTCAAAGACCAGTCTTCTCACTTGGTGTATTCTCAACATATGCATAAAATAACAAACCTGTGAAAATTTTAGCTCAATCGGTCGACGAAGTTGCGAGATATTAATAAAAGAAAAACCACCCTTGTCACACAAAGTTGTGTGCTTTCAAATTCAGATGCTTAATTTCGAGACCTCAAATTCTAAATATGAGGTCTCGAAATCAAATTTGGGGAAAATTACTTCTTTCTCAAAAACTACTCCACTTCAGAGGGAGCCGTTTCTCACAATGTTTTATACTATCAACCTCTCCCTATTAGTTGTTACCAAGTAAGGTTTTATGCTAATAAATATTTTGAGTAATTACCAATAGTGTCCACTGCCTTTAATTTTCAAATTGAGCAAAGTTGAAAGTTTGAAATATAGTTATTTTTAAGGAATCCATTCATTCCCATCCTTAGAGTGCAATAAACATACGACCAACTGGTGGAAAACTTAAATAAAATATGAATTTTGGAGAAACACAAACAAATCATAACCTTGAATGTTGTGTTCATGTTCATTGAGTTGAAGAAATGAGTGGAGCTGTAGGAGAATTTTCTTGCACATGCAAGCACAGACTGAACTATTCATTTTGAGTTTATCAAAATTAATCATTCTGTTAACATTTTCTACTGCAGATTGAGCAAAGACTTTGGAGAAGACATTCAACCAATCTTGATGCTAGTCAACACTCCTTGGACTGCGTGCCCCAGCTGAAGAACAACTGACTCTCTGCTTCAAGTGACAGAGGGATGTTCTGAGGCTTACCACCAGTTTTGTCTTTGTGCCACTTTTGAAGACCAGGATCACAACCATGCAGATGACTTTCTGCTACAAGTTGCAAGGGGACAACAAATACCGCTTGGTTAGTTAGACAAATTCATTCAAAATCTTTCTTTGAAGAGAAGGTACCCCCCTAAAAAATTATAAAAGATTGACTTGACATTTATTTTTTGATTGAGCATCGTTGAATGCTTGAAAAAGTTGATTTGGAAGAATTCCTTCATTCACAACCAACTGGTGGAAAACTTAATTAAAATTGGAGTTCAAGTTTTTCAGACAAAGTTTTCAAGAAACACAAACAAACAATAACCTTGAATGTTGTGTTCATGTTCATTAAATTGAAGAAATGATCGGAGCTGGAGGAGAGTTTTCTAGCACATGCAAGCACAGACCGAACTGTCCCTCCAAACAAATGATATTTGTATTGAGTTAATCAAAATCAATTAATATTTGAACACATTTTCTACTGCAGACTGGAGATGACATCCTGCAAATCTTGAGGCTAATCAACACTTTTTGGACTGTGTGCCGCCATCTGAAGAACAACTGACTCTCCGCTTCAAGGTCACAGAGGGATGTTTCGAAGCTAACCACCACTGTATGCCGCAAGCTGATGAAGACCTGCGCCATAACCAGTTGACTTCCAGCAATAAGTTGCAAGGAGTTGACAACATACCACTTGGTTAGTTAAAACAAAATATCATGTACCAATTTCCTTTGAAGAAAATGTCCATCAAATTTCTTTTTGAAAAGGATCAGTTGTTTACCAGTTTTTCAGATTGAGTACCTTTGAAGGTTTGAATTGGTTGATTTGAAAGAGTCCATTCATTCCCATCCTTTAGTTTGTCACAATATAAGTTATCACAAAAGCACGTGTGGAATACGGAAAGATATAGCGCTTCTGCGTTCCATATCCAACGAGGCCAAAGGCCGAGTTGGATATGGGACACATACATGCTATATTTTCCGTATTTCCACGAGTGCGCGTGTGATAACGTATTTATCTTCAAGCAAACTTGGCGCGTGACATAGAACACACAAGACGCATGGTAGTGATATTAGCCGTGCAATATAGGTTTTTATCACCACTCCATTCTGCCAATCTGATTGGAGGATTAGCGCGTACTTGAAGATAAACACACACACAACCATCTGGTGGAACTTTTTTCTTTCTTTTATCAGTTTGAAACATTTTTTTAAGAATTTAAAAATAATAATCTGAGAAGCAAACACTTGAAAGTTTTGTTTGTGTTTATTGAGTCGAAGCAATGGTTGCAGCTGGAGGAGAATCAGAACAAAGAATGATACTTGCATTGAGTTAATCAAAATTAATTAATGAACATTTTCTACTGCAGATTGAGATGATGACCTTGGAGATGACATACTCCAAGTCTTGAGGCTAATCAACGCTTCTTGGACTGTGGACCACCAGCTGAAGAACAACCATCTCTCTGCTTCAAGTGACAGAGGAATGTTTTGAGGCTAACCACCACAATTTGAGGACCTTCCAGATGACTCCGTTGCAGTTTAACTGTTCAGATTACATCGTATTCGCTTTTTGGATTGTGCGCCACCAGCTGAACGACTATGTCAAGTCTATCTATCTCATACAAGCTGGGCCATGATGGATATTGATGCATTACAGCCAGATCACTCGCTACAAGTTTAACTGTTCAGGTTACTGAGGATTCTGAATGCTAACCAAGGCTTTTTGAATTGCGCACCAATAGCTGAAGGACTATGTCAAGTCTAGTTAGTTGACACCCTACTGCAAGTTCAACCGCTCAAAAATGATGGAGTGTATTTTTACTAACTGTAAGGGACTGAAGAAAGACTTTGTCAAGTTTATAGCTTGATGACTTTTTAAGAGTTCAACTGAAACAAGACTGACCATGATGGCGCCTTTACTTGGAGGAGAGGACCATCTCAGGCTTAATCTGAATAAGTGGCTGCTGTTCTGGCTGTGGCTGTTGCCATGGACCTCACGCTGTTCACCATAACGATGAAGCCACATCCGCAGCTACTCAATCAGATACAGCCTTGGTTTGATGTTTACTAAAAGTAGGCTACTTTGAAACCATCAAAATCCAAAACCATACTTTACAAGTAGCATGGTACTCATTGATGAAACTGACCCCATGCCAAGCATTTGTTGGTTTGTCATGGATACTAATTAAAAATTCATTAAATTTTAGTACAATTCTTTTGGTTTGGATGGTATCAGAGTAGTTTGGAACACAACTGTAAAGAGTAACAAACAAACAATCAAACTAGGTTAACAGAAATTTCAACATGGTTATTGAAGCACAATTTGTGTTTTGGCTTGACAAACCCTTTTGACTGAAAATGAGTGAAATCTTTTAAAGCAGATTGCAGGGAAAGAGTAATAAAATAAAGTCACTTATCTGGTCGCGACACACAGCTCAAATGGTATAATTCAAATATGTTTCGGATTTTTAGTGTTTGAGCGCACACTTAATAGACAGAATGCATGTTTTTGCCAAATGCATACAATGCAGACGCAATAGTAACGCCCACAACACTGATGGCCCGGTTTCATAAAGACCTAAGAATGATCAAACCATCTTCATTGCAAAGCAATGTGTGCTGTCATAATGTGTGTCATTGACAAAACATCTTCAGGTGAATCTTGGTGTTTTATGAAACTGGGCCCAGTACTCCTATATTTATAAACAGTTAAAACAATCGAAGCTTCCAAAAAACAAAGGTATACATACCCTTTAATAGACAAAAACATCTTGGCCGTCCAATTATGAACAAGGGCTAAAGTAACATCAGTAATTAATGTAAAACCTTCGATTTAAAATAACAATGAAGCATGTACTTTTAACTTGTAATGTATAAGTACTGTATAATAAAAATGCCTTATTGCAACCCAAAAATTGAACAAGTGTTGTGCACACTGAATGCTAAGTTATATTGATGTGATACCAAGTAAGCAAAATGGTGATTTTATTTTTGAGAAGCAAACTGCTGCATTTTTTGTAGCATTTTGCTATGCTTAAGAAATCACAAGGGGTAAGTCCAGCAATTTTGTCCATTTTGGGTCAAAAATTGAAGAAATCTTAAGGGGTAAGTCCAGCAGTTTTGTCCATTTTGGGCCAAATAGTGAAGAAATCCCAAGGGGTAAGTCCAGCAATTTAATTTTGTCAATTTTAGGCCAAATAGTGAACAAATCACAAGGGGTAAGTGCAGAAGTTTTGTCCATTTTGGGCCAAAAATTGAAGAAATCACAAGGGGTAAGTCCAGCAATTTAATTTTGTCCGTTTTAGGCCAAATAGTGAAAAAATCACAAGGGGTAAGTCCCGCAATTAAATTTTGTCCATTTTAGGCCAAATAGTGAAGAAATCACAAGGGGTAAGTCAAGCAATTAAATTTTGTCCATTTTAGGCCAAATAGTGAAGAAATCACAAGGGGTAAGTCAAGCAATTAAATTTTGTCCATTTTAGGCCAAATAGTGAAGAAATCACAAGGGGTAAGTCAAGCAATTAAATTTTGTCCATTTTAGGCCAAATAGTGAAGAAATCACAAGGGGTAAGTCCAGCAATTTAATTTTGTCCATTTTAGGCCAAATAGTGAACAAATCACAAGTCCAGCAGTTTTGTCCATTTTAGGCCAAATAGTGAAGAAATCACAAAGGGTAAGTCCAGCAGTTTAGTCCATTTTGGGCCAATAACTGAAGAAATCTCAAGGGGTAAGTCCAGCAATTTAATTTTGTCCATTTTAGGCCAAATAGTGAAAAAATCACAAGGGGTAAGTCCAACAATTTTGTCCATTTTGGGCCAAAAATTGAAGAAATCACAAGGGGTATAAGTCCAGCAATTTCGTCCATTTTGGGTCAAAAATGGAAGAAATCACAAGGGGGTAATTCCAGCAATTAAATTTTGTCCATTTTAGGCCAAAAACTGAAGAAATCACAAGGGGTAAGTCCAGCAATTTAATTTTGTCCATTTTAGGCCAAATAGTGAAAAAATCTTAAGGGGTAAGTCAAGCAATTTTGTCCATTTTGGGCCAAAAATTGAAGAAATCACAGGGGGTAAGTCCAGCATTTTTGTCCATTTTGGGTCAAAAATGGAAGAAATCACAAGGGGTAAGTCCAGCAATTAAATTTTGTCCATTTTTTGGCCACAAAATTGAAGAAATCACAGGGGGTAAGTCCAGCATTTTTGTCCATTTTGGGTCAAAAATGGAAGAAATCACAAGGGGTAAGTCCAGCAATTAAATTTTGTCCATTTTAGGCCAAATAGTGAAGAAATCACAAGGGGTAAGTCCAGCAATTTTGTCAATTTTGGGTCAAAAACTGAAGAAATCACAAGGGGTAAGTCCAGCAATTTTGTCCATTTTGGGTCAAAAATGGAAGAAATCACAAGGGTTAAGTCCAGCAATTAAATCCATTTTGGGCCAAAAATTGAAGAAATCACAAGGGGTAAGTCCAGCAATTTTGTCCATTTTGGACCGAAAATTGAAGAAATCACAAGGGGTAAGTCCAGCAATTTTGTCCATTTTGGGCCACAAAATTGAAGAAATCACAAGGGGTAAGTCCAGCAATTAAATTTTGTCCATTTTAGGCCAAATAGTGAAGAAATCACAAGGGGTAAGTCCAGCAATTTTGTCCATTTTGGGTCAAAAATGGAAGAAATCACAAGGGGTAAGTCCAGCAATTTTGTCCATTTTGGGCCAAAAAGTGAAGAAATCACAAGGGGTAAGTCCCGCAATTAAATTTTGTCCATTTTAGGCCAAATAGTGAAGAAATCACAAGGGGTAAGTCCAGCAATTTTGTCAATTTTGGGTCAAAAACTGAAGAAATCACAAGGGGTAAGTCCAGCAATTTTGTCCATTTTGGGTCAAAAATGGAAGAAATCACAAGGGTTAAGTCCAGCAATTAAATCCATTTTGGGCCAAAAATTGAAGAAATCACAAGGGGTAAGTCCAGCAATTTTGTCCATTTTGGACCGAAAATTGAAGAAATCACAAGGGGTAAGTCCAGCAATTTTGTCCATTTTGGGCCACAAAATTGAAGAAATCACAAGGGGTAAGTCCAGCAATTAAATTTTGTCCATTTTAGGCCAAATAGTGAAGAAATCACAAGGGGTAAGTCCAGCAATTTTGTCCATTTTGGGTCAAAAATGGAAGAAATCACAAGGGGTAAGTCCAGCAATTTTGTCCATTTTGGGCCAAAAAGTGAAGAAATCACAAGGGGTAAGTCCCGCAATTAAATTTTGTCCATTTTAGGCCAAATAGTGAAGAAATCACAAGAAGTAAGTCCCGCAATTCAATTTTGTCCATTTTAGGCCAAATAGTGAAGAAATCACAAGGGGTAAGTCCCGCAATTCAATTTTGTCCATTTTAGGCCAAATAGTGAAGAAATCACAAGGGGTAAGTCCAGCAATTTAATTTTGTCCATTTTAGGCCAAATAGTGAAAAAATCACCAGGGGTTAGTCCAGTAATTAAATTTTGTCCATTTTAGGCCAAATAGTGAAGAAATCATAAGGGGTAAGTCCAGCAATTTTGGGCCAAAAAGTGAAGAAATCACAAGGGGTAAGTCCAGCAATTTTGTCCATTTTGGGCCAAAAATTGAAGAATCCACAAGGGGTAAGTCCCGCAATTAAATTTTGTACATTTTAGGCCAAATAGTGAAAAAATCACAAGGGGTTAGTCCCGCAATTAAATTTTGTCCATTTTAGGCCAAGTAGTGAAGAAATCACAAGGGGTAAGTCCAGCAGTTTTGTCCATTTTGGGCCAAAAACTGAAGAAATCACATGGGGGTAATTCCAGCAATTTAATTTTGTCCATTTTAGGGCAAATAGTGAAGAAATCACAAGGGGTAAGTCCCGCAATTTTGTCAATTTTAGGCCAAATAGTGAAGAAATCACAAGGGGTAAGTCAAGCAATTTTGTCAATTTTAGGCCAAATAGTGAAGAAATCACAAGGGGTAAGTCCCGCAATTAAATTTTGTCCATTTTAGGCCAAATAGTGAAGAAATCACAAGAAGTAAGTCCCGCAATTCAATTTTGTCCATTTTAGGCCAAATAGTGAAGAAATCACAAGGGGTAAGTCCAGCAATTTAATTTTGTCCATTTTAGGCCAAATAGTGAAAAAATCACCAGGGGTTAGTCCCGCAATTAAATTTTGTCCATTTTAGGCCAAATAGTGAAGAAATCACAAGGGGTAAGTCCAGCAATTTTGGGCCAAAAAGTGAAGAAATCACAAGGGGTAAGTCCAGCAATTTAATTTTGTCCATTTTAGGCCAAATAGTGAAAAAATCACCAGGGGTTAGTCCCGCAATTAAATTTTGTCCATTTTAGGCCAAATAGTGAAGAAATCACAAGGGGTAAGTCCAGCAATTTTGGGCCAAAAAGTGAAGAAATCACAAGGGGTAAGTCCAGCAATTTTGTCCATTTTGGGCCAAAAATTGAAGAATCCACAAGGGGTAAGTCCCGCAATTAAATTTTGTACATTTTAGGCCAAATAGTGAAAAAATCACAAGGGGTTAGTCCCGCAATTAAATTTTGTCCATTTTAGGCCAAGTAGTGAAGAAATCACAAGGGGTAAGTCCAGCAGTTTTGTCCATTTTGGGCCAAAAACTGAAGAAATCACATGGGGGTAATTCCAGCAATTTAATTTTGTCCATTTTAGGGCAAATAGTGAAGAAATCACAAGGGGTAAGTCCCGCAATTTTGTCAATTTTAGGCCAAATAGTGAAGAAATCACAAGGGGTAAGTCAAGCAATTAAATTTTGTCCATTTTGGGCCAAAAACTGAAGAAATCACATGGGGGTAATTCCAGCAATTTAATTTTGTCCATTTTAGGGCAAATAGTGAAGAAATCACAAGGGGTAATTCCAGCAATTAAATTTTGTCCATTTTAGGCCAAATAGTGAAAAAATCACAAGGGGTAAGTGCAGAAGTTTTGTCCATTTTAGGCCAAAAAGTGAAGAAATCACAAGGGGTAAGTCCAGCAATTTAATTTTGTCCATTTTAGGCCAAATAGTGAAAAAATCACAAGGGGTAAGTGCAGAAGTTTTGTCCATTTTAGGCCAAAAAGTGAAGAAATCACAAGGGGTAAGTCCAGCAATTTTGTCCATTTTGGGTCAAAAATGGAAGAAATCACAAGGGGTAAGTCCAGCAATTAAATTTTGTCCATTTTAGGCCAAATAGTGAAAAAATCATAAGGGGTAAGTCAAGCAATTTGTCCATTTTGGGCCAAAAATTGAAGAAATCACAGGGGGTAAGTCCAGCAATTTAATTTTGTCCATTTTTGGCCACAAAATGGAAGAAATCACAAGGGGTAAGTCCCGCAATTAAATTTTGTCCATTTTAGGCCAAATAGTGAAGAAATCACAAGGGGTAAGTCCAGCAATTTTGTCCATTTTGGGTCAAAAATGGAAGAAATCACAAGGGGTAAGTCCAGCAAATTTGTCCATTTTGGGCCAAAAATTGAAGAAATCATTATCAGTTTTGGCAATTCAGTTTCAGGGGTCAAACATGGAAGAAATCACAAGTCCAGCAGTTTTGTACATTTTTGGCAATTTTTTTTTTTAAATCACTAGGGGTAAGTCTTGCAGTTTTGGCAATTTGAGGTCAAAAATGGATAAAATCACAAGGGTTGAGTCCAGCATTTTGGCAATTTTGGGCAAAAAAGTGAAAAAATCACAAGGGGTAGGGCCCTAAGTCCATAGCAGTTTTGTCCATTTAAGGCCAAAAAGTGAAAAAAAATCCGAAGGTAAGTGCAGCAGTTTCAGCCATTTTGGGCTAAACAATGAACAAATCAGTTCCATCAAGTAATTTAATCAAATTTGTGTACCATAAAAAAAAGCAAAATCACAAGGGGTAGTAATTTTATTAGTTTTGGGAAAAACTTTTTAAACATCACAGTGGGATAGGTCCAGCAGTTTTATAAATTTTTGGCCAAAAAATTAATTAATCACTAGGGGTTTGTAGGTCCAGCAGTTTTATCCAATTTAGACCAACAAATTAACAAGGGGTAAAAGTTGAGCAGAAAATACTGCTTGGCAATTTTCTTCGCATGCAAACAATGAGTGAGGCACCAGTCGTAACAAAGTAAACTCAATGTAATTTTGTTTGGTAACCTGACTCTCTTAAGCAATGCTTTGCTGTGCTTAGCAAGTTTGTGTGCTGAATACATGCTTCACAGTGAAACTTGGCCCTGATCTTTTTTTTTCACAATGGAGCGGCCATTTTGTTTCAGTCTCTTATTCAATCAATATGAGTCCGAGTCCTAAATCAAGCGACTGTGGCTACTATTGTGGATGTTGCCTTCAGCAACAACTGTTGAGTAACTGTCAATAAAGGCAGTGGACACTTTTGGTAAATACTTGAAATAGTCTTTTGAGACCTCAGAATTAGATTTTGAGGTCCCGAAATCAAGCATCTGAAAGCACACAACTTCAAATGACAACGGTGTTTTTTCTTCCATTAGTATCTCGCAAACCTTGACGACCAATTTTCACCAAGTGAGAAGACTGGTCTCTGACAATTAACAATAGTGTTCAGTGTCTTTAATCTGGCCTTAGCCACTACTCTACACCTCGCAATCCAAGACTAGATGACAAATTATAGTCTGGTACCTTTTCATTTAATAAGTAACAGCATCATCAGTGATTGCGTAATGCACACATGCCACATGGTGACATAATTCACTACTCTAACAAAAAGTAAACACACAATTTTAAATAATAGGTTTGCATTTAGATGCTGTTAGTGTTTACCCCTTATGACTCTAACATAACATGTACTTCTGTATACATAAGTAATAAAAACTAAAAAACTGTGTATTTCAAAAGATTTTTTATACCAATTATTCCCATGGCCCTTTATCGTCGTCATCTCAAAAGCTTGATTCATGTACCTCTCTACTAAATCCCAAATAAGCCAATACTTTTTAATTACAATAATTTACACCATACACGATAGTTTGCATGTTACTAATGGTCTTATTTCACACCTTGGCTTCTCACATAATTTAACAAATATTTCACATCTACATCGCATCTTGTTAAACAATTTGCAAATAATGCATACTTCTTTGCTTATATATGCTTACACTTTCAAGTTTTTACTACAGTATCATATTCAAGTAAATTAAGATGAATAAACACTACTAATAAATTAATATATTTATTCATCTTCCACCGAACCACAAAGTTGTACTTGAGGCGCGCATAGACAAAAGCACATATTTATAAAATGATGCTTTTCTATTTTGATTCAAATCGCGAACTGCATAGTGATTGGTGCTGAGGGTGAGGTGTTAATAGTTAAATATTATATAGTGAGTGATATTTGTTATGGCATTAGTGCTATTGGTTAAAATTAGAGTTTAAGTGTTATGTTAGTGCAGGGTGAGGAGTACAGAGTTCGGTTTCACAAAAACACTAAGATTCAACTAAAGACAAGTTGTCAATATCACCATGGTGATTTGTATACTATGGCATCACACGTTGCCAAGTAACTAAGACTGAACTTATTATCTTAAGCTCTTTGTGAAACCGAGCCCTGGTGATGTGATCATTGCCGTGGTTTGTGTTGACATTGCAGCAGGAGTCTGGGCCCATATACATAGAGCTACATGCTTAAGCACACAAAGTGGCCAACAAAATTATGCTAAGCAATATTTTCTATTAAAGCAGCTCTATGAAAGTTGGGCCCTGCTCAACGCGCATTTCACTAATCTGCGCATTTCAATAAAACATGTATTTGTCTATTTTGCGCTCAAGTACACTTTTCCCACACTTCTTTGAATATGATAATTATTGAGCCTAAAATAACTTTGGTTCAATCCTACAAAGTGGAAGTTCCTAAAAAACTTAAGATAGTTGAAAATTAACATTACAATTTTGTCACAAGATTGTCAGGTTTTCTACCTTCATAATTTTTTTATTGGACAGAAGTTTGTTCCACAATAAAAATTACTAACCCCAAGCTTTTCGTGCCATGATTTCTAGCATTTCTGAGCAAAGTGGTAACTCGCAATTAACTTGAACAAAATCTGAGTCCCCCAGCATTAACTGTTGACAATTTCACTTATAAGTTATTTGTAGCCAAAACGGTCTTGGCAAGGAAAAACACTTCATAAATGGCACACATACACTGACAAATTGGCTTTCCTAAATGTATTATTCCGTTACTTCTCTTTACCAAAGCTTTACCATATCTTTAGAGTTGTACTCTTAACTACTCAGACACCATCAAAATCCAATGGGTATTGTACTTGAATTTAATTAATTTGTTTTACCACGATAAACAAACACTGCATGGCATGAGGGCCAGGCGTGCCAATTTTAATCAAATCAACTGATGTGAGTATACAGAGATGAATTGTACAATATAATTAGAGTTTGATGGAGTCAAGAAAAGCCAATTGAGTAAACAATAATCTAAGGCCGTTACTAAGGTAGTGACTGTGGATGTGGCTTGATTGCCATGTCAACATGTACTAGCAGCAACACATGAAGCCATAGCAACAGCCACATACATATACTGTAAGTTCGGCACGGACTAAGATGGTCCTTTCCTCTTCATTATAGTAAAATAAATTACGCCATCATTGTCCAAATTGTATTAGTTGAACATCATCTGACTATTAAACTCAAAAGTCTTTACTGCCTTCCACAAAAAAGTCTTAGTTACAAATGTAGCGTTAACATCACTACGCGAGTTGTACTTGTAGCGTAGAGACTTGACATAGTCTTCCTGCAGTCAACAAATGGCAACCTTCCAATAACATGCACAAGTTACAAAAGTAGCAACAATATCAATGTGTAGCAGAGACTGGGTAAACTTGACATAGTCTTTCAGCTGTTGGCACCAGTCCAAAAAACGTTGGTGTGCTCAAAATCCATACATCTGTTTAGCAGTTGAACATTATCAAACTAGGGTTGACACAGTCTTCTTCCATGGGGTCCTTCCATTTGGTAAGTTCAAATTATAGCGGAGAGTCACCTTGCTAAACTTGCCATAGTCCTTCAGCTGGTGGCACGCAGTCCAAAAAACATTGGTTACGCTAACATCCTGAAGTCACTTGGAGAGTTAAGCAGAGAATCACCAGGCTAGACTTGACGTTGTCCTCCCTCATACAGTGGCAATGATTAGCCTCAAGAGTGGTATGTAGGTCATCTTCAGAGGGCATCTTCTCAATCTGTAGAAGAAAAAAGGATTTTTAAAAGATGTTTTTGATAACGAATTAAGATAACACAAGAATCAGTTGTTCTGAGGAATAGTTAATATGAATGTAAAGGGGAATTCTCGTCCAGCTCCAATCAGTTCTTCCTGTCTTGTCATTAAAGACTTACAAACTTATTATTATAATTATTATTACAAACTAGTTCATTTTACAAACTAGTTCATTTTACAAACTAGTTCAATTTACAAACTAGTTCATAAGGTGCTTCTCTTCGGTGGTTGTTTGGTATTCATGTTTGTTGCAGAATCTTAAACAATACTAATTAGCACTTTGTTTGTTGGGTATTAAGTCTTTACTTCTAAAAGCTTTGTTTAATCATGGAGGAACCTCCATGGTTGAATGGATTCTAGATCAACTTGGGGGTGGGGGAGGGGGCATTGTAAGACAGTGGTTGGCTGGTGTTCATGCTGGTGTTGTAGAATCTCAAATGGTACTAAGTGTTTTCACTGCTGGTTACAACTGTTTTTACTACTTAAGAGATTAAGAGATTAATTTTTGAGGGATTCCAAATATTCTTTGATCGCTGCATGTCTCGTTTGTCATTCCAAAGTTATCGATATGTCAGACTTGACAGAGTCTTTCAGGGCCCAGTATCAGAGCTGCTAAGCGAAAAAAAAATTGCTTAGCATGAAATTTCTTCCATGATAAAAACAGGATTATCAACCAAAATTTCCATTTGTTGCATATTGCTTGTTACTTGTATTCAGCTGCTGTTTGCTTATCCTGAAAATCACGTGGACATTTTGTTGGTAACCCCGTTTTTATCAAGGCAAACATTTCATGCTTAGCAACTTTCTGTGCTCAGCAGCTATATGAATATAGGCCCAGGTTGTGGCACAAAATTGAAAAAGAACGGGTTAACATTAATGCATCTCTACTCACCTCAACAGTTAAACTTGTAGCCTGTGTAAAACATCTGGCTGGAGTTGACACAGTCCTTCAGTTGGCGAAACTCAGTCCAAAAAGCATCAATTGAAAGCCTCAAGATTGGTATTGTGTCATCTCCAAAAGGCATCTTCACAACCTGTAGAAAATAAGCAATATTTAAAGATTATTTTTGAGCAACTTTTTTAATACGAGAATACGTATGTTCTGAGGAATAGTTCAGTCCGAATGCAATCATGTGCAAGGAACTTCTTCTCCAGCTCAAATCAGTTCTCCAAGTAATTGGTTGGACCTTATAATATATATGAACAATTCTGGAGATGGCAATCGCTCAAAAAAAAAACCATAGTCTGCGCCATGATGTTTGGGGATATGCAATACGACGAGTAGTCTTTGGACAGGGGGAATTCTTCACTCAGTAACAGCTACAACGGTGGACTGAATCAACAGTGAGCAGCGGGGAGTAAAACACATGCAGCATCCCATGGGTGGATTCCACAAAGAGTTAAGACTAGTCTCATCTCAAGTTAGGACAAATTACTCATCATAACTTAGGACTAGCCTCAAATTACAAGGTCCATCTTTGTGAAATGGACCCCGGGTGTTGTTTTTCTTGTTGTGTGTTTTTTTCATTTCAACTTGACCTTCAATTTTATCAAGTTTTTCACAAGTTGGTTGGTAAAGTGTGTTTAATTGCAAACTAAAATGATGACAAGGATACATCTTTTGAAACTTTGAGCTTAAAGTGTCAACTGCTTATTCTGAAACATGAAATCCTTTGCCTGTTTTGTGGGATGACCTTTCTCTTCACAGAATATTCTAGAATAATTTTTGTTCGAACTTACCCATTATTCTGTCGATCACTCTTTACTCCTGCATTATCCATCGATGCTTCTCCAAGCATGTTCGGTTGTAGTCTCCACTCCCTGTACCCTTAAACAGTTGCTCATCCAAACCTCTCCGGTTGTAGTCACCACTCCACAAGAGACTGTTCCACTGAGGGTAAATTTAGTAAGCACAACGTTATCTCCATGCATTTACATACTATATATAATAAATTGCAAGAGGTGACTTGTTTCAGGTGGGATGTCAATTTGCTATTCTTTCATGCTGTTAATTGTTGCTGCTGAATCCCAAATGGTACTTAAACGCACTTTGACTGCTCGTTAAAAATCAAACTTTTGGTTGCAAGTTTCTTTACATAGTTATCAATTTGCTAGACCTGTAATAGGTCCCTCAGTTGGTGGCAGGCAGTCAAATAAACATTGGTTCGACTCATCACAACTTGACTCACTTGAAGCAATTGAACCGGTAGGTGAGATTCATCGAGATTGCCTTGGCACATACCTTTAGTTGGTGGAACACAATCCAGTGTCACTTGGCCTTAACATCTGGACATCAAACTCATCAATGCAACTTGGGACACAGTCCTTCTTTCTGCAGATGGTGCCACTTAGTCCAGAAAGCATTCAGTATAGCCTCAAGTTTGGGTGTAGGTTATCTCTAGAGGCCGTTACTCAATCTTTGGTAAAAAAAAAAAGATTTAATGAAAGATTATTTGTAATGAATACACTATTGTATATTTGGTTTGCGGTAACACCATGTGTGTATATACTTGCCAGGTAGAGTTTGTTCTTAGAGAACTGTCTTGCTTCATTCTAAGACGGTTCTCTAAGAACAAACTCTACCTGGCAAGGAGAAACACACTTGGTGTTACCGCAAATCAAACACACATTGATACCTCACCATGCAATGCCTCAAATCTTATTAACGAATACACTATTTTCACACAAGCAAGCGACAACTGTTTGAGAAATGGTTAGTCTGAATGCTTACATGTTCAGAAAAAATGTCTCTGTGCTCCAATCAAGACCTTATTTCACAGAGTTGCTCAAGCAGAAAATATTGGTCAACATTTTTTCTGCTTAGCAGCAATGAGCGGGATACCAGTCACACACTGTACATGTGACATGGTAGTTGGGCTGGTAACCTTATTCTAATAAGCATGCTGTGCTTAGCTACTTTTTGTGTTTAAGCAGCTGTATGAAATTGGGCGTGTGAGTATGCCTTCACTACATATTAATTTGTAAACTTTGACCAGCTATTTTAGTAAAGTATTCCACCAGTCTGTTGTGTGATGACTTTATTGCAAGCTAAAGGATGAAAATGAATGTATTCTTATAAATCAACTATTTTAAATCTTAAAAGCAAATTGTGACCCCAGTTACGGCTTTTCAAAATTTGTTGAATGAAACTTCTCACTTGAAGAAATATTGAAAGATTTTTGTTTTTCAAACTTACCTGGCCGACTATTTTTGACTCTTTGCAACACTCTAGAAATGATCATCCAAACAGGTCTGGCGTCTAGGTTGTAGTCACAGCTGCACAAGAGACCGCTCTCCCCGTTTCCTCCAACGATGCTCATCCAAACAGGTCCGGTTGTAGTAACCACTCCAAAAGAGACTGCTCAACTGAGGGAACATTTAGTTGAAATTAGCATTTACATATCTTTGTGATAAACTGCAAGACGAGCTGACTGACATTATTCCAATAAGGCTTTTCAATTTGTTTGGATTGTTCCAGCACAATTTTGTAAAAGCAAGTCGACTGGTTATTAAGGTTGTTCTACCTCCTTTGGTGGTCAGTCGGCTTTTCCATCTTGTGGTTGTAGAATATTAAATGATACTCTTCATTTGTACTGCTGGTTACCAACTGTCTTTACTATTGAAGAGATTTGTCTTGTGGAAAGGTTCAAATTTGCCATTTTGAATGTTTCCCTTACTAATAATCAATAAACTAAGCTTTCGATGTTCAAAAATTGTTGGCGTAGCTGTTCCAATAAACTAAGGTTTCGATTTTCAAAATTTGTTGGCGTAGCTGTTCCAATTATAAGGTGGTCCGTTTTAGAAGTAGTTCTTCACTAGTAAAGTTTAGCCTCAAATAAATAAACTGATACATTACCAAATCTTGTGCATGACCACAGTCCCTGGTGGTATATGCATCACCTCAACTCAGTGAAGATCAGGTTCACCATAAACATTACCTGGGACCTCAATACTTAACCAAACCCTCGTCACCAGTGCCACCGCCTGTGCAGGTGTTTGCTACAATTCCCCTTCAGGATTAATTGCTAACTGTGAAAAACAAAAACATCATTAATGCCTTGATAGGAATAGAGGTTAGAGCTATTGGGAAAGTATGATTAGTTCCTCGTTGTGTTCCCATGTGGAACCAGCTTCCACTGTCAGTCAGGTCTAATGTCTCCTTTTCAGCATTTAAGACTCTTTCAGTTTTTAACCGAGGGATGATTATTAGATTTAGGGGACGTTCTTTGTGGTAGGAAGGCTTTGTAGAGGTGCTGGTCATCTGTTCCTCCTTGCCATTCAATGGCTTGGTATTTTTAACTATTTACTTCTTTGTATCTTTTTGTACCGATTTGTTGCCTCTGAAGAAGGTCCAGTTTGGATCAAAAGCTAAGGCCATCTACCCAACTCATTTTATGTATTGATTTGTGTACTTTTATGCCAGTGTCGAATAAAACTAAAATAAAACTAGTCTTTCACAACACACCCCCCCCCTCCCCTTGTACATAAAACCTGACCAGATACTTAACCATTGATGCTTTGATCCTGCTGACCTCAGGTCGCCATTCGGGACATTAAAGTGAGTTTCAACATTGTATTGTCACTCACCTTAGAGTCTGTGAGAAAAAACGCTTGTTAGTCGCTGTGAAGCACTTGTTAGTCGCTGTAAAAGAAACGCTTGTTAGTCGCTGTGAAAGATCCACTCGTTACTCGCTGTAAAAGAAACGCTTGTTAGTCGCTGTAAAAAAACGCTTGTTAGTGGCTGTGAAAGAAACGCTTGTTAGTCGCTGTAAAAGAACCACTTGTTAGTCGCTGTGAAAGAATCTCCTGTTTCTCGCTGTAAAAGAAACACTTGTTAGTCGCTGTGAACCACTTGTTGGTCGCTGTGAAAGAACCATTTGTTAGTCACTGTGAAAGAATTGCTCGTTACTCGCTGTAATTGAATCCCACGTTACTTGCTGTAAAAGAAACGCTAAGTCGCTGTATAGAAACCCTTGTAAGGGGCTGAGAAAGAAACACTTGTTACTCGCTGTGAAAGAAAGGCTCGTTACTCGCTGTGAAAGAAAACGCTTGTTAGTCGTTGTGAAAGAAAACGCTTGTTAGTCGCTGTGAAAGAAACGCTTTTTAGTCGCTGTGAAAGAAAACGCTTGTTAGTCGCTGTGAAAGAAAACGCTTGTTAGTCGCTGTGAAAGAAACGCTTTTTAGTCGCTGTGAAAGAAACGCTTTTTAGTCGCTGTGAAAGAAAATGCTTGTTAGTCCCTGTAAAAGAAACGCTTGTTAGTCCCTGTAAAAGAAACGCTTGTTACTCGCTAAGAAAGAAACGCTTGTTACTCGCTGCGAAAGAAACGCTTGTTAGTCGCTGTGAAAGAAATGCTTTTTAGTCGCTGTGAAAGAATCTCTCGTTACTCGCTGTAAAAGAACCACTTGTTAGTCGCTGTGAAAGAATCTCCTGTTTCTCGCTGTAAAAGAAACACTTGTTAGTCGCTGTGAACCACTTGTTGGTCGCTGTGAAAGAACCATTTGTTAGTCACTGTGAAAGAATTGCTTGTTACTCGCTGTAATTGAATCCCACGTTACTTGCTGTAAAAGAAACGCTAAGTCGCTGTATAGAAACCCTTGTAAGGGGCTGAGAAAGAAACGCTTGTTACTCGCTGTGAAAGAAAGGCTCGTTACTCGCTGTGAAAGAAAGGCTCATTAGTCGCTGTGAAAGAAAGGCTCATTAGTCGCTGTGAAAGAAACGCTTGTTAGTTGCTGTGAAAGAAAAGGCTTGTTAGTCCCTGTAAAAGAAACGCTTTTTAGTCGCTGTGAAAGAAAAGCTGTTTAGTCGCTGTGAAAGAAAAGGCTTGTTAGTCCCTGCAAAAAAAACGCTTGTTACTCGCTGCGAAAGAAACGCTTGTTACTCGCTGCGAAAGAAACGCTTTTTAGTCGCTGCGAAAGAAACGCTTTTTAGTCGCTGTGAAAGAAAACACTTGTTAGTCGCTGTGAAAGAAAACGCTTGTTAGTCGCTGTGAAAGAAAACGCTTGTTAGTCGCTGTAAAAGAAACGCTTGTTAGTCGCTGTAAAAGAAACGCTTGTTACTCGCTGTGAAAGAAACGCTTGTTACTCGCTGTGAAAGAAACGCTTGTTACTCGCTGTGAGAGAAACGCTTGTTACTCGCTGTGAGAGAAACGCTTGTTAGTCGCTGTAAAAGAAACGCTTTTTAGTCGCTGTGAAAGAAACGCTTGTTAGACCCGGATACTTAACCTCTGCTGCAAACACCTGACCTCACACCCAGTCACTCATCAGGGACATCAAAGGTACAGTCTTCTCAAGTTGTGGCTTTAATGATGACTGGGTAGCTCTTAATCTTGCTTCAAGATTGAGTATCTTTGAATCAAGACTAAGACTTACACCAGTCATATCTTTTATACTTTACCAATAGCCAATGATCGTGCTGAAAGAGAGCATTAGTCCTCTACATTTTTTTTTAAATGCACATTTTTTCAATACTCTAGGCCTAGATTAGACACTGTGAAAGAAACGCTTTTTAGTTGCTGTGAAAGAAACGCTTGTTAGTCACTGTGGAAAAAAACGCTTGTTAGACCCGGATACTTAACCTCAGCTGCAAATACCCGACATCACGTCCAGTCACTCATCAGGGACCTCAAAGGTAGAGTCTTCTCAAGTTGTGGCTTAACTGATGACTGGGTAGCTCTTAATCTTGCTTCAAGATTTAATATCTTAGAATCAAGACTAAGACTTACACCAGTCATATCTTTTATACTTTACCAATAGCCAATGATCGGGACATCAAAGGGAGAGACTTCTCAAGTTGTGGCTTTACTGATGACTGGGTAGCTCTTAATCTTGCTTCAAGATTGAATATCTTAGAATCAAGACTAAGACTTACACCAGTCATATCTTTTATACTTTACCAATAGCCAATGATCGTGCTGAAAGAGAGCATTAGTTCTCTACATTTGTTTTTAAATGCACATTTTTTCAATACTCTAGGCCTACAGTACACTGGGTTACCACCCATACAAACCCAAACATTGGTAGTGTCTTTTTCCCCTTGGATGATCTGCTCCTTTTTTCTTCTTCTCCTGCCTTTTTTCTCTTTCTTCTTCTTTTTCTTCTTTCTTCTTTCCGTCGTGTGTCTTTACCGCAGCGCTCGCAAATAAATAGCTTAGAGAATTTTTTCGCATTTTGCTTATTTTTTTACGCATTTTTCTTATTTTATTTTTTGCATTTTTGAAAAAGACCTTTATCTTGTATGTATGTGTGTTAGGTCCCCCCCGCCTTATTTTTCTTTTGAACCTTTATTTAAATGGGCCAGGGTCAGAGACATGTTTATTTTTTGGTAGAATTGATGTAATGCTGATATTCAGATGGTAAATATTAATTTAGCTCTGGTCTAAATTGTCTATTTACTACTCCAAAATCAAACACTTATCAATGATTAATGGGACTGACAATTGTTGACTTTATGGTTACCTCTAAGACATTTGGTGGGTTTTGGGAGGGTTATTTTACTGCCCTTCTAAAGACACCTTATGGTTACCTCTAAGACATTTGGTGGGTTTGGGAGGGTTGTTTTATTGCCCAGGGCTATAGCCCTTCTAAAGACATGGTTACCACTAAGACATTTGGTGGGTTTTGGGAGGGGTTATTTTATAGCCCAGGGCTACAGCTCTTCTAAAGACATGGTTACCTCTAAGACATTTGGTGGGTTTTGGGAGGGGTTGTTTTATAGCCCAGGGCTACAGCTCTTCTAAAGACATGGTTACCTCTAAGACATTTGGTGGGTTTTGGGAGGGGTTGTTTTATAGCCCAGGGCTATAGCTCTTCTAAAGACATGGTTACCTCTAAGACATTTGGTGGGTTTTGGGAGGGGTTATTTTATAGCCCAGAGCTATAGCCCTTCTAAAGACATGGTTACCTCTAAGACATTTGATGGGTTTTGGGACGGGTTCTTTTATTGCCCAGAGCTATAGCCCTTCTCAAGACATGGTTACCTCTAAGACATTTGGTGGGTTTTGGGAGGAGTTGTTTTATTGCCCTAATTTTAAAGACATAAATTGATCGGTTGTTAAGTTTTGTATACGCATTGCGCTATTTTTAATATAAAATCACAACAATTTTAAATAAACATAACAACTGATGACTTGAAGTATCAACCCAACAGAAATTTCCAGTAAGACTAGTCTCTTAACTAACAAGCATCACTGGCATCGACCAATATGCAAATTAAGAAATGCCGAGGAAACTCTGATGAGGTCACCTTGAAGTCTCTACTGGCAAGGACACATCAACAAGATCGACGAACGTTGGGGCGGGGGCTCAACGGGGGTTGGACTCTGCAAGAGAGCGGGTTAGATCTTCTCTTACCCTTCGCTGACTTCACACACCTCCTCTTTTACACCTTAAGGTCAACCTGCGTTTTCCGACCTCCACTATAGCGCTATAGTGTAATAATGTAACTTTGTTTTTCGTAACTTCTAGGAAAATATCAAATAATTTGAGCAGTTTTTAACTTAAAAATTATAACGATTCAATTCAATCAAACAATCATGTGAAAGCACATGAATTGGGTTTTTTCCCCTAAAGCGCTCTATTCATAGCGTAACTTTGTTTTTTAATACTTTTTAGACAGTTTAATTGATTAAGCAGTTTCAAACTAATGAAGTGATGACATTCAGTTCAATGAAAAAATCAACGTTTAAACACACGAATAAGGGAAATTGGGGGTTTTTCTCTTGTACTGCATCAACAAATGAAGTGTTAGTAAATTTTGTCTCTGAATTTTCAACAGATTGGATAATTACAGTTGCTTAGGCAATAAATAAATAAAAAAATCTATCAAAGAGATGAATTTAAAAAACAAAGTTACAAGTGGAGGTCGGATTTTGCCAAGTTTTCCTTACCTGAATCCGGCGATGACTCCGGCGAGGACTCCAGATCCACAGATAACACACACCCAAACCACACATCCATAGACAAAACTGCCATCTACTGGTCACAGACTCTCGAGAGTCTTCAGCACAAAGATGTTTTCTCTCGTTGCTCGTCGTCTCTGACCTGAGAGAAACAACCCCAAAATAAATTATTATTAAGGCAAAATTTAGCAAGTATTTTAAGTTTCATTTTCACTTTAAAAAAAATAATAGTATAGGTTTGCCGCGCCACATTCAAAAAAATCTCGTTCAATGCATTGCCGTGGTATTTACACCTTGTTTACATCCTATGGATGTCTCAGTTGTTCCTTTTGCTAGGTTACTCCACGACTAAAGTTAAAGCCTACAATACACAACATATTCACTGTCGCTGACCTGGAATTTCATCTTTTAAGAACAGGGCCATTTTTATTTTATTTTGCAAAGGGCACTTTCATTGGAAAATGGGAAACATTTGAAAGGGGCACTAAGGCCAAGACCAGACGCAATGGAGGCCTTGCCCTCAATTGCCTCCTCTGTGTAATTCAAGGCCTGCTGTCAAGCATGAAGTTTGATAAGTTTATGTCAAACTTTGGAAGCAAAACAAAATTCCTTGAATTGTTTGCCCAGCTGTTTCTTTTGTCCTGTTTATTTCTGCTAAGGTTTGCAGTAAATGATAACAAGTGTCTGCTAAATCTAAGTAGTTGACAGGATTCATCAAATGTTTTGATTAGCATCATCTATCTTAATTATCCACTCTTCTGAACTGACCATGGGCAGCCATCTTTTCATTAAAAATTGCTTTACTTTAGAGACTTTATGCAAGACTAGTGTAGAAATGAATATCAGAATATCTACCTTTAAGGCCTAATCACACAGGCCCTGATAACGAGAACGAAAAACGAAAACGATAACGATACAAATGCACGCCCTCGATTGGTTGAATGAGCGCGAGCATGTTCTGCGTGGAGCATTTCAACTAATTGAGGGCTTGCATTTTTATCGTTATCATTTCCGTTCTCATTATCAGGGCCTGTTTGACTTGGTCTTTAGGCCTATTTGAGACTACATGAAGTAGAAAGCACACACGGAGAAACACATTTGAATGCAATCATTTGAAAAATATTTGCCCATTGATGAAATTGAATGGTAAACCATTCAGCCTCTTGCTATTGGCTTTTATAAAACTGAACGATCTTTTCAACTACTGAAAGTAAATGGCCTTATTTAACCATAAACTGGCAAACTGTTATAGATTATAATGCAACAGGGCATTCATTTTCAAACAAAAATAAATGAGCCGGTTGTTAAAATGAATGAATTTTGGCAAGATAAAAACCTGATGAAATTTATAACTTCAGGCTAACTGTGAACTTCATAACAGCAACTCACCTTTCGATTGTCTGGTTCCACATGGCCATCTTCGCTGGGCGGAGTGTTGCAGACCAGGTAAAACTTTACACTGGTCAGACAGAGTCCATGAAAAGATCTAAAAGACCTGCAAAAACAAAGAAGAGTTTAATTATGACGGGAGAAAGAAATGTTGACTTTATTGGACACTATTAGTAATATCTCAAAATATTTTTTAGCATAAAACCTTACTTTGTAACGGGTAATGGGGAGCAGTTGATAGTATAAAACATTGTGAGAAACAGCTCCTTCTGAAGTAGCGTAGTTTTTAAGAAAGATGTAATTTTTCACTAAAATGTTTGAATTTGATTTCGAGACCTCAGAAAAAACTTTTTGAGGTCTAAAAATCAAGCATCTGAAAGCTGAAAGCACACAACTTGTGCAACGAGGGAGTTTTTTGCTTCCATCAGTCTCTCGCAATTTTGGCAACCAATGGAGCTCAAATTTCCACAAGTATTTTTTTATGCATAAGTTGAGATACACCAATAGAAAAGACTGGTCTTTGACAATCCCTAATAGAGTCCAGCGCTTTAAGTTTAACTCCAAGTCTAGTGATTAATTTTCAATTCTGTTGAATGTCAAAGATATAAAAGTCATACCTTGTATATTGTGCTTGTTCAAATGAAAACAGTTTACATGTAAAAATCTGAAGAAAGTTGTATCCCGTTAAAACTTTTGTTGTGCAACTTTGTTCTGGTCCGATTAAAGTTTTAAGATAGAAGCCCAGCAATCTTGTGGAAATTTACACCCAATTCAATGTCTGAAGTATTAGTATCAAATGCAACAAAGCCTGACCCAAGTTCACTTGTACTGGTCTCATTATTTCAAGACCACTTACGCATAAGTTATACTCTCAGAAAGACAACGATGTTCAAGTCAAGTACTTTTCAGTCGAGTATCAAGTACTGCCGAGTACTGAATGGGTGACACGTAGTACTGCTCAAGTTTGAGTACTTTGGTTACCGAGTACAAGTGTCAAGGTACCCTAGTTTTCCGATATCCCAGCACGGAGTTGCTTGGATTTTAGTAAAAGACCTCCAGATTAATGTGCTGGTACTCCACCAACTGAGCTATCTAGTACTTTGTTAGAGGTCTCCCTATTTTGTCAGTATTTTTGTTTTGGATACCAGTCAGAAGCAATCCTAACATTAATTGTCGTATTGCTAAAGGATCACACCCATGTTTCCGACAATGGAATTCACAAGCAACATGAGGCCTATCTAGTGTCTTTACCTTTCAGGTTTGTGGACTTCATTGCAGCCATCCAAGCTCAATGTTGAGTAACGCGGTTAAAGAATGTCCTCCCGCTGTCATCGGGAGAAAACTTGAGAAATTGAGAAAAATGAAGCCAACCTGAAGAAGCAAGCAACTGGAAGCTCAACAGAGAAATAAGCCCCGGTGCGGAGGGATTTGCTACAGCTTTCTTCAAGAGAAAGCTGGGCCTCCTTCTCCAGAGCCTCTGGTCACTCGAGCTCAACATCAATGTCGGCAGTTTCGTAAAGTTCAGTTCTCAATTCTGTGGCGACGTACTGAAGCAAATCACACACACTGAAGCCATTTACAATGCTGCCAAAATAAAGCAAAATCACTTATTTTTAAAGAAAGTTAACAATTTTAAAGGAAGTTAACAGCAGAGAGCGAGCCGTTTGTCCAGTCCTGAAGTACCCATGAAAAACTACAACCTGCAATTTGCCAACTTAATATAGCTAGAAGCTGTTGTTTAAAACAGCATTGCATTCAGGTAAGAAATGCAGAATCGTCTCATATGCATAACGAAGAGATTTTGTACTGTTTGATTAAGTCTTGCTTTTAAGAATGCAGGAAAATTACAAGATGCCTGGAAACTGAAGGGACAAAAGCAACAGTGTAAGGCCTATATATATTTTTTTTCTGTGCTTTTCAGTACTTAAAAAAAAAAAATCAAAATCAAAGTAAGCCATGGCGTGGTTGTGTGCATTTTGTTGAGACAAGTTATTTTTAAAGAAAAACAAATGCGGTACCAATTCAGCATTTCATCTTAGTTCATAACAGCGCCTCAGCGGTCATAAAATGCAACTATGATTTTTTTCAGATTTTTGTGTATGTTAACCAGTACAGCTTGAGCATTTTGTGTTAATTTTCATGAAAAATGCTAAAATGTTTTGATCATAAAGGAAATGACTGTCAACACTGCAAAGAATAAAATATTTTACCAAATAAAATTCTCAAAATGTTCTACATGACTCATCTCAACAATGTGCTTGACAAAAATGAAATGATGCTATTATGACAATGAGATTCACAAACAATATTAGGCCTGGGGTCTTCACCTTTCAGGTTTGTGGACTGCACACACACAGCGGCAGCAGCCATTCTTGCTGGGCTGGGCTACTGCAGCTCTAGACCCACAGGCTGGGTGGGTCTGCTCTGGTCCCATGGGCTGGGTAGGTCTGCTCTGGTCCCATGGGCTGGTTGGGTCTGCTCTGGTCCCAAGGACTGGTTGTGTCTTCTCTGGAGCAAATCCTCGCACAAACTGAAGCCATTTACACTGCTGCCAAAATAAAACCAAAATCACTTATTTTTACGGAAAATGTTCAAATTATGTTGTAAAAATATGACTTGGGGCCGGAAATTGAAAAAATAATTAATCACAAATTTCCTTTAATTAGCTTATTTTTTAGTCTCTCTGATCTTCTTTCTGTTACCCGGTACAGCTTGGTGAAGGGAACATTTTGTGGCAAACTTCATAAATATTGTTGATATAGCAGGGGCATATGGCTTTATGAATTTAAAACAAATTAAAAACAAATTTTGGAAATGCTTCTCAACACTGCAAAGAAACAAGCATTTTCCAAAAACATATTTTTGTGTCTTTCTCTGCAAGAACAGTGTCTCATCTCAACAAAATGTGCGCGATAAAGAAATTAGAGCACATCCCATGCTGATTAAGCATTGTCAAAAGATCATGGTGTACTTTCATCCTTAAAAAAATTCCATAAACTTAATGGTATAACCCACACATTACATATCCGGTGATTAATTTGGCAAGTTTAAAATGCTTAAAAACGGAAAGTGGGGCAAAATGTGACAATGTGATTTTTTTCTTTCTGGGAAATGCATTGTATGTTAACATTGCAAAGAATAACATATTTTCCTAAAGCATATAAATATTTTTCCACAAGACTAAGGTCCCGTCTCAAGAGTGTGGTCGATCAGACTCAATTATCAGTCGATCAGATTTACAAATTATATAAAGCTCTTTACCTTTCAGGTTTGTGGACTTGCTGGGCCAGGCTGCTGCAGTCTGGGTGTGCTCTGGTCCCACGGGCTGGGTCTGTCTGCTCTGGTCCTGTGGGCTGGGTGGGTCTGGGTCTGCTCTCTGGTCATGTGGGCTGGGTCCATCTGCTCTTGCAGTGGAACAATGTTCAGTTAAGTCTTCGCCAATCAGTATTTCTTCCCATTGTCATCGGGATCCAACTAATAAGAGTGACACATTGAAGCCAACTTGAAGAAGCAAGCAACTGGAAGCTCAACAGAGAAATAAGCCCCGGTGCGGAGGGTTGCTACAGCTTTCTTCAAAGAAAGCTGGGCCTCTTTCCCCGGAGCCTCTGGTCGCTCGAGCTCAACATCAATGTCGGCAGTTTCGTAAAGTTCAGTTCAACTCTGTGGCGATGCACTGAAGCATTGTACACATACAATGAAGCCATTTACAATGCTGCCAAAATAAAGCAAAAAAATCACTTATTTTTAAAATTGACAGTTTACTAGGTTTCTATTATGGAGACACAAAGAGCGGGTGTTTTTTAAGTGGGCTAGCAAATGTGGAGAGCAGTGACAGCGAGCTTCGTGTCCAGTCCGCTGCATTAATGTAAAACCACATGGGTTTTGCCCACTGGGTATAGTTAGCTGTTGTCAAAAAGAACACTGCATCAAGGATAAGAGGCGCAGAATCATCTCATTTGCATTACAAAGAGATTTTCATACAGTTTAGCAAAATCTTGCTTTGAATAATGCCTAGAAACTAGCGAAAGTTTTTTTTTAGTACCCAGCACCCTGGAGCAAGTTTACATGGATAGGCGCTATATAAATCTCCATTAGTATAATGTTAATTAAACTAAGGGACAACAAGAACCCTGGTGTATGTTTCTATGCTTTTTGGTTCTGTAATTAAGATGTGTGTTCAAACCAAGCAAGAGTGTGGTTGTGTGCATTTTACTCGAGACAAGTTGACAAAAACAGTAATGAAAATATACCTTTTAATAGCAAACTTTAAAAGTTGTTACTGTTTCTGAATTTTGTCAAATAATAAAGTCTCATCTCCAAAATTTGGTCGATGATGAAATTGGATTTCATTATAACAATTGATTTCATAAACACTAATAGGGCTAGGGTTTTTACCTTTTACTGGTTTGTGGACTTCCCGCAGCAGCGGCAGCCATCCTTGCACGGCCGGACGGTGCTGGACTGGGTGGGTCTGCTCTTGCTGGGGATGCAGATAGCTGTTGTCAAAAAGAGCATTGCATTCAGGATAAGAACTGCAGAATCGTCTGATCATCTCATTTGCATAACATTTTGGCAAAGTTTTGGATAAGAATAACAGTGTACGTTTCTATATTTTTCTGGTATTGTAATTAAGATTCGATTTCAAAAAGCAAGAGCCTCGTTGTGTGCATTTTGCCTAAATGGCGAACAAAAAAATTGCTGTATTAAATTTGTCTTAGGTTTCAACCTTATCCCCACCCCCCCAAAAAAAAAAAAAAAATAAATAAATAAATAAATAAATGTAAAATACACTTAATGAATCAAACAATTTTAATGAATCAGGGAAAATATAAATAATTTTTTCCTTCAAAATTTGGAAGAAAACAACAGGGGGCAGTTTATAAAAGAGGAAAAACGGATTTATCCCTTAAAAGGAGATAAACCAAAGTATATGCATCAACAGTGACCCCAGAGATAAAAGACAATAACTAAGTCTAAAAAAACAAATTGGCTCCCGAAAATGGCAATCCTAAAGAAAAAACAATTAAATTTATGGGGTAAAATTTTTTTTGACACCATTTTTAAAAATAATGAAGTTGCCTTTTCACAGAAAAGTTTTGAACCTTTCTAATTTTTGATTATGTTAAGTGGTACAAACTAATGACATGAAAATTTTGTGGCAAAATTCATAAAAATCACCTATGAACTTTTGAAAACATTTGTCCATATCCATGTAAAAAAAAACAAGGCAAAGAATATAGTATTTTCCTGAAACATTTTTGAAAATTGTCTGCAAGACCAGTATCTCATATCAACAAGTTGATTGTGGTCGATGATGAAATCAAATGTATTACAATTGAATTCACAAATTAAATTTGGCCAGTATCTTTACCTTTCAGGAATGTTACTTCACACGGCGGCAGCAGCCATCCTTGCAGCAGCCAGGTCTGCAGCAGGTCTGCTCTGGTCCTGTGGGCTGGGTCGTCTGCTCTTGCAGTGGACCGTTGTTCAGTACCGCCTTCGCAAGTCAGTATTTCTTCCCGTTGTCATCGGGATCCAACTTATAAGAGTGACACATTGAAGCCAACTTGAAGAAGCAAGCAACTGGAAGCTCAACAGAGAAATAAGCCCCGGTGCGGAGGGTTGCTACAGCTTTCTCCAAAGAAAGCTAGGCCCTTTCCCCGAAGCCTCTGGTCGCTCTAGCTCAACATCAATGTTGGCAGAAATTTCGTAAAGTTCAGTTCTCACTCTGTGGCGACGACGTACTGAAGCATTTTACACACACTGAAGCCATTAACACTGCTGCAAAAACAAAGCAAAAAAAACCTTTTTTATAGAAAACTAAGTTCACTAGGTTTTTAATTTGAGACGAGAAAGAGGTGGAGTTCTAGTGGGCGAGCAATTGTGTCCAGTCCGCTGTACCAGAGTAAAAAACCACATGGTTTCGCCCACTGGTACAGTCGTTTGACCAGTTCTGGATCACTTTTTGAATTCACATTGTTTTTTGTTGCAATCTCTTTGATATCTTAAACAAAAAAGTTTATCAGTTTACCTAAACATGACATAAAACTCACCAAGTATTCACTGACAAAAAAAGGTTAGTTCTTTTGAAGAGGCTTTAAGAAAAGTATTGTCACCTGTTTGACCAGTTCAGGATCAGTTGAATCTATTCTGAATCAGTAGAGTGCCCTTTATTGCAAACCCATACTCCCATTCATAAAACTGTCTCTCAAGGACACAAAACTTCAGAGGTGTGTTGGCATGGACTTGGACTTCATTTGTTTAGTGAATGTCATGCAAGTGTCTTCAATAGCAGCGCAAAAACCCAGTGACAAAACCACAAAACAACAGCAAAGGCAAATGAAAAAGTGAAGCGAACCTAAAAAGCATTATCGACCCCTCCAAGTTTAAATTTCTCAAAAAAAAAAAATCTAAAAGAATTTGTTGAAGTAATGTTTCTCAAAATCATCTGAATAAACTTTCTACTGCAGTAGTATGATTTTACCATACTTAGTAAGTTAGTGCGGCACCATTTGACGCAATGAGATGTTGAGTGATCCCGAACTGGTCAAGGGTAAGTTGCCCCCCCTAAAGAAGATTTTGGTAACTTCGTCTCCTCAAAAAAACAAGGTGTCTGCACAGTATTTACAGGAATGTTTTTTTACACATTTTTATCATTTTACATAAATATTTTTTGCCCCGGCACTCCAATTCTAAAGGTAAGAAGTTTTAACAGTGTTTTTCAACCAACATTTTTACACAAAAAAATGATAAATTTCGCAGACAACCTTCAGGAAAACAGCCATAATTTATTTGCTGATGATGTTTGGCACCTTATTTTGGGTTTGTTGGTTTAATGGGTGTTAATCTTCACATTTATCAACAGAAATTGGTAATAATGAGAAGTGATATAACTATTTAGTTATTGCAAAGTTGAAGTGATCCCGAACTGGTCAATGATCCCGAACTGGTCAAATGACTGTAGTTAGCTGTTGCCAAAAAGAGCATTGCATTCAGGATACGAAAATAAGAATCGTCTCATTTGCATAACAAAGAGATTTGCATAAAAAAAATACAGTTTGGCAAAGTAATGCGGGGAATTTACAAGATGCCTGCAAGTGACAAACAATTCGGTGTATGTAGCTATTTTGGTAATCTAGGTTTTTTACTTTTCAATAGTGTGGTTTTGTGAATCTTGCTGTACAAAGTGTTTTTAAGCAACAACAAAAATCCAAACAAAAAAAATACAAAGAATAAGGAGGGGGCACTACGTGTTCATACAAACTGGATTAAAACAAACGTCGGACAGTTATATGTTTTTTTTCAGATGAATCACTACAAAATACCCTTTTCCCCCAACAGTGACCCGGTATTATCATTATCTATTTATTTATTATTTATTTACTTGGGGGAAGGGGGGCTGTCGTAGTTACATGTACTGCCTCAGCACATCTTTGAAATATAGAAAGTTTCATAAAAATCGCCCAAGAACATTGGACAATACGAAGGGGGCATATGTGGCAAAATTAATATATATTTATTATTTTTGTGGGGAGAAAAATAAGAAAATGTCAGGAAACTGTTCCATGAACACTGCAAAGAATAACTGCAAAACTAAGTGAGGCACCAGTCACTAGAAAAATAAAATATAAACATAATGTAATTTGGCTAATAACCTATTTCTGTTTGTGCTTTTTTTATGTTCTCAGCAAGTTTTTAGGAAATCGGACCCTTGCCAACACTTTGCTGCAACTAACCAAATAACAGGCCAGTCAATCACGCTCCGCTTGTATGTATCGACCAATCACAGCCGCGGACACGCGCCCAAAAGTCTGCGCAACACATTAATTCTATATCTATGCATTCCCATTGTAAATAGCCACGTGCAGAGAGCTGGCCACGTGGTGGGTGTGGGCGGGGCTAAATGACGAAGCAGTGCGCGGAAAACATGTGGTTTTTTTAGCGCCAGTTCCCTAGCGGAAAACTTTTCGTATCCTGCCACCGCCTTTTCATTTTTACACAAAGGAATAATATTATAATCTCTATATTTACTCAATTGAGTTTTAAATGAGATTTTAATAAACTATTTTGATTTCATAATAAATGCAAACGTGGTGGCATAGGCCTTAAATACGGGACTTTTTCCATTTTTAATATTGATAAATCAGTGTTTTGAGGTGAAGGAGAAAGCAAGGGTCGTAACTTTCATCAACCTTTCTTAATTTTAGTTAGACGATGGAATTCAAAATAATGCAATAAATCAGTGTTTTGAGAGGGGTAAACCTGTAAAAGAGCAAGTGTCGTCAATAGTACAAATTTTCACTGAGCTATCTTGAAATGGTGAGTTATACAAATATTTTTAGAAAGACAGTGGAATTCGAAAACGTTTGTAGGGTTCTTTACCTTTCAGGTTTGTGGACTGCATTGGTTGTACTTGCTGGGCCGTGTTTGCCGCTCTCTGCTCCCGCTGGGCTGAGCGTTGCAGCTCTGGTGGTCCTGCGGGCCGAGTTCGTCTTCTCTGGTGATAGGGGTACGGTTTTCAGTCTTAGCCTATCGAAATGTTTTTTTCATTATCACAACACAAAGCCAACCTGACGAAGCAAGCAACTGGAAGCTCAAGGAGAAATACGCCCGGTGTGGAGGTTGCTACACTCAAGCTCAACATCAATGTCGACAGTTTCGTGTAGTCTTCATAAAAAATTCAATTTCGTGGCGACTTACTAAAAGCATTTCACACAAATTGAAGTCAATTTACACTGCTGCCCAAATAAAGCTAAAAGCACTTTTTTTGCTGTAAAATCAATATTTACAGCTAATTTTCTAGGCTTCTGGAAAGAGAACAGAAATATCGGGTGTTGTTTTGTTCGGACAAGGGTGTAGAGCGATGTCCATCCTGATGGCCCAAAACCTTCTTTTACGGCCGGTCTGTGCTCGTGTGTAAAACTACAGCACATGGTTTCGCCCACCCTATTATGTTGAAAACAGCGCGTTGGAACATGGATAAGAAACACGTAAACGTCATTTGCATGACACCACTTACATATACCTATCATTTGGCTTAGTCCAGCTTTGAAGAATGGGGGGAATTTATGAGATGCATTGACAAACAAAAGTGTTTCTTTATAGGTTTAGGTACTTAGCCTAGATCAGGCTAACGAGTTTTTATTCAAATTAAGCAAGGAGGCGTGGTGTGCGCATTTTACTGTGCCAAGTATTTTTCTTTTGAGCTACATCAAGAAAGACAACAAGGGAAACTCGATGGGTTTTATAGAAAACCAGGTGTGCTCCCTAGCCAAACCGTACGGTACGCAGTAAACAAGTGTACTGGACTGGGCTCTGGCCGACTCCTGAACAAAAACATGTATTCGCCTCGGGTGCTATTTCCCCCTGCCCTAGGGTGTACAAAATGCCCTGGAGCCCCGCCACAGCGTGCAACAATAAATGAGTAAGTTTGGGAAAACTCCAACATTGAAGATGGATGGCTCAGCTGGTAGTTCACTCCCAAATACAACAAACTATACCCCCCAAAAATGAGAAATAAGAAATACAAAGGACGAAATTCTGGACGAAAACAAAACTGCCCCCCCCCCCCCTGAAAACAAGTAAAATAAAAAATAAATAAATAATTATTAATTATTACATAAAAATATATAATAAAATAGCATGCCCTTGAAGAGGGTCCGGTTTGGATTGAACGCTTCAACTTACCTACTCATTTTACAAAATAAAAATAACAAAACTATGAAAAATAAATAAAATCTAAATTAAATTAACAAAATTGATTAAAAAAATAAAGAGAAAAATTTGACGAAACAAAAGGTTTTTTTTTCTGGGGGATGGCCGAAATCCCAAATAAGCAACTCCAGTCTACTGAGAGGATCAACATTTTATATTAATAATTTAAGTGTAGAAAATATTCTCATTTGAGGCGGTACTTTAATAAGTGAATCAAAGTTGTTGAATGTCAGGGCTCAATCACATAGAGCTGCTTAAGCATAATAAAAACCAGCTAAGCACAACAAATTGATGCCTGCCAGAGTAAGGTTGTCAGACAAACTACGTGCCCAATTTCATAAAGCCTGTAAGACATGAAGTTCAACTTAGCATGTGTTCAGGTTTTTCTATGGAGATTTTGTTTACCATGAACATTACTGTGGTCTGGAATTGGAAGAAAATAAAACACAGAAAATGTTGACTTAAACATTATACTCTTTTTTCATGATCTTTCCCTATTAGAGCTTTAATTGCATTTTGTTAAATACCTCACGAACTCTAAATAAAAAAAAATTAAAAATCCACCCCACTGACAAGTACACACAAGGTATTAACGCAAACCAAATATATATTGATTCCTCGCCATACAATGCCTCAAATCACAGACCTCTAGAGGGTTAGGCCCTATTTATTATTTTATTTATTTATTTATTTCAACAAAACTTTTTTTTTAATGGGGAAGATAAGAATACATAATGTATTTTCATCTTCTTCATTTTTTTTCCATTTTTTTTGTTGCAATAAAGTATGTTTATACGTGTTTATGAAAACAGGTTAACTCTGACCCCCACCCCAGACCATTTTGACAAAGTAGTAAAGAAAAGGATTGTCAGAACAATCTGAGCAGATGGGGGGACCTAGATCAGCACATTCCAGACACCGGTTACGAAACAAAACTGTTTTGACACTATTACAATACTATGATTGGCAGCAGTCGACTATTAATTTGCGCTCTTTGATTGGTCGAATTTGTGTATGTGAGTAGCGAATAAATGGCCCCTAAACATGTGTGATGTGTAAAAGTTATGCATGCACTGTCTTTTGCGTGGGAACTATTCTCCTGTAGTCTTTGTATTGTTTTGTGTGGAGCTTTTTTAGGCAAGCAGGGGCCTATCAGCCTTTTTTGAGGTATGGCAGACACTATAGGAGTGCACTGTTTGGTTTGGGTGTAAACATACAAATATTTTACCCAAACCCAACAGTGTAATATTTATGTGATTATTTATAAAAAAAATAAAATATAAAAAATAGCTTATAAAAAAATAATGATCATGCCGCGTCCGTGCAAATTTCTCAGCAAATGTCTTTGCTAAGCGAAAAATTAGTGGGATACCAGTCGCAACATTATACCATTTATGGAATGTCGACTGGTAAGCAACATTTTGTTGTGCTTAGCAAGCTTTTATGGCTATGAAATGAGGCACTGTCCATTGTGATTCTGTCCCGAAAGGAAAATTAACGTTGGCCGAAGGAGGAGGATGTTTCAAACGAGGACATTTTTTTAAAAAATTGTTTGGGGAAAAAAAAATGAAACAATCAAAACGGGTAAGTCCAGCAATTTGATCTAATTTGGGTCAAAAATTGAAAAATACCACAACGAGTAATAGTACCGCAGTTTTATCCATTTTGGGCCAAAAATTGAAAAAAATACAGGAGGTAAGTCCATATATTTCGGTAAAAAAAATAAAACATAATCACAAGGGGTAAGTCCAGCGGTGTTATCAAAAGGGGTAGTGCCTACAAATTGTTTTTTTGTTAAAAAATGAATATAGCTGGAAATTATGTATAACAAGTAAAATATAGTGCTCCACGCAAATAAGCCTAGAAATTGTATGGAAGTAAGAGGAAAACCACACGTTATAACTTTGAAAACAAATTTATAACACCATATTTATCTCATAACGACCGCATTCAAGTGCTTTTTATATCCAAATACGCGCAATGTAAAAACCCAGTTCATACTTCCTGAGAATGCGAATTAAATGCATAGCGAATTTTGACGTCACAGCTCCGTTTTCATGCGATTTTTGTTCGCAGGACATGAACTCATTTCTGCTGTTGTCAATTATTCGTCAACATTCGTTTCGTTATTGCAGGAAGTATGAACAGGGCTTTAAAGACACTGGCTACCTTCGGTAATTGTCCAACACCAGTCTTCTTGCGTGGTGTATTCCAACATAATGCATAAAACAACACACCTGTGAAAATTTGAGCTCAATTGGTCGTTGAAGTAGCGAGATAACTATGAAAGAAAAAACACCCTTGCCACACGAAGTTGTGTGCTTTCAGATGCTTGATTTTGAGACGCCCAAAATCTAATTCGGAGGTTTCAATTGTTTCAATGGAAAGATCGCATGATTTCAGTAAAATTCACGGCTTCGGATTTCGGAAACGGGCTCAATGAGTTAGGAAACATAAACAGACATGATTGTACATAACCGCAAAGTTTAAAGGGAGGGTACACGTTTGGTATTAATGTAAAAGACCGGTCTTCTCACTAGGTGTATCCCAACATAAGCATAAAATAACAAGCCAGTGAAAATTTAAGCTTAACTGGTCATCGAAGTTGCGAGAAAATGAAGATAGAAAAAACACCCTTTTTGGACGAATTTGTGCGCGTTCAGATAGGAATAAAAGACTTCTGTCTTCTGTCTAGAAGTATTTTATTATTTTAGTGAGAAATTACCTCTTTCTCAAAATCTATGCTACTTCAGAGGGAGCCGTTTCTAACAATGTTTTATACTACCAACAGCTCTCCAATGCTCGTTACCAAGTCAGCTTATAAGTTAATATTTGTTTTGAGTAATTACCGAACGTGTACCTTCCCTTTAATTTTAAGTCCAGAAAATAGCTGTCAACTTATACCTTTTTGTAAATAGTACCTTGAACAAGAAACTACAAAAGAGACAATAATATAAGGGACTATAAACACACGTTGAGTTGCAATGAAGGAATTGTTATTTTATTTTTTACCACGAACTTTAATACATTATATATGGGTGTACCACAAAAAGGGAGAAACTTATGCGTGGAGCCTTTACTAAATGTTATGTGAACAACAACTTTTTACTATAAAGATTTGAAGTCGTTACTTTTTATGGATCGTTGTAAAATGGTCCAATATTGTGGCCCTGCGTGGGGTTGTTATAGCATGTTGGTTTACAACGGCTAGACTCTCTACACTTAATAGCCCCCCTTTTCTAAAAGGTGTAGGCCCTATTGTGTATTTTTTTTGTTTTTTTTGTTTAAGCATTCTGGACAATTTAATCTTTCAGGGTGTTTTTCTTAATATTTTGAATGAGCCTATAAGCTCAAAAGCCAAGCGGCTAACCTTACACAAAATTGAAAAAGAAACATAAGATAAGTTGTCAGAAAATTTAAATGGTTTGTTTTCAAGAGACCCATCATGCATTGAGCAAGTTTTTCTTTGTGGATTTATGCAATAGAATAAATTAAGTATTGTAATTGGCTTTTGCACTTGTTTTCAAAAGACTTTGTTTCTGAGCTATATCAGTTTATTTTGAAATAAATAAATTGAAAAGATCAATAATGTCTATTGTTTTATAATTTACATGAAACGAAGCCCAACACTTTGAACTTTGAAGCTCACAAATATTGAAACAATAACTAAATCATTTAATAACCAATACATCAACTGACTTTTTACATTGCCAATAACCTCATAAGGTTATGTTCCACCATTATTTTAAAAGTACTATATGTGGGGTCAGACTGAAATATTTTTTTCACCCAACAGTGATACCATGTGTAAAAGTCATACACATTTAATTTTTGACGCAAGGGCCATGTTACACGAGGCAATTTTTGTATTGAATGACAACCAGGGCCCAACTTCATGGCTCTGCTTACCACAATATTCTGCGCTTATACGGAACCCTTGCAGCACACAATTCTATGATACGTAAGTACAGAAATCCGTGGTAAGCAGAGCCATGTAATTAGGCCCTGTTCCAGGTAGGCCTAATCTCAGGTTATCTCAAAGGAGAGAATCCATGAACATTTTATTGTTCTTATATAATTTTTTTGTGTGAATCGTAAGACATTAGGCCTTCTTTAAAAGTTACTCGTGTGCTATAAAAGCGGTCTTGTAATATCATAGACTACAGTTGGTTGACTCCAAGTTACCTGCCAAAGTTCCACTGCCTTTAAATTGTTATATCAGTGAGAGAAACACCCAAGAGTTATTCACAACTTTAAACAAAACAAACTTCTTACAATAATAATGGACAACAACGGCACAAAGAGAGTTACAACGACATGGATCCTCTGAAGTCCCTTAGCATAGGTTTTCCTAGCCAGTTTCAGCAACAAAAAAACTACCACAAACCATATTGCGGTAGTTTTTTAGCTTTGAATGCATTCAAATTCGTTTTTGTGCACAAACAATTTTTATTTTCTTATTCAGACTCGTTTCAGCCATTCTATTTCATTTAATGGCATTTCAAGCCTTCAAGTGAAATGGAAGTATAGGCCTCTACTGTATTCAACGGATCATTTGTTTTCAAACTGAACTGAACGAGTCGGAATGGATTTATGTTGAAATTGGTAGGGAAACCATGGTTCGTGGGTTTATATCGCGCCCATTTCAAAAGAGTACATGTACTTTGAATGAAGGTAAGACAACAGATAGGCCTACATGTCGAGGAACATTTTACAGTGTTAGCGCCATGTCACACGGGGCAATTTACAGGCAACCAGGTCCAGGCAATCTCCATGAAGGAAAGACATTCACGTTTCAACGTTCAAATATTTTTCGAGACTATCGTATAAATATAAGACAATGTTCGGAAAATGTGTCATGTGCTACTGAAGTGGTCGTGTAGCATGCACTGCAATTGGTTGCCTCCAAGTTACCTGTAAAAGTTGCCTTGTGTGACAAGGCCCTGTTACGTGTACAGTACAGGGCAGCAGGGCATAACAATCTATGTTTTTCGGATTGATTTTCTCGAACATGACATTGTTGACAGACGGAAATGTATTATATCAAATCATTTGAATGTCTAGTTTTTAAAATAAAGCTTCATAGAGAATCACAAACGGTCCCTTATACGGTTGGCACACTATTTATTAAACCTACAGTAAAGGCTACACATAGTGTAGATAACCGCATACTTCCGACCAACTCAACTTGGCCAACTTGGTTGTTATTGGCACTGGACACGTTTGGTAATTGTCAAAGACCATTATTCTCTAAAAGTGTATCTCAACATATGCATAAAATAACACACCTGTGAAATGGGCTCAATTGGTCATCGAAATTGAAAGAGAATAGAAGAAAAAACACCCTTGTTCCACAAATTTGTATGCTTTCAGATGGCCAATAAAAGGCTTCAGTACAGTTTAAAGTCACTTATTACATGAGTGAGAAATTACCTATTCTAAAAAACTACGTTACTTTAGTGGAAGCCGTTTCTTGCAATGTGTGTACTATCAACAGCTCTTCATTGCTCGTTACCAAGTAAGTTTTTAATATGCTTATAAGTATTTAGAGTAATTACCAATAGTGTCTATGTGCCTTAAAGTTTCAACGGAAGTACCCCATCGAATCAACGCCTTCATTTGTTTCTATTTCCATGCACGTGAAGCTTGTGTCGCTACAAAGGGTAGGGCAGCATTTTTCATAATTCTCACAGTCGTAATCAGCAAGTTCAATTCGACAACCATCTGGACAGCTTAAACTCGCGTATCTGTTGCCCGGGTCGGGACACATGCCATCATGTTTCATCCCTAAATGGTATGGAAAAAAGAAGAAAAAGAATTTTAACTTTGTTTATGCAACAAAATCTGCGTAAAGTAGTGAAATAATGATAACTGCATTCACGCATACGCACAGACACTATTAGGCAAACGCCACAGAGATCTACACTATGGTCCTTTTCGAAACGACTGGATTTGGCTTTGGGTTCGGCCCAGGATAGCTTGGCCCTGCTGAGTGTTTTTGCAGTTGCGCGAGCTTTGCGTATATACGCGCCGAGGGTTTCAGACGAGAAGACGGAGCCTGAAGCTGAATCCAAAGCCGAAGCCGCCGGTTTCGGAAAGGCCTGTAGGTCTAGTACACGCATGCGCGCGTTAGTGCGCACGTGCAGTGGGACAAGGGAAATGTATAAGTATAACAGGTAGGGCAAGATAATGTACAGCTATTAAAAAACAAACAAAAATTAACAAACTAAAAGTTGTGATAAGAAATGCATTTGAAAAAAAAACCTGTTCTGGAGCAAGAAGAAGGCTGAGCGGAAACGTTGGATGTGCCGCAGAAGCGCAAACGTGTGACGCATGCGCAATGACTTACCAACTGTTAGATAAACGACTTTGTTTTGTTTTAGTAATGAAATGACAAACAAAAAAAGTAAGATTCACAACTTACCACCCTCGTTTACTTCGTTATTTCTACGCAAGCGTCCAAACACAGACGACTCAGACGTCACAAGTTGGAGTAGAACCATGACCACACAGGCAACAGGTAGACCTAGCTTGCATTGATGCATCGCGTCTTCCGGACCGCTGTCAAAATGCCGGTGCTAAGAGTAGGTGGCTATTGCCCTTTGGACTTCTCTCGTGTGTTTAAGATTTATGGAAGCACAGAAAAGATCTTGCCAGGGCTTGTGCTAGCAGACGTGCCACAGGATAGGCTTAAATTGTTGAAGGCAGATAAATTGCCGGTAGTTTCGTCGTATGCTAGTTGTCTGGAACCTGCTCAATCAACTGTTCTCAAATCTGGTCGTCCTCCCTCTTTTATATATATCGGCAAAAGGTTGAATCTAAGGCTTCTTTATATCACTCTTCTGTTGCTATACATAATGAAAATCCATAATGTAAACGGTGATTTTGTTTGATGATAACAGATGACGAAGATGCAGTGGTTTTGGAGTCTTTCTTCGCACGGGCAAATTGATCCGTTGTATTGGCAAAGGTTTATATAAAAAAAATCTTATAATTAAGCCATGAGCCCAAAAGAAGTCCACACCGTTGGTATTGATTGCGTGAAGGCCTACATGATTGCACAAATGATTTTTTATCTCATATAATATAATATAAGTGTATGTGGTACGTGGAAGCGGTTATCCTGCACGAAGACTAGGCCTATTGAATTTTCAAGCACAAATTAATTACATTTAGGGATACTGAGGGTAATAAGTTGAGGCTTTGACTACAAATAAAACAAAATCTATGAAATGACATTTTGCAGGTTCTTGGCAACAGCTGTGTATAATTAACCATTAGACCTGATATTGCTTTGAGATGATCGATCATTACTTGTATGGCCACTTCAGTTTATATTAAACACACGTGCAGCATTTTTACCCAGACAACACTTTATAATTAAATCACTCTCCCATTATAAAAAAAAAAATACAAAACATAACACAAAATAAAAACCCTATAGTGGCTAAGTTGCTGTCCGGTAAATTTTTAGTGTGTAGGCCTACATCGCAGGGCGTCAATCCGTCTTGAAGTGTGGGGGGACATAACATTTACGGCGTGGGGTTCGGGGCCTGCTTTAGGGCCCCGGGATTTTTTTTTGCCCGTAGATGCTCTCTGGTGCAATCTAGTGAATCTGAGGGGTGATGTTCCCCCCTCTCAGATGTTGGAATTTGATGCCTATTTCAAGCTATGATGCACCTATTCTTGCTATCATGGTTATTGTACCTAAAAAGCAACTAAATTATAGCTTCGTTATATCAGTATTGTTTCTGCATTCTAATGCTCAGACGGCGTTTCATCCCTATCATCACCAGACCTAAGACACAAGCTTTATGGGGCAAATCTGTCAGAATGGAACAGAACATCTGTAAAATGTGAGCAGCAGTATAGAACCTTTTGGGGTGACAGCATCTTCAAGTGCGGACATATGAACCAAGTTTATGGGGAAAATCTGTCGAAGAGCGAGCTCACGAGTGCGAAACCTTTATGGCATGGGTCCGGGCCCACTGAAGGGCCCGGGCAAATTTTGCATTCTATACGCTCTGTGGTGCAATCTTAGGCCAATAAGAGGCATACAGAACGGAACAGAACATCTGTAAAAATGTGAGCAGCAGTAGAAACTTTTGGGTTGACAGCATCTTCAAGTGCGGATCTATGATTCAAGTTTTAGGGGAAAATACTGTCAAATAGTGAGCACGTGAGTGTAGAACCTTTACGGCATGGGTCCGGGCCCGCTCAAGGGCCCGGGAAAATTTTGTATTTTTAGATGCTCTGTGGTGCAATCTTTAGAGCATGCGTGTGAGAAGCCTTTACGGCTCGGGGTGCGGGACTAGGCCCGATTAAGAGCCCGGGAAAATTTTGCATTTTAGATGCTCTGTGATGCAATTTAGGGCCAATTTAGAGAGGGGATATTGTGTCATCCTTTGCCCACAGAATTAATGCCCATACAGGGACACAGGGTTTCGTCTTACACAGTGCAAAACTTGGGCTTCATGATAAAGGTGGTCAAAAAGGTGGGGGGGGGGACATTTGATATTGTGTCCCCCACCCTCCAAAAGGTGGGGGAACATGTCCCCATGTCCCCCCCCCCCCCTGATTGACGCCCATGCTACATCGTAGAAAAACATGCTCGACTCACGTTATATTGGTAGCCCTGGCGGACTTACATTTTCGAATTACACTCTTGTACAGCTAGCACAGTGGATGAGTCCTACAGGGCTAAATACATTGGGTGCGTATTATTTAAATCAAAATAGACCCCTCGAGTTAACCGCTTTCGTTGAGGTCAAACGTACGGCAGAAACATTCACGCGTATGCCTAGCTTGAACATCTTTATACGTGACACTTCGAGGCTCGGGAAAAACGCCAGAGTGTGGCCTTTAGCCTAGGTCATTCCCTGTCCATCTTAATCTTTCACCTATATTCATGAGCAGACGACCGCAGTGCAGCCGCTAAAACGTCACTCCGGACCAATCAAAACACAGAATGCTTATACGTCACTTCCCTTTTATCCAATGAAATGATCGTACAATGAAATCATTGGTTCTAAAAAGCAAGTACCAGTCTTTATCATTGCGGATGAAGATAGTAGAGGCCCAGTCTGAGCGCACAAAGTTCAGCCAATGGTAGGTCTTCCTTTATGACCTCAGTGAGGGCGCTGCTTCGGCTTTTGAAGTCAGTGGACACTATTGGTAATTACTCAAAATAATAATTAGCATTAAACCTTTCTTGGTGACGAGTAATGGGGAGAGGTTGATTGTATAAAACATTGTGAGAAACGGCTCCCTCTGAAGTGCCATAGTTTTCGAGAAGGAAGTAATTTTCCATGAATTTGATTTCGAGACCTCAGATTTAGAACTTGAGGTCGTGAAAACAACCATCTAAACACACACACAACTTCGTGTGACAAGGGTCTTTTTTCTTTCATTATTATCTCGCAACTTCGACGACCGATTGAGCTCATATTTTCACAGATTTGTTATTTTATGTATATAATGAGATAAACCAAGTGAGAAGACTGGTCTTTGACAATTACCAATAGTGTCCACTGTCTTCAAAATGGATTTCTTTTACAAAATAATGTATACTACTCATCTAGCAACGAAATGCAGTGCTTAATACCAAGCAAGTTTGTATGACTACTAATCATGCTAATGTTTTGAGTATTTACCAATCTATGACCATACCATTATTATGTCAACCTATAATTTCCCAGTGAAAGTTAAAGGAAATAATCAAACACACAAAAAACCAAAACGGGAGAAAAGTTTACTATCAACCCACCTAAAGGTGATTTAATTAACAAATTGTATATACAGTAACTCCAAGGCGTCCAATATTGATTGGAAAGAAAACCAGAAAAAAACATGTCTGATTCAGTTATCAGTGTTAAGTATTCCTCGAGATTTTAACACAGGCTCCCCCACCCCCTAAAAATAAACAGAAACAGTTAAAATATAAGACAAGTTCAACAATGTCAACTCTCTTCATTAGCAAAAAGTAATACTGATTTCACTATAACAATTATTTGTTTCAAAATTATGACAAAAAGCACCAAGATATCCTTGCAATTCTTCAAGAGATTAACATAAAGAGGCAAATATGAACAGAAATAAAACACCTTGCTGAGAAGGCGACTTCTTTTTTCATTTGTTTGTAATTAATGCACTTCCACACCAAACAAGGCTAAAAGCAACTCTTGGTTAGGGGTTACACGAAGAACATATTTGAGATGAAAATAACTAACTATGACTTGATCTCAACTATGACATTTGTAAGTCATAAAAATAAATGATGGATTTCACTTTCACATTTAAATATAATTCTCAAATAAATGATGGATTTTAATGTTGGGTTGGTTCCTTTTTAATCAACCAATTCAGCCATTGTGTTACAATGGGATATGTTTTTACTTTGAATGACTGAAGTTATTAATAATATTATATGCTTTACATATTTTACAAATTAATTTCGCTAAATCCTAATCATGATATCAAACCACAGTTTTTCCGAATTAATAAAATAAAAGAAAGGGTGAAATGATGGCCCCAATTCCCTAATAAAGGTTGGTCATCCATTGGTTTACTGGGCTCCGTTTGTTACAAGCAGTTTCAAAACTTATTTATTTACAAGTTACACTGGACACACTATTGGTAATTGTCAAAGACCAGTCTTCCCACTTGGTGTATCTCAACATATTCATAAAATAACAAACCTGTGAAAATTTGAGCTCAATATTGGTCGTTGAAGTTGCGAGATATGAATGAAATAAAAACACCCTTGTTACACGAAGTTTTATGCTTTCAGATGCTTAATTTCGAGACCTCAAAATCTAAATCTCAGGTCTCGAAATCAAATTCGTGGAAAATTACTTCTTTCTCGAAAACAAGTTCTAAACTTGAGGTCTCGAAATCAAAATCGTGGAAAATTACTTCTTTCTCGAAAACTACGTCACTTCAGAGGGAGCTGTCTCTCACAATGTTTTATATTATCAACCTCTCCCCATTACTCGTAATCAAGAAAGGTTTTATGATGACAATTATTTTGAGTAATTACCAATAGTGTCCACTGCCTTTAACTATCAACCTCTCCCCATTACTCGTTACCAAGTAAGGTTTTATGCTAAAAATTATTTTGAGTTACCAGGAGTGTCCAATGCCTTTAATAGTTAAAAACAAAATTAAATTACCATTATCATTTAAGTAATACAGCAACTAAGATTGTAGTCAGTTTCGAGTCATATTTTAGTATTGTGTCATGTCGAAATATAATTGTCTTTCTTATATAATAAATAACGGCCCTTCCACTGTAATTCCTTTTTTCAGTAAAAGGGGACAATAGTGCGAAAATATAGTAAAACCCTTTCATAACAATCTCTAACGGTAGCTTTCTCAATGGATCCAATATAAGCTTTGCAAATATGCTTAAGATTAAACCACATTAAAAAATATCCTGATAATTTTATTCTGAAAGTTGTGTACTAATAAAACAAGTTTTTTTAATATTATTTTTAATAATAATAATTAATAGTTTTTGTAAAAAGAATTGTCTCTGACAAACTCGACCTAACCATAGGTGTTCCCTTTCTACAACCAACTACAAAACAACAGCTCAATTTACACTATTTACACAGAAATACTCTTCTTAAATTCATCAGGTGATTGTATAGACACTTTTTATAATTAAATATTTTTGGTAGTCAAAACTATGTAACATTTGTAAAAGTAAAACAAGATTGATTGTGGCCTAAAAAGTGTATGGTTTGTAAGTGACGATTTAACAATAGGCTGTGATAAACATTTTGTAAGACAATTTCAAGAACAATTTCACAAACACCCCTAGAAACAAGACTATGCATAATGAAACCTCTATGAAAACAAAAACAAAAACAAAGTATGCTTATATTTACATGCAGCTCATCCTCATGTCACAAATGAACGAAAGGAAATGTTTGTTTCATGGAAATCACAATAATGTTTTTAGTAATGCTTTTAGTTGTTATGTAATACGTTGAAAGAATTTTTAAACTTTGTATGCAGATGCTTAGCTTTTTAGAAACCATATAATTAACCAGTTTGGCATATTTGAACAACATTAAGTTAGGAAAATAACAGAATGTCATACTAAAAGGTAGTTTACAACACTTGTATTATTAAATTAATTTATAGTAATACAATGATTGCAGGTAGTTGGTTTTTGCTTTGTATGTGCAAGAAAAGGTGCAAACCCACTTGTTGTCAACCATCGGTTCTTTTCAGAACCAATACTACACATTTTGCTACCCATAACCTTACATGGTAACCCCCAATTTTCCACTTGAGACATTTAGTCATCAGTTCCTATAAGGTGTTGAACACTTGAGAATACCAGCCAGTGGGCATATGGGGCTAAGTAGTTCTTAGAAAGTACAAGTAACTTAGTCAAAATCTATATGCTCAAATCCATTCATAATACTTCTTAACTCACCCTACAAATGACAGCACCTGGGGAAAAAATTAGTTTGAAACTTTTAAAGCTGCACCACAATTTGGTTGTTATGAAATTGACCATTAACAAACCAGAAAAAACAATGTCCCACTGTAGTTAGTTAAACATTATGCACCAAATCTTAACCTGCATTTTATATACAATCTTTTGGTTACTGCTTTTTAACAGATGCGTGATTATCATTCGGAAAGTGACTCTTCAGAAGATTTTGAGGTCACTTTTTTTTTGTTTTCGAAGATTTCTGGAAGTTTTCTTCAGTGTACAGGAAAAAGGCTGTGGCGGGGTAAAGCTCTGGGTGGGTCTTTATTTGGTTCCTGAAGTTTATTGACACCATCAAATGGAAGGGTGTTTTCGTTCTGCTTGGCTTCAAGTACTCGAACCTAAAGAAACCGAGAAAAGAACAAAAAGACAAAAATGTTGTTGGAGATATCCTTTGATAATAACAATAATATATATGCTTATATAGCGCTATTCCGAAAGAGGCAAGATCATAGCGCTTTACAAATTGGAATCCTTACAAAAAATGAACACCAGCGGTGTTTCTGATTAGCAGGAGTGTAAGTTCAAGGCCTGATTATAGCATGCAGACTGCAGCCTTTTGGAGACTCCAACCACTTAATTACCTTCTATATTGTATTTAACCATGTATGTATAATTGTTTGATTGAGTGCAAATAAAGTGTATTGATTGATTGATTGATACTCACTCTTTCCCAGAGTTGTGTGTTTTGAGCTTTGACATCTAAAATGGCATCCTGCATGGTGTCTAGTGTGGACCGTAACCCATCTATCATCGACTGCATCTCCTCAAAGTTTTCACATGTCGGACAATCTGTCAACAACAACAACAACAACAACATTTACTCAAGGATAAACCGATGATAATTATTTAAACAAAGAGTGTACTGACAATTAAAACAGTGGCCAGCAAACAAGACCAAGGACGCCCTGCATTGATGTCTATATGCTGACGTTTATTTGTAAACAGATTACTGGTCGATATTTTACTTGTGATCAATTTTAATTGCAATAAATTCAGAGATGAAAAGATACTACTAATAATAATACTAATAACAACAATAATGAAAATTATTTGAACAAAGTACATAATTAAAATCTCATATTTATGCATTTTTTGGGACAACAAAAGGGTAAGATGAGTTTCAAACTACTCTAGCCTGGAATAGTAAAAACTGACATAATAATACAAACATTTGTTTTTCCAAAGATATTAAACTAGAGAGGCAAACAAAATATTATTTGGTTTTATAGTACACTAATTGTTTGTGAAGGACTGTATACTCGGTACTTTTCCCGAGTCCTGTGAAAGGCTTATTATTACACCTAGGACCTTTACCATTCTAGAGCAGATGTTTTACCACTAGACCACCAAGATTCCCCCTTCCCTCTCTCAGTAGCTAGAGGCAGTTCGAATCCTTTGTTTCAGCAGCAGGGTCGCAACAATTTTGTTTAAAAAAAAAAATCTTACATAATTATTTCAAAACAAAAATATAAAATTAAGGTAAAAAAAGCTTCTTGTCAGGCTGTGCTACATAGTTTTGTATGCCCTCTAGTTCTTTTTAACTATGGCTAAATTACAACAGCAGTATGACAATGGCCTAATTACCTGCTTAGCAGAAATGAGCAGGTGTTTTGGTCCGTAACCTTATACTGGTAAAAAAATTATTTGTGCTTAGCTACTTTATGAGGAGTTTAAGCACATTAAAGAAACTTGGCAAAGACTGAAAACCCACAATCCGATGAGAACTTGAATCTAAAACACTAGACAGCTTGGCCATGGCACAGCAATACTTTCAAACAATTCTCTCCCCCTCCCCCCTCCCCACCTTCAAAATTTACAGAGAGCTACTTACGTTGGCAGGAATGCCTGTCCAAACCGAGTTTGAAGTTTGGTTCACAGGAGCAGTTGTAACCACCATCAAAGTTTGTGCACTCATGATCACACCCACCGTTGCCCTGAACAAAAAAAAATACAAGAAGTGTGGTTTTTATATTATAAGCAGTAAAAACATATTTTTGCTGGCAGCCAAGGGCTAAATTAGGGGGGGGGAATTTGTTTAATGTAAAATAACCAAAATTTATTTTAGCGGGATTTGTACCAATGACCTACAGAAATTGACTCAACTCCCAAGTAAAGTTTGGCTCAAACTTCCTGCCAATGCGAATGCGAAGCGAGTATTGACGTCACAAAATTCGCAACAAATATTCGCAGCAGTTCAGCTCTGCTCAACTCACTTGCGAAAAAAACCTTCAGTGGCTGCTTTGGGGAAAACGTCCTTCCAAACCAGTTTACTGTGGGAGGAAACACAGATGGTCGAATAATACTCTAATTAAACCACGAAATAATCACCTGCTGGCATTCGTCCACGTCATTGCAGAGTTTGTCGTTATCAGGTTGCATTTCAAAACCCTCTTCGCAAGAACAACTGACGAAAGAAGAAAAATCAATGGTAAATACTCTGGAAGTGATGCATCTTGAGGAAACCTCTTCAAATGATGTACCATTTCGAAACCTAATCCATCACATAAGCTATGTCAGAATTAATGGCTCTGGCTACGCAAACAGCTGTCTACCAGGTCATCATGCATTGAAGTATAGGATGTCCCTCGCAAGTTGTAGCCGCAGCCGCCAATTTTGATACAGCCTAATTTCAAGCCAAATTTTCTTTTCAGTAGTCAATAGTCAGTAGTCTGTTTTACTAAGAAAGGTTTTACTCGTTACCAAGAAAGGTTTTATTCTATTAATTATTTTGAGTAATTAGCAATCGTGTCCATTGCCTTTAAAGCAAATTTGGAAAATTAAATCAAGAGAATAAATCAGCATACTTGCAAGCACAATTTTAAAATCTAACATAGTATATTTCATTTACTGGATGGTAAAATCGGCCCGTGTAGAAGGACAAGTTGTTCATAACCTAACACCAAATAAGGCCCAGAATGTAATTGTGATCAGAAGAGTTGACACAACAGCATTATCAAAAATAGAAATTAAGCTGGAACCAGACTTACTTAAAACCTCCTGGGTAATTAGTGCAGATCTGGCCACAGCCTCCATTGTCCTTCTCACACTCATTTATATCTACATTGAAGAAAAAAAAAAACACCAGAGTAAAATTTAACTTCAACGTTGAATTTATTGCAGAAAATTACAGTTACACATCTATGTTCAGACACCCCTACAAATGTATTCCTTATCCAAATCTAAACCTAACGTGTATGCCAAGAGGGGTTATAAATATGAACATAAGCCTGGTCTCTGGCTAAACTTTTTATTTCAAATATCAAGTAATAAACCACATGGAAAACTGTATGAAAATAAATTCATAGCAGCCTGGAAGTTTGTTTTAATCAATATGACAAGGTAAGGCCATTCCCAATTTGCAAAGGGTACTTCAATGGGAACTTAGGAACCCTAAGTGCCAGACTTAACAGATAAATTTCCATCATTTTTTGTTATAGTTCTGAGCATGTGCAAAATTCTGAGAATGTGCAAAAATCTGAGAACAATGGCCATGCCTGGTAAGTCTGCTGCCACCAAGTTTCCCCAAGAGTCTCCCATTAAACCTATGACAATATATTTAGGGCACCCCCGTTCAAAGACAAAGAAATGACTTCTGTGGCCTAATACGTGCTCTTCGAGGCCTGCAGAGACCCTGAAAATTTCTTTTCGGATATCCGGATAAAATGAAGGGGTTCCTACCGAGACAGGTGCAGTTATCCGAGCCCATGTAATAGCCTGAGTCACAGCTACAGGTGTAGCTTCCCTCAAGATTCAAGCAGTTCTCCATCTGGTTGCAGCAGGCAAAGTTTGTCTCACACTCGTTGATGTCTCGACAGGACCGACCGTTACGTTGGAGCTCAAAACCCTCCTCGCATTCGCAACGATGGCTGGGTAGGAAATTATGTTAGAGAAATTATATAATGATAATAATGTATGATTATCAAAATAGGAAGAAGTAACAGTGGGTATCTGACAGCTTTTTGTTATACTCTGTTTAGGTTTTTGTGCTGTATTTCACTATGTTTTTACAGTAATTATTTAGTGATAAAAATTATTTATTGTTAATGTTAATAGCAGTATCATTTCTAGTTTTCAGGGGTTTTTTTTGTGTGTTTTTTTTAATTCAGGTTTTTACTGTTTTTCAGGTTTCTTTTATTAGTTATTACTGATTAGGCCTATTAATCACATCCTATTTGGCATGTGGACCACAAAATGTGTTGTAAGTAAAATGAAATGGGCACAAACAAAAAGTTGGAAAAACCTCAAACTTTTAAAGGTTGTTTGCCGCGATTTTGTAATATCTATAACATCATGTCATGATACCAAAACTTTGAGAGCTTAAAGGAACACGTTGCCTTGGATCGGTCGAGTTGGTCTTTGAAAAACGTTTGTAACCGTTTTTTATAAAATGCATATGGGTAGAAAGATGTTGTAAAAGTAGAATACAATGATCCACACAAACATGCCTCGAAATTGCGTGGTTTTCCTTTTACCTCGTCGACTAACACGTCGGCCATTTATGGGGGTCAAAATTTTGACTCCCATAAATGGCCGACGGTGATAGTTCGCACAGTAGAAGGAAAACCACGCAATTTCGAGGCAAACTTGTGTGGATCATTGTATGCTACTTTTAAAACATCTTTCCAACCATATGCATTATATAAAAAACGGTTACAAACGCTTTTGTTTTGACCAACTCGTCCGATTCAAGGCAACGTGTTCCTTTAATATAACCAAAGGAAAACAAAATAAATAAATGAACAATGAGAAACCAGTATATTTGGAATATTTTAGTCTGAAATACTTTTGAAGACAAAATGTATTACACCACCTAACTCACACTTTCTAAAAAGTACTGAATCAATCAAGTAGGCCTATTTCTTATTTAAAAATTAAACATAAATTATCAATTAAAATTCTATAAATATATATTTTTTTAAACTCGTAACCGTCTTTCAGCAAAAATTTTCAAGAAAATGTAGGGTTGCACCTACAAAAAAACAGGGGGTAAAAGCTACCAGCATAGACACAACCACCACTAACCCATTTCATCATGGTGCCCTCCTCTTATCAACCTTAGTTCCTTTTTCTTGTATGTTTTATGATTATTTATTGTGATATTTGGAAATAAAATCAATCAATCAATCAATCATTACAAGAAAGCCAAAAATAAAACAAAATAGAACAAAAAATTACACATGACACCAATATAATCACACCTTCCCAGACAATTGCAACTTACCCTCCTTTGTCATTGATGCAGATTTGTGAGCATCTTCCATTGTTGTCATTGCACTCATTGACATCAGAGCAAGAAACCCCATCAGACATCAGGAAGTACCCGGGTCGACAGTCACAAGTGAAGCTTCCAAGAGAGTTGACGCATAAATCATTGTGGTCACAGAGCTCTTGTGTACATTCATCAATATCTGGAAAGATACAAACAATTTTTTTGAAAGGTTAAATTTATTTTGAAAAATTGTACGATTAATATACATTTTGGTTTTCTTTGCAAAATGCTGTAGATCATGTTGTATGGAAAGCTCTTGTGCTTTTGATCAGCAGAGTGTGGGCTTAAACTCTGGTTTGATTTGTGTTCGAGAAGCAGGCATGCCCCATGTAAGACCACGGAGCACAACCAGATATGGAAAGCTTTTGATTTTTCCGGAGGGGAGGAAAACCGGAGGGCTCAGAGAAAAACCCTTGGCATAGAAGAGAACCAAGGCACAACTCCATATTCACAAATGGCCTTAGCCAGAAATCGAACCAGGGCCTGATAGGTTAGATGTTAGCACTTTACGCACATAGCAACCCATGAGACACATTTTCTTAGCTCTTTACAGCTAAAGTCTCAGGGAAAACAGAGGTCATGGATGGTTTACGCACATAGCAACTCTTGAACACATTTTCAATCTTAGCTCTTAACAGCTAAAACCTCAGGGAAAACAAAGTTCATGGATGGTTTACGCACATATCAACTCTTGAGACACATTTTCAATTTTAGCTCTTTACAGCTAGATTCTCAGGGGAAAAAAACAAAGTTCATGGATTGGTTGATAGTTGATTAACACCTCCACAACAGATTAATTTATCCAGTGAGCAAACTTTGTTTTAATTCATGTAAATATTGCATTAGAATATGAGTCTAGAAATTTGTTTGCTCTAGCCTACACCAATATTACAACAAGTTTTTAAACACCTATGAGAAAAGTCTGAGGTACGTTGAGTGTTATCAGGGGGATGCTAGACATGTCTCCTCTAGCAAAGTGCCCCCAACAAAGTCGCCCCCACCCCCTAAGCAAAGTCACCCTCTGCAATGTCGCCCTCTGCATATAGTTGCCAGCTAGAAAGTTGCACCCCCAACACAGTAGCCCCAGCTGACTCTTTTTCCTGGCACCCCATGTGCAATTCAGAGTCAAGTATAGAGTATAGTCAAGTTAGTTCCTCCTTCAGAAAAGTCAAGTTACTTTATAACATTAACACAAAAACAAGTCAAATTTAATAACTTGATGTTTAAGTAGGATTTGAAACTTTGCATGGTGGAAATAAGATATAGAAGAGTTTGCGGTAACACCATGATGGTGTTCCGCAAACTCTTCTATATCTTGATGTTTAAGGTCAAACGACATTAAAATTCAAAACAATTTGTTCCTTACTAAATGGTGAACTAGATAGAAAACATTTGATAAGAGAAGTAATGGTATGCCAAAAACAAAACCTGGAATAACATTTCCAGGTTTTAATTCATTTTGTAGTTGCCCACGTATGTGGAAGGGTGACTTTGCTAAGGATTGACTTTGGTAGGAGGTGACTTTGCAGGAGGGGGGGGGGGATTTATTGTGGACAAGATGACTGGTTTGTATCCAGGGGCTCAAAGACAACTTCAGACAACTTCTGAACCTGTCAAGTACATCACTATCACCTTAATTGACGTCAAGGAATAAATCAAAAGGAAGTATATCCCTCCCCGAATGGTCATACATGCTACCTGTACGTCAGAGCATTTTAAAACGTTACTGTGGTGTACCCACAGGGGGGTTATTTGACGTGTCAATTCTCAAAGGAAAACCACACTTATCTGTATCCTTTTTACCTAGAATTGGATGGAGTTTCAGAACCGAGGTACAAATCTTGGTAAAATCTTTAAGACTACTTGTTAGCACTGGTGAAGTGTCAATAAGTAACTGGTTCCACGCATCTGGAACTCTCTACCACTTAATCTTCGATCTTGTCTTTGTACCGCAAAATTCAAGTCTCTTCTCAAACTTATCTTATGTCACAGGTTTTCAATTGCTAATTTTGTTGTGTCTGTTTTTCTTTGTGTTGTGTTTTGTTTTTGTTTTGTTTTTGGTTTAACTGCGCCTTGAACACCCAGCAGGGTGGATATGTGCGCATTACAAGTCTTATTATTATTAACTTCTTGTTTTCTTTTTATTTGTATCTGTTTCAGGATGTAAGCTATTCAAGATGTTAAGATATGATTAAAAGTTTATTTAAAAATTATCAGTTCTTCAGACATAGGGCACCCTACATTTTGTTTTCATTTTTTTTCTCGAAAAGCTGACTTTTCTGACAAAGTTGGGTTACTACAAAGCAAGATAACTCTGGGTTAATACTAAATAGTGAAAGTGTATTTTCTCCAGTATCCTGTGAAATGATCACAGGGTGGCAAAATCTCCTGAATTCCAAGTGCCATGGGTTTGAATTTGCTAGAATTGGATTAGAGGACTAAAAAAACGACTTTTGTAAATTTTGCACAGTTTTACCAGTAAACTTGTCTTCTTACTTACCATCACAATGTGTTTCATTTACCATACTGTATCCTACATCGCACTCACAATGGAATCTGGAGAAACAAGAAGACAAGCTTTGCTGAATATTTTGTCAGGTGGACGTACCAAGGTGAGGCAAAATCATTCTCTCACATAGTTTCCCTCGTGTTTGACTCTCTTTGTTCTATTTTTACGATTGTTGTTAAAATTATCAATTACATTATTATTTTATTCTTTTTTTCATTAGCCAATATATACGCGTTTCTGCCCAGGCTACCGGGCTACCCTCCTAAAAACACATTTATCGTGCTGCCACCGTCTTGGTCCTGTTCCTTGAAAAAAATGAACCGAACTGTTCCTCCTAGCCTCAGTTTGATTTGAATGGAAGAAAATCAAGATGGCTGCACATGTCTCAGATACCAATATCGTACAGTTACATGCAGGTACGGTTTGCAATAGCACCTTCAGTAAATCTTTTTCTTTCTTCCTGAAAAGAACCGATGGTTGACAACTCCCGGTTCTTTTCAACCAACACTACTCAAAAGAGATTTAGACATGGTTCCAAACCTCACCTAACTGTACTCCTACCATGCATAATTTCAAATCCTACTAAAATTTCAAGTCTTAGAGTGAAGTGGCCTTCAGGCCTTGTGTGTCTTGCGACTTGCGACTTGCATAAGAATATTTTTTTGAAAGGAGATTTTTCCCTCCATTCTTACCCTCCATCCACGTTAGCACACACCTGTTGACACTCGTGCATTAAGTCGTTCAGGCACTCGTCCACATCTAAAAGCAAACATACAGATCAATCACTTGGTATTGCCTCCATGTAGTATTTAGCAAATCGAAGACACTATTTTCTCACTCAGTGTTGGGTTTCTTTGACAGCAAACAGCAGATGTTTGATTAAAAAAAACAATCCCATCTTATTAAAAATTAGAGACCAGATGGTAAGTCTCCAATACTCTTGAGCGCTACAAAGGAATGACAAACATGAGGAAGTTTAAAAGAATTTATTTGTTTACAACTTGTGCCCCCCTTTAGTTACACCACTGAAAAGACAATAAGTAACAGAGACAGGATTATGTGAATAAAAATGAACACTCTTTACCTATGGATGAGTGAAATTTTACAACAAATATCATATACGGAGATGAGAATGAATGAATGTGAAAAATTCCTGAAACAATGGATAAAAATTCACTCTTCACATATGGAGACAAAGCCAATAGAATAGCAACATGATAAAGTGTAGGTGTTAATTGATAGACTCTTCATCATTTCAAATAAAGTGCAGGTCTGGTTGTAACAATGGCCAAGTTTTTTCATCTCTGTGATGGGAGTTAATTTGCCTCTTTTAAGAAAACAGTGAAAATCCAGATAAATCACAAGCCTGCATGATATAGACATCTGTCATAAAGATAAAAAGTATTTGTTTCTAGTTGTGACCTGTAATTTATCTTAAAGTCTTGTCACTTGGCTGCAAATGTAATTTTATTGCAAAAACCGTTTCAAAATCAAATTAATCTTTACCTATGCAATTGTTCCAATCATGTGTCATGTAGCCCTGCGGACACAGACACGTGTAGTTGCCCTCGACATTGTGACAAACAGCGCCCTCATCTGTGTCACAGTGGTGTGCTTTCGGACCCAAAACAGTGCATTCGTCGATATCTGCGCAATAATCCACATCAGGTTCCTCTTGGAAGTATCCCTCAAAACATCTAGTTTACAGAAAATAAAATAATATTTAAAAAATCTCACCTTAGATTTCTCTTGATCACCGTCTCTTTTAAAGGAATGTTACAGAATTGGTAAGAAACAAAAATCGTGAAGATCACAGATTTACATAAAACTTACACAATCTAATGATGATGATAAGAGAAAACAACCCTTCAAATAATTATGTCTGAAATGTCATATTTGATGAGAAATATATAATATAATTTCGCGTTTTAGAGTTTATCGCTCAGAGAGCGTTTTATTCATTTTTGTTTGGCATCGATACAATGCAAAATTTGTGATCAGTTTTTTATTATTCTCTCCAGACCCAGATTGACAATCGATCTCAAACTTCTACAGATTTGTCAGTTTATGTTTATGCTGGATTACATAAAGCGCTCATACACTGCCAGTAACTGTTTTGTTAGCAAAAGCCAAAACTGTAATATTCCTTTAATAATAATGCTGGGTTCTTATATAGCACTTTACCACACTGCTAAGGGTGTATCAAAGCAATCGACCCGCTATTTGGTTTTCAACAGGATAAGAAGAGCTGTGTCTTGAGTTATGAGAGCAAGACCAAAATGTCAAAACTCTTATATTCTTTATTTGGTATGTCATGTCAGGCTGCGTATAAATGCAGCATAAGAATTCCACAGTAGGCTGACAAAAATACAGAGATTTCCAACTTTACCAATTTTCCTCGACAAATCTCATAGACTAACTTTTATTTATAAAGAAGACTTAAGAAGATCCAGACTGCCATGTGGTCTAGGATATTTCCATAAAAATGTTTCAATATGTCTGAATCCTTGAGTCTCCCGAACACAAGAAAAATGTGGGTCGGCCATGCATCTTGGCCCACCCTTATTGTTACTCAACTGGGAAGGCAATTTGATGAAGTCTTATCTTACCCACATTCCCATGAGCCGAGAGTGTTGTAGCATCTTTGGACACATCCACCGTTCTCGTGGACACATTCATCAATGTCTTCACATCTTATCATGTTGTCTTTAAGGTAGAACCCTTCGTCACATGTACACTCAAAAGAACCTGTTGGAAGACATTTCATAAGACTATATCTGAATTGGAGGCTAAGGCTACGATTGTTGCTATAGATTGTTGTTATGGGTGCATGATGATGTTGCAACCCAGCCTTAGCTGTAGCTGTAGTCAACAATTCCTACAATGACTTATAGAAGAGAAATTTCATATGTAAACATAACTGGAAGAATTTGATACATAGGAAAGCCATTTCATAAAAAGCAGATAATCATGCTCTTTATAAAACATCTCAGAATTTTTTTTCTAGCTTTTGGAAACTTTTTACCAACCAAAGATACCTATGGTATAAATTTAAAAAAAAGTTAGCTTTCAAGAAAGAGAAAAATTTGTATCAGAGGAAAGACATTAAATAGAGAGAAATTCTATGTAAAGGAAAATACTTCATGCATATTATAGGTTTTCTCGGTCAAATTCGGCAAATGAGCAGTCAATTTAACTTTCATGCGTTCTAATTAAAGCTGTTTTGCTTTTCCAGTTGTTACTGCGTTTCAAATTCAGAATTCGGCCATTCAATTTCGTTTTGAGTCGAGTCAAATTCCTTTAGCATTCTGTTCAATTTAGCGTAGCATCATTCTTTTTCGTGACACACCCGCCTCAAGAAGCGTCTGCGAATTTGAATGCTGCTTTGATGAATTGTTAAATTGAATGATTATTTTGTTAATTCGAATGACGCAACATTACATTTGACTAATCCCAAAACGAAATTGAATGACCCTTTTGAGTAGCATTCGATTTTGCGCGAAATAGAATAGCTTGGTGGTTAAATTGGCTGCTCTTTTTCCGAAATTGACCGAGAAAACCTATATATAAAAAAATCTTTTATATGAAATGAATCACTTATATTGTTTATCATGAAATTAATTTAGTATGGTACATGTAAATACAAGCATTAAAAATTAAAAAAATTAAAAATCACGCGGCATGTTACTGCTTTTATTAGGTCTTTATAAACTTTCTGAACCCAGATTACTTTGGATAAAGATTTAAGGAAGAATATTTACCATCTGTGTTGGTGCACGAATGTTCACACGGTCCCCTGCTATCAGATGCGCATTCATCAATATCTACACACACCTGATTGGTCAAATCTGTTCCCTGGTAACCTATACGGCACCTGCACTCATGGCTACCGGGTAAGTTAACGCAAACATGCTGGCAGTCTCCATTTACTTCCAAGCACTCGTTGATGTCAAGGCAACCGGTACTGTTGTCATTTTTGAAAAACCCGTGCCTGCATTCACATTCAAACCTAGAAGAAAAAAAAGAAGTTTTTATTGTGAAGCAAATTGAACTCTAAGGAAAGCAAACTTAAAGACAGTAGACACTATTGGTAATTTTCAAAGACCAGCCTAATTCTCACTTGGTGTATCGCAACATATGCATAAAATAACAAGCCTGTGAAAAATTGAACTCAATTGGTCGTCGAAGTTGCGAGATAATAATGGAAGAAAAAACACCCTTGTCACACAAAGTTGTGTGCATTCAGATACTTGATTTCAAGACCTCAAAATCTAATTCTGAGGTCTCAAAATCAAATTCAAATATTTTGGTGAAAAATTACTTCTTTCTTGAAAACTACGTTCCTTCAGAGGGAGCCCTTTCTCACAATGTTTTATACTAGTAACAGCTCTCCATTGATCGCTTACAAGTAAGTTTTTATGCAAAAACATTATTTTGAGCAATTACCAATAGTGTCGGGTGCCTTTAATCATTCTTACTTAAGGGAGAGAAGAAAATAAGGTAGGTTCAGTTTTAGCTTGAGGGCGCTCTTCAAGTGGGCTGCCATGTTTTTGATTTCACTCTCAAGTTTCATTTTTAAATCCGTCTTCATCCGTGTCTATGTTTGCTGTATCTCTATATATTTGTACGGGTGTACTTTTCTTTAATCTGTTCACTTATTGTATGTAATTTTTTTAATCTTTTGCAATTTTTACTGTCATGCGCCCTGGAACAGGCTGGTCCTGGAGAGAGCGTAATATAAGATCAATAAATTATTATTATGATTAGCTTTGGGAGGTGAATTATTCCAGGGTGAACCAGAACTTATCAGGGCTAAATTTTATGGTTCTGCTTACTGGGGATTTCTGTGCTTACAGTTCATAGACATAATGTGCTGTCAGGGCATGCTTTCAAGCGCAGAATTTCTCGGTAAGAAATTGTTCCCATGAAAATGACATTCAACTGTCACATATATTTTACCTGCCGTCAAAGTTGGTACACGTATGGCAGTCCGCAGGTTGTGGGTTACACTCATCTACATCCTTACAAATCATAACATCTGGAAGATTAGAGTGGTCTGGGAAGAAACCCTGGTAGCATTCACAGCGGAATCCCCCAGGAAAATTGATGCATTTATGGTCGCACTGGTTTCTCAGCTCCGTGGAACATTCATCAATGTCTGGTCAAGAAAAACCATGCAGTAAACAAAAGTCAAATATCAAGCAATAAACCGTAAGGGAAAGTGACTGGGTAAATTTTGACATAATTTTGGGTGAAACAAAGAAAAACTTACTACAGCCTGTGATCTTCAGCTTTATGTGTTAGGGCTCTAGCAACTGAGCCATTTTAGTCATATATTGGTGATCTCCATATTTTGTCAATATCTTTATTCAAGGTGCTAGTTAGACGCCATTCAAGCCCCTGACTGGCACCCTTAAAATAAGGAGATAGCCAACATAGAGCTAGAAAGCTCAGTTGGTAGAGCGCCGGCACGTTAATCTGGAGGTAACAACTTCAAATCCACTCTAGTAATCTTTTTGTGTTCAACCCTAAATTAAATTAAATTCATTTCACTTACTCATTAAAAAAACTGCAAAAACAAATAGTATTATGAAGAAAAAAGGACCTTCAAAAAAACCAAGACAGTCTTTAGAAGGACCAAACTTTATTATACATAAAATGACAAATACAGGAATTTATAGACAAAAGCAATAACCATTGACTAAAGTCAACAATAGTTTTTGCCCAACTTGGCCCAAAATATTCAGTAAAGGCTTGTCAGAAATGCTGATTGGTCAAAAGATGTAGATATAGATTAGCCATATTACCAATCTGCATTGGGTGAATTAACCACACACCTTTGCACACGCGTCCATTAGGGCTGAGTTCAAATCCTTCATCACAATCACAATAGTAGCTTCCTGGTGTGTTGATACAACGCTGGTTACAGTGATTGCTCGTGATGCCATGTCCACCACGTTGTTGACACTCATCAATATCTGAGAAGAAAACAATTGAAACTCACAGTTAGTAAAGAAATAGTTTGAGAAAGACTTTGCTAAAGATAAAAAAACATCAGGCCATTAATGTTATAACTCGGGCTGCGGCATTACTGAAGAACGCTCAGAAATCAGTGAAACGATTCATGCATGACCCTCAGAAATCAGTGAAATGATTCATGCAGGACCCTCAGAAATCAGTGAAACGATTCATGCAGGACCCTCAGAAATCAGTGAAACGATTCATGCAAGACCCTCAGAAATCAGTGAAACGATTCATGCAGAACCCTCAGAAATCAGTGAACTGATTCATGCAGAACCCTCAGAAATCAGTGAAACGATTCATGCAGGACCCTCAGAAATCAGTGAAACGATTCATGCATGACCCTCAGAAATCAGTGAAACGATTCATGCAGGACCCTCAGAAATCAGTGAAACGATTCATGCATTAATCAAATATTTTTAGGGTGAAATATATCCAAACCATACTTTAAAGCGAATCCTTTCTCAAAATAAAAACTAGTCAACAGCGGTTGTGCTTCTCACCAAGTAAATTGTTATGGTAACTAATTTTGGGAGTATTTATTACTCAATGGCCATACCTTTGAAAGCACAAGTCACCCCCTTTCACCCTTCCTGAATCTTTATAGGAAAACACTTGTTGCCTTAAAAAAACTCCACAGACAACAAGAAATGTAACCAAAACTTTTTTGGCTCACATACATTTAGTCAGTACCAAACTGAGTGAATTTTACCCTAACATAAAACTTGTGAAAGTTGACTTTTAACTTAATCATACATGTGTACAAGGGTTCACCCCCCATGCAAGGCAAGTGTATCAGGTTAGTAAAAGTGGATTTGATGTGTTAGATTTCTGTAAATCAACGCATTTTGAAAAATTTACTGGTACGCCAAAGAATGTTATTCGTTCTCACCTGTGCAGTTAAATCCATCTTCAGACAACAGGAAACCCAGGTGACAGGAGCAATAGCGACCGTTGAATTTCTCATGACAGATATGATTACAGCCACCGTTATTCTCGCGACAATTGGCCTTGACTGTGGGGGAAAGGACAGCCGTTGAAGGGGTGTTACTTTAAGTGGATGGAGCGTAGACGATCTTTAAAGGCAGAAGTATTCTTTGGGGTTTTGAAATCTTTCAATCAGTTTAAAGGCACTAGATACTACTTGTAATTACTCAAAAAAATTATTAGCATAAAAAACTTAATTGGTAGCAAGTAATGGAGAGCTGTTCATAGTAGTAAAACATTGTGAGAAACTACTCCCTCTGAAGTAAAGTAGTTTTCGAGAAAGAAGTTATTTTTGACGAATTTGATTTCGATACCTCAGAATTAGAATTTGGGGTCTCGAAATCAAGCATCTGAAAGCACACAACTTCGTGTGACAAGGGGGTGTTTTTTCTTTTATTATTATCTCGCGACTTCAACGACCAATTGAGCTCAAATTTTCACAGGTTTGTTATTTTATGCATATGTTGAGATACACCAAGTGAGAAGACTGGTCTTTGACAATTACCAATAGTGTCCAATGTCTCTAAGCCTTTATTTAAAGCCAGCATTATACACTTTCGGCACAGAAAAAAAAAAAAAAGTTCACAGATTTAAAAATAACTTACAGGGTTTACAGAAGGTAATGGTGAAAGACTTCTCTTGAAATATTATTCCATGAAATGCTTTACTTTTTGAGAAAACATTAAAACAATTATTAATTCTTGTTGTCGAGAATTACGGATTTATTTTAAACACATGTCATGACACGGCGAAACGTGCGGAAACAAGGGCGGGTTTTCCCCATTATTTTCTCCTGACTCCGTTGACCGATTGAGCCTAAATTTTCACAGGTTTGTTATTTTTTATATCAGTTGTGATACACGAAGTGTGGGCCTTTGGACAATACTGTTTACCGAAAGTGTCCAATGGCTTTAATGTAGATACTTAAATGTAGATACTTAAAAGTATGTAGATACTTAAAAGTATACTTGAAAATATTTAAAGTTTCTATACATTTATATAGGATTAAAACGATTTGAAGATTCCAAAAACCTGAGGTATACTTTTGCCAGTGAACAAAACAAACTAACCTGTGAAAGTACAATTTCAAAAAGTGATAGCATTATTTAGATATTGCTGAAAACCTTAAGAATAGTCTTTAAATGGAAAACACAATCTAAGAAACATTTCATGCATGAAATGTTTCTAAGATTGACATTTTTCTTAATCCTTTTATCTAAAACCACATTCTTTATAGGGGAAGCGTTTCTCAAAATGGTATACATTATGAACAGCCGCAGTGCTTCTTACCAAATATTTTTTTCATGTTCGTTAAGTTTTGCTTAGTAATTACTCCTTTAATCCTTTTTAAAGTTACAAGGAAAGGCTTTTTCTAGTTTTTTTTATTCAAAAGATGTTGTGACAAGTTGATGAGAAGGACACTTCAAGGTGTGGGCTACATATCAACTATTTTTCCAGGGGCTGTTGCCATCTGTACTTGGATTTAAACTGGGTATCAACCAACAGAGGCCAGGGCCCAATTTCATAGAGCTGCTTAAGCACAAAATTTTGCTTAAGCAAAAATTCATTGCTTAGTAAAATCAGATTACCGGCCAAGACTCCACTCAATTGTTATGCTAAGTAAACAACAGCTAAATACTAGTCATAAACAATGTATATGGCATGAAATTTTGGCCAGTAACATGTGTAAAATAAGCGAGCTATTTTTGTGCTTAAGCAAATTTTTTGCTTAAGCAGCTGTATGAAATTGGCCCCTGGCTGGTAGAGCAGAAAGCACTACCTCCCAAACTTTACAAAGCAACCATAGTTAAGTGTCTTGCTTAAGGACACAAGTTGAACCTGGACTAGAACCCACACTCTGCTGATCAGAAACACTAGAGCTTGAAACTGTGCTCTTCTCACAGGTTGTACAAAAGCATTCTGCTTAAACCTTACACCTAAAAATTTGCTGATTACTAGTGAATCACTGTGCACAAAATATATTTCATATGTGTACTGTATCATGCTACTGTATACTTGGGTAATTTCAACAAATTATATGTATTATTGTAATGAATAACAACATTGAAATAGTTGTCACTGAATTAATGAACTGCTAGGCCTGACAACCCACAAATTTTTCTCTTTATTTTTCTCCACCCCCCCCCCCCCCCCCCCCAAAAAAAAAAAAAAAATAATAATAATAATAATAATAATAAAATAAAAATAAAAATAAATAAAATAAAATAAAAAAAATCTCTTGACTTACTTCCACAGGTATGTCCATCCAGAAGGAGTTCAGATCCAGGTGTAGAGCATTCACAAGTATAAGAGCCGATGATATTACGACATACTTCCTGGCAACCACCATTACCAGACTGGCACTCGTCAATATCTGAGAACAAAAAGAAAATTCTTACATTATTAACCACTACAGATCAAATTAAATATTCACTATTAAGATTTTTAGGTTTTTAAAGGAGCTGTTTTCTTGCTAATATCATTTGGTCCAAAAGGTTCTAACTTTTGACCACCGCCTAAAAATCTAGCTATAAAAAATAGCTGTGCAACTTTGTCATTGCATTAAGAGGGAATTTTTGACAGCATTCCAGTTTTCTATGACACTTCTTTGTTAAACAAAGAAAGGGAAAAATTGCTGAAAAATTGCTCAACTGAGAAAATCATTCAAAAAATTCTACACATCAAGTTTGATGGGAAAACATCCCCAAACCCCAAAGCAAATAAACACGCTCTTTCTAACTAAGAGTGTATTTGATGTAAACATTGAGTACCATGTTTCCTACCACATACCACATTATTTTATAAAGCATCAAGTTGGATCCTGATAGTCTATAGACCTTTACCTTTATGCGCCATCTTGGTCATGTTCCTTGTATCCAATAACAATAATGAATGCTTATCAATTTGCAATAAAAAACCCCTGACTATTTTGTTCTACCAGCCTCGGTTTGGTAACATTGATATAAATGGGAGAAATTCAAGATGGCTGCACCATGATATTGGTCTATACTCTGCCTCAAATTTCCTATGCCACTTTAAAGATTTGAGAACCAAATCTTTAAAGTATAAATTTTCCTGCTTAAAAATTACAACTAAGGATTGGCCTCATGACATTTTAACCTCAACTTCTTGGCACGGAAAGATTTGATGTTTTTATATAACTCTTAGTATGGCCTTTTGCCAATGTCCCGGTCAGTTACCTCCAAAAAGGAAAGAATGTCTTTTAGATCTTGGCTTTGCTTCACTTTCCCTTGCATATGCAGTTGGTAACTATCCAAAAAATTAATGAACTTTAATATATCCTCAATTCTTCAAGGGACACTGAACTCAAAAAACACCCAAACATCTAAGAAAGGCAAAAAAACACAGCGAAACCATTAAACTATTTTGTACTCTGAAATATCGCTGGAGGAGTTTAACTGACCAAGTACCAACCATCGTACAGGTAAAAAAAGGATGCATTCTTACCAGATCTTTGGTGATCTAGAGATGCAATACAAAAGCTTGCCCAAACCCTGTGATGTGACGTAGCAACACAAGACTTAGTCAGAGGAATTCAAATTGAGAATTTACTTTTGACAAAACATGGTGTTGTTCGGAGACTATAGCACAAGACAGGTTAGAATGGGAAAAGCTTGTGTCCGCCTGCTGTGCAGCCAACTCTTGATGATGATTGTACCAGGTACCATTCAAATCTAACTTGCATTATGGGAAGTACCTTCTGACCAAGTACCAACCATCTTACAGAAAAGGACGCATTCTTACCGATGCAAGCCCAAGCATTAGGCGCAAGACGGTAACCTCTCTGACAATCGCACCGGTAACTGCCCTCTAGATTCACACAGATCTGTGCACAGCGATCCTCAGCACTACACTCGTCTCTGTCTGTTTTCAGAAAAAGTGACAAAAAATAAGTTTATAAAATACACTAATTTTCTGATGTTAGAGCAACTTTGTATGTATAGATTTGTTTAAAGGTAGGGTCATAGATTGGTTTTTGTCGTTGTAATGCTTATTTATAGGCAAAATTATAAAGTAAGATACAATCAAAGTCAAATGTGAAAGGTTCAGTTAAGTGAAGTGACAGCAGATACCAACCGCATCTCTGGCCGCATAAATAATTTTTCAAATATTTCAAATATTTGGGGGTGAATTTAGAATTTAGGTTTTTCCTTACGTATTTATCATTAAAATAGACATGAAGTAAGGCAGAAATTATTTCCACAAAAAAATGTCTCATACAAACAAAACAGCGCCGTGTGGAAAGAACACTGTTATCACAAGCATTGAAGCATTCATCTTTAATAAAACACCCACATGCTTCTTGGATCTAATAAAAGGGCTCTCGGGTTCAAGATGGAAGTCCATTTCAACAGGGCGTGGTCAGACACTTCCTCGTCAAATGTAAATGTTGCGTTTGATCGCCCTCTGGCGTCTGTAACATTTAGCCGTAACCTTTACATTTGGGTCAGGAAGCTGACAAATAGTGGATGGTATGCTGAGAATTGCCGAACGTCTGAACATTATTAAAGATAAAGGTACAGCCCAGGAAGAAGTATTAGAAAAACAAAAAAAACCTCTGTTTGAATCAATCAAGATTGAACAATCAAAGATAGCCCAACAGACCTTTATTATGGTGAAGCCATCTTAGTCTGACCCCTTTTTTATAACTTGAGAATTAAAACTATAAGTGTCATTGTGTGTCCCAGGAATCTGACAAACTATTTATGTTCCCACTGTTTTCAAACATTGAGTTTTGGACTTGCACGAGTTCATAACTAATAGTTTTACTCATTTCTCAAAAACAATTGCATTTCAAACAAACATATTTTAATGGAAGTTTTCACCTCTGACATGTTTGTACAACAAATGTAGGCATTAAGAGCTTGTTTTTCCTCCCCACGAAACTTAATTTACAAGCCCGCCCTCAATGTCAACGCGATTCTACAATGTATTGGATATCAATTCCTTCGGACTTGTATTTGATTTGAATTTGATTGTAGCATCTCTAATGGCTATTGATTCCATAAGACTTCTGTTTGATTCTTTTGGCAGTATCGTCATTATGGGCTATCATCTTGTAAACGCGCCCTCTGCTGATGGAATATTTCGTAAAAGTGCAAAAGTGCATGTGAAACAAACGCAGATGGTAATGTCTTGGAACCGAGATTACCACGCATGTTGTTAGTCTGTAAACATACACATTTTCACTTTTACCAATGCTGTGTAGCCCTTTAAGGAAAACTCATGGGCATAATTCACCAATTTCCCCAACACATTTTAAAGTGGCAGGAAACCGATAAACACCTTCAATTTACTACACCCCTGATGATTAACTAAAAGCCTGTGCCAGAGGCATGTATGTTGAATGACTGTAAACTTATGTTCCTAAGTTGCTTGTAGTCGCATTTTTACTCCTTAAAAGAGACTTCCAAGGGAGTGAATACCACCATAAAAAACTAGTTTGATAGAAAACATCCAAACTGGTTATTTTCTTCTGTTGATATGAAAGGACTGACAATAAATTTAAAAAGGGATAGAAATAAGTAGGCCTATCATGAAAAAGTGAAAAGTAAAAAGAAGGGAATGTATGCATATCCGCTATGCTGTTTACTTTTTTTCTCTACAGGCAAATTCCAGGGATCATGCACTGTTCTAGAAAGAAAAACTATCTTTTAATCACAGAGTGTTATTTAGCTAACAGGAGGGGTGGGTGGACATTTAAACAAACAAAAATTTGGGTGGGGAGGGGGCTAATTGTTGAACATCATTAACATATCAAAAGTGTAATACAAGACCCTATCAAAACCTTGGAACATTCATGTGTTTTTTCCTAATAAAAGCACTTCTTAAAAGAATCAATCTGTCCCTGGAATAAAATAAATGATTAAGAAAAACTACCGGAAAAAACAATTACAATATGAGCCACAACAAATTAAACATTCATACTATGACCAAGGAAACAGCTGTGCCTCTCTACGACTGAAAAAAATCGTTGTACTTTTTTTAAAAGACCTGTTACTTGTTGCTTTTTGTTCAACCAGGGTGGTTGATCTCATTGGTAGACTTTGTTCAGTCCTCCAAAAGTGAAGGTAGGAATTGATGTTTCTCTTAAAGGATTTGGGTAATTTTTCAAAATGTCCATAGATTTACATTAAACTTACAGGGTTTGAAGATAATGATAGTAGAAAGCTTCCCTTTAAATATTACTTACTGAGGTGCTGTAGTTTTAGAGAAATGAGTAAAACGATGTCATGAAAACACGTTTGTAAATGCTTAAAATAATTTTCGTCTCACTGAGACGAAAATTATTTTCATGACATTCTTTTACTCATTTTCCAAAAACTACAGCACCTCAGCACATAATATTTTCAGGGAAGCTTTCTACTATCGTTATATTCAAACTGTGTGAGTTAGGTGTAAATCTGTTGACATTGTGTTTTTAGTCTTACAAAAAGTACATACAACCTTTAAATGTACATTGTAAATAAATTGCAGATCAACAAAAACACAATAGACCAATCCATTATTGTCCCTTCATTCAGTGACCCAAAATGCCCACCAAAAAGTTTGACAAAGTCTAGGATGAATTGCCTTTACTCTATGTGGGCAACTTTGATAAGTAGTTGTGGTTGGCAGGGCTAAACGGAATCAGTCTATTCCTAGGCCCAATCTAATAGAGCTGCTTAAGCAGTAAGCACATCCCAAATGAAACTAAGCATAACAAAAGTTATGCTTACCAGAATAAGGTTACCAGCCAAAATAAAATGCCACATGCACCATCTTTGACTGGTGTCCTGCATTGAGCACAAATTTCATTTTGGTTTTACCAATAAACACTGATGTGTGTTAGAACCGATTCTCAGTACACTAACTTTTTAATAAAGAAGTTTATAAATTTATTTGTTCATAAATGTGGAAGTACCGAGTATACAGTGCTAACACACATCGGTATAGGGGTAAGACCAAAATGAATATTAAACATCTATTTAAGCACAAAGTTGTTAAGCAAAATTTTCTTTACCTATGCAGTTCAGTTTGTTCTTGCTCATTTTGAAGCCTGTTCGACATCGGCATGTTGGCTTGCCATTTCTTATCTCACACAGTTGATCGCATCCGCCATTGTCGACCTGGCACGGGTTGCTTGGTGCATTATCTGGGTCTGATGAAGAAGTAATGAATCCAATACAAATAAAAACAGAAGTGTTTGGTATTTATGGAAGAAAAAAGAAAAACAAATCTTTAAAAGTAGATGTTAGTGTTTTTTGGAAGGATTAAGAAACAGTTTTGTTGTGAGAGTTTAGATTGATGTCTCAAGTTTTGTTAGATTTCAGGCAATAATTAGCTTTTAATAATTACCTTTCTCATAACTATGCCAGTATGCCAACCAACATGCTTTCTATAACATCAAATTCACAACTCCAACCAAATATTCCTCCCACGTGCCCCACTGACATGCATTTATATTTAGAAGAACAGGTGATCTTAAAAAAAGCAACAATTGTTGGCATCAATTCTTCGCTTTTTGACCACTTCCCCTGTCAAAGATTCAGGGTTAGGGTGTAACCTTCTGATTGTACATGTACGTCATTCAATATTGGCCATGTTCCCTGGTAATTGTTTCGTTGTAATACAACACACCACATCCTCTCTTGACACATTTTTAGAAAGAGTTCATATAAATTTGTCCTTGTTTGTATGATGACGGTGGCATTTACCTCACCCACAAAAAAAAAGGACATTTACAGTTTAGAAATCTGACAAGAATGAAAAACTAACAAAACAGAGAGTACAGAAAAAGACTTAGAAATGTTATTTTTCAAAATGTAACTGCTTTGCTGAAGGTTGGTTACAAATTGATAAAGATCTATGTAATGTTTGTTTAGCAATGACAAGGTGACACAACAATTTGGTTTGATCTGTTATTCAAACTGTTGTATTGTGAAAGTCTTGAGAGTATCAAACATCAGGATCAGAAAGCATGTCATTTTGTTTGCGTTACACACGCAAGGCTTGCTAGAAAATGTCCTATAACGATAACGAGAGACCAAAAAACTCCTGAAACATTGTTATACTATAAACATCATTTTGCATATGATTGTGCAAATTACACTTTGTGCTCATGAGCAACTGTTTCTTTTCTTCAACAACAGCGAAAATCCTTCATTTCCATTGCGCTACCACAAGACTTCTCAGGATGACTAAGCCCATTCAGGACAACAGAAATTCATTTGAGATATCTCCATAGCAATACCACAAAAAACCCTCTTAGACCATAAACATCATTTTGCAGAAAATGAATGTGCAAAATTACACTTTGCGTTCATAAACCACTGTTTCTTTTCTTCAACAACAGCTAGAATCATGCATTTCCATTGTGCAACCACAGACTTCCCTGGATGACTAATTCATGTCAGAACAACACAAATTCATTGGAGAAGTTTCCATATTGATACCCCAAAAACCTTAGACCATAAACACAATTTTGCAAACAATGATTTTACAAATCACACTTTGTGCTCGGAAAACCGCTGTTTTTTTGTTAACTGAACAACAGCTAGAATCCTACATTTGCATTGTGCTACCACAGACTTCCCTGGATGACTAATTCATGTCAGAACAACAAAAATTCATCAGAGATGTTTCCATAGTGATACCACAAAAACCTTCAAAGATGCCCCCCCAAAAAAAAAAAAAAAAATTAAAAAAATTTGCAGACAATGAGTTGGCAAATTATACAGCGTTTCTTTTCCTCAACAACAGCTAAAATCATACTTTTCAATTGTGCTACCACAGACTTTCCTGTCCGAGTTTTTACACCACGGGCCCTTTCCAGAACCAACAAAAGCACATAAAAGACATTTCCACAACGAAACCACAAACAACCCTCGTCAGACCATCAACATCATTCTTCAGACAGTGATTGCGCAAATAACATTGTATGAATTGACGTCAGCTAAACCACAAACCAAGAACAAGCAAGATTCATACTGCAAGCCGTGCATGGTCAAAGTCTTACCTTGCAAAAAATGTAGTAAAAATGTACCACAAAAACAACAGGAGAGTGTGTGTCACCCATGTGAGAATTGATATTGCATCCTCTGTTGCAAAAATATGTACCTTCATCAAGTAGTCAGTTACACAACGCTGTTCATAATTCTACAATATTTCTGTAATTCATCAGCTCCTTGCAATTTCATACTCATTATGATCAAAAGGTCATTAAACCAAAAAAAATAAATAAATAAATAAACGTTTTACTTAGAAAATGACAAACAAATGCTTTGATCATCAAACTACATTTACCAGGAGCTCCAAAATATACAAAAGCAATTTGAAGAAATCCATACAAAATGCACTAATGATCTTATACTTCTCAGTATACTAACTATTCTTGCGCATTAGTTAATTCAGTTTTTTTCTGAAGATGAGCAGAGCATACTGTTTGAAATCGTCAATACCACAACAGCTCTTTTCAGAGCCAAACCACTCCTCCCAAACGAGTGACCTGAAATCTTAATACAAGACTGTATTCCGACAATGTAAATTTATATTACCTAGTGACCTACAACTATATACTGCTCATACGAGCTAAACATACACTGCAATTTCCACAGTAAGTCTAAAATACTTTTCTGACAAGGTGGATTGAAATTACTGTTCTCATCCCCAATCAAAAGAAGTTTTGGAGAGGCAAGGACGCAGCAGAAATTTTCAATTGTTTATGTGGTTCTGAGCATGTATACATTTTGAAGAATAATACATTTTCTTGTTGCTCGTGTAAAGTTTGCTGCCACCTAGAGTCCCGAATTCTGCTATCCCTTTATTGTGATGAGGCTAGAAAGATTGCAGTATGAGCCGAAGACAGAAATAACCCATCAGCAGACAGGATAGTAACCACACACAAATCAATGATGTAACATGCGTAAAGTGACTTGATGGCAGACTCATACTTTAACTTAAGAACCTACGCCCAAGATTTCACGGAAACATCTGGGTATGCACACCCATTTGTCAGTATGTGGTTATGGTTTAAACCCAAAGAAGGATGAAAATAAAGCTCTGTGCACCTCCTGTTTTTAGTCTGAGGGAAGGGGTTGGATAAAAACTTGACAAGATTATGGCCCCTTTTTGTGATGCGCTTGCCATAAAAAATTAGCCTTCTTAATGGAATAACAGACACATATCATAATATGGAAAGATCAAATCACTTATTTTTTCAACAGGATATAAAGCAGAGGTTAGGCCTATTTTTGAATTAAGTGACCAATTTATAAATACCTTCTAATGGTTTACAAGGTTCTGTAGCTCATTCAGCAGCCACTGCCTGGCAGACACCTTCACCTCGCACTAATAATCTATCAAAATTCTTTTAGACTCATTTCATTGCACACTGGACATACGTCTTTACGTCCCATTCAAAGGACAAAGCAATAATGCTTTTAAAATTGTCTTGCTCACAGACATCATTGTCAAGACCAGGACTGGAACCCACACTGCTGAAACACCAGAGTCGGAGTCCAGTGCACTTGACCACTCGGCCACGCCACCCCAAAATATTAATCAACCAAAACATGTAGAAAATACATGTAGAAAACACATATCACTCATAAGTTCTATGTGCATAATTTGGAATCAAAAGACTGGGCAAAAATTACATTACCTCGAAAATGTGGAGAAGTTTGCAAGACCCTCAAAAAATACCTCAGAATCATAGATTCTGTTTATATATGACCAGCATTTATTTTTACAGCTTTCAGATTTTCACATTAAAACATTGTGGCACACTGGGGAGATTACTGTAAAAACAATTTCAAATTTTTGTAAAGATTTGAGGTCAAATGTCAATCTGCGGTTGACATCCAGTGAATTCAAATACAAATTGAATTGACAGCTACATTGCTATTAATAAAACTGCCCGACAAAAACCAACAAAATGCAGACAAAATAACAACAAACAACCAATTTACCAATAGACTCAGTCCAGTTTCAAAACACATTAGTTTTCGGACGAGAAGTTTTGTTTTGACTGATTGCAAACCCGAATTCCACTCTTCATGCTCCGTTCAGCAGTGAACCAACAAACACAACAACATAACTCTAGTACCTTGTTAAGCAAAGGCAGGAGTGCTTTGGACAGTTCGTTATCACAGTATGGTTCATTCTGTTTGGTACTTTCATGACGTAAAAGAGACCTCGAAGGATCCCTGCGGGTTTCGGATTAAAGTTTAACTTCTGAGACGAGTGTTGAGACGAGTGAAACACATTTGTAGGTTGTACTTCTTAAAGGGACTGAAAGATATTGCACTTGATGAGTGTCAGGCTGTCAATTTCTTTGATAAGAAACGAAACCATAACACTGAATTGTAAAATATAGGGAAAAACAGCTATTATAAAGTTACAAGCTGATATTTTTTTATTATTTGATGAAGTAAAAAGTTGTATGATGACAATTTGTTTTAAAAATACTACTTATATTTCTCATGAATTTAAGGGAAAACTTGCATTTAACCTGTGCTGATTGAAAATATTTTTAAAAAACCATTTGTTTAGTTCTCAAACAAGAAAAGATTCTCTACCAGAAGAAAACCAATGTGATTTGGTACTTTTACTGTCACTTTAGAACAAGGTTAGCTTTATGAATGTTTACTTTTTTTTTATAGCTTTGGATGGTATATGATGTGTATTGTAAAAATCTTTTGAAATACAGCAGTCAAAACCAACATTAAAAAGGCAATAAAATTACTATTTCAGGCTAAAGTGAGGATATTTTTTTACAATACATTATGAAGGGTAGAAACAAAACAAAAAAGGCAAAACATTACTTGACAAAAAAGGTTTTACAATGGGTGGTTATTTCTTCCCTTTAAATCATTGGAATTAGACAGGATTCAGTGCAAATAGATTGCACTATAGGGTCTTGCAGACTAGGGAGCAAGTACAATGGAAAGAATAGTCAACTTTTAAAGGAGAGGTGGTGAAAAACAGAGTCCTAATCTGAACTGAGAAGAAACAGACTTGGATCACGTTAATAGGCTCAGTAGGGGAGGCACCACAGTGCTGTCCGGGAACAATGTCTGTAAACCTTTAAGCATTCCCTTTTCCCATTTTGACAGCCTGTGTCATTAGGCCTAACACGTAAAATTTTTGGAAGAAAACAATTTCGACACCATGCTTTTATTATTCATTTTTGTTCACATGTGGAGACCATAGTTCCAGATTAGTGCACACATCTTTGAGCTAGAATGCTCAAGAAGAATGCATTTACAATAATTTTAAAATGTATACATGAATTTCAAAATAAAATGCAAGCTGCTGGGATAGATTAACCTGCTACTGGCGATGAATGTCCGGTAAAATACTGGAAATCTCTGTTAAGTGGTCTTGACCTCTGTTAGAAATTGCCAAATTCAATAAAACAAACTTATTGGTTTAAAAAGCAAAAAGTGAAATAAAGTTTCCTCCTCAAATGTATTCAGAAAAAGTCACAATTTATTTTTAAAAAATAATTTCTTTTCGGAAAACGAAATGATTTTTTTTTTCTTGAAACGTCTTTTTTTTTTAAGGTGAAATATTTACAGGTTCATCTAAAAGTTTGCAGACTAGTAAGGCCACTGGGCAAACAGCAAAACAGGAAGGGGACAAAACAGAGAAGTCACAGTAGCCTTGCAGTATAACCTAATGCATCATAATTGTACACACCAGCAGCTGATTTCATGAAACGCTATGATTAATCCTAACTCGACTTAGGACAATTAACTCGCCCTAACATAGGATGGTTCAATGCGTCCTACGTATTTTGATAAGGAACTGACCACGTCCTAAGTCCTAAGATTAATCCTAAGTAAGGAAGAGTTTGGTGAAATCTACGGCTGCTTCTTCAACCACCAAGAATAATAAAATAGACATAACTGCTCTTTAAAGCAACTCCAAAATAAGATTTCACGCTGAGGACCCTCTACTGCAAAAAAAAGAGAAACTGTCAACAACTTGATTGTGCTACCGTTGCACCTCTCTGCTTGATTTGATGTGACGTTAGAATTGGTTTGACGGGGAGGAAATTGGGTTATTAGAATGGAATCTTGAGTGATCCTGCTGCTTTAATACAAAGAATTAAGAAGAAAAACAAATCTGTGGGAACAATATTACAAGTAGAATGTGGAACCTTCTTGCTACATTATTCAACATCCTCAGAGTGCTCAACTAAAATTCTTGGCCAAATTTAATTAATTATAAAAGTAAAACAGAAATGTGTTGCTGAGGAGAAACATGTATCTGTAAAATACCTAGTATTATAAAAAGTTTACAAACTGGTTCCCGACTTATTTTTTTCTTAGCAAATGATCCAGGCAATGTTTTCTACTCATCAGAGTTACAACATTTGGTCCTACATACATAGCTGCTTTCTCATTTAAGGTAGGGTCAATGCTGATTTTTAGAGGTGCATTAAAAGTCATACAATTATGTGAAAGGTTGCTTAAAAGCTGAATGCTGTGTCTACTTAAAAAAACAAAACTGTTGTTGTATTTTTACAAGGGCATCGCATCCATCGACAGAGGACACCAACCCCAATATCTGAGAAGCCATTCATGTATGAACTGTTTCTCTGATTCAAATTATCAAGTAAAAAATTATCCAAACCATATTCATCAAAAGAGCTGATTGATTGATTTTAGGCTTGGTAATTTTACACACAACCACCCCTAAAAACCCCACATACAAACAAAGCGAAAACAAGACAGCATGCATCCGTCGGATGAAGATAAGACACAACGTACACAGGGAGTAGGAGTCATAATCCATCTTTCTACGATCATCATCATCATCATCATCCTCCTCCTCCTCCCCATCATCATCATCCTCCTCCTCCTCTGACGACGAAGAAGAGTCCCCACTTCTCCTCCTATCTCTATGGCTACCTAAAGTTTCTATGGAAACATAGCGAGGGATAGCGCAGTTTATAAACCCTCACAAGAATTTGAAATTAAGTGAGGCACTTTAGTGTTGCTTTATTGTTGGAGTATGTCCTATACTAGACTATATTGAAAAAATACTTATTGTCTTTAGCCTATCTTAGCTAAGATGAAGTTCACTACAACCTTAGATATACTTTATATGTTTCATCGTAATTTAAAAGCTTAATACTCCAATGGATAGTATTTCTTTCCTTTAAATCAGAATGTTTTTTTCTCCTTCTAAATGTCTGGCCAGTTTGCACCGTGAATAAGTTTATTAGTGGCAAACCTCTGTCTCGGTCATACATAACCTTCAATTAAAATATTTAAAATTTACTGAAAATAACTACAGGAAATATGCTTTGTATGCAACATTTCAAGATTGTTATGGAGTTTGAGGATGCTCACATAAATGCTTAGGTTGATTGATGCAATCAAAATAGGCAATGTTACTTTAGAGGTCTTCAAACGTAATTTTTAACAGAACTTGGTATGAACTATGTTATCAATGAGGGCTCAGATACAATCAACTGTTTTTTTGTACAATTATCAGGGCCCAATTTTATAGAACTGCTTATCAGAATTAGGTTACCTGCAAAAATACAATGTCATGTGTGCCATCTTTGACTGGTGTCCTGTATTTTTGCTTAGCAGAACATTAAAAGCAATACTTCCCAGTAAACAAGAGAGTAGCCAGACAATCTTGACTTCCTAGACTAAATAAAACCAAGTTATTATCAGGGATGTCAGTCGCTCTGACTCATCCCCCCATATTGACAGAGTCCGTCTTAATTGATGGATCGTCCTAAAGAGGGATTTAACTTCAGTATGATGTCTTCACACATTGCCACTCTTGTTACACAACCAGGAAGTACCACCTTTAAATGACTTAAAATTTAATTGATGGGTGCTATTTTTAATTTTCTTTTTGTGAAGGAGACTCCTCGTTGTTTGCATCAAGTCTATGGTTCAGAAATTTTATAAGTTAGGCTCTGTCTCAAATATTTGATCTTATCTATGTACTGTATAATTTTAATTTTTTTTTATTTTTTATTAAGCACTAAGTTTTAAGTTTCAGAAATGCCATAAACTCAAAGAAGCAAATAGGGAAGATGAAAAGGTACCTGAATGAACACAAATTATAAAGAACTTAAGAAAAACACCAATTGTTTGGTGTTTTATTTGGTTGTTTATTCTTGTAATGACTGTGATGAATAACAAGCTGCCAATGAATAATATTTGCGCAGCCAACAAAATAATTTTCAAACCCATCACTTAAGTGCATGACCATGCTACATGCTGAAAATCAACTCATCAACAAAAACACTGCAGACTCCACTGCAAAATCTACACCAGAAATTATAAATAATTTTGAAACCTTGAATCGAAACCAACATATGGGTCAGAACAACTACTTGTTTGTATGATTGTGCCCTCTTTAGCAGCACAAGTTGCGACATACCGGTTAACACACAACTAAATGCCTGGGTGGCTGGTTACCAACAATCCAAAACCAAGACACATGTTGTGAGAGTAATGAGAAAATACAACAAACACAGTCTCATACTTCTTCATCAGAATCAAAAGTCATCTCTTTCATTGTCAAATTTATCTGGCAGTACGAAAATAAGCTTTTAAAGGATAGGGGGGGGGGAGATGAAGGTGTATAAGGCCAATTTGTTTAAGGGTCTCTCCTTTTGGGGGCAGGGGAGTGTAAAGAGTGTGAACACACACATAATCCCATAGAAACAGCAATGCCTGCTGTAGCTTGTGTGAATTCCTTTTAAGAATAAATAAAGCCTTCTTGGTGTGCAGAATTAAGATGCACGTTTTTTGTTTCCTTCTTCTTTAGAAAACCACTGATCGACGAGGGGCGCAAAGTAAAAGCTTGTCCACTACACTGTCAGCTCTCGTCAGAGAAGGTTCTCTTATCTTTAACAAAGACCGTTTTCTTCACTGCTATTTCCTTTAGCCAATGTAGCAGGTTTGAAACTGGCTTGTTGGTGTTTGCCCCTTACAGGGTAGAAGCTGCTCATTGGTTAAAGTTGTAAGTAATTTATATTTATTTATTCGCCTAGGCAGTTGCAGGCATTTTTTATAATTATAGGCCTCGGCAATTGCAGGCCGGTCTAGTTCAAATTGTTGGTAACAATTATAAAGTGAATGAACTCTCACAAAACGGCCTACGGAGAAAACATAATTGCCTTTTAAAGTCCAATCTGGCATGCAGAGCCATGCAATGTCAGCGAATAGAATAAACAAAATCACAAATAATTACAAAAACAAATTTTATGACCACATATGCATAAAAACTCACTTAAGTTTTGACAGGGAAAATAATATTTGGAAGTTAAAATGTAATAGCAGTGATGAAAATAATATAAGAATTGCCTAAGAACAGGGATAGGATTAATTACAACAACAAAAGAAGAAAGTCTTGAGTTTTGTAAATTTGTTTCAATGTCACACTTCTTGACTGAATTTCAAAAAGCCACTTGATTTTGGCAAAGTATGCACTCTGCCTCTCACCAAATCCTGAAGAAACTTTATATAGAATTTGTACTTTGATAGAATAAGAACATACAAGGACAACTTTTGTCAGGCAACTTGGGAGGCAACCATAACTTCTGTGCGTAAAAAACGAGATGTAGTAGCACAAGACAAAGTCTCACTATTCCCAAGAAAATTGAAATGTTTTTTTTCCCCTGGATGTTGCTTGGAACTGATTGGCTGTAGTTTGCCCATTGACAATCCCACTATTGTTTTAACATAAGTTTTTAAAAAGTATTTTATTGTATAGTTTAGGAAGTTTAAACGCCCGAATAAATATGATAAAAGGCACTGAACATGATTGGAAACTACTCAAAATAGATATTCACATAAACCTACTTGGTAACAAGCAACGGAGGGCTGTTGATAGGATAGAATGTTGTGAGAAGTGACTCCCTCTGAAGTGACGTACTTTTTGATACAGAGTTAATTTCTCACTAAAATATTTGAATCTGAGAAAGACTTCAGGCATGAAGCCTTTCTTAGAAATCTGAAGGCATACAAATTTTTGCAACATGGTTGTTTTTTCTTTCATTATTTTTTTGCAACTTCAATGACCAATTGAGCCCCAAGTTTTTACAGATTTTTTATTTTTTGCACATGTTGGGATACACCAAGTGAGAATACTGCCAAGCGTGTCCAGTGTCTAAGCACTTTTCAGCCCCTCCCACCCGGACAAAGTTTTGGGAGTAGGTCATATCATGCATGCCATGGTTAGAATGTCACCTCTGCAATGTCACTTACTAATTTCTTCATACTCCAAGAGAAATCCAGGGAAACTGACGGACTCGTCGCTAAGGAATCTCAGCAGCATCACGTTACTCGTTGTCATGACAGGATCGGGGAGATCATTACCGCAGTATCGTCCAATCAGCTTAGAATCTGTGATGATTAAAACACACCATTGATTATTGACACAGGTTGTTTACTAAATGATTTTCTAGCTAATGGCATTCTGTGCCAACCCCACCAAAGTATTTTGAAAGGGCCCAAAAACTATATCCAAGTAGGGTCAGGAGCCCGTCCTAGTCTTGACAACTTTTTGTTTTTGAATTCTTTTGTTACTATCTATTTTTCAACTTGCGAAAAAAAGCCCTAATCCTGCTACAGACATGACAAAGTACTATTGTCAGCTTGCATTATAACCATAAATGTTGGAACCCTCCAGTTACCTTTTCTTCGTATTTAAAATTATTTTGGGGTGTGTTTTTGTACTCGTAAAATTTCTAGATCCGCGCCTGATAAATCAGTCACGAAGAGTTCCTTAACTAGAACAAACCCACGCGATTTATCTCACGCGATTTATTCCACGCGATTCATCCCATGGTTCTAGCGAGAATCTAAACTTTTTGGTTTTGAGTTACTGTAAAATGGAACTTCATAGATTTTTGTACAACTCCTGGCCAGACCACCTAAAGAGTCAGGGGTGAAATGCTAGTGCATACAAGAGTCACAAATACCCCATGTGTGATGTCAAACTTGTGGCACCAGTTAACATTCACAACAGTTCAACAAAAGTTCAAGCTGAACGAATGATTTGCTGACAATGTGAAATTTACTCAAATTATCTTTACATGAATGTCCATAGCATAATCAAAATAGTATTATTTTATAAACCATTTTGTATATTTTTTACACTATTTATTTTTAAAATATTTCTCATGCAGCCAAGGATTCTCAGTAAAGCAAACTTAAACACTATTATAGCCAATAAACCAACGGAGAGAAGACGGAGAGTTTATTTTAAATCTGGGAGGAAACCCCCAGTTATCAAGAGAATTATCCAGGGAAAACTCAGACAATCAAGTAGGGACCGAAAACCCAAATCCACATAGTGCCCCAGCTGTCAATTTCACAAAGAGTTAGGACTCGACTTATCTCGAGCTAGGACGAGCAACTCTTCCTAACTTAGGATTAATCTTAAGGTCTGCATGCTACAGTCATAAGATTAGTCTTAAGTTAGGAAGAGTTTTGTGAAATCGGCGGCAATCTCCTAAAAGTGGAAGGTAAGGAAATTAAAATTCCACTATGCGACCACTCCACCAACCCATCTACCTGATCTGACCACCTCAAAATATAAAATACTCAGCTGCTTTTTATGATATGCAATTACAAGTTGTAAAAAAAAACTTGACTGGACTAATTAAGGACTGAGATGTTCTAGTAAGTCAAAAATAGGTAGGATGGTTATTATTATTGGGCGTGTCATGGCCGAGTGGTTAAGAGCACCGGATTCAAGCTCCAGTGTTTGATCAGCAGAGTGTGGGTTCAAATCCCGGTTGTGACACTTGCTATGTAAAGTTGGGGAGAAAGTGCTTTCTGCTCTACTGACCAGGCTTCAGACTGATGATACCCAAGCCTACTGTAAAAGGGGTAACCCTGTTTTAGCCCTAGGAGTAGGTGGCAACGGCGTCTGGAATAAAATAATTGTAGCCCACACCTTGAAGTGCGTTTGGCGACTTGCATAAAAAATTAAAAATAAAAAGTGGGGAGCATCCCTACTTGATACTTACTTGTCACTGGTCCATCAAATATTTCCAAGCTGTCATAGCTACAGTAAAATGGAGTTCCTTCAATTCCAAAGACGAGAAACTGCAGTCGTATCAACTTGTTGTTGGCAACAGTGATCTTGTAGATGCAGTTTTGATTGCTCGGGTAATACCCAGGGTAGTTTGGGGAAGTCAGTTGTCCTGACGGTTCGTCAAAGTTTCTGGAACAACCTGTTGAAAAGAAATGCAGGGGAACAACTCAAAATAACTTGTAGGTAATTTATCAGACCATATCTACGCGTTATTCGGGTCCACAGAAGCTTATAAGCGACAACACCCCCATGGCCATGAGCGCCAAACGTGCTTCAGCCAACCAATCTTTAAAATCTTCAGCTATGTCTTTATTAATTTAATACCATACTGTTGAAAAATATTGCAATTTTGTGTAATTTATTGTTGAAATGAATCATGAAATGATTAAACATTATAACATTATAAACATTTTCTGAGGTCTATAAACCAAAAACAGGATGCCATTTTTTCATTCAATATATCAGATCCTAATCACTTCACCAAGTGAAATAAAATGGTCAAGATTTAACTTCAGATTCTGCTGAATTGTACTCAAATATCATCCAATATTTGCATCTTAATACTGACAACCAACATATTCTCAAGATAAACTTGATGTGAACCTCTAAATGTTTTTTGACATGTGTCCAGATCTTAAAGTTTTGGACACAAATTCTTTGTACAATTTCTCAGCCTACTACATCTGCAAAACAACTCATAAAATTACTCAAACATATTACTTTCCTTAGTGACCAACAGCGATTGTTGTGCCAGCTTTCCTCCAGATATCGTCATCTGTCCTTGTATGGTTAAGATACATATGGGAAATATCCACTCTACCATTGGCCACAAGCCAACTGCGGCTGTAAATTGCATACCTCAAATTCTAACCTTCCAGAAATGAATTAACTTGTATTAATTTTGTAAGCCTTTTCGGAAGTTTTTTTTCACCACCAATGTGCGTGATTGCAAATCATGATGTGCCAAAATGAACGATTGATTACATGACAGGTTTGGTCGGATAGGCTTGTTCGAGGAAAGTGTCTTGTTTATTTCAAGAAGGCAGATCTTGGAGGTAATTATTTTGTTCAATGGTGTTAATGAAACTTGGCAATTTCATTGTTTTCAAACGAACTTAAATAATCTGCCCACTATTAATTATAAATTTGCATGTAGCTCAAATTCTAACCTTACAGAAATGAATTAACTTGTAATAATTTGTAAGCCTTTTCGGATTTTTCTTTTTACCACCAATGTGCGTGATTGCAAATCATGATGTGCCAAAATGAACGATTGATTACATGACAGGTTTGGTCGGATAGGCTTGTTCGAGGAAAGTGTCTTGTTTATTTCAAGAAGGCAGATCTTGGAGGTAATTATTTTGTTCAATGGTGTTAATGAAACTTGGCAATTTCATTGTTTTCAAACGAACTTAAATAATCTGCCCACTATTAATTATAAATTTGCATGTAGCTCAAATTCTAACCTTACAGAAATGAATTAACTTGTAATAATTTGTAAGCCTTTTCGGATTTTTCTTTTTACCACCAATGTGCGTGATTGCAAATCATGATGTGCCAAAATGAACGATTGATTACATGACAGGTTTGGTCGGATAGGCTTGTTCGAGGAAAGTGTCTTGTTTATTTCAAGAAGGCAGATCTTGGAGGTAATTTTTTTGTTCAATGGTGTTAATGAAACTTGGCAATTTCATTGTTTTCAAACGAACTTAAATAATCTGCCCACTATTATTTATAAATTGCATGTAGCTCAAATTCTAACCTTACAGAAATGAATTAACTTGTATTAATTTGTAAGCCTTTTCCGAAGTTTTTTTTCACCACCAATGTGCATGATTGCAAATCATGATGTGCCAAAATGAACGATTGATTACATGATAGGTTTGGTCGGATGCCGGTGTCTTAATTATCAGAGAAGGCAGATCTTGGAGGTAAATTTGTGTCGATGATATTCATGAAACTTGGCACTTTCATTGTTTTCAAAAGAATTTGTGTGAACTGCCGGATATCAATTACAAATTGTGTGTAAGTTAATTGTTAATTAGTTTTTCTCATTCAGATTAGTTACAGTAATTCTATTTTATTTATAGGCAGTAAAGACTGCACTTCGACCTTTCTTAATTTGAATTTCTAAAGAAATTGAATGGTTGATCGGCTCTAACTGCTGGCTTTTATGAAATTGAATGAGTCTTGCTGCCTAATGAAATTGAATGATCTTATTTTTACATTGAATGCTAAACTGGTGAAACTGAACTACTTTGTTTGACTGTTGAATGCTGAATCAACTGAGCATTCATTTTTCAAATTGAATGAGCCAGGTGTTGAAATAAATGGATTTCTGCTGAAATTGACTAGGAATACCTATAAAGATGCTTATTCGTAGGTTTGAAGTATATTGTTAACATACTCACCATCATATATTAGCCTCTGTCGTGTATTCTGTTTGTCTAGTCTGTCGTGTTTTTTCTGTCTTCTGTACAGTCTTTTCTGTTGTTTGTCTGTGTCAATAGGTTAAGGCACAAAAGCCTCTGCTTCACCTTAACCTAATTGTTATCCTACTTAAAGCTTCCTAATAATGTATATATAACTGTCTTAATCATTGTGAACTTTTTTTTTTTCATATCCTAAGTTACTTTGTATTACTGTAAACTACTCATAATTTGAGTATAATTAACAAACTTTGTAAAATGTGTAAATGTACATGTAGGGCAGCAATAAAATAAATGTGTGAAAAAAATACAAAAAATAATAATAACAATAGCTAAAAGTGGTTGATCATTAAAAGACTTTCACCTGTGCTGAAGTTTGCGTGGAATCCAAGTCTAGCAATGGAGGAATCACTGATGAACTTAATGAAGAGTTTGGAACCTGTGGATGTAATGGTGCGTGGAGTTTCATCACCGCAGAATCGTCCAATCAGAGTGGCCGTATCATCAGCTCCATCAAACACCTGAACGTAATCGTAACTTGAAAAGAAAGACAGAGAATGATGATTGGATTAGTGGAGGTATGACTTAAGTCATTGCTACCAACCAAGTGCAGGACTAAATTGCAGTCACAAGGTTGTGGGTTCGAATCCTACAAAGCTTACCGCTGATTTCACAATGAATAGAATAAATATTGTCATCTATTTACTGAAGCACATTCCTGCAACTCATAATCATAGACATTAAAGACAGTGGACACTATTGGTAATTGACAAAGACCAGTCTTCTCACTTGGTGTATCTCATCATATGCATAAAAAAAAAAACTGTGGAAATTTGAACTCAATTGGTTATCAAAGTTGCGAGATAATAATGAAAGAAAAAACACCCTTGTCACACGAAGTTGTGTGCGTTTAGATGTTTGATTTCGAGACCTCAAATTCTCAACTTGAGGTCTCGAAATCAAATCCGTGGAAAATTACTTCTTTCTCAAAAACTACGTCACTTCAGAGGGAGCCGTTTCTCACAATGTTTTATACTATCAACCTCTCCCCATTACTCGTTACCAAGTGAAGTTTTATGCTAATAATTATTTTGAGTAATTACCAATATAGTCCACTGCCTTTAAACCAATGTTTGTATGAGAGAGATTGGTTGTGGCCAGCTTGGCGCTTACATTCCCTTGTTCAAGCTTGCCTGGATGTTTTTTTTTTGCATGACTCAGGAAAAGCATTGAGTAAAAGAATGCCTGTCCATAGTTTAAACCATGGGTTTAAACCAACCCCAAAAGTTATTCTTTATCCCCTGGGTTGAATGTTTACATCTATTTAAGTCTTTGTTGTTAAAAACTTAGTGGGATTAATAATTTTGATATTATAATGAGATGAAATAAAATAGCACAATTGTTTCTCGGTGAGACACTTCTGGCCAATTAAAACTGTCGTTTCTGTTTCCACTATCAGTGCTCTTGTTATGCCATTTACTACTAATAAAATATAGTACTTGGTATATGCCATAAACTCCTGTGTAGTACTTTGGCAAAACCTTAAGTTGTGCATTAAAAAATGAGTTTGCCCGAAAAAATAAAATTGCTCGCAACGATAGCTGACTTAACGCTGAGTGTTGCAACTTAAACTTATAAATTGTCACACTAGATACTGAAAATGCCTCTATGCATAGACTTTAATATGTGTGTACAAAACAATTACACAAGAAAAGAGCACTTTTAACATGCACTTTAGTTCTGGGGTGGTATATATGCATACTCTACCTACTTTTATAGAAGAGTAGAAGATTTATAAATGTTACACTTACTAGCAGCCTGACGACTCTTCCACCTCGAAGGAACTGAACGTCAACGAAACGTGATTTCCTTCCTCCGAGGATATCAGCCAGGCACACATAGCATCGGTAGGATACTGTCCAGGATAGTTAGGGGAGGTGATTATCCCAGCCCCCGCAAACATGTGACTCCCGCAACGGAGTGATGCGGCATCGACGGTCCGCCGCGTACACACCACGCTGATGGCTCTGAAAGAGAGAACATACACGATCAATGAGAACCTGTGAAGAGTTATCCCTGCCATATTCTTACTATACACCTGAATTCTTGGAACGAGACTCGAGGAGCAAAGTATGTTGTATGATCTCGTCGAGGCTACTGAATGAAACAGGTGATAGATGATGCATTTGAGGGGGGAATATTCCTCTGCCGGAGAGGGGGGAGGGGGGTTTAAAGCAACCTGAAGCCTTCAGGGAATTTACCAATCAGTATCTAGAACACCATGGGTAGTTTACCATCTTGACGTCAATGGCTCGGATCACATACACGACTTGAAATAACTTTGGTTTCCCATGAGCGTGATGGAGCAGGAAGTTATAATCTATCCCTAATACTGAAGGATAAAGGGGGGGGGGGTCGGAGAAAGCACTCTAGGGTTGAGGTTATTAGTATTTTCGATGGGAATAATGACAGTTAATTACAAACATTACTATTAAACTTTTCATCAAAAACAGAGTTCTGCTAGTTTTCCTGTGACAAGGGCCCCTCTGAAATGAATTTATGTTCAAGAAAACTGTATCTGAAAATGTACAAAACACAACAGCTGATTTCAGTGGGTTTTTTTTGTAAAAAGGTAAAATAAGAACAGATATGATGCTGCAAAAAAAATGTGCATGGTGTTTCACTACTTTCTCCAGGCTCACACAGCAAATTAAGCCCAAATGTTCCCCGGTTTGTTATTTCATAGTATATGGTTGATCACACAAAACATGAAGTCTGCCTGTGACTATTCTTGCCAGCTCTACCAATCCTGACACCTATGAGAGACATCTAACCCAGGGACATTTTTGAAAAGCAAAAAAATACCAATGTATCTGCTTCACCACAAGACATCGGACTCCAATCCCACCAAGACACAAACCGCAGGAATGTACTTATTATTGGTCTGTCTCACTCAGCTCTCATCTGACAAATCTCAAAATACAACTTTAAAGGGAAGGTTTAGCGTTGGTTTATCTTTCTGTAATGCAGGGTACTTCATCTTGAAGGGGCAAGGCCATTTTCATTTTTTTAGCAAAGGGCATTTCTGTTGGAAAGGCCATTGGAAGTCTGAGGAATGTCTTTGAAGGGGCACTGAGGTGTATGATCAAGGGCAACCGAAGCAACATGCCTCTGGGTAGTTCCAGGTCTGCAATGTTTGAAGCAGAACATCAATTTGCCGCAAGCAGAATGATCCATGCTGGGAGCAAACAAGTTGAAGGCACACAAATGTTTCCTGCCGGCCGGAACTCTTTCGCATCTTCAACCTTGATTGCTCTGGTTTTCAGTCATAATTTCACTGGCCCATTACTTTCAAAGATGTTTTCCTTCAACAAATGGTGGGTTTAATTTGGCGTTTGGGGGGGGGGGGGCTGGGGCCTCTTCAGGAGCAGGGATGTATGAGTGTTTCATCTGTTACAAGTGATTGCAGACAGGTATGCAAAGATATTCATATACTGTCTTGATACAATCAATGTCAAACTCTACATTACTTGACTTCCGTTTGAATCCATTGCCTGCCTTTAACTCTGTGTCTAATACAACAAAACAACACCGTCAGAGGGGTGACACAAGGGAGGGGTAAGTAATCAGAATAGAGGCTTTATTACAGGAGAGTGTCTACTCTACAGGATCCAGGGCTCTAGACTGACCTCTACAGCTGGCATCTTGACTTTGCCTTAGGTAGAGAAATTGCTTCAAATTGATGCTGTGGAAGGCTAAGGTTTTGGTGGTAAACTGTTTACTTTTGGGTAAAGAGTGCAACATAGGCAAACCTTAGAGTGCAAACAGTGAACCCGATAATATTTGCTGACACATCATCTCGTAAATGACAACTTTAATAAAGACTGATGAGTTTTTCGCCTCAAACGGGGGAAGAGGAACTAATGGAATATTGAAATGTTTTGACAAAACAGAAGTGCATTTTTGACAAGTAACCTTTAGTTGGCACTCACTGCAGTAAACGGGGCATTTATGGCAGTCGTCCTATGAAAGGTTGAGTAGAGGTCACTGTTATTACCTGTACCTCATGTTAGGAAAGGTTCCACAACTGACTTTTTCATTTATAAACGTTTCATCACAGTTGTCTCCCACTTTCAAACTCAATTCAGTGTAAGAAAATATCATTACAATGTCATAGAGGGACTAGAATTTCTTTGAAAGTCTGCGGTTCTTATTACAGTCGATCTTTTGCTGCTTGCTTATTGTCTTAAGAAAACATAATTTTAAGTAAAGTTTACTAGGGACAAATTTCATAAGGCTTGCAAACATCCTTATGAAATGTTGTCCTTTTTAACCACAAAATGGCAGAACACCATTAAAAACCTGCTATTTCTGCAAGATGTTTCTGCACTAAGCAAATTTGTTGTGCCTACAAGTTTTCTTAAAATCGCAAAGCAAAGAAAATCTTGCTAAGCTTGAGCATTATACATACAGCAATGTACATATTGTTTGTCACTGTGCATGGCTGACCAGTAAGACACACTAAGCATTATTTCTCCTTTGCAGCTAAGCAGGAACTAGTCCTGCTATCCCCACTCCCCATCCCCCACAAAAAATCTGAAGTGTGTACTATACTCACATCAAGACGAAAGTTCAACTGGTCAAACCCTAATTGATATTTGCTGTTTCCACTAAAGCACTGTGAAATTCCAGAAACCTGGCACCTGAAAGTTATGTCTCTGAAGAAAGTTTTCAGGAAGGGGGTGACTGGATCCAGGGTCTTACTTGGAGCGTGGAATGACGTACTTCCTTTTGAAATTATAAGAGTGCGTAGCCAACTTCGATATCAATTATGATGTTTGTAACCTTTATCCCCCAACAGTTCCCCAACTGCTTGTGCTTAGCAAACTTTGATACTTAAAGAGGAACTCCAAGATCAAGATTTAGTTTTGCAATGACCTCATTTTCGAACAGATAGAGTCCTTTATACAATGGAAAAACACATACTCATCTTGATATGTTGTAAAACGCCACTGTGTCTGAAACCTTTGAGTGATTTTTTGTTACTTTGAAATTTATGTCATGTTTAAAACTTCACTCTGAATGAGCACATCAAGCAAAATTTACTTTACACCAGTTTCAAAAGACAAAAAAGACTTAAGTAATGTTATTTTGTCACCACTTTCATGAGGACTCAGTGGTTTAGATACCAGGGGACCAGTAGGAACATAACATAACATAACAATTAAAGTTTATAAGGCGTTATTCCATCAAGATCAAACCGCACTAGAAAGAAATTAACTTGGAAAAGGTGTGTCTTAAGGACTTTACAAAAAGCAGATAGAGTATTAAATTCCCTAATGGCAGTTGGGAGATTGTTCCAAATCATGGGCCCAGCCACACTGAAAGCCTTCCGACCTAGAACTTTGTTTGCTCGGGGAATATTCAAGCGAGTGATGTCAAGTGTGGATCGAAGAAATCGTGGAGGAGTGTAATATGTGACAGTAAAGTGGTAATATAATGAGGTGTGGTTTTGTTAAAGCATTTAAAAACGAGAAGAGTATACCTTAAAATGGATTTGTTCTCTAATTGGTAGCCAATGAAGTTCCCTAAGTGATGGGGTGATATGTTCTCTCAAGGGTGTGGAACATATTAACCGAGCTGCACTATTTTGTAACCTTTGAACTCTGTCCACAATTCACATGAAGTTGCACCAAATAAAAGGAGATTGCCATAGGAATTGACACCCCAACCACAGATGATTTTTCTCAGTTGGTATTTTAAACCTCAGTAATGACAAACAATAAGCAGTCCGATCAAGTAGAACAAGAGAATCCAAACCAAAATTCAGTCTTTTGTCCTTTTAAAAAGAACACAAATTTGCAAAAGGAAAGTTTAGCAAATAGCTGCCTTAAAAAGTTGAACCATATATACATGTAGGGTCAAGCTTTACTTGGTTGAATAGCAAACTGGTCCCCAAACACCATGACAGGAAATGTCAGTTGGCAAACTGGTTCCGATACACCTTGACAGGAAATAGCAGTTGGCAAATTGGCTTCCATGCGCCTAAAGGAAATGCCCTTGTCTACCCCCCTCCACCACCCCCACCAGCAGCCCTTCAGCTCCCACATGAACACAGCCAAACCCTCACAATTTGTATTGTGTACACCTGGGAGATTGAGCAACAGATCACACTCTCTTGATAGCATACCATAGAGCCTAAAACAAATAACACCTCAACATGAAACCATTGTCAATGCCGGTCCAAAGTATCGCTTCTACCCACTCCATCAACAACCATTCCCCACCCAGCCAATGGACACACAGTCAAACCATCAAAGTTTGTACATCTGTGAGATTGGGCCATCCTGTACTGTAAAAGCAAGCCATAGATCCCCAAAACAAACACCAAACGTCTTATGACATTAAACCATTCTCAATGTCTGAAACATAGCGCCTCATCACACCCCCACTATATCTACACCCTCCCCTCCATCAACACCCCTCCCCTCCCTCTCAAGAAACCAGTTAAACCATCCAACTTTGCACACCTGGGGATAGGATCTTGCTTTAATGACAGCAGGCTAGAGAGTCTAAAACAAACAACAGATAGGCTTAAACCATTCTCAATAGCTGCTCCACACCCCAAGCCAAAAAGTCAAAGGCAACATCACTCAGCAACATCACTGTTGCCTGTTTCTACATGTTGTTCACATTCCAATGAACACAGCCAAACCATTAAAGTTTGTACATTAAATCTTATGACATAAAACCATTCTCAATTTCTACTATAAGTCTGAAACATAGTGCCTCATCACACCCACACTCCATATACACCCTAATCTCCTCCATCTATACCCAACCCCTCCACAACACCCCCTCCCCTCCTCTCAAGAATCCAGTTAACCATACAATAACCATACGCACGCTTGGGATAAAGGCGGATCTTGGATCTTGCAGTCTAAAACGAACAACAGGTAGTCCTAAACTATCCTCAATAGCTCAAGTCCTGACCCAATGTAAGGCCATATAAAAAAAAAAATTGTTGATTGTCCCTGCCCGACCGTTCAAAAAACCCCGGCCCCATTTTGATGTTTTTCTTTTTTAATCATAAAAAACAACCTTTTCAATGATATTTTTTTCAAAATGCACAGATTTGAAAAGATGTTTGAAGAAGGTTTTTATTCATGATGGCAAAGCAAGAACAATTCTTCAAATAGTTACTTGGGCAACACTGTGCTTAGTTGTTTGAAAAAGTTTACAGAAAATGTCATCTAGGAGTTAAATTTTGTTTGACAAAACTATATTTTGAAAACATCCAAAACACACAAACCCTCTGTTTTATAGTGATTGTGATGATTTCTTTATTCTTGATTTCATATTTGGCATGTCAACAAAACTATAATTTAAAAAACTCCCTCCCTCCCCCATCCACAAAAAAAGGACGATCAACAATTTTTTTTTATGTGGCCTAAAGGTGACATCACTCAGCAAGATTATTATTTTCTTGCCTGTTTCATTGTGACATTCACATTCCACAAATGATTTTTTTGCTTCTATCTCTGAAAAAAATCCATGAGAAACAATGTCAAGGCTTTTTTCTTTATGATTTGAGACTGTGGTATGTGAACTTGGGATGCATAATGTTTACACGAAAACAAAGTAAACACAGGAATCTTTTATTTTTTATACAATTTTCAATTGCAATTTTCAATTTAGATACTGTATGCATTTAACTATACATAGTTCAAGAACCTATCTTGACCTGAAAATTTGACTTCAATGTATTCTAGCAAGTACACAAAGACACCCCCAATGGTGTAAATTACCTTCTGCTGAAAACATTGGCACCCTGGCTTTTATTCATGCGTACAAATCCAACGTCTCGTCCTTCTAAAATGATTTTACTGGTATTGGTGAGAGATCAAGCTGGGCACTGCGTAGTAACTTAATGCGTTTGGTGCTGCATCTACTGGTGGCATATTACACTTAATTGCATCAAATTGGGTCTCTAATTTGTATGTGGATTCATCTACCATAACTGTTTTCAAAGGTTGTGCTCAACATTGGTAAAGAGCAATATGAATGCCACAAATTTGAACACAACCAACATGGTATAAAAAGATAGAAAATTCCACTTGAAATCATTTTGCTCCAAATAATACCGATTCAAGAGATGTTAAATACCGATACAGTTTTGGGGAAATTAGGTGGAAAGTTTGTCTGACATCTGGGTTATTTTAGAAAAAGTATAGGTTATTTAGTGCTATTCACTATGCAGCAGTATACATCAGATGAGTTTGCATATTTTGGTTTATTTATCCTCAAAATTGAAGTTATCAGACTCGGACACTTTTGGCACAGTAACCTGTACATTGAGACTTTGGTAAAAACAACTTAACTTAAACAAAGAGTGCTGGAGAAATTTGGGCTTGGTAAATTTGAGTTTTGAGTAATTGGCAAGTTCTGGCAGAGATACATGTTGATGCAGTATGCTTCCTCGGGCAAAAGGGTGTTCCCTACATGTTTATTTAATTGATCACTGGAACTTGGCATAGCAAAAAGAGTGCCTGAAGGTGCAAGATGGGTACCTGGAGATGTATCTATTGTTTGAATGTGAAATATGAATATGGGTGCCATTTCAGCAAGCAAATGATTTGTCATATCAATGATAGCAATGGTCTGTCTGCATGCATGGGCCCAGTTTCATAAAGCCCGTAGTACAAAAACTTGCTAAGCACAGAAAAATATGCTTAACAGAAATGGGTTACCAGCTAAAAATACATTAAGTTTACATTGTCGTGTCTGGTGTCCCACTCAATTTTTGCTAAGCAAAGAACTTGTCAAGCAGTATTTTCTGCTTCACTCACATCTTTATGAAATTGGGCCCATCTATTGTTGCATCAAAAGAGTTGCTCGCTGAAATGACGTCCAGTGAACAATTGACATTTCAGCCTGAGATCATCTTGCCCTTCAGCACTCAACAGTCTGTGCTCACTATTCACTGACATAAGAGCCTGTATATCCTCACCCTGATTGGTCAAAAGTTTTGATACGCAAGAGCCATGCTTCTATTGCATGCTTCTTCAGTAGATCCAATAAGACATCAGATTTCAAGAAGCCCAACCAAACAGGAAGAAACACTTACTACAGAAAAACCACAAACCAAAGATGATCAAAATAAACTTTGCGGTAAATATTTGCCCATGACCTTCACCGTTTATCAAGGCAAAAACTCCTCCTTGAAAAGTAAAGTTTTTCTTTGAAAAAGGTAGGCTAATAAGTTGAGCCTTTTCCAAACTTTCCACGCATACTTGGCTCATCCTACCATCCCTTTCTGGTGAAGTAATTAGTCTCATACCTCTAAAAGGTGAACAACGCTCTTCACTTTTCTGTGCACAATTTTGAAAGGTATTGTAACTTTTTTGTGAGTGCTAAACTCCATGCATCTTGGGGTGACGAATGACAAAGTGAGCTATGACATAATTGAAGGCATGTGATGTAAACACTGTTGTTGGTTGGAGGGACAATGCGTCCAAGGTTTACTACCTGGGAAAGTGCTTGGTGGCAATGAAAGTGGGTCAACATCTGGAATAATTTTTTTTTCTACTTTGAAGTGAGAAAGTTCCATTGTCATTTAATCTTAAATTCCCAGAGTAGTCATTATGGAGTAAGGTATAGGAGAAAATGGAATGCCCTGGGTTAAACTTGGATCAGTTAAATCCATCCATTCAGTATTTTTAGTAAAAAGTGACAATGGGAACAACTTCTATCAAAACTGAAAACTGCTTGTATTTTTTATTTACATACAAGAAACAGATTTCCAAAGTCACAAACAATATATATTTTTAAAGAATTTTAGCTGGTAGCCTGTTTTTGCAAAGCTTGGCCCACAACCTTGCAGATTAAGATCAGAATGAATGCACAACTCAATGGGTAATGGTCCCCCAGCTTATTTTGCTAATTATGTTGATACGGTTCCTTATCAACACACGATTTTGGTCTATGTCTATTGCTTAAAACCATTTATTAGGCTTATGTTCTGGCATGGGCTTCATCCGTCAAATTAGTATTTTTTTAAATGATTTTTTTCTTCGGAAATTCCACCAGGTGTATGGTGCTGTGACTGGTGCCCTGCTAATTCTTTGCTTAGCAAAGAAATTTGCTGTGAGCAGTATCTTCTGCTAACTTTATAAAATTGGGCAACTAAAAGTGCATGGCTGTCACAGATAACTGGAAAATCATCAACTAAAATACACCCTAGCTGTTCAGTTGAACCAAAGTTGAAATTAAAAAACAAATAAGTGTGTAAGGGGTTAATTACATGCATAAGGTCAATAAAATCTGCGAAGAGGAAAGATAAATATTCTCCATTTTACGTCCCTGGATCCTTACCCTGGTTACCAATTTTTTAAAACCCTCCATGACGAGCATCTGCCCCGTTGCATCATCACCTTGCTTTGCAATAAGATTCAGACATAAGTGCCCCTCATTTCCGCATCGTATTAAAACTGGGCGGCGCTTATTGCTAATCAAACCCCCTGTTATTGACAATCTCAAGGTAACCCAATCAGTCCCCCATACTTGTTTATGTGGCGTGCATGAAGTGTTGTCATAACTATTAGTTATCGTTTTTCAGTAAATCACAACAACTGGAAAGAGGACATTCCTTTAGCCATTTTCACGATAACATCAGTAATTATCGTTTCCTGGTTGGTTAATCTTCGACTCAAGGGCATACTAATAATGTCTAGTATAGCTGACTCGACCACGATAAGGTACTGCTTTCAATGGAAATTTACCATTTCCTCAGAGGTGCCCTATACCATAGAGCAAGGCTATGCCCAAGTAGTAAATGATTAGGTGCCCTTGCCCTTTCAGAAGCATCAGAACTGGCAATGTAAACCGAGATATAACTACACACAGTAGGTCCGTTGAAAGGGAGATCGCACTTTCAAAATATTGTTTTGTTAAAACTAAATCAGATTATTGGTGATTTTTATCAACGATAGCAGTTTTGATTTGATACAAACACGGTTAGTCTACTCATATAGTAGTCTTGCTTTGAAATCTGTAAACTGTTAATGAAGGTGAATGCTTCCCGATGTCCATTGCAGACAACTGAAAGCCTTGGCAACATAAAAACACTTTTCTTGACAAATCCCAGAAACAACACCCACTGCTAATTGCTATTTAACTTTTAATTTAGAATGAAATAAGTGATTAACAATCCTTAATTATTTAAGATGTCAACACAAGATCAATTTTGGTTTTCTTATGTCTAATTATCAGAGGGTGTGTTACCCTTTGGCAAAACCTTCAAAGGGTTCACTCTACTTTCTCTCTGAGATTTCAGGTAAATATTTTGAAACTCTTTTCCTGTCAAGGTGCAGCTGTCTTTTTTAATTATTCTGCAATTGAAATCAATGTAAGGTCAGTGCCAAATGTCATAGAGCTGCTCAAGTACAAAGATTAGCTGAGCACAACAAAACTATGCACGCAATTGATTAAGGTTAACAGCCACTTTTACAAGCCTGGAATATCATCTTTCAGAGAAATCTTAGGAAACATGGGAAACATTTGGAGGGGCACCAAGACCAGGAGCAACCTCCATGGCCTAGTGTATTACCATGCAAGCCTGCATTTGTGACTGGTATCCTGTTAATTTGTGCTTGGAAGGAAATCTTCAGGCAATATTTTCAGCTTAATATAAGCAGCTCTATACATGTGCCCAGGCATACATTTGCACATGCAGCTATGACTGTTCCTAAGGATGTTGCTACAAGCATCCTATGCTGCAATGCATTTTCACAAGAGCCACAGCCACAGCCGTTAATTAGATCATGGCTTATGGCTGCAAAAGCAAAATAGTCAGGGTCACATTTGTTTTTGAAAATACGCAGTCATTACTGTTATTGCATACCAGGAAACAGACAAAGGTGACAGCAGCAACACAAAGATCTACATTCGTACTGAAAAGTTAAACAACACGATAATAAAGTCTTGAATATTTGCCAAGAAAGACATTAAGTAAACAAAATAAATGTGATTGATGAACCTGTTTGGTACCAGCACAGGGACAAATAACTTTCATTTTCATCCAAAACACACATTACAATAATAAATCACAAATGCTCAACATTACTTAAAGCCATTATACACTTTCGGTAAACAGCATTGTCCAAGTCCCACACTTCGTGTATCACAAAGACATATAAAATAACAAACCTGTGAAAATTTAGGCTCAATCGGTCATCAGAGTCGGGAGAAAATAATGGGAAAACCCACTCCTGTTTTCGCGCATTTCGCCGTGTCATGACATGTGTTTATAATAAATCCGTAATTCTCGCTATCGAGAATTGATATTGTTTTACTGTTTTCTCAAAAAGTAAAGCATTTCATGGAACAATATTTCAAGATTATTCTTTCACCATTACCTCTGTAAACCCTGTAAACTGTTTGTAAATTTGTGAACTTTTTTTTTTCTGTATTGAAAGTGTATAATGTCTTTAACAACAATACTCTGAATTCCGAGAAGTTGTTCGATCTTGTACTAATCATTTTGATGAATGATAACTGGACACTAGCCAAATAAATTGAAAATGAGGAAACCGGGCAATTGCCAAGATACTATATCTGACCCTCCTAAAAAGGTAGAGCAAATCTTTTATTCAATTTAATTTCAACTTAGAGACATTTATTGACCACAGCAGCTCTTCAAACCAATTCTTTAATATACCCTTTTAAAAAACACTTTTATGTTAATTAACTAATTTCCTAGGGTTAACAGAAATAAAAATGTAAGATCATCAATCAAAAATTTATTTGACTAGAAAGTCACAGAGCTCTGCAATAGATAGTCAAAAGGTTGTTGACATAAACATGACCTTCACAACAACCCCTCAATAGCTGGTAAAACCATTACGAGTATTGGCAAGGAAATCATAACCTAGTTTGCATGCACAACATTTAGCAATCTACGTCATCCTCAGTATGAACATGATCTATTTAGGTCACAAATTTAATGTGACTTCATTTCCATGTCGACAGGTATTCACATGGACACAACATTTATCTCCAGGATGCCCTCCAGCTATGGGGTGTTATGATGCTTAACAGTCACGGATGAAAATGATATTTAACTGATCAAGCTTTGATTTTTGCTGATGTCTTTCCTGAGGTCATCTCTGTTGGTGTAACTGGTGAATGAGTGGTTAGTTCATGTAACCTGTCACTTCATACGCAGGCCCGTATGCTACACAGCCCAATAGAGGGAAAGCATAACAATCTTACATTTGTATGGTAATTGCATGTGTACAATTTGTTTATCAACTTATGATATGATGAAAGGGGGAACATTCTTGATTTTATGTGGTAGTTTCTCAAAAGGCAAGGGGCTTCCCGATCTATCCCTTTAAAGTCCGAAGGGAAGCTCAGAAGCAATGTTAAGTTTGGGAGGTGTTTTTATAAGGTGTGGGGAAGGGCCATCACAGGGGAAAAAGTCTCTCCAGGTCAAAGATTGTATCATGGATAAATCTTGGATGAAAAGTGAGAGAGGCACAATTCAAATTGTAATAACAATCTAAATATGTCTGGCAAGTGTCAGTGTTTGTTCACATTAGGAAAAACAACTAGGGAGGGGTATACAAAAGGGTAGGGCTTTCAGAATAGAGGACAGGAGTGACTATTAATTCTTTGAGAAGTTAAACAAGAAAGGGGGGGGGGGCAAAACCACTTGCAATTTTCCTGTATCAGTGTCAACAAAATGCCACAAATGATATGCCATTAAAAGGGAAAGAGCTCCAACACCAATAAATCAATGAAGTTTGGCAAGGTTATAATAACATCCCAGTGGCCCGAATCCACCTGATCAAAAGCAAAAAGTCTGCAAATTTAATGGGGTGCCACTACCTGCTTATTATCACACAATGGTATAAGGTCACCTAATAAAGATACTTCCTCATTGAAAGGCATTGTCTGATGCAGACCACAAGACAATCTTGATGTAAATATTTTTTTACAGGAGAACGACCTATTTCTGACATTCGAGAGTCAGGCAATTCAGTGTTGTGCTGAGGTGGCCCTGGTAAAGTGGGTTCGCCTACTGGCCAGGATTATTTCAGATCATAATTTTTGAAGACTAGTTCAAATCCAAGTTGGGTTTAAATGAACTGCCAATTGCTGTCAGAATGTTACGAGCTCCCAAACTGATATTTTGACCGATAGTGACACGATAATCATAATATCAGTTTGGGAGCTTCAATCTTTGTTGTTTGAGCTTTTCAAGACAGCGGATTATTGAGAATATGGGTTTGAATCCAGCAGGGTCCAAATTGCCAGGGTTCAGTTTTATATAGAGCTGCTTTACCACAAAAAGTTGCTAAGCTTAACAAAACAATGCTTACAAAAATAAGTTTACCAGTGAAGCTACCATGTCATAAATACAATTTGTGACAGGTACCTGCTTAGCAGCAAATTGTTAAGCAACATTTTCTGCTTAAGTAGATTTGTGATCATTGGGCCCTGGTCTTGAATATGGAATCGAGACACTGACCACAGGAAGTCCTTCAATTGAGGCATGTAAAAAACAATTGCATATTTAAACATAATTGCTTCCCTCCACCTAGAAATATAAACTGGTAGCATTTGAGGATCAAGTGAACTAGCTGTCCCATATCATCTCATATTCCTAGGTCAGCCACATGTATCAGTGAGAAATTACATCAGCTTTATGACACAGCAGAAAACAGCACAGGGCGGTGGTCATGGAACACAAGTTAACAAACTTTTCCTTTGTTTTTATGTTATTTCCATTTCTATACCCTGGATAACAAATTACATGTACAGGGATATAAGAACAAGCATTTGACAGCAGTAGCTGGCGCCAAGAAATTACAATTTGAGTGACACAAGGGGGGAAAATAATTTCCCATGAGGTCACATGTTTTGGAAGCTTTCAAGTAAAAGTAAATTTCTGAGCAATGCGTTCAAAGCTTGCACTTGAGGGTTGTATACCTACATGACAGTACAAACCAATAAAACAAGACAAAAGCAATAACCACGCAATGTCTTTTGACAAACTTGGCACTGGAATAAATTACCCAGAAATTACTTAGAACTGCATAAATACTACAATGTGCGATTCAATCAATTGTTGCCATAACAGTGTCACTATGACTTCTTGTACTTTTACAACCTCCCTTACAAAGATTCTACCTTTTTATTGGTTTAGAGTGCACGACAAGATATGTCTCATTTTTACTAGAAGGTGGCATGAACACGCAGCAAACAAGATACTATACTTATACCTGTAGCAAACGTTGTATTATCCCATGGCAACCGATGTACAAGTGAAATCCCAAGGCAACCAATGTGTTATTCCAAAAGCAATAGCAGCTTCTAGTACCACAGTACCAAAAGGAAGACATAATAGGAAGCCTTAGGTGGATCTTGAGTTAGGAAAAATTACTCGTCCTAACTTAGGAGAAGCCTTAATATCTCCTAGGACTATCCTAAGTTATTCTTTGTGAAACTGGCCCCTGGTCATATATCAAACACCAAATATTTACTTCAATTAGCTAAATGGGAAAAGCATACAAATGCATGGGTGTTCAGGAAATCCCAAACAAGCATCGATCATTCTTTGGTGTTTCCTGAACAACATACAACCGAACGTGGTGAAATTGTTACTGGTTGGTTGTGTAGTAAGTATATTTGAACACTAAAAGATCAAAAAGAAATCTATATAGGTTTTGAGGCTTTAAATGTTTTCAGTGTGTGGTAAGACCATCATGTGTATTTTTATACTTTGCTGGGTTCATTGTTCTTGAGACCTTGTCCCAAGGCAGCACTGAATGAGCAGGACGGTTCCATTCAGAGCTCAGTAGTCTCCCGAGTTTCCAAATGTACTCTGCCAGCAGCAGAATAAACAGCGAGACAAGCTCTCAAGAACAAATCTACACCGCAGAGTATATATACACACACATTGCAATACTGCAAACTGCATCGTGAGTTTCATAACTCATCCAAAAAAACAAAATATGCATGTGTTATGTTTGAAGACGAAACGGTAACTTAGACCATGGAGGTAGAAAATAAAGCTTATCTCCATGCATGGTCTTGTTGTTAATTTATCAAAGGTGTCATACACCCTCATCACACCTAGGACCTTTGAGGAGTTTGTAGAGATCTCTATCCCTTTTATTGAATACTTCCATTGGCTCTCACAACATTTTCTTGGCAAAACTCAAAAAGATTCCAAGGACTTTTTGCGGCTTTGAAAAGTACAGACAGTCGAAAAGTTGGGAAAGTTGCTCGATCATGGTAATCTAAAAGGGTAGGCCTTTGACTCCTTCAATGCTTTGAACACAAACACTAGACAAAGTCACCAGTTAAGGGAAAAATGTTGTGCTTTCACCAACTGTGAATAATATTGAATTTAGATGGACATTTTTAAAAACTGCAAAAACTTCAAGGACATCTCCTTGACTTCATTATTGTCGTTCAATACTGTGATCAGACATTTATTTTTAAAGAATCAGATCAGTTGATTGTTAGCTGACAAATTGACACTTAACAGTTTTTCAACTTAACCCAAACAAAGGTACAAAGATGTAGAACAGAATGCTACTTTCTCAATGAAAGCTATAAATTTGGGGGATAAATATCCTTTGATTTTAGAAAAAGATGTCATAGTTGGATTGAGGGGTAGCATAACACGAACAGAAATTTTCCATAACTCACCTGTGTAATTTCCAATACGATATTATAATTAATAAATTATGTGTACACTGACAAAGTTAACTCTACTTAAGCATTGTCCTTTAAAGAAAATTGGCATCACTTCCTTGTTTTTACGTAAGTTGCATATCATCTTGGCAAAGGGTCTCGTTTGAAATTCCTGTGCATTCCATGTCAACTTCCTTTTTTTGCCAAACAATCCCATGATTTATTTTAGGACATGGGGTCTCACCCTTGTTGTTAAGCCCACAATAATTTATCTCTGACAAATTCACAACACAATGTGTAATTTATCAAAGGATCCATAACATTTAACTGGGGCCTAGCGTGGTTTGGCACAAGCCCAGTTTTCTACCACACAATGGGATCCAAGTCAGAAACCACAAAAAGGAAAATGCTGCTGCAATAAGTTGGCTTACCAGTCTGATAAACACTGTGTCAAATAATAAGTATTATTTTAACTTTTATTGGACTTTAAAAGGATGGGTTATTATAAAACCTGTGTTTTTGTGCAAATAAATAATGAAATAATGAAAGTAAAAATCATGCAAGCAGAAAGTATATTTTGCTTAGTAACTGATTTATTCATTGTATTTTATTTTATTACTTGTTTATATGTATTTATTTGTTTTTTTCTTTGTTTATATTATTGTTTTCAACGTTAAACTATGGCCCTTTTTGAAACCACGGCTCCAGATTTGGCTCAGGCTATGTTGGCCTTGCGGTTGTTTTGACAGTATTGTGCGTGCTTTGCGAATGTGTTCGAGGCCTCAGATGAGAGAGCGAGCATGAAGCCGAATCCAAAGCCAAAGACTTGGATTCAAAAAGGGGCACAGTGTGAAAAATCCCATGAATGAACCTTTGGTCAAGTTAAACTTGTGACTTGTTTAACTTGTTAAATCTTGTAGATTTTATCCCAAAATTCGAGCCCTGGTGCATGGACAACTGCAGGGTCATAACTAAGTCTAACAAAGCTCAATAGTAAATGCAAATCCCTTGATTGTTGACCTCTTAAACTCTATCCTACTTCCTAACCCAGCCTCAGTACTGATCACAAATTAAACTTCTGTTTTCCATCAAGCGCAACCCATTTACAAACTTCTCAAGGATGAAGACTTGCATCTTGCTGAGAGTCTCATTCAAAACACATGGAGAAGATAATAATTATCAATGGTTAAGAAAGATGGTTTAGCACACATACCGCAGTGCAATTTTCTCGGACTTTCTCAACTCACAAAAGAGCATGCAGCCCAAGCTCGTTTTGGGGCTGAAGAGTAATCTAACACAATACTGTCTCAGCCCTCTCACGTTGTCATTTATAGACCTGGTTTAAGGGAAGCAATTATGGTTTAGTGCCTCGCTCAAGGACACAAGTTTTATAACTGGGAATCAAACCCACACTTCGATGACTCAGCCACCAAAGTTTGAGTCTGACGCAGTAGACTGCTCGACCACAACAACCTTTACATCATACCATTGGTATTTAAACGTGGCATTGATAGAACTACCAAAGCATGAAGGAGTTCATGTCAGCTTTCAAGACCTGGACATCAATTTCTCCTTGGTAGTAAAACTTGATATGACTTTGTTGTAGTCATATTGTTACCTTTGATGAATGATGCTTCTATTTGTGAAGTAAGTCTAGACTATCAAGAAGTAGGCCTAAACAAACTAAGCAAGGTTTGTACATTCTTGACTGCCGAGTCATTCTCATTGATGCCTGGTCAGGTACAGTCTTGGTATGATCAAGTTTTGCCCTACAATGACATATTTGAAGCACTTTTAGACCAAGATTAAGATCAAAGATTAAAAATATTTATTGTCATGATAAAACAAATGAAATTTGTCTTCCCTGTGTAAAGGAGACCATACAATACAACAAGAAAGGCATAGAAACAATAGACAACAAGAATAAAATTACAATTTTACAAAAACCCAAATGTCCCCATTATGCATTTTTCAGTTGGTTTAAAAATAACTGAGCTATGAGACCATACTTTCTCTATGTTGAGACCTTTGTTTACAGTCTTTTCAAACTGCTAGTATTCTTGTTGAGGGAGGGTGGGTGGGGGGCAACCAAAATGTTCTCTCTCTGGTTAATAATCATACAATCGTTTCATATTTAGTACCTGCTGAAGTGATTGATTATAGACGTCCCTGGAGCGATTGTTAATAGTGAGGCAGGAAATTGTTTATCTGTTGGGGGCACTTGGAGGTCACCCAAGTATACATTTAGGAAGTGATAATACGATGATTTGAAGATAGGGCTTTGATAGAGCGCAGGTGGTGAAAGGGTGCATGGTGAGAGGGCGAGAGAGGGTAGTGGAGTGTATGGTATAGAGGAAGGGAGTTTGAGGAGGATGTACGAGGCCTGGGCCCAGAGGAATTGGTGTAGGGGCGGGGGGGGGGGGGGGGGGTGGGGGGGGGGGACACAAGGTGGTGAAGATGGGACTGTGATATAGAGCACAGGTGGTGAGAGGGTATAGAGAGGTTTGTGGGTGTAGGGTATAGAGGAAGAGAGCATGAGGAGGATGTAAGAGACCTGGGCCCAGGAGGGATTGGTGAGGGCAGGGTGGGGGACAGGGTGGTGAAGATAGTGCTGAGATAGAGCGCAGGTGCTGAGAGGTATAGTGATAAGGTCTGGAGAGGTTGAGGGGTGTAGTATGGGGTGTAGGGGGGTCCAGGGGGTCCAGGGGGTCCAGTAAGGGAGCTTGAGAGGGATGTAAGAGGCCCGGGCTCAGAGGGGCTGGTGGGGGGACAGTGTGGTGAAGATAGGGCTGTGATAGAGCTAGTGCAGGTGGTGAGAGGGTAGAGAGAGGGTGGTGAGAGGTTGGAGGGTGTATGGGGGTAGAGGAAGGGAGATAGAGAAGGATGTAAGAGGCCCTGTGACACCAGAGGGTTGGGGATGCGTATCATGACAGGGATTGGCAAAAGCTTCCATAATCTGAGGAAGTGACATAACATGTACACAAAACTCTGCTGACCATTGAGGGGGTTAGTTTGACCATGGTTTGACCAAGGATGATCCCAAGTGCAGAATAGACCGATCCATTAAAGTCACCTGGAAACATAATTTTGTTTTCTTCAAACATTAAAGTATATGTTTCTGAACAATAAAAAATTTTTTTAAGCAATTGTTTTTAACGATTTAAATGTTAAAAAAAAAAAAAAAAGTTGTGTGGGGGTGACTCCGCCTACCCCTTTTGTGATGTCAATTGAGGCAGACTTTGCTTCGATCGAACACCGAACACACGTACGTGCAAGTACATTCAAGTCCTAGTCGTGAGTTTGTACATTTTTCTGGCAATGTCGACAAGGTGTATTGATGCTGGATGCAGCAAAACAACTAAAGATGGGGTCAGATGGTCTGACGTCTTTTCCAGCGCTGTGCAGCAAACACTTGGAGTCGTCGTGCTTCGAGAATCCGGAATACACTACACATTTTGACATGAAGAGAAATGTTTTTTCTACATCATGACGCCATTCCAACAATTTTTTAAGTCGAAGAAGGTACCTGAAAGACGTTACGAACCTATAGGAGCATTTGCCTAACGTGAAAAAAATCAGGCATTGTTTCAACTTTGAGGGCATGTTTGTAGCTTGTGCCAAGCATCACTATCTTGTGTTGGCACTGCATGATGCGATTCAACGAGCCTCGATTGACGTCACGAACAGTGCCCTCTCGGGTCGAGCTTATTTTCAAATTTGTAAATAACATGGAAACTATTGTTTTTAAACCTTACTTAATTGTTTATTCATATTCCACTCATCTAAACACATATTTTAGTGGCAAAAGCTTTATTTTGACAAAATACCATATCCAGGTGACTTTAAGCGCCGCCCCACATTGCGTATTGACCAATCACAACCCATAGCACAACCAAAAGTCTGACACTACAAAGTCCGACATGCGTGCGCGTATGCTTGGCGTGCACGGCAGAGTTGTGCAGAATGGCATTGGAGAGGCTCATGTGTTCTTGCTCACACGTGTTCCGTGGGCGGAGCCTAATGGATCGTGGAATAGGCAGAATCAGGCTTTATGAAAATAGCTGCTGAAGTAGATCAAAACAATAGGTTACATCTTTCTCTATTGTTACATTCAGCAAGGTTTGTTAGCTTTGAAAACAGCTACTGTGACTGTGTGTCCCCAAGTTTTAACTCATAATATTATAAAATCACTCGCGTAGCTCATGCTCAATGATGTGTAATGATGCAACACCAACAGGAACTGCAAGTTGTAAACCCTCATCCTTTTTTTTTGACCTAGAATCTCTCCTTGGTTTCCTAAACAAAACAAGACTTTCATGGATACGGCGGTTTCAGAGTCTTACAAAAACACAATCAGGTCAAAAATCCATGTTTTGTTTACGCTTATGTTAAGGGAGGAACTTTTGTTACCATGGTTACATGGTAACATTTGGCCATGTGTCAGCAAGCTGTCACATCCTGGCATTGAACACAATTGATGGTAATCTTACAATGTTTTATCGCTGAAACAAGTTAACACAGGACATACCGTGAAGACATACTAGGACCAATAACTGCAAAAAACAGTACTTATTTTGAGAACTCTGAGATCATTTTATGTCAAACTACTAGAAGTAGTTAACTACTTCAAGTAGGTACTTGAGCCATGTTAAAAATAACTCTACATGCTTTTAAATTGTTGACAGCATTATTTAGTTTTGACAGTATTTCTGGGTGTTCCTACCACGGAAGGTTGCCAAAAAATCTTAAATGGCCCGACGTTTTGACCCTAGCAATTTGAAGACTAATGTAGGTGTATATAAAAAAAATCCTTAATAAGGGTCAGTTCATACCTGTCAAGACAGTTTAACAACAGGTTCTGTGGAAACTAAATTGGGATGCCACAAAAGACTGGGATGCCGCAAAAGAATGATGTGTAAGTTAACTACCTGACGTTTCAACCCAAAGGCTAAACGAAAGGTGCAGGCCTATAAGGAAATACATTACTTAAAGGTCAGTTCATGGCTGTCCAGAAAGTTTAACGACAGATTCTGTGATAATATGAAAAAAATAGTTGATGGACTGATGTTTTGACCCTAACGAGTCTTTCTCTCGCAGGCTAAACGAATGGTGATATAGAAATGCATTTCCTTAAGGGTCAGTTCACATCTGTCAAGACAGTTTAACGACAGATTCTATGGAAGTTAAAAGGCTAAACGAAAGGTGATAAAGCGATTTCCTTTAGGTTCATCTCATGTCTTTCAAGAAAGTTTAAAGGAAAAAGCAGGATCTATGGAAAAATCCAGGCCTCCAATATTACAGCTTGAACACATAACTGTTAACACTATGAAAACACACATAACTGTTCCCACCTCCCCCAAAGTATCAGCGTGACATAGTAGCATTGAAGTTTGATCACTTGTATGTAATTCATCCTGACATATAATTCAACCCTGATGTCATGAATGTTAACTGAAGGAATGCAGCTTGTTCACATTCCATGAGGTTGTTCTGAGCATGCACATGAAATAGAGTGTGTGGAGATAAATTATCAAGAGTACTCTCAGGGACCCCATAGCCTTGACTTGGGGTCTCTACTCTGTCTCAATTGGTAGAGTGAGGAATCACACACTTGCACAGTAATCTTCAAGGTACTGCTAAGTTTTTCTTTAGATCAACCATACTCTAGCCTTTCTGGTTTTGCCTTTCTGCCCATCCAATCAAAAGTTTCTCATAGACTATACGATTTTGCAATTAGCCTTTTTGAGAGATGGTGGACACCACTGATTGAGGCTGCCATCAAATGAGCACCTCCCTTTAGAGCTCTACAGCGCCATTCAGTATTCATTAATTTGTTGATAGCATATCGATTTTTTATGTAAATCTTGTGCTTTTACCAATCGTAATTTGATCTTTTTTTACATTGTACAATTTTTCTTTGGGCTACCCTTGGAAAATATGGTGCAGTTTTCTCTCTTGTTTTTGTGTACTTTCATTTATATATTTCCACTGTTATCCTTTCTGTTGTTACTGTGTTTTATCTACACAAATCAAATCAAATCAAAGTGTGTTTTATGATAGAGTGTAGACTGGCATTATGGTGAGCCCCTTCCTTGTTTTTAACCAGTCTAACATGCAGTTTCAGATGCCAATCATATTTGTGGTTAACCAGAAACACGTACTCAGGTTTCTGTCAAGTGGGAACTATTAATAGTTTCTTTTTACAGGAAAATGACAGCTTTGCCAAAACTTTCTGCTGGGAGACTGTTGACACTGTCACAGGCCTCAAAAGTGTCCAAGTAAAAAGGTACACAAATGATCAACTGCTAAATAATGCTGTTCGCTGTTTCCTTCATGTTGTTTTATGAAAAGCAGTCTATAAAAAATACTGGTATTTGTTTCCTCTTGAAATTGCTGTGGTATTTAAGTCTGCAGTTATGTTTTTTTCCCTAAAGGCAGTGGACACTATTTGTAATTACTCAAAATAATTATTAGCATAAAACCCCTCCTTTGTAACGAGTAATAGGGAGAGGTTGATAATATAAAACATTGTGAGAAACGGCTCTCTTTGTAGTGACGTAGTGTTCGAGAAAGAAGTAATTTTCCATGAATTTGATTTCGAGACCTCAAGTTTAGAATTTGAGGTCTCGAAATCATGCATCTGAAAGCACACATCTTCTTGTGACAAGGGTGTTTTTTTCTTCCATTATTATCTCGCAACTTCGATGACCAATTGAGTTCAAATTTTCACAGGTTTGTTATTTTGTGCATATGTTGAGATACACCAAGTGGGAAGAGTGGTCTTTGACAATTACCAAAGGTGTCCGGCCGTTGTCTTTAAGTGAACTTGAGCATTCTTGAAAGAGAAACAAAAAGAACACCAGTCAGCAACCCTGGGTTCTGGGTATACTTATCACTTCTTTCTGGATATTGCATAAAATTGCATCTCGTGACCAAGACAAAATGTTGTTGTTATTTTAAACTTCCACAAAGTGATTTCATCTCCCTGGTCCACAAATGTTTGTTTTTGTTTTTTAATAAGGACAAATGTGTTGCAACTTGCAAGCATCAACTTTGTATGGTGTTTTTCACTTTTCTATGGACGTAAAAAAGAAAAAGGAAATCAGCTGATCGGGTGAGAAAATCACACGCCAGCCCTTCTAAGTTTCCCTAGGTAATCTATATTTGCTTGAAACAAATGGTTTCATCCTGTTGTTGTAACATTTACGACTAATGTTGCCCTAACACTAACAAAAGCTTTTTTACAACAGACCCCCCCCCCTTAGAGGTATTGAAGTGATGTGCGTGCCACGCAGCAAAGTGGAAGTTTGTTTTTGGACAAATAGTGTGTACTTTGGATTGATTTGTTTCCATGAGGATATCCTTATTAAACCGGAAGGTATACCCTTGAATTCATTAACCCTCAAACTTGTAAGTAAAGAATATCTCATGGGCACCTGAAACGTTTTTATCTGTTTAGACCATAGAGCATGAGCTACAATTGCTGAGAAAAAAATGTAAAAAATACAGGAATATTATTGGCACAATGTCTTGGGCACAATGTTCAGCTCATTGATATGTTATTGTCAAATGGGTTATATAACAACTAGTTGTAAGTTATATTTTTAATAAATAAATAAATAAATAAACAAATAAATAAATAAAACTACAACAACAAAAAAAGGAATGTTGGTCAAGTTTGGGAATATTTGTTTGTTTGACCACACTAACCGTGTTTTTGAGTATTATCTTATAATTTGGTTTTCCTCCAATAACAATAATACAAGTTTTTGGTATAAAAAAATGAAGTAAAACTGACACCTCACTGAGGCAATGGAAGCAATTGCCCCAATTGCCTCCAAGCACCTGGGCCCAATTTCATAAAGCCTGTAAGCACGAACATTTGCTTAGCATGAAATTTCTTCCTTGATAAAAACAGGATTGCCAACCAAATTTCCTTATCAATTTAAGGATAAGCAAACAACAGCTGAATACCAGTAACAAGCAATATGCTACAAATAGAAATTTAGTTGGTAAGCCTGTTTTTAAGCAGCATGCAGCATCAGAGTCCAGCTTTCTCCAGAAGACCATCAGAGCATACTGATCGAAACGTCGATTTGAAACCAACGGTTCTTTTCAGAAACACCCTAACTCATTAGAGATAGTCATTACATGGTGTTACCGCAAACCTTTCTATATCGTATTTCCACCATGCAAAGTTTCAAATCCTTCTTAAGCCTGTTTTTATCAAGGAAGAAATTTCATGCTAAGCAAATTTTCGTGCCTACAGGCTTTATGAAACTGGGCCCCTGGTCATGTTCTAGCAGAACCTTAAGATCAAGCCTGAAACAACAATCCTCTGTGAGAACAACTTGAGGAAAATATTGATCAGATCACCGGAGGTAGCAAAATGCAATCTGAACAGATGGCTTTTAAATTGACAGAAGCAAAGGTGAGCTATGTGACCAAAATGGTATTTATCAAAGGCTAGAGAGAGAACGCCAAAGGTTAAAAAGTCAACTTAAAATTTCAGAGATACAACAGGGAAAATATTGGTCAAAATTGCACAAGGATAAGGTTTCAGGTATTTCAAAGGATATGTTTGGTAACACTGTCATCCAGGGCTCCATTTATTGAGGAAAGCCACAATACCACTAAGAGCTCAGCCCTCGATTTCACAAAGAGTTACGACTCGTCTTATCTCGAGTTAGGACGAGTAACTCGTCCTAACTTAGGATTAATCTTAAGGTCTGCATGCTACAGTGTAGGGTTGGGACTCGTCCTAAGTCCTGAGATTAGTCTCAAGTTAGGAAGAGTTTTGTGAAATCGACGGCTGGGGTCGATTTCAAAAATTTCACAAAGAGTTACAAAAACGTAGGACTGAGATATTTAAAAACTTAAGGCTGGTCCTAAGTTAGGACAAGTAATTCGTCATAACTTAAGATAAGACAGGTCTTAACTCTTTGTGAAATCCACCCCAGCTTTTTATTTGGACCAGAATTTTATTTTACAAGACCAGAATCAAAATTGAGAGAAAATTGTTGCTTTTTTGAGGGAAGATTAATCTCATTGTGTTATGGGTGTATTACTTTAGTACAACAGAATTATAATATATTTATCAGACTCAACACTTGAACATATTTCCCAACAATTTTTTTGAAATATCAGGTACAGTCACTTGGTCAAGAAGGTGGGCAGAGTATATCAAACGTCACAACAAATTCCTCCAGCTTATCTCAGAGTCCATAAACAATCACATTCAAATGGTGCTCCCGTAAATCTTACACAACTAAGTATTTTCACTGAGAGTTAAATCTAGAAATAATCAGAGACCATTGCCTCCATTGCCTTCGCTCCCTTAAACTGCTCTCAGACACAATCTAAATCTCTAACGGATATGCCCTTTACTTACTTTTCAAAAGTAACCTTGCCCTTTTAAAATGTTCCAGGCCTCCAAAGTTGTACATCATATTGTTGTTGATCTAATTGACAAAAGTTTACCTCCCTCTTTTCCTGACTGAGTTGTACTTGATTTACAGCTGTGTGAGTCAAAAGAACTTGTACAGAGAAGTGACCCATGAACGAAGCATAACCCTAATGTGTTCCCCACAATTATCCAACAGACAACAAAAATGTCACCGGCCAGATAGAATCTCTACCACTTAACAGTATGTGGCCTGTCGCCAGTGGGATTGCTGTTAGTGATACCTGCCAGATGAAACTGTATGATATCAACGTTGCTAACCAAACATTGTTCAAGGTAGGAAGTGCCCAGGTCTGGTGAGTCATTGAAAAACCTTGCAAAAACTTTATAGAACTCATTAAGCAGTCATTGGCTATAAATGAGGGTTCAACATTGAAACAATTTTGTTATATCAAGTTTGACAAGGCTAAAAGTTACTCTTAGAAAGGGGATACAAACATTCAGATGAAAATAACTTAGGGAGATGAAAGAAGAATTGATGTTTTCTTAAATAAGTCTAAAGTGTACCGGATTGAGGGAAACATGAACAGCAGGCAAGAAGTTCCAGAGAGATGCAGTAGTTGGAAACTTTCTTTGAGGAAGTTGTCAATTTCTATTGGACCAATTCAAGGAGCATAAGGGGCAAAGGAGGCAGTAACCCATTAAAACAACCACTCAGTCTGATATTTAGCATACTACCGGTAAGCTAAAGCTTTCAGCAAGCAATATATTTAGTGTCTTTTTAACTCCTTATCAGACTTTTACATTTCACTTTACATTCAATTTCAATTCAACAATATTTATTTCCAAATTCCTCAATTAATATCAATAAATCGTAAACAGTGATATATGTGTGATACAACAATTTTAGGAATTGGGGGCACAACCAAGTCAGCATGGTTTGTGCATAGTGCAAGCCTTGCTCTGTGGTTTGTGTTACATTGAATGGAGTATTATGGCTGAGCACTAATTTCAACACCCTATTTTGAACTTTACAGCAGATCTCCCCTCACAATTTTCAAAATCCTGGCTCACCCTGAGAACACTAATAAGCCGAAAGCTATCAGCAAACAATATCTTGGTGTCTTACGAAACTTCTTATCAGACACTCTACTGTCCACAAACATGGCTGAGCAATAATTTCAATAACAGCAGATCTCTCCCTCTGCCCCCCCCCTCACTATTTCTGAATCCTGGCTCACACCGTGCCAGCATGCTTCACCGGGAAGCATGTCTATTAACAATACTCCACCAACGGTGCATGTTACTCAGACGCCCAGACACTAGAGATTTCCCCTTCCCAACGTGCACTCCTCCCTTGTTTACAATGCTCCCCTCGTTCCATAAAGGTCACTGAACCCATGCCCTGTTAAAGTGAAAGTCCCTAGTCAGAAAAAAGGGACAAATGAATTTTGTCTCAAGCCAACAGAACTCCTTTAAAGGGTTTGATACCTTTGTTTTAGATCAAGTTTTTGGCCGTGACATGAATCGCTACTCACTGTGCATGAAGATGTACATATAATTTACCTGTAGAAGTTTCAGCTTCATTAGCCATCAAGAATTTAAAGACACCGGACACTATTGGTAATTGTCAAAGACTAGTCTTCCCACTTGGTGTATTTCAACATAATGCATAAAATAACAAACCTGTGAAAATTTGAGCTCAATCAGTCGTTGAGGTTGCGAGATTGTGTGCGTTTAGATGGTTGATTTCGAGACCTCAAATTCTAAATCTGAGGTCTCGAAATCAATTCGTGAAAAATAACTTCCTTCTACAAAAACTACGTCACTTTGAGTAATTACCAATAGTGTCCACTGCCTTTAAGAGGGGGACAAAAAGTGAAAACCACCAAGCAATGTTTTATCAGGAGAGTCCACAAACTCAGTTGTTAATGCTGAAATAGTTTGTTTTTAAATAATTTACTAACTTCACAAATACTACAGCAAGTCAGCAAGTAATATTTTAAGGAAGGCTTTCAACTACAATTATCTTTAAGTCGAGTAAGTTTATTGTAAATCTGTGGACATTTGTATTTTGTGTTGTACTCGAACCCTTTATACAATTCGGTAAACGTGGTGAGGGAATGACTTTGTGAGAATGAAAAAGGTACAAAACAGGAATCAACTTTTTTAGAACTGATCATTTCAATCTGCGTTGAAATTGATCCTTTACAAATAGAAGTGACTTTCAAAAGACGTAATTCCCATAAGGAGTGGGTTGCCCTGCACACGCACCGACTATTTCTGGACATAATGACTTTAAAGCATGTTGGCCGACACAAGCAAGATTTTGTTTCATCAAGTTAAAAAAATAAAAAGATATATGACACCCACTTTTTACACTAAAAAAGGAAAAGACAACTCAGCTATTCAATTAAAATTGTCTATACAACTGCATTCTTTCCTCTTCAGAATACCAAACACTTTCATTTACCATAGATTTGAAGTAAAATTAATTTTAATCAAGCAAATAAATTGTTTGCATCTTAAATTGATAATTTCACAATTGACAGTAGAGTTTATTACATTTTGCTATTGCAAATCTTGCTATAGACAACAGACACTTCTTTAACTTTTTACACAAATATGTCTGTTGCACTTCATGCAATCTTGCAAAATTCAATCAAAGCCCAATTTGAGCAGAAAGGGTCATCTTCCCTTGGAATTTTAAGCAATCTTCCCTTGGAATTTTAAGCAATTTTGTTTCAACTCAAGTAATCATAAATTATTTTTTGTTTAGGTTATTGAAAGATCTGAGGAGAAAAGTTTGTACTCACATTATTGCCAGGCACTTTACAATCACGTTCATCTTGATTTGTAGCATCAGTAATCAGCAAAAAGTTGACTTCAAAATGTTAATCAGATTTCTCCAGATGAATGAATAAAAAGTACCTTGGTACTGTGCCAAGCTTAAGAAACTGAAGCTTGTAACAGAGTTCACAACACAAGAGAGCGGTGTGTCTGTTGATCAGCAGCCCTGTGTCCACAGATGATGATCACACAATCAGATCTGTAGTACTAATGGGTTCTGGCTTTTGATGGGGTACGCACCATTGGGTAGTGATCACCGCTTCTGACTGTGTCACTACAGGGACAGCTGCTTGCAACAGGTTTGAGGGATTTAAAACCAGACACGCTGAATCAACAGTCTTGGGGATAGTTTCTGGAGATCTCTCTTCCACAACGGCACTTTTTATAGGAGCTGGTGGTTTGCTGGGTCAGTGGTGGTGGTGTGTACCTCACTCGTAGGTGTACATGCCACAGGGGTTGCCCAGGGGCTGTGAGTGGTATAACCACGGATACTGTTACGCCTCGTGGGACACTTCCAACTTATTTTTGTGAATGACAGTTTAGAAGCAGAGCTGCCGGGTAATAATATGGATGTTACACCCACTCCACAGTCAGGTGCCAAAATTAGACAGCTTGGGAGGGTTGAGCCAATCTATAGTTAGAGAGGCAAGGTCAATGCCCATAACTGTTAAATCTAATTTACTTCAAGGATAAAAATGAAGACATTTAGAGTTCAAAAGAGCTGGGTTGTTATGGAGTTATCCGTGTGTTTAGTGATTCTTAAAAACAACTTTTTTTCTTTTATTGTGCCAAACATTCAGTGAGCAGTTTTTCCCGGTCCCCAAAGCGACACAAAGGGAGAAGCCACAAAAACATGGGCAGTTTGCCGATACTAAATTGAAACCAGGAACTTTTTACATTTGTAAATGGGTCAAGGGAAACTGGTTTGTTTTCGTTTTGTTTGATGACGTCCATGAAATATTGCAGTAAGTCCTCAGCCCTGAGCCTTGGATTTCACACCACGAAGGACAAAAAAAGGAAACAGGACATTTTTCCTGATTATCACAGTTTATGTATGCTGTCACAAAAGAAACAAAATAAAGTGGTAAACATGTGTTCATAATTATGATGACATTTTGTAAAAGAATTTGGAACTTGGCATTTAAGGTTGAGGTTGGCAGAAATTGCTCCCAATAGAATGCCGGCATTGCTCTTGACAGCGAGCATGCTGAAGATCATAGGTAAATGTTAGCTACGGTTTTTGGAGTCGTGCATGTTGGGCCCAGTTGCGTTAAAGGCTGTTTAGCAGAAAATTGTACACCGCTAAGAAAAATCTTGCTTATCAGAAACAGGTTACCAGCCAATATACTGTTTGTGACTGGTGTCCTGTTAATTTTTGCTCAAGTACTAGTTTCTGTTTGTGGGCACTGTTTGGTTGCTTAGGTTTTTTTTCATGTGACAGCCTTGTTTACACGAAGTATTGCTAGCTTGGGTGGTAGGCGCGGCTAGACATTTGGTATGCCTGGCAGTCAAGTTGCTGACTTGGGTGACAGCAATTGTTGATTTGGGTGGCATGCATTGATAGCTTGTGTGGTAGGACAAGTGTATTAGGTTGGCAGTCAGGCTTTGGTGGCAGGCATTGTTTGCTTTAGTGGCAGGCACTACAGCCATGACTGGTCAGCAGGACACTTCAGTTATTGTCATCACACCATGTGCACAGGCCTAGGTAGAAGTATTTGGGTTAAGAGAAGAGGGGATTTGGGTTAAGAGAAGAGGGGGTTTGGGTTGGCTAGATGTTTGAGCTTGTTAGAGTTCCTTCAAGCAAAAGGGGTTACACAATAAAATGTCAGTCATCAATCACCAACTAATCGTCGCACACATGTTAACTTCTGCAAAAACAATGGAGCTGCAGTACCTGTAGTTCCCGGAAAAGTTCAAGGTTTTGTAACAAACTTTTCAAGAATCTATAATGCAAAAAATATGTAGCCTTCTGATTGGTGGGAATTCTGGAGTCAGTGCAATGGTGTAATGTTGCACCAGGGCGAATTGATAAGGCTAAGCCATCCCCGATGCAAATTTAACATCTAACATGCAACTTATTTATTGATTATACATCCACAAAACAAATTGCCAAAAACAAGACAAGTAAGAAATGAGAAGAAATGTTCAGTTTTAGATATTGAAGAAACGCCAAAATGAGGGAAAACCATGCAGTCAGGTAGACACTGAAAACCCAATCCACAAGCAAGGGTCCAGTCTGAAGTTGGATTTGGACCAAGGTTAAAAGATGTGAAAGGCCGGGAAAGAAATAAGTGAGCAAACTTTCACATTTTTTTCTTTCACAATTGTTTAAGGGCTATTGCTCCATGATGCTAGTAATTCCTGATTGTTTCAAACTTGAATGAAATGAAACCTGCTAAATAAAAATCTTGTACAAGGAATTGTAAGGGGAAAAAAGAAAACAAATGAAACTCATAGTTTCAGGTTGAAATATTATTTGAAAAAAAAGAAAGAAGGGTTCACCATAAAAGAAATCAATTCCTAAGCATCACACTTTTCTACCGAAACACTCAATTGCAAATGAAAAAAAAAGAAAATACAAATCTCCTAGGAATTAGTTCTGAACTCTTGCAGTTGAACCAAGGTCGTAAATTTAGGATCTACTTTATGTATTCCGAAAGCACCATTATCGTACATTTACAATCTTTTTTTGTGTACTCAAAAAGTGTCATAAATCATACATGTACGCCCTATCACAAGAGGGCATTCTTAAACTCAAGAAATACTATTGACTTTGGGATGCAACCAGGAAACACAAATCAGCAAGATACATTTTGTTTGATGAAAAAGACTTGGAAAAAAATTGATGCAAAATTTTGAAAAACCTCAAAAAGCTGGGCGTGTTAGGTTTAAAACTCAAACAAATGCAGGCACAAAGTTGAACAGATAAAAAAAAGGTAGCTCATTTTGGTTAAATGATGTTAGAAGGAAGAAAGCAAGAAGGGTTTACCATAAAAGAAGTCTGTTCCTAAGCAACCTACCTTAACCACAAGTTAACGGTCTTAGAAGGGCATCTGCTTTCTTTAAAGTTAAATATTGATCACTTAGTTGTGTTCATCAAGCAACATGGCAAAGAATCTTCAACTTGTCAATGTTTTCATGGATTCCATGAAACTTTCCTCAAGGAAACCTACCCTGATTCTCACAGAACACTTAGTGGTTGGTCCCCAAAACCACAAGACATAGATTTTCCAAATCTCCCACTTTCCAAAAGAAAACATGGTTAAAGACATTAACAAATATTGGCCCAAATCTACCCACTCCTAATAAAAGATAACAAATTTACACAGTGCTTACCTTGGATGAACTTAACAAACTGCATCCAGTTGAGTTTCGGATGTTGACTGTTAAATGATCCAGTGTCCATTAAATTACAGGTGTTATTTGAAAAAGAGATTCTGTTTTTGGCTTAGGCATTGAACACATTCGGTAATTGTCAAAGCCCAGTATTCTCACTTGGTGTATCCCAAGTAAAATATGCATCTAAAATAATGAATCTGTGAAAATTTTGACCAATTGGTCTTCAAAGTTGCAAGAAAATAACAAAAGAAGAAACATCCTTGTCGCACAAATGTGTGTGCTTTCAGATACCTGAGAAAGGCTTCAGGCCTGAAATCTTCCTTAGATTCAAATATTTTAGTGAGAAGTTACCTCTTTCTCCAAAACTACATTACTTCAGAGAGAGTCGTTTCTCACAATGTTTTATAATATCAACAGCCCTTCGTTTCTCATTCCCAAGTAAGTTTCTATGTTAATGAACATTTTGAGTATCCAGGGCTGTCAACATAATTCAAAATGTGGAATTAATGTAAAAAAAGTGCGTGGCCTTGTGCATACTGTTCTCATCCTAAAATGTTCGGACAGTTTGTGGTTATTATTTGTTTAAGGTTATGGAACATCAATTATTAATGAGAAATGCCCTGCTGCCGATATCATACATAGGATTAATCTCAGGACTTAAGATGAGTTCAGTTCCGTATCCAAAGACCTTCGGACGCATTGAGCCCATCCTATGTAAGGACGGGTTACTCATCGTGAAATCGGTTGCAGGTCATGTTGTCTATGGAATTGTTCCAAGATTGATTGGAGGTGGAGGGGGGGGGGGGGGAGGATCGAGAGAAGGAACACATACAGTAATAATAATATTGTTGCTCATACCACATAGTCTACATAAGGCCTATCAAAAATCTTGGTTTTTTAAACTCTTCCTTTATATCTTTGTTTTTTCGAACTGATAATTTCAGTGTTTTTTTTTCTCCTCAATCCTTCTACCATTAATTGAGACACGATAATAATAATAATAATAATAATAATAACCGTATTTCTATAGCGCCTGACACTTCCAAAAAAAAATCTCTAAGCGCTAAACAAAAGAATAATTATGTATATGAAGATTTGAATAGATATGTTTTGAGAAGAGTCTTGAAACTTGACGTTGTGGTGGCTTGTTTGATGTGTAGAGGGAGATTGTTCCATAAGTGAGGAGCAGCAAACTGATAACTACGTTGACCATATGCTTGGTGGTAACTTTAGGAATAATGAGGGTGTCTTTGTTAGCAGAACGGAGGTTTCTAGTAGGAGTGTATGGATATGTTGCCTTAAAGGCACTGGACACTATTGGTAAATACTCAAAATAATTATAAGCGTAAAAACTTACTTGGTAATGAGTAATAGGAAGAGATTGATAGTAGAAAACATTTTGAGAAGTTGCTTCCTCTGAAGTGGTGTAGTTTTTGAAAAAGAAGTAATTTTCCACAAATTTCATTTTTCATCTGAAAGCAAACAACTTTGTGTGATAATGGTGTTTTTTCTTTCATTATTATCTCGCAACTTCGACGACCAATTGAGCTCAAATTTTCAAAGGTTGGTTATTTTATGCATATGTTGGGATACACCAAGCGAGTGGTCTTTGACAATTACCAACAGCGTCCAGTGTCTTTAAGGTTTTATGCAGCTCGCATGAGACTGGACTCCAGCTGTCGATTTCACAAAGAGTTAGGACTCGTCTTATCTCGAGTTAGGACGAGTAACTCGCCTTAACTTAGGATTCATCTTAAGGTCTGCATGCTACTTTGCTGGGTTGGGACTCGTCCGAAGTCCTAAGATTAGTCTTAAGATAGGAAGAGTTTTGTGAAATCGACGGCAGGGATAGAAAGAAAATCTTGAACAACGTTGGGACTCTCAGAAACATTCAACCAACAGTTCTTTTCAGAACCACCCCAACTCATTTAGAGATAGTTATTACATGGTGTTACCGCAAACTCTTCTTTAACATTCATTCATCTTACAGGAAAAATAACAATCTTTCCAAGGGGGGGGGGACAGGGGGGGGGGCACTTCATTCCAATGGTTGCTACAAGTTGGAAGTACGTCAACATAATTCTAGAAAAGGAAGTCGCCCTTCCACAATAAATACTGTCAATTGGAATCAACAACAGTAAAAGAGGAAGGATTGATCAGCCTTTGGACATGTGAAACATATAAAGGAAGTATATAGGAAGTTGATATTGTATTCAAATGGCAACACAGTCACAGATGGTGCTTCCCGGCTCCGATCAACTTTGCACGTTATAAACAGATGGGATCACGAGTCATGAGATGGACCCAGGCGGAATTTCAAAAATCCAAATCGGATGATCAAACTTTTGAACAGAATGAACTGTTGGGGATGAGAGGGGGGAGGCAAGAGGTTGTGCAACAATTTATACCACATATACTACATATCTAAAATCAATGCTTTTTTAAAAGAATTTTTGCAAAGATCACTTGTTGCCGTTTGCATTTAAAGGGTGGCTGCAGTGTTTTTTTATATTCATTTAAACAATTAAACATGACTTTTTAAACCTGAAATATTTTTTAATATTTTTTATTAAATGCGCAAGTATTTTAAAAATGGTTTTCAAGAGATTAGGGGAACCCATCCCGCCCCTAAAAAGGAGCCTTCATTTGCATAAACGTGACGTCATGTCGGTAACCCGAGCCGTCGGGCCCCCTGGCTGTGTGCATATGGAGACGTGTGCACTGTGTGGCCTGGTACCTAGACGCGTGTAGTTAGGGACCAGACTCTTTTTGCCGACGATAATGTTTGAATTCCCGACGTGACGTCGATGGTAGGGGGTGGTAACAATCCACAAAGGGGGGGGGGGCATGACTTATTCGCTAATTACGCAAGTCAGATACGTCGGGAATAAACAAAACACATTTTATTGATGTTCAATACATATATCAGAAATAAATGACAGCACAATTTTAATTGTACTGTTTTAATAAAACTGTTTTATTTGAATTCACTTCAGCATCCCTTTCAGTAGGTCTTAAGCAGATTTCAAAAATTTAAATTAGGATGATCAAACTTTTGCACAGAATGAACGGATGGTTGGGGAGGAGGGGGATGTGAGAGGTTGTGTTTCCCCTTTTCTTTTGCAAAGGGTAAAAATCGAACCCTTGGGATTTTAATTCATGTCAGGTTTCAAAAAACTTCTTCTATTTATCATATTTTTAAGTATTTTTTAGCACGAGAGCCAAGGCAATTCTGAATTGTATGTAAATAGCAATAGACCAAATCTAATCTAATCTAAAAACAGTTTTTGTTCTACTTTCATGAACCAGTAACCTTGCCGTACAAGAGTCATGAATTGAACTATGATACAGTGGATGTGATGGAAAGCATTATTTACAGGGACGTTAAAAAAATAAAATTAAAAACTAACAAGCTGACTTTGGTTTCTGCAAACAAAATTAGGGACAACTGCATTTAGATGCTGAAAATTGTGCATGAGGTTTATCACTATTTTCTTATTTAATGTATAAAGTTGACAACACAAAACCTGAATATTTTTTACTGTTTGAGCAGTTTTTGATCCCGGTTATTTATAATTTCATCCCACGGATTAAGTAGGATTTGAAACTTTGCATGGTGGGAATACGATATAACTGAGTTGAAACCAACGGTTCTTTTCAGAACCACCCCAACTCGTTAGAGATAGTCATTACATGGTGTTACCGCAAACCTTTCTATATCACACAGATTCTTTTCACTTAACTTTTATAACGGGAATGCGATCTCGTTCCCAACTACCATGGTTTAGAAAGCTTGTGTGAAACAGGCTATTGTAATTTAAAGTTAGGGTCATAGATTAGTACTTTTTTTTGTGTACAGACCACATTTTAAAGAAAGATACAACAAAAGTCACATGTGAAAGTTTCAGCTCACTGCAGTGTCCACTAGTTGAGAAAACAGCAATAAACTGGGTACCAACCACATAAGTAATATTTCCAGGCCTTTAGGAAAGCCTTGTTTAATACCCACTTTTCATACTTATAACAAATAACTTAAATTTGGACAATGAAATTGAGATTTCTCTACAATGTTTTAAAGTCACCTGGAAGTGGTATTTTTTCAAAATAAAGCTTTTGCCACTAATATATGTGTGTTTTGATGAGTGGAATGTGATTAAACAGTTAACTAAGGTTTAAAAAAATCAGTTCTTATGTTATTTACAAATTTAAGAGTAGACCCCGACCCGAGAGGGCGCTGTTTGTGACGTAAATCGAGGCAAACTTTGCCTGTAATGCGTAGAGTAAACACAATTGCAAAGTACATGTACGGACCAAGTCGTGAGTTTGTACGTTTCAAAAAAGATTTTTAGGTGTTCGGGCCAACAGCCCGGAACACCTCTTATTTTGTTTTTTTTTTCCGGCAATGCCGACCAGGTGTATTGCTGCTGAATGCAGAAAAACACTTTTTGAAACGTACCAACTCACGACTTGGACGTACATGTACTTTGCACGTGTGTTTACTATACGCATTGCAGGCAAAGTCTGCCTCGATTGACCTCACAAAAGGGGTAGGCGGAGTCAGCCCCCCAAACAACTTTATATATTTTTTAAACATATAAATCGTGACAAACAATTCCTAAAAAAAATTGTTTTATTGTTCGTAAGCATATACTTTTAAGTTTGAAAGAAAAAAATTCTATTTCCAGGTGACTTTAATTATTTTTTTAATGAATGAATGATTGCTAGGAACCTTTAAACAGTGTTTCACTGAAAGGTTCCCCCAGGTTAAACAAATAGCAAATAAAGAAATTATTAGTTATTATAATGCACCTTTTTTTAAATTTACTGCAAACTTGGAACCCCTGTTTCTAAATCAGGCCCTGACCAATTCTAAATCCTGACCAAGAAGCTGATGCAATTACTTAAAATTTCAATACCGTTCCTTAAACAATCCCCAAAGCTTGGGATTGTGTTTTAGTGATTCACTCATGTCATTGTCCCATCATGTGTTCAAATCATTCAGAGAAATAAAGAAGCACTTGTGTTCTTTGCTGTGTCATTTACTCAATAATTACTAAGTATTGTCTATCTTCAACAGAACACTGAATAAGAATGGATAATGTTACTCAGTAAAAAAAGTAATGCCAAAAGAAAAATCAGTTAATGGGCTGACATTTCGACCCTAGCAGAGTTTTTCTCTTTCTCTTTAGCATTAGAGAAAGACTCTTCTAGGGTCGAAACTTCAGGCCATTAACCTTTTCTTTGCTCTTACATGTATACCATCGGTCCAGTTGGTTGGTAAGTTGTTTGCAACAGCTAATTCTATTTTCTCATAGAACATTATGCGATTACTTAAAAAAAATAGACTGTCAGAAATCTGATGCCGTGAAGGACTTGTATGTGTTAATAATATTATTAACAATTATGTGGTAATGGGGTTAAAACTAAATTTTAATCTTTATCCTCAATGCAAAAATCTAGCCTCTAGCCATCAGGGCCCAATTTCATACAGCTGCTAAGCACAAAAATTTGCTTAGCATGAAATTTCTTCCTTGATAAAAACAGGATTTCCAACCAAATTTCCACATGATTTTCAGGATAAGCAAACAACAGCTGAATACCAGTAACAAGAAATGTGCAACAAATGGAAATTTTGTTGGTAATCCTGTTTTTATCAAGGAAGAAATTTCATGCTAAGCAAATTTTTGTGCTTAGCAGCTCTATGAAATCGGGCCCAGGCTAGCTCAGTGGTCTAGTGGTAAGACATCTTCTCTAGCAATGCAAAGGTCATTGGTTCGAATCCCATCCAAGTGATTTGCCTATGGATTTTTTGTACACAGAACTCGGGAAAGTACTGAGTATACAGTGCTTAATACACATCGGTGTAAGGGCAAAAACAAATTATTAATGGCTTTTCACATCTGGTTTGACAATTGGATAAATTATCCAAACCTCTATTGTTCCATCTGACAATTTTTAACAAGCTGGATCATGCATTACATCATCGAACAATGATGTAAGAACTCACAGTAACAATTCATGACAGTGAAAAACAAAAGGAAGTCAGCAATTAGCAGAGTCTGGCGCCCCAGCAGCGACATGCACTTCCATTCCATTAATGCTATCACATCATCAAGGACTTTTCATTGTAGTGAAGTTTGTTTACACCAAAAGTTCCCTTGAAGGGATTGAACTTTCAGGATTTTTAGAAAAAAGAAAAAAAAATCCACTAGAGTACAGGTCTCTATTGCATTTCAGCATAACATAGTGCGTCAAACATTTTCTGCTCAGCAAAAATAAACAGGATACCAGTAATTGGTACATGTTGAATGCTATTTTGGTTGGTAACCTTGAGTTCTGGTAAGCATTTTGTGCTTATGCAGCTCCATAGAGGTGGTAAGCACAAACAGTAGCTAAGTAAAACACAATTGTGCTTAATACACTCAATATGGTTACCAGCCAAAATATCCAAAGTACAATAAGTGGCTTGTATGTTGCCTTTTCTTCTCTAGCTTAGCAGAATATTTTCAGCAATGTTTTCTGTTTAAGCAGATATATAAAATTGTGCCCTGTTCTCAGATCTCTCTCTCTCTCTCTCTCTCTCTCTCTCTCTCTCTCCACAAGAACAAATGTTTTTTTCTCTGAAATTTGCTGAATTTCTAGTAGTAGGTTTGCTCCTGAAAATCTAGAAAGTAGTAAATCTTTAAGTGTTTGGAAAAACACAAGACCGCCCTACATATTCCATTGGAAAATTACTGGCTTATGCTACGTGGACGGCATGTGACGGTCCGATGGGTTTCTTGAGCCCTGGATGTTAAACAGTTGTTTTGGGAAAAGTGCATTTGTTCTCACGCAGGGAGTTTCTTTGATTCAGTGCTGCGATGAAGATATAGAAAAGACATTACCACTTTTTTAAAAATGTGAATGAGTCATGAACTGCCACGTTTCAGGTCTGACAGGATTCCTCTGGGCGTGATCCTTGGCTAGACAGTGTGAAGCGGTTTCAAGTGCCCCCACTAAAAACCAGGATGCAGAGCCACCTCCAAGGAAGTAGAACCCAAAGAAATACCCAGGGACTTTAACCCCTAGCCACCCAATGTTCCGTTAAGAGTGTGACACAATTCTCCAGGGAACAATGAACACTCAGTATGTTTACCCAGGGGGGGTATCCCAGACTAATACCCCACTCCCAGGGGATACTTGAGTAAGTCTACGAGGGGTTAAAGAGGGAAGGTTTCAATGTCAAATTCAGTTTGTGATGTACTCATTCTTTAGTCATAGAGTCCTCATGAAAGCAAGGCTGGAATTACATGCAGGCCTTGGAGACCATGGCCTTTGTTCAGATCCACCTTCAGTCTTTATAAACTAAGTAAAAGCATTACACAGGGGAAATAGCATAGCCCCCCCCCCCCACACACACACAAAAAAGTCAACCAAAAAATGTACCGTAGTTCTTAAATTGTACACTTGAAGAGTTTTTCAAAAATATCAGCAAAAAATTTATTGCATGATCTTCAAAACAGAAGAAGTTCGATTTTCGAATTTAAAGTTTCCCCAAAAACAAAGTGCAGTAATTATTAAGTAATTAAACTGATTTTTCTTTCATCATGGCTTCTGGCTGCAACAGCCAAAAAAGATATTGACAAATAAGAACCATTAACATAAGGGCTAGAGAGCTCAGTAGGTAGAGCACTGGCACGTTCATCCGGAGGTCTCAGGTTTAAATCCCAATCTAGTCAGTTTGTCTATGTGTAACCCCCCCAAAAAGTAAATTTGATATTATTACATATTGTCAGTGGGGATTTCAAAAGCCCAATTTTTTATCAGAGTAAATAATAACAAGTTTATAACCTATTTATCTGACAGACATCACAGACCCTTCAAACAGCAGGTCGCCAATAAAAGCATTCCACTAAAATTCCTCAAATAAAAAAATATATTGTACAGAGAAAAACATCAACATGTCAATCCAATTCAAAATACATGTGATGTTACACCTCATAATCATTAGACTTGACTCAAGTCTTAGATCGCGGTTATTCTTCTGCATCTCAGCCACGAAAACGCCCCCACATCATTAGCTATCACGAAGAAAGATCACAAGAGGGCGCTGTTTGTAGCGGCTATCAGAACGACTAAAAAGCCACGATTGAAGAGTTGGAACCAAGTCTACATAATCATAGAATACCATCGAGCGCTTATCAAAATTATACACTTTGTTCTCACTCCAAGACCACAGGAAAGATCTTTGCATCAGCTTTGCAACAAGATTGACAGATTCTGACTTGTTCTGTCAGTGGTTGCCCAAGCCAAGAGGATGTGGTGTGCAACATGATGATGATAATTCATTTTATCGCGTAAGCGATAAAATTATTTATACTCTGCATATTGCTCCCTGTTGGTGTTAGCTCGCATGAGTCATGGCGAGACTTGTTTTCCAGTCTAGGTTATTTCCCTATGGCTTGCATTAACACGATGGCATATCATGTGTGTGGTATTATGAATGGTAGTGTTGGGTATTCAGCAACCAATGGGAGCGTGGCTTACATAAGTTTGTGTTGGTTTGGTTTACATGCTTGACCAATTAGGATTGGTCTTGCAATTGAGTGGCTGAAAGTTTGGCGGGAGCATAATTATTGTCACTTTGTCACAGCTTAATTTTGGAGTAAGTTCATTTGTGTTTGGTTGGACGTGGTGTCTTTATTTGTTTTGGGGACGAAGGTAGTCCTAAAAATTTATGTCGTAATGTTATGGTTGATGTGTGTCTGTTTAGCCGGTTTGCCCTGTGTTTGGTATCCGGCTCATCAAACCACTACTAATCTACTTAGCGGAACATTTCACAATTTGGTATGTGAATAAGTTCGGCTTTTAAGCTGTGGCCTAAATCAAGCTACTTTTGTTATTGTTTAGTCTGTAATGTGTCTGAGTATAATGGTTTGTTTACTATTTGAAAATACATAAAAGACAATTCAATTGAGAAACAATAACATCTTCTTGAAATTATATGAAGAAAAAAAAACCCAGAATAAGTTGTCCGATACCTTACTTGGTCTGTACTTTGAACCACACATAACGTTCTTTTTAATTTATGTGCTATGTAAAAATTGCTATCTTGGTTGTGTGTTAGTTCCATGTGCAAGTCTGTAACGGGTTTTTATTTCGAGTGATTTTATGTACATTATTCTTAAATTGTAAACTTTGTAGTCATTTAGCCTAATAACCCAGAAATAAAATAAAACCACAATAATAACAAAAATGTAATTCCTAGATTTGGTGGCTATTTTGTTTTAAATAAATTTGTAAAAAGTTGTTTTTGTTTTTTTTGTTTTTTATTGTTTAGTTTTGTTTGTATCTCTGCACATGATGGGGACCCTTGGGAGACCAGTGGTTATCATTGAATGGGCCACCCAGCTGAAATAACTAAATAGATAACTAAATAGTATAAATAATGTGTAAAAAGGGTGTATGGGGACAAACTGCATCAAGGCAATATAAAAAAATCAGAAATATTTTCACAAATTTAAATCACATCTTATTCAGACTCCAGGCCAAAAACATATTTGGGTTTCCAATGAGAAGAGTTTTGCCAATTTCTGACCAATCATTACCAAACCCCCCTCCTTGCCTTCCCACCAAGAAAATATGGATACAATTTCGTCCACAGTGGACTATTTTTACATGGGCTGAAATTCCTGTGGTCTAACCAGATTGCTTTTCCTGTTTTCTCCGCACAACAACAATCCCTAGAAACACCTGTAAATAGGACAATGGGTGTTTTTAACCTACCAGCGCACTTTAATAATTATTCATCAAGTACGCTTCATAAAAATCACAGGTATCAGGAAAAGACCTGCGACCACAATCTTCTGGTTTTTATAGTTAAGCAAACATTACACAAGCCATGGTGTGGTTTGAGCGTCAAGTTTGGCTTTGTGTGTCAGGTTTAATTTTGTTGAGTAATATCAAACCACACACCAAAGGCATGTACTTTTGAAATTGCTGTAAAACTCCTTTGAACTTTTGTACTATTTGTTGTGTAATATGAATAATTATGTCACACACAAGAAGTAGGAGTTCGCACAATTAAAAACAGATATGGGTTTGCACTTTCCAAAACAGATGTGAAACTTTGTAATTCCCAGCTCCCCCACCCCCCCCCCCCCCCCTAAAAAAGAGGAAAACACTGCGGAAACTGCCTTGCACATTTCAGTTTTTAATGGCACTATAACAAACAAATAAGAGGATATTGGCTGATCAGCTGAGATGTTGCGTGCTTGTTAAACTGGGGCAAACAGTGTTATGGAACACGGATTGTTTTGGAACTAGAATTGTTCGGACCGGGAAAACAGGAAATAGGAAGAAACATTCACTGGAAGAGGGACACACGGCAAAAGAAGACACCTGTACGTCGTCCTTTAAGGCAGGGATTGTGACCGAGTTGGGAGTGGTGATGGGTGAGGAAGGGGGATAGGTATGATGCGGTGGACAGAGGAGGGGTGAGGGTGCGGTGGACAGAGGAGGGGTGAGGGTGCGGTGGACAGAAGAGGGGTGAGGGTGCGGTGGACAGAGGAGGGGTGAGGGTGCGGTGAACAGAGGAGGGGTGAGGGTGCGGTGGACAGAGGAGGGGTGAGGGTGCGGTGAACAGAGGGGGGGTGAGGGTGTGGTGGACAGAGGAGGGGTGAGGGTGCGGTGGACAGAGGAGGGGTGAGGGTGCGGTGAACAGAGGAGGGGTGAGGGTGCGGTGGACAGAGGAGGGGTGAGGGTGCGGTGAACAGAGGGGGGGTGAGGGTGTGGTGGACAGAGGAGGGGTGAGGGTGCGGTGGACAGAGGAGGGGCGAGGGTGCGGTGAACAGAGGAGGGGTGAGGGTGCGGTGGACAGAGGAGGGGTGAGGGTGCGGTGGACAGAGGAGGGGTGAGGGTGCAGTGGACAGAGGAGGGGTGAGGGTGCGGTGGACAGAGGAGGGGTGAGGGTGCGGTGGACAGAGGAGGGGTGAGGGTGCGGTGAACAGAGGAGGGGTGAGGGTGCGGTGGACAGAGGAGGGGTGAGGGTGCGGTGAACAGAGGAGGGGTGAGGGTGCGATGGACAGAGGAGGGGTGAGGGTGCGGTGGACAGAGGAGGGGTGAGGGTGCAGTGGACAGAGGAGGGGTGAGAATGCGGTGAACAGAGGAGGGGTGAGGGTGCGGTGGACAGAGGAGGGGTGAGGGTGCGGTGGACAGAGGAGGGGTGAGGGTGCGGTGAACAGAGGAGGGGTGAGGGTGCGGTGGACAGAGGAGGGGTGAGGGTGCGGTGGACAGAGGAGGGGTGAGGGTGCGGTAAAAGTCAAATGAGAACGTTTCAGCTGCCCGAGAAAGCAGCAAGGAACTGCCATTGTGTGACCTTATTTCTCACAAGGTCAAATCCCTCCACATTTAGCAAGGTGACAGTGGGTACAAACCACATCTCTAACCACCACATTCATGAAGAGAAACCAGCCCTCAGAAAATGTGAGAAATTATTCATTTATCATATTCAAATATTTGGGGGTTAAACATTATCCAAACAATACTACTTCAAAGGGAATTCTACCCAAAAATATTGTATACTTTCAACAGCTGCGATACTTTTCACTAAGGAAGTCTTTATGGTCATTTTGAAAAGTGACCAACTCATGACCCTAGACAAAAAGATTAAGTGGAGAAAAAAAAATCATCAATCTCAAGTAGATGTCTCAACAACTTGACTACCAGACAAGATTATCTAGGAATCGTCTTACGCACAACATCGTCTGCCCTGTCAACCAGAACTTGGTCAAGTGCACTTTTTATCGCTCAAATCAAACAAACAAGCCTTTCAAAGTTAATAGACGGCAACCAACTACGTAGATCAGAGAGTCCAGGGATTGGGAAATTCCCTGTCCAACCCTGACTCATATCCTGCCCATATGCTTCAATCCAGGACCCCATTGTTTCCATGCACTAAGGAGAGACAGGTGCCCCACAACTGACCTTGCGTGACCTCACTAAATAGTCCTTTTTTTCTTCTTCTTTTTTGCTCCCCCGGAGGACAATGGTTTATTTACAACATTTCACAAAGTCGTACCTTAGATTGTCAAAAACAAACATACAGTAATAGTGAAAGCAAGACACAGCGTTTTTCAGGAGAATTAACAATTTCCATGGCATAATAATTTTTTAGTTCTGTTATGAAAACTAGGAAGGATGGTCTGTTTTTAGACATTTTCATTTTGTAGATATAAAAAAAGCAAATTAATAAAATACTAAATCACTAAATAGTCTTGCCATACAACGTAATTGTTTATAACTCTAACCGCCTCGGAACCTTCTGGGCCCAATTTCATGGCTCTGCTTATCGCCGAATTCTGCGCTGATGATCGCGATTCCCCACTTATGTGCAAGCGCCGAATATCTGCGCTAGCCTTGTAAGCGTAGAATGCCTAGTAATGTGAAGTACGCACGCACAGAAGCCAAAATTCGCCGCTAACCCGTGAAACACGCTTGCCGTAAACACAAAATTCCCTGCTTCCGTAAGCGCCGATTCTGTGCTTACGGTAAGCAGAGCCATGAAATTGGGCCCTGCATGTTTTGTATGGTTCTGTCGGACCACAGAGAAAGGACCAACAGACTGAAGACGCACAGTTAACTGATTATGGCTTTACATGGGATCAGGACCCAATTTCATAGAGGTGATTGAGCACAAAAAAGTAGCTAAGCACAACAAAGTTATGCTTACCAGAATAAGGTTACCAGCCACGATACCATCTCACTTGTACTGTCTGTGGCTGGTATTTTGCTTAATTTTGCTAAGCAGAATTCTTTTTAAAGCAGGATGATTTTTGCAGCTCTATTTAATACCACAATTAGAATCCAATAGTTTGGTTGCTGAGTTTGGTGTTGGATTTTGTTTAGAGGGTGAAGGACAATTCTTAAAACCACCAAAAGGGAGCTGCACTCCTTTAAAGACACTGTACACCTTTGGTAATTGTCAAAGACCAGTCTTCTTAATAATTGGTGTATCTCAACATTTGCACAAAATAACAAACATGTGAAAATTTGGACTCAATTGGTCGTCGAAGTTGTGAGATAATAAAGGAAGAAAAAACACCCTTGTCACAAGAAGTTGTGTGCTTTCAGATGCTTGATTTTGGGACCTCAAAATCTAATTCCGAGGTCTCAAAATCAAATTCAAATATTAAAGTGGAAAATTACTTCTTTCTTGAAAACTACATTACTTCAGAGGGAGCCGTTTCTCACAATGTTTTATACTATCAACAGCTCTCCATTGCTTGTTACCAAGGTAAGTTTTTATGCTAACAATTATTTTGAGTAATTACCAATAGTGTCCACTGCCTCTAAACAACCTTTTGTTAACAAATATACCTTCTCCTTTTTTTTTTTTTTTAATCTGTCCCACTCAATAATGAATTACTTTTCCTCCCAACAGTTGATCTTATTATTTTGTGTTTCCAACCTGTGGTAATTAAACTAACCCAGCAACATGGTCTATTTTCTATACCATCTGCCCTGGTAATAGTTAAAAAGCAGGACAGTTCTTTTCAGAACTTAGAAGTCTCCCGAACCTCCGATTATCTGCTCCGCGGCAGTAGAATAAAGCAAGACAGTTCTCTAAGAACAAACTCTACCTGGCAAGTAGATACACACATGGTGCTACCGCAAACCAAATATACATGATCTTGGTTGGTAAGCATTTTACATTGAAGCTAATTCTGTTTTCTAACAAAAAAATTTAAATATGGTACACTGTACACAGAAGAATGATTAAAAAAATATTTCCACAGAAAATAAAGTTGGTGAAGCTTTCTAAAGCTTACATGACCTTTTACAGAAACTGTGGCACACCACACCAATAAAATGCCGTGTATTGATGTTTACATGACCAAAATTACCAAAAGGAAGCTCCAACTGCTTTGTGGTAACACAAGTTTGTCATTTTCTATTTTCAACTTCAAAATGTTTTTTAATTGCTGTGGTAACAAAAGAAGGTAAGCACAATTGCAGATTTATGAGGTAACAAAATACATAGTGTGGTTAGTGCACATCCTAAATGTCGTTTGGAATAATAATTAAAAGGGTTCAGACTTCATGTGAATTCGGAAGAGTGATTGATGTGATCGTTCCGTCTTCAGGAAACACAAATGGACAGTACACACAGAGTGATGTCAAAGTTTTATCAAGTTTGTATTTTTAAATGCACATTATGAGCTTTTATAGGTTCAATTAGTTCTCATAATTTTTACACTGTAAGCCATGTTTTAATAATTTCCATGATGTTCTCTTAGTATTGTCCGTTTCCTAAATTGTGGCGTCATGAGACTAACCAGATAGTAATGTAGTTTACTTTTACTGGAATCCATCAGGGGTGCTAATTTTTTGTTTTCTCTCCTATGTGTATGTGTCTATATGTTTTCCTTATTGCTCTTATTTTTGTACTTTTACCTGCTAAGTTAATAAATGAATGAAATTAAGTTGTACAAACTCAAACCCAGTCTTGGTATCTAAACCGGACCCTCAACCCAAATGGTTGGAGTATCGGATGTTTCCAGGTCTCGATTTTTGAAGAGTCAGTCTATCTCTTGGAGAAAATGTTCTGGGGTCTTGTATTGTGACCTTCCGAGACCTTAACTTTTTTTTAAAGCTTATTATAGTTATCAACTTCACTGCCAAGGAGGATTTTTTTTTTAATTAAAAATAAATTCATAGGATAGATTTTGTTCTTGTTTTTTAAGAGGCAATGTATTCTAATCTTCTCACAAAAAAGGGGATGGTTGGTGTAGTATAAAAAATAATTCATAAAAAAAAAAAAAATTCCTGTTTTAGAAAACATTATTTGCATTTTTTATGGAAAATGTTGCATCCTCATTTATATTTTAACCAAAGCAGAAAATAAATAAACTAACAAACAGACTGGCAGAAATCTTAGTATTGTACTTTATTTTATTTTATTTTATTTTGTTGTATTCTATTCATATTAACATGATTACTTTTGCCAAGTTTTAAATTACATGAGAAATTTAAATTGTAAAACAATTCACTAAGTTTAAAGTGAAATAAAAAAAGGGCCTTCATGGTCAACTTTAGTTTGGTGAAAAAAAAAGAGTCCTTATTCATGAACTGCAGACAAAAAATACAAGTCTCTAACCTCACATTCAAATGATGTAAAATGCCACTGTTAAAAATAAATACCCTTCAAAGACAATTCTGTCAAAATCCAAAAGCATTTGATGCATCACATTTTAAGTACATTTGTCTACAAAGAATGTTCAGTTCATTCCTGAATTTTGATGACATTCAATCAAAATAGCATTGAATCTGTCCTTTAAACTGGCGCAAAAATCCCACTTTCGAATGTACAAACCTATTTGTTTTTGCTGTTCAATTGTGTAAATTTTCAAATTTTGCCCGGAAAGAGTATTACAAAAACTGACATTTTACATAATTTTACTGTGAGTGAGTGAGGTTGAAGAATTTTTTGCCCACATCACAAAACTTACTTTTACCTTGGGAGTCCCTCTTTAAAAGATGTCAAGGGTGTCACACTCTTAGAATTTAGTAACTTTTTGAAAAACAAGAGCTTAACTTATCGGCATGTGATCCTGAATTCAGGGGAACTTCCTAACTCCCTGACAATTCAAGGCCCTGCAGTGATGGTTGTAACAGCCCTGTGGTACATTGTAAGCACGTGCTGACATAAGGTTATGCTGATTTTATAATCTGATTTCATGCTGACATTTTTACCAAGGAAACGAGAGGTTTTGTTAAAATTTGTCACCAATCTTTTCATCTTGCTAACCTATCCAGGTATTACCTGGGTGAAATTAACCTTATTTTGTTGGCTAAAAGGAACGTTACAGAATTGGTAAGAGAAAAAAAATCGTGAAGATCACAGATTTACATCAAACTTACACGGTCTAATGATGATGATAGTAGAAAACATCCCTTGAAATATTTCTGCCAGAAATGCCATATTTGATGAGAAATAAACAATTTAACTTTGCGTTTGGAGCTTATCGCTAAGTGAGCATTTTATCCATTATTTTTTTGCATCAATGTCATGCAAAATGTTTTATCGGTTTGTCACTGCTCTCTCGTGACCCAGATGGTCGATCGATCTCAAACTTCTACAGGTTTGACAGTTTATGTACATGGTGGATTACATAAAGTGCTTACAATGCCAGCAACTGTTTTGTTAGCAAAACCAATTCTGTAATTTCCTTTAATTGATGAAGTTTTATAATTTGATATCATCTACTAATGACGACTTCGTTCTGCCCCCTTCTAACCAAATCACAGACCAGAGTTGATTGACACCCCTCTAGAAATAATGGTCTGGTCCAGCTTAGGATATCATGGCCCTCACTGCAAGGGTTTTAAAAGATAGATAAACTGGCCTCCAATAATTTCTCTATAATTGTGATGCCCAATGACGAAATCAGTCTCTTCTAAAAAATTAGTGACAGCATTGAAATTTCAAACAACCGAATCATTATTCTTGGTACCAATGGGATGTGACATCCAAGCCTTGCAGTGCATCGTATTGCTACACCTCGTCGCTAACCCATGGAAGGGTAAAAACTTAAAAACAACGCTGATTGGCTGCTCTGCGAGCATGCTTGTCAACAACTTCTGAGCATTTGTAGGGCGCTGAGTTTGTGTGTGTCAAAACAAAATTGTTTTGATGTAATCTACTTCAAATGAACAATGTTTTTACATAACTACCCTAAACTGCATATACAGGCGACATGTCACATGAACAGGAAACGAATGAAAGGAGACCCGTTGCTCTTATAACTTGATCCTTTTTTTTTTAAGGGGGGGGGGGATGGTGAGGCTCTGACCATTTTGATCAGCATGCTCAGAGTGGATCAACCACAGGACTAATTAAAATATCAAATGGGTTTGAATCCCACCGGAGTGATTCCCCTGTGGATTTTGTTCACAGAACTCGGGGAAAGTATAGTTCATAGTTCAAAGAACTGAGATTACAGTGCTTAACACACACATCGGTGTAAGGGTACAAAGCAAATTATATTCTCCATTCTACTAATCTATTTGGATGAGCACAAAAAATACTTTTTAAGTTTTAACAGGAAGTGCCTGGTTTCGGCACGGTGCCTCACAAATGACCAAAACTTAATTCCTGAACTTTAGGTCAATGACTTTAAGTTGACTTCACTAAAAACCTTTGCTACAGAGGTTGACCCATCCATGGACAACAAAGCAACGAAATCATCTGATATTTCCTCATCCTTGTTATCTCTCTTATCAAAGCCGACCTTCTCCGTCTCGTGACAACACGCAGCGGCACAAGCATTGTTGTGGTTTCATCTTAAGAACTGCCTTGACGATTTCAGCGGAAGAGTTCCACTTTTGAACTCAAGCCAAAATGATTTGCACTTTTTGAGATTGACAGTTTATTTTGTTCTGTGACTGTGTCGCCTAACACAGGGTCCTGTGACGGAGGTTCTAGGAATCCAAGAAAAGTTGATATGACAATATTTTCCATGCAAAGAGAGATCCTGGTGTTATAGTTCCAAAGAATAATGGGCTGGCCGTAGGATATTTCTTCTCGTGTAGATAGCGGGCGCCGTACAAGATCTTGAATAAAAATAAAAAACAACACTTGAAGATGTGATGATCTGTATCCATGTCTTTCATCACAAATGCCTATGGTGGGGCTATTCCAAGCAGATCAGAATTTTGTGGTTTGTGCAATCCTTATATTTCTTTTTCCCTCAATGTTTTTATTGTATGGTTGTAGACTCTTGCAAATATTGAACAGTATTGCATGGTTTTTTTTATTGGTCTGCCTAAGCAGATTTTTACGTGTTATAAATAAAGAATAACGCATGTAAAAGAACCCAGTGCACTTTTCGAAAAGAGGAGGGGTCCGCCTCGGTGTTCCTGGCTAAGGCTGCTGTATGCGCCGTAGCACCTTGTAAACCCTTACAAGGTGCTATATGATTGGGTCTCAGAATCCATCACTGCAATAACCTATCTTTCTGAAAGTTTGTATATACTCAGCGCCTTGAGTACCTTGTTTGGTAGATATGTGCGCTATATAAGACTTCGATATTATATTATTAAATAAAATTGTTTTTTGAAAGAGGCCGTCAAGGGATTGTTCCCTCAAGCACATTTTACAATACCCCCCTCCCCCATCACACACCAGTGCGCTTTCTTATTTCTGTACACATATCCTACGTTAGATGTTGCAGAAATAAACAAACTATTCAGGACTGGCAAACAAAAACATGTTCCTGTTGTATTAAAATCCCACAACACATTTTGAGGAGGAGCAACACTGATCTTTTTTATCTACAAACAAACTTATTCTAACAGTTCCTAAAACAAGCACACCCTATGGCGATCATGCCTTTACAGTATCTGCTCCCAAACTCTGGAACTATTTTACCATTAAATATCCGAGCTACAAAACCTTTTGACATTTTCAAAAGCATGCGTAAAAGACATTTGCTCGTTAATATCATGTTTATCCACTTGTTTTTTGTTCGCGTGAAAATCTGTGTTTATTGTGCTCTTAATGACAACCTCTGTATACGTTGATAATCCAAGTATTTTGTTAGTAGGTTTTTCTTGAATTTTCTCTTTTCCAGTGTCTCAGAATATGTTTTGTCATATATGATAGATGGCACGATACAATTTTTGTATTATCATCATTATTAATAGGGATTGTAAACACACATGTTGTCATATTGTCAGAACCAATCGCACAAAAGAAATATCCAGAATAACTAGTTTCAAGAGCATAAAAGAATTCAGGCTCTTCTTAGCCGAATTCCTAAAAAATGCATTTTGACCTTAAGTTAGGCGTCATACAGAACAGTTCAATGATGAGTTTTATAAACCCACAAAAAAAAATGTGCACACACCAACTACCTAAAAATGATTCGAGTGCGAGTACAGTTTAAAATATACCATGCCTGATATATGGCAGACGGTGCGCCCCCAAATTGTTCCCATACTTTAACACATACATTTCCTCTCGTACAAAAGTCCCCCCCCCCCCAAATAAAAGTCACAAAAGAAAAAGATGGTACACCATGCCACATACCAAGCAGAAATAAGTTTAAACTCAACATAAAAAAATTATTGAACTGGTGATACAAAAAGCCTGTATTTGGCACGGGACCATTCCTACTGAAGGACCAGTCAGTGTCAACCAAAGATCAGGGCACAATTTCATAAAGCCCGTAAGCATAAAAACTTGCTAAGCACAGAAAAACCTAACTTAACAGAAACTGGTTACCAGCCAAAATTGTATAATGTTTTACATTGTTGCCACTGGTGCCACATTCATTTTTTGTATTAAGCAAAGAAAACTGCTAAGCAGTATTTTCTGCTTAACAGCTTAATGAAAATGTTCCCTGGGTGCAAATGCCTTCTTAAAGGGACGTCAGAGAGAGAGTGCATTCGTTCAACGATTCATTACCTCTGACAGACAGGCTTGATACTTCACGGAGGCAATAAAGCCAATTGTCTCCATGCCCCCTGGGCATTGGCTTGGTGCCCTTGAAATGCTCTCGTAGAAATTTACTACTTCTTTTACCAAGGAGAAAATGCCTTGGTGCCCTTGCCCTTTCAAAAACGAAGCATACAGGCCTGCTTCTCTGAGATGTTTAACAAAAATAGAAGTAGATTGTAGAAATGATGATCTGACTTACATGTTTGATCACCTGGATGCATTTATGGCTCTCTTCTGGCTGGCCTTTCTTGATTTTTGTTGAGCGGCCTTCACGTCTCTGACTGCCTTTTGATGTCTTTTCTTGTACTCCTGTTGTGGGAAATGGAGAGAATATGAAGAAATAAAAAGAGTTATCAGTGAAAATAAATGAGAAAATAAAACATCAGGTCATTAACTATTTTCCGCTTTTACAGGTCCTTTAGGTTGTTTAGCAGTTTGCAAACAGTGAAAATACTCAAAACAATATGTCAAATTCTGAAAACGCAAATCCCAAAGACAAGTTCACATTCCAAGCACAAAGCACAAGGAAGAAAACGTTGCCTTGGATCGGTCGAGTTGGTCTTTGAAAAGTGTTGTTAACCGTTTGTTATAAAATGCATATGAGTAGAAAGATATTGTAAAAGTAAAATACCATGATCCACACAAATATGCCTCGAAATTGCACGGTTTTCCTTTTACCTCGTCGACTAACACGGTCGACCATTTATGGGAGTCAAATTGTTGACTCCCATAAATGGCCGACCGTCTTAGTTCGCACAGTAAAAGGAAAACCACGCAATTTCGAAGCAAATTTGTTTGGATCATTGTATTCTACTTTTAAAACATCTCTCTAACCATATGCATTTTATAACCAACGGTTACAAATGCTTTTTATAGACCAACTCGTCCAATCCAAGGCAACATGTTCCTTTAACAAGGACACGAGTGACAGGACCATGGACAGGACCCTCGAGTTGGCAAACAAGTGATGGGTAAATAGTGAAATACTCACCCCTTGAAGATCAGTTTTTTGCTGCTCAAACCATTTGTTTAAGGCTTCGTTGCTCAGCGTGCGACAGAACAGCTGTGGTCCAGCTATGAAAGAACCAAACCGGAAAATCCAAATTTTAAGACAATGTGAATTAAACCAAAAGCAGCAAGCCAACCTGTCATATGACATTATACAAATAATGGTTGTGTGTGAGTCGCTGTCACAAAATAAAATGACATGGTGAAATCTGGCAAAAACAAAAATGGAAAAGCCGGATTTCAAACTTTGGCAGGGGGTACCACAACAATTTAAAGGCACTGAACACGTTTGGTAATTGTCAAAGACCAGTCTTCTCACTTGATGTATCTCAGCATGTGCATAAAATAACAAAACCTGTGACGATTGAACTCAATTGGTCGTTGAAGTTGCGAGAGCATAATGGAAGAAAATATGCCCTTGTTGCATAAGTTGTGTGATTTCAGATGCTTGATTTCGAGACATCAAAATATAATTCTGAGGTCTCCAAATAAAATTCACAAATTTGAGTGAGAAATTACTTCTTTCTTAAAAACTACGTTACTTCAGAGGGAGGCGTTTCTCACAATGTTACTCGTCACCAAGTAAGGTTTATGCTTATAATTATTTTTATTAATTACCAATAGTGTCAGTGCATAACTGTTAAATTTTCATCGGATATTAGGAATATTTGGGGGGTTGTAACCCCAAACACCGATGTGTGTAAAGCACTTTACACTAATCTTACTTTTCAATCTGGTGTCATCATCGAGAAAGAAGAATGTGTGACTGACGTGTTTAGGTGGGTCACTCGCAGCGTCCCCTTCAGCGCCTTGTTTCTCCTCCACCTCCTCCTCCTTGACTTCTTCTTCATCAGACTCTTCATCGCTGCTGTCTAGAGCCAACTGCCTCTTGCCTTGTTTGGTCGCGGCCAGGATGTCCCGCTGAAGAGAACTGATACCCGTTACATCCTCTTCTTCTTCCTCTGCAAGAAGTTATGAAAATAAATATCTGATTCGGCAACAATTTTATGGCGTCATAGTGATAAGCTTGGTTTTATACTTCATGGCAAAGAGCATGCAGAGTGAATTTTCTTGATCGCATTGGACTTTTTCGCGGGTAAACTTACTTTTTTTAATATTATTATTTTATGCAAGTCGCCAGACACACAAGGCCTGAAGGCAACTAAGTGAACTACAACATGCATGTTGTGGTCGTGGTGGTATGCTCAATTTGCCTGCATTAAATTTATTACTTATATTTGCAGTACTTCTCTTCCACCATTGCTTACAAGCTAGGTCATATATTTTGACAGAAACGATTAGAGGCCATCACTGGCAAAGTGCCCTCATATGTTTATATTTTTAGTCAGTCGGTTTGTTTCACCATCGTCTCTGTTTTACCTACATCAAATCATCTTTCAAGTGCGAACACTGGTAAGATTTACCCATTTGAAAGTAACTTTTGGTCATGGTTCAATAATAATCCAGTGTGAACCCGGTTATACCAACACCCAGACTTTGCTGTGACATTCCCATGTCTCTCAAACCCACTTACCAATCTCAGTCTCTCCAAAGAAACTGAAAGGCTGACTTTCCACTGCCTCTTTTCCGATGTCCAACTTGGCGACTTCAAAGTATTTCTCCCTCCCCACTTCAGGTGCTACTTCATCCCTTGCTTTAGTTCTGGAGAGACAATTTAAATATCAAGTTAAAGGCAGTGGACACTATTGGTAATTACTCAAAATAATTATTAGCATAAAACCTCACTTGGTAACGAGTAATGGGGAGAGGTTGATAATGTAAAACTTTGTGAGAAACGGCTCCCTCTGAAGTAATGTAGTTTTTGAGAATGAAGTAATTTTCCATGAATTTGATTTTGAGACCTCACAACTAGATTTTGAAATCCCGAAATCAAGCATCTGAAAGCACACAACTTGTGGGACAAGGTTTTTTTTTATTTCAATATTATCTTGCAACTTCAACGACCAATTGAGCTCAAGTTTCACAACTTTGTTATTTTATGCGCATATTGAGATATACACCAAGTGAGAAGACTGGTCTTTGACAACTACCAATACGCCTCTCTTAATATTTATGCATGACGTCATAATTCGTAGCCAATCTGAGGCTATGGGCGCACGTTCCCCATCACATGCCATGGCTGCGCCCATCGCCTCGTTTTGAGTAAGCATTGTGACGTACCTCATGCATAAATATTAAGAGAGGCGTATGGTGTCCAGTGTCTTTAAACAAAAACAAAAGGAGCAAAAATGTGTCGTGAGTTTAGAGCACAGGACTCAAAATCTGACTGGATCTACTATGTCGAGTGATAAACGCTTACTTTTTCTGTTTCACTGGCTCCTCGTTATGAATCTCAAACTGGGCGTGGTCATCTCTGGACGGGTCATAACGCATTTGACTTGGATCTCTGCAAACAAAAATTTTGTTGGGTTCCACATTAGTAAAAAAAAAAAAAAAGTCCAGCATTAGTAAATACTCTATTTTTGTATTGAATTGAATTGATGAAAAATTAAAACAAAAATTATCTCAGAATGTAAAATTAAAGAGCTAACCAGTCCTTATGTTGGCAATCTCCCTATTTTGCCTTGATCTTTGTTTGGGACTCCGTATCATGAAAGTCTACTTTTATTTACGGTGATGTATGATTATTGCCAAGTGGGAGGGCACAAAAAAACAGATATTAATGGACCTAAAATGGACCCTTGCGGTATAGTCCATGCTCCAAATCAAATGGATCTGAGCAGCTGTTTTGAATGAAAACCCTGACTTTGTCTGTCAGAGAGATACTAGTTGTGATACCAGTACTATACAAAAAAGAAACTGCTGCTAACGGTGTTCCAACGATTTGTCCTGTGGATGGGCTTGGAAAAATTTTAGGGAATCCAGGAGTGAAGTGGTTGAGGGAAGACACACTCACTTGAAGTTTGATGTCGTCTTGTGCTTCAAGCTGTTCATGGCTTGACTTCCTACAATGCCTTGTAAGATGGCGAGGGATCTTTGTTTCTCCTCCTGCTGATCTTCATCATCTTCATTCAGATCACCTTGGATAAACAAGACAAGACTGTTAAAGACACTGGACACTATTGGTACTCAAAATAATTGTTAGCATAAAAACATACTTGGTAACGAGCAATGGAGAGCTGTTGACATTAAAAAACATTGTGAGAAACGGCTCCCTCTGAGGTAACGTAGTTTTTTAGAAAGAGGTAAATTCTCACCAAAATAATAAAAGACTGCAGCTTAATCCTTTTATTATACATCTGAAAGCACACAAAGGATGCAACATGGGATTTTTTTCTATGATACTCTCTTAAATTCTTACCCAAGTCCTCTTCATCGTCCTCCATGAAATTCACTCCCATCTTAAAGCGACTGTCTGTGCCAAAACGATCTTGCAGTTTCATTAACTGTTGCATGAGAATAAAAAGAGGACCAGTTTGTGTAAGTCTATAACGGAGTAAGATTTGGAGGTAAACAAAGGTTGTGGGATGGCCTACATGTAGGCTCCAAGTAAGTTATTGAATATATATTTCTGAACTGCTTCAAGTTTGCACTCCATCAAGGAATCTTCGATCAAGTTCCAAGCTTCTCCTCATTGAACCCAAGTCTTGACACTCATGGGGGTGACAGGTCTTTTTCTTCAGCTGCGCCACGCATCTGAAACTCTCTACCACTTAATCTTAGATCTTGTCTTTGTACCACAAAATTAAAATCTCTTCTCAAAACTTATCTTATGTCACAGGTTTTCAAGGACTAAATTTGTTGTGTCTGTTTTTCTTTGTTTTGTTTTGTTTTGTTTTTTGGTTTTACTGCGCCATGAACACCCAGCAGGGTGGATATGTGCGCATTACAAGTCTTATTGTTATTATTATTATTAAGTGTAAAAACAGTGTAGGGTTTGGGAGTAATGTAGGAGGCCTGGTATTACACTTATAAAGGGGCACCAAGGCCAAGACCAGGGGTGGATTTCACAAAGAGTTAGGACTAGTCCTAACTTGGGACTAGCCCAACTTGGGACTAGCCCAACTTGGGACTAGCCCAACTTGGGACTAGCCCAACTTGGGACTAGCCCAACTTGTGACTAGTCGTAAGAGATATTAAAAACATATGGGTAGTCCTAAGTTAGGACAAGTTACTCGTCCTAAGTCGAGATAAGACTAGTCTTAACTCTTTGTGAAATCCACCCCTGGCAACAGAGGCCATCTCTTTTGCCTGGTCATGCCCTGGTGTTGTTAACCACCAGCTTTTACCAGAACCACCACAACTCATCAACACAGTTTTATGTACTCAGTGTTTCCCGCCAAAACTCACTAGTAGATTGAATAGATGGATTGCAACTGCTGTCGTTCAACAACATCTTTGATATAAAACAATGGAACCATGCCCGCGTGTATGAGCTGCCCACATCTTTAAGCCAATGGTAGCATTTTATGCATGCTTAATTCATAAAAAATGGTGGCAAATGCAAGCTGAGTCTTCCCACCAACCAAAGTTCCAATTCTTACTAAATCCTCCATATTACTTTTTTGAAAAGACAGTGCACTCACAAACTTTTGACACACCTCAAACAAAAAAATCTTCAGATTCCAAGTTCTAGCCGTACCCAAAATTATCTTACCTTTTCTCCAGCTTTACCATGAAACTGTGGTTTGATCTTGAAGCGTTCTTCATCAGCCTCCTCGTCAATCTCCATCTCTTCTTCATCATCGCTGTCAAACAATCCAGATAACTTCTTGGTCTCCCTCTGTTCTCATCATGAAATAAAAACAGGGCTTAAACCAGGAGTTTCTCTTAACTTTTTTTTTCACTCGCCTGCCGGACAAGTCAACCAAAATTTTGGGCCGCCCCCAAGTTTTTCCCTTAGCTCATATTATGTAATATACACTCAATTCTTGAAATGAAAATATAAAAGAAAAACAAAAACAGTATTCTTCCGAAATTTGCATTCTGGGAATATATTAACCCCTAATTTCCAACCTTTGCAATAATTTCTTCATTAATATTCATTTTTATGGATTCATAAACTGAAAATCAATAGGCCTATGGAACTTCATTTTGCAATGAAAAATTTGCTCAGCAGACTAGTAAAAATGGTTTCGACTTGCCCGGCCCTGATTTTACTCGCATTTGACTGCTTATTGCGAACACTGTTGAACCCTCAAAAACAGACAATCATTTTCAATGCGATGACCAACCGTTTGAAACCATTCAACTGACAGGTTGCATGTGATGGCATAATCTGTGCACAAAACTAAATGTGCGTACTGTGTAGATGAATTCACCACATTTTATCATATTGCCAGCTGGCATATTTTATCTTTTTTTCTTAAATACCAGGGACAGCTTATCTTTTGTGATTGGTTGAGAGGAGATATGGCTATATTTAAACCTGCAATATAAACACGGTGAGGAGTGTTTAACCATGGTATGAGGAAACTTTTCTTTGATTCAAATTTCTTGGGAATAAAAACTGACTTCTTATTCGTAGTGAACTGATTCTCAAAATGCTTTATACTATCGAAAGCTGACAAGTGAGTGTTTATTGTAGGATTTGAGGCATTGCATAGTGAGTATCAATATACATTTGGTTTGTGGTAACACCATGTGTGTATCTACTTGCCAGGTAGAGTTTGTTCTTAGAGAACTGTCTTTCTTCATTCTAATACCGCAGAGTAGATTTATTGGATGTTCAGGAGACTTCTCAGCTCTGAAAAGGACTGTCATGATGCTTTTTAACTACTACCCGGGCAGAAGGTATAGAAAATTAGCTGGGACTACTATTTTAGCTAAGAAGGATCGTAACTAACTGCACTAACGTGGAGTCAGTTCTTGGATTGGTCTCTGAGTGTGTTTTGGCATTTATTTTAAGAGTGATAACCAAACATCATCTACCTTCTCTGTAAATACATACCTTGACGGCATTGCCAGCTTTTACATCCTTGAGACTCTCTCCTTCCTCATCAGAGTCGAACCTCATATGCCGACCAGAACCTGTATCTTTCCTTGAATCCTACAAAAATGTAAATGGGCAAGGTCATCAAAATCATCTACTTCAATAATAATAATATACATGTAGAACACTTAGAAGAGCGCCGGTATCCGCCTAAAGAAGGCGCTCATGGCGCTTGAGGAGAGAAAGACAAATTAGGACTGAGGATTGTGAGAGGTTTGAACAGGTGAGATTTTAAGTTTGTCTTGAATGTTGTGATGGATGGAGATGATTCCACAGTAAGGGGGGAGCTGGTTCTACACCCGGGCTGAATCCTTAAATCCTTCCATCTTTAAACGACAGCACAAGACTCATCTCTTCAATCCTGGAGTTTTTTTCTTTGCCAAACGATGCCCTTAAGTGGCATTCTTCTAAAGATACTGTGCGTTTTGTAAAGTGTTAAAGTGCAACGTTGCAGTACCCCCTGCTAAAACATAGGATTCGAACTGCCTCTGGCTACCGGGCAACCTCGGTAGTCTAGTTGGTAAGACACTGCTCTAGAATTGCAAGGGTCGTGGGTTCGAATCCCACCCGAGTAACATGCCTGTGATATTTTTTCACAGAACTCGGGAAAGTACTGAGTATACAGTGCTAACACACATCGGTGTATGGGTAAAAAACCAAAATTAATATTCTTTATCCCCGATGCAAATTTAACATCTCTTATATTGTAAAGTGTTGTTTGAATTTGGGCTAAAATTCCACAAGAATGCAGGGCTTGTTGCTCGAAGTTTTTAACAAACCAGAATTAATTTTACAAGACCTGAATCTAAATCAGAAAGTACTTTCTTTGAACAAGAACCAAGTGAAGATTTGTCTTATTTGCTTCATACAAAAGTATACTTTGATGCTCATCAAAAAAAAGAGAAATCTTTAAACAATGTATAAACAAATATTTTTTGATTTAAGATATCACACAGGGAAGCGTTATAAATTCAATTGAGAAATACAAGACTACCGGACTCGTCTAGTTTATCTGAATCTTTTTATATTATATTGACCCATTTCACCTGACGTCATCATCAGAAAAATCTTGACTGCGCCATACTGGTGGGCAATTTCACTGTGCGTTTTCATATATAACTCTATGCATACAGTATGCTGTGCGTTATGCAGTGAAGTGCGCATTTTAGGCGACGCGGCGTTAATATACGTAGACCTAACTGCCCACCAACATGGTGAGCGTGGCATCAGTCGCCGCGTGTGACGCACGTGCAAGGGGTCAATTAATGTACTTTGGTACAAATGTACTTAAGATTGCTACGGTAGTAGTATTATTTGGATAAGTTGAGTTTTTGACACAGCATCCTAATAGTTTGTTTGAGTGAACATGGCTTCTCACAGTTAAAAATGTGTTATCCTTTCATAGACCTTTTGCCATAATGTGTCCAAAGAACATGAAGAATATATGCATAAAATTGATAAATTGATACACTTACCACAGCCTTAAGAGCTTCTTGGATGGCAGTTTTCTGATGCAAGACGGCTGCTTGTCGCTTCTTTACAGACTCCAGCCGAATTTTGTCCGAAAGTGCACGTTTACCACCTTTAATCTTAACTGAGCCAGGCTTACTAATTTTTCCCGCTTTCTGAGGAACATCTATTGAATCACTGGAATCACTGGAATCACTGGAATCATTACAATCAGAATCATCACTGTCTTCTTCATCTCCCTTCTTTTTGTTCTTTGGGTTCTTGTTTAAGATTCCAGTGTTATCTTTCAAAGAAATTTTCTCTTTACGAGGACTATTTTTTAAATCCTCTGTGATCACAGCATCACTGGATTTGTCATCCTCATCACTATCATCATCCTGATCTTGATCATCCCCAAGTCGGTGATCCTCTTTGATTTCAATGTCTTTACTTGCATCACTCTCATCGTCCTCATCATCATCTTCATCACTATCGTCAGAGTCACTTTCACTTTCCTCTGCCTCGTCATCCTCATCAGAGTCTTCAACTTCTTCATCTCCTCTAAGATCACTTCTTTTGATCTTCTCGATATCTTTGACATCTTCCTTGGCATCAATCTCACCGTCCTCCTCATCGTCATCTTCATCGGAATCTACAACTTCATCTTCCCCTCCAAAGTGATCTTCTTTTAAGTTTTTGGTGAATTCAAAATCTTCTTCAGAATTACTTTCCTCTTCCTCCGAATCCTCATCACTGGTATCATTTTCGCTTTCCTCATCTTCTTCAAGATTGTGTTTGTCAATCTTTCCCTCATCCTTAGCATCGCTTTCATCTTCATCATCATCTTTGTCTCCTTCTCCGTTTGCAGCACTCTCATTAATCCCCATATTGTCTTCCTCATTAAAACTCTCTTCCAGAATGGCATCAGTGTCGCCACTAGTTCTTTGGCCATAAGATGAAACTCCTTCATGCATCTTTAAGGATGAAACATCAGCACTAGCCAATCCTAATCCCGGATCAGGATTCTCCACCTTGTTTTCCAAGTACTTTTCTTGTCGGATATTATACTCGCCGTCGGACAAAATCAGAGACACCCTCTCCTTGTGATAGTAGTCGTCCGCCCAGTTGGATAAAACTTGTTTCCCTGCTCTGTCCGGCTTCCTTGTGATGTTACAAATCTCATCAGTGTCCGCTGATCCACAGGACTCATTATCGGATTCCAACTGGCAGTGTTTAAGTACTTCTCCGACCTCAGCAACATCCTCCCGTTGTTCCTTCTTAGACTGGGCAATATTTGCTTCCGTGTCGGTTTCATTTGCAGTGATAGGCCACAATTTGACGAACTCTTTTTTGTTCTCTTTACGCTTCACCTTAACAACTTCAAAGCTGTCCTGTTCTTCCGCGTGACTAGTCGCTCCACCAATTTGTCTCTGAAATTGCTGGGTATGAGATTTCTCGTTTATTTTCTGTCCCGTCAACACTGACTGAAGTCGTGTCTTACTTTTCTTCTTCTGGCCACAGTCGGGAAACTCCCCCATTCTCTTGCGGTCCATAGCAGATTTTTCCTCCGGCAAATGCCACGTTAGTTTCGTCACGGAGGACTCGCTCATGAGTTGGTCATTTTGAGGATTCTCTTTGAACTTCCGGAGGTAATGTCCGTATTTGGAGGGGTCATAGGTCATATGAGATCTCTTGTCTCTGCGTCGCATGTGCATGATGGGAAGAACCCGCCCAAACTTGCCGACAATCCAGCTCTGTGGACATGCAAAATAAATGTAAAATAAGGCAATCATAAATCAGGTCTATGCTGTTCTATATATTCTGTCAAATTTAAATAAAGTCTTGTAAAATGAAATATTACAACCTCAGACCAAATTGTCTCAAGATCAAAAAGTTGAAACGAGCTTTACCAACTGACCACCCATGCCACCCAAACAAATACTGTAAGAACTACTGAACCTACATCTTCCCCTGGTATAGGGGTACCAGGAACAGCCGCCTTCAGGATAAAGTTCTCCACCCCAGCTTTATTCAGATTCTCCTCCAGCTTAGCCATTGCTTCTTCTTGATCTCTCATCTTCAAGGTCTTCCTCACAACAGGCTTTTCATCGCCTTCGTTTTCCAGATGCGCTTTCCTCTCGGCTTCTAACCTAAAATTTAAGGGAGAGGAATTGGTCAAGGAGGAAAATGTTGCAGAATGTTGTCGGTGCAAAATGTTGTATATCTCCTAAAAAAGCTTTTACATTATGCGGGAGTTTAAAATGATAAAAACGTAGTATCTTGCTTAAAATAGCTTGAATGTTTACACAAAATAAGTGCACGCCAAAGGTATAACATTTGGCATTTAGCATACATGTATCTGTGCAAGATACAAGGTTTTTTGCAAAAAGTAAGATATACATTTTGTTGTAGTGACACAAAATACATTTATTTTTGGGGTGAACGAAGAAACACTTTCTAAGCGGCATTGAGATGAAAAAGTGCGTTCCCTTTTAAGATGAACCGTTCATTCAAAGGCACTGGCCACTATTGGAAACCACTCAAAATACTTGTTAGCAAAAAAACTTAATTGTTGATAGTATGAAACATTTTGAGAAACGGCTCCCACTTAAGTAACATAGTTTTCGAAAAAGAAGTAACTTTCCACTTAAATATTTTAATTTGATTTCGAGACCTCAGAAATAGATTTTGAGGTCTCGAAATTCAAACATCTGAAAGCACACAGCTTGTGCGACAAGGGTGTTTTTCTTCCATTATTCTCTCGCAACTTTGTTGACTAAATTTTCACAGGTTTGTTATTTTATGCATATGTTGAGATACACCAAGTAAGAAGACTTGTTTTTGACATTTACCAACAGTGTCTAGTGCCTTTAAAAATCCAGCTTCCCAATTTTTATCATAAACTGGGTGTGATTCCTGGTTGTAATGGCAGTTTTCTGTCAACAGTTAATAACAATCACACAGTGCAATGTCCATGAATTTAATATTGAATCCTTTCTTCCATTGAGCTTGTACAAATAGTGCCAGCAAAAAGTCCAACATTTGTGGTTCTGTCATGTCACAGGTTATATGGTGGTGATGGGCCCAGTCGATTTGTTAATACTTACTTGGTTAAAAAGCTGTCCTTGGCCACTTGTACCTTCATAGCACGACCTTTCCATTTCGCATTGTTATATGTGGACACGCCTAAAAAGAAAGAACAAAAAAAAATAAAATAATTATCTTCAAGTAAGCACTAATCCTCCAATCAGATTCACAGAAGGGGGGGGGGGTGATAAAAACCTATATTGCACGGCTAATATCACTACCCGTGTCTTGTGTGTTCTATGTCACGCGCCAAGTTTGCTTGAAGATAAATACGTTTTCAGCCTTGTTGGCTATGGGACGCATAAGCGCTTTATTTTTCCGTATTCTACTCGGGCTAGTGTGATAACTTATAAGTAGACATCCCACAATGCAATTAAATATCAACAACTCAATATCTTGTGATAGTCTGTAAACCAACAAAACAAATATTACAATGGCTCACAACACAAAACAAAATGATAATTTTTTATTTTAAATAAGCACAAGAAATTCTGTGGATTACCAAGACCACAGCCTAGGGAATGTGGGCCTACATTGTAACCCCTCATTTGTTGTCTCCTAATTTCTGAACCAATCATGTACACTTACATTTTTTGAAGTTTGCCTGCGTTATATCGATATCCATGTGCGCAAAGACATTTGCAACTGTTCCTGTGTAGTCAGAACAAAAGACAATGATAATAACACTGTAAAAGTAAACAGTTCAAATGATGTATCATACAAAATGCTATCAAGGAAATGTTATGTTTATAACTTTAGTTGTAAAGTTGAACCACTTTGGGTCAATATTGGGAAAACTTCTCCATGCCCACCGGCGGTAATATTTTCTGGAACTTTTTGGAGCTTCCGGAGTAACTATTGTTCATTGAAAATACTATTGCTACGGTGAAACAAAGGAAAGGCATCAAAGGTCCTGATCATAGGCAGCAACATTTTATGTTTTATTGTGAGAAAACATGGACAATGATTTCCCGATAATCTGCCATGGTGAAAAGCTCAATCATTTTATCATTAAAAACCCTCAAATACACTAGTACCACAGAATTCCCCCAAATAACCAGACCTTGGGATGCATGGGTTTCTTTGGTAAGTACTGCTGGTGTAGAAACCCCATGGCTTGTGGACTTCAGCAGGCCCGACAGTTAGTTTTTGAAAGAGCAAGGGCACAAAAGGTATTTTTGAAAGAGCAAAGCACCAAGGCGTTTTCTCCTAGGTGAAGGGCTACCCCGGTGAGGAAATTGTGAAGAACTCTGGTAGTAAACTTGCAGGTACAACCATCTCTTTTTGCTTGTTGGAGAAGTGTTGGCTATGAGAAGAACCGGTGTGGTCTTGGCGTTTTGAGCATTGTACTCTACTGCATCTCATCTGAAGACGAGCATAGTACACTGTTTGAAGCGTCAAGACCACACATTGATCTTCCCCGAGACAACACTTCTCTGGACACTAAAAAGGGTTTAGATACCTTGAGCGTCCCTCTTGAGACTGATGTCAACAGATGAGACAGAACCAAATTTGCCGAAGCGTTGCTGAAGATCGGGCGTTGTGACATCCTCGTGCAACCCACCGACAAAGAGTCTCAATCTGCTCAGTTTAGTAGCATCTTTGGCCTGGTCGGCCTCAGGCATGATGGGCTTCTGTGATGTAAACCTACAATGAACATGGAATGGTCGTTTACTAAGCCCTCAATAAAGGAACTTTCAGAAACTTTAAATCAATCCATGTTGTTCTACAGAAGTAAAATAAATCATACTCATCAAACTCACAGCCAAAGCACATCCTTTTTTTCTTTCATCGTTCCTTCCTTTTTTAAGGAGTAAAGCTTTTATACTGGCTGGCAATAAATGATGAATACTGGTAAATTATATTGGGTTTTCTTTCAATTTGGTTGCATTATTAGTATTACAATACTGGTCGTCTTGCATAGAATTATAACTTGCTATTTCAGTTTATTACCCCTGCCATATAATGACATTTTATTTTGTATACGTCCAGGCTCAATCTGAACTGATGACAACAACATCATAAAAGTAAAACATGGCAAACAGTAACACATAATTTCATGGCTCTGCTTACCGCAGAATTCACGATTCCCCGCTTACGTACAAGCGCCGAATTTCAGTGCTAGCATTATAACTTCGCATAGAATGCTAGTAACGCGGAGTACGCACTCCCACTCATAGAAGCCAAAATTCACTGCTAACCCGTGAAATACGCTTGACTTGGCCTAAAGCACAGAATTCCTTGCTTCCGTAAGCGCCGATTCTGTGCTTATGCCGTTACGGTAAGCAGAGCCATGAAATTGGGCCTTGCTGGGATGTATAATAATAATAGTAGGGCCTATAAACTTGTAATGCGCACATATTCACCTACTACTCCTAGAAACTATGAGGTTCGTTCGGCTATCGTCTCCGCGAACCTAATAGGTTGACATGTCTCACAACACAAACGGAGGGATTTTGGCATTTCGATATGTGGTAAAATCTATCTTTTTTTAAATCAAATCTCACAAAAATTGGGCTCTACTGGTTCTTAAACTCTCTTAGACTCTCTCGGTCAATCGCGCAAAGATGTTCATTGCGCGATCGACCGATTGTTGCGCGATCGACCGATTGTTGCGCGATCCACCGATTGCTGCCAACCAAATTGATCTTTCAATAGCACAGCGCGACACAGCGAAAAATCACCCATGTGTACTGCAACACGGATAGCCGCGGCACGCTGCCAAGCTAGCGCGACGCTCATTGGCTGGCTCTCTGCTTTGCCTTGCTCGTGACGTCATGAGCGAGTGCGGAAGCCAACCCGCACGCACCGTGGCCAGCCTGTACAGCACCACGCACGCGGTCGAGCGAGTAGCCATGACAACTTCGCTGACACCCGCTCTGACCTTTCCTCGCTTATCTATCTGCGGTTACGCAAGAGTCCATAATTATGCAGGCCTTTTTCCAAGGCCGGAACGATGGTGCAATACGTTGTACACGTTGTATGTATGCATGGAGCAATGTGTGTGTTGGGTGTATTGTGCGACCCTGTGGACACGTTGTATGTATGCATGGGGCAATGTGTGTGTTGGGTGTATTGTGCGACCCTGTCTGCTTGCTTGTTTTACTAGTGGATGTTTTAATGCAATGATAGAAAGACAAGCACACCCAATTATTTTATATCTCCATGGGCTGTGGGTGTCTTTTACATGATTCTTATGCTGATTATCATTCAAAGCTAGCTCATAATTATTTAAAGTTTCCAAGTATACACGATACGAAATGCTAAGAAGTCTAATGGATTGATAGGCTTTCTAGGTTCACTTTTATTTATCCTGATGGCCACCTTTCCTGTCTATTTTATAAATAAAATAATTCACTCGCATTGATTTGCCAGTGTTCTGTGTCAATTCCCAATTATTGGTTTACAATTGTGTAGGGCTAGGCATCACGTGTTATTAAAGGTTTACATTCGTTGTTTCTTACACACTGTTATATTTTTTTCAGTAATATTGTATCATGTATTGTTTGTTGAAATCTTGGCCGAATAAATAATAATAATAATACGGATCTATAACTTGAAGTTGAAGTCCATACTCGATTGCTTTTCGTTTTGTTGAGAGACATAATCCAGCAGCGTAAATCATGTTTTATATTCAATTAATATTATTTTATTTGTTTGTATGTTCTATCATGAGCATCAGCATGGACGAATCAAATCACATAAACAGTCGAATGTAGATTCCACCTTCGTCAAAAAATGTTTTGCTTGAGGAACTGAATTTATCCCGATGCGACAATGTACGAGTTACCCCCCCCCCCAACCCCAACACTAATTTTTTTTAAAAATAAAATCAATCATTATTTTAACCCAGTGACTTTGGATGGCGTATATTCATGTAATGTTAAATGTCATTCTTCTTAGTCTTGTGCGCGAATTCTTGCGCTTTTTTTTTATGTCAGCACTTTGAATGCTGTGGAACATCGCAATTAATAAGAAGGTGGTCTTTTGGGGGGTATAATTATTTCAACTATATTGCTTAGTTCGGGAAGTAGCTGTTAAAGTTTTACCATCGTTTCAAAGTGTGCCGCTTCCATTTTTCATCCGTGTCCCCCACTGTTTTCTACATCCATGATTAGCGCATAGTTCCCTTTTGTAGAATTGCCCTTCCCCCAATTCCTTCGCTGAAAAATCAACTATACATCAATATTTCAGTGAAGTGTGACTCAATTTTCCAGGTTTGGAAGTAAGTTCGAGTTTATTACCAACTTTTCATGGCTTATTGGGTGTTTGCCATCCCAATGTACACCTGATAATTTATTTTCCCCCGTTGCCCTCCCCGGCCCCCACCATATTCGCAGACGGAAAACAGTTTATTTGCACCCTTATCATCTCATTGGCTCCCGAATAAACTTGAAGCATGGGGCAATAAACTAATTTTAAGATTGTTGGAACTCACACCACTTACTTACACGGTGAAAAATTCAGGTCTTAGTGTACTTTTAAACTTAAGACATTATAAATTACAAAAATGGCCGAGCAGGAGCAGGAGGTTAACCATGGCCGGTACACAGATTTTGACTATATTCCCCTTAAAGCCGCGAAAGGCAGCAAACGAAAAGTTACAAGAAAACGAACTCAACTGGAAATGAAGATTGGAGAAAATTACCCAGCAGAAGGTCACTGCTCAATAACGTGTTCATCACCAGAAGAAAACTGTTATCGCGTCTTGTCTTTTGGCGGAGCGCGAAGGAAAGAGGAGAGAACGTGGCAGGACGGAGCAGCAATAACCGAGTTTATCATTTCAGCTGACGATGAGGATGTGTCTATTAGCTCCATTACAACTTGCAGGACAAAAGGTGAAAAATAACACAATACAGATATGCCGCTGTAGTCCGAAATTAGTATACGAAAACAATTTAGAAAAAGTTTTGTTTAATAATAAAATAATATTCTAGAAGGCAGTATCTCAAAATAGAAAGAAAGAAAAGTTAACCCAAATGAAATGGATAAAAGTTTCATCATCTTACAACGAAGTTTTATAATTTGGCAAAAAGCTTAAGTTTGGAAAAAAAAAGAAGCAAATTAACAACCAGAATAAACAGAAAACCGTTGTTCATTGCTTTGAATGCGTTTTTACACACTGATGAACCAGTGAGTTTGGGTGATTTCGTCGGGTTATCATCCGACACAACTTTAAAACACGAAAAAACAAAATTACTTTTAATTTGCCGGACGCGAAAGCACACCACAAACCAGATGCAAATGTTGGCTATTATACTTATGTCAAAAGGTTCACCATGAACCACCAGGTGGTTCCAAGTCCAGAAGCCAGCTATGCGTGAGATTTTTCAAAAAGATCACCTACCTCCGTCCACCCCCCCCCCCCAAAAAAAAAAAAAAAGAAATTGTCGCCAAACTTGTTTCTTAAAAAAAAAAGTTGCAGAAATTTCATTTTGGACAAAACGTGTTCCAAAATGCATCAGAAACCTCTTCAGAATACTTCAAACTCACATGAGGTACACAGGCGATGTTGCTGGTTAATGTGGAAGTGCGATTGTATCATATTATTCCCCCCCCCCCAAAAAAAAAAAAAAAAAAAATGTCCAACATCCTCCGCTCACTACTTCTGCTAGTGGAGCGCATTCAAAGAATTTGCTCAACGAATCGGGACAAACTTGTGCGCAACAAACGTTTTGCGCTCTGCCGTATTTCAACTGAACCTGCCGAGAGAGCAAAAGCGTGCGCAATCTGCCAATTTGCGCTCTATTTGTACAGCAGCTCCAGTTGATGATTCTGATAAACTGCGTGCAATCTGCAGATTGTGCAAACTTTGTAAATTGCGTTTTTGTATACACACGGGCACGATTTGGCAATGCATTGTCGTTTGAGAAAGAAAAAAAAATGACTCGGAACCCGCAAAAAAAGCATGCGTGCTCGAAAATTTGCGAGCATGAAGCTTGAGCCCACATTTAAAGCCTTACTCTACAATCTGAGGAGTTGTTGTGGTTATATCTCAATTTCTTTCTTATTATAACTCTTCTTTTCCTTTCTTTTTGAGGAGGGGGGAGGGGCAGGTAAAAAACTAACGAAATTTCACCCTCTTTTTAGGGCAAACAAAAAGGGAATTCCGTTTCCAAACGAAGAAATCACATCCCCATGTAGTGTTAGGAACAGACATTTCTTTGTTTGCTATACATTTCATTCAATGATCATATTATGTTTATTTCCTAGGAGGAAGTCTTCCACCGCTCCACGGTGCTGCAATTGTTGATCTCGGCACAAAGCTTATCATGTGGGGCGGTCTCGATCTCAATGAGTACAGGTGTCGAGATGACTTACTCGTCATCACAGAACAACATCAAAGAAGAGGATCAGCCCTGTTTCAGATAACATATGTAGAAACTCTTTGTCGAAAAACACCCTCCAGACAAGGGCACGACACGCCACATCAAAGCGGCCCAGTTCCTTCAGGTAAATAACTTACATATGTACCCCCCCCCCCCCTGCATTGAGTGTCCTTTTGAAGACCACATCCCTCCCAATAATCAACATTTCTTTTTAGAAGCGACAAACTCTTTCATATTAATATTTTACAAACCCTCAAAGCCCTTCATCATGCCTTGAGTTCACCCCAAATGTCTGTATTTTTGAAGACTATAAATAGACTGTCCCTACTTCCATGTTTTTTCCCTCTCTATGTTTCTTTCGTCAATACGAGGTGGTTCCTTTTTCTGGTATTATTTTAACTTGATTTTGGAATTATTATTTAGAGACAAAGTACACAAATTGAAGATTGGTGTGGACAATTCATTTAAACTATGTACAAAATTTATTCAAATATATACAAATCAATATACAAATATATACAAATAAAGAAAGTAGCAATCTTCTACCAACAGACTAGCTGGGGAGGGAAAAAATGACATGCTGAGTGAAAACTGATTGATCACAGATCAAAGATCTGTAAAATTCTGCATAGACATTCCACCTCAATGTCATTATTTCCCTCATGTAGATATACAGAGCTACTTTACTGAATACATAGCTGCTTGGAAGTGGGTTAGCTGGTTTAGGTAGAAATGGTTTGTAGTACAAAAATAAACACTTTACTGAATACATATAGCTGTTTGGAAGCGGTGGGATAGTTGGTTGAGGTAGAAATGGTTTGTAGTACAAAAATAAATACAGTTCTATAAAATGTACAAATGTACAAATTTTTATATAAAGCAATATATACAAATAGAACAGGAACAATGGGAAAGCAGTTATTTGTACTTTATCAGTGCAAGCATGCATAGAATTTCATTCAAAATCTTGGGAATGAAGCAGATAAAGGTATTGAAAAAGGAAGATCCATTTGAAAACCACATTCTTTATTTTGTGTAGCACTTTTTGATGTATGTATGTACATGTACAATGAACATGTACTACAAATCGTTCACTGGGCATGTCAAGTTTTTTTTAATGATTTGCATTTTTTGGTTTGTTCTTTTTTACAGGAAGAACAGGGCACACATTGACGAGAATTGCAGAAACTGATAAAGCTCTTCTGTTTGGAGGAATTAGTATGGGACAGCGAAACAAAGGCTTTGGGTCCAGATTTTGCAAGAGCTGCAAGGATGGCAGGTTTTACATTCTGAATACAGAAACTTTCGAGTGGCAGCACGTTAAGGTGCCTCTGATTACATCAAGGGCATATCACTCCACAACATGCATCAGCAAAGATTCAGAGTATGTCATAGCTTTGATTGGTGGAGTTGTTTTTGATGGAAACCTACCCAGCCACCGGGAAGCACTGAGTGAAGTTGCTATTCTCACCATGGACAAACAGTTTAATAATTGTACCTTACAAGAATTGTCCCTAGCCCCCACTGCACCAAATACTCGGGAAGTTTTTCTGTCATCCCATGCCACAGTTGTGCACAACAGTAGCATAATTGTAGTTGGTGGAATACAAACTACTACAAAGGAAGTACAAAACAAAGCACCAAAAGCTCTAGCCACAGCCTACCGTATAGACTTGCCTGGTAAACAGTATGAAATTCTCCCTAAAACTACTTCTGCACCTATTTTGTTTTCAACTTATGGCCATTCTCTCCACAATCTAAAATCAGACAACACAATCTTAGTACTTGGTGGCAGCTCCAGACAAATTTCTTTGCTCACTGACAGAAGCTTCGAGCCAGAACCCTGTGATTTCATCCCTTGTACAATTATTTCTTCTTTACATCTTAATGACACAACCTGGATTCAATGCGACAAATGCAAAAAATGGTACCACACACATTGTATAAACCTAGATAAAGTACCAGATGGGCAGTATTTTTGCTTTAGTTGCAAGAAATAATTGACAATTTGATGTCACAATAACATAGTGCTTATACAAATCACACATATCGGTTGGTCATTCCTTATACAGACCCAACACAGAAATAATTGTTTGTTTAACTATCTCATAAATTGACTTTATATTGTAAAGCCATCCATGTCAGCAAATGAACCGATTTTTTCATATGATAAAAAAATACAGCAATGCTATGTTTTTGTATATAATAATTAACAAGGCCATCTACCCTATTCATTATATATAATAATTATGCATACATATCTGTGTTCTCAGTTCAAATATGAGGTATTTTGAACCCATAAAATTTCACGCATTGCCCATAAACATTCTAACAGGTCATGATCATTTCCATTGAAATCAGGTCTAAAGAAATTGTTCATGGGCATGTGATATCAAAGAACAAACCAGTTTGAAATAAGTTCTTGCTGTTATGATTATATATTACTTTGAGTCAAAAGATTAACTATACATGTAAGTTTTGAATAACAACAATTTTTGAACTTAACTTGTTTGCTACTAGCCATGTGTCATGATTGAAAATAATTTATTCTCAAGTATTGTTTTCCAGTATAGGTAAGGAAAAAGTATTGCTGTAATTTCATTAGTTTAAATAAAATGGAGTCATTTCTTGAGTAATCATAAAAGACATCTGTTCTCACTTGATGTATCTCAACATATGCACGAAATAACAAACCTGTGAAAATTTGAACTCAATTGGTTGCCAAGTTAAGTTGCGAGATAATAATGGATATTTTAGTGAGAAATACCTTTCGCAAAGTAAAAGGAAAACCTTGCGATTCCGAACATTTATCTTTGACAACTCCTTGCGTTATGCCCAAGCTCATTGCAGTTGGAGCATTGATACTTTCTGGTCTTAACATGGCTAATTCGACGTAGTTTTGGGCTTGTGTATAACCAGTGGTACCAGATGATGTTTTTAAGTGATTGGGACTCGTCTGTTTTCCGAGAGAAATGTCCTCGGAGCTCCCTAAATAATTTATTAGCAGCCTCGTTGCCTTCGCCACTGATGGTGCCAACAGCTCCTGGCCCTTCCGGATCTTGGATTATCTCCTGTACATGCTCGATGATCTTATGAAGATAGTTAGGCCAGCCAACATAGGTAAAGTTGACCAGCAAAAGGCGGCCCATCTTAACAGCTTTGTCCTTGTAGAGGCATACATCTTCTGGGTTCGGATGGGTTGAGCGATAAACTTTTCGAAGAAAGACAAAAATGTTCAAAATTTCCTTTAACTTCTGCTTCCTATCCTCATCAGGAATCAAAGAAAGGAAATTGTCAACCTTGGTCTGATTGAACAAGTCACGAGCAAAGTTGCCTGGCATCATAAGTTTGGGTACCAAACCAATCGTCGCCGTTAAGTTGTCGTTGAACCGCTTCTCGGCATCATCAAACATGGGTTTGAGATCTCTGGTGATGTCCCAGCTTTGGCAGCGGGCAATTTCGCATATAATAACTTTCTTGAAGAAATTGCCCAAGTTGATGTCAGCATGGGTTGCATCAAGGAGCTTCTGTTTGGGGTCAGATCTAAGTACTGGATAAGACTTTACACCCCTGGCAACTTCCGACAGTTCAGCAGCAGAAACATTATCGGGGTTGACCTGGAGGTATTGGGCAGTGGCTTTGGTTTCCTCATAGCTGCGTGAAATGCAGAAGCTGCCCAACTCGCTCTTCGCCATCTCCTTCGTTGCGTGGCACAGAGTGCAAACATACCTCGACCCACTCCCCTGCAAACCGCCGTCTGCTCGATCCAACTTCTCATCTATCATGCTGTTGAAGAACTTCAGTGAATGTCTCCTCCATACAGAATCAACATTCACTGAAAGCTCTCTTCCTCGGAGCACCTCCCGATCATGCTCCATACCTTCGAGCAGAACAACAGCCGACGATCTATTGTTCTCATCCCCTATTGCCTCAATGAGGGGCCGAGTTATGAAGGTGGAATCAGGTGTATCGGGCTCATACACCGTAACTCTCTCCCCATCCTTCTCCACCTCGCACTTGATTATTGCAAAGGCTGCCCGGAAGGCCTTGTCTGGCAAGAGACGATCCCTTGCCGCCTTAATGATGGAAACATCTCCCATCCCATCTGCACCGTCCTTCACAGTTGTGATGACAAGGTGATCTCCTTCGGGGTCCAGTCCTACCTTGCTCATGCCCTCAGCAATTTCTGGATCCAACTCCTCCAGCGTCTTAGCAAGAGCATGAGAGTACGGCCAAGACATAGCTTTCATGTTTGGGAAAGGGGTTTCTAAACCAGGGAAGTCATCCTCATTAAGGTTAACTGGGTCAAAGGAAAGCTCACCAAACTCAACATGCTGCGCTTGTCCAACCTTAACCGGGGTATGGTGGATGACGTCCTCTCCTCCCTGCAACCTAAACCTGACACTGCCTGGCATAAAGGTTTTCTCAAGTTCAGTGAGGACGTGCGGGGGTTTGAGGATGTTAACTCCTTTGGACTTCAGCCTTTGATACTGGGCCTGGTAGTGTGCCTTTGATGTCTTTGTAGTGACCCTCATCGCAAGACAGTCTTCTGCAGACAGGTGTATGGTTTCCTGCTTCCAGGATGTTAAAACCTTATGGAAAAAAGAATAACAAAAATATACAATATAAGTTTGTTGTTATGATACAGTAGTCTAATAAATGACACATTAGATAACAGACTCAAATTCTTTAATGTAAGGCACTCTTTTGTTTGGTAAGGCATACTTATGTTTAGCTTATCTCATAAATGAAATGAATCATTCCGAATTGAACATTAAAAAGAGCGAGAGCAAGATAATGTGAAGATCAATCTATTTGTGCTTCACATTTCAAATAAAATAAAGAACACATTTTTTGTTTACATCAGGACCAATGATTTGCTTCGATCGCAGAAACATGTATAATTTGCAGAACTTTCCCTTTCGAAACTAAAAAGAGGATTTAAGTTTGTTGTAAAAAACATATGTGTACAGTGTGAAAAAGAAATTTCAAATTTTTTTCTTTTTTTCGTGTTAAGCCAAAAATGAAATGAAAACAAAAACTATTACATGTCATTTTAAAAGAAGGTTGGTAGGTGGATAGCTTGTTTTTTTATGTAAATAGTTTTAGTGTGTTCTGGTTTCTCACTTCAATTTTGTTAAATTCTTGTTGAATTGGTGATACTTAACATAATTTGTTCTCAGTAAAATTATTTTTTATTAATATCCTCCCCCCAGAAAAAAAATTATTATTTGTTTTCATTACTTTTATTGGATATAAAAACAACCTTTTCTCTATTTATTGTGTCTGAAACTAAAATCCATGGTTTTTTAACGGAATTTGCACTTTTCGGCAACCAAAAGTGATTGACCCTAATACAATGAAAAATAAGCAACATATTAAGAAAGGGGGAAAAAAATACCTCGTTATATCTTGAGTCACCAGATCCGTTAAGGTTTTCAGTGAGCAGGAAGTAAAGAAGATCCAGCTGGTTCTCTTTCTGCCTACTACAGAAGTCACTAATGAAGGTCGATGCCTCTTGCGTCCGCTTACGTGCATAATCGCGCCTCACATCCTTCAAACTGGCTTTCACACTCCATACTCGTTTCTTTCCTTGAGTTGCGGGTGCAGGGTCTGGAGCTGTTTCTTTGAAAATTGCCCTTGTAGCAGTAGAAAGGCTTGGTTGAGGAGGAGGCATTGATGAGCTGCCTGCTTGCAGCTCTGGCAGTGGTGCACTGGTTGATGAGGACGGGCCTGCTTGCAGCTCTGGGGGTGCACTGGTTGATGAGGACGGGCCTGCCTGCAGCTCTGGTGGTGCTGCACTGGTTGGCGTGGACGGGCCAGCTGCTGCAAACTTGGGCTGAAGTAGTGACTTATGTGTTGCATGAATTCTACACACCGAACAAGAAGAAGTATGGGATTGGAACTTCCTGATCTGTGGAAGATATCCTCCATACGGCTTGCCATGCTGCATGGAAGTATGTGTTCGCTTCACCTGTAGTCTGTATAAAAAAAAACATAAAATTATGAAAGAAATTATTAACACTGATTTAAAACTGAAGGAAAAAACGAAAAAACTAGACATCATATGTTTGTGAAAACTATGGTGAAATATATTTGAGTATAGATTATAGCATTTTTAACTTTCCATAAAACACAAAAACAATTGTGTGTTGACGTCACCATGAAGTCATTTCAAAATTCACAAAAAATTGCCAATATCTAACAACCTACCAAGCTTCATTATGATCACACGTACTTTGGAGGTATTGACTATAAAAAGTGCACATGTGATTTCATGTCGTGTGACCCTAGATGACGTCATTGATCTGAAACTTTACACATATGATTGCTGCCTGACGATCAAGTAAAATAGTAATAATAAAAATAATAAAGTCTTGGTGAAAACAAAGGTGGTTTCGGCCAACATGTAGAAACCCCCAATTAAGCTTGCAAAATTTTAAGCGACTCAGCTAAGTTTGTATAGAAATCTTAACTCAAAAATAATTACCTGCATTTATTGCACAAAAATGATGGATGAATGTCCACCTGGTCTTCATCTACATCCAGATTGTACACTGCAAGAAGCTCCGTCTTGTGCTTTGCTAACTTGGACCTGTTCTTCGCAGATGGGGTGATCTGACCACAGATCCTACATATCAATGCAAGGGCATTGATGTGTTCCTCCATCGTCAACCTGCAACATTAATTCAAGGCAATGATGTTGTTACAGTTTATGTGCATAAAAGTAGCTGGCCGTTAAAGTTAAACCCTAATCTTACAGCAGAGCTTTAGTGCAGAGCTAGAGAACAGTTTCTGAAATAATGAAAATAAACCATTTTGATTCAAAGTCTAGAGCAAAGCCTAGTTTTGTTATTGAAACCAAAGATGAACCCGACATCGTGTTATCACAACTACATGAGTGTACATTTGATTAAAAAAAAACAGAATGAGAAATTACTCCCGTTTGATAACAAAATAACAATCACAAGAGAATGAAATTTCTCCACCATAATTCTCCCCCACAAATTTGACAAATAAGTGTGTTCCCAAGTTTGATTAAAACAATATTTTAATGGACATTGTTATATTATAGCAATCACAAGTGAGTAAGAAATTTCTCCCCACAATTAGGGGGGGAAAAATCCACAAATTTGATAAATAAGTGTGTCCCCATAATTCAATAAAAATATATATATTCTTATTTGTTATATATATAAAATATAAATTACTCCCGTTTGATAAAAAAATAACAATCACAAGAGACTGAAATTTCTCCCCCATCATAAAACAAAAAATAAAAAAATGCACAAATTTACAACAATCACAAGTGAATTATATATTATATATGTATATACACAAATTTTATCAACGTCCCAAAGTTTGATTAATAAAACCTAAACTAACCAATCACACAGTAGTACAGGACCAGGAGAGTTAAGAAAATTCTCCCATCATCATTTGTAAAAAAAAAAAACAAGAGAGAGATTAGAGAACAATATTGAGAAATGTACCCAACATTTGCTTTAAAAAAAAAAAAAGGAGATCAACCAGAAACTTCTCCTAACCCGACATTTGATAAAGAAAACATTGCATATTAAACTCTTTACGCCCCCCCACCCCCCAAACTGTGTATTATAAACAAACTCTTCATTCCCCTGAAGGTCAACAACCCGCCCGCGGTCAACTCGTGCACGGAATCGCATCACGTATGCGCATCACGCATGCACCTTGCGCACCTCACGTACGCACTTCAAAAAACCCAGTCCCGTCCCATGAATAAAATTGACGATAGCTTGTACTTTGACCCCATGCATGGAAACACGTTGCAAACGAATCTTGAATGTATCATGAACACTTTGAGACACTGACGAACTTTCTCACTAAAAATGCAATGAACATATGACTTACCAAACTCCAAAATTCAGGTACGTATCTGCAAGTTGTTGATGTTCAGGTTGACGTCAACAATATTCAGTAAAAAATAGAAAAAAACTGCCAATTCGTACGATTTTGGGATCGTTCTGAAGAGCGTAGGCTACTCAGTCGAAACGATGCATCGGAAGAGGTCGAGACGCTAACCACGGCGCATGCGCAGCAATTTCATTCATAAAAACTGCCATAAAAGGAGCGTATCCGTGACGTCATAATCAAGCGCTTGGTGAGGCCCTCTCGTGGCCGCACCGTTACCAAGCCGTGTGGGGGATATTTCGCTGTGCGCGATCGGTTGATTGCGCAGATTGGCCCAAAAAGGCAACACACATACTGGTACCCTGTGCTAGCTTCGTGGTTCCCAGACACGTGGACATATCTTTCGTACACAAACAAAGCACGGATCGGGTATTTTTTCTTTCAAGGAACACCTTCCTTTTGGCGAAATTTGATTCAAATAATTAAAGAGACTGAGTCCGACAGATTTGACCTCATAATCATATATCGAAATGTGTATTGATAATTGAGACATGATTTTTATGAGGTTCGTGGAGATGATAGCCAAAGTAAAACAAACCTCATAAATAATCATAGTTCTAAGAGTAATGTTCACTCTGCTTGGTGTTCAAGGCTATGAGGATTCTGTACGCCTTGCCGAGTTGACTAGCTCAAGTTTATTGTGCTCAACTCAATAAATTAAAATACATAAATCATTTACAATTGAATTACTTAGGTACATGCATTGCATGGCATGGGGAAGTAGAAATTTTGTTATAAAAAGGATTCAGTTCAGACTTTGGGCTTGGCCATACAAAAGTCGAGTAACTTGACAACTTACCTTAGGAAATAACCACTGGACTAGTATGGTAATTCAATAAGAGCCTTTACGAAAACTGAAACGATGCCATGTGCACTTTCGTGTTTCTCGTGCATGTTTTGGAAAACTTGATCCGCAGTGTTCTAGCGCCCTCATGCGACCTGTGATATACTGGTTACCTTCGAGATATGAGAGGACTGGAGGAAGTTTAAACCATTGAAAAAAAAGTACGACATTGAAATGTTAACAACATTTATTGCTCTATATGGTTAGTTTAATTTGGCAAGGGGACCATTTGTTTTAATTTTTTACTTAAGGGCAGCACGATCATTTGTGGTGTTAAAAATGGACTTTCTTAAGGCTGAAATTGCGAGAAAGAGGAAACAGCTCGAGCAGAGTAAAGTCGTTCCAGCGGTAAGAATCGTTATGGTATTTTGTGTTGCATCTGTTTCGTGAAAAATATTCTCCACTGCCTGTGAAAATGCATCTGTATGATCTGGTCTTCATTTTGGAAAAGTTTCCGTATGGCGCCACCACTTTTTCTTTTGAAATGAAATAATATAGTATCTAAATTACCTCAATGAGATATCCCTTTTTGTAAAAATGAGTGAAAAAATGGTGGCGCCATACGGAAAGTTATCCTTCATTTTTAATTTACAATATGATTGCTTGATAGATTAGATTACTGTGCTAATAGCCCCAGTATCTTGTGCGCTGTGGTTCGTGGACGTGGTTCCCAGATACTTGTCCATTGGATCAGGTATTTTTTCTTTCCAGGACGAACGTGTGCAGATAATTCTCCATGTTTGTCCTGGGAATAAATACGCGCACGGTCGGGGACAATCGGCATTTGTAATATAGTGCTTAGTGGTAAAAAGGAGTAGTTGGGGACTGAATTACAGTAAGAATTTATCATTTTTAACATATTTTGAGATTGCGGAGTGGATTTTCTGTCGCCCCCAAGGGCCCATGAGAGTTCAAAGGACACACATAGAGCCTAATTTTGGCGAGATAAAAAAAAGAAAAAAAGAGATTTGCATTGTCATTGACAAAATTAAAACTTTAAAAAAGAACCAGGACAAAAGCAGACTTGTTATAACTTATTGTCGTGAGAGATGTACGGTACATCTATGTATGAGGTTACAGGAGACGATAGGGAAACGAAACCGCATAGCTCTACTTCTAAGACTAGGAGTACCACTAGGACTCTAGGAGTACCACTTACCCTCCTTCGCTGTCTGGGAGGAGGGTTACGTTATCGCAACTACATGAAAATGTGCACGCTCATAATCATTAATATATATTTATAATTATAAATAAAACATCTCGATCAGAGCTTGCAATCGCTTGATTAAAACATTTGCATGATTTTTATTGTTGATGTGCATGTGGGGTGAGGGGTCTTCAGTCAAGGCGGTATTCATCGCTCACACACAGTGCCACTACCACTGAACAAGAATCAGCAGCAGCAAGAACAGCGCCATGCAGCGACACAAACAAGACTATTTTTCAGCCGCTAAAGTGAATCGAATCAACGTTCTTGTGGGAAAATATCACCACAAAGAGCTTCCACGTTTTCATGTTAATTTGCTCTGTGCAATATTTAGCCAATGTGAACTTCTTGCTTGCATCCCGAACTCATATATAGCACCCTCGCTGCAGAATGCTTTCCAAGTTCCCTTAATAATGGACGAAAAACAATTCAGATTTTCTCCTTTAACTGACTTGACAGTACATGTATTTGTTAAAAAAAAGTGTCAGTGAGACTCCCAGAAGTTCAACAATCGTGCCTGAGGATTTTTTTTTTTTAATGATCTGTGTGCCCTTCTTTTCTAGGAATCTGGACAGAAATTCTTTAAGCGTGGCGAGTTAATGGCAAAACAGGAAGAGCAGTACTGGAAAAAACATCAAAAGGTTTGCCACATCATTATTAAAATTAATATTTCAGTTGTTGGTATATTCTATAGGTTAAATTTGCATTGTGGATTAAGAATGTAATATAAGCAAGAAACCGGCTAGATACATCATTTTTAGTTGAGATTTAAAAGTTCCACCGGCCCGGGGCACTATTAGGATTGAGTTTTCAGTCCCTACTTGACTGCGTGGGTTTTCTCTGGAATAATTCTTTGGGGTTTTCCTCCGACATCTAGAATCAATATTTCTTCTTGTCTTCTCTCTTCTCATTTGGCACTAAAAAAGAGGGTTCTGTTGAGAACATAATATCAAAATCCCCAAAAGGTAACAGTACCAAATCCATCAAAATCAATCAGTTGAATATGCTTTTCTTTGATAATTTGGTAGACCACCAGATTGAAAGTTTGGTTGATTTTGATGAAGTTGGACTTTAGGACCAACATCCTGGTTGTTTTTCAAACCACCTAGGGAGATAGGGGGTTTAAGGAACTAGATGTTTGTATATATGCAGTGGTAACAAATATAACAACCCAGTGTTAGTAAATGAAGCACAGGTTTATATTATTACTTTTAATACTCTACTACATCATTTTTCTCTATCGGTTCTTAGGTTGAGGAAACCCCCTCTACCGAAACGAGGGAGGAGAAACGAAGGAGGAATGAGTCTACAGATTTGATGGATCCAAACCTGATGACTCTATCCAGACAAGAGGTTGGTTGAAAACACGGAATATGTTATTAGAATCAAGGCCCGGTCACACAGGCCCCGATAACGAGATCGAAAACGATAACAATAAAAATGCACGCCCTCGATTGGTTGAAATGCTCTACGCAGAATAAGCCCACGCTCATTCAACCAATCAAGGGTAAGCATTTTTATCGTTATCATTATTTTCAAAAACTTGACGACTATTGAAGCTGAAACTTCTACGGGTTAATCATACATCTTCATTCACAGTGAGTAGGGATTCATGACCTGGCTGTAAGAAGCAGCGTCCCAATTAGATTAAAAGGAAGGACTTGCAGTACTGCAGCTTTTGATAATACAAAACCTTTCTATGTGGTTATGGAAAAAGATATAAGTTTATAGCGCACAAAGTTTGAATTGTCAGAATGTGCATTCCAATTACGGATTATTCTTCCTGCTTGGACTTAACCGCTCCAGTTTGTTGGTAACAACACCTCTCACTTTCTATGCCGATTTGTTCTATGGCTTGATATTTTTTTAAGAATCTGGGAAATTTTACCATGATTTATAACAAAGCTTTTATTTTATTTTTTGTCTAGGTTATCAAAAGGTTACGAGAAAGGCAAGAGCCAATCCGAGTGTTTGGTGAGACTGACACAGAGACGTTCTTCAGACTCCGGCGCATCGAGATGCTGGCACCTGAGATCAATAAGGTCGGAGGTCAAATTATATTCACATGTTTTACGTCAATGTTTTGCCCGATGTGTGACAAAGCACTGTATGACTGCGTGGTTTTCCGTCCTGTAAACCCACAAAGCCTTGTAAATTCTATAGCAGATGCTTTAAATGCACACGTTGCCTTGGATTGGGCGCTTTTGGCTACAAAAGGCTATGAAACAAGTTTGGTTTGAGAGATAATTTAAAAATCATATAATGATTCACGCAAATATCCCTCTCGAAATTGGATAGTTTTCTTTTTATTCTGTGAACTAACATGGTCTGCAATTTTGTGGAGTCAAAACTTTGGTTCTTCATAATTCCATTGGAAGATGATTGAACCACAACACTTAGTTCGAACTTGGAGTCTCTCTTTAAAGGTTTGTACAAAATAATTATAAGTTGATTTGTTGTTTTTGTATCAGGGTCTTCGTAATGACTTCAAGGAGGCCATGGACAAAGTGGACCAACAGTACCTGGAGGAGATGGTCAAACTCCAGGGGGAGGACGTGCCAAACAGAGCCTACGACATCAAGTTTGAGGACGATGGGTCAACCATCGACGACATCATCGAGATGTCCTCTGGGATGGGTCAGGGAGATGATGAACTGGACAATAAAGTCATCGTTCGATACATCAAGGTGTTTGTCTTGTTTATTTTGTTGTTTGTATGTTTGTTTGTTTGTTTGTTTGGATGGTCTTCCCACAAAGGGAATCTCGACAAACTCCCTAAAAAGATATAAAATGCCAAGCTGGCAACAGCCAATTTCTCTCTTACAAACATTAGTTTGATGTCTGTGACTATGAATTACAACAATACTTATTCTAGTCATTGGTAAATCAGCAGTTTATAGCCTGGCTGGATTCGAACCCACTACTAGTGATTGCTTGCCTGCAGTCTAACCACTTGACCAAGGTGACCAATGTATTGAGACTGATACTTCGAAACGCAGTGTACCACCAAGAGCGTTGTCCTAAAAGTAAACATCTTTTGCAACTAGGCTTGATAGTCCTCTGAGGTTTATATTTTTCTGTTTTCTATTGCAGTTTCTGCTCAAGATGTGGGCACAAGAGCTCAACCGCAGAGAGGAACACATCAAGCGTAGCAACAAAGGCAAACTGGAGAGCGCCACCTACAGTCAGACAAAAGCGTACCTCCAACCACTTCTCAGAAAGCTCAACAAACAGGTCAGTTTTATTCACTCAATCTCCTCCTTGGGCCTTTCTGACCTGGTTTCCTCGATGGCACAGATTCAAAAACTTAGCTTCAAAATCGTCTGCGTGCTTGTTTTCATAAAGACACTGGACACTATTAGTAACTGTCAAAATCCAGTCTTCTCACTTGATGTATCTCAACATATGCATAAAATAACAAACCTGTGAAAATTTGAGCTCGATGGGTCGTCGGAGTTGCTAGATAACTATGAAGAAGAAAAAACACCCTTGTCACACAAAGTTGTGTGTGTTTAGATGGTTGATTTCGAGACCTCAAGTTCTAAACTTGACGTCTCGCAATTAAATTCGTGGAAAATTCTTTCTTTTCTCGAAAACTATGTCACTTCAGAGGGAGCCGTTTCTCACAATGTTTTATACTATCAACCTCTCCCCGTTATCAAGTGAGGTTTTCTGCTGATTATTATTTTGAGTAATTACCGATAGTGGCTACTGCCTTTAATCTTTGTTTTATTTTTATTTTTTGCAGACGTTGCCCCCAGATTTGCTGGACAGTCTGGTAACTATCGTCAAGTACATGCTGGATAGAGATTATGTCAAGGTTAGTAGTGTTTAATTTTTGTATTTTATCTTTTTATCCAACGACCAGTTTTTCTCTGACGCTTTAAAAAAATCCATGATCTAGCATTGGTAGTCATATCAGAAGGATTACCTCTGAAATACCGTCATCTTTGCCAAAATGAAAGCTGTTTTTTTTTCAAGATTATCTGCAGGACTTAAGTGGAATGGAAAGCAATAGTTATATTAGACTCCTTTATGACATGTTCCAAAGAGTGTATGTTGGAAGAAAAAAAAATTCAAAGACAATAAATGTGGTACTTTTCTCTAATTTTTTTTTAAATACTGCAGTATTCCTCTTTTATCACAAATTACTTGTAAAATAACAGAAGGAGGAGCAGATTTCTGCATGAAATCTTTGCAAAAATGAAATCTGGATTTTCCAAATTGATAAAACATTGGAATGGAACACATGGACTAGAAGATTGGAATGAATTTACCAGAATGTACTCTTACAAAATCAAATAATGTGCCAACCCTTCATGACGTGTGTCTTGAAAACTCAAAGAGAATTGGAACCAAAATACTTTTCAAAAAGAATAGTGATGTACCCTCCTCTATGATGTGTTTCCTCGATTGGCCGTTCACACCATCTCTTGTAATAACTTTCTTTCAAAAATTTGAGACGCACTTATTTAATTTTTTTTAAATATTCTTTACCCCGATGCAAATTCGACATTTATTATATCTTTGAAATACTGGCTGCCAAAACATAGGATCGGAACTGCCTCTAGCTACCGGGCCATCTCGGTAGTCTAGTTGGTAAGACACTGCTCTAGAATTGCAAGGGTCGTGGGTTCAAATCCCACCCGAGTAACATGCCTGCGATATTTTTTTCACAGGACTGAGGGGGAAGTACTGAATATACAGTGCTATACAGTGTTTGGGTAAAAAAAAATATATATAATATAATGTAATTTATTTTGTTGACAGGCAAGTGATACATATCTCCAGATGGCTATTGGCAATGCACCCTGGCCCATCGGCGTGACCATGGTGGGAATCCACGCTCGTACCGGTCGAGAAAAAATCTTCTCCAAGAATGTGGCTCGTATCCTTTGATATCTGATTGGCTGAACACAAAGATACCGACCATGAATGATTAGTCGAAACTATAGATTTTTCTAGCAGAAATTAACCTCTGTAGTTTTTGTTAAAACGTTTTGTTGAGTTGACCACCCATTTGAAACCATTCAACTGCTCAGGGTGTATAATGATAATATCAGTCTTATATAGCGCTACATCTACCAAACAAGGTACTCAAGGCGCTGAGTATATACAAACTTTCAGAAGATAGGTTATTGCAGTGGTGAATTGTGAGACCCAATTCTGTAGCACCTTATAAGGGTTCACAGGGTTATTACTATGCACAGAACTGTGTTACTGTGTGGATGTATTCACTACATGATATCATATTGCAGGCTGGTAAATTGCATATATCGTTCAAAATCAGTGGATGGTTGTGAATGGTCAGACAGTAAGAGGGTTGAGCTAGGTTAGCACTATAAATGTGTATTTCAGACATCATGGGAAAAGCAACTATGGCAGTTTAAAGCCATTGGACACTTTCGGAACAACAAAAATTAAAAAGTTCACATAAAAACTTACAGGGTTTACAGAAGGCAATGGTGAAAGACTTCTCTTGAAATATTCCATGACATGCTTTACTTTTTGAGAAACAAATTAAAATATTATCAATTCTCGATATCGAGAATTACGGATTTATTTTAAACACATGTCATGACTTGGCGAAATGTGCGGAAACAAGGGTGGGTTTTCCCGTTATTTTCTCCCGACTCCGGTGACTAATTGAGCCTAAATTTTCACAAGTTTGTTATTTTATATATAAGTTGTGATACATGAAGTGTGGGCCTTGGACAATACTGTTTATCGAAATGTCCAATGGCTTTAAGTAACTCAGCCGTGTGTATTTTTTAAGTAACGGCCTGAATTGTTTGATGTTTTCCTTAATGCAAATAACAACAGACGTGCTGAACGATGAAACACAAAGAAAGTTTATCCAGGTATGCATACAGTTAAAGAATAAATATATAAATAATCGGCTTGACATAAAAGTGGCATGTCGATGTTTGATTTCGAGACCTCAAATTCTAAATCTGAGGTCTCAAAATCAAATTGGTGGAAAATTAATTCTTTCACGAAATCTATGTCACTTCAGAGGGAGCCGTTTCTCACAACGTTTTATACTACCAACCTCTCCCCATTACTCATTACCAAGTAAGGTTTTATGCTAATAATTATTTTGAGTAATACCAATAGTGTCCACTGCCTTTAACCATCCTATGAAGATTTCTTCTGGGCAGATATCTGATGGTTTTGATGAGGATATTTTCTATGATTTTGATGGCATTTTGATCGTTGTTTCTTTCTCAACCTCCAGGCTTTAAAGAGACTGATGACTCAGTGTCAGAGACATTTCCCAACTGATCCTTCGAGGAGCGTCGAGTACGTCAAGAGTGACATCATCAAGCATTGAGAAACAGCGCCCTCTACCATTTTCAGGCTGGACATGAATAGACTGGTCTTTACAAACTCAATGGTTTTATTGGATAGACATATGCGATGAGGCATAACTACCAGACAGTACTATGGCATACTAGGTCAAAGGTTACGTCTTGCAGGAACAGCAGGATCTTAAGGCCGGTGTCTGGCATTATTCATAGCCCCTTTACAGATTGGCAGGAAGTGGTGATTATGATGCATTTTGGGGCAGTTTGCGAGTAAGCTTTGCACGTATGCTATGCATGACCAACATCCCGAACAACGCATCATATCCCAGACTGCATAGGTATTTCCTATTTGTAAAGGGGTCAATGCGCCTCAACAAAGTGACTAGAGCTATGAATTAATCCATATCTACCAGTCAACACCGTGTTGTTGTATAGATCTTGTTGTGCATGTGACATCATCAATTCACAGTACGTATAGACTCATTGTATTTCACACTCCCAAAAAGGAGGCTGATCATTGGACAATAGCTGTTCTCTGTGCGTAAAAATGTGCGCGTGAGCTCGACGTTCCTGTAGCGTTTCGCGTTATGCAAGGGGGAGCTATTGATTTCTTACACAATACAGAATGGCCTCCAAACAATGCATGTAATTTGGGGTGTCAACTCTCTTCTGTGCACGTTTGACATCCTGGAAATAACATCCAGGATAGGTACATGCAAGTACACTGAGCGTCTTGCAAGTACGCTGCACGTCTTGCAAGGGGTCTATTGAATCAAAGTGTAACTGTAACTTTAACCGGCGCTTAACACATGATGCAATGTTGACCCAATCACTCCCTTCAAATTGAATAAGATCCATTCCTAAATATGATTTTGGGACAGTTGCATTACTGGAGTACAAAGAAATAAGCTTAAAATTGTACAGTTTTGTTTTGTTTAACTCTTGATATTTATTAATACTGTACATCAATCGGTATACACTTCTTAAAAAGTCTTTTCAACGGTTGGGGGGGGGGATCTCTAAGACTGAGAGCAATAATCATGCCAAGCAAACAGTACAGTTGGAACCAGTCAAAAAACAATGCGCATCAAATTGTTTTTTTTGGTCGGTACCCCTTTTCTGTGAGCAGAATTGTTTTTAACAAATGTATTTGCTTTGCCAGTCTTAAATTGTAGACTTTATTTGTTACTAGGCAGCAGTAGGATTCACGACTGCATTGTTCTTGGAAATGTACAGACGCTCAAAACTCTGTCATCAATGGATAATTTTGTGGTATGTCAACCAAGGGTTTCAAAGTACCCTCAATAGTTCAATACACTTGACTATGGTAATTGTCAAAGACCAGTCCCCTCACTTGGTGTATCTCAACGTATGCATAAAATAACAAACCTGTGAAAATTTGAGCTCAATTGGTCGTCGAAGTTGCGAGATAAAAATGAAAGAAAAAACACCCTTGTCACACAAAGTTGTGTGCTTTCAGATGCTTGATTTTGAGACTTCAAATTCTAAATCTGATGCCTCAAAATCAAATTCGTGGAAATTTACTTCTCTCGAAAACTACGTTACTTCAGAGGGAGCCAGTTCTCAGAATGTTTTATACTATCAACAGCTCCCCATTACTCGTTACCAAGTAAGGTTTTATGCTAATAATTATTTTGAGTAATTACCAATAGCGTCCACAATCAAATGGTTCCATAAAGCAAAGCCCTTCAGATACACTGAGTTTTGTGAAATTTAGCCTTGGAAATTTGGTCTCATGAAGTCATTTTGTATATTTGTATATAATGTAAAAATTAAAAATTTTAGATATTGTAGTTGCCCTTGTAATGGTGGTTAACAAATTTAGGTTTTCTGATTAAAAATCTAAACAAATCACATCACTGAATTGAGTTCAAAGAATCGGTTGTTTTATTCACTGAATCGTCGCTGGTCCCACAAAAAGTTAGCTATCTGTAAAAAAATCACACATTTAACAAATATGCTTCGGACGAATTATTAACAATAACGTAATCATTACTAGGTAAGTATTTTCAGCCACATTCAGGAACGTTTATTGACAGCTGTGAGGCAACTAACTTGTACGCCTACTCCCCAGAGGGGCTTTGAGTGACCAGCTGAGTAGGGACCTATTTCCCGAGGCCGAAGCCAAAGGCCAAGGGATAAAGGTCCCTCTTCTGATCACTCACAGGCTGGAGGGGGAATAGACGTACACTAGTTACCGAATTATGCCAGTAAATATGTGTTTTATAACACACCTCGGTCGTATTTTCACGTGGTGAACTATTGTAATATACATTGGTTTTTACGCAGCGCTTAGCGGGCAAAACATTTTATATTTGTTTGCATGACGTGACGTATTCGAATAGCATGTAACTTCTCATTCAAATAATTGCAAGAGTAAAATGCATAATGACGTTTCTGTACGAATGCAGAAGTTGACCTAATTTGAGTCTATAAAAAATACAATAAAAAAAACAGCAGTTTGATGTTCAATGTTGACTTCGGGTCTGATAAGTATCGAAAGATACTTTCTTATTTTGGTTTTGATTAAGGTCTCTTTAAAACATTTTCGATACAGTAAAAGATTTTAGTATCAAGCCCTGAGACTAGTATACTTTCAACAGCTAAGGTCCTTCTCACTAAGTAAGTTGTTTTTAACTTAAGGCCATTATTTTTTGGAGTATTCACTTGCTCTTCCTTTAAATTACAGGTAGAACTTTGAATGAAGTGAACTAGTGAACCGTTTATTTTAAAATTATAAAACTTCTTGCTGTTAAATTGATTTTTTCTTAACCTTAAAGGAACACGTTGCCTTGGATCGGACGAGTTGGTCAAAACAAAAGCGTTTGTAACCGTTTTTTATAAAATGCATGTGGTTGGAAAGATGTTTTAAAAGTAGAATACAATGATCCACACAAGTTTGCCTCGAAATTGCGTGGTTTTCCTTCTACTGTGCGAACTAACATGGTCGGCCATTTATGGGAGTCAAAATTTTGACCCCCATAAATGGCCGACGTGTTAGTCGACGAGGTAAAAGGAAAACCACGCAATTTTGAGGCATGTTTGTGTGGATCATTGTATTCTACTTTTACAACATCTTTCTACCCATGTGCATTTTATAACAAACGGTTACAAACGCTTTTCAAAGACCAACTCGACCGATCCAAGGCAACGTGTTCCTTTAAGTTAGGTCTTAAAGTGTTTTTTTTTCCAAGTGAGACTACTTGGTTGTTTTTCTGTCTCTTTTGCTTCGTCTTAATGTCTCACTGTCTCCAAATGAGCTGCCACTGTCACTGGCATTACTGCCACCATCTTGCTGCTTGCGTTTACGTCGCCTCTTATGCACAACCACAGCCTGTGGACTGTTAGAAATACAAACATTTAGATAAGGTTTTTTGTGGCAAAATACTAGATTTCTAAATAATTGTTCTAATTCTAATAAGTTTTCTGGGGTCTTGGTTTAAGGTATTACAGTATAAAGGACGGGTAGAGCTAACAAAACATTCTTATACAGTGTGTTAAGGGGTGGGGGTATACACTAAACATTTAGTTGTTGACATCTCTACAAATAATCAAACCCTCAAAATTACATACTGTTGGAAAGAGTCGGAAATTCTCTTTAAATTCTTACACAAAATTGATAACGTTGCAAATTCATGTCAATAGTGCAATGCATGAAACTAGTAGGAACATTCTCTCAGATTATTAAATTAACACAATAATTATTATTTGTTAACTTGATCGTACCTTTCTGGAATACAGAGTGGATCTTGCATATCTTGCGCAGGATCAGTTCTTGAGCTGAGTCTTTCACTGCAGTTCTGGGAAGAGCAAAATGAAGTCAAGAACATGCTTTTTAAGTTATTACTCTTGTTCCTAATTTACATTTTACAAATGAGCTATTATAAAACCACTGACTGCTCTATTTAGTATTAAGTTTTATATACATGATGTAGCGCCTTTTCACTCAAAGCGCTTCAAATTATTACCCCTGGTCACTGGGCCTTAAATCATTCCTTAAACCATCTCAGCTCCCTGGGGAGTAATACTCTTCTCGGCTAAATCAATCACAAGACCCATCTCTGCCCTCACAGGTACCCATTTACCACTGGGTGGAGAGAAGCAATTATAGTTCAGTCTCTTGCTCAGGAACACAAGTGTCAAGACTCACAGTCTGCTGAACAGAATCAGCAGAGCTTGAATTCAGTGCTCTTATCCGCTTGACCAGGACAACCCCACAACAACCACGACACCCAACAACAACCATGTGTTCTGAAAAAACCCTAGTGTAATCTACAAGCTGGGGTCACAGTTAGATTAGAATTAAGTTTAAGATTAGGAAAATACACTTTAAAGGAACAAGGGTGATAGGAATGTCTTAACCATAAAACCTACCTCTGATGGGGTTCCTAGTTGCTGGGTGGTATCCTCCAGCCCATCCCTTGATGCCACACTGGGCGAGGACGGAGCGAGGACTTCATCTCCTGATTCCTGAACATCCAACCCAGATAAAGCAGCCAATAAACCTGTAGCAACACCATAAAATACAGGGATTAGTTCATGATAAGCTTCCAGGGAGAACAGTTTATTTATAACTGATGGTGCTACCCTAGTTAAAAACAAATAAATTAGATTAGGCCGAGATGTTAATTCTCTTGCACTAAAATGTTATTTGGGCTCATTAATACTAAATTACTACATGGACCAATGATTAAAAAGTAAAATGGTTAAACAATAATAAATGAACACTTACGTTCCATTACTGAAATTATGGTTAAGACTTTGAAATGCCAAGTACTTCTTCAATTTTTAAAAGGTCATTAATAGTTCATGCCTAGTTGTAATTCTACAAAATAAAATTGCAAGTGTTGAAAGATTTAGACAGCCAGATAGGTGTAGGGTACTTCTACTTGGTCAATCCACTGAGTTTTAATCGTTTTCATTTCATCAAGAGCAAAGAACCTGGCACTAAAAACTAATCAAAAGCTTGACTGTATTCAAATCGTTTGGGAATGACTAGGATAACAATAATCCTACCTGGCTTAAGCTTCTGACTCCTCTCTGATAACTCCAGGTCCGATTCTTGGCTGACGCCCTCTTGGATCTCCTGCTCCCGGCTCCTCCCGTCCGACACCAACTTCCCCAATCTCTTTCTCTTTTTCTTCCCATCTTTACGTTTTGACACAGATGGTGAACCTAGATCCATGATTCTGTCCTCGTCAGTATTATCCTCTTCAATAAGAACAACATCATCTTTATCATTGGTATCCTCCTTGGGATTTAAATCCGAGCAGGGAGTATCCTCTTTGGTGTTTGCCACGTCTTGGGAAGCATCTTGGGAAGCGTTATCTTGGGGTAATGACGATAGCGTCTCTGTACCCACAGTGTCTTGAGAGGAATCCTGACTGGACTGAGACGCAGATTTCTGACTTTTGGTCTTGGATTTTTTCATCCTCTCCCTCGTCTGAGCGATGAGTTTGCCAAACTGATTCTTATGAGCTGTCACTGGAGGCAGAAGAATAAGAAATTGGAAACGAAAGAAATTTGAGATTTTCCTAGATACTTTTCTTTATGATTAGCAGGTGATGAATTTCCTGCGAAAAAGTCTAAAACTAGGATTCAAATTTTACAATGTATGTTAAGTTGACTGCCAAGAGCATGTGCGTCACGACCGTGAATCTTTCTGGAAATAGTTCATACTATCAATAATAATAATAATAATAATAATATCAAAGTCTTAAGTGCACATATCTACTATACTAACAAGGTACTCAAGACACTTAGTATACACACTTATACAGAAAGATAGGTTATTGCAGTGATTCAAATTTCAATTCACTTTATTATCCACGATGGGAAATTCATTTCGGCCTTTTATACAACAAATTTACAAAATTTACATAAATTATTATCTACCATAAAACATTAAAAACACTTCAAGCCACAAAAGAGACCCATTTATTAAGCACCTTATAAGGGTTTACAATAATAATAATAATAATAATAATAATAATAATAATAATAATAATAATAATAATAATAATAATAATAATAATAATAATAATAATAATAATAATAATAATAATAATAATAATAATAATAATAATAATAATAATAATAATAATAATATCAAAGTCTTATACAGCGCACGTATCTACCAAACAAGGTACTCAAGGCGCCGAGTATAAATACAAACTTTCAGAAAGATAGGTTATTGCAGTGGTGGATTCTGAGACCCAATTATTAAGCACCTTATAAGGGTTTACAAGGTGCTACGGCGCATTTAGCAGTTACAGCCAGAAACATCAGGGGAAACCCCTTCTTCTTTTTATAAGTGCACTGGGTTCTTTTACATGCATCGCACAGCACATGGGACCAACGGCTTTACGTCCCATCCGAAGGACGAAACAATGGTTAAGTGTCTTGCTTAAGGACACCAGTGTCACGGCTGGGGATTCGAACCTACAACGGTTGCGGTGCTTCTCTTAAAGGAAGTTTTTATGGTCATTAGGTTTTTTTTTTTTTTGGTTTTTTTTAAGTATTTAGCAATCTACGACCCTACCTTCAAGGTTAAACAGCTATAAAGAATTACTGACAATACATTTCTCAATTGACATTTTTAGCATCCTGTGGAATTTTGGTTGTGAAGCAAGAAGAAGAAAAAACAAGCAAAAATCTTACTGTATTCTTTTTGAGACGTTTGTAACTCTTCTTCAGTAAGACCATCCTTGATCTTGAGTTTCTGTTAAATGAAACAAAGAAGTAAACTTAAACTTGACATAAACTTCCAACTGCAGTTTGTCAAAACAATTCAAAAATATCGGCACAGAAAAACCTTGGTACAGCCCAATTTCATGCCTCCGAGTTATGTGCTCTACTAGGCGCTACAAGCGCAGAAATCCACCCATGGAATTGGACCGTGATCAGCTGAAACTTACAAGAAATATTTTTTATGAGTTACTAATTGTAATTTTATCTTTCTGATCTTGAAACCAAGGAACATCAAAAGCGACTAGCACCATGACTTGTAGTCCTAAAGATATGTAGAGAGAAGATGATAAAGAAATTTCAGTAATAGACTGTTTAATCTGACTCATTCTAAAAACAGCAAGATATAAGATGGACAATTTCATCACCCAAACAACCACCACCAACAACCTTCCTATCCCCCCCACCCCCCCCCCCCCCCCCCCCTGATGGGAACAATACTCACATGTACAAGTACTTCCTTCCGCTCTTTGGGCTGGCATTTTAATTGTTCAAGGCGCTCAACTTCTTTGGCAATTTCCAACCCTAAAATAGTGTGACAAGGAAGCAATTTTGAATGTCATTAGCATTGAAAACCCTTTGGTTTGAAGCTAACAGTAGCTTTCAATAGTACACAGCATTTTGATAATTTTTTTTAATTTGAAGTTATGTGGTTATGTATAAGCTTGGGCGATATCCTGATATTATCGAATATCGCGATACTAATTTGGAAACGATTTCGATATCGGATCGATTTGGTTTTAATCGAAATATCGATATGTTGCGATATATCGCGATATATCGCGAAATCGATTAAGTATCACAATATCGCGATGTATTTCCTAGCTGAGACATCTTGCACCCCATAGGTTTGGAGTAAAACCAGAAGAATAGGTCATTAGAACACCTCTCTTATGCTATGACTGTCTCTTCTACAACTTTCACTGGGAGTTTGAAGACTGAAGATGTCAAATTTAATTGATCGCGATTATATCGAATATCGCGATATATTGTCGGCGATATATCGTGAATAAAATAAACCGATATCGCCCAAGTTTAGTTATGTAAAAATATATAAGTTTACATGCCCCCAAATTTGAAAAGGACTCACCAGATTTGGGGTTTGATGAGTCACACTGTGCGTTATACATCAATATGAACTCATCCAGCCTCTTAACGAGGTCCTGAACATCAAGAACACAAACAAAAATTTAATTGCCACAATGGAAACTGACTCAGTAAAACGTGTAAATATTTTTGTTGTTGAACAAAGAAATAATGACACGGGTGTTTACTTTGGAAGCGGTATTCAGGGAATATACAAACTTATATTTTGAATATCACGTGTTATACAATAAATCGACCTGGTAAATTTGAAAAAAAAAAAAAATGGTTTTGAATCTGCCACCTCCAGATTAACGTACAGGTGCTCTGGAAAATTCTTTTTAACATCAACATTTTCCAGTTTGGTTGAAGAAATAAACTTGGTTTTGAATAAATGGACAGTAACTTAAAGCCATTGGACACTTTCGGTAAACAGTATTGTCCAAGGCCCACACTTTGTGTATCACAACTGATATAAAAAATAACACACCTGTGAAAATTTAGGCTCAATCGATCATCGGAGTCGGGAGAAAATAACGGGGGAAACTCACCCTTGTTTCCGCACGTTTCGCCGTGTCATGACATGTGTTTAAAATAAATCCGTAATTCTCGACAACGAGAATTGATAATTGTTTTAACGTTTTCTCAAAAAGTAAAGCATTTCATGGAATAATATTTCAAGAGAAGTCATTCACCATTACCTTCTGTAAACCCTGTAAGTTGTTTGTGAATCTGTGAACTTTTATTTTTTGTTCTGTGCCGAAAGTGTCCAATGGCTTTAAAGAGCAGGGAGAATTCGTTACAAAGGTGTTAGGGAGCCTTTGGTACTCACATAGCGTTTCCCTTTTGTTGATAAATTGTTCTCTTTGAGTTTCTTCCGGATGTCTTTTTCGGGCACAAGTTTCCATAGCATCGGCGGGATGGGTTTCCTTTTTGGGGTTCTGAAAAAAATAAAGCGATAAAGGATGAGAAATAATGTAAAAGACGATCCATAAAACTTTGTTTGAAAAAAAAACTGACAAATGACAGGTCCTTAAAGGTAAGACTACCCTCCCTACCTGGTTTTTGGTTGCTCAGTCCGATTCAAGCATGCGTCTAGATGAGTATTAATATACTTGGCAGTGACGGGGACTCCACACACTGGGCAGACAGCTACAGAAAGAGATGGAACAATAAAACATCTCAAAGGGGATTTAAAGCCATTATACACTTTCGGAACAGACAAAAAAATAAAAGTTCACAGATTTACAAATAACTTACAGGGTTTACAGAAGGTAATGGTGAAAGACTTCTCTTGAAATATTATTCCTTGAAATGCTTTACTTTTTGAGAAAACATAAAAACAATATAAATTCTCGATAACGAGAATTATGGATTTATTTTAAATGCAGGTCATGACACAGCGAAACGTGCGGAAACAAGGGTGGGTTTTCCCGTTGTTTTCTCCCAACTTCGATGACCAATTGAGCCTTAATTTTCACAGGTTTGTTATTTTATATATAATTAGTGATACACGAAGTGTGGACCTTGGACAATACTGTTTACCGAAAGTGTCCAATGGCTGTAAGGCCCGTCACACAGGCCCCGATGACAAGAACGAAAATGAGAACAATAAAAATGCACGCCCTCGATTGGTTGAATAAGCGTGGGATAATTCTGCGAAGAGCAATTCAACCAATCGAGGGCGTGCGTTTTTATCATTCTCATTTTTTGTTCTTGTCATCGGGCCTGTGGGGCCTGAAGTCATTTGAGTGTGGGTTCAAATCCCAGTCATCACTTGTGTCCTTGAGCAAGATGCTTTACTATAATTGCTTCTCTTTACCAAGGTTGATTTTGAGTTTGAAAAGCCTTCTGAGCACCATGACAGCCTAGGGCTGTATGCTCCCCAGGAAGGCATGAGATTTGACCAAATGACCAGGAGTCAATTTCACGAAGAACTTAGGACTAGTCCTAACTTAGGATTAGTCCTAGGAGCTATTAAAAACTTAAGGCTAGTCCTAAGTAAGGTAACTCGTCCTAACTCGAGATACAAGTAAGATAAGATAAGATAAGATAAGAACTTTATTATCCCACACTCGGGAAATTAAAACTGGCCTTGATTTAACAGTACAGACAAAAACACTGAAAATTGTATAACAATACACAGACAGATAAAAATATTAATTAAGAATATCAGGTATAAAAATATGTTTCTTGCATGGATTAAAAAGTATGCACAGCAATATTTATATACAAGGTAAAATGTACACAAGAGAGGTCCCAAGTAGTCCCAACTCTTTGTGAAATTCACCCCTGGGCACTAATGTAAAGTGCATTGGTACCTTCTTGTAAAACTTGGACCAGCCTCCCAATTAAACTCAAACAAGCAGATGCTTATTCTCAATTATAAAACATGTTTTTGGGGGAAACCATAGCTTCGACCTTTTAGTTCTGTTTGTCTACAGCAGAGTTCTTGATTTTGCGCCAGGAGTGTCATGCTTGACAGACATGGGTAGCAACTTGGGTGTGATCTCTAGCTACACTGCAGTTAACAGTTGTATGGCATTTGACTGGCATCCCGGGAGACCACCAACATAGAGCTAGATAGCTTAGTTGGTAGAGCGCCGGCAAGTTAATCCGAAGGTTGATGATTCTACTCCACTCTAGTAAATTTTTCTTTGTTCAACCCAAAATTATTGTTTTTTATGCAATTTGGACCCTTCAGGGCCACCATATCATTTACATACCTTTATCTCGGCTACCCCCTGGCGTCAATTGACCCGTGGCTGGACTGCTACTCGTAGACGCCACTGACTGCTCCATCTCCTCCGCACTGTCTTCGTCCACTGCCCCGGCAAAGTCCCCTCCGGCCAGCGGTGAATCAATCACCTTCCAATTCGGCTGGTTTCCCGGAGTACCTGGTGGTTTCCTCTTCGGGCTTACGCTTTCTTCGTTCGATCGGTTCAAGTCGTCCGAGGAGATTGAAGACTTGATTTTTTCTTTGGTGATGGCGGGTGCGAAGATTCGGGAAGATTTCATAGCAGTGAAATGGCTCGTTAGAGTTGTTGATGACTTGGGGGTTGGTTTGTCCTCAAATGCCTTCCATAAAAGAATAAAAAACACAGTCACAAAATAACAAACCACAGGTGTGGTGGCATAAAAAGCAAAGTGTGGGATTGAAAATATAACGTAACATCCCAACCCTAAAATCAGATGATACTGAATGGTCAATAAGTAAGAAAGGGTTAGTTATGCACTGTATCTCATATTGGAGGCAAGCACAGTTTATCTACCAATCAAAACCACAGTAGGATGATATAAATGGTTACAGAGTAGGAGGGTTAATTTTATTACGAAATAATTATTTTACCTGATCATCTGATGATACATCTTCATCAGGTGGTTTTGAGTTCTGTTCCTTTTTACACATCTTTAGAATGTAAGGCCTGAATGGGAACCAAAAAAAATCCGACATTATTTCTGAAGCGTGTGGATTCTGTAGAAAAACTGGGAACAAATATTCCTTAGTTTAAAGCCCGGTTCATACTTTCTGCGAATGCAAGTATGAACCGGGCTTTATACCACTTCAAAGGCAAAGAACCGTCTGATTGTTTAAATGGTATGTAAATGTAGATTAATTATACAATCAAACTAACCTGTGTGTTTTTTGTATGCTTGTATTTTGAGGTAAGGGTTTGGTGTGGGGATAGGGCGTGGGGTAGGGCTTGGGTGTGAGGGTAATATTGGATTTGGGTGAGGGTTGGTGTGGGGTAGGGGATGGGTGTAGGTAAGGGCAACATGACTCAGAGGTCAGAGTAAGGCCGTATCCGAATTGGCGGCTACGGCTACGGCTGGATCGCACCGTCATCATGCATTGAATTATAGGACGCCTTAGCAACACTGCTAGCAACGGTCGAAGCCGCAGCTGTAGCCACCAATTCGGACATAGCCTTGCTCAAGGCAGTCGAATTATTCACTCCGAAAAAAGACCGCCACTGTATAAAAACCCACCCGTATTCACTGTGCGTAAAACCCACCCGTATTCACTGTGCGTAACATCGCACGACACGATGCCCCCGTACACTATCCGCATGTGGAGGCCGTCAGGCCGACAGCCTTGTAGGGTCTGTGTTGAAGCCACTGACCTCATTACTATAATAAGCGAAGAGTTCCCACGGTCAGCTCATTACCATAATGCCCGCAAAAGATGAGACATGTCTACATCATCACACACCACCACCACGGACGCTCAGCGAACATGATAGGCGTGTGTGATTTGACGTCAAAATGAATAATTCATTTGCCTCACACCCTGTGTTGTCTGATAGGTCTGACGAACGATATACATATTCATGAGCTGCATACTAGCATATCCTAGAGCCCCCCCAATTTCGTCCACTATTGGAATTTTTTCAATACAACACATTAAAACGGGAAGATACAGACCCGGGAAGATACAGACCCGACAAGGCCTGACGGCCTCCGCATGCGGTTGGTGGTGTACGAGTGCGATGACTTGTGTGAACAGTATTCGTGCGATGTGACAGTGTGTATACGGGTGGGTCATTCGGTGTGATCGCACACACCATGCACAGGGTATACGGCGGGTGGGTTTACAGCTGCGTCTTTTCGGAGCGAATAATGCGACTGCCTTGAGCAAGGCTAATTCGGACCCGGCCTAAGTATGTGAGGTTTGGAAACTACTGCAATAAGATCATACGGCTCTGCACGTCCATTTGATTCACAACCATTGTGATAACCTCTACTGTCATTCATTCATGATCCAAACTAACCATAGGCCCATTTCCAAACCACAGCTTCGGCTATGGACTCGGCTTGAGGCTCCATTCTCTCGTCTGAAGCCCTGAGCATGTATACACAAAGCACGCACATTGTCAAATCAACCGGGGGGGCCAGGCTAGCCTGAGCCGAACCCAAAGCCGAAGCCGTCGTTTGGAAAAGGGCCACAGAGAGGTTTTATCATTTTTGCTATTTACCTGATGGCAACAAATGTTCGGACTAGTTCATCCAGAGTTCTGTTGTTACAAAGCTGAGCGGTGCTGACTTCAACGTTACAAGATGGACATTGGCGCTTGTACTTCAAGTACCGTCGGATACACAGCGAGCAGTCTGGGAGTTTAAAATCAAAAACAAAGTCAAAGTTTATTAGTGAAATAATGAGGATTGAGGTTTATGCATTTACTTTTTTTTTTCTTTTTTTTCTTTCTAGGGCTGAATCAGGGTTACCCCCTTTGCCCCTTACAGTCCATACGGACGTAGGCTTGGGTATCATCAATCCGAAGCCTGGTCGGTAGAGCAGAATGCACTACCTCCCCAATTTTACGTGTCACGACCGGTCTTGAACCACACTCTGCTGATCAAACACCAGAGCTTGAATCCGGTGCTCTTAACCACTCGGCCATGACATGCCACTTGTTATTATACTTGTATTGTACCAAGATACAGCACATGATGTGCTTTACTCTGCTCTGGATTTTCTACTTACAGTTATGAGAACAGGCTGGAATTATCATAGCTATATTGAGATACTCGAAGCAAATGGAACATCGAAGCAGATTGTCGATTGTCTGAAAAAGAAGAACAATTTTACTTAACTAGAAATCTGATGACCGATGGTCTTACAAGACATGGCAGTGACTGTAATGATAGTGGTATCACACTTTAACTTCCAAGTTGGCTCATAATTCCTAAATTTGTTCTCGTTACAGATTGATTCTGGCCGCAGCATTTTACTACTACTCTACAGGAGGCAATAGAACTTAAGACAGAAGAAGGAGACAGAAAAAGGAGCTACAAGCTAATCTATAAGATTAACGATTGCCCCAGGTCAGTCACCAGAACCACCGCCTCCTCTTGTGATGTGTAATGGTGTCAGTGGATTCAATTCATGTCATCTCGGTCAGTCGTCAACTTGGTCGGAAAAATTAAATATAAAGCATTGTTGAGGAGAAAGTGGCAGGACATTGGCTGTATCTCATAAATTAATAATTTAATCACATTTAAAAAAGAAAAGATCTGGGGTGGATTTCACAAAGAGTTAAGACAAAGTTTTATCTCGAGTTAGGACTAGTCCCAACAGTTTATGAAATCGACCCCTGGGGTGGTCCGGTTAATTTATTGATAAAACAAAGTGAAACAAAATGGTAGAAATTTAAAATTCCTTTGCAGTTTTTGTAAGACTCTTTTTTTTTTTGCACTTGCAGTTTGTGAAGATGTTTCTTTTTGATTTCTGTAAACAACAATTTTTACCATTAGAACACAGTAATGGGTAAAACTAAACAATAAACAATACTTTGTTGAAAATATATATAAAGTAAAATTACATGTTAGTTTTACAATACTAAATTATAACGAATTAAAGAACACCTTCGTGAATGTGTTTTTAAATTTTAGGGAAACTTATTATATGAAGCAAGTTAATTGAGTAAAGTTCACCATGTTTATACACACTCGACCAAGCCGACTTCGGATCAAGTTTACTCTGACCAAAGTTGACCCTAAATAAAGCAGTGAACCAGTATGACACTGGAAAAGTTTCCGTAAGCTAGGCGCCACCACTTTTTCATTCGATATGAAATAATATAGGCCTAGTGTCCAATTTACCTCAATGATTGAGATGTCCCTTTTTGTAAAAATTTAAAATGAGTGAAAAGTGGTGGTGCTATACGGAAAGTTATCCATCCATGAATGACACTACCTGAATGACACTTTATACCAATAATAACTGAACACAAACAATGACTATTTTAGTATAGGAATGTTTAGACTAGCTAGCTAGACTGAGAGAAAGCTTTACTTCCGAACTTGTGGATCCTGCTGAGTACAAACCAACGTAAACGTGATTCTCCACTCTGCTGACACCTCCAGTCTACCACTACCAGTCTGCGCCCTGGTGGTGCAGTTTTCGCAATTCTTGCAGCAAGCAAACCAATAATTATTATCTGTCATTTACTGAACGAACTGTAAGTAAAACTAAAATCGTAGCTTACCCGAAGATCAGGCATTGACCCTGGCCAGTCAGTCGGATCTGTCAGTGCCATTTTAAACCAAATTCCTCTGATTAAACTTTACCAAAAGTAAGTTAAATCATGTGAACTTTGGTTTCTGAAAGAAAACATGAACATTACCCTTTGAGCGCGCGTAACTTTTTGTGTTCAATTATAGCGCCCTCTTGAGACCCATTCTTTTTCTTAATATTGAGGGCGCTATAACTAATTAGGCAACAACCAGAAAAATGGAAGAATACGCACGTGAACCTTGGTAAGTTAGCCGGTGAAATAAGACTATAAAAACGACATTAGGCTTTACTTATGAGAGAAAAATATAAAGAGGGAAGTCACCAAAAGTACCCGATTCGAGAAATTTCTTTATTTTAAGTTTTGATTATCCGCGTCGAGCTTTTTACCCGGAAAGTCAATTAGAAATTGGGGTAAAAAAATCAGTGAACCTTACAATTATTACATCATCTGCATCTCTGGCACTCTGCCCTCTAAGATTGGGAATGTTGTGCCTGGTGTTGTGGTTGAATTGAGCTGCTGGGTTGCATTAGCCCTGGTCGTCAGTAGTGTCTGCTGCACGGCTAGTAATGCTAGATTTGGAAATGGGAAAGATTTCCCGTATTCTGCCACCACGTTTTTACTCATTTTTACCAAAAAAACCAAAAGGAACATCTATTTTCTATTCTAATTTTTTAGTATTATTTAATTATACTATAGCCTAGGCCTAAATTAAACAGACTATCAATGTTATAATTTATATTAGTCATGTATTGTTAGTTGCGATAACGTAATCCTCCTCTGACAGCGCTGTCGGGAGGAGGGTTACGTTATCGCAACTAAATTTATATGTTAAAAACTAACGTCGTAATGGAACTTGAAAGTGGTAACTGGTGCTGGTCAGCTGGTGGCAGGATCATGATATGGGTATTTTTCCTTTTGTTATATTACCGATTATCAGTTCCCAAAAAATTTTGAAGCAATTGTTTTCCTCTCATCTCAAACTGGTATGTATCTTCATTGTCTTCTTAAAGACTTTACAAAGTTGGTGTGAAAATTCCATTTTTGCGGACTATTAAGATTCAGAATCAGCGAAGTGTGTTGTTTTGTTAGTTAGTTTTTAGGATGGCCAGATAGATGACCCACAGTACAGTGGAGTGAACAATAATAAAAATGATAATCAAAGCATTTATAAAAAAAAGTATTATTTTCTTCATAAAATTGCATAAATATTGACGCATGGTTTTCTCTTCTGTTTTGAACCTTTTAGTCCATGGAGGATAGTGGATGATTGTGGAGGTGCTTTCTCCATGGGATGCATCGGTGGAGGTGTTGTTCACTCAATCCTTGGAGCAAGAAATGCACCGTCTGTAAGTGAAATAATCCGCGGCACCCATAGGTATTGCTGTGGTACTCTGTGCTTTTGCTGAGGTGCCCTGTTCAAGGCTCCTGTACAAATTGACACATTTTCCTCACAGAAGTGTCCCTTTCTAGAGGGGAAAATGCTGTGCCCCTTCAAGAGTGAAAATTAAGGCACGACTGCTACTTAATAAAACTCCTTCCAACATCAGGGCCCCATTTAATGGATCTGCTTTATACCTCTGTCTAATTTGAAATCTTTGATACACCAGAAAATGTTGTTCAAATATTGATTGTGAGTCTGATAACTATCTTTTAATTTTTTTTTTAGTATCAAAGTTTACTCGCCCGGAGTGAGATAAATCGCATCTCAGGGCTTAAGTGCAAAATATGTTAAACTGTGCAAATTTCTCATTTTGATTAATATTACTTTTCAGTTAGAAAGTTGAGCAACACGTATTGCAGTCAAATTCAAGCCCTGAATGATCATTCTTATTATGACGCCTTTTTTTAAGATCGGTCAAATGCATTTTTATGGTCTTAAACTTTGTTGTTGGCAATTATATTCAATGATTTTCATTTTTATTTTGAAGGGTTTCACACAAAGACTGATTGGAAGTTTCTCAACAGTAAAACACAAAGCACCTATAGTTGGAGGTGAGTGAAATGTTATTTGTTTACTTCAGTGAGTTTTCTTTTCTTTTCAGTGTTGCATGGTTAGCACCATGTAAGTTGCGGTGAGACAGAATTGTGCACTATATAAGAAGCCACTATTATTATTATTATTATAACAATTGCACGCACAAGCCGCATACATAGGAATATTTATCTGATTTGATCAATATTGGATAATCCTATTAATGATCACCTATTTGTAATTTTGAAAGGAGTATTTATATTTATTTTTCCTGCAGGCAATTTTGCCGTGTGGGGTGGTCTGTTCTCAACATTTGACTGTGCGCTGGTTCACATCCGTAAGAAGGAAGACCCCTGGAACTCCATCACAAGCGGGGCATTGACTGGCGCCGTTTTAGCTGCAAGAAGTACGTGTTGTCCTTCTAACACTTAATTTTCAAAATCAGATTTAACATTAAAGCGGCATTGGTGTTTCATGTTTTACTTCTTCTTTTTTCTTTGGTTAAACAAAAACATTAGTTGATTAAAAAAAGACAATTTTATCATCATTAGTTCATATCTAGGGTTGGGACATTTAAACTGTAAACAATGTTCAAATCTGTTTCCAAATTGCCTTCACAGTTAAATGAAGCTGACAGTAAAATGAAAACATAACAAAACCAAAACTCAAGGTTAGAAAAATAAAGAGACCTTCATTTTCTTGAAAAAAATTCCCCTGATGCTGTCTAGTAAGAATGATTGACATCTGTTTTGTTGGTGGAACTGTCTTATGCTGTACCTCTTATAAAAATTAACCTCTTTTATTACCTGCAATTTGTTATACATTTTGCTTCGTACGCTGCCACATTTGTGGTTTTGTGACTGTGAAGACTGGTTGTCTGTTGGTTGTCGTGTTCTATTTTTAATCCTAGTTGCTCCTGGAAAATGTTTTTATATTTTTCCCCTTTTAATAGATTGACTCATAGCTCTGATTGAAATCGGTAGAAATGGTTAACCAAAGAGGAAGTCTCAAGTCCCATTTAACCATTTAGTAAAGATTAACGAAGTTGCCCTATTATAAACACATAAGTTATTTTGTAATTCATGTTTCTCTTTCCTAGATGGAGCAGTTGCCATGGCCGGCTCAGCAGCAATAGGCAAGTAGAATTTTACCAGAGTTTTGAGGGAAGGAGTCCGAGTTTAAAGTCTTCCTCAATACCTCAATAAGTGGCGTGTCCAAGCGGAGCGATTTAGAGCACCGGACTCAAGCTCTGCGGTTTCTGATCAGCAGAGTGCGAGATTTGAGTCATGGTCTTGGAACTTTGTTCTTGAGCGAGATACTTTACCATAGTTGCTTTGTTCTTCAGATGGGACATTAAGCCCTAGATTCTGTGATCTAGGATTGGTAGTGCACATAAAAGAACCAAACCTGATTGCATTTGTCTTCCTGGAATAATGTTCTGAAGTTTTCCTCCTGCATCTAAAACTTAAACTTTCTTCGTTGTCTTCTCTCGATGTGATTTCTTGGCTTATTAAAGGCAGTGGACACTATTGGTAATTGTCAAAGACTAGCCTTCACAGTTGGAGTATCTCAACATATGCATAAAATAACAAACCTGTGAAAATTTGAGCTCAATCGGTCATCGAACTTGTGAGATAATAATGAAAGAAAAAAACACCCTTGTCACACGAAGTTGTGTGCGTTTAGATGGTTGATTTTGAGACCTCAAGTTCTAAATCTGAGGTCTCAAAATCAAGTTCGTGGAAAATTACTTCTTTCTCGAAAACTATGGCACTTCGGAGGAATTTTTTTTACTGGTAACGGTAACCTTTCCCCATTACTCGTAATCAAGTAAGGTTTTATGCTAATAATTATTTTGAGTATCATTACCTATAGTCCCCACTGCCTTTAAGTGATTTTACTTAAAAGTTTGCTTTTTCTGAGAATCCTTAGCTTCAAAACCAGAACTTGTAGATAAATCAATAAATAGGACTAAGGTCCAGAATGACTTTGAGTTTAGAGGAATTTGCAAGGTTCCAATCTTAATGTAAATAACGTAGAGTTGTCTTTATTCATATCTTCCTCCCTCCAGGTGGTATTTTATTGGCGATGATTGAAGGAATCGGAATCCTGATGACAAGAATGTCTGCTGATCAGTTCAGACCAGGTATGGTTGGTGGGTGGTGGGTGGGGACATATTTCAAAAGACTGAAGCAGTTAGCTAAATTTACTGTTTTGTTTGTTATTGTACATGCAGCGATCAAGGGAGACCAGTGGTTGTCACCGACTGGGCCACCCAGTTGAGATATTGTGTTGAAGGGGTTTTAAACATTTTTCAACTCTTTCATGCACCAACCTATCGCTAGCGATCAGTTTAAATCCCTTCAAAAAAATAGTTGTAATACAAAATATATAGATCGCTCGACTGCACAGTTTTCAGAATGGAAAAGAGGAATTTGGGGTGCTAATAGAGAGGTTTCGCAAGTGTACGGATACACATACAGATACTGATACAACAACACTTTGTGTGTTTAGGTGATGTGTATCCGCAACTATCGTATTTTAATATGGGAGTTCATACACGTCGTAGATAAACGGATACTGTTTTGCAGACTTTTAGTTGTATTTTTGTCTCAGATCAAAAACATTTCCCATGGAATAGCTTTCACATCGTGCTTGATATAGATATAATTTTTTAGTCATTTGCAAGCAAAACAATGAAAAAATGCAGTGTATAAAACACGGGGTCTCTAATCGGTCATGTATGTCAGAAAATCACTCATGATGAATGCGAGCGCACTCAAGTGAAACATACCTATAGTTTGCAAAACAAAATTCAACACGTGGCTGATGTGAACGGATACGGTTATATGCTTGCGAAACCTCTCTATTTGCAAACAAAAACGCCCAATAATTGTGCCCAGCCTGGTTCATTATAATTTTACCAAATAAGAAGGTAACGACAACATTGTGGTGGTCATTTCCTGTAAGTGGATGTTGAGACCATGCAGTTGAATGGTCTTGAGGCGCCTTATCCACAGTTTCTTCCAACTCGGACAACCAGTCTCTCTGTGGTTAATTAGTGCCTCAATAATGCCCTAAAAATAAAACAAATTGTTGTTTTCTTCTTTCTTTCTACAGTTAATCCCCAGATGGAAGACCCCTCTCAGCTAGGCCCCAAGTCCCCGTCCTTCGGCTCATCAACACAGTACCAATGATGAAGAACCAATGCTCCTGATCATGTGTGTACCAAAAGAAAAATTAAACAGAAAACTGTGAGACAGGAAACAGCAGTCGAACTAGCCATCGCATGCTGCATCACGGTACCTTTTGAGTATCCAGCTACTGTTTCATGACCAACTTTATATCCTTGTAGATAATTAAAATACTGAAGTGAAATGATGGCTCCAACAGCTGATTAGTTTGGACTTTTGTATATGTCGGCATTTGGTGCTCGATATGTGGCATGGTTCCCCCCCCCCAAAAAAAAAAAAACACTTGAGAAAGGGGGGGGGGGGGGTTCTTCTGTACAAGAGGGAAAAAGTGTGTTTTAGTATGGGACATGAGGGGTGCACTCTCTGGCACATATATGGCATCTTATGTATGTCGAGTATAAATTTAACTAAATGCATAATAGGTTTATGTGATTAATACAAAAGTTACAGCAGGATTTCCACAACAAAAATGAAGTGTTGACAATTTTGGCGATTTCTACCTCCATGTTTACTTTCATTTAGCATGAGGGTATTCCAGAGTGCAAGACTAATTAATCACTACTCCGCCCATAATGTCACTTGGCGATACCATTTCTGACACCTTGGCCCAAAACCTAATTAACGGTCTTTCCGTATCCAGGGACATTACAATTTTTAACTTATTTTAATGATTGTTATGACAGATTTAATGATGTTTTATATGCCTGTATAACTTGTATTGTTTCCTACTTTGTGACAAAATTGCTTTAGAGATAAACCCCAATCTTCATGTAGTGGTGAAACTTGCAGAGCACTAAGAAACTTTCTTTCTTTTTTTTAGGGGGGGGGGGTGTTTTTGGGAGAGTGCCTGCTAAATTGGAAAATGCAGAGACCAAGTTATCAGTTCGTGTACAATATGCTTGTTAGCTTAGATGATCTTCCTGTCAATGAAAATCTGCAAACTCCTGCAAAGGGACATAAACACAAAGCTTGCAACAGCCAACCTCTCCCATAAAAACATTGGTGTAATGTATATTATGATGATGAATTGCACAAATCAACTGAAAAGATTGTGTTTCAGTAGCTAGTCACCAATACTTGTTCTAGTCATTGTGAAATCTTGGTAATTTGTATACCCCTCTGAGGTTGATTCACAAGGACCCTTCCTCACTCCCAGCAAAACCCACCACACAAACTGTCTGAATCTGATTACGATCTTCCTGATCCCAAGTATAGAATGATCAGTTTACTGACCAGTGCAGTCATCAGTCCATCAGAATCAAACAAACCATGCAGTTTGAGCTTGAGTGGTTAGGGCCGAGTGACTCGATGTTCTAAAATGCCTATAGACGATGTGACCTATGTTTACATTAAAACCGCCCTCTGTTGACAAAACACTATATACGTCATGTTTCGCCGGGCAAAGAGTTGCGTAGTCATAGTAAGATTGCATACACTTTCTAGCTGGCTGCCGACGGTATACGCGCGAATCATGTTATGGTTTTCGTGTGACGTCAGAGGTCACATCGTCTATTGTACATGTACATCCAAGTAATAGTTTCCAAGTACACGCATAAGTAGGGACAGGCCTAGCCCAGGTTTGTCACCTCCATTGCATACAACACGACAGACTGTGCAACAGAGATCGATGTTCTACCAGGGCTAGGACAGGCCTATCTAATAAAACGAAAAGCGCCAAGCTTTGGTGTTCACGCTTTTTTATATAGTTTAAGGGCAGATTTGCTGCAGCTGCTACTGAAAGTGTACATTATACTTGTGGGAAAGCAGGGCTGTAATCTGAGGCCCTTTATTAATGTGATTATTGTAAATGTACATGTATATGTTTAATAAAGATCTGTAACAATGTGTTATTGAGTTAAAGCATTGCTTGTCGTACTGCATACTTGATGTGTTGTGTCCGGACTGTGGTGCTTCATTTACACCAATAAATATTGAATGCAGCACCATACTATATTTGATACTCCTTACCAGGGCCCAATTTCATGACTCTTCTTACCGCCGAATTCTGCGCTTACGATCACGATTCCCTGCTCACGTGCAAGCGCCGAATTTCTACGCTAGCCTTGTAAGCGTAGAATGCCTAGTAACGTGGAGAACACGCGCGCAGAAGCCAAAATTCACCGCTAACCTGTGAAATACGCTTGCCGTAAGCACAGAATTCCCTGCTTCCGTAAGCGCCGATTCTGTGCTTACGGTAAGCAGAGCTATGAAACTTGGCCCAGCTCTAAAGTCTTCCCAAAGTTGAGTCTTGGTGCAAAATATTCCGGTTGAGTTGGTAAAACCATAGGGCCTACATCAGTCATCACTACACATGTTGCGATTCCACTGATGATGGCCGTGCTCTGGAAGCCAATAACCCGTCTGGGATTAGAGGGATGGGGTTCGATACAAGAAACCAACCCAAATTATTTTCCCCCATGAAAATGTCTGGTTATGCCACTACCCTATTACACTAAATAGATTGCCTCGAGCGATAAGTCTACTAATTTGGGAATCCAATTGGATGTAAATATGGGTGTGGGTCCAACCATGCAATGCACGCATCACTAAAAAAATTGCATTATTAAGATTTATCATAGGTTGATGATGTCGGGTAAATTGGGTCAACACAGTCTTTGTTCCAAGGCACACCAATAAGCAAGTCATGGATACAACATTTCTTTTCACCGAGACATTTACATGTGTCTATTTATTTAAATCCTTTAAATCCATAAAAACCCATCAAGCAAGACCTTTATCAAAGAGCAGCCATCTTTACATCCAATCAACATAGATCGACAATCGAAATAGTCTGCCCCCTTTTTGTTATGCACAAGAGTTACAACTAATGCACACAGAAAACAAGACAAACATGGCTGCCATGTGTTAAAGATCAGGCACCTAAAATTCCAATCCCATCCTTTCCAATTAAACCAAAATGACAATCCAAAGAATGTTTAAACTTTGCGATTTCACATGCTGGAGGAGGAACTGTCCTTTTCAAGTCCAACAAGTTCAAAGAGTTCTTGATGTGTTTTAATTGGTCAAGACGGTTGAAGTTGAAGAGTTTCTATGATCGTGGTCGTTCCTTCTTCTCTTTGTACAAGGCCCACAGAGAGACGTTGGCAACCTTCACAACCTTGAAGCGGACACCGGGGATGTCACCCACGGCGTGACCGGCACGGCCGAAACCTGCCACCAAAACCTCATCGTTTTCCTGGAGAAGTAAATAAATATATAAATATTTTATGAACAGGGTCAAACTTTCACAAAGATTCTCGAGTGCATGTAATGTTATGTATAACATTTACTTATTACAGCAAAAACCAGGTCATGATTCTTCACTAACAGGCCGTGCTTAGCTGTGTAAGAGAAGCAAGCCTAGTATTAATGATAAGTACGCATGCATACAATTTACAAGCAAGAAATTCACTAAGATGGACCACAATATTAACCAAACCCAAACAGAACACTTTATTGATTCAGTATGGACCTATATCATCTTCACATGTTTCAAGTGACTCCATTTTGAAAACCAACCTCAATGTAGTTGAGGCAACCGTCACGAGGAACGAAAGCCGTGATCTTCTTGCCGTTCTTGATCAGCTGGACACGGACACACTTCCTGATAGCAGAGTTAGGCTGCTTAGCTTCTACACCACTGAGGAATAGGAAAAAATAAGAAGAGTTTTAAGAAAATATTTTAGGAAATTCGGGCCACTTTGTTATAGCAAATCTTTCTGAGAAATCTAGAATTAAGTTAAATCATTTACTTTGATTTAACCCATATACACTGATGTGTGGTAGCACTGTATACTTAAACAATACATCCAATTGCAGTGACACAGGTATGATCAAGTTGGCTAATCAAATGCGAACGCAATATAAATAATTAATGAATAATAATAATAAATTATGTAATAAGTAGTACAACAAATAAGCAGTAATTTGATGTTATTTGAGGTTGAACAAAAGATAACATGTAAAACCTTTAAAACAAAACTGGGTAAGAATCTGACCAAACAGTCGGTCTTGTAGTTTAAAACTTCTACTAGACCAGAAATAAGACTGTTTGTATTTCCACACACAAGCACAAACAGGAGATCTCATTCCTTATCTCATGGTTAAAACCTTCATACCCAACAATATTAAAGGAACACGTCGCTTTGGATCGGTCGAGCTGGTCTTTGAAAAGCGTTTGTAACCATTTGTTATAAAATGCATATGGTTAGAAAGATGTTTTAAAAGTAGAATAAAATGATCTACACACATTTGCCTCAAAATTGCGTTGTTTTCAAAAAAAAAATTTGACTCCAATAAATGGCCGATCGTGTTTGTCGATGAGGTAAAGGAAACCACGCAATTTTGAGTGATACTTGTGTGGATCATTATATTTTACTTTTCAAATATCTTTCTAATCATATGCATTTTATAACAAACGGTTACAAACGCTTTTCAAGGACCAACTCGACCGATTCAAGGCAATGTGTTCCTTTAAAAAAGATATTTATCAGACTCAAAGTAAGCATTTCTTTTGGTATTATTCTTCAAAGACACAAGACCGTCGGACTTGTCCGGTTAGAAGAAAGTTTACTGGTTCAATGCTAAAAACACTAGCGTTGGGCCTGTGGTCTAGTGTTAATTTCGAGCCCTTATATATTGCCTCATTCTCACCCACGGAATTTTCCAATTGGATCACAAATGAAAAATTATCATCAATAGCACCCTGCATTAACAGGCCCGATACTTCACGGAGGCAATGAAGGCGATTGCCTCCATGCCCCCTGGTCATTGCCACAGTGCCCTTGAAATGATCTAGTAGAACTTTAAAATTTCCTCATGTCATGGGATGCCCTTTATCGATGAGAACATGCCTTGGTGCCCTTTCAAAAACGAAGCACACAGCACAGGCCTGCATTAAAGGCAGTGGACACTATTGGTAAATGTCAAAGACCAGTCTTCTCACTTGGTGAGTCTCAACATACGCACAAAATAACAAACCTGTGAAAATTTGAGCTCAATTGGTCGTCGGAGTTGCGAGATAACTATGAAAGAAAAAATCACCCCTGTCACCACACCAAGCTGTGTGCTTTCATATGCTTGATTTCGAGACCTCAAATTCTAAACTTGAGGTCTCGAAATCAAATTCGTGGAAAATCACTTCTTTCTCAAAAACTATGGCACTTCAGAGGGAGCCATTTCGCACAGTGTTTTATATCATCAACCTCTCCCTATTACTCGTCACCAAGAAAGGTTTTACGCTAACAATTTTTTTGAGTAATTACCAAGTGTCCACTGCCTTTAATGATGTATTTTTTGCTTAAATACCAGACAAACAAGACACATATCACATACGCAATCACTGCATCATCGACACACCAAACTGCACTAGAAGTGTAAGTAGTCACAGGTAAACTAACAATTTGGGAGTTTGCGCGCGTAAGTGAAATTTGACACTTTATTGTCTGAGATCCGAGTACTTAGCTTCTATTTTTAGTGAGGAATGCTAATGGGTTGACTTTGACCACAATGAACCAATTTTCTTATTTCGACAAGCCACTCACATCTTCTCAAGCACAATGCCCTTGGCGTGGGAAGCTCCACCGAAGGGGTTGGCCTTCAGAGCTGTTCCCAAGTGAGCTTTCTTGTAGCCTTTGTCGCTCCATCGCTGGTCACGGCGATGGGTACGCAATTTACGGGCTGTACGCAGACCTCTTGGCTTACCACTTCCTAAAATAGAAACACAATTTTAAAATTTAATTTTCATTCTCAAAATATTGATAAAATATACAGACATGTGGTGTACAATTGCTGGTAATAATTCAACTTAATGAATGAGCAATTTTTGATAGGAAACAAACACTTTTAACTGAACTCTGAAGTATTTTGTCCATAAAATTGTAATTACTAACAAATTTTCCTTGATTAAATAAGCGAATCCTGCACAAAATCCCTGCCAAACATTCAGTGTTCCTAGTATTCAGATTTCTGAAACCGACATAAATTAGGAAAGCATGCTTTAGTTTTTTTTTCTTCTAACCTTTGATGGGAATATTATTAAAATATAGACCAATTCCCCCCCCCCCCCAAACAACCATGTGTCGTTGTAAAGAAACACATTGGAAGAGTTCATATAAAACGTTTTTAAGTGAAGTTTTCATAATAATTATTGTCGTTTTTGACATCATGATTTTGTGCAGAATTTGCAGGGAAAATTCTGTATCCTGTCACCACTTTTACATCATTATTATTAAATATTACTGGTTATTTAAATCACAGCCAGCAGGCTGAATAAAAAAATACAGATTTAAAATCCAATTGCTTTAAAAGTAAAATTGAGTGGAAAAGTGGTACGGAAATCTGGAAATGTTTCCAAACTTGATTTTATTTAATATTTTTACAAAATAACGATTAATGTAGAAAAGTAATATATTCTAGCTAGGTTTTTAAATTCTAACATTCATGTTTGGCTGGTATTTTTAATTTTAATAAACGTAATAAATAATGATTTGTTTTATTATTTAAACTGAAATACCTAAATAAATAAATAAATGAATAAATAAATAAATAAATAAATAAATAACTAAATCTAAGGCTAAGGAAAGTCTCTCTAAATTATACAGAAGAAAAACTGTCGCCCTGGCATAAGAGTGAAGACAAAACAAACGTATTTAAGATGATGTGTCCGGTAACTGGACAGCTGCGTACACGCTATATACGTTATAACACTTCTCCAAGACCAAACCATGCCGACCGAGCGCAGCTGACCGGGAAATTATTAAAAATATGCCCATATTTAACCAAGAAATTATTCACATTTTACACAACAAAACCTCTAAGTTTTACATGATTTGTAATCTTTAAGAACTAAGGACTATAAAATGAATTGACAAGATGATATACAAGCAACAGTAAAGTAGATATATTCGGTAGAATTTGGCACGTGTTTTGGCTCACCCATTTTGGTGGATTGCAAAGAAACGAAAAGAACGAGTGCTTTATGTGTTGGTCACAAGAGGGCGCTGTCTATTAGCGAGTAGATCATTCTACTCGTACCCAAATTCGAGCAAAGCGATGCTACGAGTAACGGCAATAATTCTCCGCGTAGGAACAAGGTTGAAAGTCATATGATCAATCTAATGTCAGAGGTCATAAAAAAAGATTACGTTGGGCGCAGTCTCGGGATTTGCTCAATCTTATGATTGAACTGCGCAACCAACCTATGCCTTATGTACTTTAGCCGCAGTCACCATCATTCCTCTGAAATTAGTTTGACTTGCTTTGTATTCTCAATCTAGTTCCCCCTTTCTCATTAATTGTTGATTCGATAATGTTTTTTTTTAATGCATTGTGATGGTCCAAGGGTAGTACTAGTAGTGGGCGTGCTAAACATAGAAGGCGTTGGGATGAGGAGGGTCTTCAAGACCCGCCCCTTCAAGGAAGGCACTAAATACTAAACTCCACAGCGGTTCGGCCCATCGGAGAATACCCGAGAATACCCTTATGACGTCATTTTGCATATGCTTGCATCTTTTAGAAATGAAAATATTAACAACCAGGTCCCAGTGGTTAGTCCACTCTTATGTAACAACTCCCCAAACCTAAAGCAGTGCTTGCATCTTTTAAGCATGAAAATATTAACAACCAGGTCCTAGTGGTTAGTCCACTCTTATATGTAACAACTCCCCAAACCTGCTGCATGGGGGATCGTCGCGAACCGTGCCGGAATGTTCCGAGAGCACACGAAAAGTTCCGAACCGCTATAGAGGTTAGTTTTTAGTGCCTTCCCCGCCCTCGGGGATCCCCCGCGATAGGTCGAAAAGAAACTATGAGCATGGAGGAGTGCTATGAGTATCCGAATTCGGGGCAGAGGGCTTAGTAGTAAAACTCCTTTTTATATTCAAGTTCAGCAAATTCCCAGACTGCGCGGCACCACCTATGGTTCGGTGTATACCCCCCCCCCCCCCCGGCCCTTATTTAGAAAAGGCAACACGCGGCCAAAAAGTCTACAAGTTCAAATCCTCCGGTTCACTAGAAATAGATTCAAGTAGCCGCGGGAAGAGAGAAAAAGACAATTTGGTTGCACTTGGGGTGCATGCATATCTGATGGCCACACAGCTAGTAGTAGGAGCATGGAGGTAGAATTCTACATGTTGAAACATGGGCGTGACACGTGAGCTTGCACGTGTGCTTATAAGACAGTTTCTTCATTCCTATTGGTCGAGAGCAACGGCCGGGACAGTGTGCCACATCACGCGATCGATACGCGCGACGCGCACAGCATTCCCTTATAAGGAGTTGTTTACCCGAGGGGCGGAGGGCCTTACCATTTACTTTTTGACCAAAAGTGTTGATTTTTTTGACCGAAAAGGTATTTATGAATGGGATTCAAGTATTGAGTCGGTTTTCTGGTTTAAACTTCGTCTCGGTAAAATTATATAGAATCAGGCCTCGTTGGGTTTAAACCACTAATTGAAAACCTCTTCACCAATTCTCAAAAAAAAAAAAAAAAAAAATGTTTTGTTTTACTTTTTGTGGTCCAAGTGGCGCCCCCCGAAGAGGCGGACCAAGTCGCACGGGTGCGCCGCTCAATCTCGAGATTGAACGAACCCCGAGATTGCGCTCACCAACAAAACGGTCTGATGATAAATAATCGGCTCATTAGCAATTCATTCTTCATCATGGCTGGACCGGTACAGATTTTGATCGCTATTTTGGTGATTTTGTCGCCTCTCCTATGTTCATCTGAGAAAGCAATACCTTTGGTGGCATGGTCTAATACGAGGTAAATATCATATTCTACTTTGATTTGTTCTTCACCTTATTCATTTGTCTTTAAAATTAAACTTTAATAAAGAGAATATTTTACGGTAAATATCCTCTGCTTAAACCCATTGGACACTTTCGGAACAGAATTTTTTTTTAAAGGAACAGATTTACAAATAACTTACAGGGTTTACAGAAGGTAATGTTGAAAGACTTCTCTTGAAAATATTATTCCATGAAATGCTGTATTTTTTGAGAAAACATTAAAACAATATCAATTCTCGATATCGAGATTTACGGATTTATTTCAAACACATGTCATGACACAACGAAATGTGCAGAAACAAGGGTGGGTTTTCCCGTTATTTTCTCCCTACTCCGATGATCGATTGAGCCTAAATTTTTACAGGTTTGTTATTTTATATATAAGTTGTGATACACGAAGTGTGGGCCTTGGACAATACTGTTACCGAAAGTGTCCAATGGCTTTAATAACAGTAGTTTTAGTTGTTTTCAAAATTAAAATTTAGTATGAGAATTTGTTTTTATCAATCTCTGGTAGGGCCTATCTTTCTTATCTTAGCAAATTAATGTTCCTATTTTTCCACCAATTTTTTCCTACTTTATGTTACATAATATAAAACATATTTCCCAGCAGGAAACGAAGAACCTTTTGTTATGTCTGACCATGGTGATAATTATTACTTAATGTTTAAAACTCTATATTGTCTGAAACTAATTTACCTTTATGTTACGACCTCTTTACACAACACACAGATCCCTAGCCGACACACCAAGGATATCCGCTGGTAAGTTGATTACCAGGGAAGAGCTGGGGACCAGTTACATGGACAACATTCTGCAGACGCAACCACAGAATATATTCCTATTTGTTTTTGATGAGGTAAGTGTAACCCTGGGTTCGCCAATCAAAAATAGCGGGAACCGAAAATAAATTTACAACTCCCTTTTTGAAATAAAACCAAGTTTAGAGAATTCGAGATATGATGCACAATAACAGAAACTCTGATTTATTTGAACGATAAATCACCAATTAAAGAAATGTAGAATTAAACAATACAATTAAAGGATCCTGTAATATTTAAATAACACAAAATGAGCTCAAAGGAATTAATGGGCGCCAAATCTTAAATAGACCCTAAACCGCGTTTCGCGTCCTACGGGCGAAGTCTAAACATCAGTTGGGAGACGACCCAGTTCCTCTTCGTGCGGACGGACACCTCACGTGTCGGTATATATGTACGGAATCCTCTTCCAATAATACTTGCAAGAATGTTAAAACGTTTATACTTGCAATAGGTTACAGATGAAGTGGATGGGAATCTGCCTTCGTATTAGTTTGTACAGGGCCAGTCAATCTTCTTCACCACATCACATTCGGTCTTCTGTACCTATTACAGAGAGCCAACATTCATTTTAAAAGTAGAAGTTGTCTTCACTCCAGAATGAGAAAGTTGCTTGAAGAAGTAATTTAACAAGCACTTGGAAAAAAGATAGTTGTAGAGGCATGTGCGGACACACATCCAGATGGAGCGATGGCCAATGGTGGAGTGCTTGGTCTGACCAGAATTTTGGGCCAAGCCAGCCTTCCGACCATGCCTCAGCTTAGGTCAGCTGTTCACTCTCATTGGATGGTTCGAAAAATATCACTTATGGCTCTAAAGTTGATTGGTCTATTTGAAATTAGAGGGAGTGAAGGAAAGATAAATCTTTACGACTTCACAGCTTGGGTTTGTGGTCATGGATTAGAGAAAAAGGCACTGGCCATTCCCAGAAATAAACAAAAGGTGAATCTCCACTTCCTCCAAGAAGGTAGAGATTACAAGCATAGTTGAATAGATAGGTAAAGATCAAAGAGCATGAATAAAACACAAGTTGAATAGCATGGCACCAGCTGAATAGCCTGGCTAGTAACACAAGTAAACAAAGGGACACCATGGCCAGAGAAAATGCACAACCATGGCAAATTGAAAATGCACATGTGGAATAAACACATGAGCAATGAAAAGGAAATCAAAATTACATAATGAAATAAAGATCATATTTTGTAAAACAAAAAATATACTGTAACCTGAGGCCTCATTTGGGTCAGGGTTACATCCTCCCAGTTCTTAACTTGCTACCTCCGGGAGCATAAGAAAAGAAATTATTAAAATATACATAGAAATAAAGTTAATATCCAAAAACCTTTCTCTTTAACGCGGCAAACATACCAGGAGATTGAACTGCCGGCTAAACACAGTCTTTCCCTGAGAATCAAACTTCAACCTCATAGGCGGTTGGGATGCTCTCGTTGAACGTCTGACAAAACTTGTGCAGGGCTAGAGATCACAGGGGTAGGAGTAGAAGGCATAGGAGAGGTAACTGATGGCATTGGTTCAGTGACTTTGTGGTCAACAACTGAATCCAATTTAGGATCACTAATAGAGGAACAATGGGTCTCATCAATTGTAACCACAACAGGATTAGAGGGCTGCTCACTTGCAGGAGTTAAGTGAACATGGGTAGGGGTTTCCCCATTGGTGAGGTCATCTCCTTTGTCCTCAGTATTCGGCTGAGAACTGATGGATGGTGAGGGAGATGTTACTTCTTGAGGCTGTTCTCCCATGTCTGCAATGGACTGAACTGAGCTCAATGGTGAAACAGATTCCATTGAAACCACAGAAGAATGGTCATCATCACCAATGGACTCCTCACAAGATAATGGAGGCAGTGTAGTGATGGGACTTTCCGCAGTCATTACCTCTTCAGGATGACTATCTACCGACATGATAGGAGAACATCTCTCTGGAATGAATTCTGGGGCATGTGCATTCAATACATTATGCACATTTATTGGCTCCATGCTGGTGACTTCAGCGGACAAATCCTTCCTGATGGGTGTTCTGAGTGTCTCCAAAGGAAGGAGAACAGTGATTTCTTCATCACTCGACTCATCACTACCACTGATGTCATCGTCTTCCACATCAACTGGTACTGGAAGTGGGGTCACTTTGGCTTTTGCCCTGGTGATTGGGCGGTTAGTCTTTGGCTTTGTGATCCAAGGTCGTGATTCATCCTCATTAAGATAGTCAATGGGAAGAAGGATGTTCCTGTGCAACGTGCGTGTCCGCCCTGGATCAAACTCTGGTTTGACACGATACACAGGCATGTCTGGACTAATACGCTCCGTTACAATGTGCACAGTCGAATTCCATTGGTCAGCAAGTTTGTGCTTTCCTTTCAAGCCCAGATTTCTGACCAATACACGATCACCACTCTGGAGATCATTGCCATGCACACGCACATCATGTCGTCTTTTGTTTGCATGTGCTGACTTGGCTGACGCTGCAGATGCCAGTTGGTAGGCCCGTGTCAGCTGATCTCGGAGGCCTTTGACATACTTGACATGGTCGATGTGTGTGAAGTCATCAGGACTGACGCCAAAACGCAAGTCAAGTGGGAGTCTCGCCTCTCTGCCGAACATAAGAAAGTAGGGAGAGAAACCTGTGCTGTCATGTTTAGTACAATTGTAGGCATGCACTAAAGCACTGATGTAGCGACTCCAAGTCTCCTTCTTCTCTCCTTCAAGAGTCCCCAACATGTTCAATAATGTTCGATTGAACCTTTCTGGCTGTGGGTCCCCTTGAGGATGGTACGGAGTAGTTCTTGATTTCTTTATGCCGAGCAGGTTGGTCAACTCCTTTACAACTTTGCTCTCAAAGTCACGCCCCTGGTCAGAGTGTAGACGCTGCGGCAGGCCATAATGCATAAAGAAATTTTCCCATAAGACTTTTGCCACAGTGCGGGCAGTTTGATCTTTGGTGGGAAATGCCTGGGCATACCTAGTGTAGTGATCCGTCACAACCAAAACAGACTTCTTATTGGAACGGTCAGGCTCCAAAGAAAGGAAATCCATGCAGACCAATTCCAATGGACCACTAGTCTTGATGTTGACCATAGGAGCAGCTATTCTCTGGGGTGTCTTTCTTGCAACACACCGAGCACAGTGTCGGACCCAGTTGTCGATCTCTGTAGCCATTCGAGGCCAGTAAAACCGATCCCGTGCAAGTGCAACTGTCCGCTCAATGCCTAGATGGCCAAGCTCGTTGTGCAGTCCCCTAATTGCTTGCTTACGGAATTGTGAAGGAAGAACAAGTTGAAAGCACTTGTTACCCAAAGAGTTAGTCACACATCGAAACAAGGTGTCATTTCTCAGTCGAAGTTTGTCAAATTCACGGAGGATGAGTTTTGCCTCCTCTGGGACGTTGGTGAGAGAGTTCGGTTTCCTACCAACTCGAATATGTTTAAGCACTTCCCTTATGATGGGGTCCTCCATTTGAATCTTCTGCCAATCAAGTGTACTGAAACTTGAACAAGAACCATAGCAGTCAGGGATAGCATCTGCACCGACCGACAGAGAATGGACAAATGGGACATGATGAGATGGTTGACATTGTGTTGGATTTACTGTTGTTTCAAGTGCTGGGACATGAATACTGTGTTGGAGATATATGGCACTTACTGCATCACGATGACAAACATTTTCTTGTGTCACTGCAGTATCATTCAATCGAGACTCAAGATTCTCAATTTTCGCCTGTTGCTCGTACTGAAACTGTTGCTCATGTTGGGAACTATGGGGTATTCGAGATAATGCATCTGCATCAATGTTGGTACGCCCCGGCTTGTAGTGGATGGAGAAATCAAAGCTAGAGAGTGCAGCCAACCAGCGGTGACCTGTGGCATCTAACTTTGCTGAAGTTAGGACGTATGTGAGAGGATTATTGTCAGTCATCACTTTGGTGTTCTTTGCCATGTAGAGATACTCTTTAAATTTGTCTGTGACTGCCCATTTGAGTGCCAGAAACTCTAACTTATGGGCTGGGTAGTTCTTCTCTGTGTGTGATAGACCACGACTACCATAGGCTACTGGACGGAGTTTGCCATCATGTTCTTGCAACAAAACCCCACCCAGACCTTCTCGACTCGCATCAATGTGGAGAACAAAGGGTTCTGTTAAGTCAGCAAAGGCAAGTACAGGGGCAGTGGTCAGCTTTTCCTTGAGAGCGAGGAAAGCATTTTCGCACTCTGGAGTCCATAGCTCACCAAGTGGATCATTGGCTTTGCGAGCTGAAACATCAGGTGTCTTCTTCTTAAGGCACGGGCGACCTCGTTTGTTAGGGTAAACTACACCAACGGTGAGCTCATTCAGGGGTCGAGTTATCTTGGAGAAATTCTCAATGAATCGACGATAGTAACCCGCAAAACCGAGGAAAGAGCGGACTTGCTTAACATTCAGAGGTCGAGGCCATGTCTCAATGCAGACATTTTTTCTGGATCGGTTTGTACCCCCTCTTCTGAGACAACATGTCCAAGATACTTCACAGATTTACAACAAAATTGACACTTCTCTGGAGATACCTTGAGTCCAAACTCAGCAAGTCGGTCGAGTACTTTCATCAGTCGTTCTTCCATCTCGTCTAGCGTACGGCCAAAAACAATGAGATCATCCATGTAAACTAAAACTTCGGCCATGTTCATACCTGACATACAAGTTTCCATCAATCTTTGGAACGTTGCAGGGGCACCTTCACTCCTTGAGGCATTCGTTCGAATTGATAAAACCCAAAAGGACAAATGAAAGCCGTCTTCTCCTTGTCTTCTTGGCGCATAGGAAGTTGATAGAAACCAGACTTCAAGTCAATCACCGAAAACCAACTACTGCCATTCAAACAATCAATGGCTTCCTGTATGAGTGGCACGGCATACTGGTCAGGGATTGTGCGAGTGTTGAGTGTACGATAATCTATGCACATTCGTAGACTGCGTTCTTCTTCCGAACGAGCACAATTGGTGATGCATAAGGGCTTCGTGATTCTTTGATTATGTTGTTATCTTGTAGTTGTTGTAGATGTTGTCTCAAATCCTTGAGGTCGGCTGGAGCAACTCTACGGGATCTTTCCCTAAATGGAGTGTCATCAGAAATATTGATTTGATGTTCCGCTTGCTTTGTGAGACCAAGATCCCACTCATGACGAGAGAAAACTTGTGACCTTAACCTCATCTTGTCAAGAATGTCTCTCTTTTGCTTTGGAAAAATAGGGCCCCACTGGAAAGGAAGATTATCAAAATCATCAGTGGAAGACTTAGTGGTTGAAGCAGAGGTAGAGGCACAATAGGCTGTGCGAGACTTCTTTGAAGATGTTGTCATGTTTGGAGCTTCATGACACCACTCTGCACAAGATGTCTGCCAAGGGACAATTTCCTGGGATTGTAACTTCACGACTCGTTCTGTTGACAACAACTACATTGACGGTGCATGTTGAACTACCCGGGAGTCTGGCCACAACAGGTGTCACATCTAATCCTGACGGCAATTTGCACTTCTCCTGGGGTTCCACCAGTACAGTTACTGGCTTACGCAGGGTGTTACGGAGGGAGCCACACACAGATTTGTGTTCTCCTGGTCGAATCGTGATAGAACGCTTGGAACGAGTTCTGACAGTCCCAAGTTTGCCATCACTGGAAACTCTGCTCTCATTGGCAAATGACTCATAAATTCTGTGGCAAACGGCACTGATGTGAGAGTTTGCCCATACCTTTTACCTGCTTGCTTCTTACACAAATCAAAACAGTTACGGAAAAGACCGGAATTTGTACCAACAATGACTGGTGGGGTACTTGAGTTACGACCATCAGGGATGACTAGAGCAAACGTATCAAAACGATTACTTGTACCGCTAAAGGCACTGTCAAACCCCATGGAAACGTAAGTCCAGCCCAAGTATGGCATCTTCCCATCTCCACCATGAAAAAGGACTAAGTCATTCAAAGGATGAAGAGTACGGTTGAGACGGTTGAAAAAACTTTGACAGATTAGAGTGACCTGTGAGCCACTATCAAGTAGACAGTTTGTCTCAAAGCTGTCCACCCAGCATCGAGGAGTGATGCTCTCTCCTACTAAACCACAAGGGATGTCTGTACCTTGCTGAAATCTTACATTGGGGTTTGTTGGCTTTTGTAGGACACCTGGCTTCCCCGCTGCTGGCGTCCTTGTCCGTTTCCCGACTGCCCAGACAGAATGAATCTAATTAACTTCTGATTGACAGCGTCGGGACTTGACGGGTTTGGACACCTTCGGCGGATGTGGCCCACTTCACCACATCGAAGCAGAAATCTAGTAGTGTGCCCTTGTCATCCTCCTTCTGGTGGTTTTGTCTTGGTTTCGGCTTCGGCTGTGGTTGATGTCTTTCGTTATGTGGTTGTACAGCATGCTGAGAAATTGTGCCGGTAGAGGTAGTGGAGCTGTCTCTCTACGGCTGGTCTGTTTTGCTAAGGTTTCCTCTTCTTGTTTCCGCACTCGGGAGAGGAGAGTCAGGAAGGAGGGAGGGCGGTCTAGTTGGTCTCTTAGATGTAGATTGACGAGGAGCATCTCGTCGAAGAGGATTCCCTTTATGAACTGAGATAAACGAACCTTGTTCGCTTTCTCATGGGGAATCACTCCTCGACGGATGGCTCTCCTCAAACAATCTTGTAAAGAAGTCAGAAATTTCGATGGAGAGTCTCCCTCTTTCTGTCTCATGCTGTGGAATTTTATAACAATTCATCGTCGGATGACGTATCACCAAATGCCACGTCGAGGGCCTTGAGGTAGTCTAGTGCTGTTGCATCTGGGTCATCACGGCGAAGATCATTGACGATGTTGAGAGAGGGTGGCCGAAGAGCTTCACGGATCCGTTTCCTCTTCTCACCATCATCAAGATCTGCCATTCGTCCATTTGGCCTTCGACGTGGTCAATCCATGTAAGGTATGGATCCTCGTCACGAGCAGGTGAAGGTAAACCAGAAAAACATTGCAACTTACGGTAGTTAGCTGCAAGGGAGCAGCGAGCAAATGCCTGTGGAAAATCTGAAGAAGTTGGATAAGCAGAGGGAGTTGTTGTTGGAGAATTTGGACTAGGGAAGAAGGGTTAGAAAACATAGCAGAATTTTGTGAATTTGTAGCCTGATTGGGGGAATAACGCCATGCATCTATGGCACCGCTCTCTCGGAGCTCCCTGATGCTGACACGTTGGCTCTGAGATGCAGAATCATCTAGCCGTGTCAAACTGAAAACAACTTGGGAAACCCCTAGATCAAGACGGATCTCGGGCCCAAGTCCCAAAGAAGAAACAGGAACAGCAAAGTCAAGGAGTAGGAGGGTACGGTTATGTTCTTTGTCATCCTTTCTACAGAAATTCTCGACAGAAGGAAGGACACTACCAAGTGCCAATGACAGAAAATTATTTCCCACTGGGACAGTATTGAGTTTACTTGATAACAGAATTGAGTGAATCGGTCTAAAATCCTCCTTCTTACACCAGTCTAAACCTAGTTCTCGGAGGGCTGTGCTAGCCATTGTGATAATCAACAAAAAATAAAGTCAAAGAAGAAGAAAAAATCTAAAGAATTAAGATATAGAATAAAGACAACTGAATTTGTTAAATGTGTATGGAATGTTGGCTCTCTAGGCAAGTATCAAAATAAAATTTCAGGATAAATACGTTATATATATATTCAAGAGCTTTAGGTAAAAACTCTTCTATCAATGATAATGTTATGCAAGTCTTCAAATAAACACTAACAGTCAATGTGCATACAAATCTCTCATAATCTAGAAGTCAAAATACTTCAACATTTAACAATTTATATTTCCCGGACAAGCCCCCATAAATGTAACCCTGGGTTCGCCAATCAAAAATAGCGGGAACCGAAAATAAATTTACAACTCCCTTTTTGAAATAAAACCAAGTTTAGAGAATTCGAGATATGATGCACAATAACAGAAACTCTGATTTATTTGAACGATAAATCACCAATTAAAGAAATGTAGAATTAAACAATACAATTAAAGGATCCTGTAATATTTAAATAACACAAAATGAGCTCAAAGGAATTAATGGGCGCCAAATCTTAAATAGACCCTAAACCGCGTTTCGCGTCCTACGGGCGAAGTCTAAACATCAGTTGGGAGACGACCCAGTTCCTCTTCGTGCGGACGGACACCTCACGTGTCGGGATATATGTACGGAATCCTCTTCCAATAATACTTGCAAGAATGTTAAAACGTTTATACTTGCAATAGGTTACAGATGAAGTGGATGGGAATCTGCCTTCGTATTAGTTTGTACAGGGCCAGTCAATCTTCTTCACCACATCACATTCGGTCTTCTGTACCTATTACAGAGAGCCAACATTCATTTTAAAAGTAGAAGTTGTCTTCACTCCAGAATGAGAAAGTTGCTTGAAGAAGTAATTTAACAAGCACTTGGAAAAAAGATAGTTGTAGAGGCATGTGCGGACACACATCCAGATGGAGCGATGGCCAATGGTGGAGTGCTTGGTCTGACCAGAATTTTGGGCCAAGCCAGCCTTCCGACCATGCCTCAGCTTAGGTCAGCTGTTCACTCTCATTGGATGGTTCGAAAAATATCACTTATGGCTCTAAAGTTGATTGGTCTATTTGAAATTAGAGGGAGTGAAGGAAAGATAAATCTTTACGACTTCACAGCTTGGGTTTGTGGTCATGGATTAGAGAAAAAGGCACTGGCCATTCCCAGAAATAAACAAAAGGTGAATCTCCACTTCCTCCAAGAAGGTAGAGATTACAAGCATAGTTGAATAGATAGGTAAAGATCAAAGAGCATGAATAAAACACAAGTTGAATAGCATGGCACCAGCTGAATAGCCTGGCTAGTAAACACAAGTAAACAAAGGGACACCATGGCCAGAGAAAATGCACAACCATGGCAAATTGAAAATGCACATGTGGAATAAACACATGAGCAATGAAAAGGAAATCAAAATTACATAATGAAATAAAGATCATATTTTGTAAAACAAAAAATATACTGTAACCTGAGGCCTCATTTGGGTCAGGGTTACATAAGTATTAGTAGATTCAAACGTTCCATATTTAGTATGAAAACAAAATTGAAGTTTCCCAAAATTTGATTTTGTTGTATGTCTTTATTCCATCACTGACTATTAGAGAAAACCAATCAGTCACTGCCCGTGTTGATAGTTTTTGTTAAAGCCCGTTCAGTGTCTGTTGTACTCTACAGTGTATTACTACAGTACAATGTATCATGAATCTAAGGAATTTATATGTATTGGTAAGTTTAATTGGTATTGTTCAGTTCCCAAATAAAGACAGTTCAGTCAGCTGTATAATATAAATGGCAACCATTTATAAAGTATCGTCACAGATTTCCACATAACTTAAAATAGTTCAGGTATTAAAATGGTCAAAGTAAAAAAACTTCTCTTGAAATTTGAAACTTGAAGTGATAGTTCTGTAATCTGCGTAGGAAATAACAGAATAAGTAATTTTGTTGGTTAATTTTCAATGTTGTTTGTGACGACTTTCTATCTCTGTCAGCTTCCTCTTTGGGTTGTTATGTGTCATTACCTGTAGGCTGTTTTGATATGAGTTGTGTTGTGTTGTATGAGAGAGACTTCATTTCCTGTGTGAAACCAATGGACCATCAGGCCTGAAATTACACACAGGTCATGGAGGTCATGGTGTCTGTTGCCTCAAAAAGCTCCAAAAGCTTCCCTACATGTAATCCCATAGACTTGAACTTTCAAGAATTTCCAATCGAACGGTCCATTATAATGCTTGTACCATGTAGAGTGTGTTTGGTGGCACAACTTTGCACAGAATTAACTGTGTACTGTCCAAACACATGATTTGTACTGAGCATTCCTGCACGATTGCAGGTTGATCATTCAAAATCACATTGACTGATAATCATTGAGTGATCAGACAGTAGGAGGGGTGACTGTGATATCACGAGTTGCATTCACCACATGACACCATGTTGCATAACGGCCATAATTGATCTATCAATAAAAACCACAGAAGATGATTTTGAAATATTGACTGGTCTAACAGTAAAAGGGTTAAGTGTAGGTTACTAACATCATCCTTCAGGTTGTAATGACTTCTTCGTTTGTTTGTTATTTTGATTCAGTTGAGCATTGGTGACATTTCTAAATACAGCGATGCCTACAGACCTGATGGACACGGAGGTGCTTTGAGCAACCTCAAAGTAAGTTATCAGAGTAAATAGTCAAATTCATTAAGCCCTGACCACGCCCGCTGACTGACATGTGCCATGCTCTGGCTGGGCTCAAATTACATACTGCTTAATGAAAAATTATTACAATAAATTTTCTTCTAAGCGGAAATGAGCAGGATACCAGTCATAGAGTCTACATGTAGCCCAGTAGTTTGGCTGGTATGGTAACCTAATTCTGTTTTAAAGCAAATAATATGTTCTGTATTTAGTTTTCCGTTGTGCTTAAGCAATTCTATGAAATTGGGCCCTGCTCTGGTTCACAAATAAAAGACAAAAGCACATCAATAGAAACTTGTTTACATTTTGTAATGTGAAATTTACATGTCAGACTCGTTCAAAATGCACAATTCATATTGTACAAATTTAATAGGGTTAAAAGGTTAAAGAGCTGCATGTGAAACAACAATTAGACGTGTTAAATTTGTTATGTTATTCTGAACAATATTATTGAATTGTTTTCATTGAAAACAACACCGAAGTTCAGCATGTAAACAGTAATAATAATAATTACATTTAAAGATGCTCTACTTAGTACGCTAAATCATTGTGCTATAATCAACAAGTGAAGAAAATCAAATCATTTATTGATAGTCAAATTAAAAAAAAAAATTAAGCGGCAAACACATCATGAACAAGTGTTGTTTGTTAATGAGATGTATGGGATGTACAGTACCTAAAGCAAATATTATTGTTTACAAAATATGGTTTGACTTTTGTCGATAATGTTCATCGTTTCTGTTGTTGTGATTAATAGAAAGCGATGGAGGAGTCATCCTCACACCTCGTGCTGCCAACAGTGGAGTCCAGTGACCTCCAAGCTGACCTGAGTTCAAAGGTCACTGGTGCCACAATTGACCTGAAGGAACCGACCCTAGAGGGTGTGACCCTTGACCTGGCTAAGACTAACCTCATCGTGAAGCGATTCGCTGTTGGTTCCAGGTAAGGGATTACACTGGGAGGATGTTTTTTTTTTAGTCCAGAAATCCTCTTTGAAAAGATTACTTGTTAAAGGAATTTCAGACTTGTATTTTATGTTAAATTTGTAATCTGCTTGGTGGAAAAAATAGCTGATTATTTTCCTAAGATATGAGTAAAGTCTACTTCTCTAGTGCTGAGAATACTGAACGCTAAAGCTCCTTAAAATCTATAATTTTAGGTTACTAAAAGATAGAAGTTCCTAATTTTTTGCAATTTGGCGAGCTGGCTAAAATTTGGATCCTGGTTTCAAACCTTTTTGTCGGCAATGACTCTCCCCCCTGATGTAAACAATTTGCAGCAAGATTTTCGAAACAAATGTGTGAAGAAAAAAAGGGTTTCATATCACCAGTGAAAGTAACTGGTAGCAGTAGTTTTTGAGAGTCCTTGGATTCACAACCAAAATAAATGAATAAATAAAATAAAATAAAATTATGTTGTTTGTTCACAGTGCTGACAAGGAAGAAGCATTTGCCAGAGCGGATGGAATCATGAAATCAATTGTTGAAGATCAGAAGATGCGCTCCGTCCGCTTCACAGCAATCCTGACTGCTGAGAGGAAGACACAGGTAGACAAAGTCCTCCGCTTTGTTCTTAGAATTGGACATTAAGCCAAGGTCCTGTGTTCTAGGATTGGTAATGCACAGAAAAAGGACCCGAAACACTTGTTGTTTATAATAGAAAGAAACTTATCAAGCGCAGTATTGGCGCAAAAACTGCCTCACAGCGCTGTGTACAAAAACACAGCAGGATAAAAAGACAAAAGTCAATAGCAGATAATTGTTCAAAATTTACAGCATATTACAGGGGAATATACAATAATAAGTAGCGTACACTCAAAGGCAATTTTAGGGGGAAAATATCGGTAAACAGAAAAGGTGAAAGACACATGCAGAATTTGTTTTTGTTACAAAATTATTGTGTATTCAATTCAATTCAGTTAAAAAAATTAAGTAATTCTTTACAGGCAATTACAATAGGGGGTTTACCCTGGTGTCTCTGGCTCTGGCTAAGAGTGATTATTGTTTTTTTCATTGGGAACAATTTCATATTTTCTCGATTCAGTTGGAGCCAGCACCATCAGACAGACTGACTGTAGGACGTCGCCTCCTCCAAGACCCAACCCCAGAGTTTGTTGCTAACTTCAAAAAAGACCCATGCAATGTCTACGTGACTGCCGCCGCCATCGGTGTGTCTATAACCAAATCTGGGAAGCCAGTAGCTCTACCAGTCCAGGCCAGTGACTGGAAGATCAACGGGACGTGTACTGATGAGAGCTCTGTGACGTAAGTAGTGAGAATGCGTTGTAGTAAGAGTGCGTTGTGTTGTTCGTACTTAGGGCCTTGTCATTCGGCAACTTACTGGCAACCAGTACTAGACAGTCTCTTTAAAGATCATAAACATCCACATTTCAACTTTTGTATAATGTTCTTTGAGAATAATACACAACATTTGATTTTTTTTTTTGGGGGGGGGTGCTTCTAAAGCGGTTGTTTGCGTGCAGTTTAGTTGATTACCTACAAAATTATTTGTGTGACAAGGTCTTGGACTTTAGATGAAAGGCTTTTGCTCCAATTGTTTTAATAGTTACAAGGTTAGAGACTTGTTGTAATAAGTTGAAACACAACTTGAGAACTGGTTGTGTGACATATACTGGGCTTACTATGAATAAAAACGTGTAGACTTGTACCAGTCCTACATGAGTATTATCACAACACCATTCCTTTGAATCCTCTGATGGAGTCAGAAGACTCTGGTTTTTCTCTATCCTCTTATTGAGATGAAAATGTTACTCTTTTACTTTTCAGACTGGTCGCCACTTTGTCAAAGAGCGTTGCCCAGGGCCCAGATAGCTTCTCCATGAGGTGAGAATGGTTACTGAACAGGCAAAGCTGGACTTGTGCTAATGCCATCCTGATATGTGCCAAAGGGAGTCATGTCCTTTCCCACCAAAAAAAAAAATTCCTCCAAACCCCAACAATTATTTTTCCAATACTTACTCTAACACACTTTCTCCTATTCTAAAGTATTCCCACCCCAAAAAAAAAAAAAAAAAAAAAAAAAAACTTGGCATCAAAAGAATTCCTGAAATGTTACACCATACCTTTATATCAAGCACCAATGCTTGTGTTGAGAAAAAAGACTTATAATGGCCAAGGTTCAAGGGTGCTTATAAATCCAAAGTCTTCAAACCAACTAGACCCAACTGAAGGTTCAAATCTCAAAGTTAAATATTTTGTTCTTGCTCACCCTCCTTCTTTGTTGTATTACAAGTTAACATTTTGTTATTGTTGTAACCCTTCCTCGGGGTAGGGGGATTGTTGCGGGGTTTTTTAAAGTAAAATTTGATATAATACAATACAATACAATTATTTTTTATCACACTTTCAGCCTGAGTTTCACAAAGGACTTCCAGTACTGGATCCTGGCATCAACGAGTTTCGTTACCATGGAGACGGACGGGAACCCCCAGAAATACGATCTGGTTACCAGCATTGACGAATCACCAACGACGTTCTCGTATCATTGTTCCAATAGTGTATTTCGCCTTGTTCCGCAGGGAGGTGGTAAGGAGACACGACAACTCGTGTTCACAGAACTTCAGGTTGGTGGGGTTTTTTTTTGTAGAACGGGTGGGGGTTTTAGTTGAATGAAACTGGTTATTTTTCACTGTACTGAGGGCAAATTCATTGTCTCAAATTATATTTTGATTTGGTGGAAAAAAATTCTGTTGTGAGTTGTGTTGGTTATTTAAAAGGGCTGCAAGGTCAAATTCATTTTCGTTATCCACTCATTTTCCAATAGATAGAGTCCTTATGAAACTGGGGAAAAAATTTCAAGACTATAACCTGAAACTAAAATTGTGTTAAATGGCGCTGTGTTTGATACCCTTCAAGTGTTTCACTTAATCAGGCCTGTACGCTTTGTTTTTGAAAGGGCAAGGGTACTAAGGTGATTTCTCCTTGGTAAAGGGCACCCTATGAGAAAAATGTAATTTTGTGCTGGAGCATTTTCAGGGCACCAAGACAATGACCAGGGGGCATGGAGGCAATTGCTTTCATTGCCTCCATGAAGTATCTGCCCTGCCTCATTATTCTATGACAATGTGCCAGTACTCAAATGCATCCAATATTTGTATAATATAACGCTTCTGCATTTTCAAGTTGGATTCAAGATAATTATTATCCTTACAATGACCGTCTGACCTGTGACATTCTCTTTAATGTATTTTTTTTTCCTTTTCTTACATCTCTGTCGACAGATTCAACCATTTAGGATAACGGCCAAGGAGGGGGTTGACCAGTTTGGACCGGCCAATGACTGCGTTGGATTCTTCACTGAGGGAATCTGGATGGGGCTTTTCATGGGGCTTATAGTGGTCTTAATCTTCTCCTTTGGTGTAGGCATGCTGGCAAATCTTAAAGTTATGGATAAATTTGACGATCCGAAGGGTAAAACGATTTCAGTCAATACGGGGGAATAGTACGAATTGTTTCGTTATAGGGGGGTTAGTATTGGTAATGTTGTATTAAGGTATGTGAATTTGTTTGTTTATGCTGTATAAGGTACTCTGTAATTAAAAACTAAAATCGTAAGGCGTTACAAGACTGTTGTTGCTTGAAATGTGTGATGTCATATGTTATACTTAAGCATTCCACTCCAATAGAACTTATGCTAGACCCCTCAAAAAGGCTACTTTGGGGGTAAACCTTCGAGTAAAAACAGTAAGTAGTAAAACTCCAAGAAACGTAAAAATCTGTCTTAGTGTTCTTTCAAAGTGTAACTTACTGTTCACCCCTATAATGTTAACAGATCTTAGTATTAAAGATGATGTCACAGTTTGTTTAGCATTTTGCAGAAGAAACCATTGTGTTTCTGCACAACTGTTGAAAATGCAGTATGTCACATTCACACATGGATTACATACAGGACTAGCGCCCTCTTAGAGTTCAACCCCTAACTCGTGTACATTTCCATCAACATGGCTGCCAAGTGTTAACATGATTAAAGCTATCAAAGTTCATGACATAAGCCGAGTCCCTCTCTCTCTCTAAATGCCAGCAGGAGGCATTACACATTACCCCGTTATCAGACTTGAGCAATGCTGTAAACAAACTGTGGGATCATCAGTGCAGAGGTTCTAGTTTTCCCTTTTTGCTGTCGGCATGAAAACAGTTTGGAAATTAAGGAAGTTTAGGAAATTAAAAACAGCTCAATCCTTGTTAATGAAACTCAAAAGCATTTTAGTACTTTCTGTAATATTGAAAAAGTCATCTACATGACTTTTTCCCTCGATTACTGTAGGAGATTGCTAATGTTTATTTTTTGACTAAGTGTGAATGTCTTGTTTAAAAGCATCTGTTAGTTGTGCATTAGACTTGTCCAAGGCCCTTTACAAAAGTGCCCCTGCTTGTTTGCCGGTGCAACCACACTCGAGCCAGGCAGACATGTACCGCACATTCATGTACGTGTGACAGCATCAAGTAAAGCAGTTTTTGCAAGCTCACATAGGCTGGGGATCACTCGGGAAGTGTAGGTTTGTGTGTGTATTGGTGCTGGCCATGGAGCTCGGGGATCAGACAATTTTAGTAATTTTTCGAAATCAGACTAAGTAGGACGCTATCATGCCTGGCATTATCATGCGACTTCACCAGCCTGCTAATTAACCACTATGACCAGTCCAATGTAAATCGCACTATAATCCCGACCTGTCAATATAAGATTTGTGTTACACTATACTACATTTGACATCCTTGGTTAGGCCGTGTCCGAACCTACAGCTACTGCTATGGCTGGATTGCTATCTTGTCAGTGATGCTAAATGATAGTTAACCCAAGCTTATCCGATCATTATGCAAATTTGTATTAATCAATGTATGACTATATTGTTACTCAATAATGAATGTAAACAAACATAAAAGCATCTGTAAACTTTGTGATAGAAATTTATTAATCCAAATAAATCAAAAATATACATATATCGATTGTGTCCAAACACTGCAATTATTACTTTAGTTGTTGGAATGACTTCACACAAAAATATACAGTATTAATATACAGTAATGATAATATAGAATGTGGACGGATCGTGTAGTTTGTGGACGGAAATTGCGACATTCACTTGGAAATCAACTCGTGTTATAACAGGACGGAATATGAATGTGGATTTGTTTTTAATTTAAAAGTAAACATACCTCAAAACACTCTTTAATTTGTCAAGGTGGGAAAACAATAAAGTTTGCATATTTACAGAAACATGCATTATATTTTAAAAACTGCAAAGTTTGAGGAAAGATACTTTCCATTCTCTTATCAGTCGGCCCCTTCTTGACAAGAAGTAAACTCTCCTCTTCAATTGCTACCCCCCCCCCCCCCCCCCCCACTTTTGAAATAATATCTGACAACAATAAAGTTACAGCATGTTCAACCATATCGGACTCATGACAAACTGGATCCAGCTTGATGGTGCTTGGCTTTAACATTGCTGCTGCTTAGTCCTCATTTGCTTTCAACTTTTTGCAAAAACGTAAACTTATCAAAGCATAACAGTGAGCCAAGAGCTATTCCATGAAGTGATATTGAAACCTACCAGGGCCTAAATTCAGAAAAAAAACCTTGTGTAGGGACAAAGGCATTTTAAGCAAAAGAAGATTTCATAAATAATCGTGATAATTTGACAGCACATGCACGTATGCAATAAACTTGCATTGTTGCATTCTTTATCTGTTCACAAGAACAACCGACAAGCGTGTCCTTTGCTTTGAATTTGTTGCTCAGTACAGTGTTTAGTAAACAGAAAATGTCTGCTAAAAGGCTTGGTCAAAATTGGTCCATATTAATTGGTCCCAAGAAAGTGGTCCCAAATAGTTGGCCCAAAGTAGCTTAACATTGTCATTAGTATTATACCGTAGTTATAAATATATAAAATGCTGTCCTCATAAAGAGGTTTATGTTGAGGCTTCTCTTTTTACAGTAGTGACACACTTATTTACAATTATGAACAATTTCAACATAGATCAAAACAGGATTGTGTTTTCGCCTGCGCACCACATGGACAATTTTCCCAACACTTTCCAGACTTCTTGTTGCCTTTGAACCAAACATTGTGTGTCATTTAACAAGTTAAAAGGACTCGGCTACAGTTAGACTTGATCATTAGACTTGGGCTTAGGCTCCAGGGCTTGAGCTTCATCAATAATATTGAAAATGGACACTTTTGGTAGCGGACTTCAAACAGGCTGACGGTACCTATACAAGAGCCTCAAGCCGTGATTTAGAGAAGGGCCCATGTTTATACAAAGATGTTTGTGGGTTTATAATATTCAAAATACTAAGCTAACCTAGGTCCAGTGTTATAATGCTACTATGCAAAGCAATTTGGACCAAAACAAACAAACCAGGATTGAACGAAGTCTTATTTAGCAGAAGGGGATTACCATATAGACTGTGACTGGTTCCTGGAAATTATTCCTCGGTAAATTAATTTGTTGGGTAGCTTTATGACATTTGAACAGTTATTGAGTACTCGGCCAAGAATTTATGGCAAAGTACAACAAAAATAAATACAGAATGATTCAACAAACTGTTTTCTTTATATGAAGAAACAAGCGATCTATTTAAAACAAAAGTTTTTGAACAAAAAAATTGTAAAATTGTGTTTAATAAAACATTTTTCTACAAACTTAACACTGTCATCAACAGCTGTTACAGTTTACCACTGAGGCCAGCTTAATCCACAATCCCACTAACTTAAACCGGTTTAACTAAACCTAGTCATCCAGTTGACACAGCAGCGCCACACCCCTCTTAATCCAGTGCTGAACCGGTCTATCCGTGGGTAGTTCCATGGGTAAGACAAAGTTAGTGGAGTGCCCCGTGGTCGACAACTGACCTCTGCGCTCGCTGGTTTTGTACAAGGGACACACGTAGTCGGTTTTCGGTTTGAAGTCTAATTTTACACCTGATTGGAGAAGAACAAAATTGTGGAATCTCAATGTGACTGAGAGAAACTTATCAGAAAAGGGTCCAATTTCATTCTTAAGCACAAAAAGTAGCTAAGCACAAAACAAAATTATGCTTACCAGAATAAAAAAAAGTTACCAGCCAGACTACCAAAACACACGTATCATTTGTGACTGGTATGCTGCTCATTTCTGCTAAGCAGAAAATTGGTTAGCAACATCTGCTTAAACAGCTCTATGAAATTGGACCCTAAGCATTCATCAAAAATACTATCAGTTTTTCATATTTCACATTTTGTTTGTACGAGTCACAATTTCATGAAGCTAGTTAACACGAATTGTGACAAATTGACACCCAAGCTTAGAGAAAACTCCAAGCGTATTTCAAAGGTTAGCGAGGAAATTTGTTTGTAGGACTGTAATTAATGCAACTAGCATTCTACACATACAGAGCAAGTGAAGTAAATTAAGCTAAACCCGGGACTGAGGAATAAAGTGTAAAGAATCATAATCTGAAAATGCAGTGGCCAGATGACTTTACTTACCAGGTTTCACCCAGATGACAGGAACGGGGTCAAACAGAACCTTGGGTTGAGACTCGGCAAGAAGTCCCCTGCAACAGAAAAAAACACACAAATTATTAGACTAATGTTGTGGCAGGAGATTCTTTCACCCCATACAGTGAAAGGTGTATAAACATCTTCTGATAGTGCTCTCTTTTGAATCAACCTTCAGCCAATGTTAATTACCATATGGGGGGACAGAATCTCTAGAATTTTCCTTGGACAATGGCAATTGGTTAACCATAAAAATACTGTTAATTCTACAAAATTCATGCCCTTAATTCAGCTAACTATATAAAATAATAAAATAAACAATAATAAAACCAACACTTCTGTTGGTAGAGTGTATCATTAAAGTTAAGGTACTAGAAAATACAGGTTAAACAAGACTATTTGCAAACAATGATGTTCTGTTAATATTTGTCTAACGGGTACTTTGAGTATCATAAGAATTTATACTTAAAGCTAAGGTAAAGAAAGAGACAAAACAAGAAGAAGGTAATGCATTATGGTAGGTTACGATACAATATAATACAACTAGACATGATTGCGTTTGTGCACAAATGCATAGCCGTTTCGTCAAGTTTTACAAATTTCTCAACGGAATTTGAAATTTTTTGTGTATTCAAAGGAATTTGCCCAATCTGGCATAAAGAAAAAAATGATTCAGGTTACACCATTTCAGTTAGCAATTGATGCAAAAAATTTAAAAAATCATGTGATGACGTCATTTCATTTATATGGCACTCTCACAAAGCAGTACCACAGTGCTTAAACAAGCAGAATAACATAATATCAAAAACAAGGGGAGCAAAACTAGGATTAGAAGTCAAATAAATGAGTGATAAAGGTAACAAAAAAGATCATTGAATTTTAGAAGTTTACATAGTTAAAAACGGATCCGAATGATCACGATAACCAGCATAAGAAAATATTCGAACAGCCTGCTTTTGAAAAGTAAAAAGTCTATTACACTGAGTTGAAGAACCACCCAATAGGCCCCTTGCATAACGTAAAAGGCTTCACTGACGCGCACGTTTTCACGCACTAAGAAAAGCTATTGTTCAGTCATTTGCCTCCTTTATCCTCTGTGAGGGTGCTTGTTTACCCCAGTGAGGGCGCTTTTTGACCCCAGTGAGGTTTTTTTTTTAGCTAGTGACGTCACATGCAAGGGGTCTATATAAGAATGCAATAGTTCAAATACGGCAGGACAAAAGAATTATAGACGGTTAATCAAAAAATAGAAAATGGCCTGACATTTCTCAAAAGCTTAATGACAATTCAACACAAATGAACAAGTATACTAGTGTAACATAAGCAGTAGAGTAAAAAATACATACAAAGTAATTATAACAATAAACCATTCTTATAAGTCAATTACACACTGCGTCCCTATGTGTTGTACAATGTTAATTGAGAACAAACAAACAAAATTAATGAAATGATTTTTGAGAAGGCCTTTAAATTGATCCAGAGAAGTAGAGGCAGAAAGTACACCGAAAAAGGAGTGAACAATGAATAAGGAGGAATGGGGGTTGGGATGGAGGGAACAATATTACTTGGCAGGAAAAATCATTGATCTTACTTTTTCCTATCCCAGCGTGCTCCATCCAGGAATAAACCATTGACGTAGACTCCGTCCTCTGGGGGCTTCTCCACTGTTTCACAGGGCAGCACCTGAGACAAGAAAATAGAAGAACAAAACAAGATATTACTTGAAGGAATAAGTCTCATACTTCAAAACATAGCTTCACATACCTTGTAGGTATATTGAGTGCATATTGCTTGATGCTTTGCATGGTGTGGAGAAATAAGAAGGAACTGTAACAAAAAAATCTCTTATGAGTGAGTGTTGGCTGGTTTGAAAGCCGGTTTGGTCTCTCCAAAGAGCTCTTTTCTGAGCCAACACTCACTCAAAAGAGATTTACACATACATGTAGTTGTACCCGCAAGTTTACTCTTTATCTATAGTTCCTTCTTATACTGAGTGCGTTGATAAACCCATAGGGGTGTAAGAAAGTGCTATATATAAGAACCCTTTGAGAAAGACTCTGCTCTGGTTCAAATCGTCAGGGCTTTAACTATTTTTTTTGGCAAGAACCCAGAACCCAGTATTAAGTATGGAAATAAATGTTTATCCAATTTTGAATTGAATTGAACCTACCTCAAACTCAAATCCACACTTATCAATAGGGATGGTGTACTTTCGGGCATAGTTCTGCATAGCGCCAGTCAAGAAGGCCTGGGTGAAGAAGAAGCCTGACAGCCAGAAGATGTCGGGCTTCAGGTTATCGTACCAATCCTGGAGGAACTTCAGTCGAGCCAAGAAGTCTGTGATATAACTACCCAGGGGTTTCAGGGTGGAGTAAGAACGTTTGGACCACATCTCTGGCACCTATGGGGGGTTGGAAAAAGAGATTTTAACAGGCGTGATAGTTGGTCTTTGGAAAAAATAATATTTGATGAGTATAAGGGCTGATCCACATGTACAAATGGCATACTGTAGGCTTTTTTTTTTTTACTTTTCTGGTTTTTGAAAGGGAGGTATAACTTTGGTAATTGACAAAAAAATGAAGTCTCATTTGGTAAAGAGCACTGGAGAGCTGTTGATGTTATAAAACATTGTTAGAACGACCCCCTTTGAAATGTAGTTTTAAAGAAAGAGGTAACTTTTGACAAAGGAATTTGAATCCGAGAAAGGCTTCATGCATGACACGACAGCTTTGTTTTCTCTTCAAGAAGTAGAGCTTGAAGAAGTAGAGCACAGCTGAAGTGTTCTTGCAAATTTGTGAAGCATTTGTTCGCAGGAAGTATGAAGAATAACCCTTCCAAATCCTTCTACATCCTCTTTGCCCAAATGAAGGTTTCTGAATGACTGAGGGCTGTAACCTCAAATAACATTTGCATATCACTGGGTCAGGCAGTCCAATTTCATCCAAATCCAAACACATTTGTGTGACGTAACATAGAAGGAGGATAGTGGAGGATTGAGGTCAACCGGGACCAATTTCATGGAGCTGCTTAACGGCTGATTTTGTGCTTACTGTGTGATAACTGTAAGCACACTAAAAAGCATGCTAAACTTCCGGTGCTAATTTTGTTTACTAACCCGTGAAATGCACTTAAGCAAATGTTTCTGCTATAGTTAGCATGAAAATTTGCTTACCGTTAAGCAGCTCTATGAACTTTAACCCTGTATCACAGGCAAGTTGGCCTAGAGAGTAAGAGCTACTAGCAATGTGATTCTGAGATATCTACCTTTCCAATGAGGAGGTTGCTAGCCACGGCTTCAAGCTCTGAAGACATGACCACCAGACCCTTGATGGCCTTCTGGAGATTCTGAAGACTGCTGCGAATCGCCTTTCCCAAACTGTTAGGAGATGGATGATAGAAATGATGAAGACAGGAAAATCACGATGGATGATAATTTTTATTTGTTTTTTACTCCCAAGCTTTATTATGTACTTCTTAGGACTCTAAGTATTCTTGTAGGAAATTTTGTAGCTGCTTTTGTATTGTATTGTATTGTCTCCGTCATTTTACGTCCATGTTACCATAACTTGGTTGTACTAAGTGTTTATTTGTCCGTTGGGTTAGGAAACAAAAGCACCTTGCTCTACCTTATACCTTAAAGACAGTGGACACTATTGGTAATTGTCAAAGACTAGTCTTCTCAGTTGGTGTATCTCAACATATGCATAAAATAACAAACCTGTGAAAATTTGAGCTCAATCGGTCGTCGAATTTGCGAGATAATAATGAAAGAAGAAAAACCCTTGTCACACCCCAGGTCGAAATTCCAGTTGAACCTAGTTAAACTGGGTTTAACTGGAACTAGTTGATAAACTAGTTAAACACAGTTAAAACCAGTTGGTTTAATATGGAAAATGGACAGAGACCAACTGGTTTATAATTTCAACCTAGTTGAACACAGTTAAACCTAGTCCAAACCAGTTGGTTAATATGGAAAATGGACGAGTTTGATCACTATCCAGTTGAACCAGTTGACCCCAGTTAACTAGGTTAAACTGGAATTTTGACCTGGGACGAAGTTGTGTGGTTTCTGATGCTTAATTTCGAGACCTCAAATTCTAAACTTGAGGTCTTGAAATCAAATTCGTGGAAAATTACTTCTTTCATGAAAACTACATCACTTCAGAGGGAGCTGTTTCTCACAATCTTTTATACCATCGACCTCTCCCCATTACTCGTTATCAAGTAAGGTTTTATGATGATAATTATTTTGAGTAATTACCAATAGTGTCCACTGCCTTTAATGTTGTCATTAATTTGCTGCAGTGTTGTCATTGATTTGCTGCTTTTTATTGAATCATTGTGAACTTAATATCAATTTTCGAAGTTCGACCTAAATGTGCACTATTGTATTGAACGATAGCATTGAAATAAACGCTACTGAATGAATGAAAATGAATGTCTAGTTTATTTTATAGTATGTATCCAGGGCCCCAAGGTAGAACAGTTCATTGACAACTGATGGGCTACCCTGGTTAAATAAAACAAAAAATAACTAATAAATAAATTAATAATTAATGTCAAGTAGGAAAGTTCCTCTCAGATGCAGCAGACAGTGAACTCACTTGTTAAAGCGTTCCATCTCTTGAACCAGCACAGTGTTCATGCTTTCGTTATAAATCACCGGGAACTTCTTCAAGGCTTCCTCCAGATCGTAGTCTTTGGGCAACTAAAACAAAAACAACAAAAGCCAAAGGCTAATTAGAAATTGGGTAAGACGAAAGAGGGGGATGATTAGTTTATTTCATGTTTATGTTTGATCAAACAAAACATGAACACTATCTGCGACTATTTAGTCAACTCTATCTACCAATTCCTATTTTGTTTTTGTTGTTGTTTGTTTAGATGATCTTGCCGTCAAGGGAACTTGGCAAACTCTCATAAGGGGTTATAAACACCAAGCTGTTTAATACCATTAATTATCCAGGGACACAGCAAGGGCTTCAATGCAAAGCAATACAAAGAAAGCTAGATCAAAGAAAGAGCCAGAATAAAACATCCCCTTTCTCAGGCAACTCACTGCTGTAATCCCCATGTAGTTTAGTTCCTTTTCCAAGCAGTGGATCATGCATAAACCAGTAGGGCTGCTGGCTACCCCAGGCAGATTAACTGCTCATCCATTAACACACCAACTCAATGAAAAGGATGTATACTTTCCAAGCTTTTGTGGCCAAACTTGGACATTACTTTCCGAAATTTGAAAAAAAACAGACCTTGGAGAGGATGTCCTGTGCAATCTCAAAGAGGACATCGTCGGTCTTTCCTCCTCCAGCGCTAACCCTGCCTCCTTGAGTCAGTAAGATGGAATCAAAGATCTGCTTGGTTTCTTGCAGTGACTTGGAGATGTCCACGTTGTCATGCATGCCGAAGATCTCCGGTTCCTGTACTGTGGGCATGCTCTGTGAAACAATGCAACAAGAAATTATTAAATACACAATGGGGACAGCTAATCCATTCTGACTGGCCGAGAAAGATCACATGACAATGTTTAAATGTGCGATATAATGAGGAGTGCTTAACCCTTTTAGACCATTCATTTCTGTATAATCATCACAAACGCACAGACAATGCAAATATTGTTTGTTTCTTTTATTAAATTGTGTCAGTAAAAATGTCAAAAAAAAAACATAACATGAAACAGAAAATTTAGTTTTTGGGATACTATGTTAACATACATAAACAAATATAATATTTGAACATGACCTTTATTTTAACCTCTTTATGTGAATTAAATTAGGTGAAACCTTGCGGCCATTATAGGTATTTTGGTACAAGCCGCTTGTGGCCACTATGTCTTATAAGGGCTAGCTAACCCTGCGACACCCTACCCATATCATGGCGTGTCATGGCCTAGCGATTAAGAGCCTCGGGTTCATGCTCTGGTGTTTGATCAGCAGAAAGTGGGTTCGAGTCCCAGTCGTGACACCTGTGTCCTTAAGCAAGACACTTAATCATGATTGCTTCGTTAAGTTGGGGAGGTAAAGCTTTCAGATCTACCAGCCAGGCTCCTGATTGATGATACCCAAGCCTACATCCATATAGACTGTCAAGAGGGTAATCCTATTTCAGCCCTGGTTTAGGAAAAAATAGAGTGTAGCCCACACCTTGAAGTAGCCTTCAGGCCGTGTGAATCTTGCGACTTACATAAAACAAATTTGTGAAAAAATTCCCATCCTATATTCCCCTACCTTAATAAACTCCAAGTATTCCTCATAGGTTCCCTGGGGAGGCGGGTAGTAGTTCCCGCTGGGTGAGAACTTATGCTTGGGGTCATGGACAACCTTGGGCAAGATGAAATCCGCAAGAATGGTCAGGAGACAGCGTCTGTCACGGTCGTCTGTCACGCGGCCGCCGTAGTTACACTCCCCGGTCAGGTAGGTGATGGCGTCATACTGGACGTCATCGTAGTCATTGACGAACATCTGAGGGGTGACAAAAGTCACAAAGTTATTTTTAATGTTTGTGCAAATTCACCCGATACAAGGCTAAAGGCCACTCTTGGTAGGCTATAAGAAGAAAACTTTTAAGATGAAAATAATTCAGGGGAATTAAAGGTAGGAATTTATATACCTCTTGAAACAGTCTAGATTATAGGATGGAGGGAAACATGCACCAGGCAAAATGAGTTGCAAAGAAAGCTGCAGGAATGGCTATTTGTCATTCCTTTTTGAATATTCAGGGCTTGTTGTTGATTGGTCTGGAGCGGAACTGTGATTTGAGAGAGTTGTGATATAGAGGGACCTGGGGTCAATTCCACAAAGAGTTAGGCTAGGAGATTAAGGCTAGTCCCAAGTCTTTTAACTTTTTTTTTTTTTTTAATCCGTCCCAGTTTTCTTTGGTCGAGTGGTTGCTGGATGCTATTTCGGCCCAAATGAAGCACAAGTCAACGTGCAGACTAACCTGGCAACCTATATGTGCACAAGTTTTTTTTTATACCAAAAATAGCTTATCACAAGTTGTAATAACTCTCTTAATACACAGTTCTAGTCGGGTGGTACCAGGGTGTCATGGCTGAGTGATTTAGAGCATCGAACTCAAGTTCTGGTGGTTAAGTCATCAGGTCTCGGTTCAAATCCTGATCATGACACTTGCATCCTTGAGCAAGATGCTTTACTATAACTGCTTCTGTTCACCCAGGGATATAAATGTGTATCGCTAGGGGTAGAGGTTGATATTGTGTTTGAAAAAGCCTTCTACATCTCAGCAAAGGGGAGGGTGGATTGATGAGAACAAGAAGAAATCCAAGCATCAAAAGTTTGTGCTAGAGGTATAAGAGAACTGCTTACCTGTAACTGCCTGATACTAATGCGGAGATCGGACTCGTTGAAACCATATGGGATATTCCAGCCCAATGGACCAAACTTTCTCCTCTCCTGGACCAGAGCATGGAAGAAACACATCCCAAACAGAAGCTTCTCCCACGCCTGAATAATACACAAACAATGTAAACCCACGTGAGTATTTTGATAGAGTGGGCCTGGCTCAAAGGTATTATATACAGGATTGTTAAGGATCCAAAACGTTATTGTTTAATTTTAGTCTAAAAGCTACTCTTTGTGAACTTCATTCTAGAAACATTTTTTCAGTGAACAATTTCCCTTTAAACTGAAGTCAAATTAAACAAAAACTGTATCTGAAAACAGAAAAAGAACTGTTTGGTTGCTACAACCAAAATTACCTAGTACATGCTAAAACTGTGCCGTGTTTTTCACACTCGGTGTTCAAGTGTCTGATCTAATTAATAAACCACAACGGAAACTACAAATAAAATAATTTGGGATTGTACAAAGAAAAATTGACAAGAGCATTGGTTTTTTTTAGCTCAAGTTGGTAGAGTGCTGGTACATTTCTATAGGTTGCAGGTTCTAGTTTATTTGTTCAACCCAAAATTAGTAGCATATTTTCATAAAAAAGTTAGCTTTGGGTCAGAATTTCTTAATCAAAAGAAGATAAAAGAGAACAGAACTGTGTAGAGAGGTCTACTCACAGTCTCTTTGCCTGGGCAAGATGCAAAGAATTCCTCATCGCTGATCGGATCACTGATGTAAGATTGTAACATGTTCATCCTTAGACCGGTTGGAGGCTCGTTGGTCATCTTCACACCGTTCTGCAGTACGGTCACCGGAAACTATCAGAAAAAGAGAGAAGAAAATATATTCATGAGGAAAAGGGTTTGGCAAATTTTACAAGATGCACAGAAAAAAACAATGATGAACAATGAAGACAGAGACAAGGGTCAAGGGTAGAAAGAGGGGGTTGATTCGACCTGAAGAGGTTTGACAACACAAAAGACAAAATCATAGGTGGGAAGAGGGGGGGAAACTTATCAATTAGTTATACATCCCCTTTTATATCCCCTTGTGCGAGTTAGTGAGTTGAGTTCCCTCGATAGGAAGATCATCTAAACAAACGAAACAAACAAACTCTCTGGATATACAGCTTTGGTCTGGAGGTACCTTTTCCACAGTTTAAATATAAAAAAATAAATACAAAGATGAAATGGTACAGCAGTTGTTGATGATACCAAGAAGAGGGTTAAAGACACTGGACACTTTTGGTAATTGTCAAACACCAGTCTTCTTCTGGTGTGTCTCAACATATGCATAAAATAACTAACCTGTGCAAATTTGAGCTTAATCAAAATCTAATTCTACCCAAATCTAATTCTGAGGTCTCAAAATCAAATTCGTAGAAAGTTACTTCTTTCTCAAAAACAACAGTACTTCATCAGAGGGTGCCGTTTCTCACAACGCTTTATACTATCAACAGCTCTCCATTGCTTGTTACCCAGTAAGTTTTTATGCTAACAAATTTTTTTGAGTAATTACCAATAGTATCCACTGCCTTTAACCCATTTAATACACACCTTGTCTGATGGGTAGCTGGTCAGCCAGAGTCTAAAATCACCAACCACCGTCTCCGGAGTGAACTCCTCGCAGAGTTTCTCCAGTGCAGTCATCCAAGAGACCGCTAAGTGACAGTTCTGAAGCACTACCCAGGTGCCCTCCTGCCTGGCTGCCTCTATCAGCTTGGATGCTACTGGACCCTGTTGAACGTGTCACATCGTACAATCATTAATTTCATTCAAGTTAGGATTTGAAACTTTGCATGGTGAAGATACAACCAAGTGAGTTTTGGGAGACACCATGTAAAAACTATCTCTTTTGAGCTCCTGAAAATCAGAGCACACTCATTAAATGTGACATGTCCTTGAGAACCACCACAACACATATAAGAGCGATTTTTTTTAACTCACTTAAATTTAATTAACGATTAAATATTTCTTTTGAATTTTAAAATGAATGTATTTGAAGAAAAAAAGTAGGTTATTTTGTTTTACAAAGAAAGCTTTTAAGTAATGCAGTGTTTGTTCCTGTCAGAATGAGAGTGGAATTTAATTTTGTTATGATAAGAACCTTCTGAGTTTTACAATGTTGTGTATAAAGAATGCTTTAAAGTAATAAATTAATGGAGATAATTCCACTTGCTTGTTCCTGTCCAAATGGCAGAGAATTTAGTTTGTTAAAGAAAAAAGAAATATCTAAAATCCCTATCAAATTTACTGTTTGTCAACATAGGGATACATAGCTTAATTGGTCGAGTAATTCGGAGGTAGCAGATTCAAATAAATTTTTCATTCTTCAACCCAAAATTATTTCAGAAAAGGAACATCTTGCCGACTTACTTGTCCCTGTCCTAGTGAGATAGCATTGAACTTCTCTCCACTGAATCCTTTGTCACCAGCAAACTTGAGGAGGGCAGCCATGGGATCAGCCCCAGGGGACAGAACGAAGATGAGAGGGGCGCAGGAGTGGGAGTCTACGAAGCTCTTAGCCAGGTCAAATGGTGGCGGCTGGACAAACTTCTGACCGAGCTTGCTGATGACAAAGTCAGTGACAAGAGGGCCGACCTGTATGAAGATATCAAACGAGTTAGCGGTTAATTAGAAAGTTGCCAAGCAAAATGTGACGTCAGCTGATAAATGGGAATCAAAGTGTGGTGAAGAGGATTTAAAGGCGTGGCCTTACTTGGTTAATGGGGTGTCGTGGCCGAGTGGATAAGAGCACCGAACTCAAGCTCTGATGCTTCTGTTCAGCAGAATGTGGGTTAGAATCCAGGTCGTGACACTAGTGTCCCTGAGCAAGACACTTAACTATAATTGCTTCTCTCCACCCAGGGGTAAATGGGTACCTGTGAGGGCAGAGATGGTTCTTGTGATTGGTTTAGCCATGTGGCGCATATAATTATCGCACAGGCTGTATACTCCCCCGGGAGCTGAGATGGTTTAAGGAATGATTTGAGGCCCAGTGACCAGGGGTAATAATGTCGGAAGCGCTTTGAGACACCCCGTGAAAAAGCGCTATATAAAAACCGTGTATTATTATTATTATTATTATTATTAATGTCAGAGACCAGTATTCTCACTAAGTGTATTCCAACATATGCAGAAACCAACTAATCTGTGGAAATATTTTTGCTCTATAGGTCAAATAATTATTTAAAAAAACACCCTTGTTGCACAAAATGTGTGGGCTTTCAGATGCCTGAGAAAGGCTTCAGGCCTGAACTCTTTCTCAGATTCAAATATTTTAGTGAGAAATTACCCCTCTCTCAGAAACTGTAGGTTACTTCAGAGGGAGCCGTTTCTCAGTGTTTTATACTATCAACAGCTCTCTGTTGCTTGTTACCAAGTAAGTTGTTATACTAATATACATTTATAGAGTAATTACCCAACATGTTCAGTGCCTTTAAATAGGTTTTTTTTAACACGGTAAGGCCTGGTTTTTAATAACTTTATCAAGACAAAGTCGTATCGGTAAAATTATCAAAAACCAAGCCTCACACACTTTTAGACAGAATGCAAATCCTATAATACCTTATCTGGCCTGAGACATCTAATAAGAATGGCCTTCTGGAAGTCTGTGAGCTTTTTGTTCCAGGGGGCGGGGAAGGTCTCCTTGTGTGGCTCCTTGCTGTTATACAGCGATCGCCACTCTTCTAAATGGTCTTGGAAGTGGTCCCTGTGGAAATGGAACAGCAAAAGAAAGTACAAAATAAATGAGTTTATAGGAATGATTGTGTAATCTTGCACCATGACGCAGAAAGACAAAGTGATTGCAGCTCGATGTGTTGTTCTAGGGAATTTTAATGCTCCTTGCATGGCGCATGTTTCCCTCCACCCTGCAAACTAGACTGGGTTTTGTTTTTTTGTTTTTTTCATTAAGAGGAATATAAACTCCTACCTTCAGCTCCCCTGAGTTATTTTCATCTGTTTTCTTAAATGTTTTCTTCTTGTAGCGTCACTTACATGCTTACTTCTAGTAGCCCCTTACCAGGGGTGGCTTTTAGCCTTGTTTGGGGCGAGCATGAGCCGAAAAATAAGAACAAAAGAGAGGAAGATTGTACCTGAAGCCTTTGAAGGCGGGTCTATCACACATTCTGCATATCTCATCCCAGCTCCTATCAGAGAGCCACGAGGAGTCTGGGTTCTCTAGTTTATTCTCCAGACCGACGCCACCGGTCAGGAAGAACATGAACTCCTCCTGGTCCATCTCCTTCTTATCCCTGTCATTACGGAAGGGGAAAGGAGATGAAAGAAACGTCTTAAAAAAAGTTTGAATAATTTAGTGATAGTACTCATACCAATGACGGACACAGGAAAAAAAGGACCTGGCTGACTGAAAAACTAAAAATGCAAACAGTGGATTTATAGGCAGTGGACACTATTGGTAATTACCCAAAATAATTATTAGCATAAAACCTTTCTTGGTGACGAGTAATGGGGAGAGGTTGATGGTATAAAACAGTGAGAAACGGCTCCCTCTGAAGTGCCATAGTTTTCGTGAAAGAAGTCATTTTCCACGAATTTGATTTCGAGACCTCAGATTTAGAACTTGAGGTCTCGAAATCAACCATCCAAATGCACACAACTTCGTGTGACAAGGGTGGTTTTTTCTTTCATTAATATCTCGCAACTTCGATGACCGATTAAGCTCAAATTTTCACAGGTTTGTCATTTTATGCATATGTTGAGATACACCAACTGTGAAGGCTAGTCTTTAACAATTACCAATAGTGTCCAGTGTCTTTAAAGGTGGGTTCATAGATTGGTAAAAATTCGAAAAAAAATTAATGACTACAAAAACTTATTTGATGAGAAGTACTGTAGCTGTAGATTTTAGAAACCATTTTGAAAAAAGGATGGGTTGGTGTCCATTTGCGAACACTGCTGCCAGAGATGTGGGTGGTATCCTGCTATCACCTCCCTTAATGTGGATGGATTTGACATTCTTGTGAAAATAATGCGACAGTTTTTTGCTGTTTTCTAAGCAAGTAGATACTATACTCAGTTGTAACTTTCCCATGAGATATTTATGTATCTTACTTTTTAATTTCACAATTAAGAAAAACCAATATACGAACCTACCTTTAAAAATTTAAATAAATTTGGGGGGCCATTAACTTCCAAAAATGTACTTATTTGTAGCCAGTAACATCGCCTTTCAGTATTTTTTCACAATGTTGCTTTTTGTAAAGATCAACAGTGGTTTTGTGATACAACTCACCTTGTAAATTTGTATAACATCACGAAGTATACAAAACCAATGCAGAATGTCCCAACACCAAATGAAACCCACAACCACATGTTATCAGCACACACAATTTCATGTATCCTTGGGTGCGTTCGTTTAGCTTCCCTGTGTCGACTCCGCGTTGCTCACTCGGGTGAGCCCCTGACAAGAGCTAATCGAACGATCACTCACCCTCTCTTGGTGACGTCATGCATCTCCAGCCAGCCCCCAAGTGACCTACCCCACAAGCAGGGCACTTAGGGCTGACCCTGGTGAGCCCCTGGAAAGACGTCAAAGTCTACCAGGGGCAGACCGAGGGCAGACCGAGGTCGACCCAGGGAAGCTAATCGAGCGCACCCCTTATCGCATACTGAATTATATCCCTGAACAACAACAAAACATTGCTTGGTGCGTACTTTTTTTTATTTTACGCAATACGCACAAGGCATGACGGATACGTGGAATTTAGACCTTTGGCTCCGACTCCAGCCCCAGGCTCTGTTTGATGTTTTGAAAACTCATGCAAAACGCCCTCTATTCCAAAAAAAGATGACCGAGACCAAGCCATCAGACCAGACGCCCAAATCAGATTCTGAAAAAGGCCCCTGATTGAGCCACAAGACAATCACAGAGCTTCAAGATTCTTTTGCACATATACTTGTTTGCCATTACCATACTGCGGTTTTCTCAGCAAATGTGCGAGTGACAGCGATATTTTTTCTTAGCTGTGAAATGGATATTTGAGCTCTAGATTCAAATTCCAGTGCACCGTAGGGAGGCAATCATCTGATAGCGCCCTCATCTGACAGCGCCGTCTTCAATAAGCCTTTTTGAGGTATGGCGGCCACAATGCTACAACACTGTAAAGTTGTTGTAAATTTGTGCGTATTGACCATAGAAATAGAACGTATGTTATTTAGTGAAGTGCGCATTTTAGGCGACACAGCGTTTACACGTAAACCTAATGACCACCAACATGGTGAGCGTGGCACCAGTCGCGGCGTGTGACACGAACGTATCTCGTCTGCCATACCTCAAAAAGCTTATGGCAAGGTCATGTTCACTCACTTCTAACTGTGTTTATATCGTGCAATCAAACACAGCCACATGATCTCCTCTCGACCCTTCAGAATGTCCCAGGTATTTATGAATGATTTTTGAAGGTGGCACATTGCAGTATTAACCCACATTATTTTCGCATGAACATGAACTGCCTTGGACACAATCCAAGAACGGGCCTTGAACCCATACTCTTCTGATCATCAACACAAAATAATACAGGAAAATAAATGAAATGAATGAGAAATGTGAGTATCAAAACAAAACATTTTGTTAGTTGCGTTGAAGAAAAAAATATAAAAAATGCACTCTGAAGAAGACTACAAGAAATATGGCATAACTTACGCATGCTGTTCACCTTCCGCACTGTGGTATAGTAGAAGTGATGATGGAGATAGATATAAAGAAATAAAGCATGCACAGAGAAATGCAATTGCTGGAATTAATACACATGCTCATGAATATTCATCGACAAAATAAATTAACATGCAAATTATTTTCACGTGTATGGAGAACTAATACTTAGGATTGGTGGGGGGAAATTAATTCAGTGGTCGAATTAACATGCAAGGTTTATATTAAGGGGACATGCTTATCATGCTTTTGAATATTCATTAGGCAGAAATGAAGGAGTGGGAGGCATGGATATGGATTGGAGGGTATGTAATGTGTGATAGGTAATGGAAATAGTTAAATAATATATTCATTAAGTGGCAACGGTGGAAGATGCCAATTTGGATATTCGTGCATATTCATAAGATGTGGGATAATGATAATGAGGGGAGGGGTAAGGGAGTTTTATCGATGCTTAAATCAACAATAAGATTTTAACTGAATTTTAGTTTTTCACTTTAAGATCAAATCTTTCCACATTTTTTTCTTTTGCAGATGAACTTTAAAAACATACCATCTGATTCCATTCATTTTGGGATTTGAACGAAAGAAACTAAACTAAATAAATGTTATTGTTACCCAAAATTTCTGAACTTGTTCAAACACATTCACCAATATGAAGAAGACATCGGAAAACAGTAAAACATTTCAAATTCATAAAGTTGCATCCTAAATCATTTTTTAAAAGCGTAGTTTAATATCAATATTTGGAGATGCAGGATGGATTGATATCTACACCTATGGTGCGTGCAATTCTTGGATACGTGCAACTGAAGTGCATTGAACCGACATTTCAAGGAAAATGTCTACTTACATGAGGATGTTTGTGCACAGTATGAAGGAGAAGAGAAGTTTGTCCTTCTCAAAGAGCGATCGGCAGACGCTGCAGTAGAGGTTATAGGTGAAGTGGTCCGATAGGTAGCGTAGCCTCTTCTCAAGGATCTTAGACTTGTTACTGGAGGTCGAAAGCAGAGTACAGTACATGAATAGATAACTTTCCAAGAAATTGCCTTGAGGTGAATCTAGTCATACCCCTGTATCTGAGAAACTGATTTTGAGTCACACACGTTGTGTACATCTTAACTGATTATTGTTACCAGCGCAAGACTTTCATCTACTTCACGTAAATAAAAAAAATGTCATTTCCCAGAGGAAACTAAATTGGTAAATTAAGTTCAGTTTTAGAGTAAACAAAGAAAAACTGACCTTTGACTCAGGTGCTCTACCACCTGAGTTATCTAGCCGTTACTGATGGTATAGTTTAAGGTTGCTTGGCTTCTGACAGGCACCCAAAACAAAGATATTGACATAATCGGGAGACGGCAAACTTAGAGGTAGATAGCTCAGTTGACAGAGCGCCAGTATGTAAATTCAGGAGTCGCAGGTTCAAATCCTGTTCTAGTCAATTTTTCTTTTTCATCTAATGATTTCGATTTCATAATTTAACCAAGGGTGACTAAACCAAAGTGCCGGCTTACCTGTCATGGATGGAGTTAATGTAGAGATTGACAAACCACGTGAGGGAGTATTGGTACATGGGATCGATGTTGGGCAGGTCGGCAATGCTGAAGAACAAGACACTGGAATGTTTAGCGATCGGCCGGTAGCCGGCGCGGGACTCGTTCAGTTTCTTCTCTGTCTCCTCGGCGATCTTCTGCTTCTTGGAGATCTCATCAGAGAGGACCTGACAGTAAGGAAAGTGTGGAGAGGGCTTTAAGTTAGTAGAAGAAAAGGTTGCACATCTACATTTATTTTCCTAAACCTGTTAAATGGAACTTGGGACTTCCGATTAACCGTTTCTACTGTTTCCGATCTGGACTATGAGATGGGCCCAATTTCATATAGCTGCTGAGCACAAAAATTTGCTAAGCATGAAATTTCTTCCTTGATAAAAACAAGAATACCATAAAAATTTCCACGTGATTTTCAGGATAAGCAAACAACAGCTAAATACCAGTACCAAGCAATATGCAACAAATGGAAGTTTGGTTGGTAATCCTGTTTTTATCAAGAAAGAAATTTCATGCTTAGCAAATTTTTGTGCGAAGCAGCGCTATGAAATTGGGCCCTGATCTGTAAAAGATGAAAATGATAACTCACTTTCCATGAATGACCATTATTTAAAAAAAGAACGCTCTAGTCTTCATGACCACAAAACCACTAACCACAAGTGTGGCAGCGTATAAACCACTATAATTTCCTACAAATAAGAAGTGACTTTCAAAGGCCTAAAAAGTCACCGTGTCTTATATCCGATGTGCCTTATCTGATGTTAATTGAGTTTTATGTGATTATCATCATGTGAAATCTTCTATTTATACAGTAATAATACCTTTATTTCGTCTAGGGTAATTCTACTTTTTCTTAAAAGTAAAATTTTCCTTAAAATTTACAAAATGTAACGAAGATCGATGTCACTGGCCATGCTGCTGCCCACAATAATTACACCAGCGCGAACCAGCTACAATCAATGCTGCACACGGTACACTGCTTAAGCGCGCACACCACTGAAGTTTGTTTGAACTTACCTTAGAGGAGTCAAGGATGCGGATGGCCGACTCATCCTCAAGGATGTTACCCTCTGAAGACGACAGCGTCTCAAGAATCTTGTCCTCAATCTCCTTAAGTTGTCTCTTATTGGCCGCACTCTGGAGGACCATGGCCTGTCGCTCTTCTTCAAGCTCTGGCCTGTAATCAAAAGAGAGAAAACAGTTCATAATAGTCGTCTTTCCACAAAAAAATTCTATACGATTAATAAAGAAAAAAAAAACCTAACTTATAGTACCATTAAATTATGAGGTCTTTAATTTAATTATCGTATTGATAAAACCCCAAAATATATTTTTTTTCTAGAAAACTGTTTATTTTATTTATCTTAAAAATACTTCTTAATTCACTTCACTCTAGATTCTAAAGGTTTAACAATAATGAGCAATGAGATGACAATGAACAAAATGTTTTTATCAGTTATACTTATCATGTAAAACTAGTCCTGCATATGTGCATGTACTAACAGATTTTACAGTGAGTATCAGCATGTATTCATTGCATTTAAAGTTAGAGCCACACATACTAAGCTTGCATGTCACACAAATGTTTGAACACTTCACCGTATTCATGTTAATATCGCATGTTAAAACAAGGCCATGTGACCTCCTCTCAACCAATCAGAATGGATAAACTGTCCTTGGTGTTTATGAATTATAAATAATAATAGTTACCTTTCTTTAGCGACCACTATTCCCAAGAGCTGATCCTCCAGGCCGTCTGGTGTAATCATGAAGTTAAGGAGAGACACCTTAGTGGCGACCTCCGGCAGGTAGTGGGGATTGCGCAGCTTGGTGGTGATGTAGAAACGGAAATCTTGCGAGTACTCAATGACATTCTCACCAAGACGGATACACTCAACGCCACCTAGTGGTGAAAGGGAATCGGGTGGATGTGAACCCATGCCATGTAAACTCATGTAAAACTGTTATATGTCATCAGAAGACCACAAGGTAATTCGACACCCCAAAATTCAACCCCAGTTGAAACCAACGATTTTTTTCAGAACCACCCCAACTCATTTAGAGAGAGTCATTACATGGTGTTACCGCAAACCTTTCCATATCGTATTTCCACCATGCAAGTTTAAATCCTACCCAAATAAAAATGTTTGACAGGGAGTTTGAGGTGGTTGTGGGCGTGATCAGTGGGTCATAAACATGACTGAGATTAGATACAGACATACACTGGGTTTTTATATAGCCCCATTCCATTGATAGACCACAGCGCTTTAGCAAACAGACATTAGCATTGCTAATAATATAATTATAATATAATTTCCACAGGTTTGTTATTTTATGCATATGTTGAGATACACCAAGTGAAAAGACTGGCCTTTGACAATTACCAATATTGTCCAGTGTCTTTAAACTGAGGTCCCCCTCCCAGTCTTTAATTGTTTCCTTACCTTGTTTGAAAGTCTGCTTGAGCAGCAGAGGTTCCAGGGATGGATCCAGCTCCTCTCCGACGTTCTCCAGGAGGAGCGGCGTACCAAACTGCAGACAGTTCTCCAAGATGCGCATGTAGTCGTTATCAGTCAGCTTGATCACTGACAGGTTGTTATCCTTCTCAGAGTTCTTGACCCACTTGTTGGCTTGACCCTGGGGGTCGATCATCAACGGCCTGCGGGATAGAGGATACATTTGGACAGCTGGTCAACACAACTGACTTTTTTTTCTTCTGAAGATGATCAGAGCAAACTGATCGAACCAGCAGGTTATCAAACCACCCGTTCTTCTCAGAACCACTTCTCAAAAGAGATTCATGTACATGGTGTCAATGCAACCTCACTTGACTGTACTTGCAACATGCAAAGGTTAAAATTCTGTGGTGTTTTGGTGGAGAGCACCGGCCTTAAGCTCTGGCTCAAAATCATGCTTACCAGAAGTAGGTTACCAGCCCAATGTCATATAGTTTGCTGTGACTGTGGTCACTCATTTTTAGGTTAGCACACATATTTGAAAAGCATGCAGTGTTTTTTTTCTTTTTCAGCACATCAATATGAAACCCAAATCTATGCTTACAAGTCTATTCTCTGACCTAACAACTATAAGAAATTGGTTCCAGGACACCAAAAATTGTTAGAATATCTCACCATCTTCTGGAGTTATCAACAATGACACCATTGTCAACTGAGAAGCTGTCTGTGGGTAGACCAGCGATGTTCCACGCCCTGATCTTGATTGGTTCTCCTAGGGTCTTGCTCAACGAGAACTCATCTGAACAAGGAATCTTCTTGGCCTGTGGGTACAGTAAACATCTGGTTACAATACTGAGAAGCTAGCTCACTGAACTTGATACAGACATATAATTGATGTTGTTCAATGTGTCATATAAAAGAAGAAGAGGCAAAGTCACAGTGCCTTGATCGTGTGGTGTTTTGGGGCTTTTGCTATTACTAACGCTGCATTCAAGAAACACAGTCAGTTAAATAACAGTTACTATTGTAGTAAGAAGTGTTCTAGAAAGCAAGGGGCAGACTAATAAGGCCTTGATCATGGGGTGTTTTGGAGCTGTTGTGTTTGCTACTGCTGCATTAACAGAGATCAAATTGAAAAAACAGCCAGTGTTGTGGTAAAAATTGTACTAGAAAGCAAGGGGCAAACTCAAAGTGCTTAGATCTTGGGGTGTTTAACGGCTCTTCCTATAATTACTGCCATTAAACATAGACACAGTTGGAAAACAGTCAGTATTATAGTAAAAAAGTGATATGGATAAAAGAGGCAAACTCACAGTGCATAGCTTGGTCCACTCGCTGGTACACCTGAACCTAAACGCCGATGTAAAGGCACCGAGGTACGCAATCACACCAGATGAGATCAGCACATCACCCATCAAGTTATCGTAGATGTTCTGAAGCTGGGCTGCAGCGGTGGTCCATCTGTCATCAAGATTATAATAATTTAATTGAATATGGCTTCTTATATAGCGCTCATATCTGTCAGTCAGTGACACTCAAGGCGCTTTAACATTCAGTCTTTTCCTGCAAACTGAGAGTTGGTGTCCGATCGCGAATGATTCGTCCAGAGATGTACATATTTTTCACACTCTGTTTGCAAGTTTGGTGGAGTATGAATTTTGTGGTTTCATTCCCCCTTTTGGAATACCAAAAAAAAACATGTCTGCATCCCATGAACAGGAACAACGCTGAACTAGATTTCTTAGACTAACAGTTGAGGCATAAACTAAATCAACCAATTTGACTTACGGCAAAGCCCATTGGCTGCCTTTGTTTGTATGCCATGAGGGACAAGCAAAGAGGCTGAACAAGAGTATAGACCAATACCTGAGGCAAAAAAAAAACATCAGAATCAAGCAAACTGAGCTTCGGCTTATATTGACACATTTGGATTAATTTTTAACCCCTGACCTGTCCTTCTCTCCACCCAGTCCTCCAATCAGCTTCTCGGCTCTGACCAGCTTCTTGGCACACAGGTCCACCTGTTGTTCTAGCTGCTCCTTCTTGTCCGTCATATCCTTGAAAGACTGCTTGAGGTTGGCTAGACGCTCCTCAACGGCACGTAGCTCTGATCTCTTGGCTGTTGGTAACACACCAAATTAAACCACGGTTTAAGACAAACCACTTACATACAGTCTCAGCTGACGCTCTTTACAAATTCTTCACAACAGGGCCTGATTTCATAGAGCTGCTTCAGCAGAAAATATTACTTAACAATTTTGCAGAGCAGAAGTGAACAGGATAACGGTCACAAAATGTATTTGTGAAAGGGTAGTTTGGCTGGAACCCTTATTCTGGTAAGCGTAACTTTGTAATGCTTGATTTTTTTGCTTGCGCAGTTTTGATCCTGGTTGTATTAGGCGTAAGACCAAAATGAATCAATTAAATTATCTTTAACACACAGCATACCAAACCCACGACTTTACCTCCCGTCCGAAGGACAAATCAATAACGGTCAAGTGTCTTGGTTACAGACACAAGTGTCAAGATCAGGACTCAAACCCACACTCTGCTGATCACAAACACCAGACACTGAGTCCAGTGCACTTTTAAGACCGCTCGGCCATGACACGCCAACAAATCCCTTTCACTCCAACCAAGCCAACTTAATAATATAATAATAATAACCCGTTTTTATATAGCGCTTTTCACACCCGGAGGGCGTCCCAAAGCGCTTCACATTATTACCCCTGGTCACTGGGCCTTAATTCACTCCTTAAACCATCTCAGCTCCCTGGTAGGGAATATGCAGCCTGTGCAACATTAATATGCGCTACTCGGCTAAATCAACCACAAGAACCATCTCTGCCCTCACAGGTACCCATTTACCCCTGGGTGGAGAGAAGCAATTATAGTTAAGTGTCTTGCTCAGAGACACAAGTGTCACGACCGGGATTCGAACCCACACTCTGCTGAACAGAAGCATCAGAGCTTGAATTCGGTGCTCTTATCCGCTCGGCCACGACACCCCACTTACCATTTAGGAGAGCCATCGTCTGGCTCAGGTCGTCCTCTGCCTCTTTGAGTTTCTCCTTCTTAGGAGCCACCACCTTGGCCACTCTGTCGTACACCTCCATGGCCATGACCCACTTGGACAGACCCTCGGCAGCGGAAGACGCTTTGGCCACCTTGGCCGGGTCAAAATCTGGGTTGGTTATGAACTCTGTACGGATCTTCTTCATGATGTGAGGCTAAACAAAATTAAAAAGGTATACACAAATGTTATTCCTTTGTTTTCTTTTCGTAAAGGTGATGCCTCTGCTGCCCCCTACTGATGAGAAAGGGCTTGGAAAACTTGTAATACAAACTTTTAATTTAACTCACAGACAATAAAGACAGTATCGATAAGTTCACCCAATCCACTTATCTACTCTGCAACAGGAGATAAATTGGCAGGGAAAGGTTTTCCAAAACCAAAAACTAGCAGACAAGTTTTTTGAGACCTAAAATCTTTCTAAGTAGACATTTTTTTAATTTACTTACAGCAATGTTGTCTCTGTCATACGTCTTGAGTAAGTTCAAGAAGTTCATGTCACCGACGAGTTTCTTTGAGGGACCCCAGAAGTCTAGGATCTTGCCTCCTGTGCCAGCGGGGTCGTTGATCTTCTCTGGTTTGATGTCTTTCATGATGCAGACTGCAGCCATGACCAGCTTGACGCCCGAGGGAGGATTCTTCATGGTCTTCACCACGGCGATATCGGCGGGCTGAGGGTTATAAATTATTTGAAATTAATGGACCGGGCTAGCTTGGTGGTTTAGTGGTAAGACATCTGCTCTAGAAATGCAAAGGTTGTGGGATCAAACCTCACCCAAGTAATTTGCCTGTGGATTTTATTTTGGAGTATAAAGTGCTAGTATGGGCAACAATTATAATCAGGAAAATACTTGAACCTGTAGGGGTCAGGTTGAGAGTTAATACTGGTGATATAGCACACCTACACATTTCCCCATTGAGATTATGCTGTTATGGCAAAATGTTGTTTTGTTTTGCGCAGCCACTGGTAGCCTGTTCCAAACACCGAAAAGCTCTTGGGAATTCTTGCAAATAGTTGCCTGTGAGTGAGGCCAAGTTGACTTGTCTGAGGCCAATTTCATGGCTCTGCTTACCGTAAGCACAGAATCGGCGCTTACTGGGGCAGGGAATTCTGTGCTTACGGCAAGCGTATTTCACGCGTTAGCGGCAAATTTTGGCTTCTGCGCGTGTGTACTTCACGTTACTAGGCATTCTACACTTACAAGGCTAGCGCAGAAATTCGGCGCTTGCAATGTAAGTGGAGAATCGCGATCGTAAGCGCAGAATTCGGCGGTAAGCAGAGCCATGAAATTGGGCTCTGGTTGTGTCGGCTTGATCATGTTGGATGCTGTTAAGAGGAGTCGTTAGGTCTCCACATCTATTTGACAATTTTTAGCTTTTGCTTTCACTGAGAGAGCAATTTTCAGGAGGAAGATGATCAAAAACATTGAGTTGTCAATCACTGGTTCTTTTTCAGAACCACCACAACTCAACAGAGATTTACACATGGTGCTACTGCAAACCTCATCTGATTATACTATCACAATGCAAATCCTACTTGGAGAAAAAATAAAATATGAACAAAGAAACACCAACCTTGAGCGTGTTAAGAGCAGACAGAGCAGCCTCCAGGGCAGGGATGGCTTCAGCTAGATCACTCTCACACTCGTCCTTTAAGGCCTGGGCAGACGCAGCCTGTATGTTGGCTGATGCTTCCTCCTTGCGTACATTCTCGCTGGTAGCGGCCACATCAACAGACTCCTTCTCAATAATCTACCAAATAATTAAAACACATTTCGAAGCTATGAGTATAAAAAAAGATTGAATTAATTTCTCCTCTAACACCGCTTTGTGGACGAATGGTTCAGTGCATTGGACTCAAGATCAGGGCCCAGTTTCATAAAGCTGTTAAGCGGAATATACTCCTTCAAAACTTTCTTTGCTGAGCAAAAATTGAGTGGGGTACCAGCCACAACAATGCAGACTTACTGTAAGTTAAGCTAGTAACCTGTTTAAGCTAAGCATTACTATTCTGTGCTTAACAAGTTTTTTGTGCTTACAGGCAATATGAAATTGGGCCCTGGTGGCTCAGTCATCAGGGTGTGAGTTTGAACTTTGGAGTATGGTACAAGTATGAACTTTATGATCAGTGCAATTTCAGACTGATAATAAGGATCCCCCAATCCTCTAAGCAGTCTTTAAGGGTGTAATGGCTGAGTGGTTTAGAGCATCAAACTCAAGTTCCGGTGGTTAAGTCATCGGGGTGTTGGTTCGGGTTCCAGTCGTGAATTTATGTCCTTGAGCAAGATACTGTACTATGTTTGCTTCTTTTCACCCAGGGGTATAAATGGGTACCTGCGAGGGTAGAGGCTGACATTGCGTATGAAAAAAGCCACTGGGGCATTTTGGCTGCCCTAGGTTGTTTACTCCCTAGGGAGCTGAGAAAGACTAAAGCAATGTCATTGGCCCAATGACCAGGGCACTTATGTAAAGCGCATTTAGACGGTTATACTTGTTATTGTTATTATTATTTAAAAATCATGGTGGCCTGATAAGACTTACCACCATCATCTTCTGGTTCTCATCGGCAGCGACCACCAGCTGGGGTTGAAGTTCCTTCAGCTCGATCTGCATAGAGCCCACCTGGGACTCGGCAAAGGCAAGCTTCTCAAGACCCACCACGTAGCGACGTTTCGCCTTCATTGTCTCGTCTCGTTTCTTGCCGAGAAGCGTCTTGAAGGCTGAGATCAACTCTAGGTACGAGGTGGGCGTTACATAGTTATGGCGGCCCAACTCTTCCAAGAAGCTGTTTGTAGAAGACAGAAAGACAACATGCAAAAAGTGGTGCAACCAGATTTGAAATTTATTTGTGAAAGACTTAGATGAATCAAGAATAAAGGAATGAACACCCTATTCTAATCAATCAGTGTGTCCTGACTGAGCGATCTAATTCACCGCATTCAAGTTCTCAAGTTGTCACTCAAACCCCTGAAAGGATTTAGACAGCCATTTAAGACTGATGCACTAACATCATAGTCCAGTTCATAAAGATTCTTTTAGATAAAAGAGCGGAATGTTTGAAAATCGGTAACACTTTTAAATTTTCAACTACTGTCCTCAGGCTCCGTCCGCTTCATAAATGTTCAAACTGCATGCGAAGCTCAACGGTTGTGTGTATTCGTGCATACTTACTGGTTTTACAGTAACGGTATGTATTGATTATGTTATGCATAAATAAGCACCCATATAAGGGTGCGCTAACATGCATTCAAATATTGCCATGTGATCTCCTCTCTACCAATCAGAATGGATAGACTGTCCGAGTTAGAAAGACTCCATATTTCTTCCTACTTACGAGAATGAGAGGTTCCTTGCACTGGTGTGGAAATGTTTGCATATGTCCACCACCTCTTTCCGTTCATCCTCTTCCATTTCCACAGTCTCAAGGAACTTGTAGGCTACTCTCGTCAGGGCATCTTCTGGCCACGCCTTTAAGAGATGAAAACAAGAAATAGTACTACAAAAAGACGCACACTAAGAACCCCCCATCATCACAATGTTGCAAATTATTTTTGAAGTGTCTCAGTGAACTTTGGTTTCCGATACGGACAAGATTACATTTTAAAGTCAAAGATGTTCTGCAACAACTTACCAGACGTTGCAAACAGGCCGGAACATGAAAAAAATGTAAAACTGACTTTTACTGTAACTTTCTTTATAATTTTGCTTCTAGGTTAGTATTAAGTTGACAAAAACCATGACCTTTCCTTTAACTAAAAGACCATTATCAGATAACATTACATAAATTATCTGGAACTTTGTTTCTTGATCAGTGCTACATGTACACTTAAATTTTCAAAGCATAATCACCGGGGTTTATACACACTTAACATCTTTATGTTCTCAGACCCATCCAGGTTTCATGAATATAAGGAAACTAAAAGTGGATGGGAAGCCGTTAACACAATATGAGTTGTCATTGGTTATAGAACAACAGCATCCTTCAAACTCTCCCCTCACTTAATTGTCAGCTCCTTAGAACAGAATTAATCTCAGAACAATCTGAGAGGTTTGAAAAATTTCCGTCTCCGATCACGCTGAGATTTGAACAAACAATTTGCAGATCCTTCGTATGGACCTCCCAAGTGTAGAATGTTTTGGTTTTTTTTTTAGATAAAAAAGATCTGCAGTTGTACCTGGAACCAATCAATGGTGCAACAGTTGATAAGAGACGGGAACTGTCTGAGACGATTGCGGAAGGCGTCACCAATAGGGGAGAAGGCGATGATGATGTGAAGATTCTCCCGACAACGGTTGACGAAGAAAGCAAAGAGAGCCAGTGGACTAAAGTCTGCATTCTTATCTCCAGCCTGGGCTACAGGACGAACAGCCTAAAAGAAAAAACAAGTTCAATTGGTATTATGTCCAAATAATGTTTTTAAACCAGTTACATTTTCTCTGAAGATGTAGGTTTCCATCAAGTTACAAAACTGTCCTTTACACTCAATTCAATTTACATTTATTTCCACAAAACATTTCCACAATATTATAGAACTACATTGTAATACATACATATAAAAGACAGAAAAAGAATAAACTGGCGGGAATGCGTGGAGGCCAGGCCCAAAATAAGCCAGGTAGCTTGTAGCGGATTGCCTTTACATAACAAAATACATTAACTAAGGGTACATGCTTAGTTTATGTGAAAATTTCACCCCTGGTGGTCTGTTTTGGCTTGTTTCTCCATACTGATATTTCCGACTTACATGTTTTAAGCTTGATCGTATCACAACTTACCTCCATAATTTCTTGTTTCTCATCGACAGCATACAAGTTAGGCACTTCTCCAGTGTTGAGGAGGTTGTCAATGTCTTCCAGGAAGGATTCTTCCTTGATCTGAGTGTCTGTTATCAAGAAGACGGTCGTCTTGCCGAATGCTCCTGCATTCTTCATCAGAGACTGAAAATGATGATAGTAAACAATTGTTAATAGTCCGACATTTCCGACCATAGCAGAGTCTTTCTCTTTTCAGAGTTATTATTCATAATAATAATAATAATATTGAAGTCTTGTTTAGCGCACGTATCTACCAAGCAAGGTACTCAAGGCGCTTAGTATATACACATTTTTCAGAGAGACAGGTTATTGCAGTGATAAATTCTAAGACTCAGTTATGTAGCACCTTATAAGGGTTTACAAGGTGCTACGCCGCATACAGCAGTCACAGCCAGAAACACCAGGCGAACCCCTTCTCTTTTTGATAAGTTGCACTGGGTTCTTTTACTTGCGTTACACAACTCAAGGGACCAATGGCTTTACGTCCCATCCGAAGGATGAAGCAATGGTTAAGTGTCTTGCTCAAGGACACAAGTGTCACAAGTGGCTGGGGATTCAAACCCACACTCTGCTGATCAAAAACAGAGTTGGAAGAATATCACGCCTGTGTATACGGTATTGAATTTGCTTGAATTCATTTTGAAGAGACACATTTGAAGACGCGAGTATTTTTTAATTTTTTATTATGAGTCAGATTTATGTAGAGCCTTTAGTGTTTATTCTTTGTTTAGTGACAACTGCTGAGGTAGAAGTGCCTTGTCCAGGTGCTGGTCATCTGTTCCTCCTTGCCACTCACTGCAGCTTGGTTGCATATATACAGTTTTGTAAATCATACATTGATTTCCTCAGTCATAGTTCTTGTTGTGCGTTGTATCTTTTATGACTTGTGTCTCCAGTGTAAAGTGTAAAAAAGATATTGACAAAACAGGGAGACTGCCAAAATAGGGCTAGATAGCTCAGTTATTAGAGCGCTGACACAGAGGTTGTTCATTCGAATCCCACTCTTTTTTCTTTCTTCACCCCTAAATCATCAAAATAAAATACTTATAATCGCTATATCATCACTGACCTTTAGATCCTCCCGCCATTCATTCTTGCCGTAGCTCTTGGAGATCTCCGGTTGGAATAGATGGAATCCAGCCATGCTAGTCGCTAATCTAGTCAGTGACTGTCGACCGCTACCACCTACTCCGACTAACATGGCATTACCCCCGGGTTGCTTCAGGACGCGACTGATACGCGACAGATGCTCAAGTACATATCTGAAAATCAAATTTTAGAATCAGAACTTTAGAATTTTAGAATTTTTTTTTATTGTCCAAGTTAAAAACATAGAAACTTGACATCCACTGGCCAAGCTACAAGTATACACAATCAATATAAAAACTATATAAGTTACAAAATAAGTTAGAAATACAAAGCAACAAAATACAGAAGACCCGCACACTAAAAAAATAAACCAGCCAAAACAACGCCAACCGGTCACAAACAGGACATCAAGACAACAAGAGGCTGGGGAAAAAAAACCACTCCCCCTACCCCCCTTGTAGCCACCCGTGACCAGCTAACGCTGCCCTGACCAATCCATTCCAACAGTGCGAATAATACATTAGATACAATACCATGGCAAAAAGTGCTAACAACCCTTTTTAGTAACCCAACATTGTTGTTGTACATGTGAATAGCATTAGGAACAAATGATCGTCTGGTTGTAGTGGTGTTTAAAGTTTGGAATGATGTGGAGCATTTACTTTATCAGCGCCCAGTTTTTGTTTGAGTTTTAAACCTAAAATGCCCAGCTTTTTGAGGTTTCTTTTTAATACTGTATCAGTTTTTTTTTTAATAAGTCTTTCTCACCAAACAAAATGCATCTTGCTGATTTGTGTTGCCTTGGTACATCCTGAAGTCATTAGTATTTCTTAAGTGATAATGCCCTTTTGTGAAAATGTGAGTTGTACACACATGTACGATTGTTGACACTTTTTGAGTACATAACAAATTTGTTTACATGAACGATAATGGTGCTTTTGGAATCAAAAAAATAAACCGTACATGTACGACCTTGGCACTTCTAAAGATGTCAAGATCACACCAGGGCCCAACTGCATGGCTCTGCTTATTGCCGAATTCTGCGCTCACGATCCTGATTCCTCGCTTGACGTACTAGGGCCGAATTTCTGCGCTAGCCATGTAACCGTAGAATGCCTAGTAACAAGGAGTAGCACGCGAAGAAGCCAAAATTCGCCACTAACCAGTGAAATACGCTTGCCATAAGAACAGAATTCCCTGGTTCCGTAATCCTCGATTCTGTGCTTACGGTAAGCAGAGCCATGAAATTGGGCCCAGTTCTTCTGAGAAACAACACTGTTCCCAAAAGAGTTTTATACATGGTTTTATTCACAAGTGTGCATACCAAGAATGACATTCACAATACAAAAAATACCCTCCTAAAAGCTGCACTCACAAACCAAACAAACAGACTGACAATTATTTCCAAGCTCACCTGAATATGACAAGGTTCATTCCCGTCTTGTGCGTATTGTTGTACTCCTCCAATCCGATCTCCACAACTTTGTTGAACTCCTCGACAGATTTCACCTCTTCGTAGATCTTGTCTTCCGGTTCGGCGTCGACGTTCATGTAATCGCCGAACATGAGACTGCGCATGTCGTCCTCGCACACCGGCTTGCCCTCTTTGGCGAGATGCTCGAAGACGGTGTCAAAACTGTCCTTGAAGATGTCCTTCACCAGGGTCTTAGTGATGCTGCAAAGGAACGAGAAAAGTAAATCTGTCAAAACATTGCTTTCAAGATTATTTCATAATCCACAAAAAAACATTCCAGTAAAAATAATAAGGCTAGAAATACATGTGTCTGTCATGCCTTGTGCGTAATAATAAGTGCACAATCCATTTAAAATGAAAATACAAAAACCAGCTTGAGGTCTGACATTTCTACCCAAGCACTCTAGAGCTTTTCTCTGGTTTAGCCCTCAAGAAAGACTCAGCCATGATCCAAACGTCGGACCGTCAACTATTTTTTTGCATATATACCATAGGTCCTTTTGATTGTATTACTTGGCGTGTTCATTTTTACGCATTATGCACTATGCATAAAACATTGTGAAATACTCACTCAAACAGCCAGAGTCTGTCCTTGTCTTCCACCAGTCGATCGTAGAACACCCTAAAGACTTCATGGACCCAGAGCCGAGTGAATGTCCTCTTGTTCTCCACGGCCTGCTTCTTGATGAGCAGCACCCCCATGATGACACGGGCAAAGTCACGCAGATTGAAAGTGTAGTGAGACTTGGCCGGAGTGGGGAGTAGGTTAGCCATGGCCTGCTTGTAGATCTCCATGGTGGCGACGACGACCATGTTGCCACCAGTGAAGTAGTCTGGTGCAAATTCGTTCGCCTGATTTTGTGAGAGTAGGGGGGGAAATTTTGTTTTTAAATACCTCAATAGCTTTTTGAAAATGTAAATGCCTTCAATAGTATTACTATATACACTTATCAATCACATCTATCAAATTTCATAAATAATTAGAAAGAAGTGGACATTAATTGTGAAAAACCAAGTTCCCAAAACGGTTTATTCATATACTAACACCAATTCTTGTGGACACTACTGTTTCAGTAAAAAAGGCGGTCAGATATGTCAAAATGCTGAATAATATGTGAATTTATCAAGTAAGAAAGAACAACACATCAAACTGTTTAGATGTAATTTTTACTTTTTACGAACTGAAGGCCAGATTTGTGTAATACTTCCGTAAAAGGTTAGCTATAGTCCTTTATCACGGTGTGGCCATCTTGATTTTACTCCATTCCAACTCATTGAAACCAAACTGAGGCTAGATGAAATAATAGTCTGGTGCGGTGTAATTAAGGTCTATAGTTTCTTTATCCATTGCAGATTGTGGTCTCTGTCAAGATTTGCAAAGTAGATATTCCAAACGTCTTCCGCAGAATGTCATTTCATAATTTAAAATTTAAATTCAATTTTAATTTCCTTAAAAAATTGTTTTTTATTATGGTTTTCCTCAGCACTCACCCTGAGGTAGTAGCTGACAATAGTAGAGAAGATCCGCTGCATGGTCTCATCATTGAATGGAGTGATTCCGATAATGTTGAAGTGACGTAAGAATCTGGATGTGACCGGGTTACGTCCCCCCCCAGGTGGCCCCATGGCGGTCAGGAACTGCACGTCAGTCAAGACGATCTTAGTGGTGTCTTTCTTGTCATACCTAGGAGGGTTGGGGGGTGGTTGAAAGGTATGGGGTGGTTAGAGAGAGTGGTCAATCAGTTTACGCAATCAATTTTAATCAATTACGCAATTAATCAGTTTTTACCCCACAATTTGAATATTCCAGATTACGGGTTATTCTTCCTGTGTGGGCATAATCCTTACGGATTTTTTGAGATATCTCAAAAACCCAATCACCTTTTGAAATGAAATTTTGACAGGTTAGTTCAAATGTATTCATCTACATTTATACAGGATTTTTGCTTCGTCCACTGGATGGGTTGTAAAGCAATAGGTCCATGTGTTGTGTGTGATACCGTAAATGAATGATAAGTTGATTTATTTTTGGGGCTGGTCTGGCGCCTAACCAGGCCCATAACTTACCAGTTTCCATGATCAAAGTACTGTCTGAGAAGCTCAATTGGTGGTTGGGCACCATACACCTCCCTAGCAGGCATGTTGAGATCGTCTACAAAGATGACTGAGCGTTTACCCATAGGGGGACCGAAAACCCCCTTACGTCTCTTGTCTAGCTTAGACATGATAATGTCCTGTTGAGTAAAACAAACATGAAATAAACACTTTTGAAATATCTTTTTCAATCCCTGCTCTGTTGTATCTTTAAGGGAGTGTCTTAAAGACACTGGACACCTTTGGTAATTGTCAAAGACCAGTCTTCTCACATGGTGTATCCCAAAATATGCACAAAATAATAAACCTGTGAAAATTTGAACTCAATTGGTCATCCAAGGAAAAACACCCTTGTCACCCTTGTCGGGCCCTCAAAATCTAATTCTGAGGTCCCAAAATCGAATTCAAGTATTTTAGTTGAAAATTACTTCTTTCTCGAAAACTACGTTACATCAGAGGGAGCTCTATGACATTGTAAAAGAAATACGAATCTACAGTTTTGAACACAGAGTTCGGTGACTGCCTTATGTCTTTCAAGAAAATTTAACGACTCAAGGAGACTTCAAAGAAATCAGGAAAAAATGTCACGCCTGCTTACCTGAGTCTGTCCGGCGCTGGTCTGTGCAGAGAAGTTAATAAACAAAGGAAGGAATTCATCCTTGGAGAGGTTGTTCATGAGTTTGTCTTTCACGTACACACTCTTGCCTGTGCCTGTGGGACCCACAAACTGAATCGCTCTGAAGAGTAAGAAACAATTTCAAGATATAATTAGATGTTAAATTGGCATCAGGGATAAGAATGTTAATTTGGAATTTACCCTTACACCGATGTGTGTTAGCAGTGTATTCAAGATAGTTAGGATTTTAAACTTTCCAGAAAATAATAAGGTGAAGCTTGCAGTAGCATCAAGTGTAAAGCTCTTTCGAGTAGTTTTTGAGCTGAAAAGAACCCGTGGTTGACAACTCAATGTTTTGCTCAGTTTGCTCCGATTGTCGTCATAAGAAGAGGATAGCATACTGATCCACATGGTGCAGCTTCAAAATAATCATTGAATTTGTCATTTAAGATTTATTGAAACCGTTCTAAAAATAAATGGGGGGGGGCTTTAAACTGATAGCTGTAGTAACAAAGCTCTTCAACAGTGTGATTTGTATTTTTCAAATACGTCACCCTTTGAATAACAATGGAGGTAGGAACACCTTTCATGATATGTAAGAGATGTTAAATTTGCATCGGGGATAAATAATATTAATTTTGGTTTCTACCCATACACCAAGTTGTGTTAGACTCCGGGAAGTACTGAGTATACACAGTGCTAACACACAGCCTTCATGATGTTAAGGCATTTTCTGCCAAATTATTGAAGTTAGAAAAATCTATACAAATCTTGTATCAAGACTCTGTTTCGCAAAGAGTCAAACTGCATACAGCGCTCAATGGTGCGTATGTGCGCATGCTATTAGATTTTACACTGAGTACTGGTATGTATTAATAGCCTTCTGCATAAAAGAAGAGCCCTTGTAAAGTTGCGCGCCACGCAGATGTTTATACACTCACTACTTTGTTTATCTCCAACGTTTGAACATGGCCATGTGATCTCCTCTTGACCAATCAGAATGGATAAACTGTCCCAGGGTGTTTACGACTAATGACTTCTTGCTTACCTTTGATGTCTGATAGATATATCCATGAGGTAGGTGTAGCGAGCAGTGTCCATAGTGGGTACGATGATCTCCTGCACTTTACGCCCTTGCCCTATATCCATATTCTTGATGGTCTCATTCCAATGGATCCACTTGCCTCGTGCCTTGTACTATGAGATGAGAATATTTTTAAAAAAATATATATTAATTCAGGCATGATTGGCCCTTGGAAAGAAGTAGGAACATTTTATTGAGAAAAAGAGCTGATGTCCATGTACACATAGTATACATGTAGGTTTTGATAGGCTTTTCATCAGGCTATTTAAAGATGCTATGTCAGATTTTTGGCCGATTTGACCCCAAAATTTTGATTTAAAATTCAATATGTATTTTGATGGGGGTCGAGAAAGTTACAAGCTTTCATTTGAGTCATTGCTCGAAAAAGTCCGCCAATTATTAGTAGCAGTGAAATAAAGTGCTCAAAATTAGTTTTTGTCGGGATACCGACAATATATCACGTGACCAATTCTTATGTGTTTTATAAGAAACGTTTTAAATTTTTGTCATGGTTCCTGACCATTAAAAGTAAAAGTTAAACTTTTTTTCGTTAGAGCGGGTGATACTCTTTGAAATACCATTCACTCAAATAAATCTATTTTTTAATGTTTGGGGCAAAAAATCTGACATAGCATCTTTAATAACAATTTCACTGATTTTTCTGAGGGCAAAAAAAAACTGAAATCAGACTAAAGTAGAAAGAATATCATGCCTGTGAACTGAACCTTCTGCTGCCACTTCCCAGGTTGTATTGTAAACTCGGGTGTGATCCCTTGCTACAAGTCAGTTACAGGTTGAATGGCTTTTGAGTGACACCCATGAACAAAGATCAGATATTGATAAAATAGGGAAGCCGCTAACATTAGGGCTAGATGGCTCAGTTGGTAGAGTGCCGGAACATTTTCAGCACATTTCATGTCACACTGTACATTGCCATTTTGGAAATAGAGATGATTAAAGCATTGACCCAAAAGTATTCTCTCTATGATCTCTGTTAATTATCAAGAATATTAAAGTTTCAGACTTGGCTTGTATGACTCATCAAAAAGCGGGTTCAATGCTAATACCCCTTGGCCAATTACACAAACCCATTACTTGCTTCTCTTCGCCCAGGTGTATCAATGGTCTATTAAAGGTTTACATACAAAAAATTCACAGTCAAAATCAAGAACCCCAATCTCTACTTACGTCATACATGTAGTCGTACACTAACCCCTCTGTAGGGAAAGGTACGTCCAGCTTGGCGCCTATCTCACTGGGGAAGGGATGCGCTTCATTCTTACCGGACAAGATGTCTCGGAAGAAAGCATCAAATTTGGTTCGGCCGTCTGTGTCCACGACGGCTCCGACGGACCAGACGAGGGAGAAAAACATTGTGGACTACAAAGAAAGATGAGGGAAAGAACGGAGTGAACCACAGTTTGAGTGGAACCTTCAAGAAAGTGAGTCTTGCGGAGACAACATGTACCTTTTTATTATGTGGTGGTTCTGAGACAAACTGGCGCCAATTTCATGGCTCTATATACCGTAAGCAAAGAATCAGCGTTTACGGAAGTAGGGAATTCTACACTTACATCAAGTGTGTTTCACGGGTTAGCATGGAATTTGTGCTTGTGCACTATGGGAACTCCACTCTACTAGGTATTGTTCGCTTACACAGCTAGTGCAGAAGTTTGGTGCTAGCACAATAAGTGGAGAATGGTGATAGTTACTGCCAGAGACCAGCCTCAAAAATTGCAAAACCGGCGTGTAGTTTGACAACTTCATTGCGAATCTGAGAGCAGTGACTATTTTGGCATCTGTGTTACTGCATGTATCCAATGATATCATTGTATCCAATGGAATCACTAGATCTAAGCGGCAGCGACCTGTCTTTAGGCGGATAAAGACAGGGGCCCAGTCTAAGTGATAGTGAGAGAAGAATTTGACAGTAAGCAGAGCCCCTAGTGGTTTGACAACTCAACATTTCAATCAGTGTGCTCTGATCGTATTGTCACCATGCAAAGTTATAAATCCTACTGAGTGAAAGTTTGTCATGAACCCTAGAAGAAATGGAGATAACTCAAAGGTTTAAATGTCTGTACCTAATAGTTTTTCATATTTTAAGAAAGTCTTTAAAAAATTTGGTTTTCCTTGAACGGCAGCATGCCGTAAAAAGAGAGATCAAATAAATATTCCCAAAGGAAAATAAATTAGAATGGAGAGATACTCACAACTATCCAAGCCTTCAGATGCTTCATGTCAGTGTCTGGTTTCAAGTGATCCGCTAAGAACATGTTGACAAAGTACATCAATGATCTGGATAGGTTGTTGGTGCTCGTTGGAACGTATTCCTGTGGACGTTATGACACACAAACAAATTGTAAAATTTCCCAAATGATCAGTTTTGTTATCTTGCCTGCCGAAATGGTCCCCGAAATGTTCAAATGAGCACTCTTTTTCGTAAACTAAGGTTACTAGGTCTAAACGAACTGCATACTATTATTAAAACTGCAATATGATTTGGTTGTATATAATGTACGATTAGGACCCAATTTCATCAAGCTGTTAAGCAGAAAATACTGCTTAGCAAATTTCTATGCTAAGCAATAAAATGGGTGGGGCACCAGTCACAACAATGTAAACTTTATGGGCGTTTGGCTGGTAACAAGTTTCTTCTAGGCAATATTTTTTTTAGCAAGGTTTGTGCATACAGACTTCATGAACTTGGGCTCAGCACTTTATATTTGATAGTGCTTTCACAGTCCTGTTGAACAACAAGATGTTTGATACAGAGACACTACGCATTGGGGGCAGGGAGGAACATAACTAAACTATACCTTTGTGTTCCGATGCACAAAGTCAATACTTGGCTCCAGCAGCCAATCAAAGAGAGCGATGAAGAGAGCTTCTTCCTTCTTCAGCTCCTCTGGAAGTTTGTTGAGCCAGGATCGGAAGACGGGTCGCCAGCCGAGGTTAGACGGCTCCAGGTAGATCATGCCGCAACGACTGACGGTAGCCGGCTACGGGTGTTCGAGAGAGACACATTTTTGCATTAGTGTTGGAAGGAGAGGAAGATATACCTCTAGCCAGAGGCTAGCTTGGTGGTCTAGTGGTAAGACATCGACTCTACCCTAGTAAAGGTCATGAGTGATATGCATGTGGTTTTTTTTCACAGAACTCAGAAAAATACTGAGTATACCCCAGTGCTTAATATAAATTGGTGTGATGGCAAAAACAAAACAAATTATTTCCTTCTGTAAGATATAAATAGTTCATTAAAGTGTGTAACATTTTTCGAGAAATGTGACAAGGAACTATTTTTGGTTTGACCACACAGGGATGTGTGACAAGCACTGAGGAAACTGAGGAAAATGAATCAGATACAGTGAAAATCGCCCTCATGCTGACTGTCATTTGGATTTTGGTATCAAAACAGTTCCATGTTATCTACAGTTTTTTGCATTTTTGCTGCTGTCTCTGTCTGTTTGTTGTATTCTGATGTGTGATCAAGGGTTCCAGTTAGTGGGTCTGTGTGCCTGTTCGGGTTTCCCTTTTAAACCACAATGTACTTTGATGTTTGTGCAATGAAGGTAATAAATGGAACTTAACTTTACTAAAGTAGAAGCTTCCACTAGTGTCCCTTTAGTGATACTCAACAAAATGGTCAGTTGAAAAACACTCTTGAAAAAAAACAAAAAGACACTCTTAACTTGAGATGTCCATAAATACTCACGGAGGCCTGGGACAGATCCATACACTCAAAGATGAGACTCATACAGTTAGACATCTGGATGATCTCACCACTCATGAGACACAGCTTCTTGTTATCGTCGAGTACAGTGTTCATGCTCTCAATCCATAGGGTGTCGATGGGGCCATCGAAGATCACCCATTTACGGTCGGTGGTGTCCGTCGAAGCAAACTCGCGGAAGGTGTTGGCGACGACTCCGTCTGTCCACTGAGGAGATTGGAATTCAATTTAATGCAATATTGCATAAATACAATCGTACTAAAGTGAACATCAGAGGACAATTTCATCGAGCTACTAATCATACAAGTTTGCTAAGCAAAACAGGGCATGTTCAAAGTCAATTTTATAAAGAAGTTCTAGATGAGTCATCAGTCCCAAAATGATTTGACATCAAGGATGTGCAGGTTACCAGCCCAAAATGGTTCATGCTAGAGGGTATTTTGGCTGGTAACCTTAATCCGGTAAGCATATTGTTGCTGTGCTTACCTACTTTTTGTGCTTCAGCAGTTCTATAAAATTGGGCCCTGCTATAGCCTACGCTGCCTCAGTGTAGTTACAGGCTTGCGACATCAAGGCACCAACTCAAGTCAACAAATGTAACACAGGGGTTTTTGTGAGAATCAAATGGTGTATCAAAACAAATCCGTTCAAAGATTTTAAGAAAAACACAGGTACAGTCATCAAAAAATAAACAAACAGCAGGCATAAAAAAAGAACCTACAGTATGCCCAATTTCATAAAGCTACTCAAACGGAAGGTATTGCTTAACATTTTTCTGCTTAGGAAAATTAAGCAGGATCGCAGGTACATGTTGTACATGTAAAATGGTATTTTAACTGGTAACCCTATTATGGTAAGCACAATTTTGTTTTATACTTAGACAGCTTTAGGAAATTGGGCACAGGTGGTTTCAGGGACATTACCTCATGAGAGACAGGGTCAAACTGGCCAAAGAGTTGACCCATGGTGACCGCTTTGGGGTTGACCGTCCGATAGAGGGCTTTCTCTTCTTCATTGAGACCCTTCTCATTGAGGAGAGTCAGGGTGTCGGCCAGGACATGGAGCACCTCAGTCTTGCCTGCAAAGGGCTCGCCGACTAACATGAAACTGAAAAGAAAAACAGTGCACGGTAGAAATGATCAACTTGTCCCGTTGCAATACACGATGGATTCTTGCTATGTGAACAAAACAGGGTTAATCTCTACCCTTCCGTTTTATTGATTTGTTTATTTGTTCTTAATTTGAAGCCGAGGGTTCTCAGAAAAGCATCAGCAGCTTTAAAGGCAGTGGACACTATTGGTAATTACTCAAAATAATTATTAGCATACAACCGCACTTGGTGATGAGTAATGGGGAGAGGTTGATGGTATAAAACATTGTGAGAATCAGCTCCCTCTGAAGTGCCATAGTTTTCGTGAAAGAAGTAGTTTTCCACGAATTTGATTTTGAGACCTCAGATTTAGAACTTGAGGTCTCGAAATCAACCATCGAAACGCACACAACTTCACGTGACAAGGGTGTTTTCTTCTGTCATTATTATCTCGCAACTTTGATGACTGATTGAGCTCAAATTTTTACAGGTTAACTAGATACACCAACTGTGAAGGCTAGTCTTTGACAATAACCAATAGTGTCCACTGTCTTTAAGATGATGAGCATGTTTTCACTTGCACCTTAAACAATACTGCACCTGTACTGCTGCACAACAACAGCACCCCTATATCACACATTGGACAAGCAGTTAGCTTCCTAGGTTGACAGTCATCAAGCAAAGTATCTAGTAGCCTATGAACCATAGAAGTGCACTGTTTGGTTTGGTTGTATTCAGACTAAGTTACCCAAACCTAGTAGTGTCAAAATGAGGGTGTCCATAAAATCTCAAAATGGCTTATGAACTTACCCGTGTCTGACGATCATCATCTCGTACGTCTGGATGAGTTTCTCCCTGAAGGCGTCCACACACTGGAGGTTCCTCTTGGTACACACCTCCTCCACGGCCTCCATGAAGACCTTGTAGTCCGCCTGAGGCAAGACCACTCCCGGGAAGAGATCAGAGATGATACCCTCAAACAGAGGTATGTCGTGGGACAGAAACTTTGGAAGATTGACGTCGAGGATGGAACGCAGCAACTGAAGATGAACAGGGGAAAATAAAGCTAAATGGGTTTTTGCTGCAATTTCAATTTAGTTTCAAGACATTTATGTGTCCATTCCGACAGAGAATCATCATAACAATAACAAAGGACATTAAGATAATTGGAAATGAGGGCATAAAAACCAAAGCTTGCAGTAATTATTCCCAGACAAACAAAAACACAAAATGGACAAGGAGAGTAGTAGTACTTACGATATCTAACTGAGAAAAAAAATTAGCAAAATGGTGCTTATACTGAAACAAAAAAATCCTTTCTTCTTTCCCACGCCACCACAACAGTACAGAAATATTGTCATGGTGCTTTACTCTCAAGATGTTTATGCGATCAGGTTGGCGTAGTGGTAACCTTCCTCATCTTCCACCTCTGGGACCCCGGTTCGAATCCCACCGGGGGCACTATGTGGATTGGGTTTTCAGTCCCTACCTGACTGTGCGGGTTTTCCCAGGAATAATTCTCTGGGGTTTTCCTCCCACATCTAAAACTGAAACAACCTTCATTGTCTTCTCTCCATTGGGTTCTTGGCTAGCACAGTGGTTAATTTTACTTTTCTGAGAGTCCTTGGTTCTCACAACCAGAATAAATAAATTAAATAAAATTAAATTATTATTTTTCTTAGCAGAACCTTACCAAAATATCTTCACTCTCATCAGGAAACTTGAGCTTCAAATTCCCAGCAGCTGCCAGCACGGCCTTGACGGCGCGCATCCCGTAATCGTAGTGGAACTGTGAAGACAGCTGTTCAGAACACAGTCGATACGTCGTCACGATTTTGACGGAGAGGTTACGCGCATCCACGAAACCATAGGAATACAGCATGATCTCCCCAATCATGGCATAGTCGGGCACCATCATGGCTACTGTGCGAAACAGCACCTGTGAGTATGGGAACAAGATTTGGATGACTGTACGGTTTGTATTTTGATATTTCTGAATCTTTCAACCTTTGTGGTTGTGCTGTTGTCAAACTTATAATCGTTTATTCAAATGAATGATGAATGAAGAGACTATATATAAGAGCAATATGTCAACATCAACAAAATACAAAACCCGGTCAGTAATGTCGCCTTGGTTCTATAGCCCAATTTAAAAAAGTTGTTTCAGCTGAAATGTAGCTAAGCTCAAAACAATGTTTATAACCAGAATAAGGTTACTGTCAAATACCAAGTACAATGTACTGTCTTTTAACTGGTCGCTGCATATTTTTGCTTAAGAGCCGACACTTGCTGAGCAAAATCTTCTGCTCAATCAGATCTATGAAACTTTGCTTTGTCTACAAGATAAAGCCTCTAATTTCTGGTCTCACTGTTTCGACTGGACTGCTCTAGTCATCGTCAGGAGACAGCCCCGAAGGATTAGCCATCTTGTATGGTGATCCCTCTGCAAAGATTCAAGTAAATAAGTACCGTAGTTACTAAATCAAAACCCATCTTACTTTGAGGTTATCAGGAAGTTCAGATCGTCCAGCATAGCCGGGGTTCATGGTAATAGCCACAAAGCATGTATCCTTCAGCACAAGCTCAGTCCCCTCAAACAGAAACGTCTCCTGGTGCGTCATCACAGCGCGCTGAATACACAGAATCTGCTGCGCCACCACAGACAACACCTCCAACTCAATGCGATTGAACTCATCGAAACAGGCCCAGGCCCCGGACGAGGCAAGCCCCTTGAAGAACTTCCCCATGGCCAGGTAGTCCAGGCCGTCGGAGCAGTTGAAGACCACGCATTGGACGGCCAGGGCTTTGGCCAGATCCTTGGTGGTCTCTGTCTTGCCTGTGCCGGCCGGTCCTTCGGGAGCTCCACCAAGGTTGAGATGGTAGGCTCCTACGAGGGTACGGTAGCATCGATCTGTCAGAGGGGTAATCACCAACCTAGAGAAGGGGGAGCCAAATCGCAATAGTTTATTTAAATGTGGTTGTTCTTATATTGAGATCTTGAATACAGTGATAGTTGTTGTACTACAAGATGTGTTTCCGGACTCCTGAGTTTAAAAAATACACTCTCATACTACGGAAAGCTCGTGTTCAAAGGTCACTTTTACAAACTCATTACTGAGTATAGTAACTAAATTAAAGTCTGTCCCGAGCTAATATGGCTCATCAGGTTGTTGTTTATCTGGTGTTAATGACAATAATCGACTAGAAATATTTCTTTTCCCCGGGCCTGTACAGAATGCCAGTCCATCACAGATTAAGGCCAACGAAAACGATAACGATAACGATGCAAAGAGAACCCATTCTATTGGTTGAATTACTCCACGCAGAATACGCCCACGCTCATTCAACCAATCGAGGGCATGCATTGTTATCGTTCTCGTTTTCATCCTCGTTATCGAGGCCTGTATGACTTGGCCTTTACTCCCCAGCTCTCGCCGGTACCCATTTGTACTCCTGGGTGGAGTAGAAGCAATTATGATAAATTGCCTTGCTCAAGGAGACAAGTTTCACGACTGAACAGGCCAGAATTCAAGCATAATAAATAATTGTTCAAACTTGTGTTCTTTTTACCTGAATGAATTTCCCAGGTACTCGTAGGCGTACTTCACCAGTGAGTTGGTAATGCGTACCATGACGGTATTATTCTCCCAATAATATCGGAGCTGAGCCAACCAATTGAAGTCATTCTCATTCTCAACACCTGTATAAAGAGAAGAGCAAACATAGTTAAATATTTCCACAAAAATCCTAGTAAGAATCTGCAAAACTAATAGTAAATGGTCTTACGTTTCTACCCTAGCAGAGTCTTTCCCATAGGCTAAAAGGCAACACAACACACCTTCGCGAAAGACTCTGCTCGAAATGTCAAGCCATTTACTATTTTTGTGTGCATTAAACTTAAACTTAACTTATATGCATTTATAAAGCGCTTTAACACTATTTCATAGCGCTGTACAGCCAAGAAAAACATTAAAATACAGGATAAAAGTACTAGCAAAAATAGCAACAGTTAAACAAGTAGGCAAAATTTAGTACAACATTGCATTACAAACATTCATATTATATACAGAATAAAATACACACAAATAAAACCCCAAAACCATAGGTCCTTTAATAGGTTGGTATGCAATTTGCAACAGCTAATACCATTTTCTCAAAAAGAGTACTTATAAAACTGTTTAATAAACAGTTTGCAACAGCTAATTCCATTTTCTCAAAAAGAGTACTTATGAAATTGTTTAATGAACAGTTTGCAACAGCTAATTCCATTTCCTCAAAAAGAGTTCTTATGAAATTGTTCCTTCTTGAAAATTCTTAACCCTTGCATTAAAAGTGCATATGTCAAGCATTTTTAACCGTGCATATGCCCGTGGATTTTTTACCGCCTCACACTGACTATACAGTGCTAAACACAAATATTTGTTCTTAATCAATTATCCTAGATGCAATTTTCACATCTATTAAAATACTACTACTCCTGTATGTACCTTTTTCCGCCATGTCCAAGACTACATCACGAGCGTGTACGTCGATGGTGACAAGCGCCCCCATTGTTATACGTGTCTGTTTGGAGAGCTTGCCCCGAACCAAGGCCACGATATCCTGCAACTGGTTCTCAAGCTTGTCGTAGTAATCTCTGAGACCCTGGGGCCCGCCTTGGACAGCCTCGTGCACCTCTGTTGTCCAGTAGATCTGGGAGACGCACAGGACAACTTGTCCTGGCCACTCTTGAACCCAATCCTCGCGGGCTTCGATGGCGTAGGCCTGGATAAATGAGATATTAGCAATTCTTAAAGAATATCTTGTTTACAGTGATGAGTTTTGAAAAAGGTGAACATTTCTATAAAAAATATGGTTTGTGGTTCTTGGTTTGCCATTATTCTAAACCCAGAACCTCTCAGAGACTTTGTGCATCAACTGAAATACAAAACTAAAAGTTTAGATGTGGTGTTAAATATTTCTTTCTCCCTTTGCTGATTGATTTAAGCACCGTTGCTTTACACATGTTTTACTCAGGCTTGCAACCTTGATTAAGTTCACTTATGAGGCATGCTTGGTTTCATTACCAAAAAATACATAATAACTAATCAAGTGCTATATTCAGACTGATAACAGCAAAACTCCCCCATGAATTACTCTTTCAAATTGTTTTAATTATTTTTTTAAATACTTTTTATTCAAAGATAAATTTACCAGCAGTAGTAGCTGAAAGGGTCACAGTGATAAAAATATATACACAAGTAAAAATACAAACAGGCCTAAAAGTTAAAAGCAAAAATATATTTACAAAACCAGAATTACAGCCTTTAAACAAAATATAGTAAAATCGCACTAAGAACTCAGGATATAGTCCTACCTTGTGTGATCTCTCCACGACGTCCTTCACGCTGATGAGCATGACGTCTTGAACCTGAAGAAGCCACTTCTCCACGGCGCCTCTCGCCTCCACCGTGGAGATGACCGAAGACATCGCTACCTTCTCCCCCTCGCTACTGAACATGGAGATGATGTCCAGGTTGGGAAGGAACTCCAGCTTGGCAATACCCTCAAAGCATTTCTTGAGATGGGGCTGGACACGGAGCGGGTCTTTGGTCTCTGAGAGGATCTCCAGCATCTCATCGTTGGAAAGAAAGAAGAAGCTACAAAAAGAGAGAGGGGAAACTTTCAAACTTTATTGAAAATTACAGCGAGTGATTTCTCTCCTGAAGCGCCATGAGCGTCTTCTTTAGGTGGATATCGGCGCTCTTCTAAGTGTTCTTTATTATTATTCTTTATTATCAAGACGATCAGAATAAAATGTGGATACCCGAAGGAATGCAATGTCAGGAACACTTAATGATTCTATCAAAAGGAAAATTATCATACCATTAGCAACTATTGTATACCAAAGCCCCCCCCCCCAAAAAAAAAATAATAATTCTACTCACCGTGGGAAGAAGAGTCTCTTCTTCTCAAGGTAGGCATTCAGGCCCTTCAAGATTTTGTCAAGAAGATCATTGCTGTCAACCAGCTTCCCTAAGATGCCGGTCAAGGAAGTAGCTGCCAGGACCTACAAAGAGAATCAACATTGACATTTAAAGAAATCATTCAACACTGATGTCTTGATGCTAATATTTGTCATGGATACTACATGGTTCCAGCACGCTGTTACTGAAGGCTGCTGCCATCAAATGCCTTACCAGATTTGGCCGAACAAACTGGACCCGTTTTCATAAAGCCTGTCAGCACAATAAAAATTGCTTAGCACAAAAAATTGTTTTCCTAGCAAAAATAGATTCCCAGCCAGAACATCATACAGTTACCATTGCTGTAACTGGAACCTTGGTCATTTCTTGCTTAGCCAAGAAATTTGCTAAGCAGAATTTTGTGCTTTGCAGCTTCAGCTTAAAGGGAATTGGTACACGTTTGGTAATTACTCAAAATAAATATTAACTGAAAAACTGACTTAGTGACGAGCATTGGAGAGCTGTTGTTAGTATAAAACACTGTGAGAAATGGCTCCCTCTGAAGTAGCATAGATTTTGAGAAAGAGGTAATTTCTCACTAAAGAAGTCTTTTATTCCTGTCTGAAAGCACACAAATTCGTCCAACAAGGGTGTTTTTTTCTCTCATCATTTTCTCGCAGCTTTAATGACCAATTTAGCTCAAATTTTCACAGGCTTGTTATTTTATGACTATGTTGGGATACACCAAGTGAAAAGACTGGTCTTTGACAATTACCAAACGTGTACCTTCCCTTTAAACTTGAGGGGAAAAAAAATCAAATTCCAGGGGTGGATTTCACAAAGAGTTAGGACGAGTTACTCTTCCTAACTAAGGACTTGCCATACATTTTTAATATCTCCTATCTAATCCTAACTCTTTGTGAAATCGACCCCAGGACCTACCTTGGGGTCCTTGACTGTGTGTTTCATGATCTCCTTCCAGTTGCGATCCACTGTCTGGAACCAACGGCCTTCTTCTGGCATCTGTTGCATGATATCTTCCGAGCTGAAGATGGGCTCCAGGTACAGCCACTGTGATTGTACCTTCAGCCACTCGTCGATTGTCTCTTGAACTCTGAGCAGCTTCTCCTCCCATTCCTTGTGTTGAGAAAAACAAATTAATACAAATCGTTCAGTAACAATCAGTAACGGAAAAAAAATTCTATTTTTTATTTAAAAAATACTCAAATAATTAGTAAAACCCATACATAGCAATAAATAATGATAATCATAATAATAAAAATAAAATTTGGTAATAAGTGGATCAGAGCCAGCCATACGACAGATCATCGCTCCAACCGCTTTTTGTACCATTTAATAGCTGACGAAGCAAATGAGCTGAGGTATCAACATGTTCTGAACCTTCTTTGCGAAAAAAAACACCGTTTACTTCTGGTTTGGAAATTGGCATGTAGTGGATGGTCAGAGTCAGAAGAATAGATTTAATTCTTATGCACATAATAGATTTATATTGCCTCTGGAGGCTGTTGCTAAAGGCCAGTTACTTTACTTGCTTGCTTAAAGCCTCGTTCATACTTCCTGCATTGCGAATTTGACGTGAACTTGCTGTAACACCTCTGTTTTCACAACGATATTCTCTAGAGAGTTGAGCACAACTCAACCGCTGCAAATTATTGTGAATTTATTATGTCAACATTCGTATTGCATTCGTATTCGCAGGAAGTATGAACCGGGCTTTACTTGGTCTTTCTAGATTGTGGTGTCATTGCAAACCCTACCTTGATCTCCTTCTCAAACGGTTTAATGAACGGCGATCCACGCATAGTCTGCGTCTTGACGATCTGGTCATCCAGCATGGTCTGGATATCATCCACTGAGGCTAAGATCTTGACCCCTGTGTCTCGGTACGTCGTCAGAGTGAACTGGATCTGGTCCCATTCCTCAGCCATCTTACTCATGGCCTTCTCCAACGAATACTCCTGTAAAAGGGATGACAAGATGTCTCGATTACTTAATAATGTTTATAAACTTGTTTTTTAAAATGGACATTTTTTTATCTCTTATATAACAACATGCAATGATGAAGTACTTTTACTGTTTCTAATGTTCATGCATATTGTCGCATTGTCGCATCAGTGCAAAAATGTTGAATTTCCAAGTATCTCACATAACAATGCTCCGTGCAAAAATGTTTTGTGTGCAAATCTGGGTTTTAAGTTTTGACAATTTCAAACTCAAGTGCATTTAATGTGCTATTTCAGGAGTGCGATTTTAAGGAGTTTTTTGCACTGACACAATGATTTTTTCACGTTTTTTTGTATAAATAGTACTTAAAAAGAATATTTTAAGTCACAGAAAAATATAGTATCAGTTTGAGTTGCTTTCTCTTTTTCAAAATGCGCAAAACTTGTACAGTCATTTGAGGAGAGCGTCTCGACAGGAACTGTGTTTCTTTTAGGCAATCCTTCGGGCTCCAGCTGTTTCCTTTTCTTTACTGTACTTAAATTGCTCTCTGCTGTATTATTAAATGTTTTTAACCTAGTGTATTTAAATTCCTCTCTGCTGTATTTTTCAATGTTTTTAACCTAATTAATGTGCATTATTGTACTTTTTATTCCCGAGAAATTAAATAAATATAAATATAAATGTAAATTTGCAAACCATCCCTGATTGCAGGTAAGTCAAGCAAACCTCTGCTTATGACAAAAAAAGAAAGACTGTTAAACCTAGTGGTGTGGTTTCAGGGAGAATCTGACCTTGCTAGCAGCTGCACTGATGGACTCAAACTTCTCCATATATGGATCCAAGCTGAGTTTCAGGACTTTGCGGAGCGTAGTCCCAGAGTCTGGAGTCAGATCAAATCCAGCGATGTCCGACATCTGACTCCAGTGACGAGTACGAATACCAGGGTTGCACATGATGGCAATGGTCGGAATGAATTCCTGTGAGACAAAAGGGTGAAAGCGGTTAGTCCAATGTTAAAGATGTGAAAGAAATAACACCTCCAGTGCATGGATTCCTTATCTCATCCATAGGACGGATGATCAAGTTAAAAAATAGTTACAAAATCCCTTAATTGGATAGGAAAACACAGGATTGGTAAGTATAGACACAAGGTACGTTCGATTAGCTTCCCTGGGTCACCCCCGGTCTGAGGGTGAGTGATCGTTCGATTAGCTCTTGTCAGGGGCTCAAGCGAATGAGCACCGCAGGGTCAACAGGGGGAAGCCAATCGAACGCACCCACATTATCCATTATATTGAGTCTGAAAGCTTACTGCTTATGAAACCATTTTTTGTACGAAATATATCCCTCTCAAATGAAAGTGAAAAGCCGATTTGAGTTGCATGTTACAACCAAAATTAGGGACACTGGTTTTCACTATTTTCTCCTGGCTTGTACAATGGGCTCAGGTACATGGTTGAGCACATAAAGCATGACACCCATAAGCGTATTTTTGTCAGCTCTACCAATACTGTATAACAATGTTTCATAGCAAGCATATAAAAAACAACTAGTTTAATTTTGTTTTAAAGAACCGTAATAAAATAGAAACTTGAATTACCTGGAACTCCTTAATCTGCTCTTGGACTACGTTGCACACCTTCAGTGCAGCCCCACCTTCTTCCTCTTCCTCTTTCTTCTCTTCAGGCTCCTCAGCCTCATCCCCGATCCTCTTCTTCTTGGGCGGGGCCGCCTTGGCTTTCTCGGCATCTCGCTTCTTCTTCTGGTTGATGAAGACTTTTGTGGTCTTGTAGATGTCTCTCCAGTAGTCGTCCGCTTCGTTCCCGATGGACTCCGAGTCCAGCTCCATGAAGGCTCCGTCCATCCATCTGTTGAAGAAGGTTTTAAAAGGTTAGTTGCAAAATAGCAATTTTAGACATAAGAAATTTGCAGTAACACCATGTAGATAAATATTTTTTGAGTGATGGTGGTTCTGAGATGAACCGGAGAGATCAGCATTTCAGACAGTATACTATATCCGTTGTCAGGAAAATGCTGGATTCCAACTCTCAATCACTCATCAGAGATTTATCTAAATGGTGTCAACGCAATTTTTAGGCTATTATCCTTCCACCATGATTCTTATAAAGATGACAATGTCGTTAAAAAGGGGGCACAATTTGATAGAGTTGCTTAAGCACAAAAAGTACCTAAGCATAACAAAATTATGCTTACCAGAATATGGTTGGCAGCCAAACTACCAAGTCACCGGTCAAATTTGTGACTGGTATGCTGAGCCCAATTTGATAGAGCACCTTAAAGGCAGTGGACACTATTGGTAATTACTCAAAATAATTATTAACATAAAACCTTTCTTGGTAATGAGTAATGGGGACAGGTTGATAGTATAAAACATTGCAAGAAATATCTCAACGTAGTTTTTAAAGAAGTAGGTTTTCCACGAATTTGATTTCAAGACCTCAGATTTAAAATTTGAGGTCTCGAAATCAAGCATCTGAAAGCACACAATTTCGTGTGACAAGGGTGTTTTATTTTCATCTCGCAACTACGACGACCGATTGAGCTCAAATTTTCACAGGTTTATTATTTTATGAATATGTTGGGAAAAAAACAAGTGGGAAGACTGCTCTTTGACATTTACCAATAGTGTCCACTGCCTTTAAGCCGAAAAAACCCTCATTGCAAACAATTATTTTATGTTGAGGATATTGACAAACTTGGATAAAGTTTAACAAGCTGCCAAAGCTTCCAATTCTGCTAAGAACAGACGAATCTCACTTAGCAGAAACAAGCTCCCAGCCAAACTTCCATCTGACAAACCAAACACTGATTTCCGCTTATCGGGCAATCCTTTTGCAGCTTTATGAAACTGGTCCCTGGTTGCTGATGTCATACTTACTTCTTTTCAGCTCGCTGCCATTTGACGACCAGACTAAAGAGCTTCATGAAAGGCTCAATGGCAACAGCGATCTCATCCACCTCAGGGTAAGTTGTAGCGTCCCACTTGAACAGCTTCTCCTCCTGTGAACCAACAACATATCATTCAAATAAAATTCTTTATCCCCGACGCAAAATTTCACATCTATTTTCTGCGGAACTCGCTGATAATGTAAGACTCAAACTGCCGCTCACATTTTTTCCCACTGCAACAGTCTTATGGAACAAGCTACCCAGCATCATCGTGACTTTCACTCATTCAACACATATTGAGAAACTTCTGTTTACTGCAAGTTATAAACATTCCTGATTTGGTGTAAATTTTCTGTAGAAAGTGTGATTTGTTTTTTATAAGTTTGTGTTAAATGTTAATATAATTCTTGTATAACTGCTGACACCTAGAGTCACTTAAAAGTCCCCCAATTACCTTATTGATGAAGTTGATGTTTTCTTGAGCCTCAGCGATCCTCTTCTGTACTGCGCGGACGTCGTTGACGTACTGTACCATCATATCAAGCTCTCCGTACTCGGCAAACTCCGCCACTCTCTTGCGGATCTTGTCCAATTCCACCATTACCTTCTCTCGTTTCTCCAGAAGTTCCCGCTCTCCCTTCCTCTTGGAGGCTTCCACAAGCTACACAAATAAAATGTAAATTTACAAACGTTGGATTTTTAAACATCAAGAATAAAAAGTCAATAATTTTACTATTATCATTTACTTCTGGTATTGAAACCAAGGATGCCTCATAAGTGAGCTAATTCACTGTAGCTCGCAAGCTGGAGGAAGCTTGTAAACAAGAAACAGGGGTGTTGTCTATGAACCAGAAACATCGGGTTAACCCCTACTCTTCCACAGTAAAGTGCTCCAATATAAGTGTTTTAACTAGCTTGCTCTAGTCATCATCAGGAGATTCAGTTTCAAACAACTCACCTCGTCATTTTCATCAAATACGGGTTGGATATTCTTAGGCCACATTAAGACCGTACAGTTGAGGTCTATATGTTCCTGGGAGAAGAAGTAGACATCCAGGAGGTAGTTCATCTTCTGTTTGCTCTCATTGATTCGACCGTTCAGGGCCTGGATGCCGCCGATACGAGCCTTCTCAACGTAGGCAATCATCTCCATCATCTCACCGGACTCCTCAGGGACCTTCAGGGCTCGCTCCTTGATGGTCTCAAACTCGTTGCATATGCTGTAGAGTTGGGTTATTACCCCCAAAACAGTATGATTATTTGCAGAATATGTCTCTTTGAAGATGAAACTAAACAAAAGTATCGTTATAGAAAGGTAATCTGGTGTGTAATGACTATACATAATCGAGTAAAACAGGTTTTTGTAATGGTTTTGAAATGTGAAAAATTAATGAATTTCATCCCCAAAAGATTGAGCGCCAAGGTCAAAACAGCGATGTGACATCACACTATAGACATTATCCCAACAAGACAACGGAAAATGCACCTTCATCCAGTCTGTGTTGTGGCTTGTTTCAAGTCCCTACATGGACTATTTTTATGGTTGTTTTTTGAGGCACTGGTACCTTAGTGTTGATTTCACTTTTCATTTATAAGGGTCTTTGCTTGGAACCATGTGGGGTGTCACCAACATGCATGTCGCTGCACTTACATTGTGCGAGAGTTAGAAATTGTCAAAACATTGTTTCTTGTCTAAAATAGCCAAATATAGACACAAAACAAGTATGTGCTGAGATACAACGTTACTGAATTGGATCATTTTCATGCAAGAATTAGCGATTTTGCAAAATTGAGATACATATTTTGCACTGATGTGACAACATAAAAAATAAAACAGGTATTCTGGTTAAAATAATATACAGAGCTACAGCATACTTTTCGTTTTCTTTCCAGTGGTCGGAAGCCATTCTATCGAGGAGCAAGTCGCCAAAACTTCTTGATTTCTCCGCGAGTCCCCTCTTAAGGTCCTCACAGTCGAGCCGAACCATCTCAAAATGAATGATACTATCCTGCAACATGATCTCTCGGGCCTTACTACGGAACTCTTCAATCAGCTGAGGGGAAAACAAAATAATATTATTATAATTTTAGGTTGCATCCTCATGCAAAGTTTCAAATCAAACTCATGTAAATAGTGTTATTGCAAATTTTACTTCAAAATCTCCAACATGCAAATTTCAAATCCTACTAATCATGCACAAGGAGTTACCTACTCATGTATACTAATTTGGTATAGATTGTATCTCCACCAAGCAAAGTTTCAAATGCTACTCACATACTTGGTGTTACTGCAAACCTTACTAGATTGTATTTCCACCAAGCAAAGTTTCAAATCCTTCTCATGTACATGGGTGTTACTGCAAACCTTACTAGATTGTATCTCCACCAAGCAAAGTTTCAAAGACTACCCCGGTACATGGTGTTAATGCAAACCCAACTAGATTGTATCTCCACCAAGCAAAGTTTCAAATCCTACTTATAGACATGGTGTTACCGCAAACCTTACTAGATTGTATCTCCACCAAGCAAAGATTCAAAGACTACTCACGTACATGGTGTTAATGCAAACCCAACTAGATTGTATCTCCACCAAGCAAAGTTTCAAATCCTACTCATGAACATGGTATTACAGCAAACCTTACTAGATTGTATCTCCACCATGCAAGTTTCAAAGACTACTCATGTACATGGTGTTACTGTAAACCCAACTAGATTGTACAGTATCTCAACCATGCAAATTTCAAATGCTACTCATGAACATGGTATTACTGTAAACCCAACTAGATTGTATCTCAACCATGCAAAGTTTCAAATCCTACTCATGAACATGGTGTTACTGCAAACCTTATTAGATTGTATCTCTACCATGCAAAGTTCAAATGCTACCCATGAACATCGTGTTACTGCAAACCCAACTAGATTGTATCTCAACCATACAAAGTTTCAAATCCTACTCGTGTACATGGTATTACTGCAAACCCAACTAGATTGTGTATCTCCACCATACACAGTTCCAAATCTATCTCATGTACATGGTGTTACACCAAAGTTGACGCGATTGTATCTCCTCCATTTCATGAGAACGAGGGACAAATTGTACCCACCTGGCAGTATTCTTCAAATGAATGCTCTTCATCTAAGAAGGTCTGTACTTTGGTCAGCGCCTCACCATTGCACAGGTACTCATATCTATCCACTGAAATCAAACAATACATGGGATTTTAGACATTACTGTTGAAAGGGAAGGTACAGCAGCTTTCAACAGTATTAAAAGCATTCAGGAATCAATACAATTCCAAGTAGTGTGGTAATATGTACAATTATATCCATTTTTATCCTCAAACATTTACTGTCAGATATGCTTTCCTCAGATTGTGTAGTCAAATTACGGATTATTCTTCGTGTGTGGACATAAACCACTCTAGATTTGTTGGCGATATCTCAAAAAACACACCACCTTTTGAAGCTAAATTTCCACAGGTTAGTTCTACTGTTAGATTAAAACAACCAGCAGTTCCAAAAACCAAAGGTATACTTTGCCTATAAGTAATGAGCCACAAGGGAAACTGACTGCTTAAATTTTAACAAGTTTTGGGTTGAACAAAGATATATTTACTCACTGTAGGATTGAAGATGCTGAGTGGGTCCCTCAAAGTTCAGCTTGCAAGCCTCTTTGAGTTTCTTCTTAGCCTCGTCAATAATATGATCGGCGATGGCCACGTCGATGCTGTTCAGATCGTTAGTGCCGGACAGCCAGGACTGCACTGTGGGGACATTTTGCATCGTCTTGGTGAGTTGGGTCACGATAAAGAGGAGGCATTCCTCGAGGTCCGAGTAGTAGGGGTAGAATTCCATCTTGTCGTTGTCGTAGGTCAGCTCCATCTTGAAGATCGGGAGGTTGGACTTGTCGTCGGGATTGAAGAGGCTGACCCAGGAATCGATAGAGCGGACTATGAGGTCTTTCAGCTGTTTCATGAAAAAATGTCAAAGTGTTTTATTATTTTTATCAACAACCAAAAAAACTACAAATAAGACAATTACAGAAGGCTGCTTAGTGCAACAACTTTGAAGCTTGTTGTTACTTTAAATGAATGAGCTTATTAACCCTAGCAGAGCCATGATAGATGTGTGTAAAGGCCGGTTTATAGCCAGTTGCGCGGTGGTCGTGCGAAGAAAATCTTGCCTATAAACTGTGTTTTTTATGATTGCTGTGTCAAGATTTCAATCGCGCGACCATTGCCCGACCGACTGTAAACTTTTATATTCAAATCTTAACTATTCATACCAAATTTTGAAAAACATAATCTAAACGCAAAAACACTTCTGCAAACTTCTCAATTGGTACCTGATTTGATACAAGTGTAGAGGTGCAGTTGTAAAAAGATTCCAGCTGCTCGGGAAGGACATCTGCAAAGTTCTTCCTGTCCACGAATACGTTGAGGACCTCTGGCCACCAACTGTGCATCTGTTTCTCCTCCATCTTCTCACACTCCAAGATCACATTATTCTGTTTGGAAATCAAGAATAATCAAAGTGTTATTTTATCTTCCTGGAATTAAAAATGAAGTCAAGGCACCTCCTCACAAGCGGTTAGTGCTGTGGTTCGTAGGCCTGTATATATCCAAGTAATAATTTGCTCTTATATTTTATAACACACATAACCTAGTAGCTAGATCAATATACTATTATCCCTGTTTATCAGGCACATTTTTAGACAATTCCTCTAACTTTCTCAGCTCATTGTGGAGCATACAACCCCAAGCTGCTTAAATTAGCGCTAATGGGTTAGTCCAATAAAATACTGTCTCAGCCCGCACAGATTCCCATTTATACACCTGGGCTTAGATAAGCGACTATGGTTGAGTGCCTTGAAAAAGTGTCATGACCGGGATTTGAACCCACACTCTGATGGTCCAACCATCAGAACTTGAGTTTGATGCAATAGACCGCTCCGCTACGACACACCACATCATGTGGAGATGATGAAAAAGAAGCGTCAGTTTTTAGATAAGGGGTTGGTAAACATTTCCAGATCAACTCACAAGACTGATTGAAGAACAAAACTACACAAACGAAAGGTTTGATAAATGTCAGTTGCGGAGTGACCACAACTTTGCAAAAAAAAAGAAATTACCTTAAGATGTTCACACTCCACAGGTCCCTGCGATCTTTGACCGCTAAGGTCAACCAGGACCATGCGACCTAGACTGTTCTGACAGAGCCGAAGCACAGTTTGCATGGACGGATGGGTGATATGTAGAGCTCTTATCATGATGTCGCGTGATTCGACATAGCTGTTATGCCATGGTCTGGAGTAATCTAACCCCCTACAAGAGAACGAAAAATTACATTTACAAATTTCATTCGCTACGGCATAAAACTATGGCCGTTTTTGAAACCACGGCTTCAGCTTTGGATTTGGCTCAGGCTCGCTTGGCATGTACGCGCTCAGGGATTCGAGTCTCAAGCCAAATCCAAAAGCCGAAACCGTGGTTTCGAAAAGGGCCTATGCTAGCCTGCAGTATGATTTTATTTGGTGAAAGCATACACAGCACAAAGTCACACACACTTTTACACTCAGAGTTGTAAGAACCTGCTATTGTTGTTCTATTATTCCCTAAAGAATCACGTATACCTCCATTATACAATCAAATGGTGAGTGCATCTACACAGCACACAAACAGTTCTGCATACAATTATGTAACCATTCACAACCTTGGAAGTTTGGTCAACCCACTGGCCATTGTTACTCTTAATAAAGAATAGCAAGTCTACCAGGAGTGAGGCCTTTTAAGATTTGAATACATTTTTATTGATGCACAAAAAAAAAGGGAAAAGGTACATAAACACTTACTGTGGTTCTTCAGGGAGCTCTCCAATGTTCACATTTTCTAATCCCTTGATGTCCGGTTTGACTAGAACATGTTGAACTAGGAAAAACAATCAAAAGAATCAAATTTATTATAACACATAAATAATTTTGGGTTGAACAAAAAATCTACTAGAGCTGGACTTCAAACTGCGACCGCATGATCGCCAGCAACACCTCAAGACTGCCAGGACTATACTGTCTGAATCAGTATACTGGCTAATCTTTCAGCCAGGATTTCAATATTGGGTGTCCAAATTTGACTGGATGGAAAAACAGGGTGTCCACATTTTTGGCAGTGATCTTTTTTAGAACTAATTAGTGCCGACCAGCCATATTAGTGTCTAGTCACAACACTGGTATTCAGATGTAATTTGTTTTGTATTATAGAGCACACAGAATTTACTTGGTCAAGTAAACAAGGCGTCTTCAGGGCATTCAACAGTTTTTCAGGCTGTCCAAAAATAAAATAATGCATTGCTGGCCAACCTTGTCTGAACCAGAGTGAAGGCCAGGTCGTCCGAGATGGTAAAGAAAAACAAAATAGGGATTATAACTTACCCATGGACTTCTTCATACTGTTGGTCCACTCCACCTTGACCTCCTCAAAGAGCTCCTCGATGAACACCTGCATGTTGGTGTTCTGTGTCAGATGGTCCGGTATCAGACCAAGTATGTTTTGAAACCACTCTGACTCCATCGACGTCACTGGGCTGTTCTCAACACACTGCTTCATGAAGAGGTAGTTTTGCTGTTGGGTTGATTTGAGGTGAATAATATTATTAAATACTCACAAAATTAGCAGGTGTTTGAGCGTGCGTTTTTTTGTGTTTGTATCCAATAAACTTTTTGGGGTTGAATTGTGCATTGGTTAATCACTGGCCAAAGACTGTGTCAGTTTATTGGTTTACAGCCATAAAAAAATCACACCCCTAATTTGGACTAAATTGGAATCCATTTAGAATTTCAGGCCTTCAAATAACCCGCTGCACTCAGTCATAGCAATTTCCGTGTGCCCTGTGCTTTTGCTGTGGTGCCCTTTGCAAAGTTCCAATACAAACTGACATTTTCTTCAAAATAGTGCCCCTTACCAGAGGAAAATTGCTGTGCCCCTCCGAGAGACAAGTTCAAGGCCTGGGACTTGGTGATCAACTATTGACCCATAGCCTATAGACGATGTGACCTCTGACGTCACTCGAAAGCCATAACATGATTCGCACGCATACCGCCGGGCAAAACCTTTGTGTTTTGGCAGCCAGCTAGAAAGTGTATGCAAATTTACCATGACTACGCTTTTTTTTGCTCGGCGAAACGTGACGTATACATTGTGTTTTCAACAGAGGGCGGTTTGAATGTAAACATGGGTCACATCGTCTATACTCTACCAAATCTGCCAATATATCATCTTTGCCAAAATGAAGGATTTGTGTTGATTAATGGCTGTAGGTCCAAATGACAATTGCTTTTCTCTGGGTCGGGCATTCTTATTTTATCTATGTCCATTGTCCAAACAATTTGGTGTGGAGTGAAATAAAATGGGAGGATATTGGAGGATTGAGGTCACCTGCAGTAATAAAGTTAAGGGTTAACTCAGGACAACAAAAAAAGGCAGACAAATTAATGTGTTTCACAGCAATCAAAAATCAAACTTGTCGGCACCGTTTGGGGTCCATTGGTGGCAAATGAAAGTAAGTTAGTTCAGCAAAACTTCAAATAAATATTTCAGTAAAATCAGTTGGGGTAATTTGCAACAAAATGTGGACGTGCGTCTAGTGTTCTCAGACTGTGTAAGTTGTTCACACTATTGACTTACTAACTCCTTTAGTTTAGCAACTTACGTGCTGAAAAAAAGAGTTGAGGTGACAAAAGTGTATACACCAGAAATTTTGTGTGTGTGTTTGACTAACAGTTTCTTTCCTTTCAACAGAAAATGAATTACTCTATGAATTTGAAAGAAATAATTGTTGTATAACAGTGAGACAAGTGTAAGAAATTGTGAACAATTGCAATTAACACCACAAGTTTCTTAAAGTGTTTGGACTCAAACTTGTGAAAATATCATGTTTGTCAGGTGAAATGTGTTTTCTTGTCAAGTGAAAAGATGCTTTAAGTAGGTACGTGTGTACCTCACACTGTGAAGAGACAGGGATCTAGACTTACCCTTTGCATGCGATCCTTGCTCATCATCTGTATATTAATGTATGATATGGGGGAATGGGCGGAGGTGAACCAAGGGTTCAAGGGGGAGGCTCAAAGGAAATTGTGAAAGTCGCAAGAGATAGAAGTTTGGAATCGGGTGAAGTGTTAATAATGGGAAGGGGATGTCAGAATTTATAGAGTTTTGCGGTAGAGAATTGAATTTTAGGATTTGTTATTTAAAAATGAGGCGGGTAAAGAGAAAAGGAAACAAAACATAAAACTTGCGTTAACAACTAAGCAACCAAAATGGCAACAACAACAAAATTATAAACACCTACAAGTGAAACTTGAGAAGCATGTTCTTATGCTTTTAAGAAATCTATGACCTAAGATTAATTAAATTAATTCAACTTGCCAACTAGACTGATTTGAAAAGCGACAACAAAACACAGAAAACACCTTCTCAAATAAACTTGGAACAGCTTGAACAAAAACTATATTTCATTATGAAATAAAACATTTAATTAAATTCTACTTTTTAAATAAAATTAATCTTAAAAATAATAATAGCAATAGCAATTCATTAACACAATTTTAATTTGTATTACAACCTAAATGATTAATTTTAAAGTTAACATTGAAACTAAACAATAAATCTAGGGAAAAGCATGCTTTATTTGTAGAAACCCCATTTGCCAATCACGCCCAAGAAATTAATATTATTTACCCAGAACCAAGTTAAAAAGTGGTGGAGAAAAAACCTGAAGGTTTTCCTAAAACAAGAGGTAAAAATAAACACAAAACAAATTGGATGAAATTAATACCCGATTCACATCTTTGTCTCAAAATACTTACAGATTTAGGGTAGTGTGGATTCTGTGCAGTTGGTGGCCTTTTCCTGTTACTGTCTCCGATATCTAACTCCACCTCTTTCGCATTCTTATACAGAATATCCGTCAGCAAGCCTTGCATTTCTTTGGCTCTTCTATGTGTCATTAGTTTGCTCTTGCTGTAGTCTCTGTTGTTTGAGGAGATGACACTTGCTGGAGTGTTGATCGGGGGAAGGCGGGGAATCCCATTGACCAAGCGAGGGGGCCCATTACGGGTTCCCCTCGGCCCACCCTTACCATTTACATGGGCAGCCATCTACAACGACAACAAAATTAAAGTGAAGAATTTAACATTCTTGACACAAGTAAAGACCAGAACACATTACTACGGCATCAAGCAGAATTCAATGTCAAAAACAATTTAATTTATTCCAAGAGAAAAATAAATTTTATAAGTTTGCATAATATGTGCCTCTGTCCATTGTCCTGTACATTGCAAATATATTTATTTTTAAATACTTGTATAGGCTTAATGTTTGGCTCATTTTTGAAGGCACTGGACACTATTGGTAATTACTCAAAATAATTTTTAGCACAAAAATTTACTTGGTAACGAGTAATGGAAAGCTGTTGATAGTATAAAACATTGTGAGAAACGGCTCCTTCTAAAGTAACATAGTTTTCGAGAAAGAAGTAATTTTCCACGAACTTGATTTTGAGACCTCAGATTTAGATTCTGAGGTATCGAAATCAAGCATCCGAAAGCACACAACTTCGTGTGACAAGGGTGTGTTTTCTTTCATTATTATCTCGCAACTTCGACGACTAATTGAGTTAAAATTTTCACAGGATGTTATTTAATGCGAAACAGGTCAACTCGTACCCAAGTCAACTCGTACCCAAGTCAACTCGTACCCAAAATATTGTACCCAAGTCAACTCGTACCAAAGTCAACTCGTACCTAGGTCAACTCGTACCCAGGTCAACTCGTACCCAAGTCAACTCGTACCGTACAACGTACGTTGTATGCCGAAACGGAGAATTTCCATGCAGCGTGATTTTCGTACCGTACAACGTACGTTGTATGCCGAAACGGAGAATTTCCGTGCGGCGTGATTTTGTAAGCGATAGGAAATAAAAATGATGTTCTACCATCATATGGAGCTCATTTCGTTTTTAATAATGTTTGTTCATCTCATTTCTGCCTTTTTCCGCTAGGATATTCATTCAGATCCATTGTGGTTTCTTTTAAATTCCCGTGTTGAGAAGGGTCGCCGTGAAAGGCGTTGAGCAGATCAGATGCACACTGGTTCTTCGTATCAAGGAGGTATAAATATTTCGACCTCCATGCTTATGAGACCAATTATTTTCAATGAAAAAATATACTATGTATAAAACGCAACCCTTCATGTTTACCTTGGTGTTTTTCCTGTTAAAGTGTTCCCAAAAGAAAATTCCATGGTAAGAATTCATTCAATTCTGCGTTATGTTCTGATTATCGTTTTCCGATTCAAACAAGTACATTTTAACAAATATACTGTTCCACTTTTTCCAACCAAAACACTTTGCTAAAGTTCTTATTATCTTTTTCCGAATAAAAAAAACCAAAAAAATTCATTCTAACAAGCCTATATTAAAAAAAAAGTTCTCTGATTAATTTTCCCCACCGATAGGGCCTAAGTAAAAAAAAAAAATGCAACATGAAAAAAAACCAAGAAAACAAAATCATTGCAACAATGAATAGCTAAATGTATGATTAACAATATAAATAAATAAATTAAACTACAATATTTATCAATACGAGTAAAAAAAAATTGTAAACATTTATTTGGGTGCGAGTTGACTTGGGTACGAGTTGACTCAGGTACGAGTTGACTCGGGTACAAGTTGACTTGGGTACGAGTTGACTTGGGTACGAGTTGACTTGGGTACGAGTTGACTTGGGTACGAGTTGACCCGAATTCATTTAATGCATATGTTGAGAAGTCTGGTCTTTGACAATAACCAATAGTGTCCAGTGCCTTTAAAGATTATTTTTGTTTAATTTTTTAACAAGCTTGCCACACTAAAAAAAAATTTTTAATTTCTTTAATTAGCCTACTAAATATAAATATTTATCCATGGAATTGAAAGGAATGCAGTTTGTCTTGCTTTTATGGAACAACTTTAAATAGTTAGAATCTTGCATTTGTTTTTATAGTAATGGTTGGCTGAAAGTGTGTTATTATTTCCTTCATTTGTCCTATGTTATTGTCCATTTTCATAACTTATTTCCCTTTTTATTTATCACTTTCTCAAAAGGTTTGTTATTTATAAATAAAAAAAATAGTATTTTTCTTTGGTGAATTGTATAATTATTTTATGTGAAGCGCAAAATGTTCTGTGATGCTGGATAGATGGATCGCCCTAGTTAAATATGGTTTTAAATGAAATAACTAAAAAATGAAATTCTTAAATTTAAAGAAAAGAAAATGTTACACAAAATGCTCAATCAAAAGTCAAACGAAACTTAAATTTAAATACAAAAAACTTACAGTTACATTTCTTTAAATTTTATTTAGGAACTGTTTAGGCCCCTATAATATTAATAAACGTTTTTCAATGGCCTTCAGATTCAACTTGACATAGATTATTTTCTTATATATTCTTAACGTAAACAACAATGCGCTTCAGCTCTTGAAAACCGTAAATGAGTAGTGAAACTGTGTTTAAATGCGAAATGAAAACAAATCCAAATACAATATGGCGACTTCCACAGTCCCACGGACGGTTTTCCAGTTCGTGTTGAGCTCGTTGTAAATTTCAGTTTTACGAGATTTTGAGGTGGTACAACTTACGTTTTAACAGTGCAAAAATGTACACTGACTATTCCAGTCCTTTCAGCTATCTTCAATTCAATTCATGACGCAAACTTTAATGATAAAAACTTGATTTTTGTATTACATACAATTTTTAACGTTAGAATTACTGTCTCCAGTTTCAATCATTTATCTCGTCGTCAGGGTGAATTCCGAAAGTTGCCGAAAGATTGCAAGTTTGACTCGGAAGGTTTCGGAGATAGCAGTAGATTGTTGGGTCAAGGGTCATCACAGCGAGCGCTAAGCAACCTGACGTCACCAAACAGATTTGATTGCACACATCTTGTTTTGTGTACACCGCACCGGGTTGAACACGAACGAAGATCGAGGTTCAACATGAGCTAGAAACTGATGACAATCCACGTTTGTTTTATGTGAATGAATGTTACCAAATAACAAGGTACGTATGGTAAATATTAACAATTTAAGACGATAAACGTTCAAGCTTGTGGAATAATTTTTAGAGATAGTTGATCCATGGTGATCCACCAGAGCAGACAGGCCAGCAGTGTGCAGTGTACGAATGCTGTTGCTGTGCTGATCGTCGTTTGTAAAAAATAAAATAATTCATTGTTTATACGAAGTTCTGTTTCTTTACTGTTCGTTGCTTTGATTGACTTTACTTTACTTTTTTTACGGCAGGTACAAAATCCCTTAAGGTTCAGCATGGATTCAGCCACTATATCAGTGGTCCAATTTATGCACTATTTTTATAATTGTGTTAAATCATTAAATTCTATCAGTAAAAACTTGAACCTGTTGGATGACACTTCAGTTGAGTTAAAACAGGAAACACAAGAAATGATTTAAACTGCACTCCATCTACAATCTGTCTTTTTATATTTTCTTTAAATAATATTTTCAGATTTCCAATTAGTGACTGAGGAATACACGACACAACACAACAGTCATGGCTGACGAGGAGAGTAAAGCTCCAACTGAATTGATGGAAGTGGACAAGGAGATGCAGACTGATGAACCAAGTGAGATAACAGTTGAAGAACATGCAGAAAGCTCCGCCAATGCTGAGGAAACAGTAGGGAACCCGACGCCTGTCGCAGAAGGAGAGGTAGCGCCTTCAGCTGAGAGTGAGGCTGCACCTCCAGCTGAGAGTGAGGCTGCGCCTCAAGGGGAGGGAGAAGTTGCGCCTCCAGCTGTGGGAGAGGTTGCACCTGAAGCTGTTGTAGATTCTGCCCCCCAACCTGACGAAGAGGCCACACCACAAACAGAAGTTGCAGCTGAAACCGACGGAGGAGCAGACGAACCTGTCGATGGGGAGGTTGCACAGGAACAAACTCCCAAAGAAACCCAAGAGGAGGCAGTACCGGCTGAGGAAGTGCCACAAACCGATGAGGTTTCTGCACCGGAGACCCCGGGAGCGACCCAAGAGGCTGAAGTAACAGACGGGGAGAAGATGGGAGAAGCGACTGAAGATGTCGGCGTTGACTCCGCTATTGAGGAAAGTAAAACAACCGAAGAGGAACAGCCAAAGACTGACCAAGATGTTGAAGATTCTCCCCAAGAAACAGAGACTGCTGAGGTATCGACACAAGAGGGGGAGGAAGATGTAGAGAAAAGAGCATCACCTGTTGAGAAGGAGACGGTTGGCATGGAAACGGATCAGACTGATGAGCAACATGAGGTTGATCCTCATGCTGCTTCACCGGTGCCGGATCCTCTGAACGCAACTGCTACAGGTAAAAATAAATCTCTATTTAAAGGAACACGTTGCCTTGGATCGGTCAGTTGGTCTTTGAAAAGTGTTTGGAACCGTTTGTTATAAAATGCATATGATTAGAAAGATGTTTTAAAGTAGAATATAATGATCCACACAAGTATTACTCGAAATTGCGTGGTTTTTCTTTTTACCTCGTCGACTAGTTTGCAGAGTAAAAGGAAAACCACCAAATTTTGAGGCAAATTTGTGTGGATCATTGTATTCTATTTCTAAAACATCTTTCTAACCATGCATTTTATAACAAACGGTTACAAACGCTTTTCAAAGACCAACTCGTCCGATCCAAGGCAACGTGTTCCTTTAATTTAAGAAGATTTAATGTTAGTTGTTTTACATGTGTCACATTGGTAGATGTCAAAGACCTGGGGCTGATTTCACAAAGAGCTAAGATTAGTTTTAAAGGCAGTGGACACTATTGGTAATTATTCATAATAATTATTAGCATAAAACCTTACTCGGTGACAAGTAATGGGGAGAGGTTGATGGTATGAAACATTGTGAGAAACGGCTCCCTCTGAAGTGCCATAGTTTTCGAGAAAGAAGTAATTTTCCACGAATTTGATTTCGAGACCTCAGATTTAGAACTTAAGGTCTGGAAATCAACCATCTAAACGCACACAACTTCGTGTGACAAAGGTGTTTTTTTTTTTCATTATTATCTCGCAAGTTCGATAACCGATTGAGCTCAAATTTTCACAGGTTTGTTATTTTATGCACATGTTGGTCTTTGAAAAGCGTTTGTAACCGTTTGTTATAAAATGCATGGTTAGAAAGATGTTATAGAAGTAGAATACAATGATCCACACAAATTTGCCTCAAAATTTGGTGAAGGCTAGTCTTTGACAATTACCATTAGTGTCCACTGCCTTTAACTGCAAATCGATCACAGTTGCTTAGTTAAGTGTGATGTCATTATACAAATCACTATAGTAATACTGACACCAGTATCCACACTTGATGTGAACATTGTGAACCAACATAATGTCAAAGTTTGAGCTTAATCGGTTATTGGGTTCACAAGAAAAAACTGGGTAAAAATTAAATGTTTTCACTGTTTTAAACATTGAGTGTTTGCCTTGTGGGATCAAAACTAATTGTTTTACTCATTTATCAAAAAAGTTTTGCTTTCCAAGCAAAACTATTTCAATGGAAGTTTCCAAACATTTCCGTCTCTATGCCATGTAAGTTGAATCTGTGAACTTTTATATTTTCACACTTTTTAAAAATCGCTCCAAATTCCTTTTGTTTTTGCAGTGAAATTTGTTTTGATGCCGAGTGGCCAGGTGACAACGATGGCGTGCGCTCTAAGTCAAACCATGCACCAGCTTAGAGCTCACTTTGCTACAGAGTTGAGAATGCCTTCCGATCAGCTCGTCTTCATGTATGATGGTAAGAATTTACACGAGGAGAAAATAAAAAACCTCCAGCATTTTCAAATCATTCAAGATCCAACAGCTGATTTTGTTGTATCTAGTTAGACTTAACGCTCTAACAGCTCTTGAATTACACAGCTCTGTGCCTCTAGGCAATAGCATGTTCTCCCCTTGGGCTTGGCCTTGCTGCCCCTTCAAAAGGTTTCCCATATATTTTAAGATTTTTTTGATAGAAGTGCCCTTTGCAAAATGAAAATGGCCTTGCCCTCTGAAACAAGTTTCTCCCAGTACTCTGAGCAAAATTCACTGTGCTGCCCAGCACAGATTTCCCCCAGATGTACTTCAGCAATGATTGCCCCATATCTTAGCATGAATAATTTGGTTGAACCGCTCGCCTTGGTGGACTAAATTGCGTTTTTAGAGCCCATCACTAATTTTGGTCTAGCACACAACACTGTTCACCAACGGACATTCATTTTGTCACCAGGTTCAAATGTCAAAGATGGTTTGACCCTTCATGACCTTGGCGTTGGTCCTAATGGTGCAGTCCAGATGGAGATCTCCTCAGCTGATCCAGTGACTAATCCCCTGAAATCCCTTAAACCTAAGCCGTCATACATCATGCCTGACGTCATTACCGTTAAAGTACAGAGAGGTAAGTGGTAGAAGAATCATTCCCTGCGAGGTTGCAACTTTTGAGATATTTTTTCTGAGGCATAAAAGAGAACCAGTTGTGGCATTTAACTTTAAACCCCCAGATGCCCCTGCATGGAATCAACTCATAAGTGATGTTAGATCCCTTCAAAATCCCTTTCAAAAAACAAGATCCCTTTTACCGATGTTTAAGTTGTGTAGGACCAACTCTTGTTGCACCAACAATTCCATCCATCAATTTCATACACGCAATTTACAACAACAACAACAACAAATCTTTTTTTCTTGTAATTGGTTTTGTATTTTTGTTATTTCTAAAATTGCTGCACCCTGTCTTGTTGAAATGATAACCAGACGAGTTCAAATATATAGTTCACAAGTTCAACATTCTTAAATAAATCACTCACAAAGTTAGGCAGTAAATTTGGTCAAAGTAAGCATTTTGTAATGATTGTTAGGGGGTTTTAAACATTTCTGTTACCTTTCATTTCTCACAGATGGTGTTCAAGAGGACATAGTAGTGGAGATTGAACGTTCCATGCAACACAAACCGTTCCTGGGTGGCTATCGTCATCGCAACACAGGAGCAGAGTTCTTCCACGCCTCGGCTCAGACCAGACCAAAGTCGCGCAAGGACAACGGGATCGAGAAGAACTGCCGCGAGACGCAAACAGTCAAGAATAGGAACGTCAGACAACAGAGCAAGATTGATACCTCCACGCAGATGACGATGATCGGCTGCTACGTGTCCAACATGACCGATAAACTGATGGTGCCGGGGAAATATCAAACGGCCGAGGAGTATCATGACATCAGATTGAAGAAGGTAAGATTTTCGTTGTCAAATCACAATCGTGTCGGCTCATTGGTACTTTATGGTCATTGTTGCAACTTCATAGTCAAAACAGTGTATAGTGAAAAACGTTTTTTAAGTTTTAAAAATTAGGTCAATTAAATCAACAAGTAACGTTTTTCCTAGAAAACTTAATGTTTCTTTTTGCCAACAATTACTTTAAAGACCTTTTTTGAAACATTGCTCTTATATGTATCCTATATTTGCCTCTGAAGATTGTCAGGTTTGGATCCAAAGCTATGGCCATCTACCCTAATCATTCCATATTTGTTATAATTTTTATTTCATTTACAGGTCATCATACTGCAGTCTTATTTCCGGCGATGGCAAGCCAAGCGACAGGTTGCAAAGCTACGGGTAGATCTCGCTCAACGGATGGAGTGGGAGAGGAAAGAAGCCATCCGCAAAGTGAAGGAGAAAGAAGATCGCATCCGAAGGGAGTTTGAGAAGCGGATGAATCCACGCACTAAGGAGGACTTTGATCTGCTGTATCATGCACTGGAAAGTAAGTACAGTACATGGGTACAGGTTTCCCTGCAACGCCTTACTCTCTGAGCCCACTTGCCTACAGGTGACCTCAGTCCTCCACTATCCCCCTCTAGTAGTCCACACCAACATGTTTGGACTTGGATAAAGGCCGACTCACACTGCAGCGACATCGAAAACGATTACGACGCAAAGAGAACACATTCTATTGGTTGAGTTGCTCCACACAAAATATACACACGCTTTTTCAACCAATAGAATGCGTTCTCTTTGCGTTGTGATCGTTATCGTTGTCGTTATCGCTGCAGTGTGACTCGGCCTTGGAATGCCTGGCCCTGTTAAAAGCAGCTTGTTATTTGGGCCAACTGCCCTCAGAGCTTCTGAATCCTTCCTATAATCTTGGTTGCAACATTTGGGCAGTCAATGTCCTTGTGTGTGCAGAGTGTATATTTTTGGTGACATGATGTTTATACACCCTTATTTGTTGACTTCCGAAATGGTTGAACGTGACAGACATGCTGAATCTGACATGCTGCAAGAGGTCAATAGAAGGATTTGGTTGGGTTAGGAAGTGCAAGTTGGGTTAGTTATCTAGCATCCATAGAGTACACTTTTTTAACTACTGGTTTAATTTTATAACAAACAGAATGGCGCAAGGAGGAGCTTGACCAGATCAATGCTGCTTTGAGTGGGCCGAAGCGAAAGGCTGCCCTCTGTCACCTACTGGACCAGGAGACCCAGCTGATCGCATCCATCGGTCGCCACAAACTAGAGGCAGACACTGACAACAAACAGCGTGCTATACAGAGCTTCCTGGATAAGGTAGAGCACATGCTCCAAATTTCTGAAACAGCCCCTCAAATTTAAACTGCCATGCTCAGTCATTGGAAGTGGTAGTGCCATAAGTTGATAGCTACTCCCAAAAGTTTATGACCCTAAAACTTTGGTGAGAAGCACTGTTGCTGTTGATAGAAAACTATTTTGAGAAAGGATTTCCTTCGAAGTAATATAGTTTGTATAATTTGTCACCCCAATTTGAGAATTGATTCATGCATTCATCATTTCTCAGATATCTGTGGGTTTGTTTTTATCGTGCTGCCAAATGAGACGCGGTTGGTACCCGCAGTCACCTCACTTTTATGGGGATGGTTTGGGGGTTTATGTTAATACTGTGAAACCTTTTGTTCTTCTGTTTTCTCGACAAGTACACATTAAATTCAGCAGTAACTTTCACATGTAACTTTCATTGTATCTTTCTTTATAATTTTGCCGAAACATCAGCATTATGATGATAAAAATCCAATCTATGACCCTACCTTTAAACATTGTACGAAAGTGCCTTTCACTGTTACTATTTGGATCACAGTGTAACCTTCAGCATGGAAGTTACTTTTGTTTTCCAGGGAATCACCGAAAAGATCATGCCATTGACATAAATAATTTCTTTAATGGTTGATCATGCCATTACTAATATTGTTTTCTTTTTAATTACAGGCTGCTGCCCCTAAGAAGTGGCGCGCATTTGACGGCAAATTCACCGAAATGGACACTGCCTACACCATCAGGGCGCGTGAACTACGCGATATCTACAAAAGTCTCAACATGAAGTACTTGACACAAGATGAACGATTGGATGTACTACTGACTCTCAAACACACAGTCAAGGTGAAAAATACAACTCTGATGAAAATTTAATTTTATGATCTATAATGGATGTTTATTGAAATATGCTGGGCGGGAGGACTTGGGGAGACATAATAGTGTGCCAAATTGTAGTGTGGAAAGTTTAGAAAAAGTCCCTTTTGTTTCAATGGAATAGTCTGACAGTGTCCCGCGAGAATCCCATCATTACACAAACACACAAGACCAATGGCAATACATCCTACCCAAACAAAGAATAATGGTTTAATGTCGCACTCAATGACAAAAAGGTCAAGACTCTACTGATTAAAATGCTGGAGTCCACTGTCTGTGGTTGACCGCTTGGCCATGGCACGCTATGGCCATTGCACACCATTACCAGGGCACTGTTTGATTTTGATTCTTGCAAACAAAAGTAGGAACAGTGTGTTTACATGCTGAAAATTTGTGAATGATTTTTTACTATTTTCTCCTGACTCGCACAACAGTTCAAGCCCGAATTTACACAGGTTCATTATTTGATATAATGGTTGATAACACAACTCACGAATACTGTCTGTGATTATTTTGTCAGTTCTACCAAACCTGTTATATACCTTTAAAGGCAGTGGAAACTATTGGTAATTACTCAAAATAGTTATTAGCATATAAACCTTACTTGGTACTGAGTAATGGGGAGAGGTTGATAGTATTAAATATTGTGAGAAACGGCTCATTCTGAAGTGACGTAGTTTATGAGAAAGAAGTAATTTGAAGACCTCAGAATTAGATTTTGAGGTCTCGAAATCAAGCATCTGAAAGCAAACAACTTTGTGTGACAAGGGTGTTTTTCTTTTATAGTTATCTCGCAACTTCGACAACCAATTGAGCTCAATACACAGGTTTGTTATTTTATGCATATGTTGAGATACACCAAGTGAGAAGACTGGTCTTTGACAATTACCAATAGTGTCCAGTGTCTTTAATGAAAGGAAATTGTCCAATATTTTATTTTTTCAGGAGCATGACTGTAAACTGACCCAGGAGATAATAGAGCTGATAGACAGGGAGGCAGATCTCTTGATGAGAGGGGTGAAGGACACCAACCTGGAAGGGTTGCGTAAACGCATCGCGACACTCTTCTTGCAGTACGTCAAGACGCCAACGTTCAATGCAGAGGCGGCTAGACTGCTTAAGGTAAAACCTTTGTGCAAAAAGCTGGGAAATTCCTCATGGAGAAAAATCAGGCTTCAACCCTTTTTTTTTTTACGTTTGTTTAAAGGGAGGGTTATAAATTGTTTTTTTGTCAGTGTTATACTGATTTATTGGCAAAGTTATGAGAACATTCAGTATTTACTCCAGGTTGGCTAGTTCAGTGTTGAAAAGCATCCTATTTCATTGGAACTATGGACCAGTGAAAAAGACCAGTAAAATGACAAACTAACTGGTCCTGATGGCCATCTAAAAAAGTTAAGGGCAAACCATGTTAATCCAAAATCCTTAAAAGTTTTGTTGCACAAGATTTGAATTTTGAATATTTTGATTTTTAGGTTCCACAAGATCCTTCTTCACTGCGCAAGAACATTTACTTCTGCCCAAGTTGCAACAGCTATCTGCCCTCCACGGAGTTCCAGCTGGCGTCAAATTCACGAATGGTCGGGCGGTGCCGCCACTGCCAGAAACTGGACAACGACGCCCGAGCGCGCCAGGACTACAGCCACTATCGCTACATGCTCAAGGCACTGCGCAAGTCAGAGGAAGCCATGAACGACGGGTCACGTATTGCTTTCCTGTTGCAGGTATGTAGTTTGTCTCTTACTTCTAAAATACTGGTATGTATTTTTAAATGAAGCCTCAAATGCCACTACCATCCATTTTGAATGAAGCCTCAAATTCCGCTGGCATCCATTTTCAATGAAGCTTAAAATTCCAAAGGCATCCTTTTTAAATAAAGCCTCAAATTCCACTGGCATTCAATTTGAATGAAGCCTCAGATTCCACTGGCATACATTTTACATGATGCCTCAATTCCACTGGCATCCATTTTGAATGAAGCCTCAAATTACTGGCATCTGTTTTTGCATTATAGCTCAAATGCCATTGGCATCCATTTTACATGACGCTACTGGCATCCATTATACATGATGTCTTAAATGCAACTGGTGTCCGTTTTTAAGGAAATAATTGCATCAAGGATGAAAATTGTTTTGGTATCCATTTTGCTACTGAGATGAAATAAAGAACAACATCATTATTGTTTGTAAATGTGAGCATCATAGAGTAACAATTGAATACACTTGTTTTGATTTTACAGGAGGGTGATCTACGCTACCTGGTAGAAAACATCTGGGGCTCGCAGAGCGCCCTCAGCGCGTGGACCGACTTGTACGATCTGGTGCTAGTGCGTTGGGATAGAGACGAGGAATGGTCGCCGTGGAATTGCATCCTGCTCACCAAGGATGAGACAACGACCCACGTTCAAATTGAAGAGCTGGAAAAGGTGAGGTTTTTTTTTAAGGTTGTTCACAATATTGGTCAGATTGAAAAAAAAATTTTTTACAGATGTTACACTTCACTCAGTTTAAGGATAGTCTTTTGGAAAGTTCCTTTTTTTTCTTTTCTTTTTTAGTTTTTGAAAAATTAGTTAGTTTTGATCCCATGATGTTTAAAAAAAATTTTTTTAAGATTGACAAATGTTGAGGATTTTTTTCTTCTCTATTTTCTTGTGACTACCATGACATGTTGGGACAAACAAAGTGAGGACACTTGTGAGGAAAATTACCAATGCTGCCCCAAAACTCAGTGATTGGTCAGTATTCAATTAAATCCTTCTTTTGTTTCATCTAGGGTTATGGCCGAGTCTTCTGCCACAAAGTTAACACCAAGCACACCCTGGCACGGAACTACTTCTCTCGTCTTCCTGGCATGGCTGAACATATGAGAACAAGAGCCAACCAACCCAAGCCAGGCAAAGGCATCATCACCCAAGCAGTAGCACCTACCAGGGCATAGATAGACCTTATAGATCCCTTGCGACAACTGTCTGCAACGCTTGCCATTTTGGAAGTCAAATTTCATGTAAATAGTCGCGTTGCCTAAAATGCACGCAAGACTGTTTTAACACACAGAGGACACTGATGGCTCCCAAAATGGCACAACCAGATTTTTTGGATGATGCAACATGAATTGAGTCAATTGATCTTATGCATTGACGTCGCCATGTTAGAAATGCGTATAGGATGCGCCAATGCGCAACTTCTTTTGATCTCTAGCTGAGGGCGCCCTACTTGAATGACACCATGTGCATAGGGTCTATACAATAGGTTGAATTGAATGAGATGTCAGCGTGATGTGATATTGTACATAGTTGATAGAACTTCTTAAACCATATCCGTCCATAGACTTGTAAAAACAAGAAAATCAAACACAAGTCCTTCCTTTTGAAATGCAGAGACTGTTTTCTTTCCAAATGGTCTCAAAACTCGTCTGATGTTCTCAAACTTGTAGAGGATTGGCCAGCATTATCTTACCTTAAAATGCCTTTTCAACCTGTGGTAATGTGGAGCTATATAAATCCAGATAATATTGTTATTATTATTTATCTTTTAAAAATTTAATTACTGATTATATTACCTTGATTTGAATAGTAGAAAGCTATAAGATGGGTTATCCAACTTGATAAATGTGGAGGGGATTTGCATTTCTAGGGCTTGACTTAAAGCGGCCATCCTGGTTTTGCAGAAAGTTCCCCGAAAATATTTCTGATAATCAAAAATATGAAAATCTCCCTGATTATGGAAACTTAGACCAATGTATATAAATTTAAAGTAACTTTTTTTATTAATAATTTCACAGCACATTCCTGTATTTATAAACAATGTGTAAAAACCTTACTATAACTGAATATCTACCGTTAGCTTAAAAACATCGGTGGGCATTTCTTGTAAATACATATTATTACAGTCTATAAAAGGTAAGACCCGTGTTGTTTTTTTGTCAATATAATGGTGATTTATGGGCCACATTGTCAATAAAGATACAACATAATTAAAACACCCGTGAAAGTTTCTGTTGAATACCTTGTCTACTTGCTGTGAAAACAGAAGAAAACCTACCTCTAGCTACCAAGCAATCTTGATAGTCTAGTTGGTAAGACACTGCTCTAGAATTGCAAGGGTCCAGGGTTTGAATCCCACCCAAGTAATATGCCTGTAAAATTTCTTTACAGGACTCTGGGAAGTACTGAGTATACAGTGCTAACACACATCAGTGTATGGGTAAAACAAAAATGTAAAAAATTAATATTCCTTATCCCCGATGCAAATTTAACATCTATAATAGAAAAAAAACCTGTTGTGGTAGTTTTTATCAAGAATGCTGAACCCATTGAGAGAGGTGGCATAGGTACCAAACGCATCTCTGGCTGCAGCATTCACATATAGACACCACAGAAAATTGAAGCTCCAAAATAATTATTAGCACAAAACCTTACTCGGTAACGAGTAATTGGGTGAGGTTGGTAGTATAAAACATTGTGAGAAATGGCTCCCTCTGAAGTACTGAGTTTTTGAGAATGAAGTAATTTTCCACGAATTTGATTCCAAGACCTCAGATTTTGAAGTTGAGGTCTCGAAATCAAGCATCTGAAAGCACACATCTTCGTGTGACAAGGATTTTTTTTCTTTCATTATTATCTCGCAACTTCGACGACCGATTGAGCTCAAATTTTCACCGGTTTGTTATTATATGCATATGTTGAGATACACCAATTGAGAAGACTGGTCTTTGACAATAACCAATAGTGTCCAGGGTCTCTAAGGCGGTTCAAATTTCCAACATACTTTTGTTGGTTTCTTATCAAATGGGGAGAAGAAATAATTTTGCAGAATGTTTACCACCATTCCCATCTTTATAAATACTAGCAGAATGCCATGTAGGCCCAGGCCTAAGCTTTTGGATAGAAAGTAGGCCTAGATTGAAAACTATGGAGCTCCAGGAGTGCCATCCCACATATTGAGTTACTGACATTAAATTATCTCATCAAGATGACTTCTAAAAACACATGTCCAGAGATTTACAAATCTTACATGATATAAAAATGGTCATGGTGGAAACCTTTCTTTGAATCAGTTTTGCCTGAATACCCACAGTTTTATTTTCTCGAGTCCAAATCTTGATGAGTCCAAATCTTGATGTTTGAAAAAAAATTTATCTCTTACTATTTTCTTGTGACTCCAATGACCGATTGAGTTTTAACTTTCACAGGTTTGTTATTTCATGATTATTCACTGGTTCACAATGAGTGTAGACACTGGTCTTTGACAATAACCAATGTTGTACACATTCTTATACACAAAGTGGGTTATGTACACATTATTGGTGACCTTATTGGGGACATTATTGGTGACCTAGATTATATAAATGAATTCTCAAGAATGGCAGGTGTTTGAGAAACACTAAAATTTACTCATGGTAAATATAACTTGCGTCTTGAATGATATTAAAAAATACTTTTATTAAACCGACTTTAATTGTCAGTCACAGTTTACTGTGTTACTTGAATATTGCTGTAGTATATAGTGAAGAGTTATTTTAGGTGCAACACTTTCTGAAAGCCACTTCTCTGGAAAATGTTCGAAGAACCACACATATCAAGAAAAAGGGAAAAACCCACAATTGTTAGGCATAATGGATAATTATATTCTTCTAAAACATCTCTCCAACCATATTCATTTCAATAAGCCTTTTTGAGGTATGGCGGACTTGATAGGAGTGTATTATTTGGTTTGGGTGTATACACACAAATTTACCCAAACCTTATAGTGTTGTAGCATTGTGTCCGTCATATGTCAAAAAGGCTTATTCATTTCATAGAACCCCAACTTTGTATAGCCCAAATCGCCTATAATCCAAGGCAACGTGTTCCTCTACTCATCACCCAGTTATAATTTTTGACTATTAATTTCATTACTTTATTAGTGCAAACAATTGTAATAAACCAATAATCGAATACAACTTTATAATTCTCTTTAAATGTTATTTCATCACTAAATTAATGAGCCCCTATAGTAGAGACAATGTGAATTATAAGCTCTGTGAATTTGGGCCTGGGTCGCCAGTCATGCCCGACTGGTTTGTCTATTTCTACCTCCATGGTTATAGCATCAGTGCATTATTGCTTTAAAGACACTGGACACTATTGGTAAATGTCAAAGACCACTCTTCCCACTAGAAATTAGGAATTTTCAGCACATTGCTTGGATTATAAAAAAAGTTAGAAATAGCCCAGACCAATTGATTGACGTTGGTGAGTCAGGATCCTTTTATTAAGTCTTTAAAAATATATTTTGGCCCTTGAGATTTGTCAAGAAATGTAGGTTAAAGACACTGGACACTAAAGGTAACTGTCAAAGACCAGTCTTCTCACTTGCTGTATCTCAACATATGCATAAAATAACAAACCTGTGAAAATTTGAGCTCAATTGGTCGTCGAAGTTGCGAGATAATAATGGAAGAGAAAAACACCCTGGTCACACAAAGTTGTGTGCTTTCAGATGCTTGATTTCGGAACCTCACAATCTAATTCTGAGGTTTTGAAATTCAAATTCAAATATTTTAGTTGAAAATTACTTCTTTCTCGAAAACTACGTCACTTCAGTGGGAGCCGTTTCACACAATGTGTTACTATTACCAACTTTTCATTGCTTGTTACCAAGTAAGTTTGTATACAAACAATTATTTTGAGTAACTACCAATAGTGTCCATTGCCTTTAAACACTAACAAAAACAACAGTCTATACCCTAACCACCTATTTCTACCTCCATGCACTAACCCCAGAAAATTCAAACAAACATAATAGCACAAAAATACTTTCCCTGTCCTTCTCTTGAAACATTATTTTAATGCATGTACAATGTTTCAGCCTATACCTTATTTGATACCATGTGAAACGCAGCCATTTTCAGGTCCAAATGGTCCTCTCTTCACCTTCAGGTACAACACTTTTATACATATTTTTTAACTGCACACCATCTTCTTTCATAAACCTTTTTAACTCTCCTTTTTTCCTTAAAATTTGTCAAAATATTAACCTTCTTCAAACTTAATTTTTTTCGATAACTCACTTCCCTGAAACATTTTGTATTATATTAGTAATTGTATTATATAAATAATTCCATTTTTCAAAGCAGTATAATACAAAAGGACAAATGTATACAACTTTTCAAAACAAAACTATGTTCTTTTTCTGAGTACAAATTAATGACTATACGTTAAAAGTGAGGAATCTGCGTCACATTGCTTGGATTACAAATTCAATTTTGTATTAGCAATTTTAATATATCAATAATACCATCTTTCAAAACTATATATATACAAAAGGAGAATGTATACAAACTTCCTTAACAAAACTCTGGGGGTTGTTTTCTGAGTACAAACTTAAGACTATACGCTAAAAATTAGGAATCTACAGCACATTGCTTGGATTATAAAAAAAGTTAGAAATAGCCCAGACCAATTGATTGACATTGGCAAGTCAGGATCCTTTTATAAAGTCTTTAAAAATATATTTTGGCCCTTGAGATTTGTCAAGAAATGTAGGTTAAAGACACTGGACGCTAATGGTAATTGTCAAAGACCCGTCTTCTCACTTGCTGTATCTCAACAGATGCATAAAATGACAAACCTGTGAAATCGGTCATGGAATCGGTCATGGAAGTTGCGAGATAATAATGAACGAAAAAACACCCTTATCACACGAAGTTGTGTACTTTCAGATGCTTAATTTCGAGACCTCAAATTCTAAATCCGAAGTCTCGAAAATGACTTCTTTCTCGAAAAGTACTCCACTTCAGAGGGAGCCGTTTCTGACAACATTTTATACTACAAACCTCTCCAAGTACGTTACCAAGTACATTTTTAAGCTTATAATTATTTTGAGCAATTACCAATAGTGTCCACTGCCTTTAAGAGGGCAATTTCGTAAGCAAAACAGTGGAACATGATCATATTACACCTATATTGCAGGAACTTCACTGGCTACCCCTTCGACAACGAATTCAATTCAAAATTCTACGTGTTGCAATTAAATCTCAGTTCGGCTTGACTCCGTCTTATATTGCAAATCTCCTTGTACCTTATGCCCCCTCTCGCACTCTTCGTTCTTCTGCTAAGTCCCTTTTAACTATTCCTAGTACTTCCTCATCGTATGGCGATCGTGCCTTTTCCGCTTGTGCTCCTAAACTTTGGAACGCTTTACCTAATAACATCAGGTGCTGTAGTTCTCTTCCATTGTTTAAAACTTGCTTAAAACTCATTTATTTAAATCCTCTTACACTTGACAGTAGATTATTCATTGTACAATTTTGTATTATGTTCTACATTTCTTTTTTGTTGTATGTATTGTTTTTTGTTTGTTCTGCCCCTCGGAATAGGGTCTTGTACACTAGATAGATGGCGAATTATAAATGCATTATTATTATTACTATTATTATTATTAACCACAGGACACACATACAAAGAAGTAGAATTAATGTTTTAAAAATCTCTTTTTTTTTAAGGATCCTGCACAACCAATGCCGGGATTGATTGTTTGTCCGTTTGTATGAAGTTAAATGATTTTCCCTTCAAAGGAACTCAGCAAACTTCCACAACATGATATATAAACGCCAAGCTGCCAACAGCCAATCTCTCTAATACAAAACCAACAGAACACTAGGTGGACAAATTGGAAAGCGACCATTTTGGCGCTTTGGACACAAACAGATTTTTAATTTTTTTTTATTATACTTGAGAATCTAACTGACCCCATGGGTGGCTATGATAAAGTTCATCCCCTAAATAAGAAAACTCAGGAGGTAGACTACTCGATGCCATCAGTACATGAGGATCATTCGACGAACCTACTTCAGTGTTTGAGATCTGTCTTAAAGACTCCTCAAAGTCTAGACTGCCCTGTCCACTGGATGTCGTACCGGTATCTTGAAAGAACCCTGAAGGTGCTCGAGGTTCATCCACACTGTGGCTGCGAGAATAAGCTCCACTATCGTGATCACCCAAACATGAGTATCCACTATCTCCCGTAGTCAACAGGCTGGACCCCTTCCATTTATTCTCATTGTCGTACCAGTTTCGGTCTGACTTGACCAGCTCTCTCATAGCTTTGATGGCTTCGTGTAGCGCCTTGCCCGTTTCCAGTTGGGCGTAGTTGGACCCGCGTAGGGCCTCCACCCCAAGGCTTGAATGAGTGCTTTCTTTTGCTTCACCGTGGATGCGCAGGTAGAGTTCCTCCATAGACTTCATGAGGCTGTACCTCCCAAAGTGTTTAAAAGGAACTGGTATCCCGTTCTCGCTGGAGTAGTCAAAGTATCCGACGACAAACTTATCGCAGGCGTTCTCGCGGTTGAAATAATCTTCCAGCGGAACCAGTGCCTTGACGAATATATCGCCGTACACGCCAACTGACTCCATGGAGATCTTCTCTTGTTTGGCTTTGGCTATGTATTTAACTCCAGTCCCCTTTGAGCATACCAACAGCACAATATCAGCTTCTTCGATCTGATTGGTCAGCCACATTTGAACGGTCGGACCAATAGACTTCTCCCATTCCATCAGGGAGACGTTGCACTGGCAGTGCCTCTGTAGGAATCGGCAGAAGCTTAGGACAACATCACGGTGTAAGGGGTGATCGTCGGAGTAGATTGGTAGGAGGCGAACCCTCTTAAAGACACTTCCGAATTCATGTAACTCATCAGCGGTTGCTGCTGGTGGTGGTGGTGGTGGCGACTTTGTGGCGACTGAAATAGAACAAAAATGTGCTGTTATAGGAAGAAAGTGTTTATTTATATGAATTAAATCTCCTATCAAGGAGATAAAAAGAACAATAATGCACGTTGGTGAACAAAATATTTAAATATATACAAAAGAGTAGTTAAAAAGACAGACTAAGGAAAAAGAACCAGAATTGCCTAAAAGAAACAAAAACACCAACTTCAGAGGCTCTCCTCTCCAGCTGGTTAAACAAAACTTTAAAAAAAAAACTCATTAAAACAAAAAATTGAAATAACACATAAATTTACAAATACTTAAATCAAAATATAAATACACACAAGATTATTCAAGTTTAATGATTATAATAATGATAAAACATTACTGATGAAGATGGGATGATTAGAGAGTAGCCTTACAATGATCAAAATATAGAAAACAAGTGAGTTACAAAACAATGTGCACAGCCACAATCATGGGTAAGCTTTTAGTCAAAAGACACCAAGTGAACAACAGATAAATATCGAGGAGCTCTTTTGCAGATTTTGTATTTGACAATCAAGCATTTTTTACTCATCATTGAAACAGTGACTGTTAATTGATAAATAACGTTGAGATAATTGCTAGCTGTATACACCTGCTTTTCAAACTGTTCATAAAACGGACACACACAAAAAGTGTACCCATTGTTGTGTGCTGCACACAAAAACCTGACTCAAGTTTTGAGTGACGGTTGAACCATCGGAGTGTAGGTGCAGTTCCTGGTCATGACACTTGTGTATTTGAGCAAGGCACTAAACCATAATTGCTTCCCTTAAAATAGGTGTATGAATGGGAACCTGCGAGGGCTGAGACAGTATTGTGTCGGATTAAACCATTTTTTTGTAGTCAAAAACAGTTAGCCCTATCACCATGGGCTAATTGGATGGTTGAAACACTCTATCACCTCAAGAATACTCTTTAAAGGGTCTATGTAACCTTTGTAGGACAAAAACACAATGTCCACAGATTTACACTAAACTTACACAGTTCGAAGATAATGATAGTAGAAAGCTTCCCTGAAAATATTACGTGCTGAGGTGCTGTAGTTTTTGGGAAATGAGTAAAACAATGTCATGAAAATAATTTTCGTCTCATGAGACGAAAATTATTTTAATCATTTACAAACGTATTTTCATGACATTAGGGAAGCTTTCTACTATCATTATTTTCAAACTGTGTAAGTTTAATGTAAATCTATGGACATTTTGAAAAAGTACCCAAATCCTTTAAAAACTTTTCTTTTTGGTATTTTTATTTCATTAAAAATAACTTTCACGATGGGACTCACCCTCAATGTAGTCTTTTGGTGGGAGTCGACGTTGTCGGTATATGCAATATAAAACCACCGACAACAACAGCAATATGCAGACTGCCGCTGTTACAATAACTGCTATCACAATCAATCTGTTACCGGACACCATTGTTTTTCCTGATGAAAAAAACAAAAACAAATGTAAACAGTAAATATTAAAATCTTGTAAAATGGCAAACAAGCCATGATGAAGACAGCCTCTCTCACATTTTTATCACTAGAAAAATCAGAAAATATCGTAATATCAAAGTGCTTGAATCATTTCTCAGATTCAAAATTTTTGGGGTGGAAAATTATCCAAACCATATAACTTTGCAGGAAATCTTTTCTCAAAATAATCAAGTACGTTTTCTATGGCCATAATTTGTGGATTAGATGACCCTCGGACTTTTAAGGGGCTCCAAGGTCAGTTTTGTGATACAAACATTTTCTCATAGTTAGAGTAGGCTAACTATATGAAAATACAAGTCTAAAGTGATATAAAATGCCGCTGCGTTTGAGACCCTTTAATTGTAATTGTTGTCAAAATCCTTTTTTTTTAAATGTCCAATGACAAATCAATTATTATGGCCTGTAGTTGCATGTATCTTGATGAAACTCAATCAAAACAGCATTGATTTTTGACCTTTACTGATACAATGTACAGGTCGACCAATTAGTTTTTCTTATGATAATGCGTTTCAAATTTTACACCATTTTACACCATTTCCACAAGAGGTCAGATTCTTGTATATGTTTTTCCTCCTCGTTCACAAGGACTCTATTGGACAAATAATGCATCGCAAAACTATTTTTCAAAGCAAAACGTTGGTTTGGCTATACATTGCACAGAATCAAGGTAGATTTTGAAGTAATTTGAGGGTAATATTGTCTGTGCAATTTGTAAGGATTTCATAAAATTGCCTTTTTCATATTTTGGAGATCTTTGTTAAAGACATTGGACACTATTGGTAATTGTCTAAGACCAGTCTTCTCACTTGGTGTATCTCAACATATGCATAAAATAACAAACCTGTGAAAATTTGAGCTTAATCGGTCGCCGAAGTTGCGAGATAACAATGAAAGAAAAAACACCCTTGTCACAAGAAGTTGTGTGCTTTCAGATGCTTGATTTCGAGACCTCAAATTCTAAATCTGAGGTCTCAAAATCAAATTTGTGTAAAATTACAATTACTTCTTTCTCAAAAAAAAATATGTTACTTCAGAGGGAGCTGTTTCTCACCAATACTATCAACAGCTCCCCATTACTTGTTACCAAATTAAGGTTTTATGCTAATAACTATTTTGAGTATTACCAGTCGTGTCCACTGCCTTTAACACATCAGTTTACTGAGTGTCTTCAAAGTATTGTTTGGCAAAAAGAAACATTCCTTTTCTAAGTAAAACTTTATGTTGTTGAATTTGTTTTTTTGTTATATACGTATTTTTCATATTCAATGATCTTTTGATCATTGTGAGACACGAGTATAAAACTACAATTAAAGGGACACATTGCCTTGGATCGGTCGAGTTGGTCTTTGAAAAGCGTTTGTAACCGTTTTTTATAAAATGCATATGGGTAGAAAGATGTTGTAAAAGTAGAATACAATGATCCACACAAACATGCCTCAAAATTGCATGGTTTTCCTTTTACCTCGACGACTAACACGTCGGCCATTTATGGGGGTCAAAATTTTGACTCCCATAAATGGCTGACCGTGTTAGTTCGCACAGTAGAAGAAAAAACACGCAATTTCGAGGCAAACTTGTGTGGATCATTGTATTCTACTTTTAAAACATCTTTCCAACCATATGCATTATATAAAAAACGGTTACAAACGCTTTTGTTTTGACCAACTCGTCCCTTCCAAGGCAACGTGTTCCTTTAATGAACACTAAGCTGACGATATGACTTTTATTAATCTTTTTCAAATCTTGTAAAAGATACTATGTCAGATTTTATGCCCCAAACATTAAAAAATAGATATTTTCTTTTGAGTGAATGGCATTTGAAAGAGTATCACCCGCTCTAACGAAAAAAAAGTTTAACTTTTACTTTTAATTGTCAGGAACCATGACAAAAATTTAAAATGTTTCTTATAAAACACATAAGATATATTGTCGGGATCCCGACGAGCACTTTATTTCACTGCTACTAATAACTGGCGGACTTTTTCGAGCAATGGCTAAAATGAAAGCTTGTAACTTTCTCGACCCCCATCAAAATACCTCTTGAATTTTAATTCAAAATTTTGGGGTCAAATTGGGCCAAAATCTGACATAGCATCTTTAAGCCTTACTGATGCAGGTCTTGTTGACTTGTAAATGGTTCTCTCCACATTCACAGTAGTAGTCCACTTTGTTGGTTTGTACAATGCAGACTCCCTCTCCACATGGATTTATGGTGAGGTTACCATTAAATCTCTTGCAAGGATTCACTGAAAAAAAAAGGTACAAAATAATGAGGCAACAACTTAACCAGGTGTAAAAATAATAATATCAAACATAAATGATGTAGGCCTACATATAAAAAAAGTTGTTAATACTAATTGAGAGCACATTAATGAGACGGTTGTGTGCGCTTTATAAGATTATTATCTGCAGGCATCTTTGTCCATATGTAAGTTTTAAAGAAGTTAAAACGTCTTGCTAATAATAGCCTAATGAATGATTGACAAAGTACAATATGTTATGAAAGTTCCGTACACTAAGTGACGTGCAACAACATGAAAATTACATTGGCAAGTTGAAAACACAAATGAAAACTTTTTACAGCCAAAACAAAATGAAAAACAATATTAAAAAAGAACACCAAAAATATTAAAAAACAAGTAAAATTAAGAATTAATTTGCATTAAAGCCAGTGGACACTATTGGTAATTGTCAAGGACCAGTCTTCTCACTTGGTGTATCTCAACATATGCATAAAATAACAAACCTGTGAAAATTTGAGCGCGTTTAGTCGTCGGAGTTGCGAGATAACTATGAAAGAAAAAAACACCCTTGTCACACGAAGTTGTGTGCTTTCAGATGCTTGATTTCGAGACCTCAAGTTTTAAACTTGAGATCTCGAAATCAAACTCGTGGAAAAATACTTCTTTCTCCAAAACTACGTCACTACGTCACAGAAGGAGCCGTTTCTCACAATGTTTTATACTATCAACCTCTCCCATTACTCGTTACCAAGTAAGGTTTTATGCCAATAATTATTTTGAGTAATTACCAATAGTGTCCACTGCCTTTAAAGAACAAGATTGAAGAGCGAGAAGATATTACTGTGCCCTAATTTAACTATCTCTTAAAGTACTGCCCTCAATTCTGTTAAATCAACATTGCCAATGTTAAATACATTATTCTATAATATTGAAACTCTTTTTTATCATTATCAGCAATTAATTTCAGAGTGTACAATATCCTATATGAATGGCAAAAATGTTATCAGTTTATTCTTGGAACACAGTTTTACAAAGGTTTACGCCATTTCGTGGGTTCGAATCCCACCCAAGATGCCTGTGATTTTGTTGAACTCAGGAAAAGTACTGTGTTGACAAATGCTTTTGAATACACATCGGTGTAAGGGCAAAACCAATCATCAATAACTTTTTGGCACACCCTTTTTTCAAAAATGTTGAATGGAAATCGGAAAAAGTGGGTTTGTTTTAGGTTTTTTGTTTTTTTTTTTTGTTTTTTGTTTTTTTGGGGGGGGGTGTTTGTTTGTTTGTTGAGGTGTTTGGGTGGTGTTGTTGTTGTTGGTGTTTGTTTTTTTAACTGACTTTTGCATTCCACCTTGTCCTTGGTTGCATTATAACCAGCCTGACAAATACAGCTTGACTGAAGTATGACCGTAGCAGCGGTCCCTGGCTGCAGCGCCCCGTGTCTCACACATTCTCCATAGATACCACATATTGTCGTGTTCTCTTCGTTTATCCAACATGGATCCGCTGCGGAAAAAAAATAATAAACAAGAATTTCAGAATTTCATTTGTACCTTTCTTTGAAATTTAAATAAATCACGACACTTAAAACATCATACAGCAATCAGACATCCGCTCTAGCATTGCAAAGGTCATGGGTGCGAATCCCACCCAAGAAGCCTGTGATTTTGTTGAACTCAGGAAAAGTACTGTGTTGACAATGCTTTTGAATACACATCGGTGTAAGGGTAAAACCAAAATTAATATGCTGCAGCGACCAGGTTAAACAGAAAATTACAAGTTAAATCATAGAATAAAAGTTTTCCCCAAACAGCTGAGAGCCACTTTGGGCTATGAAAAGAAAATATATCTCATGATAATAAGTATTAAAGGGAAATGAAGGTAGGAAAATCAGTCCCGATTGCAGGATTGAGGGAAACATGCACCAGCCAAGGAGTTCCAAAGAGATGCAGAATGTGGAATAAAGCTGGGTTTTTGGGAACCTAAATCTCAGCACAAAAGAATGAAGGGTGACAAAAAGCAGAAAGCCTATCTTTCCTGGCTCAAACCTCCAAAAAGGAGGAACCATGGGCCCATTTTCAAAACTTGCTACAACAACACAAAATTATGCTTAGCAGAATAACTTGCCAAACTGCCATGTCACACGTACAAATTATGACTGGTTTTCTGCTCATTTCTACTAGGCACAAAAATGCAAAGCAATATTTTCTGCTTAATGAGCACCTCTAATGAAACTGGGCCCAGACTGGGCACTGACACATCAAAATATCTTCAGAAAAAGACAAGAGGCTGGCTACAAACCTAAGATAGACTAATTAGTTTGTGAGTTTCAAAATTGCAGCTGTACCTTAACAAGTTTTATTTTACCTTTGCATGTTCTAGCCCACTCGACATAGCCTGGAAGACAGTCACATTCGTAAGTTGCCCCATCGGGTACACACGTGCCATTTATTCCACATGGGAAACCTTCGCATGGATTTTCTGTAAAAGTATAACAGAACGTCAACACATGGCTCAGTAATGTCAATCATAATCTTTACTGGGTTGCAATAATTTTCCTTCAGCCTTGAGTTTTGATTACTGACAAAGATACCCCACCCCATCAACAAACAACAAATAAACGAATAATCAAAACAAAACAAAGAAACCCAAAACAAACACAAGAAGAAGAGAGAGAAAAGGTATACTTTTGGTATATACCAACATATGCACACACACAAAATTGTAAGAAATTGGGCTCAAGTCATTGAAGTTGCAAGAAAATAATGAAAGAAGTCAACCCCCTGTTGCATAGAATTGTGTGCTTTCAGATACCTGGGAAGGGCTTCATCCCCCCCCCCCCGAAACCTTTCTCAGATTCAATTTTTTGGGGGAAAATATTACCTCTTTCCCTTAAAGGGAAGTTATCGTCGGTCGTACCACGAACTGACCTAACTGACACAAAATCACACATTTTCGCAAATTTGTTTTAAAACAAATAATTGACAAACTCAATGCTGTTAACATTATCAGCAAGTTTCAGTGCCTAATATGTAATAGTTTGGTAATTACACTAATAAGTATAAACGACGCATCGCTGGACTTGCCATTTTGTCTTTTCACAAAGTGACCTATCTAGATACGTCGCTTTACCAATGGTTAAACTATGCGCTACAGCGCGCGATTATGGCGCGCATGCAAATTTTCGTACCACGAAGTGACCTAACTGGGGAGCGTAGTATTTTCACAAAGTGACCGATCTCGATTATCTCTATTACGCATTGGTTTGTACACAGCGCGCTGCAGGCAAAAATGAAATTTTCATTTTCACAAACTGATCCATCTGTTTAGGAATTAATTACTTATTAAAATAGTTTTAGGGATTAAAACACATTGATAGTTCTGTATGAATAAAGTATTCAGCTTTGTTTTCGTCATAAAATAATACAATAAAGTTGGTAAGCAGACACCGAAACAGCAGTTTCAAAAGTAGTGCAACTTCAATCGTGATTTTCTCTGAACACGTTTTTTAAAACAGTGAACGAGTTAGGTCAGTTCGTGGTACTGAACACTTAACAACTAGAAAGAATTGTTTCATCCTTACAATGCAATAATGACAACTTAAGAATATTATTTGGCAACATTGGTTATGAACAATCTCATTCAGAAGTAATTCACACAGACAGACTTCAACAAATAGAAGTGTCAATGGTTATGTTTGGTAACCGCTCTTAAAGACAGTGGACACTATTGGTAATTGTCAAAGACCAGTCTTCTCACTTGGTGTATCTCAACATATGCATAAAATAACAAAACCTGTGAAAATTTGAGCTCAATTGGTCGTCGAAGTTGCGAGATAATTATTGAAGAAAAAAACACCCTGTCACACGAAGTTGTGTGCTTTCAGATGCTTGATTTCGAGACCTCAAATTCTAAACTTGAGGTCTCAAAATCAAATTTGTGGAAAATTACTTCTTTCTCGCAAACTACCTCACTTCAGAGGGAGCCGTTTCTCACAATGTTTTATACTATCAACCTCTCCCCATTACTCGTTAAATTAGGCTTTATGATGATAATTATTTTGAGTTATTACCAATAGTGTCTACTGCCTTTAAATTCAATGGCACTTTGAAGGCATGTGCTTATGTCAGTCAGTTTTTATGTCCGCATAGGACATGTTCCCTCCAGATTCGTTTGTAATATCTCAAAAATTTGACCACCTTTTGAAATTAAATGTGTCACATGTCAGTTTTTGTTTTAGACATCTACATTTACAAAGGATTAAAACAGTTTTAAAAAAAAGGTAAACTTTGCCTTTGAACTACATTTCTACGAAGAGGGTCATTTTTAACATATCAACAACTCTCCTCTTTACCAAATAAGTGTTTATGGGCACTTTTTAACTTATGGCGTAACTACCAAAAGAAAAAATCCTGCCTTTAATAAGAATAATGAACACCTACCAATCAAAGGTATTAATTTTTTGGGGGTTCTTCTGCAATCAATTTTGTCTCCATTTTCATTCAGGCAAGTCATTGGAAGCACCTTAAAGTAAACAAAACATGATACCGCTGTAGATACAGGGGCAAATTCAGGTTCATGATGATTTAAATGGGCATAAAGGCCGAGTCACACTGCAGTGATAACGAAAACGGTAACGATTATAACGACACAAAGAGAACGCATTTGATTGAATTGCTCCGCGCAGAATACGCCCATCGCTTATTCAACCAATCGAGGGCGTGCATTTTTAACGTTATCGTTTTCGTTCTTGTTATCGAGGCCTGTGTGACCGGGCCTTAAAAAATATTTTAAAAAATAATACATAACTGATGTGTAATTTTAATAAAACTGTTTTCACACAAAAGAACACACATGTTTAAAAAAAAAAACATTCAGACCGTATGTTAATTATCATCACAGTAAAAAAAAAGGTGGCAAAGTCGGAGCCTGGGCTGAATTTCGCAAAGAGCATAAATCTTAAATGCTAAGCAAAGGGTGATCAAAATAGAAAATCACCATGGCAATATTTACAACTCTTCTTGAGATGCGTCTTAGCTCTTTGTGAAACCCTTCCCTGGACTCCCTACATGCACATGTTGTGCACAGCGAAAGGATTTTTAAAGAGATGCTAAATGTCTTTTAAAGAGATGTGATCCTGTAGGGAATTGAACCTCCCGGAAGTGATGTTTGTAAAGTGCAAATTTAACATCTATTATGTCGTTGCGGTATGAAAACGTAGGATTCGAACTGCCTTTAGCTACCGGGCAATCTCGGTAGTCTAGTTGTAAGACACTGCCCTAGAATTGCAAGGGTCGTGGGTTCGAATCCCACCCGAGTAACATGCCTGTGATATTTTTCACAAGACTCGGGAAAGTACTGAGTATACAGTGCTAACACACATCGGTGTATGGGTAAAAATCAAAATTAATTTTAATTGATTTTGTTAAAACATCAAAACAGCAGCAGCAGTGTCGGCAGCAGCAGCAGCAAACAAAACTCAAAAGTTAGAGTATACATATCCTGGTAGCCAAGTAGGAAAGTAAATCTTACTTTTTCAAATATCAGTTCTGAAAATTGAAACTGGACCAAGTTACAAAAATGAACAATTGTGATTTGAAACAAACTTACATGTACTTCGGACCAATTCTGCAATGGCAGTGGCCACGTCTTGTCTTCGTAGCTAGTTTTGGTGTTAAATCGTACTGTAGCAAATGCCGTTATTGTGCCGTTCATATCGGGACATGTTTGATTTGAGGTGGATACAGACTCCTGGTGAAAAATAACCCCATTAAATTAAGCAATCGTAACACATTTGTAATTTGTTCAGTCAGTTTTGTTTTTGGGGGAGGGAGACATCTTCTAAGCAGGGCCCAAAAATGTGCTTAGCATGAACTTTCTTCAGTGATAATAACAGGATTACCAAACAAATTTCCACGTGATTTTCTGGGTAAGCAAACAACAGCTGAATACCAGTAAAAAGCAAAATGCAACAAATAGAAATTTGGTTGGTAATCCTGTTTTCATCAAGGAAGAAAGTTCATGCTAAGCACATTTTTGTGCTTAGCAGCTCTATGAAATTTGGCCCTGGTTTAAGTTAAACATAATGATAATAATAACTGTTCTTGCTTGAGAGAAGATTTTGCAGCTCAAAGGCACAGGACACTTTTGTTACTCAAAATATTTATTAGCATGAAAACTTACTTGTTAAAGAGAAAAGGAGAGCTATTGATAGTACATAGTGAGAAACGACTCCCCGGAAGTAAGCATATTATCATAAAAAATTACTTGGTAATTTCTCACTGAAATGATTGAATCTAAAGAAGACTTCAGCCTATTTTCTTGCAACTTCGATGACCAATCAAGTAAAAATGTTCACAGATTTGTTATTTTATCTGTATGTTGAGATAAACCAAGTGAGAACTTTAGTCTTTGACAATAACCAAACTAGTCCAGGGGTGGATTTCACAAAGGTAGACCTAACTTAGGACTAGTCCTAGGCAATGCTAAGAGATAGGACCAGTCCTAAGTTAGGATGAGTTACTGGTCCTAACTTAGGACCAATCCTATCTCTTAGCATTGCTTAGGACTAGTCCTAAGTTAGGACTACCTTTGTGAAATCGACCCCAGTGCCTTTAAATTATAGACACTGGACACTATTGGTAATTGTCAAAGACAAGTCTTTTTATGTGGTGTATTAGCATTATACAAAAAATAACAAACCTGTGAAAATTTGAACTCAACTGGATGTGTAAGTTGAGAGGTAATAATGGAAGAAAAAAACACACCCTTGTCACACAAAGTTGTGTGCTTTCACTAATTCTGAGGTCTCAAAATCAAATTCAAATATTTAAGTGGAAAATTACTTCTTTGTCAAAAACTACATGTTTATTAATTTTTGTTGGGCAAGTTCGCCCAAACAAAGGCTAAAAGCCACTCTAGGTTAAGGGCTACAAAGAAGAAAACATAGAAATGTTGTAACTCAGTGGAGCTGAAGGTAGGAATTGATATTCCTCTTTAAAGATGGCAGATCATAGGATGAAGGGAAACATGCACCAGGCAAGGAGTTCCAAAGAGATGAAGTACGAGGGAAGAAGCTACTGGAGTAGCTCTTTGTTCTACATCTCGGCACAGCCACAGTATAAGGATGAGAACAAGCAGAAAGCCTGGTCTCGCACTCAAACACCCTGACAGGAGGAACAGGGTTGGATAGACTGGTGGAACATTTACCATGGAAATATCTGTAAAACACACAGAGGCTGGCTACAGACCTTCGGTGAGAGGGAGCTTTTTCTCACAATGTTTTACACTATCAGCAGCTCTCCATTGCTTACCAAGTATGCTTTTATGCTACAAATTATTATGAGAAATTACCAATACATAGTGTCCAGTGCCTTGAAGCTATTTGACACCAATCATAAAGTGAGCAGCATTTACTGTGGACTTGCTTGCATTTAAAATTATTGTGTGGTCTAATCTTGATTCAAAGGGGCAGTTTTAGCAATGACCTGCTTGACTTGTAAAGGTCAATTGCAACAGTTGGCCTATAGCGGTTGAGGTGGGCAAAAAGTCTGAGAATGTGCTAAGACAAAATTTGCTCAGCAGAAATTGTGTACCAGCCAAAATTCAACAGTTTACAATGTTGCAACTGGGACTCCACTCCCTTTTTGTTAGCGAATAATTTTGTCCAGCAGAATTTTCTGCTAAGAGCTTTATGAAATTTGGCCCTGGCAACGTGACAAAATGCTGTAAAGAGATGAGATCTTGTCAGGAATTGAACATACCGGTTTGATTTGGATGAAGTCAACAAGGTCATTTTGGTATATGAAGATTTTGTAGAGCTCGAACTGAAAGCTAGCTGGAGCCAAAGGGAAGGAAATTTCCAAAGTGTCATAGTCGCCCACATCGGTCCTTTGTTTCATTAGTATACACTTTGGTTCCCAACGAGCTAGAAATGAGAAGTCAAACTAAAAATGAAAACTTGGCCGAAACAGAAAAAAACAGAACCTCTTATTTCGAGAAAACTATCTGGTAGATTGAGACGAAATGAAAAATTTAACGAATTAAAAATGAGATGTTTATAATATAATAACAAACTGGATTATTCTTCCTTGAGACACTCAAGGTTTGAAAGGTGGAGGCCAATACAACTTTTTTTTATATATATAACAATAATAGTTTTAAACCATTTGTAACAGTAATTTTCATATAAATGATGTTTGATACCTCTTCGATCGTTTTCACAACGAGCGTCATTTTCTTTACTGGGATGATCACACCCTATGGAAAAATAATAATTTGTGGTAAATAGATAGTCATTAATTCAAGAACCAAATACAGTTTCATGAAAGGTTTCAATAAGAATTTCCTGAAAGTATTGCTTTGGGTTTCCCTCAGCAGGTTTCCTTGAGAGTTTTTTAAAGAGTCTTCTGTAAAGTTTTCTTTAGAATTTCCTATTATGTTTCCTACTGTATTCAGGAAGATTTCAATAAGAGTTTCCAGAAAGTTCTGCTTTGGAGTTTCCCATGACAAGTTTCCCTGTGAGTTTCCTGAAGAGTCTTCTGTAAAGTTTTCTTTAGAATTTCCAATACGTTTGTTTTGGAGTTTTGCCTACAGTATTATGGAAGATAAGAGTGTTTTCACAATTATTTTGCTTTGGAGTTCCTAAACCTGAACATTTAGAGAGTTCCCTGAAAGTTTTGCACAAGTGTTTTCAGAATGGATTCATATAGAGAGTTTCCTTAAAGGTTTGCTCACAAAAGAATCTCCTTGAGGGTTCCTTGAAGGGAGTTCCCTTAAAGGTACTGGACACTATTGGTTATTGTCACTCAACAAATGCACAAAATAACAAACCTGTGAAAATTTGAACTCAATTGTCTGCCAAATTTGCGAGAAAAACACCCTTGTCACACAAAGTAGTGTGCTTTCAGATGCTTGATTTTGCTTACCAAGTAAGTTTTTATGCTTTGAGTAATTACCAATAGTGTCCAGTGCATTTAAGCAATTTTCCACCAATCATAAAGTGAGCAGCATTGTTTCTAGATTAGGTAGCAAAGTTCAAAATCAAGTATTTCTCTACTGAGACTACTTTCTTTAAATGATTTCCAAATTAAAGTTTTAAAGACTTGCTAATAATTCTTTAAACTTCTAATCTTTGAAACTGCCTTGTTTCCCAGAGCTCCAGAGAAATAGGGTATGATTAAACATGTTTTTTTTTTTGGTTTTTTTTTTTTGGGGGGGGGAGGTGGGGGGGGTTATCTAGTTGGCAGCAGATTTACCAGGAAATACCATTTTTCTTGGTAATGTACGCATGAACTATTTGTAACCAATAAAAATTTACCAGGGAAGTCTGCTGCCACCTTGCGTTCCTAATTCTCCCACATGGGAGAGGACAGGAATGTTGGAATCTTACCTGGAACATCATGAAATTCAGTAACGCTCGTTTCGTAAGGATTTTGTTTGATATTATCCACTGGCATGGTCCGTACAGACACACTGTATCTTCCACCTGGTCTCAAGCCACATAATAGTGTGAAGGAAAACTGAATTTTATCAACCTAAAATTGAAAGGGGGAAAAGACTGTGTTAATGGGAGACTTTGGGACGCTAGGTGGCAGCAGACTTACCAGGTAAATTCCAGGGTTACGTAGTTCTGAGCATGCGCACATGACCAAGAACAATGGATTTTACCTGGTAAGTCTGCTGCCACCTAGCGTCCCAAAAGTCCCCTATTGAATTGAATGATACACGCAACTATACGTTTAAACGAGGCCTTTGGAGAAGCCTCAATTGATTGATGACGGTTTTGTTTAAAGTTTTAACGCACTCGCCGTCAATTACTGGAGAGAAAGGTATCAGTATCGAACAAACATGTCAAAATAAAACTTGTTGGCTTAGGCGGTGTCAGAAATGGTGGCTACAGCTACGGCTACGGCTAGTTTTAATGCACTCGCCGTCAATTACTGGAGAGAAGGGTGTCAGTATCGAACAAACATGTCAAAATAAGAGCTTTTTCAAAACCTTGTTGGCTTAGGCCGTGTCAGAATTGGTGGCTACAGCTACGGCTATGGCTAGATTTCCGCGTCATCAAGTGTTGAAGTATAATACTTCCTTAGCAACACACCTAGCAACAGCCGTAGCCATACTCTCTTAATGTAAAAGAGTGAAAAAGTACTCTTTGAAGAGCCATATGAAGGAAAACTCTTTTTTCGAGTGGTCTTCCACTCTTTTAGATTGAATTTTGCATCTTTTGAGTGATTTTTCACTCTGTCCTGGAGTGAAACCCCTCTAAAAGAGTGAAATAACCACCACTCTTTTTGAAGAGCCGTATGGAGGACAACTCGAAATGTAAAGAGTGGTGTTTTTCACTCTTTTACATTTAGAGAGTAACCGTCAATTCGGATACGGCCTTATTTAGGCCTCCAAACCTACCCTATTATTTTCCAGAACGGCAAAATAATCTATTCCACTTGAGCTGAAGTTCAAATTAAAACAGAACTTGCATAAGTTTTCTCTGTACGTCAGAGATACCATTGATAGTTGTATGCCTTTGGTTCTGGAAGCAGCTGAACAGAACAAACAAAAATATTGTTGATGTTAATAATTTTTGTAGGCTATGTGTTTCAAATTCCTCAATTGTGCAATTATTTGATATAGTCATGGCACAAGCTTATTTACTTTTAAATTCATATAACAAAAATGGTATTTCTTAATAATCTGTAATTTTGGCAAATCTATTTTTTATTAAACCGGACTGTTAAAAAAAAATTCAGCCTTTGGCTGTGTATATACATAAAACACATATTTACATAGTCCACAGACTCACGCTAAACTTACAAGTTTCAAAATGTTGTTTCCTGAAAAATAAGTAACAACGTATTCACGCGACTCTCCTTAAAAAGCACGCATTTTCACCCTTTTTTCCCTAAAAGTTTCCGTATGGGGCGCCACCACTTTTTCATTGCATATGAAATAAAATAGTATCAAATTTACCTCAATGAGATATCCCTTATTGTAAAAATGGGTGAAAAAGTGGTAGCGCCAAACCGGAATGTATCCATTAAATGTCCTACATCTTGACAGTGAGTAGGATTCATATGGCCGAAAACCTGATCTAAAAATGCACCAAAATCCTTCAAACTCCCAATAAACTCACTTTGCGCTTCAATGTTGTACTTGATATTCACACAAGAAGTCTCTTTGCATTCTTCGTCGTGGTCTGGTGAACAGTCGATGGCTTTAGTGACGTCTTGTATGTCAACATTTGTTGCTTTTCCGGGTCTATCGTCGACATCAGCCGGTGGTGCAAATGGATTCACACAATGTGCTGTTGAAAACCCAATTTAATAAACGCTTTCAATTACATGCTTACATAGTTCTCGTAGTGTTTTGTTATAATTCGTAACAAATAACAATACAACATGACTGTGTGAAGCGCCCTCTGCGAATTAAAAATTTGCGCTAAATGTCGCTTTTTTTGTCGTTTCCTAACTATTTGAGTTCGCCACGGCAAAAGTGAGATCCATTTCTTCCCCGTCTTTCTAATTGGCAAAGCATTTTATTAGACCTTCTGAAGAATCAGTTCAAGGCCATACGGTTTGTACTGAAATATACATAATATTCTTTCTTTTTGATTCCTTTTTTTTTTTTTAAGCAGAAAGCAAAGTTGAAAGGACACTATTGGTAATTGTCAAAGACCAGTCTTCTCACTTGGTGTATCTCAACATATGCATAAAATAATAACTGTGAAAAGTTGGGTTCAATTGGTCGTCGAAGTTGCGAGATAATAATGAAATAAAAAAAAACACCCTTGTCACACGAAGTTGTGTGTTTTAAGATGCTTCACTTTGAGGTCTCGAAATCAAATTAGTGGGAAATTACTTCTTTCTCGAACACTACGTTACCTCAGAGGGAACCGTTTCTCACAATGTTTTATATTATCAACAGCTCCCCATTACTCGTTACCAAGTTTTATGCTAATAATTATTTTAAGTAATTACCAATAGTGGTTAGTGCCTTTAACTGAATAGAAAGGAAACACAGTAGCCTCCCAAATCCATGGTAAAGCAGGTCTGACTTTTCAGATACTGACCTGAACTGCGCTTTTTAGACCCTATAATGACAGTATGAATTGAGCTTTATGAACTGTTATATTTCGATTTTGTTTGCATTTTCTTTTGTCAAAACAGGTTGGTAGTTTCCCAACTGTTCCCCTAAGGATAAAAGATTCAACGAGATCTCCTTTTTGTTCAGATTCTGGTTTTTTATTCATCATGCCGGTGACTGGCACGGAAACAGAAGAGGCCTTGCACCCACTTGAAGTTCATCTTTTCAGAACGCCATAGGCCTATAAATAAAAGTCAATTAAGCGGGGACGGGGTTCGGGAGCTAAAGCGAATGCTGACAGGTTAAGTTGCACACTGCCTGCCTGGGCCCAATTACATAGAGCTGATAAGCAGAAATTATCAATTATTAAATTATCGACATTTTTTTGCTAAGCAGAAATGAGCAGCATACCAGTTACAAATTGCGTGACATGTTAGTTTGGCTGGTAACCTTATTCTTATAATCATATATTTTGTATGTTTAGCTATTTTGTGCTCAAAGGGAAGGTACACATTTGGTTACTCAAAACAAATATTAACTTTTAATATTATTGTAGGCCTATATGGCGTTGTGAAAAGTTCTAAAAAGATGTGAACAAGAAACACTGTGGGGTCAACCGCTACATGATGTGTGGCATTTGGGTTAATTTACGTGCACTACCATAACATAATACGGCTTAAAGGCAGTGTACACTATTGGTAATTACTCAAAATAATCATCATCATACAACCTTTCTTGATTACAAGTAATGGGGAGAGGTTGATAATATAAAACATTGTGAGAAACAGCTCCCTCTGAAGTGAAGTAGTTTTCGAGAAAGAAGTAATTTTCCACGAATTTGATTTCGAGACCTCAAGTTTAGAACTTGAGGTCTCGAAATCAAGCATCGGAAAGCACACAACTTCGTGTGACAAGGGTGTTTTTTCTTTCATTAATATCTCGCAACTTCTACGACCGATTGAGCTCAAATTTGCACAGGTTTGTTATTTTATGCATATGTTGAGATACACCAAGTGCATGAGAAGACTGGTCTTTGACATTTACCAATAGTGTCCACTGTCTTTAATGTCAATAAATATACTAATTTAGTATCTAACCCAAGGAAACAAGTGCCACGAAGGGACTCGAACCCGCACTCTGCTGACCAAAACACCTGCAGAGCTTGGGGTGGTTCTGAGGCTCTCAACTGCTCGGCCATTCGACACACTACATGATAATGGATCACATGATGGTTTTGTTAGCCCATTCAACTGAAAGCGCTGTTGAAATGTGTAACTTTATAAGCAGGATTCTGATTGGCTTGTAAGCTAGCTGTAAAACCAGCTTTGTATAGACTTGCAGAAACTGAAATTGTACACACCATTTATGGTGAGAACTCGGCCACATACAAGCAACATGGTAAAAATAATATGGTCAAAATTGGAGCCCATTAGCAAAGTTTGCAATTATTAGTTTGAGAGGGTTAGGCCTAATGCCTCCATTCCCTTACCTAAGATAAATGCACCCTCCGTCATCTGACAAAACTGTCTGGCAGGGATGCGGTCCTGTTAAAAAAAAGGAGAGGATGGAAATATTTAAACAAAATGTCTGATTGAACATACAAATTTGAATACAGCTGCGGGCAGCTTACACATGGACCAAAGGCCTTTTATAAAGGCCCGTAAAATACGTTGAACCTGAATGGCAAACATTTTGTGATAATTGTACAATGCATAACGATGCAACATTAATAACAGTGCTTGGGCCCGATTTTTTAAAGGCAGTGGACACTATTGGTAATTACTCAAAATAATTATCAGCATAAAACCTTACTTGCTAATGAGTTTTGGGGAAAGGTTGATAGTATAAAACATTGTGAGAAACGGCTCCCTCTGAAGTGATGTAGTTTTCGAGAAAGAAGTAATTTTCAACGAATTTGATTTCGAGACCTCAAGTTTAGAACTTGAGGTCTCGAAATCAAGCATCTGAAAGCACACAACTTCGTGTGACAATGGTGTTTTTTCTTTCGTTATTATCTCGCAACTTCGATGACCAATTGAACTCAAATTTTCACAGGTTTGTAATTCTATGCATATGTTGAGATACACCAAGTGAGAAGACTGGTCTTTGACAATTATTAATAGTGTCCACTGCCTTTAAACACCAAACAATTAAGTGATATATTGCTTCTTGCAATTCATTATTTCAATGGGTTACGGGCTGTTCTTTATTTCGCTAATATAGAGGCTCCCCATAAAATTTGATTACCGAAGTGATTGTTAAATTGGTATATAGGCTTCAAAGTCATAAACGTATGAAAGCAGCTGTCATTAGGTCATTTATAGTCCACACAATGGTCAACAATAGTCGAAGGTATAAATTATTATAGCTGGGACTCCATTTATAAAACTGCTTCATTATGACAATGACGTTCATGAAGGGCGCGCGGGGTGTGGATGGAAGGGCTATTGATAATTAAAAATAGAAGATAAATAGGTATTGCTCTTAACTTTGATACTAATACAATAGGCCAAATTAAAGGCAGGGCCTAAACCATGCGATTGGTTCAACGTATTTCTGTTGAAATCAATGATGCCTCATATTGTGAACTTAAAGGCAGTGGACACTATAGGTAATTGCTCAAAATAATTATTGGCATAAAACCTTTCTTGGTGACGAGTAATGGGGAGAGGTTGATGGTATAAAACATTGTGAGAAACGGCTCCCTCTGAAGTGCCATAGTTTTCAAGAAAGAAGTAATTTTCCGCGAATTTGATTTCGAGACCTCAGGTTTAGAACTTGAGGTCTCGAAATCAACCATTTAAACCCACACAACTTCGTGTGACAAGGGTGTTTTTTCTTTCATTATTATCTCGCAACTTCGATGACCGATTGAGCTCAAATTTTCACATGTTTGTTATTTTATGCATATGTTGAGATACACCAACTGTGAAGGCTAGTCTTTGACAATTACCAATAGTGTCCACTGCCTTTAATCACTATAGGTCGATAGGTCGCAAGCCTATAAGGAAACCTGTGAACATGGGTGGTTCCTAGAAATACACGGTTTATCCCTCTCTTCTTTGAATCTTATTCTTCAACACTGTAAAAAGCAATGTATGGGCAAGGGTAACAGGGGCCAATTTCATAGAGCTGCTTAAGCAAAAAATTTGCTTAAGCACGAAAATAGCTCGCTTATTTTACACATGTTACTGGCCAAAATTTCATGCCATATACATTGCTTATGACTAGTACTTAGCTGTTGTTTACTTAGCATAACAATTGAGTGGAGTCTTGGCCGGTAATCTGATTTTACTAAGCAATGAATTTTTTGCTTAAGCAAATTTTTGTGCTTAAGCCGCTCTATGAAATTGGGCCCAGGCCCGGTCCCACTGCAGCGATAACGAGAACGATAGCGATAATGACGCAAACAGAACACAGGCGTGTGCGTATTCTGCGTGGAGCAATTCAACCAATAGAATGCGTTCTCTTTGCGTCTTTCGTTATCGCTGCGTCTTTCGTTAAGTGTGACTCGGCCTTAAAAACCCACAAAGTGTTTCAAGTCCCTACACTGTGTGGACCTGTTTCGTTCTCAGGTCCACACTTCGAACGAGTAATTAAACATAATCTAGTGCCCCTCTCTGCAAATCAATCGTAGTAGCTAAGCAAACTATATGGTGTCACAATTCAAATTACTATGGTATATACTGACATTTATCTACGATGATATTTTTGCTTTAATTGTGAAATCGGCCCCTGTGTGGACCCGGGAAGCCCTCGAGAAAGATTCTGAACGGGTTGAAATGTCATCTCATCAACTGTTGCTTGGGTTGGGACTCGTCCAAGTCCTAAGATTAGTCTTAAGTTAAGGAAGAGTTTTGTGAAATCGACGGCAGAAGTCTTAAAAAGTGCATAATTGGAACCTTGGAAGAGGATTAGTTAACTTGAAGGTTTTCCCAAAGAGTTCATATTATCAAAACGATGACATAGATAAAATAGTAAAAAAATAACCATTGCATATCAGAGTTGAATAATTTATCGTAAAATGGCTTGCTTTGGGCACAAGCGACTACTTAAATTTCAGTTCCAGAGACCTACACATAGACAGTTTTTATGTCAAATGGTTGAGGCTATCTTTTGTATGGCAACCTCCAGTTTTGCAGTTTGATGAGATTGGGCCCAGGTCCTCCACTTGAATAATTTACGGGATTGAAAACAATAAATCAATCCATTTGTCAGCGTTGTCAACAAACGACGAAACTAAGTCACACTTTCATGTGGGTAAACTCTTAAGCTGCGCAGCAAGAATAAAAATGCAACAAATTAAATAAAAAACTTGATAAAAAGAAAACCGAAACTGAAACTTCTACAAACTCTCTGAAGTTCCTCTTTTTGTTGCATATAAATATTATTTTCTCAATGTGAAAAAGTGCAGTTCCACAGATACAGATTATTCGCTTACTATTATATATACGACGGGTATGCAAAACTGGGAGCCCTATGGGGGAGGGGAAGACAACACAATTTAGGGGGAAACAAATTTGAGACGGGATAAACAAAGAAACAACAACTACAACAACAACAACCGGTAGAACAGGTTAAAAGTGTTTGGAACTGGCGGTTTTATATAGGCCTACATAATTTTCAACATGACAATGCAATGCTCTTTCACTTTTGGTTTCATCTGCAACGTCTTTTTCAAACCCTTTTCTTTGTACCAATATTCTAAAGCACGGACATAAACGTGCTAAACAAGTCAACATTCCAAACGATCCCGATAGACAACAATACACCATCTTTTCGGTCAACATTATTTTTGTTTGGGGTTTACTTTTAAAGGAACACGTTGCCTCCAGATTTCACAAAATTTCACGTTTGAGGGTGTTCCTTATACTTATTAAGAGTTGTTCTTGCAATAAAACACATTTAATGTGTTGTAATTAGTGAATGGCAATTAAAAAAAACAAACACTGACCTCTGACCCCGAAACACGGCCCGCGAAATATATACGTTTTTCAAGCCGTCAAAACGATCGTCCGTTTATGCGCGATGCACAGCAGTTAGGCTGGCGCCGTAGCCAATAGCCTGGTAAACCTACCAGAAGAACACGAGGTAACACCTGGTAAACCTACCAGAAGAACACGAGGTAACATACCGTTCTCTACCAGACGACGTTGTGTGAAATGTAAACACACCATTTTGCTGTCAAAATGGATCGCCGAAAAACACAGATTCAGCTCATTGCTCTACGCAAAGAGATGATTGAAGACACGTCCAAAAAGAAGGAATGGACACCTCGCCTATCAGGGTAAGAATAATGTAGTGGGACATGGACTAGCCGACGAGAGATAGAGAACGGACCGTGATTGTTTATACCCAATGCAATGTTATCGTTAGTTATTATTGTGGACATGACAGCCGCAGCACTGAGTTGTGAGAGTACATAAATGTACATGTACTATGACTAGTTTACATGTAATTTTGTAGATCTATTCACTCGGTGCATAGATGGGGGTGGGGATTTGAATCGAGTGTCCAGCGTCCTAATGACTTGGCATAATTTACCCTAATTTACTTTGATGCTACAATTAAAAGAGTCGTTTATCTGGCTGGGAAGGGGAGGACTTTTGTAAAAATTGTAGAAATACATTTAAAAAATACTAAATGGTACAGATTTATTAAATGTTTTTGTATATTTTTAACAGTTTACCCAAAATATTGTACCCAAGTCAACTCGTACCCAAGTCAACCCGAATTCTTTCAAAGAAGTGTGACCTTTCAAACAATAAAAAATAAAATTGTCGAGAACTAATAAGTTATATCAATGGTTATGAATTTCTTGTTGAAGGTACTATGTGAGCAGATGCCAGGACTTGGCGTAAACATCTTGGAGACCTCATCAAACCCAACCAAGCTGGTGTGTTTGTACCAACTGTAGGGAGATGCCAACACAACAGGAGAGGTCATGCTGCAAACAAAGCCCCGATGAATGCTTCTCAAACTTGGCAGTAAGAGACTGATTATTTCATACTGTCAATGGCATGTGCATGTATAACAATATACACATGTACTGTCAAAGCAGTCCAGTTTTGTTATATGATATTTTAATCTGTCCACCCCCCCCCCCAAAAAAAAAGGAAAAACAAAGTAAATGTGTAAACACACATTTTATAAGGAAACACAAATTTAAGCTTTCATTCATTGTAGTTACTTGTAAACAGCCTCCTGCGCCAACGTTGCATTACCAAAAAACTTTACACTGAACAGCCACATCCCAAATTTTAATAACATCATGTCTTTGACCAGCAGCCGATTTCACAAAACTTTACGCAACTGCGTAAGTCCACTTGTGCAACGTTTATGAAGCAACTTGCGCCATTAAAATTGCGCAAGTGGACTCACGCAGTTGCGTAAAGTTTCGTGAAATCAGCTGCAGGTAGGTAATATTTGCAAAAATGTCACTTTAATGAATCAACATCAAGTGCATGGGTTTTATATTTCATATACATGTACAAATAACCAATTTTTATTTTGTTAATTGTTTCAAAAATGTTTGTGTTTATATTTGAAAAGATCTTGAGGCACCATGTTCTGGACCACCATTAGAGTTGGCACGACATCACAGGAATGACATGTACACCAGGGGAGCATGATGTACACAACAAACGACTTTGCCACCCAGCCAGCCTTCACAGACAACATGTGTTGTGTCAGAATGGTACTGGAAATAGAGTAACACTACCTAGTTACTGTTTGTAAAATCAGGGATATATTTCCAGATAGTTTCAACTTTCATGTACACATGATTTATGCAAAACAGGTTTTACAAATGGCAATATTTCCTGTTTTCAACAAGTAGATTCTTATTCCTAAATTAACACATAATGTCAATATTTCAACTTATTATTTTCTTTTGCACATTACTTATGTCAACAAACCATTGAATGTGATGTGAGCAGAGTTTGTTTTCATCACAACGACATAATATGTTAAGTTTAATTTGAAGTACATGGCCAATTGTTTATACAATCATCATATTTATTGTATTATTTATTTGAGATTTCGATATTTTGTAACAAAAAACACACTAGAACAACAAATACAAAAACATAAAGAATCTGTATTCAAATAAATTTATCTGAAATATCTTTATTCTGTATTCATAAAGAGACATGGATCATAGATGCAACAAGTTTGATAAACACAGTGCCATTTCAAATTTTTAACCTTAACCCTTGCAAGTATATTTTGATTTCAACCACATGCCTGTTATGAAATGCATGGTCAGAATGATGTTTTAGAACTAGTCATATTGTTGACTAGCAGACCATGTTAGTTGGAATAAGTAAAAGTTTTAAAGGAAAACCACCGAATTTCAAGTCGTACTCGTGTTGATCATTCTATTCTACTTTTAAACATCCTTTCTAACCATATGCATTTTACAACCAAATCACTTGATCTAAGGCATTGGTCTCTCTAAAGGGACTTTATACCTTAGATGTTAGTAATTACTAATTTGTGATCATAAAACTCACTTGATAAAGTCTACATGATGAGAGGCATGTCAAAGGACTTGTTTCTATACTGCAATGGTGTTTTTCTTTCACTGTTTCTTGCAGCTTACATGTATATTGCCAAATTTAGCCCAAATTGTCACAGGTTTATTATTGTATACTAAAATATTGAGGAGATACACCAACTATTACCAAGGATACTGCATGGGACTATAGTGTTCTTTGGCAAAGGACAAATTTAATTAATGTTTGCAAATACATCGTGTACTGCTGTGAATTGTAAAAACATTCAATAAATTGTTCATATTTTTTTATAAAGTTCCTATTAATTTGTGACAAAGATTCTCTTTGATTACATACAAACTCTAGAACTTGCCAATAATGCTAATAATGCACTGACCTTATATCTTATGCACACCTGTACAGACAATTTTGTAGCCAAATTGTGGAAAGTTACATGGAAATTAAATTTAAGAAGTGGAAAATCTGGATTTGTGTTTTGCTACAAGTTCTTCTGTTGGTAGTAGTGGTGGTGGTGGTATTGGGGGGGGGGGGGGGGGGGTGATGGCGGCTGCGGGTAGAGGCTATCCTTGCACCATTAGCGGTAAGCTTGGGCGACTAGTGTCGCACTCCAACTATTGAATCCTGAGTTGAGTCGCGACTATTGTTTTCAACTATTCGGTTAAACGTGCTACAAAAATAGTTTAAACTAAATTGCGTCTACCTGTTTGGTGAACCAATTTAGTCGCTCATGACTATTCATGACAACATAATTTACTTACAGAACACAGTCAGACATCAGTGACACAAATCTTCAATCTTTTCCGCTTGAATTAGACTATATTGTGCTTGCGGCACACATTGCCACAGTGCATCGTGATAATTAAAATTTTGTTGCGACTAGTGTCGTAGTCGCAACTATTCGATGGAGGTGCGACTAGTCGATTAGTAATTTTCACTGGTCGCCCAGGCCTAATTAGCAGAGTTTTCCTGTCTTGCGAAGAAGCTGGTTGTCATCTAACCTTGCTTGGAAAACTTCTTTGATGTACGTGTACTCTTTCTTGTCCATACCGGCTTCAATAATCACATCGCCACCCAACTTTCACTGTGACCTGGGAATCAAGTATTAATACAAAAATGTTACAAAATAATAAAATTGTTCCCCGTTTCTGATTTTGTTTTGTAATTTTTGAAAAGAGTTCTTCTAGACTATGGCCCTTTTCGAAACCACGGCTTTGGCTTTGGATTCAGCTAGGGCTAGCTTGGCCCCGCAGATGTTTGAACAAAACTGAGCGTGCTTTGCGTAGGGATTCAGACAAGGGGACGGAGTTTGAAGCCGAATCCATAGCCGATGCCGTGGTTTTGAAAAGGACCTATGGAAGCTTCATTTTTGTGGACAAGAGTATTAATTTATTTTAGCTTTCCTTGCCAACTACCATTTGCAGTATGTGCTCCCTGTTCAGATGCATCGCACCGTAAATTTTGCTGTCAAATGATTCTGAGCAATGTAAACAGGAGCTACCTCAAATAGTACTGTCCAAGACCAAGGTCAAGGAATTACATCCCCATAATAGACATAGACATTATTTTATAAAATAATGAATGTATACCCCGAAGAAAGGATCATGTTGGCAAATAAGACAAGTGACATCATCTATCCTATGGCGATTATTAGTAATATACACCACTGTCCTGTTGCCCTGTGACTCTACATACGTACATGCAAACAGCATAGAGAAAGGACAGAGAAGTAAAGTCCCTGTAATTTTGTATCTAAAAACGAACTGTGGGGTATAGGCCTATGTGACTCGCAATTGCATACTATACTTACGCGGTAAACACGGTAAACGCCTCTGACATGTCTGAGCAGATGTTTTATCGAGAGGATGAATTCTCTAGCAGAGTTTTGGTGTGGGAGGTCATGACACGTCCATTTTCAACTCCACTCGCTAGTTAGTATACGGGTACTAGACATTCTTTCGTGTACAAAGTGTTCGCATTACTAGACTGGCCCCGCTAAAATCCTACATCGTACGAGCAAGAACGGGGAGTTCACTGCGTCTGGGGAGGTCTGGCTGCGGGGGATGATGGCCCGCTGGACGGCAGCCGCTCGGCCCCGGGACGTGGGCTGAACTTGCTGCTTAGATAGATTAATAAAAAGTTAATTCAACGTAGGCCCTTTTATTTTTGTTCATGAACTGTTTTGTTGTTGTTGGAGTAACCATGGAGGAAGAGATAGATACAAATGGGTTCGTAAAATTGTTAATAAATGCTCAGTCGTATAGTTCAACGGCTGCGACTGGAAATAAGACTAGTGAATTTGGCGGCCATTTATGGGAGTCAAAATCTTGACCCCCATAAATGGCGGAGCGTTTTGTTTCGAGAAAGTTAGCAAAAGTGAAGCAATTCTAAGGCATGTTTGTGTAGATCATTATATTCTACTTTTTTAACATCTTTCCAACCGTAATCATTTTACATCAAACGCTTGTCATAGCCCAAAAACGCCCAACAAAGCGCAGCCCGAAGGCAACGTGTTCCTTTAACTGTGAAACGTTTTTTCTTTTTTTCTACGATCAAACCAAGTTCACGCAGCGACTATAATGTCACTCAGCGGCCGAAGTTAAATGCAACTCGTGCTAAAAACATGTGTTGAGGCACCAAGTTCTACTGGTATATATGTCGACATGGTCATTCGTGTAAACATTGCTCCATTATGAAGTGGTTTACCGCCAAACATGGAAAAAAAAAATCAAACTACCCGCGTGCCGCACTGTGTTTTCAAAACTATTGATGAAATTGGCATTAAAGATAAGAACTATAGAACCACTTCGGGTGGCTGACTTTAAAGTCGACTATACTTAACCATGGTCCATCTAGATGTCACCAAAACGCCTAGTCCCACCTGAACTTGTAAAGCTATCTCACATTTTCATAATAGCAGTTGGGTAACGTGGCAGTTGGGTAACGATTTGTTTTGCAATCACACGCAAAGAAAATTTAAAATAAGAGCACTGAGTGAAACGATAAATAGAAGGTATTTGCTAATAAATTATGCCAACCAAAATATGCCTTTATGCAACCTATTCGACCAGTCGATATAGACGCGTTAGGCTAAATACAGACCAAGCACCAAACTATGGCAAATTTTTAATGTCATCTTTCTGGGTTCTTCATTCATCAGTCTGTGGTTGGATCTGCCTCAAACAATTTGTTTTCCATTCATTTCTTTCTGAGAAACTGAAAACTTTTTTTCGGACAACAAAAAGTTACTGACGCAAATCGTTTTATCTTTATCACGTTCGTACACGAAAAAAAAGTCATAGCATTTTCTACAGAAAGTTGTAAAGTGGTTGTTAACGAGGTTGAATTCATGAATGACAACTGGATAAAAAAGCAATTTAAAGGAACACGTTGCCTTGGATGGGTCGAGTTGGTCTTTGAAAAGCGTTTTGTGACCGTTTATTATAAAATGCATATGGTTAGAAAGATGACGTAAAAGTAGAATACATTGATCTACACAAATATGCCTCAAAATTGCGTGATTTTCTTTTTACCTCGTCCAATAACACGGTCGGCCATTTATGGGAGTCAAAATTTTGACTCCCATAAATGGCCGACCGACATAGTTCGCGATGTAAAAAGAAAACCGTGCAGTTTTGAGAGATACTTGTGTGGATCATTATATTTTTCTTTTAAAACATCTTTCCAACCATATACACTTCATAACAAACGGTTTTCAAACGCTTTTTATTGACCAACTCGTCCGATCCAAGGCAACGTGTTCCTTTAATAGGCACCTTTTATTATGTGACGTTTTGTAATAACAAAGTTATAAATGCATGAATATAATCAAATTCCATTTTTATACAGACCGTTCATGCGAACTTTCAACGGAAAGTGCGGTGAACCAAAGAATCATTCGAAAGCGGCCATTTTGCAATACCACAGGCTATTTGAGTGTTTAAAATCTCTTTATAATTCGGTGTGTTGGTTGATTTACACATAGGCCCTAGCTCATTTTTCTTATTTGCAGTCTGCTGAATGCATACCTCATGTTTGATTGTTTCAGTGATTGTTGCAGACATTAGGGCATCAAGGCATTTTCTCCTTGGTAAAGGGAACCCAACGAATAATTGTAATACTTCTACTGAGAAGCATTTCAAGGGCACGAAGCTTAGCATCAACCAGGGGCATGGAGGCAATCACCTTCGTTGCCCGGTGAAGTATCAGGCCTCTTGTACCCACCGCCTATTCAACGATGATAAATGTTGCCAATGAAGAAAAGGAGGTGTGGCCAATGTCAACCTTTCAGAGGTGTACATAAAAAAAAACCTGAAACTAATAGGTTGCTGAACAAAATCATGCAGTACGCTATTGTAGTAGCAGTCAGTATGCTATATTGATCATCTAAGTTGTATTTGATGACTGTTCTGCAAATTTCTGCAAATTTATATGGCTGCGAATTTGCATCTATTAAATCGGTGTGGTACCGCTGCTAAGAATCACCGAACTGCCTCTATAGATCGTTCTACCGGGCAATACCAGTGGTCTAGAGTTACTATTTTAGCAGCGGGTACCCCTACCGCAACGATTTAATAGAGGGAAGACTGCTCTAGAATCGCAAAGGTCGTGGGTTTGAATCCCACTCAGCATTATGTCTGTGACTTTGTTCACAGAACTCGGGAAAGTACAGAGTACAGTGCTACAAATATCAGTGTATCGATGGGTAAAACAAGTCAATGTAGCTGTTATATCCTTGTATATTATAAAATTAGTAGGGTATCCGGGGAATGGCCTTAGCTTTGGATCCAAACCGGACCAGAGGCATAAACAAACAAATACATACCCATTTATGAAAGAGGAGCAAGTATTAAGGTAAGGGGTTCCTTTTCATTGTTTGCAAAAAGCTGTTATCATCTGTGATGGGGAGTTGGGCGGTTCAAACTTCCTCAAAAAACCTGCCCCAATTCATACACAATAGCAACTGTGTAGGTATAGTCTGAAGAATACAAATTTTAGTGGTTAACTATAAATGACGAACTGATTCTTTCGGTTATTGACCCGGACACAGTGACCGCCTCGTGACAGCTTGTGACGGTGTGTGGGCCTTATCATCTGCTAGAGAATGAGCATGTGGACAGTGGGCTGAATTATTTTTATATGCCAAACTAACTTAATCAATTTGTCTGCCAATCTCATAACTCCATTTGGTTGTTAATATTTGTATCGGGTATGGGCAGGGCTCGTTGTCCATACATCTACGTGAAGAGATCAGCAGAGATGCTCAGGACAATGAAGTCATTAGTACAATTTGTATGGATTTCATAAAATTGCTATAGCATAAGTATTTCGTAGGTAAATTGAGTTCATCAAGAGTGGTCTTCGGGTATTTATTTGGCAGAAAGAAACTTTCATTTCTATGTAAAACATTTATTTGCATTTTTTAAGTTTTGCTATTCAAATATGAAATTGCAGTTAATGCACTGGCGCACTTAGCCTTGCTCGAAAGGCAGTCGAATTATTCACTCCGAAAAAAACACCCCCGCTGTATAAAAACCCACCCGTATTCACTGTGCGTAACATCGCACGACACGATGTGCCCCCGTACACAATCCGCATGCGTCGGCCGTCAGCATGCAGCTAGTGGTACGAGTGCGGATGACTTGTGTGCACAGTAGTCGTACGATGTGACAGTGTGTATACGGGTGGGTCATGCGGTGTGATTACACGCACCACACATAGGGTATACGGGTGGGTTTACAGCGGCGTCTTTTCGGAGCGAATAACGACGCACTGTGGAAAAAACACTGCCACGTGAAAGATACGCCTATACATCAATTGAAAGAGAGCTAAGCCCATCTCAAATGAGGAAAAAAACATCATTGAAATGGGGCCCAAAGGTACAACATTCTACGGAGCATACATAATACTATTGAATGCCTTAAAGTAAAAAAAATCAGCACCACGGGACATTATGCTTAAATAGCTTTGTTTATTGGTTATTCCTTAAAAACATTGTTTGTACTATGTTTTCATGAAGTATGGAAATAAATATCAGTTTGAATGAATGAATGCTGGACCATTATCCAGCAAAAAACACCAATCAAATGACCTTCAAATCAAGAATAGTTATGGGGTAAAGCAATTGATCACGAGGCTTGACGCACGTTTCATTCCCCATTGTGGTTGTGGGGTTAAACTATATTGGGGGATGAACCATGGGACAGTATGGGTATTTCCCAACTATTGTATATTACAAAGCTCCAATAGCAAGTCGAGTGCCCTGCCATTGTGTTTATTGATTACTGGTACGACTGTATTGATTGTATGACATACATAAACAATTTTTTGTGGTTTAGCCTACGTGCATCATAGGATCCTGGAAGATATTTTGAACACATCATCTAACTTTGGCATAAACTATGTTAGTAATCAAGGTTGTAATCAAGTTTGAAGAAAATAGAAGAAAAAATGGCATTGGATACGGAAAAAGGAGAACACAACCGAATTTCTCTTTGATTTTACACAAGTATGTAAGCACAATCGTTTGCAAATAGACTGGGATTAGGCCTAGGGCCAATACGATAGTTTACTCTAATACAGTCATTTGGTTAATTCACTGATTTTTTTTATTATACCAAAACAGTTCTATTTGGACTTCCAGGAGTAGCCTAACATGCCTTTAGTCTTAATAAAAGAAACCATCAAATTTTGCCGTTTTCGAGTACTTTTAGAACATTAAAGTAAACTTGATTTATTTAATGATATTTGGGGTTGAACAAAGAATTGACTGGAGTGAGATTCGAACCAACGACCTCCAGCGCTCTACCAACTGAGCTATCTAGCCCTATATTGACGGTGTCCCTATAATGTCAATATCTTTGTTCGGGGGTGTCAGTCAGAAGCCATACAACCGTTAACTGCCGTGTAGCCAGGGATCACACCCAAATTACGATACAACCTGGGAAGCGGCAGCCAGGGGACCACCTTAAGGGGATGCGACTTTTTGTTTCAGATATCAATATAAACCACAAGGGAAACTGACTGGGTAAATTTATTTAAACAGGATTTTCAGTATGGATAAACGGTGTCGTGGCCAGCCGGACTCAATAAGCTCTGGTCTTTCTGATCAGCAGAGTGCGCGTTCGATGAGTTTCCCTCTCAAATATTACTTCATTTGAAAAGGAATAGGATAAAATGTCCATATATCCGACTTATTTGCTCAAAAATTAGTATTGCCTTTGTGTTGGTAACGACGAGGGAACAGTTGCAGTCGGATACGAACATTCTTTTAAGTTTATGTTTAGGTTTCATTGTTTCCACAGTAACGTTGTGAAACAGGCAATAATATTATCATATACACTTATATGTTACTGCAGGGGGAGCTCACTCACTCTTGTCCTTAAATCTTCCATAGCAAAAAGCCATTAAACAAAATACCTCCGATTACTACCCCCTTGAACCCCCCCCCCCGACCCCCTCCCCCCCAAAAAAAAAAAAAAACAAAACAAAACAACAACAACAACAACAACAACAAAAAACAAAACAAAAAAAACAACAACAACAACATCAACGACAAACAACAAAACCAGTCACATGACTCACCACGTCAGTGTAATTCCAAGAGCAATCCATGGAAAGTTAGGAACAACAACGAAGGGAGACTGTAGCCGTTGACCACCGGGTTGGCTGCATCCAAAACAGACCGACTCCACGCACAGCACGATTATCACCGCAAGGTTCACAGCACACGCTGCCGTCCAACGCGACGATTTACGGCCACATGACAGCTCCATGCAGCCTCTCGTCGCTCGTACTTTTACCAGGCTAATAATAGCATCAACACCTTCAAATGTGAGATGTATTAATTTCTAATTCATTGCTTACTACACTGCAGTTTGTAAAGTTGGCATTCATTCATACAGCCAGAAGTCAAAATCCCACCACGTTTTAAGCAATGCTGAATTCAGTTCAAATGCAAATGTTGCATAAAAAAGACCAGTCGAGCTGCAGTTTCTCTTTTTTTTCCAACAATGCACAAAACCGTTTTCATAAGTCCTATTTATCACTCTCATAAACACGGTCTCTGCAGATGCGCTTGTCGTTCGGTCGACCCGCTTCAGTGATCACCTATACACACTTTCGTTGGTTAAAAAGAAACACACTCAACACTAACATTAGCCGAAATTCCTCCACTTACAACTCGAAAGTTAAAGCAGATTTCGTCGACTGACATAACTTTGACCACTTTGACTAGGGATTCTTTTTTTCGTCTAAATACTGAAAAGGCAGCAATTTTTCAGGCCAAAACTAGTTCTGTCAATTTACTGAATTTTGTGGGTATGGACTTTCAAAGTGGCATGGTGGTGGTGGTGGTGGAGGGGGGGGGGGGGGCAGGGGGGGATCTCCAGGCACACCAGCTCACCTTAGAGTTTCGATCTCAAGCAAAAAAATAACCTAGTTTTTCCGGCTTTGGCTGAATATCTTAAAAGCTATGTGATGTTTAACAACGGCCATGGATCGTCCCGGTGCAGCATACGGTGGTCGAGTACCGGCACGCTCCCTTCAACGCTCCAAGCTAATTGATTTTTAGTTCCAAAATGAAGCAGTTTATGTCTTATTTATTTGTTTCCAATTGGGACAAAGTTCATACATCAAATAGACGCAATAAACAGACACATTCTGCTATGGTTCACTGCTAATGTTTTTATGAACGTTATAGTATTTATTTCACATGAATGTATAAATCCGAACCTCCATAGACATGTACACTGTGCTGTTTAATAGAGCTTCTAAGTACGACAATTTGCTAAGCATAAAATTTCTTCCTTGATAAAAAACAGGATTACCAACCAAATTCCAATTTGTTGCTGGTTACTGGTATTCAGCTGTGGTTTAGTTTGCTTATCCTAAAAATCACGTGGGAAATATGTTTGGTAATCTTTTTGTTTATCAAGGCAAACATTACACCTAAGCAAATCTTTGTGCCTACCAGCTCTATGAACTTGGGTCATGGTGGTCAGCACAGATACTCCTGCGCCCTAACAGATTCATTGTGACTTTCAATGAGACTGATTTTATGGTACATAAAATGTGTATCTGAATACGGAAAGAAACTTCCTATAAAAGTTTCTTTAAATATCATAAAGAAAACATAAACGTTGTCATGGTTACCGTACACTGCAAATTATTTAAAAATTTATACTTAAATCTTTACAACAAACGATCATTTAATGGCTCTGGACACCATTGGTAATTGTCAAAGACCAGTCTTTTCACTTGGTGTATCTCGACATATGCATAAAATAACAAACCTGTGAAAATTTGAGCTCAATTGGTCGTCGAAGTTGCGAGATATGAATGAAAGAAAAAACACCCTTGTCACACGAAGTTGTGTGCTTTCAGATGCTTGATTTCGAGACCTCAAAATCTAATTCTGATCAGGTCTCGAAATCAAATTCGTGGAAAACTACTTCTTTCTCGAAAACTACTTTAATTCAGAGGGAGCCGTTTCTCACAATGTTTTATACTATCAAAAGATCCCCCGTAAAACCGTAGGTTTTATGCTAATAATTATTTTGAGTAATTACCAATAGTGTTCAGGGGTGGATTTCACAAATGTAGTCCTAACTTAGGACTAGTCCTAGGCAATGCTAAGAGATAGGACCAGTCCTAAGTTAGGACCAGTAACTCATCCTAACTTAGGACTTGTCCTATCTCTTAGCAGTGTCTAGGACTAGTCCTAAGTTAGGACTACCTTTGTGAAATCCACCCCAGTGCATTTAAGGTACATAGGGTCATCGTTTGGTTTTTGTGAACGTAATGCTGATTTATTGGCAAATTAATTATAAAGAAAGATACACTAAAAGAGACATGTGGAAGTTTCAGTTGAATAAAGTGTCTATCTTGGACTTGTTGACAAAACACGTCACGGCACGAACGGAGATGCCGGGCTAACGTTTAGCGAGGTTGACAGCGGGTACCAATCTGGCCTTTTTGAAGGGCAGCATTCAACAAATGGATATACAAATTATCCCCAAAGTTGCACGAGATCCTTTCCCACCGGAGATTCTGTGCCCCCCCCCCCCCCCCATTATGGCAAAACAGTGGTCACCATGGTCAAGTGGCTAGACTGCGGGACTTGCAATCACAAGGTTGTGGGTTCGAATCCCCCAGCTAACCGCTGATTTCACAATGACTAGAATAAATATTGTCGTCTAGTTACTGAATCACAATTTTTTGATTAGTGTAATTCATAGTCATATAGACGTTAAACCAATGTTTGTATGAGAGAGATTGGCTGTTGCGAGCTAGGTGTTTACACCCCTTTGTGGGAGTTTGTCGAGTACTTGACGAGATCATTCAAACTGTGTAAAAACTTCTTCTTATATAGCGCCCTCTTTTGAATCATCCTCCAACAACTAATTAATTTCCCATGGGGAACCGAATCTCCGGTGAACAAAATTCCCTGGGAGACGTGTACGCGTTGAGATTCAAATGTTCTGGTGAAGTTTTATGATTTCTAATTAACACTGGGATTCAAAGTAACAAGTTACTAGTATGCGTACTACCCTTTATCATCTTTGTAGTCAAGTCGCCTCCGGGTGGAAAATACAAACATTTCTTCTTGGGCCCATTACCAAAGTATGACCCATCCCTTTAACAGAGGCTTAGTTGATTTACATTAAACTTTCAAAAACTTAAGAAAAACAATCTTAAAGCCATTATACACTTTCGGTACAGAAACAAAAAAAGTTCACAGATTTACAAATAATTTGCAGGGTTTACAGAAGGTAATGGTGAAAGACTTCTCTTGAAATTCCATGAAATGCTTTACTTTTTGAGAAAACATTAAAACAATATCAATTCTCGATAGCGAAAATTACGGAATTATTTTAAACACATGTCAAGACACGGCGAATAGTGGGGAAACAAGGGTGGGTTTTCCCGTTATTATCTCCCGACTCCGATGACCGATTGAGCCTAAATTTTCACAGGTTTGTTATTTTATAAATTATACATTAAACTTTCAAAAACTTCAGAAAAACAATCGTAAAATACTCCATTATGTAAAGCCAACCTGAGTAGAGATAATAATGCATAATTGCTTAGGCCTATTATCAAATTTCCCTTAGACCCTTATTGTCAAACATTAAACCACAACGGAAAGTGACTGGGTAATCTTTAAAATAAAGTCTGTGCAAAACGTGAACAAAAACAAATTGAATAAGCTGTACAGAATAAAAAGCAATTGTTATTGTGAACGTACATGCATGGAGGAATTCCTCAATGGTACATGTTACAAAATGAAACAGTGTCCCATGTGAAAGGCCCAAGTCAGAAAGCAGAAAATGCCCCCAATGTGTTACTCCTTACAAAACTTTCTAAATCTACATGATTGATTCCTTTGTACAAAATTATGTGATATAAATGTACTCTGATTATTTAATAAAGGCTTCACAACAGCCCATATAGAATTTTAAGATTATTTGTGACTTTTCTAAATATACAAAATAAATCTGGTTTAGTAACAATGAACATTCATAAAGTTATTTATTCTCGATTACAATATAATACAAAAATAGTTTTTTTTTGTTTAAAGACAGACATTCATATTAAACTGCTTCTGAAAAACCCTCTTCGTTTTGCATTAGTGTTATTCAAATTCATGAGCAAGTTAAATAATCTAATTAAAACAAGAACAAAAACATGATCCAATTAATATTTTAATTGTTTGAAAGCACTTTGGCAACATTGAGAAGTGTCAACGACCATTATCTGCACTTTATGACTCAACATAGAACCCTGTGAAATTTGGGCTCAATCCCAAGTCAGGAAAATGTACAGATCTTTTCGGAAATAATATACACACAGAAAAAGGTACATGTTCTGTGGTACGTCTACTGGTAGGCCTTTGAGGTGAAATGGTTCTGAGTAAACCCCACCTTATGCTATAAGAAAATTAATAATATTGGGAAAATTCTGCCGAAATTATTGTTCCTTTCAAAAATCTTTCTGAAATATACACAATACACTTGATGAACAATTATGCAAAATTTGAACAAACAACTGAGTATGCTAGTCTGGGACAATTATTTCCAAACTTTAGAAAGAAGAAGGTATTATTCCTACACCTGCAGCACAACCAAGTTACAAATTATTCACATTTGAAACTGTAGAGCTTGTGCTCTAAATAACACTGGAACTTTCCGTCGGAATTGTGGCTCCTTTCAAAACATTGTAATTTAACAAAATTACACTTATTGAAACTACGTTAACGAGCATAAAAAAATTATTTTCTTGAATATTTAGAAATATTTAGAAAAATAGAATGCCTTCACTCAAAACTTTCTGAATGTGTGTGTGCAAGTCTTGCGTGTACCCAATGTTTGGGCCACTTTGGTCCCACTACGTTACTTTCAACAGCGGCAATATTTTTAAACAAAGAATACTTTTGTCTCGATTCCTTTTTTAGCTGCAAACTTTTGATCTTTGGTTTAAAAAAAAAAAAAAACCAAAACAACAAAAACTTAAAATTACCATTGCAGTCTGAAAATTACTATCAAAGAAGAATTTTGAAGCAACATCTTTTTCGTTTAACATTCCTTCCCAAAATTATCAAAAACTTGCTCTTGCATTTTACAAAAAATAAATCTCATTTCCTACTGGCTGGCAATTCAAACATGATTGAATTCTAGTTATTTTAGGGAAGAAATGAGGCACATGCAGAGTGTAGATTAGTGTAGGTTGAGGGAATACCATCTGGTTATTGTTTGGAAGAACCTCTGATCCATAGAATCAAGATTTTAAGGAGGGATCTATACTTCAGGGTCAATATTTACATCATCAGAAAAGAAGTGAGGCACATGCAGAGTACACAAGACTCGGGTAATCGATTCAACTGCTCCATTACAACAGGGACTCTGAGGGAACCCATCTGGTTATTGTTCAAAAGAAACTCCATGGAATTGAGGTTTCGAGGGTAACCTATACTTCAGGGTCAATCATTTCATCATCAGGGAAGAAGTGAGGCACATGTAGAGTGAACAAGATTAGAAAATTGATTCAACTGCTACATTGCAGTAGGGCCTCTAAAGGAAACACGTCTTGATATTGTTCAAAGGAACCTCCACAGAATTGAGGCTTCGAGGGTAACCTACTTCAGGGAAGAAGTGAGGCACATGTAGAGTGAACAAGATTAGAAAATTGATTCAACTGCTACATTGCAGTAGGGCCTCTAAAGGAAACCCATCTTGATATTGTTTGAAGGAACCTCCACAGAATTGAGGCTTCGAGGGTAACCTACTTCAGGGAAGAAGTGAGGCAAATGTAGAGTGTACAAGATTAGAAAATTGATTCAACTGCTACATTGCAGTAGGGCCTCTAAAAGAAACCCGTCTTGATATTGTTTGAAGGAACCTCCACAGAATTGAGGCTTCGAGGGTAACCTACTTAAGGAAAGAAGTGAGGCACATAGTGTACTAGATTAGATAATTGATTCAATTGCTACATTGCACGAGGGCCTCTCAGGGAATCCCATCTGGTTATTGTTCAAAGGATTCTCCATAGAATTGAGGCTTCGAGGGTAACCCAAGTCAGAAGGGTCAATCGTTATATTGAAGTCATCCTGGAAGAACTTATCTCCAAGTGGTTCTGATTCTCCATTTTGAATTTGTTTGAGGGACTCCTCAAAAGAGGCACTGACATTACTACCTTGCCCAATGGAATGGCTGTCGAAAAATGAGCTTGGGGCAAAAGGTTCATCATGCTCGCCTGTCCTGTAAGCTGAATCTGTATCGCTTTGATAAGGATCATCAATAAAAGGTTGCTCATTGTTGCTGGTTAACGCTGCTCCCTCATTGACACTGCGCTTATTGTCTTGCTTGTGGTACCACTTCTTGTCAGACTTCACCAGCCGTTTCATGCCTTCGATGGATTCCTGTAACCACCGGCCCATCTCCAGTTTAGGATAGTTGGACTCCTTCAGAGGGCTGACCCGTCTACTTGAGGTTGGACTTTCCATACCCTTCCTATGGATACGCAGATAGAGTTCCTCCATAGACTGCATCAACTTGTATTTGGCAAAGCGCCTGAAAGGCACCGGTATATCTTCTTCGGATGAGTAATCAAAGTAGGCCACGACAAACTTATCGCAGGCGTTATCCCGACTGAAATAATCTTCCAGCAGGAATAAAGCCTTGACGAACACATCGCCGTACACCCCGGGCGAGTCCATTTGCTTTTGTCTGGCCTTCGCCGTGTACTTCAGTCCGGTCCCCTTTGAGCATATCAACAGCACCACGTCCGCTTCTTCGATCTGTTTGGTCAGCCACATCTCGACCGTCGGACCAATGGACTTCTCCCATTCCATGAGGGAGACGTCACACTGGCAGTGCCTCTGGAGGAATCGACAGAACCTTACAACAACTTCATAGTGTAGGCCATGATCGTCGGCAGAGTAGATAGGCAGGACACACTTTCTCTTCTTCACAAAATGTAAGTCATGGGGAATCACTGAAATGAAACAATAAACAAAGATATTATTCACAAATGAAGGGCTTGGGTGGGGGGGGGGCTTTCAATATATTGGTTTCAATACATTAGATTCAATTCAGCAATCAAACTTGTTTTTCTAAAAGAGAGAAAAACTATAGAAGTAAACTTGCTGGTACAACTATATGTATAAAAGTCTTTTTGGGGAAGTGCTGGCTCTGAGAAGAACCGGTGTGGTCTGGACGTATCGCAAAGTATACTCAGCCCTCAGCCGCTCCCCTACTGAAGACAATAATATTGTCTTCAGTAGTCTGTTTTAAACTTAGAGACCACATCAGTTAATGACACTTGTGCCCTTGAGCAAGGCACTTCAAACCATAACTGCTTCGTAAAAAGTTGGGAAGGTAAGTGCATTCCAGGATTCCTAGTGGATGATACCCACACCTACATGGATGGCAATGCCCAAATTGGTTTATGTGTGGCCCTCACCTTGAAGTGGCCAACTGGCCTTTGATTTAAAGCGATCTCTCTCTCAAAAAAAGTAAACTTATCACCGGGTAATAATTCCAGGTGGTGTGAAAAACCTTCATACCTCGAGTATCATCTGGTCTGGGAGGATTAGCTTCTCTTATGGTTGGATTATGATGCCGATATAAGATGACAATCAAGAAAAGAAAGATTGCAAACAAACAGCTACCGACCGACGCCCCAATCACCACAGCAAGCTGATACGCTTCTTCTGCAATCAAAAATTTTGGATGACAAATAATTTGTAAAAATTAACACTGAAACAGAATGAAAACTTGAGATGAGTATGCTTATTTTCCAGAAAGTCCATTTTGCTAATCACGCCCAAATGTGTGTGAATGTTTCATAGTTCTAAATGATAACCTAATCGCCAGTTGGGCAAAAATATTCATTAACTACAAGTAACAGGAAACCGAGGTCAAGTCATATTCTCAAGTTTTCTTTGTGGATTTGCTAAACTTGTTTATTTTCATATAACTCAAGACTACATTTTACTTTCCCAACAACAGTGTATAATATTCTTTAGCCATAAACTACTTTCCCAACAACAGTGTCCATAGATGTTCGGACGCATTGAACCCATCCCAAGTTTGAACAAGTCAAGATAGGTTAAATCCTAGCGTTTTGTGAGATCAGCTGCAGTAACTACAGTATAATCAGGAGGATCACACCCACCTTAACAACAGGGGAAGCGGCAATGAAAGTGATCATCTTAAGCGGGTACCTCAAAAAGTCTGACTTTAGATAAAAGTTTGAAACTTTTCATCCCGCGGTTAAGTCCCCAAGGTCAAGTGCTAGACTGCAGGACTTGCAATCACAAGGTTGTGGGTTCGACTCCCCCAAGCTAACATCTGATTTCACAATGACTAGAATAAATATTGTCATCTAGTTACTGAATCAGAATTTCTTGATTTGTGCAATTCATAATCATAGATGTTAAACCAATGTTTGTATGAGAGAGATTGGTTGTTGCCAACTTGGTGCTTACAATGTATGTCCCCATGTGGGAGTTTACCAAGTTCCCTTGATGGGAAGATCATCTAAAAAAAACAAAAAAAAAAAACCCAAAACAATCCCTGGTTTGAATATCAACAAAAATAAAACTCATTCTCAAGTAAAGAATAATCCAATCAAACATCTTATCATAGTGAAAATTTCAGTGATAATACAATGAAAATATTGTCTCCTTACTTGCGCAAGCCGTTTTGCTATTCTGGGATATGTAGCCTGGATCACAGACGCAAGTTCCAATCACCGGATCCACTGTGGCGTTTAACTCACACTCTCCGTGCAAACTGCAAAACGTTGTGTTTGTCTCAGGAATGATGGCACAGGGGTTAGCTGTTGAAGGAACATTGGGTAGAAAACAAACTTTTCTAAGATCACAGATTTAGATAACACTTGTGGTCTAATGATGATGGTAGAAAACATCCCTTGAAATATATTTCTGTCTGAAATATCATATTTGATGAGAAATAAATAAAACTGATTTCCAGTTTGGAGTTTATCGCTCAGTGAGTGTTTTATTTTTATTATTATTTTTAAATTGATGTCATGCAAAATGTGTAATCGGTCTTTCACTATTCTGAAGTGACTCAGATGGCCAATTGGTCTCAAACTTCTAAGGAATTGTAAGTTTTACGTGTATGGTGGATTACATAAAGAGCATACACTTCATTGCTTCTCCTCATTGAACCCAAGTCTCGACACTCATGGGGGTGACAGGTCTTTTTCTTTAGCTGTGCCACGCATCTGGAACACTCTGCCACTTAATCTTAGATCTTGTCTTTGTACCACCAAATTCAAACCTCTTCTCAAAACTTATATTATGTCACAGGTTTTCAAGGACTAATTTTGTTGTGTCTGTTTTTATTTGTTTTGTTTTTTTGTTTTGGTTTTCCACCCCAGCAGGGTGGATATGTGCGCATTACAAGTCTTCAAGTCAATTATTATTATCGTTACTGTCAGTTTTGTTAGCAAAATCAAATTCAGTAATATGTTCAATTAAAGGATAGCAAAATTATTGTTTGAGTATTTTTGAAAGAGCACTTGATGTTACTGATGAAAAGATCATTAAAAGTTACACAGAAATGTAAGATATAAACTATAAGATATCAACATGCAGTTTTAAAGCCATTGGACCCTTTCGGTTCAGAAAAAAAAAAAAAGTTCACAGATTTACAAATAACTTACAGGGTTTACAGAAGGCAATGGTGAAAGACTTCTCTTGAAATATTATTCCATGAAATGCTTTACTTTTTGAGAAAACAGCAAAACAATATAAATTCTCATTAACGAGAATTACGGATTTATTTTAAACACATGTCATGACACGGCGAAACGCGCGGAAACAAGGGTGGGATTTTCCGTTGTTTTTATCCCGACTCCGATGACCGATTGAGCCTAAATTTTCACAGGTTTGTTATTTGATATAGAAGTTGTGGTACACAAAGTGTGGGCCTTGGACAACACTGTTTACTGAAAGGGTCCAATGGCTTTAAAGCAGGCCTTGAATTAACCCATGGAGGGATGTTGTGTGGAAAGAAACCATTGAACAATTAAAATTTTTGCATTTATTTTACATTTTGACCAAAAGTGGTGATGTATTTTGACCGAAAAGGTATTAATGAATGGGAATCAAAGTGTGTTGAATCTGTTTTCTACTAGTGGTTTAAGCCCACCGAGGCCTGGTTCTTGATAATTTACCTCGACTTCGTCTCGGTAAAATTAAGAACTAGGCCTCTGGCACCCATAGCAATTGTCATGGTGCTCTGTGCTTCTGCTGTGGTGCCCTTTGCAAAGTTCCGAAACGAATTTACAATTTCATCACAGCGTGCCCCTTACCAGAGGGAAATTCACAAGCACCCTTCTGAAGCGAAGTTTTAAGGCCTGTTTATGCATGTGGAATTCCAACACTACCAAGGTAATACCCGGTTATTTTTTCTTAAAAACATTCGAAGGTTTATAAAAAACTAACCATCACTAATTATTTCGTAAGGAAACTCAAATACTTTAGCGTGAACACCATTGTTTGATTTAATTGTTACCCAACCCACATGCAATGCAGACGAGTTTGGTCAGATTTGGAGCAACACCTTCGGCAAACAGGAAAACTTTGGGAACGCTAAGTGGCAGCAAACTTAACCAGGTAAATTTCCATTTTTAACGCAACTGTGAGCATGCGTACATTACCAAGAACAAAGGCAAGTCTGCCGCCACTTAGTGTCCTAAAAGTCTTGCATTGCTACCAACTAATCGCTGCGCATATCACACACTTACCGAGGCATTTCTTTCCTTCTACATGAGCAACAAAGTTGACGTTACATTTGCAGTAAAAGTCATCACTAGCGTAAATGCACTCTCCGTTTTCACACTGACTGACATACGTGCCACTGCTGTCCAGAGTTTTGCACGGATCAACTGATACAAACAAAAAAAACAATTGTCAACATTGCACAAGGAATTTTATTTTGAACGTATCTATTTATTTATTTCTGACTGGCATTCCCGAATAAAGATATTGACAAAATGGGGAGACCGCAATCATGGGGCTAGATAGCTCGGTTGGTAGAGCACCGGCATGTTAACCCGCAGGTCGTTGGTTCAAAACCCACTCAAGTAAATTGTCTTTGTTCAAACGCAAATTATTTATTTATTTCAATACATATCCAGCAGCGTATGTGCCAATAACAGAATGAATAGGAAACAAGAAGAAATGCTCAGTTTTAATTATGGGAGGAAAACCCTCAATGGAGAAATCCCACGTAATCAGGTAGGGTCTGAAAACCCAATACACATGCAAGGCTCCAGTCCGAGGCGGGATTCGAACCAGGGTCCACAGAGATTAAAAAATGCGCCAAAATCACTGAGCCCATTCCCTGATCCTCCATATACTACTCCACTGATTGTCTTTTGAGAAATTACATGGACCAAAAAGAAGAATAACTAAATGTAGTATCTTTAGCCATGTTACAGTATGTTTCAATTATGTAGCCTGTATAATTGCATTCGATGCTTTTATTGTTGGTGCCAATATTGAAATTAACTGTAAGAAATTGTAATTAGTAAGAAATACCTTTGCATGTCTTGTCAAAAACGGTGAATCCTGGATCACAGTTACAAATGTAATCCTCTACTTTTGATGTGCAGTTTCCATGAACACCACACGGGTTTTCAGTGCATGGATCACCTGGTTTTAGATACAAAGTAAAAACAGGTACATGGTGGATAAAGTTCCTTACATAATTCTAATGTGTTCTTAGGCTTTCAACCAGTCTGAACATCCAAGAAGGAAATGACCAATAACTTCCAGTACGCGCTAATCCTCCAATCAGATGCTCGAACCGGAGTGTGATATCAGAGGATAACATACTCCCAGTTGTTATATTGCACTGTGCGTATTATGAGTGCCACTGCCTCCCACTCCGCATACAGTCAGTGCAGGCAGTCAGTGCAAAGATTACATTCTAAACTTTGCGCATGCAAAACCAAAAGCAAAACATAACCTAACCTCCACTTAAGGAGGCTTTCGGCCTTGTTGGATATGGGTCGCAGAAGGGCAATATTTTTCTGTATTCCACTCGCACATGTGCCTGGTAAAATGTTGACTACATTTGGTGACAGGGCTTTTTCAGTGGCAGCCGCTAAGCTTTGGAATGCGCTACCGTTTCACATACGTAGCGAACATAAACTCATCTCTTTTAAATGTAATATAAAAACCCACCTTTTTAAAACCGCTTTTTAGTGTGTATTCTTCTACGGTCACCTTGCCGGTTACTTAAGAATTTTAGCATAGATAGGGTTAGAGGCATCTGTCTCCTGAAAAGGTCAAAACATTACCGATGCCAGCAGAGATAGGCCTATGTAATAAGTAATTAATAAGTTCTCTGTTGGCGGGACAGACGTATCCCCACACTTCTGTTTGGGCACTGGCCTGGTGACCAGTCTTTTTTCTTTGTCTTTTTCTTCCACTCTACTTTTTAACATGTGTTCTGCGCCTTTGATCATTTTGTATGTAAGGGGCGCAATATAAATTTTAAATATTACTATTATTATTATGATATTATCTTTCCCTTTCTCCCTTTCCTCTTTTTAGCCTGCCTCATTCACTAATAATTACTTTTTCTCCATCGTCACACCTGGTGTTTCCAACTTCTGGTGGTCAAACCAGCCCCTTCCCTCCACGCCCACTCCCCTCCTTGTCGCCTTATCGGTGCTATTCACAGGACAGCAATTTAACTGGGGTCCTTTGCTTAATTTTAGCAAGGTTGTAAAATGTAGCAACAATTGACAAGATTTTGCAAGAGAACTTGAACAGTAGACAAAAATTGTTGTCCTTTCACACGAGGTACATTTTGTAACATTTGACAACCATGCTACAATTTAGCAAAGGACCTTTGCTAAATTGCTCTCATGTGAAAGGGGCTACATTAATTGTTTACCCCTTGTTTTTCTGCATGCTGTCTGCCTCTCTGTCTCTCTCTCTCTAGTCATGTATTTCATCCAACATTTTCCGTTACACTTAAAGATGCTATGTCGATTTAACGATTTTTTTTAACAACTTTTACTTTTAATGGTCAGGAACCATGACAAAAATTTAAAACGTTTCTTATAAAACACATTAGAATTGGTCAAGTGATATATTGTTGGGATACCGACAAAAAATAATTTGGAGCACTTTATTTCACTGCTACTAATAATTGGCGGACTTTTTCGAGCAATGGCTCAAATGAAAGCTTGTAACTTTCTCGACCCCCTTCAAAATACCTATTGAATTTTAAATCAAAAATTTTTGGTAAAATCGGCCACAAATCTGACATAGCATTTTTAAACACTTATTCATAGCTCAAGCGGTAGAGCATCTGCTCAGGGTGTCAGGGGTCTTGAGTTCCAATCCCAATTTGGTTATTCTCTCACCCCCATGTTTGGTTAAACCTATTCCTATATGTTGTGAATTGTCATTTGCCCCTCCGAGAAAGACTCTGCCAGGGTTGAAACATCAGACCATTAACTATTTTTAGGATCAATATCAATTAATGCCATAAGCCTTTTTGAGGTATGGTGGACGTGATAGGAGTGTATTATTTGGTTTGGGTGTATACGCACAAATTTACCCAAACCTTATAGTGTTGTAGCATTGTGTCCGCCATATCTCAAAAAGGCTTGTTAAATAGAATTTTCAAAATATTCCAAAACGTGCAGTTAAATATTTTCCTTTTGCATCACCCTGTACTGATGCTAAACCATTGATACAGATGTACTTACTTAGAACAAGAAATGTTTGCGGTAATGAAGTTTTGCAATTTATTTTACTGTTCTGTTCATCCAAACAAACGTCGTCACTTGGATTTGGCACGACCTGCGTGAAAAAAGGAAGACAAATAAAAAAAGGTAAACTTTCTCGTAATTAAGGGCTTGTTGCATTCAAATTGGTTGTTTTGGGCTATAAAAGCATTCTTTTTAAATGAATATGGTAAGAAACATTTGTTTAAAGTATAATAAAATGATCTTAACAAACATCCAATGAAACATTGTGGCTTTCATTTTGACTTTGAGAACTAGCACTTGTCATAAGTTACCATTGCCTTAAGCTGGCCATCAGTAGTAGACCAATCCTGGCTATTAGATGAATATGTCACAAAGGGCATTGATTTGCCGGACTGACTGCACGTCTTGTTAACTACAGTTGCTGTGGACTGTTGTAGAAAAGACAGAAATAGTAGTCAAGCAAGTGTTGTATGATGAATAATGAATTATGAATAATGAATAACCGTTTAATAGATGTTAATTCAATAACCTCAATAAATAACCAATCATGCATAAATGCATACATGAAAATTGCATTCCATTTATTTGTATTATAAACATACGTAAGAGAGTCATAATAACTATATGAACATTATTATGACATGGCTGAGGGCCAAGTGGCCTTTATTAAAGATGAACTCCATATTCACTTTTGTGATCCATTAATTTTTCCAATAGATAGAGTCCTTGTGAACTGGGGAGTTGTCACACTTTCAGAGGATGTGCTTAGTTCATTCCTCAATAGACTGTGAAAGTTGCTTGCATAATCGAAACGAGACATCACGTTTATCGAACGAAGAACAAATGTTTTTCTGAATTCAAATCTTTGTTGTAAATTATGTCTGTGAAGAAAATCCAACGACAAAATTACTCATTACTGTTTTTTTTTTTAAATGAGCTTAAGCTTTAAAAACAAATATTCAAACAAACAAATTCTGGGACAAGGATGCCTATTTGATCTTGACTATTTATAAACCACTAACTCAGGCTTGTGTGACAATGTTTATATGTCAAAAACTAACATTTTTGTTCATGCAATGCACACTTATAAGAAGCACAGACTCTACATTAGTATGAGCAATGCAAATTAGCAGGCATGTAAAAAATGAGTTGCGAGATAAACTATGAAAGTCAAAAACACCCATGTCACACGAAAATGTGTGCTTTCAGATGCTTGATTTCGAGACCTCAAATTCTAAACTTGAGGTCTCGAAATCAAATTCGTGGAAAATTACTTCTTTCTCGAAAACTACGTCACTTCAGAGCGGAGACGTTTCTCACAATGTTTTATACTATCAACCTCTCCCAGTAACTCGTTACCAAGTGAGATTTTATGCTGATAATTAATTTGAGTAATTACCAATAGTGTCCACTGCCTTTAAAGGTAAAGATTGTTTTATTTTGTGTATATACCCACCATGTCAATAGTCGGCCAATAAATTGGGTAAAGACCAGAATAGATGTAAAACTTGTAGCTATCAAAATTATAGTGGGACGGTGCCACGTTGAATGAAAAATCAAACAAGTTGTAGAATCCAGTCGTGAGGTTTTGTTCCACTAGAATGCAGTCTGGCTCCCAGAGTGCTGTAAAAGGGTTAATTGTTTAATGTTTAAATCATGCAAATCATCAACAAAAATAGTAATAAAAGACTAGAAACATTTATATGGGTTGTAGGTTCAAATCCCAGCCGTGTAATATGCCTAGGAATTTGGTTCACATGAATCGGGGAAGTATCGAGTATACAATATACTTTTCAACTCACAAATTTCTAATGTCACTCTTCTATATCCAAACTAGTGGCTACAGCTGTGGCTATTACTTCAATGCATGATGCAGCTGTAGCCACAGCCCCGTAGTCAGGGCATGAGTATCAGCCATTTTGTTAGAAGCTGCAGATAGAATTAAATAGAAATAGAACCCGGAGAATACTTATCTTGTCCACCCTCTGTGTCGTCTGTTGATGCAGCGTATCGATACCACTGCGCGATACGAGTGTATGGCAAAATGATCATCGCGCGACACGCGTGTATAGCAAAATGATCATTGCACGACACACGTGTATAGCAATATGAGCATCACGTGATACGCGTGTATGGCAAAAGGACAAGATGTCAGCACACATAGACCGTTTCTAGTGTGTTCATTGGTCAACTACGACGTCAATGTATGACAAAATATTTAAAAATATTTTGCCATACATGCATAACAAAATTGCGTATGTGCGCCCATAAAAATGGTATCGCAACGAAACCGAAGGCACAATGAGACACTCAGCTTTCTCCGGGTTATATTTCTATGAATTAAATGCAAAATGCAAAAGGCATTACAGTTCTCATGCAAGATACAAACAGAAATCTTTACATGCGGGTTAAGTTATGACCTTGTCCAAACTCTGGAGCAGTTCAGAATTTTCATTTCCCACCCCCCCCCAAAAAAAACCAAACATGGGTGGGTCAAAGATAAAAAGTTAAAAAGCAACATTTCATTTCAAATAAAGTTGTTAAAGCCATTGGACACTTTCGGTAAACAGTATTGTCCAAGTCCCACACTTCATGTATCACAACTTATATATAAAATTACAAACCTGTGAAAATTTAGGCTCAATCGGTCATCGGAGTCGGGAGAAAATAACATGAAAACCCACCCTTGTTTTCCGCACGTTTTGCCGTGTCATGACATGTCTTTAAAATAAATCCGTAATTCTCGCTATCAAGACATTGATATTGTTTTAATGTTTTCTCAAAAAGTAAAGCATTTCATGGACTAATATTTCAAGAGAAGTCTTTCACCTTTACCTTCCGTAAAACGTTGCAAAGTATTTGTAAATCTGTGAACTTTTTCTTTTCTTTCTGTACCGAAAGTGTCCAATGGCTTTAAATAAAACTAACAAAGCTCCAGCTTCCCTGATTGTTTTGTAAACTTGGGTGTGATCCTGGCTACTCGGCAAATAACAGTTTCTAACTGAAACCCCTGAACAAGATACATGCATGTACTGACAAAATAGGGAGATCGCCAACAAAGGGTTAGATAGCTCAGTCTGTAAAGTGCCGACTTGTTTATCTAGAGGTCATTGATTCTAATCCCGCTATTGTAAGTGTTTCTTTGCTCAACCCAGAAAACAAAACAAACAATCAAAAGAGAGAATCAAAAATTTGGAAACCGAATATCATGATTGGTTCGGCACACAAACATTGAAAAACAACAATTACATTTATGTTTCTGAATGGTGCCTTGAGCTCTACATGAAATGCTTCCCACATTTTTTTCCAGCCAGGTGCCTCAGGCTATATTGAATATGGCACCAAGCGACTTACCTTCTACACTCTTGTAACAGCGGGCGTCATTTATTTTGTCGGCATGGCTACAACCTAAAAACGAAGTTTGATCACACAGAAATCTAATGATAATAACAAATAAAAAATTTCTTAAAGGCAGTGGACACTATTGGTAACTACTCAAAATAATTATCAGCATAAAACCTTACTTGGTAACGAGTAATGGGAAGAGGTTGATATAAAACAATGTGAGAATTGGCTCACTCTGAAGTGAAGTAGTTTTCGAGAAAGAAGTAATTTTCCACGAATTTGATTCTGAGACCTCAAGTTAAGAATTTAAGGTCTCGAAATCAAGCATCTGAAAGCACACAACTTCGTGTGAAAAGGGTGTTTTTTTCTTTCATAGTTATCTCGCAACTCCGACGACCAATCAAGCTCAAATTTTGTTTTTTTTATTTTATGCATATGTTGAGATACACCAAGTGAGAAGACTGGTCTTTGACAGTTACCAATAGTGTCCAGTGTCTTTAAGGTGGTTGTGCTGTTGAGATATCTGAGGAAGAATAATCCATAATTGGAATAGACGATCTGAAACGAATAGACGATCATTACTCACAGTAAGGGTTCTCAGAATGACATTTTTTGGGGGGGATAAATATCATAATATAGAAAGGTTTGCGGTAACACCATGTAATGACTATCTCTAATGAGTCGGGGTGGTTCTGAAAAGAACCGTTGGTTTCAACTCGACGTTTCGATCAGTATGCTCTGATCGTCTTCTGGAGAAAGCTGTAAATATTGGTAGGATTTAAAACTTTGCATGGTGGAAATACGATATAGAAAGGTTTGCAGTAACACCATGTAATGACTGTCTCTAATTAGTTGGGGTGGTTCTGAAAAGAACCGTTGGTTTCAATTCCTTCTGAATACTACAGGTTTCAACTGGAGTTGAAACCAACAGTTCTTTTCAGAAACACCCCAACTCATTAGGGATAAAAATTGATACACTTTTCCACAACCAAAGTAAAATGATCCTCAAAATGCTTTATATCTAAAAAAGCTGCTGTACTTCTAACCAAGTAAGTTTTTGTTGCCATTATATTTAGAAGTAACTTATAAATACCTCAGACACTTTTTTTTATTCCTATAAGTGGAGAGCGCATCACGTGCGGGTGTTTAAACGGTTGATAATGACCAGCTGGAGCTCTGTTTATAACCAGTTGTTTTCGGATACTATGCGCTAGTCTTGGTGCTAGACGTTTTTCGCTACAAGCGGGGCGGTCGCTGTTGGTGAATTTGCCGCGCTGTGTGTGAAAGGAAAACAACAAACATCTTGCACCAAGACTACGCGAAACATATAATACGAAAACTGTCTCAGTCATAAGAATGCTACACACGAACATGCAGGGCTCAAGCAAAGAGTTTCTTACTTTATTACACCTTTAAACCAAAAAGGCATTTATGAATGGAAATAAAGGAGTAGTGACTCGGACAGCCAAGACCCTGCCGGTTTTAAACGGCCGCTAAAGAACTCTTCGCTACCCTTTTATTCCCTCATATACAGACAACACTTTGAGACAATCTCTAATAAGTGAGTCACATTTCAATTTTCACATATTTTCCCATATTTTTGGGGGGAATATCAGCGAGACACTAAAGTGTCTCATTGCATTACCTCTTGAACTTGAACTTGACACTGGATCACAGGCCAGAGATTTTAGTATCTCCAAAAATATAACAGTGGAACATACAGTTCGCCACTTTGTGGAGTAAAATAATTTAGTTCTACAAAATGGCACCCATCTTCTGTCATGAAATTACATTAAAAACCAGACATTTTCAAGGGATAGTGTGAAACATTACACATACAAAGAATTGTACTGACCATATTCTTTACAAAACAAATTCTTTTTATAGCCTCGAAGCGCCCAATCCAAACACAATGTGCAACCTTGATATTGTGACAGCAAAATACTTCAAAAAAATAGTTTTAGCTTTGACCCTAGCAGAGTTTTTCTCAAAATACTTCAATAATCTTACCAGTTGTTTCATGATTTTTAGATCTAGTTGTGTCATGGATATCATCAAGCCCATCCACTGGCATTGTTGTTACTGATACGTCATACTCTCGTTGGGGTCTCAAACCGCAAAAGCATTCAGTGGTAATGTTGTGCTATAGAAGAGGAAACATCACAAACATTGTTTAAAGACACTGGACACTATTGGACACTATTGGTAATTGTCAAAGACAAGTCTTCTCACTTGCTGTATCTCAACATAAACTGCTCACACAAAGTTAGGAAACTTTTTTCAATCAAGTATATTTTTATCACTTATTACTCTGTTGGTGTTAAGTTATATATCAATGCAAAGCTGAGGTGTTCCTCTGTAAAAAGATACCACATTTGCAATGATGACATGTTGCTGAAGTTGGCTACATGAATGACAATGAGGCAAAGTCACAAATCAAATGTGCAAAAATTACAGTCATCTGTACTAAACAGTCAATAGGTATAATGGTCAATAATCAAACCGGTCAAGCTTCAGAACCATGAATGGTTTACACAAAGATTTGCACCAGTGAGAACACCACAAAGAACTACCCCGCATATCTTGTGTGCTTTCAGATGCTTGATTTCGAGACCTCAAATTCTAAATCTGAGGACTCAAAATCAAATTTGTGGAAACTTACTTCTTTCTCAAACTAGTCTACTTCAGAGGGAGCCGTTTCTCACAGTGTGTTATACTACCAACCGCTCCCATTACTTGTTACCAAGTATGGTTTTATGCTATAAATTATTTTGAGTAATTACCAATAGTGTCCACTGCTTTTAATCTCTTTAGTAAGACAACTTCAAGTCCCCTAATGGAGTATTATTGTCTCATTTGGGCATAAGTTGTGTCATTTAACTTTTGATTTGGGGTTGAACAAGAACAATTCACTACAGCAGGATTTAAAGTTTTTAAAAATTTACAAACTTAAAAACTTTTGGGATTAGCACAGATTTTGAAACTGTTTTTGTTTTTTAAACAAAAGGACATTTATGAATGGGAATAAAAGAGCAGTGACCTGTTCTTAAAAGGCTGTTTAGACCCTGCTGGTTTTAAATGGGCAAATGGGCAAATTAAGAACCCATTACCGCTCTTCTATTCCCTCTATTATTACTATTATTACTATTATAATTATTATTACTACTATTATCAAGAAGTTAGAACGACTACCACTTTTGATTTTTATGCTCACCCCTTCCACAGAACTGTATTTTAGACCACTGCTGAAGTTCATGCTGAAGCAAAGGAACTTAGAAAGATCTGGTTGCTCCTTCCCTCGTAGTGATATCTGAATCCCCTTTGTTTTTGATGCAGCTACAATGCCGAAATCAAAAGACAATTTTTATTAGGAGTTGTTCACAACTAACAACGTTTTCACAAGCGTACAAAAATATATATATGTTTTCAATATCCTCCCCTTCCCCTTAAAAGAGTTTGGAGAAATTTTGTGTTTATGTCCCCACACTAATAGTGATACTTGAATTACGAATTGAATGCAAACCCTGTTTATGATAATGATGATAAGTAGGATTTGAAACTTTGCATTGGAAATAAGATATAGAAGAGTTTGCGGTAACACCATGTAATGATCTCTGAATGAGTTGGGGTGGTTCTGAAAAGAACCGTTGGATTAACTCGACGTTTCGATCAGTATGCTCTGATCGTCTTCTGGAGAATGCTGGACTCTGATGCTGCATGCTGCTTAAGTACTGAGTGGGATAATGATGATGATAACCAGTTTTTATATATCGCTTTTCACGGCCGAAGGGCATCTCAAAGTGCTCCCAACGTTATTACCCTTGGTCACTGGGCCTTAAAGGCAGTGGACACTATTGGTAATTGTCAAAGACTAGCCTTCACAGTTGGTGTATCTCAACATATGCATAAAATAACTAACCTGTGAAAATTTGAGCTCAATCGGTCATCGAAGTTGCCAGATAATATTGAAAGAAATCAACAACCTTTTCACACGAAGTTATGTGCGCTTAATTGGTTGATTTCCAGACCTCAAGTTCTAAATCTGAGGTCTCGAAATCAAATTCGTGGAAAATTACTTCTTTCTCAAAAACTTTGGCACTTCAGAGGAAGCCGTTTCTCACAATGTTTTATACCATCAACCTCTCCCCATTACTCGTCACCAAGTAAGGTTTTATGGTAATAATTATTTTGAGTAATTACCAATAGTGTCCACCATCTCTGCCCTCACAGGTCCCCATTTGGCCCTGGGTGAAGAGAATCAATTATAGATAAGTGTCTTGCAAGTGTCATGACTGGGATTAAAACCCACACCCTCCTGAACAGAAGCACCAGCGCGTGAGGTGTAAGTGTACCAACAATATACCAAAAAGCAAAAAGCAAGCCATCATTGAATTGACTCATACTATTAAAGTCTTGAACTAGTTATAAATGAAATACATTAAGTAGTAATTGTTTTAATTTTTGAGTAATTACCACAATGCGTCTAGAGCCTTAAAAAGGCAGCTCTTTGAAACTGGGTTCTAAACTTACTATATCGGTCAATTTTTGTGGAGATCCTTAAGCAGGTATACTGTTCCATCTCGCCAGTTTCTGATGATAGGAAATTCTTGCTTATATCTTCCACAGAGATGTTCTCGGCTGGCCTTGGTCTGTCGTCATTACCAAAGCCATCTGGAAGAAGGAAGAGATTCGGACAAATATCTGCAGAATGGAGGCAAATTTGTAACATTTGTGAAAACAAAACGATTACTTTTAATATTATTGATGGTTTATTGCTAAAAAACAAAATATCTTAGCGCGGCCAAGCGGAATTGAGATGAATTTACATTTAAATTTAAAACTTGTATACACTGAAAATATTGCAAGAAAAAAGCTTCTCATAATGGCCTGATGTTTCGACCCTAGCAGAGTCTTTCTAAAAGTATCGGTTACATCTAAACACTAATGTGCACTTTCATGAGATGTTAAAGGGAAAGAACACTATTGGTAACTGTAAAAGACCAGTGTTCTCACTTTGTGAATCTTAACATATGCATAAAATAACAAACCTGTGAAAATTTGAGCTCAATTGGTCATCGGAGTTGGGAGAAATGATGGAAACACCCTTGTTGGACGAATTTGTGTGCTTTCAGATAAATAAATAAAAAGACTTCTAGCTAGAAGTCTTTTATTATTTTAGTGAGAAATTACCTCAACTTTGAAATCTATGCTACTTCAGAGGGAGCTGTTTCTCACAATGTTTTATACTATCAACAGCTCTCCAATGCTAGTTACCAAGTCAGTTTTTAAGTTAATATTTGTTCTGAGTAATTACCAAACGTGTACCTTCCCTTTAAACCTTTGCTACTTCTAAAAATGTATAACCTAGGAGATGTGGTTTCCTAGCAGACCTCGAATATACACAAATGTGACCCGCAAAGTGAAAATGAGTCAGATGTTGACAATTTCATGAATAGAGTTGTATGCATGGCTGGAAAGAACACACCAGCAGCAGTAATTTGGTATAAGTCTAAGCTTTGGGGTGTGTCGCGTTGCTGAGTTACTCCCATTTGAAATTAGCCAATACATAATTTTTTTCTGAAAAAAACGAATTACAAGTAAAGTGATGTTTTAAACTACCATTTCGCGCAAAAGTATACAAATTAGACATAAGTATGAATTGTTGTATTCATAGCTTTATTGCCCTAAAGTAAGTGTTCTAAAGGTTAACTATGCAAATAAAGATCTTAAAAAGTAAGTTTCCCTTCCCTCCCACCCCCCCCCCCCCCCACATTAAACTGTCCATAACTTAAAATGCATTGGGCGACATCTGACTCATTTTCACAGAGTGGGTCACAAATGAACTATTTGACCAAGTCCAATTATTTTAGCAATAAGGAACAGGGGCTGTCAAAATCTTTAAAATTTCAGCAGTTCTTCCTCCCCCCAAAAACCCAAGAACAATCACAAATTTTACTAGCTTATTGGTCAGGCTTTAAAGGTAGAGTCAAACCTTAGTAGCGACCCGAAAACGAACTTGTGTAGGCTTATCCAAAAGCTAACTTGTTATAAAGATGAGAAAATAGAATTAGCTGTTGCAAACAACTTACCAACCAACTGGACCGAGAGTATAAATGCAAAAAATAGTTAATGGCCTGACGTTTCGACCCTAGCAGAGTCTTTCTCGAAGGCCTTTTTTGTTAAGCGCATCCTACAAAACCATCTTTTGATTTGTACAATTCATAAATCATAGACGTTAAACAAATGCTTGTATGAGAGAGATGGCTATTGCCAGCTTGTTTATATCCCCTTGTAGGTGGGAAATTGCAGAGTTCACTTAACAGGAAGATCGTCCAAACAAACAAAGAAACAAAGAAAAAGAAAAAAAAAAACTATACTATGTATCAAAACTTACCAAATGCATTTGTATGGAAAAGTGTTTCACAAAACTGTGTTCCATTCTTAGTGGTCGTCTGCAGACAGATAAAATAATAACACAAGAACATTCAGATTTATAAACAAAGATTCCAGTTAATTTCATTCATTCATTCATTTTGGTTGTGAAGCCAAGGGTTCTGAGAAATGTGAACTTGATCACTTCGTCACCAAAGAACCCCAGAGAAATAACAAGGTATTTAATAATAATCTTTTTTTACTCAGGGACACAAGTGTCACGACCGGGAATCGAACCCACACTCTGCAGAACAGAAACACCTGTGCTTGAGTTCGGTGCTCTTATCCGCTCAGCCACGGCACCCAAAATCTAATAAATTTAAGACTTAAGACCCTTGTAAATCTACACTTAAAGGCAGTAGATACTATTGGTAGTTACTCAAAATAATTATTAGCATAAAAACTTACTTGGTAACGGGTAATGAGGAGAGGTTGATAGTATAAAACATTGTGAGAAACGGCTCCCTCTGAAATAACGTAGTTTTCGAGAAAGAAGTAATTTTCCACGAATTTGATTTTGAGACCTCAGATTTAGAACTTGAGGTCTTGAAATCAAGCATCAGAAAGCACGCAACTTCGTGTGACAAGGGTGTTTTTTCTTTCATTATTATCTCGCAAATTCGATGACCGATTGAATTGAGCTGAAATTTTCACAGGATTGTTATTTTGTGCATATGTTGAGATCCAGCAAGTAAGAAGACTGGTCTTTGACAATTACCAATAGTGTCCACTGTCTTTAAACAAAATTTAAGACCAAAAGTAAAGGGGGAAACAGCTACACTTTATGTATTATTTTTTTTAACATGCAGCAGAATTTGTTTCTTTACGAGCCTACTGTGCAGAATTTGTTTCTTTGCCTACTATGCTGAAATGAAAATTCATTACCACCCTTCAACAATTATTTAAGACCCCAACTAACTAATTATTATTTATTCTAATCAACATTAAACTTTCCTTCTCCATGCACATCACCACCCCTCCCCCAATTCCCCAAATACTGAACAATTTTCAATTTTAAACAATCTCTACAGTATTATATTTGTTGTACATGTTTGAACAAGCAATGAGCCATGGATCATGGATCATGGTGTGAAGTATGTTATAATGTCTGCACAGTAGGCAAAGTCTTAAGTTCATTTGCTATCAATTGAAATCAATACATGAAACCGGAACTCAATTTAATCAAGCTCGTTTAGGAGCAGTGGATGGAAGGATTAATCATGGTGTAGGTGCGGCAACTAATGAAGTTGGTCTCCCTTAACAGTTTAAAAAACCAGTGACCATGTCAAAATTTACTTTTCATAAATCGTCCAGATGTTTTATTTTTTATTTTTTTTTTTTTTTTATCCCGGTAATGGTTTATTCACAACATTTCACAAAAAGTACATCAGATCGTCGAAACAAACATATGGTATACATATTTGAAAAGAACAGAATAGTGATCCCATTTATGATAGAAACTGGCCAACTTATTGTTACAGGTGGAAATAAATTTTTCCATGGCATAATAATTTTTGAGTTCTGTTTTGAACTATTTTGTTTTACGTTATTTTTTATATATTTTTAATTTTGCATTCCCACGTGACAATATTATTATTAAAAATGACAAATGAACAAACACTAAAGCCAGCAACACATGCCAGTGGAAATCAAAGATAACCTAATAACTGTGGCCTGTGGGCGTTTGTTTCCTATGCTACTGGCTTATAAAAAAAACATAGAGAGTTAGAGTTATTAAAACTATATTATTTTATGCAGATGGAAAAGAGGAATAATTATTGTTTAAAAATTGCATTTATAAGGAAACATTGATAAAAAACAGAGGCATCCGGTGGGGACCCACTTCACTATGGAAATCTAACAATGTTGCTATCAATCAAACCAGGAGAAATAATGTTCAGTGTTGAAAAGCTTCCCATTTGAATATGAAATACTAACTCGTGAAAAAGCTAGTGAAATTACAAGCTTGTTGGTCCTACTGGCTAGTCACTGGAAAAGCTACAGGGCAAACTCTGCTTTGTGACTCATCACACTCATACTTTAATTGTATGTCATGAGTATGAAAAAGACGCCAGTACCTCAAATGTATATTAATCTGATTGAAGATTTTTTAGGCAGACAGACACAATATCAAACTCAATCTCAAGAGTGGTAACAATATTCTACTGCTTGCAGTAACAACATACCCCGAAAACCTAACAAAACTGTTGTCAAGGCTCACCCTTAACACTAGCCAGGCGTACGTACATTGTTAATTAAAACTGCTACAGGCTAGTAAACACCACCTCTCAACTCGATCTGTAAAAATGCTATTTCTTCCATTCAGATGTGAATAGTACATTTTTTATTGTGTTCATTAGTTTTGAGTGTTTGAGTACAACTTTGTTTGCCTATTATACTGGTTGTGATTGCTATTCCATAAATGCATCAGAATGAAACATTTTTTACAATGTGTGTTTAAAATCAGGACTGGCCTTGAACTTCACTCTTAAAGCCATTGGACACTTTCAGTAAACAGTATTGTCCAAAGGCCCACACTTCGTGTATCACAACTTATATATAAAATAACCACCTGTGAAAATTAGGGCTCAATCGGTCATCGGAGTCGGGAGAAAATAACCGGAAAACCCACCCTTGTCTCCGCACGTTTCGCCGTGTCATGACCATGTGTTTAAAATAAATCCGTAATTCTCGCTTACGAGAGTTGATAATTGTTTTAAGGTGTTCTCAAAAAGTAAAGCATTTCATGGAATAATATTTCAAGAGAAGTCTTTCACTCTTACCTTCGGTAAATCATGTAAGTTATTTGTATTAAAATCTGTGATTTTTTTGTTTGTTTTCTGTTCCGAAAGTGTATAATGGCTTTAAAGAGGCACAGCAATTTTCCTTGGGTAAGGGGCACCTCTATGAGGAAAATGTATATTTGTACAGGAACCTTTTACAGGGCACCACAGCTAAAGCACAGGGCACCACGGCAATCGCTGTGGGTGCCGTGGGTTATTTGAAGGCCTGTCAGGACTACTAAACCTTCCAGTGGGCATTACTACTTTTTATAATGATTTTTAAATTGTACTCCATCAGTTCCGACAAAACAGGCCAACTTTTAACACAGGCCTGTTTATAAACCAGAGTTATTGGCAACCAACCTTTAATAATAATAATAACTTTCGATTTATATAGCGCCTAATAATTAACACTTAATTCTCTAAGCGCTTTACAAAGAAGTACACTATAAATCAACAACAACATAAATATATATATATATAACAAATAATACCACTACAAGCATAACGATACAACAATACAAGAACGTAAACTATTGTAAGAAAAGGTGCGTCTTTAAGGCACTCTTGAAATCACCAAGGGAAGGTGATACACTTTGGCTGTACGTTTCAGTAAACATGTTTTTTTGTGTATTGTGATTCACGTATTCACTGTTAAACTGTCCATTAGACCGTACCGAATATGATGTTACCATTCAAATACCTTTCCCACAGCATGGCGTCTGTGAGCATGTGCGGGTGTGAGTTGGTACATGTATACACATTCAAACCGCGGATCTATAACAAAAGAGGACACTTGAGTACACGTTTTGGGAAAGGTCCACAGTTGAAAACTGTGTACAAAACCAACGAAAGCTGTTGCAAAAAAAGTTAGAGTACAAACAAAAGAGAGACAATAAGAGGTCCACTGTCGCAGGCGTATACAAGCTTGTGTGTGTGCTTATGTGTGCCATAGAAATCAAACCTAGAACGCTGCCTGCTGCGTGATTCATTGATGTACGCCTTCAGATGCACATACGGCCTGCCCAAAAGTATGGCCACTTTCATAGCAACAATGGGGTTATTTGAGATAGTCTAACAGGGGCCGATTTCACAAACAGCTAAGATCGATTTTACTGTGTATCAATCTTAACTGCTATGTTATGTGTAATGTCACAATGCAAATCACGGTGATATTGAAAACTCAGATTAAGATGAGTCTTAATGCTTTGTGAAATTGACTCTAGGGTTTTTATGAATATTAATTAAATATTAATGAACAGAGTACTTTATGACAGGTTGGAAGGCAAACATAACTTTCATACCCGCACCAACAGTCATAAAGGAAACTGATTTATTTGATGTTTGGGAATCCGTTTAGCGGCATAATAAAAGGGTCTGACGTCAATCACAAAGTGCCTGGCTTATGCAAAAGCTGATGGTCTATGATAATTGAGAAAACTATAATGCTTTATATGTAATAGGATCAGGCTAAATGTTTTGTTTGTTGAAAATATCACTATGGAGAAAAAAAGGGGTGAATTTTTCATTGACAAATACTGTTTTAAATTGTACTGTATGTTTAGAAAGCTATAGTTTTCGTAAATATTATTGTAAGATCAATGTTTTAAATTTCTGCAGTGAATAAACCATTCTAATGGAGTTAACCTCAGGGCATACTGAGTCCTCATTATCCCTAGGAATATTGAACCAAGTGTGAAACTAACAAGAGGTGGACTTGTGGAAAAGTCGTAAAATGTTTTTCTTGCGATGATAGTGTTCTGACTCCTTCGTATTTTCTCGCGAGACTGCTGGCCCTGACGAGACTACTGCTCTTGTGATTATTAAAGGCAGTGGACACTATTGGTAATTGTCAAAGACTAGCCTTCACAGTTGGTGTATCTCAACATATGCATAAAATAACAAACCTGTGAAAATTTGAGCTCAATTGGTCGTCGAACTTGCGAGATAATAATGAAAGAAAAAATACCCTTGTCACACGAAGTTGTGTGCGTTTAGATAGTTGATTTCGAGACCTCAAGTTCTAAACTTGAAGTCTCGAAAACAAATGCGTGGAAAATTACTTCTCTCTCGAAAACTATGGCACTTCAGAGGGAGCCATTTCTCACAATGTTTTATACTATCAACCTCTCCCCATTACTCACCAAGAAAGGTTTTATGCTAATAATTATTTTGAGTGATTACCAATAGTGTTCACTGCCTTTAAGAGAGCATTAGGGAAGGGGGGGGGGGAGGAGCAAGCAGCCTCATGCGAGAGCAGTCATCTCCCGAGAGCAGTCCTCGACTGCAAAGAGCGAGCTACTGAGTGTATTGGCTATCACAACCTTAACAACTTGTCCACAAAAATGGGTTATCTCTGTCCCTAGTTCCCTGCTGTTCATTCCCTCTCCCACCCTATTTCTGTCCTTAAAGGGTCTATGTAACTTTTGTAGGACAAAAAACACAATGTCCACAGATTTACACTAAACTTACACAGTTTGAAGATAATGATAGTAGAAAGCTTCCCTGAAAATACTACGTGCTGAGGTGCGGTAGTTTTTGGGAAATGAGTAAAAGAATGTCATGAAAATAATTTTCGTCTCATGAGACGAAAATTATTTTAATCATTTTTACAAACGGATTTTCATGACATTGTTTTACTCATTTCTCAAAAACTACAGCACCTTAGTAAGTAAGATTTGAAGGGAAGCTTTCCACTATCATTATCTTCAAACACTGTAAGTTTAACGTAAATCTATGGACATTTTGAAAAAGTTCCCAAATCCTTTAAACCCAATCTACTCCCATCTATTCTTCACATGCTATCTTGTTGTATCCATCTTTATTCAGAACCAGTGCTTTAGTTGCTATTTAGCATGTATGCCTACATGTAGTTGTGTTCAACATGTTCACATTATTTTTTTCCCTATAACTATAATCCTATTTGCAATTACATGTATTGTTATTGTTCTTTGTGAAATGGCCAAATAAATATTAACAATAATAATAACAATAATAATAATAAGTCTAACACGGTGTAGAGGTGGATTCTAAAAATCCCCATCCATGAGCTTCCAGGTTTTTTCCTGTGAATAGGCTCTGAAATATAAAAAGGGCTGAAGTGTCAATAAAGTATTCAACTTAAGCGTACACTTTTCCCTCATGTTTGTGAATAACAGTGCAAGGTCAAATCTGAAGTCAATCCAAACACACAACAAATCCTGGTCTTTATTCAATACCGAATAGGTAGAGCTGACATTGAGTCACAAACAGATGTTTTGTGTGATCAACCATTGATATGAAATAACAAACCTGTAAATATATTGACTGAATTCACCGTGTGAGTGAGTTAGGAGAACAGCGTGTAAACATTGTCCTTATATGTAGTTTTGGTTGAACAACAGAAATCAACTGTTGACGCTTTTAAGGTTTTCTGTTACAGTATGAAATCATTTCAGAGGGAAATATTTCACAGAAAACTATGGTTTCAGTATGAACTTCATAACCAATCTTTTAGACTATGTTTGTTATCCTAACCATGTAGAATATAGCATAACACATTAATACAGTACTCATCTATTGACCCAATTTACCTGACGTCATCATCAGAATAATCTTGGATGGGCCATTTTGGTGGTCAATGTCAACGTGTGTTATTCAATGAAGTGCGCATTTTAGGCGACGTGGCGTTCACATGAAAACCTATTGACCACCAACATGGTGAGCGTGGCATCAGTCACTGCGTGTGAAGCGCGTGCAAGGGGTCAATAGTCATCAATGATAGTAGATGTGGTCATAAATATTGTGGGCACAATTTTTACATTTCTGAAACGATTATATAGTGTAAATATTGGATGCATCAAGTGTATTCTGATGGACCATTCCCTTTCACTAGATGTAGCTGAGTGAAATGGGAAAGCCTAAAGCCCGGTTTGCAGAGTGAATATTGAAGTCAAAGGGCTGTATTCGCAGCGAATATTTCGCAGGAGTTGAGCACATGTCAACTGATGCAAATTATTTATTGCAAAATTGTGATTATGTCACTGCAACTGTATTCAGTATTCAATACATGTTGTACATAAAAGTGCACACATGTATCCCACTATACATATATAGATCCTTTTCATTTCAAACTTGAAAATTTTCACCAAATAAACACACAATAGAAACAGAATTAACTTGTCCACAAATTACCACAAATGCAAAAAGAAAAAAACGCTCAATGAATGAACTTAAAGATGAACCTAGAATTTGACAAATTTGAAAGTCTACAATACAGCAACAAAATTGGGAATACTACAGATAAAATAAAAAACAAAGCTCGATCAGAAATCTTATGAAGGGTAATATTTGGTTTGCAAACTTGTTGACAAGTAAAATCCGCAGCGAAGTATTTTGACTACATGTACATCTGACCCCTTTGTGACGTTCTTCAAAATTACAAAAATTAATCCGTTACTGCTCACAAAGAAGCTGTCTTTGCTCACGCTCACGAGTGAATGGCTTCGCCGTTTCCGTGGTAACAAATCGCCATGACTTTTGTAGTGTGAGATGGAGCTAAGGGGGAACTAATTCTGACATCACGATCTTCATAATGAAGCTAATCTACAGCGGATTGATGCAGCTCGTCAGCAATAATGCCTGTATAGTGCACTAAAAACAGCTTGCAAGTTTGTTATTGTGCTGTGGTTGAAAAACTGCTACATGTGGTGACTCTTTACATTTCAGTCAAACAGCTCTGGGCCCAATATCACGGCTTTGCTTACCGCCGAATTGTCCTCACTTATAAAGTGCACTCTCTAGTTACAAGTGCTAAATAACAGACTTTTATGCACTTCACATTATCACACCAGGGGTGGATTTCACAAAGAGTTAAGACTAGTCTTATCTCGACTTAGGACGAGTTACTCCTCTTAACTCAGGACTACCCACACGTTTTTCATCTCTCCTATGTACCTCAGAAAACAGACCACATCACACCAGTGATATGTAACTGACTTGCACTGGCTCCCCATCCAATAAAAGGTTAAATCACTGTGCCCCATTGTTTTCAAGAGCTTACAAGGTGATGCCCCAGCATATTTAAGTGATCTTGTGCAGATATACATCGATGGGGGGGGGGGGGGGGAGAGAAGTTTTCAGAGCGTAGCACCGAGGCTTTGGAACTCCCTATCTGAAACTGTGAAACTTTCAAACTCACTTAACATATTCAAGAACAGTTTAAAACTCATCTTCATAGAGAAGCATTTTGTTAAGTTTATTTTTTCTTATTATGTTATGTTACTTTCATTGCTTATTGGTTGTTATTTTGTAGAGCAGCACCACGAACGCCGCTTGTAATAATCAAAGTCTTATATAGCGCACGTATCTACCAAACAAGGTACTCAAGGCGCTGAGATATACAAACTTTCAGAAAGATAGGTTATTGCAGTGATGGATTTTGAGACCCAATTATGTAGCACTTATAAGGGTTTACAAGGTGCTTCGGCGCATTAAGCAGCCACAACCAGGAGCACAGGGGCCGAACCCCTTCTCTTTTCGATAAGTGCACTGGGTTCTTTTACATGCGTTACACAACACATGGGACCAACGGCTTTACGTCCCATCCGAAGGACGAAGCAATGGTAAAGTGTCTTGCTTTAAAAGGACACAAGTGTCATGGCTGAGGATACGAACCCACACACCAGAGTTTGCATTCGGTGCTCTTAACCGCTCGGCCACGACACTTATGCGCTTGTGGCGGATACCGGCGCTATAAAAGTGTCCATTATTATTATTATTTAGGCCTATGTCTACAATGTAGGTCGTCCCAAACTACATCAGAAAAGCAATTTGTTTCACCATGATGTCGCTATAATAGCAACGATATCCGAACAGCATTGTGTTTTTAAATCTTGTCAATGATAACATTATCGAAACTGCTCCTATAAGGCTTGACCAAATATAAGCCAAATTGATAACAATAAAAAAACTGAAAACTACAGGGGGGGGTTCTAATTTTGAATGGTTTTGAATAAACTTCTAGACAACCAAAACTAAGGTGTTAGGATCACTTCCTCAACGAGCTTACGGGTGTGATAAGTAAGGGCTGGAGATGTGAGACCAAAATAAATACTTCTACTCCCCAGCTCTGTGATGTTACATGTATACCAGGCAGATGCACATTGGCTTATGGACCGAGATACATGACAAATACTGTAAACAAAAAGATTGCTTTTGACGCTTTTTAGAATGCAGGCAAAATCACTTCCTCCAGCCTTGGTACCATAGGCAGCTGATTGGCTACCAGAATACTTTAGTGAGTGTTTGTATATTTAGTGCATCTCGGCCTACAAGCTAAGACTTGTGGACAAGTCGTTAATGGATTGTCGCGGTGATAGTCAAGTCGTGGTGGTGGCATAATGATTCAGGTCTCCGCAATTGAATACTGCTCTTGCGAGATCACTGCTCTCGTGCAAAGCTGCTGGCTGACGATAACATTACTCTCCCGCTAAATGAAATCTCAAGTTTAACTGTGCCAGCTGCAGTTCTCGTGAGAATCGCCAGTGTTGCAGGAATCGCAGAGAGAGTTTGAACGCATCGCGACATACATTTAACGACTTGTCCACAAGTCTACCCACACGCCTATGTTAATCTGGCTGGTATGAAAGAGCTGGGGAGTTAAAGTGTTTGTTTTGGTCTCAATCTCCAGCCCTTACTCATAATACAGTAAGCTCATTAAGGAAGTGATCCTAAAACCTTAGAGTGCTCTTTAGTATGCGCATACATAAAAATGCAAGTATTTTGGCGTAATCTACTTCAAAAGAATCATATTTGTACACATGGTCAACCTGACTTTGTATAGTTAGACATGTCACAGGCTCAAAGCAAGAACGAGAGGGGGCCAATTGCTCTATGACTTAATGCCTCTTTTGTGGGCTAGCATTTTTAGTGGATGCACATAGAGTGGATCGACCACAGGTCTAAATAAAATATCCTATATATTTGAATATTTCAGAGTCACACTTCCAGGGCTGATTATTATCAAGAAAGGTATTCCAGCAGTGAGCTCAGACACCACTGGGAAGGAGGTTGCATTTCTTCAATATGAGCTTGCTGGGATCAGAATGACTTATAAAAGTAAAATAGCAGCAATTAAAAGAGATAGGCCTATTTTTTTTTTTTTTTTAACCGTTTGATTGTTTTATTCTTATAATATATTGTAGTTATAAACACAACAAAGCTAACATTTCGGGCAAAAAATTCATTCCAAAAGGTAGCAATGAGATATTGCTGAAAATCCGTACAGGAAGAATAACCCGTAGTTGGAATACACAATCTGAGAAAGGATCTGACAGAAATGTTTCTCAGATTCAAATTTTAGGGAATGAAAACTAATAATAATAATAGTCAGTTTTTATACAGCGCTTTATAGACCCGAAGGTGCTCTAACTAATGTATATTTCCATTAATAACCACTGTACACTCTGAAGTGAACTGATTATCAAAATGCATTTTACTATAAAAATCTGCTGCATTGCTAACCAAGTAAGTTTTCTACTGCCATTAAAGGAACACGTTGCCTTGGATCGGACGAGTTGGTCTTTGAAAAGCGTTTGTAACCGTTTGTTATGAAATGCATATATGGTTAGAAAGATGATTTAAAAGTAGAATATAATGATCCACACAAGTTTCACTCAAAATTGCACGGTTTTCATTTCACGTCGCGAACTTACAGGGTCGGCCATTTATGGGAGTCAAATTTTTGACTCCCATAAATGGCCGACCGTGTTTGTCGACGAGGTAAAACCGAAACCACGCAATTTCGAGGCATATTTGTGTAGATACCGATTTTATAACAAACGGTTACAGAATGCTTTTTAAAGACCAACTCGACCGACCCAAGGCAATGTGTTCCTTTAAGGTATTTTGGTGACAACTCTTTCTCTGGCATTTCTCTTAAATGCTTGAACAATAAGGACAGAATGGAATCAACAATGGAATTTCCAAGGAATAAAAGCAGTTGCACATAAACACCCTCATTAACGTATTGCCTGCAGTGCAAAAAGACCTCCCATTCTATGATCCTGTTTTGTTTACTAAAGACCAACCCACCAGGGCCCAATTTCATAATGCTGTTTGGCAGAAAATTCTGCTTGGCAAATTTCTTTAATGAGCAAGAAATGAGTGGGGTACCAGTCAGAGCAATGGTAAATGTACAGTATTTCTGGTAACCTATTTTTGCTAGGGGTGAGTTTCCGTTGCTCAGCAATGTTTTTTTTGCTTACAGGCTTTATGGAGTACTGAGTATACAGTGCTAACACATACCGGTGTATATACTTTTGTTGATCCTGGCCATCACATAAGGGTTGATTTGTAATTTCCTGTGCCCTTACTGTTTGTCTTGCTTTGTATTTACTTTTGTTTTTATATTATTTATTTTTCATACTGTCTGCTTGAATTGTTATTGTTTAATGGCCAAATAAAGAATAAGAATAAGAATATGTGTAAAACCAAAATTAATATTCTTTATTCCTGTTGCAAATTTCCATCTATTATTAATGAGTATTATATCGTTGCCAAACCCGCCGGATTAAAAGGATTCTAACTGCCTCTGGCTACCAGGCAATCCTGATGGTCTAGTTGTTAAGACACTGCCTAGTGAAAATTGCAAAGGTCATGGGTTTGAATCCCACCCGAGTATTATGCCTTTGATTTTTGCCTTTGATTTTTTTCAAAGAGCTTGGGAAAGTACTAACACACATTGGTGTATATGGGTATATAACCAAAATTAAAATTAATATAATAATAGGCTTCATGAAAGTTGGGCCCATGCCAGATGCTTTGGTAAGTCATTGTGTCACACAATGTGAGTGCAATGCTGCCCGGTTCACTGCTTCAAGCTACAATATATGGCATAAAGTTTGTATGTAAATTTAATTTTTTTAAATCACCCATTTCATAGTTCAAGGTAAGTTCTTAATGGCAGAAAGTTACTAGTTTCTGTGCAGACCTAAAGTTAGGGAATGTGCCCAATTGAAAAAGAGTTCTTGCACACTATGATACAAAAACTAGATCTATGCATATTATGCTAATTGTTGGAGCCAGTTTGTGTGCAGGGGGTGTGGCTCATACTTTAAAAGCTTCAAACAGGATAATGCTTTGGACCATGAAAAGGGGGAAACCCCCTTCCAAGTCCCCAACCGTGACCAGTGAGTAATCAACAATAGATTCAGGAGTGACCCATTGTTTGTTTTGCATATCCTTGGTCCCTGATTACATACCATAGAGCACCACATAGCCATTATATGGGGGAGGTTGCTTTTACACATGCAATCTGCTAGTATAGCATGCCTACTATAGTGTATACATTATGGTATATTTTATTTTGTGTCGTGTGCAATCTTTATCCTTTGCCTATTGATGTTATGTTTCAATTCATTTGCTAAATAAAGATTGATTTAACAATGGTTTTTTAGCATTCCGTTTAATATTTTTTTGATTTTTCTCCCATCCTACATGTTGGTCTGTATCCTGCCTCAGAGCTGTCTTTTTTAAAGATACCTTCATTTCATGGTAAATGTGTCACATTTGTTCAACATGATGCACATAAATTTAGTTGTTGCGGGTTGTTTTTAACCCTTGTTTCTAATAAAAATGTAATAAATCTATGAGTGTGAGCGTACAGCAGCCATAGCAAATGTCACTCATACAGAATGTCAATCATTTTTCCGTGAGAATCTTCTGTTATTAAACCATTGACTTTTGTAAAACTAATACTCTTTGATTTATAAACCTTTACTGTCCAAACTCATCTAGAGCTCCAAACATTTGCGTCTTGCAACCAGGGCGATTTTGTTTGATAATCACTAGGGAAAAAGTCACCACAATCAGGGAGATTGTCTATTTATTTGAACATTATGAACAGATTGGATTATTTTCAAGAAATTTCTGCAGAGTCAGGAAAATATGGCAGAACTGCTCATCCAGTTGCTAAAAAATGATGAACTGTGGCCAGTATAGGCCCAAACAACAATTGCTTCCAGGTGTAACTTACAGTTGTCAAAATGCACTAACATTCCTCCCATGGGCCCAATTTCATAAAGCTGTTCCGGTTTAGCAAAAAAGAAATGCTGCTCAGCAAACGAGTTGGGGCACCGGAGGCAACAATATAGGCCTGATACTTCATGGAGGCAATGAAGGTGATTGCCTCCGTGCCCCCTGGTCAATGCCTATGTGCCCTTAAAATGCTCTTAGTAGAAATTAACAATTTCCTCACTAAGTAGAGTGCCCTTTACCAAGTCCAAACCAAGTTGTTGGTTCAATTCCCCCCCCCCCCCCCCCTGTAGCTTATGCATGCAACTTTTTTTATTTCAAGTATTAGGCCTAAGTATTAAATCACTAGGGAAACTGACTTGTGAGGTAAAATTTTAATATTTTGGGGCTGAAAAAAGAACAACTTGATTCGGGGGGGGGGGGGGGGGGCGTTGAAACAACCTTTTGCTGATTAAAAAAGTCTGGTCCTCTGATCATTTGTCTTTGTTTGACCCAAAAATGTTTTAGGAAAGTTTCAGTTTCTAACCTCCACTTTTTATGTTTGCTTTAAAGTGTGATCAAAGAAGAAGGGCACAATCTATCTATCTCTTATCTTAAATGAATGTTGGACTTTATTTCCTCTTTGCAACCTATCTCTCCAGGGGTACATACAGTAAATTCGCTAATTATTAAATTTTTAACAACCAAGTTTAGTAAAAAGGGCTTGGGATACCTTAAGTGATAAAAAACAAATGCCCATAAAAACGCGGCAAACAATTGTAAGCATAAAAACTTACTTGGTAACAACCAATGGAGAGCTGTTGATGGTATAAAACATTTGGAGAAACGGCTCCCTCTGAAGTAACGTAGTTTTTGAGAACTTGAAGTAATTTCTTACTCAAATTTGAATTGAATTTCATGCATCTGAAAGCACACAACTTGTGCGACAAGGGTGTTTTTTCTTCCATTATTCTCTCGCAACTTCGACAACCAGTTGAGTTCAAATTTTCACAGGTTTGTTATTTTATGCATATGTTGAGATACACCAAGTGAGAGGAATGGCCTTTAACAATTACCAATGGTGTCCAGGAATGTGGTTTTAGAGAGGGAATTCAAAACATTTCAATCTGAAAACTGTTTAAATGCATGAATTACTTTGCAGATTGTGTGTTCTAATGCTCCATACTTTTTTTATCGTAAATGCTACCATCTTTTGAAATTAAATCTTTACAGGTTAGTTCCATAGCACTAAAATAAAAACATTATAATGTTTCCAAACACTAATAGTGAATTAAATCAGTAAAATAGAATCCTCATATCAAGAAAAATATTAGAATTTATAAAATGTCAAGCACAACATGATTATAATATTACAGCAAGATAAGGAATGATTAATCAGTAAATATAATGAAATTTTATTCCTTTGTATGGCAGATAGATTTAAGTTGTTGATGGATAACTCCGATGAAGTTACAATAATAAGGGAATCAATTTGTGGTGAAGAGGTTTTCAACTAGTGGTTGAAATCCCAATGAGGCCTGGTTCTTGATAATTTTACCGGACAAAGTCGAGGTAAATTATCAAGAACCAGGCCTCGGCGGGTTTAAACCACTAGTTGAAAACCGATTCAACACACTTTGATTCCCATTCAACCTTCATCCAATCAAAAACATCAACACTTTTTGGTCAAAAAGTAAAATAAATGTAAAAATTATAATTGTTCAATGATTTCTTTCAACACAACACAACACCCCTCCAGCTATGAAATGGTAAAAAAGCCCTCCGCCGCCCTCGGGTAAACAACTCCTTATAAGGGAATGCTGTGCGCGTCGCGCGTATCGCGTGATGTGGCACAACTATTTCAGCCGTTGCTCTCGACCAATAGGAATGAAGAAACTGTCCCTTTTAATATAAGAACAGGTGCAAGCTCGCGTGTCATGCTCATGTTTCAACACTTTTTACTGGTCATACACCCACGTGACGCGCTCTCCACCAATAGGAATAGTGAAACCATCTGAGGTATTTATGAATGTATTATTAATTGCATTGCCAAATATGTGTTTGTTATATTTCGGAATAAAATAAAAATAAAATTCAAACATATTAATATAGCCTACTCTTATAAGCGTTTTTGTTTGTTTAATTTTTGAATTGTAACGTTTTTATAAATATCAAAACACTTACCTGCCAATTCCAGGAACAATCCTTGTCCGCCAGACAAGAAGGGTCAACAAAAGGAGACATTTGCCGCCCGTGTGTATAAACAACGAAAAGCAACGCGAACACAACCACTACACCGCACCGCCCCATCATGTCCGGACAAAGCAAACGCCGTGAAATCTAACCGTTTTCCCCGTTGACAGCTTCACTCCGTTACGCTCAGGTTCGGTCGTGCATCTACCGGTACGTCAAACAGAACAACTCATGCAAGCCCATTTGAAACGAAAGAGTCATATAAAAATGTGCACTTTACAAGGGTTGGTTGGTGGTCACTGTTCTACATGTAATTTACGCATTCAGGAAAGTGTTACATTCTGGTTTTCCTGTCTGTTTTTCACTGGCATAACTGACTGTTCTGGGAAATGACAGCCCTGTGTGTGACGACGGCGTGAGGTAGTGGTAGCCGTGTGTGTGTTTTATTTACGTGGAAACTCGGTCTTACACCCAGTTGATCTGTACACGTAAATCAACGCACTTAGACACCAGACTATAAAAAAGGTTGCGTAGCATGGAAATCGACAGCTGAATGGTTGAATGCTGTACATCAAAATAAAAATATTGGACCAATCACATTACGTCAAGTGATTGACCAATCACTGATGTCCCTAACCATCTTATTTATTAAGTTCTTATACATAGCTCTATGGTTCTTAAATAACTTTGGAAATCCACTTTTCTCATTAAAGGCATCAGACATGCTTAGACCAGTAACCAACAAACCTGTGAAATTTTGGACTCAATTTTGCAAGAGAAAAGTAAAATAAAAAATAAAGGGCTTCAGCTGAACTTAGTTTTTTATTGCGAAATTACCTCTTTCTCAAAACTACATTACTTCAGAAAGAGCTGTTTCTCACAATGTTATACACTTTCAACAGCTCCCAATTACTCATTACGAGTAACATTTTATGCTAATAATTATACCATCAAGCGCCTTTATAAACAAAGTGCAACTTACCAAATTTGTTTAAGTGATTGGGTTTCAGAAAGCGTTTTGAAGAAGATTCCTGTGGAGGATTCAATGAAACTTTTGAGGATTTGCATTGTACTTCTTTTAGGTTAAAGGGAAAGTTGGTTTTTGAAATCGTTCGTTTGTTTCAATCCTATATAGAAAATAGTGTATGTAGAAATAATAATCCCTGATACACAATCTGAGAAGTGCAACTGCAGTAGTGTTCTCAGGTTCAAATTTTGGGCCGTAAAAACTTATATCTTTTACATAAACACATTACTTCAAGTAAAATGTGCCTCAAAATGCTTTATATGGTATCGAAAGCTGCTGTAGGCAGTTTTTATCTCATTAATTTCCAGAGTGATAAGTAGCTCTCCATATCCAACAGTTTTTACTTGCACTTGTTCACACTAAAAATGTCCGCACTCGACAGCATGTCCTGCTTATTTTTCTTGGACGCATGCGCAAACTCGCAGTGCATTTATCCTCACATAAGCAAGGCTGCACTTCACAGGAAGGAAGGAAGGATAAAGCGTATACATTCCCTTTAAAAAAAAATGGGTAGCAGTTGAAAAGGCCAATGTACTGGTACACTTCTGACATTGACAAAACAGTGACATTTCATAAACGAAATCCTCAGCATTCAAACATTAATTATTGTATGCTAGTTTTAACCAACGTTGGTGCCCAAAAAACAAGGCTGATTCGTTGTCATTCCTTTAAATCAAATTTGTAATTCATCACATGTTCTCAAAAAGTGAAATAAAGATAAGTGGAATCGAAATACACAAAAAATAAAGAAATCAAGTGTTCACCACTCCATAATTTTTTTTAACATTCAACATTTTGTCTATTTTATTAACAATGGCCTTTTTACCTTTAAGAGTACAAAACGCGAGAAACAAATATAATACTTTTTTACATTTTATCAAAAACTTATCACAAATCTATTTTCTGACTTGCAAGTAAATATTGAGCCACAGTCAATATGAAAGACAACAACACGGCTAAACAAAAATTAACTTATAAACATGATAATGTATTGCTTCAATCATGAAAAACAAGTTATTTACTATACAGTTTGAATTACAAAAAACAATTAAGCATTGTATAGGCCAGCCAATAAATTAAAACCAACAACAAAATGTTAACAGTAATGTTTTTTTAAAAACCTTTGTCTGAATGAGTGACTCTGGCTACACAGCTGCCAGTCGGCCATTTTGCGGGTTAGATTTGAATAAAATCTAGCCCTTTTCACACTACTCTATTCTCAGAGCAACCCCAGAGAAAAAAACAACCAGCCAGCCCTTTCACACTCGGATAGCTTTTACCCCTGGTCTGCCCGGGAATTAGCCACCTCTGGAGTAGGGGCAAGTGGGAAAAGCCCAGGGTATTCTTAAAACATGCAGCCAGGGGTGGATTTCACAAAGGTAGTCCTAACTTAGGACTAGTCCTAGGCAATGCTAAGAGATAAGACTGGTCCCAAGTTAGGACCAGTAACTCATCCTAACTTAGGACTGGTCCTATCTCTTATCATTGGCTAGGACTAGTCCTGAGTTAGGACTACCTTTGTGAAATCCACCCCAGAACCCTTTAGACTAGAGACATAGGCAGGGACAGTATGTGAAAGTCACTGGGACAACCTTGGGGTGAAACAAAAACTCCCTGCCATCGATTTCACCAAACTCTTCCTAACTTAGGATTAATCTTGGGACGAGTTTAGTTTCGTATCTATAGACGTAGGACGCATTAAACCCATCCTAAGTTAGAACAGGCTACTCGTTCTCAGTTGAGATAGGATTAATCCTAGAGTTTTGTGAAATGCAGTATACAGGGCTGTATATTCCACACGGGTACAATGGTTTGCTTATAGTCACAAAAACAAGTTTAAATTTGAATTGCTCAGACTATGAGATAGGCAAAGCCTGGTACCATTGTGTTTAGGAGTTCACTGTTCAAAAGCTTGCCCCAAATCACTGGTATGCAACGGACTTTGAACTTTGAACTTCCCACAAGAACATGTTCACAGCACAATTGGGAAAACACATTAAAACATTACTTCAGTTTGTGGAGATTACAGAGTCCAATTGTTATCAACTTTTGGTATGAAGAACATCTCAAAACTTGTTTACTTTTAGAACAACTCTTAGAATTTGTGTGAACATTATGGTAAACAATTTCAACATTTCCCTCATGAACAGTAGTGGTGGTACCATGTGTAGTACCTCCTGGCAGAAGGGACCTGGGCCCAATTTCATAGAGTTGCTTCAGCACAAAAAAATTGCTAAGTACAGCAAAATCATGCTTACCACAATAAGGTTACCCTCCAAACTACCATGTCACATGTACAATTTGTGACTGGTATCAAGCTCATTTCTGATTAGCAGAATATTTGTACGCAATACTCTCTGCTTAAGCACCTCTGTGAAATTGGGCCAAGGAGTGTACATGTACCAGGCTACTCTGTTTGTAAACTAAGGTTACAAGAAAATAGGACTTTGAGGAAATAAATGGGTACACAAGTATACAAATAATTGTGCCTTGTGGTGCAAGTGGTTTGAGTATATTAATAACCTTTCATTGAAGTATTCCAACCAATTCAATGCATGGGACTTGCATTGAATTCCAGGAATCAGGGATCCTCACACAAAGTACAAAGGAAATTATGACCTTTGAATTTGTCCATCTGTATGTGAATGTGTGTATTCATGCATATATGATTCACAAACAGCTACCAGCAGATGTGTCAAATCATATAGCTCTATCATTGCTCTATAAAAAAAAATGCACCATAAAACAGGAAGCTTTAATTGGGCCATCAGCTACTGATGATAAACAGTATTTGTTAGTGATTAGTCAATTTGTTGTTGTGTTTAATTTTAAACTTTCGAGAAAGACTGTGCTAGGGTCGAAACGTAAGGCCATTAACTATTTTTTGTGTTTAATTTTAGAAAGAGAGCATCCTCTGATGAGTAAAGGCCATACTTTCTGCAAATGCGAATGCGATGCAAATTTGATGTGAACTTCCAAAAAATTATCACTTTTTGTAAAACAAAGGATTTATGATTCAGTTTATTCAATAGAGAAACCATGATTTGAAAAAAGTGATGCTGTTATTTAAACTTAAATTCTTTTACATCTAGGTATTGTTTTTGTATCATTTAGATTGGTGACATGTTATTGGTTAGTTTCAATACGAAAACTTATGAACTATAAAGTTTAAAGACTACCAATCCTTCTTAGGAATATCTCCATCTGAATTAATGTCAAAATAACAAACAATTGTATTTTGAAAGAGCTCCACAATCACTGTTGCTTATTTTGATTGCCGCAATCATAATAAGACTCACGAAAAGGTGGAACAAATCAATAAACATATTTTTCCACTGCTTCTGATTTTCCAGCCTGAAATATATATATTTAAAACAAAATCAGCCATGTTTTTGGCATATAGTGATTAACATTTTTACATGAAAAAAAAACTGTCTACGAAGGGTGAACAGACAACACTGAATAACACACACTATGTTTTGTCAGGGATTCTAATTCAGATGAATAAAATATGTACTGGTTGGAGTAATTCTCTCCGTAATGGAAATTTTTTCTTTCCTCAAACAGAAAAAACTGCCAGTCACCAATCCCGTATTGTATCTTTAATATTAATAAAACAAAAGCCATAGACCATAAGCTTTTTACGTCAATGGTCCAATGCAGTAATTTTCTCAATTAATCATCTTTGATGCACTTGATTTCTGAGGTGATTTTTCATCAAACGCAAGATGTTGACACTGTGTTGAGTTTGTACAACGTAAACATATCGGCCATTTTCCCCAGTATTTCTGGCTGAATCCATAATCCAAATAAAACCTCTAATTTCAACCACAATCTCTGCTTAACGAGTGAACCCTCTTCCCAAAACTTCATGAACACAACACTAAGGACTAAATCTAATGGCTACACAGCTTTTTGCATAACTAGATCAAGTTTTCTTTTGTACAAGTTACAGTGTATGTTTAACTGAGCAATGTTATCACATTTTGAGTTGATTGGTGTTGACATGAAGTAAATGAAATGAATACACTTCACCCAAATTGTGGAACACCCTTCCATCTTCACTTAAAAAAGCTGCTACCCTGGACAATTTCAAATCCAACCTCAAAAGTATAATATTGGAAGTCCTGCTCATGAAGTTTCAGTTTCATCGAGAGACTGTGACAAACGGTCTATAACACTAACAAATTAACATTCTCTGTGTTCCTCAAACAGAAAATTTTCATCACTTTTTAATATTACTTCAAAAAATAAACTAAACAGAGAACAACCTTACTCTAATTTACATGTATGTACAGTAAGCCTTTTTGAGATATGACGGACACAATGCTACAACACTATAAGGTTTGGGTAATTTTGTGTGTATACACCCAAACCAAATAGTACACTCCTATCATGTCCACCATACCTTCAAAAGGCTTATGGGTGTGTGTGTGTGGGGGGGGGGGATCTTCTGTATAAACAAATTTACATATGTATTTACACTGTTTTTCTCTTTGGACAAAAGTATCAAAAATAACCTCTATGTCAACAAAACCATCAAGAACACGGCAATAAGTATAATAAACAATATAACCAAATAAGGTCAAGTATTTTTTCCTCCTTATTGAAGTTCTGAAAGAATACTGACAAAACAACTGTTTCAATAAAAACATCTATTAAACTAAAGCACCATTTTGTTTCCTAATACAAACCCCGAATAGTTTATACAAAGAGGTCCAACTTGTCATGCGTCAATATTTGTTTAAAGGGAAGGTATACGTTTGGTAATCACTCTTAAAATATATCAAATTTGAGAATGGAAACGGATATCCTTTTCAGTAAACTACTTCAAAGTGAAATTGTTCTGAAAATGCTTAATTCAATATTAAAAGCTGCTGTACTTTTTACTGCCATTTATTTTAGGAGTGATTATCAAATGTATAACCTCCCTTTAAATAAGCTGCCAACAAATCCTTTTTTCTAGTCATTCCAAGACTGTGGAACAAACATCCTATCTACAAATGCACATCAAACTCGCTGCCTAGTTTCATAAAAGCACTTTAAACAAAAGTTTGTTCTATAGTTTCTTTCTTTTAAATTGTTATTTGTTGCATTATTTGCATTGCTATTATCTGTCTGCTATTATGCACTGTGGTCTAAATGAAATGGCGCTATGAAAAAGCCCAGTGTATATAAGCATGGCAACTGACGGTGGGATAATACGGGCCAATAAAAAATAGCTTTGTTGTCTGTAACATTTTAGTGCACAATAAGATAAAAGGTGGACAAATATGCAGGATTGGGATATAATGGGATTTTTAAAAACATTATTTTGCACTCAGATTTAATAAACTAATTTAAGTTTTGTCTGATGGTAAAACTTGTCAAGTTACCAACAGAAATGGTAGCAGTCAGCAGTTTGGGAATAGTTATAAAGTCGGGTTAGAGAAACAACAATATATTTTTGTTAAGCCCTACAGAGTGGCTTGGCAATCAAAGGGGAAACCTGCATTCTTGTTTGTTTTTTTATCTGTCAAACAATCTTTTTTATTCGTGACACAATTATCATTTTCATTTTCCAGGTTTTCCTTTTACCCTTTTTGAACATATTTGTAGAGGTACATGTAATCGCTTCAAACATCCTTTTTTCGAATCAACTGTAACTTTGTTTGTCTCAATTAATCATACATCCAACAGCAACTCTACGTATTTATCCCAATTTCCTCCATTATTCTAGTTTTTGTAAAGAAAAGTCTCAGTTTTAAATTATTGCCTCAAACCAAAAGTCACACAGAGCATTCAGACTAGTACCACAGAGTTTTTATTTAATCTTGAAATATCTGATCGTATGTATTGGATGATTATTGCTTCTTCATTTGAGGAAATGTTTAGTACCCCAAACTCAATTAGAGCACCAACAAACAAGGACGAACAAACTTGCAGCCTGAACAAAAGTGAGGAATGTGTAAACTGACTATGCAGGAATTTCCTGATACTGTGCTTGAATAAAACAGGCACTCACCAAGACCATAGATGTATCAACCACTTGTAACTATAATTCGTTGGGATGTGTTTTCTTCACACGCACAGAATCATGATAATGAGCTTGGTTCAGATTCTAGAGAGCACTTGACCCCATCAGTATTAATCCAATGACTCTACAGATGAGGTCATTGGAGGTCGCATCTAGCAATTACCCTTTAGAGATCACTCCCATCTCGACTAGCAATTACAGCATCATAATAATAGGCTTGGGCCGAATTCTAAAGGGTAACTGCTACTAATGACCCCACTTGACCCCATCAGTATTAATCCATTGACTCTACAGATGAGGTCATTGGAGGTCGCATCTAGCAATTACCCTTTAGAGATCACTCCCATCTCGACTCCCAATTACAGCATCATAATAATAGGCTTGGGCCGAATTCTAAAGGGTAACTGCTACTAATGACCCCACTTGACCCCATCAGTATTAATCCATTGACTCTACAGATGAGGTCATTGGAGGTCGCATCTAGCAATTACCCTTTAGAGATTACTCCCATCTCAACTCGCAATTACAGCATCATAATAATAGGCTTGGGCCGAATTCTAAAGGGTAACTGCTACTAATGACCCCACTTGACCCCATCAGTACTAATCCAATGACTCAACAGATGAGGTCATTGGAGGTCGTGTCTAGCGATTATCCTATAAAGATTACTCCCATCTCGGCTTGCAATTACAGCATCATAAGTCGGATTCTTAAAGGTTACTACTACAAATGACCCCACTTGACCTCATCAGTATTAATCCAATGACCCTAAAGATGAGGTCATTGGAGGTTGTTGTGTCTAGCGATTACCCTCTAGAGATTACTCCCATCTCGGCTTGCACAGTTGTCTTGTCGGGGTACCGGAGACACCCAAGGGATGCTCGGTTGTGGGAGCCATCAACCGCCCCTGTCCGCCTCCCTCTACGCCCAGGCTGGTGGTGTACCCATGTCGGGTGGTTCTCCTTCCTTGGGGTTGATCAGTGGGCGTACTAGCGGCCAATCTGTCTAGAAGGATCTTCATGTTGCAGACGTCAATGTTCCTCTCTCTGAATAGGATCGCATCGGCACTCTCAGGGTTCACATCTGCAGGAAAGGAAAACATGATTTATCTTGAAGTGACTCTCTACACTAGGGGTGTGTTTTTTCGCGGTCGTAACCAATAACTATTGAACTTGCCATTGGTTGATCACTGGCCTATAAACCTCGTTTCTGAGAGGGCAAGGGCACCGAGGCATTTTCTCCTAGGAAAGGCACACTATGAAGAAGTTATAAATTTCAACTGGAGCATTTTAAGGGTGCCAAGGTCGACCAGGGGGCATGGAGGCAATCACATTCGTTGCCTACATGAAGTATACTGCTGCTGCTGTTGCCATTACTACCCGGATTTGTAATCTTTACCCTTACCTGTTATCTCTTAAGAAAATATCGTCATGATGTGGTTAAAACAAAAAACATACCATCTCTTTCCACACAACTTCTTCTTAGGAAGCTTGTGAAGACCTCGTGAGTACTTACCAGAAAGGAAGACACAGTGGGGCTGCTGTGCGCTCGGCACATCCCGTCTCAACTCGTGAATGTAGTCAATCTGACTCTGAACCGTCATAGCTCCATGGTACGTGTTTTGGCACGGTAAGAGTTGCACGATGCCGAGACCATGGTATGTGCTACACACCTTGAGGATTCGGTACGCCTGCTGACCAAGCTGGGATTCCGTGGGTAAGAGCTGCCTGTAAATTACATAAGAGGCAAACGCATGTTCGTTGGTGCTAAATAAACAACAGGTTGGGGAGAACTCGGATAAGTATACATTGCTAATACACATCGATGTAAAGGGTGAAACCAAAACCAATATTCTTTATTCCCGATGCAAATTATACATCTCTTAATATCGTTGGGGGTAACCGCTGCCAAAACATAGGATTCGAAATGCCTCTAGCTACAGGGCAATCTCGGTAGTCTAGTTTGTAAGACACTGCTCTAGAATTGCAAAGGTTGTGGGTTTGAATCCCACCCGCGTAATGTCTGTGATTTTGTTCACAGAACTCGGGACGGTGCTAACACACATCGGTGTAAGGGTAAAACCAAAATTAATATTCTTCATCCCTGATGCAAATTTAACGTCTCTTAAAAGGTTGGGAAGGTTTGTTGTTTACCAACAACAACAATCCTCAACAAAGGTTAAAGGAAGGGTCCAAATATTTAAGAGCAGCAAAAACTTACTTTGTGAGAAGCACTGCAGCTGTTGATAGTATGAAATTGTTTAAGAGGATTCTCTTCAAAGTAATATGACTTGTTTAACTTGTCACATTTCTTAAAATAATAATAGTAAAAGTAAAAGTAACCCATTAAAAAAAAAAAAAGAAAAAAAAAAAAAATGCTTTTTACAACCGAAGGGCGTCTTAAAGCACTTCCAACATTATTACCCCTGGTCACTGGGCCTTGATTCATTCCTTAAACCATCTTAGCTCCCTGGGGAGTATACAGCCTGGGCAACAAATGTGCGCTACTCGGCTAAATCAATCACAAAAACCATCTCCTGCCCTCTCAGGTACCCATTTACCCCTGGGTGGAAAACTCACCTAACTTGATCCAACTTTACTACAACTTCGGATCCGAGCAACAACTTCCATCGTTTGTCCCCGTTTGAGGTGGACCTTAGCAGTAGCCTTGAGCAGAGTGTATTAAATTCATCTGTTAACAAACAAAAGTACCCATTAATAACAAAGATAAAGGCCATCAAAAAAAAAGACAAAATCAAAGAACAACTACAGTTAACTGGAAATAAATTAATGTTATTAAATTTCAAATACCTTTCATTGATTGAACTGAATGTTAATTACCACTCGACCCCAACAAAGAGTTTCTCTTAGTGAGAAAGTTTGGATGTATTTAATCAATTAAACATTTTTTTATTAATTCTGTAAACTTATTTTCTCTACAATGAGACAATGGAATTCTTTTTTCTCGAAATTGAATTGAAAATTCTAGTCTATGTCACACAGTGGGGAGAAAATAAAACAAATCACTTAATTTAGTATCTCTTATATCGTTGCGGTACCCGCTGCCAAAACATAGGATTCGAACTGCCTCTAGCTACCGGGCAACCTCGGTAGTCTAGTTGGTAAGACACTGCTCTAGAATTGCAAGGGTCGTGGGTTCGAATCCCACCCGAGTAACATGCCTGTGATATTTTTTCACAGGACTCAGAAAAGTACCGAGTATACAATGCTAACACACATCGATGTATGGGTTAAAACCAAAATTAATATTCTTTATCCCCGCTGAAAATTTAACATCTCTTAAATCACTTAAAGTTATACCTGGACAGCAGGTCATCAGCAGTGTCACATCCGGAACCACAATCCCCATGGACTCAGCGTCATTCCCGCCCTGCCCTGCCTCCAGCAAGGCTCCTTCCAGAGAGGCCTTCTCCAGCCAGGCCTTCCCCTGCTTGTCCACCGCCGGCTCTTCCCGACACTCTCCCGTCTCCCAATCACCCTTAACCCACTCTCTTCCCAGGCAGCCTGGAAAAGAAGAGTTGCCCTTGGTTACCGAGCCCGCTTCGATGCTCACTTGAAGTGACCCTCGGATTGAATGGGAAGGTGGTGTGTCCGTGAAAGAGCCAGCAGTGGAAGGGCCGGCATCGTCTGTTGTTCGATTGCCTGATCTAGAATACTGGTGCCCAGCTGCTTGCTGGACCTGGTAGTGGGGAGGTGAAAAATAATAAAAAATCAGTTGTCATTATTTGTGATGAACTCATGATACACTTTTGAACGTCTTTATGAATGATAATCAACACTAGTAACAAATAAATTTCTCAATTTATTGTCATTAGGCCGTACAAACTATTGCTGTAAATAATTTATACGTAATTTTTTTTGAATGCAGTATGGAAAGATCATTTCAGACAACTATTTCATGAATGAAACTTTTTGCATGCAGAAAACTGATAGTGCACCCTCAAAGTACAAAACAGTACAATAGTCACCTTTTGATGGTTATATTAAAAAACAGCTTTTAGTACTGCAAAGTACAAACCCGAGATCGAATAACAAGAATTAAGAAAAAATGCAACAGACAGGCGTGCATATATAATCTATGAATAGGTGGAAAGACATGACTGCAAAACCTGGTAGTTTGCTCTAATTCACTTCACTTGAAAATGCTTTGACAATATTGATCATCTGAAAAATGTCAGCGCTTTTTTGATCACTTAAACAATATTGAATTTTTAGTGTAACTATTAAATGTAAGATAATGAGAGACAAACTCTTGGTTGCAGAACAATGAGGTACTACACAGGTTTGGTGAGAATTAAAAAGATCAACGTAGAATTTTAGTCGTAAGGCTTACTGACTATGAAGTTCATACTACATGTAGAACCACTTTTTTCTCTAAAGGATTTGGGTACTTTTTCAAATTGCCATAAATTTACATTAAACTTACAGGGTTTGAAGATAATGATAGTGGAAAGCTTCCCTTCAAATATTACTTACTGAGGTGCTGTAGTTTTTGAGAAATGAGTAAAACAATGTAATGAAAATACGTTTGTAAATGCTTAAAATAAGTTTAGTCTCATGAGACGAAAATTATTTTCATGACATTGTTTTACTCATTACCCAAAAACTACAGCACCTCAGCACGTAATATTTTCAGGGAAGCTTTCTACTATCATTATCTTCAAACTGTGCAAGTTTAGTGTAAATCTGTGGACAATGTGTTTTTTGTCCTACAAAAAGTACATACACCCTTTAAAGGAACATTACATTATTGTTTTTTGCTAACAAAACAGTTGCTGGCAGTGTTAGCACTTGATGTAACCCATCATATACATAAACTGACAAACCTGTCGAAGGTCGAGATCTATCGGCCATCTGGGTCACGAGAGAATAGCGTAAAACGCATTACAAATTTTGCATTGCGTCGATGCCAAAACGAAAATGAATAAAATGCTCACTGAGCGATAAACTCTGAAGGCGAAATTAGATTATTTATTTCTCATCAAATATGACATTTCAGACAGAAATATTTCAAGAGATGTTTTCTATCATCATCAGTAGACCGTGTTAGTTTTATGTAAATCTGTGATCATGCTTTTTGTTTCTTACCAATTCTGTAACATTCTTTTAAATATAGTCTTATGCAAGACCTAAATGAAGGACAATGTGTTTACATAATGAAAATTGTGCATTATTTTGTTATACTATTCTCCGGACTCACAAAATGGATTAAGCCCAATTGTTCACAGGTTTGTTTCTTTTATGTATATTATGGCTAATCACACAAAACATTAACACCGTCTGTTATTATTCAGTCGGCTCTACCCATCCTGCATAATAACTTTAAGAGAATATTCTTGCTTGCAAACAAAAAAAAAGAAGAAAAAACCAACATGTTATAAATGAAAAAAGTAACCAGACAAAATGTTGTCAAACAGGATTTTACATATTAACAATAGAACCCATAAAAACCAAGCTAGCAATAAAAAGACACCCAGACGCCGTAAACCTTTATTCAATTTTTTTTTTAACTACCCATACTTAAAACTGTAACTGACACTCAACCACATCAAATACAAACCGACAATATTTTCCCAAACTCTAAAAAACAAAATTTCACAAAAAAAAACCAAACAAATTTTCAAACCTTCGTTTTGCCAACGGCCAGCTGCAAGTTCAGGAAGGGAAAACAGAAATAGGAGTGCTCAATTTTAATGAAATAATATCTTCAGCAAAAGAAAAGAAAAGAAAAGTAATGGGCACTAATGTAAAGCGCTTAGAGAATTAAGTGTTAGTTATTAGGCGCTACATAAATCGAAAGTTATTATTATTATATTATTAATGGCCACAACTAGGAAAGGGTGATGTACGAAGCTGGTAATTGACGACCACAGTTAGTTTGATAACAATAACTGTGGCTTCTTATATAGCGCAGTGACGCCACTGGCGCTGTAACATACAGTATTTCCTGCAAGATGTTGGACTAAGTTTGAATTATGAGTCCTAAATCTGATAGCACCATGTAATGTTGTACAAGGTGCTGTGGCGCAATTTGCTGCCGATCAGATCCAAACAACTGTTTCCCAGAATTGTAGATCAACGTGGATGCATTTAAAAAGTCATTACTAATGTTGCACACATTCCTTTTATTGCTCCGAATGACAAACGCACAATACGCCATAAGTTCATGAACACATTTTGACCAAACAAGATTTGTGTTAATCAAGAGAGTTAAAAAGTCAAATAAAAAATGAAGCAACGAATTGACTGGAAGTAAAATAAAATGTGGGAATTTTACAGTTGCAAACCAAAACATTCGGCCATTCCTCAAAGCTACAACACACTGCTGGTCATGCTTTATGATGGAAAACCAGTCAACAACATATTAATACATGCCCATCTATAATTCTCAGATTTAGGATTTTTCTAAATCAATTGATTTTGAGAAACTTCCAATCCCAATTTTTTTTTTTCAATATTGATAGGTGTAGGTAAGGGGGGGGGGGGTGTCTTCACAACTTTATCAACATCAAATGATTAATGCCAATTGTTGTAATGTTGTTATGAAGCAGTTTGAAGCTTGAAAACATGATACTCTCAATCGTCATCGTATCATAAACTTGTTCTGTTCAAATATCATCTTTCACATTGGTGAGGGTCTTTAAGTACGGTTGGAAAATTCAGAAATCCGAGTCGGTTAAAGAAATTATAGACAGGAAAACAGCAGGGTTTTTAAAAGAACAATACATCAAAGCCAGGAGTTTGGGGAGGCAGGGGGAAGAGGATTGTCAACGCAATTGTTGCTTTTTAAAATGTTACTTACTGCTAGGAGAGTCTTCTGTTTAGAGATAAGCACAGAATACAAGAAATGCCACATTTAATGATTTCCGCTTTTGAAATTCATGCGCGTTTGTGTCAAATTTAAATTGCAATTATGTATGTATTTATTTGATTACACATCCAACAGCACAATTAATGCCAAATGACAGTAGGAATAGTAAAAACAAGAAGAAATGTTCAGTTTTAAGATGTAGGAGAAAAGCCCCAAATTGGAAAACCTGTGAAGTCCAAGGTAGGGACTGAAAACCCAATCCACATGCAAGGTTCCAGTTCTAGATGGGACTTGAACCATGGTTCACATTAAACAAATCACTAAGTCAATGTTTTTTAGGCCTATTGCACGAATATGACCACTAAAGACATTAAAACACAAAACCATTTGAGTTTTTTGTCTTGAAACGAAAACAAAATCCAAACTGGCGTTCAATTAGCTCTTGTCGGGGGCTCACCCAGATAAGCACACCTGGGTGGACCCAACTGCATTCTCTTTTTGAAATCGACCCCCGGAATAATACCCGATTTGAACAGTTCCTAGTTGTTTGTTTTTCAACATCCTACAACAACTTTGGACTTGAATGTTGGAGTAACATTGCCTGCACTGTTTACAGTGTACTCATCAATGTTTTAACTCTTTTAAAAATTGAACAGAAAAACATGACAAATGAGTCAATGTGAATGGTCAACATTAAACAATGAGCTATAACATCTACATGAGTGCAAAATGGAAACCGAGATATGAGATGATGGATTAAGGGAATAAGAAACCAGTGGCGAGATTTTAAACATTTGTGTAAAACTGGCATGGTCATGGTCAAACAAGAATGGAAGGCTTGGTCGTTTCTTGCACAGCCATGACCCTGCAAGGTTACAAACGGAGGTTTAAGACTAAGTCACCACTTATTGATTCCAATTCACAAATGCCTTACGTTAAAAACATACAAGAACCTTTAAAATTTAAGAACAAATCCGACAGCTTGGTCTAAGCTCACCTGGAGTCTGCGTTGAATTTCTATATAATGTACGTGTTGAGCGCCAAGTTGCTCAAGTTCGGAGCTTTCAAACATGCCCGAGTCAAATATGCGCCCCAAACTTAAGTTGTGTGCCCTATGTGCAATCACTATGTGCAGTCATCCAATAGCGCCCTCTTTTCTCTCAATAAGGTCAGCTCAAGTTGAATTCTTGGCTAATCCTGTTTGTATTGCAAGTTTAATTGTGACCACGTGATCCTATGACTAAACTGTCCCGGGTATTTATGAATGACGGGTGTCTGCTTTCAACTGCTCCACATATCCCTCTGTTTAAACATGAGTTGGTTAAAGAACGTAGAAATGATAACATTTATTTGTGGTTAGTCAGTGCAATTTCAAAAAGCTCAAAATGTTGAAGCAACCGCTCAAAATGAAACAAAAACTGCTCCAAACTTTGAAGCAACTGTATTATTCAAGTGGAATTAAACTCAACGAATGGTTGCGAACAGCCGAGTACAACAAGTTGATTCGGGTTGATCTGCCCAACCACCAATGGATAGTGCCAACTTCACATACCCTTCATTACGGAGACGTTTATGAAAGTACCATGATGGGCCTGGAATTACAACTTTACATAGGATCTATAAAGCCACTCTTGGTCCAATCCCACAAAAGATTATGTTTTATCCTACACGACACATATTTTCAAAGCACTGTATTCTGTACTCCCCCCCATGAGTCCCTGGGGCATATGACCTGGGTTGGATTAGAACCCATGACCTTTGCCATCTGCTAGACCACCAAGCTTGCCCAGTGGCAGGCCGGCCGGCTCAAATCCAAAATGTTAATTGACACAAATATTTCAACATTGTTTTTTCTGTTTCGCACAAAGAACAAAGTTGAGCTCAGTTGACAAACTGTCAGCTTTTAGATATGGAATTCCAGGCCTGATTATGTTAATTATTAGTGTTTATCAATAAGAACGTAACAGTGGTTTAATCACAAACAATTTCTTTTACCAAAACAACAAGGTTAATTGTGCTAACATGCAATGCTTTGGTAAAAGTGATGTCAACAAAGATTCAATGGTGTACCTTGGTGTTACGAGAAGTACCAGAACTTCCTTGTATCTGGTATATTTGGAAGTGCTTGGGAATGGCTAGAGTTCTGGGTGGTGCTGTGGTAGTGGCGCTGCCTTCTACAGACAGGTCTGCTGCTGCTGTGGGTTCCAAACCTACACTTTGAGGGCTCGTTGTTGCTGACTTATCATGGCAGCTTGTACCTGGCGTCCCAAAAACCAACTTCCTCTTTCGGAGAAGGTGATAAAGGGAGGCTTCCTGAGCTGTCGAGAACAGATGATCACAAGGCTGTCCACTTGAAGTGTCTTCTTGAAACAACGACGGAATGCTATCCAAACCAGATGAGGGGCGTTGTCCTGAAGCTGTTGGATGGGTGTCTGGGCTTGCGTAAAAAAACATGTTCTTCTCTTTGGAAGGAAAACTGGTTCTCTTGTCAAGGAGATTCTCACCAAAATAACCGGAAGGTCTTTCAGAAATACAACTCTGCTCAGATTTGGAGACAGTGAATATTTTCCTTGTGGCGATGTTTGTTTTGGGTCTCACTGCTACTTCAGTTTCCTTATGTAACACTGCGCCATCTCTCTCGTATAGTATCGAGCTTTCCATCTTGTCTGAAAGGCGGGAGGAAGATACAGCATTTTGTAGAGAAGGAGAGGGGTCGTCCAACTGGTGCGTTGGAGTACTTTTCCCTCCATAGGGGCTACTAGTTGACTGCTTCTGTTTTGCAGATGGAGGTCTTCCTTCTTTGGGGCTGTCCTTACTTCCAGTTTGCATCGACCTTGGAGAGACCGACGCAACCGCGCTTGGATAGGAAGGCGCATATGCTTTGTTGGAATCTTTAGGTGTTGCCCCGTAACTTCCTTGGCTATCTACAGAACAAGGGCTTCCATTCCCATTTTTACAGACAATTTGAACAATCCGTTGATTCATATAGTGTCCAGGAGATGGTTCTTGGTCGGAATAGACACTTGAAGATTTAACAGCTGTAACTGTTGGAGATACAATGGAAGGGCGGACTCGGCGGTAGGGAGAATCTCTAGACTTGGATCTTGAACATTTCTTGACAGAGTGATGGCTGGATTCTGTTGACCACAAAGTTGGCGATCCCAAATCAATCATATTTCTTGCCAGGAATGTTGTGTCAGCTCGTTTTCCAAATTTAGAAGACGTTTCAAAAGAACTTTCTGAGGTTTCCTTGTTTGCCTGTTTGACATCAGAGAAAGCACTATCCCTGGTAGATGCTTCATTTGACTTTGCTCCAGACTCATCACCAGAAGGCATTAATGGGGATCTCCATACGAGCAAATCTTGTGTGGGAACAAAAGTAACCACTTGCTTGACAAGCTTCTTAGATCGTTCATCTGCATCAACGACATCAAAGTTCACTTCAGAAGCTGGAGTCTGGAATATCTTCTCTTCGGCCAACTTTGATGGCCGCAAAGTCTCTGATACACCTTTTTTCACACAATGGCTTCTTTCGGGTATCTCCTGAACGGAAGGGATAGCAGACCTGGATTGTCCTTGCCTACTCTTGTTCTGCCCTTTATTTAAAACTATTTCAATCCGACGTTTGCCTGCAGTGAATCTCTTATTGCTCTTAGGAAGCTGGACAGTGCTTGGAGATTCCTCCGAATCAGAATCTCCATCTCCAAATACTTCTGCTAAAGTAAGTCTTGGTTTTTGTCTTGAGCCAGCTCCATCTCTTCTCATAGGAAGACTTCTACTCTGTTTTACTTGGAAAGGTACCTTGGCGTTCCATTTGTCTCTACTGAAAGTACTCACCGCATTCATTCTGCCACTACTTGAACAATGATCAACTAACCTACTTTTTGGAATACTTGCCTTCGTATTGCCAGTGTCAGTCTTTTCCTTGCTGGAATAATTTTGAGTAGTTAAGCGTGACAAAGGCGCTGTTGATACCGTACCAGTTTCTTTACCTTTTTCTGAGCTTACACATTCTTTCCCAGTTTCCTCTTCTTTATTCACACCCGATGTGCTTGTTTGCTTGTCAAAATCAGAAGATAGTAATCTGGGCTTGTTCGTTTTAACCTCGTCATCAAGAAAGCTGGTCATAACTCCGTGTTCGACCCCACTAGGAAGGAAAGACACAGACTTTTTAAGCGATGGTGTAACACTCACCTCCTCATTCTGTTGACTGTCTTGAATGGTCTCACTTGAGTCATCAGTAAGAGCTTCTCCCTCGGAACTGACGACCATGCTCAATACTGAAATATCATCAACACAATCATCGTTGTCCTCTCTAGAAACGGCTGTTTTGTCGCTTCCATTTTCTTTTTTTGAAGATGCTGGGAAAGGAATCATCTTGACATCATTGCAGTCATCGGTAAGAGTTTGTTCCTCGGAACTGAAGACCATGCTCTGTACTGACATATCATCAACATAGTCATCGTTCTGCCCTCTAGGAACAGCAGCCTTGGTGCTTTTCTTTTCTTTTCTTAAAAATCCTGGGGGAGGAGTCATCTCGATATCGTTGCAGTCATCAGTTAGTGTTTGTTCATCGGAACTGAAAGCCATGCTCAATACTGGCATATGATCAAAACAATCATTGTTCTGCCCTCTAGGAATGGCCGACTTGTTGCTTCCAATTTCTTTTCTTGGAAATCCTGGGGGAGGAGTCATCTCGATATCGTTGCAGTCATCAGTGAGTGTTTGTTCCCCTGAACTGAAAGCCATGCTCAATACTGGCATATGATCAAAACAATCGTCGTTCTGCCCTCTAGGAACGGCCGACTTGTTGCTTCCATTTTCTTTTCTTGAAAATCCAGAGGGAGGAGTCATATCGATATCGTTGCGGTCATCAGTGAGTGTTTGTTCATCGGAACTGAAAGCCATACTCAATACTGGCATATCATCAAAACAATTATCGTTAAGTCCTCTAAAAACAGCAGACTTGTTGCTTTCATTTTCTTTTCTTGAAAATCCCCAGGGAGGAGTCATCTCGATATCGTTGCGGTCATCAGTGACTGTTTGTTCATCGGAACTGAAAGCCATGCTCAATACTGGCATGTCACCAAAAAAATCACCGTTCTGCCCTCTAGGAACAGCAGACTTCGTGCTTCCATTTTCTTTTCTTGAAAATCCAGGGAGAGGCGTCATTTCGATATCGTTGCAGTCATCAGTAACTAAATGTTTCTCTGAAATGAAAGACATGCTCAACACTGGTATATCATCAACACAATCATCGTTCTGCTCTCTAGGAATGGCAGACTTGGTGCTTCCATTTTCATTTCTTGAAGATGTTGGAGAGGCAATCAACGCGACATCGTTGCAGTCATCTGAAAGGGTCTGTTCTTCAGAACTAAAAACCATGCTCAATACTGACATATCATCAACACAATCATTGTTCTGCTCTCTAGGAACAGCAGACTTGGGACTTCCGTTTTCTTTTTTTGAAGATGCTGGGGAGGCAATCTTCTTGACATCATTGCAGTCATCATTAAAAGCTTCTCCCTCGGAACTAAAGACCATATTCAATACTGACATATCATCAACACAATCATCAGTCTGCTCTCTAGGAATGGCTGTCTCGGCGCTTCCGGTTTCTTTCATTGAAGATGCTGGGAAATTAATCACCTCAATATCATTGCAGTCGTCAGTAAGAACTTCTCCCTCAGAACTGAAGACCATGTTCAATACAGACATATCATCAACACAATTTTCATTCTGCTCTCTACGAACGGAAAACTCCGTGCTTCCATTTTCTTTTCTTGAAGATGATGGGAAAGGCATCATCTTGACATCATTGCAGTCATCCGTAAGAGTTTGTTCCTCGGAACTGAAGACCATGCTCAGTACTGACATATTGTCAACACAATCGTCGTTCTGCTCTCTAGGAACAGTAATCTCAGTGCTTCCATTTTCTTCTCTGGAAGATGCTTCGGAGGCAATCGTCTTGACATCGTTGCAGTCATTGGTAAGAGTTTCATCCTCGAGACTGCAAACCATCTTCACTAAAGGTGAATCCTCTACACCCAAAATTTTCTGCTCTCCAGGAGAGGTCAATGTGCTGGTTGCTTTGTTCTCTCGAGATAATGCCGGAGAAGTAATCAACTTGACATTCTGTTCATCCACATTAGCATCTAGCTTTGAGTAGTCTTTATCATTACTACCATAGAAACTCACAAATTCCATTCTGTGATTACCTGGAAAATAATCAACTGAAGATTTACAAAAACTGTCATTTTCCTCTGGACTTTTCAAGTGTGTGAATGAATCCGACGGTGTCATATCAACTGGCAAAGCTCCATCAGCAGTTTCTTTTGATGAACTTAAAACTCCAGTTGCGTTTCCGTCATCTCCATTGGCACATAATGTATGGTTTTGTTTGTCTAGAACACAGGAGCTTGATCTGGGCTTGTAAAACTCCTCAATAAGAAAGCTAGTCATAACTCCGTGTTCAACCCCTTGCGGAAGGAAGGAGATGGACTCATCAAGAGATGGTGTAACATTTACCTCCTCATCCTGTCGACTGTCTAGAATGGTCTCACTCCAGTCATCAGTAACTGTCTGTTCATCGGAACTGAAGACCATGCTTACAACCGACAAATCATCATCAACACAATCATGAGTCTGTTCTCTAGGAACGGCTGACTCAACGCTTCCACTTTCTTTTCTGGAATATACTGGGGTGGCAATCTTCTCAACATCGTTGCAGTCATCGGTAAGAGCTTCTCCCTCAGAACTGAAGACCGTATTCAATACTGACATATTATCAACACGATCATCGTTCTGTTCTCTAGAAATGGCCCACTCAATGCTTCCGTTTTCTTTTCTTGATGACGCTGGAGGAGCAATCATCTTGACATCCAGTTTAGATCCTTCAACTGCAGAATTCTTGCAGCTGCATTTACCATCCACATTAAATTGTTCTATCATATTATCTGGAGAGTCCTCTGGTTCATGTCTCACTGGTTCTAATAATGTTAAGCTACAGGAAGTATTTTTGGAGCCTACAGCCACTACTTCTACCACAGTTTTGTCCAAGTTCTTCTGACAATGTGTTACCTTTAAACTTTCTACACGACACTCTGAGGAAGTTTCGGTGGCCATGATTGAACAAGCTTTTATGTCGACGTTGTCTATCTCTACCTTGGAAGTGGAAGATTCTTGTAATTTCATTCTGGTCTTGTCTTCTTTAATGTCACTGTTAATTATTTTTGACTCATCTTTCTGTTCATTATCATTTGGTTTGGTCTCCACTTCTGGGTCTGCTTGGGATTCTTTGCCAATTTCAATGCTACGGATTTCATTGTTATCAAAGGCAGCCACTGTGGGTTTGTCAATACTGCCCGGCTGTTCTGCTGTCATGTATTCAAATGGGTTTGCATAATATACCTGAGAGTAGCATGCATACAAATTCATGTTATACATGTAACTGGAATACTGTCCAGCACTGTATTGCATCCCATTGTTAGAGTTTACTATACCTTCACTATCTATCCCTGGTACTGGAGGCTGCTGTCTCATAGGTCCTTGAGTGTAAGGTCTAGGTCCCATGTTGGGTTGGCAAGGTCCCATGTTGGTTTGGCAAGGTCCCATGTTGTTTGGTCTGGGTCCCATGTTGTTTGGTCCGGGTCCCATGTTGTTTGGTCCAGATCCCATGTTGTTAGGTCCAGGTCCCATGTTGGCTGAGCTAGGTCCCATGTTGATAGGTCCAGGTCCCATATTATTAGGTCCAGTTCCCATGTTGTTAGGTCCAGGTCCCATGTTGTTAGGTCCAGGTCCCATGTTGTTAGGTCCAGGTCCCATGTTGTTAGGTCCAGGTCCCATGTTGTTAGGTCCAGGTCCCATGTTGTTAGGTCCAGGTCCCATGTTAAGTCCAGGTCCCATGTTGTTAGGTCCAGGCCCTATGTTGTTAGGTCCAGGTCCCATGTTGGTAGGTCCAGGTCCCATGTTGCTGGTCATTTGACCTGAAGACCCATATCCCATGTTATTGCCAGTCATTCCGGTTCCACAGTTTTGAGTTCCATATCCTATGTTATACTGTCCAGGTCCCATACCCGATTGCATGGGATTACCGCTGTAACCATATCCCATGGTATACTGCTGTTGGACACAATTTGCATTTTGCTGAGGGCCGAAGGGTACAGCGTTCGGTGCCTGTTGCATAAACCCTTGACTTGCTTGCCCGTGCTGTGCCATCATGTTTGAGTTCCCTTGAGTTTGTTGGGGGTACCCCTGGTACGGTACACAACCTTGGCTGCCATTATTGTACTGGTAAGTTGGGGTTTGATGCTGCATGTAACCCGCAGTGTTTTGGGTCTGAGGTACACAGGGTTGCTGTTGTGTCATAGTTTGATGGCTGTACGGATATGTCTGGTTGGTCGTGTTCTGATTCGCAGCAACAGGGTTGTAGGCTTGCTGCTGAGTGATTCCGGTGTTATGGGAGCTTGCCTGAACTGTTGTTGGCCATGTGGTTTGCGTTTGAGGAATGCTCTCTTTGCTCGAAGTTGCTGGTGTACTAGAATACGGGCGCTTAGGAGCTGATGCAGTATGACTGGTACTTCGATTCAGAAGGGTGGGAATTCCCGTTCCAGTGACTGGCTTTTCTTTCTTCTTATCCTCTCCGAGTAGTTTTGCACACATGTCTTCAACTGCTTTTTCATCGTCACTGCTGAGTTTCTTCTCCGTAACTGTCTGTGTGTCGCTTGGTTCTTCTTTCGTCGTTGCCTCAGTAGTGTCTTGGTTGTCTTCTAAAGGAGCATCCGTTGATGGGTTTGTGTCTGGTGTATCAGGCGACAGTTCGGGGGAGTTTGTGTTTGAAGTCTTCGCCTTCTCAGGCTTGTCTGGTTTCTTTGGTCGCTTGCCCCAGAGCTTCATTGTGAACTTGCCCCATTTACAGCTATCGGGGGTCGACGGGGTGACAGCATTTTTTCGCTTCATCTTGGTCGAAGAAGTGATATGTCTTACAGGTGATCGCTCTGGACTGAGTCTAATTGCTACTTTTGAAGGTTGAAATTCAGTGTTCTTTTTGGGGTTTGTCAATGGCCTGTTATCCACAAGTTTCCAGCTGTTCGTATTTGTGTCAGGTTCTTTTGTTGGTGGTTCCGGAGGAAGACTGTCGTTTTCGTTGGAGTTTACTATAGACGGGTGTTTGACCTTGGTATCATGTGCCTCAACAGAGAAACCTGTACTGTAGTTTGCTGTAGATGGGTATGTGACTTTGGTACCACGCGCCTCAACAGGTGAAACTGTATTGTAGTTAACTGTAGACGAGTGTTTGACCTTGGTATCATGTGCCTCAACAGAGAAACCTGTACTGTAGTTTGCTGTAGATGGGTAAGTGACTTTGGTACCACGCGCCTCAACAGGTGAAACTGTATTGTAGTTAACTGTAGACGAGTGTTTGACCTTGGTATCATGCGCCTCAACAGGGATAACTGTACTGCAGTTTACTGAAGATGGGTAAGTGACATTCGTACCACGTGCCTCAACAGGTGAAACTATACTGTAGTTTATTGTAGACGGTAGTGTGACTTTGGTTTCACGTGCCTCAACAGGGGAAACTGTACTGTAGTTTTCTGTAGATGGATGTGTGACTTTGGTATCACGCGCCTCAACAGGGAAAATTGTACTGTAGTCTACTCTAGATGGAAATGTGAATATGTTATCACGCAATTCAACAGGGGAAACTGTACTGTCGTCTACTGTAGATGGGTATGTGACTTCGGTACCACGTGCCTCAACAGGGGAAACTGTAGTCTCATCTACTGTAGATGGGTGTGTGACTTTGGTATCACAAGCCTCAACAGGGAACAAAGTGGACGTCATATCACCTGAGGTGTCCTGGGTTTTACAGGACTGAGCTCGTGCTGCTGCTAATAAATGTTGGACAATCAAAGGGATATCGGGTTTTGATGAAAAGTCTGGCATTTCTGACATCTTTTGGACCTTTTCTATGGGACTACATTGGTCAGTCACACTGAAGTAAAGATCATCAACTTTTCTCTCGATGTCTTGTTTCATTCCAGATATCATCACATCCATTTGATCTGAGCATGCATACGGGTTTTCAGGTGAATTTCGAGGACTTGCGAGAACACCAGTTAGCTTGACCAGCTTGGGAAGGTGCGTTGAGAAACAAGTCGTCATCCTTTCTTGTTTCTTTCTAGAAACTGTATCAGATTCTAAACAAGACATCATCTTGGATGTAACATCCATCATGATATCATTGATGGTATGAGATGTCAAATCAACCCCGTTGACCTCTCCATTCTGAGAGGGTTTTCTTTTGATGGACAGACAGCGTGGATCGCAAGGCACTGCCTCGGTGACTTGCAGAGACTCTGGCAGATCCAGTGTGCGCAGCTCAGACCAGAATGCATCGAGTTCAAACTTGATATCTTGCAGTCTCCGACTGACTGAGGTTGGCGACAGTTTGGCGAGATGCTCCCCGAGGAAACTCTGCCTTGTCTTGATGCCTGCGATGGTGTCTGCAGAAATATTGAAGATGGCGTCCTCCACCTCGAGAAGAGCAATAGTGACTGAGTTTTCAAGACTCATCTGGAGTTTCTTGCTGACCTCTGGAGCATTTGTCCCTGTGAGGTGAACAGAACTGTTCACGTCACCATTCGACTGATGATTTACAAACTTCGGAAAGTTCTCAATGGGCTTTAAGAGAGTGTTTGTTTCGTCATCTGAGTCTTCTCTGGTCATGGTAATCACAAGGTTCGGTTGTTCTCTTAAGAAGGCATTGACGTCTCTATGAAGCATGCTTGGTTGAAGTGGTGGAGAGATACTCCGGTCGACGACCACTCTTGAATCACCCTCGTTACTGATCTGCACTGTGAGGAGCTTCTCTTCCCGCTGAGGAAGATTTCTTACCTCGTCGCTTACTGCGACATCATGTTTGGTTTTTTTAAGAGTTTCTTCGTCCTCCTTCGGTTTAACGCAGTCGACTTCCTCAAGCAAAAGTGTCCGCTTCGTATCTCCGGTGACAGTTACCTGAATGTTGGGACATGAAGGTGATAGAGCTATCTGTCTGACATCCAAGGTAGGGTCTACCTCCTGTGTTCCAGGCGTATCAGGCTGCCTTCCTTTGCCTTTATACTCCAACAGACTTATTTTCACCTTCTTGGATGCATCAGTTGCACTGTCCTGTTCGGCGGCGGGACCACTCTGGCAGTTTTCCTTCTCAGTTGACGAGTCTATTGAATGCCTTTGGCTCCCTTTGAGAATGGACTTGGTTCTCTTCTCCTTGGGCGGTGCAGGCGCACTGCTGGTGGCATGCACTGCAGGACTGGACTGAGACTGTTTTTGCATTGTTGTCGCCGATGGGCTAGCAGAAGTTGTCGGTTCAGATTGCTGGGGTGCCTTGCTGGGATCACTTTGGGAGTGCTTCCGCATAATTCTTGGGTCACGTGATATGTTGATGGAGCAAGACACCAAACAGGAATCTGTAAGATGACAGCGACAAATAACCATGGTCAATTGCTGTCTGATCAAGTTGCAACTAAAATGATATATCATTGGTTTTTTTGGAAAGGTAAACTCATCCATTCTCATGGCTAATGTCTTTTTAAGCCAAACTTTGCCCAACTATTAAATTAGAGTGAATAATTATGAACAGCCAGAACAACTTTTAAGTATCTTTTTACATTTGTGGCTTGAGTATAAATTTTACCCTAGATCGTAGCTGCAATGACAAACACATACCGTGCTATGATTCATTTTCCAATTTTTGATTTTCAAAATTCAAGCCATGCCAAGAGTAGAAGTACTTCAAGAGATTTAAGAATACATGAAAAGGCGTCATATGCAATGATTGCGAACAATGCCTTTGCTTGGTGAAACAAAATGCTTCATAAATTTCATGAGCTGCAATATTCTGAACATACCTTTGGACGTGGCTGGCTGGGCTGGGATGTAATGTTGGTTGAGGACAGGTGAACTCCCCGGTGTGTTGACTCTGATGATAGGCATAGTGGCTGCTGTAGGGACGGTGTTTAATGCAAGCTGCGACGAAAACTGATATGCTGGTATTGTGTTGATATGCTGTGGCTGATGATCCCTAGTGAACATAATAAAATAGAAAAAGGTTAAATATTTTTGAACTTAAACTAGGGTTAAAGCCATTGGACCCTTTCGGTACAGAAAAAAATAAAATAAAATCACAGATTTACAAATAATTTACAGGGTTTACAGAAGGTAATGGTGAAAGACTTCTCTTGAAATATTAGTCCATGAAATGCTTTACTTTTTGAGAAAACGGTAAAACAATATAAATTCTCGTTAGCGAGAATTACGGATTTGTTATAAACACATGTCATGACACGGCGAAACGCGCGAAAACAGGAGTGGGTTTTCCCGTTATTTTCTCCCGACTCCGATGTCCGATTGAGCCTAAATTTCCACAGGATTGTTATTTTATATATAAGTTGTGATACACGAAGTGTGGGACTTGGACAATACTGTTTACCGAAAGTGTATAATGGCTTTAAAAGAAGACACATTTACAACAGCAGGACTAAAACCTGCAACCTCCGGATTCGATTCAATCCAATTTAATTCAATAAAACATTTATTTGGGTATTGCCTTCAGATGATAAAATACATAACTGGTGTTTCATAATATTAACAGTGGCAGTTATAAACAGTAGCCAACATTATTAATCAGAAGGGCAAAACTTAGGATTGGGTCAAGTTTGGCCTTTGTACCCTAAGCGACTGACACACTATAACACTGCATATAAGAAGGACAACAAGGACAGACGAACACATGTAGGTGTACCAACAGTATACCATGAATCCCTACTCACTGTGAATGAAGACGTATGTAATATAATTTACAAGTAGAAGTTTCAGGTTCATCAGTCGACAAGTTTTTGAGAAAAAAAGTGACTATGTTTTCAGGAGAGTCGCATAAATCTGTTTTATGTGAAATTGTTTTATTTATTTCTCAAAAACTTCAGCTCCTCAGCAAATATTTCAAGGGAAGTCTTCTAGCAGTATTAGCTTTAAAGGGTCTATGTCATTTTTTCCCCACACAAAACACAAGGCCCACAGATTCACATTAAACTTACACAGTTTGAAGAGAATGATAGTAGAAAGCTTCCATTAAAATATTACTTCCTGAGGTGCTGTAGTTTTTGAGAAATGAGTAAAACAATGTCACAACAATAATTTTCGTCTCAGTTTTAGCATGTAAAAACGTATTAACAAGTTATAGTATGTTATGGTATAATACCACAACTGGTTCATGAGTTTTTACATGCTAAAAGAATTTTTGTCTCACTGAGACGAAGATTATTTTGGTACTTGTTTACTAATTTCTCAAAGACTATAGCACCTCAATAAGTAATCTTTGAAGGGAAGCTGTCTACCATCATTATCTTCAGACCTTGTAAATTTATTAACCTTGTTTTTTTACCCAAACACCGATTATTATCCATTATTCAAACTGCCTCTAGATACCGGGCAACCTCAGTCGTCTAGTTGGTAAGACACTGCTCTAGAATGGCAAGGGTCATGGTCGTGGGTTCGAATCCCACCCGAGTAACATGCCTGTGATATTTTTTCACAGGACTCGGGAAAGTACCGAGTATACAGTGCTAACACACACCGGTGTATGGGCAACTTTATACCCAATGCAAATTTAACATCTCAGGGGTGGATTTCACAAAGAGTTCGGACTAGTCTTATCTCGAGTTAGGACCAGTTACTCGTCCTAACTTAGGACTATCCATGCAATGTGTACATCTCCTAGGACTAGTCCTAAGTTAGGACTAGTCCTAACTCTTTGTGAAATCGACCCCTTATCTTGTAAATTTAATTTAAATCTGTGGTTTGTGTTTTGGGTTGTAAAAAATAAAAATAAAAATAAAACTTTTTAGGAAGCTTGTTAATTGATTACTTACCCCCCACCCATGCTCAGGGTAGCTGAGCTACCTCCTCCAGCCCCAGCCAGCACTTCGCTGCTGTGGCTGCTGGAACCACTGCTGCTGTTGCTGTTGCTGCTGCTGCTGCTGTCTCTGTAGCTGATATGAGAACTGCTGTTGCTGTTGCTGAATTTGTCGGTAAAGGGCCTCCTGCAGTTGTTGTTGTTGCTGCTGCTGCTGCTGCTGCTGCTGCTGCTGCCGTTGTTGTTGGTTGAGCTGCTGTTGTTGTCGTCTGCGCTGCTGCTCAAACTGGGCTTGCTGATTGTAAAACTGATTGCTGGGTCTGGTGTTATCCCTAGGCCTATTCCACCTTGGCACGCGCCTGCGGCTGTTGTTGTTGCTGCCATTTTCTTTCTTTGAGCTGTGAACAAAAGTAAAATGGAAATACATTTTCAAGGATTTTGGAGACATTTCCGTCATCGATGTTTAAGATGATGTGCATCTGTGTTTTTCAAATGGATCAATGTTAGTAACATACAACAAGTACATGTATTTAGCAGAGTAATCCGCAATGGGGAACAACCATCACCAAGCTTTCCCTAACCTTAGCGAAAAGTTTATGGTGAATAAAACATTAACAGTGAAGTAAGCAGTAAAGTAAACAGTAGAGTAAGCCAACCGACTAAAAAAATGAATACTTTTTAAAATGCATTATTCACATTTAATATCACAGAAGAAATATGAGCATTATAAACAAGTAGGTGGGACATATGTCGGTAGCCAACAGGGCAAATGGAGAAGTGGTGTTTACAAAGCAATAGCAGTTATTATTTGACAGTGTATGCTGGGCTAGTGTTAAAGGAACACATTGCCTTGGATCAGTCGAGTTGGTCTTTGTAAAGCGTTCGTAACCGTTTTTTTTTATATAATGCTTATGGGTAGAAAGATGTTGTAAAAGTAGAATACAATGATCCACATAAACATGCCTCGAAATTGCACGGTTTTCCTTTTACCTCGTCGACTAACACGGTCGGCCATTTATGGGAGTCAAGTTTTTGACTCCCATAAATGGCCGACCGTGTTAACTCGCACAGTAAAAGGAAAACCACGCAATTTCGAGGCAAGCTTGTGTGGATCATTGTATTCTACTTTTAAAACATCTTTCCAACCATATGCATTTTATAACAAACGGTTACAACCGCTTTTTATAGACCAACTCGTCCGATCCAAGGCAACGTGTTCCTTTAATGCAATGAAGAGAGGGAATGTATAGGCTAGATTAGTTAATCAAAATATTTGTTATAGTTGAAATGGAAGAGCATAACATATTTTGCTCCGTACAACTGTACAAAGCTTTCAATTTGTTAGTACATGTCAAAATAGTTTTCAACGGTGGAAAAAGGTATATAAGAGATTGACTGGAGGAGACTTTTTAAGCAAGTAAAGTACAAAATGAAGTATAAAACCCCAACAAAAAGAAGAGGTTGTTAATTCTTGCAATATGTGCGCCCAAGAGGCTGTCCACCTCATAAATGATACAGAACAATAATACAAAATAAATATAATGTATTAACAAACAATTGTTAACAAAAATTGTTGAAAGAATGAAAGGACAATCAATAAACTATCTGAATGAAAACACCAATGGACTACATGTATTTGTAACTGGTATCTGACAAGCTGGACCTGATTTCATGAAGTTGTTAAAGGCAGGGGCCACTGTTGGTAATTACTGAGCATAATTATTAGCATAAATCTTACTTGGTAACGAGTAATGGGGAGATGTTGATAGTATAAAACATTTCGAGAAACGGCTCCCTCTGAAGTAACACAGTTTTTAAGAAAGAAGTAATTATCCACAAGCTTGATTTCGGGACCTCCGACTTAGATTTTGAGGTTTTGAAATCAAGCTTTTGAAAGCACACAACTTCGTGTGACAAGGGTGTTTTTTTCTTTCGTTATTATCTGGCAACTTTGACGACCGATTGAGCCCAAATTTTCACAGGTTTGTAACTTTATGCATATGTTGAGATACACCAAGTGAGAAGACTGGTCTTCAACAATAACCAATAGTGACTAGTGTCTTTAATACCCCCATCAGTCACACCGAACTCGTTCTAACTACGCTCTGAAAAACGTAATCTTGGTGCAAGACGTTGTTATTCACACTATCGCAATACCCAGCTCACTCGCTCCTCGCCGCGCACATTATTAGTGTCCTGCACTAAGCCTACGAATTTGATGTGATGGGGGTATAAACACAAAATGATGAATAAAGGTCCATAAGCAATATAAGGCACCAGTAACAATAGATGTCCAAGACTTTTTAATGCTTAGCAAATTTCCTTAGTGCATACAAATCTGGTTTAAAGCAGTTACTGGATACCACATACCAAAACAACACCGACACTTCATGAATGATTCCCTGCTTAGTTTGATAAGCAGATAAGTAAAAGTTTCTGCTGAAAAACTCTATAGGATTGGGCTCAGTGTCGAAATTTGTGGTGCTGCTGTTTTTTCCCGTTCACTGCCTACAAAATTGTGCGCTACGCAGGGCACCATAAGCGCACAATTCTTTGTTAAGCGGTACCATGAAAAAGCACTCTGCACTAAGGCTAAAAATAAAAGCCTAACGCGTAAAATTTCACATACGGGCACGCACGTGTCAAAATTTGATGTTAACTTGCGTGTACCGACCATACTTCTAGTGCTGTTTGGCTCGTTGATGATGTGGTGATCGCGCAAGTGGTAGAATATTGGGCTGATAGCCTGGTATTTTGGGGTAAAAATGACGTCATTAGTGCGGAGTGTTATTAGGCCCCGAGTTGAACAATGAACTGCAACAATACAACTTGCACAATTACAGAATGAAGTCATGCAATAACCAAGTTAAAAAAAAGGATAAATACATTTAAAAAACCAAACATTGAATAAAACCAACAAAATATTAGGGTGATCCTATATATCTAAGGTGGGGTATGATGGTGAAAATTAAACATAGAATGGCTGCATGCCTAAGTGTATTGCCTGTTGGTTGTTGCGATCTCCCCGATGCTTGGTTGATAGGAGTGGCTGGCTGGCCTCGACTCTCTGTCTTGCATGCAGGACTGGGATCAACCTGGGGCCGAGGGGGTGGGAAAAGGGTGAAAGGACCAGGAACAGGAGGGGTAGGGGATTATAGAATAATTTGGCAAGAGAAAAAAGTATAAAAAAGAACTATGAACACAAAGCATTGGATTGTCCATCTCTTCGCAAAAATTGATACTGTATCATGTTAGAGAGTTCACTTATTTGTATTTACCACCATGACTAAAGACACGAATCCAAAGAGCCAAAGAGCTGTACTGACCATGTCATAGAGATGCTAAAAGCATAACTTAAAACTTAGTATGCTAAGCAAAAGTAAGCAGGGAACCAGTCAGAATCTGTACTTGTGACATGTACTGTTGGCAGGGAAACTTATTGGCTGGTTTGTGGTTAAGCAGATGCTTGAAATTGGACCTGTTTGTTTTAATTTGTTTTGATTCATGTAAACTTGGTTCACAGTTGCCCCCACAGGGTCGAAATTACTACAAATTGAGTCCAGTTTTTAAACATTGCAAAGTACCTGGCAAAAGTCACCACTGTTGACCCCCAGTACCCCATGCTCTATTTGGGAAACTTCCCACTTAATTTAATTACCAATAGTTTGGACTCTGAACAAGATCAGGGGTGGATTTCAACAAGAGTTGGGACTAGTCTTATCTAGAGTTAGGACTAGTTACTCGTCCTAAGTTAGGACTATCCATGCAATTTGTATATCTCCTAGGACTAGGACTAGTCCTAACTCTTTGAGAAATCGACCCCTGTAAACGTACTGAGACTGGTCACCCGAGTCTGGTTCTATGATTCCTTTCTTCATGGTCAATCAAACTCAAGCAAAACAAATGAACAGGAGTGTGTTTTGTTTGTTTAGATGATCTTCCCGTCAAGGGAACTCAATGATCTCCCACGAGGAGATATAAACACCAAGCTGGCAACAGCCAATCTCTCTCATACAATCATTGGTTTTTACATCTAAAGTTATGAATTGCACAAATCAAAAAGTTGTGATTCAGAAACTAGATGGCAATTCTTATTGTAGTCATTGTGAAGTCAGTGGTTAGCCTGGTAGGATTCGAACCCACAACCTTGCGATTGCAAGTCCTGCAGCCTAACCACTGGACCACGGTGACTTAGGGTTTGGTCAAGGAACGGGTAGTGAGGACAGAGGACTCGGCCTATTCCAGCCTCTCCTTCTCACCTTATCTTCATAATAAAGCTGTTCCTCTTGAAACGCCTCCTCGGTATTCTCGGGAGTGACTTCCTCCGTCTTGGCCCCTCCATGATTCATCTCTCTCTCCATCTCGTTCAGCTTCTCTTTCTTCTTCTCCTGCCTCGAGGCCAGACTCTTCACATCGCCCCGTTGCTCTTCCTCCTTGGTCTTCTCCTGGCTGCCACCACGACTGAACTGTTTTGCGACGTTCTTGAATCGGGCTGGATCGTTTCGGGGGCTATTGAAGAAGTCCGGCTCGTTATCGTGGTGGTGTCGGTTTCTTTTGCGATCCTTGTACGCAGCGATGGTGTAGTTCTGCATCAGCTTCCTGAGTTCGGGGACGGCCAGCCTTTTGCTGAAGCTAGTGTCCACTGCCTCCATCTCCTTCCGTCTCTCATAAGGATGATGGCGACGAGACGCTCGAGACCCCTTCATACTAGCAGCAGATTTATACAAAGTACTCTGAACGACTTCTTTAACATTGCCATCACTTGCATCTGTTGGCTTCTTAGTCCCCACCGCCGCAGCGGTTGAGTCAGATTTTGTACTCTTCAGCTCTTTGACTTTGGGCTCCAAACCTTTCACCTGGACTGCATTTTTGTCCTTCGGATTCTTGGAAGAGGTAGATGAGGAAGCTTGTGACGATAGAAAGTCATCTAGCGTCATATTCAGGAACTCTCTTGTATTGGGAGTAGGCTTGGTTTGAGGGCTACCATCGGGCGGCAATTTCTCCCCTATTTTGGTATCATCAACAACCTCAGTTTCTTTAAAACCAAGAACCGGTATTTTATTGGATTCTCTGCTCTTCCTCTCATCAGGGTGGGGAACTTCAGTGGGACTTTTTTCTCCTGGAGACAGAAGGGGATATCATTTCAAATGAAAAGGTCTGTTTTTGATTGGGTGAGTTTATTTAAATTTTTCTCATGAAGCTTCTTACATGAAGGTGAATTAGTAACCTGTGTTTAGTGCTTTTAGCCGATGATTTTTTGACAGGACAGTAGAATTCAAGATTGCACTAAGGGGCCATTATATAAATCAATGTTAAAAGTTTTGATCTTTTTTTTCGAAATTGTTTTGACTCACCCACCCCCCCCCCAATTTGTGATTTTTAAATATTAAAAGACTATTTAACTCTTTAAAGAATAAACTAATGCCTCAAATCAAGCAAAGATTCAGATCAATGTTCTCCCAGCTCAAGACTTTTCAATGGTTTTCCTATCTTCCAGCCAGCAAGTACAAGTTGAGAAAAGTTTTGAGATTTTGCACAAGGCTCGAGACAAATATCAAAACATGGTTGACAGCGAGGAAAAGGCAGACTAACTGTAAGAGCCTGCAGGGTATTCACCTTCCTTGAAAAATTATTGCTTTCTCTTCAATTTTCTTTTTTTTTTTTTTTTTTTTTTTGACCCACTCATCCACAATAAAAAAATAATAATAATTATTCTGATTGGAACTTAAGAATAAAAACATTCTTGTGAATTTCTTGAATTTTTTTTAAAGTCTTTTTCAGACAGGCGTGTTAAACTGAAGATGGGCTACACCCTGCAAGAGTAGTTCAGAGAAATTTTAAAGAGATGAAACATGGACAATGAAAGAAAAATTGCAGAAGTGCCTCTGCTTATCTAAGAAACAAAAATAATGATAATTAAGAGACATATCTTTCATGCAATTCTAAAATGAAAAGAAAATAATTTCTACAGCAAATCACAAACACAAATTTTCAAAGGTGTGCATAGCGAAAATCTACTACTGAATACAGGTGTGACACAGCAAAAATGTTCAGAATTGAGCTCAGAAAACCCTACTATAAATACAATGCAAGTTTCTATGGTGATGTTGGCAACTCAAAGATTGGGTTCAGACAGTACACAAATGATACACAACTGTAAACAGTATAAACATTTTTGTAAAAGCTTTTAAAAAAAAAGCTACATTTATTTCCAATAAAAATCATGGGACAAAACTCTGTCCAAACCAAGCTGCCACAAATTTGAGCAAACATGCCACACTGGCACTGTAAATATAACCAAACACAGGCAGATATCCCCTCTGTTCAGCAGGGTATGGGTTCGAATACCGGTCGTGACACTTGTGAGCATGATACTTTAACCGTAAACTTCTCTCTACACAGGGGTTAAATCGGTACCTGTGAGGGCAGAGTTGGTCCTTGTGATTGAATAGCTCATCAGTGCGCTACAAATTTGATGGCACAGGTTGTATACTCCCCAGGGAGCTGAGATGGTCTAAAGAATAATTAAGGTCCAGTGACATGGGGTAATTTATTGTTGAAGGGCTATGAGCGTCACTACATGACGGACCTTAGCACTATATAAGAAGCCACTATTATTATTATTTAAATTACAAAAAAGATGTCACATTACAAGCCCACTACACAAGGAAGCACTGGTACAGTCCATAGCATGCAAATTGAATAATCTAATTCTAATTTAAAACATGATGGTTAATAATAACCCAGTAAAAGCAAGGTAAAAATTCACTGCCTCAACTGCGGTTGATATACACATGTAGCAGCCCTGCCTGAACTAGCAGGAGCCAAAACGCTGCTTACAAATTCAGCTTCACTTTACAATATAAAAAAACCGAGACAGTGAAAGTCCTTATCCTGTCATTCACGCCAATCGCCCCCATGCAATCCATGGGAGAAAGGACCAACACGCCTCTATCATGGTAACTTAAGAGTAATAACTTTCAATGCAAGCCTGTAGATTTTGTCGGAGCAAACCTAATCCCTCACATGAAAGATGAACCCCATCATAGTCGAACAAATGAAAATGAGACCACATGAATTGGGGGTGATGCAAAACCTTCACCATCGTCATGCGACGGCTAAGAGACCGCGCCCATCTATTAGTAGAACGACGCTTCCTCTCCATTTTAGGTTGCGAAATTGCACCGACAAAACACGGACGAGGGAGGATATCAGACCACACAATCTGAGCCCCCGGGAACCGACTTCGACAATCTTCCATGAAAATACGTATACTTTGGCGGATACCAAACACATCTAATGGAACGAGATCGTTAGCGCCAACATGTATGATTATGAGTGCTGGGGGAGGCCCAGAAACAGCCAGAGACGACAACAAACTATTGATGTCTAGAAGAAGAGCCCTGTCTTTACAATTCCAACGAACTTGTGGTGTACACTGTAGACTGGACTCAGCCTGGCGAACGATTGAATCGCCGATGATCCAAACATCTCCTGCCCAAGAACATATATGAAAGTTACTCTTTACAGCCCTGAAATACGCCATGGTTTGGCCCGAATATAAGTTTGACCTGCATCTGAATGCTAACGGACAAAGCTCTCAAACTGGGATAAACTTGTATGGTAATAGGTTAAAGAATATCCCTGTCTTTGTATTCTGTTGTGTTTTTCTCAAGAGCGCTTAGGGACATGTTTGATTTCTATGTGTTATGCGCTATATAAGAATGGTTAATTATTATTTATTATTATTTAAAGGTTTCTCCCATCGACACCCAATCAACAACTTGGTAACCAAAAAATCTTAAGTCCCTGGAAGGTTTGTTTCAACGACACCCAATAAACAAATTACCAAAAAATCTAGAGTCGAATCAGCTAACCCTGAAATCTTATGATGTAAGCCCAACCCTGATACATAATTGGCAATTGTAGCTGGTGCTAAATGTTTGAGGGACAGCCACGGAATAAATAAAGCCACGGTTATAAATTTGACCGGAAAAAAAACCCCTCCTACCCACTCGGTAAGTTTTAAGTTCATTGCGAGCACATGTCTGATACTTCACGGAGCCATTGTAGGCAATTGCCTCCATGCCCCCTGGCCATTGCCTTGGTGCCCTTGAAATTCTCAAGTAGAAATTTACATTTTCCTCAAAGGTTGCCCTTTACCAAGGAGAAAATGCCTTGGTGCCCTTTCTCTTTCAAAATCCAAGCATACAGGCCTGGGAGCAAACGCTACACCCAAAAGGCATTGCATCTCACCTGTTAATACAGGAGGAGCCGGTGCTCCGATATTGGTGTCATGGTGCAATTCAACCCCGGGGACCTGAACCACTGCATCTGAAAGCGGGACACAGAATCGGCATTTTCATTATGGACCCCCTCGGCACATCTTAAACACAATATTGTGCATCAGACATTGACACACGTAATTATGTTCTAATTGCATAATCTGATAGCAGCGGGAGGATTAGATGGAACTACAGCGCTGTTATCAGAAATGAGCATTGGCATCAGTGAACAGCCAAAAGTACCAAATGTTGTGCTAAAAAAAAGAGAGACACTGTTAAAACGGTCAAGAAACTTTAACATTGTACTGTGAGGCCAAGCACTATTATCACCAATATCAATACTAACATCATTAACACTAGCTCGACTACTATCACCCGTTCTCGTGATGCCATTGCAGGTTGCCAATTGTATGACAAGAACAGTTTGAGGCACACTGCTAGATTCATCCACAATCTCCCCCATCACACTAGTTGACATGGATGCTACCCAGGGCCCAACGTCAAATGCACAAGCAGGACGGGTTGTCCCTACAGATGGCCCCCGACTGCAGAACCCATTAAGGCCAGTGTTTGCCATGGGTGTCACGTGCTGTCTGCTGAAGGGCTGGCGACCCTTTCCCTATGCACCTCCTCCTCGTCCAAGACCACCAGATTCTACGGCCAGAACACAGCTTTGTAGTTCCAAGATTTGTACAGGATGCCGACTCTGCCGCTTGGCTGTGGATTTTTTGGCATGGTGCACCGTTGCACCAGTCAATCCCCGAGGAGCCATCACACCCGCTAAGATCACTTCACGTGAGGACACCGCCCATAATGTGAATAGCACGGTATAAAAGCATTTTGATCGCAAATGTGATAAAATTAATTATTGCTATCATTATTCACATATATTTTTGGAAATGAAACCAAGGATGCCTTACAAGTGGATTTGATCAATGTTGCTCTCAAGCCTGAGGAAACCTGTAAACAAGAGTGCTTGCTACTGTATATGAACCCAAAACACCAAGGTTAATTAACCCCTACTCTTTCATGATAAGTTTTCTGGGTTGTTCCCTTTAAGACAAATGCATAGCTAAGGGTATTCTCATTTGCGATTGCTTGTTGCAAGGTAGCACCTACTTTTAGCCTGTTGCAAGCGAGCATACACTTTTTGCTTGTTGCGAGTTAGCTCCTACTTTTTAGCAATCATGTGTGCTTTGCAAGTTATTCTTTTCATTGTTATTTGCGTTAACTGCAATAGCACCCTGAAGTGTCCAAGCTGCTCAAGCATGCAACAAAGCTTACCAGTATCATAAACTTTAACATTTTTCCGTTTAAGATATGTCACAGTGAGGTATTGTTATTAAATTGAAAAACACAGGATCGCTGAACTTGTCTGGTTATTTGTTGATTGACCCAACACTAAAACCACTGGCCTTTAGCCAGCAGCTCAGAGTCCTGTCAGCTCTTTAAAAAATGACACAATTTCACTCACAAGTTGTTTCATAATTCTGAAGAATCAGGGATGATTTCCTAATGAAAGATAATTCCCAAATGAAACAATACAAAGTGAGAAATACACAGCAGAAAGTGTACCAAGACGTAGTTTAAAAAAATATGATGACCGGAAACAACCCCCCTAAAAAAAAAACACACACAAAAGGTACAGACATATTTTGACAAAAGAGAGCCTTACCTGATGCTGCCTCCTCGTCCAGTTTCATCTCGACAGAAACCCCTTCTTCACTCTCCAGGTCCCCAAAGAAGCAAGCCCCATCGTTGATAATAAGAGCATCCTTTAATGCTCTCTCCACAGCCTTATCAAGTTCCTGCTCACAGTCAGCCAACAGGGAACCTGACCCTTTTGCACCCTGTCCCAATGAACTCGACGTGGTCTCCAAGTTTGTAGACTGGCCTTCTTGGGATCTGTCTTCGACATGACCTGATTCCTCAGCAGATTCTTGCTTCTTGGGAGACGTTGATTTGTCTTCGCCCTCAAGGACCTGGTCCTGACTGTTCTTAATCTCCCCAGAAGGTATTTTCAAAATTTGGTCTGTTTTTATGAGATCTTGGTCCTGGTCGATGGAGCCAGAGGGTGCTTCTGATTTTCCACCAGTAGACAAGCTAAACGTCACCGTCTGATTGTTTTCAATGACCTGTTAAATGTAAAGCCAAGAATCTTAAGTTAAAGCAGTCAGAATCATCCTACTTTAAATAAGATAATTTCTACACCATTACAACCCGCAAAAAGTTTTTTTCCTCACGCAAATTTATTATAAAATTTAATCATTATGCCGCTGTTCCCCAAAAAACAAATAGCTATGGCCTATGAATCTGGACGAGTCCTGGCAGCCCATTGGAGACTATATCAGGTTGGGGTGGTGGTGTCGTATGAACCCTTTCAGCCCCCAATGGCGCCTTTAGTCGACCAAGATAACACAAAGAAAGCACTCAAGCCTGAGCACAAAAGTAATTTGTTTAAAAATATACAGTTCTGTACATCCTTATCCAAAAATCCAAAAATCTTTCTATTCATGGTAGAATAATAAAAAAGGGCTACTACAATGAAGAAACAAAGACCAAGAACTAAACATTAATTGGCCGATTTCAATTATGTTTTGAATAAAATGAGAGAAAATTCAATAGGCAAGACATTTATTTATACAATTATGTGCGGAAAGGAATAGAGTTTGTAAAATTGACCTTTGAACACAAGCTCTCTGTTGTATGAAAAGGTGTGCTTTGTGCTTGAGTTAGTCAAACATAGAGTGCACTGGTAGTTGTTTATGTTAAAAGACTTTGGTTAGGAGAGGGTTAAATACATCAACTATGAAGCCTGGTTCATACTTCACACGAATGCATATGCAAATGTTGGTGACTCAATAATTGGTCCACGCCATTTTCCCAAATGTGACCGAAGGATATTTGCTTCGCTTTTGCTTTCGCATAAATTATGAACCGAGCTTTAGAGGAAGGTCTTCAGGGGGTAACAAACCTGTCTGCCTATGGGTTCAGTCGTCACTTTCTGCCTCTTAAAGACAATCCTGACGGCAGCCTGAGCATTCCGACTGAAATGAATCTCCTGTTCACTCTCACTTCTTTCACTGTTCCTGTAATAAAAAGGTTTTCAAGTTTTGAAAGTTTTAAAGCTTGTAAGTTCTTGCTTAAAACAAGGAAGACGGTGGTAGAGATACAGAGGTGTGCGAGGGTCTAGCGGTCAAGCACAGTCAAATAAAGCACTGGTGTTTCAGATCAGCAGAGTGTGGGTTTAAGTCCTACGCCAAATTTCACAGAGCTGTTAAAGCCAAGCATAACAAGACCCTGCCTGGTTTAAATGGCCGTTGAAAACCTAACCACAACTCTTTTATTCCCTTCATAAATAAGAGTTCATCTTACCTGGATTTGGCATGCAGTATATCCGCAACACAATCCTGGAGGCTGTGACCAGACCAGTCACACTCCTTCATCCCAGCCTGGAGGTACTTCCTGGTCAGAACCATGACAGCCAACGGTTTGTTGTCCTTCGTCAACCCTGTCTCCAGCAACGCCTTCTCCTTACCCCCTCTCAGCTGGATCTCCTTGGAGCAGATGAGGAAGCAGGGTTTGGGGCTCTTTCGGTGAGAGTTGCTCACCATCAAGGCAATATCATCCGGAACGACCTTCACTAAGCTGACAGCACTCTCAACAGTTTCCTCCTGCAAAGTATCTGCTGGACTAGGTTTGGTTTTGAGAACTTCTTGGGTTTGTGTTGGACCTGGGGCACCCTGAACTGGGGCATTCTGACTCTGGGCACCATGGACTGTCTCCGGGGAGGGTGTTTTCTTTTTGGGTATTCGGCCAAGGCCGCTCAGGTCAACAGAATGAATGAAAGGCAGCTTGCCAGGCTTATCAGAATGACTCCCTGAAGAAGAAAAAAGCAACCACTTTGAGATTAAAAGCACTGGACACCTTTGGTAATTGTCAAAGACCAGTTTTCTCAATTGGTCTATCTCAACATACATGCACAAAATAAAAAACCTGTGAACATTTGAACTTAATTGATCGTCAAAATTGCGAGATAATAATGGAAGAAAAAATACCCATGTCACATGAAGCTGTGTGCTTTCAGTTGCTTGATTTCGGGACCTCAAATTCTAATTCTGAGGTCTTGAAATCCAATTCAAATATTTTGGTGGAAAATTACTTCTTTCTCGAAAAGTACGTTACTTCAGAGGGAGCCGCTTCTCACAATGTTCAATACTATCAACAGCTCTCCATTGCTTGCTCCCAAGTAAGTTTTTATGCTAACAATTATTTTGAGTAACTACCAATAGTGTCAAGCTTTAAAAAAAACCCAAAACAATTGAATAATTGTATATAAAAATGAAATTTCAATTAAAAAACCACAAGGGAAGTGACTTTGTAAATTTTAATGTGATTGGGTTAAACACTAACATAATTTACTAAAACGGAATTCGAACCTGCAAACTCCTGATTTACATACTGTTACTGTACCAACTAATCTAGCCCTTATGTTCACGATTTCCCTTTTTTGTCAATATCTTTGTCTTTTGTGGTTTATTACTTTAAAATAAATAATGTTGGTGCTATTTTGCCAAAACTTTTGGTAGGGGTGCCAGTCATAGCCTTTTAACTGCAGTCATAGCCTTTTAACTTGTTCAACTACCATTTAGCCAGTTATAAATATAAAGTTAAACAAATACTTTTTAAAATTTATTTATACATACCTCCACTGCTGTGTCTTTTCCTGGAGCAGTGCATTTTCAGGCGTTCTTTCTCTTTATTAAGTCTCTTAATTTCGGCATCAATTTCAGAAATTGTCCGCTCTGTACTGTTGCCGCCTTTCCCACGTCGAGTAGAGGTTGCTCCCTTCTTCCCTCGGTTGAGTTTCTCACGCTCAACCTCCACGAGTTTCTTATTGAGGTAGCTCTTCATCTCGGTTGCGCTGATGATGCGATTGCTTGCACTCTTCACTCCGACATTCAGGAAGGCTTTCATCTCTGAGGCGCCATGGATCGGAGAGCCGAGTCCGCCCTCCTGGTTTGACAGTATTCTCTTGGCGGAGTTGATGTCCAACAGCAGGCCGTCTTTGTTGAATTTCTCAATGAAGCTTTCCATTCCTTCAGGGTTCTGGGTCTCACTATCGTCAAGAGTTCCACCGCTGTCCGATTCAGCGTTTTTCTCTTCCTCGACGTCTTGCTTTCCGCCCAACTTGGACAGCGTCCTCGGCAAAGCAGATGCAGCTGGTACCTCTGAATCACGACTATGAGATCTTTTCTGTTTTTTGGACGTATTAGTATAGTTGTCCATGGAAGCAAGTGCATCTTCAAACGCAACAAAAGATCGTTTGGAGGAACCGCTTCTGTCTTTGTTCTCACTCTCAGAATGCGCAGTTTTGACGGTGGCTGCAGTATGAATATAGTTGTCCATGGAAGCAAGTACATCTTCAAACGCAACAAAAGATCGTTTGGAGGAACCGCTTCTATTCTCAATCTCAGAATGTGCAGTTTTGACGGTGGCTTCAGGCCCTGAGTTTTTCTTTCCGTCCAGCGAGGACCCGCTACGATTTCTGGTTCTACTCTTTGCCTCCAATGCTTTCTCTGCAGAGAGCATATTGAGTGGGATAGAAACTGGGAATGACGATGGGGTATCTTTGGAGCCCTCGATCTCCTCCACTGACGCCTTTTCATTGGTCGGCTGATTTGGATCGTTCAACACCTTTTCAATCACAGCTTTGAGCGTTTCGATGGACACATTTACTTTTTTGGAGAGAGCTGGAATGACTGTCGAGTCTGCCGCCAGTCTGGTCGACAAGGTTGGGGTCTGCAATAGAGAAGGATTCTCGCTCATCTCAGGAGTTGTAGGCACAGTCTGTCTTCCCAATTCCTTCTATAAAATAAAACAGAGGTTTAGTTTTAAGAACATACAACTTCCGAGATAGACAATCCTCATCATGAATGATTCAAATTTCGCTATTTTTCTTCTTAAGAACTGTGATGTGCCTACATGGCTTGAAAATATGCAAAAAAGGTAATAATCATTATGTACACAACTATGCCGGAGGTAGTGAGTAATGGTACATAACCTTTGAAGCTCAAAAGAATTTAAAGATGTTTATTTGATGTTTTTCAGAAGTCAATATGTGAACATCAAATTTTGTTGTTGAACTTTTTGGTACACAGTAAAGTAATATTACAAGACCATCAGACTTGTCCATCCAGTCATGACTTTACTGGCTTAATGCTAGGAGGTTAGAGACAAAGTTAACTTTGCTCACCCGTTCCGTTTCTGGCGCCTGGTCAGATAGATCTCTTCCTCGCTCCTCCAACCCGATGTACCCCAAGCTCTTCTTTCCGCTGCCTTCAAGACTCTGCTCTTGTCCCTGGCGCTCCTCGCCCGCCTGAGGATGTGACTCAAGCTGCCTCTTCTCCACACCGAGACAAGGATGAGAGCCAAGAGGCTGTCTCTCTGCTCTCTCTCCCTCGGCCTGAGGTTGATTAAGACGATCACGCTCCTGACGCAGGGCGGCCAGGATGTCTTGAAGCTTCGTCACCTTGGTGTTGTAGAGCTGCTCCAGGCCCTGATCCCCGACCGTGTTTTCCTTGAGCTGGCGGAGTATCTTCATCTCTTCTTTCAGCTTCTTGATCTCCTGTTGTTTGTCTAAGATGCTTCCGAGCTCCATGTTACTAGAGCGGGAGACCTTTGGAGGTTCTGTTTGGACTCCGGAAATATCTGCAACATAAGTTAAGTTATGATTACCACTGATTCAGATATTCCTTTACTACTCTTTGTAGGGTGACCCCTCTTCTGCTGCATCCCAGGTTGTGTCAAAAACTTGGGTTTGATCTTCAGCTATACTGATGGTCTAATGTTTTCTGACCCCGAAGTTGAGGGAGCCAAAGTTAGGGCTAAATAGCTGAGTTGATAGAGCGCTGTAATATTTTTTTAGAAAATGAGTGCATCACAAAACTGAACTTGACCTTGAAGCTCTTCTTTAAAGCTATTTTGGGTGATGTACACTTTAATGTACTGAAAGAAAATGTTATACACGAGGTGGGGTGTTGAAATAAGATAACTAATTAATCTTGATGTTTCACTAACCTGCTCTTCTTTGGTAGTCATTTGTCCCGAATGGGGTCAGATAATGTGAGTGTGGGTGGCCATTAGCTAGGCGAGGGTCTCTCATCGCTGATCTTGGGCTAATGGCCTCGTCCCTTAGAGGGGTTCCGGGGTCCCCTTGAGGGGTTCTATGTCCCACACGAGTGGTTCCAGGTACCCCTCGGGGAGTTCCAGGGTCCCCTATGGGTTTTCTAGGGTCCACGTGAGGAGTTCCAGGGCCCACAAGAGGAGTTCCAGGGACCCCTTGTGGGGTTCCAGGGCCCAAGCGAGGAGTCCCAGGGACCCCTTGTTGGAACCCAGGGCCCACGCAAGGAGTTCCAGGTATCCCTCGAGGAGTCACCTCAATGTGATGACTGTACATAGGATGAACTTTTTCTTTCGGTGCGGCTTCCTTGAACGGTGACAAGTACATTGGGTGAGGCATTTTTTCCTTTGGGGTCCCCGCTAAGGTTCCAGGGGTAGTACGCTCCAACTCTGGCTGTGGGGTGTACATTGGGTGGGATGCAGCTTTTGGGGTACCCTCCTTGGGCGTAAGAGTTAAGGTTTCGGCAGTCTTGTGAGGCTTCTGGGGAGTATGCATCGGGTGGGGTGCACCTTTCAACGGTGGCGTCTCAGACACATTATACATGGGGTGAAAGGATGCTTCCGGATTCACGTCAGATTTCAGCTCCAAGCCGGTTGATGGACTACCATACATGGGATGTACGCTATGAACACTCGCAGACAATTGGCTCGTAGCTGGTACAGGTGTTTTCTTAGGTCGTTGCACACTGACGTCGGCGAGGTCTTGTTTCGGCTTATACGTCGAGACCAGGTCCTTCTTGCCTGTAATCCCATGTTTGTAATCAATAACCGTGACATTCTGCGGCTCCGCAGTCAAGCTGCTGGGCAGAGTCATAGAAGCTGAAAGGCTCGCTGATACCTCCGGCTGTGGTTGCATGGTCGGAATCTCAGTCGACTCTCGCCGTTTGAGGTCATGGGTCTGTCTTGTGAACATGGATAGGAGGCCGATGCGAAGCATCAGCTGCTTATTGCTGCTCTTCTCCAGGAGTTGGTTTTCTGAGATTGGTCTTTGTATCTTTGAGCCAGGAGGCATGCAGATGCCCTTCTCTGTAAAGGATACAAACAAACCAGTCAGTCTTGTTGATACTTCTCCATGGAAAAAAAATACCAATAACAAAATCTAATCTGTAGCAGTAGAGAAGTTTTAGGATTACCGAAAAATGTACTCTGCGACAGTAGAATATATGGCAAGACTCTCAACAGAACATAATTTATCCAGCAATTGGATTAACATGGTGTTACCACAACCCAAATATATATTTAAAAAATATAATAGTTATATAATAAGCATCTCGAGTACCTTGTTGGTAGATACGTGCGCTATATAAGACTTTGTTATTATTATAATATTATTGTGTTATTATTATTATATATTAACAGATCAAATGACACAGATTCGAATGATACATCTTTGGAGCGGTTCAATCAAAAATAAATGTACGTTTATACAATAAAACTAACTTGTGAAAACTTTGTTTCAAACTGTGGTGGCATTTTTGAGATACCACTGAAATCAGGAGCGGTTATGTCCACCCAGGAAGAATAATCCATAGTAGGAAAACACAATCTGAGAAACGTTTCATGCATGAAACATTCCTCAGGGTTACATTATTGAGTCCCTTTATCTAAAACTCCACTCCTTGGAAGGGAATCATTTCTTAACATTATCGACAGCTGCAGTGCTCCGTACCGCAAAAGTTTTTATGGTCACTTATTAGAGTAAAGGTAAACCCTGCTTTGAATTTTTACCTGTGATGTGACCAATCATGGGCAGGTGGGATGTGAAGAGAACGTGCAGAGTGTCTGGGTAATCCCCTTTGGTCAAGCCAAGCTTTTGCGACAGCGGGGAGGTGGGTAGAACGAACACCATGACGCCACCCCCAAGATTGCACTTCAAGACCTACAAGAGATTCAAACAATAAAAATTAGTCCACCAGACCCAAGCGCTGGAGCTCTCAGCAGCAGAGTGTGCGTTCGATACTCGGTCATGACACTTGTGTCCTTGAGCAAGGAACTTGACCATATGTGTACAAAATTCGAACGGTGGTGCATTCTGCTCTACCAGCCAGGCTCCAAGTGGATGATGCCCATGCCTACATGCTAAGAGGTTGCAAAGGGGATAACCCTGTTCCAGACAGTTAATTTGATTCAACAGCCCAAATCAAACAAGCCCTCACCTTGAAGTGGCCAGCTGGCGTTGTGATTTCATGAACAAATTTCTCCAATTAATAAATACCTCAGAAAGTTTATGCGGGTCTGCGAGAGGCGATCTTGTTGCCTGTTTTCAAAAGCCTCCTCAAGACATTTCTGTTTCCCCACCCATCCTAGTTTGTTTGTTTTTCTTTTGTCATAGTCTCATGTAAAGCGCTCTGTTCTCCGTAGGGCGCTATATAAATTCTTCGTATTATTATTATTATCATTATTATTAGTCGAAGACTGGTCATGTGGGGGTGTATTAAATGTAATATTTAATAAAGGCTGGCTCTTTAAACTATCAAAGATCAAAGTCTGAAATTTATGAATACAGATGGTCAGATATTACTTTTGTTAGGATAGACACATACCACTTGTTCACGTGTCAAGAAATGCAAGAGATGCTCAAATCTCTTATGGGATTCCTTGATCTGTTGTAGCTCACAGTAAACAACGTACTTGTTTCTCCGACAGACTATCAGAAAGAAAAGTACAGTTAACAGTCAGATTCTAAAGGCTTATGCACATCATGATAAACAACTGTAAGCTAGATTACATCATTCGTTGAAGGACATGTAATTTTTTCCCCGTCAGTATTTGGTGCTATATACTGATTGAGAACTGATTGTCAGGTGATAACTTTGAGTGTAAAAATGGTACATATGCATACCCAGTAGACATGTACCACATTCACACAGAAGCCAAAAATACACAATTTGAGAAGTTTGGGGTGGGGGCGTCTTCAGATGCTGTTTTCTCTAGGGGGAAGAGTTAGTGCTGGTATGAACTTTAAAGGGGTGTGAAGTGGCCGAGCGTAATGAAAGCATTCAAGTACTCTGGCTCGAGCTCTGGTGTTTCTGATCATTAGAGTGTGGGTTTCGAGTCCAGGCCGTAACACTTGTGTCCTTGAGCAAGATACGATTGCTTTGCCCTTTAGATGGGACTAAAAGAACCAAGAACACTTATTGTTGAAGAGTAGGGGTTAACTCTGATGTTTCTGGTTCACATAGCAAGCACCCTTGCCTATAGGTTTATTCATGCTTGCGAGCTCCACTGATTAAGTTCACATATGGGGCATCCTTGGTTTCATTACCTTTATTAATTAGCAGAAATATAAAATAACAATCAGTGAGCTTTCAAGCTAATCTTTAATATTGGCCTACACTTTGTCTTTAAGAACGGCTTAATCTTTAAACCAACCTTCCCTGATGTCAGAGGTCAGAGGTATTCCACTGGCAAAGATCCCAGATGGGAAATAGCTCAGCATCTTGGCAAAGGAGATCTTGTTCTTAAAGTTTAAAGACGAAGGGCTGCGGAGAATACAGACAAATACAATTATTTCAACAGCGATAAGTAAAAGGGCTAAGCTAACAGACGACCGTCTTATTTCATAACTGGTTTTCATAATCTTCTGAATGAATGTTTGTGTCACAATGGTACAATGGTCTTGACAGCTTGGCGAGTCAGAAGGGGTTCATGTGAAGATCGCAGATTTCTAGCTGTTTTATACTCCTGAACTAAACGTTGAAGATAAACAGGGGCAATGCCATGGATACACCTATAAATGAGAACAACTTTAAAATCTATTCTAGCCCGTATTGGTAGCCAATGTAAATCATTTAGAATGGGTGTTAGAATTCTAAAGTTTGACTTCTGGTGACAAGTCTAGCAGCTGAATTTTTGTACACGCTGCAATCTAACAGTTTGAGTAGTCTTTAAAGTAGACTGTTGCAGGTATCTATGCGGCACATGACCAGGGAATTAACCAATGTCTCAGTAGATTTTATATGCAGATAAGGTCTAATGGAGTCATTTCTATGAAGAGCACGTCCAATTTCATGGCTCTGCTTACCGGCGAATTCTGCGCTGGCGATCACCATTTTCCGCTTACGTGCAAGCGCCGAATTTCTGCCTTGTCGGCGTAGATTGCCCAGTAACATGGAGTATGCACGCGCAGAGGCCAAAATTCTCTGCTAACTCGTGAAATACACTTGCTGTGTGCACTGAATTCTCTGCTTCTGTTAACACTGATTCTTTGCTTACAGTAAGCAGAGCCATGAAATCGGGCCCAGATGAGGCGACAGAACAAACATTGCCGAAATGCTGTTTGCTATTTACTTACAGTGTATGAGGAAGCACAGGGGATGTGTAAGACACCATCTTGCCAATACAGAGTGGTTCTTCCTTAGCAGTCAGCACACCCTTCCAGACCACAAAGTGCCGCTCTCTCAAGACGTTGTATTTACATTCTTAAAGACAAAAGACAAAGTAAATAAATCAAACTGTTTGGGATGGTCGGAAGCAAAATAATGCTATGTGGTCGCAGATTTACAGAAATCTAAAAAATGATTCATGCATGGATTGCTTCTAAATTTAAATATTTTTTGGGGTAAAAAAGTATCTGAACCAATTTACTACAAAGGTAATTCTTTCTCAGAATAAACTTTTTAAACTTGAAACAGTCATGTTCGATCACAGGTATGTTCACCAACTACACGCATAGCTGATTTCACATCGACTAGAATAAGTATTGTCATCTAGTTACTGAACCAAAGTTTCTTGATTTGTGCAACTCATAAACATAGACACTAAACTAAAGTCTGTATGAGAGAGATTGGGTGTTGCCAGCTTGGCGTTTAAATCCACTGGGCTTTTGCCGATTTCCCTTAGAAAGTTTGGGAACTTCTTGTACGACACAAAACACATGTGCCCACAGATTTACGCACATGTATGACTTACACAGTTAAAAGATAATGATGGTAGAAAGCTAGAAAACTATTTTAGCATGTTCACTAGAATTATGCAAATATTTGCTCTGTTAAACTTTTCTCAAACACTTGACTAATGAAACTGAAACTTCTACAGCAAACTACATTATCAATATAAACCACAAGGGAAACTGACTGGGTAAATTTTGAAACTATTTTTGGGGTTGAACAAAGAATTGACTAGAGTGGGATTCAAACCAACGACCTCCGGATTAACAAGCCAGCGCTCTACCAACTGAGCTATCTAGCCCTATATTGGCGGTGTCCCTATTTTGTCAATATCTTAGCAAACTATAATACATACACATTTATTCAGTGTGTAGGGATTCATGTCATGGCAACAAAAATGATCTACAAGTGGAATCAAAATCCTTTGACGGAAAGATCGACTTAACAGTCTCCTGACGATGAATTCAAGAACTGACTCTGCGGTAGTGCAGTTAATTATAAACCTATATTCATAAATACCTCAGACAGTTTCCCTATTCCTATTGGTGGAGAGCACGTCACGTGGGTGTGTATAAACCTTTGTTTATGACCAGTAAAAAGTGTTGAAACATGGGCGTGCTGCGTGACACGCCAGCTTTGCACCTGTTCTTATAAGACAGTTTGTTCATTCCTATTGGTCGAGAGCAACGGCTGAAACAGTTGTGCCACATCACGCATTCCCTTATAAGGAGTTAGTAGGCAAGTAGACACACACATGGTGTTACCGCAAACCAAATATATATTGATACCTGACCATGCAATGCCTCAAATCCTATATCATTCGTCTAAGGGGTTCGCCCCAGTGTTCCTGGCTGTGGCTGCTTAATGCGCCGTAGCACCTTGTAAACCCTTATAACGTGCTACACAATTAGGTCTCAGAATTCATCACTGCAATAACCTATCTTTCTGAAAGTTTGTATATACTCAGCACCTTGAGTACCTTGTTTGGTAGATACGTGCGCTATATAAGACTGCAATATTTTTATTACCCCTAGTCACTGGGCCTTAAATCATTCCTTAAACCAACGCAGCTCTTGGCTCTCTGGGGAGTATACAGCCTGTGCTGTCAAAAATGTAGCGCACTAAGCTAATCAATCACAAGAACCATCTTTGTCCTCGCAGGTACCCTTTTACATCATCTACACAAACAAAACGAAACAACGCTAGAGTACTCACTTGGTGCCGGCACTGTCTTGTGTACAATCTCTGGTGCAGCAGCGTGGGTGTCGCCTTGAGTTGTGCTAGATTGAGCAGGGGTGCTGACAGGAAGTGCTTGTGGGGGCGTGCTGTGATGGGGTGCCTGGGGTGAGCTCTGGGCCGCTGGGTTTCTGCGTGACAATCGTGGGGTACGTGCAGGAGAGCAAAACGAAGGAAAAAATTTCAGAAATGTTGAACTAATTATTAAGTCATTCTTTAAAGGCAGTGGACACTATTGGTAATTACTCAAAATAATTATTGGCATAAAACATTACTTGGTAACGAGTAATGGGGAGAGGTTGATGGTATAAAGCATTGTGAGAAACGGCTCCCTCTGAAGTGACTTAGTTTTCGAGAAAGAAGTAATTTTCTACGAATTTGATTTTGAGACCTCAAGTTTAGAATTTGAGGTCTCGAAATCAAGCATCTGAAAGCACACAACTTCGTGTGACAAGGGTGTTTTTTCTTTCGTTATTATCTCGCAACTTTGACAATTACCAATTGTGTCCACGGTCTTTAAGTCCGGACAAAACAAACTTCCTTTTGATCTGACAAAGTAAATCCTTTAAATCCTAATTTATTAGTTTACTAGTAACGCAATATGTTCCTATTATCCACACAACGTATATCTTCAAATTTTACTTGATAAATATTTTGTGTTGCAACCGAGTTGGAATTCAATTTTGGAACAATCACCAATGTTACCTTTACCAGCTTGTTTATTTTATGATCCATATTAATAACGTTTTTAATATATTTTTTTTCAACCAAAGTTTTCAATTTGTTTATGTCTCTCACCCCCCCTTTTTTTAAATACTTTTTTTCAAATACAATTTATTTTCAATTGTTTTCTTCGACCAAACTACCAACAAATTTTGAAACATTGATAAATTTGAGAAATCCTTTGTGCTAAGTGGATGAGACTAACCTTGTTTCATGCGGTGATGACAATAACGGTTGGACAGGTTTTGCCGCCTCCTGGTATGTGAAATGCACCATGGCATAGGGACATATCTGCCTCGGCCGAGTCACCATGTCCAAGTCACCAAACTCATACAAATAAATCTGGATGTAAAGAGAAATAGGCAGGGATGAGATTTAAAGCCACTGGACACCTTGGGTATGCACAAAATAACAAACATGTGAAAATTTGATTGTCAAATAGGTCGTCAAAAGTGCGAGATAATAATGGAAAAAAATACCCTTGCCACACGAAGTTGTGTGTTTTCAAATGCTTGATTTCGGGACCTCAAAATCCAATCCTGAGGTCTCAAAATCAAATTCAAATATTTTGAGTGGAAAATTACTTCTTTCTCGAAAAAGTATGTTACTTCAGACGGAGCCGTTTTTCACAATGTTTTACACTATCAACAGCTCTTCATTGTTCGTTAACAAGAAAGTTTTTCTGCTAACAATTATTTTGAGTACAGTGTCCAGTGCTTTTAACAACTGTAAAAATTCCTGTAAAGTGGCGCAATGTCACCTGAATCTCTGAGAAGTTACAATTCAGGAGGTTTAGAGACTAAAAACTACAGGAACACAATATGGATAATTTCTTTCTTCTTTTGCCGACTGGTTTACTTAAAACAAAAAATTTAAGTCTCAAAGGATTGTGAAAGTCTCACAGGAATAAAAAGCTTTTGACGTAAGTTTTTTGCTTTCATGAGTTAAAGTGACGTGCGTGCGACCAAAGTGGTCTCAAAAATGTTTGAATATGCGATAGACTTCATGGCATGGTTTGCTAATAAGTTTTTCAGTGACTAGCAAGCAGCACCAAGTAAGCGTTTCATTTCGGTGGTCCGCAAGTTTTTTTGCTGGTCTCTATTTGTAGTTTCTATTCCATATTATAGCATGGGACTGTGTGATTTGTAATCATTATGATGAACAATCAGTTGTGTACATGTGGCAGTAGCAAGCAATCAACTACCCAGCTGGACAAGTTGTGGACAGAATTCAGTCTTTTTATGTTTTATCTAGCCTTTGTCTGCATGGCCTATAGACCGTATTGAATAACCCATTTGTTGCTATGAAAGTAGGCATTTTGTAGGGAAAACCAGATGCTCTTAATGCAAACATCAAAGAACCTGCACAATCCCGGTATGATTTCTACGGTACCTGCACGCACACCACCACACACACGGCCTATAGACCGTATTGAAAAACCCATTTGTTGCTATGAAAGTAGCCATCTTGAAGGGAAAACCAGATGCGCATCTTAACGCAAACATCAAAGAACCTGCGCATTCCCGGTACATGCACATGCACGCACACCCCCACGCACGAGCTCACAGACGCCATGTTGTAGGGCAGGTTTTTGAATGGTGACGTCATATTCAATACGGTCTATAGCCTCAGCTATCATTCCAAGCAGGGTCTTTCTCAAAGGGTTAAACACAAAAATAATTACAACAAAAAATTCCTGTCTTACCCTGGTAGCATCATACACAGCTAGTGTCTGCAGAGAGGTCAGTCTGTTCATGTCCGCAGCATTAGACTTTGCCACATGACTGTCATAGTTTGGCATCGGGTCAAGCACGCTGCTATAGTTTAACGGTACTGCCTTCACTTTCCCCTGTGAAAAAAAAAAACGCAAAACTGTTAAGTACCATTCTCAAACAACTTATTTCTTGAGTGAACGGAAAAATTTGCTAGATGGAAAAATTTTACAAGACATCTCTGGGACTTCGAATGAAAGTCGTGTTATTTACTTGGTTAACTTTAGGAGTAAAAATTGCAAAATTGCAAACTTCACTCTGGTGGTCGTCAGGAGAAAGAGCATACTGATCGAAACGTTGAGTCAGAACCAGCACTACTCAAAAACCGACATGTTCAAATGGTGTTACTGCAAACCTCCCTTACTAATTTGAATACAATATCTGAGATACAACACTGTCAGCATTGCTTCTCAGGTTCAAATTTTTGGGGGATAAAAACTGATTTATTTGTCCATACCACATTCCTTCAAAGAGAATCGATTCTCAAAAGGTTTTATACTATCGAAAGCTGCTGTAATTCTATACCAAGTAGGTTTGTATTTGTAATTGTTTAATGGCCAAATAAAGAATAAGAATAAGAATTAATTTTAAGAGTGTTAACCAACTCTTCAAATGTCAGATTTAATGTCCTGGGCCCAATTTCATAAAGGTGCTTAAGAAAAAAAATAGCTGAGCACAACAAAAATATGCTCAGTGAAATAGGGTTACCAGCCAAGCTACCATGCCACATGTACAATTTGTGACTGGTATCACTGGCTTCGCAGAAAATTTGTAAGCAACTTTTTTTGCTTTAAGCATCTCTAAGAAATTTGCACCAGTTATTATGGTAAGCTTACCTTTAGTATCTTCAAGATAAGCAGTATTCCCTTGTGACCCGATTCTAGTCCGTCTCTTTTGAGGATGTCAGAGTAGCGAGATAAATACACACCTGCATAACCACAAGAAATTTATGCAATGATTAGTCAATCAAACATCTGTTTATTTATTTATCTTGATTTTGATTCTTTGGACAATACAATTATACAAGCGGAGGCTGTCCAGGGAAGCGATGGGTTATGTTGTGTAAACCTGTGTCAGATTCCGAATCCGCTGTATTCATTTACCGCTTGAGGTTGGCGTGTTCCAACAATTATTATTTATCGCTTCCGGGGGTATACGCAATTATCGTCTGCATAAAATGATTTGTATTGTGACATACCAACTGTTCTCTGAAAGACAAAGACTGCGTCAAATGTTCATTCATACCCCAAACAGGCAGAAACACATTACCACAAGACATCATCCATCACCAACAATAACCCACCTCAAACAATGTTGCACACAGAAAGGACAGAACGCAGATGTTTAAAAAAATGGTGCAGACAATAATCGTGTATACCACCGTAAGTGATAACAATAATTTTGAGAGGGCCCCCAAGCATTAAAAAATGGGAGGATTGGCAGCTTCATCTAACACTACGATTATGATAGATGTTAAATTTGCATCGGGGATGAAGAATCTTAATTTTGTTTTTTTACCCATACACTGTTGTGTGTTAGCACTCAGTACTTTCTCGAGTCCTGATCACTCAGTACTTTCTCGAGTCCTGATCACTCAGTACTTTCCCGAGTCCTGATCACTCAGTACTTTCTCGAGTCCTGATCACTCAGTACTTTCTCGAGTCCTGATCACTCAGTACTTTCTCGAGTCCTGATCACTCAGTACTTTCTCGAGTCCTGATCACTCAGTACTTTCTCGAGTCCTGATCACTCAGTACTTTCTCGAGTCCTGATCACTCAGTACTTTCTCGAGTCCTGATCACTCAGTACTTTCCCGAGTCCTGATCACTCAGTACTTTCTCGAGTCCTGATCACTCAGTACTTTCCCGAGTCCTGATCACTCAGTACTTTCTCGAGTCCTGATCACTCAGTACTTTCTCGAGTCCTGATCACTCAGTACTTTCCCGAGTCCTGATCACTCAGTACTTTCTCGAGTCCTGATCACTCAGTACTTTCCCGAGTCCTGATCACTCAGTACTTTCTCGAGTCCTGATCACTCAGTACTTTCTCGAGTCCTGATCACTCAGTACTTTCTCGAGTCCTGATCACTCAGTACTTTCCCGAGTCCTGATCACTCAGTACTTTCTCGAGTCCTGATCACTCAGTACTTTCTCGAGTCCTGATCACTCAGTACTTTCCCGAGTCCTGATCACTCAGTACTTTCCCGAGTCCTGATCACTCAGTACTTTCTCGAGTCCTGATCACTCAGTACTTTCCAGAGTCCTGAGGATTCGAACTGCCTCTAGCTACCGGGCAATCTCAGTAGTCTAGTTGATAAGACACTGCCCTAGAATTGCAAGGGTCGTGGGTTCGAATCCCACCCGAGTAATATGCCTGTGATTTTTTCCAGAGTATACAGTGCTAACACACATCGGTGTATGGGTAAAAAAATAAAAATAATAAAGCTCCTTAAAGACAGAGGCTAGAATAAAACATCCTTTACATCTGACAACTAACGCCTGTTATCTCTATGTAATTCCTTTTCTAAACAGTGGACTTAATGTATAGATCATGCATATACCAGTAGGGCACTGACCGCCCCAGGCAGACTAACTGCTCATCCATTAATGATCCAAGTTTCTCAGTATTAATACACCCACTGGTGAAAAGGATGTAAGTTTCTGAGCTCTCGTGGTGAAACTCTGATAAACACTGTCCACGGACTATTTAAGTTCATGAAGAGTAAGGAAAACCTTCAATTTTAAGGCATATTTATATGGATCAATATAATTCTACTTTTAAAACATCGTTCCAACCAATTCATCTCAATAACAAACACTTTTCTTTTTTTAAATAGCCCAGCGATTTCAACACCCATAGCAAAGGCAATTCTAAAGCCAATTACAAAGCCAATTTAACAAAATAGGTTATCTCTAATTGTCCATTTACCCACTTAACCCATATTTCATTTGCAGCATTTAAGTAAGACTTTCATTATCAGACGAAAACTCAACCAGCATTTTAACTCGTCAGTTTTGATTAACACAATAAAAATGCTCAAAATATATCATATAAATTAAATTCAAACGAAATTACTGTTCAATAAAAAAGTACAATAGAATAAAGTGTAGTTATCCATAAAAACAAGAAATAAATTAAGAATACAACAGTAATTATTACATTAATTAAAGGCAGTGGACACTATTGGTAATTGTCAAACACCTCACAGTTGGTGTATCTCAACATATGCATAAAATAACAAACCTGTGAAAATTTGAGCTCAATCGGTCATCGAACTTGCGAGATAATATGAAAGAAAAAATATCCTTGTCACACGAAGTTGTGTGCGTTTAGATAGTTGATTTTGAGACCTCAAGTTCTAAACTCGAGGTCTCGGAATCAAATTCGTGGAAAATTACTTCTCTCTCGAAAACTATGGCACTTCAGAAGGAGCCATTTCTCACAATGTTTTATACCATCAACCTCTCCCCATTACTCGTCACCAAGAAAGGTTTTACGCTAATAATTATTTTGAGTAATTACCAATAGTGTCCACTGCCTTTAAAACAAAATTAAAAAAATTCTATTTAAAATTGAATACAAAAATAAAAAAGGCATACATATTAGCACAACAATAAAATAAATTAATAGTATTCTTATCTCAAAATGGCAGTACCATCAGGTTCAATAACTTGCATGTATAATTCCATTATCAAGGCATACCCTTTATTATATGGACCATTTGTAAGTCTGAATTTCAGAACCCTGATATTTTCATCTGAAAGCTGTTTTGTTTACCTATACATTGTAATAAACTAAGAGGTATCGTGGTCCCCATACAGGAAATTCACGTGGGCTTGAGGAGGACGATTCAAAAGAGGGCGCTACCACAAAAGTTTATACACAGTTTGCCATATGGGGGAATTGAACCGCCGGCCACACCGCCACAGAACCAGAATTGGCCTAGGGCAAGTTTTCTACCTTTTTGCCAAAATGGTGCACCGCTACAAAACCAGTATTGGCTTATTAAAGGTTTTCCACTGTTTGCCGAAATGGTTTGCAGCTACAAAACCAGCCGTCGATTTCACAAAACTCTTCCTAACTTAAGACTAATCTTAGGACGTAGGACGAGTCCCAACCCTGCACTGTAGCATGCAGACCTTAAGATTTATCCTAAGTTAAGTTAGGACGAGTTACTCGTCCTAACTCGAGATAAAAGACGAGTCATAACTCTTTGTGAAATCGACAGCTGTATTTGCCCAGAAAAGGCTTTCTACCATTTTGCCAAAAATGATGTGCCGCTACAAAACCAGTACATGTAGTCAATTGGCCAATGCAGGTTTTCCTTAATATTGAAAAAAATAAGTGCCCTGCAAAATGGTGCAGCTGCTACAAAACCATTATGGGCCAATTACATGTTTTTCATCCTTTTGACAAAATGGTGTGCAGGTACAAAAGAAGTACTGGCCAAATAGATGTTTTCTGCCTGTTTGCCAAAATGGTGTGCCGCAAAACCAGAATTGGACCAGTGCAGGTTTTCTACCACTTTCCCAAAATGGTGCACCGCTACAAAACCAGCATTGGCCCATTAAAGGTTCATCATAATGGTGTGTCTTCACAAAAAAACACTATGCCATACAAAAAAACCTACAGTCATGCCAATTAGTACTGCCAATTACATATCCTTCCCCAATAGTAAAGATCTGGAACAAAAACCAAATACTATGCTCCGTGTAGTTGGAGCCTATAGATGAAAGAGAGAGTGACGTTTTGCAACTCATGCAACATAATCTAGTAAACGCTGATGTATAATATTCCATACTGATTTCAAACACAATTTCAAATCCAATTCTACATAATGACTATAATCTCTGATCCTCCGAATACCACCGTCACCCCACATTAACCCTCACTTAACCCTCAAGTGACGTTGCTTTTTTATAGCTCCCAGAAAGTTGAGTGGGCAACAAACCAATACAAAAATGGAATTCCAGACGAGTGCAACGGGAAATTTTCTTTTTTGCTTTTCCGCGTAAATCTTTATGACAAATCTGACATGTCAGACTGATAACAGATCTCATGCAACCATAACTGTGTAAATCGCCACTTAATCATCTTAAATGCTGCATGCAATAAGAAACCATTTAGCGAGTCCCAATGTAATGTACGTCATTGTTACCAACACCTGGAGATCATCCAAGCTGGGGACGACATGATTGACGCTAATTTTTACGTAAATGTAAAGACTTGCCAATTATGTTGATCAGAGAATCACAAGGTAGCGTATCAGGATGATATGCGAGAATAGTGGACAAATTGTGAGAATTTTTATAAAAAAGTTTTTTTAATAGTTTGTTTTATTGCTTTGTTTGTATACACTCAAGCGAGCTACTTTAACAAGATTGTTGAAGGGTTTATCTATTATTGAAGCGTTTATCTATTTTTTAGACCAGTTTTACAGGTAAATTTTCAAACAATGTTTTTGGAAATCAGTTATTGCCAAACAAGGTAATCTTAATTAAATCGTTAAAAAACGGGTTGTTGTTAGGGTTTTTTGAAAAGGGGAGGGGGGACAAGAACAACATTTTTATTCTATTAAGGGTTTGTAGTTTTGGTTTAGTAGAATTTTATTACAAATATTTTAAATTTTGGGTTCAACAAAGAGAATCTGACTAAAGTGGATTGAACCTGCGACCCCCCGATTAACGTGCCGGCGCTCTACCAACTGAGCTAGGTATGTAACCTTAATATTGGCGGTCTCCCTATTTTGTCAAGTTCTTTGTTTGGTGGATGCCAATCAAAATCCATCCGTAAAGCCAGGGATCACATCTGTCGTGTTGTTATCACTGTAGTCACTTGAAGACTGGGTGATGAAGCTAAGAAAACCCTCATATTTATAGGAAATGGTGCCATTGTTATTGAAATTTTAATTCATAACTATTACATCACAGTACTAATAGATTATGTAACATTTTATATAAATTTGTGAAATATGCTTTTTTAGATAACAATAACAAATAAAAAGTACAATTACTTTTTGAAACTACTTAAATTTCAATGGTGGAGTCCATCCACCTGCCTTATGCATTGTTTATTACAAAGTAAACATTTGCAAGACCTATGGCAAGAAAAAAGGATACGCACACATAAATCTTAACTACCACCAGTCACCATGGTGACTTGTTTGCTACAAGCCACACACCATCCCCACACATACCCTCCCACACACCATCCTCACACACACCATCCTCACACACACCCTAATACTAATCACCTCAACCTTCCCCAATCAAACAAAATTACACATCAGTAGACCTTGGAGGATAGAGCAATGCCAGACACTACATTTGACACATCCACCATACCCATTCAATCAAATCTCCACAGCACTGCGTGACAGCAATGATACACAACCCCACAGAATCAAACACACAATCCTAACTGGGCCATACCTGATCTATCAAAGTTAAACAATTTAGCCTGTTTGATTTTGTAGGTTTAAGGACTGTTTTAACATACAGCATTGAAAGCAGCAGAGGTAACCTCAAGGGGATACGAATATTATTCAAAATTACGTTGTAAAAATAACAATTTAAGAAGTAATGAGAAGGACAAACATTTGTTGCTCTTCACTTTAGTGATCACCATGGTGATGAAATGATACCTTCATAATTGTGTTAGCCTTATTAACCATTTTTTAAATATCTGTAATTCAAGAAAATTCAAAAGCGTCCTTGAACCCAAATTATTTTTAGTAAGATTCCAGTGGAACTGCAAACTCTAGCTTGTACAGCTTGGACATTAAAACCCCCACACAAAGAACGGCAATTCCATTAAGTCATGTAATTAAAAGGTCTAAACACAGGCAGCCAGTGGAGAGAAGGAAAAAAATAAATTAAATATTGGAACTAATTGTTAGTTTCGTTCCCTCCCCAGTGCGTGCCTGCCGTCAATTTGGATGATTAAGTATACAATATGAGGAACCACTTACACGTACGCACGCTGGATTGGCTTTTCAATTTAGTCTATTGTTATCGGGTAACAAAAGGAGTGGATGCTTTTGCTGTTTGGTACGCCACCGTCATATAAGAGGAGGTAATAATAGCAACAAAGACACTGGTGCATGTATTTTTACCCGTCAGCTTTGTATCAATAGAATGTCAATAGAATGGAAGATACCGAGAGAGAAAAAAGGCAATCCTGATGAATATTATGACACAGATATTTTACTCTTATTCCAGATTAACCATTGATAGTGGGCCATTCAGAACAATCAATGTGGGAAAAAAACTAGCATATTTTATTTTATTTTATCATTATTTTTATTTGGGGGGTGGGGGGGTTCAAAATATGTAGAAACAATTGAAAATAAAGGTTAGAATATGATAAAAATAATATCCTAAATTACTCGAGCCCGACAATACTTTTTTTTAATATTCCTGAGGGGGGATTTTATTCTGGTTGTGGTTTTTTTTTACAAATAGAAAACCCTTTCAAAATAAATTGTATTTATTATTTATGCAGATGTACTCAACTTGGTCTTTTCCGTTCTGTATAACTTAAAGCCATTAGACCCTTTCGGTAAACAGTATTGTCCAAGGCCCACACTTCGTGTACCACAACTTATAGATAAAGTAACAAACCTGTGAAAATTTAGGCTCAATCGGTCATCGGAGTCGGGAGAAAATAACGGAAAAACCCACCCTTGTATCCGCGCGTTTCGCCGTGTCATGACATGTGTTTAAAATAAATCCGTAATTCTCGCTAACGAGAATTTATATTGTTTTACTGTTTTCTCAAAAAGTAAGGCATTTCATGGAATAATATTTCAAGAGAAGTCTCTCACCACTACCTTCTGTAAACCCTGTAAGTTATTTGTAAACCTGTGAACTTTTTTTTTTTTTTTCTGTACCGAAAGGGTCCAATGGCTTTAAAAAATTAAAATGTAAATTAATAAAAAGCTATAGAGATAAATTCAAAATCTTTGCATGACGTAGCTCTATCTCAATGATGATGTGTCACTCCTCTAATGGCACATGACTCATAGCTGCAAAAGGTATGACCGACAAGGCACATACACTTCACATGGCCACAACAATAGCCTGGCAGAAAGGACAGGGTAAAATGCTGCGCGAAGTCATGACATGATAATTTCGAGGAAAAAAATCACATGTTTTAAGATGTGTTCGTGAAAATTGATTCCTGTAGTCAACATTTTTTAATTTTCTTTTTACACACTGAAGATGGGTATGAAGACGCATGTGAAAAGTATATTATTACTCATTCACTTCAAATTTAAACAGAAATTTAAAACCACTGAAATGTAACAAGAATCCAGACAAGAGAGCGGGTTGGAGAAAATCTCCTTCTGTGACTCCGCAGGACAGACAAAACAAAATGGAAAAGACACACACTAAACGAGCGTTGTGGTCATTGTGAACTTTTTGGTTTGTGTCGTGCCATAATAATTTCAAACAACCTCACGTGTTAAGAGATGTTCTCATGAAAATTTATTTTCGTGGTCCACATTTATTCAAAGTTGTTTTACTTGCAGAAGATCCCTGCATGGGTTGTTGTGATGACGCATGTAGACAGCATCAATTGTTCATAACTCTGAGTTGTTTGTGTTGTACAAAAGAAAACAACAATAAATTATAACTTGACTAGTATTATCTGTTCCGATGTTACCCGTATAATAATATATAATGTACGATAAACTACCTTAAAAGGTTTTGCTGATGTTAATTTTACTGGGGGCATTTTACCAGAATTGCTTACTGACTACACAAAGAGCTTTCTAGCCTGGCCTTGAAAGGTTTTGCTGATTTAATGTGCCTGTATGTTACAGGGGGTAATTTTACCAGAAGTGCTTAATGACTACACAAAGAGCTGTCTAGTCTGGTTGGCTACTTTACAGAAAAAAGATTAGGCAAAAGGTCTGGTTGGGCTTTTGCTACCTATTAGAATCCAAATGTCCTTGAGAGCACATACATGTAATGCATCAATGGAGCTGTATGGGCAAGGGAGCCCCATTACTTACGCAGCACATTACCATGGCAACACATCAATAATTTGTTTTCCTTGCTATTTGAAAACATCAATGATGTCACATCCACTGGCTTTTTTCACTTTAGTTGGTTGATTTCCTTATCGTAACTGGCTGTGTATGACTTATCATGAGGAAGGTTTGAGAATTCTTTCTTCACAGCTAGAATGTTATTTATTTTGGTTTTTACACCGATGTGTGTTAGCACTGTATACTCAGAACTTACCCGAGCTCTGTTAAAAATAAATCACAGGCATGCTACTCGGAGGGGATTCGAACTCACAACCTTTGCAATTCCAGAGCAGTGTCATACCAACAAGACAACCGAGATTGCCCGGTAGCTACAGACAGTTCAAATCCTATGTTTTAGCAGCGGGTACTGCAAACGATTTAGATGTCGGGATAAAGAATATCGGGATAAAGAATATTAATTTTGGTTTTTACCCATATTCTGATGTTGTCGTCAGGTGAATTGGGTCTATATCCTAGAAAACTGTTCAGAATGGAAAACCTCAAAAAACATAACATCTGATGTTGGTTGTTACAACACTGAAAATTGAGGATAATGTGTTTAGAATAGACCGATCCATTACGCCCCGCCTCCTTACCAGTTGACCAATCACAGCCGCGAAACCCGATCACCATTAGTGCAAAGATCACCAAACGGTTCAAATGGTGATCAGATTTCGCGGTTGTGATTGGTCAATGATAATTGGGCATGGCTTAATGGATCGGTGTATTACACAAAGTCAGACTTACCCATGGTAGGATTACCCAGCACAGCAGAATGGGAACCATCGACTGATAGACCTTCTTGACACATTCTCCGAGCCTATGAAACAAAACAAAACAAAACAAAACAAAAAAATTAATCTGTTTTTTTTTTTTATCAGGGATGCGATTGCATATATAGATTAATTATCCTGAGAATTTGATAAATGTTCTCTTTCATGTTCAGATAAAGCTAATTGAATTGCAAGATGAGAAAATAGAATTGGCTGTTGCAAACTGCACACAAACCAAAAGGACCCGTGGTTGAAAAAAGTTAACGGCCAAACATTTAGACCTTAAAGAGTCTTTCTCTAAATTGTAAGATTTTAAATTAAAGAGGTTAACAGACTTGCGTGAAAATCTACTTAATTCATACCCAAGCATTATTTTCAAATTCGGCACAGTATTCATCCAGCTTTGAGTATCGAGTAAAAGTAACCAAAAGGCACTTTGTAAATTTTGCAAAAATCTCTTTTTATTTAAATTGTAGGGAGACCAATAAAAAAGACCTGAAATCCGGAGAGAAAAAAAGTGATAAAAAAAAATGATGAAAGTTTCATTACATGATGTGACATATTTCAAAGACAACCGACAAAGTGGCTGATCTTTTTTAGGTTTGCATTTCATTATGTTAAGGTGTAGAGTTTGTAAACTGCAAGAATCTGCATGAGGCTGTTATTTTCACTGTCTGTGCCAGAGTGTCTGTCTGTTAAAAAATACTTTATTAGGGATCTGAAAGCACACAAATTTTGCAACAGGGGTAGTTTTTCTTTGAATATTCTCTTGCAACTTCAATGAACAATTTAGTCAAAATTTTCACAGATTGTTTTTATTTTAAACATATGTTGGGATGAATGTACACCAAGTGAGAATACTGGTCATATCAAAGATGTCCAGTGCCTTTAAACACAATGTAATTTTCACTGTGTGTGCCAGAGTGTCTGTCGGTTAAAAAACCAAGGACTTCAACAAAAGGAATCCTGGTGTTTTGACAGAGCGAGAACGCCCTGGGAAACAAAGAGAAGTCCTTGAATTACCGGGTCGAGGTACACCGTTTTAACTCTACATAATATACTTAGTGTGGATATGGTCCTAATTTCATAAAGCTGTGAAGCAGAAAATTCTGCGGAGCAAATTTTCTTGGCTCAGCGGAAGATGACCTTGGTACCAGTCACACAAATGGTAACTGTATGGTGTTCTCAATGGTAACCTATATTTGCTAAGCACAAGTTCTTTATGCTAAGCAAGTTTAGTGCTTACAGGCTTTAAAAAATTGCGCCAAAACCAAAAGAGAACAAGAGAGGTCCAGATAACAAACTAAAGTCTGCCGTGAGCCAATAGCTCATCTAACCAATTTTTCTATCCAAATTTACTTGGCATTAAAAAGACTGAACAAATTTGTATTCCCCCCCCCCCCGACAGAATGCCAGTCCATCGCAGGTTGCTCCCAAGCTCTCGCCAGTACCCATTTGTACTCCTTGGTGGAGATAAGCAATTTTGTCCTTGCTCAAGTGTCACGACCGACTAGACCAGGAAATAAAACTGACCTTCTGTAAGCTACAGAACTCAAGTCCTCAGCCCTAGACCAATGTAGGGACTTAAAACACCTTGTGGACTACAAACATCCACACATTTTTCCTTTTTTTCCCCCAACAGTGTTGAACGACAGTTCTTTCTGACACAGTGACTACTGCAACACAGAGCTGTGTGGGTGATTAGGTAAACACATTCAAACCAGGGACCTACATGTATAACAAAAGAGGACAATAGAGTCCATGGTTCGAGAAAGGTCCCCGGTTGGGAAAAGCAGGTACAAAACCAACGGGAGCTTTTGCAAAAAAAGTATGTACTTAATTGTACTTATTGTACTTTTAAAAAAATCAACAAAAAGGGACATGGTTGCAGGCATATACATTGTAAGCTTGTCTATGTGGCTGTGTCCACCCGCTTCAATTTTATTTGAAACGAAAAGGAGTTGTTGGTAAAAAAAAAATATAATCCACACACATGGTGAACAAAGAGACTAAAATGGGTTGGTGAACATGTTTTAATATTCACTAGCTTAATGGAGTCTGAAGACAATAAAAACAAATGATTCACCACAGCTGTGGTGGAATACTACAGATGGGATGTTTTCACATGGACTTGTGTATAGTGTATAAAAGAGGATGTTAAGTTTATTCATTTTTAGGCTTATTAAAAATGATATTGCAACCAAATGGCTGACTGGAAAAATTGCAAAAAAGAAAATTACACCAAATACATTTAAAAAAAAAAAATTAAAAACCATAAACTGCTAAAAAATTACTTTTAACAAGTATTTTAAAGGAAATGCCAAGAATCATTATAAATATCAACCACCTATTAATGTGCATTTTGGTACTGTTCGCAGCGCATTTCTGTCCCATCCTTTTTTGTCTCTCTATATTATTCAAAAACCCAAACTGACAAAATCAACCATAAGTCAATATTATTAACAGTGATTATTTGTCATGATTGGAAAAAACAATGTAGTAAGCCAAGTTCATACTTCCTGCGCATTGCAAATGCGATAAGAATTTCAGCACCACCAATTTGCAACAAATGATTGGCGTCAGTTGACTTGTGCTTAACTCCTGCGAAACATTCGCTGTGAAAACAGCCATGTGACGTGAATATTCCCTTCCCGTTCGTATTTGCAGGAAGTATGGACCAGGCTTCATACTTAATTTTATGTTATAGAAAGGTTTGCGGTAACACCATGTAATGACTATCTCTAAGAAGCTTTCTCCAGAAGACGATCAGAGTATACTGATCGAAACGTTGAGGTGAAACCAACGACTCTTTTCAGAACCACCCCAACTCATAAGAGATGGTCATTACATGGTGTTACCGCAAACCTTTCTATATCGTATATCCACCATGCAAAGTTTCAAATCCTACTTAATTTTATGTTGTTGCATCTCCTGTTTGATAAGAATCATGGTTTGAGTACTGGCCATACTTGTACTGGCCTAGAAGTAGACAGAGGTCATGCCCTCTGTTGCGCATGCTGCTGGCCTTACGAAATCCAGAAATAATAATAACCCAATTCTTGTAGAGTGCATTTCACAATAACCGTATCAATGCGCTTTACATTAGTGCCCTGGTCATTGGGCCAATAACATCCTTTTTAATGTTTCTCAGCTCCCTTGGGAGTATACAACCTGGGCAACAGTTTATATCGCTCCAAAGGCTTTTTCATTCACAATATCAACCTCTACCCTCGCAGGTACCCATTAATTCCCTTGGGTGAAGAGAAACAATTATAGTAAAGTATCTTGCTCAAGTGTCACGACCGGGATTCGAACCCACACTCCGGTGAATTCACACCAGAACTTGAATTCGATGCTCTTAACCACTCGGCCATGACACTCTACATGTATCGTGCATTTGAAATATGTCCCACCCGTGTCTTGTCAATATTGCACGCCAGACCTCCACTCACTTTGCCAGCCTGAATCATGCAAGATATTTGGTACTTCGAAAATGTAGGATTTTTTTTTTTGGGTAAGGGCTTACTTCTTCATGTGGTGTAGGTTTAATAGACTTTCAGGCTATTTAATCACAATTTGATTTTCATTTTTCCAAAGGCCAAAACAATCGAAAATCAGACTCAAAATCATGTCTGTGGAATTAAGTCCATCTTTCAACTTAATAATATTGCCAGCATTGCACTCATAAAAACTTGTAATCTTTTTTAATTTGACCCCCTTGTTATTAAATATACAAACTTTAATGAACTTACTTCTTTTTCGCTGTCTGTGGAGATAAATGCAAAGGATTCTGTCAGCTCCTTATCTGTGCGACCGTCATCTTTCATCTCTTTACGCCACTCGAAAAACTATGAATTTGAAAAAGAGAAAATCAATATACATGTAAAATATAAATAACTTGGAGGGCTAATCCTCTTTACTTGCAGCTGAAATGTGAAGGACACAGCTACATTGAACGGTGAGCGCATCGTGTGAAGATTGCAGGAAAACTTAAAAGGCGCAGGGCCTGCTTAAATACACTTATCTTTGGTTTTAAAAGCCCCAATTTGCAATCTCATGTTTGTGAACTTAGCTCAATTATAAAAGACAAAACAACAAACGGATTTCCAGAAGAAATCACATCCATGAAAAGATAAAAATCAAAACTCAATGAAAAGGAATCAAACCGATTTAGCGAGTTCCTCGTTGTGGACCAGCTGGGCTTTAGTAAAGGTGAAGCGGGTGGAGGAATCCTTGCTGCGATATTGCGTGGTGAGGATCGGCAAAATGTCTTTCAGAAACTCCCTGGAGTCCAAGGTCACCTCCTGAAATAAACCTGTGTGTAAAAATAGAAAAGAAAGTTTGATGAACTTCCAGGCCTTGAACTCTTCGCTCTTGAAGGGTCACACTAAAATCATGCAGATTGTAAATTTGTATCAAATAGTATACCCATATTGAATGTTTACAAGTGCAATGGAGCGAATATGTTCATGCGTTGAAAGATGGAATGTTCTATTCAACAAGGAGCCGAGTTGAATGGAACATTCCATATTTCAACGAATGAAAATATTTGCACTATTGCACGAATGAAAAACATTCATTATTTGTTTTATATAACATCCAAGTAGATCTTTGTCATTTTTATTAGAAGATATATTTTCCAAAACAAAGCGTAGCGTTACAATTTTTAATTGAGGAATTACACCTGTTTCTCTTTGGGTTGGCCTGTTGGATTCAACAGTCACAATATGCGTTCTGTTCAACTATTTTGAGACACGCAGAAGACGAATGCTAGTAATTTTACTAATATGCCTTGCAGTAACACTGCGTTACCAAAGACACGCACACGCAGTGATGTTTTTATTCAGCCTTTTCGTTCCATCCGAAAAGTGCCATTGCACGCTGCAGTGTGCAATGGTACTTTACGGATGGAACGAAGAAACACGGTGAGTGACTTGGCATGCAATGGTACTTATATTTCCTATCACGTGACGGACAATCCTCCAAGCAAATGGCAAGGATCTGCTTGGGTGTTATATAAAACTTAATAATGTGCACCACAGCAAAAGCCAAGGGCACCACGACAATTGCTGTGGGTGCCCGGGGTTAATTTGAGGCCTACATTTCAGGAACATAAACCTTACAAGTTTGAAAACAAAAACAAACCAGTGATTGCAATATTATAACCAGGGATCACACCCCGACTGGCAACCCCAGAACAAAGGTATTGACAAATTCGGGACATCAACAATATTAGGGCTAGATAGCTCAGTAGGTAGAGAGATGGCAAGTTTATCAAGAGGTTGCAATTCAACCTCCGCTCTACTCATTTTTTTCTTGAAGCAACCCAAAATTAGTGCTTAAGAAAATGAAGTTTCAACAGTTTTTCATTAAACCATTATGCATTGTGATTTTACATTTTGTTGTGACCTGTCAAAACTTTCCTTATAAAATTTACATAGAAAATTGTGAGTTGAATTATTTTCAAATCTTTATGGATAATGCAACGAGCACCAAAATTGGAAAATATGTCATCGCTTCGATCGCCACTCGCACGTGCGCATGTGGTCTCAGTATCCCGACACTTTGTCTGTGAAGCCAGCAACACATTGACAAAAGGCTACTTTAAATATAATTATCCATGTAGAGTAACTCTTTGTTGTTGTTTTTTAAAACAAATTTAAAAATTAATCCGAGCAACCATTCTCTTGCCGCTACACTGGGTGGCACATCATGCTGGCTTCAACTCATTTCTTACTAAGGCTTAAAACTGCCCGAATTTCTTGTGTTGCACGTATTTCTTGTTCATGAGGGCAATGCCATTTCCATTTTGCAAAGGGCACATGCATCTAAAATGGGCACCACCAGCCAACTGGCAGAGGCCGTGGACTGTACGTAGCCTCAGTGTATTTCAGGCCTGAGAAATGAACACCGGGTATGGTGTATGGAATTGTGCCACCCACTATAATGACAACATTCAAATAGTTGCTCGGATTTGTCGAGAGAACAAAGTGATGTTATACCCTGCTTAGATTTCTTTCTGGGGATGACGAATGGTTTGCTCAGCGGTAAATGAGCTGCTTTTGCATCCGTAGAACCAGAATTTCTCTCCCGTTTGCCAGACTTTGTCTTTGACTTTAAGCTCTTCTTAGAGGTGACACCACTGCTCGTCTCACTCTTGCTCGTCTTTTCAGTTCCCCCTTCCGAAAGTTTCTTTTCCTTCTTTTTAGCTGCATGTTTCTTTTGGGGTTCTTTGGTACTTTGTTCATCAGTCGCCGGTGTCAACGACTCAGTCTTCTTGCATGTTGATTGCTTTGTAACTTTTAATTTTACACCAGATGTGGACGGCTTTTTCAATGTCACCGGAAACAACTGTTCACTAACATTTTCTGAATCACATGGAAGAGGTAACGAATCGTCTTGTGGTGGAATACTATTGCTCAGAGGGTTTGCAGACTTAAGTTCCATTGGCGTAGTACATGGTGCTGCCAGCTGAAAAACAGAAGCCTCTTCTTTCGTACGATCTGTATCAGTTATTTTTTCTGATATGATCGACGGTGGTTCAGGATCTTGTATCGTTTCAGAGTTCTCATCTGAAAAAGTCTTCTCACACGATGGTTCTTTCTCCACAGGAGATGTTGGGCGTTCAGCTGTCAACTCTGGTGGGTCATTTGCCGAATGTTTTGAGTCTGACTCACAAGTCAAGCAGTTTGTTGTCATGTCATTTTGACAAACATCGCTTCCAGCAGCACTATTTACAGCTGGAATAACAACATCTGTTGACAATTTGCTATCTGTTTGTTCCCGTGTTGCAGGTTTACACACAAGCTGCTTATCACCAGGTTTAGAGAGCAGCCAAGATTTTCCGCTAAACGCTAGCGGACTCAAGAAATTCTTCACTTTACGAAGCTCATCAACTTGACCACTTGACCAAGCATTGCTCTCCGTAGAATCCGTCACTCCGTTTGAAACAGTGTTTTCCTCTGGTGTCGCAGGCCTCGGCACGGAAAAACTTAGCTTCTCAAACAAATTGGCCATCTCAAAAGCTGATACATCCAAGACATGCACAGAGGCGATCAACAAAACCACCCTCTACTCTACTACTACAACTCATCAATTTATCACAGCAGTTTGGCCTATTGTCATTCCCTTTTGAAAAAAAACGTAAATGGAGAGGTGTCAGAAAGTTTACTGGACTGCTGCACCTAAATAAATGACAGCAAGTGAAAAACAGATTTCATTCATGAACTTATATCACTGTAGAAAATGAGGGACCCACTGTAATACTGTACTACAATCAAAAGAGCGAGAAGAACACCACACACCAGTCATGTTTCAAGGCAGAGACTGAACATGCTGAGTAGTTCTGTTAAAGTAAACTAAGGTTGACTTGAACTATTGGCACAGCTTGTGCAAAAGGCTAGCGCATGCATATGACATATATGCATAGGCTTGCCTTATTGCTTGGTCGCCTGCTTCAGGGGGTACAGTGCTGAAGTGCATGTACTGGTAGGCCTAGTACTGGAGCAACCACACACAACATCAATAAGATGTCAACCTTTTTAAGTCTAACTCCAACCATCCATGGAGGTAGTAATCCATCAGTTTTACATCACAAATCTAGAACCCTACATGTAGGTGACGAATCCTGGAAACCTTGTACAACCAATATTCAAAACTTGACAGAGACAAGACTAATTGATTGATAAAACAACGACGTCAGCCAAACAAATGACCTCATCAAAAAAGGGCAACCGTTCCGCCGTGCGCTGTACCAACACTACAGTAACACACTCAACCAATCAGTCACACTGAGCTGCCTGAGAGTCCAAAACATGACTTCAAATTCAACTTCACACACCACATGGCATATGCTATCCTTAGCTAACCAAGCAACCCAGATCATGCGAAGAAACAATATCTCTCATGGTAATAAAGAATGTAATAAACATCTTCTGGAAATATTTTCCATAACCAAAACTTGGCTCAAATTCCCGTTGCAGCGTGCAGAGCTCAGTCTTCCAGTTGTTTATTGCAATCATGTATAATATTTGCACACGTAGTCGGACCGAACGTACAAAATACACATTTAACCCTACACAACCTACAAGTCAAGTGTTACATACATAGCCCCCTCTGTACATTACATTATCGGCGCGCGTTACAAAGAACGGATACGTTTGACGTCGTATCACAGTTGAAGGATTAAAGCTTCCGGGCGGGCCAAATTTCATGAAGCATGTTTCAGCACAAAAGCTTAATAGCACAGAAAACTCTTGCCTAACGAAACAGGCTACCATCTAGAATACAGCACATTTACCACTGATGTGACTCGGTACCCCACTAATATCTTTCTTTCAAAGGAATTTGCTAAGTAGAATGTATTTTCTGCTAAACAGCTTTATGAAACGGTACATAGCTCCAACAAGCCCCAACATATTCGACCCTTGGGCACTGTACTCTTTTTTTCAAAATTTTCCATTAGGCCTATTGGTCGTATACGGGGCGCTGTATAAAATGAGTAGATCACAGCGTCCCCTTGGTCTACTAGTACTATTATGACCTATAACTGATCTTGCTTATTTTTGCTAAGCATGATTATTTTCACAGCATTTTTTCCTGTTTCAGCCAGAAGCTGCTCTGTGAAAATGGGCTTTTCATCACTGATGTAGCGACGACCTGACCAACGGTCGATTTTGTAACAAGTTCAAAGTTTTTTGGCCATAAAAACTTTCTTTAAAAAAATGGAAAGGCGTGGTTAAGGGGATTGTTGAAAAAAAAAATGGATAATAATACGTAAACAAAATGTCATTATACATTTAAACCGGCAGCCCACAGCACTTTGGTTAAAGGAACGAGGTACCAATATTTGAGTACAGGAACATTTAGTCAGATATGGATGTCTGCCGCGGGGACCCCCGCTGCGTGTGGCGCATGGACCCCCAACAAAGAGGCAAAATAATGGGCTGAATCAAAGATTCTATGTACCACATGAAACCAAGTGGAAACGGTCATTAACATGATACTAAGTAAAATTAACCCGCCAGACAAATTTTCTGCTGAATTTTGAATTTAAGCCTGCCAGACACCCCTCCCCGAAATGTTTACTGTGTACAAACCTATGGGTTGAAATGACCCAGTTGTCAAATAATCCTACTCAGATTTACATGAAACTTCGTCTAACTGTTCCACTATGGCTAAAGTGAACACACACCAAAAATTAAATCCATCATCCAAATCGTCTCCGAGATAAAAAATATGCAAAAACCTCCCTATTTTGAAACTTTGTTCAAACTTTAGGAGCCCATACAATAATAACGACACCAGCTGTAGGACTGAAAATGTGTATGCTATTTAAGTTGTGGCCCTAGATTCATAATTTGGCTGCATTGGGCCTGCTAGACCATGGCCAGACCAATAACACATTTCTTAACACAGTTAGTATTATATAACCGCCAGACAAATTTGATGCATTGTGCCCGCCAGACACCCCCCCCCTCCCCCTTCTGGGTTAAAATCGGAGGAACCACCTGAAACCGAGTTAGAATTAATGACCAATAACACTTTTCTTAATACAAATATCAACCGCCAGACAAAAGTTTTGCCACATTGGGCCCGCCAGACACCCCCCCCCCCCCTTTCAGGGTTAAAATCGGAGGAACCACTTAAAACCGAGTTGAAAATGACCAATAACACTTTTCTTAATACACGTATCAACCGAAAGACAAAAGTTTTGCTGCATCGGGCCCGCCAGGCACCCCCCCCCCCCCCCCACCCCTTCAGGATTAACATCGGAGGAACCACCTGAAACCGAGTTGCAAATGATCAATAAACACTCTTCTTGGTACAGCTCAACCGTCAGACAAAGTTTTGCTGCATTGCCCCCCCCCCCCCGGCCCACCAGACAACCCCTCCCCTTTTCTGGGTAAACATCACGGCTCCTCAAGGGTCAATCCGTACAATGTGAAAGAAAATACTACAGTCTCTTTCTCTCTCCTTGGAAAGTCAAAGGAAGATGGTTGAAGCAAAAATTGATTAAAATAATGTTTAAAAGGCTATATAGTTCTCTCGACCTTTCTCCGGTGGACTGAGGCCTGCTTCCAATTCCGCGCCCTTCTCCTGCACATCTATTTTAAATACTTCAACAAAAGTTTTACAGCAAAACATATCCGAAAAGTTATTACACGCGCATGCAGCCCATTCGACGTACGAATGAGTTTGTAAAACTGAAGGACGTCCTCTTCGGACTAGACTTGGTTGCAAGTCGGTGATCCTGGTTTGTTCCTTCATGATATAGCTAATGCAATGAAATAACCTCGATATCAGACTTGAAATAAGTCTTTACTTTGGCTGCTCAAAACATTTGACAGATCCAAAATTCTACCTCATGGAACGATGATGCGGCAGCAGTAAGGCTCGGTGTCTACTAAAGACTAGTTTTGAAGTTGAACGGTGATGATTTTCCATTTTGACCCCACTCGTACTCCTACGTGAGGAATTTTGTTTGGAATTCAATGCTAATGGAGGTAAACATTTAAACGAGGGAGTCGAACTTTTCAACATCATATAATCCCAACCAAAGGAGGAGGCTAAATGTTTTGTTATCTTTTGTGTTGTTTGTGTTTTTATTATCGTTTTACTGATCTCTCATAACATGTTATTTACCTTGTAATCTCCTGCTTTGTGTTCCATGATTCTTGTTTTCGCTCTTTGCTTAAAGGTCAACTGTTTTTTTTTTCCCCCCTTTTTTTTCTCTCTACTAAGGCCAAGTTTAAAAAACATGTTAAAGGAACACGTTGCCTTGGATCGGTCGAGTTGGTCTTTGAAAAGCGTTTGTAACCGTTTTTTATAAAATGCATATGGGTAGAAAGATGTTGTAAAAGTAGAATACAAAGATCCACACAAACATGACTCGAAATTGCGTGGTTTTCCATTTACCTCGTCGGCCATTTATGGGGGTCAAAATTTTGACTCCCATAAATGGCCGACCGTGTTAGTTCGCACAGTAGAAGGAAAACCACGCAATTTCGAAGCAAACTTGTGTGGATCATTGTATTCTACTTTTAAAACATCTTTCCAACCATATGCATTATATAAAAAACGGTTACAAACGCTTTTGTTTTGACCAACTCGTCCGATCCAAGGCAACGTGTTCCTTTAATGGCGTCCTTTTTATAAGTACGCCCAAAACCATTTTTAATACTTAGGGCTGGGCTATTTTTCAAAATGTTTTTTTTTTGTGATCGTTAAAAAATACTCTCTTTTTTCTTGTAAGCAGCTCTGAATTTGGCCCAGAGTGCCTAACATTTCAAGTGTGCAGTCTTTGTTTTTGTATCTCCATTTATTTATTAGATGACATGATCATGCTCCCCCTCCTCCCTCCCTCCCTTCCTCTTTGTTTTTTTTATGACAGACTTGTCGATTCTATGTCCATTCCTTTTTCCTTTCTTGAAGTTTCATTGCTTTGTCTTTTTTTTGGTTTATTCACAGAAAACAACTGTAAAGAAGTGAAGAAAACAAAATGTCATACGATATTGTACATGGTAAGCAAGGATTGTGTGTTATAAAGTGTCGTCTCAATTAAGCTCCGATACAAGTATTCTCACAAAATCTCATCAGATACTTTTCAATGGTGAGCCAATAGACCCTTCCCATGAAATATGTAAATTGCACATAGCGCGTGCGCACTAATGTTTTGGTTGGCAAAACGAGGGAACATCGCGCTGTTTTGTACATGGCTAATGGTCTGCTTAGTGCACAACTCTATGGTGTTTGCTAACCAACAGGGTCTGTACGCATGCGTGATTGTGATTAGATTAGCATATTTCATGGGAAGGGTCCATTGCAGCTGCTCCAAACCTTTGGAACAATCTTCCATCAAATACATCATGGCATTTGTCTCAAACCTTCTGTCACCTTTTCCAGACTTATTTTGCCAAGGCTATTTAATTATTGCTCATTCCTTTTGATTGTTGTATTATTTGTTGTAAATCATTTCTCTCTACAAGTTTATCAAAATTACACACAAAAGAAACACAAAAGATAGGCAAGACTGAGGAGAAAAATGTAAACTGTTCATAACCTAAAGGGTCAGTCTGCCGATAAAAACATTTTTTTGTAAGAATACAGTATAAATGCTTATAGTCTTTTAAGAAAGAGATATACGTAACTCAGCAGGTTTGTTTTTTCTGGTAAGCAGTTTTTAAAGTCCAGCTAAGTTTGATGTGATCCTGTAAATTTGTCTTTGTTCATTCCAAAGTTCTGAAAATATATATGCATACTTAAATTTTCTAAACTTTACACTCAGGTGATTTTGCATCAGGTCTGCGTACCCGCCTCCATGATGCAGCGTTTAACAACGATGTAACATCTTTAAGATTAATGGTTCAACAAGGAGTTGCAGTCAACGTTTCTACCATAGAAGGAACCACAGCATTACACGAGGCATGTAGCCAGGGCCATATTATTTGCGTCAAGCTGCTACTGGAAGCTGGAGCGGAGGTATGTACAATATTTTCAAAATCTTTTTTCCAATCCTCAGCTTAGGCTCTGTCTCGCTCTTACCAACCAGAGAAGGTAACACTGCGCTTTTAAAACAGTAAAAAAGTAACAACAAAAAAAACACGGCAGTTAACGGTTGTATGGCTTCTGACTGGCACCCCCGAACAAAGATATTGACAAAGTAGGGACACCGCCAATATAGGGCTAGATAGCTCAGTTGGTAGAGCGCCGGCACGTTAATCCGGAGGTCGTTGGTTCGAATCCCACTCTAGTCAATTCTTTGTTCAACCCCCAAAATAAAAAAAAAAGTAACAGTAAAAAAGTAAACAACATGCAAAAAGGTTTATACAGAATAAGTAAAGCACATGAGTGATTTATAAAACAAGTGAGTTTTGAGAGATTTTGTGGAAACTAGTGAGTTCATCATCATCAGTTAGCATCATGCGTCTCAGCAACAGCTACCTGACTGGTGAGAAGCTTCCAAATAGACCTATCTTGAGCTGCTTCTGCCTCCTCCACAGACCATCCAGTGGCCAGTCTGGAGAGGTCCGGCCCTCTGCTTACATTTTTTCGATGATGAGTTTAGTGAGTTGGAGTGGTGGATAGTGCAGAAAAAATTGTTCAAGAGATTTGGGGCAGGCGGAGCATGGTTGCTTTTGTCACCAGAAAAAATGCAGGTTTTGGGAATGACGAGTAGTTTAGTATCTGTATATGATCGGACACTTCTGGTTCTTTGGCTCCGGGCTCTGTCTGGATGCTGGAAACACTGTGCAAAACGGCGGACTTTTTTCTTCTTCTGACTTTTGGTAGCGCAATGGGTTATGGTAGATCAATACGTAAGGGGGCGGAGCTTTATGGATCGGCCTATTGTGACCTGAGGGGTTGTTGAATCCCCTGGGGGCACCATGTGGACTGGTTTTCAGTCCCTACCTGAATGTGTGGTTTTCCATGAAATAATTATCAAGGGTTTTCCTAGCACATCTATAACTTAAACTTCCTTCATTTATTTCTCCATATTGGGTTGTTGGCTTGTTTAGTTTTCTGAGAATCCTTGGCTTCAAAGCCAGAATTAATAAATAAATGTATAGAGTTGCAATGTCGTCTTACTCTCTGTTTTGTCGTTGTTGTCCATCTTAAAAGGTAAACGCCATGACTATAGACAGCTCTACGCCACTATGTGATGCATCAAGTTATGGTAACGTTGAGTGTGTGAGATTACTACTGAGGTTTGGAGCACTCACTAATCCACCATTGAATCTTTCAACTGCTCTTCATGAGGCGGCCATGAGAGGTAAAAAAGAGGGTGATGATGTACCTGTCATTTTTTTACTCTCCAAGGTCATTACTCAAGTAGCCAGGGGGCTTGATTTCACAAAGCACTAAGATTGATCGTTGAATTGGTCAACTGCTCTATATGATGCGGCCATGAGATGAAAGGGGCGACCATGTAACACCCCAAGCAGTCAGGTAGGAACTGAAAACCCAAACCACATGCAAGGCTTCAGTCCATAGAATCAAGCCGGGGGTCCACGGAGATGAATGACAGGGAAGAAACCAATAAGCCCACCTGACTGCCCCAACAGTTTGCAATACTTGACCCTTCCATAGCAAAAACAGCCTACAAATATTTTAAATTTGTATACAAGATTAGATTACTTCTGGGTCAATTCAGGGCATTTTTTCCATTTCAAAATTTCAAAGGCATACTATGTATGGATGCCGTATTCTTGTTACACTTTCATCTCAGTTTATGGCAAAACAGCAATATCTCTGTATTCACTCAGCTCAAAATGTCATTTTTTTCCCAGTTAGGCTTTATTTGCCATAGGGCCTAACTCCTCTGCTTTTCAAAGTTTTCCCATATCTCTCTTGCTACTTTTGTTAAAAATATTCTTACTATCTGTCACAGGCCATGTAGATTGCCTACAGGAGCTGGTCACAGCTGGAGGCAAATTGGAGGCCATGGATTTACACTTTGGGACTCCCCTTCATGCTGCCTGCTTCAGAGAGAGCATCCAATGCGCCAAGGTGCTACTGAAAGCAGGTACAGTACAGGGCCCAATTTCATGGCTCTGCTTACCGCCGAATTCTGCGCTTACGATCACGATTCCCCGCTTACGTGCATACGCCGAATTTCTGTGCTAGCCTTGTAAGCCTAGAATGCCTAGTAACGTGTACAGAAGCCAACATTTTCCGCTTACCTGTGAAATACGCTTGTCGTAAGCACAGAATCTTTGCTTACGGTAAGTAGAGCCATAAAATTGGGCCCAGATAATAATAATACTAGGTTCTAAGGCCGTGTCTGAAACAGCGACTTCGGCTTAAGTTACAGCTACATCAGCGTGTCTGCCAGTGTTGTAGAATAGTCAGGCCTGCATGATCTAGCCCAGCCGTAGCTGTAGCCTAAGTCACCATTTTGGACACGGCCTTATATAGCGCTTTATCACTACCCTAGGGCAAATCAAAGTGCTCTGTATTTTGTCCTGAAGGTTTGTGGAGCTTGGTTTCTTGAAGTATGACATCTATTCCTTTATAGCACCATGTAATGTTTACAAGGTGCTGTGGTGCAATATGCTGCCCCAGAAAAAAAGGATTTTATACTTATCTGTGCTTTTTCTTCTGTATATCCAGGAGCTAATGTCAATGCCCTCAAAATTCACGCAACGCCCCTCCACGTTGCGGCATCAACAGACAATCCTGACCTGACCACCCTACTACTTGACTTTGGTGCCAATGTCCACTACACAGACAACAGAGGGAGACGGCCAGTTGACCTAGCAGTCAGCGGCAGTGTGGTGGCAGGAATACTAAGGTCTCATGCAGGTTGGTTGAAAACACTGGTTTATTTAAGGGCGCCGTAAGCGTTGAATTCTTTGGTAAGCAGCGCCAAGACAATTGCCCCCTGTTCTCCTGTAGAATAATCCCTATACAGCTCACGTTGGAAGCTAAACTGGGATGGTGCGTTGGTGACGCCATTGGTGGACTTTGCAAGGTGCGAAGAGAAACAAAAGAAAAATGAAGAGTTTGTGCACTGGGTTTACAGCATCCTGGAGCCAGCCAGAGGTCTTAGGATTCTAATTGCTGGCAGGAATGGGTCATTTTGTGTCAAATCAACCAATATTCTTATTTACTCAAGCTGCACCGACACTTTGGAATGGTTTACCATCATAAACTTCAATTACTACAGTCTTTTTCAGTTTCTAAGGCTAAGCTTAAGACTTTTCTTTTTAAACAAGCTTTAAAATGTTTTGCCCTACAGAGACAGTATTACCCCTCACACAGCAGTGCCGTCTCTTGATACGAAGACATCTCGGACATCAGATTACGGACTCCATACACGCCTTAGGATTACCTATGATGCTTCAGAATTATATTTGTTTCACAAGGAGGTAACAGGAAGAGGTCGAAGGTGGACTTAATGCACCGTATTTTTGGCTGTGTGAGGGCTTGCTCAGGAGTATATTTATCACTTCCGGGGTTTACGCGGGCACAGTTTCAATAGGCGTTCTGTCACTTTTGTTGCACCGTAGTTTTAAGTTGCTTTAGAGGTGGGTTGTATCGGCTCCTTTAAATGTCTTATGGTCCGTGTTGGATTAGATGTATGTGTTGTTAATGTGTTCCAGTCTTTAATAACTGTTTTGGGGATGAATGAAATATGCCCCTGGAAGTGATTGAGAGCGCCCTCACGTGGTAAAAAAAATGGCACATTGTCTTTACCTTTTCAAGTATGGGAGCCCTATTTTATAGAGCTGCTTAAAGCCATTATACACTTTCGGAACAGAATTTTGTTTTAAGTTCACAAATTTACAAATAACTTACAGGGTTTACAGAAGGTAATGGGTAAAAGACTTCTCTTGAAATATTATTCCATGAAATGCTTTACTTTTTAAGAAAACATTAAAACAATTGTCAATTCTCGACAACGAGAATTACGAATTATAGTAAACACATGTCATGACACGGCGAAACGTGTGGAAACAAAGGTGGGTTTTCCCGTTTTTTTCTCCCGACTCCAATAACCCATTGAGCCTAAATTTTCACAGGTTTGTTATTTTATATATAAGTTGTGATACATGAAGTGTTGGCCTTTGGACAATACTATTTACCGAAAGTGTCCAATGGCTTTAAAGGATTAGGGAACTTTTTCAAAATGTCCACAGATTTACATTAAACTTACAGGGTTTGAAGATAATGATAGTAGAAAGCTTCCCTTCAAATATTACTAAGGTTGTGTAGTTTTTGAGAAATGAGTAAAACAAGTCACAAAATAATTTTGGTCTCATGAGACCAAAATTATTTTAGCATGTAAAATCCCCTTAACCAGTTATGATACTATACCAAAACCATAGCATTATAACTGGGTAATACGTTTTTACATGCTAAAACTAATACAAAAATTATTACTTTTACTCATTTCTCAAAAACTACAGCACCTCGGTAAGTAAAATTTCAAGGGAAGCTTTCTACTATCATAATCTTCAAACTGTGTAAGTTTAATGTAAATCTGTGGACATTGTGTTTTTTGTTAGGAAAAAGTACATAGACCCTTTTATGCGGAAAATATTTTTGCCACACCTGTGGTTTGTAGCTTGTGACGACTTGCTATGTGCTCTACTTTCTAAGCCTGATCGATTCGGGAAAGTGTGTTGACATTTGCTTCTTTTACATTTCGTCTCACCCTTCGGATTGGAATTGGTAGGAATGGTTTACTGGAAGTCGCAAGTTACGATTAACCATTTATGAAAAAAACTGTAGTTGCACAACCCTACCAAGTGCAGATAACTGTGGTATCCAGTGCCATGGTAAGCAGATGTTTTTGGCTTACAGAGTGACCCTATAAGCACAGTTTCTATTTCATAAACACTGCTAACCCTAAGCAAAGCAAAAGGTACGCTCATCATCATCCGTCGTCCTTAGACGGAATAGCAGAAACAGCTTTGATGAAGTGGTGCCAGGTTGCTTTGTCCCTCATGAGTTGTTGAGTCTCGTTTTGATTGAGATTTGTGTCTCGGGTGATGGTGTCAGTGTAGCTTATTTTCCTCCTGCCGCGATTTGGATGTCCGCCAGGGGGATTCCAGAAGACCAGATGCGATATAGGTTGATCCGCTGTTCGCAAACAGTGGCCAGCAAACTGGAGACGTCTCTGCATTATGGTCTCGGTTAGTGGTGGTAGATTGCCATAAACCTCCCTGTTTTGTAGTATGGTAGCTAGCTTGTCGACAGTTCTCATAAGCGGATGAGTATATCAATGCAAATCCATTTTGAACGCGCACAAACACTTGAAAATATTTTCAATCAGGGCCCCATTTCTTAAAGCTGTTTAGCAGAAAATTCTGCTTGACAAGTTTCTCAACTAAGCACAAAATGAGTAGGGCACCAGTCGCAACAGTGTAAACTTTATGGAATGTTGGCTGGTAACCTGTTTTTGCTAAGCAAGATTTCCCTGTGCTTAGCATATTTTGTGAAATATTGCCATGTTGTGAACACAAATTTGCTTCCAGACATTTTTCTGCTATAGTCGGCACAAAAATGTGCTTACCAATGATTAGCTTTATGAAACTTTGGAAAGGATAGGCCGACACATTGTAACTTAAAATAAATAGTTTTAACACCGAAAATCTATATATTTATTAACTAATCATGTATATTTTATTGAGCAAATATATTTGATATATTACTGTATAAAAAACTATTAATTTATTGAAACTACAAAGGGCTACTGTTTGACATGGAATTCAGCACCTGATACTGTTTTTTATTTAAACAAAATATTAAACAACAATTGTATGATAAGAAATTGATCGCCTTTTGTGTTATACTTTATTAAAAACTACATTTATTTTAATACTTTTAGACTAACTTTTAAAAAGCATTCAGTGAGGTGTATATGGTTTAAACTTTTAACCCTGTATTCTATTCTGACAGTTGCACTTGTTCAAATTACATCAATTGCAACCATCCATTTTATTTAGAATATTGTAATGAGAAAAACAGACTGGGAAAACTTTTGGTTTTTTTTTCTTTGGAGGGGGGTGAATATTTGTTGCATCCTCTTAAAAAGACTAGTCTTCTCACTTGGTGTATCTCAACAAATGCACAAAATAAGAAACCTGTGAACATTTGAATAATAATGGAAGAAAAATCATCCTTGTTACACGAAGTTGTGTGCTTTCAGATGCTTAATTTCAGGACCTCAAAATCTAATTCTGAGGTCTCGAAATCAAATTCAATTATTTTAGTAGAAAATTACTTCTTTCTTGAAATCTAAAGTTTTGAGTGATAACCTTTCCCTGTTAATGAAATTGTTATATCCTTATGAAACAATTCTGAGACATGATCAGGGGAAACCCCTGAAGAATTAAACTTACTCCTACTGTAACAATTCGCTAAGCATAATCAGACCTTTTTTGTAATAAGCACATGATTAAATACTGTAATGATTCACTAACCACGATCAGGCCTGGAGTTATACATATGCCACGGTTGGTGGTGCCCTAGTCTTGGCTTTGTCTAGTTTCCCATAAGACTTTCCAATGGGATTGCCTTTTTTACAAAATGGCCTTGCCCTCTCACAAAATGACCTTGCCATCTTAAAGATAAATTCCAGTCCTGCATATCCTCAATGGCAGAGTAAAAAAAATACATAAAAATGGAATGCATTTTCCACAAATATCATATGTATCTGACCTTTTACTACATTTACATCTAGCACACAATGTGTCTACCGGTATTGTTTTGAAAAGATTGTGTCAGGAACAGTTGTTAAAAATTCAACATGAAAATATACATGATGTTTTCTTTAACCTCTAATAAATATAAAAACTTGCTAGTTACAAGAAAGTCATGTCCAGTTTACAAATGAGACTTGAGCTGGTGTTTGAAACTTTCTCTGGTACAATTAGTTTTTAAATTTATCAAGTATTAAACCACCAGCTGCTGTGCTGTGTCTTTAGACCCTTTTTGTCAGCATATAGTTATACAAATACAAGGAAAAATGGCTGGGTAAATTTGAAAACAATTTTTAGTGCAAAATATATTGACTTCTTGTACTCTGGAGTAATGTGCTGATACTCTGCCAACTGAACTATCTAGCCCTAAATATTGGTGGTCTCCCTTTTTTGTCAATTTCTTTGACCGAGGTGCCCAGTCAGAAGCCATTCAAACTTCAACTACTGCCAATTTGTCTTTGTTCATGCCAAAAAGTGAAATTTACCAAGTATTACTTTATATTTGAAATAAAAAGTTGCCTCCCCTTGAGGAATGAGTTGATCCATTTTTTACCACTTCCCAGGTTTTATCATCAACGTTTTTTAGTGCATGATCCATGGCTTTATGGCAGTTACAGGTTGAATGGCTTCTGACTGGCACCCTCCAACAAAGGTATTGACAAAATAAGGAGACCACCAACATTAGGGCTGGATAGCTCAGTTGGTAGAGCACTGGCACGCCAATCTGGATGTCATAGGTTCAGATTCCTTTCTAATAATTTTGTCTCTGATCTCTCGAAAATTGTTTTTTTATATCTGACTGCTGTCATATAATTTGTGCACAAGAAATCTGCCATAATTTTGTCCAACTACATCTCGTGACACATCTTGATCATTATGCAAAGTTGTAGGATAAGTAAATACCACTAAGGGCACCTGTAGGGGACTCATAGAGGTATATATAAGAACTAGAGGGCGCACGAGTGATGCTTCGTGCACAAACGCCACGGGACCGCAAGATGACAAGCGCGTCATTCTGCACGCGCGTTGAATATGAAATACACGTTTGAGTTTTTTTTTATTGAACGCTCACGCGATGCTGTTTGTTCAACTTACAAAATGGCCGCACAAACGCACGCTGTGAGATGCCAGTTTTGTCAACTTAGAAAATGGCCGCCTGGGCGCATGCCGGGGCGCGTATATAGGCAAGTGCGCTCTCTAGTTCTTATATATAACTCTATGAGGGGACTTTACAAGGAAGAGCTAATTCCTACCTGCTATCTGTTTATGAACGTATTTAATAATGTCCCCAGCTCGCTAGAAACCAATAAAAACATCCGAGTCTGAGAAATCAAATAAATTCTCAGATTTCTGTGTGTTGGGTGTCCATTCATGTATGCTGTGTGGCCAGAGATACTGTCACCACGCTAAACAGGGATGGATTTTACATGTGTGTCAAAATATTGTTGTTGTTTTTTTGCTGTGTTCTAAATAGTTAGATACTGTATTCAGCTGCAACTTTGATATGTAACTTTTTGGGAATCGATAATTTTGCCAATAAATCAGCGATACATTAAAACCAATCTATGACCCTACCCTCCAAACTTTTCTTAGATTGTCATGTGCGAACATTCGACCTGTCATGGGTAACATTAACATGAACAAAAGGAATCGATCAAACACAGGATGAATTAATGTTTTTCAACTTCCTGAGCGATTCTTCAAAATCCTCGTCGTCAACTTGACTCGTGTTGTCTAAAAGATGAGGCGGGATCGACGGCAAATCCTGATGACGACCCCGAAGCAAATCATTACTCAATCTCTCGCTCCAATCTGCCGCTTCTCTCTGGAGCTCATGCGCAGACTTGATGGCGCTATGCAATCTTTTACCGTGCGTGCTCAACGCTGCGTAATTCTTCTCTTCCAGATTCGGGGCGTATTTCGTCGACCTTGGTGACCCTGGGGTCATGTCGTGAAGCCTGAAGAACAAAGAGTCCATGTGTTTCATGAGGCAGAACACGGCGCCAACCGACAAAGGTCCAGGGATGTCGTTCCGATGAGAATAATCAAAATAAGCTACGCAGAATTTATCTGGTAAGCTCAGCGAGGTTAGACTGTTGAGGATGTAAGCCAAGGCTTGGGTGAAGATGTCCGGAGGGTTGGCCGTTCTACAATTGGAGCCCCAGTTGATGTAGGTGCCCCTTGAGCACAAGAGGATGACCTTGTCTGCCCACTGCAAGGTGTGACTGATCCACTGGCACTTACCTACAAGCAGAAAGTTTGAACAGTTTTAGATCTTCTTTTATATATCATGAAAAATCTTGTCTTCACAAGTTTGTTTTGTTCTTGCCTGGAAAGACCCAATTATTGCTTGCCAGGGTACAAAGATCACACACACGTTCCCTGTTGATCAAATTTTACACTTAATTTTGAGTCTACAGCCCATCTTTATTTGTTTAACAAACTGCAAGGATGCCTCATAAATGAATTTAATCACTGTATGGGGCTATAATCCACTTCTCTTCTCTTCCACAATATTCAATAAGTGTTGTGGATACATTGCTGATGAAGACCAGATTTTTGGTGTTGTGATCAAAATTTTAACATTAAACTGTAAGATCTAATCTTTTTTTTTTTTTAAATGTATGCCCCAAAAAACTATAGGGTAGTCAGAAGGTATTCAACATTCAAATGCACAATCCCCACCCCTCTTCCCTTGCATCCACATTCTAGGTTTACTTATAATCCCAAAAGAGCAAATATTACTTCTTTATCTCAGGCTGTGTTCAAATTGGCATCTGTGACTATGGCTTGGTCACCATGGTGACATGCAGTAAAGCCTATTGGATGCCCATAGTAACAGCCACAGTCGACAACTGAGACTTAGAGACTTAGTTTAGTGACTTTGACTTCTGTTCAATTTTTTATTTTTCTTCATTATTTTCTCCACACTATGCAAATTATCTCCACACTAAGCAAGCACGCATTCACCTTTATATAGAGCAATACATGAAAGAAGTCTAAAAAAGAAAGAGTATGAGGCCCTCAAAAAGCATTGCTGGGCTATTAGGGACCCCCATACAGGAAAACATTGGAGAACAAAAATTTAAGACTTTGGGGTAGAAGAGGAAAAAACCAAGATGGCTGACTTTACCCATTAGTGCAATGTCATTCGAGGGAGTTTCCACATCACACATACATTCTGCCTCCAGGAACTTGACAAACGTCTGCACGGCGTGTTCATGAAGTGGGTCATCGTTGGAGTACAACAGCAGCGTCTTGACTCGCTTTGAGGGTTGAATTATTTCAATTCTCTCTGGATAAAAGATGAGTGAAAGGCCATTCAGAAAAGTCGATGTTAAAAAAAATATTCAAAATTGTTTTGAAGTACAAAGTAGTGCATCAAGTTAAATCAAGGATCCAACATCAGTCGTTGTCTGCTTTGCAGTTACACTTTGTGCATACTAATTAATTTTACATAGAGTACCGTCAGTTGCATTGAAGTGTTATTAGCACCCGCACACGTATGGCTTTTGAACACCTCCAACAGCGGCGGAACTAGGGGGGGGGGGTGGCCCCCACCTAACGGTCGAAATACATTAATTGATTTTACATTGAGTACTGTCAGTTGCATTAAGTGTTATAAGCACCCGCACACGTATGGCTTTTGAACACCTCCTACAGCGGCGGAACTAGGGGGGGGGTGGCCCCCACCTAACGGTCGAAATACATTAATTGATTTTACATTGAGTACTGTCAGTTGCATTAAGTGTTATAAGCACCCGCATGTGTGTGCCAACACACGTATGGGGGGGGTTGCCCCCCACTTTTGAAAAGTGTAGACATTGCTGTACATCTTATAACCTCACTGTCGAAATACATAATACATTGTTCAAACTTTGCATTATTTTTTTTTTAAATAAATTAAGAACTATGACAAATATTAAATGAAAAGGAGCTTTGTAAGAGGAACATAAAGTAAATAAGAAACGTTGACTAGCCACTTCTTTTACCTCGTGAGTTATTTGGCGTGCCAATTGGAACGTTATCCACGCTTTGGGTCGGAGAAATGTCTTGTACCATTATGCCTTCTTCACCTAAAAACAAAGAACAGAAAGATTGAGAGAAGTTTGTCTTGAAGTTAAAGGGAGAGGCAACAATGGAGCTTTTGAAACTTTGCATGGTGGGAGTATATTTAGGTGAGGCTGTGGTAGCACCTCGTGTAAATCTCTTTTTTTTAGTAATGTTGGTTCCTTGTGGAAAAGTAAGAACATTCAAGTACAAGGGCTGACCTAACACACATAAATACATTTCAGGTTATTTAATCACAATTGTTCTTAATTTGTTCAAGGGCAAAACAAAAATCAGAAATCGGACTAAAGTAGGAAGAATATACATTTATTTAAAAAAATATTTGTTTACATTTAGTTCATGTCAACATCAATCAATACATTGTGATAACATTGTTCAGCAAACACATAATAACTTGTACTAAAACTTAATCCAGTTAATGAACAATAAATGGAAAACAGTTTGACATTAACATGTATTCATAAATACCTCAGACAGTTTCGCTATTCCTATTGGTGGAGAGCGCGTTACGTGGGTGTGTATAAACCTTTGTTTATGACCAGTAAAAAATGTTGAAACATGGGCGTGACACGCAAGCTTGCACCTGTGATTATAAGACAGTTTCTTCATTCCTATTGGTCGAGAGCAACAGCCGGGACAGTTGTGCCACATCACGCCATATGCGCGACGCACACAGCATTCCCTTATAAGGAGTTGTTTACCCGAGGGCGTCAGAGGGTCTTACCATTTCATAGCTGGAGGGGTGTTGTGTTGAAAGAAATCATTGAACAATTATAATTTTTGCATTTATTTTACTTTTTGACCAAAAGTTTTGATGTTTTTTGACCGAAAAGGTATTTATGAATGAGAATCAAAGTGTGTTGAATCGGTTTTCAACTAGTGGTTTAAACCCGCCGAGGCCTGGTTCTTGATAATTTACGTCGACTTCGTCTCGGTAAAATTATCAAGAACCAGGTTGGGATTAAACCACTTTTTGAAAATCTTTTCACCACACATTGATTCCCTTAGGAAAAAAGAAGAAACAAAAGCCTGGTACTTATTGGTTGAAACATATTCTTTAAAAATCCTTGGGTAAAGCAGCCAATAGGCCTGGGGAAAGTCCAGGGCTGGTCGGGAGAAAATATCCGATAATAACAAACCTTTTCTGCATTTGTGTAAAGCTTGATAGACCAGGCTCCCTGGTTCTCTATAACATTTCCATACCACTAACACCTGGATCAAAATCACCACCACCAGAAGGCTCATGAAAATCACGACCACTAAGGTTTTTGTTGACACTGCAATCAAATGATAAAAAAAAAATATATATATATATATATATATAAACGTTTCCACAGTAAGAGAGCCAGCATTGCTCCTCCTACTGTTAGGTCGCCAGAGACCAATACTGTAGTTAACCTGTCTGACATGGTCCTTACTGACCCACAGGTTAAACTCCTCTCAAGGGGTCTTAAGTTTTTTTGCCCCACACCCAGAGAACCTAACCAACTTCTTTTCCAACAGGACATGGCCCAATTCAATCGTAGGTTACGCCTACGTGAATACTTTCATGTAGAGCCCTCCATGGATGACGAGTCATCTGTGGAGACCCAACCCATTCCCCGCAACCGCTTCAGGGAAAAGAGTACTTGATGGGTACCCCCTAAGAACCGAGATGTGTCTCTAGAGACATACATCAATTCGGTTAACTCCGAGGTTCTTAAGGCCCCCAGTACCCCTACTCCCAATAACCTCCCCCAAGATGAGCAGCACGCCCTTACACAACTCCGCCAATCACCAGACATAGTGATTAAACGGGCTGACAAGGGGTCCGCAGTTGTAGTCATGAACACATATGACTACATTGGTGAGGGCCTTAGACAGCTCAGTAACACTGATCATTACATTGAATGTGCTTCTGATCCCACTGAATCTTTCTCCCAAGATATCAGTGACACCCTGGTTAGGATTTATAACGCCAATGGTATTGAGAAAGATACATTTAACTATCTCCTCCCACATGACCCCCGTACAGCAAGGTTTTACCTTCTACCCAAGATACATAAGCCCAATAACCCGGGGAGACCTATTGTATCTGGGAATGGTAGCCCCACAGAGCGCATTTCTGAGTTTGTCGATAGCTTCCTCAAACCCTTAGTCTGCCGTATTCCTTCCTTCATCAAGGATACCAAAGACTTTCTCCACAAACTAGATGAGGTCAAGCACCAAATACCTGACTCTGCTATTTTGGTTACTTTTGATGTTTCATCACTGTATACTAACATACCCCATCATGAAGGCATGAGTGCATGTGTCTCTGCCCTCAATGCTAGTAATCAGTCCCGCCCCTCAGTGAGTCATATTAAGGAACTCATGAGCCACATTCTAATGAAGAATAATTTCACATTTTCTGACAGGCATTTTTACAGGTACAGGGTACTGCCATGGGTACCAAAATGGCACCCTCATATGCTAACCTATTCATGTCTCAGTTGGAGGACAGACTCCTGTCCTCCGCCCCCAACCGACCACTAGTTTGGTGGAGATTTATTGATGATATTTTCTCCATCTGGTGTGGTGACCAAGACAGCTTGGATGAGTTTATTAACCATATCAACTCATTTCACCCCACCATAAAGTTCACTCCGAACAATCTCTCACCAGTGTGAACTTTCTAGATGTGACAATAACCAAGTCTCCTAATGGCCTTGTCACAGATGTTTACAGTAAACCCACCGACACCCACCAGTACCTTCTCTCCAATAGCTGTCACCCTAGTCACTGTAAGAAGGCAATTGCTTACAGTCAGGCCTTACGTATCAGGCGTATCTGTTCCACAGATACCCTGTACAAGAGGCGCTCATCAGAGCTAAGGAAACACCTTGTATCTAGGGGACACAGCGGACGTAGGGTCCAACTTGCTATCAACAGGGCTCTCAACGTACCTCGTCATACTCTGTTGACTAACACGGGAGCTAAAAAAGCTCCGACCAATAGAGTTGCTTTGGTCACCACCTTCCACCCCAAACTACCCAAACTTCCCTCAATTCTCAATAATAACATGCCTATACTTCACTCCTCCAGCAGGTTACACTCAGCAATCCCTAAGGTTCCCATGGTTGCATTCCGCTGCCCTAAGAACCTTGGTGACATACTAGTCAGGGCCAAACTTCCCCCAGGTACAGTCCAAACACAACCCCCGACAGATATACTGGGCTGTCACAAATGTACCCGTTCCAAATGCAGAACGTGTCTGCACATTAAGCCCTCACTCAAGGTGAAGAGTCATACCACTGGCTCTTCATACAACATTAAGACCGACTCTGAATGTAGCACGTCTAATGCAGTCTATGTCATATCATGTAAGAGATGTGGGCTACAATGTGGGAGAGACTAAGACCAAACTTTGTCTTCGCTTTGCGAATCATGTCTCCTCCATAAAGACTAAGAAACCGTACCCAGTCTCTATCCACTTCAACAGCCCCAATCATAGTGTCATAGTGATGATGAACTTCTGGTGATTGAAGCTTGCAATGGTGATGACACACACCGCAAGAGTAGAGAATCACACTGGATTCACCAACTCAAGACAGTCAAACCCTTTGGAATTAACATAAACACTGGTGTTAAATAGCTTCTCATTACCCTCCACTTCACTTTGGCCTAAGAACTTATATGTTGTATATATTCTGTACATAAAGTATAAATTAATCTTGTTTAAAGTTGTTTTTATAAATTCATCACTGTAACTATCTGATGTAAGTAACCCCACCCCTTTTTTTCCACAGGTCCCTCATACCTATTTTTAAAATCATCATACCTTTGATCTTGCTATTCTTATTAATTGACCATTGTTAGTTGCATCATGATGCAACTTGCTCTCTAATCCTACCCTTTCATGTCTCCCTGCATTGTCGAACAATACATTTACCACTTTTATGGTCCAGTAACCCATCCTTTCATTCTAAACATCCTTTGTCCTCGCCACTTCACTCCTATTGGTTCATAGCCACCAATATTGTCTCTGAAATAGAAACTTTGATTGGCTGTTATTTTCCCGCTTCTTTCTGGATCCTTTCCTTAATCCCTTTCCCCCTCTCTTTTTCTATAAATGGATATGTATTTGTTTGTACTTGTTTTATGCCTCTGAAGAAGGTCCGGATTGGATCGAAAGCTAAGGCCATCTACCCTATTCATTATATATATATATATATATATATATAGGGTATAAAACCATTAGGGAAGCAGACAGGGTAAATTTAATCAGGCATGGTGTTTATTCCTTAGGAAAAGGAGGACAACTTAATTTGAGTTCTAGAGGCTTTATAGACATTTCTTGAGCACTTTTCAATATAAAATTTGCAAATTTTTTTATGAGGGTAAAAAATCAGAAAACAGAAAACAGTAGAAAAAATATCAGGCCTAATTAAAATTTTGAGGTAAACATAAACAATCAACTAGAAAGGGATTGGAAAACTCAACCAAAGAATATTGTAAGAAAACACCAGATATTTTTTTCCAGGGAAACTCCACACAGTCAGGTAGGGACTGAAAACCCATGAAATCCACAAATTGGTTCAAACTAGGCTAATATAAGTGGTAGGCGAGGAAAAATACTACGCCAACTCGACCGCTCTATCATTGGTATTTGGATAAGTTTTTTACCTTGGCACGTTTGTTCTGAGATATTGTACTCGTAGCCTGTGTCACAGGTGCAGATGTGTTTGACACTAACGCTATCGCCATTGGCTGCGTATTGGCATTCGCCGTGGTAACCGCATACATTATTTTCACTCCCCGAGTTCTGGTAGCACGGATCCTCTAAAAACACAAATGAAAATAGAGTTGCTAAGAAGATGTTGAAGAGGGGTTCCAGGAACAAACTTAGTTTTGTGATTCATCCAATTTCCAATAAAAATACTCTTTATATAAAAGTGAGAAAACACAAAACTCTAACCTCATGTTAAAATGGAGTAAAATGTCATTTTGTATGATACTCTTTCAGCCCAAAATGTTAAACATGATGTCATTAGACAGCAAAAACAAATGGGTCTGTACATTTCAAAGAGGGAATCTTGCACCAGTCAAAACTTCAAATTCATTGCTATATTGAATGAATATCAGCAAAATTCAGGAATGAATTGAACATTAGTTGTAGGTAAATGTACAGACAATGTACATGTGTTTGAAAGGTACGGCATTGAAAGGTTTTTGGATTTGGACAAAACTTGCCTTTGAAGGGTTTCAATAAACACTGACATTTTAAACCATTTTAACATTAGGTCAATTACAAATTTTACCCATTTTCATAAGGACTCAAACTCTTGTAAATTAGTAACAAAACTTAATTTGACTTTGGAGTCCTTCTTTAATAAAGATGATGGGAGAAGGATGGTCACAAATCAAGTTATACAAAGATAATCACGCAAGTCCATGCATGCCCTTATTGACTCCAGCCCGTAGTGTAAGATGTGCCCCTTTAACCCTATATGCACATTGCCACTTTCATTGTATTAAAACATGCCTGTCCTGTCTTCCATTGGGTGCGTTCGTTTAGCTTCCCTGGGTCGACCCCGGTGTGTAACCATTTTTTTTCCCAGGACAAACATGTGCAGATAATTACCCACGTTCGTCCTGGAAGAAAAAACCGCCACACACCGGGTCGACCCAGGGAAGCTAAACGAATGCACCCATTATGAGTGTCAAAAGGTAAACAAAGAAATTGTTTAGACTAGAATGGTGGAGGTTTATCACTTTAAAGTTGTAGGGAGTTAATTAGTAACGGTGCATGCAAAGTATTAGTAGTTATTATTATTTTTAATATCATTTATGATATACAAACATGTAGTGAATAAGTAAGACATTTAAAAGGAAAATTGTGGGCTGTTTGAGAAATCAAGAGGAATAGAAAGATGGGTTGGGGTGGGGTGTCAGTTTAGACTTCATCACTGCAGGACTAAATGAGGTTAGTAGCTAGAGTCCAAGTTATAAATAGCCCCACAATTACTTTAATCCATACAACACTGATATTCTTTTTAATTTATGCTAAAAAAATTCTGATATTAACTGTAGCTAAAAGGAACACGCCTTGGATTGGACGAGTTGGACTATACAAAGCGTTTGTAACCACTCTTGTTATAAAAGGCACATGATTGGAAAGATTTTTTAAAAGTAGAATACATTGATCCACAAAAGTTCGCCTCGAAATTGCGGTCGGCCATTTATGGGAGTCAAAATTTTGACTCCCATAAATGGCCCACCGTGTTAGTCGACGAGGTAAAAAGAAAACCACGTAATTTCAAGGCATATTTGTAATGATCATTGTATTCTACTTTTACAACATCTTTCTTACCATATGCATTTTATAACAAACGGTTAAAAACGCATTTTTAAAGACCAACTCGACCGATCCTAGGCAACGTGTTCCTTTAAAATTTAAAGTTTTTTGAAGCATGCATGCAAAGGAGACCTTGACAAGTATGTCTGTCTTCCATATAGCCCTGCTGACACTCGCAGGAAAAGTCCATTTCAATAAGGGGGGACGATGAGTTCTGAAGATGGCATGTTCCATTACCACAGGGGTTTAGAACACACGGATCAACTGAAAAAGAGTTGAACATTAACTTTTTTAATGTTAAGTGACAAAAGTCAATATACAATAAGTTTTGTTGTTCTCTGTACTAAATTGATTTAACTTGTATGGATGAGTATAAATAATAATAAGAACAACTCCAAAACAAAAACAAACAAACAAACAAACAAAAACCGAAACACCACAACAATCAAACAATCAAAACAAAGTAATGTCTTTGTTGCCCCAACTTGCCCCGCCCTACCCCAATATGAAAATGTCTAGTTACACCAATGTGTACTTTAAGGTTCATGAATGTTCAATTCAATTCAAACTCACATTTATTTCCATACTTCATGAAAATTTCAAAACACTCCATAGCCAAACAATCTTTTTTTTTTACGAAAGACTCTTTTTACAAGTCATGAACATAATTAAGTATGGAGGCATTATCTAGAAGTCGCGGCTTGTGGCGAGATGCCTGATGGACAGACAAACATAACACAAACAGAAACAAGTAAACACCGACAGACAAGTAGACTAAAGACTTTCATTGGTTGAAATGCTCGTCTTTTCTGAGATAGTCACCTTTGCAAGTTCCATCCATATCTTTGTATCCATAGCTACAGTTACAGAAGTAGCCATCTTGGGTGGGGTTTATGATGCAGGTCCCTACGCCGCATGGGTTATAGGGTTTTTGAGTAGCACTGTCCAATGGGCTGCATGGGTTTTCTGGAAAGAAAAACACAAGATTTGTCTCTGATCTGAAAACATCCAAGTAATAATTTTTATTAGTTATCAGATTGTTTGGTAATTTAAAGTTATGTGTTGTTCTGATATTAAGCATATGGGTTTTCAAGCTCAATGTTGTGCATTCGTGCTTTAAAGTCTCTTAATTTTGCTGATCTTTTAGGAATTTTATACGAATCTGTGAATATGCTCTGATGAATATGCTTAATTGCAATCACTTTAAAGTTCTACAATTGCTTTCTTTTGCTGATTTTTAAGGAACTTTATTAGATGTTGTAATTGTGCTTTTGATTCAATTGCAATTGCTTAGTGGTTAAAAATCTCTTTCTTTTGCTGATCTTTGAGAAGTTTATCTGTGTTTGTAAATGTGCTACAGGTAGACTTAAGCCTAAAAGTTTGTCTTTGATTTTAACAGACTTCGCAAATCGACTACAGCTGGACTTACTGATGCAACGGCCATTGTCATCTTCCATGTAGCCTGGCTTACATACACAGATAGCTTCACTTCCAACCGGCTTGCAATCGTGCACTGAATCAGAGCAGTGCGTCGGACCACTCAAACAAGGATTCTCTGATGAACCACAAAGAAATCTCAAACAATTATAAAATACAGTTGTTCATGCTGATTAAAGACACTGACACTATTTGTAATTGTCAAAGACCATTCTTCTCACTTGGTGTGTTTGTCAACACATGCATAAAATAACAAACCTGTGACAATTTGAGCTCAATTGGTCGTCGAAGTTGCGAGAGAATAATGGAAGAACAAACTCTCTTGTTGCACAAGTTGTGTGCTTTCAGATGCTTGATTTTGGGACCTTGAAATCTAATTCTGAGGTCTCGAAATCAAATTCAAATATTTTAGAGAGAAGTTGTATTTCTTTCTCAAAAACTATGTTACTGCAGAGGGAGCCGTTTCTCACAACATTTTAAACTATCAGCAGCTCTCCATTGATCATTAATAAGTAAGTTTTTATAATAACAATTATTTTAGTGATTACCGATAGTGTCCAGTGCCTTTAACTTGTTTACACTAAATTGGAATTTTGTAGATGTTGTTTGAAGAACACTATTTACTCTGCAGTAGTAGAGAAATTTCCTGAATGTGGAAAAAAAATCACACGCAACTTACTGCAGTTCTAGCGCAGTGTCTTATCGACTAGACCACTGAGATTGCCCAGTAGGTAGAGACACTGCTCTAGAATTGCAAAGGTTGTGGGTTCGAATCACACGTGAGTAATTTGCCTGTGATTTTTTTTCCACAGAACTCGGGGGAAAGTACTGAGTATACGGTGCTTACATCGGTGTACGAGTAAAACCAAAATTAATATTCTTTATTCCCGATGCAAGTTTAACAACTACTATTAAAAAGTTTGAGTACATAGCCTCTCATATAGAGCTCAAACCCATCACTCAGTGACGACACTAATGGCACTCCCAGATCTCTAACCCTGTGTACTAGGCCATTTATTTTATTCCTTATTCCACCTCAGCTCCCAATTGGGAGTATAGCTAAATAAGTAGCGCAAAAAGCTAAATCAATCACAAGAACCATCATCCCAGAGTTGTTCTCATCTTAAATTTTTCTTCTTGAAATCCATCAAGAGTGGCTTTTAGTCAGGGCAAACATGCATAAACAAATATTCATAAATACCTCAGACGGTTTCACTATTCCTATTGGTGGAGAGCGCGTCACGTGGGTGTGTATAAACCTTTGTTTATGACCAGTAAAAAGTGTTGAAACATTTGCGTGACACGCGACCTTGCACCTGTTCTTATAAGACAGTTTCTTCATTCCTATTGGTCGAGAGCAACGGCTGAAACAGTTGGGCCACATCACGCGATACGCGCGACGCACACAGCATTCCCTTATAAGGAGTTGTTTACCCGAGGGTGGCGGAGGGCTTTACCATTTCATAGCTGGAGGGGTGTTGTGTTGAAAGAAATCATTGAACAATTATAACTTTTGCATTTATTTTACATTTTGACCAAAAAGTGTTGATGTTTTTGACCGAAAAGGTAATTATGAATGGGAATCAAAGTGTGTTGAATCGGTTTTCAACTAGTGGTTTAAACCTGCCGAGGCTTCGTTTCGGTAAAATTATTTAGAACCAGGCCTCGTTGGGATTAAACCACTAGTTGAAAACCTCTTCACCACACATTGATTCCCTTAATTTACGAGATTTAAATTTGGTTAAAGATATGCATTGTTTTAAAAAACTTACCAATAATTTTGAATTCAGCAGACAGGGTAATGCTGCACATTCTGTCTTGACCATCTTTAGTGAAACATGTATTGAGGTCCGGTTGTGGAGTGATCTTTGTGCATAGAAAAATCAGAAAATCAAAAAAGTTGTGCTTAAAACAATCCTGATTGTGACAATATCTATCCCCTAACAGCGATTTTGCATGTTAGTCAAAATGTAGAGGATAATTTTCAGCTTTCATTTTAGTGCCGTCACCACAATAAAAGAGATAATTTATTCAACAGACATCATCCTTATAACAGACCTACACAGACCTTATGTTAAGCCTGTAGCAATCGGGCGGTCAGCAAAAGTATGTATGTCCCAATGTTGACAGCTAACGTTGGTCCAACAAAACTGTTTTGTTGGCAGAATGTGAGGCTCAACATTGGCCCAATAATCAACTGTGTTGGCCCATTATTTGGTTCAATGTTTTAACATACTTGGGCCAGACATTTGACCAATATTGAGTCAACTTTTACATTGAACCAACCATGGAGGAAAGCTTGACCCAGCATAAGGTTAACGAGCAAATGTCTGTTGGGCCAATGCTGACAGCCAATGTTGGTCGAATGAAAGTGTTTAAGGCCTTCCTAACTTAGGACTGGCCTTAAGTTTTGTATATCTCCTAGGACTAGTCTTAAGTTAGGACTAGTCCCAACTCTTTTTGAAATCGACCCCTTGAATACTTACCTTTACTAATCTCTGACCAGGTCCTGTGTTTAAGTTCACCCTGATAAAAGTGATTTGTCTTCCATACTTGAAAGTCTGATAGTAAGACATGTTTTTCTGGAAAAAAAAGAGAAGGGAAAAGTTATTTTTAGAGCTTGATGTCACAAAGCACTACTCTCTAAATGTAAAAGAGGGAAAAACACCACACTTTACGTTTCGAGTTGTCCCTCGTATGGCTCTTTAAAAAGAGTGGTGGTTATTTCACTCTTTTAAAGGGGTTTCACTCCAGGACAGAGTGAAAAATCACTCAAAAAAGATGCAAACTTCAATCTAAAAGAGTGGAAGACCAATTGAAAAAGAGTTGTCCCTCATATAGCTCTTCAAAGAGTGCCTTTTCACTTTTTTGCATTTAGAGAGTAAGATTTGTCTTAATTTGAGTTAATATTATCATAGTGATTTGTATTGTGACATCACACTTTGCTTATACATGTAAGTAATTACGAAAACCTTACTCCAGACATTAAACTGTACAAGTTTGCAAAACTGTGTAACAGTTTCTAAAATTTTGTTAAAGTTCTTAAAATTGCTGAAGCTGTAAGAAGAAAACAGCAACAGTGTCACTGAGTCCATCTGTACAGTGTACATAAAAACAAACTGTTAAAGTTTGTAAAACTTTTTAAAAGTTTGTAAAACTTTGTAAAAGTTCTAAAAATGGCTGAAGCCAATAAGAAAAGAGTAGCAACAGTGTCACTAAGTCCCTTTGTACAGTGTACATAAAAACAAAGAGTCAATCTGGGATCAAACTGTAAAAGTTTTTTTTTTTTTAAGTTTGGAAAATAAGAAAAGAGTAGCAACAGTGTCCCTGAGTCCCTCTGTACAGTGTACATAAAAACAAGGTGTCAATCTGGGATCAAACTGTAAAAGTTTGGATAACTTAGTAAAACTTTTTAAAAGTTTAGAAAACGTTGTAAAAGTTCTAAAAATGGCTGAAGCCAATAAGAAAAGAGTAGCAACAGTGTCACTAAGTCCCCCTCTGTACAGTGTACATAAAAACAAGGTGTCGATTTGGGATCAAACTGTAAAAGTTTGAAAAACTTTGTAAAACTTTTTAAAAGTTTGGGGAAAAAAAGAGAGTAGCAATAGTGTCCCTGAGTCCCAGTGTACATAAAACACTTACAACGTCAAAATCTGTGAAACCGCTTGGACGGCCGCTGTTGTGATCAGTAACAGTAGGGACTGATATACGGAATGTGTTAAATCCACACTCTTCGGGTCCGAGCTCCACTTCAACAGATAGGTCAAGATACTCGCTAGATACAAGCAGATACTGTGGCTTCCAGTGAGCACACAACTCTAAAGAATGTAAAAAAGGATAAAGTTACTATAGGTTTTCTCGGTCAAATTCGGCAAATCAGCAGTCAATTTCATTTTCGTGCGTTCGAATTAAAGCTGTTTTGCCTCTCCAGTTGTTACTTCGTTTCAAATTCAGAATTCAGCCATTCAATTTCGTTTGGAGTCGAGTCAAATTCCTTTAGCACTCTGTTAAATTTAGCCTAACGTCATTCTTTTTCGTGACACACACGCCTCAAGAAGCGTCTGCGAATTTGAATGCTGCTTTGGTGAATTGTTAAATTTAATGGCTATTTTGTTAAGTTAAATGACGCAACATTACATTTGACTAATCATAAAACGAAATCGAATGACCTTTTCAGATGCATTTCGTGCGAAATAGAATAGCTTGGAGGTTAAATTGGCTGCTCATTTTCCGAAATTGACCGAGAAAACCTATATTACTATCATTTATTTGTCAAATAATAAACCACACTGGAAAGCTCACTAGACAGCTTATTTATAGTTGGTAGAGCGCCAGCACTTTAATCCGGAGGTCGTTGGTTCAAATCCCGTTATAGTAAATTTGTCTTTGTTCAACTCCAAATTATTATTTTTTTGAAAACAACACATTTTTTAAAGAAAGAAAGAAACTCGAGGCAAACTGAAGAACTCCAAAACCAAAACAGAACAACAAAACAAGAAATATAGGCCTAGCCCAAGAAACATACAGATTGGTATGTAATTGGTATGAACAACAAGGATGATGTGAGAGGGCAACTAGATGAGCATAGAGAACAGCAGAATTATTATCATGGGGAAAAAGATAAGTTTTTTATGAAGGAAAACACGCAATAATGAAAATTAAATCTGGAAAAGAACAACAAAAAAACTGCCCAGCTAAAACAACTGCACTACCACAGGGTCGGGGACAACAAAGGTAAAATAAATTTCTGTTGCTCACAACATTCAGTATTCATTTTAATTTTCAATGGGTAATGTCATTAAACGTTGCCTTAGATTGGACCAGTTGGTTTATAAAAAACATTTGTAACCGTTTGTTATAAAAAAACATATGATTTATAGAAAGATGTTTTATTTGCCTTGAAATTGCATTGTTTTCCTTTTCCTTTGCGAAATACACGGTCAGCCATTTATGGGAGTCAAAAAATGGCCAATCGTGTTAGTCGACGAGGTAAAAGGGAACCGTGCAATTTCGAGGCATGTTTGTGTGGATCATTGTATTCTACTTTTACAACATCTTTCTACCCACATGCATTTTATAACAAACGGTTACAAACGCTTTCCGAAGACCAACTCGACCAATTCCAAGGCAACGTGTTCACTTAAAGACAATGGACACTTTTGTTACTATTGGTACAAAGACCAGTCTTCTCACTTGGTGTATCTCAACATTATGCATAAAATAACAGACCTGTGAAGTTTGAGCTCAATTGGTTGTCAAAGTTGCGAGATAATAATGAAAGAAAAAACACCCTTGTCACACAAAGTTATGTGCTTTCAGATGCTTGATTTCGAGACCTCAAAATCTACTTCTGCGGTCTTGAAATGAAATTCGTGGAAAACAACTTCTTTCTCGAAAACTACTTCACTTCAGAGGGAGCCAATAGTGTCCACTGCTTTTAATGCATTTTTCAAAGAATTTAAATCATTTACAAAGAACAATCATATAAATAAATTGTTTAATCCTTTGATCTTTTTGTCCTTACCATTGTCTCGCAGAACACCTTCAGATTTGTCGATGCACAGATAGTCGTTTGGAATGTAATAGCATGCTGTGAAGAGACAGAACAAATCCATTTAAAATCATTTCACATCAATGTACATGATTTTAGTGATTTGACAATATAAAAACCTTCCTATAACCTTCTTATAAAGATTTAGCCACAGACATGATCTTAAAAGAATGATTGACATCCATTTTGCTGGTGGAAGGATTCTTACCTTAATCCCCTCTTCATATTTAATGCCCCCAACAACAGTGGTTTAATTTTTTCCCCACTAAAAACTGTTTTGTGATAAAGACTGGAAAAAGTGTTTTATTTTTCATCCTTGAAGGTGTGTTAACATCTGCTCCTTTAGATGGGCTCATAGTTCTAAGTTGAATCGGCATAAATGGTTAAACAGAAGTCACAAGTCCCATTTCACTGTTTAGGAAACATGACTAAAAAGCACTGCTGCATGATTAGTAATTGTCAAAGACCAGTTCAAATTGTCAAAGACCAGACCAATGCTTCTTTTCAGAACCACCCCAACTCATTTAGAGATAGTCATTACATGGTGTTACCGCAAACCTTTCCATATCGTATTTCCACCATGCAAAGTTTCAAGTCCTACTTACCAGCATTCTCACTTGCTGTATCCCAAACATTTACATAAAATAACAAACCCGGGAAAATATGAGCTCAATTGGTCATCAAAGTTGCAAGAAAATAATGACAGAAAAAAACATCCTTGTTGCACAACTTTGTGTGCTTTCAGATGCATAACAAATGGCTTAATTGGTTATCAAAGTTGCAAGAAAATAATGACAGAAAAAACATCCTTGTTACACAACTTTGTGTACTTTCAGATGCATAACAAATGGCTTAAGCCTGAAGTCATTTAAAATTTGAGTGGGAAATTACCTTTTTCTCAAAAACTACTTTACTTCAGAGGGAGCCGTTTCTCACAATATTTTATATTATAACACCCCTTGCAAGTATTCTGCCTGCTCATTGGTTTAGAGCGCGTCACATGACATGTCTTAGTTTTGCTAGACGACGGCCGTGTGATAGTGCGTCGGTTTGCCATGCGCTAGTCCAAAGACTAGCACACGGCGCCGTGCGCTAGTCCGACAGACTAGCACACGGTGTGCAGTACCCAGACGTCCGTTGCGTGTACGAGGATGATAAATTAATAGTCTGTAACCATTTCGGATTGCACGACACTACATGCAACACAGTAAGTAAAAGTGTTTTCAATCTGTATTCGCGTCGTCCGTGGATTGTAGCATTCAGGTCTGTAACTTAATAATAATAGTACAGTGCTTAGAAATGTTTGGGGTGTTATAAAACAAATATTGACTGCTTTTACTCGTGCAATGGTTAAAAACTATGACTCCCTCGGTGATCCCCGGAGCGTTCTATTTTCCCTCGGCTTCGCCTCGGGAAAATAGAACACTCCGGGGATCACCTCGGGAGTCATAGTTTTAACCATAGCACTCGAAGCAGTCAATATTTGTATACTATCAACAGCTCTCCATTCCTTGTTGCCATGTAAGTTTTTATGCTAACAACTATTTCAAGTAATTACCAATAGTGTCCAGTGCCTTTACTTGCACAACTCCAGGGAGTTTGAACTACACTCATACTCACATTGTGTTCTGTATCTCATTGTCACTGCAGTATCTCTTGGATCGTCACCATTTATATCAATCACAGGCAGAGTTCTTATTGTATACTCATATTCCATGCCGGGCTTCTGACCCCGAAAACAGTCAAAAAACAACTTCAACTGTGGGGAAAAAACAAAAGTTATTTTAATAATTTGGGGTTGAGCAAAGAAAAAATAGTGGCCTCAAACCTGTAACCTCAGGATTATAGTACCAGCGCTATACCATTTGAGCTATTATAGTTGATATCTTTGTTCAGGGTGTTATTCAAAGCCATTCAACTAGTAACTATAATATATGTAGAGTCACACCGAAACAACATGGGAAGCAGCAGTAGCAGGATCACCTTAAGGGAATGCAACTTTTTATTTTAGATATCAAGTATAAATCACAAGGAACCTGACTTGGGAAATTAAAACAAAATATTTGGTTGAATAATAATAGTAAAAAACTGGGACTGAAAACACGATCCAGGCAGGGAAAGAAACCACAGAGTCATCTATATCCCTAAGAATGATATCATAATACAGGAACTGGACAAGAATAGTTTCATTTTGTGTATTCGGTCTTTTATTGACTCATTCATTTTCTGCCATTGCAGCGTGTTCTAAAATGAAATAACTAAAGTAGAATAAGTCTTTCCTCCGAAATACAACAATTTATACCCCACTGTAGACTGGTGTCCTGCTTATTTTGCTCATTAAAACAATTTTCTTTTCTTAGCACTATTTCCAGGTTCAGCAATTCTATGAAATCAGGCCCTGGATTCCGAGATGTTTTTACAAAAATGCTGTATTATTTTTTTGGTTGAAACAAGACATTAAAATGAAAAAGGGCACAAAGGTTGGCTATTGAATGGTATTGATTTCATCTAAATTATTCCTTACAGGATCAAGGTCAAAAACCACCATGGTGACGTGACGGGGTGCACTTTAACAATGTTGCGGTCCCACGGAATGAGCTTCATACAAATCATTTGAATACAGAGTGTGTAACAGCTTTCTGCTTTCACCCATACACTCTCGCTTTATATGACATGTGTAGAACAAAGAACCATCCCTACAGCTTTATTCCCACGTACTGAATCTGATGAGGTAGTTGTTGCTATAAAAGCTGAAAATGCATTTTTTTTAAATGTATTTAGTTACAGGGAAGGTACACCTTTGGTAATTGTCAAAGACCAGTCTTCTCACTTGGTGTATCCCAACATAAGTGGGGAAAAAACGAGCCTGTGAAAAATTGAGCTCAATTGGTCATCGAAGTTGCGAGAAAATGATGAGAGAAAAAACACCCTTGTTGGACAAATTTGTGTTCTTTCAGATAGGAATAAAAGACTTCTGGCTAGAAGTCTTTTATTATTTTAGTGAGAAATTGCCTCTTTCTCAAAATCAGATGTAGCCGTTTCTCACAATGTTTTATACTATCAACAGTTTTCCAATGCATGTTACCAAGTTAGTTTTTAAGTTCATATTTGTTTTGAGTAATTACCAAACGCGTACCTTCCCTTTAAGTGTTACCATTACCTTCCGTGTTTTATCAATCAGACTAACGCAGCAAATTTTGTTTAGTATTGCGTCTCTTTAAAACTTGTGCATGTTGCATGTTTCCCTCCACCCCGCATTCTAGACTGTTTTATAAGGTACTAGCAATATCTACCTTCAGCTCCCCTAGGATATTTTCATCTTAAATGTTTTCCTCTTGTAGCCGCTAACCAAGAGTGGCTTTGAGCCTTGTTAGTGGCAAACTCAGTTTGCATAAAACATAAACAAACATATTCATATTTGAAAAAGAACACTACTCTCTTAAAAGTGAAAAAGCACTATTTGAAGAGCCATATGAAGGACAGCTCTTTTTCAAGTGGTCTTCCACTCCCTTAGATTGAAGTTTGCATCTTTTTTGAGTGATTTTTCACTTTGTCCTGGAGTGAAACTCCTCTAAAAGAGTGAAATAACCACCACTCTTTTTAAAGAGCCATATAAGGGACAGCTCGAAAAGTAAAGAGTGGTGTTTTTCACTCTTTTACATTAAGAGAGTACTGGCTGGGTTTTTTTAAAATCTGATCTGTTGAATTAAAAGATCATAAAAAGCGCACATCACAAATTCTCAAAGAAAACTGGTTGAAAACTAGAGACCATTGTGCTTTTTTGCTATAAAAAGTCGCACCCCTTTAGGCAATCCCTCTGCTGCCGCTTCCCAGTTAATATCGTGATCTCTGGCTCCATGGCAATACAGAATGTATGGCTTGTGACTGGCACCCCGAAACAAAGATATTGACAAAATAGGGAGACCATCCCAACAATAGAGTTAGATAGCTCAGTTGGTAGAGCGTCAATGCTTTTATCCGGAGGTCACAGGTTCAAGTCCCGCTGTAGTCAATTTGTATTTGTTTAACCCCAAATTTAAGGACATGAAGTTTACATTTTCAGTTCAACAAGTAACTATCCTGATTGATTGTTTGTGTTATGCGTATGAAGTGTTTTATAGTGGCAATTATAGGGAAAAGTTTATAATTTCCATCCTGGCAAAGTTTGTCAGACCCATAAAATCAAAAAAGTAAATGATCGCCATTGGACTGATTCTTACCTAGGAACTTAATCTAATCTTAACTGTGGCAAAATAATAGTCTCCCCAAGAAGAAACCAGTCAAAAGAGAGTTACATTGAAATAAATTAAACTTCTCTTAAGAGGTTGTTTTATTCCCCAAGAGGCACATGCCAAATTTTATAAAGTTGCTTGAGCAAAAAAGTGTTGCTTAGCAATCTTCTGCTGAGAAAAACTTAACAGGACACACAGACAATGTGGTTGGTACTTTGGCTGGTTACCCTAAGTATGGTAAACAGCCAAAGTATTCTGGTAAGCAAAATTGCTTAGTGCTCAGCTACTTTTTGTGCTGAAGCAGCTGTATAAAATGGGCCCAGATGGAAGATTGATCTGTTTACATAAATTTTGAGTATGTCGTAAAACAGCTAATGTTTCCAAATCTCCCTAGAGTTGGTTTATAACTGCAGAAGTTTTTGTGTGTGTAGTTTTATGAGTCAACCATCACAGGTGTAGCAGTTGGTGTGTTTTGTCTTCTCCCAGTAAGAATTTAGTGTGAATTTGACACACTTAAAGTTAAGGGTCAGGTTTTTTCATAAAGCCAGTAAGCAGAACAAAATTGCTAAGCAGTAGGCACACAAGAAATCTTGTTGGCAGAAACTGGCCATCAGCCAACATTCCCAAAAGTTCACATGTTGCAGCCGGTGCTCCACTCATTTTTGGCTGCTTTTTTCCCCCCTTTTCATTGGTTTGATACAATCCTTCACTTTTTGGTATATCTCACAATTACTATGGACTGTTTATTTTGTAAACTGTAACTAATTCTTATGTAAATAGACCCTTATCCAGGGCCCAATTTCATAGAGCTGCTAAGCACAAAAGTTTGCTTAGCACGACCACGATTACCAACCAAATTTCCACTTTTTGCATTTTGCTAGTTATTGGCATTCAGCGGTTGTTTGCTTATCCTGAAAATCACATGGAAATTTTGTTCGTAATCTTGTTTTATCAAGGAAGGAATCTCATGCTAAGAAAATTTTTGTGATTAGCAGCTCTATGAAATTGGACCCTGGTGTGGCCATTTTGATTTTACTTCATTCCAACTCAATGTAACCAAACTGTTATTGGAAACAGGGAACATGACCAAGATGGTGACAGCATGATAAAGGTCTATACGCCTCTTTTAATTTTAATGCATGAGGTACGTCAACGTCACAATGCTAACTCAAAATGAGGCGAGATGGGGAACGTGCGCCCATAACCTCATTTTGGGTTAGAATTATGACGTCATGCATAAATATTTTAAGAGGGGCGTAATGTCACTGCTTTGATGACTAATATAAAAAATAAAAATATAAAGTGAAGTTTATATTCTTACCGGAGTACCGTCCTCACCGATCAATGCGTCTGCATCCAGAGGACCGCCAAAGTCAAAAGCTCGACAGATAAGGTCACCGTAGTCATCCGAGTCTATGTTCAAACTCCTCATTGAAAATAGGATCCCTTGAATCTTTCCCGCAGCTTAAATTGAAAACATTGAAAACCCAAAATAATGAGAACAATCCTTTTATTAAGCTTATCTTCTCAACAATTTCCCCCCTTCCGCCTTCGTAGATTTAAAGACCTGGACACTATTGGTAATGTCAAAGACCAGTCTTCTCACTTGGTGTGTCTCAATATATGCATAAAATATAACAAACCTGTGGAAATTTGAGCTCAATTGGTCGTCGGAGTTGCGAGATAACTATGAATGAAAAAAACACCCTTGTCACACGAAGTTGTGTGCTTTTAGATGCTTGATTTTGAGACCTCAAATTCTAAACTTGAGGTCTTGAAATCTAACTCGTGGAAAATTACTTATTTCTCGAAAACTACGTCACTTCATAGGGAGCTGTTTCTCACAATGCTCTTTACTATAAACCTCTCCCCATTACTTGTTACCAAGTGAGGTTTTATGCTGATAATTATTTTGAGTAATTACCAATAGTGTCCACTGCCTTTAAATTAATTCATTAATGGAATGCATTACAACTGGAATAATTCAGGGCCAGATTTAATAGAGCTTTAAATCATGCAGAAAATGTTGCTTGAAAACTTTCTGCGAAGCAAACATGTGCAGGATCCAGCAACAAATGGTAAACGTGACATAGAATTTGGATGGTAATTTATAGCCTCATTCTGCTAAGCATGATTTTGCTGTGTTTAAGCACTTCTATGAAATTGGGCCCTGGTAGGATCTGCAGGAGTCTCCCGTGATTTGTCAATACTGTGGAGCATTCTGGGCCCAGTTTTGCATGCTTATAGCCAATAAAGCACACTGAATTGATACAAAGTCCTCGGACAGGTTTTACTTGGTGCACATTTGGTTTTAAAAAGCCCTGCTAGGAAATTTGGGGCATTCTTAATGGGTTTTATCTTGGCAATTTTTGTGATTTTGATCTGGTCTAGAGATGATGATCGTAGAAAACATCCTTTTAAATATTTCTCTCTGAAATGTCATACTTGATGAGAAATATATAAAACTAATTTCCCATTTGGAGTTTATCGCTCAGTGAGCATTTTGTTCATTTTATTTTTAACCGATGTCATGCAAAATGTATAAAAATGGTTTTTCCTTATTTTCTTGTGACCCAGATGGCCGATCGATCTCAAACTTCTACAGCTTTGTCAGTTTATGTATATGGTAACATAAAGTGCTTACACTGCCAGCAACTGTTTTGTTAGAAAAAAAACAATTAGTGTAATGTTCCTTTAAATGTGCATACCAGCAAATCACAGTATTAAGAGCCTTGGCCCCATAAGTCTAGACCGGTACAAACCACTCCTCGCGGTTTGCTATCGAAACTGGAACTGAGAGTGATTGGACAAACAGCAGGTATCTTCATACAAAACTGACCAGGTAAATTTTAAATGATTTGGGGTTGAACAACGATACATTTACAAGAGCGGGATTTGAACCAATGACCTCCGGATCAATAAGCCGGCATTCTACACCTAGCCCTAGGTTGGTGGTGTCCCTATTTCATAAACCCGAAATCAGACCTGAAAAAAAGAACACCGGGCTACTACAGTATTACCCGGTGTGTCGTGGCTCGGCGGATAAGGGCACCGGACTCAAGCTCCGATGTGTCTTTTCATCAGAGTGGACTTGAGTCCTGATCTTAAAGGGAAGGGGTTCGCCCTGGTTCTCCTGATTTGATTGGCAGCATCGTGCACCACAGCACCTTGTAAACCATTACACAGTGCTATGTTAAGGAATTATCTCATTACCTCAAGCTCTACAACACCTTAGGCATACAGAAAAATACTAAAAAGGCAGTGGACACTATTGGTAGTTACTCAAAATAATTATTAGCATAAAACCTTACTCGGTAACGAGTAATGGGGAGAGGTTGGTAGTATAAAACATCGTGAGAAACGGCTCCCTCTGAAGTGGAGTAGTTTTCGAGAAAGAAGTAATTTTCCACGAATTTGATTTCGAGACCTCAAGTTTAGAATTTGAGGTCCCGAAATCAAGCATCTGAAAGCACACAACTTCGTGTGACAAGGGTGTTTTTTCTTTCAACTCTGATGACCAATCAAGCTCAAACTTCACAGGTTTGTTATTTTATGCATATGTTGAGATACAGCAAGTGAGAAGACTGTTCTTTGACAATTACCAACAGTGTCCACTGGCTTTAGTGTTGGAAGCGCCTTGAGCTTCACTAAGTGACGGATATGAGCGCTCTATTTGAGAATAAGCCACTTTATTACCTTCTGGTCCGATCTGAAATGTGAAATTCAGACAACTCCAAATGCCTTCCCACTGTCTATACTGCTCATCTGCTGAGATGAACTCGGTGGTGTAGTACTCCATCTGGACGTTGCTTACCGGAGGAGGCCTGAGGGACTCGTCTCTGAGAGGAGGCAGAGGGTTACTGCAACCATCGCGGATTTCTACAAGGAAAGTGGAGACATTTCAGTAGGTTTTGATCCTACCAGTACATACTTCATGACTCTTCCTGGATTGGTAGACTTTGTCAAAAATAGGGTTTGAATTTTTTTTGGGGGGGGGATATTCACAAGACTGCAGGGCTTGTAGCTGTAAATTTATTAGCACACCAAAGTTTGTTTAACATGATCATGATCTTGTTACGAGTCTAAATTAATGAGAAGGTACTACAAAGTTTAACATGTAAACTGTTTTTATTTAAATCTGAGCACTAATGAAGATTTATGTATTGAATTTTGAAATAGCATAATTGTCCAAATTTGCTCTTTTGGCAACAACAACAAAAGGCCATATGATACCATACTGTTAAAATAGGAAACAAGTATCATTATTTACTTACCAACGTAGCTGCAACCTGGCATCCGTCCACTTTGGGTCTAAAAAAATAACAGAAAACAAGTATTTCCTAATAGTAATATATTGGTTTGTGGTTATTGGAAAGCAGTTAGTATTAATTTTAAGAGTGGCCATTTCTATATTGCCACTTGTTAAAGAGGGAACTCCCGACATATGAGAGGTAGAGCAGGTGTGCATGCTGTGGGTGTAGCAACACTTTTTTCGATGGTAGATTTGGTAATTACTCAAAAAATTAATGACCCTATTTTTTGTTTACACAATACAGAACACTGGGTATATGTACTATAAAACATTGTAAGCAATGACCCCCTTTCAGCTTTGAAGTAGTTGTTCACCAAACAATTTGAATCTGTCAGAAAGGCTTCAGTTCAGGCATGAAGCTTTTCCCCGGCATCTGAAAGCACACGCAATTCTATGCAACAAGGATGTTTTTCTTTTTCATTACGTCTTGCAACTTTGATGACCAATGAGCCCAAATTGGCATTAGGTTGGTTATTTTATGCATATGTTTGATACACCGAATGAGGATGTTGGTCTGTGACAATTACAAAAAAGTAGACGATACGTGACCTATGTTTACATTCAAACCGCCCTCTATTGACAAAACACTGTACACGTCATGTTTCACCGGCCAAAAAGACGCGTAGTCATGGTAAGATTGCATGAACTTTCTAGCTGGCTGCCAAACAAAAAGGTTTTGCCCGACGGTTTTCACTTATAAAATTTTCTAAAATATGATTTAATTTTAAGAGGAATATATTTCACACAAAAATTCTAGTATAAACTCCATAATCAGTAAGTTTTTAGAGTGAAACTGAAAACAAATTGTTTTTTTCTCGTCACCATTCCTGTACAAAACCTTTAATAAGGGAATCAATGCGTGGTGAAGAGGTTTTCAAATAGTGGTTTAAAGGAACACGTTGCCTTGGATCGGACGATTTGGTCCTTTTACCTCGTTGACTCCCATAAATGGCCGACCGTGTTAGTTCGCAACGTAGAAGGAAAAACACGCAATTTCGAGGCACATTTGTGTGGATTATTCTATTCTACGTTTAAAACATATTTCTAACCATATGCATTTTATAACAAACGGTTACAAACGCTTTTCAAAGACCAACTCGACCGATCCAATTCAACGTGTTCCTTTAAATACCTTTTTGGTCAAAAAACATCAACACTTTTTTGTCAAAAAGTAAAATAAATGCAAAAATTATAATTGTTCAATGATTTCTTTCAACACAACACCCCCTCCAGCTATGAAATGGTAAGGCCCTCGGATAAACAACTCCCTATAAGGGAATGCTGTGCGCGTCACGTGTATCGCATGATGTGGCACAACTGTCCCGGCCGTTGCTCTCGACCAATAGGAATGAAGAATCTGTCTTATAAGCACAGGTGCAAGCTCGCGTGTCACGCCCATGTTTTTAACACTTTTTACTGGTCATAAACAAAGGTTTATACACACCCACGCGACGTGCTCTCCACCAATAGGAATAGCGAAAACTGTCTGAGGTATTTATGAATTTTTTTTATTGCACATGAAACATCCCTTTAACTTTTTGTATATTATTTCATAAAAATATGTTTTTAATGTCAGGTATCAGGGTTCAGAACAAATTGGGTGCATGTCAGTCCAGGGGTGTGTGTTTATAGTACACTGACATGCTGGGTTAGGGATTGGTAACAAATCATTCACTCCATGATGCAATTCCGATCTGAATTTCCTAGAATCAAATTTTTCAATGTCGAAGCACGACGGCTCAAAGTGTTTGCTGCACAGCACTGGAAAAGACGTCGGACCTATATCCAGCAGCAATACACCAGGTCGACATTGCTTGAAAAATGCAAGAAAAAAATCTTTTTTTACGAAACGTACAAACTCACGACTAGGACTTCAATTCAATTCAATTCAATTCAATTCAGGAACATTTATTTCAATGCTGTAATTCATTACAAAAAGCACATAAAGTTGAATTTACCAAAGTAACACATGTAGTAGCATGATAAATATTGGTGCACAATGAATCAATAATAATTGGAAGAATGACAACAATTAGGTGTAAGGTGAAGCAGAACGCTTTTGTACCATAACCTATGGACAAACAAACATAAGACCACGGAACCATGACAGGACTTGCATGTGTTTACGTGTGTTCGATGTTCGATCGAGGCAAAGTCTGCCTCGATTGACACCACAAAAGGGGTAGGCGGAGTCACCTCCTCAAACAATTTTATCTATTTTTTAAACATATAAATCGTTACAAAACAATTACTCAAAAAATAATTTTATTGTTCATAAACATATACTCTAATGTTTGAAGAAATTTTTTTTATTTCCAGGTGACTTTAAGCTTAAAACCAAAACAAACTACAAACCGAGTAACTGAACTTTCAAACGGTTGATCAAATATCAATTGCCCTTAACAGGTTTACAAGTACCAAATGATTACAGTGGGTTGGCACACTCAATACAATAACTTTTGTTAAAACATCAGGGGAAAAAACCACTTGGTATTAAAGCATGAGCAAATACTTCAGCAACTCATGCTGATAGCTATCCAAGTTGTTTCGGTTTTTACTATTTTGTAAAAATAATAACACTTCCTCACTTTTCAAGGGTGTCACAAACTTTGTTTTGTGTGCTATCACTGTAAAGGGACTGCTTGCCAGAGCAAACTTGACAAATTAGTGCAGTCACTGGTGATGTGGGCAGCTAGTTTTTTTCAAAACAAAAACCACTGTGAAACATCAAGAGGTGGAACACTCAGTGAACAAACATGACTACAAACTACTTCAGCAACTCGAGCTGTTGGCTCTCCAAGTTTTTGTTTTTTTGTTGACTCTCCAGTTTTTTCAGTTTTTACTACTTGTAAAAATAATAACACTTCCTCACTTTTCAAGGGGTTTTACAAGTTGTTGTTGTTGTGTGTTCAAGTTTCTAGCTCCTGGAACAGACTCTTCACATGTCATTGAGCTCCACATCTTTCACATGCTGGACAAGCAAACCCGCATTCAGATCATCTTTGCCCGAAAATGGAAAGGGGATCAAAATATTTAAAATTACCTCATTGGATGTGGGCTGTGTCAGAACCAGATTACACAAAATATCACTTATTCTGAAAATCCGGTCCAAAGTTCAAATCGCTGCCCTGCCGCCTCACAATTGTGTCAACAATTCAAACTGCTTAACTCTCCAAACAGGATATAATTATTATTTATTATTACATATTTCTGATAATAAAACCAAGAATGCCTCACAAGTGAACTTATAAGCACCGTTTCTCGCGCAAAACTATGAGAAAACCTGTAAACAATGGTACTTGCAAGTGAACCAGAAACATTGGGGTTACCCCCTAATGGTATGTACAGTATATCTATCAGAAAACAAGTGTCATGACCAGGATTCAACCCCCCACAGAGCTCGAGTCCAGTGCTCGACCGCAACATGCCACCAGATTGTAGTAGCAGATTTCTAAAATGTGACAGTTGGAATTGAATTTGAAGTCATTGAGTCAGTAGGGAACATTTAGGTCAGGTAATTTTGTTTTAACCTGTCCAAACCCCTATCACACGCGAGAGCATTTTAGCAAGGGTCCCTTGCTAAATTGTAGCATGGCTGTAAAATTTTACAAAATGTTCCTCGTTTGAAATGACAACAATTGTTTCTATTGCCAAGTTCTCTTGCAACATATTTTCAAACATTGCTACATTTTACAACCATGCTAAAATAAACCAAGGGACCCCAGTTAAATTTCTGTCGTGTGAATAGCATGTTTAGTGAATGCCAGCAGGATTAGTTAGCTTTCTATTTCACTCTGTCAGCTTTGTACTAATAAATCCATATTTAATAGGGAAAGGGAGCGGCTGTTCAACTCTGAACTAAAGCAGGACAACTTGGAGTTAATTCGAAGGTTGCAGAATGAACCCACAATGAAAGGTGGTTGAGTGTAAAACCAGGCTTTCTGCTTGTTCTCACCCCTGCACTCTCATTTTGCTGAGAGCATAGAAACAACTTTATTCCACATTCTGCATCTCTTTGTAACTCCTTGCCTCATGCATGAATCCCTCCATCCTACATACCTAGACTGTTCTTAAGAGGACTATCAATTCCTTCCTTCAGCTCCCCTGAGTTATTTTCATCTTTTTTGTCTTCTTGTTAATAGAAATCCAGGGGTGGGTTTCACAAAGAATGAAGACTAGTCTTATTATGGGGACGAGTGACTCGTCCTAACTTAGGACTAGCATCCTAACTTAGGACTAGCCGCATAGGTTTTTGATATCTCCTAGGACTAGTCCTAACTCTTTGTGAAATCAACCCCAGGTCTTCACCTTTAAAGCCCCTCAAACCAAACCAAACCAAACCAAAACCGAGGACATGGATTTGCAAATAGATTATCAATTAATAACGGATGACCATAACTGGTTTTCAAGCACACAGTGGGTTGATACTTTCAAAACAAAAACCCCTGTTAAACATCAAGGGGGAACACTCGGTAAACAAACATGAGCAACTACTTACACAACTTGTGCTAATGGCTCTCTAAGCTCGGTTTGTACTCTTTGTAAAGTAATAACACTTCCTCACTTTTTAAGGGTTTTACAAGTTTTTGCTGTTGGGTGTTCAAGTTTCTAGCTCCTGGAACAGACTCTTCACATGTCATTGAGCTGTGGTTGTAGTCATATTTGTAATCACAGTAAAAGAGACATTCAGATTGGGTTCGATTCCCAGTCATGACTTTTACGACCTCAGCACTTAACCATAATTGCCTCTCTTAACCCAGGTGTATAAATAGGAACTGTGGAGGACTGAGAAGATTGTGTGTTGGATTTTCCTCTCTGTCAAAGGCCCAATTTCATAGAGCTGCTTAGCACAACAATTTGCTTAGCATGAAATTTCTTCATTGATAAAAACAGGATTACCAACCAAAAGTTCCATTTGTTGCATATTGCATGTGACTGGTATTCAGCTATTGAAAATCATGTGGAAATTTGGTTGGTAATCCCGTTGTTATCAAGGAAGAAATTTCATGCTAAGCACATTTTTGTGCTTGGCAGCTCTATAAAATTGGGTCCTGATTATAGCAGCTTGGGGTTGTATGCTCCTCATGGAATTGAGAATGTTTTAGGAATGGTCAGAAGAAAGAAAAGGGATTATTAGATATCACACAAAGCCAAGTGGAATACAGAAACAATATAGCGTTCAATAAACCAATATAACCAGGGACACAACAAGCTGAATTTGGCAGAAACAGATGTGCTATGTTTTTCATGAGCACTTGTGTGTGATAACGAAGTAATCTTCATTAGCAAACTGGATGCACAGCTTAAAGGCAGTGTACACTATTGGTAATTCTCAAAATAACCATTAGCATACAACGTTACTTGAGTAACGAGTAATGGAGTATTAAACATTTTGAGAAACGGCTCCCTCTGAAGTAGCGTAGTTTTCAGAATTAGATTTTGAGGATTTTAAGGTCTCGAAATCAAGCATCGCTGAAAGCACACAACTTTGTGTGACAAGGGTGTTTTTTCTTGCATTGTTATCTTGCAACTTTGACGACCAATTGAGCTCAAATTTTCACAGGTTTGTTATTTTATGCATTGTTGAGATACACAACGTGAGAAGACTGGTATTTGACAATTACTAAAGTTTTCCACTGTCTTTAACGCAATACATGTATGCACAGTGTTGGAATAGCTGTACATTTCGCATAAAGCTTAAAATGAGAACTTAAGAAAGTGTCAGGAATGGTTGAAGTGGCCTGATGGAATGTGTCTCAGAATAAGCAACAATTACGTCGTGTCAATGAGCTATTGTGTATCTAGATTTTCCTAGCTCCTCTTAGGGAAATTGTGAAGTTCTAAATCATAATTGGTGATGTGTGTGGTTGTTTGGAAGGCAGCTCCACACTCACATCAGGCTGGACTAGGAATAAAGCCCATCAGAAGCATCTTTGCCAGTAAAAACAACTACTTGTATGAGAACCAAGAACCAAGTTAGTATTATCAATATTATGTGATGTGAGTTATAAACAAATATCACTTATTCTGAAAATCCTGTCCAAAGTTCAAAACACTCTGCTCCCCGCTGTGTCAACAATTTAAACCGCTTACTTCTATCCAAATAAATCAGATTCTTCAAATAATATGACAGTTATAACTAAGCTTAAATAATCATCAAGCAATAAACCACAAATGAATTGGGATGAACAAGGACAAATTTAATAGAGCACTTGAACCAACAACCTCCAGATTAATGTACAGGAGCTCTACCGACTGAGCTGATGATACCAAATGCGATTGTGGCACATCACCCCCAATCTATGCCACACCTTCTACGATGCCCAACCCTTGAGGAGCAGTGCGGCCTTGCAGACCCAAACGAGAAGACTGTGAGATGCGACCAATCCTGGCCAAGCATTTGAAGAGATGGACTTGAAAGAAGAAGGAGACCAACTGAGCAATCTTGCCTGATAGTGGTAGCTCCCTATTTTGTCAATATCTTTGTTTGGGGCATGGTTCCGAGGGTGCCAGTCAGAAACCATTCAGGGAATACAACCACTCTCTGGAACAACCCTGCCCGACCACATCCGTGCCTCCACTACACTGAACTCATTAAAGACCGAACTCAAAACCCACTTACATCTCACTTAAAATTAGGTAATTTTGTTGTACACTTACAATTCTGTAACATAATCTGTATTACGTTTAAAGGCTTAAAAGCCCTGAGTTAAGCCCTATACTCTTGTTATTAAGTTTACGATACAGCCTTGGAAGCAGCAGGAGAGAGATCAACTTAAGGGGATGTAACTTTTTAATTCAAAAAAGGGAGACCTCCAACATTCGACGTTCGATATGTGCCAATATTTTGTTCAGAGGGGGGGGGGGGGGGGGGAGTGGGCCTCCCTTTTTGGGCTTGGGTAAGTAGGCCGAGTTGAATTTACAAATGTTAATATCTATTTGGGAATATAGGCAAATGAAAGAATGCAATTTTTTTTATGTATTATATTATTAATTGAAACAGCTGGTGGTACCCTTCCGATGTCATGTTACCCTGACAACAAGCATAAAGGGCCAAAAATCAAACCAAATCGCAGCATGGGATTGTAAGTTCCTTCCATGGGGTGTCTGTCAGACAGCATTGGGGGACTCGTAATCTGGAAATGGGTCTGTAGCCAGAAATATGAAGTAGGTACATGAATATGATTTTCTTGAAAATTAAAGGAACATGTTCTTGCTAACAAAACAGTTGCTGTCAGTGTAAGCACTTCTAAGCATCTACCATATACATGAACTAACACACCTGTAGAAGTTTGAGATCGATCGGCCATCTGGGTCGCAAGAAAATAGTGAAAAACCGATTCATACACATTTTGCATGACATCGATTAAACAAACAAAAATGAATAAAACACTCACTGACCGATTTACTCCAACCGAGAATCAGTTTTATCATCAAATATGACATTTCAGACGGAAATATTTAAAGGGATGTTTTCTACGTTCATCATCATCATCATTAGACCGTGTAAGTTTTATGTCAAAATCTGTGATCTTGGACAAGTTTTTTTCCTACCAATTCTTTTATCCTGGTAAATGAATTCGTGAAGCCGAGCAGAATTACATACTGTTTGACACGTCAAGACCACAAAAGCTCTTTTCAACACTCCTTCCCAAAGAGATTTTTTTCGTAATCTGGTTGTACAAGCAAGTTTAGTTTCACTCGCAATAAACTTCCTAGGTCTGTTTTGGAAGAAATAAACCGTTTTCAAAGCACACTCCTCAATAGCAATATTGGACTTGAATACAAGTATTTTAGTTTTGGACTTCTATTGTCTTTTGGGTGAAAACAAAAATATAATAATTTGGCAATGGTCCTGCCTTATTGAACTCACGTGAATAATTGTGTGTTTTCGCTCCGAGTCTGAATGTTTATTGTGGAGTTTTCTCTTCTTTATAACAATGTATAATAGCGAAACCGAAAATCTTGTTGAAAGTCAAAATGATGACTAGAGGGCAGGTGCATGGTTTCAGTTTAATTCACTGTTGTTGTTTTTTGTCTGACTGACTGCTGGTCCATAACAAACAAATTTTACTTTGATGATCATAAGAGGGACCAATTCAATAGCAATGCTTAACGGTAAGCAAATTCTAACGTACATACTGTAACATAAAAATTTGCTTCAGTGAAAGCACATTTTACCATCAGCAATAAAAATAGCCGGCCAGCTTGAGAGTCACCATATAGATTTGCATTGTGACGTCCTTAATTTTTATGCAGTAAGCACCAGGGCCCAATTTCATAGAGCTGCTTAAGCACAAAATTTTGCTTAAGCAAAAAATTCATTGCCTCGTAAAATCAGATTACCTGCCAAGACTCCACTCAATTGTTATGCTAAGTAAACAACAGCTAAATACTAGTCTTAAGCAATGTATATGGCATGAAATTTTGGCCAGTAACATGTGTAAAATAAGCGAGCTATTTTCGTGCTTCAGCAAACTTTTTGCTTAAGCAGCTCTATGAAATTGGCCCCAGGAGGTTTGCATGTCTTTTCATGTGCTTATGGTTAGCTGATAAGAAGTAGAATTCACACAGGGCGGCCCTGAGCTAATTCCACTTCATGGCCCAATTTCATAAAACCTGTACAGGCACAAAAACTTGCTGAGCACTGAACAGTATCGCTTAGCAGAAACAGATTACCGGCCAAAATTTACATTATATTATTTGCATTGTTGTAGCTGGTGCACCACTAAAATTTGTTTGCTTAGCAAAGAAACTTGTCTGGCAGTATTTTTTGCTTAACAGCTTTATGAAATTGAGCCCAGTAAGCACAAAATTGGCTATTAAGCAGCTCTTTGAATTTGGGCCCGGTTTCCTTTCTAGAAGACCAATAACAATTTAAAGAAAACATTCAATAGAAAAGAAGTGAGAAGTAGCAAACACATACTTGCTACTCAATGGGAAGGTGAAAATAGTGCTATTTGGTTTCCAGCTCAAAAGTATTAGAGAGTCTCCTTATTTTCAATTTTCAAATAAATCAAAGAAAAGTGACTTGAAGTCACCTAATCTGAACCAGTTTCAGTTCAACCTTTGCTTTTATCCTCTGGTAATGCTTTGAACAAAAATATCTACAACATTTGTTTCCCCCCTAAACAAAATTATGAACATCCTCCAGCAACTTTTCACAAGCTTTCATTCATTTTTCAAGTAGGATTTCTTTGGCGAGAAAAGAAAGTATTTTTCTCTCAAAAAAAATCCTCAAGCAACTTCACTCTCATTCATTTCTCAGGTAGGAATTCTTTGGCAAGAAAGAAAACTATTCGGAGTGCCATAAAAAACAAGAATGAATGCTTGAATTTCAAAAAAAGCAAAATTGTGCTAGTTCTCTTGGGGATCACGCGGGCAGGAAGTGGATTTGCTTCACTCTTACAAGTCTTAAAAAGAAATCCTTCCCTCTAAATAAAATGGGCTTGCCTCGGGGAAACAGTGAAAGATTTGTTCAGAAGTCTTGACAAACAATATTCCACTAAATCTAAAGAGAAACCGATAGGGGATTACTCTTGCAAATATCATCCATTGCTTTTAGGCTGATAAGGGGCCCGTGTAACTCCTAGATTTGGAGAGAATGGAGTCGCTTTAAAGAAAAATGAAGAATATAAGTCTCTGAATTACTCAATGCAGGCAGTGCACAAACAACATGGTATTATTGAAAGTAAAGCCAGAGGCCTGGATTTTATCATTGATGAGCCGAGACCCTTTTCATTATTTTTGCAACTGGCAATTCCATTGGAAAATCTTTGGTCAAGATTTTCTCTCTACTTATTCTTCGAGAAAGACTGTCTTCTAGGGTTGAAACTCCGGCCTTTGACTATTTGTTGCATTTATACCACAGGTCCTTCTGCTTGGTAAACAATTTACCACCACTGATTTTTTGTTCTCAGAAAAATGTAACAATAAATTATGCAGGATTGTTTTTATAGTGGAAAGGCGAAGGCCTTTTGTATTTTCATAGTTTCATTCCTGTGAACTCTGGATGTGTGTGCCATGCTTGTACCCTGAACAGGACAAGTATTGTACAATTTCATTGTGACAAGTCATAACCGCAGATTCAATACACTACATACCATCCACTAAGTATTGTGCTGTAATCGTCCACCATAAAAAAAAGACTGAGAATGGTGAATGGTTTTTTTAATGCCACAACTATTTTAAAAGCTTGGTTTTTATTTTCTTTCTTGATTGGATTGCTGCATTTCGTGGTGTGTGCACAATGCCAAGGTTATGATGTACAGTTTAATAGACTGTAGGCCCACCTTAAAGGGAAAGTGTGTCATTATTCGGTCCAAGAGTAAAATATTTCCAAAATATTCCCCAACTACTGTTTATAATAACGGTTTCTTGCTAAAGCAAAAATTGAGTGGGGTGTCAGTTATAATGCAAGGTTAAGAAACACTGGCTGGTTATCTGTTTCTGCTAAGCAAGTTTGTTCTGCACTTAGCAAGTTTTTGTGCTTACAGGTAAGCCTACTAACTAGGCCTACTACTTAGCAGGCTAAATGAAATTGGGTCAAGGCTTAAAATTTACAGTTGATCACAAGCCCAACAATTATGTGTCGGGCCATCAAACTCACGACAGCAGTCTACTGCTGTCAGTTTTACTGGTCGAGTATTTGAGTATATAACAAAACAGCTTTTTAATAAGTTCATTTTATTTCTGGACGTGTTCAAGTTTTCCAGCCCTGCCAAATATGTTAAAGATTATTCTTAAACTTTATTGAACGTTTTTGCTAAGAAAAACATTAACTAGTAAAATTGTTATTAAATTTTTCAAATTTATATGCATTTTCACCTAACAGCCTTTTAAACATATTTATGGTATAGCTTTGAGTATTTAGAATTTGCAGTTAACAACCTAATAGCACCGATGAGCCAACATAAAATGTGATGGTTAAAATAAACAATAAAAAAAAAAAAAAACATTTACTTGGTTTGTTTCAAATTTATATACAGCCTTCTACAAATAGGGTATGAAATTAAAAGTAACGACCTTGTAGCACTGACGAGCCAATGAATAAAATGTTTCGGCGTTCTCTCCTTTAATTACATATTGGACATTTTTGGCTGCTGCCGAGTCACGATTTCGTTACTCACTCATGCATGTTGCCTGTAGGAAGCAAGCATGCATGGTAATGTGGGAAAGTTGAAAACCAGTGTCCTGGTACAAAGCTCTACACATGGCTGTCAAACCACAAAATAATTTTATTCCAAGGCAGAATTTAAGACTGAACTGTGTTGAAAGTTAAAAAAGCCTCGTGGCAAATTTGCCCTTTTGTGTTGATGAAATGCTGATTTGTAGGCAAAATTATGAAGGGAGATACAATAACAAACACCATTGAAAGTTTCAGCTGATAGTTCCTACTTTGTGTTTTAAAAAAAAACAAGCAAAAACAATATAGATTATTTTGCCTACAATTGTTGATAAAAATAAATCTAAGACCATGCAGTTAAGAGAATTTTTGAACCATTAATGATAAGAATGCATTCCTGTTAATCTTCCATGTAATATTAATATATAGACACACCATATTATGGTAAAATATTAGAAACATGTGTCTGATTTCGTGCAGGAGTGTAAAGTACTACTATAGTCCAATTTGTAGTGAGTGAATCTTGCTTGTTTGACGGTTCTTTGGTTTTAAAGCAGTCTCATTTTGCCTCTCTTTTAGTTTTCTTAACTTTTCATGTACTTTCAAATTGCTCAGTAAGTTACTCTTTAAAAAAATAAACTTGGCCCTTGTTTCTGTGATTTTTTTTATCAAATGTTCCCTATTGTATTTTCTATTGTAAAGCTTTTTAATAATTCAGCGGTATGCTGCGATGGCATTTTAAAAAAAAAATTAAAAAAGGAATTATAAAACTGATAAGGCTACCCTGTCTAAAAAAATTAATAAAATAGTCATTCGCGATTGAAACAAACACTATAGTTTATGAGCAAAAGAACAAAACCTAAGTATAAAGACAATTCATCATTTGTAACAATTTCATTTTGATTAAAAACAGCACAATAAGCGCTAATACAGGATGAAGAAAGCGTGAAAAGAAATTATTTTGTTCATTTTTTTAGTTATGTCAAACAGTCAGACCCCAATTTGGGAAAATCAACACTGAAAACCCTCTTCCTAGGGGACCTAGAACTATTTACGAAAACCCAATCCACATGAAATGCTCCGGGTCTGAGGTGGTATTCGAAACGGGGTCTATATTATAGAAGTGAAGAAAGAAACGTACGAGACCTCCTGATATAGACTAGTTATTTTAACAATCACTGGGCGTGTACATTTTTATGAAATGATAAGTTGATGGCATGTTCTTCTTACCGTCCATGTGAAATCTTGCTTGCGGCACGGCGGCTCGTACCAGTACGGCCGCCCTGTTGACATCACAGCCACCGGCAGCGTCCATACCAACAACACGATGGCGATCCACGGGAAAACTGCTTTCGGAATTAACCCCGCAAATCTCATCCATTTCTGGTGTTGTTCCATCGCGAACTTATACACTCTGTGTTCTATGGTTGAGTTGTTAAACATTTGCAATTAATAACAGACCCTTCATGGGTGACAATGGAGTTAAACATGACAAAAGCTAAGTTGAAGGACGACTTATGTTGCATGAAAGTTGAACAACTCAACTGTTTCCACGCAAACACACATCAATACAATGTACTACTAATGTATAATATGGTTTCATGTGTAATGTGCGATACGGCGGGACGATTCGTTCAAAGTCCAACCCAATGCACGTGTGTGGGAAAACAAACCGCACCAGGAAACTGCACTCATCCGCGCGTACAGGGCTTCAGATGCAAATTAATGATATCGACGAGCCAATCACAGCGTGTTCGATGACTGCAAGTCTGCAAAGTCTGCAAGACATTCACTTTTGACCAATGACATTGTGTCTCCTGACACAAAATCACCGAAGTGAGAAATTGTTTGGCATGATTGCGCAACTACATAGGGGAGATCTGCAAATAATGATAACAAATAAAACAAACGACAAACTAACGTATGAATTACATGAAACCCTACAAAAAGAGTATGCTGCATCACCACCAATTATGTGTTTACTTCCCAATAATAGACCTTTCTTTTGCAACGTCACAGCCCGAGTTTTTGCCAACCCAGATTGGAAAACTCTAGAAAGCCATAAGTGCAAATCAAGAATAGATCGCTATTTTTGGTAACAATGTAACAAAATTTGTTGATTTTGTTTTAAAAAAAGCAACTTATCATGAGAGGTATTTTATTGAATTGAAAATTTGCAGAAAATGTTGAATTTTGTTGAAACATCTGTTTTTACAATTTAGTGTTTTACTATCAATCGGCCGACCATGCCAACCAAGGCGGTTTGTTTATCAACAAAAGAAAGGTCCATTGGTTTAAAATAAGTTGCTATCAGGGGTCGGCTGTTGACATGCTAACCGTTTGTTTGACCTCCCGTCAAACGATTTTGAAATCGTTTGACGGAGTTTAAAAACTTCTTTACCCCCTCTTTTGTTTAACCTGTTATTTATTTACTTCTCTATCTATCTTTCCTTCTCTCTCTCTCTCTCTCTGCAGTCCGTTTTTTGTGTTTTTTATCACACGCCGGCCATAGCATAACGCAATAGGTATGAGCGCTTTCCTCACTTCACTGTTGACCCCGTGGCCAGCGTGTGGTACGAAAAAGTAAACTGCGTCCGGTGGTCATTACAAGTCTACGCCAACCATCTCTCTCTATCTGCTGCTGATGATCTTGATACTGCTGCCATACCCCGTCCATCCCCACTCCAATTCTTAATGTAGTTCATCCATGATATTGCTGGACGACCTCTTCTTCTCTTCGGCCTTGACCGACCCCTGGATTATTTATTTCTAGAGTATTTTCTTACATTTCTAACAATTTCCAACTTTCCATCGCAAGAAATACTTAAGAGTCTTTAGTCTGTCCTCATCATTGCACGGGTAGCCTGACCTGTTGGTATGAATAATTATCAACTTTTTGTAGAAATTCTGAAAAAATACAACCCCAAAATGGGATAATCCAGACTGGGATTATCATAAATATAGCGCCCCCAACGGTGATCCAGTATCTAAAATTTAAATTTCATGTAATCGAAAATGAATAAACAAGACGACTCAGTTGTTGAAGCATTAAGATTATGCTGGAAGTATACAAAAAATGCGATATAATTTTTACCAAACATTGATTTGTAGAAACTGCATCTAGCATCTAAAAAGTTCCAGGCGTGTTGGATAGAAGTGCGCCCTCTTGAGGCAAACAAGCTTGAGAGAGTAGACTGGTTCTGGCTTCAGCCACGATAAAAAGAGGTACTGGCTTAAGAAATTTAATGATTTCATTGGACAAATGAACGTAAATTGAGTTGCACGTGCGCATGCGTACGGCACACATAGGTCGCAAGTAACGTCCCTATTCCATCACAGTGCTAACTACGTGCTGTGATTACATGCACACAACAAATGCATGATTTTCGAGATAAATTATGGTCCTCTTTTGGCTTGAACCCACGAAACACTGTTTAAAAGATTCATCTCTCAAGATAGTGGTATGATTTGAAGGCCGGTATCTGGCGCCTTTATCGTGCGCCTCCAAGTGATGACGTCAGGAGAGCTAGAGATTGCAGACCTCATCCGGGACTTTTTGATCGAGAGACAACACGGGCAAAATGGCGACGATTCGTGTTACATGTGAGTGGTTCTTTCTGTAAATTTTGTATTATTTTGTGTATAATTACTGATATTTTGGCTGATTTGAATTTAAAATATAAAATATAAACTGTTTGGTAACATTAATAACTTTCTCAAATGACATATATGTTTTTGTTTTGCATGGAAATTGATGATTTTAATGAACAATTTTGTGAGCATGATTAATGGAATGAAAGTTCAAATTATATTGTTGGTGATTTTATTTTTTTTAGTTGTACGGTGCTTCGGTTTGACTCATTATGATGGCGGCAGGCCTGTAATTAGTTTAATTGAGGGCTCCTTGACCAAGGCCTGTTCCCCTGGTCTTGGCCTTGGTGCCCCTTCAAAAGTTTCTTTATAATGATATAATTTTTGGCGATTTTTTGATAAAAACATAAAATTTGCAATGGGGGAAAGTGAAAATATCATAAAATGCCCTTGCGGCGGTTTGCTCTTTCATTCAAGTCAAAGGTAATTTGTATCTACTCTAGTATTGAGTGCTCTTAAATGTAAAAGACTTCACTCACTGATTATGACAACAAATTGTTGAACAATTCGCCCAGGGCTACCAATTAAGTTTTAAATTAAAAACTTTTTTCAATATGTAACTTTCGCTCAAAATTGGACCCAGTAACTGGGGTGCTGTAGTCCTTTTATCGAAATATATTCCTTTTTCGAAATTTTGACATAGTCAAAATTTCGAAAAAGGAATACAGCGTCCCAGTTACTGGGTCTATCTCAAAATGTTTCTTACTCCCAAAATAAATAGTGACAAAATGGTTAGCATAGTTCTCTCTGGACTCACAACCAAATCAATTTGTGCCCCCCCCCCTTTCCAGTGTTTTCAAATACAAATAAAAACAGGGGTTTTTTTTGCCAAATTTGTGCCTACAATGTTTCACTGGCTCGTTTTGTTAAATGGTGGCAATAACTGAATAAAATTGCTTCACTGTGTGACTTCTTTTTTTCACAGAGACTGAATGATACTTAGTTAGGGCAAGGAAGATTTTTCCTCTGTGAAACAAAAGGAAAACTTTTAATAACAATTATTGGAACATTAAAATGGGCATCAAGGCAATGCATGGAGGAAGTTGGCTCCAGGGTTTCTCCGTAAATTATTCAAGCCACCAGGAACAGTATAGCTTGGCATTACAAAATTGGTTTGTCAGCTTTTGCACATTGTCAATAGTTGATATTAAATAAGGATACTTTTTAGTCAGCCAGACCAATTGGAGAGAATTTTGTCTGGTCTGGTCATTGGGTGTTTTAACTGACATTTGCCCAGCAGATAAACGACTGCCAGGCGTGCATGCTTCGTTTTAGAAAGGGCGAGGGCAACAAGGCATTTTCTCCCTGTGGTAAAAGGCTCCCTCTGAGGAAACTGTAAATTTCTATTGTAGCGTTTCAAGGGCACCCAGGCAATCGCCTATTTTGCCTTTGTAAGGCAGTGTGTGCAATGTTAAGGGAAACGACGGGACTCAAATGCCTCTGTTCGTGGCTTTCATCAGAAGACAAAAAAGCTTCTGAGCGAAGTTTCTCAAAATAATACGTTTTGTCTTGTTGTGAACGCATCAAATTACAAAAAGTGGAACACTATGACATGGTACAGCGAAAGATGTAGACATTAAACATTTGTTTTCCCCCTCAACATCTATCGACTCTGCCATGAGTCTACCAGAGAGGAGAAGCAGGGAGTTTTTCCACTTATTGTTGGGCATTGTTTTGCTTTGAAAATTGTGTTAAGATGTGGAATTTCTTTCATTTATTTTCAGGTATTCTACACGGTTGATGATTAATTAACCGTCAAACATGAAAGTCGATCGAAGCAAGCTCAAGAAAAGTGCTTCTGAAGTGGTAAGTTGCTTTAGCGATTAAATCCTTTGTTATGGTTTGAGTGAACGTGAATGTCATCTCAAAAAAACAAAGAGTTACTCTAATTAGCCCTAGTTTAGACCCAGTTCATACTTCTTTCGAATGTGAACGAGATGCAAATTTGACGTGAATTCAATGTCACAACTCTGTATGCTGCGATATTCGCAAGAGAGTTGAGCACAACTCAACACCTGCGAATTTGTGGCGTCAACACTCGTATCGCATTTGCATTCGCAGTAAGTATGAACCGAGCTTTACACACCCAAGTCCTACTTCTAAGGACTGGGGCAGGTAGGTCCATAAACGCTTATCACTGGGTCAGACATACCAGTCTTATTTAAGTGCCAAAAATTTGGTATCTTAGGCTTAGTGTGTAGCAACATAGAAAAAAAGGATATTGGAGGAATTTGGGCCACAAGCTAGCCAAACTGTCAAGTGAAGCTTGGTTCATGCTTCCTGCGAATGCGATACGTATTTTGATAGCATAAATTTACAACAAATAATTCGCTGTGAAAACAGACCTGCAGTTGCAAGAAGTATGAACCAGGCTTTAGACTCTAATGCTTATATTAAAAGAAGATGCACCCATTTCATTATTTTGTGCAAATCCATCTTAAATCCTGCTCCATTTAAATGAAACCAAAATTTGTTTTTCATTCTTTTTCAAACATCTTCATATTTTGATGCTGTACATTTTTTGTTGGGGAATAGTGCCGATTGCAAGCAATGCAAAAACATCTAAGTCTCCACGTTCTTCAAAGCTTTTAGTTGAGTATTATAAATTGGAAACCTGTATGTGTTACTTTCCCTAATTACACCAGGTTTTGACAACTTGTAGACAAAGTACGAGATGAGACAGTAAAATAAAACAACAAAATTATTAGTTTAAATCTAAAACCTTTATAATTATTCATTAGTTCATAATACGGAAAATTTAAATAAAAATTACATCATGTTTATAATAGCCTTATAAAATAAAGGAAAGGAAACAAGATAACTGACAAACAAACTCTGAGAACCAGCCTCTGTTTCCAGTGTACTTGTATTTGTAAATAGGCATTTCATGTTATCATTTTATGTAATGGTCGCACGAAAAGGGGGCATGGTTGGCAAAAGGGGCTTCTAAAAAATAAAAATCCTCGGCTTAGGTTTTAATTTTGTGTCAATGTCAATTTGAAAACATTATTTGTATTGTGTAAAAATTAAAAAGAAGAAGTTGCTGGGGATTTTGTTATCAAGAGTATGATTTTCAGCAGGTTTGATTTTTTAATGTGCTAGAAAAACAAGTTCTTCAGTAGAGTTGTTTTCTCAGGTTCGATACGCTTAACCCTAACTTCCCTTGAGTGATCTACAAGTATTTTTTAACCCAAAGTCTGCCGATCGAAAAATCCCAGAGCAAGTGTCCATTGCATTTCGGCTATGACACACCACCATGTATTGTTTTCATGCTCTATGAAAACACATGTTAAACACGTAAACAAATGCAGAATTTAATTGTAATGCGCACGTATCCACCCTGCTGGGTAACCACCCTTTAGAGGAGAAGGCAGTACTTTACTGTAAGTGAGTGAAAAAAAGAAAAAAAATGAATCTTAAGTATTCTATACATTAACTAAATAAGCACTGAAAGGCCTAGTTTGTGTTCATTAAGCTGTCTTATTGCAAACAATCCCATCCCTCTGTTGTTGACCTTTCACAGACATTTGTACATTGTACAAAATTCTACATGCACATGATACTGTACAGGGAAAATTCACATGTGATTAAAAAAACACAAAAAAACTGAATTATTTATTTGATATCGTAATCCAAGTAAACAGATTTTTGTCCCAACTCTAAATCAGTTATTACATCCTGAACTTCATACTCTATTTCCATGCCACACTTATCACAAGAAAAGGAAAAAACGATATTGAAATAAAATGCCGAATTCTATGTTCTATCTTTATTGCCGTCTGTCAATCTTGTGTTTCGTCCGCTCGTGTTGTGTTCATTGTCTCTGTTTCTTAGCCGTTCGCGATCGGTCCAACCCGTGCTCGCGTCTCCTGTAGACTGACTAACCCCTTGAGATGTCTTAAGTTACCCAATCCTAGAGGATTAGGTTTATGTCCTACAGGATCGTTGAAGGTGGAGACTGTTCTTTGGCAGGATGCACACTTACCAATGTTAGCTCATTACACACTAGACAGACAAGGACAGATCAGCTCTCAGTTTGATTCCAAGTGGGCCTTTCTTTCAGTTTTTCTATTAATGTGTCCAAAAGACATTGACATCACATAAAGGCAATGCAGATTTCTTGTTTTGGGATGACTAAATTTGATTCACATCATCCGCTCTCTAAGAAGCAGAGCCCAAATTTTATTGAGCTACTTTATAAAAAGCAGAAAATATTGTTTAAAAGCAAATGCCACTAAGTAAACATATTCAGGAAAGTGCGGGCAAAAGCTGAACACATGAAATGGGAAGTTTTGTGCTTAAAAGCATTTCTTTAAAATGGGCCCCACTTTTTAGAGCTCTCAGCTGCTGAAGCATAAAAAGTAGCTAAGCACATCAAAATTGTGCTAAGCAGAAAAAGGTAACCGGCCAAAGCACCATTTCCCCTGTACCATTTGTGACTGGTATCATTGCTCATGTTTGCTTATTGGATTGAGATCATGAGATGCATGCTAAATCTGGTTTATGAAAAACAAAAACAAGTTTCCTACATGTAGTTAAAGGGAAGGTACACGTTTGGTAATTACTCAAAACAAATATTAACTTAAAAACTGACTTAGTAACGAGCATTGGGGAGCTGTTGATAGTATAAAACATTGTGGGAAACGACTCTCTCTGAAGTAACGTAGTTTTTGAGAATGAGGTAATTTCTCACTAAAATAATAAAAGACATCTAGCTAGAAGTCTTTTATTCCTATCTGAAAGCACACAAATTCGTCCAACAAGGGTGTTTTTTCTCTGATGACCAATTGAGCTCAAATTTTCACAGGCTTGTTATTTTATGCTTATGATGGGATACACCATGTGAGGACACTAGTCTTTGACAATTACAAAATGTGTACCTTCGACTTATTATGAAACTCCTATCATGAAAATAAAAAGTGGCTGTTTATTTGTCTCTAAGCTTTCTCTAGTCTCAACAACATGCAATTTGTTTTGAGCCTCAAGTACTCCATACTGATGAAGTCTGTTTAAGTATTTACATTAACGGTGATCAACAAGATCATGCGGCCTTTCTTAAAGAACAGCTTGAACGGAAATAGCAACAATTGATCTTTGCTGAAAGTCATTTAAAATGTTTTTTTTTTTTACCAGTAAGGAAATTTAGTTAACATCAGAATTTCTTTGTCCAAAACATTTATTTTGGATACCCTTCTCAGTATGCGTTTCAGAAAGATTTGCAAAAAGACCTGTGTTGTCATCAGTCATGTTAAAGGCACCTGTACACATTTGGTAATTACTCAAAATAGTTATTAGCATAAAACCTTACTTGGTAGCGAGCAACGGAGAGCTGTTGAAAGTATAACAAATTGTGAGAAATGACTCCTACTGAAGTACATGTAACGTAGTTTTTGAGTTTTTTTAGAAATTTCTCACTGAAATAATTAATTCCTATCTGAAAGCACACTATTTTTGTACAACAAGGGTGTTTTTTTCTTTCATCCTTTTCTTGCAACTTCAATGACCAATTGAGACAAAATTTCACAGGCTTGTTATGTTATGCATATGTTGGGATACACCAAGTGAGAATACTGGTCTTTGACAGTTACCAAACGTGATTAGTGCCTTTTAAGTAATTTGTGGGAACTGTTTTTTAAAGCCTCTTTGTTGCAATATTACAAAGCAAAAACATTGCACTAAAGTGTTGATATTTTGATGCATGTTGTCAAGTGTTGCTAGTTTTTCGAAAGCTTTAGATTGGGGCTTAATTTTGTTATAGAGAATTCTGAAAAAAAAATCAAAGTTGGTCAATGGTCATACTGAACCGTACGTACACAGTCAACTGATTTTGATGGATAGCTACATGTAAGTTATACGTGTAAGTATCTATTTAAACCATATCGTTTGCTGTATCTTTACATTAAGACTATCAAATTGTAATTGCAGGAAAAAAATAGTTAGGACTTAGTGGCCTTATGTTTTTAGTCAAGCAGAGTTTTCGGGAAGGCTAAAATGACATCACAACATTCAGGTACAATGTATACAGCCAGACTGTAATTGTAATATTGTGTAATCAAATATCCAATCAATTGTTATAAATCTTGAGCACTCTGAATCCGCTCGGCACTTGCATGCATTAAAAGAGTCCAAATAAACATTTCAATAGTACTCGGCACTGATGCTAAAAATAGGGCTAAATACCAAGATCGCAGACAAACAAATCAAATTTCACTAACATACGTGCACGTAAATGTCCATGCTACTTGCGCCTACTAAAATAATACTACTAGTGCTGTTGGACATGTTAATTATGCAATGATCGCGTAAGAGGTGGAATGTTTAAAAACTGTTGTCATTGTCATATGTTTAGTCTCTTTTGACATTTTGAAATACCGAGTGAAATGCGCAGTTAGTAGATAGTGTATCAAATTGTTTACAAAGTAATTGCATGCCGTATGCACAGACATGTACATTGTACATGTAACATACATTATCAGTTGTGCAAAACTGATGTTTTGGGTAATAATAATAATAATAGTAATAATAATAATAACCGTATTTATAACGCGCCTTTTGCCAAAGGATACAAAGCGCCAGGTATTATTACTGCAAGGAGTGGGGCAAATTTTTGAGATATAAGACCTAATCCCTTTAAGCGCCATGTAATGGTTTACTAGGTGCTGTGGCGCAATATGCTGCCAATCCAGCCAGGAACACCGGGGCGAACCCCTTCTCTTTTCTAAAGTGCACTGGGTTCTATTACATGCGTTTACACAACACATGGGACCAACGGCTTTACGTCCCATTCGAAGGACGAAGCAATTGTTATATGTCTTGCTTAAGGACACAAGTGTCACGGCTGGGGATTGGAACCCACACTCTGCTGATCAGAAACACCAGAGTTTGAATTCGGTGCTCTTAACCGCTCGGCCACGACACTCCCACGCAGAGCCCAAATGTACAGCCCTTGTACCTAATCAAATGTTCCTACTTTTTTTCCAGCCACCATATATCATGCCTGTGTTATGAAATCAAATTAAAGTCTTAGTAAAACCTATTTTTTGCAATTTTGCTCACAAATGCTGTACATACCTTTAGTACCTCATTACAGAATATTTAGTGCATGGATTTAGTGCATGTGAATGCCATGGGACATGTTCGTCAGCCTTCAGTAGTAATGTTACAGTGTGCACAGTGTTATTCAGAGGTTACATCATGTAGTTTATTGTGAAAGTCCCTTGGCATACATGTATTTGATGAATGGCCTATCACTCAGTTGGATAATGATATGGGAGATGTTTGATGTTATTGTTGAGATGAATACATGTTGAGAGTTTGTGAGAGGCTTGATCAAGAGAATTTACAAGGATCTTGGCCAAATTTCACATGTAGAAAGTCCCTTGGCATACATGTATTTGATGAATGGCCTATCACTCAGTTGGATAATGATATGGGAGATGTTTGATGTTATTGTTGAGATGAATACATGTTGAGAGTTTGTGAGAGGCTTGATCGAGAGAATTTACAAGGATCTTGGCCAAATTTCACATGTAGCTGCAAAAACTAATCAGACACTGAATAATGTTGGTGCCTGGAATTTGGTTACCCTCCAAAATGTCATGTCTCTTGTGGCTGGTTTCATGCTTACTCTTTTGCTTAGCATTATCAGCCTTATAAAATTGAGCACTTGGTGCAGTTTTATAGAGCTGCGATTTATGCTTCCTGTGCAATTTCAATTTCATAGTGCTGCTAACTGTGAGGATGGGACATGGCATTCTAAGAATTGCGCTTAAGCAAATTCTTTTGCTTGAATAAGCAAATATTTGCTTAAATGAAATTGACCCCTAGACATACTACAGTATGTATATTTAGGGTGTCTTAGTTGGCTGAAAATTCAAAATTTAAGTTTATTACATCCAGTCACTTTGACATGCTAATGACAGATTAGTTACTCACACGGTAAGGGTACAAATTACCAACTAGGTGTGGCCATTTGATACTAGTTAAGAACTACTTTGAGTATTTATGAATAGGAAGTGAAACATTCCTTCAATTATATCACACAAACTTGATTGGCTTTAAATAGTTACAGTTCTCACATTACCATGGTAATTTAAATTGACATAATAACAATGTTAACAAATTTATTTTCATAGGGACATCTTATCTTTGTTGGTAATGAAGATTGTTTCAGGTCTTGAACTTCTCGGAGGCCATCTTTGCCTCTGTTGTCCTGGTCTTGGCCTTGGTGCCCCTTCAAAAGTTTCAAATAGACTTTCAGATTTTCTAATGGAAGTGCCCTTTGCCAAATGATAATGGCCTTGCCCTTTCAAAGATGAAAAATGTTTCTTCGACTCACTCGTGTTTAAGATTTTCCAATGGAAGCGCCCTAGTGCATTGGAAAATGACATTAATGCTTTTGCCCTTTCAAAAAATAAAAAAAGTTTCATCACCTTATTGGTGTTAATATTGATCTTATTGCTACAGTAAGGGATTTTGTAGCAGATGGTACGTAAGAGTTTTGCAGAACTCGCTTGGGTAGTAATATTGATCAGGGTCATTGTCTAAGGATGATGATGTTAATGATGTCGTAAATATGCATCAAGGTCATTGATTTTAAGTATGCATGGGCCTTTAAATGACTTAAAATAGTGTTGTGTAGATATGATGTTACCTAAGAAGAAGACCTTGTCCTTGTACGTTCCGGTGCATTTCCTGGCAGGCAAGGGTGATGAGGAATGTTAGATTTTGTGTCATAGTTTACACATAACAGGCATGATATTCTTCCTACTCTAGTGAGTTTTCCAATTTGTGTACCTTTGGGATTTATCAGAAATTGTTTAATCAGTAAGGCCTGAAAAGTCTACTAAAGTATGTACCATGTGTAGTCAATAAAATGTTCCTACTTTTTCCAAGGATCAAATATCATGCCTGTCATAAATTCAAGAGTAATATGAAAATAACAGCTGAATAAGTTTTGGGATGTGCCCCTTTTACTTCATATCAAAAGGTGTCTATAAATATAACTTAAGGGGGTAGCTACATGTAGTCCCGCTAGTCGTTTTTTCCCCCCAGGAATTTACATGTTACTCAAATCTCTTCCTATTTGATGTATTAAACAAGTTTTCCATTGCCTCTCATTGTATTGCAGCCTGGTGATTGTAAATTGCTTATTGAGAAGTTGAAGTCATGCAGCGATCTCAGTGTGGAACTTGCACATATCAGCACTTGGAACCATGGCAAGGTAAGTCTGTTTTGTTTTAATCATGAGGGCGGATGAGGGTGGGACTGTCCACCCCAACAGCCAGTAAAGAGACGGAGAGGCTTGGCGAACCCCTGTCTTAACTAGCTAATGATGGCACAGCTAAACAACACAAATCGTAAATGGCTGCCAGCTCCGGGATTGAGGAGGAGCACAGCTGCGGGACTCGTTACAGTCCTAACAGCCATTATGATGCTGCTCTTCAAACCATTTCGGGAGGGGAGAGGCTGACGCATGTGTTAAGTCCGACGAGAGTCGACTTGATGATGATGTTGACATGTTGATAGACTGTGCCAGTATCAGGGTTTTCCCCGTGCACAAGTTAGCATATTGGGTCTATATTCGCTAATTGCCCCAGATTACACAGTAGGGCTTTTGAAACCAAAGATAAACAATCTGAGGACTTTGTTTCAGTTCAGCTTGGTTACAGAATGCTCTCCAAAGAAAAATTCTTGGGAGAGCCCTTATTGTTGGGTGCACTCAATTATAAGAATCTGTTTGAGATGCTAGGTTAAATTTTTTGCCAACTTTATCCCAATTTTAAGTAGCTAGTTTTAGAGATTTTATAAAGTTGTAAGAACACCAATGATAAGTGACAGTTAGTTAAAAGCTAATGAAATAAATTTAACAAAAAATCTCGTACCAATCAGGCCTGTGCAGATTTTGTTTGTTTCCTACATGTACACGTGAGAAAATTTCTTCTATTCGCAAGTTATTGCAACTCTCGCAATACACAGCTCTCTCAATGCAAAGCTCTCTGGACAATGCTGCCACAATCTTACAATGTAGTCACGTATCCTGTATCTAATAAAAGTATTGAATGCTGATATTTATTGTGAACAAAAAGGAACCAGACTATTTCTCCATCCAGCCTTACAAATTAGTTTGGCTACATTGATTTAAACAGGAGAAAATGAAAATGGCCACCACAGGATAAAGGTCTAGCAATGAAAAAAAAGGAGCATTTTCCAGTGTAAATAATAAACTGACTTGCATGCTTAATGTACACTTCACATTGCAGCAGGTGGGTCAAAAACTTTTATTGAGAGTTGTGAAATGTCATTATTTGCATTTTGTTACTACAATCACTTTACTAAAATGATTAACTCGTCTTGAATTTGGCGGAACATGTACATCAAAACTAGCTTCACCAACATTCATGAACAGGCAAACACAGAGCCACGTTGGCCGAGCCATGGCCGAGTACACACTACATTGTTTATGTTTGTAGAGTAGGTGCAGAGTCCAAGCTAACCAACCGTCAGCAGGCTGTGATTAGCCATTGATAAGTATCAATATTCATTTAAAATTTTCAAATACTCAAATGAACGTACCTGCACAGTGTCATGCAGACCTGGGGATGGGTATATGTAGCGTGCATGTTGAATCAAGGCCACCAAAAGGACCACAAATTTTGTGCCAATACATGGCCACGTGTTAATGATGCATCAATGTAGGTGAAATTCTCATGCTTCATTATTTTTAATTGCCAAGATGTCAGTATAACCATATTACAGACAAGATTCTGAAATTGATGCATTCTTGGTGATTAAAGGCAGTGGACACTATTGGTAATTACTCAAAATAATTATCATCATAAAACCTCACTTGGTAACAAGTAATGGGGAGAGGTTGATAGTATAAAACATTGTGAGAAACAGCTCCCTCTGAAGTGACATAGTTTTCGAGATAGAAGTAATTTTCCACGAATTTGATTTCGAGACCTCAAGTTTAGAACTTGAGGTCTCGAAATCAACCATCTAAACGCACACAACTTCATGTGACAAGGGTGTTGTTTCTATCATTATTATCTTGTAACTTCGACGATCACTTGAGCTCAAATTTTCACAGGTTTATTATTTTGTGCATATGTTGAGATACACCAAGTGAGAAGACTGGTCTTTGACAATTTCCAATTGTGTCCACTGCCTTTAAACTATGTGGCAGGGTTACTCAAAAGTAAGTAAGGGTATTTAAAACCCAAACAATATTTTTGACCTTGTGGTTATCATTGCATCCAGTAAAAGTATGTGGATTTTGTTTTTCTGGCGGAAATCTCAAGGCACCGAGTACACGGTGCAAGCGTTTAGGCAGCCAGCCAAGCAGCCGTGAGTGGCTTGGCCAACTGAAAGAAATCACAGCCTGTGTTCAGACCCGCTGCTTCCATCTTTTTATTGCAAGCTGTTCTCTTCAAAATAAAATATTACTAATGATGTGGCTTCAATTTCAAATTTCACTAACAAACACACCCTGATTTTGCTTATCTAGCCTACAAGCCTCACACAGTACTTATATAACATTGTTGTAAGGGTGTAATAAAAAAAGTTTATCCCTGTGCAATGATTACATCAATTAAAAACGAATTTGTCTGAGCAAGTGAAATGATGCTATCTTTAAATTGCGGCATCGCACACAGAGAGTGGGCCCATATGCAAACATGCACCTCGTGTGACAATATTCCTGTTGCTTTTGTATGTCTACATCTTCCACAAGCCTGTCTTTGTACGACAAAAGCTTTTTTGCAAACACCCACATGCAGTGTTTTCTTTTAATATATCCCACGACTTGTTATGATTGGAGAAAGACAAAATCATAATAACCTAGGTATTATAAGACATTATTTGATTTGAGGCAGTGTCTACAGGTGTGTATGTGTCAAGCTTCAGTGTGTACAGTAATCAAAAGTAACGCACTCCATTCATGCCATTGCACCAATCTGTAACAGTCTTCGTTGCTTACAGTGAAATTTTGAAATTTACAGTTTGAACAGTGAATATAAATTTGAAGACAATCTGTAGGATTAATGTACAAATATTAATATTCTCGTTTTATGTTTACTCACAAAAAAATTATTTAAATAGTTACAGTTCGTATAATTGATCATTCAAAATTAATATTAGAATAATAAAGGCACTCTTGGCAGCTTGCTGTACAGTGTACACATTGCAGCATAATGTTGAGCTGCTCCGTGTACAGTGCTCTGTGAACAGTGACTTCACCATTGATTACAGAAGCAGTCAGGTACCTGGATATTTTGTAAAGGGGTCATTCATCATTGATATGGAAGGTTGCAGTTAAGATTATTTGAAATCCTGTAATTTCCAAGAAACTTTCATTTACACTTATCATAAAGGGATGATGGTACATCATATTTTGTGTGAAACTGCTATATTCAGACTAAAAAAAAGAAAAGAATATCATTATAAATGATGGAACATGTTAAAACCCTTGCCACCCAGCCCTTCAAAATCCATCATGTTTGTTTGATTCAGTTAGACTGACATGACTGAGGAAGTCCTGCAGTTGTAAGCTGATCATGCTTTATGCTTCATGCTTAATCAGAGTCCATCAGTTTGGATAATGAGCTATGGTGTAAGATTTTATTAGAGCAAGAGGAAGGGGTCCTAGTAAATCAGGCAGTTATATGTTGACAGATCACGTTTATGTTTGGATTGAGACCTTGAAGGATAAATAAATAGATATTGCTTACTCCTAGTCCTACTGTGCTATACATGTAAGAACTAGTTAATTTATCAGTATTTACTTCAGTGGTTTAATTTGTCAAAATATTCTGTTCCTCTGCTCTCTCTCTTTTCACAGTGTGAACTATTCCACTGGGTAGATGTCTTGGACCGTTTTGACTCCGTCTTGGAGGAGGGATGCAAAACGACGGTCGAGCAATCCTGGCATCTTGCCCTTGACCTGCCCACTAATGCCCCCCTCCGACAGCTTGTCCACAGCATCCTCAACTTCACTTCCCTGCTCATTGAACACAGCTTCTCCAGACATCTCTACAATTCTATTGAGGTAAGGTTTTGAGGAAGGTTGATGTATTTTTAAAGGCACTGGACACTATTGGTAATTGCTCAAAATAATTTTTAGCATAAAATGTTACTTGTTAGCAATCAATGGAGAGTTGTTGATAGTATGAAGTATTGTGAGAAATGATTCCCTCTGCAGTAATGTAGTTTTCGAGAAATAAGTAATTTTCAACCAAAAGATTTGAATTTGATTTCGAGACCTCAGAATTAGATGTGAGGACCGTTTCAAGCATCTGAAAGCACAACTTCTTGTGACAAGGGTGTTTTTTGTTCCATAATTATCTCGCAACTTCCACAACCAGTTGGTTCAAATTTTCACAGGTTTGTTATTTTGAGATACACTAGGTGAGAAGACTGGTCTTTGACAATTACCAAAGGTATCCAGTGTCTTTAACAAGGCCAGTTCATCCTTGTATGTCAGGGGCACATGTGTATAGGATGGGGCTTTGAGGAATTCTTTGTTTTTGGGGTGTTACTCTGACCGATGTGAAATAATGGCTCAAATTCCTAAAACAAAGTTTATGAGCTGCAGATTTGTTTTTGCATAGTTATATGAACTTGGATGAAGAGAAGCAAACCATTACCATTGTCAAGGCGAGAAGTGACTAAAGAACGGATGATAGTAGCAGCAGTTTTATATGATAAGCTTTTCCGAATGGTATTTACAGTTCTTAAGTAATAATATGTTGATTGACAGATCCTGCTGACATGTTTATCCATGGATAGTGTGTTATCAAAAATAATTCCCAAATTATGCGCACAAGGTGAAGCGTGAATAGAGGCACTGTCAACGTGGATGTTATGATCAATTATTTTATGACGTTGATGTCTGGGAGTTATAATGTGAAATTCTATTTTGTCATCATTTAGTTTTAGCTTGATTCCATTCTAAAATTCATTTAGTACTTGGTGGAACCCAAACATGTTTAAAAGATGAAACATATTACAACAAATACCTGTCAGAAGCCCTAAACAAAGATATTTTACAAACTAAGGAACACCCACAACATTATAGGGATAGACAGCTCAGTCGGTAGAGGGCCACCACGTTAATCTTGAGGGTCTAGGTTCAAATTGGTTCAAATCCCACTCCAGTAGTTTTTTTTCTCTGTTCAACCTCAAAATTTTGAAAATTTACTCATGTCAGTTTTCCTTGTGGTTTATTACCCGAGAATTTTGTTATACCACAACTGTAAATTGTTTGATCTTATTTGATTATTTCAAAGAAAACTTTTTATATCAACCATTTGTAATAATATCTTGTTTTCTTGTTTCAATCCCAGCATCTGACAACGTTACTGTCATCATCGGATCTAAGCACAGTGCTCGCCGTACTCAATCTTGTCTACGTCTTCAGGTAAAAAAAAATAAACAAAAAGAAATGTCTTTGTCAAAAAAATCCATTTGTTTGCTGTATGTGATGCACTGTGCCTAGAAATTATACATCAGGCAGCAAGCTTACTTCGATGTATTGCGAACTGCGTAAGCCGATGAAAATGCATCTGAAATGTTCTAAGAGGAATTGTCCTCAACGTGGTGCCTTTAACCAAGGAGAAAACGCCTTGGTGCCTTGCTCTTTAAAAAAAAACCAAGGCATCGGGCCTGTTTCTCTAAACTGAAATGTACTCTTCTGAAACACAATGCTGTACATCACCTTTAAAGTCTGCACAGTGCATCGAAGCACTTTAGTTTAGGAGATGTAAGAAGAAGGAAATGTCAAGTTGAAAAAAGGTGGCCATTTGATAGGTGCGCTTAAATGTCATGTTAACGTTGATGACCAGAAAAAGTGAAGAAACCAAGTCAATAATTTATCATGCTAAGGCTTATATGAGGTTAGTGAACGGTATGCGACAAAGGATTTATGCAATGTGATACAGTCTGATTTTAGTAAAGACCTCCAGGCCCAATTTCACAAAGCTTAAGCAGCAAATATTGCTCAACAATTTTCTGCTTAGCCGAAATGAGCAGGATACTTAAAGCCCAGTTCATACTTTCTGCAAATGCGAATGCGATGCAATTTTTATGACACATGGCTCTTTTTGCAGCGATTTTTTTTTGCAGGAGTTGAACACAGTCCAACTGTCACGAATTATTTGTTGCAAATTTGTGACGTCAACAAGCGCATTTGCATTTGCAGGAAGTATGAACTGGGCTTAACAGCAGTCTGAAATGACCTCTGACCTCATTTTCACAAGGTGCCTAATCACAAAATGGCGGAATTTCGAGACTGTCTTTGCAAGTTGGTTTAGTAAAATAATATGAACTTGTGTGGGGAGAAAGAACATTGTAATATTTTGTTTGCCCAACATGATGAAATCTATTACATTCACAGCTTTCCCAGTCCTGTGGAAGTTTTTTCTCTCATCCTGTATAAAAATGTATCCATCATCTTTAAACCATTTCTGTTGACATCTCCCACCCACTGAATGCTCGGTGAGACGAAAATTATTTTAGCATTACGATGGATTTAAAAGACTCTCATAAAAACATTGCTCTGTGATTTTTACTTTTTTCCCATCAAAAACTTGTAGACTAAAGAAACTGAAATTTCTACAGGTAAATTATGTTTAAATCCTCATTCACAGTGAGTAGGGATTCATGTCATCGCCAATAACTTGATCTACAAAAGGTACCAAAACCTTTTAAAGAGCTTCATGAAAACAGGCCCTCGCATGTTCCATTGATAAGGGCACTTCTACTAGAACATTCCAAAGGGCAGCAAGGCAATGACCAAGGGGCATTGTTTGGGGCAATTGCCTCTGTAAGGTATCAAGCCTGACTTGTTCAGTTAATGAATGAGGGTGTTTAATTATGCTATGTAATTAACATATTAGAATTAGAATTAATAAAGGTGGGGTGGAAATAATAAAGTAGAGGGTGGTATGAATTAAAATTAAGATTCCTCAAACAGTCTTGAATGTCGTGTTGTAGGGTAATTCATATCCGTCAGCGATATCTAGTTACATTTCCCCCAATTGTCACCTGGATAAGCCGAGTACCGGGCACGGTGTAATAACAGCTTTATAGACATAAAGCGATTATAGATTGTTAGGTGCAAAACGTGGCGAATTAGAAGATGCCACCGCCCATGGGAATAGGCTGTGGCCTCATCACCATCATGCTAAACCATGTCTGAAATTAAAATGTAATCGACAGGATTGGAAGAGCTGGCAAAATTGCATCAGACAGTGTTCATGTTATGTATGATCAACCATCCACATGAAACGAACGTGTGAAAATATGAGATTAATTCAATGTGTGAGTCTGGAGAAAGAGTGAAAAAACATGAACAGTTTTCAGCATGACACACATTTTTCTAAATTTTGTTTGTAACAACCGAAATCAGTTGTTGCGTTTCGTTTTTTTTTATTTTAGTATTTTTTTTTGGGGGGGGGGGGAGATGTTAGGTTTCCATTTCAGATACAATAAAAGGTCATAGAAAGGCCCGCGGAATGTACAAGTTCACTCGTTTTGTAAAGAAAGGGTATTAAAGATTTTTAGATACAGTTTTCTCAAATATGGCAAAACTGTAGCATCTGAAAAATTTGGGTCCAGAATGCCTCACAGTTTTGACAATTGTATTGGGGGAATACCCCCAACACTAAATCCCACAATTAAATGGCAAAAACCTCTCATTTATTTGCAAAATTTGGGTCCAGAATGCCCCACAGTTTTGACAAAATCTTTGAGACAAGACAACATTAAATCTTACAAATAGAAGGCAAAAACCTCTCATTTATCGGCAAAATTTGGGTCCAGAATGCCCTGCTTTTTTGACAAATCCGTGGAAAAAGACCTTGACACTAAATCTCACAATCAGATTGGCCCAAAACCTCTCATGTAGAGTGCATTCCGGACAGATCTATATTTGGTGTTGTGTTGTTTTTTTCTCCTGACTCCACACTAATACTGCCATTCGGGTCTTGTCCTCTTTTGTCCCCTTTTGGACTGCCCCCACACGCTTACATCTAAAAATAAACTGCTGAGCAAAAAGACATCCACGGGTCCCAGTTGGACATAAAACTACATGTACATTGTTAATCCCTGTTTTAATATTTGAACACATATTGCAAGCAATAGAAAATCCTACACGGGAGTTCAAAAACTCCATCCTTTTAGATCACAACATCTTGTTCTGCAAATGTTTTTCTGACATTTTCTATTGTGTTATTTTAAAACTGCGTTCTTAAAATACACAGAATTTGTTATTTTTAAGTAAGATATTCTTCAATTTTTTCCTCCTTCCCTTTTATGATCTGTGAGTCGGGTTTTTGTTATGACAGTTTTGTTATGCTGTAAAATTGTTGATAAAAAAATACCAAAACATGTATCACTATGACCTATACATGTAAGTAACTTGAATTTGTCCTCCCTCCTTTTCTTTATTTCTAAGCTCCTTCAAATCTCTCTTGTAGAGGCAAAGCCCTTGTATTCAGTTTTACATGACACTTAAGTTGTCTTTTTTTTATTTCCTTTCTTCCTGTGTAAAACAGAAAAGCCATGATCATGATACTTAGTATGAAATATTTATTTTTCCATTTCAAGTTTATCTGGTGCATTTTGCATGAAACTGCTGGGGAGTTATTATTTTTGTTCTTGCCAGGAGTGACTACATGTCAATAAAGGTTAATCTATTGGCAAGAGTACATGTAGGAGCTTCTTAAATCGGTTATCCAGACCGGTATCTACTCAAAAGATACATGTATGTGGGAGGAAGGCATAGAATTTATGTTTCAAAAGAAGGACCTTTAATGATAGTGGAAAAAAAAAAACCCACTTAGCCCGTACCCAGGAAAAACAATCCAATTGCAAAAGTACGATAAAAGTGTATAAATCAGTTATCCAGCCCGGTGTCAACTCAAAAGATATGTGGGAGGAAGGCATACAATTTATGTTTCAAAAGAAGAACCTATCGTGCTCGGAAAAATCCCACTTAACCATACCCTAGCTAACACAACATAATGCAACAAATTGTAAAAGTTACTGTACTTTGTTACGTTTTAGCACTCAATCTTGCACTGTGCTGCATTTAGCAGGGTTATACACTTCAGCGTTATGATTGTCCATGTGCAATGTAAGTCTCTGGCAAACTTCAACACATACTGGTGCATTAAACAGGGTTAAGTGCCCAGATCGTTGTTTACAATTCAGGTCACATTGCAATGCAACAGAATCCCCCGCTGCATTTTTCCTGCATTTGGCAAGATTCTTGTTTCAACTGTTATTGTCAGGGTTCTTCTCTCCAGGTTTATTTTATAGAACTGGGCAATATTCTTGAACCAAATTTGGCTGAAGCACTCTGAATATAAACAAGGTTCTCAGATTGATCTTCGCTTGGTTTTTGTCTTGGGTTTAAAAAGTCCTACTGTGTCCTAACTGGGGCATTCTAAACGGTTTCTTTATAATTCTTGTGAATTTGAAGCCCCCCCCCCCTCCAAAAAAATAATAATAAAATAAAAAATAAAAAACACAAAGAAATTAAGAAGAAGAAGAAAATAGAAAAGAGAGAGAGGGGGAGAAAAAAAAGAAAGAAAAAAAAGATATTTAATTTCAAGAAAGATTGGAGGTTTCAAATAGACTATTGTCATATAGCACTGGCCCAGGACCATATAAATGTTATGGCAGTTTGTATACATTTCGTAAAATCACTTATTCTTTTTGAGCTTCTGGTAAAACATATGGAGTTTATTGATCGAGAGTGGTCTCCGTTGCCAGGCTTGAACCAAATATACTTCCTGACGATGGTATTACCCCAAGTGAGACTCAAGAAATTAGAATCTCTGTCTTCTAAAAAAGAGAATCCCCCACCCCCTTCATTAGAGCGTGGTTCTACAAAACAAGAAGTCAAAAAGAAGTAGGTTGCCCTGTGGGATGTACCACTGTCAGGAAAAGAAATATTAAAAAAGGAAAAAGAAACAAGTAATAATTGTAAACAGAGTCCTGGAAGGCTTTGGGGTTGGCAGGTGTTAAAAGGAATTGCTTTCCATTGTCGCTTCCGCTGGTCTGCAACTCTTAAAGGGGGACTGTTGTGATGATCGTAGTAGGCCTGCGGCTCTTAAGGGAACTATGAACTCTCGCCCAGTTACACAGGGATGTGATTTCTCCGTTTTTAACGGCCAATCAGGGGGTCGATCTCACAAAGAGTTCGGACTAGTCTTAGCTTAGTAGGACTAGTCCTAGGAGTTATTAAAAACTAAAAGCCAGTCTTAAGTAATGATAAGTACCTCGTCCCAACTCGAGATACTGATAAGACTAGTCTTAACTCCTTGTGAAATCCAGCCCTGTTTTTTCAATATTGGACATTTTGGGAACAAATGTGCGAAGCATCCAATAGTTATCTATATCGTTCATTTTGGGACCGAGTGTGCAAAGTGCCAATAATTATCAATATTGGATGTTTTAGGAACGTAAGTGCGAAGGGCCAAATAGTTATCAATATTGGACATTTTGTGAATGAGTGTGGAATGCAAATGTTTATCAATATTGGATATTTTGGGAACGAGTGTGCCAAGTGCCAATAGTTATCAATATTGGACAGGTGTCTATACAATTTAAACAGTTTCAGTGCAGCAAAAGTAAACACATGGCAAAATAATGGGTAACATATGACACAGGTTCCACCAATCAAATGACAAGTAGCTGTGTGTGCGTTGTGTAATATCATTTATTGAAATGTCTCTTATTTTGTTTTTATAGTAAGCGATCAAACTTCCTGATAAAGCTCGCCGCTGAGAAACGGCAGAAGCTATTTAATCGTCTGACATATCTTGCCGAGAGCTGGGGTGGAAAAGACAATGGCTTCGGCCTCGCAGAGTGCTGTCAGAATGGCCCTAAACCTGTAAGTCAAAATGACACATTTCAAGTTGAACCTTTATGTCAAAATATGTACAAATTATTTCGTTATTTCATTGAACAAGAAATCAGTGCAGGTCTGGAATTTCATCTTTAAAAGGGCAAGGCCATTTTGCAAAGGGCACTGCCATTGGAAACTCATGATGTCTATGGGAAACTTTTAAAGGGGCACTAAGGCCAAGACCAGGGCAAAAGAAGCCATGGCATCTGTGTCTTTCGTGAAAATCCAGGCCTGCAGTGGATAAGCTTGGCCTTGTTAGCATTTGAATTTGATTAAGAAACCACAATGGAAACTGACCGGGTTGATTTTAAATAGTTTTGTGTTGAACAAAGATAAAGTGAAGAGAGTTGGACTTGAACCTGCGACTTCTAACTGAGCCTTCAGCCCTAATGTTGGCGGCCTTCCCATGGCCTTCCTAATATGAGGAAAATGTGAATTTATTTTAAGTGCACCACAGCAAAAGCACAGGGCACCACGGCAATAGACCGATCCATTAAGCTCCACCCCATTGCGCATTGACCAATCACAACGCAATGAAGGTCCGACACTAAGGTCCGACATGCGTGCGCGTATGCTTGGCGCGCGGGGCAGAGTTGTGCAGAAAGGCATTGGAGAGCCCCACGTGTTCTTGCTCACATGTGCGTCGTGGGCGGAGCCTACTGGATCTGTCTATTGCTGTGGGTGCTGTGGGTTATTTTGAGGACTGCAACCTGGGAAGCGGCAGCAGAGGGATCATCTTTAATGGGATATGACAGTTTACACGTTGAATGGCTTCTGACTTATGTATTGCTGTGATGTGTTTTGACAGAGAGTACCAACCAGTGCAACTACGCTTCATTTTGAGTTCTACTCTGAGATCACTGTAGCAGAGGACAAGCCGGCCAAGAAGGTGAGTCTAGAAAAGCTTAAGAAACATTTTTATTTTGAGTAATGGTTATGTAAAAAGATACACAATTTTATTCTCAAAAATTTGAATATGAACGCTTCTAAGACTGTGTATCCAGTGATGGATCATTCTTCCTGCCTGGACATATCCACTCCGGATTTTCAGCCATATCTCAAAAAACGCGTCCATCTTTTGAAATGAAATTTTCGCAAGTTAGTTTTATTGTATACATCTACATTTTATGTAGGATTATAACATTTGAACGGTTCTAAAAACCAAAGATGTACTTTGTCTTTCAGCTCTGTCTACTCAGTATTTGCCAAAGTATTGGATTCAAACCCAAGTGTACCTAAACACATTAGTGAGCTCATGTTCATCTTCATTTTGTTTTATTTCCTTGCAGCATACTCCTCATGCAGTCACAGTGATCCATCTAGAAAATGTGGACAAAGTAAGTGAACATTAAAGCCAAGGCCCCACCCACCCTTTCCTCTCTGAAACAGCTCTAACACCCCCCTCCTACTATCAGCATTTGTTCTTAACACAACAGACCCATACATCACTATGTCCAAACAGTGGCATTGTGAGGTGCACCAGGGCTTTAAATTCACACTGGATTGCATGCTAAAAAAACCCAGAACAATTTTGATTAAAGCCATTTGACACTTTCTGAACAGAACAAAAATATAAATTTCACAGATTTACAAATAACTTACAGGGTTTACAGAAGGTAATGGCAAAAGAGTTCCCTTAAAATATTATTCCATGAACTGCTTTACTTTTTGAGAAAACATTAAAACAATTATCAATTTTCGATATCGAGAATAACGGATTTATTTTAAACACATGTCATGACACGCGAAACGTGCGGAAACAAGGGTGGGTTTTCCTGTTATTTTCTCCCGACTCCGATGAACGATCGAGCCTAATTTTTACAGGTTTGTTATTTTAGATATAAGTTGTGATACACGAAGTGTGGGCCTTTGGACAATACTATTTACCGATGTTGTGTGATTGCTTTAAATAGCCTGAACAATTGTGTATAATAGGCATGATATTCTTCCCAGTTTAGTCTGAGATCCAATTTTGTTTTTGCCTTGGGAAAAAAAGAGACAAATTGTGATTTAATAGCCTGAAAAGTCTATTAGAGTCTCCACCACATGAACAAGTACATAGGTCATCCCTTGTACTCAATAAAATGTTCCTACTTTTTTTTTCCACAGGGTGAAATGTCATGCTTGTATTATTATACAAAGACCATGACTGCTTCGTGCATTTGGGAGATCTTAAGGTATCTTGCAGTATGCACCTATCGAAGAGTGAACTCAGATATTTTAAAATGTTTTTAATCAAACTTTTGATATTTTATTTTCTTCAACAGATTGCCCCAAGTCCAGCCGAGATCATGGAGGATTTGATAAAGAATTACAGCGTACCAAAGGCAAAGCTAGTGAGTTGATAAACCATGTCTTTCAGAAACGGCCAGAGTGTCTTGACTAATGTGGGGTTTTGAATATGGATGCAGAAAAGGCTTATTAATGAGTTTTTATTTTTATTTTTGTAGCCCAGAGCTCAAAAGGTGATAGCCCCCTCAAGGCTGGAACAGGTGATAGCGCCCTCAAATGGTTGGAGATGTCCAGGCCATGTGAGAGTGTTTCCTGGCAGACAAGTTGGTTGCTATGCATGTCATGTAAAAGTTTGAGGGAGAAATAATAACCTCCTGTTAGCAGGTTTTGTGTTCCTGCAAACCAGTAAAGATTTATTGGCAGTTGTTGGCTCTCAGGTAAGAGTTTGTTTTTATTATAAATCATTTCCTAAAGAGTTTCAAGCCTCATGTTTTTCACATGTGGATGATCATTTTGGTTCAATCTGGGGGATACTGCAAATAATTATATGGCTTGTTTTTTTAAAAGGTTTATAAAGCATATTAATGTCCAGCAAATAGTGATTGTATTTTTGTGGATATTTTGCTCTCAGATCTCAGATCTACAATCTTAGATCTTCTCTATGAATAATCAGCTTTCTCAAGTTGAATAAACTCTAAACTGTTGGAGTGTTGGTACTGGGTGACGAATGAAACTGCGGACCTTCCACATCTGGACTCGCTGTCTGCTGGACTGTGGAATGCGTGGACTGCTGGACTGGGTCTAGACGTACTACCTAGCTGCAACAAGTTTCCCCGGCACTTCTGAACTATTTGACCTACTGCGTACCTACATCTGTCTTCAGGGAAACGGGAAAGGGCATTCCAAAGAGGCCGATGCGATGCCCCAACAGAACTAAGGCCATGCAGTACTCAACCAAGTTACCAATGTCAAGCCGACACCGACATTCCAGAGGGACTGATTGGGGGACTGACCATCAGGACATGCAAGGTGGATGGGGTAGAGACGAGTGCACTTGTAGATAGTGGTTCCCAAGTGACACTCATTTACAAGAAGTTTTTTGATACACTTGATAGATCACTGTACCCGCTAAAAGATTTAGTGTTGTGGCATGGTGGTGATGATCTTATGCCATACTTAGGATGGACTGAAATCAACCTTGGGTTCAACGAGAAATTCTGTGGTACACATAAGATGTTTCGAACTCTTGCTCTGGTTGTCCCCGATAGCAGAAGTGCTGTTGATTACCAGCTGATAGTTGGTACAAATGCTGGAGTGTTCAAGGACTGCTACTCAGAAGTGCAGCGTGACTCAATTGGAGTGACGATTGATGCAGTTTGTGATAAAATCTATGAAGGTATTAGATGTTCGACAAAAGCAGGCCCTGATGGTTTACTTGGGTATGTCAAACTCAAAGCCAGAGGCAGAGTGGAGATTCCAACTGGATCAACCAAACAAGTCGTGGGAGTGATCAGAAATAAATGTGGGAAGTCTGTTACCAGATTACTGGATTCGTTTGTCCCAAATAAAGCTACCTGGAGGGATAGAGGTTTCTTGCTCGCTTTGTACTATCAAGAGAGGGTTTAGTAAAGTAAAGGTCTGCCTCACAAATCAAAACCAGAACAACAGGCCGGTTATTTTGTCTCGAAGATGCATTGTAGCAGGGGCGTACCTGACATCATGGGTAAGTGACACAAGCAGCGAAACCAGTGATGTTCCGAATCCATCTTCATCTGGAGTGGTACAATGCAAGGTGACATCGTCAACAGTGAAGGCACCGAACCAGACTTCACTGAGCCCAAAGTGTTCAATTACAGAAGAGGAATTCCGGAAATTACCTTTTGATTTGGGACTGATAGATGCCAAGGAGGAAGAGCGACTACTAAAGATTGCATTTCAGAGAGCTGAAGATTTCTCTACACATGAGTGGGATATTGGTGTGACTACTGAGGCGTATCATGAAATTCGACTGAACAATGATGAGCCGTTTCAAGAAAGATCTCGACGGGTTGCTCCAAGGGATTTGCAGGATCTGCGAGACCACATCCAGAGTTTAGTTGACATAGGAATGATCACTGAGTCGAGAAGTAGATATGCTTCACCCATTGTTATTGTCTGTAAAAAGAATGGACAAATACGCCTGTGTATCGACTATAGGACCTTGAATGCACAAACTATTCCAGACCAATATGCCGTTCCACTTGTTCATGAAGCATTAGACTGCATACATGGGTGTAACTGGTTCTCCGTCATTGATCTCAAGTCCGGATATTATCAGATACCAATGAACCCAGAGGACAAGGAAAAGACAGCCTTTATGTGCCCCGTTGGGTTTTACTAGTTTGAGAGGATGCCACAAGGTGTAAAAGGAGCTCCCGCAATTTTCCAAAGGTTGATGGAGAGGTGTATGGCTGGTCTGAACATGTCTGAAGTATTGGTGTACATGGACGACATTGTTTTTTCTTCAGTGTTGGAGCAAATGGAAGAGTGACTTGCTAAGGTGTTCGACCGTCTTGCAGAGTTTGGCTTGAAGGTTCTCCGAACAAATGCCAGTTTTGTTGTACCTCTGTGCAATGATGGTCGGTCTGGATAATGTTGATTGGAGGAAGGAGCAAGAAGCTGATGCAGATATTCAACTTATCAAGTTTGTCAAAGATGGGGTACGATGATGATTTCTCCAAGGACTTGAACATTATGCTTGGCCAATTCAATCGTCTTGTTCTGAGAGATGAAACATTGTATCGAAGATCAATGGACACCAACGGTCTTGCCAGATTTCAGTTGGTATTACCCAAGAACTATAGAACCAAAGCAATGAAAGGCCTGCATAATGACCTCGGACATCTTGGTGTAGAGAGAGCAGTCACTTTGGTTAGACCAAGATTCTACTGGCCAAAGATGGTGTCTGACGTTGAGGAGTGAATCCGATGTTGCGAAAGATGTGTGACTCATAAGACACGCACCAAGATCTCCGCTCCTTTGGTGAACATCTCAACTACTTACCCATTGGAGTTGGTTTGCATAGACTTTTTGAAACTTGAACAGGACCGAAGTGGTGCTCAGTACATTTTAGTCATCACTGATCATTTCTCTCGGTATGCTCAAGCATATCCGACAAAGGACAAATCATCTCGAACAGTTGCCAGGTTGCTATGGGAGAAGTACTTTTTGCATTATGGTCTACCTACCCGATTGCATTCAGATCAAGGACGTGAATTTGACAACAAACTCATCAAGGAACTGACTGGGATGTTGGGTATAAGCAAATCACGGACTACGCCCTACCACCCTCAGGGTGACCCTCAACCTGAGAGGTTTAACCGGACACTGTTGAGCATGATGGGGACTTTGCAGAATGAAGACAAGCAGCACTGGAGTAAGCTTGTTAGCTCCCTGGTACATGCTTACAATTGCACTCAAAATGATAGCACTGGAGTTTCCCCATACTTCATCATGTTTGGAAGGGAAGCCGGGCTTCCTATTGATGTTTCCTTTGGTACATCTCCTGATGGTGTAACGAACAAGGACCACTCGAAGTATGTTCAAGAGTTGCGAAGTAATCTAGAAAGCGCATTTAGACGAGCATCAGAAGAGTCGGCCCAAGTCTGCGACAGCAAACAAGCGAAGGTATGACCTGAAAGTGCGAGGAAATGAACTTCAGACTGGAGACTGTGTCCTTATCAGAAATGTAAGCTAGCTGATAAATGGGGACAAGATGTGTACCTCGTTGTTTGCAGACATAGTGACAATATACCAGTCTATAAGCTCAAACCAGAAGCTGGTGAGGGTAAGATTAAGACACTTCACAGGAACATGATTCTTCCTATTGGAATGCTCACAGGTGAACCCAAGCAGCCGCCCTCTGAGAAGGTACATCGACCCATAACGAGGCAGTCAAAGAAACCCGAAACTGTGCAGTGTGACCCCGATGATGCAGAAAGAGAACTTGAATACATAGAGTCAGACTCCGAGGAATCTGATGTAGTTGTTGTGTGGCCCAAGAAGCGAGACTCTACTGTACAGCCCGATACCCAATCTAGTGCACAAAACATCCTGATAGATGAAGGTTCAATTGACTTTGGACCACAGGTTAGTGCACATGATGGAAATTCTTCAGTTGAAGTAGAGTCGACATTGAGGGAAGCGGCAGAGGAGTTAGTTTCCTATTCCCAGTTTTTGAACTCTGAAAGATGTTCGATTATGGATCCTGCTGAGGAGACACCCGATATGGACACCCAAGCCGAACTCTCTAGTGATACCGAACCGAATGTGAACCCTTGCCCTGAAGACTGTCAGCTGAAAACCATTGACGATGTCCACGATGATGGCATTCCTGTCACCCTAGACCCCAGTGTTGATGGAGACACATTGTCACTTCCTTCAATGAATGGGATGGATGAAGATGGTGTTTGCGTCAGCAGTCATGATGTCCAGAGCAGTGGTCTAACTTCAAGCGAGGACGATCTCAAGCAGATACCAGCAGATGATCTTGCAGTGTCCGACCACCCACCTGGTGATAGTATGGACCCTGACAGGGATTGGCAGCGATGCTGATGATCATGAACCTCATGAATTAGAGGTTGTTTAGACTACACCTGTTGAGATTACTGAGGACAATGTTAATCAAAGCCCGATTACGTCACAGCCTGAGCTTAGCCTACCTGATATTACATTTTCATCGGACATCTCTGTGGAACAAGTTGTGGATGAGGTTGAATCGGAAAGTCTTGAAGATGACCAAGGTACATTCCCGAGTTCCCGCCCCTCCAGAGTACGAAAACTCCCTCAGCAATTCGCTTATGACACGCTAGGTCAGCCTACCTACAGTTTGTCAGTTACCCCTACGTTTGGAGATTTCGTTCCATCTGTACATGTAGCTGCAAGGTGTCGAGTGGAGGAGGAATTACAGTGCCCGTATCCTTGATATTAATCGCGGAATTGAACTCGTGAACTGATAAATCGGATATTAATCGCGGAATTGAACTCGTGAACTGATAAATCTAGGATCCTAGTGTTTTGAGATTGTTTATTATTATTGGCCAATAGTTAGTAATACAGCTGTTAGAGTTTTATTGCAGTTTGCAATTTTTGCTAAAAGTTAAGTTTGTTTAATTTCTTGACGAAGAAAGAGCTGTGAAGAGCATTAAAAGTGGTTGTTTAAAAGTTTAATTCTTTTGCACTGAGTCAGTTCGTGTGTGTGTTACATTTTTGTTTGTTTTTCATTGATTACCCCAACATTGGGGCACTTGTTGAAGGCACTGGACACGTTTGGTAATTGTCAAAGACCAGTATTCTCACTTGGAGTACATATGCATAAAATAAAAAAATTGGTCATTGACGTTGCACAAATTTGTGTGCTTTCAGCTTCCTGAAAAAGGCCTTCAGGCCTGAAGCCTTTTTCAAATGCAAATATTTTAGTAAGAAATTACCTCCTTCTCAAGAAACTATATTGCTTCATCAACAGCTCTCTGTTGCTCATTACCAAGTAAATTTTATGATAATATATTTTGAGTAATTTCAAAAAGTGTTTTAACTGTGTCTTGGTTTAGAAAGTTTGACCTGGTATAATAATGTCATCACTTGCTCTCTTCCTTTACAGATGTTGCTTTACACTCATATACGACTGGCACATTGTTTCTCTTCACATGATAAACGTATGCAGTGTGTACAATCTAGACTACAAGCTCTCTCTGTTCTAGGTAAGTTTCTCTCGTTAAGCTTCATATTTTGTTTTTACTTAAACAAAAATAATTGTCAATGCAATACGCCAGGATGGTCTTGCTGCAGCAGTGCTTGATGGAACCCCTCTTGGACACAGTCCAGGGGTCGGAAGACCAAAACTCCGCTGGATCGACGGACTCACCAGGTGATGTGGCCTCAGCGTGGCTGAACTAACAGCGAGGCAAAATCACTTTTTCAAAATCACTTTTGCACCAGCTACACAACCCAGGAGAAGTGGACGGTTGTTGTGTCAACGGGCAGCAGCCTATGACAATATTGATGATGAAATTTTACTTTTTTTACCCACCTTCTATTAATCTTGGTCAGGGTGAGATAAATGTTATTTTCTTTGGTTATTAATGTGGCATGTCGTTGGCGAGTGGTCATGTGGACTGGTCTCAAACTCTGTCATTTCTGATCAGCAGAGTGTGGGTTCCAGTCATGGTCGTAACACTTAAGCTGTTGGGCCTGTGTGTTGTGAAATGCATGTCAAAGAACCCAGAACCCAGTGCACTTATCAGTCACAGAAGGGGTTTGCGCCGGTATTTCTGGCCAAGGCCCTTTTTTTCTTAGAGCTGCTTCAGCAGAAATAGTGTTTTAAAATGTCTGCTAAGCAAATATGAGCAGGATACCAGTCACAGATTGTACATATAAATTGCTATTTAAGCTGGTAACCTTATTCTAGTAAGTGTAATTTTGTTGTACTTAGCTACTTTTTGTTCTTAAGCAGCTCTATGAAATTGGGCCCTGGTTTGCAGCACCATGTAAACACGTCTCAAAATTAAAAACATTATTTTACGTATTTTGTTGTAATACTCTTGCTAAGGATATGATAAAGTATTGTTATTAATATTATTAATGTTGCAATCAACTGATTATTTTTTTTCTTCTCTTGTGTACAGTTTACTCAAGTGCAGTGCAGGAGGTGTCCAATTCATTACTGTACACCGGGCTGGTGGAAGAATTAGTTGACGTTCTGCAGTTAGAAGACATTAAACTTGTAGTGAGTTGCATTTGTTTTCTCATTTTGTTTCATCTTCTATAGACATTTATGGCCAAAAATTATGAAATGTGAATGAGCAGTCATGAAGGAGGGTGAACGATTGGTTACCAAATTTTTATTTTCAAGAACTAAAATAGGGTTGTTTTATTGAAACGGCACAACTGAAATCATGTGCTTGTTTTTTTGTCATGATTTTTTAAACAAAAGATGTATTGGGATTGTGATGGGTTGGGGGTGGTTCAAGTTAAAGGGCACATCTAAAATCATATGTTATTGTTATATGTCGTTGTGTTTGTGTTCGTTATCGGTGATTCGAATTTTGAAATAATTTTTTTAACAAGGTTATATTGCTTCTCTCAATCCAGGACATAAAGGCGGCATCGTTACGAACTCTGACCTCTATTATTCATCTGGACCGTAATCCAAAGTAAGTCCAACCCTTAAGCGCATCCTTTCAAAAACAAGAACAACAAGCCATTTGCATGTTAAATTTGAACATTGCTTGGTCACAAGTTACCTCTTAAACATGAATTCCTCGGACTGTAGAAACAGTTTTTACGTATTTACATAAGACACTGCGAATACCCATTCACAATTCTGAATAAGCATGGCACAAAGGTACCAGGATTGGAGGTACCAGAGAAACTCCATACAATCAGGGAGGGACTGAAAACCCAATCCACATAGTGCTCCCAGCAAGAGTCAAATCAGGGTCCCAGAGGTGATAGGCGAGGAAAGATACCACTTCGCAGACATGCCAATGCTGACACTATTACCACTCATCTCTTACCTCTTCAGTCTCCTGACGATGACTAGAGCAAGCTAATTGAAACGTTGAGACCAACCCAAGAACTGACTCTGCGTTAGTACAGTTAATTACGATCCTATAAGCTAAAGTAGTAGTCCCAGCCTATTTCTTTACCATCCGCCCAGGTAATAGTTAATAAGCAGGACAGTTCTTTTCAGAACTGAGAAGTCTCCCGAACACCCGAACAATCTGCTCCGCGGTGGTAAAATTAAGCAAGGCAGTTCTCTAAGAACAAACTCTACCTGGCAAGTAGATACACACATGGTGTTACCGCAAACCAAATATAGATAAGAATATAAGGGTTAACTAGATGACTGGTTCCTTTTTTTCCTAGGTTGGTGAACATCATTGATGCAACTGGTGCTTCGTCCTACCATGGTTTCCTGCCAGTATTAGTCAGGAGATGTATTCAAGCAATGATAGGTAAGAATGAAAATAGGAAGAGGGGCTTGTAGAGAAGACTACTAATAATTAATGCCTAGAATTTTTATTTTGTATAGGGAAAGGCCAGTTTCATTTTGCAAAAGGCACATTTGAAAATCACAAAGTCTACTTTGGAAGGGGCACCGAGGCCAAGACATGGGGTAACAGAAAATCTTAAAGATAAAGATAAAGTTCTAAACCCTGCCGAATGTTTTTCCTCAAAAGAAGCATGGATGACAGTTATTTAAATTTTTGTTATTTTAACAATGTAAGTATGTTTGTGGTATTTTTCTTAGATCCTGCCCTGGAGGCATTTCCTCATGCCTTAGCGACTGCTCTCTTCTCATTTCTCTATCATCTAGCCAGCTATGAAACAGGTGGGTATACTCGGATAACATGTCCATTCCTAACTAACATCTACTAAAGGCACTGGATACTATTGGTAATTGCTCAAAATAATTGTTAGCATAAAATGTAACTTGTTAGCGATCAATGGAGAGATGTTGATAGTTTAAGACATTGTGGAAAGCTCCCTCTGAAGTAACGTTATTCGAGAAGGAAGTTATGTCTCACTAAAATATTTGAGTTTGATTTCGAGACCTCAAAATTTGATGTTGAGGTCACGAAATCAAGTATCTGAAAGCAAACAACTTCCTGTGACAAGGGTGTTTTTTCTTTCATTATTATCTCGCAACTTCGACCAATTGAGTTCAAATTTTCACAGGTTTGTTATTTTGTGCATATGTAGAGATACATCAAGTGAGAAGACTGGTATATGACAATTACCGAAGGTGTCCAGTGTCTTGACATCATTGCGGTACCCACTGCTTACACATATGATTCAAACTGCCTCTAGCCATCAGGCTAGCTTGGTGGTCTAAGGGTAAGACACCAACGTAGGACTATTCCTACGTAGGAGATTTTAAAACGTATGGCTAGTCTTAAGTTAGGCTGAGTCACTCGTTCTAAATTGAGATAAGACTGGTCTTAACTCTTTGTGAACTCCACCCCAGCTCTAGCAATGCATAGGTCGTGGGTTCAAATCCCATCCGAGGGATTTGCCTGTGGGTTGTTATCACACAACCCAGGAATATACAACTGAATATACAAACTATATTCTTTATCTCTGATGCACAACTAACATTAAATGCACTAGCTGCTTAAAATGAAAGTAATGATCTGAAATTGAGTCCTGTTTCTATCACTTGTCGATTTTCTTTCTACCAAGGAGGTGAGGCCCTGGTTTCCTGTGGGATGATGGAATCGCTCCTGAAAGTCATCAAATGGCCTGGAGAAGATGAACAAATCCACACAACGGTTAGTGTAGTTCTTTGACTCTGTAATGTAGCCCATTCATTTCAGGCCGAGGCCATTGAATTGAATGAAAACATGAAAAATAATTTTTTAAATTTTTTTTTTTTATATATATTTTTTTATGTAGAATTATTTTGTACTGCAATCTCATTTCTGCTTTGTGTTTCTTTGTTTTGCTGTCCTCTTATAACAACGTTTCTTTTGTAAAGAGGTCATTTGACCAGTCTAAGTCTCTTTGTTATAGCGAGAGTCGACCGTAGCCTGAAAATTCTACTAAAGCTTACAGCATGTGTACATGTAGGTCAGCCTTTGTACTCAATGATAATACTAAAATGTCCCTACTTTTTTCCAAGAACCAAATATGCCTGTGTCACACAATTTTCACATATTGGCCACATATGATACATATACATGTATTTAACGTTCCTCCCTTCTTATTTGCAGTTTGTAACCAGAGCAGTGCGTGTAGTGGACTTGATCACCAATCTGGACATGGCAGCATTCCAGACCCATCAAGGTCTATCAATATTCATCAATAGATTAGAGGTAACTAGAAGTAAATGTTTATAGGAATGCCTCGTTAGGAATCTCCCTCGAGTATGTGCTGGCTGGCAAGGGACCGATTTCATAGAGCTGCTTAAATAGCCATTATTGATTAACAGTTTACCGTCAAAAATAAGCCGTATACTACTCACATATTGTTCATGTGGTACAGTTATTTGGCTGGTTACATTATTTTGGTAAGCACAAATTCGTGCATCACCAAGCTAATCCTTAAGCAGCATGCAGCATCAGAGTCCAGCTTTCTCCAGAAGACTATCGGAGCATACTGATCGAAACGTTGAGTTGAATCCTACGGTTCTTTTCAGAACCACCCCAACTCATTAGAGATAGTCATTACATGGTGTTACCGCAAACCTTTCCATATCGTATTTCCACCATGCAGAGTTTCAAATCCTACCTAAGCATAAATTTGTTGTGCTTAGCTACTTCTGGGGCCCTGGAGTTACATAGAGACCCTGACCTTAATTGACCTTGGCCCGATATTACAGTGCTGCTTACAGAAAATATTGCTCAACAATTTGCTGCTAAGCGGATATGAGAAAGATACCAGTCACAAATTGTACATGCGACATGATATTTTGGCTGGTAACCTTAGTCTAGTAAGCATAATTTTGATTTGCTTTGCTACTTAGCTTGAGCAGCTCTATGAAATTGGGCCCCATACATATGGTTAGATTTAAAATATTTATACAATGCATTTTTGTTCCCCATGCTGCCAGTATACCCAGGCTTTGTGGATAAATATTAATGCAATATCAATTCATGAGGACTCGAACAAACTGTCACTGTGTTCCAAATACGCAGGACCAGGTGTGTCCTCTTGTACACTATATGTAGTTTTCTTACATCAACATAATAATAACAAAAAAAACTAGTTCATTTGCTTGTTTTGCATCACGTGAAATTGGTCCATAAGCGTCCCAATACGATTAAAAAAAAAAACAGCAAATTTTGAGCCATGTTGAAGGCAGTGAACACTATTGGTAATTATTCAAAAAAACGTTTAGCATAAATACTAACTTGGTAACAAGTAACAGAGTGCTGTTGATAGTATGAAACATTGTAAGTAACTGTGAGAAACTGCTCCCTCTGAAGTATCATAGCTTTTAAGAAAGAGGTATACTTCAGGCCTGAAGCCTTTTACTATGCATCTGAAAGCACACACATTTGTGCAACAGGAGTGTTTTTTTCTTTAATTTTTCTATACAATAATTGAGTCCAAATTGAGCCAAATGTTTACAGATTTGTTATGTTGAGATATTTCAAGTGAGAATACTACTCTTTAACAATTATCAAACTTGTCAAGTGCCTTTGAGATTGACAAATCATACAATTGTCGCCTGACGTTTTACTTTCTTGCCATTCACAGCATGAAGTTGCAATCTGTCGGCGTCAGGCGCCATTCGTCTTGAGACCCAGTTTCAGCACCTACCAGGAAGGGTCTTATTCCCCGTCTCACTACTCCGATGACTCCATGGAGTTAGACGCTGTGGATGCGGGAGGGGCCAGCACCAGTAAGGAGGACGTGGCAGGAGGCAGCGCTCCAAGGGATAAGAAGAGGAAGATGGATGGTATGTAGAAAGATTAAAATATTATTTAATTTTTAAATAATTAAAGCCAAAATACACTTTCGGAACAGAAAAAAAAAAAAATCACAGATTTACAAATAACTTACAGGGTTTAAAGAAGGTAATGGTGAAAGACTTCTCTTGAAATATTATTCCATGAAATGCTTTATTTTTTGAGAAAACATTATAACAATATCAATTCTCGATATCGAGAATTATGGATTTATTATTAGGGACAATACTGTTTACCGAAAGTGTCCAATAGCTTTAAATCAAGTTGAGCAATTTCAGATTTTTTTTCTTCTGAATTCAGACTTTTTCAACTCTGCTTGTAGAACAAAACATTTTTTATGTTACTTGCCTAATGTTACAAATTTGACATTTACCTAGTCAGTTCCCCTTGTGGTTTATTACCTTATATTTGATATTTTGTCAATATCTTTGTTTGAGGATGGCAATCAGAAGCCATACAACTGCCATATCCCTCAAGGTGATCCCCTGGCTGCTGCTTCCCTGGTTGTATTCGAAACTTGGGTGTCACCCTGGCTACACGGCAGTAACAGGTTGAATGGCTTCTAATGGGCACCCCTGAACAAAGATATAAACAAAATAGGGAGACAGCCAACATAAGGGCTAGATAGCTCAGTGGGTAGTGTGCGGGCACAATAATCTGGAGGTCACAGGTTCGAGTCCTACTCTGGTAATTTTTTCCTTTGTTCTTTGTAATCTGCTCCACTGTAACTTGATGATTTGATCGTTTGCACAGGTGCGCAGTGTTTCCCACAGAGGGCAGCATTGCTCAAGTCCATGCTGAACTTCTTGAAGAAGGCGATTCCAGACCCAGCGTTCTCGGATAGTATCAGACACGGTAATTGTATGCACAATAATTGTCTACTAAGTTCAGTATAAAATGCGCAAGTCCATTTCATAGGTTAGCAAGAACACATTTCATGGAGCTACTAAAACAGACAGTGGTGCTAAACAATTTTCTGCCGAAAAAATAAATAATGGTACAAGTGACACGGTATTGTGCCAGGTGAGCTTATTCTGGTAAGCAAAATAGTTGTGTACTTAGTTACTGTTTGTGCCAGCTGAATGAAAGTGGGCCCCATGTGGTTAGATTTGAAATGCATTATTGTTCCCCATGCTGCCAGTGTGCCCAGGCTGTGTGGATAAATACTAAATGCAATATCAACTCATCAGGATTCAAACAAACTGTCACTGTGTAGTAAATATGCAGATACTGATGTGTCCTCTTTGTACATGTGACCATAGGGTTGTTGTTGAATCAGGAGTTATTTGCAAGGTAGATTTAAAGACACTGGACACTATTTGTAATTGTCAAAGACCAGTCTTCTCACTTGGGGTATCTCAACATATGCATGAAATAACAAACCTGTGATTTTTTTCGAAGTTGCGAAAAAATAATGAAAGAAAAAAACACCCTTGTCACACGAAGTTGTGTGCTTTCAGATGCTTGATTTCGAGACCTCAAAATCCAATTCTGAGGTAAAGAAATCAAATTGGTGGAAAATTGCTTCTTTCTCAAAAACTATGATACTTCAGAGGGAGCCGTTTCTCGCAATGTTTTATACCATCAACCTCTCCCCATTACTTGTCACCAAGTAATATTTTATGCTAATAATTATTTTGAGTAATTACCAATAGTGTCCACTGCCTTTAATTGATGTCTGGTACAATGACTTGCTTAGTATTTTCACCATTGCAGTGATAGACATTCATTATTTGTAAGTTATGTGTTTCCGCTTTCTCTCAACTTTCAGTGATGGATGGTAGCCTGCCTAGTTCATTGAAGCATGTCATCAGTAATGCTGAGTATTATGGGCCGTCTCTTTTCCTCTTAGGTGAGTGAAATATCTCTTTAAAGGTCATTTGAGGGTCATTTTTGTATTTATTTTTGGGGTTATATTTATAGTTTATAATCCTGATTTATATAATCCTGATTTGAACTATTTGTAATTATGCATGCAAGTCGTGCCAAGTACTTAACTGACTGACAAATAACTTGACAAAGTCGGCCGTTGATGATATCATTGTGTCAGTGACTGTGGTTACTTGTGTTTTTGTTCTCTTTGACCAGCATGTGAATTGGTGACGGTGTACGTATTCCAAGAACCATCTTTACTGTCGTCTCTTCAAGACACTGGTCTCACTGATGTCATGCTTCACGCTTTACTCATCAAAGACGTAAGATATCTTGTTGAATCTCATTATAAATCTGTCTCCATTATCTTGGCCCAATTGTTTGGAAGGAGTGAGGATTCAGTCATCAAAACTTTCTTAACTTCGACCTGGGAGCCTATTTCAAGCAACAATGGTTAGGCGTCTTGCAAGTGTCAAGACTGGGACTCAAACCCTCACTCTGCTAAACAGAAACACCTGCAGCCAATTTCACAAAACGCTAGGATTAATCCTATCTCGAGTTAGGACAAGTATCCCGTCCTAACTTAGGATAGGTTCAGTGCTTGCTACTGTCTTCGAGGACAGAAATTAACTCAACCTAAGTCCTGAGATTAATGCTAAGTTAGGAAGAGTTTGGTGAAATCGACGGCAGAGCTTTTGTCCACCACACTAGGCAAAAGGTTTTTTGCTGCTTTGCTGAATTATCTGCTCAACCAGCTCCGTATTTAATTAGATTTAAAATATTTCAACAATGCATTTTCGTTCCCCATGCTGCCAGTATACCCAGGCTTTGTGGATAAATATTAATGCAACATCAACTCATCAGGACTCAAACAAACTGTCACTGTGTACTAAATACACAGACACAGATGTGTCCTCTTGTACAAATGATTGCACAAATTGTGTGATGGAAACGATTATATCAAGAAATAAAACACAAGGGAAACTGACTGGGTAAAATCTTCAAAAATGTTTGGCTGATCAAAGAGAAACGACAAGAGCGGGATTTAAACGTTTAACCTCTGGATTAGCGTGCCGGTGCTCTATCAACTGAGCTGTCTAGCCCTAATGTTTGGAGTCTCCCTATGTTGTCATTATCTTTGTTCGGGGGTACCAGTCAGAAATCATTCAAACAACTACAGGAACAAAAGGAAATGAAATGTTCAATATAGACCTCATTTACTTATTCCTTTCTAGCGTATGGTAAGGGTTCACAAATTATTAAGATTGGCTCCAAGGTAAAAATTCATTTTAAAGGTCCACTCATTTTCCAATAGAGTTAGTTCTCAGGAAAGTGGCGGAAATACTTCAATTTTCTAAAATGTCTTTGTGTTTGGTATCCTTCAAGTGCATTTTTTGTGAAATTGAACCCTGGTTGTGACTACTATTGTATCGTTTTATAAACCCACCCATTTACCACCCAAACCTTTTCGTCAATTTATAATCAATGTAGGTCCCAGCTACCAAGGAAGTTCTTGGCTCCCTGCCTAATATCTTCAGTGCCTTGTGCCTAAATGCCCGGGGTCTTAACGCCTTCGTTCAGTGCAAGCCGTTTGATAAACTCTTCAAGGTGTTGCTGTCACCAACTTACCTGCCAGCGATGAGAAGGAGACGCAGTAATGACGCCCTAGGTAATTAAAAAAAAAATTAAAGGCTGTTCAGGAGAATATTGTGCTCAACATTTGTTGCATGGTGGTTTGGCTGGTAACCAGTTCCTGGAAAACAAATTTTTCTGTGCACCAACATCGACCTAATGTGCTCAACCTTATTCGTTGTGCTTGCGATAGTTTGGGTCATAAGTGCGGAAGTTTAAAGCTTGTGCAAAGAGCTGCTTAGCACTCAAATTCAGATTGTCAAATGTCAGATTTGTTCTTAAAGGTTTTTGGGATGTTGTTAAACTATTAAACAGCCATTGAGGGTCATGGCCATGCAATTAGTGACCTCTCGTTTATCGCCTGGCCATGACCTAGCTGGATTTAAATGGTTGTTTAACACCTCTTTGCCGAACATTTGTTCCCTCAGTAATCTTCTATCGCTTTGGCTCTCTCTGTACTTGCAGGTGATACTGCGTCCTCTCTAGGCAGTGCAATGGATGAACTGATGAGACACCAACCACTTCTTAAAGCTGACGCAATGAAAGCGATCATTAAGGTAATGGAAGATCCTGAAGAAATATTCTTTAGCCCTCGCCCTTAAACCCCCTCTTTGTCTCCTATTTCATTGTTCATCTCTTGTTTCTACTGAATCCATTCTGCCTCTTTCTTTTCACTCATTTCTCAAGAAAGTCTACGGTAGAAACATAAGGCCGTTAACACTTTCGTTTTTGGCATTTGCACTACAGGTAATTTTGGTTGGTAAGCAGTTTGCAACAACTAATTCGAACTTCTGAAGTATTCTTAAGTGTACAAATATGATCAGACGCCTGGTGCAATATCATTGTTTACTAAGTGTAAGCAAATAATTGACCCTTGCTATAGGCCAAAAAATAAGTGTGATTTAAGTGTATTTTGAAAGATTGCAAAGAATTTTCACTCTTTCCGATTTGCTCCTGTTCATTTTGTGGTGACTTGTGTCCGAGGTGTTAAGATCACCAGACTCAAACTTTACCAATTTTAGACCCTACCTTCAAGCAGCTCTAAGAAATTGTTCTCCGATCCTAAGTGTTTAAAATTATGTGTTTTCTTTTTTCAGTTGCTTGAAGAGATCTGCGTTCTCGGCAAGGACCCTAAGTACACCTGTAGTCGTACCCCATCCAAGGCTAAGATCCAGGAGCCCGGTGGCAGCGCTCCGGCGGGGAACGTGGATGCGGACAACGATACCTCAAGTGATGATGAGGAAGATGAGGATGAGATTGCCAGCACGATGAGCCAGACCAGCACGCTGAAATCAGAGGCTGAAATCCAACAGTAAGACGTCTCTTTGCTCTTAACTACTTAACGTCGTTATTCTGAAAAATTTCTGTGGTGCCCATGGAACTTTTTTGAGCTTCAGTTCCATCCCGCAAACCAATTCTTGAACTCCATTCATTGATTCTATCCTTCAATCTACACCGATTAATAGGAATATCAATTCCTACCTTCAGGGGCCAATTTCATATAGCTGCTTAAGCAAAAAATTTGCTTAACCACGAAAATAGCTCGCTTATTTTACACATGTTACTGGCCAAAATTTCATGCCCTATGCATTGCTTGTGACTGGTATTTAGCTGTTGTTTACTTAGCATAACAATTGAGTGGAGTCTAGGCCGGTAATCTGATTTTACTAGGCAAGGATTTGTTTGCTTAAGCAAAATTTTGTGCTTAAGCAGCTCTATGAAATTGGGCCCAGCTCTCCATAGTTATTTTCACATTTAATAATTTTTCAGGCCTCAGGCCTGAAGTCTTTCTCAGATTCAAATATTTTAGTGAGAAGTTAACTCTTCTCAAAAACTATTTTACTTTAGAGGGAGCCATTTCTCACGATGTTTTATACTAACAATAGCTCTCCATTGCTTGTTTCCAAATAGGTTTTTATGATGTTATATATTTTGAGTAATTACCAAACAAGTCCAGTGCCTTTAAGATAAACAATTTTGTTTCTTTCTTTTTTTCCCCACAGATCCTCAGGACCAGAAGTAAAAACACCGATTCCTTTACTGGATTACATCTTGAACGTGGTAAGTTTGTGTTTAGGTTCTGGGGGTGAAACTTGAGCCTAGTTTGCCACTGTTTACCTGTTAATGTCTTATTTGTTTTGTGGTTTTTAATAGTGTACGTTCAACCTTTAATGTGTGTGTTTTTTTTTTTTTAATAGTATTTACTTGTTTAAATTGCTGTGGTTTCAACCCTTTGTACATAATCTGCCATGTCACTTAGTCAAGTAATCTTTATATTTTTAAATTATTGTATAATTGTATATTTCTCTTAATATTTTTATTTGGAGCTGGTCTGCTATTGTAATTGCCTGCAAAGGATGATTAAAGTTTTTTGAATTGAATTGAATTGAATTGAAATTATTCCCTTGGTCCTATAACGCGGTGAATAGTTTTTCTAGAAACCAGCGCTTTAAACGTTTTATTATTATTATCATTATTACTATTATTATCGTTGTTATTATTTTGTGGTTGTCTAGATGAAGTTCGTGGAGGCGATACTGAGCAACAATGCAACCGACGACCACTGCAGGGAGTTTGTAAACCAGAAGGGTCTGATTCCGCTGATGGGTATACTGGGGCTGCCTAACATGCCAATTGACTTCCCCTCTCACCCTGCCTGCCAGGCGGTGGCCGGAGTCTGCAAGTCGGTCTTGGTGAGTGACTCAAACGGACTGTTGGGGCCCAATTTCATAGAGCTGCTTAAGCAGAAAATATTGATATCACATCGGTGTAAGGGTTAAATCCAATAACAGAAAATGTCACTTAAAATATTTCTGTTAAGCAGAAATGAGCAGAATACCAGTCGCAGTTTGTACATGTAAGTTTGGTTGGTAACGTAATTCTAGTAAGCATTATTTTGTTCGTAAGCAGCTCTATGAAATTAAATGGGCCTAGGTATGGTGGTGTTCTTGTTTTTTATTGGACCAGTTTTGGAGTCTGCTAGTCCATCGTAAGAATAATCAGAATGCTTTAAGAACTGAATCCTGGAGAAAAAGTTTGTTTCTATGAAACAAGCAAAATCAGGGATGAGAAATTTGGGACTCTAAACTGAAAACATATTTTTTTCTGTCTGCCTGCTGAAAAAAAAGAGAAAGACTGTAGGGTCAAAATTTTAGGTTACTATCTAGCTTTTTGCATATTATACCATAGTTTCATTTGGTTGGTAAAGTATTTGCAACAGTTGACTCTTATTTTCACAAAAAAAAAAAATCCATGATGTTGACTTAAAATTTTCTTAATGTTGATTCAGTCCTTGGCCCACGAGACCTCGGTGCTAGAACGAGGCCTGATGTACCTCGACGGGGTCCTCAAGTCTCTGGAGCCCCTCCACCACCCACTTGGTACTCCGGGGGGCTCAGTCCTCCTCAGAGAGCTCGTCAACGCACCCAACATATCCGAAGCCCCACAGTCTGCACAGGCGACACCGTTACTACATGCCATGGCATCGGCTCACGCTTACGTCACCATGTTTGTTCATGTGTGCAGAGTTGGTCAGGTGAGTGGGTCTATGTTCTATTGTGGTATTATTTTGATGGGTCATTGCAAAGGTATATCCCCCCCCCCCAAAAAAAAGGCAAATGTTTCTAGATGAAACTGACCCAGATGTACACACAAACCTTTGAGGAGATTTAATGTTTTGTTCATGGAGTCTCACTTATGCGAGATAAACTTGTTGTTTTAAGATCAAGAAGAACATTTTGAGACATGTAACACCACCAGGGCTGGAATTTCATGGATGCCTTGGTCTCTGTTGCCCTGGTCAATGTCCTTGGTGCTCCTGTGAAAGTTTTCTTAAAACTTTGAGATTATCTGAGGAAGTGCCATTTAAGTCTGATCTATTGGACAAACAAAGAAGGGGACAGTGTCTGCAAGATTTTGCTTAGCAGAATTTGTTTTTAAAGGAAATATCATCTTTTTATCCTGCAGTTTGTGCTGTTAAACCAGAAAAGCTTTACTTTAAGTTGGATTTTTATAAAACCATGTTCTTATTACAATTTGAAAGCAGAGCGATGTGCGTACGATATCAGTCAACCAGTGGGGTTCAGACCTCGGCCAGTCCGTTCTGCGTGGCTTGAGTAAACTCTACACTTCCCTTGTGTGGGAGAGTATCGTCTTGCTGGCCCTCTTCACCCCCGGTGCCCTTCCCGAAGGATGTGATCTCGGCAAAGCGGAGAAAGAGAAGTTACTTGCCAAGGAGATTCAAGTCCTCGTGGAGGACACCTCCAAGTCTGGCAGCCGCAAGGCCGAAGACGCTGAGAGCAGCGGTAGTGCTCTAAGGACTAGTGACTTAGATCTGAGTTCTGGAAGTGCTGTCTCCTTGATGGAGGTCGGCGATGCTCTATCCCCGATGGAGGTTGAAGACTCCAAGTCGGAAGGGAAGTCCAAACCCAAGATGACCCCGCAGATGCTGAGACAGCTACGGCAGGCCATGCCAGTGCTCTACGCGCCGTCACGCCTTGGCAAGGGGCTCTCTGAACTCTTTGGGTTGTTGGTGAAGCTGTGTGTCGGCTCGGCGGGACGGCAGAGGAGTAGACAGCAGCTTCAGCCCAACATGACTTCGCCGTCTGAAGCAGCAAGGAACACTGCCAAAGCACTGACTGATCTCTTGGCAAGCAGCTTGTCATGGACCCCTCCACCAGCTTGCCCTCTGCCCAAGTTCAGGTGTGTAATCTAACCTTTCAAACAAGGCTCTATGTCTTAATTTTTTATTTTTTTTAAAGAATAGAATTAAAGACGGAAGTTAGAAGAAGAAAAAAAACCAGCGAAACTTTTGAATAATTTTGTTTTAACAAACAACCCAGGAGGGATTCGAACCCACAAGTTTCCCCTTTTTTTAGCAGATGTTTGGACTTAACAAACAACACAGGAGGGATTCGAACCCACAAGTTTCCCCTTTTTTTAGCAGATGTTTGGACTTGATATGCCACTGATGAGCTAGGCCCATTTTCATAGAGTTGCTTAAGCACGAAAAATAAAAACAAATTCTGCTTCCTGGACTAAGGTTACCAAATAAAATGCCGTGTGACATTTACCTTTTGTGACTGGTTTCCTGCTCACTTTTGCTGAGCAGTAATTAAATAGCAATATTTTTTGATAATGCAGCTCTATGTGCTTGGCCCCTCTTGTTGGATACTAGTCACAAATGGTTATGTCACAAGGTATTGCAGCTGGTAACCTTATTATGGTAGGCATAAATTTGTTGTGCTAAGTTTCTTTTTTTGATAAAGCAACTCTATGAAATTGGGTCGCTGGGCGATAGTGAAACTTTGTTATTCGGATACCGCTGGCCAACTATCCGAAATTAACCGGATATTCGAATAGTTTTTTTCGCCGCTAGAGGGCGCTGTTTGTTTGTGAATGAGATCATATGGGCGGATTGATATTAGTTTTAGACAGTGTCACTAGGTTCATTCATAAAAATGACCGGATATTATTTAAAGATGGCGATTTGCTTTTTCTTTTGATCGTGATTGACTCTACGTGAAGGAAAACTTTTGTAATCTTTGAACAAATTACGTCAGAAATGTCATTGTTTTAACTATTCACGGAGGTGAGCATAGTTAAATACTTAATATATGCTGTTTTATGCTGTCTTAATAGAAGTTTCATAAGGATTCAGAGAAAACATTCATATCAGTTGTCGCCCGACGTCCGCGGATATTCGGATATTAAAGAATATCCGGTTACTCGGTTGTAATTACAGAATTATCCGGTTTGTAAATAGGTATTCGCGCCCTATGCGGATATCCGGTTAAGAAAAAAAAGGCATTCACGGTTACGGATAGGAAAACCTATTTGCCATTAACCGGATATTCGAATAATTCGCCCAGGCCTAGTCCTGGTGATATGAAGAATTTGAATCCTATCCTACACATGTAGTGCCATTCAATAATGCTTAGTACCATTCAATACTGTGAAGAACCATTCAATATTTCTTAGAACCCTAAGCACCTTTCAATATTGCTTAGCACCTTTAGATATTGCTTCGCACCATTCAATATTGCTGGGGATTTTTCAAGATGTTGTTTGGGTTGGTTTTTGTCTTTCTTCTTAGGCTGACTTTCTACATCTGTGCAGTCAGCTTTGCCTCATCCATGCTGTTTGATGAGAAGAAGAACCCGTATCATCTCATGTTGCAGAAGTTCATGACCTCAGGCGCTCACGCTGCTGTCTTTGAGTAAGTCTCACAGACTCCAAAGATTTCTAAGAATGATCTGGAAAAACCTTTTCTCAAGTTATTTTTATTTACTCAATGCGGAGGAGGTGACAGCTGACCTTTTCATGTTGTCTCTCATTGTCTGGTCTGCGCTCCAACTGGGATGGTTTAATATATTTATTGGGGGAGGGGGTGTCGGCAATTGCCTGAAGATAGAAGTGTTAAAGGGATATTAAGTGCTTTTAGGCAATGTAAAATCAACGACTTACTTCCACCACAATTCCTGTCATGGCCTGGGATTGTAGCAATTGTAAACAAAGCGTTTGTGAACAAAGCCTTTTTTGAACAAAGCATTTGTGAACAAAGCCTTTGTGAACAAAGCCTTTATGAACAAAATGTTGTTTTCAGCAGTGCAGTTTTGCGGATAACAATTTATATGTGTTGATTTGATTTGTTTTATTTTAGCGCATTCAACTGGGCATTGTCAATGGGTGGCAAGGTCCCAACCAAAGAAGGCCTGGAACACGCTGAACTACCAGGTAAGACATCCAGATTATTCATGGAGGAAAATATAAAAATAATATATTAATAACTGTGTTTCGTAAAGCGCCTTTTTCCGGTGGGCGAAAAGCGCAACAACAAAACAAACTAACACCACAGAGGAAACATAAAAATTTTGACTAAGTAGCCTGAAATGTTAGCCCTTGTACTGGAAAAAATATTCCTACTATTTAAGGACATTAGTGCAATTTGTATGGATTTCATTAAAATTGCTTTTGCATATTTTTGAAGCTCTTGGTTAATGGAGGTTATTGAAATCCATACAAATTCTACTAACGTTCTTACTACAGTCCCGAATCGTTTTTTTCCTGAAAGATTTTAAAATGCTTGTTTTGGTGGTTATTAAACATTTTTTAATTTCCTGACGACCTGACAGAGGGAACTGGTGAATTCCTTGATGTGTGGCTGGTACTGATTGAGAAGCTAGTCAACCCAGAGACCGTGCTGGACTCGCCCCATTCCCTACCAGCAAGGTCTTCAACTAACTCTGCCTATGCGCCATTCAGCCCTTCACAGTTCCTCATCAGCACTCATAAGGTAAGCTTCATTTACTGCCACAGCCCGAACTTGAGGGGTAAAAGAAAAATGCAGAATGAAGCAAGCGGTAACTGGAGGTTACTCGAGGTTGAACTGGGAATAACACAGAAAACCATGAGGCTACAACCCCAGCCATACCTCGTTGGGGGGCCCCCTACCCCCTGGCAATGTTGGTTCTGATTGCACAGTCAACATTGAGTTGGGGGGGAAATGTTTTGTGTCGGTGGGAAGTGTACAGGGAATGGTTTATGTAACGTTAGGAAAGGGTGACCGCAGTATTTTAGCCGGGATTGTAGCCTCAAATTGCCACTCGAGTATATCAAAACCAAATTCGGTTGGACTTGAATAAAATTTGTATGCCTGGTACAATGATTAACAACCATAAAACAAGGTAACTTCCCGCATAGGATATTGAAGGATTTAGAAGGATTAGGCTTAAAGGGAAGGTATGGTAATCACTTGATTTTACTTCGAAGTAATATGGTTATTTAAAAAGATATTAGTCTTAAGCCTGGCCTGGTTCATACTTCCTGCGAATGCGAAGCGGATGTTGCCGTTACAAATTGCCAATGAATAATTCACACCAGTTCAACTCTGGGCAACTCACTTGCGAATATCGCTGCGAAAGGAAAGTTGTGACGTCAAATTCACGTCAAATTTGCTTCACATCGACATTCGCATAAAGTATGAACCGGGCTTTAAACTTCAAACATCCACTAACTTCAATGGTTTTGATCCTCCATTCCCCAGGCCGCTTTCAAAGCAATCATGGGCTTGTGGGAATGCAAACCATTAAAGGTCTATGGCAGCCGGATGTCAGAGTCCCTCTTGGCCATCCTGTGTCACATCCTACGCGGCGAGGCAGTGGTCAAAGAACGACTAGAGAAGGAGAAAGCAGAGGAGGCAGCCGCAGCGACGACCTCGGAGGCTACCACTTCGGCCATAGCCTCCGTACCTGCCAGCGGACCCACATCGTCCTCTGTAAGCAGTGCTCTCGGTTCATCCAGATTGCTCGGTGACTCTGGACTGTTTGACGCGGCAGGATTACTTGGGAGGAGCCGACCCAGACCCGAACCTAATGAGGAGCATGTACAACAGGTGAGACCAAGGATGGAAATCACAGAGACATGAATTATATGAAAAGCGGGAAAAAATACATGTGTGATAAGATCAAGCTAAATGAGTTGATTGTCAAAAAAACAAAAACAAAAACAAAACAGCAAGGAGAAAGAAACCACATTAGGCCAACAGGGGTGAATTTTTACAATTATTTTTTTTTTTATTTAAATGCAAAATCTATCTTATTTAACAGCATTGGCAACTTTCTTAATGATAAAACGGGGTTAAAATTTCCATTGAAGGAAAATTTGCCAGTGCATTTTCAATAAACAAATTTACATTAAACCCCCTTTTCTCAGTTTTGTTCTTTCGCATCTCTTGCTGTTTTTACTTTCTATCTGAAATCTTAAAGCTGATCCTTGTTTTTTAAAAATGATTTCAGCTGCTTGACATGGGCTTTTCCCGCAACCACGCAAGGGAGGCATTACAGCACACTGGGTCCCTGGAGCAGGCAGCAGAGTGGGCTCTCACACATCCACCATCGATGTCTGCAGTAAGTACCCCCTAAAAACAAAGTCACAACATGGCTTATATTGGATCGAGGAAGCTGTTTGTATTGTGGTGCTGAATTGGCAAGGAAGTTCTTTTTGAAAGGGACAATGGGCTGAACAATGCAGGAGGACCCCACAAACCCAATCTGTCGGGGCACGTTTGCTTAGCTCTAGAGAGATTGTGGAAATGCATAATGTCTGTAAAATTCCCCTTTAAGCCCTTTTCACACTGCTTCCCATATCCCCATTTGTCACCTGTCTACCTGAAAGACTGCATTGCCACCCATATACCATCTAGGGAAGGCCTATGATCAAGCCGGGATGTTACTCGTCTTTCCATCCCAAAGATAGGAGGCGAATAGGCGATGGATTGTTCAGTGTTTTTGGGCCAACTGTCCAGAACAAAATATCACATACCATAAGTTCCTCTTCAACACTTTTAGCTTTCAAATGCAATATATTCTAATGTATATATTTGCTTTGGTTTTTGTGTGTAAAGCGCATTGATCAATTTTTTTTTTTTTTATTGCGCCATAAAAGAGCTGGTTTTATTAATATTTATTATGGAATACAGCCCTGGGGAGGCCTCGGGTTTGTTTTACCCCACAGTTACCCCTGCGCACTTTCACACTGTGTCCGTATTCCAAGGGGTTTCGTTGGACCTTTCACCGCTTACCCCTACTCAAGAGCAGGGGTGGCTATTCCCCAGGGCAAACCGGGGGTTAAAAAGCAATCATAGTGTGAAAAGGTCGGCCATTATTCCATTTATTTTTATTCGACTTAACACTGGCATGAAAATATAAGTATACAAATTGATACATAAAGATACAAAGATGCGAAATAGCTAACAAAAAATACAGAACCAGAGAGTGGAGAGGAGGAACAGGTGACCAGCACCTCTAAAAAGCCATCCTGCCACAAAGAATGTTCCCTAACAGTTACAGACCCCACAGTTACAAACCACCCATCTCTCTGTTAAAAAAAAGTAAAAATAAAAAATAAAATAAAAATAAGGGGAGGGGGGCGCTTGAAGGTGGAACTGACACAACAAGAGCAATGGCAATGTGACAAGTTGTTTATTATCATAAAATGACCATTTGCAGATTTTCCATTCCACCATTATGATGATGACTTTCTTCTTTCTCCATTGCAGGGTTTTGGTACGGGTTTATCTGAAGAGGAAGAGATGATGCGAGCTATTGCTATGTCTCTAGGAGAATCCGTTCAGATGCCAACAGATCAAGAGGTGAGACCACTATCGATAAAAACACCTTTCATTCCATCTGCTTAAGCACAAAAAGTAGCTAATCACAAGATGATTGTGCTTACATTTACATGTACAATTTGTATCCTGCTCATATCTGCTTAGTAGACAGTTGTTGAGCAATATTTTCTGTTAAAGCAGCTGTATGAATTTGGGCCCTAGGCTTAATATTGAGCTCGGTAAATAAAGCTGAACGCAACAGGATCATTCAAGTATCTTGGTTATTTGAACATTGTTGGTTTCCACAAATTATTTGAATAATTTGTTTTTGAGAATGCCTTGGTATAACACGGAAGCTATGAGTAAACCAAGTGGAGACAGTAAGTGCCTGACCTCAACTATTTTCAACACTAACACAAATAATTAAAAAAATTCAAATCTATTTCAATGAGTGAATATTACTGATGAAAATGGGTGGTCAGGTTGGCGTAGTGGTATCCAGGTTCAAATTATGCTTGGGCACTGTGTGTATTGGGCTTTCACTCCTTACCTGACAATGTGGGTTTTTCTTGGAATAGTTCTCTTGGGTTTTTTCTCCCACATCTAAAACTGAAACTTCGTTCCTTGTCTTCTCTCTATTGGGTGCTTGACTAGTACAGTGATTGAAATTGGTTTTCTGAGAGTTATTGGCTTCAAAACCAGAATACATGAAAACAAAATACATATTCATATGTGTATTGGGCTTTCACTCCTTACCTGACAATGTGGGTTTTTCTTGGAATAGTTCTCTTGGGTTTTTTCTCCCACATCTAAAACTGAAACTTCGTTCCTTGTCTTCTCTCTATTGGGTGCTTGACTAGTACAGTGATTGAAATTGGTTTTCTGAGAGTTATTGCTTCAAAACCAGAATACATGAAAACAAAATACATATTCATATTGTTTAATTTCTTGATCTCCTCAGGAGGAAGAGAGAAAGAAGAAAGAAGACGAAGAGAAAGCCAAGAAAGAGCAAGAGGCTAAAGAGAAGGAGCAAGCAGCGAGTGACCGCATCCCAGATGAACCTCCTCTGGAGAAACACCATCTGGATGAGTTTGTTAATAACATGCTGCCTGGATGCTTCAAGCTACTGGATGAACTCTCTGATACCGTATACAGGTAGGTGCTTGTATTGTCGGAATTCAGGGCATAAGACATTAGAAGACATAAGAAACTTTACAATAATAATAATAGTGGCTTCTTATATAGCGCGTATATCCATACTTTCCTGCAAGGTATGTGGGACTTTGTTTGAATAATGAGAACTACTACTTTTTACATAGCATCATGTAATGGTTTACAAGGTGCTGTGGTGCAATATGCAGCCAATCAAACCAGGAACACCAGGGCGAACCCCTTCTCTATACACGATGATTGCACAGGGTTCTTTTACGTGTGTAACACAACACACAGGACCAACGGCTTTACGTCCCATCCGAATGACGAAGCAAACATGGTTGAGTGTCTTGCTTAAGAATACAGGTGTTGCCACTTGGACTCCTCTCAAAAAGCAGAAATGTCATTTCCTCTAGGCCATATGCACAAGCGCCATTTTAAAAGTATACCACAATCAGCTGCCACAATGCATCTTGGAAAAATAAAGCATGCTGCCAAGATGGATGCTGAGTTGTGGTTTACGTGTTACTATGCCTGGTTTGATAGGTGTCTCCCCCATTGCTTCAAAATCAGCACACCATGATGGTTGCTGTTGTTGGTTGGGCACACACATCTTACTTCCTATTTAACTGGCAGGTTTGTTACTCATAAATCTATTCAATTCTTAGTTCCCACACCATGCAAAGCATCAAATCTTTTTAACCTAATATCACATTTGCGCCAAAGCTTCTGCCTTTTTAAAATATTTTTTTTTCGGTGGCTTTGTTTGATTTTCAGAATATGTGATTTATTAGTTGTTGCTAATAACCGTGATGGTGAGCCATGGAGGAAACGTATGCTGAGTTCCCTCGTCAGTGAGGTAAGGTCAAACAAATTTTAACCACTTTGAGTTGATGTTAAACAAACAAAAAATATAAAAGAAATTGAACTTCTTCAGTACTTGTTTTTCTTAAAAATATCATTGACACAATGAAACCCTGACTGGACAAAAGGAAGACGACTCACTGTGAATAAACCGTATTTAATGACCCCTTTTTTGCTATGAAAGTCGCAATCTTGTAGGGCAAACCGTATGTGCGTCCAAACGCGACCATCAAAGAAGCATGCATCATTCCCGGTTTGATTTCTACAGCACACACAAGCACATGCGCACAGACGCCATGTTGTAGGGTAGATATTTGAATGTTGACGTCGTATTCAATACGGTCTATAGCGGGTTATTGTCCATAATCCTGAGCTCCTACTTTTCTGAGTCCTGTGAAAATAAATCTACAGACATTTCACTCGATTTGAAAGGCAATATTCAAATAATAAATTTCATGATTCTAAAAAAAGGTGTCATAGTTGTCAAAAGCTTTGTTACACAACTTTCTTTTCCGATTGACACAAATCATTGTTAGAAAATAAGATAAGATATTTGAAATTTGCAAAAATAACCGAAGAACTTAATCTTTTTCTTCAGATTGCAGAAAACGGCAAACTGCTTCTTGAGATAGCATGCCCCGCCCAGCCCACGGCGTTCGCTATGGATGGTACGTCCACAGCGACAGTGAGTGCCGCAGAGCGTGCTAATAAACTTGCAACAAGTGCTGAGGCATCAAGACTTGCACCCAGACTCCATCTGTTGTGCCTTCTGTTTGAGGTGAGTTGACTGACTGTAAGATTTGTGTTTTCTACCTGCCTTTGAAAGATTCTTTGTTGAGTCAGATGGTTTTGAACCTTTCCTGTTTTAGCACCGTTAAAACAAATGTAGATTGGTGAATACTCCCAACAATTAATGGCCACAAGTACTTACTTGGTGAGAGAGCACCACAGCTGCTGATAGTAAAAACTTTTTTTTAGAAAGGATTACCTTTGAAGTAACATGGTTTTGAAAAATTTTCAAGCGGACAAGAGACCTTGGAGTGAAACTGGGGCCAAATTATGAACAATTTTATTCACATAGGGGAGTGAGGCGCATGGTGAGGATTTCTATCTTCCGCCCAGGTAGTATTTAGTAAGCAGGACAGCTCTTTTCAGTACTGAGAAGTCTCAGAAATTTTGAAAATATCTAATAAACGTCGGTAGAATATAAATTAAGACAAGTTCTCATATGAACATAATGAACCTGGCAAGTAGATACACAAATGGTGTTACCGCAAAAGAAAATATATAACTTTATACACAAGAAGAAGAGGAAAAAGAAGAGAAAGGAGTTCTCGCTGGCCTGTCAGGAGTTGTTGATCAGTAATCTTGATGTCTTTTATCTTTATCTTCCTAACAGGAGATGAAGGGAGTATGTGCTAATGCAGTGGATGAATCCGGGGTGCTTCAAGTTCTAGTTCAGCTTCTCGAGGAGTCTCAGAAATGCATGTGTTGTGTTAAGGATACCGCCACGCCAAAGTAAGAACTGTTTTAACAACCCATCCGCCTTTCACAACTGTTTTGATTTCCTATTTGTTCACCCTTCACTGTCCATCTCTGACCAAAAATACTATCAGTTCTTTTTGTTTGTAGCAACTGGAGAAACTCTAATAACAGCCTATGGTTATGAGGGTATCTCAAGTGAGTGGCATAGCAGGATAGCGGGGAATTGTTGCTTGTGCACTTGTGTACTCCCTGTTACTAGGCATTCTTCGCTTACACAGCTAGCGCAGAAATTTTGTGCTTGCGCTGTAAGTCAAGAACGGTGATCACAAGCGCAGAATTTGCATGTAAGCAGAGCCCTAGAATTGGGCCCTGGTCTCATGGGCAGATTAACCAGCTACCTGGTAAGCCTCAACATTCACAGTGGAAGCAGGTATATGTCAAAGCAAGATCTCCGTAGCAACCGTCTCAAGATTCAGAAATGTTGTCGCTGTTTATATTTCTCCCATCTCCAATCTTGTAATGCCACATAACTCAGCTGAAAAAATACCAAGAAAATTTCAGATTGAGATCCTATCTGACGGTCACCAGTCACATAAGATGGTTAATGTTCATTGACTGAACGATTTTATTGTATTTAATATTCGCAGGTGGTTAGGCCCTCTGTTGCTGTTAATCGACCAGTTTGAAAAGGCGGCAGTAACGGCACGCAGGAAATTGGCTCAAAAGGTATGTAAAAGAAGAAAATATACCCGAACACTCCACAACATATATCCACGGTCATATATTTTTTTCTGTCATTTTGCCTTCTCAAAATCAAATGTAAGATCTTTAACTACAATTATTTTGCATATTTCCTGTGATCTCTTGACAGATTTGACTAAAAGTAAGTCGAGGTAAAAGTCTTCATGTATTTATATTATAAAGTTAAGTCCCTTATGGTGATTCCTCTGCTGCCGCTTTCCAGGTTGTATCATAGCTTGGGTGTGATCCCTGGCTATATGGCAGTTACAAGATGAATGGCTTCTGGCTGGCACCCCGAACAAAGATATTGACAAAAAAAGACTGCCAACATAGGGCCAGATAGACCAGTTGGAAGAGCACTGGTATGTTAACCCGACCCCAAGTTAACCATTAATTATTGATGTTTTTTAGGGGGCCACTCACATCTGGAAATGGTTTGATGACTCAACGGGGCGCTGGTGCACCTACAGCAGTGCTAATAACAAGACGATTGATGACGCATACTGGGCGGGCAAACCCAGTGTTCGCTTCACTGCAGCAAGGAGGAGGTATATGGTGCACTTCAGTACCATGGTACAGGTGAGTTAAAGGCAGGAACAAGGCAGGAACAGAGATCTCTCTGATTTTCAGGACAACTCTGAAAATATCGGTTTCTGCTTAGCGTTTTAAGGATTGGCTTATAACTACATGTAGCATGGGTTGTTGTTTCCTTTTGAGAAAATATGAAATGTGTTCGCTGTGACTCGCAAAATCGTAGCCATAAGTGATGGTCGATAATTAGCCATGGTATGCTGGGTCTTCAGACCACTGGGACTTGCCTCACATTCAGCTGGGTACAATGATAAACAACAGTGGCAGCCTATTGATCTTTTGCAATCCTCGTTTGCACATCAAAAGTATGAAGCTCTAGAATTAGACATTACACAATTACCTCTGTGAAAAAGGAGATGCACTGTGGGCACAACTCAATGGGATGTTCGGACACGTTGCTGTTCCGGACACAATGGAATGTCCGGCTGTGTTCATGATCTGGTATTCACAATCAGGCATGATATTTTTCCTACTGTTGTCGGTTTTCTGATATTTGGGGCTCTTGGAAAAATCTGTAATTAAATAGCCTAAAGTGTACATTAGAGCATACACCATGTGTACATGTAGGTCAGCCCATGTACTCAATAAAACATTTCTACTTTTTTCCCAAGGACCCAGTATCATGCCTGTCCGAATGTATACAAAAGCGGGTGCACATGTCGTCTGATTTCTGACACAGAAAATGTTTGTGTGTAATACATGTCTTCCGGTATTAACTGTTTCAGACAGTTTCAATTTACTTCTAAACACTTTGAATTCTCCAATCCCACTTCTTAATCATCTCCAGCTGAACGAAGAGACATTGAATCGTCGACCAGTGATGCAGACCTTACCCAGCAAGGAGCAACCCAAGGAGACAGACAAAGAAACGAAAGAAGACAAGAGAAGAGACTCTGCAAAGAAGTTCAAGACCAACAGATCCACAGAAGGTAGGGTCCAGACAAACTTGAGTCACAGAGTTGTGGAAAGAAGATTGTGCTGAATTAAAAGATTTGTTTTAACAAAATCACAATCATGCATGATGTTACTTACATATAGTTTAGTAGTTGCGTTTCACTCTTAAGCTAGGAGCTTCGTCAGACTGGTGACCATGTCCAATACCAATCTGCCTTTTATACCCTTTCTTGTGCTGATTTCGAAGTGGTTAACCAAGGCCCTTTTTGAGACCATGGCTTGGGCTGAGGCTCTGTCATGTATGTAGAAGATGTAAGCTTTCTCTACTGAGCTTCAGTCAGGCGGACAGATCCAAGCGGGAGCATAAGCTCAAGCCCAGGCTGTGGTTTCGTAGAGGGATTATTAAGAGGAAGTTAAGAACAGGAAACCTGGTGGACCATTGTTAATAGCTGTGCTGTGCATGCTCGCTAAACAATGGTGTGTACTTGGCTGTCTCAAGTTTAGTGACCAGAGGGCGCCGAGAAAGATTCCGCCATTTTGTAACAATTTGTGTGCGTCCTGCGTCACCCGAGTTCAGTAGGCTGGTTCCTAATAGTCGACTAGAGAAGATTAACCAATGGTGACTAGATAGTGTTCGAATCACGTTAAGGAAACAATAGTCAACTGCTTCAAGCAGATTTTCTTTCTATCAAAGTCAAAATTGGAATTGAAATTTTGCAAACAAATAATACCTCTGTAATGAGTAGCGTCTTCCAGAAAAGTTTAATTTGCCTGATTGAAACCTGTGTCAAAGAAGTACCATTTTGCTTTTGATGTTTCAGGTGCCAGTTCTGTTTCGATTGGAGCCGAGGAGAAACCGGTCACGGCCAAGGAACCTGACATTGTCCCAATCCGAGGACTGGAAGCTGAGCGGATCACAACAGTTGTCAGGTAAAAAAAAAGTAGCTGAGCACAACAAAATTATGCTTACCAGGATAAGGTTAACTAAACAGCCAAACTACCATGTCACATGTGTAATTTGTGACTGGTATCCTGCTCATTTCTGCTAAGCAAAATATTGTAATATTTTGTGCTTAATTTGAAGAAACAAAAATAACATAAAGTGTGAGTGGGTATAACTGTACTTGCCTGCATTAATCTGGTACGTTGTTATTTTGTTAAGGATAGCATTAAAAGGGTCTTGACAATTTTTAAATTTGACTATATATAGTGTAGTGTACACCTCTGATAGTTTGGTACATGGAGAGTCATTTTTTCACCTTTTCTCCAGAAGACGATCAGAGCATACTGATCAAAACGTCAAGTTGAAACCTCTGGTTCTTTTCAGAACCACTCCAACTCAATTAGAGTTTATCATTACATGGTGTTACCGCAAACCTTGATTTATAGACATATTTTTTTTTTTTTTTTTTTTTTTGCCAGATCCTGCGTGGGTTTGATCAGCCTACCAGTAGAGCCAGACACTCTCCACGCCGTCATGCGCGTCTGTCTACGCTTCACGCGCGACCACAAAATGGCGTTACTCTTTGCGGAGCTTGGCGGACCACGCATGCTGCTCACACTCAATACGTCCTCATCCTTCAATGGATTCTCGTATTTAGCGACGATTCTCATCAGACACGTGTTCGAAGAGACGCATGTGTTACGTCACGCCATGGATAAGGTAACCAGAACTTTGCGGCAAGCAATGATAATAATGAGGATATTTTTAAAGTGCTGATTGGAAAGGCAACGTATTATAACGATGAACATCATGCACTGTAGCCACTAACATAAAACTAAAAAGAAACATGCATGTGTGCTGAACTATAAGACAAGAAAAAATAAATTCTTGGTTTTATGGTGTTTTTATACCTTCGGGGCTAGAGCTAATTTTTTATACATGAAGGAATGAACCATTTTTTTTTTCAAAAGGTGATGTAAACTGAATTATAAGGAGCAATATTGCAGGGCAGGTATGTCCCATGGCTTCATATAATTTCAATGCTGCCAACTCTCCCTTGATTTTGCAGAAAGTTCCCTGAAAATAAACAAATTTTTTCATGTATTGATAAACAGATTTGAAACTCTCCCTGATTATTGTAACTTTTCCCCTAATATGTAGAAAGTAATTTTAAATATCTGTCTGATCGTTGTACAAAATCTCCCTGATTGCACGATGCAAATGTTGACAGCTCTATAATTCCAAGTCAATGTGAAAATGTTTGCTTAAATTTGATTTTATTGTTATCTCCCATGGTTGATGTCGAGTATTGGCCATCGAGGTATCGGCTAACTCAGTATTGGCTGCCTTTTTTGTAGGTTTAAATATCTGCCTGATCATTGTACAAAATCTCACAGATTTCACGGTGCAAATGTTGGCATCTCTATAATTCCAATTATATGGCAGATATAGTCCTTTACACAATTGGAAATTTGTCCTTGATTCAATTTTGTTGTTGCCTTCCGTAGTTGATGTCGAGTATTGGCAACCGTGGTATCGGCTGCCCTGTATGTGGCGTCCTCCTGGGGAGTATAGGATCCAGGGAGCTACACTACGTCCTGAGGAAGCTCGGCCCGCTGGCCTGTAGGGAGGAAGCGGTCTTTGACGACGCCGTCAGATCCATCCTGAGAATCGCTCTACCCATGACAAAAAGAGGTTGGCTTTCACGTTCAGTGATGGACGTTTTAAAACAATCTTGTTTACAGTATTTCTTTATTCTGTGATGTTCTTCAACTTTAACAAAATTTGAATTTGAAATTTTTTGAATTCTGATCAAGTTACGTGAAAAAAAGTTTTACTGGCCCTAGATTTGTCAAAAGTTTTTCCTTATTTTGGAGCAGATCTTCCTCTGTCTACAGACTTTCTTGAAGACAGTAAACTTGTGTCCAAGTTTATCAAACCGAAACTAGAATTAGCTGTTGCAGACCAAAAAATAGTTGTTGGCCTGATGTTCAACCTCAACAGAGTTTATAAATCAATTACTTTAGCACTCTATAGGCTTTTTTGTGTTTTACCTGTACACTGTCTGCTCATTACTTTCCCCGAGCCCTGTGTAATGATCAACAGGCATATTAATTTTCTTGTTTTTTGTTTGTTTATGCAAGTCGCCAGACACACAAGGCCTGAAGGCCAGTTCAAGGTGTGGGCTCACTTTTTGTTTTCCAGAGGACGTTGCCACCTACTCCTAGGGCTGAAACAGGGTTACCCTATTTACAGTCCATATGGGTGTAGGCATTGGTATCATCAGTCCGAAGCCTGGCCGGCAGAGCAGAAAGCACTACCTCCCCAATTTTACAGAGCAAGTGTCACGACTGAGATTCGAACCCGCACTCTGCTGATCAAACACCAGAGCTTGAACCCGGTGCTCTTAATCACTTGTGTGGGATTCGGACCCACGACATTCGCAGATGACTTACCACTAGATCACAGATTTCAACCCAACATCTATATTTAAACCCTGGAGGGTTTGATTTCCAGACTAAGAGATAACCTTCACAAATTTCAAACCCTGGATCATTTTTCTATTTTCACTTGACAGGTGAAGACGATGAGTCTCGTTACACTGGTCCCAACGCCCTGCAGCTACTCAAAGCATTACCCCTAAAGCCATACAGTCCACCGAGTATAGCTGCCCTCATGAAACATGTACTCTGTGATCTGCTCAATGCGCTGGCTGCACAGACTGAACCACCGCCTACTGAAGGTAAGAATCGCATTCAAGTGGATCCTGAGTAAATAAGTGATGTGTTTCTATGTGTGGGACAACAGGCAACAGTGCATGCCACAGGACAACTTTGGTAGCAAAGGAGTAATTTCTCAAAAAAAATGTCCGCATAATCACCATGTGCCTCATGTGACATGACCCTTGGGCCCAAATGACTTGAGGCAATTTACAGGCAACCAGTTCCAGGCCATCTCCAAGAAGAAAAGATAGCCACATTTGAATGTTTACATATTTTTCTTGGGGATCATAAAGTAGCCCGATAGCATGCACTGCAGTTGGTTGCATCCAAGTTGCTAGCCTGTAAATGACAAGGCCATGAGACTCCAATGTTATTATTAAAATTATGCAGATTCTTTTAAACATTAGACAGCTTGGTTTAAAACAAATTGGTTTAAATTTCACCTTTATCCTTGATAATTAATCCCCTCTCTGTTTGTTCGTGCCCAGGTGCCACAGATGACAAGAAATCAACTGCAGCTGACCTGGCTCAGACGGTGGAGACAGGACTAGGGCTGAGAGAGATCGGAGACGAGCTGCTGCAGTTCTACGGCAGCAGCAGCGGCAGCGGCGGTAACAGCGGCAGCAGGAATCAGCAGGGCAACCGCTTCACCACACAGCGACTGGATAGCGGCACCGATGCAGCCACTACTGCTGATGAAGAGGTCAGGCTTTATGCTGCTGATTTCGCTTTGAGAAAAATAAGAATATAATATCATGTCATTAAGGCCGTGTCCGAAACGACGACTTCGGCTACAGCTACGTCTAGATCAGCGCGTCTACCAGTGTTGAAGAATAGGCAGACGCGCGATCTAGCCATAGCTGTAGCCGAAGTTGCCGTTTCGGACACGGCCTAACCTTGGCTTGTAAGGATTTACATTTAACCGTAAAATAAGTATGTTGGAACGTATGAAATATTTTTACCCTTCCGATTGAAACTTTGTGTTCTTTTTCCTGATTGAATTCTTTCAGCTTTCCGAGTCAATCCCATCAGGCTCCTCCCAGTCGGACTCCTTGCCCAAGAAGACGCCCAAGGCCCCAGGAGGCAAGGAAGACCCCGTTGTCGTCAAGAGCAAGCCCCTGATGCCCAAGTCGGCCATCTTACGACTCCTAGCTGAGCTGGTCCGCTCCTACGCTGGTTTCGCTCTTGCCATTGCACAGTACCAGTACACCGGTTCCCATACTCCACTGGTCAAAGAGGTAATTAAAATTATTTTGCCTAGTTCCATAGACTTTTAAAACAGAAAAATGTACTGGCTGCCCATTCAATATATCGCCTACGTTTTTTACTTTGATCATCAGCTTCCCCAGTCCTTAACAAATAAAACTGGAGGTAAATCAAGGTTGAAGTCCAGAAAACACAGAAAACCTCAAAACACTTTGAGGCTAACCACAAGTTGCTATTGCGTTCTTCCCTTGTATAAATTCTATCTTCCTTCACACAGCATGGCTCTGTTCTCGCCTACATCCTGGACCATCTGCTCCCCCAGTGCCAGACCGCCGGCGACAAGGATTGCCCAGCCCTCGCCCAGGTCCTTCTGGCCAGCATCGCGTCCAGCAACCACAGCCCGGAGGCCCAGTCCATCTTGGTGACCGAGACCAAAGCCGCTCTGAGTAGAGCATTGTGCCTCCCCGAGAGCTCTGAGAAACACACACGGGTCCAGTCGCTCACATGTGAGTCTAAGCAACTCTTGTTTTGTCTTCTGGCCCTTTCGCATGAGACAATTTTTAACAAGACGCCACGACTAAAATCACATTGATGTTAAAAAATAGCAATTTGTAGTTATGTGAAGATATAATCTTTTTAATTATAACCAAGGACCCTTTTTATTGTAACAGAGATCTAGACCTAAAAAAAAAAAAGCATCCATGTTAAAATCACCACAATAAGTAGTGTAAACTTGGTTTCTTGTAATTTTTGTAATTTTTAACTTGTTTTTGTGTGTAATTTTTAACATTTCTATTTTTTTTATGAATCTCTGTATTTTAAACTCAATTCATCTTGTAGTTGCGTATTAGTAGAAGAGAAGAAATTTTTCAGTTAATGAACTAATCTTGACCTTTACCCACCCCCCCCCCCCAAAAAAAATAAGGGTTACAACAATAACAACATTTTAAACTTGCACTATAGCAAAGAAGGAGAGGTTATTATGAACAGATATCAAATTAAATTTGGTTTTCCTTTAACTTAAAAGCAGAGAATATGTACTTATTAACACAATTCATAAGGGTTTTAAAAAATATTGATGCATGCTCTCTCATCCAACTGTATCTGTACTGAAACCGTTGCTTAATTAATTCCCAGTGTTGATAAGCGTGATGATCGAGGCGTGCCCCCCACCCGGCTCCGCCCAGCAGCAACCCAGCAACTCCTACAACAAACACCATCCCAACACCATGAACAACGTCATACGCATCCTGCTGCGCAAGGGTCTGGTCGTGGACCTGGCTCGCATACCCCATAGCCTGGATCTGTCCAGTCCGAGCATGGCCGCTACGGTCAACTCGGCCCTCAAGCCGTTGGAGACTCTCTCGAGAGTGGTGAACCAGCCGAGCACCAGCGCCCTCGGTAAGACGGTGATCAAACCGAGAGCTGGCGGGAGGACGGCGTTGCAGAGCTCTGGCTTGTCTAGAAACGTCGCTGGTAAGTCTTTGTCGTTTTTTTTGTACAATATCTCATTAGTACTGCCATCCTCATGACCAATTATGACATTGGGTCAAATCAATACTGCAGGCCTGATACTTCACAGAGGCAACGAAGGCAATTGCCTTCATGCCCTATGGTCAATGCCTTCGTGCCCTTGAAATATTCCAGTAGAAAATGTACAGTTTCCGTATAGGGGGCGGGGCCCTTTACTAAGGAGGAAATGCCTTGGTGCCTCTGCCCTTTCAAAAAAAACTAAGCATACAGGCGTGAATCCTCCTTCACTGAATTTGCTAAAGATGATTGGTCTTTTGATGAAACTATAAAATTTAAATTGAAGTGTTTTTGGGGTCATCTGGCTCCTTGAAGGGTCCTTGCACTTTTTACCTTTCAACATTTCTTCACCATATCTTTGAAATTCTGTGCGTGCCTAAGGCATTGGTGGAAACGCATGAAGATTGCCTAATGCCCAGGCCCAATGTCATACAGCTGCTTAAGCAGAAAATATTGCTTAAAATGTTCCTGCTAAGCACAACTAAGCAGGATCTCAGTTGTATTTTCTACATATCAAATGGTGTTTAGCTGGTTACCATAATCTGGATTTTGCTGTGCTTAGCACCTTTTTATGCTTGAGCACCTCTATGAAATTGGGCCCTGGTGTTTGTAATAGTTGTTTTCTATGGATCTCTATACACGTTACATATACAGGCAACACACTGCAAAGTGCGAGTAGTCTGGCTTCAATGAATGAACTCCTCGGTGGGGGTACTCATGTGGATACAGGTGGGTCCATGCCAAGACCTGTGCCTGCCTGCCTTCCTATAGTGTTTTTGTTCCCAGGCCTGATACTGCCTAAGAAGAGGCAACCATTGCAGTTGCCCCTGGTTGTTGCCTTGGTGCCCCTCCAATTGTTGTGTCCAAAATTCCAGTCCTTTTCCTCATAGAGGCATTCTTTAACCAGTTAGAGACCATAACGCCCACAAGCGCCTTGAACCAAAATGCCCAGAACGGCCACAAACGGCCGTAATATTTGACCAACTTTTTCTCAAACAGTTGGGCCAACAAAAGGTTTTGGACTGAATGGACATTTCCCATGTTTCAAATGTTAACATAGAGTCTACAACTCTACAACAAAACTTTGTAGTTCTTATTAATTTTTTCTGACATTTTACCTGAAAATAATGGTGCGAAAGGTCATTAAGAACAGCATTGTCTGGGCGTGTGGTGGTGATTATACAGAATTGAATGGTCTGTAAAGGGTTTATAGACCCCTTGCATAGGCCGTCATTGCTGAGGTCAAACAATAAGCCTTTTTGAGGTATGGCGGACACAATGCTTTAACACTGTAAAGTTGTGGTAAATTTGTGCGTAGTGACCAAAGAAATAGAACGTTTGTTATTCAGTGAAGTGCACATTTTAGGCGACGCAGCGTTTACACGTAAACCTAATGACCTCAAACATGGTGAGTGTGGCATCAGTCACGGCGTGTGACGCGTACGTATCACGTCCGCCATACCTCAAAAAGGCTTATGGAAGCATGTACACTCCGCGCACAACTCTCAGCCAATGATTGGTTTTCCTCTGACCTCAGTGAGGGCGCTGTTTGTGCTTGTGGGTGTCATATGCAAGGGGTCTATACCAAGTTAAAAAAAGTTGCATTCTCATAACTAGAGTATCAGGCCTGTTTCTATAGTGTAGTGTTTGATGCATGACCTTCGACACCTATGTTTATGGATTTCTTAAGCTACTCGTCTCACAAGATTTTCCTGTGCCTTGAAGAAACACCCCCGATGGGAATAGTTGCCCCCCCCCCCCAAAAAAAAAAAACTGTTTTAAATGGAAATGTCCAGTATAATTGATTTAGATTTTAAATATAAGTATAATTACAAAGCTTAGTCGTTTGATAATATGGTAGTTTCACCCAAAACCTACTCCAATCCTCTCCCTCCTTCCCCACCCCTTCTTCTCCCCCTCCTCTACCTTTTGCACTTTATAGTTTACTGCAAGTGCCCACTCAGTTCCCCACTCACCTTACTGTTGCACTTCATACTCGCTGCAAATACACCTTATTCCAACCTTTGCAAAACTGCACATTCTTCAAACCTGTCAAATTACGCTAGAATTCTGCAGTAAATTAGGCTGTGTTGCACCTCTTTCTGTCTCTAGTAAGAACCAAAGCTGCTGTATCATTGGTTTGAAATTTTCTGAGCTTTGTTAATTTTTTTGTTACACTTGATCAAGAAAGATATTCTGCTGCAAAAATCTTTATGACAAGATTTCTTTGGGGGCAAAAATAGTTAACTGGTTGAATACGTCTGTCATTCTTTTGCACATGTTGCTTACATGAGTTTGATTTTGACTGGATTCATGATTTAAGTATTTTTTGTTGTTAGAAAAATCAGCATTTGTCAAAATTCGTTCGGGGAAAAACAATTATTATATATGGGTTTTTTTAGACAGTAAAATTGGGGCCATGCAGATGTATTTATAAAAGTATTGAACAGAAGGTTTAATTTTTATAGTTTTCCCTTTTGAGAAGAAAGTGCCATTTGGAAAATTTATTCTGAATTTATGATTTGCCGCTCCGAAATGTGCATGAATTGACTACCTGCACTGACACACATGCAGCAAATGTCTGTCCATGGTCTGTGCATATAAAGATATGGTGTTCTCTATTACCGCATGCGAATTGCATAAAACTCAGGTAAACCCAAGTGTGGCTTGTCATGGTAGAGTTTTAAGAGCATCGGACTCGAGCTCTGCTGTTTCTGATCAGCAGAGTTTGGGTTTGAATTGCACTTGAGTCATTCGAGCAAGATACTTTACCATAATTGCTTTTTCCTTTGGATTGAACATTAAGCCCTAGAATAGTAGACTAGTATTTCTATTGCATGGCATTGCTTTAATCCTCTTTGAATTTATTTGTATCCTGTGTTTTATGCCCTTCGGTTAGGGGTCATTCCATGTCAAATCACCCCCAAAAAAGGCAATTTTAAACCCTACCCTCTTCAAATTTGCTCATATTTGGTTTATGGGGTAATCGTGGCTCAACAATCTCAAATTTTAAATTTCAGCTCCATCCGATAAACGGTTTTCGCGCTACGGCATGCTCTTTCTTGTTGATTTCGGTCAAAATGCGCCTGACCTCTGACATTCAACTGACCATAACACGGTAACCTTTGGGTCAAATTGGTTGAAGTTGGTGTCTTTGGAAAGGAAATTGTGTAAGCTTTCCAAATATGTCTTTATTTCTTTTGTAGGAACATGTTTAGGTATGATAACCTTTTGACCTCTACTTTGACCTTGAATTTGACCTTGTGGATCATGTGACCCGGCAACGAACTTCGGTGAAAATTTACCCTTGTATGTTATCTCCACAATATCAAAAATTTAGAGATATAATATTTTTGGCTTGCTTTCAAGCTCCACTCAAAGTTGTCCTACTTCACTTTTCCTGTGCAAAGTACGTGTACATTTGATACATGTCCATACGTATGTATGTCATGATTTTGCTTGGGGACCCATAGCCTTGCTTGATATACATGCGTATGAACAGGTATGTATATGTACATGTACTTTGCATAGAAATAGGCAAGTAGGGCAACTTTGAGTGGAGCCTGAAGGCAAGTCAAAACTATTGTATTTCTAATTTTTCTATATTGTGGAGAAAACGTATAAGGGTAAATTTTCACCGAAGTTCGTCGCTGAGTCACGTGATCCACAAGGTCAAATTCAAGGTCAAAGTAGAGGTCAAAAGGTTATCATACCTAAACATGTTCCTTCAAAAAAGAAGAAGACATATTTGGAAAGCTTACACAATTTCCTTTCCAAAGACACCAATTTCAACCAATTTGACCCAAAGGTTACCGGCTTATGGTCGTTTGAATGTCAGAGGTCAGGCGCATTTTGACCGAAATCAACAAGAAAGAGCATGCCGTAGCGCGAAAACCGTTTATCGTATGGAGCTGAAATTTGAAATTTGAGCTTGTTGAGCCATGATTACCCCATAAACCAATTTTGAGCAAATTTGAAGAGGGTAGGGTTTAACCCATTGGGTGATTTGACACGGAATGACCCTTAGAAAGAATTCAGATATTATTTTGTAGATTTTATTTTGTGTACGAGTAAATTCAGTTTGACGCCCCATGCTAAAGCCAGGCACTTCTTGGAAGGGGATAGTAAAATGGCATTCAAAGTGGAGATCACTTAATCTTGAGCCATGAGCAAGTTGTGGTGATCGACTTGACTTGACCAGAAACTTTGACACGATATCGATGTGATGTTTTAAAGATACGGTCAGAGATTGGTAAATACTCGGAAAGATTAGTAAATACTTGGTAAAAGAGCACTGCAGCTTTTGAAAGGAGAAATCATTTTCAGAAAAGATTCCCTTCGAAGTGTTACAGTTTGAATAATTTTTCACCCATTAATGTTCGAATCTGAGAACAATTCATGCATGAAAGTTTCTCGGATTCTTGAGGGTTGACTGAAAAGCCAAATTTTTGTTTATTCGGGGATGCTGTTGGTACGATTGGTACCTCTCTAAATGTGGATGCATTCAACGTTCTTCCTGAAAATATCATGGCAGTTAGTTTTGTTGCTGTTTTCTTAACAGGTTGACACTGTTTTTAGCTAAAACTTTCACATGTGTTTTCGATCGTAGCTATTTTGATAGTTTACGTTGACAAAAAAAAAACAATCTATGACCCTCCCTTTAAATGTCATACATGATGAGAAGTACTTAGCTAAAGATGCTTTTTGAAAGCTCTTATTCTCATCTCTTTGACTTGAAAATAAACCCAGTTTTGAGATTTTGTGCCTGGTTATTGCATGGCGTGTCAAATAAAGTTTCCATCAACATGTATGTTTTGATTTGCATTGTTCTGAAAAGAAATTTATCTTTTTTTCAATTATTATAAATATTCTAGTATTGTCGTTGGCAGATATTCTTGGACATTCTTCAGATGCGCTTGCCGGTGAAGCGTCAGCTAGATCCGCAGCTGCCATGGAAGTTAGTATCATTTTTTAATCCGCTCCAAAAGCAAACATTTCTAAGATCATTCTGAGGTTGAAGAGGGAGCCGAAAGGTCAAATTCAGTTTTGTGATCCACTCATTCTCAAAAGGCCTTATGAAAATGGGGAAAAACATTTCAAGTCTCTGAGAACGTGCTATGTTATACACCACAGAGTAGATTTTCTCGGAATTCGGGAGACTTCTCTACTACCACAGAGTAGATATTCAGAAATCACGAGACTTCTCAGTTCTGAAAAGAACTGTCCCACTTATTAACTACTACCTTGGCGGAAGGTAGGACATTGGCCGAGACTTCTTATTTGTGATCCACTTATTCTCAAAAGGCCTTTTGAAAATGGAAAAAAACAATTTCAAGTCTCTGAGAACATGCTTTATACTCTACTACCACAGAGTAGATTTTCTGGGAATTTGGGAGACTCAAATCCTCTTCATTCTTGCATCTCGTTTTTTTATAGAGTCGTACGGAGCTTGATGACATCATGGACGAGCTGATGGAGAGAAGGAACAATGATTCACACTCACTCCTAGGAGAGACCCTCATAGCTACTGGCCCTGAGAGGCTTGGATCCCTCGGCTCTGGATTCCTAGACCAAGCTGGTAAAACATCTTCTTCGTCCTCTTCTTATTATTATTATTTATTCAGCATTCACACATGACAATCGTACAATACAGAACACGCCAATAATAAAAATGTCACGGGAACAACACATGCCAGCAAAAAAAAAGGTAACCTAATAACTCTGGCCTGTGTGCCTTTGTTTCCTATACTACTGGCTGTACAAAACGGAGAAAGTTATTTAAAAAAAAAAAAACCATTTGGTATACATCAGAAAAAATGGGGAATAGTTATTATTTAAAAATTACACATGTTTATATTTACAGGCCTGGAATGTCGCTAAAACTCTGGATAAATTCAAACGCCTTCTCAAAACTCACTTGTTAAACTCCAACTAGTTTTGTCTGTTTTTTTCTTTCTGACTTTGTACAGCGCATTGGGACTCCGTGTGTAATGAGCTTTAACAGAACGGTTTATTATTATTATTATTATTATTATTTGAGAGGGGCAAGGCCGTTTTAATTTTTTCAAAGGGCACTTTGATTGGAAAACCATAAAGTCAATGGGAAAGTTTTGGAGAGGCACCAAGGCTAAGACCAAGCCAGCAGAGGCTGTGGCCTCCATGTAATTCCAGGCCTTTTGTTTGTTATTGTTGGTGAAGGGTTGGGATCAACGTTACACAGGCAGGAATTCTGCGTTTTAGAAAAAAAATGATCGGCGCTAAAATAATAGCCTAGTATATGCCTGGCAACAACAATGTGCAACTACAATAATGTAAAATAACCCTAGTACATGCTAACAATGCACCTTAGAGCATAATAATCCTCAACATTTTCTAGGGTACCATTGTGGGTCTCATGTCCCGTGGCATTTCGACTGCCTTCGCTCCGCACTTACGTTGTGCCTTCAAAAGATTTCCTCTTTTTTTTTTCAACGGGCAGTTGTTGTTTGGTTACAGTCTCTTTCCCAGCATAGGTCCGTAGCCGGCCTCTGTCTTTTCCATAGATGTTTCCATTTAGCCTTGTATGTATTCATATATTTAAAATGTATGTTGATTGAAACAAAACAACAAAATAAAATAAAAATGGTTGAGTGCAAGTTTTATTGGTCTTGTCTTCTTGTAGGTGATGCTTCGCAAGATGAGATGGTGATAACGATGACCGATGAAGGAGAGGAGATGGACCAAGCTATGGATGATGCCGACTTGAATAATCACCATAGCAACCAAGAAGGCACAGCTGGTCAGTATCAATAAGAATTACCTTTGTAGTTTCAATTTATGTTTTTTTATTTTCATCTCTTCTAGGTTCATTTGTTTTTCTACCTAGCAATTCCGAAAGGAGTAAAGAGAGTTATTTGATTTAGTTCTCAAATTGCTATGACACAGTATCCCTACTAAGTTCTTTTAGAATATAGGACTAGGACTAGATGAAAGTGTTTTGTGAATATAATAAACAATCTTTTGAATATGTACATGTACATGGGAAAGTTAGCTTTTAGTGTGAGCGATTCTTCTCTGTCTAGATTCTTTTTTTTTTCACACAAGAAACGGCATTTCATGTGCCAAATTTGTATGATTTCAAACTAATCAGAACAAGGCCCATTCCATGGCTCTGCTTAGTGTTAGCAGACCACTGTTCATGATGCAAACATACGAAACACCAGAGTAAAGAATGTGCCCAATGAGTACACAAGCTTTAAAGTGTCCTTGCAACGGCAGAAAAACACAAGCTTAGGACATATGAATTTATGAAATAAACTAAATGGATTGGTCTATTGACCCAATTCACCTTACAACATCATCATAATAATCTTGGATGCGCTATACTGGTGGGCAATGTCACTGCATTATTCAGTAAAATGCCCATTTCAGGCGACCCGGCGTTTACACGTAAACCTACTGCCCACCAAAAGAGTGAACGTGGCACAGTCGCCGTGTGTGACGTGCCCGCAAGGGGTCTAGTATTTTGTTTCTTAATACTATGTTATTATTGCCTGCAGATATTGATGGGGACGATGATAGCGTCCATGATGGGGACTCGGCCGCTGAGAGCGATTCAGATGATGACAGTGAAGACCAACGGGTATGATGTCATAATAATATCATGAATATTCATGAATTAGTGTCTCTGTTAGATCAATACTTCCCCACCCACCTCTTAAACGCCTAAACACACAAGTAACTTCCTAGGTACAGCTCTCACACGTGGGGTATCATGCATTTTTTATTTGGTGTTAACCCTTACACCGGTGTGTGTCAGCACTGTATACTCGGTACTTTCTTGAGTTCTGTGAAAAAAAAATCACATATTACCGAGATTGCCCGGTTGTTAGAGGCAGTTTGAATCCTGCATTTTAGCAGTGGGTACCGCAACAATTTAATAGATGTAAAAATTTGCATCGGGATAATCATTTTTATTTTATTTTTTAGACTTACCTTTTCACTGTATGTGTAATAAATATATTTTCAAGACTTTCCTGAGCTCTGTGGAAAAAACCCAGGTATATTACCAACTAGACCACGGAGATTGCCTAGTAGCTATAGGCTGTTCGAATCCTATATTTTAGCAGCAATTATTGGTAATGCCTAAAAATAGTTATTAGCATATAACCTTACTTAGTAACGAGAAATGGGGAGAGGTTGATAGTATAAAACATTGTGAGAAACAGCTCCTTTGAAGTGACATATTTTTCCACAAATTTGATTTCGAGACTTCAGAATTAGATTTTGAGGTCTTGAAATCAAACATCTGAAAGCACACAACTTCGTGTGACAAGGGTGTTTTTTCTTTCCTAATTATCTCGCAACTTTGACGACCAATTGAGCTCAAATTTTCACAGGTTTGTTATTTTGTGCATATGTTGAGATACATCAAGTGAGAAGATTGGTCTTTGACAATTACCAATAATGTCCATTGTCTTTAATAGATGTCAAATTTGCATTAGGGATAAACAATGTTATTTGTGGGTTGTGGTTTTAGGAAGGTGAAGATGAAGACGAGGATTGCGAAGAGGAAGAAGAGGAGGAGGAAGAAGAAGAGGAGCATGAAGGATCCGACATGGATATGGAGTATGATTACTACGACGATCTAGAGGAATCTTACTTTGGTGTCGCTGATAGAGATGAAGATCTATTCATACAACTGGAAGACGTCTTCCCAGGTATGTCTCACCCTCATATACTAAAAAATCGCTGTGTTAGTCTATTATTAACAATTATAATAATTTGGGAGGGCTGATTATCCTTACTCGCAGCTAAGAGCTGAATTGCGAAGGATGCTGCTACAACGTGTTTTAGAAGCAAGCATGCAAGGGCACCTTTGGCAGGCAGCCACATCAACCAATTATAACCAGCCAGAGATCGAAAGTGTTTGATAGATAAAACAAGGAGGGTAGGGGAAGCACGTATAGACTGACTGATTATATATTAAAAAAACTACATGAGCTTTTGTTGGTTACATCTGATGAAGTAGTTGTTGCTACAAAAGCTCATGCAGGTTTTTATGTAATTTGTTAGTCTTTGAAGACGCTGGACACTATTGGTAATTGTCAAAGACCAGTGTATCTCAACATATGCATTAAATAACAAACCTGTGAAAATGTGATCTCAATCGGTCATCAAAGTTGCAAGAAAATTATGGGAAAAAAAAAAAACACCCTTGTTGGACGAATTTGTGTGCTTTCAGATCGGAATAAAAGACCTCTGGCTAGAAGTCTTTTATTATTTTAGTGGGAAATTACCTCTTTCTCAAAATCTATGCTACTTCAGAGGTAGCCGTTTCTCACAACGTTTTATACTATCAACAGCTCTCGTTACTAAGTCAGTTTATAAGTTAATATTTGTTTTGAGTAATTACCAAACCTGTACCTTCCCTTCAAGTGCTACCACTACCTTTCTTGCCCCCCTCAATTTAATTGCAACCTGTAAAGTATTTTGTGGATGATGAGCAAACTTAGTGCTGCAGTTCACTCATTTCCAATAGATAGATACCTCATGAAAAAGGGGGGGGGGAAACTATATTATTTTATAAGAGTACAGGCATTTGTGTGAACAATTTTAAGGTATTGGGACAACCCCGTATATAAAAAAACAAACTTGAGAGGTGAGTGTTTGGACAGCTCCTGGCCAGAACAATTTAAAGAGTTTTGTGATCCAATCATTTTTCAATAGAGAGATACCTCATGAAAAAAGGGGGGGGGGGACTATATCATTTCATAAGAGTACAGGCATTTGAGTGAACAATTTTAAGGTGTTAGTGTTTTGGGACAACTCCTGATGAAAAACAAAAATTGAGAGGTAAGTGTTTGGACAGCTCCTGGCCAGAACAATTTAAAGAGTTAGGGTTCACAAATTGTCTATTGGCACTTCATGCACTGAAGTCCATATATGTTTAATTAAGAAAGAGATTAAGTAACCATTTTTAGAAGTACCCTTTTGTACGTGTGGAAGAAGACATTCTTAAAAAGATTTGTTTTGGGTTTTCTGTCCATATTTGTACCTCAGGAGAGTCTTATCACCATGGGTCTATTCTAGGCGTCCCTGCTTCCATCCGTACTTACCAGCTACCTGTAGCCGTCCATGATGACAATGCAAACGGTTAGTTTCAGTCGAAGTTCATCGTTTAAGCAATCTCAAAAGTCACGGCTTCCCCCCTTTTTTTTGTTCTTGTTTATTTTTCCCCAATGGCCAGGGGCTTCTATGTTGCATTATATGATTTTTTGGGGTTTAAACTGTTTATAACCTTCGAGCACTGAACTGGATCACGAGCTTGAAAGTTTGGCTTGTTTACACTGGAAACCTCTTCTAAGTTCTCTTAAAAGAAAAGCATCTCCATTTCTGGCAAACATTTCTATTCTCTTTCTTAATGAAATTTCACAATTTTTGTTTGGGCAGGTCCGAGCATACCGGCAGCCCCAAGTGCAGTGACCACCAACCACCCCCTGTTGATCCGTCATGCTGATCACACCAACCTGACCCACGGCTTCGGTAACACTACCAGCCGCAGTCATCGCCATAGAGGGCAGCGTATTCAACGACACGGTACCAACCCAACGCAGACTGTGCACATTTACCACTCGGGCAATGCTAGGCCACCAAGTGTGCCTACTATTCTTAGGTAAGTCATCTACTCCGTGGTAGTAGAATATAAATAAAATACCAAGACAATTTTTTGTGGACTGAAATGGTTTTATTTAACAACATCCGATGAAAACAGCTCGAAAGCTGATAAATCATGAATTAATATATGATAAAAATTGTTACAAATTGATAGAAAAAGCCACTATAATAAAAAAGCCATTACAGAGAATTGAGAAGAAAAAAAAGGGTTGATAATAAACATCAAACAATCTCTAAGGAACAATCTCTACCTGGCAAGTAGAAACAAGCATGGTGTGACTGCAAACCAAATATATAAGTCATCATTTCTTCATCAATTGTCAGTTTTTGCCTCTGGCCTCGTGAAATGGAATAGTCCAGATTTCACCTCATAAATATATTCTGTAACAATGCACTCATATGCATGTAGTATTTGTACAATAGTATTACTTTTTCTTCTCCCGAAATACTTTTAAAAAAAAACACAATAATAACAACGTGATCTGTTAGAGAGGAAACAGTGGCATGATAAAGAAGTGCAGCTTAAAGACAGTTTGTGAAAGAAGAGAGAGTGCTGGTACAACAAATGTTGAGGACAACAAATTGTTTTGACCAATCAACCAACTTCAGAATATTTTCCTTTATGAAGTACAAAACCACAAGGGGAAGTAATTTTTAAAATTAATTTTGGTCGAACAAAGAAACATTTAGTAGAGCAGGACGTGAACCAATTAACTCTGGATTAACGTGCCGGCATTGTACCAACTGAGCTATGTAGACCTAATGTTGGCAAGAGCACCTGGGGTTGATTTCACAAAGAGTTAGGATTTGTCTTATCTCGAGTTAGAGCGAGTAACTCGTCTTAACTTAGGATTAATCTTAAGGTCCGCATGCTACAGTGCAGGGTTGGGACTCGTCCTAAGTCCTAAGATTAGTCTTAAGTTAGGAAGAGTTTTGTGAAATCGATGGCAGGACTTGAACCAATTACCTCTTGATTAACGTGCCGGCATTGTACCAACTGAGCTATGTAGACCTACATGTAATGTTGGCAAAAGCACCTGGCCACACAACATCAGAAGTCGTTGTATGGACAAAAGGAGCTCGGCACCAACTGGAATTTGTAAAAAAAAAAAAACTTAAAAATATACCAATTTTTCACCTATCTGTATTACGCAGGCTACTAGGCCTATCTTCAGCGGCGGATATCGTCCAACTAACGTCCGGGGCGACCACGTCCAACGCCAGCAACCAGACCAGAATATACCTCGCTGACTCAGCCGACGAACAGATGATCGGTCATAACTACGACGGGATCTACGAAGACCTGTACCAAGATAACTACAACGACGGGTACTTGTCCAGTTCGGATCCGATCTCCAGCGTCCCTACAACCTACCAGAGGTGGGATGAAGAGGCGAGGTTGTTGGATGGTGCCAGCATGCATGATTGTATACAAGGTGAGTGACTAATGTCATACGGGACTACTGACGTCATGCAGTCGCTTACGGAAGCGGCTTAGCGTCAGGGGTCTTTTAGCGATTCACAGTAGCGAATGCCAAAGAATGGGTCTATAAAAGTTTTTATTTAGGCATGGCCAAAAGGGGCAAAATCTTTTGGTTTTTATTTTGTAACATAAATGAAATATCATTCTACAGTTTTATTTGAAAAAACTGCAACAGACCTCACTGTAGTAGCACTTGAATTTGTTATCACTAACTTGTTTTCACCCCAAAACATTTGAATCTGTGAAACGAGATATGCATTATCGATTCTCAGATATTATTATTGGTTTATTAAAAATTCAAACAGTTTAAAAGATACACAACAAGAATGTACATTATAAAAACATTTAAAAGGGAAGTGTTTACAGTAAAATTGTTTAAAAGATTATGTACAATTGACAAAAAAAACTACAACTTGAATTCCAGCTCCATTAATTTTTTTTTTAAAAGGTTAAAAATTCAACTGTTGAAAAGAGTGGTTAGGGAAGGAATTGGGCTGTTTTTGTACCTTTAGTATTTCTAAGATTATTGTTTCTGTTGGGTGGGAGCAAATGTCTATAGTTGTTAGAACTTAAAAGTGATTTACCAAATTTAGAAAACAGTTGATGGAGTCTGACAGAGACGGGTGACAAGCCAACGAGGGTGTAAATTTCACTGAAAGACTTGTCACTACAAAAACCCTTTATTAGGATAATGAGAATGGCCGTTTTCTGTAATTTCTCTAGACAATCCAATTGTGGGTAGCTGTGGATGGATCCAACAATCTTGTGAAAACACCTTGAGCGCTTTTTGCTTTTTTTTCACTTTGACTTTGTATTCAGCTGCAACTTTCACATGTGACTCTTATTGTACCTTTTACCTCGCCAAACATGGATGGTTTCAATGTTCTTGTGAAAATCCCCCCCCCCCCAGCAAGTAGACACTGGAACTTAACTTGCGCCTTGAACATCTATAAAGATTGATTTGGCGCATTACAAATACCTATTATTATTATTATTATTATTTATAACTGTGCCTATAAATTATCGGTTGTTGACAACAAAAACAGACTATAACTGTGTTCTAAATTGATTTTTATGTTGACCAGCCCTGAAGCCGAGTCTGATCGAGCTACTTGAGAAACACCGCGACGAGGAGCTCGCTGAGAGGAGAGAGAAACGACGCAAACAGGCTGAGGAGGAAGCGGTCAAGAAGGCAGAAGAAGATGCCAAGAAGAAAGCTGAGGCTGCCAAGAAGGCTGAGCTAGAGAAGAAGAAAGGAAACGGGGACGCCAAAGCGTCAACGGAAACGGACAAAGAGAAGGAAGAAAAAATGGAGGTAGGTGAATTTATTTGTTTTTTCCCTTACACCGATGTGTATTGAGCACTGTATATTCGGAGCTTTCTCAAGTTCTGTGAGAAAAAAAAATCCACATGCAAATCACTTTGCTGGGATTGGAACTCGATACCCATGCATCGCTAGAGCAGATGTCTTACCACTAGACCACCGGGCTAGCCCATTGGCTAGAGGCAAACGAGGAAGAATGAAAAAAGATAAGTTGCTTTTTATCCCGAAATGCTTCATCCAGTGTCTATGCATTGTGTGTGTTTTTTTGGTTTTTATGATTTCATGTTTTTAATCATGTTTACTTTTTTTGAGTAGGAATGAAAAAAGATAAGTTGCATTTTTTCCTGAAATGCTTCATACAGTGTCTATGCATTGTGTGTGATTTTTGTTTTTTATGTTTTTAATAATGTGTTATTTTTTGCACTTTGATTAGGTTACAGAGGGGGGAGCAAGAAGTGAAGAAACAGCCTCAGGCCGAGCTGCTACATCAAGTACACCTATACCCTCTGAGTTGACAGGTATTGACATTGCACCCTGATTTATTCCAGTTTACACTTTGATGATTAAAACACACTTGAAATGTTTTCCCCCCATTATTTTCTTGTGATTCTGATGATTGTTTGAGTTTATACTTTCGCAGTCTTGGTTTTTAAAATGTGTATGTGGTGTAACATAAGGTGCCGATAAATTCTTTCCCTTTTATAGTAAACATGCCTGGATTTAACTCACGGCAATCCGTGTTTTTTTTTTTACCAAATGAAGGCGCTCTCAGTAGTATTGCTATCACTTTCGGGTTATAGGCGTTTCGTTCTGCAAAGTTTTATTAGGCGTTCTGTCACCTTTGAGAGGTGGATTATAACGGCTCATTTAAAAGTCTTTTTGTCTGTGATGGATATGATGTCTGTGGTTCTAATGTGTTCTAGTCTTAAATAACTGTATCGGGTATGAATGAAAATCCTGATGGAAGTGATATTAATATGTTTGAGAGCGCCATCACACGGTCAACAATATGGCTCATTGTTGTGGTGCCCTGTGCTGTTGCTGTAGTGCTCTTTGAAAAGAATTAAAAGCAGTGGACACTATTGGTAATTGTCAAAGACTAGCCTTCACAGTTGGTGTATCTCAACATATGCATAAAATAACAAACTTGTGAAAATTTGAGCTCAATCGGTCATCGAACTTGCGAGATAATAATGAAAGAAAAAAACACCCTCGTAACACAAAGTTGTGTACGTTTATATGGTTGATTTCGAGACCTCAAGTTCTAAATCTGAGGTCTCAAAGTCAAATTTGTGGAAAATTTCTTCTTTCTCGAAAACTATGGCACTTCAGAGGGAGTCGTTTCTCACAATGTTTAATACCATCAACCTCTCCCCATTACAATTACAATTGAGCAGTTACCAATAGTGTCCACTGCCTTTAATGCAAATTGACATGATAGAGGTTCCATTTACCAGAGCAACATTGCTGAGCCCCTTCAAGAGCGAAGTTTAAGGCCTGACCATTAATTTGTATTTTACTTGCCTCCCCATCTCCAGTCGGTATCAACGAGTTAGCGTCCTCCATAGCGGCAGCCGCAGTTGGCCTTCGGTCCTATTCACTGGTATCAAACAGTCAGAACCCCTCCACTACTGCTCCCTTGGTGTCGGCTTTCCCGTCCGTCGCAGCAGCATCTCTCAACTCGCCATTGACGGTCAATCCATCTCTAGGGGTCTTGGGGAATCTGCCGTCTGCACCGGTCGCCACAACTGACCGGTACGTTAACCAACTTCTAGGTTGTTTTTGTTGAGTAATCGGCTTGTTGAAACTGCTTACCTTTGTAAAAGCTTACCAGTCTTAAAAGTAAATGGTTAAACTGGCATCCCTGCTTCTGCAGAAAGTACCCTGAAAATAAAACCAATCTTCCCATTTCTGATGAGCAACTTTGAAAATCTCCCTGATTATGGAACCTTTGTCCCTATTATCTTACTGATAGTTGTTACAAAATCCCCCTCATAACAAAATGCAGCTCTGCATTTTCTTAATTAGGCTAGACAGCTAGATAACAAAAAAGTAACATTTTAGAAACATTAGCAATTTACATTTGAAAGAGGTGGAATAAAGACAACAAGCATTAGGCGGGAAAAAAGAGGTCAAAAGGAGACAAGTTCATGTTTACATTTCATGCTTGCTCCTGTTTGTTTGACACATATTACAGAACTGTTGGACACAGTCAAGACGAAGTTTAGTTTCCCATTTCCAAATTCATGTTAACAGTTCATGCTTGCTCCTGTTAGTTTGAGACAGATTGTAGAACTGATGGACACACTCATGACTGAGCTCCAATCCTATATCACATTCTCTCTCCAGGTCCACCGGTGAGGTAGTAACCTGCACCATCCCCTCCGTCGTCAACCCTCAGTTGGTGACCGTCATTGCCTCCACCACCCCAAGCACCTCGGTGTCTACCTCTTCCACTGTTCCAATCTCTAGCAGCATCTCATCCCAGGCTGAAGGAGGAGTCCCAACGCCATCCACTATTCTATCGGCTGAGCCAACGTTTGCTTCCCTCTTGGCACAGGATTACCCAGTGCCTGGAATCTCCACCACACTAGCAGGTTGGAAAAAGGGGCTTTTTGTTATTTTTATATATAAATAAAATCACAAAAAAAAAAATTGTTTTTTTGTCATAGTTACTATTTGGTCCTAAGTGTAAAGTTTTCCCCTTATAATGTTATGGAAACTTGACAGGACAAACGATTTTTGATCTTGTGTTTTTTTCCCATTGTTGGTGGCACCCTTTTTGGTTCCCAGCATTGACCCATACAAATGAAAAGTGAAATCAATACTAAGTACCAGTGCCTCAAAAAAAAAGAAATCCCAGCATAAAGCCAGTCCTTGTTGTGTTATACAACACTGACTGGATGTAGGTTGTTTATCTTCACTGCTATGCATTTTCCCATTGTCTTGTTTGGATCGAGTAATGTTACGTCACAGTGTTGTTTTGATTATTAGGCGCTTCGATCCACAACTTCCTCTTTGGTGTGTTCAAGACCACCTGATTTGTTGTCCTTGTAAAGACTTATGCATTAACTAACTGCCTCTAGCTACCGGGCAATCTCTGTAGTCTAGTTGGAAAGACACTGCTCTAAGATTGCAAGGGTCGTGGGTTCAAATCCCACCCGAGTAATATGCCTGTGATATTTGTTCACAGGATTCGAGAAAGTACTGAGTGTACAGTGCTAACACACATCGGTGTATAAGTAAAAAACAAAATTAATATTCATTATCCCTGATGCATATTTAACATCTCTCATACTTCTGCGTTTGTTTTGTCTTTTGCTGTTTTATATCTTCCTAATTAATTTTGTTCTCCTTTATGCTGAATAACTTTTCATTTTGTAATCCTACAGGTTCTCCAACCACAGCAAATCCAGTTTCGTCTTCATCCACCTCAACACCTATACAGAGCACTACCAGTGTGAGGTCAGTCAACTTGCTTTGTTTTCCAAATAAATATGTATAAATGTGTAGTGACTATGCTTCAAATGCCCAAAAGAAAACAGGAATGAATATTCAATTCAATATTGGTTTATTTTCATATAAAAATACAAGACCAAATAAAAAGTCATAGACTAATGGCATTTGGTTTTGACAGTATATTTGAATCAATACCCAACAGAGGGAAAACAAATGAAGCCATAACATTACTCAACAGCGTGCACTGATGTCTGTTAATCTTTGTAAAGACCCCTTTCACAACTAGGAATGCACATCCTAAGATTGCGTGTCTACCATTTCCATCTTTTTGGGGGTCAGTTCCTTTCTGCAAAATGTTGACCCCCAAATGGCGGACACAATAGGCACCTTTAAGTGCAGTGTGCAATGTTGGAGGGGTTTAAACTCTGTGCTTTACGAGGACAAAATATCCACATGCATACTTCTCCTGTAGGGATTTCAACCCCTGCATTCTAGAGCAGATTTCTTAAACACTAGACCACCAACCATGCCTGGTGCAAGAGACCAGGGCCAAATTTCATGGCTCTGCTTACCGCCGAATTCTGCTTACGTGCAAGCGCCGAATTACTGCGCTAGCCTTGTAAGCATAGAATGCCTAGCAACGTGGAGTATGCACGCGCAGAAGCCCAAATTCGCCGATAACCCGTGAAATACGCTTGTCGTAAGCACAGAATTCCCTGCTTCCGTAAGCGCCGATTCTGTGCTTACGGTAAGCAGAGCCATGAAATTGGGCCCTGTTTTATTGAAATAGATTAAATTCTTGTAATGTTTTACCCTGTTGAAGATTTTCCTTTGAAATTGGTAAATACAGTTTTTAAGAAAATAGAATTAGCTGTTGCCAACTTCTTACCAACCAAAATGACCTATGGTATAAATGCAAAGAAAAGTTGATGGCCTGACGTTTTGACCCGAGCAGCGTCTTTCTCAAAGGCTAAACGACAACACAGCAACCATGAACAGGTTACTAAGTGTAACAAAAGCAGCGAAGTGGAAATAGATGGAGAGAGAGAGAGTTCTTGTAAGAAGTCTTTGATGAAATTCCCGTTGTAATATTTCTCTCCTTTGTAGTGCTGCAAGTGAACCCCCTGGTCCATCAGGAACTGGAATCACCCTCGGTGGTAAGTAGCAATGATTTGATCAGGAATTTTGTTTATCCTATGAAGCCAAGTTTGAATTGGATAAAAGTTTTAACCGAGACCATAAATAGCATTCCGATGGCTTAATCTTGGTGAAATTTTCCTGGGCTGTTTGCACTGGACTTAAAATAATCAGTTGGTAGGGTGCTGGTACGTTAATCAGGAGGTTGTGTCAACAAGTCCCACTCCGGTCAATTTGTCTCGTTCAAACCCAAAGGCTATATAAAACTTACACTGTCGGTTCCCCTTGTGGTATAATACTTAATATTTAAAGACAGTGGACACTATTGGTAATTGTCAAAGACCAGTCTTCTCACTTGTTGTATCTCAACATATGCATAAAATAACAAACCTGTGAAAATTTGAGCTCAATCGGTTGTCGAAGTTGCGAGATATTGATGAAAGAAAAAAACACCCTGGTCACATAAAGTTGTGTGCTTTCAGATGCTTGTTTTTTTGACCTCAAGTTCTAAACTTGAGGTCTCGAAATCAAATTCGTTGAAAATTACTTCTTTCTCGAAAACTACGTCAATTCAGAGGGAGCCGTTTCTCACAATGTTTTATACTATCAACCTCTCCCTATTACTCGTAATCAAGAAAGGTTTTATGATAATAATTATTTTGAGTAATTACCAATAGTGTCCACTGCCTTTAAAACAATCAAAATACGGCTTCAGTTTCTTAAAGCCATGAGAAACTGCCGATGGAGTCAATTCCAATCACTTCTTGCATATTCTCATGCTCAGGTATTCAACTTCCTGAAGGAGTGGATCCTTCCTTCTTAGCTGCTCTTCCTGAAGGCATCCGGCAAGAAGTCCTGAGGGAGCATCTCGGTATCCGACACTCTCGACACCCTCCTCCTCCCTCTGGGGTCACCACAGCTGGACCCTCTGCCCCAGTGACGACAGCAGCCCCCCTGGTGGTTGGGAGCAGCACACCGTCCACCAGCGCCTTGGATCCTAACAGTTCCATCAGCCAGGTTAACCCAGAGTTCCTGGCTGCACTACCCCTTCATATACAGGATGAGGTTAGTGTGTGTGTGTGTAGATAAGAACTACCTCATGGGGTATATTTGACAAAGAGTTAGGTTAGGACTAGTCCTAGGAGATATTTAAAACTTAAGGCTAGTCCTAAGTTAGGACGAGTAACGCAAACAATCCTAAATTCTCCTACGTCCTTTCTAATATTGACCTCATTTTTTTCACCAGGTCCTAGCGCAAGAGCGAGCCGAGCAGCAGCGTCTCTTAGCCAGCCAGCAGCCAACAACCACCACAGCAGAGCCCGTTGACCCGGCCGCCTTCATTCAAAACCTACCCCCAGGGCTCCGTCAGACCGTCCTGGCTGACATGGACGACTCTGTGCTGGCCCTCCTGCCCAACGAGATCGCCGCGGAGGCCCAGGCGCTGCGGATTGATCGGGTGCTTCGACACCGGCAGCTGATGCAGGAACGCTTGCTGAGGGAGACGGGTATGCTGGGTGCTATACTTCAGAATTCAGGTGCATTCTAAGAAGGGATGTCTCTCCACAGTTATCCGTGGCTGCCCAAAAAAAAAAAAAAAAAATGGGAGAAGTAAAAAGTCTTCAGAATCCACGATAAAGTGACATAAAACAATTTTTGAAATAAATAAAATAAATAAAATAACATGAGGCCAGAGAAAATAACAGATGAAAGCCAAGACAGTGAGAAGTAGTTAAGGTTTTTAAAAGTGCCTTAACTACTTACTGTGGGTGTGACAATATCTTGACGTTACTGTTGAGTGCAGCCCTGAAATAGTGCAGTAGACTCTTCTAAACTTCTATTTTCTTCTTTTTAAGTTTCTTCTTTCTTGTTTTTAATCCTTCCCTTTGAGTTTGCTTTGAGGTTTTTATTTTTGTTTTCGGGGTGGGGATAAAAACTGTTTGACACTCTTCTTAGATTAGACCTAATCCCCTTTGAGTTTCTGCATTGATCAGATTTCCACTTGGGTCTTTGACTTAAATTAAGTATTAGAGAGAGAGTGAGCGAGAGGATTTGATCCACAGACCAAGTAAGTGATCTCAGAGATCCAGTGGGCTTCATCTCCAAGACCAAATGGGGAGATTCGGGAGGTTTTATTGGGCTCTATCTATAAAGTAGGTTTAGAAGAACATTGCTACTTAACAATTGTCTGCTAAGCCGAAATTTGCAAGATTACCAGTTTCAAGTTGTACATGTGACATGATAAATTGGCTGGTAACCTTGTTCTGGTAAGCAAAGTTTTGTTATGCTAAGCTACTTTTTCAGACAAAAGACCAGTGAAGTCTTAAGACCTCTGACACAAGCATCAGGGTGGCGAGTACGTAAAGCACTCTCCTCTCACCAAAATGGCCCTGATAAGGAAAGGTTTGCGGTAACACCATGTAATGACTATCTCTAAATGAGTTGGGGTGGTTCTGAAAAGAAGTGTTGGTTTCAACTCAACATTTTGATCAGTATGCTCTGATCGTCTTCTGCTTTCTCCAGAAGACGATCAGAGCATACTGATTGAAACGTCGAGTTGAAACCAACAGTTTCTTTCAGAACCACCCCAACTCATTTAGAGATAGTCATTACATGGTGTTACCACAAACCTTTCCATATTGTATTTCCACCATGCAAAGTTTCAAATCCTAGTAATAGTAAGGCTCTAGTTCATTTCCCAGCTGAAGCCATGTTTTTTATGACAATAGATTTTGTTCGCTGGTTCTCTCCTAATTTTACTTTGAGCTCACAAGTTTCCCTCCCTGGATCAAGGAATGTCCAAGTCTCCAATTTTCTGGAATGTGTCATTTTGGTCAAATCACAACAACATTTCTTTGAATTACAATAAATATTTTTTTGTATGGCTAGTTAGAGTCAATTATGTTGGTGTTCTTAAATGTATTTCAACCACCACTCTTTTTGCACCCTTGCACCTTTTGCAACGTTTCCTGTTTAATTTCTTCTGAAGCTTTGAGCAAAGATGATATTTCTATCAGAATTTCTAACCCCCCCTTATACATGTTATAGACCTTTTCATGCCATGGGCATCTTGGTCTGGTTTCCTGTGGTTCAAATAGCATTGATTATTCAATGTGTCCTTTTTAAAAGGGACTCAACATTTATTTCTTTTCTTGAGGTTGCGTTGAATTGAAAGGAAGATCTGTTGCACCATGGTAAAGGTTTAAATGAGAAGATTATAGAGTTTTTCTCTAGTTTATTTTTACCAAATATTTTCAAACTAATGTACTGTATTGAATCTGTCTTCCCTCTGATCATCCAGGTCTTTCGAGCAGGTTGGGCCAAGGGGTAAACTACTATCGGCTCTCCGTGCCTCGATCAACCAGCGGGTATTCATGGAGTTGGGGCGGAGGCTCACGTGGCTTGAACACAGCAAGAGCGGCCACCACCACGACCACCAGTGCACTGACTCAATTCCAGGGTCGGCAACTGGTGGACCTGGAAGCCCTGACATGTCTTCTGGTGCTATTGTTTGTTAACGAGCCGAAGCTGAACACAGCGAGGCTACACCGTGTGCTACGCAACCTGAGTTACCACCCGTCCACCAGGCAGTGGATCCTCCAGGCTCTCCTGAGCATCTTAGAGAGGACCAGTGGGCTCCTCAAGGGTGGTGCTCCGAGCACCGTTCACGACAGTAAAGTCGGCGGTGCGAACTCTCAGTGCGATATGGAGACGGTGACGGTGATTCAGAGTAGTAAAAGCAGCCAGCAGCCGTCGTGGCTGTCGATCAGTATGGACGCTGCCTTAGGGTGTAGAGCAAGTGTCTTCCAGGTACAACGAACTGGGACCAAGAAGAGCAGTGATCGGCAAGGTGCTCTGGTCTGTATCCACCCTCAGGCTGCGCCCCTTGTCTGTAGACACGTTCTTGAAACACTAGTATCACTAGCCAAGGTGTTTCCTCACCAGTTTGTCCCGCAGAGACCCAAAGACTCTGCTAAGAATGCTGCGGACAGCAGCAGCAGTAGTAGTAGTTTAAAACTCATGGACGGGGGACCGCTAACCTCATCTGAGAGCATGACGTCCAACCTCAGTCAGGGCTCATCGGGAAGCGCCAAGCCCTCTACCGCCTCCAAGCAGGACGCAGAGTTCTGGGACCTGCTGGTGAGGCTGGACAATACGACACTAGGCAGGAAGGGTAAGATGATTTCCAAATCGTCCAGTTCGTCGCTGGACCGTGATGGGAAGAGGTCGGACACGGCACCATCCCCGATGGCCCTTCTGATGGGCATGTTGGCCCACCCTGTGATACGACGCAGCACGGCGCTAACGGACAAGATGCTACATTTGCTCTCCCTGGTGTCCGCCTCGTTACCGGAGACGGACAAGAAAGATAAACATGACCTAGCAACTGTCAAGAGCTTAGCGAGATTGGGACGGAGAATGGCCGAACCTGCGCAGGTGAGAAAAAGGCTCATTAATTGAAACCGTCCATCCCTATTTCTATGAAGTTGTCGGCACTAGATTGAAGATCTCCAAAAAGGAAAGCCTTTCACATTTCAATGTTCGCCTATTTTTCTTGTAGATCAAAAGACGATATTAACAAAATGACCCATGTGCTACCAAAGTGGTACTGTAGCATGCACTGCAGTTGGCAGTGCCTCCAATTTGTCGTACAATTTGCTTTGTGTGACAAGGCCCTTAGACTGTTTTGTTTTTCTTCCTTTGCAGTCATGCACTCCTACTCAACCGAGCCGGGAGCTTCCGGGTGAAATGACGTTGACCCCAGGGACAACGGACTCGGCATCTGGAGAAAGACAACATACGTTGTCCACAGCTAGCAGTGCTGGTAGTCCAATGGAGACTGCATCTATACCTGGTAAGTATCGCGGAAGTATTAGGTTAGATTAGGCTTAATTTTCCTGGTGTTGTCGGTTCTTTTGTCTGTCGGATTTTTTTCCATTTTTTTTTTTCATAATCAATTCATATACATAGACGTTGGACCAATGTTTGTATGAGATAGATTTGCCATTGCCAGCGTTTATATCCCCTTGTGGGAGTTTGCTGAGTTCCCTTGACAGGAAAATCTTTAAAACAAACACAAACCTCTTGAGATTTCTAAATCTTGCAATGAAGTAAGAAATTTAAGAGACTTTATTGATTGTCCTTGATAGATGTAAGCGAGACTCAAGAGTCGGAGGGAGACAAGACATCTGAAGAGAAGCAAGCTGAGACACGTACGGAGAAGACGATCGTCGAGGAATGCTTACTCAAACTAGCTGTGGAGGTAAGGAACACAACTTCTTCAAAATTCCAAGTGGGATATCGTCGACCCAAATTCAGTAAATTATTTTTCCTTGGAAGTGGCTGTTTCTTGAAACTAATTTCAGATATGTGTTTTTAGGAAGAATTTAAAAGTTCTTACAAAAAACATGCACTGTGACTATTTAAATATAATAATATCAAGTCAAAGTTTTTTCCCGGCAATGATTTTTTTAAAAGGAACGTTATGACTTTAGAAGCTTTTGGAATTTTTTTTATAATAGTACCACAGGTTGGCTCAGAAAAAAATATCAGAATACCAGAGCAGCAAACTCTCCCTGATTCTGCAGGAAGATCTCTGAAAAAACAAAAACAATCGTTCCGTGTTCTGATTTTAATGAATTTGAAAATCTCCCTGATTGTGGAATTGTTTTCCCTACTTTACTGAATGTCATTCTAAATATCTCCCTGATTGTTCTACAAAATCTCTCTGATTGCAAGATGCAAATGTTGGCAGCTCTGCGATACAAACTTGAAGTGGTAAACAATTTATTCTTATCGAGGTAACAATTTTCTTTGCAGGTTCTAACGGCTCACAGTTGTTCAGAAGATGGACTTGAAGACGCCACTACATTACTTATGCAGCTATCGAGAGGTCATGCCTTCACAAGACAGACCGTCTTAGCACTATTACTAGATGGAGCCAAGGAGATAGGCTTAGCACTATGCAGGTAAAACATCACCTTTACCATTCAGCAAGGAAACCTTGTGTCATGCAGGAAGATCAATACATTGTGTGTAATGTGTAAAAATTAACGCAAGCAGCAACAAGCATACTTCCGGGAAGAAGGTCCGGTTTGGATCAAAAGCTACCCTACAAATTTCATATTTTGTGGATCTATGTATATTTCCATATGTGACACCCCATGCCCGAACTAGGCACTTATTGGAAATAGAGAGCTGGCTTTCAAGAATTATTCACCCACATGAACCATCTAGCAATCTTCGCTCTGCCTCTTCATCACAACTACAAACACATCTCCAAGGAAAGGTCATCTCTTTCTCACACTCATCACCTGTACTCTGGAACTCTCTGCCATATCACTTAAAAACTTTAAAGACTGAAGATCAGCTCAAATTCTTGCTGATAACCCATTTATTTCAGTAGTCTACAGTTGGTAGTCCGCCGTAGTAGAATATTTAGCGAGACAAATTTTAAAAAGATCATAATCTACCCAGCAAGTAGATATACACATGGTGTTACTGCAAACCAAATATACATTGGTATCTCACCATGCAATGCCTCAAACCCCCATAGAGTCCACAGTTGTTTCTTATTGTCTTCTTGCTTCCTTTTGAAGTTTTTGTAATTTCCATTTTGGTTTTCATAGAAATTGGTCCCTGTACATAAGTTTTACACTCATGGAAGTTTTGCCAACTTTTGGGGGTTAACTGACAATCTCTATGTGTGGTATGTTTATTAATTATGGGTTTAACCAACCCTATACACCAATGTGTGTTACCACTGTATACTCGGTACTTTCCTGAATTCTGTGGAAAAAAAATCACAGGCATATTATCGGGTGGGATTCGAACTCCAACCTTTGCAATTCTAGAGCAGTGGCTTTGCAATTCTGGTATGTTCTTATTTTGCAGTGATATTCAGAAACTTCTGTCAGAAGTCAGACAATACAAAGAAATGGCAGACTACACCCAAGAAGATGACCCATCTTCATCGACAGTCTCAGTGGCCGGTCCATCCGGGCTAGGAGGGACCATCCGAGACCGCTTTAACATGGGTCTCAATGTGGTCGTCAATGCCCGCTCCAACAACACCAAGCGCAGCGGTTTTGAGCTGCGACTGCCGTCGATGGCGCTGTTTACAAGCAAGATGTCCAATCAGAATCTGTTCCTAAGGATGCTGAAGGTGGTGGTCCAGCTGAAGGAGGCAGCTAAGAAGGCAGCGAAGAAAGCGTCCACTCTCAGCAGGAATTGTGAGTTGTACTTTTACTTCTTCCCTTTAAATAATACATTCCTTCAAAGCGCTTCACAGCAAAATGAACAGCGTTAAGAAAACAAACACTTGGAGTACATTTCCCAATTTAAGCCCACTAACAAATAATAATAAGATATCAAATAATAAACCACAAGGGACACTGACTGGTACATCTTTAAATGATTTCGTGTTGAACAAAAGACAAATTTAGTTGAGCGAGATTTGAACCAACGACCTCCGTTTTAATGTGCCGGTGCTCTACCAACTTACCAATTAATATGCGAGACCTGCACAGTCTTTCTTTTTTAAAAAAAGGATTTGGGTACTTTTTCAAAATGTCCATAGATTTACATTAAACTTACAGGGTTTGAAGATAATGGTAGTGGAAAGCTTCCCTTCAAATCTTACTTACTGAGGTGCTGTAGTTTTTGAGAAATGAGTAAAACCATGTCATAAAAATACGTTTGTAAATGATTAAAATAATTTTCGTCTCATGAGACAAAAATTATTTTCATGACATTGTTTTACTCATTTCCCCAAAACTACAGCACCTCAGCACGTAGTATTTTCAGGGAAGCTTTCTAATAATATTATCTTCAAACTGTGCAAGTTTAGTGTAAATCTGTGGACATTGTGTTTTTTGTCCTACAAAAGTTACATAGACCCTTTAACAGTATTTATTTTAATTTTTTTTTCATCATTTAACAAATGGCCGTGTACTTTCTTTGGTTCTTCTCTCAGCCAACTTGGCAGCAGCTGTAGCAGCTCTGGAAGCGGATGCAAGTGAACTCATGGAAATTATGCACAGACGGGGGCAGCCTTCTTCACTCGATGCGCACAGAGCACTTACAGGCAGAGGGGTAAGTATGTGCCCAATGTACATGTGTAGGGTATTAAAAACTCACTCTGCAGCAGTGAAGTTAATAATTAGGAGTTCCCTCTATCCACTAAGCAAAAGAAGTAGTCCCGGCTGATTTTCTACCTTTCGCCCAGGTAGTTAATAAAAAGCTGGACAGTTCTTTTCAGAATTGAGAAGTCTTCTGAATGTCCAAAAATCTACTCTGTGGTAGTAGAGAAGTCTCCTGAATTAAACAAAATCCACTTCGCCGCAGTATCATACATCTTCAAGACAACTTCTCAAAAGAGCATAATCAACCAAGCAGGTTTATGGTGTATTCCAATACATTCCCAAATTTCAGTCCAACGACCGAACTGCATTTTGAATTTACAATTTTAAAAACATTAAAAGTAAACAAAAAGGTTACGTAAAAAGGTCAAACAAACTAAAAGAAAAGAAGAAGGAAAACAATTTGTATATATTGTTTTGATTTTTTTAGCATGTGGCATGGAAACAGTGTAATGGCTATAAATACGGTGAAAGAAATTACAACTTTGTTTGTTATTCTACCCCACTATTCCCCTAGACCTCAGTGGGTGCTCCCAGCTCCTCAACGACCCCAGCCACAACCCCAGCGACACCCCCAGTCACAGCCACCACTACCCCCAGCACCGAGCACCCTACCCAGCCCGAGGTGCCGACCAGCCTGATGGCAAGGTCTGGTAGTTCAACCACCAGCACCACGGTGACTCCAAGCAGTGGGTCGTCATTAGAGACCCCCATGGAGGTGGATCTACCGGCTGGGCAGGGAGCTGCGTTGCTCAAGCAGGCATCTCTGGACGCCCAAGGGGCTAGCACCAGCAAGGCTGATGAGGTCAGACAAAACACAAATCACAAAATCTTTATCATTTCAAATGGGTTCTAATAGACCTTTGCTGCCACCATCTTGGTCATAATCCCTGTATTCAATAAAAGGCTAATATTTGCTGTACAAAAAGTAACCAGACTGTTCCTCTTCCCAGCCTCGATTTGGTTGCATTGATTTGTATGTGAGAAAATAAAAATGGGCGCACCCATTATAAAGGTGTATTAAATTGTTTTCAGAAGATAATTCAGTTGTATGTACTGGCTTTACAGTAAACATGAGCCTGGTGTACATCATTTTATACAAACTGCTATGGACTAATAAACACAACCTTTAAGTTTGCCCATGGGCAACTAAAAACTGTGCAACCTACTTGTTTATAATGCTTGTAATTGTTCATTTTCAAATTGCAGTAAGTAATATGTTTGTGAGTCATGAGCGTTGATGGTGTATGTGTGATTTACTATTGTTTTTGTGCTTACACTGATGTGTGTCCCAGGTCTGGTGATAAAAATCATAGGCGTTTTAGACCATCAAGCTAGCCAATGTGTGATTTGAGCTAACAGTGTGAATCCTATATTTTATGAGTATATTTGATAAGTATAGTTTTGAGTATCAGTGCTTACTCCATCGATGAAAGTGTGAAAAACAAACAATATTCTTTATCCCCGATGCAATATTTACATCTATTGTCTGATTTGATTGTTGCATTTACAGGTTGAGGATGATGAGCCTCGTCTAAGTCTCCAGCTCTCTCTAGAAGAGCTCTGGGATACCCTGAGCGGGTGCCTAACGGATCTCTCCCAGACCCCAGATCACCACTCAGTCCTGGTCCTACAGCCTGCCGTAGAGGCCTTCTTCCTGGTCCATGCATCGGAGAAGGAAGTCACCAAAGCAACCGAATCCAAGCCCTCCCTGACCCGCGACAGCAGCATCTCTCATGTGCCTGAGATGGCGCCGTTGTCACCGATGCCTGTGACGGCCACCGGTAACCTCTCTGGAGGATTCTTCGCGAGGGAAAGCTCCGTCACGTCCATCGTTACAGCCGCCATGCCTCTGGACACGCAGAAATTCCTCAGTTTTGCAGGTGGGAAGCATTTACAAGTAGAAGACATGCCTGATATGTGGCAGAGGGTGCCCCCCCTCTCAGATGTTCCTCTACTTTAACACACTATTTTCCACTGCACAGAAGTACCCCCCTCCTTAAAGCCATTATACACTTTCGGTACACTTTCAAGTTCACAGATTTACAAGTAATTTACAGGGTTTACAGAAGGTAATGGTGAAAGACTTCTCTTTAAATATTATTCCATGAAATGCTTTACTTTTTGAGAAAATATTAAAACAATATTAGTTCTCGATAGCGAGAATTACGGATTTATTTTAAACACTTGTCATGACACGGCGAAACGTGCGGAAACAAGAGTGGGTTTTCCCGTTATTTTCTCCCGACTCCGATGACCGATTGATCCTAAATTTTCACAGGTTTGTTATTTTATATATAAGTTGTGATACACGAAGTGTGGGACTTGGACAATACTGTTTACCGAAAGTGTATAATGGCTTTAAATCCTCTAAAGAATTCCTGAGTTTCCCAAGACACAATGAGGACACAAAATGGGGGGGGGGGGGTTCACCATGTCACATTTAAAGCATCAAATAGTAGAGGACAGTGGAAACTGTTAGACAGATACAACGTTACAGCTAGATACCTTACTTGGTCCACGCACAACCATCCGCTTTGTCAAGGAGCATTTGCAGTACCTGCTCAAGCACTCGTGTTAATGGTCCTTCCGTTTGTCTATGACTCGCCCTTCAACTTATTCAAGACTCAGTTGAAGACACATTTAGTCAGACAATTGAGAGTGCTTTGAAACTTTTGTACTATACACAGATATTGACTGCTTCGAGTGCTTAAGTTAAAATATGCATACTAACAGATTTTTCATTGAGATTAGCACCATGCTTGTGCACCATGGGTGTGTTAATACACTTATCACCGTGTTTATATCGCATGGCCACATGATCTCCTCTCAACTGATTGTAAGGGTCTAAACTGTCCTGGGTATTTATGAGTGTTTTTAAACCTCTTTATTCTTCCAGAGATGCATCGCAACGTGTTGAACCAGATCCTCCGTCAGTCCACAGTCCACCTCTCCGAGGGACCCTTCTCCGTCTTGGTCAACCACGTCCGCATCCTGGACTTTGACGTCAAGCGTCGCTACTTCCGCCAGGAGCTAGAGCGAATGGACGAGGGGACGCGGCGAGAGGACATGGCCATCCACGTCCGACGAGAGCACGTCTTCGAGGACTCCTACAGGGAGCTCCATCGGAGGTCACCGGAGGAGTGGAAGAATCGCTTCTACGTGGTGTTTGAAGGAGAAGAAGGGCAAGATGCAGGAGGTCTCCTTAGAGAGTGGTATCTCATCATCTCAAAGTAAGTCAAGACATCTGTCAAGGGACAGCTTTGATCACTTCACGTTGGTGTTTTGTTTTGTTTAAAATCTGTGCTTGACCATGGTTTTATTTTTTTGGAAATTTTTGTATGATCATTTTCCTTAGAAGATATTGTTGCAACAATGAAACTCTGACTTGTCAAAGGAAAAAAAGAAAAAAAGAATCTAATTATTATCCAGGATTTGATGTTGTCATGTGAGAACATTTAGTAGGAACTTAAAGATTGGGATTCGCATAGCCTTGGCCGAAAATCTATCATGGTATGCTCAGCTCTATCTTAGAATTCTCAAACTGCCATTAAGCCAAATAATGAGTAATCATGTCAGCCTGTCCAATCTTGTATGCCATACTTTTATTATAACAACATGACAAAGGTTTAGAATCGGGGGGGGGGGGGGTGTTAGAAAATAACCTTTAGAAAGGGCAAGTTTTTCAAGAACTTGTCGCTCTCTGTACGTACGTGTTAACCAATTTGTGTCTACAGACATCATCCGACTATAAGTGGGTTAAAGACACTGGATAATTTCGAACAATTATCCTCACTTGGTGTACATGTATCTCAACATAAGCACAAAATAACAAACCTGTCAAAATTTGAACTCAATTGGTCGTCAAAGTTGCGAGATAATAATGGAAGAAAGAATACCCTTGTCACACAAAGTTGTGTGGTTACAGATGCTTGAAATCAAATTCAAATATTTTAGTGGAAAATTACTTCTTTCTCGAAAACTATGTTACTTCAGAGAGAGCCGTTTCTCACAATGTTTTAGACTATCAACTGCTCTCCATTGCTCGTTACCAAGTAAGATATTATGCTGACAATTATTTTAAGTAACTAACAATAGTGTTCATACCTTTAACCTACTATTTAAAAACTGAATTTTTTTCCCCGGAACTTATTTTGTTTTTGTTGCGTCTGACTTTCAGGGAGATTTTCAACCCCATGTACGCCCTGTTCAAGGTGTCCCCCGGGGACCGTGTGACCTACCTCCCTAACCCCGCCTCCCACTGCAACTCCAACCATCTCAGCTATTTCAAGTTTGTGGGTCGGATCATCGCTAAGGCCATCTACGACAACAAACTCCTGGATTGTTACTTCTCTCGTAGCTACTACAAGCACATCCTGGGCAAGCCAGTCAAGTAAGTCATGTATTGAATTGAGTTCCTCTGTCTAAAACTAAACGAAGATGTTTTGTTATCCTCACCAATCGTGTATGATACATTTAACTAAACAAAAATAGTACAAGTAAAGGTATTCAGACATTGAGTTTCAGACCTACCAAGTGAGCTTTGAAAAATCTTACGCATAGCTGGCCTCTGGACTTGGCATCTCTGGAGTTTTTGTGACCAGAAAACACAATGATTATGGCTTGCTTTTGTACATAGTGATTTAGTTAATTTTTGGGGGAAATCCCTAGGCTGCTGTTTGGGTTTTTTCTCCATTCAATCTTCTTGTTTTTGTAATTTTTGGTCTGATTGTTGCTCTTAGTTTTCTTTAAGTATTCTGATGTCTTTCTTTAAAATTAGTAATTGGGTGATTGTCCAAAACCAGTAGTGGTAGACAGCCACTGTTGAACACTCCCCACTCGTGTTTATCACAGTTTGCGGCATCCAGACTTTCATTCCATCTTGTGGTTTATTACATTACTTTCTTCAGGTATACAGACATGGAGAGTGAGGACTATTCATTCTACCAAGGTCTCGTCTTCTTGTTAGAGCACGCCGTCTCAGAGCTGGGCTATGAGCTCATGTTCAGCACAGAGGTAATTTCTTCAATTATTCTCAACATTTATCTACGAGGATCCTCTCTGAATCCACAGGGATGAGAAATTTTAAGTTACATTGTTTGGTTAACCTTTTACACAAAAACACAATTCTTGTACAAATAATTGCTCTGATTTTTGAGGGTTGATTTCAGTTTGAAAAAAACTTTTTTTGTGACAGTTTGTTGGCTGTTTCTCAGCAAGTAGCATTGTATTTCACATGTGAATTTTGTTGTATATTTTTTCATTGACTTAAACCAATCTATGACCCCACTGAAAGCTACTGAAAAAAAAATGGGTCCCAACTCGAACAATGTCCAATGTCATTATGATGATCTATCTCTAACTTGTTTGTCTTTTTGTTTGCTTAGATTGAGGAGTTTGGCGTGACCGAAGTGCGGGACCTAAAACCCAACGGTCGCAACATCCCTGTCACAGCGGAGAACAAGTTGGAGTACGTCCACCTGGTATGCCAGATGAAGATGACCGGGGCCATCCGTAAGCAGCTGGACAGCTTCTTGGAAGGCTTCTATGACATCATCCCCAAGAGGCTTATCTCCATCTTCAACGAGCAGGAGCTTGAGTTGCTCATCTCTGGGTTGCCGACCATCGATGTGGACGACCTCAAGGCCAACACGGAGTACCATAAATACCAGGCCAACTCACTACAGGTAAATGAATTATGTGGAACCTACCTCCTCCTTCAATAGCACCTCCCTCTCCCACAATGGAATCTCTTTACCCTAAATGGAAAAGTTAGTCCAAAATTTGTGTCAGTGTTTTTAAAGTGTCAAAAGAGTAAGAACATTTTTGCAAACTAAAAAGCACATTGAGTTGTTTTAACACACAAACCTTTCTGCGCCTGTTTGATCAGCCCACTGTTGTTCCCTGTTTTAAATAACACTTTCAATTCAGTTTGGGATGCAAGAAAGCAAGACTAAAGACAAGGCAAAACATGCTCCAAGTCAAAATGTTTATGCTATGAATGAGCTTTCCATTGTACCTTCTCTATACAGAGGTGCCACAGAGTACTCTACCTTCTAGGCTAGCATTGGGTGTATGGGGTTTCTTCTGTTTGTGGCTGGTATTATGTTTAAACCCATGGTTTATGTACTGTGGACTTAATCTCTACAGTCTCCTGTAGAATTTGATCGCAAGAGCCAGTTGGGCAGGAGAGTACACCGGTAGTCATAGAGTTTTCAATCTCTGTGTTTACTCCCGTTCTTTAGATCCAGTGGTTTTGGCGTGGTCTGCGTTCCTTTGACCAGGCCATCCGAGCCAAGTTCTTGCAGTTTGTGACGGGTACATCAAAGGTACCCCTCCAGGGCTTTGCCTCGTTGGAGGGAATGAACGGACCCCAGAAGTTCCAGATTCACAGAGATGATCGGTCCACAGACAGACTTCCAACCGCTCATACATGGTAAGTCCTTTTATGGTTTTATGTGTTTCATCTCATTGTTTTATGTTTTGTGTTGCTCAAAGAGGCTCCTGCACTATGCAGGCCTTAAACTTCACTCTAGTATTCCAATTTATATTGGAACTTTGCAAAGTGTACCACAGCAAAAGCACAGGGCACCACTGCAATTGCTGCGAGTGCCGTGGGTTATTTTGAGGCCTGATTATGTGCTATATATAAGCTTGGGCGATATCACGATATTATCGAATATCGCGATATTAATTTGGAAACAATTTCGATATCGGCTGGATTTGGTTTTAATTGAAATATCGTGATATATCGCGATAATCGCGCGATATATCGCGATATCGATTAATATCGCGATGTATTTGCTAGCTGAGACATCTTGCACCCCATAGGTTTGGAGTAACACCAGAAGAATAGGTCATTAGAACACCTCTCTTAAGCTATGACTGTCTCTTCTACAACTTTCACTTGGAGTTTGAAGACTGATGATGTCAAATTTCATTAATCGTGATTATATCGAATATCGCGATATATTGTCGGCGATATATCGTGAATAAAATAAATCGATATCACCCAAGCTTAGCTATATAAACATCTTGTGTTGTTATTTATGGTAATACACTCGGGAGTCTGTGTGTTTCTGTGTAACTGTTCTGGCCAAACTTAATAATTAGCTCGACTGTAGTTAGAACTGGTCCCAACTTGAGTGTTACAGTTAGCTGGGATCCAAAACTTTCTCACGGTGTGAGGGAACCACCAGATCCAGTGTCTTTTGGGTACACTGGTGACCACCATGAGATTTTTGGGCAAAAGCTAATTTGTGGCCACCATTGTTGTTTTTTTCAGGGAGCAGGATTTACGTTATCATACACGCTCTGCGCTTAATCAACCCAACCCGTCACTAATTCCTTTTTCTTCATCATTTTAGCTTCAACCAGCTGGATTTACCGGCGTATGAGACATACGACAAGCTGCGAAAGATGCTACTACTGGCCATTGAAGAATGTACTGAAGGATTCGGCTTGGCTTGATCTAGCCAACCACCTGGGCCCGATGGCTCTGCTTACCATATAAGCAAATAATTCCATGCTTACGTCAAGCCTATACAGGTCTGCTGGGAATGTTTGCTTGTTTGGTGCGTAGTCCATGTTACAAGGCATTGTTTGCTTACACAGCTAGCTAGAAATACAGAGCCTGCCCTGTAAGCAAAGTATGGTTGTTGCAAGTGCAGAATTTGGTGGTAAGCAGAGCAGAAGTTGGCGGTAAGCAGAGCCTTGAAATTGGGCCCTGTTTGCAGCACACCAAAGACACTCATCGACAACCCTGTGTAAAAGTTAATGACAACAAATTAAAGAGAATGTTGACTGTGTCCCATTGATGGATAAGGTCAGAGTGTCATGTTAGGCTATGAGTTTGATATGTCATGGCCTTATGCTAACACGGTTGCCCACTTGGTTCAAGTATTCCCCTATGATACAACAGGAGTGAAATGTTGGAGTGATTTTTATTATGACCGGGGCCCAAGTTCATAAAACTGTTCGGCAGAAAATAGTGCTCGGCAGAATCTTTGCCAAGCATAAATTGAGCAGAGCACCAGTCACTACAATATAAACTTTCTGGAGTTTTTGGCTGATAACTTGTTTCTGCTAAGCAATACTTGTGTGTTCTTAGCAAGTTTTTTTTGTGCTGACAGGCTTTATGAAAGTGGGCCCCGGTCTGTCTGATACTGATGGGACATTTAAAGATGGCTTGATCATCAATATAGCAGTACTTACTAGTTGCTATAGCCGCCAATACAGACATTCTAGTTGGCTACAGTCTTATCGCTTTTAAGAAAACTGGCACAGGAAATGGTCCCAACTGTGGACACTCAAGCTGAAGGTGTTGCTTCGACCTTGAGTAGCATTTTGTGTCAAGAGCGCCCTCGCGTTGCAGATAGTTTTAATCTGAACATGTAGTGAAGTTTCAATAGAGACCTTTGTATCACTCGATGAACCATCTTTGACTGGTAGGCCCTACCCTGTTGCGTGTGAATGATTGTAAGCTCTGAGGCATAAAAGATATCAGACTATGTTTTCCATGTTAACTTAGTATCTACCTTTCTAAAACAAAACCAAATTTTTGTTTCATATTATTTTTCAGACACTTTTACAAGAATATATTGTGTCAAAACTCAACTATGTTTAGCCATGTCTGGGTGTGCGGTGATGATTATACAGAAACAAACGGTCTCTACAAGTGTTAAGTTTATATCAGTTTATGCTTCTTAAGCACTGCCTACATGCATGGGTGCATATAGTGGCATTCAGGCCTGGAATTTCATCTTTGAGAGGGCAAGGCCATTTTCTTAAGGGCACTCACTTCCATTGGAAAATCTTAAAGTGTTTGTGGGAACTTTTGAAAGGGCACCGAGGCCAAGACTGAGGGCAACGGAGACTGTGGCCTGCGTGTAATTCCAGGCCTTTTTCTAACTTGTTTGGAAGGTGGTTGTGTGAGGGGAGAGTTTATTATTATTATTATTATTATTATAGTGACCTTAGGAATTCTGATGGTTTTTGGTTCAGAACACATGACTTTGGATGGAGAAGGTTTTGATCAACTTGGAAACTTTATCACATACAAACTGGAGAGAGTGCGTCAAGGTTCCAACTCAATCAAATTGTGCTTCTTTGTTTTCATTTGTTTATTTCGTATTTTGAAATTTAGTTAATTGGGCGTTCGGGCTGTGCAGATTTGCAGCCCTGTATACCAGCCCAAAGGGTGGAAAGCAAATACCAAAAAAATGTCTTTGCTATATTTAAACTTTTATATGTTTATTTGTTTTTGTTTATAGAGGAAAATAGGTATCTTCAGAAGTGTTTTTATAAAGATCCATGTAGAGCCGCTTCAAATTAATATTCCTCTGAAACATTTAAACAACGGATTGTTGCAAAAAAAAAAAGATTCACTTCTGTATTCGGAAACGAAATCTCTGTGGTCTTGTTTTTGTTCAAAGTTCGAGAAGTGTCATATTTGCGTAAATAGATAAGAAAAATGTCTTTATAATGATTTTTCTATCTGTACCAAATAACATTGAATGCCTTAAAGTGATAGAGTAGTTTACAGTGTAGGAGATATTCAAATTGGAAGAGGAGGCTTAAGTTTGCATGTATGAGGAACGGAAGTATTTTATGTTCCATGACGTTTTTTGCTAGTTGCAAATATTTGTTTTATACTTCCCCATGAAATTTGCGTAAAGGGGAAAAACGATTTAATTAAAAGAGGAAAAAAAGGTGCATCTTAAAGAAAAAAAAAATGTTACTTGTTGGAAGTAAAGAAAATATTGTACAATGGCATTTGTTGGTTTGTTTAAATCAGAGTTTGGGTATTAAAAGAGTAGGTCACTTGTCTGGGGTGTCGTAGAGTATTGTAATACAACTGTAGAAATTATATCGTTATATGTTAAGATGGGATGCTTATAAATAGCACTTTGTGATAAAGCTACTTTGTGAATTACAACTTGTTCTTTGTAAAATACGTTATGCTTTTCTTTCGACATATTGATCCAGCTTTGTGAGAAAAACCTGAAAAGGGTTTTCATTAACTGCTTCAACTTTTAAATTATAAACAACAAAAACAAACAATTATTACTTTCGGAGTGCTGGAAATAAGCAGATGTTGATGGGTGTTTTAGCAATTATTATTATAGCAATTGCAGGCAAACCATCAAATTTAACGATGTGGTGGATTGGAGCATCATACTTTCTTAATGTGGATTTCATAAATGCTCCCAGCCTAGTCTAAAAAGAAGAAGAAGAATAAACACTAATTAAAACAGTCGCAAGAATTTGATAATGGATGACTTTCAGATTGGATGACTTATATCAGATTTTCCATAATGGGAACTTGGTTGCAACTTTAGCTTTAGTGTTTTAAATCTCTTCCGGAAAATTTGGGCTGAGTGAGCTGTGATTGTGTTTTTGTTTTTGCTACGGTTGTAAGGAACTTTCCTATTCAATGTCCTAAAGATGGTAAACTGGCCCCCAGGCAAACAAACAAGAACAACAAAATAAACAAAGCTCAGTCAAATTTTCAGAATACTGTGTTTACCTTTCTGAAGTTGTACACAAGTTAAAAAGGTGACATTGACTTTTAAAACCAACTAAATTGATAACTGCTGGAAAGTGTAAATTGTATGTTCTATTAAGTTCCAAGAATTTGTTTGAACTTAATTAAAATCCTATCTGTATTAACTATGGAACCTGTGAATAAAACAAAACAAGTTCTGGAAGTTCATTTTGTCTTGTTAGTTTATTTGTTTTTAAAGGGTGTATGTACTTTTTGTAGGACAAAAAAACACAATGTCCACAGATTTACATTAAACTTACACAGTTTGAAGATAATGATAGTAGAAAGTTTCCCTGCAAATATTACTTGCTGAATGCTGAGGTGCTGTAGTTTTTGAGAAATGAGTAAAAAATGTCATGAAAACAATTTTTGTCTTAGTGATCATATCATGAGACGAAAATTATTTTAGCTTGTAAAAACAGATTTTCATTACATTGTTTCACTCGTTTCTCAAAAACTACAGCACCTCAGCAACTAATATTTTCAGGGAAGCTTTCTACTATCATTATCTTCAAACGGTGTAAGTTTAATGTAAATCTGTGGACATTGTGTTTTGTGTTACAAAAAGTACCCAAATCCTTTAATGTAATTTGCATTATTGTACAAGATTTGTAAGAGCAGTGGCGTAGAAAAAGGTTTTTTTTTTTTTATGGAGGGTGGGGCCGTTGTTGGGTTATAGATTTGTAAATACTCCAACAATTAATTATAATAAAAACTTTTGCGGCTATTGCTAGTTTGAGCTCTATCCAAGACATTTAAAAAAAGTTTGTACCAAATTATATAGGCCTATTCATGTAAATAAACGAAACCGAAGAACATTATTAACAAAAGGAACCCTTTGAAGCCACAAACGAAATAAAATGCACAAATTATGCAAGTCTAGTCAATACAGTTTAAAAGCTTAGCTGATAGGTCTACAATATCAATTATTTTTTTATAGATGTTATTATCTGTGTGTTATTCAATTGTGATGTAATAACTTAAGTCACCACAGCAAAAATATAAAATAATACAAGTGGAAATACAACATATTTTGATCAAGTGTCTAAGTGGTGGCCATCTGCCAAGAAGCAAAGTGCAAATTTTTTTTCATAATTGGATTAGACTTGTGGACAAGTCGTTAAATCGGGGAGCCATCAGTTCGCGCGAGAGCAGTGATCTCGCGAGAGCACTATCTCAGCGCGTGGGGCCGATTTAACGACTTGTCCACAAGTCTATAATTGGATAAGAATTGCGTTGTTTCACGTCACAAGAGGGCGCTATTCAAATCTAGTGTAGAGTCGAGGGAGGGTCATCAATGAACAAAAGAAAACTGTGGAGTGATAGAATGTAACTGTGTGGCGTATGCCCCCTTGAAACAGGTTCTTAGCAAGTAGGCCTAAAAGAAAAACAAACAGAGCAATTCATGAATTTGGTTGTCCGTTGTTCCCCCGCATTATTGTTTCCCGAAGGAAACGGATTTAATGCAAAATTAATTGCAGTGTATTGATATGTACAAAACGATGTGACATTTTCTTGGTATTGGCACTCATGGATGGTGTGCATGAACTATATGACGTAGGCATGACGTAAGCCGACAGAAAGTTTTGTTGTCTCTCTTCTTTATTTATGTTTTGTATCCTTGGTTTTTTTTTATTGGGTGCGTGGGGGGGGGGGGGGGGGGGGCATCCCTACGGAGATAAGCCGACACAAATATTGTTCCCCGCCGGGGCCGGCCGCCCGGCCCACCCCCTTCCAAAAAAGCCCCATGCGGCGGCTGGATAAAGGAGGCAGATCGAACTTCGAAGTATGTAGATTTACATTCATAGTCATGTAAAAAGAATTGTCAAAACAGATGTTATCTCCCAAAATGCGGCCCAGCCTTCTCCTCCCTAAGATTTTGAAGCCCCTTCCCTCACAACCCCCACCAGCCCTCCAGCTAAACCAGTAGTAACCAGTAACCACATAACTCTCAAATAATTTACTAGGAGAAAATACATGCTTTCCATGCATTATGTGCAGGGGTCCTATGAACTGTGTTTGCGCGTCATCTTTTATGCAAAGCCCCAGTGTTTTATCATTTCTTGCTGATGCAAGGGAAGGGACACAACGACAGAACTGTTTGTGTCTTCTTCAAGACAAGTCGAGTTCCATCTTCATTTTTCATGATAGTGTTTTTTACGCATCCGGGTTTCAGACCATAATGCAATGCGAAATGAAATGCCTGGTGCTCCGCAGACACGCGACACAATAAGCAGTTGAATACAGTAGTTTGGAAGGGTGCCAGCGTATTCATTTTTTTTGTGAAGTGCGATCCCCATCCTATGATATGCGCCGATATTCTGTTGTTCCGTTGGGGTGTGGTGCCTAGATTCAACTTGAAATTTCTGCAATTTTCCACTGGAAATTTTTACCCAAACCGAGGACATCTCTTTTATTAGACTCTTGGACATATCTCAGGGTACAGGATACGAGACAGACTGGAAGGAGTGTTTATATTTCCACGTTGATATTTTTTCAGAGGACTGGCCGTACATAAAGCGGCTACGGATTGAGGCCGAAACGAACGGTTGTACCATTTCAAAATGGGGTGCGCAACGAGCGCGGAAGATAAAGCAGCCGCTGAGCGGTCAAAACAAATCGACAGAAATCTCCGGTTGGATGGCGAAAAGGCTGCAAGAGAAGTCAAATTGCTACTTTTAGGTGAGTTGTCATAATTCAAGTGTTTATTTGCAACCAGGGGTGGCCATGTTGGAATATGATAACAATGGAAAACCCCTAATGCGGAAGTGGGTTGCCCCATTTTCATGCTGGCTTGTCGGGTGTTCTTTCATGTTTGGATTAAGTAGTCATTTTTCCAGCGGTAGGCAGTAGATTATTGCATACAAAACGAATCCAACATGAACATGACCTTGTTCTCTGGCGGTATTATTACACTACAAACGGGATGAGAATTGTCTGAAGCAATAAGTTGAAAACCATTTTGTCATGTCAGTTAATTATGACGGACAGCAATTTATACAAATAATAATAATTCTCCTACCACCACCATCGTTTTAGATTGTAAATTGTAGTTTAAAATTAAAATAAAATAAATGGTGTTTGCAAATTATGTGTCACATATTTTGTACAGAAAATAATTTTAATGTTAGTATTATACGTACTACTAGTAATTAAGTATAGTAGTAGCTAGTAAGTACATGTTGAAAGTAATTTTCGGAAAGAAATTGCAATCATCTTATATCCAGGATAACTTTCCGTATGGCGCCACCACTTTTTCACTCATTTTTACAAAAAGGGATATCTCATTGAGGTAAATTAGAAACTATATTATTTCATATCGAATGAAAAAGTGGTGGCGCCATACGGAAACTTTTCCTATATCCAAAACGCACTATTCCAATTATGACGTTGAATACGTTTATGGAATCCACGTTTAATAATCCAAATATTTAATAAAGGTGAGCCCCTTAAATTGGTCCAACTCCAATCCACATGATTGGACCAAATTATATGAGGCTAAAATATGTATAGTGTACACACCAGTAATTACAACAATGACTTTGAAGAACTGGTTTGACACTAGTCTCTGTTGCTCTGCAATGGCGGCAACTGCAATGCTGGCTGGGTAGAACTTCTAGTTCTAAGCTTCCCAAATGCGAGAGAAAAGTGTAACGTTTGTTCATATCATAGTTTTTAATTGATTTTTTTGGGCCTCTAAAAAATCAATTATCTAGAAATTAAATTGTAGATTCATGCTTGTGAACATCATGTACCATGTGTACATACAGATGCGTACAAATGTGCAGCAATGTCGATTGACTGTCGGATGTTAACTGTATGTAAGCAAAACATTTGATTAATAGTACGATATGGTACTATATTATTTTATGTGAATTTGAAGTGAGCTTGTCGAATGTCGATCCTGTACTGGGTGATTTTGAATTTGGATAACTTTCCGTATGGCGCCACCACTTTTTCACTAATTATTACCAAAAGGGATATATCATTATTGAGGTAAATCAGATACTATATTATTTCATATCAAATGAAAAAGTGGTGGCGCCATACGGAAACTTTTCCTTGAATTCAAATAATATGAGCTAAAAAACGGGATTAAACAACTGCGATACACATTTCATCACACCCGCTCGTGTGGTTAGGAATATTCTTTTGGGATGTGCAAACATGTTTTCACACACAGTCAAGTACAAAAAGCTACACTGGAGACGTAAAGGTGTGTTATATTTTCTACCAAAACTAGTGTCCTCTTCTCTAGTCTAAGGACTAATAAAACAATTTCTGAACCCAGCAGTATAGGAATTCTCTAGATTTCTCCATTGCATAGTGTTGGCCATGAGTGGTGTCTGGGTGTCTTTAAATTTGAGCACCCTACTGTTTTAAATTTGGACACTCTGCATTATCTGTCATTTACATGTTGTAATTCGTAGATGAACACCTAGCAAATGGCACCTTGCTAAAACCCTTGTCCCTCAGGTATGAATATAAAACAAAAAACCTTTTTTGGCCATTGCTGATACCATTGACCATATTGCATTATTATACCTCGGTAACAAACTGTGAAGTTTGATTGGTCGAGAACCAATCATGTGACGCGCAACAAAAACGCATGTTACATGGCTCGACAGGCCGGGTAACATGAAAAGTGATGTACACCGGTGTACATCACCTTGATCGTTCCCAGCGTTGGTCGGTTTCCAGCGCTGTGTACGAAACAACCGCGGGTACCAGGGAATTGTTTCTTGTTCGCTGCTAATTAAACAATGACTAGTCCGTCGTAATATTGTTTGTAGATGACAGCAGAACTTCGAGGAGAGGAATAACAATTATATACAAAGGTATAACAAAACAATTGTTGCACGCTGTGACTGGGGTCCATGTGTTTTGTACACCCTCGAGGGGAAATGGCACCTTCGGCTTCGCCACGGGTTCCATTTACCCCCTCGAGTGTACAAAACGCCACGGACCCCGTCACAGCGTGCAACAATGGTATACTCTATGCAACGGAGGAGTCCAACCTGGGCTAGTTTTACTTTAGGCCTACAACTTACAAATACAATACAAGACTCAATACAGTTGCAGTAAGGCACTGCATGCTCTTCAAATAATCATGTAAGAAATTGTGTAATTTAAAGACTTTAAATATTGTGACACTCAGTATTATCTGTTTATTATTTGTAATGTAAAAAGTAGTGGTATACGGATATACAATATTGAAACCGTTAGTTTTTGTTATTTAAACAGAGTTGGAATCTAACAAAAATGTATTGTTCAAGTGTTGGATGTTCTACAACCATCAACAATATATGCATGTCATATTTAGGATTTTCAAACAAGGTTTCCTTTAAAAGATTGTGTGTGTTTTGCATTCTGTATTGGCAACTTTACTTAATACATGTTCTATTTGAATGGTCAAGTATACATAACAGACAGGTAAATGAAATATTCTTTGTGTTATGTCTACCTACCAGTATCTCTGTTATGCAGCACTTAAAATTTTAATGATTCTGCGCACACAATACACTTGTTGAGCAATTATGGCCTGCGGAATCTTGCAGGCAATTTTATTGTCAATCCTTGTTTGTTGTTTTTTACTCAGTATATTTTTTCTTCTTAGTTTTACAAATTTTGCTGGTACCTCTAACTCTAAGACTAAGAGACATGAAGCAGTAATATTGATGTGCAAATAATTAAATAGGTAACTAAATGTACTACTAAATTTGTATGTTTTTTGTTTCTTTTTAATTCACAATTCAAAAATCTAACATATTGTTTCTGACTTTTCCTTAAAGATTTTATCTAAACTACCTTTTGATTGAAAACAAGGGAAAATATTCAGTAAAAATTTAATCCTCAAAACCAGCGTTCTCTCTTTCTTTTGCCAGCGGAACACATTGAAATTATCTTGTTCAAACCCATAAGAAATATTTAAAAATTCTCTAAACTGGTCCTGTTGGCCTGTCACCGGAAATGGCAAACCCTGAACATTGGATAGATAGACGGTGGACTGTTAAAGGAAAGGAGTACACTGTTTGGTGTGGGTGACTACAGAAACATAATCAGTTCATATATAGGTAATTACTCAAAATAATTGTTATGTGTGTAGCATAAAAACTAACTTGGTAACGAGCAATGGTGAGCTGTTGATAGTATAAAACATTGTGAGAAACGACTCCCTCTAAAAAAAAACGTAGTTTTCAAGAGAGAAGTATATTTTCGCGAATTAGGCCCCTTGTCACACAAGGCAGATTTTACAGGCAACTTGGAGGCAATCAACTGCAGTGCATTCTACATGACCACTTTGGTAGCACATGATATTTTTTTTGAACAATGTTTTATGATCACCAAGAATAATATGTGAACATTTAAATGTGAATGGCTTTTTTTCTTGGAGATTGCCTGTCTACTGGTTGCCTGTGTAAATTGCCTTGTGTGACATGGCCCTTATATTTCGAAGCCTCAGAAATCAGGCATCTGAAAGCACACAACTTTGTGTGACAAGGTGTGTTTTTTCTTCCATTCTTATCTTGCAACTTCGAAGACCAATTGAGCTCAAATTTTCACAGGTTTGTTATTTTGTGCATGTTGGGATGCAAGTTCTAAACTTGAGGTCTGGAAATCAAAATCGTGGAAAATTACTTCTTTCTCGAAAACTATGTCACTTCAGAGGGAGCCGTTTCTCACAATGTTTTATACTATCAACCTCTTCCCATTACTCGTCACCAAGTAAGGTTTTATGCTGATAATTATTTTGAATAATTACCAATAGTGTCCACTGCCTTTAAGCTCTGTGGATTTTAAATACTGATACTGGTATGTACGTATAGGTTCCACTACCAATACTATACATGATCTTGGTATTTATTTATTGGTATTGAGTCGTCCACCTCCAAACATGCCCACTGGTAGATGTCAGTTATAATGCATACTTTGTATGTACACCATCCATGCCATCACCTCTGCTTATATTCCTCATCACTTCTGCTTATATTCCTCATCACTTGACTCTCTATGGTGTCTATTAATAGACAGTATGATGCTGTCAGGACCAATTATTGAGCCATGTAAATGCCTGCAGACAGATGGGGGCCTATATTTTTGCCTGCGGTTTATTGGCATATAAACACACCTATGTGTACACTGTAGGTATTGGATCTCGTACTGTCTGTTATACTGTGAATTCAGGGTGTGAACCAAAATATGTTCAGAGCAATCCAATATTAGAGTTTTACCATGCGCAAGTACACAATGCAATTTGTTTTAATTAAAAAAATTGCTACACGGTAGTCAAATTGTACAGGCATTGTTGTACTACTCAGTTAACACTTCATTTAATATATATCAGTAATTAAGAAATTTTTCATGCAGTAATGTTTCTCAGATTGACAACTTGTGTTTGAGTCCCTTTCTCTAAAACAACATTCCTGAGGAGGGAATCGTTCCAATGTTACAATATACATTATCAACAGCTGCAGCGCTTCTTACCAATTTTGATTTTGTAAGTTTTATAGACAGTAATATTGTATAGCGAGGTCCCTCTTAATGCTGTAATGGAGCCTGTAGGTTTGTGGGTTTAACCTGGTGTCTTCATTCATCACCTGCTGCACGGACAGATATATAGTAACTATTGCAGGTCACTGGAACCTTTCAAAGCATATGGACTGTTTTGGTATTGGAATTTATTGCAGTACTTGTAAAAGTAGCATAGTATACAACACTTACAGATATTAACTAGAAGTGCTACGTATATTTTTTGCAAGAAAAGAAAAGGGAAAAACATAGGTTTTCTCATAAACTGCCATGGTTGTGCTACAATACAACAGGACAGAGGCCTGAAATCTGGGATTACACACACCCACTCCCTAAAAAAAAATTTGAAAATAAAATATTACGATATACTGTATTGAGCATGATTGCTAGCCTTCTGCCCTCTTTGTATGGGCGAAACAGCGCGTAGTACCTTTTGTGCATCCATGCCTGTGTACCATGCTACAAAATGGAATGTCCGGGTGAATACTCACCTCAGGTGCCAGTACCAGCAAAAAATTGAGGGTGCTTCGAAGTTGTTAGACCGTAATATAACGTGCCATTGTACATGTGGGCAGCTACTGAGCTACACTTGGCAGATACACATAGGCCTACATATAATCATCTTGCGTGAATATCCAGTTAGACTGTAAATGAGAGTCACATGAATCTCATGTTTACAGTTGTGCAGGGAACGATTTTGTCAAGCGTATTGCACAGCAAAATGTTCAGGTTGATATTACTTCACATGCTGAATGCCAATATTGAGTTGCAAATAGTAATTTTGAGTAGCGAAATCTACAATTTTATGCAGCCTTTGATCTCAGGCCTGATACTTCACGGAGGCAACGGAGGCGATTGCCTCCGTTGCCCCTTGTCATTGCCTTGGTGCCCTTGAAATGCTTCAGTAGAAATTTACAATTTCCTCATAAGGTGCCCTTTGCCAAAGAGAAATTGCCTTGGTGCCCTTGCCCTTTCAAAAACGAAGCATACAGCCCTGTGATCTGCTATGTAAGGGAAATCATTCACATGTGCTTCATTCATGTCGTCACTCACAAAATGTAAAAACCTTGCAGGGTTTGATGTCAGTGTTATACTAGACATTAATCTTTCTGAAAGTCATGAATAATGCACAGTGAGGATAGATCATCTCTCTGTATCAGTGCAGTGCATCTGTATTGTAATAATCCAGATGTAATTATCTCACTAATGTTGACAACATTCCTCCCGACCTGTCCCATTGCACAGCGCAGGTTCCAGTGTTGGCTTTACTCTAATCCTCTATCTGGCATCTGCCTCATGCTAATTGGATTGCACAGACAAGTGCTTGTCCTGTTTAAGTGGAAAAGCCCTGTCTTATGCGCAGCGCAATCCGCACACCAGACTTTGACACTTTACTGCATGTTCTACCATGGAGTTAGAAAAATCCAGCTCAGCTTATATGCAAATTAAGGATTCTTTTTATCTTGTAAAATTTTGGCACCGTGAACATTTCAAGAGTGAACTCTGATATAGATTGATAAGTGCTTTAAAAGGTTGTACAGTACATGTTTGTGTTAGATAAAAACTGTTTTATATCAGACAGTGACGACTTAAAAAGCGGCTTTTCAATTTATACACGTACATGTATGTAGTCTTTGAAACTGCACACAGATTAAAAACATAATAATTCAAGTAATTCATGAGTTTTTTTAAACATACACTACATGTATGTACAGTGTACACCGACCATACATGTGCATGTACTTTTAGTTAAAATTAATACAAAGTTTTTCCCCGAAAACTGAACGAACAACTGAGTTATCAACTGAATTTGTGGTAACAAAATGAATGCTCATAATGTTGCTGCAGAAAACTATTCTTATCCATGCATCTAGCTCAGACTGATCTGGCTTAAAATGAAAATCCTTGTGTGAAAATATTAATAACAAATTGTGCTGCCAGCTGTTTTGTTAGATATGGTTAATTGGTATACTCGACGAGTTAGTTAGCATGAAAAAAAAGCCCCGTAGCACATTGTCAACCAACCTTAAATACACAGCCCTCCTCACTCTCCACCCACAGTGAATTTGCTTTGTGTATGTTAAAAATGCATCCATTAGTAATGACGTCAGAATGACATGCAAGGATCTATTCTTAGCTACGTGTAAACCTCCCCATTCATTTCATGTGAACTTTGCGCAGGATTTTTTTCCAGGTGGAATTTCCCCTGCCTTTTTTTACAATTAGAGTCTGTTCAGTGAAACCATTTTATAATTTGGGTGGTGCTAATTTCAATGGGTAATGCATTTCACAGATGGCTCCCACCAAGCCGCGGCCACCTGCTGGGTTTTGTCAAATTAATGATCGCCGATGTGATTAATTAAAGCCTTGCATAAGTCACCCACTACTTTAATCGGGCATCATGGATTATGCATAAAGTTTTTATTGTTATTCAACAAATTTAATGAGCTCATTTGTTTGCAACTCATTGTTCCAGCAGGTTTATATTTTGTTGAAATTAGGCTTGGGCGACTAGTGTCGTAGTCGCGACCATTGATTGCTTAGTCTAGTCGCATCTACTCGGTCAATCGTGCCGCCACAACTACTGCAAAAATAGTCGCGACTACTGCAAAAATAGAACCAATTGTGTTGCTCACGACTTGAGACAATATAATTTACTTACGAAAAACACAATCGGATATCAGTGACACAATCCTTCAATCCTTTCAACGTGAACTTTACTATTGCGTGTCTGGCAAACATTATGTTGCAATGCATCTTGGGAATTTAAAATTAGTCGCAACCAGCTGATTGAAATTGACATTGTTTACAAGCACATCCTCACATTACATCATGGATGAAGGTTATAATATCAGATTGTACTGTGAATCGTAAAGATGCCGTGAAAGTTGTTATTCACTTCCCATCACAAAAAGAGTTTGACAATAAAATCAAGAGTCCTCTGTGCTATTATTTTATGATATCGCAACGTACATGTACTTTGGACGTGTTATCAAACCATGTACCATTACGAGCACATAGTTATGTTAATTATGATACTACATGTTGTATTAATCGTTGAGCTGTTTTAAATAGGGCCTTCGAAGGTTAGGTTTTTGTTTTTTTGTCAACATAATGCTTATTTATAGACAAGATTATAATAAAAGATAATAAAAGTCACCTGTAAAAAATTCAGCTGAATCTTTGTCTACTTGTTTTATAAAAACCGCTAAAAATGCTGTTACAGTATTTCACACAAATGTGGAATCCACCGGAACCGTGTTTAGCAAGGTTACAGTAGTGGGTACCAACCACATCACTGGCCACAGAGTTTGTGAATGGACACCAACCCTCGGAAATCTTAGAAACAATTAACTCCTATTTATATACATCATCTATGACTGTTATCCTGCTCATTTTTCGCATAGCAGAAAATGTCTACTGCTTTAGAGCAGCTCTATGAAATTGGCACAGATGTCAATGAGCTTTTTCTGTAAACAGTTTTACTATTGATAACAACAAAATTAGCAGCGTGTGGAGACACACATACATGGTTACTGTTCAGGCTGATGACAAATTGTTGTCTGTTTATAATTAGTCACCTTTGGATACCCATGGCCAAAACTTTTCAATTGGCAAAACCCTTAGGAACAGGCCGACCGTGTTCCTTTTATTAGCCAAAAGGAAAAGGAAAAGGCCCGCATGCATAATTGATGTGTGGCTGTAATTGCATGTAGATTAGCCCCTAGGAGACAATGCACTATAATACATTTAGAAAGTTGTAACTTGACTAGTTTGCACATTACATGTATGTCACTTTGAAAGAGGAAAGAGGAAATGATAATAGTTTGTCTTAAATTAATAAGGCCTAACCAAACAAAAGTTGTGTTTCCTGTTACCCCACCCAACTTAGAAAATCATGCAGAACCTACACTGAAATAGACCTATTACTTAAAAAAATGTTAATAGATGTGAAACTGATTCTTTAAAGGCAGTGGACACTATTGGCTATTACTCAAAATAATTATTAGCATAAAACCTTACTTGGTAACGGGTAAAAGGGAGAGGTTGATAGTATAAAACATTGTTAGAAATGGCTCCCTCTGAAGTGACATAGTATTCGAGAAAGAAGTAATTTTCCACAAATTTGATTTTGAGACTTCAAAGTTAGATTTTTGAGGTCTCGAAGTCAAGCATCTGAAAGCACACAAAATCGTGTTACAAAGAGTGTATTTTCTTTCTTATATGTAGTTATCTCGCAAATTCGACAACCAAATGAGCTCAAATTCTCACTGACCTGTTTGTTATTTTATGCATGTTGAGATACACTAAGCGAGAAGACTTGTCTTTGACAACTAGTGTCCAGTGTCTTTAAAGGTACGGTCATAGGATGGTAATCAGTAGTTAACTATTACAAGTGAGTGAGCAAATAAAATTGCTTACAGTAATAGTAATTTTGGCTACAAATTGTAAAAGCAAAATTGACAAAACTTTACCCACCCTACCATCATATTTTTTTTCTTCTGTCAGTTTATTTTGGAAACACATTCTTATATTTAGCTGTTTCGTAGCGAAGCGCAGCGAAACAGCTCTTGTTTTTGTTAAAGTTTTTTTTATTATTGTTTTTTTTTTATTTTTTTTTTTATTTTTTTTTTATTTGTCTGATTCAGTGCTCGCAATTGTTTGCATAGTTCCCAAAGAGCAATTGCAATGAAACTTTCAGGGATTGAAGGTTATGGTGTAATAATGATCATAAAGCAAGGATGTCATGATGACGTCATCAGCGGTCACGTGACGTCATCTTAAAGGTGTTTTATGTTAAATGTTTGAAAATCTCTATCAAATCAGCCACAAGAGACCGTAGGTTTCTGTTTGCGGGATTGGGGAGGGATAAATTAGGTCTTCATTTTGTTTTGTGTGCGTGACCTCACATGACCTCTACTTCCGGTCGAAACCGGAAGTGGCCCTCTAATTCAAAATTGGCAAAAGATATGAAGTTGCTTTTAACGATGTTAGTGCCTGGCAAGAGTGGGCAGTTAAAAAAAATACCAATGACGTCACAAAATGCAACAGCGCCCTCTAGCGGCAGGTTGAAAACTCGTCAAAATGGACTTTTTGAAGATGTCTGTTTTTTGTAATCGCTATTAATTTTACACACACGTTTACTGTCGGGCGGGCATCATATTTGTGAAGTTTCAGACCAATGGCGTCGTGGGGGGTCACGTGACTCGGCCTTAAAGGTGCACTATTTGAACTAATATAACTCTTGAAGTAATAATGCGATCATGTTGAAACTTAGTAGGTTGTTAGATATTGGTAAGTTCTTGTGAATTTTGAAATGACGTCATCACGTGATTTTTTATGATTTTTTTGCAATTTTTGCACCTTTAACACATGAATTGCTATCTGAACATGGTATAATCCAAATAAGTTTTTTATTTATGCCCGATGGGCAATTTGCTTTGAATACCCAACATGTTTAAAACTCAGTTGAGAAATTTGAAAATTTTATTGACGAAACAGCTCTGCATTTGTGCACAAATGCAATTTAGCTCTAGTTTATTCTTGAAACCCTTATATTAATACATGTATGTATGTTTATGTGCATGTATATGTGTGGTACACTGTATAGTATTGTTTTAAAAATAAATTCTAAGTATTATGTATATTTGCGAGTTACATGTATGTACAATTACAAAGTGATTATGGCGGTTTTTTTCTTCTTGGAATATGTACTACACATGTACACAAGTGATAATGGTTATTTGGTGCTACATACATCAATATATATTTCAAACTGTCTTAAAAATGTTTATGTTTGTTCAAGCGTCTTTATTACCTCATTGCCAGTGAATTAATGTATCTAACATCCTCCTCTCATGTTATTCATGGCTATTAATGTAATGAAACTGAGTAGATACTTGACAATGTTAATCAGTACAGAGCTTCAAGTTTCAGCGTCATGTGCTCTTGAAAGTATGTAATGGTATTTTGTCTCATAATTCTTCAAACATTTGGGAGGAAATTTTGGTGAAACATTTAACAATGTCAATAATGCACAATGCCATGTGGACCCATACAAGAGTGGCTCATTGTCCAGCATGTAGCTGCGTTTGTTATCGCAGCCAGTAAAAACTGCCTTGAACACCCATTGAAATCCAATAACACCCTAAAAAATTGACGTTTACTGTATGTCTGAGTGAACGCAATACATCAGCACAACTTCAATGGCCAAATATCTTGGTAACTAGACGGTCGCCTAGCAACCGGAGACCCTTTTTGCATGTTTTGTTGTCGTCGTCGTGTGCAACAGATAAGAGCATTGTTGACAACAAAAGAATTGATTTACATGCGCTTCATGTTAATGTATGTGATCGAGACACTCTCGAGTTCCTACATGTACATGTACTTGACTGTGTAGTTGGATGTTTATGCAATGTGCTCTCTTACTTCTTGAGTGGGGTAATAAGGCAATTTATTGGCAACATTGCGGGTTAAGGGGTTGGTAGAGCTGACAACATTTTCACAGAAAATGTGCAAGTTTTGAGTGATCAACCATATTGTACCATGTATTGTACAAATGAAATAAACTTGAGAATATTTGAGCTAAATCTGGTGGGGGAGTCAGAAGAAATAGTGAAAAACTGTAGTACAATTTTCAGCATGTAAATTCACTGTCCTTAAAAAAATCAGCTGTTTTTTTTTTAAATAATAAAAAAAAAAATGTTTATAGATCTAGTGTTCTTGAATATGACTTCATTTTAGAATACTTCACAGAAAAATGGTTCCATAATCAGTAAGCTTTTCAGACTTAAATTAAACAATGATTTTTTTTCTTTACAAATCTTGTTTAATTCCTGTCAGGAAATAAGAAGACAGTTTTTAAAAACCTATTCACAACTTTCAAATTGCATTACAAAAATTGATATACACTAAGAAATAAGAAGACAGTTTTTAACACCTATTCACAACTTGCAAAATGCATATAAAAATTGGTATGCACTCAGAAACAAGAAGATAGTTTTTAAACACCTGTTCTAAAAGTGTAGACATCAGCACAGAGAGAATAAATATTAAAAGACACTAGAAAACAAAACTAGTTGGGATGAAAGAGCTCTTAGATAAGGACAATTCATGCATTCACTGTAAATTCTATGGGCCCAGTATTTGCCCAGTTCCGGTTCCAGTTCAAAGTTCCAGTTTGATGGAAAGGTTACATGATATGTAATTCACCAATGGTGGCCTAATTGACGAAAAAAATATAGTTAAGATTAAGGTTTGACTGAACTTTGAGCTTATACAATTTATATTGTTTGTTGATGGCTTGCCATCGTCCTTCAAAATGTCCATGGCGTCCGAAATATTGACACAGAAATTGTTACTGATTCACCCAAAGACTTGCTGTTAAATGTCACACTTAGTTTATAATAAATAAATGAATAAATAAGTTATCTTAAATGCATTCATTTAAACTTGTACACAGTTTTGCCTTGTTATTTGTTTATTAATCAGTAGTTATAAATTAAATTCCAGGCCTGGAATCATGCGGGGTTCTGTTGCCCCCCGATCTTGGCCTTGGTGCCCCTTCTTGACTTTAAGATTTTCCAATTGAACTACTAGAACCAGGCTACTAACCTTTTGTAAACTGGAAATGGGAAATTTTACCTTCTAAATAAATAAGTTCAAATAGTTATAGAAACTAAGTGTTTTGATATGTTGTACTTCTTCATATAAAAAGTTAATGATACATACAGTGCAATAATCATATTAAAATGCATGATTTTATGCTTTCCTATTGAGCTGTATTCAAATTGTGCCTACATGAAGTCCAGGCTCTGTACCTCTTTTCGACTATATGACTGTTTTTTTTCCCTTAGCATTTTAGGAAAATTGTTTTTATGCACCTTACTTTGTATCATTCTTAACAATAAAATTGTTTTCTTTCCTTTGTTTGTAGGGGCTGGAGAGTCAGGGAAAAGCACAATTGTCAAACAGATGAAGTAAGTATGGCTCCAGCATGAATCGAACAAGAAATTAAATATTGATTAGGTTTTATTATTCTGTCACTGAATGGTTGTAACTTGATCAATTGTGTGGTGTTAATTTAAACTAGGGGGAGATTAATTCATTTAATTTGTACTTTGCGACCCCATAATATAAGGTGTTTTTGTTAAATTGACTACAGCATAACAAGTACTGAATTGAAAAGAACGTGCGACCGAAGCTAGATTCTAAAATGTTTTACATTGAAAAGAATTGTTCTCTTTCAATAAAGGAATTACAGGGATATCACGGAGGCCATGGCCTGCGTGCCTCTGTCATGTCTGTCTTGGCCTGCGGGACCATTTAAAAGTTTCCATAGTATTAAGTGGAAGTGCCCTTTGCATTATGAAAATGGCCTTGCCCTCTCAAAGACTAAATTCCAGACCTGTTTTCATGAAATACATGTATGGACAACATGTTTGATAAAATGCTTGTAATCAAAATGACAATCATGACTTGACAAATGACAATGACAGTTAGAATGCAGGAAAGTGACAAGTAGAGGTCTGAAGTGTCGGACATTGACTGGATTCTATCAGAAAAGATAAGCTCATGGAATCATGGACTGATTTTGAAAGTTGCTTAGCCTCTGAATTAGAGTGACATTCTCCTAAGGGTAATATGATAGTGATTTGGTTGAAGAAACGATAGGGAAATTTTAGTGTGAGGGCAAGAGCCAGTGTTATGTAGGGCCTTCACGGGGTTCAAGAAGTTCGAGCGATTAAGACGCGATGACAGAAACATGGGGACCTTGCAGAGTGAGTGCTAAATGTTTCGAAAGAGCTTCGTGTCTGACTAAATGTGGTGATGGAAATTTCCATGGATAACTGGTTACACAAAAACGATTGTCTGGTCTCATGCTGAGCGTACTTAAGCTGGTTCAACTTTCTAAACTTTTGTTTAATTGCACTGGATCCAATGATCAAAACCAGGAAAATTGGGATATGGATTTTGAAAATTTGGGTTAAGGATTTTGGAAAACTGGGATAATTATTCAGAAATCAGATCCTCTTGGAACAAATGAATGTTATTTTTAAAGCTCTAACTGGAACAGTGATGGCATAAACAATATAAAAACACCTCGGTCCCTTTATGAACCATGGCTTCGACTTCAGTTAAATTAAACAAATTTACACTTTTGGTTTAGGACTTGGAAAACAAAGCCACAGGAGAGGAAACATTTCAGTGTAAATTTCAATTTCTGTTGGATGATAAATAACCATAAAAAATAAAAAAATAAAATCTTAAAATCTGTGGATGACAGGAAATAGCTGTCTAGTGTTCTCTGCATCTTAACCTCCCTATTTGCTTATAATGAACCCTGCTTCTGACTTGAGAACGCCCACGGACGTCATCTTTTCAGGTCTTTGACATTTAACCATGGATAGCACTCGCACGGATTTCTTTTTTAGCTTACCAACTGCATTGTTCAGTGCACAATTAACATTTGATTGAAGCCTGGCATTTTAGGAGGCAACGTACATGTTTAGGATGCAGTGAACGTTGAGACACAACTGGATTCTTTGCTCTACCTAGGGCACATTGAAAACTCTGTGGGATCTAGAACATGCAGAGCTTCATTCAACAACATTCGGCCAAAGTGCATTTTCATGACGCCTTGCAGGGTGTTTTCCCATGTAGTTTCGAAACTGTGGGGCATTCTTGAACCAAATTTTTAGTTTGGATAAAGCACGCTGAATTCAAACTGCTTGATGTTTATCTTGGTATTAAAATCCCTACCAATGCAAAGCATTCTAAATAATTTAGATATTTTGTGAATTTGATCTGACGATCTTTGAAAAAAAATGGCTTGGCTATTTTTCCGAAATGTGATCATATGGGGACGCAATTCTGCTCTTATAATTACATGTAGGCATAACAAAGATTTGAAAAGGGTTGGCATAATATTAACGATTAATTTTTCAATCAAGGTGATTTAAAAAATATATAATGGAGGACGCAGAATGGGACGGAAACGTAAACCAATTTCATAGAAGAACAGAATATTGTCTTGTTTGTTACATCACGGACACGCCGTGATTCAAGGAAGTTTTAACTGCAGATTAATATGAGGAATATTCTGTCGGTCTATTGTGAGCAGAGTCCCTCAAAGCCCAAAGGTTTAACTCCGATGTAGTTGTCATGGCAACATAATGGTCTTGAATCAATAGAAATGCACGTTTGTGCGCGTGCTGAGTCAATGCTGAAATGGAGAAGCTTTTGACCAACTAGCCGAATCATGGGTCTTTCGAAACACAATTCAGTTGGGGGTCATCAATTAAACTGCTTTAAGCATTGTTTATAGATGGATCTCAGCACGAACCCGAAACTATTTTTTTTAAAAGGGTTGTCAATTATTTCTCCCATCAAATCATAATAAGATACCGTTTTATAATTATACTGTGCATGTAATGTACCGGTATCGTTATAGCTTTTGAAATCTAAATAAAGATATTTTTTGACAATAATTTATTCCAATCGTCTCGTTGGCAACAGATACACCAGTCGATCAATCCAAATCAGTCTGAAAGCTTCATCTCATTAAATGGTAATTTTTCCTTCAGAAAACAAAACAAAAACAAGCAAACGGGAAAGCACGATGTACTTTTGATTCTATTCCACACACACATTTTGTACAAACATTGTGTAAATTTTAGCTGGAAGTGTTTCAAGTCTTTAAAAATAGGTATTATTTTGGATCCGATGTTGATACTTTAGCTGCAGTAATCCACAGCAGTCATGTCACTGTTCCTATTGACTTTTGGCATTTAAAAAATAAAGACAAAAAAGGAAAATGTGTACGCGTAATGTTACATGATCCCCTTTTTTAGCCTTGATTTATTTGTTTATTTTGTGTGTGTGTGTGTTGAGTCTACCCCCCCCCCCCCCAAAATGGCAAATAAATTTGGACTGCTTGGCTTGGAAAACACACGAAAGAAAGCCTGCGAACAAGAAGGTTGTTTTCCCCTCTGTATTATTTTGCTGCCTCCATGACAAGAACTTTGCAATAAACATGTAGACAGGTGCATCTCTAAAAGGTGACAATACAGTTTGTACATACAGTGACAGGACTATTTATGAATATCAAGAATCTATTTTACCTGTTAGGCATAAAAAAAAACATGTACGTTAGTGTAACCCGACTTACCCTAAAAATACGGCCGATCCTGGATATTTTTTTAATCTTTTCAAGGGAAGAAATTTAATGATTAAAATCTATTAAAGATATAAAAACAAAATAAATGTCATCAAGAGTTTTAAAATATACTATTTGTTGTGTGTAGCCTTGTTTTGTTTTGTTATCATGTATACTACCGGCTTAAACAATTAGAAAATATGTCATTTTCGTTGCTGGAAGGGAAAAAAAATCCCTACCCACATGTACCTACCCTATATTTTTAGGCCCGTTACGCCAACATACATGTAACATTTGTTTTTTTATGCCTTACCAATAATGTCCATGTTCTTCAACTTCGCAAAAACAAATCTAAAATAAGACAGTATTTCTGACGGATTCATTTCTAATGACTAGTGACACAAAGCTTTTAGACTATCCATCAGAAAAGTTCTAACCTAAAAACATTTTAAAATAATTTGTTTAGCAAGTTACACAACTTCATCCATATTTTTATCTGTTACCTCGCTTAAATGCAGCCCACATGTACATGTAAGCTGATCAGAGTCATCTAATCCTTGTCTCACTGTTACTTAAATAGCTTTTACAGGAGAGAATTAAATTTCACTGATACCAAAGCTATGATTTTTGTATCCATGTACATAGTCTATTTTTAAGCAGACTCTTTTTTTCATTACAGCTAGGGTTTATTATTTTATAATTTTGGTCATAGTTACCTGTTTTGTGCATTATGTAGGCTTTTTCTCCGACAATTTTGACTATTATAGTTTGTTGGGGTGGGGAATAATTTATCAGAAAATTTATGTTGCATTGAAATTAGTTAATTAGTTTGTTCTATTTTATTCGATTAGTTTGTTGTTATTAGTGTGTTTATTTGATTATGATTTTTGTTTGTTTTTTATTTTATTTTCTCTTATGCTTCGACTCGAGCAGAATCTCTCTCAAATATTAAAACAGTTACATTTTTTTAAAAGCCTGTTTACATGAAATCAAGAATGCCAATAAACATTCCCCTCATAGATTCGAATAAACATTACAAACCAATCTAATTACACTTTGTCAAGAGAGGGACTGGGACTATTTGAATTGAATGTCTTTTTACTTTAAATAATAGTGTTGGACATGAATGAAATCCTATAAATGGCGAAGAAGTTTTAAGAAAACATTCCCAAAACAAACAGAATGTGAGGTTTTAGCGTTAATTATACTTTTCAGCATGTCAATAACTTCCCATGACGCACGCATTGTGAATTGCTTTTTATGCCTATTGCTTTTAATTAGGCTGACTGCACACATCCGGTATAAACAGTAACCCCGCACAGCATACCGTAACGCTGTTCTGTTTCATCGCACTGGACTCTCCATGTAACATACTGAAGTTGATTTGACAACCAATGAGATATGGTCTACACACCATGCATTTATAAACGACCAATGTCCACTTAAATCAATTTGAAGTGTCTGTCCCTAATGCGCCATGTAACCCCCTTCACACGATGAAATTAAAACAAAATAAACAACCACATATTAAATAAAATTGATGGGCATGAACTTAGGAGACTGGGAGCCATTTAAAAAATTATAATTTTCCTCCCATTACTCATTGTGGTAAAGGGGGGGGGGTACTTCGAGGTGCATGCAGTACTCGGTGAACAACAGCCTAGGTTAGGATTAAATTAAGCATGAGAGCTGTCGCCTTTGGTTACGCCACTCTCACCCGCCTCCCTGTGCGTTCAATGCCTATCTTTCTGAACCAATACCGAGGCCATTGATTGCTACAAGACTTGCCAGCCGTCAAGTATGCTAATAAAGAATCCCCTTGCCTCCCTCTCCCTACTTTGGTGTGGGCCCACAACGCATTTTGGCATGTACACTATGCACCTTCGTGCATATCGAATGTAATGCTGATATTTATAATTTTTTTAGCTGCGACAGAAGGCGAGGCACTGCTCATAATTTGGGCCGGGTCACACATACAGCAGAGACCTTCCTCCATGTGCAGACGTGGCACTCGTTACGGAGAGGCGGGGGCGCGCACATTATGGGTTTTCAATCGATATCTCTGCGTCTGTTCTAGAGAAACCCTCTAAGATAATAAAACATTGCGAAATTTCATGAAGCAGTATAAAGCATTAAAGATGCTATGTCAGATTTTTGGCCCCAAACATTAAAAAACAGATTTTTTTGAGTGATTGGTACTTCAAAGAGTATCACACGCTCTAACGAAAAGAAAAAAAACTTTTACTTTTAATGGTCAGGAACCATGACAAAAATTTAAAACAATTCTTCTAAAACACATAAGAATTGGTCACGTGATATATTGTCGGGATCCTGACAAAAACTAATTTTGAGCACTTTATTCCACTGCTACTATATAATTGGCAGACTTTTTCGAGCAATGGCTCAAATGAAAGCTTGTAACTTTCTCGACCCCCATCAAAATACCTATTGAATTTTAAATAAAAATTTTGGGGTCAAATCGGCCAAAAATCTGAATAAAGCATTAATATTTGCTAAGCACAAAAAAGTCTTGCTAGGAAGAAGAGGGTTCCAGGCAGTGTGGTTCCAGGCAAAGTAAAGTAATGTGTATTACTTGTGATTGGTACCCTGCTCATTATGCATAGCAGAAATTTGTGTTGCTGCTATTAAGCATCATTATAAAATGCGGCCCTAGGCACAATATTATTGAGTTGTTTAAGCAGTAAATATGGCTTGACAAATTTCTACTCAGGAAACCAGGCAATATGAAATTAGATATATTTTGGGATTAAAATAAAAAATAAAAAAAATATTTGTGAAAATATCACCCCTTCCTGTTTCTTCATAATGATATTTCTGACAAACAACTCAGTTAGCTTGATCGCATCACAACTGTCTTATGCTTAGCGTCTTGCCTATTTTCTATGCTTGCGTAGCTTCGTTAAATTGGAGCGTGGCTAGGTACTTGGCCATGCACACCGATCAGACCCTCAGTGAGTTTGACACTTGGAATGTATTTTTGGAAACATGATGATTATTTTTGGATGTTTGGACTTCTCGTGAATTGCACTCGCCGCCATTCTCCAGATGCGCTAAAAATAGCCCAAAATTCAAACAAATTTTATTAGCAGATGCTGTTACTGTGGTGACATTATTCTAGTCATGTTTATGTTGCACGAACGTTCAGTGCATGTTTTACTGAGATTGGCACATTATTATGCCTATTAAGTGTTGCACTTTGATGTTACATGTACACGTATTACATGTACTATGTACATTAAACATGCTTAGGGTTTCTCCCAAAATTATTGTATTAAGGAAAATGACAACAATATCACTTGCATTTTGGTTTTTAAATGTTTTTGTTTAGATAACACTTTGAGTAAATGTAAGTGTAAAAGAAAAGAAGAACCCAAAACCAGGTCTAAATATTTAGTCAAATCAGATTTTGGGCAAATTTGACAAAATAATTATAAGCACCACAGAAAGTCTCTGCTCGAGTAAAAAAACGTCAGGCCATTAAAATGTTTTGAATCTCATACATGTAGATTATTTTGCTTGGAAAGCAGTTTTCAACCGCTCAGTTTTCAACCGCTAACTTTCTAAGTACAATTATATAGAAATGAGCTCACATGTTAAAGTTCACATATTGAAATAAAAATGTATTACATGTTACCGTCTCCCATTTCTTGGTTAATAATGGACATAATAAGTGAACATGCAAGAAAGGAAAACTTTTGAAAGAGAAAATAGTTAATTTAGTTTCTAAATTGTGTTGATTCTTGGCACGTCTCGCTCATTATCAAATCTGCCAACATAGCTGATGCTTTACACGTACTTTCTTGATTTCACAACCGAGGCAGAAAGGAGTGGTTACTGATTCCAAGTGATTGATATTCTGAAAGGTAAAGTGTTAACGACCCCTTTTGAATTTCAATTAGGTAGATCGGCTGTGCGTAGCCGAGCTGCAAAGGTTGTTGCGAACTCCAAATTGACCGTTAAAACAATTCATTAGTATTGCCCTGGAGTAGGTTGCTAGGCGATGTCAATATTTATCGGAAATTACATTCAGAAAAAGAATGGGGTGAAAAACTGAATGTAAATCTATGGAAAAAACATAAAGCTTTATATCTAGACAATACATGCACTGTACTTTTCTAAAGATATAAAAGTTACATTTTTTATCTTTTCCATTTAGACACATTGTGGGTTAAGTGTTTATTTAATAGTGTTGGTGGTTTTTTTTTTAGCAAAGAACAAAGAAAAACTTGGCTAGAACAGGATTGTATAATTAATGAAGTACATGTATTAGATCACAGGGAAAACTTATTCTGGATTGTACAATGACAAATTTATTTTAACATTTTGTTTTATTGAAAACATCGTTTAGTGTTATTGATTTGTTTACTGGTATTTTGTAATTTATCATTTTTTTTATTTTTACATTTGTTAAAATTGTTGTTGTTTAGTTTTTGTTCACAAGAACAGTACAAATGTGTAATGAGTTTACTCCTTATTTCCATGTAATTCCATGACATTGTGTGTGACTGTGTGTTTGTGGGAACGCAGAAGCCTGTTCCTATATGAACAGTAACCCTTGATAATATGCCGCTGTTTCCGGGTGGTTTGTCACCATCACTTGTTATCATGATCGTTTGTACGGCTTGACTGCACCACGCCATACCCCAGCATACTGTACATGGTACATGAAGCCCTCATGCAGTGGGCAGAGAGGATGCTTGTGCAAATAGAAAACCTGCAAAAAGACACTGCCACTGTGGTGCAGTATGCCACCTGCACACACTGATAGGGGGAATATTTAATGCCTTAATTTGCATGTAATAAGCGACGCGTGTTTGTGTGTGTGCGGGTAAGGTAAGGGGGATGAGATTCAGCCATTTCTGTGGCTGTCTGTGAGCTCGAAGCTCGCCTGCAGCCCTGGAGTAGATAATGTAATATCAGTAGCAAAGGAGAGGAGGGTAGACATGGAGGATGGGTTATTATTATTATTATCATTAGTGATTGCTGTGCCATGATCGTACAAGCAAACGTAATGGGAATTAGAAGGAATGATGGCGCACTGTTTGTGTGTGGATATAAATGGCCGGCTCGTGTGGATGTAGTTGGGCATGATGATGTCTTTATGTTTATGAGTATTACGTGTCGTGATGTTTGTGTCCACTTCTTGAAATGGGGTTCAATCGTCACACCTTTTTCATCAGTCTTTTTTTTTTATAGAATCAAAACAAAATAATAAAAATGGTGTCACTAAACAGGGCTCTTTGCAGGATTTTTGTTTCAGAAATTCTGGACCAAAATTTTTGAAGCTAAATTAAAACAAGGTCCTTCGAAATGATTTTGGTTTTACTTTGTTTTTATCTAATCGCGGGTATTCTTAATGGTTTTATATTCATGATTTTGGTGAATTTAATCTCAAGTCAACAACCAAAATATTATGCATGAATTCTATATTATTGTTTTAAAAACAATTGCGCATTGGCAACAATTCATGCATATATATCAGCCTGCAATTCACACAGTTTGGAGAGAGCCTTGCACTTCATTTGTGGGAGAAATTAAAATTAAAATGTTGCATGCAGTATAAGAAAGGAAGTTTGTATCATTAATAGCCATCAATATTGAGTTACGCTTCATCAATCCTACATTTTGTACTAGCATCATTACAAGTTCCCTGAAAAACAGTTTAACCAACTTAATTTATTTAATGCTCAACTTCAACTTGTCTCGGCGCAATTTGTCCCTAGTAATGGAATTATCTCCCTACTTTAAAATCGGCCTGAGAACATAATTCTTTTTGACAGTGGGCCAAGACCTGGGCAACAGAGGCCATGTTGTGGTGCCCTTAAAGCTTTCAACTAGAAATTCAGCCTTTCCCATAGAGGTGTCTCGTACCAAGGGAATAAGCTGAATTGCCCTTTTGAGAATGAACTATCAAGCCTGGGCCCAATTTCATGGCTCTGCTTACCGCCAAATTCTGCGCTTACGATCTTGATTCCCCGCTTACATGCAAGCGCTGAATTTCTGCGCTAGCCTTTTGAGCGTAGAATGGCTAGTAACGTGGAGTACCCACGCACAGAAGCCAAAATTCGCCGCTAACCCGTGAAATATGCTTGCCGTAAGCACAGAATTCCCTAGCGCCAATTCTGTGATTACGGTAAGCAGAGCTATGAAATTGGGCCTTGTTTCTCATGTAACATTCTAAAACGTTTGTCCATTCTAGCAGTAAAAAAAAACAAAAAAACAAAACAACCCAAAATCCTGAAATAGAAATTCTTTCCAGTTCACTGAGATCTATATCTCCCGAGTTGGGATGCGGGGAGTGTTAATGCAAAGAATAATATGCACACATGTATGCTGTACAAGTTAATGGCTCTGTGTTTGCTTAGGAGAAAGTCCAGCTCTACTTGAAAACATGCTGTTTACTACATGTATCTTGGTTAAAGTGGATTGATGATTTTTTGTGGTCCTGGTCTGGAAGCTCATCTTTGAACGGGAAGTGCCATTTTCATGTTGCAAAGGGTACTTCCATTGGATGTGTCTGTTTTTACCAAAATACTGATATTTGCTGAGGTTTCAATTTTCTTTCTCCAATTTGTTATGTACTCATTTATGCTGTGTACAGCGATTGATTTCCCTTGTATAGCAAAGCAAAATGCTACACAAATTGTGTCGGTTGCTCCTCTAAATTCACTATGTGCTACTCAATATTAGCATACAGTGCTATGCAGAACTGCTGAACAAAATTGGTCCCTGTACTGTATCAAAAAAGGGTTGGAGAACTCCTGTGTCAAGGGGCGACTTTGCTGGGTGGGACATTTCTAGGGGGCGACGTTGCTTTAATGGTGAGATGAGTGACATTCTAGGGTACATAAATAGCAATGGATGTTTCAGGTGGTGCTCAATAATCTCTTTAATGTTCACACTTCACAGGTTGGCTCTTGATACTAATTGACTGTGTAGTCATGCGTGTCTCCTTCACTGCTGGGTGGTGGTGGGGGGGGGGGGGGGAGCTTTAAATGGAAATTCCACTTCAGAGCAGAGGTTCATTTCATAGATCAATACTAGGTACACATTTTTTTGCTTGGCATAAACAGGTTGCCAGCTAAACATGGAATGTAATTGGGTGTGGTTTGCCACTGGTTCCTGGCGAATGTTTTTTTCCTAATTAGGCAAATTTGTAAAGCTGTTATCCTTCTCCCTTCTTCTGTTTAGTAGACCTATCTGGGCCCAATTTTGTGACTCAGCATAAAATTCTGCAGTCTGCACTTGGCAAACAGAATCATGCCCTTTATTACAGGACACCGTAAGCGTATAATTCTTTGGTAAGCAGTGCTATGAGATTGGGCCCCAGCTGAGTACAAAAATCGACAGAGTACATTGTTTTCCTCACCAGAACAATTTGATCGGTAGGTTTTGTTGCCCTGCCAAACACCCCAGGGCCCAATTTGATAGAGCTACTTAGTCCCAAAAGTAGCTAAGCTCAATAAAATTAGGTTTACCGGAATAAAGTTCCCACCAGCCAAAATACAGCCATGTCATATTGTACTATCTATGACTGGTATCCGGCTGAGTAGAAATTTAGGTCCAGATCCTTCAGCTGGGAATATTTCCTGTACACTCTTCGTCAGTTGAAGTTGAACTTCCCTTAAAAAAAACCCCCCCCAAAAACCCAACAAATTAAACTGTGTTTGGGAAACATGAACTGAATTATTTAGTGGAAGTATACAGGGCTCGAATTACAGGGGGTTAACCACAATACTGCAGCGGCTTGTACAGGCTTGTACACGTAGCTCAACATTTTTACTGGACCAAAGATACTAAACAATGAAGGTTTACTGTTTTTCCGGTAACTGACCACTGGGCTTGTCCAGTAGTGAGTTTTCTGGCCCAATGCTAAAAGTACTGCAGTCCAGTGTTAAATTTGAGACCTGTGGTGGATTTCACAAAGAGTTAAGACTAGTCTTATCTCGAGTTAGGACAAGTTACTCTTCCTAACTTAGGACTGTACATACGTTTTTAATATCTTCTAGGCTAACTCTTTGTGAAATCGACCCCAGGTATAGCATAAAGTTCAAGTACATTGTATTGACTCAAAAGCTACACAGGAAGTAGACATCTTAGTAATCATGGAAAATTTCTTGCCCATGTTTTTTTCTTCTTCACACTTTTGATTTTCATGCAGATGAAACGAGGTCTCTGTAGCATAGTGAAACTGATTGGATGTGTATTCATGACCTTGCTTGGGTGTTACATGCAGGTGTTTGAAGGTTTTTTTTCTGGCAATGTTATGCTTTTTCTGTTTTCTGTTTGATTTTTTCTTCGTCTTCTTTTCAAGGGAAGGGTGAGCCCTAGATTTATGGTAAACAGCTTTGGCGATCTAAGGCTGAATCGTAGAAATAAAGCGATATTGTTGTCAATGTTCTCGCCCCCCCCCCCTTTCCCCTTTCCAAAAAACATACATTTCTGTTGGTACATTCTTGTCGGCCAATCCATACGAACAACCTTGTTTTGAAAAAGAGAACTTGATAGATCCAAAGCATTTTTAGGTTTGAGGTATTCATTGATTGGGGTGATTGTTCGTTCAGTGCAAATTAGGCCCAGATCAAGGACCAGCTTTATAGAAAGGGCAAGGGCGCTCAAAGGAGTTTTCTCCTCAGTAAAGGGCATCTGTGTGAAGAAATTGTCAACTTATATTGGAACATTGCAAGGGGAACATGGCAATGACCAGGGGAGACTGAGGCAATGGGAGACTTTTGGGACTCTTGGTGGCAGCAGACTTACCAGGTAAAATCCATTGTTCTCGGTCATGTGCGCACGCTCAGAACTACGTAAACAATGGAAACTTACCTGGTAAGTCTGCTGCCACCTAGCGTCCCAAAGTCTCCCATTGCCTCTCTTGTCTCTTTGAAGCATCAGTCTGGAGAACGCACGCATATTTCCCCCCCCCCCCTTTTTTTTTAACATTGTAGTACAAAGAACAATGACTAATTTTTGGGGACTGAAAATTTGACAGAGGATAAATAGAATGCATCTTGTGGTGTAGAAAACATGTATTTTCAATCAGGAGTGTTAAGTAGAAAGTAACTACAAAACTTGCTATTTTGACCTTTTCCCAATTTGTACGTATGTAGGACAAGTCACAAACATGTGTAAATGGTGATAAAAGATTTCTATGTATCATATACAAATAACTGTCGGTAAAGTTTTGTTGGGAGTAACTCACTGGCTCGCTGCCAAACAAGGAAGACTAGATGCGGAACCTTTCTGTTGTGAATCTCGCAATCGGGTTGTATGTCCTTTTTAACCACTAAAAGTTGTGAAGGAGAATAGGAACGAAAGTCTAGATTTAACAAAATGTAACATGATTTTGTTTTCCTGACAGCTGGACAGACACGACAGAGGAAAGCATCGAATGTTTTTACAATAATTTTTTAGTTTATTGTTGACAATAAGCAAAATCAATAAATTTTTGCACAGTGTACATTACATGAATGAGTACGTAAGGACAGTTTTAGTTTTACCGGTGGTGCTCTGGAAATACTGGTTTCCTTCCAAATTATTTCCTCGCATGACATTGGTATTTAAAGTACCGTAAGAAATTGTACTGTTAGATGCATCATGTTGTACATGGATGTAATGTATGATTACTGGCCTCCAGATCTCCATTAAAGGAACACGTTGCCTTGGATCGGACGAGTTGGTCAAAACAAAAGCGTTTTTAACCGTTTTTTATATAATGCATATGGTTGAAAAGATGTTTTAAAAGTAGCATACAATGATCCACACAAGTTTGCCTCGAAATTGCGTGGTTTTCCTTCTACTGTGCGAACTATCACCGTCGGCCATTTATGGGAGTCAAAATTTTGACCCCCATAAATGGCCGACGTGTTAGTCGACGAGGTAAAAGGAAAACCACGCAATTTCGAGGCATGTTTGTGTGGATCATTGTATTCTACTTTTACAACATCTTTCTACCCATATGCATTTTATAAAAAACGGTTACAAACGTTTTTCAAAGACCAACTCAACCGATCCAAGGCAACGTGTTCCTTTAACATTGTTTTGATACTGCAGATCATACTTACAAGGCACACATAATCTTTGTCAAAGACTAGTCTTCACAGTTGATGTATCTCAACATATGCATAAAATAACAAACCTGTGAAAATTTGAGCTCATTCGGTCGTCGAATTTGCGAGATAATAGTGAAAGAAAAAAACACCCTTGTCACACGAAGTTGTGTGCTTTCTGCTGCTTGATTTGGAGACCTCAAATTCTAAACTTGAGGTCTCGAAATCAAATTCGTGGAAAGTTACTTCTTTCTCGAAAACTACGTCACTTCAGAGGGAGCTGTTTCTCACAATGTTTTATACCATCAACCTCACCCCATTACTTGTAATCAAGAAAGGTTTTATGATAATTATTTTGAGTAATTACCAATAGTGTCCACTGCCTTTAAAACAGAAATGATTTTATTTTGCTCGGTTTATTTTTTTCAGAGGGGTGTATAGGTGTTCATTGATCAAGAACATACTGAAGTTTGAGTCTGTTCACCCTACAATGTACTTTATGTTAAGTTTATCTCTCTCTGAAGGACTTATTTTACATGGCTCAAATTTTATGAGAAAATCCACAAGACCGCAGGGTTCATTTGCTTAAAAAAATATTTACTGGACCAAAATTTATTATACAACACCAAAAGCAAAATGAGTTGAACAAGCACTAGGAGATGCACCTCATTTGGCTTGCTTGTACATTTATTAATGGGAAGTGTGAATATAATTTGGCACTCCAGATTGAAAAATATTCACCAGATTCATCTATGTCAAATTTTTCCACGAAGGTACTATAAGACATTGGCGTGTTAAAATGCAATTGAAAAACAGAAGATCAACCAGGCTTGTCCGGTCATAAGTTAACTAGCCCGACACTAAAACAACTGGACTCTGGCCTGCGGTCAAGTGTTAATTCCAAATCCCAAAATACTCGGCAATTTGGACGTCCTTTTTCAAAAGAGTTTATTAGAAAGATGTAAAGAAGAAACAAAACATAACAATATTTCAATGGTTGGCTTTTGGTGGCAACCAGACAACAGTCTGAACACCATTTGTCTTAATTCCTGGACTGCCTTCAGACACTGATGTGATTTCATCTCATCTCTTTTGATATTTATTCTGTTTTCACTGTCAATAACTCTGAAGTCTGCCACTGTGATGTTTTTTTTTTTCCCCCTTCTTCTTTTTCTTGGATGGTGGGAATGCAATTACAAAATGATTGATTATGAACAGCCATTTTATCCCTTCCTGTTATTTTTTAGAGGGCCGTAAAGTAGAGAGGGATGAGGGTGAATGATTTGTCTGGATTGAAGACCTTTTTATCATAACATAGACGGGTCACAGAGCTGAATCAACTTGAAGCAGTCGCCCCAGTTTCCATGATGTAATTTCAATCTGGAATTATGGAAGCAATGAAGGCCATGGCCTTTGTTGCCGCTAGTATTGGCCTTGATGCCCCTTCCAAAGTTACCCATACAATTTAGGACTAAATGAAAATGGCCTTGCCAACTGTAGTTTGATTTGTTTCTATTCATTTGTTCAATAAGAGGAATTTTCTGTTATATTTTAGTGGTTTTCTTTGGTTTTGTTTGCCATGCATGATTCTGAACAAATCACATTTTTAAAATAAAAATGACACACACAGAAATGTTGCGAATTGCCCCCCCCTTTTTTTTTGGGGGGGGGTAAATATATAATGGCCCCAATAAAGTACTTTAATATGAATCGTCTCCCACAAACAACCAATAATATTTTACAATGAGCATCATCTTTCATTTTTAGAAAATTATTGCCAACATTGTACTGTTTGATTTTACCCATTTTACTTTGATTTGTGTAATTCACTGTATGCTCAGTGCTTTCCTGAGTCATTTGAAAAACCCCAACTGTAGTCATATTCCTCAATTAGGATTCGAACCCATGACCATTGCCATCGAAGGTCGTGTTCAACTTTAGCTGAACCAGGATATTCTTTACTTCCTTTGAATTGATGATCCCTGTATTTTTTTTCTCATGCCATGAACAGTTTCTGTTTCATAGTTCAATCGCAAAAATTCAATGATCCCCTGTTATAAGACAGTCAATGCAGAAATCTAAAGCAGTCACAAGGTCTGCTTTCACAATAGAATGAAGCCTGCTTGTCATGAGCGCCCTAGAATTTATTGTCATTGATTGAATACGAAACTGGTTTTGGAGGATCTTTCAAATTATAATTAACCTTATAAAAGGCGAGGACAGGTACTAATTGTACATGTAGTTATTACCTTGATATTTTGGAGGGCACATTACATGTACATGTGTATGTACAATGCTTGCATTTATAATTTGCTGTGCCTTATTATCTTTCACTGCAGAGCATTGGTAAGAGTTCTTGTTATAAATATTGGCTCATTCCACCTACATTGTTGCCACTTAAAGACACTGGTCGAAGACAAATCTTCTCAAGTGTATCTCAATAGATGCATAAAATAACAAACCTGTGAAAATTTGAGCTAAATCAGTCAACAAAGTTGCGAGTAACTATGAAAGAGAAAAACACCCTTGTTACATGAAGTTGTGTGCTTCCAGATGCTTGATTTCGGGACGTCAAATTCTAAATCTGAGGTCTCGAAATCAAATTTGTGGAAAATTAGTTCTTTCTTGAAAACTACGACACTTCAGAGGGAGCTGTTTCTCACAATGGTTATACTATCAATCTCTCCCCTTACTCATTACCAAGTGAGGTTTTTTATGCCGATAATTATTTTGAGCAATTACCAAGTGTCCAGTGCCTTTGAAGGGACAAAATGTTAATTTGTTCTACGGAAACAAAAACACCAAGAGCTGAACTATTTCCTTTATGTATAGCAGTGAACATAATGTGGCTTTGAACTTAATTTCCCTTTTTCCTTTTTTTTGTTACGAAAATAGTAAAATTTACAACAGAACTCATTGTTTTTTTAATGATGTCTACCAGAAAAAGGGTAGAAAACTTATGTCCTATTTTTGGATCATCCCAGCAAAAATTATGTTTGTTTCTGACCAGTTTCACACCATGCATGTATACTGTAGTTGTCTAAATGCAGAGTTTGAATTTATTAATGAAGACTTGAAGCTTGTTTCAAAGAGGCAATGGAGGCAACATGCCCCTGGTCATTGCCTTGGTGCCCTTTGAATTGTTCTAGTACAAATGTCCATATTCCTTACAGCCTTAATCCTTATAAGTGACCTTTTGTAAATGTAAAGAGACTCGGTCAAACTGGTTTATGTGCTTATTTTGTATGCTACCCCAGAACGGTGGATCTAAACAAATAAAAATATAAAAAAACATGAAATAAGATTATCAAGTAATGCTGTGAGCGGAGACTTGTTTAAAATAAGAGTCTGGACTGAAGTTTCCAGAATCTTGGACCAAAGCTTTTGTCCCTCTGATGATAAGATCTTTTGTCTAAAACGTCTTTGAAGTTGACCTTTTGTGACAGAGCTTGAAATGGATGACATTTCTGTAGATTTTACACGCTTAATAACTGCATGTAGAGAACATGCATGTCATGCCCACGCACATACCCACACTAGGCGCAGTGAAAAGGGTGTGTTTTTCACTGAAACATCTGCATAAATTGTCAGGCTTGGGTTACCAAGCAAGGGTAATGCCATGCCTTCCCCCGTTGTAGACGTATTTAGCATCTAGGGATACTAGACTAAAGATAACCCGTATACTTGCTTTTTTTTTTTAGCCGTGTTCGGGTTTCCAATCACAGTTATTTTACTTTTTGTTTTCGCTGAATGTTGAATATTGTGCACTGACATGAATGTGTTAGTCACATTGCAGATGTAGCAGCTCTAGACATGAATGATTCATCATGGCGGATGAATCATCAGGATCACATTAATGTGTCCTATTGGACCAATAGCTGGCATCCTTCGGATTGGACGGGATCACCACCCCCCACCAAAAAAAAAAAACATAAATAAATTAATGATAAATAGATGACTTAATATTAAGTATCCCTTAGACTGTCCTTGTGACTGAGATTTGTCATAAAGCAACGGGCTCTTTTGTTACGTGTTATGGAAAATCTGGCTTTGTTAAAAATGGTGGCTGCAGTTATGGCTGTTGCTAAGGGAGTAGTATGATTCAACCATAGAAATAGAGCTCGGAGAACGCTGAGTTTGTCATTGTGTGTGCGATTTCGCTATGAGACCATTATTATGGACGCCTGTACGCCATCTTTGTACGCGGGTATGGCAAATTTACCATACAGTAGACGTCATGAACATTGTCCAATAAAAACACATAGAAATGGTCTATGTGCGATGCCATCTTGCCATTTTGCCATACGCGTGTATCGCTTGGTATCGTTACATTGCGTCCACAGTCGGCACAGAGGGCGGCCGAGCTCAGCGTTCTCCGGATATATTTCTATGGATTCAACACGTGTTTACTTGGTGGTCCAGGTGTAGCCATCACCAAACATGGCCTGTGTAATAAGTTTTTCCTGAAGAATCCTTTTGTACACTTTTATTTAACACTCTGTGAAAATGATAAAGGCTGGATCTTACGTCAGTTGGGGGTAGGGGGGTGGGGTGATGGTGGTGGATGTACAAAATATCAAAAATGTCTTACCATAAATGCAGTTGTGGCTTATTACATTGCTCATGTAAATGTCCGCATTAGTCCAATCTCATCCCTAAACACTGAGTAAAATTACATTCTTTGTTTTTTGTTTCCTCTCTTCTCTTGATAGGATTATCCATGAAGAAGGTTACTCTGAAGAGGACTGTAAGCAGTATAAACCAGTCGTGTACAGTAACACCATACAGAGTATGATCGCTATCATCAGGGCTATGGGATCCCTCAAAGTGGACTTTGGAGAGGGCGAGAGAACGGTAGGTTTCAAACCCTCTTCCTCCCATGGTCCAGGCCTGGAATTACACGCAGCTAACGGAGGCCCATTGCCTCCGTTGCCTCTGTTGCCCCTGATCTTGGCCTTGGTGCCCTTGAAAAGTCTCCCGTTGACTTTAAGATTTCTAATGGGAGGTTTTTGAGCGATCCTTTTTCACAGTTTTTGCCAGTAGTGCCCGTGCTCAGACCTACGCAAGCAATACTGAGCATATGCGTTCATGCTCAGAGCTGCAAAAAAGGACAGTCATGTCTGCTGCCACCAGCGTCTTAAAAGTCTCCCATTGAAGTGCCCTTTGTAAAATGAAATGGCCTTGCCCTTTCCACATGTCCAAAGATGAAATCCAAGGCCTGAAGTGGTCACTGGGCAATGTTAACCTGGAGGGAAACTGGTCCAGTCTTGGTTTAACTTGCCATTTGGTTGATCACTGGCCAATGTCCGCAACAGTTATTGGTTACAGCTGCGAAAACACACCCCTAGTACAGGTGGTCATTTTTTTCAAAGATGCACTTTTAACCATTTATTTGTCTCCAGAAGACAATTAGAGCATACTGATCGAAACGTCAAGTTGAAACCAATGGTTCTTTTCAGAACCACCCCAACTCATTTAGAGATAGTCATTACTTGATGTTACCGCAAAACTCTAAATAAACCATTTGTTTGTTTGTTTGTTTTTTTAAGCAAAAATAAAAGTGGCAATGCACAAGGGCTTGAGCAAGAGTTTGGAATAGGTTGCTCAAACTTGCTGCTTAAAGGGTGTATGTATTTTTTGTAGGACAAAAAACACAATGTCCACAGATTTTCACTAAACTTACACAGTTTGAAGATAATGAACGTAGAAAGCTTTCCTGAAAATATTACGTGCTGAGGTGCTGTAGTTTTTGGGTAATGAGTAAAACAATGTTATGAAAATAATTTTGTTCTGATGAGACCAAAATTATTTTAAGCATTTACAAACGTACTTTCATTACATTGTTTTTCTCGTTTCTCAAAAACTACAGCACCTCAGTAAGTAATATTTGAAGGGTGCTTTCCACTATCACTATCTTCAAACCCTGTAAGTTTAATGTAAATCTATGGACATTTTGAAAAAGTACCCAAATCCTTTAAAAAAAAGCAGGCGATTGTTTTTAGGTAGGGTCATTGTTTGTTTTTTTGTCAATGTAATGCTGTTTTATTGTCAAGACAGAGACAATGAAAGTCACCTGTGAAAGTGTCAGTTGAATAGAGTGCCTTCTTGATAAAATTTAAGCATAGCGCTGTCATTTTTTTTAAACCAAGAATGTTGATTCCATGCATGTTAACTAGCGGGTACCAACCTTACTACATACGTATGTATTAAAGGCACTGGACACTATTGGTAATTACTCAAAATAACAAACTTACTTGGTAACAAGCAACGGAGAGCTGTTGATAGTATAAAACGTTGTGAGAAACAGCTCCCTCTGAAGTAACGTAGTTTTCGAGAAAGAAGTAATTTTCCACAAATTTGATTTCGAGACCTCAGAATTAGATTCTGAAGTCCCTAAATCAAGCATTTGAAAGCACACAACTACATGTATGTGTGAATGCGGGTGTTTTTTCTTCCATTATTGTCTTTTTGATGCATATATATTGAGATACACAAGTGAGAAGACTGGTTGACAATTACCAAGGGCTTGATTCTAATGGACACTCACAGAAATTTCCCAAAATTGCCTGCTGGCAAATTTTCTTTAGCGAATTAGTATTTTTTTCGACATACTTTTCTTGATTTCTACTCAACTTGGGCACTGATTTGTAATCAACGGGGTACTAATTTATAATGAACTGGGGCACTTCAGATGAAATAATTTTGTAGGATACTTACTACAATTACGTTGTACCATCTTTATGACAACAAGTACACACGAAGGGTTTGGGATACAAGCCTACATGTACTGTTACTCATTAGAGAGGGGATACAGGATGCTCTGAAATGTCGTGGAAGTGTCGTGGCCGAGCGGTTAAGAGCACCGAATTCAAACTCTGGTGTTTCTGATCAGCCAGAGTGTGGGTTTGATTCCCCAGCCGTGACACTTGTGTCCTTAAGCAAGACACATAACCATTGCTTCGTCCTTCGGATGGGACGTAAAGCCATTGGTCCCATGTGTTGTGTAAACGCATGTAAAAGAACCCAGTGCACTTATCGAAAAGAGAAGGGGTTCGCCACGGTGTTCCTGGCTGGATTGGCAGCATATTGCGCCACAGCCACTTGTAAACCATTACATGGTGCTTAAGGATTAGGTCTTATATCTCAAAATTCGCCCCACTCCTTGCAGTAATAATACCTGGCGCTTTGTATCCTTTGGCAAAAGGCGCGTTAAAAATACGGTTAGTAAATATATAGTTATTACATTTTTCTAATAGAGTCCAAAGGAAAGAGACAAAAATTATGACAAGTCTCTTAACCTCACGTTCAAACATGGTTAAAATTGTTTTTCTCCGAAACACTCCAAGCCAAAATTCTGAAAAACGCAAGGTCAAAACAAACCTGGCGACAAAGGACTCGTGAAGACATCGGAGGGTATTTGATATGGAAAATAGCGCCCTCAATTGGCCAAAGCTGGAAAACTGTGCACAAACACAATTGGGAAACTATGCCTTTGACGTCAAGGGGTCATTATAATAGATTATAAGCAGTTTTTGACTCTCGACCAAAAAATCCGCGCGGAGAAGTGCATTTTTGACTAGAATTATTTATTACATGCAAATTTGGTTATAAACGGGTATCTACACATGTCTATTTGGCCCAAAAAGTTAATAGTTGAAATATTGAGGTTATCCAGTAGCCCCTGTCAGTTTGGTTTTTGAACATGATCAGACACTTTATGTTTGTTTGTTTGCCTTCTGGAAGTTTCTTCAAATAAACAAACAAACAAATAAACAAACAAACAAATAAACAAACAAACAAACAAACAAATAAACAAACAAACAAACAAACAAACAAACAAACAAACAAATAAACAAACAAACAAACAAACAAACAAACAAACAAACAAACAAACAGTCAACAGTGATAGTTTTACAAAGAGAGTGTTCTGTGGAGTGTACACTGTACATTGCATGCATGTTGAAATAAATTTGGATTAAAGTCAACAAGATGTCATCTGCATACATGTACATTATGTATATTGAGAGACACAAAAGTATCAGACAGTGAGTTCACTTCAAACAAAAGATTAAACAAACAATCGTTATTCAAAGAGATGGTTTCGTGGGTGTACATGATGCACGATGAAAAGAATCTTAATAAATTTGGAGTTAAGGCAGTAACGTGTCATATTATTTTTTTCAAACAGTCTCTCTGTATACATGTACTGTATGTTTGTTTAATTTTTTAATTTTTAAGTTTTGTTTTTGTTTTTAAATATTAGAAATGGCTGAATTTATAAATAATATTAATCGAACATTGAGAGACACCCATATGTACATGTACATAAGTTTTGGGAGTTGAAGTACTTGAGCATCAAATGAAACCCTTGGCCAGATGTGCAAACTATCGCAATGTTGCCTTAAAAAACAAAACACTAGAACGATGTGGGAGATGAGACACTTGTTTATTTGCTTGTATTCCAAGGTTGGCTCTCAGTGTCTAATGGCCTGTAATTAATGCATGGCTTTTTATTGCTGTAGCTTAGCATCTCTTACACCTTGAATACTCAAAATAATTGACGATCCCAAATTATTCCCGCACTGCCAAAAATAAGTGGCCTTGCTGCCTTATGCATAATGTGCCTTCTGTAGTTACATGTCCCCTTATTACGCAGTAGATTGTGCAGTTTACCAGACTAAATGCCTGTGTAAGCTGACTCTTCAGATTTTCAAGGGACTTATAAAGACTCATTTGTTTGAATCTTTCTTTTGTAACAATTGCTTTTCACTGATGTTTTGTGTTGAGCATAGAGTCTCCTGCATTATGCCAAACAAACGTCTTGTATTCATTTTGATTATTATTATAAAATTTGACATTTTATGAATCAACGAATAGAATTCCTGCATTGCGAAAAATACACATAGGTGGCCTTGCAGTTGATGCATTATAATGTACCTTCTTCAGACTTGTCAGGCGGGATGTTAACAGCAACTTCATGTAATATCCCCTTATTATGCAGTAGACTGTACTGTCTTATGAGACTACTGTCTTATGAGACTAAAGAAGGCAATGCTTGTGCAACAATTCGAAAAAGGTCTACAGACTAAGACACAAGTCTAGATACCTCAGTTGGTAGAGTGACTGCATGTTAACCCGTAGGTTGTTAATTTAAATCCTGCTAGTAAATTTCTTCTTTGTTCAAACTCCATGCAAAATGAAATTCATTAACTATTTGACTTACTTACCGTTTACTTTATTAGGACGACGCCCGACAGTTGTTCGCCCTGGCTGGCCAGGCAGAGGAAGGTGAATTGAGCCCAGAGCTGGCCTCCGTCATGAAGCGGTTATGGGCCGATGGAGGAGTCCAAGGATGCTTCAGCAGGTCTAGGGAGTACCAGCTGAACGACTCTGCCTCATAGTGAGTTTAGTTTATCAAGATGGGACGGGGATTGGGAGGGGTGGGGTGGGGTGGGGTGGGTTGGGGGTTCAGCAGGTCTAGGGAGTACCAGCTGAACGACACTGCCTCATAGTGAGTTTAGTTTATCAAGATGGGACGGGGATTGGGAGGGGTGGGGTGGGGTGGTTTGGGGGTTCAGCAGGTCTAGGGAGTACCAGCTGAACGACACTGCCTCATAGTGAGTTTAGTTTATCAAGATGGGACGGGGATTGGGAGGGGCAGGGTGGGGGTGGGGGTAGGGGTTGAGCAGGTCTAGGGAGTACCAGCTGAACGACTCTGCCTCATAGTGAGTTTAGTTTATCAAGATGGGACGGGGATTGGGAGGGGTGGGGTGGGGTGGTTTGGGGGTTCAGCAGGTCTAGGGAGTACCAGCTGAATAACTCTGCCTCATAGTGAGTTTAGTTTATCAAGATGGGACGGGGATTGGGAGGGGTGGGGTGGGGTGGGGTGGGTTGGGGGTTGAGCAGGTCTAGGGAGTACCAGCTGAACGACTCTGCCTCATAGTGAGTTTAGTTTATCAAGATGGGATGGGGATTGGGAAGGGCAGGGTGGGGGTGGGGGTAAGGGTCGAGCAGGTCTAGGGAGTACCAGCTGAACGACTCTGCCTCATAGTGAGGGAGCTGCATTATTTCACAAAAATGATGGATTTGTGAAGAATATATGACAACCAAAACTCACCGCAGAAAAATGTATGCCGCCATAGAATGTGAATCTGTTGAAATTAGTGGCTTGTTGCAGGTAAGATTTGAGGTATGAAGCTTTAAAATATTTACGCCCCAGAAACGGGCCTTAATAGTTAGGACTCTGTATCTGTGTACAGAGGAAGAGTCATATATAGGGCTAGGTAAAGGTGTTTCTTTAAGCAGGTTTGTGGAGTAAAAGCTGAAATACCTCATAGGGGGCTGTTGAGTGCATTTAGCATTGGCTACAGAAATAAAAATCATAGTCCATATCATAAACATTGGAAGCACACATGTAAGAAAGGAAATCATTTGTAGAGACGAATGTGGACCTTGGCTACTACTGGGAAAGTGAAATGGTCTTTGTCTGAAATGAAAAGCAGGAAGAGACATTATTCTTTATTTTTGTAAAGTGGTTGACACCTTGATTCCATCCAGTGGAAACAGGAAACGACACCCTAGATTACTGGAAACCAAATGGAGTTATGTCAACTCTGAATGAGGTGCTACTACACACTAAAGTGTCTGTGTATTAATTGTGTTGTTTGCTAGTATCCGAAACGGAAGGTTGCCTTGAGTGCATAATATGCGAAATGTCCTTTTTGTTGCCTGGTAACCATGATGAACGTTGGGCTGTGGTGCTGTGCGTCATGGACTCGAGCAGAATGGTCCCCTGTAGTGCAGGGTTCATTTGTGTTATCAGTTTTGTTTTGATCACTTTTTTCAATGTGGCAAGTTTTTCAGTGAAAATCATACTTTTTAAATAGGTGGCATACATGGAGGTAATCTTGTTTAAACAAGAAGTATGTAATCAGTATGCATTATGCAAGTCTGTTTGTGAAATATGTTGCGCAACGCAGACACAAATGGTGGCGTAACTGCAGTGTGACTCACATGTGTTGTACAACACTGAGGAATAATGAGTTGTAATCAGTCAGGGCCCAATCCTCACAACTGTTGTAAATTGGAGGATGATGATGAATTGGGTGCTGAACTTCGGCAATTTGTTTGGACCCTTTGCTTTCCTTTCAGTATTTTAAATGTACACAGTTTGTAACATGTTAAGTGTTGAAGAAACAAAAAACATCAAACAATTTGGCACATTTTAAAGACACTGGACACTATTGGTAATTCAAATTGTCAAAGACCAGTCTTTTCACTTGGTGTATCTCAACATATGCACAAAATAACAAACCTGTGAAAATTTTAACTCAATTGGTCGTCAAAGTTGCGAGATAATAATGGAAGACAAAACACCCTTGTCACACAAAGTTGTTTGCTTTCAGATGCTTGATTTCTGGACCTCGAAATCTAATTCTGAGGTCTCGAAATCAAATTCGGAGCCGTTTCTCACAATGTTTTATACTATCAACAGCTCCCCATTGCTTGTTACCAAGTTAGTTTTTATGCTATCAATTATTTTTAATAATTACCAATAGTGTCCACTGCCTTTAACACACGATCCATCAAAACTGTTTGGTCTCGAGAACAAGTCCAAAATCTATGATTTTCGCTGCTCATAACATCATGTTGGTCAGCCCTTGTGCTTAAATTAAATTTTCTCATTTATTTTTCAAGGGTCAATTATACCATCACTCGATGTAAATTTTGATGCAAATTGGATT